>NW_026691988.1:11399147-14253294 GCF_021218885.2 Marmota monax
TATTTAATATAGTTCAGTGTCATGATTCTCAGACAAAACTGGATAGGTAATGATGTCTGTCTTCCTCCCATTTTAAAAGCAATGTTCTTGAGAGCCCTTCTTTATAAGTGTTTTAGCCACTAATTATTGATAGATAAACTTAATCAGACTCAGTTTGCTTCTATTTATAGTTTCCTAAGACTGTTAATTATGGATAGGTATCTACTTTTTAAACATTTGATTTTAATATTTCTGTTGAGATGATAAATTTACTCCCTTCATCTGCAAATATGGTGAATTATATTGACTTTTTTAATATTTAAAGCAGCTTCTTGTGTTCATTGGATAAATCCATTGTTAGCATTTTTAAAATAAGTTGATAGCTTTCCAAAATTGCCTTAAAATGTATTATTTTGTTTTCATGGGTATAGAAGTACATTACAATTTTATTGGTCTATTATTCTCCATGATTAACTTTTATATCATGTTTATCACTGCTCCATAAAATTATTTCAGAATTAGTTTTTATTTTATTAATTCTAAAAAAGTTTATGTAGGCATATAATTATATGTTCTCAAAATTTTTAACAAAATATTTCCAGTATATTCTCCTCTCCTAGTACTGTTAATCCTATTTCTTAACCCTTTGGTCTTACTGATATAGTGTAAGTAGTGTGGTTCTGAAACTAATATTTGCTTTGAAAGATTTTCCCACTTTCTTATTATTAGTTCCCTCATTATATAAATCTTTATTATAACATATATTATGGTAATTTAAAATCTATTGTTGTCTCCATTCTGCCCTCTCATTTTATCTCTAAATTCTAGTGATTAATTAATGTTTCATTTATTAATTTATGGGATATTTAAGACATTTCTTAAGCTTTTCACTTCTATTAAATTTATCCTCAATTCAGGTGGTATAAGAATGGCTATTAGATTTAGAGGTTTAGGCCAGGAGGAATTTGAAATTCCCCAGTGGATTAATAGGGCATATTTGTGCACTTTACATCAATTTGACTTATTTTTCATTTACAAGTCATCCTAATATACTTAGTAGCTTCCAGGTAACCTGCTACAAGTGACCACCGATTCACCGACCTACTGGTCATTGTGATTCATTTTAAAATGAATATATTCTTTGGAAACTGGCACTGGGGGCATGTTGGCAGTGAGAAAAAGTCATGTTTAAAAGCACAGAACAAGAAGCTGATCAGTTGGAAATTCATTTTGTCATGAAATATGGAAAACTGTAAGTGTATTAGATTCTCATAAACACCTAGAGAAACATGAAGTGTTTTGTTAGTACAGAGGTATACTTAATAAAGTAATTATAAATATATAATACTTTTTTCTTTTGGATTTACAAATAATAGAATTAATAATCTTTTTGTTTTGCAAAATTAAGTATTAAGACTGCAAAGAATAATATATTTGTGTGAGAATAATATGGGTGTTTAATGTACTCTAATGTATTAGCATGCACTTTTTTATGTATGACCAATTTTTTCTTGTCAAAGTCTGGTGGTCCTGAATAAAATGGAATGTAAATTTGTCACACATATAATCAACTGGTTTGAAGATAAATGATTTCTAGTGACCAAAATCTCATGTATATCTATTAGTAAATCAGTGTAGTAAAAGATTAATTTGCTTATACAATCTGTAGGTGAATATAAGGTAATGTTACTTCACAAAGCATTTAAATTACCCTTGTGTATGTTTAATTTCAGATAAAATTGTTTTTTTTTCTCAAAATTATTACTCACACCAAAATTCAAATGTTAGAGAAAAGCAAATATTTTCCTCCCGCCCCTGAGAGCTTATTGTTCATTTAAAAATAAATAAATAAGACGGAGAACGGCCCCTTAGCCATGCTAACGAAGAGAAGAAGAGAGAAAACTCAAATTACTAACATACGGGATGAAAAAGGCAATATCACAACAGACACTACAGAAATACAGAAGATAATTAGAAAGTATTTTGAAACCCTATATTCTAATAAAATAGAAGACAGTGAATATATCCATAAATTTCTTAAGTCATATGATCTGCCCAGATTGAGTCAGGAAGACACACACAATTTAAACAGACCAAATAACAAAGGAAGAAATAGAAGAAGCCATCAAAAGACTACCAACCAAGAAAAGCCCTGGACCGGATGGGTATACAGCAGAGTTTTATAAAACCTTCAAAGAAGAATTAATACCAATACTTTTCAAGCTATTTCAAGAAATAGAAAAAGAAGGAGCTCTTCGAAATTCATTCTATGAGGCCAATATCACCCTGATCCCGAAACCAGACAAAGACACTTCAAAGAAAGAAAACTACAGACCAATATCTCTAATGAACATAGATGCAAAAATTCTCAATAAAATCCTGGCGAATCGAATACAAAAGCATATCAAAAAAATTGTGCACCACGATCAAGTAGGATTCATCCCTGGGATGCAAGGTTGGTTCAATATACGGAAATCAATAAATGTTATTCACCACATCAATAGACTTAAAGATAAAAACCATATGATTATCTAAATAGATGCAGAAAAAGCATTCGACAAAGTACAGCATCCCTTTATGTTCAAAACACTAGAAAAACTAGGGATAACAGGAACTTACCTCAACATTGTAAAAGCTATATATGCTAAGCCTCAGGCTAGCATCATTCTAAATGGAGAAAAGCTGAAGGCATTCCCTCTAAAGTCTGGAACAAGACAGGGATGCCCTCTCTCACCACTTCTATTTAATTTAGTCCTTGAAATACTAGCCAGAGTAATTAGACAGACAAAAGAAATTAAAGGCATAAAAATAGGAAAAGAAGAACTTAAAATATCACTATTTGTGGAAGACATGATCCTATACCTAGAAGACCCAAAAGGGTCTACAAAGAAACTACTAGAACTAATAAATGAATTCAGCAAAGGGGCAGGATATAAAATCAACACGCATAAATCAAAGGCATTCCTGTATATCAGCAACAAAACTTCTGAAATGGAAATGAGGAAAACCACCCCATTCACAATATCCTCAAAAAAAATAAAATACTTGGGAATCAACCTAACAAAAGAGGTGAAAGATTTATACAATGAAAACTACAGAACCCTAAAGAGAGAGATAGAAGAAGATCTTAGAAGATGGAAAAATGTACCCTGTTCATGGATAGGTAGAACTAACATCATCAAAATGGGGATATTACCCAAAGTTCTCTACAGGTTTAATGCAATGCCATTCAAAATCCCAATGGCATTTCTTGTAGAAATAGAGAAAGCTATCATGAAATTCATATGGAAAAACAAAAGACCCAGGATAGCAAAAGCAATTCTAAGCAGGAAGTGTGAATCTGGAGGTATAGCGATACCAGATTTCAAATTGTACTACAGAGCAATAGTAACAAAAACAGCATGGTACTGGTACCAAAACAGGCGGGTGGACCAATGGTACAGAATAGAGGACACAGAGACTAATCCACAAAACTACAACTATCTTATATTTGATAAAGGGGCTAAAAGCATGCAATGGAGGAAGGATAGCATCTTCAACAAATGGTGCTGGGAAAACTGGAAATCCATATGCAACAAAATGAAACTGAATCCCTTTCTCTTGCCATGCACAAAATTTAATTCAAAATGGATCAAAGTGCTTGATATCAAACCAGAGACTCTGCGCCTGATAGAATAAAAAGTTGGCTCCGATCTACATATTGTGGGGTCGGGCTCCAAATTCCTTAATAGGACGCCCATAGCCCAAGAGTTAAATACAAGAATAAACAAATGGGACTTACTTAAACTAAAAAGTTTTTTCTCAGCAAGAGAAACAATAAGAGAAGTAAATAGGGAGCCTACATCTTGGGTACAAATCTTTACTCCTCACACTTCAGATAGAGCCCTAATATCCAGAATATACAAAGAACTCAAAAAATTAAACAATAAGATAACAAATAACCCTATCAACAAATGGGCCAAGGACCTGAACAGACACTTCTCAGAGGAGGACATACAATCAATCAACAAGTACATGAAAAAATGCTCACCATCTCTACCAGTCAAAGAAATGCAAATCAAAACCACCCTAAGATACCATCTCACTCCAGTAAGATTGGCAGCCATTATGAAGTCAAACAACAACAAGTGCTGGAGAGGATGTGGGGAAAAGGGTACTCTTGTACATTGCTGGTGGGACTGCAAATTGGTGCGGCCAATATGGAAAGCAGTATGGAGATTCCTGGGAAAGCTGGGAATGGAACTACCATTTGACCCAGCTATTGCCCTTCTCGGTCTATTCCCTGAGGACCTTAAAAGAGCATACTATAGGGATACTGCCACATCAATGATCATAGCAGCACAATTCACAATAGCTAGACTCTGGAATCAACCTAGATGCCCTTCAATAGATGAATGGATAAAAAAAATGTGGCATTTATACACAATGGAGTATTACGCAGCACTAAAAAACGACAAAATCATGGAATTTGCCGGGAAATGGATGGCATTAGAGCAGATTATGCTAAGTGACGCTATTCAATCCTTAAAAAACAAATGCCAAATGTCTTCTTTGATATAAAGAGAGCAACTAAGAACAGAACAGGGAGGAAGAGCATGAGGAAAAGATTAACATTAAACAGAGACGAGTGGGGGGAGAGAAAGGGAGAGAGAAGGGAAACTGTATGGAAATGGAAGGAGATCCTCATTGCTACACAAAATTACATATAAGAGTTTGTAAGGGGAAAGGGGAAAAAAACAAGGGAGAGAATTGAATAACAGCAGATGGGGTAGAGAGTGAAGATGAGAGGGAAGGGGAGGGAAGATAGTAGGGGATAGGAAAGGTAGCAGAATACAACAGTCACTAATATGGCATTATGTAAAAATGTGGATGTGTAACCGATGTGATTCTGCAACTTGTATTTGGGGTAAAAATGGGAGTTCATAACCCACTTGAATCAAATGCATGAAAGATGATATGTCATGAGCTTTGTAATGTTTTGAACAACCAATAAAATAAATAAACAAACAAACAAACAAACAGACAAATAAATCAATAAGGCAAGAGAGAAGAAAGATGGTGGAGAGAAGAAAGAAGTTCTTTAGCACCTGCTCCTCAGTGAGGTAACAAAATAACCTCACTGAAGCAACACTGATCTTCAAAAAGAAAAAAAATGGAGTTTTTGAAAGTGGATAACTTGAGCATAAGAAATTATACCTTAGAGACACACCAGTTCCTGCTGCTGTTAGAGCAGAGCAGGGTGCAGAGAAGAGACGGATAAAGAAATTTTAAAACATAAGAAAGACTTAGGGAAGCCTTTGGTTTACAGAGGAAGGCTGATTTTAGTGGATAAATCGTTGGGAGGATAAGCTTCTCAGTGCAAATAAGTCCATGGTGGTGCATGGGGTAAGCATTCTTCCAGGGTGGACAACTGTCCTGATCCTTGCTGCAAAGCCCTCTGAGCTCAGAACATGTGGGCAGGTGAGGAAAATGACTTCCTGTGGTGAAAGCCACACCCCTCCCACAGCTTGCAAAGTCCTAAACAGCGATGGGGCAAACTGTGACCTAATAAAGGAAGTTACCAGCAGGTGACAAAAATATTTCCCAGTGAGTGCCTGAGCCAGAGAGACTGAAACAGGCACAGAGAACACTTTAACCTAAAGCATTCAGCTTCTGAATCCCAAGGGATAAAAAATCCCATAATAGCTGGTGCACCATAAGAGCTATTGCAAAGAGGCTTACTGAGGCCTCAAAACCACATCTGTACTCCAGGGCAGATATCTGGTAATATACATCCATAGTGATGAAGGTGAAACCCGTGCCATGAAAGTGGATTAGTTCTTAAGCCCCAGAGATCCAGAAGCCCAGCAGAGATAGGAAGCTCCATACCAATAGGGGCAGTGGACCAAATCTCAAATACTCACCAACAGAATTCCAAAACCTATGGAAGTCCAAACCTCAACAACCAGAAACTCTAATCTAGAACTTTGTATCATCCCCACTACAGGATTACACAATTCCTCAACCACTCCCCAGGTTTACCCACCCAATATAGGGAGATTGGAGGCCAAGAAATACTATATCTAGCTTGCAGCTAGGCATGAACATTAAGATTTTTAAAATTTTTCTTTCATTTCTTTTTCCCCTCCATATTCTTATTTTTTAACTTTTAAAATTAAACTTTTTTTAGGGTTATTCAAACAACATTTTTTTACAGTATTATTATTCACTTTTTAAAATGATTTTTGCTATGATTTTGTGTTTATGTGTGTGTGTGGTTGTACATGCTCTCACTGCAAAGATATGTTTGAATGTACACACACATGCACGCCCGCGCGCGCGCGCGCACACACACACACACACACACACACACACACATATATATATATACATTTTTTGTTTTTTCCTATAACTTATACATTAAAAGCTCTCTCCTTCAATTATTTTGCTTAGGTTCGATTTAGGTGGGAAACAACTACACAAGGGTTAGAGTTGCTTTGATCTTACATTTGCTGGTTCATTTACACTAGATTATGGGCCCTCCTATCTCCCCTTCTTCTCCTTTTTTCCCCCAGTAGCAACCAAAATGTTTCTTCTTCCTTTTTTTTTCTTTTTTCCCCCATTATTTCAATTAACATATTAAAGCTAAAACCTGCTCCCTAGCTACTGTCTCTCTTCTGATCACTTTTCAAATACTTCAAATATTTTCTTGACTTCCTACCTTATTTTCTCTTAAGAAATGTAATCACACCAAATAATATAAATTATATGGATTATGTAATTCCTATCTCAAATTGTTGTGATTATTAATACAGTGGACAGTGGAGGAAACACCTACTGTCAAATGCCTGATCTAGTTCAAGTGTTTAAAATTTTGATACTGTTGTTGAATACTGACCTCACCATTTCTGTATAGATGGCAATTAGTCAAAGTATATACTAAATGTCAAAGTATACACTAAATATTTATCTTAATGCTGTACATGTGTTGCTGACATTAGTGCAATTCCTGGTTCTCCCTTCCCTCTAAGGGAGCTGAAAAGAAATTTGGACATTTCAAGATCACAATGTGAAGATCCTCACTGCTGAGAAATACATCTCATCCAAGCAACGGTGAATCTTACCCCACCCACATCTAGCAACACTTGAGCCCTTAACATTACAACTCAACAAATCAAGGAGACAAAACCCCCAAACCACCAACCAGGACCCAAGGAGGAACAATCAGAGAAGGATCTCAGTTCCCACCCTTTGGCATGTATGCATATATCAAAAACGGAGAGAAGTTCCTGAACAAATAAGATATAATTACACACAAAAGGGAACATGTTAAAAAAAAAGAAGAAGGGAACACATCTCCTTTGATGCCCAAGTCCAAGATCTCTGAAAACATGAAGAAACAGGCAAAGAAATCTTCCCCCAAAATTCATAATCTTCCAACAAAGGATACTACTGATATTGAAGTTGATGAAATTCCAGAGAAATATAAAAAAACTGAATATTAAAATGTTAAATGAACTAGGAAAAGACATAAGGAATGAATTAAGAGAGCAAATACAGCACATTCAAGATCACTTCAAGAAAGAAGTAGAAACCTTGAAAAGAAATCAATTAGAACTCCTAGATACAAAAGACACAATCAATCAAATTAAAAATTCACTTGAAAGTGTTACTAATTATATTATGTAGAAATTAGAACTTTAGCCCTTCAAGACAGGACTTCAGGCCTTGAAGACCAGGCATGTTAACTTGGATACACAGAATGCCATAAAAGGAAGTGACAGGACACGATCAGAATATACAAGGTCCCTTAGACAATATCAAAATACTTATCCTGAGTGTCACTGGGATAGAAGGAAACATGGATATACATACTAAATGTGTAAGAATATTTTCATTCAAATAGTTACAAAAAACACTTGCCCTATTAGAAATGAGATAAACATCCACATACAGGAGATATACATAACTCCAAATAGACCTAATCAAATGAGAAATTCTTTAAGATTTATTATTATTATTATTATTAACTATTTGGTGCCAGGGATTGAACTCAGGGACACTCTACCACGGAGCCACATCCCCAGCCCTTTTTTGTATTTTTTATTAGAGCCAGGGTCTCACTGAATTGCTTAGTGCCTCACTTTTGCTGGGGCTGGCTTTGAAATTGCAATTCTCCTGTGTCAGCCTCCCAAACTGCTGGGATTACAGGTGTGCACCACCATGCCAGGCTTTAAGACACATTGTAATCAACATGCCTAGCATAGAAAAATAAAAAAGGATATTCAAAGCTGCAAGAGGGAAATATCAGGTTACATTTAGAAGCAAACCAATAAGACTCACATTTGATTTCTCAATTCAGACCCTAAAATCAAGGAAGGCCTGCAATGATATTGCAGATATTCCAGCTCTAAAAGAACACAACTGCCATCCAAGTTTACTATAACCAACAAATTTCAGTTTCAAGTTTAATTTTTGGTTTTTAACTTGACTTGGTTTCTCCTTTGATTGGCTTTTCCTTTAGTGTAGTTCCTCCCTTTGCTGATTATCATTGTATTTTTAAATTTCCTCCCTATGGAATATTTTGCTGAGAATGTATTGTAGTGCAGGCTTTCTAGTTGTATATTCTTTTGTTTATCATGTAATATTTTTATTTCATCGTCAAATCTGAAGCTTAATTTTGTTGGATATAAGATTCTTGGTTGGCATTCATTTTTTTTTTTTTAGAGGTTGGTGTATGTTGTTCCAGGATTTTCTAGCTTTGAGGGTTTGGGTTGAGAAATCTGCTGAAATTCAAATTGGTTAACCCATATATGTAATCCGATACTTTTCCCTCTTGACCTTTACAATTGATTCTATCCTTATTCTGTATGGTAGGCATTTTCATTATAAGGTGTCTTGGTGTGGGTCTTTTGTAATTTTGTACATTTGGTGTCCTGTAAGCCTCTTGTATTTTATTTTTCATTTCATTCTTTAGTTTTTGGAAATTTTCTGATATTATTTTAATGAATAGTCTGCCTCCAGGCGCTGCCTGGTGCCCAATGGTGATGGCTACCATGTGGAGGTTGCTATGGTGGCAACTGTGGTGTCCCAAGATTGAGGTGGATGCATTGGGAGATCTGGCAGTTGTGGCAAGTGGCTCATTAATGGTAGGCAGCCACACTGGTAGATGGGGAACCTGCAGCGTTTAGCTTCGTAAGCTCTGTGCAATGAAGGAAACTTCACGGAGCATGGTAAGCTCTTCAGTTTTGAGTTTGAGGGGGAGGTAAACCTTTACACAGCAAGAATTCATGACCACTAAGCCAATACTAAAAACAATACTCAAAGATATACTGTGCACAGAGGAACTTATAAACAAACCCCAAATCTTCCAAATTGAGAAGATCAATAGAAGAGTAATTTACTAAATGCTAATCAAGACAATATTAAATATAGCAAAAAATTAAAATGGCAGGAAACCAGACATATCCATACTAATACTTAATATTAATTTTCTCAACTCCCCAATTAAAAGGCATGATTAGCACAATGGATCAAAAACTAAGATCCAACCATATGCTCTTTACAAGAGACTCATAGGGAAAGACACCCACAAGCTGAAGGTAAAAGGATGGGTGTGTCTGGAAATTCCACACAAATGGGCCCCCAAACCAGCAGGGACAGATATCTTCATATCGAAAGAGCAGCTTTCAAGCAGAAATCAATTGTAAGAGACAAAGAAGGCCACTAAATCTCATAAAGGAAACAATTCAACAAGAAGATATAATGATAGTATGTACTATATTCCAAATGTCAGCACACCTGATTACGAAAACCAAACCAAAACAAAAACCTCCATGAAATTAAATCTTAGATAGATGCCAACACAATAACACTGGGTGAGATCAATGTCTACTTATCACAACAGACAAGTCATCAAAAGATAAAATAAATGAAGATATTTTCCAACTAAATAAAACAATAACTCAAATGGACCTAACAGACATCCATAGCATATATTACCACTAAATAGCTGAGTTTACCTTCTTCTTAGCAGCTCCTGAAACTTTTTACAAAATAGATCATATTCTAGGTCACAAAGTAAATCTTAGCTAATACAAATGATGGTGTAATCCCCTTCATCCTATTACATAATAATGGAATAAAACTCAAAATCAACAGCAAGAAAAAGAATAGAATTGCATGTGATAAACCATGTCTGTAATACCAGCAGATTGTGAGCCTGAGGCAGGAGGATTGCAAGTTCAAAAGGCAGCCTCAGCAACTTTGCAAGGCAGTAGAAATCTTGGTAAGACCCCATTAAAAAAAAAAAAAAAATATATATATATATATATATATATATATATATATATGTATATATATATATCTGGAGATGTGATTCAGTGGTTAAGTGCTCCAGGGTTCAATCCCTGGTACAAAAAATAAAATAAGAAAGAAAGAAACCACATGAGCACATGGAGATTATTGTCTTTTAAATGAAGAATGCATCTAAGATGAAATAAGCATAGAAATAAAGAAATTGTTTTAAATGAATGAGAAGAGAAGAAGAATATATCAAAATCTCTGAACAGTATGAAATCAGTTTTAAGAGAAAATTTTATAGCACTGAGTGTCTATGTTAAAAAAATGGAGATAAAAAATAAATATGCTTGTGTTACACTTCAAGGTCTTATAAAAGAAAGAACAAACTAATTCCATAGTAAGAAGACAGTAAATAATTAAATCAGACCCAAAATTAATGAAATTGAGAATAAGGAAACAATAGAGAGGATCAATGAAATTAAGAGTTGGTTTTTGGAAAAGGGATAATTGATTGATAGACTAGTAGCCAAACTGACAAAAAAAAAAAAAGACCAAAATCAATAAAATGACAAATGAAAAAGAAGAAGCACCACACCCTTATCAAATCCAGAGAATCACCAGAAACCATTTTAAAAATTTATACTCTAATAAGCTGGAAAATCTGGATGATATTAACCAATTTCTAAACACATATAACCTTCCTAAATTGTACAAGGAAGACAGAGAAAACCTAGACAGACCAATATCAAGTAATAAAATTGAAGCAGAAATTAAAAACCTTCCAAAGAGAAAAACCCAGGATCAGATAGATTCTCAGCTGAGTTCCACCAGACCTTTGCAAAAGAACTGAAACCAATCTTTCTCATATAATTCCATGACATTGAAAGGGAGGAAACACACCCAAATATATTCTATGAAGCCACGATAACCCTGAAACCAAAACCAGGCAAAAATACATCAAGGAAAGAAAAATACAGACCTATATTCCTAATGAACATAGATGCAAAAATCCTTAGTTAAATATTAACAAGCTACATTCAAAAGCACATCAAGAAGATAATAAACTATGATCAAATGGGTTTCATTTTAGGGACTGAAGGTTGATTCAACATATGCAAATCAATGTAAGTGTAATTCACCACTTAACATTAAGGACAAGAATCATATGATGCAGAGAAGTCCTTTGATAAAATCTAGCACTCATTCATAGTAAAAATACTGGAGACATTGGAGATGGAGAAACTTACCTGAACATCATAAAGTCTATTTACCACAAACCCAAAGCCAACATTATACTTAATATAGAAAAACTAAAAGCATTTCCTGTAAAAGCAGAAACAAGACAAGACTGTTCACTCTCACCAGTCCTATTTGATATAGTCCTCAAAACATTAGCCAGAATGATCAGGGAAGAGAAAGAAATCAATATGATTCAGACTGGAAAATAAGTCAAACTATCTGTTTGCTGATGGAATGATCCTATATGAAGAAAATCCAAAAAAAATTCCATTGGAAGACTTTAAGAGCTTATAAATGAGGTCAGCAAACTAGTAGGATACACGATTAACACCCATAAATCAGTACCTTTCCTTTACTCCAAGAGTGATTCAGCCAAGGAAGAAATTAGGAAAACCATCCTATTCTCAACAACCTCAAACAAACAAACAAACAAATAAATAAACAAATAAAAATAAAAAGAAGAAGAACAAGAGGAGGTAAAAGAGCTCTACAATGAAAGTTATCAGAACAGGGAGGAAGAGCATGAGGAAAAGATTAACATTAAACAGAGACGAGTGGGGGGAGAGAAAGGAAGAGAGAAAGGAAACTGTATGGAAATGGAAGGAGACCCTCATTGTTACACAAAATTACATATAAGACTTTGTGAGGGGAAAGGGGAAAAAAAACAAGGGAGAGAATTGAATAACAGCAGATGGGGTAGAGAGGGAAGATGGGAGGGAAGGGGAGGGGGGATAGTAGGGGATAGGAAAGGTAGCAGAATACAACAGTCACTAATATGGCATTATGTAAAAATGTGGATGTGTAACCGATGTGATTCTGCAACTTGTATTTGGGGTAAAAATGGGAGTTCATAACCCACTTGAATCAAATGCATGAAAGATGATATGTCATGAGCTTTGTAATGTTTTGAACAACCAATAAAAAAAAAGAAAGTTATAGAATGCTGAAGGAAGAAATTGAAGAAGATGGAAGAACTTCCATGTTCTTGGATAGGCAGAATTAATATTGTCAAAATACAATACTACCAAAAGCAATATATAGATTACAATGCAATCTTTATCAAAATACCAATGACATTCTTCACGGAATTAGAAAACAGTTCTTAAATATATTTGGAAGAATTAGAGACCCAGAATATCCAAAGCAATACTGAGCAAAAAAGTGATGCAGGTTTCATAATACCTAATCTGAAATTACCCTACAGAGCTATTGTAACAAAAATAGCATGGTATTGACATTAATGTAGACATGAAGACCACTGAAAGAGATTAGAAGATGCAGAGAAAAACCCACATACTCACAGCCATCTGATACTTGGCAATGATGCAAAAAATATATTTTGGAGAAAAGACAGCCTTTTAATAAAAGTATTGGGAAAACTGAAGAGCTATCTGTAGAAAAATTAAACAAGAACCTTATCTCCCACCTTGCATACAAGTCACATCAAAATGTATAAAAGATGTAGGAAATAGACCAGAAACATTACAACTGGTACTAGAAAGCATGAAGTCAACACTCCATCATATTGGTCTGTCACCAACTTATTTAATAAGATCCTGAAAATGCAAGAAATAAACTGAAAATCAATAAGTGGATGTGATTAAATTAACAAGCTTCTGCAAGGCAAAGGAAATGATTAAGAGCATGAAGAGAAAGCCTACAGAATGGGAGAACATCTTTGCTAGCTACTCCTCTGATAGGGGATTTAGATCCAGAATGAATATATATTATTAACAATAAAAATAAATAAATAATCCAACCAATAAGTTGGTAAATGAATTAAACAGAAACTTCTCAAAAGAGGAAACAAAAATGGCCAAGAATATATTAAAAAAAGTTCAACAGCTATAGCATTTGAGTAAATGCAAATCAAAACTACACTAAGATTTCATCTTAGAATGGTAATTATCAATAATAATTGCTGGCAAGGATGTTAGGGGAATGGTATACTTGTACATTTTTGGTGGGACTGCAGACTAGTACAACCACTCTGGAAAGCAGTATGGAGAGTCCTCAAAAAACTAGGAATGGGAATTTCTTTGTAGGCCCCTTCAATAATGGTTTTATTTTAGCAAGAAGTCATATGACATCACTGTGCATTTTGGAAATTGATAACTATTTTAGTCAGATTTTTTTTGAGTCATGACTGAAAAATCTGACAAGAACAATTTTTAGAGGAGGAGGAATAGTTTACTTTGGAGCTCATGGTTTCAGAGATTTCACTCCATAGATGGCCAGTTCCATTCCATGGGGCTCACGGTGAGGCAAAACATCATGGTGGAAGAGGGGTGGAGGAAGGCAGCCCAGCACATGGAACCAGGAAGCAGAGAGAGAGCTCTGCTCAACACAGACAAAATATATCCCCCAAAGGCCTGGTTCCCCGGGGATCCACCTCCTCCAGCCACACTCTACCAGCCTGCAGTTACCATCTAGTTAATCCCTATGAGTGGATTAACACAAAGATTAGGTTAAGACTCTCATAACTCAATCATTTCACCTCTAAGCTTTCTTGCATTGTCTCACACATGAGCTTTTGTGGGACACTTCATATTTAAATTGTCGCATCACACAACTAAACTGGTTAGGGTCACTTCAAGTGAATTTTGGCGAACTAAAGACAGACACAGACACAGAAAATACCTTTTCTTTGGGTTCAGTGACCACTCCTCAGCCACAATTCCCACAAGGTGGGCAAGACAGGCAAGAAAGAGGAGGAACATGTCTCAGGCCCAGGTTTTATTGGGGAGAAGCCATTCAAATGAGATAAGGGGGGTTACAATAAACAAGTGGGTGTAATCAAACCCCATGGGGTGACACCCACTCATGGAGCTGCATCTCTCTTATCCGATCCAAGGTAAATTCCAATTGCATTGTGATGGTCAGTACCTCTTTACTCAAGACTTAAAGGTGTGTACATAGCTTCTGTCCAGAGAGACTCCTGACATTAAACCATAACAATTATGTTAGTTTTTATCCTGTAAGGAAATGAACTTGAATATCAATCAGTAAATAGGGTTGTTAGGAGTATGGAGGAAATTGACATCTTCCTACATAACTTGTGGGAATGTAGACTACTATAGCTATTAAAGAGAAACATGTATAAAGTGACCCATTTTCAAAATAAAGGCATCTATCAGTAAGAATTTTAAAAAGATATTAAAATACGTTAAAACAAAACAAAAACCTGAAGATGGATATCTACCATATGACCTAACTATACCACTTCTTGGTATTTTTCTAAAAGAAATAAAGTCAGCATTCGATAGCAATAGAGTCACTTAAATGTTTATAGAGACACAATTCAAAATAGCTAAATTATGGAACCAACCCAGGTGCCTGTCACTAGATTAATGGATAACGAAATTGTGGAATATATAAACAATGGAGTTCTACTTAGGCATAAAGAACAATAAAATTATGGCATTTGCTGGTAAATGGATGGAAATGAAGACCATCATGCTGAGTGAAATAAGCCAGACCCAGAAACTACAAGATCAAAGATTTCATATGTGGAAGGTACATTAAAAAAAAGGAGGAGGAAATGATAGGATAATATAAAGATATAGGGACAATCAGGAGTATAGAAGAAGGAGATTGAGAGGCAGAATGCAGGGATGGGAAAGGGAGGCAATGCAAAATGAATTATCAAGAAATGCATGTTATGTGCACATATAAATATGCTACGTGGAATTTAACCTTTATGTGTAAGTCAAAGGAATCAATAAAAAATGAATAAATGGATGAGCAAAAGGAGATCTAGCAGAGTAGAGGAAGAAGAATGGGGAAGTAGAGGTAGAATGGAAAAGGTAATGGGAAGGGGAAAGTGGGGATCATGAACTAAAACCAACTTCCAGCCATGTGTGATATTGTCAGGATGAACCCAACTATTATGTATGACTATAAAGTTCTTGTAAAAAAGAAAACAACAACAACAAAACTAAACATAACAAAAAACGTATCTAATATTTTACAATGGGTGCTGATTATCCATAGCAAATTTGAAACTGTAAGAAACTTTTTTCTAATATTTTAAAAATATGATCAATGTTATGAGAAGAAAGATTCATTTATGTTTATGTTTTCTTGTAGAAACTTACATAAAATTTCAATGAGGCAAAGAATATGAAAGTAAAGCATTAAGAAAAAGCATTACAGAGAAAGGGTAGATGGTTAGCTGTAAAACTTATAATATTTTATTGATAATATTTGATTAATTTCACTTTCTAAATTCTCACATTCATAATTTTGTATTTTTTAATTATGTAAAAGATCCTAAACATATAGAAAGTTCCACATTGAGCAAAAAAAAAAAATTTTCCTGAATCATTTGAATTTCTGACATAATGGTACATTATTCGCAAGTACTTTAGTATGTATTATTTCCTTAGATGACATTCTTTCACATAGTCAGTATGTGATAGCCTGTCTAGGAAATGAACACCAATGCACTGTTATTTGCCTAATCTTTAAACTTAACTCAATTTTCCCCATATGATGGGTTTATTTGTTATGTGTCCTTCATTCTCTAATATGTTACAGTTGCTCACTATTTTCCTATAAATTAAATATTATTATTATTATTATTATTATTATTATTATTATTATTATTTATCTTTAGGATCTTTACACTTTTGAAGATTGTAAGCCATTCATTTTGCAGAATGACCTTAGTCTTAGTTTTGTGTAATGTTTGTTTATAATTAAATTATGATCAAGAGTTCTTAGCAGAAATATAACAATAGTGATATTATTTTCACCAGATCTTATAATATGGATAAAATTGTGTTTTGTCTCATTGATGATATTGTTGTTGGTTATTTAAGTTTGAGCCTACCAGCATCCTTCATTGGAAAGTTGTTTCTCTTTGTAATTATTAGATATTTATCAGAAGATAATTGAATACTCATTCTTTTTTTGGGTGGGGATTACCAGGGATTGAACTCAGGGGCACTCAAACACTGAGCCATATTCCCAGCCCTACTTTGTATTTTATGTAGAGACAGGAGTCTCACTGTAGTTTAGGGCCTCACTCCTGTCTCAGCCTCTGGAGCCACTGGGATTACCCATTCTTCACCAATATTTCAATTTATTAATTTGTTTGTTTAAACTATATGGACTCATAGTTTCCTATATTTTTGTATAATTGGTTATATTCTTACATTGTTAGAACTTATTTTTGTGCTTAAACTCTTCAATATTTGGCCAGTGAGAGCCACTTTTCACTGGCTTATTTATATCTTTTCTGAGTCTTTATTATTCTTTGAGCACTTATTTAATTTCTTGTACAATGAAGTATTTCAGGATAATTTTTTTAAAAAGTTCCTGCCTTAGTCTTGCATTAGTCAATTTTTTAAAGAGCCCTTATTCCTTATAATGGAAACCACTACAAATGCTCAGTGCTTTTGGGTGTTAATCTCACTGTTCTCCTACATTCTTCTCCTGTGCTTGATCACTTGCCTTGCTCAGTACTACCTAATAGTTTCAACAAATTAGTCAAGAAAGGCAGTAAGAGGATAAGAATCAGAAGAGGAGGGACCATCAGTTTGATTCTTTCCCTTGATTAGTTTTTCCAAAGTTTTATAATATTGAGGTTTTCCCAAATCAAATCTTGTTCTTTTACCATACCAATTATTTTGTTTAATCTTTCTTATCTACTTCTCCTCAATAGCATATCACTTCTAAGAGGTCAAGGATTATGATTTTCTTGTAGTTGTTCACTGATTTATTCCAAGGACACTTAGAAAGAAGGAATGCATTTGCTTCTTTCTGAGGATAAAGAAGGACATCTGAAACCCCTAGTCAGAGAGAATGTGTAAAAGAAAGTAATATATAAGTTTTCTTGGGTGGAGAATGATTCATTCAAAAACTAGAAAAGAAAATATCTTGCTTGACTTAGTGTTTTCATATCTTTTCCTCTGGATGACCTTTGCTATCTTATTTTTTTCCCAATAGTTTCATGAAATTTCAGGAAAAAAAATGTATCACTTAGGTGGGAAAGGATTTAAATTTTATTTTGAAATTATTTTTAATATATACTCAAATAAAAAAAACTGGATTTATCTATCCACTGATTTATTCCTGGTTTTACATGCCTAATTATCTTATACCAGGAGAATAAGAACACAGGATGAGTTGGCTGTTTAAGAAGAAAGTCCTGCAAAAATGGAAGATGAAAGGTAATTGATCATAAATATTGTATTGCTGATTAGAGTTAAATAAAAGATGAATTAGTTACAATATTCTTATAAAGTAAGTGTAATGGGAGGAATTATTAGAATTATAATATATAGTGATTAAGGGGGATTATTCTAGAACTGGAGCTACATCATCAGGTAAGATATGGACTCTTCATGAGGAAGTTCTAATTCAGAAGAGAAATCAGTTCATTTATGGATAATTACTTTGTGATCTAATGAATGCTCACAGAAATGTGTTAGAATACTAGGGAACTCAGGACTAACTCATCCTCTCTGGGTACTGAGGTTACTAAGTTTGGAGGAAAGATGAACAGGTGCTCTAGTGCTTTTTGTTGTCATCACTGCTATTGAATAGTAGGAAGGATTTCTTTTATGATGCCTCCAACAATTTAATTTAATATCATGAAGATTCTTAAAGAAATAGCTTCTTCACTTTCATATAATTTTTATGGATTCACTTTCCTATAATTTTATTCTAGAAATAAATTAGTTTTGCATCTGGGTTCACTGGGTAGAAATAGCAAAAGGAAGTAGCTAACTTTCACCACAATAATTTGTCAAATAATAGCACCTTTTATCCTACAAGTTTGTAGAATTACCTCAAAGAAAGAAAAGGCCTATGTCAAACATTTTCCTACAATCTGGACCAAATACCTAAGATAAATTGACCTGTGAGTGGTTGGAAATAGGGGCAGAATAGTAAATTCTTGGGTATATTTATGCATGCTTGTCTTTGAGATCATGTATCATATGAAGAAAAACACAAGCACCCACTTTTATAAAACCAAGTTCAATTTAGCTTAAAAGCAATACATGTTTGGGGCCAACTATTCAGCTTTGCTATGAGTTAAAAATTGTTTCAATTAATTAATTAATTAATTAATATTTTGAATTAAGCCATTCTTACTGTGTTTTAACTAGAAATATAGTTAGGAACTTGAAGATGACTGGTTTATCATGAGTTTTTAAATGTAGCACATCAGACAAAACAATATACATGACACTGAAATGAGTACTTTGATGTGAAATAACTAGGCATCATGTGTGGGAACACATGGCAGGAACATCAGATCTGATTTGTGAGTGTGTGTGCATGTGTGTGTACATGCAGCTGCATATCCACAAGTGTGAGTGAGGATGTTACCCAGGAAAAATGATGCTTAGGATGAAATCTTAAGACTCAATAGAAATAGAATAAATACAATATAGACTCCATCATCTATGATACTAGGAGGTATGGAATAATAAATGAAACAATGGTGTTGAAAGGAATCATTACTTGTGTGCCCTCAGTTAATGAATACTTAGTGAATAATTTAGCATCTAGATTATATGTAATTTCAGTATGTGTTTATCTTAAAATTCAGTTACTTTATTAAATTAATCTTCAGTGGTTAATTTTTTTTCTACTTTGCAAATTTTATGACTTCAGATTGTCCTGACACTTCACAGCTACAACTTATTCATTTTGAAATTGAAGCCTGACCATTAAAAATAATACAATCTACCTGGGAGCAAATTGAATTCTGACTGCACATAAAGCTAGAAATTCAAAAAAAAATGAGAGCTTTGAGTTTTGAAAGATGTGTTGGCTAAAATATATACTTCTGCAGTTTAGATTTCTCTTGTGTAGTAGAATAAATAGAGGGCATGAATTCTAAGGTGATAGATAAAACACAGTTTCTTTCAAGGTCTGAGGTGGTAAAGAGTTCAGTAAGAGAGCAAGCGATGGTGATATTCTAGTGAATTCCAGTCTTTGAAGTAAACCAACTGGCAGGGAATTTATTTCTGTTATATCATGAAAAAAATATATCTGGGGAGAGAACAGGAAAAAATTAAAATCTATACTTTCATTCAATATTTGCTTCACAAATATTTACTAAGTGTTTTCTGCTGGACAAATACCATGCAAATAAAAAGTTCAAAGTCCAACAGAATTTACAAATATGAAAAATCAATTATTTCCTCAGTAATAATGTTGATAGCTAATGCTAAACTAGTGCTTACTGGGTACAGGATATTGTGGTAAGTTCTTTACATGGATGCTCTGATTTATATCTCAGAATATGTATCAGAGGTGAGTGCTATAATTAACCAAATTTTATTAAAAAAAAGAGGCTAGAGAGATAAGAATTGTATCACAGGTCACTCAATTACTATTATAACTGCTATGTGAGAAGTAAGTGCAAATTTTTTTCTTTGAATATGTTACATAAATATTTTAGCTGGAAATACACTTATGTAATACAAAGATAGTATGAAGAGTTCTCATCTAGGTGTGAGACTCCCTATGTTACATTTCTGTGATACATTTGTCAAAACTACAAAAGGCACATTGGTACATTGCTATTAACAAAACTCTAGAATTTATTTGAATTTTACAAGTTTTTTTTTTCATTCTGTTTCAATATCTAATCCAAGCCATGTTGGAAGTCTTGAGGCGCACAGAGAAGGCTTACTAAATATGGGAATGACTGCACAGGGAAGAAATAGAGGTTGATTTCTGAAGAGGTGATACTTGCACTTGATCTTAAATACTCAGGTAGAAATTATCCAAGCCAACAACAACAACAACAACAACAACAAAAACCAAAACAACAACAACAACAAAAAAACAGAGGCAGAACATTAATGACAAATAGAAAAACATATTAAAATATAGTGTAATTCAGTGAATTCTCAATGATTCAGAATGTTTGGAGTAAACCACATATTTAGAAAAATGACAGGAGGTAAGTAAGACTGGAGAATTAGACCAGAATGATTTGATAAAGGAAGGCTTTGATTACCATGCTTAATGACTTTCACTTTATGTTACTGTTTCCAAAGTCTAGTGTGTTTGAGCAGAGGAATACCATCCAGGTTATCATATAATCTGAATGTTTTTTGGCACAGTGTAAGTATAGAAGCTGAATTGACCAAGAGAGATTATTTAGAATAAATGATTATTTAGGATGATTATTTATAATAAGTTTATTATCATGGTATGGATAAGAAATAATAAAAATGATGAAGGACTGAAGAAAGTATATGCCAAGAGATAGTGGAGAGATGCATATGAGTTATATGAACATCACTTGAGAGAGGTTAAGTCATCAGGTTTGCCCATTTGGTTGTTTTTTGAATGGTTGTAGTCCCTGTCAAAATAGGAAATGAAGGAAGGCAAACAAGAATGAGAATAATATTATGAGTTATTATTTTTATTAGTTTTTGATGTCTTATTCTGAAGGGTCTTTGGTATGGCTACTAGCAGGAGTCCAAATCGACAATTGAAAATGATATGAAAATGATATGTGGTTGTATTTGAAATGTTGATAGAGGTTAGGAATTCTGTGCATGTTTACAGTGCTAAAGAAACTAAGGCAAAGTGGGATTCCATCACCAAAAATCAGACTAAGGCGAAAAACAATACTGAGAATGAGCTGGCAGAAAAAGAAGAAAATCTTAATGAATGATGGCAGGGAAGACAGGAGAGAAGAGAATTTCCAGAAGGATATGTGGTCAGATTTGCCAAATGCCCTTCAGTTACTGAATAAAACAAGGAATGAAAAATACTCTTGGTTTCAGTTTCAATATGGAAAGATCTTGAAGTCTTCATATTTACAACAAGAAAAAGACTTAACAAACGAAAATCATCAAGTTTTCTTGGATCTATTGTAGGGCTGGGGTTTCAGGGCAAATATCCATCTCTGAGTCTGGAGAGTGAAGTGAATGTAGAAAGTAAAAGCTAACATCTGTTACTCAGAGTAGACACACTGGAGCCATAAACGTGGTAGGGAGACTTAAATGGTAATTTTGACAAGTTGAATAGGCTACATGTGAATTAGACTGAGAGTAGGAAGCTCTTGGGATATCGCATAGGTGTTATCTCTAAAACATCACCAGGTTCTTAAAGAGCCAAGAAAGATCCCTTCGTGACCCTGGCAAAAGAGGGAAAAAGTAAGTGTTCCAAAAGAGGCCTAGAGCCTCTGGGAATTTGAAATTCTAGCACCTACAGGTACAGCAAATATTAAGCACTACACAACTCCTAGCTACTTTAACATAAAGCTTTACACTAAAGGTCAATTTATCTGAGTTTTAATATTCAGTGCATTGTCTGAATTTTAAAAAAAACTACAAGACAACTTGTCTTGTGCTATAAGGTATAAAATGCAGTAGACAAACTACCACCAACAATAAAGCAATAATATCCACAATCTAAGAGACAGGAAGCATCAGAACTAAAGTAAGATAAGACACAGTTTTTAGAATTATCAGACAGGGATTTATAATATTGATGATTAACTAATAGGGTAAGGAATCTCATAGAAGAAGGATACGCTGAAAGAATAGTTAAGTACTATAAATAGACGAAAATTCTAAGAAAGAATGAAAAGGGAAGTGTTAAAAAATCAAGAACAGAATAACAGAAATGAAGAAAGCCTTTGATTGACTCATAAGTAGATAGGACATGGCCCATTAAAGAATCAGAGAACTTAAAGATATAAACTTCCTCAAATGAAATTCAAATAGAAAGAAAGAATGAAACAGAAAAGTAGAACAAAACAGTCAAGAATTGTGGGATAACTTCAAAAGTTATAACATAGTATTTTTTTTTAAATTTTTTATTGTTGGCTGTTCAAAACTTTACATAGTTCTTGATATATCATATTTCACACTTTGATTCAAGTGGGTTATGAGCTCCCATTTTTACCCCATATACAGATTGCAGAATCACATCAGTTACACATCCATTGATTTACATATTGCCATACTAGTGTCTGTTGTGTTCTGCTGCCTTTCCTATCCTCTACTATCCCCCCTCCCCTCCCCTCCCCTCTTCTCTCTCTGCCCCCTCTACTGACATTAATTTGTCCCCCTTGTATTATTTTTCCCTTTCCCCTCACTTCCTCTTGTATGTACTTTTGTATAACTCTGAGGGTCTCCTTCCATTTCCATGCAATTTCCCTTCTCTCTCCCTTTCCCTCCCACCTCTCATCCCTGTTTAATGTTAATCTTCTTCTCATGCTCTTCGACCCTACTGTGTTCTTAGTTACTCTCCTTATATCAAAGAAGACATTTGGCATTTGTTTTTTAGGGATTGGCTAGCTTCACTTAGCATAATCTGCTCTAATGCCATCCATTTCCCTGTAAATTCTATGATTTTGTCATTTTTTAATGCAGAGTAATACTCCATTGTGTATAAATGCCACATTTTTTTTATCCATTCATCTATTGAAGGGCATCTAGGTTGGTTCCATAGTCTTGCTATTGTGAATTGTGCTGCTATGAACATCGATGTAGCAGTGTCCCTGTAGCATGCTCTTTTTAGGTCTTTAGGGAATAGACCGAGAAGGGGAATAGCTGGGTCAAATGGTGGCTCCATTCCCAGCTTTCCAAGAAATCTCCATACTGCTTTCCAAATTGGCTGCACCAATTTGCAGTCCCACCAGCAATGTACAAGTGTACCCTTTTCCCCACATCCTCGCCAGCACTTGTTGTTGTTTGACTTCATAATGGCTGCCAATCTAACTGGAGTGAGATGGTATCTTAGGGTGGTTTTGATTTGCATTTCTCTGACTGCTAGAGATGGTGAGCATTTTTTCATATACTTGTTGATTGATTGTATGTCCTCCTCTGAGAAGTGTCTGTTCAGGTCCTTGGCCCATTTGTTGATTGGGTTATTTGTTCTCTTATTGTCTAATTTTTTGAGTTCTTTGTATACTCTGGATATTAGGGCTCTATCTGAAGTGTGAGGAGTAAAGATTTGTTCCCAGGATGTAGGCTCTCTATTTACCTCTCTTATTGTTTCTTTTGCTGAGAAAAAACTTTTTAGTTTAAGTAAGTCCCATTTGTTGATTCTAGTTATTAACTTTTGTGCTATGGGTGTCCTATTGAGGAATTTGGAGCCCGACCCCACCGACTGTAGATCGTAGCCAACTTTTTCTTCTATCAGACGGCGTGTCTCTGATTTGATATCAAGCTCCTTGATCCATTTTGAATTCACTTTTGTGCATGGCGAGAGAAAGGGATTCAGTTTCATTTTGTTGCATATGGATTTCCAGTTTTCCCAGCACCATTTGTTGAAGATGCTATCCTTCCTCCATTGCATGCTTTTAGCCCCTTTATCAAATATAAGGTAGTTGTAGTTTTGTGGATTGGTTTCTGTGTCCTCTATTCTGTACCATTGGTCCACCCGCCTGTTTTGGTACCAAAAAGTTATAACATAGTATTATTGGAAGGCCAGTAAGAGAGAAAGAGAAAGGAGAAAGAAATATTTGACATAATAGCGACCAAAAGTTTTCAAAATTAATTATACACATCAAGCCATGGACCTGGAAAGCTCAGGGATCAACATAGAGTATAAATATCAAAAAGTCTGCATCTAATTACATCATAATTAAATTACAAAATCAAAACACACAGAAAAAATCTTGAAAGAATCCAGAGGTGGGACAAAATAAAAACACCTTACAGATGGTGAAACAAAAGCAAGAATTACAGTGGTTCTTCTCATCAGATACCATGCAAGCAAGAAGAGGCTGACACAAATCATCTGAACTGTGGAATTCTAATCTAGAATTCTATATTCAGAGACATTAGCCTTCAGAATGGAGAAGGAATAGATTTTTTCAGGCAAAATCTGAGGGATTTGACTACAGCCAACCTTCCCTGCAAGATATACTAGAAGTTGGTTAGGGAAAAGGAAAAAAAAAAAAACTAAATGATCAGAATTTTTGTGTATGTAAAGAAAGGGAGAGAATCAGAGAAAGAATAAGTAGTGTTAAAATCAATTTTTTAATTTTTCTTAATGAATCAGATCATCATTAAAAGTAATAAAAGTAACAATGTATTAGGTGATGGTGATAAGTAAAATTAAGGACAGAAATGTCATGAAGGCAGGAGAAAGATGAGGACTACTCTATTAGAGGATCTTTGCACTATATGTGAAATGGAATAGTGTTCTTTGACCTTGGGTGTACATTAATCACAACTGTACATTACAAAAACTTGGGCAAACATTAAAATATTTAAGAACATGTGTAAGTGATTTGTGATAGACAAGATAAGATAGAATCATATAAAATGCTCAAAACCAGAGGGAGGCAGAAAAAGAGTGGAAGGAAAAAAATAATTATAAGAATAGAAAACAGTTAAAAATTTAGTGGATATTAGTCCCATTATAACAATAATTATATTAAATGTGAATAGTCTAAATATACTAACTCAACTCTATGTTGTCTGCAAGAAATTTTCTTTAAATATAAACACTCCAGTAGATTAAAAAGTAAATGGTCTGGGCATGGTGGCACACACCTATAATTCCAGTGACAAAAGAGGCTGAGACAGGCCAATCTCAAGTTCAAGACCAACCTCAGCAACTTAGCAAGGCCCTAAGGACATAGTAAGACCTTCCATGTCTTACTAAAAAAGGACAAAAAATAAAACATAAAAAAGGATCTGGATATGTTGCTCAGTGGTTAAGCAACCTTCAGTCCAATCCCTTGTATTCCCTGCAAAAAAAGTAAATCAATGGAGGAAATATATGTCATATTAAAATATATATTAAAATGTATATCATATTGAATCAAAGGAAAGCTAGGGTTTCTATATTAATTTTAGACCAAGCTGTCTTTGCTACAAGAAATACATCAGTAATAAAGAGGGATATTGCATAACAATAGAAGGGTCAATTCATTAAGAAGATATAACCATCCTCAAAATGTAGGCACCTAACAACAAAGTATTAGAATACATAAGAGAAAAACTGATAGAGGTACAAGAGAACTAAATCTATTATTGTAGTTGAGATTATACCACTGTATTAGTCAGTTTTATGTCACTGTAGGAAAATACTTGAGATAAACAAAAGATAGGATTTTTTTTACTTCAATCCAAATTGGTATTGTTTTGGGTCCTATGGCAAGGCAATCTGTCATGGCAGAAGTCTTCGGTGGAAGAGGCTTGTTAACCTCATGATGGCCAGGAATTGAAGAGACAGGGAGAGGGGTCAGGGTCCCAGTGTCTCCCTCAAGGGCATGCCTGCAATGACTTAACTCTTTCTACTATGCCCCACCTCTTAGAGTTTTGCCATCTCCCAATGGCACCAAAAACTGGTGCCAAGCCATTAACACCCAGGTATTTGGTGAACACGTACCCAAACATTAGAAATCACCCTTTTTCAGTAACTAATAGAACCAGCAGGCACAAAATAGGTTAAAAATACAGTTGTTCTGATGATCATCACTATCAATCAACCAGATCTAATTGATATTTATGGATTTCTCAATCTAATAACAGCATAATATACATTCTTCTCTAGCTCAAATGATATAGTCAGGAAGATAAACCACTTTCTGGGCAATAAAACACACCTTAACAAATTTAAGAGCGTAGAAACCATACAAAGTATACATGCATATCACAGTGAAATTGAACTAGAAATCAGTCACAGAAAGATGGAAACTCTTTAAGTAATCACAGATTAAATAATATATTATCAGTTACACATGGGTTAAGTAAGAAGTCTTAAGAGAAGTTTTAAAAAATGTTTTGAACTAAATGAGAATGCAATCTGCTAAAATTTGTAGGCTGCAGTGGAAGCATTTCTGAGAGAGAAATGTGTAGCCTTGTCTGCATGTTCAAAAAGAAATGGTAGGAAAACATAGGTAACTTTAGGTAGGAATCTTTGGTAAAAAATGTGGCCTGGCAACTGACTGCTGTACACTAAGGAGAAAGCAGATGGAAGAGAATTTACCCATGAGTATACACTAATGTTTTAAGAAATATGTCTGTAAATTATTTTTTATGGTTTTCAATGTCTATAGTACTATCTCATGCTTCCAAATGCATTAATGGTCTAAAATACCTATATTTCAGCTCCTTAGAATTCCTTTGTTTTTTCTTCAGTTGAACTCTTAGGAAACTACTTCTAAAATTGAAGGTAAATACTCAGAAAATCACTGTTTTAATGTCAATGCAGTTAACCAATTGCTTGAATATCTCAGTAGATTACTGGAAGAAGGAGGCAGTACTTGTAATTGCTTAAATAGGCACAGCAGTTGGAGAAAGGAATAAAATAATGAAATATGTGAGAAATATGGGGAAATATGGAGACTGGGCCACTGTTTAGGAAGAAAGTGCCCAAGCTGATGGCACACAGAGAGGGGACCCTGCTTCAGCCTTGATTCTGAGTGCCTTCCCCAAAAGGTGCCATACTTCAGCAGCTTCTGCCAGATTTGCCCCAAAAATGCACCTGATAGGCTTATACACCTGACACGTCCTAGTCAATGCCACCCTTCAGATTATAACAGTGACCTCTCCCAGGTTCTAGCCACTTCTTCTCCTTCTCATACTAAGGAATTCTCTACTCAGCAGCCAGGCCCATGATTTGAAAAGTTCCAACTCAAAATCTATCTGTAATTGACATATTCTCATTTGTTACCATTGCAAAAAGGGTAAATTCAGTAATAATTGGTTTCATATAAACTCATATATGAGTTACCTGGAAATGTTTATAACCTTGTATCATTTTCATCCACTCTCCTTATTACTCAGTCTGGGTTCAACCTTCTCTTTATGCACATTTCTCACATTTTATTTCCAAACAATTCTTAATATTTGTAATTGTATTTTAAGTGCTCTTTCACTTTCTTAATATCTCTCTCTTCACTAGTCAGGATTATATCTATAGCCAAAACTGTGCTCAATCATTATTTATGGAGTAAATGTATGAAAACTTGAGGTCAGTGGGCTTGGGGAGTAGGGAAGAAAAGACTGAATTTGTCATTAGAGTGGTCACTGATGTCATTCTGAAAACAGAAGGTCTTTTAACACTTTCGATAACCAGACAAACAAAATCCAGTCTAAATAAAAAGAAATTTGATTCTTCTTTTCTCTGTCTTTCCAAATTAATGTTGCAAAATTATATAGTAAAACAATTATATAGCAAAACATTCTGTTTTTCACTGATCATTCCTATATAATATACAACATTTATCCTCTTTGGTAATCTATTTAGTAAATAAATATTAATTAATGCTTAATTATAGTTCTATTCATCAATATGATTCATTAAATGTCTTCTTTATATAAAGCATTATTTTATATATAAAGCATCCAAGTACTATCTCACTTGACCCTCATAAGACCACCTAGTTTTTCACATTCTTATGATGCCAAATGAGAAATCTGAAGGTCACAGAGTCTTTGTAATTTGCTTAAATTCACATAATCTGTAGGTGACAAAGTCAAGCCATATACACACACAAATATATATATATATATATATATATATATATATATATATATATATATATGCATTTTATTTGAACTGTAATAATTATACATATTTATGGATTACAATGTGATTTTATATATATGTACATATACATGCATGTATATATATATATATGTATATATATATGTACGTATGCACAAGGTGTAATGATAAAATCAGGACAATTAACATATCCTTTGCTTCAAACATTTGTCATTTCTTTGTGTTCAGAAATTCAAAACCTATTTTAAAATATATACTTCATGGTTTTTAACCAATTATCCTTCTGTAAGAATGTAATGTAAAAAGTTATTTCTCATATCCAACTGTACTCCTATAACCAGTAACCATCCTCTCATTCCCTCTTCCATTCTACCCTTTTCAGCCTCCTGTAATCACTATTCTACTCTCTGCTTCTGTGAGATCAACAATGTGATCTTTAGCCCAGGGCTGTTCAGCTTCATGGTTTGTGCTCTTTACTCTGCAGGGCCCAGCCATTGTTTGGGGGCAGAGCTGATTATGACACATTCTTAGAGGGACTACATTTTCAGCAATTGAGCTGATTTTGACTTCTGATATGTAAGAAATATTTTAACATGAATATTACATGTCACTAGCAAACATTCTAATTCTATATACATTTTAAGTTTTAACTTGAACGTTTTGTTGAGAAAGTTGAACATATCTTCATGTTTTTCTAAAACTTAAACACTTAACTGATTCAGTCACATCACTCCCAGTGAAAATGAAAAGGAGCCACTAAAGTGAAAGCAATGACTCCACTGGAATATCATCTCTTTGTTTTGGTTAATGCCATGGCCAGAGATTTTGGTTATTAAAAGATCTCATTCCTTTCATGCCTCCAGTTTTTAGCTCCTCCTTTAGTTGATTGTCCAGCTTAGGCTCTTGCTGAATATACTTGTCCTTGCCATTACTTACTCACTGTCTGTCTACCCCATTGCCAGCCCCATGGAAGCTGCGGACCACATGTCTTTCTTTCAAGCTCACATCTCATTGTGGAACACTATACTTGGCTCTCTGGCTCAGAGGCTGCTAACAACAAAACCTACATTCAGACACCCATACCGAGAGTGGCCTTTGTATCTTCACACACTGCCGCACTCACTCCAGGACATTTAGCTGTTCTGTTATCCATTTGTGTGAAGTGACCTGAAATACCTCTGGGAATGCGAAGGGCAAGGTCAGAGCACAATGGGCACTGATCAGTCAGGCTTTCCTTGGAAACACGACTGTCTCTCTTATTGTCTCATCCTCATTCACTTCACTGGTCATCAGCAGGCTCTTTAATTCCTACTCCAAAGAGAATTGTTTTATCTCAGTCCTTAATAAAAGTTTAATAGCAGATAGAGCACTTTAGAGAGAACTTGTGCTAGAGAGATTTTATTTCTCCTAATATACCAGCATATTATGCACTTGAGTAATCTATGGGCTGTTGTAAATAAAGTAAACAACATATATTTACAGAAATAAGCAAACTGCATTTTATGAGGCTATCCTGAAACTTTCACACTCTGATCAGTAATAGCTCTCCTCTCATTAGCCTGCATCAGTGAGATGTTCCTCTAATTAGCTATAAACTTACTGCTGAATAGCAGTCATTTCATGTACTGTTTGTTATTAAAACAAATACCTGGAAATTGCACTATTAGTACAAAAATCAATCCAATTTTAAGCCCAACATTTAAAGCAGACTTAACACCCTCACTCCCACATGCAGCATGCTATTAGCAAGTTTTCTTTGATTTGAGGATCTCAGAAAAGTCTGGATTCACCAGGAACATACATCCACAAACTGAATAAAGGCATTTTCTCAATTTTTATAGTCTCTCTGACTAAGAAGCAGATTGACCACAATATGAGAGAAGGTAGGAATGCTAGTCTCACTGTCCATGCTTGGATTCAGTTTTATGCAATCAGTGAATATTTGGGACACTTAACAGGTATTGAAGCCACAGAGATGGTGGAGATAACTTTGTTGGTCCCCAAGAAACTCAGCCCATTATGGAAGTGGGTTGAGGAAAGTGGGTAGATGTGTATGAATAAGTATAGCACTTCATGGTGGAGACAACAAAATGGGTGTTTAGAGCCCACAAGAGCACTGATGGATTTAGCAGGAAAATACAAGGCAGGAGAAAGAGGATTTTTAGGCTTATTTGGATTTAATAAAATACTTGGCATTTGGTAGTAGAGGAAGTGGTGTCGGCCTTCAGCTTTTGTCTAGTCTTTGCCATTTGTTGGTGGTGCAACCATTTCTGCCATTTAGTAGCTGGAGGGCCCTGTGTCTTGGTCTCTGAGTAGGTTCTTGTTGACTTCCTCTTCTTTCCTCCCCTCTTCCTCCCTCTGCTTCTCTGCTGTCTCCTTCTGCACTCCCAGACACCTCTGTGTAGAATCCCAGGCATTTCCAGTGCTCTCCAATTTGCCCTTCTTCCATGTTCCGGTCACTCCTCCCTTTCCTTGCTTTTCATGGCATGTCCAAATTCTGTCCTTCCTCTAAGGGGACCACAGACACTGCTCCTCCACCAGCCTCAATCGGCTCTCTCCCCCTGAACTTGTTACTGTTGAATGTCCATTACATTTTGCATGTTGTCCTCAGGTCCTGTCAGAATACATTGTAGTTACCCATATGCATATCTTACACCTTTTAACACGTTAAGGGGTGGGGTTGAAATATATGATAAATCTATAACTCTAGCAACCAGAGCAGTAGTTAAACATAGACATGTTAAATTTATAATCATAGTTTAGTTAGAATAGATTCTTCCATTAGTTAAATAAAACTTTAAATTCTGTGGATTTGAATTATTTTTACTTAAACTTACTGAGCAGAATACTACCAATATCAGAAGATAGCAAGACTGTGTATTGAATCCCTAAGGGACAATAAGTTCACTCCATATGATCTTTACTAAACAAATGATAAAAAGACCTTTGTTCAGGATCATTTTCTTATTAGACAAAGAATTCATTATATCTTCCCCTGTAGCTTGAGTTGGGTTCAGGATAGTTTCCATAAACAAGAAAGAAAGAAAGAAAGAAAGAAAGAAAGAAAGAAAGAAAGAAAGAAAGAAAGAAAGAAAGAAAGAAGGAAGGAAGGAAGGAAGGAAGGAAGGAAGGAAGGAAGGAAGGAAGGAAGGAAGGAAGGAAGGAAGGAAAGAAAGAAAGAAAGAAAGAAACTTGTCATGGAATTGGACACTAGAGGCCATTCAAATTCACATTTTAGAGGAATATTTAATAATGTGTAGAATTGATAATTTAGAATTTTGAAAGAAAATTTGAAGATGTTTGATTTTAATTTTATCATACTATTTAAATTTAATACCAGACAAATGAAAAATGTACTGAAATGTACTGAGATATTTGAAGTCAATATATGTGGATAAGATAAAATGCTGATAATTCTAATTTTTCTTTATTTTATTTTTTGGTATTATGAATGTTTTTCAATAAGTTCTTATTATTTTTATAGCTAGAAAGACAATGAAAATGTACTTTTAATAGAGCAGTGATTCCTCAACCAGTGCTGATTTTATACTTAGGGGACATTTGGCAATTGCCAGAGAGACTTTTGTCATGGCAAGAGTGGGGATGTGTTACTGGCATCTAGTGGGTAGAGGCCAGGGATGTTGCTAAACTTCTTGTAATGAGAAAAACATTCTTCCATAACAAAGGGTTACCTAGCTCCAAATGTCAATGGTACTAAAATTCAGAAACTTCACACAATGGAAAAGTTGCTTTCCTATTGGAGATGGAAACCAACCAAAATAGCATCAATGAGGAATTGGCTTACCAAATCATGGTACATCAGTCAATATGATGGACAATTGTGCAAGTCTTAAAATTACATTGCCAAAATGTTTATTGAGATGGCAATAGTGCTTCTTATGCTGAGCAGTCCAGAGTCCTCACATAAAAATTCTGTAGTATATTCTAAAATATATTATCCTTTCTTACATGTTCTTATGTTTCTAAGAAGGAGGTTCTTTGGGAGTAAAGTAGCATGTATTTCCAGATTTCCCCAGCATATTTTATATAATGCAAGGAAAAAACTCTAGTAGTTATGGATAATCAAACAATGTTTTTTAAACATTATTTCAAATAAGTATATATATGATCTATCTATCTATCTATCTATCTTTTATCTATAGTTTATAGAACTAGCCTAACCACTCTAGTTAAACTCAGTGTATGTACTACATTGATTATGAGCAGTGAGTACTGAAATTTCGGTCATATTCCAGGTCTTAGAGGAAATATTTTCAGTATTTCTCCATTTAGTATGATATTGGTAGTCAAGTTTGTCATGTAGATATGATTATTATATGTATATAGACTATTATATGATAATCTTAATAGATACACAATAATTGTCTTGAGGTAGGATATTTGATTTATTCAGAGTTCTATCAGGAAGGATTGTTGAATTTTATTGAATGATATTCTGTATCTATCAAGATTATCATATAATTTTTGTGATTCATTATGTTGATATGTTGTTTTAAGTTTATTGATTTGTGTATCCTGAACCAGTCTTCCATCCCCGGAATAATTCCAACTTGATTATGGTGAATGATTTTTTTGATGTGCAGTTGCATTTAATTTGTCTGAATTTTGTTGTAAATATTTGTATCTGTGTTCATCAGGAACATTGGTCTATAGTTTTCTTTGTGTGTATATATGTGTCCATGTCTTGTTTTGGCATCAGGATAAGGTTGACCTCAAAGAATGAGTTTGAAATGGTTCTCTCTCATTGAATTCTTTGGAGAAGTTTGAAAAGAACTGGTATTTGTTTTTCTTCAAACTTTTGATAAAACTAGCAGGATGTGGTGGCACACGCCTGTAATACCAGCTGCTCAAGAGGCTGAGGCAAGAGGATTGTGAGTTCAAAGCCAGCCCCAGGAAAAGTGAGGTGCTAAGCAAGTCATGATGTCCATCTCATTCCACCATCTTTCCTGTACCCAAACCCTCCCCCTACACGTCCCTCTCCTTTGCCCAATCAAAGTTCCTCTATTTTTCCCATGCCTGTCTGCCCCCCCCACCACCACCACCACTTTATGGATCATCATCCACTTCTCAGAGAGAACATTTGGGCTTTGTTTTTTTTTTTGGGGGGGGGATTGGCTTACTTCACTTAGTATAATATTCTCCAAATCCATCCATTTACCTGCAAATGCCATAATTTTATTCTCTTTTAATGCTGAGTGATAGTCCATTGTATATTTATACCACATTTTCTATATTCGTTCGTCTATTGAAGGGCATCTAGGTTGGTTCCATAGTTTAGCTGTTGTGATTTGAGCGGCTGAAAACATTGATGTGGCTGCATTACTATAGTATGCTGGTTTTAAGACCTTTGTTTTAAGACCTGTAGTTCCATTCCAAGTTTCTAAAGAATCTCCGTACAGTTACAAGATTGAGTGCACCAATTTGCAGTCCCAGGCTGCCTTACTATATTGATGAGGTTTGATTCTTTTCTATTTCTTGTGTGTATCTGCTCTTCTAGTATTTTTTATACTTTGACTCTTATTGATGTTGATTATCTTTCTTTTACTTCTGGATGTAAGACATTCTTAAGCATCTTTTAAAACTGAGCTGGTGGTGACAGATTCCTTGCATTTTAGTTTGTCTTGGAAGGCCTTCATCTCTTCTTTATTTCTGAAGGACAGCCTTGGTGGAAATAGTATTTTTAGTTGGATGCTCTTTTTTTTTTTTTTTCAGGATGTGGAATATATCTTTCCATTCTGTCATGGCCTGAAAGGCTTCTTTTAAGAAATGTGTCATTATTTTAATGGAAATTCTCTTAAATGTGACCTGGCAATTTTCTTTTGTAGTTTTTAAAATTATTTCTTTGTTTTGTACTTTTGACTATTGGATTATAATGTGCTATGGTGAAGATTTTTTCTGGTCATGTCTATTAGGTGTGCAGTGGGTCTCTGTACCTGGATGTCCATTCTTTCTCATGATTAGAGAAGTTTTCAGCTCTTATTTCATTGAATATGTTTTCTATGCCTTTCCCTTTTTGTTCCACTTCAGGTCACTTTAAAATGAGAATATTTATTAATTAAATGGTGTCCCAAATGTCTCAGAGATTTTCTTCATTCTTTCTTTTTTTAAAAAAAAATCTTTTGCCTGACTGGTATATTTCAAAAGACATGTATTCAAGTTTAGACATTCTTACTTCTGCTTGATCTAGTCTGCTGTTGAAGCTTTCAATTGTATTTTGTATTTGACTTGTCAAATTCTGCATTTCCAAGATTTCTGACTGATTCTTTTTCAGATCACCATCTCTTTGGTGACTATCTCAAAAATATCAATTGTTTTCTGAATTTCATTGAATTATATGTCTGTCTATTCTTGAATTTCATTCAGTGTCCCTATAATTATTCTTGTGAATTGTTTTTCAGGAATGTAATCAGTATCCTTTTCTTTGAGGTCTGTTGCTGAAGGCTTATTAAGTTTCTTTGAAGGCATCACACTACCTTGTTTTTATCAACTGCTTGTATCCTTGCACTGAAATTTGAAAATCTTGTAGATCAATTGTCTCTACCATGTTTATAAGATAGCTTTTGTAATAATCAGTTCTCTCTTGAAGATGTATATTGGGGGTTTCAGTTTCATAGCTATGTTGACTTTGGTTCCCTTTGGGTAACATAGTATTGTCTCCCTATATCTTCTTCATGTTAATCTTGGTATGGTATGTGTATTCAATGAATTTAGTCACAATACATATGGTGATAGGGTGGGAGAGCCCTTCATAAGCAGGGGCCAAATGATGTAAGGCTTAGTATAGTAGCCTAGGTGGGTGATATAGATAGCAGTGTGTTTATGGAGGAAGGACTCACTATGTGGCCACTCAAACAATGGAGCTTGTAGCCTCAGAATTGTGGAGCACATTGGTGTATCTTCAGCAGTGATGGCTTGACCTTGTGCCTGGCACTGGCTTGAGTGTCTAGTGGCCATGAAATACAGACCAGGCCCAGTAGTAACTCAGGACAACTAAGAAGTTTAAGCCAATTATTGCTTTAGGGCTTATCTCAGGCTGGCTGTGCAGGTTGGGTTAATTAGGATAGTAGCTCAGTTGACTAGATATATTGTATGGAATGTGGTAGTGCCTGTGACCAATATGGGGGAAGCTCAGGTTGTTTCAGATATTTGACTTTTTTGAGAGAGCCTTTTAGCTTTCATTTTATCTATTAATATGTGGGAAATTTAAACTTTGCCTTCTTATTTTATTGGCTGTCAATGGGACATCAATAAGATACTGAACTTACCCTGGGCTGCGGCAGAATAGCCGGGGTGGTGACGAACAACTTGTGTAGATTGATACAGCAGGAGAGGGAGCCGTTTATTGCAAGACAGGAGCAGTATTTATACATTCCACACAGCTTATCTAATTAGCATAAACTAGATATATCAGTCAACCAATAAGGAATCTCCACACTTAATGGCTCGCTTTTGTTACTTTTCAAACCACTCCCTCTGGCATTTTGCCAGGCACCATCCAGACTTGTTTACGAACTCTAACATTCCCCTGGCAAAATGCCAGGTGTTATTTTTGACTTGTTTACAGACTCTAACATTACCCTTTCAATATTCTTTATTCATTATACATTAAATAGAAGTATTAGTATAAAATAAATATAAATGGAGATACTTAGTTTTACTGTCCCAATATGCATGGAAGTATTTTAAAACAATTTCAGAAAGCATACCTGGTCTGTGATAATTCAGAAGATTATTTAAATGTGGTGGATATCCCCAAGCCAATTCAAGGATCTCAAATTGAACAAGAGGATTTTATCTTTGACAAAACTATACCATACCAAGATTAACTAAAATTTCCTGAGATATTTTCTTAGCATCATTTTAAGTAATGCTTAGAAGAGAATGCCAACTAGAATAATCAAGAAAGGAGCTTTCAAATAATACTGTAGCATTGAATCAATACTTCAAGCAGCGCGTTTCTGATTGATAGAGCTCAAAGATAGTAATGATGACAGGAAACACAAACAGCCACTGTGCTAATAGGAAGAGGACTAAATTTAATGTGAAGTGTAATCCTGTTATCTTGGAGGAAGAAATGCTTAGAAAAATGGACATGAATCAGGCTAAATTCAGAGGAATCTAGAAGTATGGCCAAAATGAGGAAAGAAAGATTGTTCTTGAGGAAGAGCATCACATTGCATGTCTACTCTGTCAAACCAATTTTTAGTCCTGCACACGTGCAGCTGAGGAGGCTGGAGCTACCTGAACTGCATCTCAGAGGCACCTGACTTCTGTCAGTTCTTCCATCTACCTAATTGGTATTATAATTCTTTTGCATTCTTATTTTAAAAATTATTTTAGCAGCTTTATTAATATATAATTCATGTATCATACCACTCACATTTTAAAAATATATGCATCAATAATTTTAAGTATATTCAGAACTTTGTAGCCACCACCATAATTGAATTTCAGAATATTTTCATTATTTTACAAAGAAAACCCATAGATGTTAGAATTTTCTCCCATTCCTACTCATACCCTCAGCCTTAGGCATCCACAGATGTACTTACTGCATCTATAGTTGGCCTATTCTGGATATTTGTTGTGAATGGAATAATGTGACATAGTCTTTGTAACTAACTTCTTGTACTCTGTAATGCCTTGAAGATTCAACCATGTTGTAGTATGTCTCAGTACTTGGTTCTTTTTTATTGACGAATATTATTCCATCATATTTATGTGATATATTTTATATATCCATCCACCAGTCATTGGATATTTAGTTTGATTCTATTTTGAATACTACAAATAAGACTTTTATGAATATTCATATACAAGTTTTTGGGTGAATGTGTGTTTTCATTCTCTTGAGAATATGCCTAGGGGTGGAATTGTTAGGCATTTTGCTGTTTCTAAAATTTTGCAGAAATTCTAGACTATTTTCCAAATTGGCTTCACCACTTTATATTCTCAACAGTAATGTATGAGGATTCTAATTTGGGTTTTCAGATTTTCTAAATCTTCACCAGATCTTTCATTGTCTGTTTTATTTTAGTCATATAGTGGGTGTGATTTTATCTTATTGTGCCTTCAATTTTATCTCTGTAATGAATAATGATATTTAGTTCACTCCATGTGGTTACTGAATAGATGAGTGTCTCTTTTGGAGAAAAAAATTTCTATATATTAATTGGATTGGTTATTTTTTATAATTGAATTGCAACAAATACTTATAAAAATTTGAATACAAATCGCTTTTTGGATATGCTTGTTTGCAACATTTCCTCTTACTCTGTGGGTTGACTTTTCTTTTCTTGAAATTAGTCTACTAGGAAATAAATCTTGGTAGATTAATGATTTTCATGAAATTAATAGTTTTAAGTCACAATTTTCTCAAATATTTTTTCTGCTTCTTTCTCTTTATTCTCTCATTCGGGTATTCCCATAGTTTGTGTTTTGATTCACTTAATGGTGTCCCTCATTTTTCTAAAGCTCTGTTAATTTTAAAATTGTTTTTCTATTTTCTGATTGCATTATCTTTATTGATCTATCTTTATCTGCAAGATAGACAGTTCTTTTTTCGTGTCCACTCAAATTTTCTGTGGAGTCTGTGTGGTAAATTTTTCATTTCCATCATAATTTTATATTCTAGGGTTATTTTAAAAAGTAATCTCATTTGTATTTCTATTCTGTATTTGATGAAACATTATTCTCTTCATTCTTCAAACATAGTTTTTCTTATGTTTCTCAACATAGTTACAATGGCTGCTTAGAGGTCTTTGCTAAATTCACTCCCTTAAAAGCAGTTTATGATGTCTATTTTTTTTTCTTCATTTATAGATCACATTTTTTTTTTTTTTGCTTCTTTGAAGTCTTGTAAATATTTGTTGAAAACTGGACATTTGAGATTGTATTTGGTAGTAACTCTGGACAACTCAGAGACTGCTAATTTTACCTGCTTAAAAATTGTACCTGGAAGAAAAAATGTCTCAATCTATCAATTACTGAAAGAGGGTTTTTGACGTCTCCGACTTCATTATGCATTTAACTGTTTCTCTTTGCAATTCTATTAGTTTTTGCTTCACATATTTTGATGTTCTGTTGTTAGTGTATACATGTTAAAGATTATTTTTTCTTCTGTAAATATCCACATTATCATTATGCATATTTGTCTTTATCACTAATTTTTTCTGGTTCTTTCCTTAAGTATCATTAATATTGCTATTCCAATTTTCTTTCTATTACTATTAGCATGGTATATCTTTCTCCTTTTCTTTAACATTTTTATGTTCATACTTAAAATGGGTTCTTTATTCCTTTCAGTGGATAAACAACACATTGTTGGGTCTTTTATATTTTGCCCATTTTGATGATCTCTTTTTAAAACTTGGTGTATTTATACTATTTTATTTGAAACAACTATTGATATGGTTGAATTAACAGTTACATGGTTTGTAGTCATGTTCTATACTACACTAATGCTCTGATTTGTTTTCCTTCTGCTCTTTTTTTTTTTCTTTTTGCCCGCTTTGGTGTTACTTGATTATTTTATATAATTCTATCTTTTCTCTTCTCTGTGCATATCAATTATGCTTCTTACTAAAATTTTCTAGTGGTTTCCCCAGAATTAAAAAAATACACTTACAAGTAATCAGAGTCTATTTTCAATTGCTCTGCCTTACACATAGTTATTTTATAACAATTATCGTTTCTTGGGTTGTAGAGCATTTCTCTTATTTCACTTATCTACATCGTATAATCATTGAATATGTTCTAATCTTTGCAAAGTGTTTTTATTCCTTCTGACTTTCAAGATTTTCTCTTTGTCCTTATTTGTAGCAATTTGAATATGTTGTACCTAGGTTTAGATTTTTTGTTGTTGTTGTTTATCCCTCATGATATTACCTGAACTTTCTGGGTCAGTAGTTTTTTGTGTCATGAATTTTGGAATATTCTCAAATCATGGTCCATGGGGTGATAAGAATTAGGGTCACTAGGGTTTTAATGTGATGTTTTATATTAATATGGCTAGGAGTCTGACTCTGTTTAATGTTCTCTATAGCTCTATATCCTTATTTCTTAAAAAAAATTGTTATTATTTGTTTTGCTTTGTGGTGCTGGAAATTGAACCCAGGATCTTATGCTATGTGAGCACTCTCCCACTGAGCTATACCCACACTGTCTGTTGTTCCTATTTTTGTTTTTGTTCTTGATTTTTGAAGCTTCCCTTTATTCTCCTCTTCAGAAAGTGTGTCTTTTGTTTCCATTTCACTTGTAATCCACAATGATTTCTTGGAGACCTATTGATGTAAGGCATAGTGTGGGGGAGAGGAAGAAATTCCTATTATATAATTAAAATTAAAATTGTATTCAATCTTAATCTTTCAATAGGTCTGTGTCTGTGGTTTATGACATTCACAAGTGCTTCTTGTTTTTGCCCCTATTTTCTATAAGGTGAGCTCAGAATGTCCATCCTGTAGGTGTGATGGGATTCTGATAATGTGTGTTCCCCTTGAATATAGGCTTGGATATGCTATAGAAAGGACTAAGCTTATGCTAAATTGGTTACTTTATCTCCCTATTAGGAAAACAAGGAAAGATTTTCTATGCTTATCACTGTGCAAACCTGTTAGGGTTCTTTGAAACCTATGAGATTATGGAATTGCAACCCCAAGAATTTCCTCATTCTCACACTATTACCTACTCACCCTCTAGTAATTTGTCAAAAGTACCAGTTAAATATTATCAGTTTATAGCTCCATCTGTTTTTGTTCTATGTAAACTGAGCTGTACTGTGATTCACTCTATTTACATGAGGCTCCACATTTTGGGGTGTTAGTTTCCCTTGGCATCTTTCTTTCCAATGAGCCTGAGTGAATTGAAAGATTTTACTTTGTTTAACTTGATTCTCACAAGGATGGGAGTGACAACTTATAAGCCTTTCACATGTCAGGATTGAAAGCAGAGGTCCTAAATAATATTTAAAGGCATTTCTGTGATTATTAGGTTCCGCTGTAAAATATGTTAGAATGTATATCAAATATTGTACCCATGGTAATTCTTATTCTGTTCTCAAAAATTCTTAAACATTCAACAAAATGTTGCTTAATAACAATGTTTATTTCCCTGTATGCAATCTCCAGAGAGCTATCATACTCTTTCTGTGAATATTGTACCCATGGTAACTCTTATTCTGTTCTCAAGAATCTTTTTGCATTCAAGAAAATGTTACTTAATGGTAACTTTTATTCCTCAATATGCAATCTCCAGGGAGCTGTAAGTCTCCTCTTTTCAATAAAATCTTGATCTCTGTTTATAAGGAAAAGGAAATTAATAAACAAAAATTTTCCCATTAGTTGAGATTTTGAGATTTGAATCTTTCCAATGTTGAAAAATAACTCTAAATAATTAAGTTATCTAATACAATTTGTTTCTGTCCTCACCAGGGCATGTGCTGACCCACTTTATTTTGCAAATTATTATTCTATTATTAATTTTAATTTCTTTTCATTTAAAAAGATACCATTTAAACTAGTCAACTGTAACTAGAAAAGAGAGGAGGAAAGAATAAAGATAATAATAATTCTGAGACATATTGAGATTTATCATTGAAACAAAATATCTTTGAAGTTTACCATGCCAATTGTATTCTTTTTGTATTTTTATAATAAATCTAAGCAAACAGACTATAGATTCTTGTTTTATTTTACAAACATTATGCAATATAATGTCATTATCTGAAGATTAATCATGATTTCAACTATATACACATATCTTATTATACAATTTAGCAGAGAGAAAATTATTATAACATTGTTTATGCTAACATTACATGAATGACTATAATTGTTTCTACATTCATATTTTAAACAAATATTAAAAATGATCATTAAGCGGTATATACTGTGTTAAGTGTTTTCATAAGTTATTTTATCTTGTATTATTAATTACTTAAAATGTCTTTTTTGATAAAGCTATTGTGGATTATATATGAAATAAGATAAATTTAAGTTATTGTATATCTTTTTGTCTGATTTGATTTTTAATATATATTTCATGTATATTAATTCTATGCTCATAGATCTTGAGAATTACGTTTTATATAACAGTTTTATCTATGGAATTTCATCTTTGTGTTTACATAATCTTACACATGCTTTATAAATGAATAGCATTTATCAAAATAGATATATGTTGGATTATAAAATGAGTGTCATAAATTTAAAAGAAATTTAATCATACAAAACATGTACCTTGGTCATAGATAATTAAATTATGAATCAATAACCCCAAATCATTTCTGGAAACCCAGAAATATTTGAAAACTAAATAAAAAAACTTTAACCTTATAGGTAATCAAAGAAGAAAGAAAATTGTTTTCAAGTGAATGAAAATGTATACACATTGAAGTTTATGGCATGGCACTAATGTAATAATCAGAAGGAAGTTATAACCACTAAAAGCTTATATTAGAAAAGAAAATGTTCTCAAATTGTGGTGAGCCGTGTTTGTAGACCGTTGCCGCCATTAGAAGATGGCGCCGGTCTCCGTTGTAGATCTTGGTAAACAATTCCTTATTAGGAAAAGTTGGCGCGCTGTCCCTCAACACCCTATGAGAAAACCCCGCGTGGCAGCTTTGGATTGGACTTGAGTAAGCTTTATTAGGCTGTGTGTGGGTGCGTGGATAAGGCGCGCGCTTGAGAGAAGACTAGAGTTAAGGCCTGAATAAACTGCTGAAAGAAGAATCCTGTGTCGTGTCTTCCTTGCTGGCGAGGGGGTCGCGACAATTGGTGGCCTGCACCGGGAACCGAATACCTCTCAATCCCAGGATCCAGAACTTTCAGCGGTCAGGGTGGTGCACCGGTAAGTTCCCAGGTAAGTGGGAATCCGCGGAAAAATTAGCGGGTGGCTCCTCTGTAAAAAGAGAGAGCAGGGATTTTTTTGGACTTTCGCTTTATTTCTTTGCTTTCGCTTTCTGCATTAACGCCATGGGCGCCTCTGCTTCTAGCCCTATTCTGTTAGCCCTGGATGGACTGCTACGATCTAAAGGTTTAAAAGTTAAACAGAGTACTTTGCAGATGTTTTTAAAACAAGTAGATCTAGCGGCCCTGTGGTTTGCTTACTCGGGCAGTCTCACGACCCCCAGCTGGGAAAAACTAGGCAGGGATTTAGATTTTGCATACGAACAAGGGACCCTCAAAGGTGGGGTGATTCCTTTATGGAAGTTAGTAAGGGGTTGTTTATCTGACAGTAGATGTCAGGATGCCCTAACCAAAGGACAGGAGGTTCTTGAACAATTGCATGAGGAGAGGTCTGAGGGAGCTGAAAGTATTAAGAGTGGGGGAAGTGATAGAGATAATAAACGTTCAAGCCAGCCAAAGACTAGACTTTATCCAGATTTGACTGAATTGAAAGCCGTTGAGGAAGACAGTAGTTCAGACAATGAGGAAGTATTGGAATTGCTGTCACGGCAAGCTAGAGAGAAAAGGGGAAAAGGTGAAACTAAAGGGCGAAGTGATCCCCGTAAGGCTGTCTACACAGAACATAAGTACCCAGAGACAGATGTGGGATATGAGGAAGAGGGGGAAGATGCTTTGGAGGTTCCTCCTGACCCTCCACCCTATCCTAACCCAGGACTCAATAGGACATTTCATGCACAAACATGGAGAAAGGTTCATTCGGACATGGGTCTAGCATTCCCTGTGTTTCAAGATGCCAATTGGGGGCGATATCATGAACCCCTTGACTTTAAAATTGTCAAGACATTGGCTGAATCAGTCCGAACCTATGGTGTGGATGCTGCATTTACACTTACCCAGGTGGAGGGCCTTTCTCGCTTTTGTATGACTCCGTCTGATTGGGCGAGCCTAGTGCGTGCCTGTGTTTCTCCAGGAAAGTATCTGGATTGGAGAGCATTTATGTTAGAGGGGGCAGTAGAGCAGGCGGCCCAAAACCATGCGGCGGGACGCCCTGCCTGGGATAAGGACATGCTTTTGGGACAGGGCAGATTTGCCAATCAACAAACAGGGTACCCACTGGAAGTATATGAGCAAATCAACAACATCTGCATCCGAGCCTGGAAGTCCTTGCCTAACAGAGGGGAAGTATCTGGTAATCTAACTAAGATCATCCAAGGCCCCACAGAGCCTTTTTCTGACTTTGTGGCTCGGATGGTGGATGCAGCAGGGAAGATATTTGGGGACCCTGATAGAGCTATGCCCTTGATCAAACAACTTGTTTTTGAACAATGTACTAAGGAATGCAAAGCAGCTATAACCCCATATAAAAATAAAGGAATAGAGGCATGGATGAAAGACTGTAGGGAAATAGGTGGGCCACTTACTAATGCAGGGTTGGCTGCTGCCGTTCTCCAGCTAACCCGAAAGCCACCCCCTCATACAGGAAAGTGCTTTAGATGTGGCCAGGAGGGACATTTTAAGCGTGATTGTCCCCGAACATGTCAGTTACAGGACAAAAAAGGGTCATCCTCAATTGTTCGACAGCCGGGACTATGTCCTCGTTGCAAAAAGGGTAAATGTTGGGCTGATGAATGCAGATCAGTCAAGGATATCCATGGACAGCTAATATCAGATAGACAGGTGCCAAAAAACGGCCGGAAGGGCCCTCGACCTCAGGGCCTGCAAATATATGGGGCAATGGAGAATGGGACCATGGAGAGCGAAACATGGCCATCTCTACGACATCCCAAAGACCGCGGAGAACCACTACAGGTGCTGCGGGACTGGACCTCTGTTCCGCCTCCAGACTCGTATTAACACCTAAAATGGGAGTCCAATTGGTGGAAACTGACTTTAAAGGACCTTTGCCACCTGATACTGTAGGGTTGTTAGTGGGGCGTGCTTCTTCCGCTTTACAAGGCCTTTACATCTTCCCTGGAATTATTAATCCGGATACAATAGGAACAGTAAAGGTTATGGTAGAAGCTCCAAAAGGTATTGTGTCCATCTCCCCAGGAGACCGGATTGCTCAATTGTTAATTTTACCCAGTCTACATACCCGTTTTCCTGCTGGCTCCCATTTGAGATTAAACGATAAGATTGGAACTACGGGGGGAAATTGTGTATTTTTGTCCTTAGAAATGGATGACCGTCCCACATTGAAATTAACTATAGAAGGCAAATCAATTTTAGGATTACTGGATACTGGAGCAGATCGTAGCATAATAGCAATAAAGGACTGGTCAAAGGGGTGGCCGGAGCAACTCTCGGGTCAATCGCTGAGGGGTTTAGGATATGCTCAAGCTCCACAAGTCAGCTGTAGACATCTATCATGGAAAGATTCTGAAGGACATTCTGGCATTTTTCAACCATATGTACTTGATCTTCCAATCTCCCTATGGGGACGTGATCTTATGAAGGACATGGGGTTTCAACTTAGTAATGAATACTCAACAGTTGCCCAAAAGATAATGCAAGACATGGGATATAGACCAGGTCTTGGATTAGGTAAAAATTTACAGGGACGTAGACGTCCCATACAATCAATACCAAAACTTAACAGACATGGGTTGGGTTTTTCTTAGGGGCCGCTGAGGATCAGGTGCCCATTACCTGGAAATCAGGGGAGCCAGTATGGGTGCCTCAGTGGCCACTCTCCTCTGAGAAACTGACTGCAGCACATGTTTTAATTCAAGAACAGTTAAAGTTAGGACATATAAGGCCATCCACTTCTCCCTGGAATACACCCATATTTGTCATTAAAAAAAAGACTGGAAAATGGCGGTTGCTGCACGATTTACGGGCTACTAATGCTCAAATGCAACTCATGGGATCTATTCAGAGAGGATTGCCTTTGCTTTCTACTATCCCTAAAAATTGGCCAGTGATATGTATAGATATTAAAGATTGTTTCTTTTCCATCCCATTGCATCCTCTAGATTCAGAACGTTTTGCTTTCACCTTGCCTTCGTGTAATCACGAGGAGCCTGATCAGAGGTTTGAGTGGGTGGTTCTGCCGCAGGGCATGGCAAATAGTCCTACTATGTGTCAAATGTTTGTCGGTGCGACTATTGCTCCAATCAGACAAAAATATCCAACATTAAGGTGTGTACATTATATGGATGATATTTTGTTAGCAGCAAAGACCCAATGTATGTTGGAGGCTGCTTATACTGACTTAGTACATTTGCTACAGTTAAAAGGCTTGCTTATTTCACCTGATAAGGTACAGATAGGGGACTCCATTAATTATCTTGGTGCTACTATCTCTTGTAAAACTATCACACCCCAGAAGATAACTCTGAGGACTGATACATTACAGATGCTAAATGATTTTCAAAAATTATTGGGTGATATAAATTGGATTAGAAGCTACCTGCATATTCCCAATGTTGAATTAAAACCTTTGTATGAAATTCTTAAAGGCGATTCAGATCTTACTTCCCCTCGACATCTTACTGAGGAAGCCAGGTCAGTGTTGGTTAAAGTGGAAGAGGCTATACAACATGCTAGCCTTTGTAGGTTTCAAGAGGATAAACCTCTCCAACTATGTGTGCTCGCCACTGTGCGACAACCTACTGGAGTTTTATGGCAAGATGGTCCTTTACTGTGGATACATCCACGTATGTACCCTGGAAAATCCCTTGAGTATTATCCTGATGCAGTTGCTTCCTTAGCTATGTTAGGGATACAACAAAGTGTACAATTTTTTGGTTTCTCTCCAACGTCTGTGATTGTTCCTTATACATGTCAACAAATTCTGGTCTTATGTGCTAACTTGGATAATTGGGCTATATTACGATGCTCTTTTCCAGGAGAGATAGATAATCACTATCCATCACATCCTCTTATTACATTTATTAAGGAACATCGTGTCATTTTCCCTAAAATCACTTCTTCCACGCCTATTCCAGGAGCTGCAAATATCTTTACAGATGGATCTAAGACTGGTATTGGAGCTTATGTGATAAATGATCAACCTCCTATCCAACATCAGTTTGCTCCTGGTAATCCACAATGGGTGGAGCTGCAAATTGTCATAAAAGTTTTTGAACAATGTCCATTTCCTTTTAATTTGATCTCGGATTCTGTCTATGTAGTTCAAGCTTTAAAGGTGTTGGAAGCAGTGGGTCCCATACACACATCAGGAGTAATGTCTTCCCTTTTTCTCCATCTTCAAACATTGATTTGGAATCGTTCCGCCTGTTTTTATCCCTTGCATATTCGAGCCCACACAGGTTTACCAGGTGCTCTTTCTGCGGGCAATGCCCAGGCAGATCTTGCTACTCGTCCTTCTTGGGTGTTCCCTATTTCCTCCTTAGATCAAGCTGCAGACTTTCATAGTAAGTTTCATATTAATGCACGAGCACTTCAGAAACGTTTTACCATCTCCCGTGCTGATGCTCAACAGATTGTGTTGGATTGTCCTAATTGTGTGATTTTACATCATCCTCCCTCTATAGGCGTAAATCCTCATGGTTTACGGCCTTTAACTATATGGCAAATGGATGTTACTCATGTTCCTGACTTTGGTAAACTTAAATATGTCCATGTATCTGTAGATACTTGTTCTGGTATTATCTATGCTTCCGCTTTGTCTGGGGAAAAAGCTGGAAATGTTATCACACACTGCTTGGAAGCTTGGGCAGCCTGGGGCTTACCACAGTCCATTAAGACGGACAATGGTCCAGCATATACTGGGCGACAATTTTCTTCCTTTTGCAGCAAGATGGGTATCCAACTTGTCCATGGTTTACCTTACAATCCACAAGGCCAGGGCATTGTAGAGCACGCTCATAAGACTCTAAAAGAGATGTTACTAAAACAAAAAGGGGGAATTGGCTTAGGCCACTCCCCGAAAGAGCGCCTCTCCCTGGCTCTATTTACTATCAATTTTTTAAATCTGGACATCCAAGGGCGCTCTGCTGCAGATAGGCATTGTTCTCCCTCTGCCCCGAATTTTGGGTATGTTAAGTGGAAAGATGTCCTTTCCGGACAATGGTATGGGCCTGATCCCGTGCTGGCATGGGCATGAGGTTCTGTCTGTGTTTTCCCACAGGACCGAACGGAGCCGGTGTGGATCCCTGAACGGCTAACGAGAAAAGTCTCGAAGACAACTGACCAACAACGGGGGACCCTACGAGAGTCCAATGATGAGACCCTTCATTCTGCTGAGTATCCTGGCCCTGTCACAGACGATGATGGTCCAGATGTTACCGATGCAGTGGTGGGCGGTAGCTCGGACATGGCCGATGCCAATGCCGATCCATAAAAATTCTAGTGTCCTCCCCACTCTTTTTTCTACTTCATGTGAGATGTCTGCCCCTTGTGTCTCCCCTAGAGGAGACGGGGAACAGGTTTTCAACCTTTCTCGTGTTAATCTCACGGGAACTTTCTGCTTCAGTTTCTTGAGAACCCGTTGTATTCGCTTACAGCGCAACAATTTGACCAATTGGGAGGACCCCTTCCAGAACAGTAGAGTCTCACTGGGAACCTTGGCTGCGGTGCTTAGCCTAGTGAGTAGTGGGAAAAGTGAGGGCTCAGGAGAGACTACAAATTTGACCGAAATGAATATCACCACTTTGGCTATAACTTCCCAGGTGTCACTCCCGGTGGCTTTTTCTAACGCTAGTAATGCCACTTATTTTAAGGCCTCTCCTTATTGTACCCCGTACTATTCTTTCCCCCCAACATTCACGCCTTGTCAAGATCATTCTTGGGAGAAGCGCCAAGTTGCTGTGGGTTTCTCTCTTTCCCCTTCTCTTAAAAGGTATTTGTATAACTCTTCCAAGGCTAATTCCACTACAGGAACAGGCTGGTCTTGGTTTCAATGGTTGATTTCCAATGAAAAGGGGGCCACAGCCAATGTCTCTGCTCTGGCTCAATTGAGAGGAGTCCAGAGTTGGCTGTTTAATGTGTCTGGCTCTGTACAGGACACTGTTAATGGTAGGAGGCTTAAAAACATTTCATACAATTCTCAGGTGTCCAATGCTACACTGCCCTCTGCAGCAGTCTGTCTTCATTCTCCGTTTCTGTTCCTTTTGATCAATGATACCAATACTACAGAATCGGATATGATTGACTGTTCTAATTGTACATGTGTCTTGTCTGAGTGTTGGAATGGATCCTGGAGCACGGCAGTTGTTATGAAGGTCCCGACTTTTGTCCCGATTCCGGTTACTGCGGATCCGGACTCCTTCCCTATTATTGAGGTGCTCAGGAGCCGTAGGGATTTTGGAATCACGGCAGCTATTGTGACAGCGGTTGCCCTGTCTGCTGCTGCAGCGGTCACTGCCGGAGTGGCCATGGCTAGTCAAGTGCAGACTGCGGCCACGGTTAATCAGGTCATCCAACAAACTTCCAGCATTTTAGAGTCTCAAAGTAAAATCAATCAACATATTTTATCAGGAATTTTGGCCGTTAATCAAAGGGTGGATCTCCTCCAAGCTCAGATTGAGGAATTGTCAGACCTAGTACATTTGGGTTGTGTTGATCATCGTGCACATCTATGTATAACATCTCTCAGATTTAATGATTCCAGAAATACCTCTCAAATCATTGGACAGTACCTGGCCAGAAACTGGTCCATGGAAGCAGAGAAGTTGATCCAGACCCAACTGACACAAATTGCCATGTTGAACAACACTCGTGTGGACCCTGTGACATTGGGCCAATTTACGAATTGGCTGTCTTCTGCCTTTTCTTTCTTTAAGGAATGGGTGGGAGTAGGCATTTTTGGAGCGATATGTTGTTTTGGGGTTGTCCTTTGTCTGTGGCTTTTCTGTCGCCTAAGAGCTCGCCATAGCCAAGAAAAGGCTATGATCGTCCAGGCTTTTGCAGCCCTAGAGAATGGTATCTCTCCACAAGTTTGGCTTGCGCAACTTAAGCAATGATTTCCTGGGTTTTGGCCATTGCACCCCAAGTCATCTTTGACATTGCACTGGGTTTGGCATGCCCTCCTCTTCCTGCCTTCCCAGTTATGGAAGGCCCATGCACTCTGCAGGCCTTGTTGCCATTGCACGCAGGTGGGCTTCCATGCTGGTGCTGCACTTTATGCTTTGGATCCTTCGTTTTCTCAGGGGCTGAGGGATGGTGTTGCCACTTCCAACCTCATAGTCACTGACCGGCTACTTGTAAAATCCCCTTTCTTTTTCACCGTCATCACGATGCAGGATGCGAGGCAAGGCACTGCACTTGAGTGATCCGGTCGCCGGACCTCAAGGGAAGCATGTCCTATTGCATACGGGTTTGGCGTCCACGCCCCGTCCCACGAAAAAAGGCGTCGGCTGATATGGTGTCAGATCTAGGGAAGGCGCCTCCTTGGGACTGAGCCATACATTGCAGCCGTGTTTGCACAGTGGGATAGGACCTCTACTTTCGCCTGCATTGTTTTTTAAGAGATAAGGGGGAACTGTGGTGAGCCGTGTTTGTAGACCGTTGCCGCCATTAGAAGATGGCGCCGGTCTCCGTTGTAGATCTTGGTAAACAACTCCTTATTAGGAAAAGTTGGCGCGCTGTCCCTCAACACCCTATGAGAAAACCCCGCGTGGCAGCTTTGGATTGGACTTGAGTAAGCTTTATTAGGCTGTGTGTGGGTGCGTGGATAAGGCGCGCGCTTGAGAGAAGACTAGAGTTAAGGCCTGAATAAACCGCTGAAAGAAGAATCCTGTGTCGTGTCTTCCTTGCTGTCGAGGGGGTCACGACATCAAATGAGTGCTCATGCTCAAATATTAAAAATGATAATTGAGGAGTTAGGGTTGGAGCTCAGTGGTAGAGTGCTTGGTTAGTATATGTGAGGCAATGGGTTCAATCCTCAGCATCACATAAAATAAAGGTAAAAAAATGCTTTGGAAAAATGATAATTAACTGGTATATAATATGTTAAGTATTTTCTTAGAATATTTCGTCTGGTATTATTAATTCTTTTTCATGTTTTTTTCTAACTACAAGAATGAAGTGATCTCTATCAGGGAAACAAATTCAGAATAAGGGTAGAAATCAATAGACTAAGAAAGAACAAAAACAATACAGAAAAATCAATGTAACCAAAAATAGTTCTATGAAACAATTGATAAACTTCTAGCCAGACCACACAGGGAGATAAAAAACAAATTGCCAATATCACAAGGAGAGAAGTGACATCAATACAAATTCCATGAGGTATTAAAAAGATAGTAAAAGAACATATTTGAACAATTTTATGGCAATAAACTTTAAAACTTAGATGAAGTGGATAAATTTCCTAAAAGGCACAAGTTCCCAATGCTCATTCAATGTATCAGATTTTCTCTAAATTAATAAATAGATTGAAGAGTGCTATCATCTTTGAAATTGAATTTGTAGTTGTAAACCCTTCCACAAAGGAAACTCCAAGCCCCAGATCCCTTTCCAGTTCAGTTCTTCTAACCAGTTGAGGAAGAAATAATACCTAAACAAATTCTTCCAGAAAATTTATGATAAATCGATTTTTATCAACACATTCTACGGAGTCAGAATTACCTCACTTAAAAATCAGAGAGAGATTATAATAACTGGAAAGTATAAACTAATATCTTTCAAGAGTATAGATTCAATAATTCTTAACAAAAAATTAGCAATTAGGTACAGTAGTATATCAAAGCATAAGCCAACATAAACATACAGGTTTGTCCCAAGAATTGAAAATTAGGATTTTTTTCTTTTCTGTATTGGGCATTGAACCCAGAGAAGATTCATCACTGCACTATCCCCAGTCTTTTCAATTTTTTTTAATTTGAAAAAGGGTCTTGCTGAGTTGCTTAGGATCTTGTTAAGTTGTTGAGGTTGGACCCTAATTGTGATCCTTCTGCCTCGCCTCCCCAGTTGTTGTTTTTACAAATGTGCACTGTCATACCCAGTGAAAATTAGTTTTATATTAAAAATCAATCAATATAACTAACTCAATAAACCAAAAACAGAAGGCACATTATCACCAAAATAGGCATAGAAAAAAGCATTTAATGCAACCCCAAATTTATAGCTGATAAAACTCTTAGCAAACTACGAAAATAATTTCTTCATCCTGATGAAGAATATCTATGAAAGATCAACAGATAAATCACAATTGATGTTAAAGGACATAGATTCAATTTAATCTCAATCAAAATCACAATAACATATTTTGCAGAAAATGACAGATTCTAAAATTTATATAAAAATGGAAAGGACATAGACAAAACAGACTTTTTAAAAAATAAACATGGTAATTAATACTACTGAATTTTAAAACTTAATACACAATTATATTATTAAATATAGGTGTTGGCTAGAGATAGACAAATTGGTTAGTGGAATCAACAGGATTTAAAGTTGAAATATACAATCACAGGTGGATGACCAATTTTTGTCAGTTTCAGAGACAATTCATTGGAGAAATAATACTTTTCTCAGTAAATACTGTTGGAAGAATCGTATGTTCATATACAAATAAACAACAACAAAAAAGCAAATAAAACCCACTTTTATTACCTATCTAAACACCCTAAACTGAAATTAAATTAAAATGGATGATAAATCTAAATAAAAACCCTAAAACTATAAAACTTACAAAAGGAAACAGGAGAAAATTTTTGTGTACATGGGTCTGGCAAAAAATTGGGTCTTTGAATTTTTTTTTCTTTTTGTGGTGTTGAAAATCAAACCCAAGGCCTTACACATGCTAGGTAAGTGCTCTACCATTGAGCTACCTACCTAACTCCAAAACTTCTTTAATGAGACATCAAAAGCATGATGCATTGAAGAAAATAAGTATAGGAACTAGACTTCATCCATTGTAAAAAAAAAATGCTCTTTGAGAGATGCTGTGAAGAGAATGGAAAGATAAGAGAAAAATATTACAAAAATGTATTTCCAAAACATTTACAGTTAAGGCTATTATCTAACATATATAAATAATTCTATTTTAAACAATAAAAATGAGAAAAATATTTAATCAGACAATTAACTATAGAAGATAGAAAACATGTACCATGAAAAAATCTTTAAGCATCATAGTCATTAGAGAAATGCAATCAATGGAGATCTCATTAACTACAATGAGATAGAACTACACTACTGTTAGAATGGCCAAGATTAAGAAAAATTGCCCCTACCAAATATTGTCAAGAACTTGGAGAAAGTGGAATTCTCTCATGCTGTGGGAATGTAAAATGCTATATTCACTTTGATAGTTTCTTAAAAAGTTATACTTAGCATATAATCTAAACATTCTACTCTTTAAAAAATATTATTTAGTTGCCAATTTATTTTTATTTCACTTGAAATATGTGGTGCTGAGAATTGAACCCAGTACCTCACATGTGCTAGGGAAATGTTCTTTCACTGAGCCATAACCCCAGCCCCACCATTCTACTCTGAATCATTTATCCAATAGAAATGAAAGTATGTGTCCACATCAAGGCTTCTACATGAATGTTAACAGCAGCCTTATTTGTAATAGACAAAACCTGGAAACAATCCTTGTGTTCATCAGCAAGATAAAATATAAACAAAATGTTGTGTATCTGTAAAATGGGATACTATTATGCATTGAAAGAATGAACTATTGATACACATAACAGTGATGGATTTAAAAATGACTATGTGAAGTGAGTGAAGACAAACAAAATGAATTTATATTGTGTGATTTGTGTTTGTGTGAGCAGGTAGAAAATACAAACTAATCTTTAGTGTTTAAAAGAAGACAAAATTAGTGGTTGTTAGGATGGAAAAGTTTAAGGAAGTATAGAAAAGTAAGCAACGACATTGAGGAACTTTTGTCTGTAAAGTATATGTTGATTAATTGTGTTTATGGGTTAAAAATACTTGCATATATCAAAATTATTACATTTTTATACTCAATATATGCTGTTTATTTGGTTAATTTTACATAAGTATATAAATATTTATAAAACCTAACAATTCAAAAATTCTTGCTTTGAGTGAGAAATGTGGTAATATGAAGAGTCTAATCAAATGTATGGTTGTCAGCGATGTGTTTGTGTTTTTTCCCTCCCTAAATTTATTATGCTTACTTAATTTCATCTACATCATTGAATTTATTGTGTTTAGTGGCTTATTTTCCTTTCCTTGAAATTATTATAATTTATTTGTTATCTCTGGCATGGTTTTGATTTGTCTTCAGTTTTTTTTTATCTCAAAGAAAGGTCTATTTTCTTTCCATTTTTAATTCTCTGATTAAAAAAAATATAGATATATATTTTTGTTAAGTTTTTCCCTAGTGAGATGTTCTTTTGGGATATTTGTTTTTATTCCCTGGGATTTTTATTTTTATTTTTGCTTTGCATGCTTTATTTTCCCTTCAGACTCTTTTTCTCTTTTGACTTTTATTTTCTGTTTCCCAGAGTCATTCTCATGGGGCTATGGTTAGTAGTAGTTTATCTACATTCTTGGTATTACACGGAGTAAATTATGTTGAATTCTATTCCTTTGTTCTTGACATCTGTCTTATCTGAGTTAGGATGTGAGATTTTGGGTGTATCTTTATATTCATAAAGGTGTGGAACAGGTGAGAGGGATCATGTCCTGCATATTTTTGGAGGTTGATTTTCTATATCATGGCTCTGTTTACAGGTTGGAGATAGGGCTCAGGGTGGGTTATCAGACAGTGCTTAGTGATGTAACGATTGAAATCATTCCTTTAATTCAACTTCGTACTTTGTATCATATTCTTCTGTGAAAGACCATCCTCTCCATTAGTCACCTGATTAAAAACTATATTTACTTCCTGTTAATCAGGAAAGATAATTTGTGGACATTCATGTGAATCATGAGGCTCATTCAGATTCAGTATTATGACTTGGGTTCAAAGAGAGAGAGTTCAGTAATGCTATACATAATCTCTTGTTACTTTTGGGCTTCTTTGTATTACTTAATGCAAGAAATTATATATACCTTTAGTAGAATTTTTTGTGGTTATATAGTATTTTTATCAGGAATATATTTTACCAGCTATACTTCATGATTGTTACCCATAAAATTCAAAGATAAATTCTAGAGACAATTTTTAAAAAATTATTTAGTTATCTAAGGGAATTTGTCAATATATCTATTATTTTTCAAAAAATGTTAACATAGAAAATGATTTGATCTTTAATCAAAAGGAAAAACTTTTTGCCCTCGTGCTGGGCAAAGAGATTTATTGAATAGAATCATAGTTTCTAAATATTTGTCTTAGAAGCTCTAAATTCTGGACAGTTGGCATAAAGTTAATTTTAAAAGAATATTATCCTCTCCAAGCTGTCTTTATTTAAATTTTTAATGTTTGGGTGGTTTTTCTAACTGAAGAGGTGCATCTCAAACTTAGTTCTCTCAGAAAGCCAGTACTAAAGTGACATATATAAAAAATAATGAAAATGGTGTGTAGAGGTACTGTTCAAAGATTAAGAAGCTCAAAGGAAGGTAACTAACACTAATCACTTTATTTGATAAATTCATCCTCAAGTAGCACATTCTTTATATTGAAATTGCAACACATTTTTCCTTTTACCATCTTGAGAATTATAAAGATAAATAGAATTGATTCTTACCCACTGGAAGATCCAATTGGAGTGAAAAATTGACACTACTTAATACTTAAAATTATGAAAGATTTTAAAGGAATATCATTACTTTGCTTTTTATACTTAATGGTAATCAGTATGTTTCTACAAATGTCAAATCTGGTAAATATAATCAATCTGATAATTATATAATGACTCTAATAAAACTTGCTACATTCTTAAAAATTGTTCCTATTAATTAACTAGTGTAGTATCATATATTGTATAATAAAACACTGAATAATGATTTTTAAACACTCTTTTTCATTTTATTTGATAAGTGAGGATACTACTTGTCTCAGCACTGAGGACTTCATCCCTTTCTTTCCTATGGGAAATTTGGTGCTGGCAGCCCTTGATCTTTTGAGTATTCTTGCAGTGCAATGTGATTCCAAGTCAGGATTAAGAACATTTATTTTGAAAGCAGGCTCTGAAGGTTCTTTGAGGATTTCTTTACACAGTTGTGGAGGCCAGGAAGTCTATAGTTGAGTTGCATGCAGACCAAATGTCCAGTGAAGGCTTACCATTTTTTTCTCTCCTTCTCCTCCTTCTTCTTCTTCTTCTTCTTCTTCTTCTTCTTCTTCTTCTTCTTCTTCTTCTTCTTCTTCTCCTTCTCCTTCTCCTTCTCCTTCTCCTTCTCCTTCTCCTTCTCCTTCTTTTTTTTTTCTTTTTTTGATACCAGAGATTGAACTCAGGGGCACTCAACCACTGAGCCAAATCCACAGCCCTATTTTGCATTTTTTTTGGGGGGGGGGATGTAGAGACAGGGTCTCACTGAGTTGCTAAATACCTCACCATTGAGGCTGCTTTGAACTTATGATCTTCCTGTGTCAACCTCCCTAGCCATTGGCAATACAGGCCTGTGCCCTTGCACACAGCAAAGGCTTACATTTTAACTTGCAGATGGTGTCTCTCATTGTATCTTCACATGACAGAGAGCATGTGAAGATACATGTTCTTCCTGTATGGTCCCATTCAAGAGGCCTCCCACCCTCATGACCTAGTTATGTACCATAGGCTCCACCTCCCCAAACTGTGATTTCAGAGATTTAGCTTCAACACTAAAATATTTCCAGGAAACAAATATTCAGTTCCTAGAAGTCTGAGAGGACCACATCTGTGCTACTGCTGTTTGTGTGATACTCTCATAACTTGTAGCAACTTAAGGTCATTCCCAGAGGAAGAGAAGGTATTGCTCATGTAAGGCAAATTAGGATTTTATTAATTAGTTACTTGATGCTGGCCACAATATTAAAGCCTTTAATCATGATTTATCATTGTTTACAACTATCCTATGAGGTTCATCTAGGGAGCTTGCTTTTTAGATGTGAATTTTCAGATGAAGTTTTTCACACCCAAATGCAGGCTTCCTGAAAATAATTTTGTGTATTTCATTATCTACCTAGTTCTACATATTTATAAAATTTCCTGGTTCATATATGCAGTTGATAAATAATTATCAAAAGAATAATGTTGAAACTAAGGATCATTAAAATTCAATAATTTGTCCCAAATTTCCCAGTTAATAAGTAGCAGAATTGTAATTTCAGCCAGTGCTACCATTTAGACCCTGCATATTTGGAGCTAGATTAACACTGATTTTAAAAGTTTAAATAAAGATTAAGAAGCAACAAAATTATGTAAGTAAATAATATTTTACAGATGAATATTTGTCAGAAATTAATTGTGTGAAGGATGTATTGAAAGGACAGTAATAATATTTATGGCAATCCAGATGATGGAGCTTGAATTCTGTGAGTCTAAAAGAAAAGGAAAGGAGAAACAGATTTAAAACTATGCAGTATGAATTGGAAAACAGATGTTGCTAAGTATGAGTATGTGCTTGTGTACACTGAGAGGTGAGCCATGAAAGAAGCCAGGCAGGAGGATGTATGGCAGATAATTCTAAGACTGTAAGTTTGGGTCTGAGGACTTGAAGAACACTAGCCTCTATGTATCAGTTTCTGCCTATTGTAGAAAAACAAGATTCAAATATGGCCTCATATTTTATTGGTGAATCACTTCAGAATCCATATGTTCTATCTACAGAAGATCCATGGTCTCTCATTTTAGGGCACTTTCCCTTGCTCTTATGAGTTATAAAATAATTCCAGGGCATATTCAATCCTAGAAGCTTGCACTGCTCACAAGAGAACAACGAATCTTTATTCTACACTACTGTGCCCGGTGTCGAAAATTATCAATGTTATCCATTCTTTTCCTGGGGTTATTAAGTTTTAGGGAAGCCTTGTTCTTTCCTACCACTGTGTCATCAGTGTTACTTGGGAGTGAGACAGGATTTTGGTCTCTTACTATGCAGAGAACCTGACACCTAGTCATTAAGAGGAAAGTATGAAAAACTAGGAGTGATTTCCCCTACCGTGTAGGGTTTTTCTTACCATGATTTGCTTGAGAAGGAACCCATGGGAGAGTCATTCTAAGTTGTACTGTCTTTTATTGTTAGACATCAGATGGTATAATTTCCAAGGACTCCTTTCAAAGAATTACTTAATCTTGTTGACTGTTGGCTGAAATAAAACACCCCAACAATGTCATCAGTGGGAGAAGCACACACAAACAAACATCCAGAACTGGCTGTAATATTTCATATTTGTTTGCTAGGGCTGCTGTAACAAACCACTCTGATGAGGTGTTTCACACAACAGAAATGGACTTTATAACAGTTCTGATGCTAAAAGCCTGAGATCAAAATTTCAGTAGCTTTGTTGTTTTCTGAGGCCTTTCTGCTCGCCTTGTAGATGGATGCCTTTTTCTGGCTCTTCACATGGCCATCTTTTTGTGCATACTACTTTTTAAATTTCTGGTGTCTTTTTCTGACTATGTCAACGTCTCCTCTTTGTATAAAGATGCCAGTCCTATTGGGGCCTACCATCTTGAATCACCTTTTAACTTTGCCAATTATGGCTATATTCTGATATAAATGACTTCTACCTATTGATTTTTTGGGGAGTAGTACAAAACTCAGCCCATAACAAAGACAGGAGAAGGATGACCATGGAAGGGAATCTGTGCGCTGGTGTCCTTAAGTTATGGTGTTACAATGAAAGTTCTTAGAAGTGACGTGTTAAAAGCCACTTCATGAGTCAAAACAGTGAATTTATTTCCTAACAGATGTCATAATTGAATACTGATTATTAGAATTAACTCAATTGTATTATCTCACTGATTTCGATGAGATGATTTTTTGAGGACTATTCTTTGCCCATGAATGAAAGGAAAAGGAATGAGGAAACAAAATACTTACGACTCTTTAAATTTAAGTCTTTAAATTTGTACTCAGCTTGATACACTTGCTAAACTGGTTAACATTGTCTATCACTACCAAATTATTTGCTCTTCCTCTTTTCCTTTTAACGATTTATTCACATGTACACATCAAATGATGGCAAGAAATATCCAGGACTTTCCAACAATGAAATCAAATGGCTTTCTTCCTGATTGTTAAAGATAAACATTTGTGGGTGTGAATTACAACATATCACAATTTTCAGTATTTTATAATGTAATATATGCCTCAAAGTGTTTAATGCCAATGTTCTAGCTATGGTTGTTCAGGGTTTTTATGACAAGCAATGTTAATTATCTTTCATATATGATAAATCAATAAAAAGGAGAAAAGGTCAAAAGGCAAATATAATAAGCTCCCAAGCCTTAGTAGTTGGAGCCACTGATGATCAGAGCTAATACAGGGTGTTTGGTGAAGGGAGAGCATCACGGATGCCATTCCAGCATTTGAATATAGCCACCGATTTCTGCATTCAGATTGTTTGTCTGGATAAATCAGATTTAAAAGCTTTTGCTTACCTTTTTTTTTTTTCTGTGAAAAATAGCATCTTCCATTCTACTAATTATTTAGAATCAGAATGTACTGGGTTATGTGCTGTGTTATTTCATGTAGTAAATGAAAATGAAAAACATTTTGGAGAGTGTTTATAGCCTAAGTAATTTCATTCAGAATATGCCCTAGTTCAGGGAAGCTTTTTCTCAACCCCCTCCTTTTTTTTTCTTTTTTAACTTTGAAAGGTAGAGTGGGATTTATAATGATATTACCAAGCATAAAGTAAAAGCAGTTGTCCTCTTTAGTAATTCAACAGAACTTAAGGCATGTACAAATTAAAGAAAAAAATGAAGTGTCTTTAGGGTGGCTAACTTAATAAATGAATAGAGTTTTGCCTTGGATACATTTTTTCCCAAATAACCTCTTTCATAAATTTATTGTTGAGGAAAATATAAGCTACAAGAGTAATAACAGAATTTGTAGCAATAACAATAAAACATGTGGTTATTTTTGTTTTTCATTTGCTTCCAAAAGCTCAATGTACATTACAAATCAGTATTTTAAATCTTCACGGTCAGTTGATTATTCTGAAGCAGGTATTAGTCTTCATTTTATAAGCCACAAAGACTCAATGTGCAGAAAGGAACTTATATAGAATCATGTAGGATATCCAAAGAACTAAATAGATTCAGAATATGGGACTCACAAATCAGTGCGTTATTCTTTAGATTATGCAATTTTTCAAGGAAATGTAACTTGTGGCTTAACTAAAAATTTGCTTCATTTTAATGGTTTTATTTACTGAAATAACTAACAAAGTGGAAAATGCATTATGGCTCATTTACAGAACATTTTATATCCTGTAATTAAGACTATGAATTAAACCATACAGTGTCAACTCTATGTCTTTTAGAAAATATCATCGGAAATGAGTTGCTTAGCATCTGCCTCTAATTTTGACCTGGGGACAGCTAGATTAACCTTTTTTCTCTTACAACAATTCTACTGACTAAAAATTATTGATAATTTCATATGGAGAGGTCTGGCAAGAATAACACACAATCATGTTATTTTCTTTTGCACTTGTTCTTTTGTGATTCAGTAATCAGGGAACATAATTGTCACCTACTTACAGATATGCTCGATAATATATAGTTTCAAATTACTCAAGTCATTTTAGCAGCATGCCTAATTTCCTATAGTTTATTAAGTTTTGTCACTTTGGCGGATGTGTTAAATCATGAACAAACTCTAATACCTTCTAGAGTCAAGCCAATCCATGAATGCATGAATTAGATCTGGGATAAGGACACAGGTAGAGCTGGGTCTCAACTGAGCTGAAGGGGTTATGTCTCATCTATCAGAAGTTCAATCCAGTTTTCCTTTAAGATTGTGTTAGCCTGTCAAAGCATATGTATACAAGTGCCGAGATTTTCCTAAGAATTTCCAGCTGCCAAATCCTATACTGAGTGTTTTAATATGCTGGAATTGGAACTTCAGGGCATTTCTATTCCAAGACCTGAAAAAATTATTTATACATTTTACTTAAAAATCATTCATAATAGTCACATTCATCCACCCTTAAACTTAAATTAGAAGAAATTATTATTAATAAAGGAAAGTTATTAATGTAGGGAAAAAAACAAAGCAATTGCTACATGATTGCTTTAGATAAAAATCTCATGCAGCTTGTATATACCATGTGAATTGGATTTTACATCAGAAAAGCAATTTAAGGAAAATAGCTTGTATAACAAAAGTGCAAATCATAATCTGTTACCATTTCTATGGGCCCAAATTATCTTCTTTTGCTCATTCAATAACACTATGAAAGTTATGAATGTACATCAGTGATAGAAGATTAGTCCTGGATTTTAGTGTAAATGCTTTATCATTTCAGAGTCAAAAAATGGTTCTATTCTGTATGGTGGGCAAAATCCTCCCAAATCCTGTATTCCTATGTAGTATACATCAAGTACAGAGATCTTTCCAAGGAAATCCTGACTTCTTAGCACTTCCATAGTCTGGGAAAGAAAAACAAATAGCATTCAGTTCTGTTTTATAACTGAGGAAATGTAGACAGAGACTAAGTTTTCTAGAATAATGCAACAAATATGACTTACAAGGGCAGACAGCTCATGATTCCTCCTTGAATCATCTCTAACCATTCCTCAAATTGCCTTTTGTGAAAAAAAAATCAGTGGAAGATTGTAGCATAAACAAGAACAAAGAACTACAATTTCTAAAAAGATGGAAGATTTAATATGCAAATATTAAGTAAACAGGAGTGGTCCCTCTGGAGAAGAGGCTTTCCATACATCTCATGCTCCTATATTCTATGTTGTTCTCCTCTGCCATATAGATGATGCTTCTTCTTCAGTCTTGGGCTCTGACTCCCAGAGATCTTTGGCCCCTGATTTTGATACCTTGTCACTCTGCTTTGGTTTTGACCCCCCATACCAGTTCACTCTGTCACCCAGCATTCTAATCCTATGTTAAGTCCTTCTGCATGGATGCCCAAACTGAGCACCCAAACTGAGGCTCCATGCAGGCTGCCTTTCCTTGGGGGCATCCTTCTCATCCTCTTGAACTCTGACTCCCTATGCCAGGTCGTCTTCCATAAGACATCCTTCTCACCTTACTTGGTCTCTGATAGCTTGCTTCTGACCACTGTAGTAGCTACCTTCCTTCAACTCTACCTTCTACCTTCCACTGTAGATCTCTATCTCTTATGTACCACATGATAGATTTAGGGTGAACTTCTTTAGGAAAGCAAGGTTAAAAAAACACAATTAAAAGGAAGAAGAAGAAGAAGAAGAAGAAGAAGAAGAAGAAGAAGAAAGCAAGCTGAAATACACTTTTTAAAATACTATACAGATAATTATAATTACCAGTATTTTATCTGCCAGCTATGAATGTACAGAAGTTTGGCTTTGGACTCAGAGTTTATCAAATATTTGTTCAGATGTTTTAGTCTCAGACTCAGCATTTGAAAAGATGAAGACCAAATGCATACTTTTGACATAATTTTTGACAACCCTCAACTTGTTTTTGAGCAATGATCAAGTAATTAAGTTAGATCACATTTAGCTAGCATAAAAATACTACTCATAAGAACATGTCATGTGAATTTTTGTTAAATTTTGTTAGAATATCATAGGTTTATTATTATCTTAATGTGTGGGTAAGAATTCTAGCTGTAACTTAAAGGCGTCATTATATGCTTTATGTGCTAAAATTCTATTAGTTTAGTGTATATTAAATGCATATTCATTACTTCCACAATTAATAATGATTATGAAAATTGATCAGTTATGTATAAATGCAATTGAGCAATCAAATAAATGATAAAACATATTTTGATAATTATTATTATATAGCATAGTGCTCAAATAGTAGGAGGACCTTATCCTTATTGAGCCTTATACCCATTGGTCTTAGATATTTATAAATATTAATAAAGTTTGAATAATAATTTAAGCCATAATTATGGAGACTATATTATTTTCCCTTTTCTAAGCTTTTGGCTAACATTTACAACATTAAACAGAATAAATTTTAACTACAATTTAATAATTATATTAAAGTTTAGCTATTTAATTCCATTAATGCCTAAAACATGAAAAAGTCCTCTGTGGATACTCTTCAAATCATTAAAAAAAAAAAAAGAATGTGAATTTTAAGCTCTCAAAAATTTATAAGAAAAAGCCTTGAAATCCTAATATAGTAGTACTCAGAATAAATCAATATTGATCAAGACATAATAAAGTAAATATGAAGTTAGAGATTTTTTAAAAAGGAAATAATGTAGGGCTGGGGATGTGGCTCAAGCGGTAGTGAGCTCACCTGGCATGCGCGTGGCGCTAGGTTCGATCCTCAACACCACATAAAAATAAAATAAAGATGTTGTGTCCACCAAAAACTAAAAAATAAATATTAAAAAAGGACATAATATAGGAAAGCAATGTATCCTCCAAATGTTTGACTCTTTCATGACTCTTATGTGAAAGTGAGCACTTAGGATCATTTTGGATTACAAATCTTTATTATATATTTCAGGAACAATCTAACTGTTGAAAGTGCTGAGAGATTGTTATTCCTGTACTACTTCTACCATAAAATTCAAAATCAGTTTGTTTAAAAACTGTATTTTTAATCTGAAAGTTCAGATCCATTATTGTATTTAGAATTTATTTTTCTTTGGTTTCTCTGAAATTAGCCATTAACATTCAGTTAAAATATGTCTTATTAGGGGTATATCTAAGCCATTCTTTTGCTTCAAAGGAAATCTATTTCACAACAAAATGGATGCCTATAATTTTCTCATTTCACAGGTTTGCCCTGGCTTAGTGTGTGTTCATTAGGATCGTGAAAACAGCATTGGATCAGTTTGACTGGTACTTAGATAATTTATTTGTTTGGCAAATTGTGTAAATTCAAGTATCCTCAGAAGGTTTCCTTTACTTCTTGGTTCTGCCCCTCTCCCAGGGCATTTGTAACTTCTGTGTAGTATATTGTTTTATGTTTTAATTGAAGCAACACTAGAATCACAGGGCACAGTCAGGGTGATGCTGAATCAATAACCCGTTTTCCTTAGCACTTTATAAGAATCACTTTCTTTTATTGCATTTGGTTTCTTTGAACTTTCACCATTTTCTCTTGGGCTTTCCTGAATATATTAAGATGTATAAGACACTGAACTATGATGTCTCAAACTTTAACAAATTGGAGAGTCATGCTGGCTTCCTATAAAAAATATACTGTAGGTGAATAGAAGGGTTTAATTTGAATATCCTAAAATAAATTTAAACAGTAAATCACTTTCATGTGAATTATTTTCTGAAATCCTTGTAATTGTGTAATCTTTGCAAATTATTCAGTAATTGCTTCTATGAAGTATTCAATTTTTAAAGTGTATACAATGAGTCACATAAAATCTATTGAGCTTTTTTTTTTACATGACATCTAACTTAATCATCAGAATTGTGGAATCAGTACTACTAATATTGTTATTTTACAAAAGAGGAAACTGATGGTCAGTGAGACTATTATGCCCCTAATGTGCTTGAACATATAGGCCTGGTTTGAACTTTAAAAAAAATCTCATTTTAAAGCTCAGGACTGTATTCCTAATGATATTCAGAATATCATTAATTAATAAAAAATAGTGGTTTACAAAATAGCAACTCTTAACTCTGAACAATTAGATTCCCAATACCAAGAAGTCCCCAGTAAAGGCAGACACAATGTGGTTTAGTTCAGTAATGGAGGAAGTGGTTGGGACAAGTTGGGTGACACTAATATTGGATATATCTCAGAAGGCTTTATAGACCATAAAGAGCTCATTAATGCCTATATCTTCGTGTAAAGTATCAGGATATCCACAGAAACTCAAAATATAAGTATATGTAATAAGGTTTGAAATATGAGCTCTGAAACCCAACTGTCTGGATCCAAATCTTGACTTTTCCTCTCTCTCTATTCATTTGGTAAATTACTTAGCCATTCTGTGTCTCCATTTCCACAAATGTAAAATAAAGATAATATATCAGAATCTATATCATAAAATTACTTTGGGGAGGAAACAAAATTGATAAGTGCAACATATTATTGACCATGACCATGAGAACTGGTTATTAAATGTAGAAATTCTTTCTGAGCTGCTCAGAGCTATCTCCTTTGTTGTTTATATCTAACATATCCTCTTAAAGGAAAAAAAATAGTGGATATACATCACATCAAAACATCCCCACCAGCAATTTATATCAATTTTATAAGAGACACAAGGTAACATTTATTTGAGCAGGAGATGCCATATTTCCTCAAACTAATCTTGGAGAGTGTTGCTTAGGACTTTCTGGGACTTCTTAGTGCATGATCTTTATTTTCTCTGAGAATTATGAAGGAGAATGAGAAAGGAAGGGGGAGAGGGAAGGTGGAAGAAGGGAAAGAATGAAAAAGGAGAGGCTTGTTTTCCAATATTGGTGGAGTGGGAAAAGTTCATTAGTTAGCACAAAGAGGTGGCTGATTAAAATGCAGAAAGGTTTCCCCTCAGGTTCTGAATTTAGTCTAAGGTAGTGATCTTAGGCATGATCTTCTAATTTTTCTTGCAGATTATGAAAGATGTTCTTTTTTGATCACCACAAAGAAAAATATATTTTTAAAAGCCTCAGAATCCAGTGTATCTCTGTAAAATGAGTCAATACAAACTCAGGAGGTCCATTTATCTCTTCATAGACCAACGTACACTGGAACCCGTGTCCTTTCTACAGTGCTGTTAGAGATGCTGCCAGGTTATTAAGGCCCAAGATAGGTTAGGATGAATGCAAATTTCTGGAAATAAAAGAATAGGAAAATGAATGTATCAGATTTTGTAAAGTTTACAGCTTAGATTACATAACTGGATAAAGTTTGGGCTGTGAAGTGTAGTGAGGAGGTGTGGCCAAACCCAAAGATGAACATTTCCTGTTAGTTGGAAATAATATGAGCATAAACTAAGTCTAACTAGTAGATTATGAAGTGGAAACACATTGTACATAAGAGTGGATTGGGGACACCATGTAAAAGAAGACTTACATATTTTTAGCCTTTCCTTTTTCTAACAGAAACATTTAGAATTTGTATTTATTTTTGAATTCTACTTTTTTCCATATCCAACAATTTTCCATGCACAGCATTTTTATTTTCATTGGATTCTAAATCTTTCTAAGTTTTTGTTATGATTACCAGTTGATTATTGTTATTTGGAAAAAAGTTTTCAAAATATCCAAAGTTGCTTTTTACAGGATCAACGATACTGATTTCACTTCACTTCTTTTATCAAAACCCATCATCCATATTTTATAGAACTTGCCATATGCATAGTAAATTGTCAATTTTCATAAAGTACCAAATTTGAATGTCAATTTTCTGGGGTTCTATGTATGTGTATTTTACCAAGCTAATTAATTATGTTGTATAATATATTATACTGTTAGTAATTGCCATTGTTCCAAATACTAATCACTACAATGTTGAAATATATTACTGAAACTGTAAATCGTTTAAATTTTCATTACATCTTGACAGTTTTTGCTTTACCTGGTTTTAAGTCTATGTTGTTACTTCAGATAAGTTTTGAATTATTTAATTTCTGGTGGATACAGATCTTATTTTAGGCGTTGGAACTCAATGTTTCTGTGATGCCACATTCTATCAGCTTTCCCTAGTTCTGTATTTTCTGGTATACCATTTTCATTATTTTACTTTAAAACCTATGATGTTTTTAGGAATAACTGTTATAAATAGCATAGAACAGGCTTTTCTCTTTTTAAATACAGTCTAATTGTCTTTGTTTATTAATGCTTGACTGAGTCAATTTATTTTTATTCTAATTTCTGATACATTTTGAATTATTTTTGTACTACTCTGTTTACATATTTTGGTTCACTTTGTTCACTTTCTCCCTGCCTGAAATTGTTTATATTAATTATTGTTGCTTCTATTATTATTGTTGTTATTATTTCTCTTTCTTAAACCAACATTGGTTTGTAAGATTTACTTTTAATATTTAAACAAAATTTAACTCTCTTTCTGTACAATAAAAAATTAGAGAATATTTGAATTCTAAACATAATTTCACATCATACTTGTTAATCATGTGTAGGTTTTTAATCTTTCTTTATTTCATATATTAAAATTGATTTTTATATGCTAAATGATTATTTATATTATCTAATACAAATATCTTTTCTCTACATTTCTTTTTGATAATTAGCGCTTCCCTCTGGGATATTTCCTCTTTGTTTCTAAATTATATCTTTTAGAATTCCATTTGTAAGATTCTGTTGTTGGTAAGATTCTTGTTTGCTTATCTAAAATTATTTTTATTTCCTTCACACATGAAAGATTATTTAATTGGTGTTAAAATTCTGATTTGCTTCTCTCTAACCAATATACTGTTCTATCATATCATGTATCCTATTATTATTTATACATCATCTGCCCTTCTAAGTTGTGTCTCTTTGCAGATAACCTGCTTTATGTCTCTGCTCTTGTGATGCTTTATCTGATTTCTTTCCTTTTAAAATTTTGCAGCCACATTTTTTTTGAAATGGCTTTATTTTTGGCATTATTTGTTCTCCTTAATGTGTTTTAATCATAATATATTCCATTTGATGTTTTGTGCATCCTAAATATTTTCTTTTTATTTTATTTTTTAAATTTGAATCAAATGGGGTATAATTTCTCATTTTTCTGAGTGTACAGGTTGCAGAATCACATTGGTTATACAGTCATGTATATACATACAGCAATACTAGTGTCTATTTTTTTTCTTTTTAAGAAATTTGATGAAAACTTGAAGATGTTCTACAAATTCCCCATTATGCCTGTTCTCTTCCTAGATATCTGGTTCAATATTGCTGTACCTATTCATTCTGACTGTAGGGCTTTGACCTTTTACCCTTTCTTTCTGATGAATCTTACAACTTTTAAAAACATGTCAAATCTCCAGTTTAAATTTATTTTTAATTATTAAATATTATTTCTAAATAAATATTTTTAAGGATTATTTTTTTAATCCTGGAATTCTGTTTGGGTTAATCAACACTAGTATTAAATGCCACATTTTTTTATCCAATCATCTATTGAAGGGCATCTGGGTTGGTTCCACAGTCTAGCTATTGTGAATTGTGCTGCTATGAACATCGATGTGTCAGTATCCCTGTAGTACACTCTTTTAAGGTCTTCAGGGAATAGTCGGAGAAGGGCGATAGCTGGGTCAAATGGTGGTTCCATTCCCAGCTTTCCCAGGAATCTCCATACTGCTTTCCAAATTGGCCGCACCAATTTGCAGTCCCACCAGCAATGTACAAGAGTACCCTTTTCCCCACATCCTCGCCAGCACTTGTTGTTGTTTGACTTCCTAATGGCTGCCAATCTTACTGGAGTGAGATGGTATCTTAGGGTGGTTTTGATTTGCATTTCTCTGACTGCTAGAGATGGTGAGCATTTTTTCATGTACTTGTTGATTGATTGTATGTCCTCCTCTGAGAAGTGTCTGTTCAGGTCCTTGGCCCATTTGTTGATTGGGTTATTTGTTATCTTATTGTCTAATTTTTTGAGTTCTTTGTATACTCTGGATATTAGGGCTCTATCTGAAGTGTGAGGAGTAAAAATTTGTTCCCATTATGTAGGCTCCCTATTTACCTCTCTTATTGTTTCTCTTTCTGAGAAAAAAACTTTTTAGTTTAAGTAAGTCCCATTTGTTGATTCTTGTTATTAACTCTTGTGCTATGAGTGTCCTATTAAGGAATTTGGAGCCCGACCTCACAATATGTAGATCGGAGCCAACTTTTTCTTCTATTAGACGCAGAGTCCCTGATTTGATATCAAGCTCCTTGATCCATTTTGAGTTAACTTTTGTGCATGGCGAGAGGAGGGGATTCAGTTTCATTTTGTTGCATATGGATTTACAGTTTTCCCAGCACCATTTGTTGAAGATGATATCCTTTCTCCATTGCATGCTTTTAGCCCCTTTATCAAATATAAGATAGTTGTAACTTTGTGGATTAGTCTCTGTGTCCTCTATTCTGTACCATTGGTCCACCCGCCTGTTTTGGTACCAGTACCATGCTGTTTTTGTTACTATTGCTCTGTAATATAGTTTGAAATCTGGTATTGCTATACCGCCTGATTCACATTTCCTGCTTAGAATTGCTTTTGCTATTCTGGGTCTTTTATTTTTCCATATGAATTTCATGATTGCTTTATCTATTTCTACAAGAAATGCCATTGGGATTTTGACTGGCATTGCATTAAACCTTTAGAGAACTTTTGGTAATATCGCCATTTTGATGATGTTAGTTCTGCCTATCCATGAACAGGGTATATTTTTCCGTCTTCTAAGATCTTCTTCTACTTCTCTCTTTAGGGTTCTGTAGTTTTCATTGTATAAATCTTTCACCTCTTTTGTTAGGTTGATTCCCAAGTATTTTATTCAAGGAATACCTTAGACAGATGGAATGGATCCTTAAAGAAGATATGAGACAGCAAATTCAAACAGTGAAAGAACACATTGAAAATGAATTACATAAACAGATAAAAGAAGAAGTTAAGCATCTTTATCAGGAGATAGAGATTATAAAAAATATCAAACAATAATTCTAGAAATGAAGGAAACTATAAACCAAATTAAAAACTCAAATGAGAGTATCACTAACAGAGTGGAGCAAGTAGAAGCCAGAACATCAGATAATGAAGACAAAATATATCATCTTGAAAAGAGTCTAGCCAACTCAGAAAGGCTGATAAAAAATCACGAGAAAAACATCCAAGAGATATGGGATAACATAAAAAAAACAAACTTAAGAGTCATCAGGATAGAGGAAGGTATAGAGATTCAAACCAAGGGAATGAGTAACTTGCTGAATGAAATAATTACAGAAAACTTTCCAGAAATAAAAAAGGAAATGGATATACAAATTGTAGATGCATACAGGACACCGAGCATACAAAATCACAGTAGACCAACGCCAAGACACATTGTTATGAAGATATCCAATATACAGAACAAAGAGAAAATATTAAAAGCTACAAGAGAATGGAGGCAGATTACATTCAGTGGTAAACCAATAAGGTTAACAAAGGATTTTTCATCACAGACGCTGAAAGCGAGAAGATCCTGGAACAACATATTTCAAACACTGAAAGACAATGGATGCCAACCAAGAATTCTGTATCCAGCAAAATTAAGCTTCAGGTATGACAACAAAATAAATATCTTTCATGATAAACAAAAGTTAAAAGAATTTGCAGCCAGAAAACCAGCATTGCAAAGCATCTTGAGCAAAACACTACACGAGGAAGAAATGAAAAACAATAACCAAAACCATCAGTGGGAAGTGCTTCAGTAAAGACAGAGGGCAGGGGGAAAGCTAATCATGGAGAAACAAACTAAATTTAAAAAAAATATATAAGTAATCAAACATTGCTGGAAGTACAAACCATATATCAATAGTAACTCTAAACATTAATGGCTTAAACTCTCCAATAAAGCGACATAGGCTGGTAACATGGATTAAAAAAACAAATCCAACAATATGCTGCTTCCAGGAGACACATCTGATTGGAAAAGACATACACAGGCTGAAGGTGAAAGTTTGGGAAAAAATATACCACGCACACGGTCCTCGTAAGCAAGCAGGTGTGGCCATCCTCATATCGAATAAAATCGACTTCAAGACTAAGTTAATCAAATGGGATAAGGAAGGACATTATATACTGTACACCATGGAGTATTACGCAGCACTAAAAAATGACAAAATCATGGAATTTGCAGGGAAATGGATGGCACTAGAGCAGATTATGCTAAGTGAAGCTAGCCAATCTCTAAAAAACAAATGCCAAATGTCTTCTTTGATACAATGAGAGAAACTAAGAACAGAGCAGGGAGGAAGAGCAGGAGGAAAAGACATTAAACAGAGACATGAGGTGGGAGGGAAAGGGAGAGAAAAGGGAAATTGCATGGAAATGGAAGGAGACACTCATTGTTATACAAAATTACATATAAGAGGTTGTGAGGGGAATGGGAAAATAAACAAGGAGAGAAATGAATTACAGTAGATGGGGTAGAGAGAGAAGATGGGAGGGGAGGGGAGGGGGGATAGTAGAGGATAGGAAAGTTAGCAGAATACAACAGTTACTAATATGGCATTATGTAAAAATGTGGATGTGTAACCGATGTGATTCTGCAGTCTGTATTTGGGGTAAAAATGGGAGTTCATAACCCACTTGAATCTAATGTATGAAATATGATATGTCAAGAGCTTTGTAATATTTTAATGAATAAAAAAAAAGAAAAAAAAAACCAAACAGAAGACCAGGAGAGTGGAGGAAGGGATTCAGAGGTGGAAGGGGTCCTGGGTATTGAAATGGAGCAAATTATATCCTATGTTTGTAAGAATATGTTGAATTCATCCCCAGTAGCATGTATAAGTCCAATGCACTAATAAAAATATTTTAAAAATGAATATGATAATTTGTGTCTATTAAAATGTTAAAATGAAAAAAAACACTAGTATTAACAGGTTGGCAAATGAATACAATGTAATGCTAAGCAATATTAAAAGTGAGTGTATTACAGCTATGCATTTATTTCAAAAATAATAATTTTGAGTAAAAAATAATAACTGTTTTTTTAATTACTACAAATCAATTCCTAAGAATCTTGCAGATCATCAAATATATAGTAATGCAAAAGAATCCACTTTTACGTACCAATTTCTTGTGTTAGTCAGCATCTCCTTACTCTTACAAATTCCTGAGATGTTCAATTTAAAAAGAGAAAAATGTTTTTTTTTTTTTTTTCTCAGAGTTTTAGAGTTTTAGTCCATGATTTGTTGTCTCCATTGCCTTAGGCAAGGTGGCACTTGTTGTTGGGAACTTATTGTGAAGTAAAATTGCTCATCTCATGGCTTAAAAGTAAAAAAGAGGGGAAGAGAAAGAGCGGGGGCTCTCCTGTCTCCTTTTGGCCTGCTCTTACTGACCTAAAGACCTTACAGTAGGCCTCATCTCTAAAATTCTCCACCACATTCCAATGGCACCTTGATCTGGGACCAAGACTTGAACACATGGATCTTTGGGAGATACTTATCCAAACTTATCCCATACTTATTCCAAGATCTTTATCTGGGAACATCTAAACTCCTTAGCTGTTTAAATGAGCCACATGTTCTCTCTGCTCATTCCTCATGTAGACAGAGCTCTTTCTATATTATACTTTTATATCCAGAGGGGTTTATCTCTTTGTTTCATCTCAAGAACACTTTGTCGTGATTTCTTACAGTGTCATGGGGTCTATCAATACATGAACAACATAATTATTTTAACTTGAGTTTATTACTTCTAAAAAATAAAAAATTCAAATCCATATCAATGTAAAAGTAGGCCTGATAGATATATTCTTAGAGTTCAGTTTTTTATTGTATTTTATTGTACTTTTCTATCAAGAACCCTAAGTTTTAAGTCCTTTCAATATTCCTGCCTTTTTCTAGTGATTCATTTCATCCCTTATATTTGGGTTCTGATGTTTTATCTTTTTCTCAGACTTTGTTTTTAACAATCAAGACTCCAGATTATTAATAATAGTAAGTACCTCAGGACTGTGAGGACTTCAGTACAGCTTTCCTCCTTTTCTTTTAAAATCATTGATTTTTGAACAAAATATCAGAATCATTTTCTTCTCTATACTTAAAAATAGCTTATTTTTATTTTACCCAGCATTTCTGTGTATTTTGAAGCAAGATGGCTTTTAATATTTAGCTCTAAATAAAACTGGAAATGTAAAATAAGTGGATATAATTACAGTTCTAAATAAGCCTATTAAAAGCCATGAGCTGTGAGCTGGGGTGCTGTAGTGTACACCTGTAATTCCAGTGGCTTGGGAGGCTGAAATAGGAGGATCACAAATTCAAAGCCAGCCTCAGCAACAGCGAGGTGCTAAGCAACTCAGTGAGACCTTGTCTCTAAATAAAATACAAAATAGGGCTGGAGATGTGGCTCAGTGATCGAGTGACCCTGAGTTCAATTACTGCCCCCTCCCTCCAAAAAAAGCCATGAGCTGTGTATATTACACAAGTGCATAATGAACATAGGATCAACTTTGATGTCTGAATATTGATTAAATATATGGCAAAGTAGAAATTCTCATGTCATTGAAGTCCAAATAAAATTTAAAGAATCCCCACCCAGCAGACCAGTTGCTAAAAAGAGCTATATACTTTCTGTGCAAATGTCTTACCATCTGATTCACATTTTTATGTGTGGCATTAAAGATTATGTCATTCTCTACAATATGCTATTGTTGGTTTCCCATAGGTTACCTCATTGAGATTTAATTTTGTTTTTTAGGGAAAACAAACTATCTTCAAGTCTATCATATGTAAATATATTATGTGTTATATTTTTAAAATGTTCTGTATTGATAGTTTTGAACCAAATCCTTTTCATAAGAAATAAAATTAATCCAAGTCAAAATTCTGTGCTTTAACTCTTAACATTAAAAATAGCCATTTATTTTCAATATAGCAGTTCGTTGTCTGTTTGGTTTTGGGCGCTGAATTACCTGGAGAAGGTAGGATCCTGTTTGGGAGAGAGTTAAAGAAGTTATGTAGCTTTTATACTTTAGTGACATTGATGCTCACACATGAAAAGTGGGTGCTAAATGGTGAGAGGTAAGTAGATGCATTTCATTAGGTCAGGAATTGTAAGGAACAGAGGCCATACCAGTAAAATGGTTGGCAGGTGGCAAGGCCCCAAACATCTGGAAAGTGGCACAGTTGTGGCTTCAGTGCCTGGATCTACATCTGATTCACCCAACACATTTGCTAAAAACACATACTGTGCTTGGAAATTTCAGCAGGAGAGTTCCTGGATAGGGCAGTGGAATCTGTTTATTTATTACCCTTATGGCAATTTGGAAACATAAACTAAATAGGAAAACAGCTTTGCACTCAGGGCCCTGTCAGTTACCAAGATCCAGAACTTACTGCTCTGCATGATCACAACACAGTTGGTTCTCAGACCTATATTTTGGAAACCTTGAAAAGAATCAAAGGACCCAGGAATCATGAGCACACCCTTATCAAGAGGCCCTGAGCCTGCAATTTCTTCCACTGCGTGTACTGCCATCATCTGGGACTTATGCTTCCTTTGCATTGTGAGTCTCAATTTGCCTTGTTTGTGGTCAAGCATGTACCAGTTGTTCTTCTTCTCTATTAGCTAAGCTTGTAGAAGATAGAATCCAAGAAGGTAGTCTTGTTAAAAACTTAATCCCTTTTAGAAATGCGAAAATTCTTTTGTGGACTGAATTTTAATTGCTGCAATTTCCCCAGTTATCTTCATCCCATATCCAGATTGTTTGTGTACAATAACAGTAAATTCTCTCAGCCATAAAATGCAGTTGTGGGTCCTTTTTGGAAGTTACATCACTCACTATTTTCTGCTGCTTCTGCAAGCTTTGTGGAGTGGCACTGTATTTTTTTTTTTTAGTCTACGTTGACAGCATACAATATAATGGTTCATTTAAGATGGGTTTTTATGGTGCCTGTCAAGATTTAGCTGTGTTTTGCATAGTAAAACTAATATTAAATGACAAAATGCATCATAGCAGATACTTCACAACCATTAAGGTAGAAGCAGTGAATGTGTAGAGGATTACTATGCATTGCAAACAGTGGAGCAGCTAAGATAATAAATAAAGTATAATTGAAATCCAAGGGGCTTTGAATATTAGTAGTGTAACAACTCTCTGATCTCCAGTGTGTGTGAGACATGCTGGAGGAAGATTGGCTGTGACTCCTGTGTGCTAGTCTCTTTGCACAGCAGGTGATGTGCTGAACTTAATAACCCGCTGTTCAATTTTTTATTTAAAAAATAAGATGGGAACTAAGTCACAATTGCTTTGGGAAAGTGTCTTATAAAAATGTTTGTGTTTAGAAGTGAGCTAACTTGATTAGAGAGCCATGAAATTTGCTCAACAGTGTAATGGAACATCAACTAAATCTAAACTGGCAAAAACCCAGGACTTTGAAAATTAATGAATATTCAATATTGACATATTCTGAAAATAGATGTCTTAAATAGGAGGAAGAAAGAGGAGCAGGAGAGAAAGAGTTTCAATAGCATTTGAGGCATTTTTATTTCTGACATACAGCGTTGTGGCAAAACAATCATTTAAGGAAGTCACAATAAAAATTTATAACTGTGCAGTCAGGGACAATGTTTTATTAATTTATTTTTGTATTCCTTGGCCTTCAGAATCTAAACCTTATTCTTTTATATCTAGCAACATTTCAAATGCTGGTCAATTTTGGCCAAGTGATGAATGAAAGGAGCTCTCAGAGATCTACTTCATATTTATTTATTGGGCAGAGCCAATTGGATATGAAACAGGGAGTAGGCTTTATGATGAAAAAAAATGGCTTCTGACTAAGAAAAATACAATAAATGGGGAACATATAACTTATATCTCCCAAGCCAGTTACTAAAAACATGTGAATAAGTAGTCAGATATGGTATACTTGCTTTGCCAGAGGACAAAAATTGTTCTGGAATATCAAAATGTTACAAGTATATGGAAAAATTACCTCTCTACATCTTTTTAAAATAAAATAAGGAATAATATTTACCAGCATCTTTAAATAAATGGAAGGAAAAAAAGAGAGTTCTTAAACATGTAACACCAACCAGTCCTAAAATGAAACTATTGCCCACCCAATTGCCCAGACAACATTTAAGACTTTTACTGCAACACAGTTTGCATTCTGACTCATTTTCATGTAACATCAGAATCTCGCCAGAGCTTAGACCCTGGCCAGACACTGATTCGTGGACTTTTCTTCATTTCTACATGGCAATACATATTGAGTTGTAGCAAGATTTGTTTAGGTGAAGGATGAGGCATGGCAAAGCCACAGCAGGATAGAGACACAGTGATAGATATGCTATTTAGGTGGCTTAAGTAAAACAAGTCTTTAAGTCCAAAAATACTTACTTTCATTAGATATCCAGCACTGCTAAAACTCGTGGTATATAGAAGGCAATTAGAAGATAATACCACTTAAGGATCTTAGATGAAGAAGAGAGAAAATAATTCACATACATAAATAATTGAGAGAGAGAGAGAGAGAGAGAGAGAGAGAGAGAGAGAGAGAGAGAGAGAGAGAGAGAGAATATATTTCTATTAGGAAAATTATCTTCTTGGTAGGACAGATTCATTCTTCGTGTTGACAAGGTTCCAATTTATATTTCTCATCTAGTGCTCTCCACTGACCATTAATTTTGTCTTGTTTATCATCAAATGCTAACTGGTTTGGGAATTTCTGACTTTACGTCCAAAATAACCTTTTAATGTGTCACCCACATTCCCACATGATTGGCTTTATTGCTCAACTTCATGATTCCCATAAAAAAGCAATCTATGCTTAAAAAACTCAGGTTTATAATCTTTAAATGTTTTGTTTAGACAGACTATGCATGCCTGTTTGATGGGGAAAATTCTGGTATGTACCTATCATCTTTTCTTAAATATTAATGATAAACATTTCCTTTTTGTATCATGAATTATATGATTACCCTACATATTTCATCCTACTTCATACCTCACTCTTCATAATTAAAAGATCTTGTGGATCCTTTTTTTCTCCTTTTTCTTTTCTTTCTTTCCTCCTCCTCCTCCTCCTCCTCCTCCTCCTCCGTCAATTCTACTTCTCAGGTTTAGTGCAGTTCTTACCTGGATATCCTTAGGAGCTTCTAAATGTTCTTATAATCTTTCAGTCTTTTTATCACCAGTCCACCCTGAACAACAAAACAAATGTCATTCAATGATATTTTAAACGTTCCCTGATCCTACTCAAAATAATTTTCTCCTGCTTTCTTCCTTGTAAGCCAAACTCTAAATTTCTCTGGTTTTAGGTGAGTATCAGCTGGCGCTCTTCTGTTGATTTAATTTCTCACCTTAATGTTTATCTCTAGTCAGGCCATTCCCAGTTTTTGTTGAGCACAATTTGTTCTTTCTCTTATATTTTTATATCCCAGCTGACCCTGATGTCAGTCATGGTCTTGAGGAAGTGGTTGGCACATTCTAGCAGATTAGGTTCAAGTGTGTTTAGGTTAGTAGGTTATAATGTATGAGCATGGCTTAAGGAATACAATAGTCCAACCTGCAGGTGATCATAATGGGGAGCAATAAACACATCTCAGTTTGGAAGGATAAGAGGAAGAAGAATTTACTGGAGCTAGAGAGGATAGCTCCTTGGGGAATGCCTCTGGATAAGAGTTGTGTAATTATTTAAAGGGACACAGGGGAGGGGAGCTGAGAAAAACATTTCCATGACATTCCTTTCTACTTTACATCTTATTTCCTATTGGTATCTTTTAATGGCTACACATAACTAAGAATCAAAAAGGCAATTCAGTCCGTAAAAGTCAGTTACTAGAATGCAGACTGTATTAAGTCAGCTTTTCATCATTGTGACCAAACTGCCTGACAACAACTTAGAGGAGGAAAAATTTATTTTGGGCTCATGGTTTCAGAGGTTTGATCTTCAGACAACTGATTCCATAGCTCAAGATAGTTAGAACTTATTCTGTTTAATGTTGTAAATGTTAGTTCTGGAGAGCTTTAGCCTATCAGTGCATGAATTCATTTGAATGGATTAACTGGATGATAACTGTAGGCAAGCATATGTGACTGAAAGAGATAGGTCATGGTGACATACATTTGGGTATAGATTTTGTCCCAGGTGATCAGAGTTCTTTGCTTTCTGATCTCTGTGTTCTGAGGTGCTTTCCTCTGCCATGATGTGTTGCCTCATTTAGGGTCAAGAACAAAGGAATTGGACCTCTATGGACTGATATCTCTGAAACTGTGAGCACCAAATAAACTTTTCCTTCTCCAAGTGATCTTGTTAAGTCCTTTGGTGACAGAAATGAAAACTCTGATTAAACACCAAGTAGGCAGAAAAGTATGGTGTAGGAAAGTTGCTCTGTAGTCAGAAAACCCAGAGAGAGAGAGAGAGAGAGAGAGAGCAAGCAAGAATGAAACAGGTACCAGGGACAAGGGAAAAACCCCAGAGGTACTCCCCAGTGACATACTTCCTCCAGCCTTACCTACCTACAGTTTGCACCCACTCACTCCATTCAAAATATGATGAACCGATTAGGTTACAGCTCTCCCAGTCTAAGAACCCTCACAATCTAATCATTGCACCTCTGAACATCCCTGCATTAACACAGGAAATTAACAGCAATAAATTTTGGGGTATACTTCATAGTCAAACCACAACAGACCAAGCTGAAGGAAGGCAGAGTCGATCTGCAAGGAAAAAAAAAAAAAAAAAAAAAAAAAGATCAGTGCAGTCCTAACTTCCTAACTTGTCCAATGGCCTTTCCTACACAGTGTATATGATTTCAGCATAAAGAACCCAAAGTCATAAACATCTTAATGCCAAATTAATAATTTGTACCTTTCCATCTGTTTGCATTTTCTTTGACCAATTGCTTATATTTAGACTCCTGCTAATTTCCTCAGGGGTTCGATTAGAAGACTCTAACCTGAAACTAAGGAATTGCAGCCTACAATTGCTTTGGAAAGGTGAGAATTGTGAGGTATGATTTGACTAGTGCAGCGGCTGTATGAATCTTCATCTAGTCTTATCTTGAAGAGAAGGTCACTGACCTTTAAGATTTTTATTTAAGAATTAGCTGATGGAGTACATTATCAAAATGATTGTAATCAGCAATGTTTTGGATCATTTTCCATGGATGTTGGAATGCTGAATGGTGTGGAAAGCAGCTTCTTGTAATGAACTCATTTAGTGATGGGCTTCTACATGGAAGAAAGAAAATAGTTAGTTCTATAATTTTGTAGACTTTGATCTTTACACAAATGATTTTTCTATTAGTTACTCTAAAAGCAAGTAGAGGGTTCATACAAAAGGAAGAGATGTGTGACACAGGCATCATCTACCTTTTCTGCTGGGCTTCCTGAATCTATTCCCCTTTCCTCTTGATAAAAACATATCCTTATTTTGTTGGTGTTTTGTCATTCCCTTATGGCTCATACATTTCAGAGGAAACTGAACCTCTCCTCAACCACAGAGGAAAAGCATTTTTAGATAATGATAACCTACTAAATCTCTTCTTCTGTCCACTGTTATTTATTCACAGCCTAGTTTCAGAATGTGAGCAAGGAATCAAGGGGTAACATTTCCTAAGATTTCTGGAAAAGATTCTTCTTTATTATTCTGAGAGAACTATGGGTAGAGATATTTACTCTTCTCAGAGTGACATGGATGAGAAAAGAATAGAGGACTAGGAGACACTGTGAGCCGGGATAGAAAGGTGCTGAAAATGAAGTGAATACCAAGGAGGCAATACTGAGAACTACTGAGACCTGCGGGTTCTGGTAGCAACATTTGAGCTGACAAAGCAAGCTTTTTCTTTAGTAGAAAGGGAAATTAAGAAACACCGTCCTCACATGAACCAATACCTCTCCTTTATAGTTTTTGCTATTTTGACTTGAGATTTCTTTGGTAACAATGAAAAGAGCTCTCTCCCTCTATCTTCCTCTCTCTACTCATTGTGAGAAGATACACATAGAAGGCTTCTATCTGTAAAACGAGAAGACAGACTTCACAACTAAATGTCTGGAAGCTGAATCTTGGCTTCCCAGCCACCAGCTCTGTGAAGAAAATGAATTCTTCTTGTTTAAGCCATTCAGTCTACAGTGTTTTGTTATGGCAGCTGGAAAGTCTAAGACCTCTCTTTCTTAATGGACATTTGCATTTGATATTGTTGTCCATGTTATATAACTTGTTTGTTTGGCTAAAGGATGATGGTTGCATTCTTTGAAGAGTAGGGGATATGGGAGAGTAAGTATTTATTGATGTTAGTCCCTGTATAATCCATCAGTCTTCACTGTGCATTCTATTCCTTTGAAAACAGGACATATTAAACATATTTTAATGTGAAAACATAACATAGAATTTATAAGAAAAAGAAACTCAGCTATTTATATAAAGTAATAAAACTTTCTACATATTTTCATAGGTGATAATTAAGATGTAGTCAGTTCTTAGTTTGAGAAGTTAATATTGTAAGCATTAATAATAATAGTTTTCATTCAATATGATAAAAATTTTTTAAAAAATTATTTTCTCCACATGACTGGGCAGTTTTGTATAAAATTTATTTGTAATTATATTAGAAAATTTTATATAAATAAGTTTATTCACTTAAAATGTATAAGAGTTTTGATTCAAAACAATGGTCATCTCAATTTATTAAATTTAATTAGGAATGATAAACATAATAATATATACTGCTCCAATAGCCAACAAATAGGGAAACTTATTTCTGAAATTTTGATCAATTACTTGTTTATCTTCAAAGTTCAGTAATATGGCCTTCTGCCATATTAAATTGAGGTTTCAATGTAAAATAGATGATGCATTCTTTCGGAAATTCCTTTTACAACACAATTAACCTCTTCACCTTCTTGAAAACACATTGTTAGCATACTGGGATGCTCTTTAATTTGACATGCTGTATATGGTATCAATCAGTGCCAAATAACACTTTAAATTTCCTTAAAATTTATTTTACATTTGTTAGTTAGGCTTTCAGCTACTAATTACACCATACTTCAGTTTTTATGCAATCCTTTGATCCAGGGTATAATAATAATGTGATTGCACTGACTGCAGGGTGTTCTGGTGATGGAATCAGTTCTATCAAATGTTAGGGGACTGTTTAATGAAAAACTGAAGAAAGTCACTAGGAATAACTGCAGGATGTATCTTGGATGGAACTCCCATTACGAAAGACATGCCAGGCTATTGCTCTTGGAAAAAATGTTTCATTCAAGATGCAATAAAAATGTTTCAGAAGCACATGTGAATAATGAATAAAGAAAAATCAAAAGCAAGGAAGGAACACAACAGCAAGCAAACACTTTGAGAAGAGGTTTATTTTACAGCTTTAAATGTAAACTGTATTATTTTACAGTTTGTGTTAAAATTGGAAGGGCTCTTAGAAATGATTCACTGCCACTCTCTGGCTATGTATCAGTCCCTTTTATAACAATGCCATGGAGGGGAAGGTCTGCTTGCGCCTTGCCTGAACACCTCCAGGGAGAGGAAATTCATTAGCTTGAAGGGCAGCTCATCACTTTGATGCTGTCATATGCTTTTGTTATCTAGTTAGCTCCATATATGTCTGCCACCTTTCTACTATTATAAACTAAAGACAAGATTAAGTCTTATTTGAATTGTCATGCTGTCATAATGTATAACACAGGGCAATTCTCAATTAATATGGTGACTTGATGATGAGTTAAGAATGAATGTCTATCCCACATACCTTTAGAAAATTTCTTAGTTAGGATCTCTTTAACAAATTTTGAAAACTACTGTGCACTCTCACCAGCAATACATATGAATAAAAATATTACATAATCAACATGTGTTTTGATTTTTCTTCATTGCCAGCGTGATTTTATTTCCTGGATTATTCTTATATTGCTTATCCTTTTGCTAATGCTTTTATTAAATGCATCTGAACTCAATGAATTGCATCACAAAAACTTTTCTTTATGAAGTTTAGGACGAAATACCAAGACCCTGATCATAAAAATTCATCATTTCAGCAGCTGTTTGGTTATAAAATTATTATACTAAAAGCTTATAAATATGTGCTGCAGAAACATTTAGAGGGAAAGTATTGTTTTATGACATTTTATCACTTCTGAGACATGGCTTTCAGTAATGAGTTACTTTATGAAAAACTACTTTTGTGAATTTGCTTAAAATTCAAAGTAGAAAAGGGAAGGGAAGGGATGGAATATTGGTCCAGAGTTCAAGAAATGGACTTTGATTGCTGATCTGCTATTTTATACCATGTGACTTTCAAAAATTACCTGGATTTTCAAAGATTCAGTTTTTTTTTTTGTTTGTTTTAGGTGGACACAATATCTTTATTTTTATTTTTATGTGGTGCTGAGGATGGAACCCAGTGTCTCACGCATGCCAGGGGAGCGCGCTACTACTTGAGCCATATCCCCAGCCCCAAAGATTCAGTTTTCTTATGTGTGAAATGATGAAAAGATAGGTGTTCTCCCTACCTCAAAGGTTAACAGTAGGATCAAATAAAACATTGTGAGGAAGAGCACTTTGTAAAAGAAAAGTCCTATAAAGAATGAGGGACTATAATCAGAGAAGGGACTTTGACCCCTGTTGCTGCGGATCTGATTACTTCACAACAGATCAACAAGTACATTTATTATAAATGTGGAAGCTGCCCTGTTATGTTATGACAGGTAGGCCCATGCTAACAAGATTTGCACAAACAAGTTAAGCAGGCATAGTAATCTGAATACCTCCACTTAATTGAATACTGTGTAACTCCAGAATAGTATCAACTAATTCCACATGCCATAATAGTCATACTTTAATAAAAATATACCTTAGTAAAAGTTGAATTTACTTACCGAGAATCAGTAGTAACTTCTATATTCTGTTGGAATTATTTCAAATACACATGAGATGTACTTTAATAGACCACAAAAATCCCTACTTCACACCATATATAAAGTTTACTCAGAATGGATGAATGGCCTCAATGTATGAGTTAAAATTAATAAACTCTGAGAAGAAAACATAAGGATAAATTTTTATGACCTTAGGTTTACTAATAGATTCTTAGATATGATAGTCAAAGTAAAACAATAGAAAACAAAACATTAAATAAATTTGTACTTTATCAAACTTAAAAACTTTTGGATATCAAAGGACACTATTAAAAGTCAAAAACAAAACAAACAATGAATGGGAGGAAATATTTTCAATTATGTATTTGATGACAGTCTAATAATTGCAGGATCTTGGGAGAATCCCTATATACATAACAACAAAAAGACAAACATTTCCATTAAAATGAACAAAAGATTTTATTATGTATTTCCTCAAAGAAGATACAAAAATGGCAAATAAGCACATGAAAAGATACTTAACATCATTGATCATTAAAAAAAATGAACATGAAAACAACAGGTATCATTTCATACTTACTAAAATAGTTAAATTAACCATGATCATCTTTACTGAAAAACAATAACAAGTAGGATGTAGACTAGGAACCTCACACATTTTTGGTAGAAATGTAAAATGATACAGCCATTGTGGAAAACATTTTGGCAGGTATAATAGTTATTTTAATTGTCAACTTGATTGGATTAAAAGAAGCCAATGATTAAGAGGCTTGTGGGTATGTCAATGCAGGTGTGTCTAGGAATGATTGACATGTGTGAAAGCCAGCTGAAATGGAGACCCTCCCTAAGCACAGGAAGCACCATACAATAGGATGATGGTTTAGATGGAATAAAACTTGGAAGACCAAGGAAGCAGCAGCAGATGCAAGCTGATTCTTCTTGAATGGGTACTTCATTGCTGAGGAGATCTTTTGAGGATATGGGACTCTCACTTCTTCACTCTTCCAAAGTGGATTTTGCCAGTGATTCTCCAGAAGATTTTGGTCTCAGACAAGGGTAGCACCATTGATCCCTCTAGTTTTGGGGTTTCAGCCTCTTGGACTGTGCAGCTACTGATTCTTCTAGCTCTCTAGCCTGTAGACAGCCATTTTGGATGATCCAGCTTCCGGTGTATAAGCCAAACTAATACATCCCCTTTATATAATTATACTTGCCATTGATTCTGTTCCTCTAGAGAACCCTGACTAATACAGCAGGTCCTCAAAAAACTGAAAGAATTATCATGTGACCTTGAAATTCTACCCCAAGATATATACTCCAAAGGATGAAAGAAAAAATACAGATATTACCAGGTATTAAAAAAATAGATGGTTCTCAGAATTTAAGTATGATGGTTTGACTTAAGATTTTTTTTTAAATTTTTTTTAACATTACAATGTTGCCAAAGTGAAAGCCAATAGAAACTATTGTAAGTTTTTAACTTTGATATTTTCCTGGTATAATAATATACAGTATGATACTGTTTTCTGATGCTTGGCAGTGGCAGTAACCCACAGTTTGCAGTCAGTTATGTGTAACAAGAATAAATAACTGTTGCTCTGCAGTGAAATTTTGCTAAGCTATGATGCTTGGTAGTTGGATGTAGTAAACACTTTTTTTTGACTTATGATATTTTAAATTTAATCATAAGGTTTATAAAGGAATTTCACCATTGTACATTGAGCAACGTTTGTACTTATACAAAAATGATCATAGCTGCACTCTTTATAAGAGTTAAAAGGTAGAAGTAACTCAAATGGATTGGATATACAAAATGTGGCATATGCATGCAACAGAATATTATTTAGCCATACAAAAGAATAAAGTACTGATAAATGTTGCAAGATAAACAAACTTTGAAAAGGTCAAGGTAAGTCAAAGAACCCAGACTTGACAGATTAGAAATATCCAGAAGAGTTAAATCCATACAGACAGAAAATATTAGCATTTGTCAGGGACTAGTACAGTGGAACATGAGGGGTGATTGCTTCATTGGTTAGGGATTTTCAGTTGGGTTGATGTAAATATTTAGAACTTGATATAAAAAGTGTATAACTGTGAATTTACTAAATACCACTCCATTTTATAATTACTAAATTATAAAATTATATTTCATAGTTTACTATATACCACTCTTTAAATAATTAATTTCATGTCATGTGGATTTCACCTAAATAAAAATAAAATTTTTCTTTCTTTCTTTCCTTCTCCCCCACCCCCCTTTCTTTTTGCCGTGGTAAAATGAAAAGTTTAAAATGCAGAGTTGGAGATATAACTCAGTGACAGAGCATTTGCCTCTAAGGTAGTACAAAAAAAAAAAGGCTTATTTGTAGGCAGTTTCCTTTTGGTGCAGACAAATTCTAGTTTTACATTTCAAACTGGATAATAAATTGTGTTAAACACACATTATAATTCATAAAAATTAAAGGATCCTTTTTTATACATGTTTTGATAGGAAAAATAAAATTCTTACTATTTTTTGGGGGGACATTTCAATTATCAGGAGTCTCTAGCTCTGAACTTTATAGATCTACTATTCAGGTTTATTTTGTTTTCACTTTAAGATCTTTCTCTGTTTTTCCTGACATGGGTGTGGTGTGTGGCTTTTAAGAAACGTGAAGTTATAAGGTATGAAACTTGATCATGAAATATTTCATGTTCAGATGCAGAAAAAGGCAAAAAGAAAAGAAAAAAGGAAATTATTCAAAAATAAAATATCTCCACTTACGATATTTTGTAAACACAAAAGTCTGGCAAATAAAGTATCAATATTTTATTGTATTTATTTTTATTTGAAGCTGAACATTTCCATGTGCCAAATGTAAATAGTCTGTTGAAATCATACTGCGTCCTCATAGGTTAACAAATGTTAAATGGATTCTTGAATTAAAATATAGTGTTATTGAAATGGGAGTAAGTGACGTCAAAACAGGTCAGTTAATAACAGAGAACTGGAAGATTTGCCTTTGCAATCCTTTTAGAGACATAATCCTCATCAGCACAATATCGTGATAAATGATGCTCTAAATCATGGCCTCAATTTTATTTATATTAGCATTACGTTGAAAGAGGGCAAGATTTCTGTAATATTATCCTATTTTAAACCTGGCAAACAAAGAAGGCATTTCATAAATTTTACTGTATGTATATACGTTCTATTGCAATATTCAGGAAAAGGATGACCTTAAACATTTGTATAAAGACACAGGTATAAATAGACAAATCTATAAGAAACAGGTCAACTAGCCCGTTAGTCAAATATATAGCGAATATTAATCAAGTTCAATTATTTGAATCAATCATATCAAATTATAAATTTTGTAGGCCTAAACTGTCAAATGTCAGCATTTTTACATATTTAATATTTTTATATTCAATCTCTTAATTCACTTTACATAAGGATCAAAAGGATGTATTTTTAAAATTTAATATCTTCAAATGAAAATATTATAATAAACTAAGATATTTTCCCTTTCTTCATAGTATTTATCAGGTTCTTAGAATATAAGGTGATAGAGATCCAACCCAGCTTTAGGTAAGTATAAGAAAAGAAAAATGAGACTCTTTGATCCCAGAGCGATGAAAGGCTGTTAATTTAATTCTCAGGCTAACACTATCCATGTGACCAGATGCTCTAAATTGCTAAACAAATTGTCAATGACAAAAAAATTGAAGCAACCTCAGAAGGACATAGAGTGGTCAGTATGGGTCACATTTCTCATGCCAAAGTCAAGTCATTCTAGTCAGCAGATAAAGTTCTTTTATCAACTATTCTAGTACTGGTGCTGATCCTGGCAGATGGGAAACAAGGACCTACATGTACCGTATAAATGAGGGTGGGAGCAGAGTGTCAACACCCACTTCTCCATCATAGCTTCCTATTGTTATGAGTTGGAGTGGGTTGGGCCTGGTACCCCAGGCTGTAATCCCAGCCACTCAGGAGCCTGAAGCAGGAGGATCATCACAAATTGGCACAACTTAGCAAGACTCTGTCTAAAAAGTAAGATAAATAAATAAATAAATAAATAGTTGGAAGTGTATAATAGTATGAAAGTGTCCCTGAATTTATCCCTAGTATTAATCAATCAATCAGTCAATAAGAGTGTGAGTTTGTAAAACAAACAAAAAAATTGTGTTACCTTAGATTAGGTACAGGAAAGTGAAAGGAGGGGAAGGCAGGGGATGTGGGGATAAGAAAGATAAAGTAGAATGTGGGGCTGGGGATGTGGCCCAAGCGGTAGCGCGCTCGCCTGGCATGCATGCGGCCCAGGTTTGATCCTCAGCACCACATACAAACAAAGATGTTGTGTCTGCTGAAAACTAAAAAATAAATATTAATAAATTCTCTCTTTCTCTCTCTCTCTCTCTCTCTCTCTTTCTCTCTCTTTAAAAAAAGAAAGATAGTAGAATGAAGCAGACAGTTATTACTGTATCTATGTATGTATGTGACTGTATGACCATACTCAGAAAAATGAGAAATTATATCCCATCTATGTATGATATATCAAAGTATATAAGTGCATTCTACTGTCATGTATAACTAATTAAAAACAAATAATTTTTTTTAAAAGAGTGTGAGCAGATGCAGGTTTACATATGAGCAAGAGAGGTTCAGGTTCAGTATTCCATTTAGTTTTTAACAATATCACTTGATGTTTTCATCTTTAGGATAAGTACCAAGTATAGCATAGAGTCTATGTGATAATTTTGATGGGTTTACTTCAACCTAAAAGAAGAATTAGTATAGCTAAGTAGATAGTACAGCAATGTTTTTAATAAGATTTTCAAAATAATTTTTGAAATAATTATGGATTCATAGAAAATTAGAATGAATGTACAGAGAAGCCCCATGTATCCTTACCCAGTGTTCTTAAATGATTATATCTTACATAATTACAGTAAAACACAAGGTCTAGGAATGTGCCTTTATATTTGTATGTCATTTTACCATGTATAGTTTTGTGTAAACACTATCTCAATCATAACATAGAACTGTTTTGTCTCTACAAAGATTCCTCTCTTGGTATTCTATTATGGTCACATCTGACCCTCCCCTTCAACCTACTCAACCCTTGGTCACTATTGATTTGGGTCCCATTTCTACAATTTTGTTATTTTGAGAATTATGTTAATGGAAACATACAGTATATGACCCTTTTTTTAGACCAGCTTCTTTACTGCACTCAATGTAATTCCCTGAGATCTATGCAAAATGGCAAATGCATCAAGTATCCCATTATATTGCTAAGTAAACTTCCATGATGTGGACATATGGCATTTTTTTAACCATTCACCTGTTGAAGGACATGTTTATTTTATTTCCAGTTTTGGAATTTTACACAAAAATGTGTATTTGAGTTTTTTGAGGATATACAAGTTTTCTTTTATCTGGGACAATTGCATAGCAATGCCATTACTAGGTTGTATTGTATATGTATGTTTTTTTCTTAAAAAATTACTAAATTATTTTCCAGAATTATTATAACATTTTATATTTCCATCAGCAGTTAATGAGAGATTAATTTTCTCTACATTCTGGCCGGCATTTCTTATGGTGAGGTTTTAAATTTTGGTCATTCCAATAAGTATATTTTGATACCTTCATGTGGTTTTAATTTACATCTACATAATGACAAGTGATGTTGAACATTTTTAATCATGTTCATCATCCCTTCATGTGCTACTTATATATCATTTTAAGGGAGCATTCTCTTTATTTCTTTTGCATATCTTCTAAATGGATTGTTATTTAAATGTTGAAATTTGATAGTTCTTTACATATCCTAGACTCATTTTTTAGGTGGTTTGCAAATATTTTCTCTAAGTCTGTCACATGTCTTTTTATTTTCTTGATAGTCTTTCAGTGGATAGACATTTAAAATTTTGATGAATCCCCATTTTTTTTCTTTTTTTTTTAGTTCTGGGGATTGAACTCAGGGGCACTAGACCACACAGCCACATCCCCAGCCCTAGTTTGTATTTTATTTAGAGACAGGGTCTCACTGAGTTGCTTTGTACTCTGATCCTTGTCATTGTTGAGGCCGGCTTTGAACTCCAGATCTTCCTGCCTCAGCATCCTGAGCCATTGGGATTAAAAGCATGCACCACCAAGCCCGATTACAATTTATGATTTTTGGAGGCAAATGTTTTTAATTTTGATGAAATTCAATTTATAACTTTTCTCTTGTGGATCATGCTTGTGATGTCAAGTCACAGATCTGTTTATCAGTTCCAACATTGTGAACTAACCTCACTCCTGACACCTAAATGAATTCAGAATGGATCATAAATTAAAATGTAAAATTATAAAACTTTTGGAAGATTATATAAAAGATCTTGTTATATAAAATTATTTTTATATCTCCTTCAGTTTAGGATTGATTTGAACGTACAGACATGCAAGGAAATACATGTTTGAGGATTCCTAATCTGAAATCTTAATGTTCTATAATCCAAAACAATTTTCAGCACTGACTTAACAACACAAAAGGAAAACTATATTTATATATCATTTTGGGTGAGCTATCTATTTATTTCTGTTTCACACAGATTGTTATTTAGATGTTGAAATTTTATAGTTCTTTACATATCCTAGATTCATTTTTTAGGTGGCAAATATTTTTTCTTAGTCTGTCTCATGTCTTTCTGTTTTCTTGATAGGTTTTCAGTCAAAATTTGTCTTTTCAGTCAAAATTCAGGCAAGCTATAAATATTATATAGATTCATCTTTAGGCAATGTGTATAAGGTATATATGAAATATAAAGTGAATTTCATGCTTAGACTTGGGTTCCATCTCCAGGATACCTCATTGTATATTTTCAAATGTTCCAAACAACAACCTGAAGTACCTCTTATCCCAAGCATTTCAGATAAGAGAAACTTGTCCTGTATTTACTTATATTGACTCCGTATAAACCAAAAGGGAAAAGTTATTAATTGAGAATAATTTTGGATTTCTTTCAAAAGGTTAATTCAATCTTCTACTTCCTGACATGTGTTAGTGAATTTTGGCAACAGTTGATGAGTAACTTCCTGATTACAAAAGGGCATTAAAACTGATAGAAACCACGGGAGTCACAGACATTTCCATTGTAATGATATAAGAAATCTTAGTAGTCATAATGTTTGTACAAAAGTGGCAATTGTGACCTTTAAGAATTGAAAATTACTGAGAGAGAAAACCACATTTTTAAGATGCAGGGTGTTTTTGGAAATACTGGTGGACAATGGTCTTTTAGTGCTGCTTAGAGAGCATGCTGGGTTTTATATGAAGAGTATTTTCTATAGATTGAGGCAAAATGATCTCTGTCCTAATATATTCAAGATCATATTGAGGGTTGCCTGAAGGAAAGGCCTTTCCTTCCTCCTCACGCTGTATTTATAACTTCTTATGCATTTTTAGTTTGTCTACATTGATGTGGAAATTTTCTGTTTATTAAGCCTTACACCAAATAAATAATTTATTTCCAACTGGCTGGTAGATAAAGTTGAGGGCACTAGTTAAAATAATAACACTAAACACTGGAATTTTGATAAGGTAACTTCTTTTTGCAAGTATCATTAATGAAGATGTTGGATAAGGATTGATCTGGGAATTAATTCCTAGAATCCCTAATAACTGAGTTTGTTTAATCCATAAAGATATAATTATTATAAAGAAAAATCATCTTATCATCTGTCAGTTTTTGAAAAAAATTATGGGGTTATTACACCTCAAAATTTAGTTTTAAATACAATGGATGTGATAAATACAGAAGAATTTGGTAGCTAACAGGAGACTAGAGTTAACTGCACTCACTGGGGACCAGATTAAGTTCTTCAGGGTTTAACATGGACAGAAATTTTCAATGAATCATTCAGAAAATTCAGGAGGGTTTGGAGTACGTATGAGCTGTTGCCAGGCAAGTTCATTTATATTTTAAAGAATGGAGTAGTAAAATTGGAAGGTAATGGTAGAGAGGAATGAGGGAACAATGTACCATTTAATTACTCTTAGAGACTACTGAGAGACATATTTTCAAATACTCTGTGTGGGTATCTCTTGGGTCATAATGACAACTGTAAACACAGAATTTATTAAATCCCAATAGGAATGTTTCCATCATCTCTTTGCAAAGAATTTGTTAGATGTAACATTTTCCAGAAGTACTGGAAAATTTACTTATGTGCCAAAAATAAGAGTGAAATTGACTAGAAGCAGAAAGTCCTTGTCCTAGCTAAGGAAATGCAAAAAGTAAACAAACGGTATAAATAGAAAAGGAATGCAAGTCTGTGGTTGACAGTGACGTCCGGCTGTCCAGTTCAAGTTTTGTGTTCTATTCCCAACCTTAGTTACAAAATGAATGAAATTGTAGCAGTGTAAATATCTAAAAATTCTGACTCTTTTTTAATCACATGAACATTCCATAAATATGTCATTCTGAAATGTTTGAGGCTTTGAGTCACAGAAATGACTGTCTCTGTCAAAAGCAACTCATTCTAATTGTCTTTTTAAATTCAATGTTAGTGATAATGGTATGCCTTCAACTTCAGTACCTCAAAAACATTTTACCATGGGTCATAGATTCTTCAGTCTTGATGTTGAGTGATGGTGTTAATTACCATTGGAAAAGTATTTAATAGGAATGCTTAAGGATTTCCAGTGTTGTTTTATTTAATTTTTGCTTTGGGCCTTAAATCTTCATAGTACTTGCTTTTGAGTACAAATGTTCAGAACCTAATAGACATGAAATATTCTCAGGTTTCCTCTCAAAAGATCTTTAAATTTAGATTATCACAGATATTGGTTATCTTGAAAGTTACTGCATTTATAATGATTTTTTAAAATTAAAAATCACCTATGATACCATGTAATTTATGTTTATCATGTAATATTTTTGAAATACAACAATTTAATTTGGGGACCACATGAAGATTCATTTTTTCCCTACATTTTAAGAGATGGGTTAGCACTACTGAGGATTTAGACTCATTCATCATTATAATAAATATATCCCCTCACATGTAGAGCAGTTCACCATTTTAATATATGCACTAGAAGAACTATGATAATATTAGCTCTATTTTTAAAATAGATCTTACAAAATTTGGAGCATGTTTTAATCAGAAATATTTATTTTTATAGCATTTATTAGTTATGATTAGACTATGCTAGTTTGTAGGCATGCTTATATGATTAAGACATAAGAATGATTGAGACAGGTGTTAGATTTCTGTCCCTCACAGGGGAGCCATGATCTGCTTTTTGGAAATATGTTTCGTACAAAGAACAAAGTCCTGAAGAGAGTGACTGTTTCTGTCTCTGTAAAATTACCCTGTATTAACTATAGTTTTTTAAATTACACTGAACTTTTCTCCCCTTCTTCCTGTATCTATTCTATTCTATCTTTTAATTAATTTTTTTATTTATATGTGACAGCAGAATGCATTACAATTCTTATTATACATATAGAGCACAAGTTTTCATATCTCTGGTTGTATTCAAAGTATATTCACAACAATTCATATCTTCATACATGTACTTTGGATAATAATGTCCATCACATTCCATCATCATTTCTAACCCCATACCCCTTCCCTTCCCCTCCCACCCCTCTGTGCTATCTAGAGTTCATCTATTCCTCCCATGCTCCATCTCCCTACCCCACTATGAATCAACCTCCTTATATCATAGAAAACATTCAGCATTTGGTTTTTGGGGATTGGCTAACTTCACTTAGCATTATCTTCTCTAACTCTATCTATTTACATGCAAATACCATGATTTTATTCTCTTTTATTGCTGAGTAATACTCCATTGTGTATATATGCCACATGATTTTTGATCCATTCATCTATTGAAGGACATCCATGTTGGTTCCACAGTTCAGTTATTGTGAATTGTGCTGCTACAAACATTGATGTGTCTGTGTCCCTACAGTATGCTGATTTTAAGTCCTTTGGGTATATATCAAAGAGAGGGGATAGCTGGGTCTAATGATGGTTCCATTCCCAATTTTCCAAGAAATCTCCATACTGCTTTCCATTTATTCTATTTTTAAACTAATAATTTTAACAACATCCTAAAACACTATTGACCTTAAAAGGATCTTAGGAACTTTGATTCATCTCTACATTTTACATATGAAGAAGCTGAAACCTGAGAGTTTTATGCCTTTGTGGTGTCAAATTTGAGGCCTATAACTGGTATCTGCTGAATTATTCTTTCTATAACTAACCAAACCATTATTTAAAAACTCTTCATGTTCTTCCTCTTTTCTGAAGGAACATGACAACTTCTTAGAAAAGTCAGTGGCAGAAAAAATTTAGAAAGGCACATGTAGATCTTTCTAAATTATGTAAAAGAATTTTGACAAGATTTACCATCAAGAACTGTTTTGTTCTTCAGAATGTCTTTTGAATTTCTTATATCTGTCTGTCTGATCTATCTATATAATCTATCATCTGTCTATTCACAATGACCCTTATCTCTGTCCATGTCATCAACAGCACAGCTTATTTGGAAAAACAATAAAAATTTTGAAGTCAAAAAGTTAGAACCCATAATCCATCTTACTAGATACATAACCTTTGAAATTTACTTAAATCTTCTTGTCATTAGTTTTTTTAAAGTTAAATTTATTTTAAGGATTGATACATAAAAACAAAAATTATATGTATTTATGGTGTACTGGTGATATTTTGGTGCATGCATACATTACCTACAAACATTTAAGTCGGGTAAAACATATATCTTCAAAATTGATTTATAATGAAAATACTTAAAATCCTTTTGTCTAGTTTTTTTTTAAAAAAATAAACAGCACATTATTGTTTTCTGTAGTCACCCTATTGTGCAAAAGCACACCAATTTCCTACTCCTATAGAACTATGACTTTGTACCCATTGATCAACCTCTTCCCATTCCTTCTTTCCCTTCTACTCTCCCTAGCCTCTGCCAATACTATTCTACATTTCAACTTCTATGACATTAGTTTTTATGTCTCTAAGACGGGGATTATAATGCATCCCTCAGATGATGAGAGTGATGTTTATCAGCTTCATTTTGCTTATTGGTATAAGCTACAAATACTTTTTTAGGTAATCATTTAATGATTTATTGATTAATAACTTCATTTTTATTTTAGGAGACAAATCTCATTTGTATCAGGTGAAAATTGAAAAAACAAATAAACAACTTTGATATGCCTGTTTTAGCAATTGTTCCTAACCCCTAACTTCGTATGCTGACATTCTAAGCCCTAACTTGGTAATATCAGAAGGGGAAGTTCTAATGAATGGGGTAGTGTCCTTACAAAGGTGACTCCAGAAACATCCCTCACCCCTTCCACCTTATCAGGACGTTGACAACAATTGTTTGGGAATCAGGAAGTAGGCCTACAACAAACCTACTTGAGCTCCTCGCACTTGCAGCCTTGAGAACTGTGAGAAATAAGTGTTTGTTGTTGTTTAGAAGTCAGCAAGATGACGGTATATTTTACAGTAACCTGAACATACGAAGACAGCCACAAAATGCATATTGAAAATGAATACAGTATGGCTGCTTAAATGTTAGTCAGCAAGAACTCATTGGAATTTGTAGATGAAAAGGGATGTTGAATTTTTCTGTTACGGTCTCACATTTTGCCAGAGAGAAAACTTAACCTATATAATAGTGGTTTAACAGAAAGCAAATGTCACTTTTGAAGGTAGAAGATGGAACTCTTTTTTATTCTGAGCAATTTCCACCCTAATTTATCATCTTTCTTAATAAAATGGTAATTGTGTTGGGTCCAGGTATAGTGATATATTTTAGCAGATATTTTAAGACCATGAGAAATGCCAGATAAATGTTGAAAAGATTTTATTAATTATACACACATGAGAATATGTTTCTTAAAATGAATATCTAATTATTAATTTGATACAAGTTAGGATCAGTTGTTCAGTACTTTAAATACTAATATTTAATATTATACTCTAAGTTACAATACTAAACATTGGATTGGAAATTATCACATGCAATTTTCTGTGTTTTCCTATGTTAGAGCAAAGCTAAAATTTCTTTCTTCTGTAACTCACAAAACATAATTTTGACTTATTTTTTCTAATTATTATTATTATTATTTTATTGTTATTATCATCTCTAATGTCTTGTAGGAGAAGCAAAGGCATATTTTTGTTCTAATTCTTACACATTATTTTATCGCAGACACTGGTGTATTAACTTTCCCCTGACTTATTCTCATATTTTTTTCTCTTTACTTTCATTGCTTATATTTTAGCTTGTCAGAGTATGTGCAATATTTCAAAGAACCTTAAATAATTTTTAGGATATATGTTTGGGTAAGGAGTACTTATTATCCAAAGTGTATATCACTGGGAAAGTGACTTGATCTACAATTTTGTTTTTACTCTACATATAGCTACTCTAGTAACTAAAATGCAATTTAAAAAAAAATGCAATTTTTTAATATTTATTTTTTAGTAGTAGTTGGACATGACACCTTTATTTTATTTTTATGTGGTGCTGAGGATCAAACCTAGGGCCTTGCATATGCTAGGCCAATGCTCTACTGCTAAGTCACAACCCCAACCCCTAAAATGCAATTTTTTTAAAAAAAGACTCTAGCAGCTGAAAAATCTGTGAAAAGCAGAGGTGAAGGTATAATGTCACTGGATGTATGAACATGATACTATTACTAATATAGAAAACTAAGAAGAGGATACAGATAAAGAAAAGTAAATTATAAAAAGGGAAGAGGAAGGAGAACTCAGTATGTGTCAGGCACTGTGTGTGTGTGCGCGCACACACACACACACACAATATATATACTAACTTAATTTTACTCAGAAGGAAAATAAGTCTTAGAGAAGTAGAGTTACTTGTATCTTGTTAGACTAGATGTAAGTTATTCAAAAAAGATGAAACACTTTAAACTCTATTACAAAAACTTTAAAACTATAAACAATATGAATTCAAATTTTATTTTATCTTTTCCTTTGGTCTGATTCATTAATTTCACATTAACTTTGAATCCAACCAAGTTTTCTCATATAATCTATGCTACTACATCCTGAGAGAATTTTACTCTGTCCTGAAATGACATCTGAAGCCAATATTTATAACTCAGTCTTATGTCCTTGCCAAGTTTCCTGTGCTAATGATCTTAAGCTTCAATAACAGCTGTCATGTAGATGAATTGCAAGGTACTTTGGGAGCTATATGAAAGTATCACACAGCTTATATCACACATATATTTTCTCCATCACCTCTGGATTAAAATGTCACCTATTTTAAGAATTTCTAGCAAAGTACAAAGGAAAATGTGACTACATATACTATAATCACCTGAAAATTCAGAATAAAAATTAAGGTTGACAGAATATCATTATCATACAAATTAGGTTGAACACAAAAATTAATCTTTGGAATTTATAAAATGATAAAATTATAATTTCTTTACATTTCAATCATGTAAAAAGAAAATACAGGAAGAAAATTAGTTATCAGCATTTTATGGTTAATTGATTCAGGGGTTATTCAATACTATAAAATGGCTTGATTAATTATGAAATAGCTAATTTAAATCTTGCCTTTACTATGGCATACTAATAAATTATTTTTATTATAATTCTTCTCTCCAATATATAGAATGGTCTTGCTTTAGAAAAGATTTTTTATATATAAAAGTATTTAATTTTGATACATCTGTTTCAAGGAAATTACTAAAAAGGAAAACCCTCTATGTGAAGATTTTCCACACAAATCTTATCAAAGAATTTTAATAAAAATCCAGACTCTCTGTGCCCTTCACAGACAATATTGCATGAGTTTCAGGCAGAAGAGCCCAAGAACCTGAATTTCTAAAAATACTATTGTGGATTCTTATTATCAATAAAGCTTGGGAGTATTGGTAAGTTAATGTTCCCAGTAGATAAAGAAAATAATAAGTATATAAGTTGTAGTTTTGTGTACAAAATCCTTTTGGTTTACCATTATAACCCCAGTGGGCAGCATACACACAAATTTTTGTTAATGAATGTTCATTATTAATATATTTATTTCATTCTTCAATATTTATTCACTGATTAGCAATGTGGATACTTGGCATTTCCAACTGACCTTGACTTTCAAACCATATATGATGCTTGCCAGTCAAATGCCTGATTTCTCATGATCTCTGGCTCACACTTTTCAGTGCAGCAGCATGTGGAAGACTGTAGTCCCCTGCACATGATAGGTTGCTTTTCATCCCCAAGTCTTTAGCCTGCAACTAGACAGTAATAGATTCCTTCCTCACCTCCTTTCATCCCCTCATCCTCATCCCCACCATCCTTTTCCCCTGTTAGTCCTAATCATTAAATCTTTTCATTTATCTGCTGTCCACAGAGACCTCCCTCCAATTATCCCCATAAATTACTGTCCCACACCTGAACCTTCATGAATCCTGGGCACTACACAACCATTATGTTTACCTACATGTGCTAATATCTGCAGAATATTATTTTCACCCAAATATAAGGACACATTTTTAAAAGTGAGTACAGTGTAGGCTTGAAAACCATGCAGATAGTGACAGATTTTTCTGTACCGTATGCAATAAAACATCCAAAATGATTTTAAATATTTTTATTCATAATATACATTTTTATATGAGAGATGACTGGTACAGGTACACATTTTAGACAAGGATCTAAATTAAGTTTGTGTCAATTTCAGGAATTAATTAATTAATTAATTTATTTATTTTGTTAGAGGGGATTTAACCCTGGGGCACTCTACTACTGTACTATACTCCTAGCTCTTTTTATTTCTTACTTTGAATCAGGGTGTCACTGAGTTGGTAAGGTTGGCTTCTAGCTTGCAATCCTTTCTCAGACTCTATAGAGTTGCTGAGATTATTGGATGCAGTACTGCACCTGGCTCAGGACATTTTTTTTTAAATCAAATTTTCAATAATGATTCCTTTGGAAACGACATTTTAAACTTTGAAATAAAATTATTTCCAATTTGATAATGTATATTTGTTGGTATGTTAAACAATAACATTGCTCTAATTTGGTGATGTTTGCTTTATCATAACTATTTTTAATTTCAGTCTGTTTTCTTTCGTTTTACAGCATGTATTGTTGCACCGAAAAACTCTGCAGTCCAAACAGTCTATGTTTTCTGTGTAACTAAATTTGACCTATCTTTTATAAACCAGAAACATTTATTGAAGAAAAAAATGTATTTAATGGGTCCTTTTCCTCTGACTTAGTTGTAAATATTCTGTAGGCACTTACCAGGACTTTACTTAGCATCCTATGTCCAGCAACCTCGTCTACCACATTGGAACAGATCCATACATCATAGTTGGACAGATGGATGGGTCATAGATGGGCACATGGATAGATGGATGAAAGGAATAATTTTACTTCACAAAGTAGGAAGAGTGTTAAAACCAATGTAGCTTCTTTAGTAGATCAGGCAGGGCTGCAACCAGGGAGACACCAGGCAAATAGTGTAAAAGCAAGAAAACAACTGCATCAAGGTCAGGTAATTGCTAGCTTCCAAGAACTCACTGGAAGCTCAAGTCAGGAGGTCTTGATTCCAAGATGATCCTTTCTCATAAGTTCTTGTGTGTGTGTGTGTGTGTGTGTATGTGTGTGTGGACAGAGAGAGAGAGAGAGAGAGAGAGAGAGAGAGAGAGAGAGAGAGAGAAAGCAGCGTGCACATAAGTTATATTCTCCGCTAGTGCTAAACCAAACCAGAAGGTGATGCTTCATTTTGGCCCCTTGCCACACCTGGAAGATCCTAAAAGCCCATACTTATTAGTTGTAGTGAAATTTATTTTTGTTCTTTTTCTATTCAGAGGACAAGAGTCTTGGAGTATAAGGGATATTTTGCTTCCCATTTGAAAAACTTGGAAAAACCTGGATGTATACTATCAAAACAGATTAAGTTATAAATTTAACAGGCATTGCCTTGATTCAGTGTTCTAAAGGATGGAGAAGAGTGAGGTGGGTCAGAGGGTTAAGTTCTTCTCACATAGGCTATGAGTGATATCACAGCTTGTGTCCTACGCATTTGTAATGGAAATTAGACACAGTAAGGGGCATCTTACCTTTTAAGCCATGACATTTTTGAAATTATACATTCTAAGCAGGCTGGATAATATTTTAAACAAAACATCATTGAAAATCCAGTTCATCAGAGTCAGTGCACAGTCTCAATTGCTGATTTTTATATTGCAGTATTTTTGGCTCTAAAATCATGATGAAATAACACCAAAAGCAAATGGGCCATATTATGCACAAATTGTTTGCTAAATCTAAATTGCTAAATTGAGGGTTTTTTCCAGCTGTGTCAGAGCAAAAATATATTCAGCTACAAATATATAGAACTGGGATATTTTGAAGGTGGGAAAATATGCTAGGGTTCTATTATAAAACTGATTAAAAAAGAGATGTACTTTCTTTAAATTCTGTTTTTTAAACAGAAAATTTATATTTCTGAACAGATATTTTCCACAGTAAAATTTCCTAGGACATGTGTCCCATTTGGTCTATAAACCCCTGAAATGGGATTATGAAAGAATAAATCTGCTCATCTCATAAAAGAAGGATGTGTGGCTTGATTGTAAAAGTGAAACTGAATGGCTATAGCACAGGGTACCTTAGGTTCTATGGGATGCACAGTGACTCAAATTTTTGAAATTATAATCTATATCCTTAAGGTTCATGGAAAGGTCATTCTTAGTGAATTCATATTAGAATTATGGTGCTGTATAAACTAAAGAGAGATTAAGAAATGTAATTTTATGTCTCAAATCCAAATGCCTGGAAGACAAGTAACACAACTGGGTGTTCTCTAGCTCATTGTGAACAAACTCATAGTTACTTATTTCTAGTCAATTTGTAATGTTTAGACATTGGATCTCATTGTAAGAAGATATTTTTCTTATTTTTAATTGGAGTGTGAGATTCAGATTTTAGGTGATTTTTTTTCTCATTTAAAAATATCTGAGTAACAAAAACTTTTTAATGTATGGCCTTTTAATTTATATTTATTTATATATATATATATATATATATATATATATATATATATATATATATATATATATTGCTACTAGGAATTGAACCCAAGACCTGGCACAGAGTAGTCTATAATTGAGCTACATTCCCAGCCAATATTTGGCCTTTTGTTCACCTATCTGCTATTTATGCTTCAGACAGTGATTCTACTTCAGGAGGTATCAAGAGCTAAGCCATCCCATGCTGAAGAACATTATTAGCTCCTGGAAAGAGTGTCAGTTCCTTCCTTGTGACCCATTCAAACTCCCCAGGACTTCCCCACTCCACACATCCTTGAAAGTTTAGTTTTCATTGTTTTAGCAATCTTTCTTTCCTCTGAAGCCATATTGCTTGAAAATGATTTTTTGTCCCAACTGTTTGGTAGAAATTATATACCATGGCCAGATATCCACCATTGAAATATGTTGTGCTACACAAATTTGCACTTATATATTTTCAAATTGTAGAAGTCACATGACATAAAATTTACCATTTTACAATTTTAAAGTATATAATCAGTGACTTTTAATATATTTATAGTATTGTTCACATATCACCACTATTGAGTTCCAAAATATAGAAAGGAAATCCCTTATTTATTAAACAATTCATTTCTCTCTTCCCCCCAGGTACTAGCAACCATTAAACATCCATACTCTCCCATCTCCATTGCCCTCCACTGCAGACTCTGGTAACCAGTCATGTGCTTTCTGTCTATGGATTTGTCTGTTCTGGATATTTCATAACAATGGAACCGTACAGTACATTGCTTTCTGTATCTTCCTTCTTTCACTTAGCTTAGCAGGTTTGGGGGATTCATCTATATAGTAGCATCTATCATTGTTTTATTTCTTTTCATGGATGACTAGTAGTCTATTGTATAGATATACTACATTTTGTTTATTCATTAATCAGAGGGTAGATATTTATATTGTTTCCATCTTTCAACTATTTAGAATAGTGCTGCTTTGAACATTTGTGTGTATACATTTTTGATGAAACACTTATTTTTAATTGTTTGGGAAGAAGCTAGGAATAGGATTATTACTGGACTTCATGGAGTATTTCTTTTAATGTTTAAAAAGATACCAACCATTTTTAATAGTAGTGGTACTGTTTTACATTCTTACTAGCAATATATGACAGCTCTAATTTCTCCATAGGGTTACTTATACTTATTATTTTGTGTTTTTATATATGTATTTTTGTTGGTTTGATGTTGGGGATTTAACACAGAGCCTTTCACATGCTAACCATATACTCTACCATACTATATCATTCTTTTTATTTTCTACAGAGAGTTTTTTGATGCACAATAGTTTTTAATTTTGATAAGGATCTTTTTTTTTTGTACCAGGAATTGAACTCAGGAGCACCTGACCACTGAGCCACAACCCCAGCCCTATTTTGTATTTTATTTAGAGACACGGTCTTACTGAATTGCTTTAGCATCTCATTTTTTCTTTGAACTTGTGATCCTCCTGCCTCAGCCTCCTGAGTGGATGTGATTACAGGCATGCACCATTGCATCCGGCTATAAGGTCCAATTTTTATTTTATTTCTTTTATTGCTTGTGCTTTGGGGATTATGGTAAACCATTGCCAAATCGAAAGTCATAAAGATTTTCCTTAAAATTTTCTTCTAAGAGTTTTATACTTTCAACTCTTATATTTAAGTCTTTGATTAATTTTATGCTAATATTTATATGTTGGGTAGGGTAAAAATTCAATGTCATTCTTTGACATGAAGATATCTAATTGTCCCAGTGCCATATGTTGTAGAGACTATTCTTTTCCTCTAGAATGTCATTGACTTCTGTTATGGTTTAGTTATGTAGTGCCCCCAAAAGCTCCTGTGTGAGACAATACAAAAGTTTCAGAGGTGAAATGATCAGATCATGAGAGCTTTAATCGAATCAGTGGATTGATTCACTGATGGATTAAACTAGGTGCTAACAGTAGGCATATAGGTTATGGCTAGTGGGGGAGGACTTCTGGGATTCATATTTTGTCCCTGGTGAGCAAATAGAGCTCTCTCTGCCATGATTTTCTGCTCTACCGTGGGCCCAGAGGCATGAAGTTGGCTGTCTATGGACTGTTACCTTTTGAACCATGAGCCAGAATAAACTTTTTCTCCTCTGTGTTTTCTTGTCAGGTCTTTTGGTCAAACAAAAAAGAAAAAGAAAAAAAAAAGAAAGACTAAAACAACATTACTCTCAAAGTGAAAGGACCACTATTGATTCTGTCTCACTGATCTAAATGTGTTTGTGGGAGGGCATGAAGAATATTATTTTTTCCTCACCTGTAACAAGGTTTATGGCTCAGATCCCCTAGCAAAAGATATTTTATCAAGAGAAGAATATACTTTTACATAATGAAAGCTTTATGTGACATGGGAACCCTCAGAAATGAAGAGCCAAAGAATATGGAAAAACTGCATTTTATGTAGAAGTGTGACTGGAGAACAAAAGGAATCTAATGGTGATAAACTGAGGAACCTTAGCAAGACTTATTTGTTCAGATTCTTCTTTGTGTCTCTGTGACATTCCTTCCCTCCAGTATGGGACAGAACACTTGTCAAGGGAGAAATGAGGGGGGAGGCCAGAGAATGATCAGGTTTTATGGGCTGCTTCAAGGGAGAAAGTTGTGAGGGAAATGTTAATTTCTGTGGTTTTCATCAGTAGCAGGGCAGGAAAAAGTCTAAGGGATTTTCCAGTTTCTGTGGTTTTCTTGGTTTCCTTCATCTTAAAGTATTTTGTATGCTAAAGTGCCATATTTTGGGATAGCATTTGCTATTCCATGAAGATCACCTGTCCTCATGCTGATCCTGTGCTCTTTTAATTACTGAATCTTTGTGGTAAGTTTTAAAGCTTCGAAGAATGCAACTTCTAACTTTATTTTTCTTTCATAAGATTGTTTTGTTATATGGTATTCCTTAAAATTCCATATGAATTTTAGGATTACATTTTCACTTTCTGCAAAAAAGTCAGTTGGGATTTTAACAGAGATTGTGTTGAGTTTTAATAGTGATTGGGTTGTGTTGATAAATATTCCAGTTTATGAACATGGGATACCTATTAATTTAATTAAGTCCTCTTGAATATCTTTCAGAAATGTTTTATAATTGACATTGTACAAGTTTTTTCCCCCTTGGTTAAAATGATTCCCAAATGCCTTTTTAAAATTTCTGATGCTATTATAAGTAGAATGGTTTTTATAGTCTTTATTTTTGAGCTGTAGAAATACAACTGATTTTTGTAAGCTGATTTTATATTTTACTACTTTGATAAATTCATTTATTAACTATTATTCTGTGGATTTGTTGATATCTTAGATCATCTCACTATTTATGAACAGAGAAAGGGTGTAGTAAGGAAGCTGGCCTGGCTTAAGAGAGGTCTGGCCATTGTCACTTTGGGAAACTAGTGCATGTTTTCCCGGATACCTTTCTATAAGGTAAAGGTTGTTTATACTAAATATCAGAGTGGAATCACTGTACCAGATGTTCTTAGACTGAAAACTGGAAGTCTAACCAAGTGATTTAGATTTGGAGATTAGGTGAGAGATTAAAAATGTATAACTCAAATTAGAAAGTGAGTTCCACCATGTGAGGGACCAATCAATCATGCCTCTGTTTGAAGCCTTAGGATGAGTATTAATCTCTCCGAGGGTGAGGCCCCCATGATATTTCTGCTCCCACTAGGCCCCACCTCTTTTCCTCACCTTCCATATGTTGTATAGACTATTATTTTTTCCTCTAAACACCAATCTTCTAGTACATGAACCCCTGGGGGACAAACCACACCCAGACACAGCAACAGTGGCTCTGTGTTTTCCCTGTGAAACTTTTGTCTGCCTTTGTTATCAGGGTGATCTTGGCTCCATGGAAGAAGTCCAAGTTTTCTTCTTTTTAATTTTTTCTGAAGTGTTTGAGAAGACTTACAGAAATTCTTTAAACATTTGATAGAAGACACTAGAAAATTCATCTGGTCCTAGGCTTTCATTGTCGAAAAGTTTCGGGTTACTGATTCAACCTCTGTACTTATTATTGGTCTTTTGTGTTTCTTCTTGAAACAGCTTAGTAATTTTTTCTTTCCAAGAATTTGTCCATTTCATTTATTTTCTGGCATGCAGTTGTTCATAGTGTTCTCTTATAATTCTTTTTATATGAGGTCAACAGTAATGTCTTGTTTTGATTTCTGATTTTAGTAATTTAAATAATCTGTCTTTTTTCTATATAAGTTTGTCTAAATGTGCATCAGTTTTTACATGTTGATTTTTTTCAAAGAACCAACTTTGGTCTTATTGATTTTCTCATCTTTCTTTTAAAATCTGTATTATTATCTTATCATTTCCTTCCTCTTCTAGTCTTGGAATAAGTTTGTTATTTTTGTAGATTCTTATAATGTAATGCAGAGTTATCGTTTAAAAAAGGATCTTCTCTCTTAACATTGGATTTACAGGCATATCTTTTTCTTTGCACCGTATCTCATGGGTTTCATTGTTTTGTTTGTTTGTTTCTTTATTTATCTCAAAAGCACAATGTACTTTCCCTGTGACTTACTCTGTCATATATATACAAATCTGTGTGTGTTTATGTGTGCATGTATATATTTTATATCATATTTATGTGTGTGGATATGTGTGTATGTATGTATGTATGTATGTTTGTTTATTTTATTTATTTATTTATTTATTTATTTTTGGTGGTGCTTAGGATTGAACCCAAGGCCTAAACTTGCTAGGCTAGTACTCTATCACTGAGCAAACCCCTAGTCTTGTCTAATTGGTTTTGAAGAACATGTTGTTTTATTTCAACTTATTTGTAATGTTTTAAGATTTCCTTCTGTTTTTGATTTTGTTTTATTCCATTGGGATTGAGGAAATTACTTATTTAATGGAAACATTCCAAAATTTATGGAGACTTATTTTAGGGCTTAGAACAGAGTCCATCCTAGAGAATGTTCATATGATTTCAGAGAAATATGTATTCTGTTCTTGTTTAGTGGACTGTTTTATATATGTCCATTAATTTTGATTGGATTATAATATTTTTCAAATGCTTTATATTTATGTTGATTTTCTGTCTAGTTCTATTCACTATTGAATATGAGATATAGAAAGTTGAAATTATTGTTATAGAACTAATTCTCCTTTAATTCTGTCAGTTTTTTACTTCATATATTTTGGGGGTTCTGTTGTTTGGTGTGTGCATACTTTGTTATGGTTTGGATATGAGGTGTCCCCGCAAAGCTGATGATTAGATTATGAGAGCTACAACCTAATCAATAGATTGATCCATGTTTTGGTTTAGGTGTCCCCCGAAAGCTCAGGTGTAAGACAATGACAAAATGTTCAGAAGTGAAAAGATTAGTTTATGAAATCTGTGATCTAATCAGTGCATTGATGTACTGACATAGTGGATTGATGTATAGACACTGGTTAATTGGGTGTTAACTTTAGCAGGAAGGATGTGGCTGGAGGAAGGTCACTGAGGGCTTGCCTTTGGCTTGCCTTTGAGATCTCCCTTTGTTTTCTTGTTGTCATGTCCCAAGCAGCTTTCTTCTGCCAGACCCATCCACTGTGGTGTTCTCCCTCACTTCGGGCTCAAAGTTATGGAGTCAGTCAACCACGGACTGAACCTCTGAAAGAATGAGCCCAAGTAGAGTTTTCCTCCTGTAACTCATTCTTGTCAGATATTTTGCTCACACAAACAAAAATCTAACACATACTTGGAGTTATTATATATTCTTAAAAGCTTGACAATATTATTAATATATAACATAAACCAAATAGTTTCTTGTCTCTTGAAATAATTTTTGTTTTGAAGTTTACTTTGCCTTATATGATTAGAGCCAACCAACTCTTTGTTGGTCTCTATCTGAAAGGAATATAGTTTTCTGTCTTTCTAATTGGGTCTTTAAATCTGTGGATTTAAAATTATTCTCTTATAGACAGCAAGCAGCTTTTTTTAAACCCATTCTGCTAATTTCTGCCTTTTAATTGGAGAATTTAATCTGTATATACTTAATATAATTTGTAATATATATGATTTCTGATATTTTATTTGTTTTATGCATATTATATCTTTTTTGTTCTTTAATTCCTCCATTACTATGTCCTTTTGTGTTTAATTGTTATTTTTTTTATTGCGATGGACTTTACCCCTTCTCATTTCTAAAATTGTATGTATTTTAACTTATTTTCTTAATAGTTAATTTCCAGATTACAATTAGGCTTAATGCATAACACTATAGTTCAAATTAATACCAATTCATTTTCATTAGTATACAAGTTTACTTCTGCATATCTGCACCCACATTATTATTACCACAAATTACTTTTTATACACTGTGTACCTATTAACATGGACTTATTATTAATTTGTACTTGTGTCTTAAATCTTATAGGAAAAAAAAAGAGTCACAAACCAAACATACAAGAATTCTGACTTTTGTATTTACCTTCACAGTTACCTTTACCAATGAAATTCTTTCTTTATATGAATTCAGGTTGCTTCTTTGTGTCCTACTTCAGCCTGAAAGACTTCCTTTAACATTTTATATAGGACAGCTCGATGAGAGAAAAACTACTTTAAATTTAGTTTATGTCTCAATTTCTCCTCTGTTTTTGATAGTTTTGTCATATGTAGTATTTGGGGCTGAAAAGCATTTTTCCCCCTCTCACTTTATGCCTTTGTACTGCTTTCTGGCCTCCATGGCATCTGATAAGAAACTGGCCATTAATTTTATTGAAGGTCTCATGTTTGAAGAAATTCACTTCTCCCATGTTGTTTTCAAGTTCTCTCTTTGACCCTGAATTTCATGTATTGAACTTTATTGTACCTTGGTATGAATCTTTTTAAGTTTATTCTACCTTGAGTGTGTTGAACTTCTTGGATGTTAAGAGTCATGAATTCATCAATTTTGGGAAGGGTTCAGCTGAAACTTCTTCAAACATCCTTTGGGTTGCTCCTTTTCCCCCACATCTTCTTATTTGTGTTAGATTTCCAAAAGTCCAATAAGTTGTTTTTTTTAAATCTTTGTTGTTGTTATTGTTGCTCATACTGGGTAATCTCAAATGATCTATATTAAAGTTCACTGATTTTCTTTTCCTATTCAACACTGCCATTTTAATTCTCTGGGCAGGATGTGGGGGCATTATTGCAGTTATTGTGTTGTCTCAAAATTTGGCACTTCTCTAAAATTTCCACTTGGTCTTTTAAAAAAATTTCTGTCTTTTAATTGATTTGATACATTTAGTGAGACATCATTTTCCTATAGTTCTTTCCTATGATTTATGTTAGTATCATTAACATATTTAAAATAGTTGTTTTAACATATTTGTTGGGTAAGTCCTGGTTCAAGACTTCCTAGTGACAGTTACTATTAATTTTTTCCTATAAGCAGAGTGAAATTTCTTGTTTGTTTGTATTTCTGATCATTTTAATTGAAAAATATATATTTTGGGGGCCGGGGATGTGGCTCAAGTGGTAGCATGCTTGCCTGGCATGCATGAGGCACTGGGTTTGATCCTCAGCACCACATAAAAATAAAATAACGATATATAAAAAAGAAAAATATATATTTTGAATACTACAATGTGTTAACTTGAGAAATCAGATTCTTTTTCTTCCATGGAATTTGTTGTCGCTTTTTGTGGTAGTTGTTCATTTAGTTTCTTTTCTGAACTAATTTTGTTATGTACGTGTTCTTGTTATCTTGTTGGCTACTTAAGTCTTTGTACCCTCAGTTTAGTAGTCACCAAGAGATTTTAGACATCTTCTTAAAAATCCTAAAATTAAAAATGAAAAAAAAAAAGAGAAATATAACTCTTCAACTCTTTGTATATCGACTCTGTGTCAGTGCTTCCTTTCTATGGTAGGCAATTTATGACTCTCCCTTAGTAATAAGGACTTCCTGCTTTCAAACAGCCTAAAGTCTGGATAGAAGACAGTGTTTAGAATCTTCTCAGGTATTTTCTGGTCATGTGTCAAGACCTGGTCAGTTGCATGGTCTTGTTCATTCCCCAGAAAGTGTAGAATATTTTCAAAAGGTGACCCTGAGTTTCTCTTTCCCAGCCTGTTCATTCCCAAGCTCCTTGTTCTTTTATTTACTACAAATATTATTTAGTCCTTGTTCTGTTATTTACTACAAATATTGCTCCAGTTGGTAATGGCTACTGCTTTTGCCTCTAATCACTTTCAGAACACCCCCCCCCCCCCCCCCCCTGCCCAGGAAGCTGCTGCAATCCTGTGAATGTTCTTGAGGCAGATGAAATACATTAAGCCACCTTCAGAGACCCACCAGGCATGACAAAATACACAGCCACATTTCTGTAAGAATAAGGTTTGTGTTGTTCCTTATGAAATGAATAACTGGTGCCAAAAAGATGGACTCTCATCTTCAAGACTGTGATAAACAGTATTATAGGGGACAGTAACTGGGTACGTTTGGATACAACAAAATGCTCTTCATTTCTTTTTTCTTCATTAAACATTTGCTTGATTGTTCTATTTGGCTTGGTTCCAAAACTCCAAAAAATCTGATTTTGACAGATTTTGCAGGCTTATTTATTTTTTCAAGGTTTTATAGATTTGGAATACCCTATTCTGTCATATATTCTGTTAACTAACTTTTTGATGGCATTATTATTTTATAGCCAGAATGGACACTTCTTGTAGTGTGGATTTTTATTTTATACTACTTTTGATGGTTTTACACTGTAAATCTCAGACATGTGGTCAGTTTTGAACAATACTTTGGAATGAAAGCATCAATCAATAGATCTTATCTGTACTTACATAAAGAGATTTTATTACCTAAGTGACCAATTCTAAAGAATAAAAATCCTGAATATAGGAAAATTTTGTACTCTAAATTATTTATGGTAATCGTTAATTTTTCTTTGATCAATTGTTAGTGAGAATTGAGAAAATATAATCACTTTGTTTCATAATAGCTTTGCATATACAACAAATTTTAATTTAATTATCTCATGATCTCCTCAGGTCTAAACTAAGAAATTTTCACATTTTATTTTCTGTTTGAATTATTCAGATAAAGATGGGAAAATAGAGTCCTGCTAGTCTTAAAATTCTAATGATATTTGAGCAGCACTTTTGCAATGAACTTTGGTTTAGAATTTTTTAACTGACTGTGACAATGTAAAAAAATAACAGGAATATTACCATTGAAATTTACATTTCTTCTACAATACTAGTGACTGACCTCGTGTAGTTCATGGATATTTCACAGTTGATACAGTTGGATTAGGATTATCCCTAGTACCCACAAAAGCAAATCCAGGGTTGATTCTGATAAATCTGCAATGATACATTACAAAAGAGTATTTTCATATGTTTATATTATGAATTATGAATCTATTTTATATCTCAAATCTAACAAATAAGTGTCTCAAATCTAAAAAAATAAGTGTCTAAAACTAGAACATTTAAAATGTTGAAAGTGGTTTTATTTAAGATTCCACATTTATTTTCATAGATACAATGTTTTTTAGAGGTCTTATGTGCCAGGGAAATTAGGTAAGGGTTTTAGTAACTAACTCGTGAAATAAAAATGCTAGGACTTTGAATCTGGTATAATGTCCCAACCTTAGGCAAGAAAAATAAGAATTGAAGCTGTTAAGGACCTTGTGTGGGAGATGGCAGTTTTAGAGGTCCACCACTGTGACTATCCTTTAAGAGAGATCAGGGTTTGGTCAAGTCAGGACTCCTTGCCTGACCATCTATGCTTTAGAGCTCCCTTTGGGTCTCAGACTTTCTCATACTTATACCAGAGTTGAATCCCTCCTTTCCCATGTGCCTCACCCCACACACAGAGGTTCAGATCTGAACCCTAGCCTGGCGTCTCTTTATGCCCACTCCTTTTCCTTCTACCACTATCTTTCACATATACTACACAAGATAAATTTCTCGAATGGCAATATCTATTATGGCATCTCCTTTCCAGAAGATCCAAACAAACCCAAGGAGAATGAATGATATATTGGAAAAAGGCAAAAGTTATTCATTCATAGGGGATGGGTATAGTGACTGTTAAGCATACTTGGATTCTAATTCTATTTCTTCTGCTTAGCCATTCAGTCTTTTTGTATATCAACATTCTTTTTTTAAGATGTGGAGAATCACACATATACCTTTAAGGGTTGTTTTAAACCTCTTGAATGATGTAGTAAAACAGCCCTTAGTGGTCTCCCCAAAATGGTAGCTTTTATTGTTAGTAAACAATGTTATATTATAAATATGAAGAAACCAAAGATAAAGGATAATATATACTTCACATTGAGTAAATGTGTAAAATATAAACATTACTTCCCAAACTACTTCTTTTCTTATGCCTCTTTCTAGCATCATCTTTATCAATGATACATGCTTTATATTTTTTTTTAGTATTTAGGGTTTTTTTAGCTAAAACTTCAAGTTTATATTGTCACAAAATGTTTGAATCAATAAACTACTTATATATATGGGATTGTTTGAATAGTAATTGACAGTATCTGTCAATAGTCTTTAAAAATAGCCCTAAATGTCTGCAAATGGCATGATACACATTCTCTGATCAATTATTTTCTAAGAGGCCACATGATTTGTGAATAAAATGCTTAGATTTAGAGTGAGAGAGTCTGCTTTCAAATTTGAGTCATCTCACCAATTAACCATGATTTGGGCAATCATTTGCTCAAATAAAACATCAGTTTCTTTATAAAAGAGAGGAATTATAACAATTCATTTCTAAAGTCTAATTCAGCTATAAAATATAAAAACTAGCCACTGCTAGTTTCCTTGAAATGTATAATTCAAGGCCACATCATATTATCTTGTTCTTAAATGTTCATTATTGTATGATTGAATTTCATTATATGTACTAAGGATGGATATTTATCAAAAAGGGAAAAGTAAAATGGATGATAATTGGTTAATAGTTCAATATATTAGATGAGATAATTAATCCTCAGATTTTATAATTGATTCTTATTATTAGTAAAAGATTACTACAATGATGATGAGAAATAGGATTAATAGAACTTTAACAAATTTCAACAGAAAAGATTCATGTTTTAAAAGGAAACTAACGAAATTTTTCTGTGGCTTATTTCTTGGGTACAAAAATATTAGTGGAAACATGAATGAATTAGAAAAATTGGTATATTAACACTTGGGATGTTATTCCTATCCTCCTTCTATGATAGAAATGAGGCCAGTGATATTAGACTATGAGGTATGTCATCACGAATAATATGTTTAAGGTTTATGTGTAATAATGTCATCCAGAACAATATAGGTTCAGTCTCTTTTCCAAACCAAAGAGATTTCATTTGGCTTCCAGATCTATGTCATGCTTGACATTAAAAGCCCAATAATTAACATCTATAGAGAAGAAGAGTAGGTCACTGGTAATTAAGAATAGAAATGCCATCATCTCTAACAATTGGAATTGCACTCCAAATTACCTGAATTCAATTAGTAAAACTAGAGGGGGATAGTTATAAAAATAGTTGCCTAAAGACAACTTTAAGTGGTATAATTCAATTGAATGCAGTAAGTTACCCATTTAGAGTCTACTATGAGCCAGCAGCACTATATCAAAGTCTGCAGATCCAAAGCTGAATAAGGTATGGATTCCTCTTTCAAGCAAGAGTAATTTATTAAAAGATATCAAGTTTAGTCCAGGACTACAAATGTGTAATTTTTGCAAGTTGCTGTATTTTCTAACACATACGTAAGACAAACCTGAGTGTTAAATTTTACCAGAAGGCTAAAAGCCAAGATATAGAGGGAGATAATATTATCAATGTAAACATTATCAGAAAAAGTAATGGCATCTGCTCCTCTAAGGGCTTGTTCTATGTGGCAACGATGGTTTTTCATCTTGGTTGGTACCTACGTATTTCACAACACCAAATTCCAAGTTATCTTAGGATTAAAGGAGTAATAATAAATACACAGGTGCTCGACAGTCTCCCCTCACCCCTCCACATACACAAACACCCTAAGTGCTTAGCACAAATCCTTATTATTGTGGTGATAAAAACCAATGCAGAGCTATATTTGGAGAACAAGTATTTCCAATGACAATGATAGTTAATTTGAATGCTATTTTTGCCAGTTCCTCAACATATCTGGGGTAACAGGAAGCCTCTGCACTGGAATAAAATGAGAATAAACATAGCCAGTGATATCTGATACTCAAATTCTAAATGTGAGTTAAACAGGACGAATTATTTTAAATAATAAAGTACTGAATTTTCTTTTCTTCTTTGTAAACCTGTTGGTTTTATGACAGTTAACAATGACAGTAAACAATGGGAACAGGACACTGTTGATGCCTTTTAAATAGAACTGCCCCTAAAAGGGCTTTGGAATTAAAGCAGTGTTATTTAAGAAGTATAAGAAATATTTATGCAAGCCAGGGTGCTGAAATTTAATGTATCTTTTTTTCTTTCCTGTGAGTTAACAACAGGGCCACTTCCAGGATGTGTAGTAGATGTACAGCAAATGGTAGGATGTGGTTTGTTAACGATAGTAATTTCAATAGTTACTAAGTGTACAGTATACCAAGCCCTGAACAGATGTCTTTGCCTTATCTTATTTAGTTTTTACAATAACACAATGAAGTAAACCTTTTGTCACTCTCATTTTACAAGCCAGGTGACTGAAGCTGTCAATGCATTCTCAGGAAATTCCAACTTCTGGACTCGCCTCTCCTGTTTTATAGCTGTCAATCATAATACAGTGAGCACTGCTAAAATCTGTGTGTAGTGATCACTTGTCTTATCTGAAAATACTGCTTATTATTCCCAGGTTCACATATCTATCTGGTTTTGTTTGTTTTATTGTGGGGTTGTTATGTGGGATGAATGTATTTTTCACCCAGAATTGACCTCTTCGATCTGCACCAATCATCCACTACAACCTTAGACATATTGATGCCAACAAGTCTACATACTTTCACATTTTCTTATATATTCAGTGTCTATTTTTAAATATCATCTGTTGATGTTACTCTAAATACTTGGGGTGGCACAATTACACACAGAGTCCTGGAAAAAAAATATAACATTTAAATATAGTTGCCTGTTTTTCCAGTTCTTTGTAGACAGTCTTTCCAAAGGGGAAAAAAAAAATTAAAAGCCCTAATCAGCCTAAATGAAAAATATTTGAAAGGCAAATAATGATGATGCTATTAAATGCTAAATATCTCCCGATTATTTTGTGTTACTGTACTTAATTCCACCTGCAAAGACTGGGAATCAATTATTTAATGTAGAACATTTAAATCTAATATTAGAATCTGGATGAGGATGAAAAGAAATTCTGAATATGTTTCCCACACAGATCTCAGCACCATTACAATGAGTTGGATGCTTTCCAATCCAGCCATTAGACTGAGAGTCTTTTTATGTGTTTGTGTACAGATCTCTATGGGTACCTAAAAATATGTTCTTGCTAGGAATATGTGTCTGCTGTTTACCCACAACTTTGTTGCACACCTGATCCTGAAAAAATAATTTAAGGTGTCTGGATCTTGGTTTCTTTATTTGTAAAGTAAAAGGGCGGGCTGGGTCATGACATGAGATCCATGCCAGAGCTAAAACATATTGATTCTGTAGCTGAGAATGGTGATTTACTGGAACTACTGTGCAGTTTAAACCAAGTGCAATCAAATTGATATTTCTCATTTATTCTTCAATTTTCTATATATCCTACTTTCACATATACTTGGGAAATTATTGCTATCACTACTAAAAGGAAATTCTAAATTCCTGCTTGGCCTGGGATTAGTATATAGTCCATTCCTTCATACTGCCTTTTTTTTTTTTTTTTTTTTTTTTGGCCAAGGCTAGAGTTAGATGTGATTCTAAGATTCAACAGAATGAGAAGTCAATACAGAGAGAATGCAGAGCAGAAAAGTTGGAGGAATTTCCAATGGCAATATTGCACAGCAGAAGCATGGTAAGCAACTGCCTTCCTGTGGATTTTGTTGTTGTTGTTGTTGTGGGAGAAAAGTATATTTTGATTTGTATAAGTACCATTATTCAGGTTTTCTATTACTTGAAGCTAAATGCACTCTAACTAACCAAATGCACTCTAGTCATCCACCACTGGAGGATGAGATGATGTTTAAGAACTATGAAACATATTGGTTAGTTGACACTGAGCCATGGTAGTATTTTGCCTTTTAGTATTTTTGAGTGTACATGATTGATGTGATACTTGTGCCACGAGCTTCAGTTTCATGCACTTATTTTCATTGTTTTTATTTTTCACTTAGTGAAAGTAACTATAATGGATAACTTTTTGCTTTTAGAATTTAATAGGCATGATTTTCTATTGACAAGCTTTCCTCAATATCATTTGGTACTTACTTTCAATTCCCTCCAGGCTTACCTCTTTCACTATGGGCAGATTATGACAAATGGTCAGCAATCGCAAGTTATTTATTTGATGTGAGCATTTCTAAGAGCAAAATAGTTCAAGAATAATACAATTCTAAATTATCACATCAAAATATTGAAAGTACTTCAAAAAAAAACAGAAGCATCATTTACTGACAACTTCTAAGTCCCTTTTTGAATCCTGGAGTATACAAGTTCTATTTTATATAAATATAATACTATTTGATTGGATTCCCATCTAGTCTTTTAGAATAATATATTAACCATCTGGGATATTTTTGAGATACATAGTGCAATATATTTAAAAATCTAGTGATTCATTAATGTCCTCAAAATGCTACAACTGGCTTGGGCATCCTTAGTTATCAGCATATTTTTACAGGAAAATTTTAAAGACTTCCTTTTAGAAATGAATATTTTACAATTTATACGAACATTTGAAACTAACTCAAAAATATAAGGGAAAATGGATTCTAGGACATCCTCATCTGATCTTCTGAACTCTTCAATTACATACTTCCAGTGTACATTTGTCAGTTGGTCGAACACACATGCAGTGGTAGATCAATCCCAAAACTTCCATTTCTTGCACAAATCCATTTGATTGAAAATCTTCACTGTTGAGCTGATATCTTTCTCACATAATTATACCTATTGGTACTACCACTCAACCCATATTTCACAATTTTTTTTACATAAAATATGAGTCACGTGTTTTATTGAAACAATTACATATCGTATTTCATCAATTTAGCAACCATTCACTTTTTCAGAAAGTGAATATGGTTATTTAAAAAACGTTGGAGCCATTTACTTGTGCTAAATGACTCTTGTGGTAATTGTCTTTCATTTTTTTCTATAATAAATAATCATCTCTTTAATTTGTTTTCCAATATTCTTTCCTGGAATCAATGTCAAATGAGGGTATGTCAAGATTATAGAGCACCTTGGAACATATCAAATAGTTATCAAATCCATAAACTCCATAAAAATTTGTCAGCTATATAAAAATAATGTATAAAATATGGAAAAAGAAAATTCACCATTATTTACAAAGTACTTGACTTCTGGGATGAAAAATAGGCTACAGTAAGAATTTACCAATTTTTTCAAATTTATTAAATGATTATTTATGTATAAAATTATATAATTAATAGTAAATAATATAAATATAAATAATAGTATGACACACAAAGTAAATATTAAAAATCAATTCTAATTAATAATTCTCACAGAATAGTTGATTTTTCACAATCTAATGCGTCTGTGGGAACCTATGGTTGCATTTCATGAAAGTACACAACCCCAACTTGAATGTTAGGTAAGATTTTAATTTACATCAAAAAGTAATGTGAAAGTGAAAATGATGAAAAGAAACTCATAAAAGAGCTTCACTTTTTCATCAATAGGTTGAAATTACATGGTTCTTAGTCTCTTTTCCCTCATCTTCCTAGTTGTAAAATGATGGTGATAATGAGAATAATAACAATCTCATGTAAATGAGGTAATGCATGAACAATTAGATGTTATATTTTGAAGACAGAAAACGTATTTCTTTAAATTTGTTGTAGCAGTAGCAATATAATGTCAGCAGTCACTATTAAGTTTATTTCATCACTTTCTTAATATTAGAGTTAGGAAATGAGAAATCCAATCCTGCTTTGCAGCATTTTCAGATTTTCATGCTCCAGCTATGAGCAATTTTATGTTACCAACATGGAACCAGTAAATGAAGAATTGGAAAGAGACATGCAGTGGCACACCAGCATTTCCACCATACCAACACCAAAGATGTAAATAACCTTGATAACACAAATTATAAAAATGATGAGTTTTGAGTGATCATTACCTTTATTTTAAACATAGGTTTATTTAATTATAAGTTTGTAATTAATAATCTCTAAAATGTGTTTAGCATTGAGTTTTCAGCATTCCTAAAAATTCAACCATGGGTTCTTTCACTCTGCTACAAGCCAGCTCTCCCATTTCACTGAACATAGCACAAGGTGAAGCATAATAGTAATGTTCTGGATGCATAGATGCTCCTTAAATTTTGTCTCTTTCAAAAGTGAAGAAAAGCTAGTGGAAAGCAATGCAGTGTCCTAAGAGAAATGTAAACACTGGAGTTAAGTCTTCTTTTTTATTTTCTTGTCTTCTTAGATGTGAAATGATGGTGATAGTGATAATAATAACAATCTCATGTAAATGAAGTAATACATGTACAATTCTTAGAGTAAGACCTAGAAAATGAGATAGAGTATTATGTCAGATTTACAATTTTATTTATTTTTTTTATTTTTGCCTATTGTTTGGAGTATTCAACTATTTTTTTAAAGGTAGTTAAATATCTATTATGCCCCTAGGGAGTCAACAGAGACGATTCTTGGATTCAGATTGTAAGAATGGACACAAATACACCTGAACAAATTTTGAGAAACACTTAAAAGAAAACAACCATTGATGATATCAAGAATAACTCTAGAAATTTTGAATTAGGTGACATGATAAATTTTCCCTTCAAGGAGGCAAAAGTTTGGAAGGGAATAACTTTCAAGTTACTTGGTAGGTCAGTAATTTGATTTTAAAATTGTAAGTATGAGGTACAGTTGAGAATCTTAGGGCATGTAGAATAAGCTGAGAATTGGTTTGGTAGATAGATACAAATTGTGTGATTTATTGACATAAAAGTGAAGTTGAAGCTACGTGGGTGGATAATACTCTTTAGTAGTTAGGAATATATGATAGAAAGAGGTCTTGTCTGAGGTACATCAAGGACAAAAAGATGTATAAAATATGTGTCAGGATAAAAAACCAGTTATTCAAGGCAGAGTGTATTATCTCTACTTCTTTCAGCAGCTGAGGTTCACATGTAGATTTTTTTTTTTTTTTGTAAATTGGTCTGAGGTTATATGGTTAATAACAGACCTCAGACCAATTTACATAAACTCTACATGTGAGCCTCAGGTCCAGGCACACTGGGACTCAACTCATCTTCATGCTACTCTTGGTCTATCTGCCACACCTTACTGAGCCTATCAGATGACACATATAAGCACTAATCACTGGTCATCTTTCCCTCCATTCCCTTTCTACCCAGGAGGCTGCATCCAGGTACCACTGTGTTGGTTTGGATGCAGTCCTAGGAGGGAAGAGGAAAAGAACGAGGGGTGAAAGAGCATGCCTGCCAGATGAAAGAAGGAGAGCGAGGGAAGATGGGCACGGAGGAAGGACTTACGAAGTTATTTTTCTGCTAAATAAATTTGTCTAGAACCTTAAGGGATCTATGGAAAATCTTCAAAGCAATTTGAAGACCTGTATTGTCTTCACAGTGGCTCAGGGAAGAAAGCTAATCTGTTAAGATACAACCAGTGGTACCAAGTGGGCACGGGAAACAGTATATGTTAAGCTGCACATTCCAATATGATCGGGGTGACTGCCCATCATTCCAAAGGAAGCCAAGGAAAGGAGAGATGTGAGGCAGAATTGAGTGCAGGCCAGGGCTGGAAGGCTGACATGTCCCTATGCTCCTGGGGTTTACTCCTCAGTAATCAGGACGTCACTTCTTCAAACTCTCTGAATTCAAGCCAGAATTCAAAATGAAATTTTTAAAATAAAATAATATTCAAAGAATCACAGAACATCCAATAATGAAGTATATTTTTTTCAAATATTGTATAGGAGATAGGCATACAAATCTTTTACCTAAGAATGGTAAAAAAAAAAAAAACAAGTAAATAGCTCAAGTTCAAAATAGCTCTCTCAAAAGTGAATAAATGAAGCACCCAAGTGAATATAAAATGTTCACTTTTATAAGTACTGCACAATTGAAAAAGACATTAATCACTCTCTCCAACTCAGAAGCCCCTACGAGTGATGGTCCTTTTATAGTAGGGAAAACCCACCAGCATATTCGACTCCAGAGACTCATCTGATGATGTTGCTGAGGTGGTGGAACATTGCAGTATTTTTATTTAGTGGTTAGGTGTATTTCAGATGGGATTGAGAAGTTACATTAAATAAAAACAGATGAGGGATAAATTTAATCCTGGGGCATTGCATCTGTATAGGATTTACTACACAAAGAAATTTCTGTGTGTTTCAATACATTCATAACCTTCCAATGAATACAGTGGTATTAGCTCCAGTTTTTTAAAAATAAGAGATTTATATTAGCCCTTTTACATAAGGAAACTGAGGCAGAAAATTGTGGCAGTTTTAAATTTTCCCACTGAAGTACTTGCTATTTAGTCAAGGGTTCATTCATTTGAAGTGAATTACTTATTCTCAGGAGCCCCATGATGGCCCTAGCAGGGTAATTTATTTCCAAGAAGGGAGTACTTTGCTTTTAAGAGGAAACATTTTTACTCATTGTTTTGTAGAATTTTGCCTGTTACTAATATAATAAGAAATATATATCCTGACTACACTAGCATTAAGCCAAATACTGTGTTCTGTTTTTCCTTACCAGATGTTTTACGGCATGTAAGTGTGTTAAAGAAGATTGATAAACCTAATAAACTTATATATAAACCTATCAGTAAAGGATTATAGAGAGGAAATCCTTTGGAATACTTGCAAGGTTTAGACCATAGGGTTTGCTCTGTTACCTCATTTTCATTTACAACAGAGCTATTTTTATCCTGTTGCACAGCACTAGTGTTTACAGTAAGAAAGAAAAATATATGCAAAGCTTTTACCCAAATTCTGTCACTAACTCAGCTGTAATTAAAATATTATGTACCTTAGAATTTGTGTATCTTTAAAAATGCAAGTATAGCACTGTTGGTTAGGTGCCAATCTGTTTTACTTAGTTCTACTTGATTCTTTGAGGAATAGGATTGAATTATGAGTAATTTAAGTGTGTGTTATGAAAAGACAAAAGGAGATTTGTATAATTTTTCTATGTGTCATGTCATTAATCTAATGCTGGAAGATGAAGGTATGTTTGTAGGGACAGTATACAGGATTTTTTTTTTTTCAAATTTAAACGTGAATTCACTGCAAATATTTAAATAACATAGTGACGACTGTATAATTAATACAGTAAAATCAGTTGTAAGTTGACACCATAAAAAATGACCTTGAGAATTTTGATGGCCACCTCAAACATCTTTCAGTGACATCTATAAGTAAATTTCACACAAGTCAAATAACAGATTGTCTTACTTATATCAATACTTTGAACATATCTTTTGGTGAATATAAGTAATGATGTCTGTATATTGCTTATCTAGTTCCAAAGTTGCTGGTCAAAAGGTATCATTTTAATAAATGCTGTCAAACGGGCCTTCAGTGTGGTTATAAAAGTGATGGTTGCTTCATTTTCATATTCTATACCTTCTTAATAAAAGTCCTTGCTAGATGCATATTTACATCATTTACATTTGATTTGCTGGCTTTGGATTTGTATCTAAAATCTTATTTTTGTTTCTTCTTTTAACTAGGAGATTTTTATACCTTTCCCCTCATTTTACTTTCTTTTGGATTAGTCATATTTGTTAATAATTTTTAATTTTTCTCTTTTTTATTAGTATAAAACCTTTTATAATTCTTCAGTCTACTGAATTATTTTACAACAAATACTTTAACATATGTACTCCATGTGTTATAATTTAATACAAATAATTTCACCAATTCCACCTGTCTTTATCACCTCATTATATTCAAGAATTTAGATATATATTCATTTAGACATCTATAGAAAATACATATTTTTGTAGCATTAATTTAATTTCTTCCTATTTTTCTATCTTTTCTCCTTGAGTTATTTTCCTTCTGACAATACTTGACTTTAGCATTTTTTAAAATACAGGTCTGTTGGTAAATTTTTATCTCATTTTTTATTTATTTAAAAATACCTTTAATTTGATTTTATAGTTTGGATATATGTTTGCACTGTATAGGACTTTTAGGGGGCAAAAAGTGGCTTCCAGAACTTTCAAAATGCCATTTATTGTAGTCTGGCTCATATATTTTTATGTCACCTACCATTCAAATTTTCACTCTTTTGAAGCTATATATATATATATATACATATATATATATATAGCTTTTTCCCTCTAGTTGTTTTTTTTAATTAATTTATATATTTATTCTAGTTAGGTATATATATGGCAGCAGAATGAATTTTGATTCATTGTACACAATTGTAGCACAACTTTTAATTCTCTGGTTGTACATGATGAAGCATTGCACCATATGTGAAGTCACACAGGTACCTAGGGTAATGATGTCCATTTCATTCCACTACCTTTCCTGTTCCTATGCCCTGTCCCCTCCCTTCCCCCCACCCTTTGACCAATCAAAGTTCCTGGGTTTTTCCCACATGCCCATTCCTCCATTATGCATCAGCATCCACTTAACAGAGAGAATGTTTGGCCTTTGGTTTTTTTGGGATTGGTTTACTTAACGTAACATTCCTCAACTCCATCCTTTTACCTGTAAATGCCATAATTTTATTCTATTTAATGCTGATTAATATTCCATTGTGGATATATACCATAGTTTCTTTATTCATTCATCTATTGAAGGGCATCTAGGTTGGTTCCACAGTTTAGCTATTGTGAATTGAGCTGCTATAAATATTGATGTGGCTGTGTTACTATAGTATGCTGATTTTAAGACCTTTGGGTATAGACCAAGAGGTGGGATAGCTGAGTCAAACTGTAGTTCCATTCCAAGTTTTCTAAGGAATCTCACACTGCTTTCCTGATTAGTTTCACCAATTTGCAGTCCTACAAGCAATGTGAAAGTATGCTTTTTTCCCCACACCCTTACCAACACTTATTGTTGCTTGTATTATTAATAAATGCCATCCTGATTGGTGTGAGAAGAAATCTTAGAAAAGTTTTGATTTGCATTTCTTTAATTGCCAAAAATGTTGAACATTTTTTTATATAGTTGTCGATCAATTGTATATGTTCTTTTGAGAAGTGTCTGTTCAGTTCCTTAGCCCATTAATTGATTGTGTTGTTTGTTTATTTGGTGTTAAATTTTTTGAGTTCTCTATGTATTTTGGAGATTAGTGCTCTGATGTCCCTGTAATAAAAATTTGCTCTTATCCTGTAGGCTCTGTTTTCAACTCATTAATTGTTTCTTTTGCTGAAAAGAAGCTTTTTAGTTTGGATCCATCCCATTCATTGATTCTTGATTTTCTCTCTTGCACTTTAGGAGTCTTGTTAAGGAAATTGGGGCCTAATGTGATGTGATGGAGATTTAGGCCTACTTTTTCTTCTATTATGTGCAGGGTCTCTCTCTGGTCTAATTCCTGGGTCCTTGATCCACTTTGAGTTGAGTTTTGAGCATGGTGAGAAATAGGGGTTTAGTTTCATTTTACTGCATATTGCTTTCCAGTTTTCCCAGCACCATTTGTTGAAGAGGCTATCATTTCCTCCAATATATATTTTTGGCGACTTTGTCTAGTTTAAGATAATTGTATTTATGTGAGTTTGTCTCTATGTCTTCTATTCTGTACCTTTGATCTATATGCCTATTTTGGTGCCAATATCATGCTGTTTTTGTTACTATAGCTTTGTAGCATAGTTTGAGGTCTGGTATTTTGATGCTTTCTGCTTTACTCTTCTTACTAAGGATTGCTTTGGCTATTCTGGGTCTTTTATTTTTCCAAATGAATTTCATGATTGCTTTTTCTATTTCTATAAGGAATGACATTGGGATTTTAATTGGAATCACATTGAATCTATATAGCACTTTGGGAATTACGATCATTTGTCAATATTAATTCTGCCTGTCCAAGAGCATTGGAGATCTTTCCATCTTCTAAGTTCTTCAATTTCTTTCTTTAGTGTTCTGTAATTTTCATTGTAGAATTCTTTCACGTCTTTGGTTAAATTGATTCCAAACTATTTTATTTTATTTTTTTAGGCTAATGTAAATAGTGTAGTTTATCTAATTTCTCTTTCAGAGGATTCATCACTGATGTATAGACATGCATTTGATTTATGTGTGTTGATTTTATACCTTGCTACTTTGCTGAGTTCATTTATTAATTCTAGAAGTTTTCTGGTGATTTTTTTTTTCTTTGGATCCTGGAAGTATAGAATCATGTCATCAGCAAATAATGATAGTTTGAGTTCTTCTTTTCCTATTTGTAACTCTTTAATTTTTTTAACCTGTCTAAATGCTCTGGCTAGAATTTCAAGGACTATGTTGAATAGAAGTGGTGAAAGAGGGCATCCTTATCTTATTCCAGTTTTTTAGAGGGAATGCTTCCAATTTTTCTCCATTTTGGATGATGTTGGCCTTGGGTTTGGCATATGTAGCTTTTACAATGTTATGGTATGTTCTTACCATCCCTATTTTTCTAGTGTTTTGAACATGAAAGTGTGCTGTATTTTGTCAAATGCTTTATCTGCATCAATTGATATAATCATATGATTCTTATCTTTAAGTCTATTGATGTGATGGATGAATTACATTTATTGATTTCTGTTTGTTGAACCAAACTTGCATCCCCGGAATGAACCCCACTTGATCATGGTGCACTATTTTTTAAATATGTTTTGTATGTAATTTCCAGAATTTTATTGAGATTTTTTTTTTTTAATCTATGTTCTTCAGGAATATTGGTCTGAAAATTTTTTTTCCTTGATGTGTCTCTGCCTGGTTTTGGTATCAGGAATGATAAAAGTTTCATAGAATGAGTTTGGAAGGGTTCCCTCCTTTTCTATTTCATGGAAAAAATTGAGAAGTATTGGTATTAATTCTTATTTGTAGGTCTTGTAGAACTCAGCTGTGAATCCATCTGGTCCCAGGTTTTTCTTGGTTGGTAGGCATTTGATTGTGTCTTGTATTTTCTTGTTTGAAATTGATCTGTTTAAATTGTATATGTCCTCTTCACTCAGTTTGGTTTGATCATATGTCCCTAGAAATTTGTTGGTGTCTTCAAGGTTTTCTATTTTACTGGAGTATAAATTTTCAAAATAGTTTCTGATTTTCTTCTGTATTTCCATAGTGTCTGTCATCATATTTCCTTTTCAACTCGAATTTTAGTAATTTGAGTTTTCTCTCTCCTTCTTTTCATTGGGGTGGCTAAAGTTTTGCTAATTTTATTTTATTTATTTATTTCAAAGAATCAGCTTTTGTTTTGTCAATTTTTTGAATTATTTCTTTTATTTCAATTTCATTGATTTGCAACTATTTCCTGTCTTCTACTAATTTTGGTGTTGGTTTGTTCTTTTTCTGGGGACTTTGAGATTCAATGTCAGGTTGTTTATTTGTTGACTTTTTCTTCTTTTAATGATGAGCTTAATGCAATGAACTTTCCTCTTAGCACTTCCTTCACAGTCTTCCAGAGATTTTGATAAGATGTACTAAAATTCTCATTGATCTCTAAGTATTTTTTTCTATCTCCTACATGATATATTCTGTTATCCATGCATCATTCAATAACATATTCTTTAATCTCCAGGTATTGGAGGATCTTTTATTTTTTATTTTATTATTGATTTCTAATTCCATTCCATTATGGTACGATAGAATGCAGGGTAGTATCTCTACTTTTTTTTTTAATTTGCTATGACTTGTTTTGTGGCATAACATATGGTCTATTTTGGAGATGATCCATGTGCTGCTGAGAAGGAAGTGTATTTGCTCGTTGATGGATGGAATATTCTATATATGTCTGTTAAATCTAAATTATTGTTTTATTGAGTTCTATAGTTTCTTTGTTTAGTTTTTATTTGGAAGATCTATCCAGTGTGAGAGAGGTGTATTACAGTCACCCAGTATTATTCTGTTGTGGTCTATTTGATTCTTGTAGTTGAGAAGGGTTTGTTTGATATACATAGATGCCCCATTGTTTGGGGCATAGATATTTATGATTGTTATGTATTATTGATGTATAAATTCCTTAAACAGTATGAAATGTCCTTCTTTATCCCTTTTCACTACCTTTGGTTTTAAGTCCACTTTATCTGATATGAGGATGAAAATCCCTGCTTATTTACATGGTCCATGTGAGTGGTATGTTTTTTTCCCACCCTTTCACCTTCAGTTTGTGGCTGTCTTTTCCTTTGAGATGAATCTCTTAAAGACAGCATATTGTTCTGTCTTTTTTATTTTAAATAAAATCTGTCATTCTATGTCTTTTGATTGATGAGTTTAGGCCATTCACATTCAGGGTTAATCTTTAAAAATGATTGGTATTCCTGGTCATTTTGGTTTATTATTTTTGGTTTTTAACTTGACTTGGTTTCTCTTTTGATTGGCCTTTCCTTCAATGTGGTTCCTCCTTTGGCTGATTATCATTGTTGTTTTTTTTTATTTCCCTATTGTGTAATATTTTGCTAAGAATGTTCTGTAGTTCAGGCTTTCTTGCTGTAGATGCTTTTAACTTTTGTTTATCATGAAAGGTTTTTATTTCATCATCAAATCTGAAGCTTAATTTTGCTGGATATAAGATTCTTGGTTGGCATCCACTTTCTTTGGTGTATGTTTCTCCAGATCTCCTGGCTTCAAAGATCTGGGTTGAAAAATCTACTAAGATTCTCCTCTCATTTCTTTTTAAATTTTCTTCCTCTTTAGCATTTTGAATATTTTGTGACAAAGTATAATATTTAATTCAATTTTATTATTTGGTACTATACATATTTGCAGATGTTCTTGGTTCTGTGATTTGATACTTCGTAGTAATCTTAAAATTCATTACCTCAATATTTCTTCTCTTTAATTCTGTTACTTCTCCATGAAGTTAGTTATAAATAGTTTTGCTTACTTGTCTCATCTAAGTTTCTCAGTATTTGTTTTTTTTTTCTTTCTGTTTTAATTAGAATATTTCCTATTGACCTTACTCTGTTTACTAAACCTTTATTTTTTTCTAAGTTTGTTATTAAAATCACCCATTTGTTTTTAACTTCACTTATTTCTAGTTCTATAATTTCTCTTTTATTTTACAGATTCTGATTTGCTTATAAAACCTTGGTAATTTCCTCTGATTTAATTTACTCATTGTTACAATTCAGCAAATACTTTGTGAGTTAATCATAGTTAAATTTTTGCCTGCATTATCTGGGTCACTTAAAGGTGGTTGTATTGAAGGATGTTTTATTTCATTTTGATATGTATTTTATATACAATTTATTATTTGAGTATAAAACACATGTGTGTGTCGTATACATGTATATATTATGTATGAACACATATATAGTATGTATGTACACATATATATGTTATTTTATCATGTGAGATTATATTACAACATGAATTTCATATTTTAGTTTTCTAGTCATTTAGGAGAGGGAGACCTGCCATCTCAACCCAATCAGCAATTAAGCTCAGTTAATAGCTAAGTTTCTATTTTGGTAGTATTCAATCTATATATTTTCATCCCAGTTTCTAGATTATAATTCTCTTAAATGTTTAAGTTAAAGCATATTGTTATTGCTAAGCCACTCCTTTGTATTATTTTATTTATTTCTTAATACAAAAAGAGTGCCATCAATTAAGCTCAGTGTTTTAGAGGGTTGTGGGTTTAGGTTTAACCTCCTACCTTCCTCATTGTCACAATTCAGCAAATGCTTTGTGAGGAAATTTGGCCATGTGTTTGAAACCTCACATTTTCAATTTTCTTACTTTAGTAGCATCCCTGTGCTTTGGCAAAACCTGGATTCTCATCCACTAGCACCATTCAAAATTAGAAAAGGTCTTAGGAATAATGTCAGAAAGATGTTCAATATACATCTGCATAAGAATATTGTTGTATAATAACCTACCACAATTTTAGCAGCTCAATTCAATATGCATTTGCCATCTCACAGTGTCTGCAGGTCAGGAGTCTGGGTGGGTGGTGGCAAAACTCAGTGCACAGTGGACAGCAGCTCCCAGGCAAGTAGCTTCCCCCATAGCTGCTTTGGCAGGCTTATAGAATGTCACTAGCAATAAATTTTCCTAAAAACAGTTTTTCCTGGAAAAACAGAAGGAGGGTAAGGTCCAAAGGTCAAATTCCAGTGTGGTACCCAGTGTGGTACCCCAGCTATTTCTCTGCCATTCACCCAGCATAACCATGTTGTCGCCTGCAGGTTTTGGAGCACAGTATTGGATATGGAAACTCTTCCTTGGGTACCCCACCACAGCCCTGGAAGTAACAGCTAATTCTTATATCTATGATTCATTTATGCTTTAGGATCTCTTTACCCCTCATTATCTTTACCCCTTACTGTTCCAGTGTTGTGTGATAGTTGATAATTATTTATATTAGACTTCCTTTGTTTAAATCATGGTGTGACTTCTATTACTTCACACATGCAGTCCAAGCACTCCACCATTGAGCTACATCCCAGACTTTACTGACTTGTTATTAATGACTGTTCTTCTGCTACTTGTAATTATTATGATGTAATCTATGATAGCTGCCCCTCAGAATAAAGAAAGATTTTTAGAAAACCTGCACTTTCCCTAAAACACATTAATGTAAGCCATTTGATGTAAAAAAGAAGTGAGAATTAATGATGGAATCTTGTAGAAAAGAGGTGATTTTTTAAAATCATAAACCAGAAGTAGATCAAAAAACAGTAAAATAATTTATAATAGAAAAGATGATGATAAAAGAGTTAAAGGAAGATGATTAAGCAATAACTATCCTTGTTTTTAACAAGATAGGATACATTAAAATATACAAATGCAAAAGAACTCCAAGTGAAGCATGTAATATACTGAACCAATAAATTTGCTTTAAAATGTATGGCCTAAAATCAACGCGCCCAATAAAATGAACTTGCAAGCACAGCATTAGCAGATTTCAAAACATTTTTCTTCACTAAAGAATTCTGTTATAGCCCAGTAAATTTGAGCTAAAATGAATATACAAGATCTTGAGGACATGATACAGAGCAGGATCTACACAATTGTCAGTCCCTGGTGAAACTGAACATGCACATGTTGTATGGCCCAGTGATTCTACTTCTGAATACTTACTCTGGAAAGAAGTTGGCCTATTTGTACCAGGATACCCTTATAATAATGCTCATTTCAGTAAATTCATAGTGGTCAAAACTAAAATGTCTTCAATATCTATCTTTAGCTCACTAGATCTTTATAGCATAATCATGTAAAGAAATGCTATCTACCGGTGGGAAAATATAGCTATTATACCAACTCATCAGATAAACAGATTTATTGACACATTTATATGTTCTATGAATATACATCACAGGATAGGATAGCATAAGCCTAAATAAACAAAGATTTTAAAATGTATTTCACAAGCAATTTCTTTTATACCTTGGCACTTCCCAGCAGCTCCTCATCATAAGACTTACCCTTGGCCAGGTAAGTAACCAAGGAAACTGACTGAAACTTAATACTGGGCAGTAAAAGAAACCATAGAGATATAGAAAATTAGAAACTTTGAGCAAAATGTAAGAAATTGTTAGAGATGAGCCACCTTGTCTGCCAGTGGTGACAGCCAGGGCTCCTGAGGGAAGAGGGAGTGCCAGCAGAGAGAACAGCGAAGTGGATTTAAAATAACATAGTCTTGGAAACCTGTGGAATAGAGGGAGAAAGATCTTAATGGACCTAAAGTCAGTGGGGAGGGAGTTGAGTGAAAACTAGTCAAAATTGCTCAGCCCACAAGTAGATAGCACAGTGGAAACTGGGGTTGCCAGAGCAGGAAACATTTATAAGGGTTGCAAAGCAGTGAGCAGAGATAGGAGATCAGGAACTCATAAAGGAAGTTGCCCGCAGACTCAGCAAACCCTTTTATGATCCCCAGCTTGTGTCTGGACCAGAGTTACTTAAATAGGCACAATGAAAATTGTGTTTATGACGTACTGGGTCTGGATACCAAGGAGTGAAAACTCCTTTTGCTGGTGGTGCCCCATAAGAACTATTGGGAAGATGATACAATGGCCACACAGGAGTCTGTACTCTGGTGATAGAAAACCTGTGAAGATTTTAGACCTTAGACCCCCCCAAAATGGATTTTATGGAAAGTCCCTGAGATCCATATGTCCAGCAGTGATTGGCATCTTCCCAGTGACAGGGGAGATGGATCAAATCTCAAATACCCACCAACAGAGTTCCAAGGTTCATCCAAGTCTAAACCCCAGCTTCTGGAACTTTCAATGTAGTTGATGTAGCACACCAACCCCACTACAAAAGCACACAGTTTGTTAACACTCCCTAGTCTATCCTACTCAATACTGCAAGACAGAAAGCAGAAAGTGTCTATAACCAGCCTGGGCTACTAGCCACAATTGCTGGCAGATGGGTGAGGAACACAAAGACAACAGACTTAAGAATCCCTAGTCTTTCATGCACAGGTTACAGAGCAAAAATAAATATACAGAATGAAAATCTATCCCTGCCAGCAGTTTTAATCATTTCATAAGAAACAAAACTTTATTTATCATAAAGATTTTTCTTTTCTTTTTCTTATGTATTTTTTTTCTCCTCTGTATTCCCTCCATTTTTAAACAGTTTTTTAAATGTAACTTTTTAACCTTTTTTTAAAAAAGTCAACCTTTTAAAATTTTTTAAAATATCATTTCATTATATTTTATTAGTTTTACTTTTCTCCATTCTGCAAGTTTTTTTTTTATGTGTGTGTATATGTGTGTATATGCATGTGTGTGTTCTCATGTGCAGACAGGTTTATATATATATATATATATATATATATATATATAGATAGATAGATAGATAGATAGATAGATATATAAATGATAGTACAATTATATGAATACATATATTCATATAATTGTACTATCATTTTAATTGCTTTATTCTGCACCTGTTTTTTATTTAGCCCTAGTTTGACTTAGGTGTGGTATAATTAGACACAGTTTAAGTTAGTTTAATTTTACTTTTTCTTATTTGTTTATACCTTGGTGTACTCTGAAGCATCATCAAGAGAACAAACCTGAAAGTCATTGAGATAGAAAAAAAAACATGGAGATACAGACTAAAGGGATTTAAAAAACCTCTTTAGTTAGATAGTAATAGAAAAATACCAACATTAGAAATGAGATAGTTATCCACATACAGGAAGCATACAGAACCCAAATATATAAGATCAGAACAGAATCTCTCCAAGAGACAGCATAATCAAAATACTTAACATAAAAAAGAAGGAAAAATATGAAAAGCTGAAAGAGAAAAATATTGGCTCACATTTAAAAGCAAATCAATGAGGCCCATTCTGACTTTTCAATTCAAACCCTAAATCAAGGAGGGCTTGTTGTCAGTCAATATTATTAAATCCAGTAAAGCTCTCTTTCAAAATGAATGGAATATAAAACCTTCCTAAGCTCTCAAACAGATGAATATCACTAAAAACACAACCTACTAAGTGAAAATAAAGACAGAATTAAATGTAGCAGACAAAAGAAAATGACGGGAAACTGAAAACACATATCCATAATAACATTAAATGTAAATGGTCTGAATTCCCCAGTTAAAAGATACAGATTAGCAGGAAGGATCAAAAACCACAATCCAACTATATACTGTTTGCAAGAGACTCATTTCATAGGCAAAGACAACCAAAGGATGAAAGTAATAGGATGGAAAAAACCATTCCATGAAAATTAATTCTGAAAACAAGATGGAGTAGCTATTCTTACATCTGACAAAGCAGATTTCAAGCAAAAAAAATAATAATAATAATCAAAAGAGACTAAGAACACCACTGCAAAGTGGTAAAGGGAACAATCAAAAAGATGATAGAACAATAGTCAATATATATGTCTCAAGTGTTATTGCACCTAATTACATTAAAAACAAAAACAAAACAACAACAACAGCAACAAAAATCCCTTCTTGACATTAAATCCCAGGTGGATTCCAACACATACTGGATGATTTCCACGGACCTATCACCAATGGACAGGTCATCCAGACACAAAATAAGTAAATCTATTTTCTATATTAATAATGCTATAAATCAGATGGACCTGATAAACATCTACAGAATATTTTCCCCCTGAAGAGCTGAATTTACCTTCTCAGCAGCTAATGGAACTTATGTATCTAATTTATGCATAGAATCATATTTTAAGTCTCAATGTAAGTCTTAGCATCCTACCAGGTCATAATGGAATGAAATTAGCAGCATGAAAAAATAATAGAAACCTCAAAAACACATGGAGATTCAACAATACATTTTAAATGATGAATGGATAACAGTTGAAATCAAGAAACTTTTAGAAAAAAATGAGAACAGAAATATAACATTAAAATGTCTGGGATAGTATAAAAGCAGTTCTAAGAGAATAATTTACAGCATTGAATGTCTAAAATAAAAAAAATAGATTTCAAATAAGCTTTTGCTTCCAATCAATGCCTTAGAAAAGGAAAAACAAACTATTTCAAAATAAATGAAAGACAGGAAATAATTAATATTACAAACAAAATTAACGAAATTGAGAATAAATAAACAATACATGAACCAGTGCAACAAGTGTTTGATTCATTTATAATATAACTGAGATTGATAAATCTTTAGACTAAAAATAGAGATACGACCCAAGTAAACAAAATTAAAGATACAAAAGGATATTTTACCACAGACACTTCTGAAATATAGATGATCTTTAGAAACCATTTTGGAAATTTATGCTTCAATAAACCAGAAAATCAACAGGAAACTGACAAATTTCTAGATACGTATGACTTGCTCAAAATTGACCAGGAAGATATAGAAATCCTGAAGACTGATATTAGGTAACGAAATTGAAACAGAACTAATAGCCTTCCAACAAAGAAAATCCCAGGATCAGATGTTTTTACAGTGGAGTTATACCAGACCTTTAAAGAAGAAATAGCACTAGACTTTTTCAAAGTATTCCATGAAATTGAAAAGGAGGTTACTCTCCCAAATATATTGTGTGAAGTTATTAGAACCCTAATAACTAAAACCAGACAAAGACACATCATGGAAAGAAAACTACAGACCAATATCCCTGATGAACACAGATACAAATATCCTTAATCAGATATTAACAAAACACCTTCAAAAACACATCAAGAAGACAATGAACCATGATCAAGTGGCTTTCATCTCAGAGATGGAAGATTGGTTCAACATACACATATCAAAAATGTAATTCGTCATTTAGAAAGAATTAAGGACAGATGCTGGGCACAGTGGTGCATGCCTGTAAACCCAGCAACTTAGGAGGCTGAGGCAGGAGGATCACAAGTTCAAAGCCAGCCTCAGCAACTTAGTGAGACTCTGTCTGTAAATGAAATATTAAAAAACGACTGGGGATGTGACTAAGTGGTTAAGTGACCCTGGGTTCAATCCCTGGTGATTTAAAAAAAAAAAGGAATTAAAAACAAGAATCCATATGATCATCTCAATAGAGGCGGAAAAGACTTTTAATAAAATCCAGCACAAATTTATGTAAAAACACTGAATCCAGTCAGGATGGTACACACCTGTAATCCCAGCAGCTCAGGAGGCTGAGAAAGGGGGATAGCAAGTTCAAAGCCAAGCTTAGCAAAAGAGAGGCACTCAGAAACTCAGTGAGATCCTGTATTTAAAGATAATGCTAAGTGAAGTTAGCCAATCCCAAAACAGCAAATGCCGAATGTTTTCTCTGATATAAGGAGGCTGATTCATTGTGGGTTTGAGAGGGGGAGCATGGGAGGAATAGAAGAACTCTAGATAGGGCAGAGGGGTGGGAGGGAAAGGATGGGGGCAGAGGGCTGGGAAGGAAAGAGTGGGGGCAGGGAGTTAGCAAGGATGGTGGAAGGTGATAGACACCATTATCCAAAGTACATGTAAGAAGACATGAATTGGTGTCAACATACTTTATATACAACCAGAGATATGAAAAATTGTGCTGTCTATGTGTAATAAAAATTGTAATGCATTCTGCTGTCATTTATTTTTTAAAAAGCAATAAAAATGAATAAAAAATACAAAATATGGTTGGAGATGTAGCTCAGTGATCCAGTGCTCCTGAGTTCAATCGCCAGGATCCCCTGCAAACAAAACAAAACAAAATAAAATGCTGGACAATCTAGAGAAAGAAGGAGCTTACCTATAAAAGCCATATGACAATTGAACAGAGAAAAACTGGTATCATTTCCTGTAAAATTAGGAACAAAACTAAAATGTCTATTCTCACAACTTTTATTCATTATTATTCTTGCATCTGTAGCCAGAGTACTTAGACAAGAGAAGGAAATTAAAGCAAGACATATAGGAAATGAAGTCAAAATATCTCTCTTAGCTGATAACATAATCCTATACCTTGAAAACCCCAAAAACTCCACCAGAAGACTTCTAGAGTTGATAAATGAATTCAGCAAACTAACAGGATACAAGTTCAGTATTCATAAATCAATAGTTTTTTCTATATTCCAACAGTGATTCTGCTATAAAGAAATCAGGGAGACCATCCTATTTACAAGAACCTCAAAAAGTAAAATACTTGGAAATTAGTCTAACCAAGGAAGTAAAACATTTCTACAATGAAAATTATATACTAGTGAGGAATGAAATGGCAAAAGACCTTAGAATATGGAAATCACCTCTCATGTTCTTGGAGAGGCAGAATTAATATTATTAAAATGTCCATACTACTAAAAGCAACAAACTGATACAATGCAATCCTCATCAAAATTCCATTGACATTCTTCCCAAAACTAAGGGGGCTGGAGGAATAGCCCTAATATTCATCTGGAAGAATTAGATGAACTTAGGATCTTGTCTATAACTTTACAATATCTTCTACAATACAATATCTACAATATCTTCTCCCCACCCTTCTTCACCTTAATTTGCACATAGAAATATACCACAGAAATTTCAACTTTATGTATATGTAGAAAGCATCAATTGGAAAATAAATAGATAAAGGACCAAAAGGAAGATCAGTAGAGTGGATGAAGGAAATAGGGCAAAGGAAGAGGGGAGGGAAATGAGGAACTAACCAGGACTGAAATGGAGTCAGTCAAATTGCACAGATGTATGATTTTGTCAAAATGAAGCCAACTCCTATGTATAATTATAATGCACAATAAATTAAAAAAAGAGTTACATTAGTTGTAAAATTGTAAGTTCAAACTAAGATATACTTAATACAAATTTCTGGCTTATGGTTATGTCTAATGTGAAGGACAAAGCCACCGAGGACATACATAAAAGATAGATTCTCAGGAACTAGGTATAAAGTTCAGTATGTGAACCTGTGCTTTGGTAGGCTATGTGTTTATTATATAATTATCATAATTTAAGCATAACTGAATGCATATATCATTTATACATATTCACATGCTTTTTTCAGTCTTTTTATTTTTGTATTTCATTGTCTCATAATAAAATTGGTTTACAACTTCAAATAGGATATTATTTAAGAAAAAGGATAAAAGTTGGAAACAACATATTGTGAAAGTAAGGACAATTTACTAAACCAGATCACTAACTTTGGAAAGTAACTGGACTTTCATTATTCTAAATTGACTTGAAATAAACTCTAGGGATACTAATTTGGCTATATTTTTCCTTCAACATGGGTTTCAGTTATACGTGCTATGCAATAAATAGGAATACCAATGTCCTTCATTTCTATAACAGTAGATATCCACCTCATGTGTGTCTTAGAGGAATTCCTAATTGTACAGTACATAGAGTGGCTTAGATTCTTTAAAGAAGAGTAATAAGAGAAGAAAGCTATAGGCAACATGCCATTAAAATTACCTCACTTCATTGAAGAATATTGTGCTGATTTTTAGCATTTTAAAACAGTGCAATGATTTCTAGGCTTTGAAGTTCTTGGGACAATTTAATCATCAATGTTATCTAACAGTCTCTGTTTAAATGTGACATTTGAAAATAGTTGTTAATGATGTCCTGAAAATCATTTAATGGTTTTATTATGTGTTCAATAAAATATGATTAGCACAATTCGAGTATCAATTGTGTTTGTGTGCATATACATCCATGTGTTTATTTTGGGAGAAGAAAAATAAGGATGCTAAATTATAATAAGGTATCCTACAGATGGGACTTCTTTGGCATTGTGAAATTAGTAGATAAACATTCTGAGGAATTTGTGAATTAGTAGGTTATGTTTTGCCTAAAACTTCACAAAATTAATTGTATCTTCACAAGCTACACCTTGACAAAAGAAAAAGATGCAGAATATATATTTTTTGCAATTATAATTTTATAGGCTGTCTAATGATTTTGAGTTTGGATTGTGAATTGATAGACTCAATTAAAATTGCTCAATATTTTTCAAATTAATCTTTTCATTTGATTGTTGTAAGAATCATGTATCATGGAAGTGATTTTTCAACAGTTTGATTGAGAGAGAGCAAGAGAACAATAGACATACACAGAATTGAAGGGGGGCCGGGTAGGGGAGAGGGAGAGACTAACTCAGAACAAGCTCACTGCACTTGATTTTGCCAAGACCAGATTTTAGGTGGCAAGATCTGAACTCGAGCCAAGGTTTCTTGGCTTTTAATCCTTCTTAACTTTGCTTTAGGAGCAGGATAGCATGATAATTTCTTCAAGACAAATCTGGAAACAGTGTTTTCAGGTAGAATTGAAAAGGAAAGGCTAGAAAAGACATTTAGAGAGCTGTTAAGAATTCTAGATGGAGATAACAAAGGCTTGAATTTAAATGGTAGCTGTGGAAATGGATCTGCTCTCAGCTTCTTAACTGTGTCCTAGGTCCTTTTACACATTTTCTGTGAGAACTGGTTTGATTGAGAGTCTTTACAATCCTTTTAAAGGTCTCTCTGGTGTTTTTTACAATGAGCTGAATGCTTTGGGATAATCTCTCTGATTTATCTAAGCTTAGTAAAATGTTCAATAAAAGTGGACTATTTGAATTCAGTGAAAGAGCACAGTCTGCTGCTAGGGTTTTGGAATGCTTTCTGATTTCTACATATAAACGGATAACAAATTAAACATTCAAGGGAAAGAATATGCTCTACACATTTCATTCCTTTGTAAAACAATGAAGTTTGAGGTTTGGCCAGAAGGCTCTGTCTGTTTGCAATCTCCTATGTTTCAATTCCACATTTCTTCCCCTTGCTTTGGATTATATATATGTGACGAGTCAGACTGTACTTAGGTGAGTATTTCCTGATGGATTATAATGTTTATTTGTGCATGGTGGACAGCAGAAGGCACTAATGAAGAAATCACAAGAATGGTGTGCTAAACCAGGCTTTTATTTTTCCTTAGGTCATATTGACTTAGGTTAAATTATTTATCCTTAGGGCCTCAGTGCCCTCAAAAATGGAGATTCAAATTCTTATACTCATTTCCTTTTCCTACAGAAGCATTTAATAATATCAAGGAAACAAGTAAAAACTAAATCAATTATTTAAATACTTCATAAATGATAAATCAGCGCATTATTACCTGAATGTTATTTATGTCTAAAAATATATGGTGGCTGGTATGAAGTTATGTTTAAAGTTTGAAGATTAATGGATTATAGGCAGGCTAATATGTAAATAAATAATCATATAACCATGTGATATTTTGGCTCACCAAATATTATTTCCAATCCCCTGCTCTATGTTCATTTCTTCTATTGAAGTCAGACAAATAAAAAGTACATTTTCTGGATTCCTTTGTAGCTAGATATTTTACTTGTAATCTGGGATGTTTTCAGTAGACAAACAAAAATGAGAAATACCTGAAGTGAGCACTGTGAGATGGCAGGTACAGTTAGTATGGTAGTCAGAGTTCTACAGTGGAAAAGAACATTATTATCCTCTGTGACATGCATATGATAACATTAAGTAGATTGATAATAGATCAAGAGATGTATGTGTTTATGTGATTTTGTTAAGTAGTTGGCTCACACAACATTGGGTTCTAGCAAGTATGACCTCTTTCCAGAGATTCAGGACTCAATGTACTAGGAGGAGCAGTGGGGAGTTTATCTGTTTGTTTTGTTAGTTGGCTGATATCTCTTAGAAGAAGACTGTCTTGAATGAGTATTAGATAACAAAAGCTTCTTGTAGAAGAATTCAGGAAGGCATGCAATGACCTAGGGATATTTGGATATTGGAGACAACTTATTGAATCCTACTTATTTACCCTCCAATGCAATACTCTGGACATCCCAAATGATTGAGATATCTAAGGCACCCAGAAAGCACCAACATCTTTGAAAAGTAGCGTGGCAGCTGTTCTTTGTAGCCTGGGATGAAGGTGGGAGATGTTGCCAATCAAGTGAAAAGCTTTCTGTTTCATAGATGAAGAAGCTAAATATCAGTGTTCCAATACCAGATAAGATGGCATGGTGAAAATCATAGGCAGGAAGGAAAGAATAATGATCAGAATATTTTAGATCTCCAAGGTCTTTGTTGATATTGATATCCAAATTATCATGGTGTCTTTGGTACCAAAATAAATTGAAGGGCTCCTAAGGTCCCTCCTGAGTTTTTAAGTAGGTCTTTCAAAACAGAGATTTAAAAAAAGGTAAATTTTAAGTCTAGCAAACAGAAGCCTAAATTGAACTGCAAAATGATCAATTTTATTACCTCCTCCATTGTCTGACACAAATAAGTTTAGAGCCTCAACATTATTTAAAAATAAAATACAAAGCTAAGTCTGTTGTTTGAAACATCACAAGTATATTAAGTAATATTTCTTTCTAGCCTTCCTCAAAAGAACCTATGACCATTTACCAATGTAATTATACAGTGGAAAGGGAATATAATCAGATTGGCTTTGGATTATTGGACAATGGGTTCATTATTTGGGTACTGTTAAAACTATTTTTCCCTTAGTCTGAGAAAGCTAATGACTGTAAGGTAATAAAGTTGAGGACTGATTTAAAAGATACAGGAATTTTGACCTATTCCTCTCAATTCAAGTCACCTGCTTGCCTATACAGAAGACAGATTGTTCTTAGAGAATCATGGTAGTGTACTGCAGTACTAATGCTTTTAATATCATGTGTTATATCACTCTTAGCGAAACAAATAAGCACCATAATGGTATCATTGCACTTGATATACAGTTATCAATTTAGCTAACTTTCTATTTCATTAAGTTGAGAACACTAGTTGGAAATTATTTATTTTGACTGGACAAATATTATACCCTCAGCATTTAACTTTACAGATGAATCATTTCTGCACCTCTGGGCCATAATGCATCTGCAGAGGACCTTATCATTTCAGCATCTCCCAGAATATTATACCAGTCTTTTTAACTGATGACACATGTGAATAGGATTTGGGGAACAAGTAATAGCAGATATGTAGATGCTTTAATAAGAAACAGACAAGTTAGAGGGTAAAAGATAAACTACAGAAATTCACAGTCCCATAAAAATAGCAAATTTTCTTAGGATATCTTAGTCTTCAGCTTATTGGCATGTTGCTTTCAAAGTAAGAACATTCTGCATTAAGCTCCATATAACATTAGAAAAAATAATTTGCATTTTGAAGACAATATATGTAACATTTGGTATATATGTGTTCTCAAGCTATTATTGGATAATTAGGATTTCAGCTTTTAACTGGGCTCTAAAAGAAAAGGAATTTAGTGTATTAAAACTTCACTAAGCAGTTCTGTACTTAGCCCATATGAACCATCAGATTTAGTGATGTGTGACGAACTGAGATGCTAAAAGGAACCCATGAATAACCCCAATAAGAGAATTTTAGTACCAGCCCCTCTCAGTTTTGAAGCATAGCTCTATCCAATTGTAAATACAGTTTTGAAGCATAGCTCTTACCTCTCTTAGGTACTCTAAAGCCATTAATGAGATACACGTTTATCATGCATCCTCAGCTTCCCATCATAATCTGAGCTATTTAATTCATGGAAAATGTAATTTTGGGACAACTACAAATGGCATAGCTGAGAACAAAGTCAATAATATATTGAAGTTATGAGAAAGGCAAATGAGCAAGTGGTCACTTGGTCCATATGCTCATTCCTGTGCATTTTCACCTCTTCTTCTCCTACTCTTAAAACTTTGGAGAGTTCTCTGTGTTAAATGATTGGAGATGACACACTTGAAACCTATCCGTGGATACCTCTAGATTGATGTTCTGGCATCAACCAGGAATAGAAGACTCCAGAAATACAATTTGGCTGGGCCCAAACAACAGTGCAATGAAGAACTCCTCCCAGTAGGCAAAACATTGAGGGCTGAGATTTTTTTTTTTCTACTTTGAGTAGAAGGAGAGATGAGTAGGAGATGAGCAGGGTGTGACTCATTTAAATTTATGAGCTATAGCTAGTTTTGGGCCAGGTGATCAAGGATTTGGATGGATAAGTTTAGAAGATTAATGACAAGGTTTGAGGGAAAATTATGTAAATGGGTCCCACACATGAAATATCTGTGTCCCATGTGAGTGATCAGCAGATGGTTCTGTCTGCAGAGGAATCTCTCAATAATAATCAGAAAGATTTCTTTTTTCTTTTTTTTTTTTTTTGTTGAGTCAGGCAGTCTCTTCATATATTCATTCCAGCTCTTATCTTATGTGATCCTAAGATGACCAGGGAAAAGTATACAAAAAGGCTTATGAACACAAAACTCCCCTCCTCAAGGGTGTTGTTTATATTACTATTCTTGAGTACCCAACCTGCCCAAACTAGAGATATACACAGAATTCCTGGTACAGTGCCACAATTTGGAGAGGGCAATCAAGAATGTGGAAAAGTGTAAGTGTATTAGACCTGGGGAAGCAGGGGGAGGTCAGTGTATTGTTTGCTGTGACCAAAATACCTGACAAGACCAATTTAGAGGCAGAAGAGTTTATTTTGTGCTCACAGTTTCAAATGTTCAGTTCATGGTCAGCCATCTCCATTGTTTTGAGTCTGAGGTGAGGCCAAACACATGGCAGAAGGGCAGCTGCAGAAAATAGTTGCTCACCTCATGGTAATCAGGAAGCAGTGAAAAAAGAGAGAGTAAACAACAAGAGTTAGAGGCTAAATATATAATCTCCAAGGCATGCCTTCAGTGACTCACTTTATCCAACTATGCTTTACCTGCCTACAATTACCCAGGAGTCCATTCAGACTAGGATGGATGGATTAAGTTATAGCTCTCATAACCATTTCACCTCTGACTGTTCCTGCATTAACAGGAGATTTTGGAGGACTCCTCATAACAGTTAGTTATTTTGAAAATTTTTATTTCAAAAGGGCAGTGGCTTGCCCTCATTGTAAGTGATTCTTATTCTAAATGTGGATTTTTCCTTTCCTCATATTTCTTCCGGGAATATTATTCATAAATAAAAAAATTTCTTATTCTCTGTCACCAAAAACAAAACATGGCCTCTGACCAAGGAATTTGTTTTGCTACAGAAATAATTTAGTACTCATGGGATTCATTATATAAAACTTTTTAAACTTTGTATACTATAACCAAGTGGCCATTTGCCTTATAGAAAATAAAATTAATATTTGAGACTAAGTATCAAGCCAGATGGGATATAATGCATTACAGAGTGTGTGGAAGGTTCTTAAATAGCATACAAGGTATATTGACATTTTCCTAGAGCCAGATTGCATGGGAGCCAAGAGGTGTAAAGGAGAGTGCCACTTTTTGTTTGCTTCCCATTCTTGGGACTTTTTACAAAGCTGGTTTAGAAGTCTTAGAGGACGAGGAATCAATATTTCCAACGATGGATGTGTTGTTGCCATTGAAGAAGAATTTGTGACAATCAAACAACTTTTTCTTGCTTTTCTACCTCTTGTTGGTTGGACCAGCCAACTAAATACTTGACAAGTTAACAAGTGATGTGTGCTGCTATAGAATAAGGACAGGGAGAAGCATGCTTGTAACACTGTCAGTGGTAAAGCGTAATTAAGTACTATGTCTATCCCATATGGACAGGACTGCACAGTAGGAAGTCTTTCATTTTCTCACCAAAGAGCTATCACCAATTAAGCTGCTGCCTGAGAGTAAATGGAATATGAAGTGAATACAGTACTAGATGGAAGAAGGTATAAGTGCAAACCATAGCCTAATGAATAATTCAGAAATGAGAGCTATAATAGCCACCCATAATTTCTTCTCTCAGTTATGTATACTTAGGTATAAGGTTCATTTAAATATAATTTAATACATAGGTTAGATGTCATCAGCCCAAAATCATGATTGAACTGTGTACAGAAACAAACAACAACAACAAAACAACAACAAAACAAAACAGAACAAAAACATTTCTGAGTATTTTTGTGGTGGTCTGTTAGAATATGGATCTCCTCTTTTCAGAAGTCAGCACACTTCATTTGTGTGATGAATTGTTAAAATCAGGATCACATAGTAGGTGCTAGAGTTATTCTTTTGCTTTTGAATTTGGGAATATGGAAATGTTTAGAAGAAGAGTAATCTGGGATTTGGTTTTTGGTCAATAGTGCAGATAGACAGTCAGTTTTCTATTAGAAAAATTCCAGGAAAGCAGCTAAGTTTATTTAATGGAGTTTTGTTCTTATTATGTGGCCTCTAATTTTATTTTTCTCAATGTTCTGGAAATTCTCTGAGTTATCTAATTCTCTGTGGCAGATTTCATTTATTAATGTAAATTCTGAAGACTTAGCAGGATGACTGATCATTCATTCACTGGTGCACAGGACAGATATTTATTGCCTATAGTGAGGTTGTTGAATAAAAAATTTCCTCTTTCCCCCGAAATGGAAAGTAATACTTACATTTGGGGAACTCTTTGACAAACAGTTCTATATTTTTCAAATCGGGAAGAAGCTCTCCTAAGAATTCTGCTCTTCAAACAATTATTCTTCTATTCTCTTCTTGAACTTCTCTGTCTCTATCTACTTCAACCAGAATACCTAAGGGAATTACAAACATTAGAAGGCAGTGTGGGGGTGCTGAGTTATTGAACCGAGTAAGAGTTAGTAGTTTGGAGTGTAGAGAGGGCTACTTTTTCTCCTAGCAAAACCAGTAAAGAATGTGTAGGATAATGATGTGTCAAGGTTACATGTTGTACACAAATGTGAGATTGGGATTTCAGACCCTATTTGACATGTAGCAGATGAGATGAAAATACTCTGAACCTATATAAACATTACCACACAACAGGAACCAATTAGTTGAGAACAAAGATGGTTGTAGAGAGGGAAGTTTATTATGTTGAGATAGCTAATTGGAAAATGGCCAGACTCTCATCCTAAATGGGCCACCTTAGCTGACAACTGCAAGCAAAAAGCTTACATAGAAAACTTAAGGAAGTTTATTTTTAGCCATAGAATGCTGTGAATGCTAGAGTGGTCATTGATTCTGCAGTGGTGTATTTCTTTGATGCACGTTCTGATGTCCTCTGAAGGTCACCAAATATTCTGGATTCTATAAATCTAAAGAAAAATTACTGATTAGAGGTTTTATGAGCAAACTTTTTTCTTGTTCCTTTTTCCTGGAATGGGTGACTCTAGTAGTTAATATCTTCATCATTTGGGTGCAGCATTTCTTTAGAATTTAGAATGCTTGCAAAGGGAAAGAGAACAAAAAGCAAATATGGGAAGAATCAGTTGACCCATTTATGCAATTTCATAAACATTGAAAGAAGAACCAGCAAGAAAAATGAAGAGGAGAAAGGGAAGAGAACAGAGATCCTTTTTCCATTTTTACCCCATCATTTTGGCATAACCGGGCCATATGCTTCCCTGTGAAAAGTCTTGAGCTAGGCCAGTGCCCCATTCAAGTGATTTTTAGGTGCAAAAGAATCATTTTTCTGGATGAGGCCAAGAAGAGCCTCTCAGGAAATAATCGACAATGAATCTAAGTGTTGAAGGATAACTGGAAAAATGCACAGTAAAGAAGAATATGGTCAAGGGTCCCCATCAGATGGTATAGAAAATGCCTATACCATCTTTTTTGTGGTTTAATTAAAAGACATGAGACAAAGGAGGGAGGAATGAAGATGGAATTGTCTAAGCCTTCTGGTCTGATAAATACCATGATCAGTTGCCTATTTGTGAGAGGTGGCTCTGGTGACAGGATAAAGTTTATCTTAACAAGGAACACACAAGAGAAGAACAGATCATTTAGGAGTAAACAGTGGTAGAGTTTAAAAAGAGTTGTTAAAACATGGAAGAAGGGCAGTTACACAAGATTTTCGGTAAGAGACGTGTTAGGATTTGAAGACAAATAGATTGCATTTAAAGAGGGGTGTTCATGATAATTTAAAGGAGTCTTTAAATCTGGATTGAGTTTATGGTGCTGAATGTTTTGTAAGGCAGTACAGTGGGTGCATCCTCCTTCCTTTTACTCCCTTTTCTGTCTTTTCTTCCTCCTTCCCTTTCAACTCCCACCCCTCTCTCTTGCATATTTCAATCTTTCTGTTTGCATTTTATTCTCCACCTTATCTCAAAACCAGAATTGGAAGTGGCTAATAGTTACTGTTTTTCTCCTTGTGGTGTTCTAACATTTCTAATGCTAGATTCTTATCTCCTCATGGTTTTGGAACTCTGTTAAATTGTCCTGGGGGGAACTGTGTTTATTATCTTGATCTTGTTCTACACTCATAAACAATAACATTCTCATAGAAATGTTGATGAAATTGTGATTAAAATAATCATATTGAGCAGTAGCCAATGATCAGTTTATGTGCTTTCCAATATTTGACATTAGAATAATTCATTTTCCAACTACCCTATTAAAAGCCATGTATAACAATAATTTATATTCATGGATGATGTTAGATATAATCAAATATTTTAATTCATGATATGTACAGAAAAAAACAAGTAAAACAAAAGCAGAAATCATGCTAGGAGCAGTTATTTGATAAACAAAAGACTTATTTTGTGCTTTAAAATCACTGATGAAAAGACAAAAACAGACCAATGCAAACAACAAGGGCAACAAGCCCACAAACTCAAATAGGACAATCTTGGTCAGTTCTTGCTTAAGTTCATCTAAAATGTGATTTAGTCTTCTCCTCTGCTAATATTAAAAGTAAAATTAGATTTGATGTAGCCTAATGTCATGTGAAAGAGAGAGATGCTAATAATCTAACTTATTTGACAGATTCATCATATTTAAAATAGAAGAAAAACATCAACTTGTTTATTTTACATCAAGTGAAGGTCAGTAGAAATTTTTCTATGTAATATAATATATCATCATGGAATGTCATATTGAGAAGGTCAATTTAAATAGGAAAGAAAAATTTTGAGCCTAGATCAAAACCAAAAGCAAGCCTCCAAACACAAAACTGTAAGTTACGCTCAGATGCAGGAATCCTTCATTTGGTTCGTTAGATAAATTCTGGGACATGGCATCTCTAGGCTATATTTTTTAGGAGGGGGCAATGTGCCTGGGTCTGCATAAAAGCAATGCCAGTTTCCCACCAAGAGAAAAGCCCAATTAAAGGGACAGTCCATGTTCTCTTATGTGCTCCTGGAACATGAAACCTTTACTTAGCATAACCTTACCACTCATAATCACAAAAGGGCTAGACTTATTTAGAGTAATACTGGAAAATTTCCAGAGAACTTTTAGGTAGTTTGTCCTCCCATGGGACAAGAAGCAGAGGAAGTAAAAATGGTTTCCTGATGTTCTTGCAAAGTCTTAAGAATATGGCATAATGGGAATTTGCCTACTTGTATCTTCTTCTTATTAAGCTTCATAAAATGATCTGGATTCTTCCAATGTCCAAGTAATGCCATAATATAAATTGAGTACCAGAAGAAACAGATATTTTCTTCTCTAGGCAATGTAATACAATGCTTAAACCAATTAACATCCTCAGAGAAGAAAGCTGAATAAAGCACCCTTTACAATGTGCTTTCAATGTAAAACACTAAGAAAAATTTATGCAACATAATTTACACTTGTTATGTAGCATAATTTAAGGAAACCATTCAGTGTTAATATGAAGCATTAAAATTCTGTGGTGTGAATAAAATGTTAAAAGCAAAATCTTTTATTAATACCTTTTTCTAAAGCAGGTGTTGTAAAGAAATAGAGGTGTTAAAAATAAAAAAAAATAGTGCACTGCACAGGCGTTTTATGAAATAAATGTGTTTTGTTTAGAAAAGATTTTTCGTCTTTCAAGATTTTAATAGTCACAGTGGGGTATGAAGTGATAGCTCTTTCATGCAAATCTCTTCTTGGAATTTAGAGATTTTTTTCAAAAATATATAAATACCAGTGCAGGGAATGCAGGGATGTAGCTCAGTGATAGAGCAGTTGCCTAGCACATACAAGGTCCTGGGATTGACCCCCAGCATTGCAAATAAATATGTCTTTTGATATTATCCTTAAAGATTTGAGTAATTTCAACTAAATGTCTACAGTTGGTTTGCAGAGTTATTCACAAAGCAAATATCCCTAAATATTTATAAAGATATCTCTCAAGAACTATTCACTGAGCAGCTATTAAGAGAAGGCTCTAGAGAGACAAAGGTAAAGAAAATCTTTGTAATGGAGACACTCATGCAATTCAAGCCTTGTGATACAGAATTTTACCAAATCCTGGTCTCATAGTCCCAATTGTGTACAACAATGTATCAGACATTTTCATCAGGATATCTTATGTTAATTCACATTCCAATTTCTAAAAGAAAACTACTCACTTCCTTCAGCCCTGCCCCAAATAACAAACCCTGCTCCCAATGTACATAATTTTAAAGAAAAATCTAACTTAAATCTTGAAGTTTACTCTTGTTTGATTTCTATTCTTCTTCTTTATCCCTTTATCTAGTTGTTTGATTTATTTTCCTATCCTTTTTTGTTTAATCATTCAAAAGTCCTGACATTTGTTTATAAATTATTCATTTGTATTTCTACATTTTTATTCCCAGAGAAGCAATTTTGTAAACAGAAGTCTGTTTCAATCTCTGTTAAACCACTTCCTAGATTTGTCTTTAAAAAAGTTATGTAATATTTCTGTAAGCCCAAGTTTGCTTAGCCAATTATTGTGAGGATTAAGAAGACAACACATATATAATGAAGAACAGAAAAATCATCAAGTGTAGGGATATGACACATACTGGCTTTTATGATTCTCCCCCATTCCTGCACATTTGCATATGAGCATTTTATTGTTCTTCCTGTAGGATTTTTTTTTTAATCATGCCACCTTTCTGCTCCAAATGGTGTCATGATTTCCCCTTTCTTTTAGGATAAAGAATCTTTCAAATCTGGCCTTTCTCTCTGATTTATTTTTACTAGGACTCCTCACTGCATCTGGGCCGATTTCTCTATTGTGTTTCTTTGAATACACTAGGCTTATTTCTGTATTTTGCTGGATCTTAGCTTCCTTCTTGACCTCTGTTGCTTCAACATTTGAGTGATGGAGCTAAAGCATGAGATATGTGAGCGTGTGTGCGTGTGTGTAATTCATAATTGCATATGCTTTTAAATGATAATGTTCATTCATCTGAATAAGTATATTCAGTTTTCCTAGAACCATTTTAAAAATATTTTTAGTTGTTGATGGACCTTTGTTTATTTATTAATTTATATGTGGTGCTAAGAATTAAACCCTGAGCCTCATACATGCTAGGCAAGTACTCTACCACTGAGCCATAACCTCAGTCCTTCCCAGTACCATTTATTGAAAAGACTATTCTTTGTCCAATGTTTGTTCTTGGTGCTTTTGTTGAAAATCATTTGGCTCCACCAGTTAATTTCTGGGTTCATTTCCTTTTCCATTGGTCTGTGTGTCCGTTTTTATGTAAACACCAGGCTGTTTGGAATACTATAACTTTGTATTGTAGTTGAAGTCAGGAACTGTTTGTTCTTTTTGTACAGGATTGCTTTGACTACAGGGATCTTTTTACTGTATTCGAAAAACAACTCAAAATAGAACAAAGATCTAAATATACGAAACTATGAGCTACTAGAAGAAAACACAGGGGAACTATTTTAAGACATTGGCATTGGCCAAGATATTCTGGATGCCTGAAAACAAAACCACAGGTAACAAAAGCAAAAACAAACAAATGGCATTATATCAAACCAAGAAACTTCTGCACTCCCAAAGGAAAAATCGACAGAAAGGTCATTATGACCTGATACCCAAATCAGATATGTCATGAAGATATACTATGTTTTCTTTGTATGCTATCATGTAATATAATGGTTTTGTTGTTGTTCTTTGCTCTTTTGATATTCTGTGAGGTTCTTTTTATTTTGTCTTCTTTCATTCTTTCTTTTTTAACCAAGTGGATGTGCAGTTGATCAAAGACTATTTTGAAAAAAAAACTGCCATTTGATTTTTTTGTTGTTGTTGTTGTTCTTTGTAAAAAATCCATTGACCATAATTTTGAGTTGTTTTGGTGAAATCTCTATTCTGTCCTGTGTCTGTGTTTATTCTTTCATCAACACTACAGTGTCTTAAGTAATATATATTTACAGTGTATTTTAAAATGGGACACTGGGTATTCTCCAAACTTATGGAGTTTCTTCAAAGTTTTTGTCTGTTCAGTTCTTTGATCTTTGTATATATAATGTAAAATCAGCCTTTTTGTGTATCTTCAAAAGGCTAACGTTTTGATTGGAGTATACAAAATTTGTGTGTTGATTTTAGAAAAAAATCTGTCATTATTATTATATTAGGTTTTCCAGTCTTTAAATAGTTTATCTTTCTCCATTTATTTACCTAGGTTTTAATTTACTAATTATTCATTTGTTTATTTTAGCATTGTGGATTGACCCCAGGGGTACTTTACTACTGAGCTACAACCCCAGCCTCTTCCTATCCTGTATTTTTTTTGGACAGGGTCTCACTAAGTTGTCCAGGTTGGCCTCCAGGCTGAGATGCTTATGCCTGAACCTCCTGAGTCTGTGAGATTATATGTGTTTGCCAACACATAAGCTTTTGTTTACCCTTTCTCAGATTTATTCTGCCAGTTTTTTTTTTCCAGTAAACAGATCCTAAACAAAGATTTTTAGAATTCTCTGGAAATATTTAAGTTTTTAAAAGTTATAAATGATATGGCATTTTTGAAACTTTCTTTCCTTTTGTTTGATGTTAGTGTATAGAATTATACTGAATTTGTATGTTGATCTTTTATTTCACCAAACTGATTTACTTCTAGGAAACTTTTGAAAAATGTTTTGCAATTTTCTGTAAAAGCAATTTTGTCACCAGAGAACAATTTTCTTTGTTTTTCCAATGTGAATGTCAGTCTTTTCCTTGTCTTATTGCGCTGGTTATGACTTTCAGAACGCGATTGAATCACTGTGGTGAGTATTTAATTGCATGCTTCCCAATCTTACGCCTATTCAGCTTTCACTGTGAAGTCCCATATGATTGTAGGTTTTTGTAGATGTTCTTTCTCAGATTGAGGGTTTTCCTCTATTTCTATTTTTCTAGCTTGTTGTTTCTTTTTAAATCCAAGATAGATATGGAATTTTGTCAATTATATTCCTGCATGTATTGATTTATTATGAAGTTTTTCTTGTTTGTTCTGTTAATTTTCTAATATTTTGTTGAACACTTTTTCTCTATAGACTCATATTTTCTTGTAACCTAGTTTTCTGGCTTGCTATCAGGGTAATATTGACCTTACCAAATGAGTCAGAAAATTTCAGTTTTGTTTTCTGGAAAAAGCTTTCGTGGGACTGGTGATTTTACCTTTGATGGTTTGGCGCAAATTGCCAATTACATAACCTGAGCCTGGACTTATTTTTTAGGAAGATGTTCAAGTATGGATTTTTTTTTTTTTTAAATCTATTTTGCCTTCCTAGTTAGGTTATCTGCTTCTATCCTGAGCTTTGATAGTTTATGTCTCTTAATGAACTGGTACATTTTGTCTAAGTTGCTGAATTTATACGGATGAAGTTGTCCATATTATCCATTTATTATCCTTTGGGTGTTCGTTAGATATGTAGTATTATACCTTTTTTCTTTAATTTTTAAAGATAAATTATACTTTCTTTAGATTTTATTTTTGGTCAATCTGAAATTTTTTACCAATAGAGATTATTTTACTAATTTTTCAAAGAGACAACTTTTGTTTTAATTATTTCTGTTATCTTTCTTTCTGAAATTCATTGATTTCTACTTTTATTTTTATTTTTCCTTTACTTTTGTTTGTTGAGGTTAATTTGCTTTTCTTTTTTTTCCTTTTTTTTAAAGAATCAAATGAAATGTAATGCTGAAGTTTTTTCCTAATCATCACAAAGCTTTGTTATAAATATTAAATCATATTAATTTTACAAATAAATGAGCTTCATTGTGATGATTTTCTCTTCCTTGTATAGTATCTTGATTTGGGACTCTGTTTCATTTCTGATATGTGCACATAAGGGTACACATTTCCCTGTAGGTTCATCTTCAGCCATCTCTCTTTGTAATTTATTTTTCATATTCTTTACTTTTTGATATGTTGTGTTTAATACTTGTAATAAATTATTTAGTCATGTGAGATTTAATTTGCAAATATTTAGGGAATGATTTCCCCTTTACTTTTGTTATATTGTTGATTTCTAGTTTAATTTTTTAGTAAAAAAACATGATTTGAGAATTTGTATTTATGTTTAAGTTAATAAATCTTGCTCTGTTACTCACAAATGTAGTCCAACTTAGAGAATGTATCCCTTGTCCTTGAGAGTAATATGACTGTTCTATTGCATACACTGCTCTATATGATATAATTCAAATATTTTACATCCTTATATCTTTCTACTTCTTTTTTTCGGTTAATGAGAGAAGTATACTAAAGCCTCTTAGTTCAGCTTGTCTTCTTTTTTATAAATTTTGATCTGATTTGTTTTACATATTCTGAGACTCTCCTATTTGGTGTATACATAATTAGAATTGTTATGTTTTCTTGAAATATTATACCTGTTATCCTCATGTAATATCTTTATTCCCAGTGATTTGATTGTAGTCTGAATTTTCTTTGTCTTTTGCTTTAAAAAAAACAGTTTTTACATTTATTTTCTGCATATATCTTTTTAAAAAATTTATTCACCTATTTGCTTGTGTTGCTTCAGATTGAACTAGGTTTCACACATCTTTTATTTTAAACCTTTGTTTATCATTCTGTTTTCTATGGGTTTCTTATAGAGTATGTTGTTGGATTTATTTTTTTAATGGGATATAAAACATCTCTCTTTTATTTAGTATGTTTAGACCATTTACATTTAAGGCTTATGTCTACCATTTTATTACTAGTCCTGTTTGTACTTTTGCTGGTTTTCATTTACTGCCTTCTTTTGAATTATATGAATACTTTAAGAATTTAAGTAATTTACTGATATTTTGATTATACTTCTTGCTCTGTGTGTGTACATGTTTGTACTCTCTAGATGTTATCAAGCATAATTTGGGGAGGCTGTTACAGGCACAGAAAATATGAATATATTATTTATCAGAATTTTGTATCTGATATAACTAAACAATTACTTGATAACCACTTCTTCCTTATGGTAGTTAAGTATGCCATGAATTTGAAACACATTACATATGTCCACTTATATTTTACACAAAGCCTACATTTAAGTTTTATTGATGATATTTATAAGTATTATTTATTTTTAAAGGTACTTTGTGTTGGGAGTTGCCCCGGCCCCAAAGACTAACTTCCCCATACCCCAAGAAGAGTCGTCCAATCAGAGCCCTGCTGGCTCACATGATCCTTACCCACCAATCAGAGCCCTGCTGGCTCACATGATCCTTACCCACCAATCAGAGCCCTGCTGGCTCACATGATCCTTACCCTCCAATCAAAAAGCACCCCATGCCAACTGTCAAACCACCCCTGGCTCTATAAATACGCAGAGCTGTTCCTCAATAAACCGGCATTTGCTCCGATGACAAGCCTTGTTTGTTCTTTCACTTTGGAATGTATATTTTCAACAAACTTTAAAGTTAATTGACTTGAATCTTTATGCAAGTAATTTTTTACATTTAGTTTATAACTTTAAAAAATCCTAAAATCTCATTAAATCATGCAGCTAAACAATTTTGTATCACCTGTTTATTCCATATTTTGAAATGTGATTTCTATTTGGTGAGTACGTTTTTAAAATTTTATTTGTAAGGATTTTGATTAAATTATGGAGGAATATGCATATTGAGTTTATTCCTTACAAAACCCCATTCTAGAAACAGAAAAGCACCTCAGAAAAATGAAAAGAAATAAATTTTAGAAACAAACTTTGGTCAAAGCTCAAAACCATGTTATAGTTTACAGGCTTATTTATTTATTGTTAGTACATAAATTAGGGAGTCTAGGAGCTTTCGTTCCAAGAGAAGTGACATTATTAGTGATCAATGGGTAGAAAAATGAACATCCAAACTAAATATTAATTACTAAACCCAGTGATGCTGCAACACCAGGACAGTATAGTAGTACTAGATCAAAAGTTGACATATATTATAGCAGGAATACATATAGCATAAATATCCAACAATGATTATCCTTTTAACTCTATATACATAGGAGCACTATGGTAACATAATAACAACAGTTAAGTATATAGAATTTTGATATTTCCTGTTAACTTTTTAAAAAGGTAAAATAATGTGTTATAAAAATGTGAACATGATTAAATACAAAAATAAAGCAAATTAGATTTCTAAACGATATTTAAAAAGAGATTTCACTCTTTCTAAAACCCTTTACTACATTCCAATAATCCATTCTCATCTATGTAAGAATTCGTCTATTATATGTTGATAATAAATAATTATTTACATTAATTAATGATACATCAATAAGCATAAGGTCTTATTATAGGAAGAAATCTTTTAAGTTTTTTCAGAAAATTGTTTATGCTTTAAAATGTTTTCATATGCATTCAAACTAGTGGTTTAACTGATGGAGTTTATTGCTCTTTAATGCATTGCTGAGAATAAGCCTGTAATATCTAAAAATAAATTGGTTCTTTTCATCAATCTGTTTAGTTTAGGTATATCTGTGGTTTTACTTTCAAGATCATGTCAGATCTTGATTGGAATGACCACTTGTATTTCTGAGAACAGAACATTATGGCTCCACATGAAACACCCAAGAAAACAATAATCTGAATAACAAAATTGCCACTGTAAGCTGAATATCTTTTCCTTTTTAACAGCTTTGTTGTGAAGTCTCCTGTTTAATGGCACACCGACAGGGACTTAAGAGTACATTTCCTTCTCCTGTTGCTCTTTGTTCTCACTGAATTGTCCTTTTTTCCCTGATTCACTGTTAACAGCTCAGAACCAAGAAGAATTAGCTCCTTGGGAATGCTGTTCTTCTTCCTTCCACCGTAAAACAAGAAGGCATCTACTGCTGACAGAGTAATTTTAGTTGAATTCAAGACTCTCTTGAAGATCCTGGGTATACAGAAAAACAGGGACTGAGATTCTGTTATACCTTGGTATTTGAAGAGGCATGCTGCCATGAGCCCTGAGCTGCCCTCCTTATTCTTGTTGGGTCTACCAAGTCTGCAAAATCTCTCCATGACTACCCAGACTTGAGCATTTCTCAGGGTTAGGTTTGTAGTGCACATCCCAGTGGGATGGGATTCCTATATTTAGGCCTGAGCAGGCTTCCTTCTATTCACTATGAATGAAATCGACAAGATCCATAATCAGTGATTCTTTCCAACAATGCCTCTGTGGGAATCCATTATGGGCCTGGCTATGGATTAAACTGTGACTCCCAAAATTCATGTTGAAATCCTTGCACCTGATGTGACTATATCTGGATACAGTGTGTTTAGAGTTTAATTAAAGGTACATTAGATGACAAGGGTGAGGTCCTCGTCGAAAGAGGAAGAAAGAGATATTTCTCTCCATCTTCCACCACGTGAGGGCACAGGGAGAAGGAGACCATCTGCAAGACAGGAAGAGAGTCCTCACTAGCTACTGACCCTGCTGGTACATTAATCTTTGATTTCTCAGACTTTAAAACTGTGCTAACGTAATTTTCTGCTACTGATGCCACTGTAGCCTGTGGTATTTTGTTATGGCAGCCTGTTTGGGCTAATACAGGCCCTTTGTTTGATCCTCTGCCTTGAAGCCAGAAAAGATACAGGAAATTTATACACAAAAATCAAACTCTCAGTACTATACTTGCTGTTTAAAAAAAGATTTTGTGGTACTGGGGATTTAATGCAAGGGAGCTTTACCACTAGCTTTACCACTCTAGTTTTCAAAAATTTTGATTGTATTATTGTCGTTTGAGACAGGGTCTTGCTAAATTGCTAAGACTAACCTTGAACTTGAGATCCTCCTGCCTCAGCCTCCCAAGTTGCTGGTATTATAGGCACATATTACTGTGCCTTTTGTCTCTTGCCCCCAAATCTCATGTCTTGTTCCAGTATGCTTAAAACAGGCTATTTAGCTTACAAGTAGGGTAAGATATTGGCTCTTGCACATTGCTTGATACTAGTTGTTACAGTTTGGATGTAAGGCATCCCCCCAAAAGCTCCTGTTAAGACAGAACATTAAGGGGTGAAATGAGTGGATTGTGAGAGTAGCTATCTAGTCAGTTCATCTTTGTTTGAATGGACTGGGTGGTAACTGTAGGCAGATAGGCTGTGGCTGAAGGCATTGGGTCATTGAGGACCTGTCCTGAGAGTTCATCTTCCCTGTGGCCTCTTTCCCTCTTCTCTTTCTGCTTCTTGACTGCCATGAATGGAGCAGTGCTCCCCTACTCTACCCTTCCACCATGATGTTTTACCTTATATTGGGTCCAAAGCAATTAACTCTGCCAACCAGGTACGAAACCTCAGGAATTATGAGCCAAAATAAGCTTTCCCTCCTCTAAGTTGTTCTTGTCAGGTAATTGTGGTCACAGAGATGAACATAGTAGGGTATCCACTCTCAGAGTAAAATGACCAGCAGCTAGTCAATACTAGGAATAATGCTGATGATAATGATGATGGCAATGATCATGATGATACTGGTGGTAGCTCTTCCAGCCCCTGTTGCTATGACCATGACCTTGTTCATGTAGTAGACAACTTGTTGAGCACTTCTTATGTGTTATTACAATTGATCTTTGCTACATTCCTGTGAACTAAAAGAAATAAAGGGCATTAACTGATCTTATTTGTATTTTATGAATTTATTCTAAATGCCATATACACAATGGGGTCAGTGTAAATTTAATAAGTACTGGAATAGTCCATGCAAGGTACAATGGAAACTCCAACTTGTGCTATGCTTATGATAAATACTATAGTTCATTTTTATTAATGGTTTTTCTTTATCTACTAAATGTTTTTCAGATGCATATGTTGCAGATATACAAAGGAATTTAACTCATTATTCTGCTCCATTTTATGGCTGAGGTTTCATAATTTATTGCTCCTTCTTGAATCACTTGGATTAATTCCACACAAACTAAATGAACTTAAGAACTTAACAATGATATCAAGAGCTCAAATTGGTATTCTTTAGCACTATTAAAAAGGATATCTATCTGAGATTGTACCTGTTTCTGTTGAATGGAATCTAAATTCTCAACAGTCTTTATTATGAAGACCCACACTCTGTCAATAAGGGTGATCAAAATCATTAAAATATATTATTATATTAATGTATTTTCAGTCCTTTAAAAATTTTCTCATAAGGATTTATTCATTTCCCATTGTAGTTAGAATGGGTTATTGGACTAGACTAGGTTTATGTAGAAAATGCATTTAATTTCTGGTCTCTCTCCAGGAATCACAGCAATAGCCAAACTCTGGCTCTTTCCTCTCAGAATGGCTAGATTTTCCCCTGATGTCACATTGTTCTCATGGAGGCTTTAAAAAATGGATGAATCTCTGGCTGTTGGTTCACCAGACTTCATTTAAAGGGTAATGCTAATCTCCATTTATAAATAACTCTTTTCTATGACCAGGAGAAGGCAGCGGCAGATAATTACAGAGTCACCTGCTCAGGGGTCTTTGACTACAGCTTGAAAATTCTGTCCTGTAGTTTTCTAGAAGCCTCTCTTCCCTGTTCCCACATTTTCTTCTTATTTCAGTACTGCATAGTTTATTACTCAAGTGTAAGGCTCTTTGAGTCAACCACCTGCTCCTTATGACTCGTACAACAAATTTTGCAAAGAACATTCCGTCTCTGCACTGTTTTGTTTTCTTCTGAATCACTTTTTAGGGAGATGTATTTGCAGTACTGTATGAAATCTGTAGAAAATTTAGCAGAGCACAGAGAGTAGAACAAACTATTCATTCTGTTATTGTTCTGAAACATGTCACCAAATACTGACTAATAAATACCAAGAAAGCAAACCTAAAATTTTAAATGAAAAAAATAGTGTTTTCTTGAAAGCTGAGCCAAAATCTGGAAAAAAAAATATTTACTGATTACTTTTTATATTTATATTTATGTTATGGGGATTAAAATGCCACAATATTTCTATTGAAAATTACTATGATAAATTGTTTGAAGAAAACATTTGAAGCTAATGTTGTCAAAAGACTGTGGCTTTACATATATCTTGTCTTTACTTATGTTTTAAGCCGACACAGGATACTGATCATATTTTCTTATGGTCTGTTGCTTGATAGGGTTCAAGTCACTTTGAGTATTTATTAGTTATTGACTCATCATGATCTGATAACGAATTCCAATTCAGCTCCTTTCTTTTGCACTTCTTTTCATTATTCTCTTTGGTGGAAGTCTAATAACCAGATTCGAAGTCTTTATTCATAAGAGGCCAATCTCTAATCTCTGATCATTTGCATTAGATCAATAGGACATGGCCCCAGGATGTCAACTTCACTATTTTCCTAATTTAGATTCAAGACAAGAGAATAGTAATAATATGTCCTAGCTAATAGATTTATTGGGAAAATGAATTAGTTGATAAATACTTGCAGAGACAATTTAAATACTCTGATTATTTTCCATATAAATGCACACATCAAAAAGGAAATGTGAGCATTCCTACAAACTACAAACCCTTGCTTGTTATAAAAAGCTCAGATATTCAATATCAAAGTTATTTGTCACAGTTTTCATTAATGAATAATTCAACATTTAATCCATTAATATTAACCTTTTCATTTTAAATATAGACTGATGTCAAATTCATGCATGTGCACACACACACACACAATCATGCATGTACTCTTGGAGTTAGTATGCCCTTTGACCAGAAATTCAGCTACTAGAAATTTATTCCAAGGAAATCAAACTGGACATGTATAAAATTCTAATGATAAGAGTTTAGGTAAAAACTGAATTTCAAGTAGTAAAAAATAAACAAATGTTCAAAATAGTAGAAGTGAGTCATGAATTTAAATATTCTGCAACCATTTGAAATTATAATTTTGATGAGTATTTCCTTCTATAGAAAAATGTCCTCAAAACATTGCTTATAGAAATGATTAAGAAAAATCTGATTCCATCAAAACCTGTTGAGTGGTTTGATCACTGGAGTGTTATAAAATAATAAGGAGGGGATAAATAAAGCACTATTGGAAAAATGTTAGAATTGTTGGAACTCAGTGATGGACAACAAAAGGTTTACTATACTATTTGTTTTTTTATGTATGTTTAAACACATTTGCATGATAAAAGGTGAAGTATGATTTTAAAAAGCCTTAATTTCTGCTTAGAAACAAGTCTAGGTGAGATGTACACTTATCAATTTTTGGAAAAATAAGCAAAAGCTTGTTTTGGCTTAATTTTAAAGGATATATATATATATATATATATATATATATATATGTGTGTGTGTGTGTGTGTGTGTGTGTGTGTGTGTGTGTGTGTGTTTAAATGTCTGTATGTTTATTTGGAATATGAGGAGACTATTCATAAACTTAATCTTTTATGATTTTACATATTTTAAAAAATTCTACAGGCAAAATTCAAGTTTGAGATCAGAAAAAGTTAAAAAGTTAACAGTTATTATAAAGACATAAAACTTGGAAAACTTGTATTTTTCTAGTATATATAAAATTTACATGTGAAAATCTTTAGCTATTATCTGAATAATTAGAGATTGCTGAATTTATGTGTAATAAAGGATTTTAATAAATAATCCTTTCAGGAATTTGTGAATACGTTTCATTGATTGTGAAATCAATATGCTATTTCTAATGAATCTGGCATGTTAATGAATGATGGTTTGATCCAAATATCACATGCAGAGCAGTGAAGCATTTATATTCCAGCAGGCAGGATCATTTAAACCCTGATTAGTTAACAGACTGTATTCATGAGAAAGGTATATTGATTTCAATGGCTTTATTGATTTTAGGTCTGTTGAACCTAGGCACCTTGCAAATTTATGGGCTGGCTTTATTGACTGTTTTGATGTAATATATAGTTGTTTTTAGAAAGTGCTATAAAATTTTTCTGGCATCTGACCTTTCTATATAGGATTATTAACCTGCAAATTTTTATTATTTTCAAATGCCTTTCATAGAGGAATAGCTAGATCATTAAATTTAGCCTCCACTATGTACAAAAGGAAAGACTAAAGGTTAGGTACATAGATAAATTCAAATGTTTCAAAAATTATTTAAAAGAATTAGTTGGTTTTTTTTTGCAATACAACTTTATATGTGAGACTTGATTAAAATAAATTTATTTGAGCTTGTTTTTCCACACTGCTATCTTATGCCCAGTGGCATCAGATAAATTTTTATTTGACAAAAGCCAATTAAATGTTACAATAACATGGATCTGATTACTGTTTTTCTTTCACAGCATTTCTTAATTATTAATGTCTGATATAATCATTTCCAATTTCTCAAATCAAATTTTTTTAGTTTTCTGCAGAGATTTGTTTCTGAATCATTTGATAATACAAATTCAATTTAAATTTCCTACATAGTTCAACAAAAAAGAAACTATTCTCTGTGTATTATATACTATACTGTGATTAACATAAAATCTTCAGAAAATAGAAAAAATGTTTCACTTACAAAATTATATCATTACCATTATATAATTAATGCAGATTATTTAAATTTCCTTTTTAATTTTCACATTATTCTTTTTTGTCCAAGATGTATAAATAAAATTGAAATATGTTTTTAGTGACCTTGGGTATATTTATATGTATTCAAATTCAAACCTATGACTTCTTACCAAAATCTTACATCTACTTCCATTCATAACATGACTCATTGGTTATCTCAGCAATATTTTATGTATCATTCAAATAAGCTTATTTCATGTCTTTGATATCTTTCAGTAAAATTAACTGCCTTCCCTTCTGTGCTCTTGAGCAAGTGTTAAATTGTTAAATTGGGTAGTACTGTGATTTGCTGATAGATTTCCTTTTCTAGATTGACATTGATCCATGAATCAATTCAATCATGAAATAAAGATAGAACAAACAAACAAACAAACATCTATTGACAGTCTCGAATATGCTGTGGGCTTGCTATCTGATTAGCTTAGTAGCTGACAGGTTCACTGTTGGATTTTACTGCTTTGATTAAAATTATTTGTTAGTTACCAGTTGTTTGTCTTTGATCAATGATTTAACTTTTCTATCCTTTGTTTCACTTAAAACTAAAGTAGTTAACTCCTAGATTCTAGTAACCACATTTAGGATTGCTTTTATGGTTACATGAATTACCTTATCTGAATCAGTAGAATAGTATTGAGGTCTGGGGTTGTAACTCAGTGGTAAAGCACTTCCCTAGCACATATGAAGCACTGGCTTCTATCCTCAGCACCATATAAAAATAAATAAATAAAATAAAGGTAAAAATTTGTTAAAAACTAAAAATATTTCAAAAAATAAAAGCATTTATCACAGTAAACCTTGGTAAATACTAGCTATATTATTTTTATCAGAATTTATAGTGTCATTTTGATATTTAGCTATTATATAGCTTATTATTTTAAAAATTATTTTTGATTTCTTATATGTGGTCAAAGAATGATACAAAAAGGAATGCAATGAAAAAAGAGGCTCACTCTCACTTCATATCCATAGTACTACGCCTCCAGAGATGATATGAGTTTATAGTTTCATCTGCATAGTTCTCTGCATGTTCATGTATATATTTCCTCTTTTCTTTCTAATGCAGATTACATAATACTAACAGAGAATGGCTTATCTCTTGTTCTTATTTTACTTACCATATCTTGACAGTTTTATTTTACAGATGTAGGATATACTCATTTTATTTTTTAATATGTGTTTTTGTAAATGTAACCAGTCTCTTAATTCATGGATTCATAAGATAATTTTATAAAAGTATTTTTATTTTTATTTTTTTATTGATTTTTTAAAAAATAAATGACAGTGGAATGCATTATAATTCTTATTACACGTATATAGCACAATTTTTCATATCTCTGGTTGTATAAAAAGTATGTTGACACCAATTTATGTCTTCATACATGTACTTTGGATAATTATGTCTGTCATATTCCACCATCCTTGCTAATCCCCTGTCCCCTCCCTATCCCTCCCACCCCTCTGCCCTATCTAGAATTCACCTATTCCTCCCATGCTCCCACTCCTTACCTCACTATGAATCAGCCTCCTTATATCAGAGAAAACATTTGGCATTTGTTTTTTGGGGGTTGGCTAATTTCACTTAGCATTTTTTCTGTAACTCCGTCCATTTATCTGCAAATGCCATGATTTTGTTGTCTTTTATTGCTGAGTAATATTCCATTGTGTATATATGCCACATTTTTTTTTTTATCCATTCATCCACTGAAGAGCATCTAGGTTGGCTCCACAGTTTAGCTATTGTGAATTGTGCTGCTATAAATATTGATGTGGCTGTGTCCCTGTAGTATGCTGTTTTTAAGTCATTTGGGTATAGATTGAGGAGTGGGATAGCTGGGTCAAATGGTGGTTTCATTCCCAGATTTCCAAGGAATCTCCATACTGCTTTCCATAATGGCTGCACCAATTTGCAGTCCTATCAGCAATGTATGAGTGTACCTTTTCCCCACATCCTTGCCAACACTTATTGTTGTTTATCTTCAAATAGCTGCCATTCTGACTGGAGTGAGATGATATCTTAGAGTAGTTTTGATTTGCATTTCTCTAATTGCTAGAGATGATGAACATTTTTTCTTATATTTGTTGATTGATTGTATATCCTCTTCTGAGAAGTGTCTGTTCAGGTCCTTGGACCATTTGTTGATTTGGTTATTTGGTTTTTTGGTGCTTATCTTTTTGAGATCTTTATATACCTTAGAGATTAATGCTTTATCTGATGTGTGAGGGGTAAAAATTTTCTCCCAGAATGTAGACTTTCTGTTCACCTCACAGATTGTTTCTTTTGCTGAGAAGAAACTTTATAAAAGTATTTTAAAGTAATTAATAAAAATGTTTTAGTCTAATATATAGAAAGCATAATGAAGTAACAACTTATTTTTAGTTTTATATACAGAGGTTTACTTTTATATGTTAATTTCATAAGAAGCCATCCTTTTAGACTTACTGTGGTTTCTATTGCTTTTAAAAGCTAATTTGAAAATATTTTTCAGATATTGTAATAGTCTTTTTCATGTCACTGTAACAAAATTACTTTTAATTTCTCATATGTGGTCAAAGAATAATACAAAAAGGAATGCAAGTAAAAAACAGGCTCATTCTCATCTCATGTTCATAGTACTAAATCTCCAGAGATGATATGTGTTTACAGTTTTATGTGCATAGTCTCACATGTATGTGGAATAGGCTAATTGTGAAGTAACAAGATTTATTTTGGCTTATAGTTCTAGAGGTTCAAGTCCAAGATTGGGCTACCCCATTGGTTTGGTCCTCTAATAAGGGTGGTGCATTAGAGTAGAAGCCTGTGTTGCAGTCTGTACGTACATCTTGAGCCAGAAAGTAGAAGGGAGGGCAGGAGGGAGAGAGAGCAAGAGAGCGAGAGAGAAAAAGATATGGGATTGATTTTTAGTCCTTTGAGGATCATCCCCAGTGATCTAAGGCCCTACCACTGTTAGGCCTCACCTCTTAAAGGTCCATAGTTTTGGGGCCAAACATTTACAGATGGACTTTTGGGGACACACATTTAATTAATAGCAGAGACATAATCATATGATCTTTAAAAATTAAAACATTGCCCCTCCCAATTTTCCACTTATTTGTTATTCTATTCTCCAGCTAATTGTCTAACAATTTTATTATGATGTGAAACTGCTGTAACCCTAAAGTCTTCTTTGTATTGTTTCTGATTTTAATGACATTTGCTCACCTAAATAATCTGCAAACTTTTGTATGTAACAACTCAGATGGAGGACCTGTTAAAATGCAGATTTCTTGATCAAACACCTGATTTCTAAATCTGTAGATGTGGGATACAACAAAATAATTTGTATTTCTACCAAGTTGCCAGGTGCTTCTAATGCTGCTGGTTTAGGATTCACTGTACCTGAGAACTTCCTTGTATTATCATGCTATTAAGTATGATATTGGCTTTTAGTTTGAAATATACATATATTATTGATAACGTTAAAGGCTGCTTATTCCTTTTTATTAAGAAGTTTGTTGGGAATGGATGTGGGAGTTTTTCAAATGTCTTTTGGTAACTCGAATTACTAGAAATTGTATTTTATTTCTTCTTCACATCTAATATAACGAATTTCAATAATAGATGTTACAATACTGATAAACCTTAGCAGGCAACAAACTTGATAAAGGTATTGCACTTTTCATTATGCTACTACCACATTATAATAAACATTTGATTTAGGAATAGTCTTTAAGTTTCATCAAGTTTTTCTTCTTCTTTTGCATTGGATATCAGTGATAAATTTTTCCAGAAATATATTTTGATAGATTTTCTTATCTATATTATCTGAAAATAAAAATTACTATGGCAAAATGATTGTTGGTTTCTTGATGTTTTGGTATATTTCACTGAAAACTTCTTCTGGGCCTGGCATTTTTTTGTGGAGTCCTTGAAAGTTTTGCTCAATTTTGTCTGTTATTTCTTATTTTTTTTGTAGGCAAATATTGATAATTTAATTTTTCCAGAAAAAAATAAGTAAGTCTAATACCATACCTCTAAATAAAATGTGGGGCAAAGAGATTTGAAAATAAATTTAAAAATATACTGAACTAAACTAGAATGAAAATAATGTCAAAATCAGTGCAATGCAAGAAAAGCAGTCAGTAGAATAAAATTATAATATTGAACCTATGCATTAGGTAAGAGGAAACATTTACAATCAATATGTATGCATTTGCCTTAGAAAACTGGAGAAAGAAGAACAATATATGTCTAGAGCAAGCAGAGTAAAGCAGTAATAAATATTAGAGCAAAAGTCAATAAAATTTAAAACAGAATATTAATAGAGAAAATCAACAAAACCCAGACCTAGTTCTTTGAAAGGTTAAAATTGATAAACCTCTAACTGGATTAACTAAGAATAAAAGAGAGGAAATTAGTGTTGTCAGATATAAGAAAGGGGCCATGAATCCTGACACATGAACAATGAAAGGATGATAAAAGAATCTCATAAGCAACTCTTCTTTTACAAATTTGATAATCTAAATGAAATGGGAAAATTCTTTGATATGCACAAATGCTAAAAATTGTATAAGGAGAAAAGACTATCTGAGTAATCCCATAGCAAGGAAATGGAATCATCAAGTAATAGCCTTTCAGGAAAGAAAACTTCAGCTCCAGTTGGTTTGACTGGTGAATTCTTCACAAACTTAGAGTATCATTTCTTCCTTTAAATTTGGAAAGAATTCACCAGTCAAACTAACTTAATGATACTCATTCTTTTGGTTTCTTCCAAAAACTAGAAGCAGAAGGATTCCTTCCTAATTCATTCTATAAAACAGGCAATACCTTAGTACTAAATAAAGGTATAGACCAATATCTCTCATAAATATTTGTGTAAAAATACTCAACAAAATAGTAGCAAATCAAATACAGTATGCTATAAAGACATTTTTACACCACAACCAAATTAGGTATATTGCAGATATGCCAGTTTGTTGCAACCTTTAAAAATAAAATGATATACACTATCCTATTATAAGGGAAAGAAGAAAAATCAGAATTTGTGTGAGGCAGGTAAAGTGGTCCATAGGATAAAATTATTGAATCCATCATAATTGAAATTCAATTAATATAAGCATCAATAGGCAAAAACAGAATAAAATTAATAGAGGCTAAAAAGCATTTGGTAATATCCAAGGTCATTCATGATAAAAGTTGTCTGCAAACTAGAAATAGACTGGAACTTCCTCATGTTTATAACGAACATCTACAAAACCCATAAGGTTAATATCATATGTGATGTTGGTAATTTTGTGCAGCATTGGGAGCAAAGCTTTGCTAGTTATTCTTTATTCTTACTCTATTCAGCATCATAGTGGAAGTGCTGTCTTATGCCAGGAGATATATAAAATTCATACAACCTGGAAATGATTAAATAAAACTTCCTTTTTTTATACCCCAAATGTCTGTGTATATAGAAAATACAAAAGAATCAACAAAAAACTCTTAAGTCAAAGCCAGAAAAATATGTACAAGATTGACATAAGAAAAACTACAAATGATGAAAAAATCAGACTATCTAAATAAATAGATAAATATTTCATGTTCCTGAGTAGAGAGATTCAATACTGTTAAACCATTGATTCTTTCCCTAAACATCTATAGAGTCAACAAATTCTTAATCAATATGTCAGCAGTTATTTTGTGGGTACTGAGAAACTCATTTTAAGTTTATATGAAAAGACAATGACCTACAATAGCCAACAATATAATGAAGAAGAATTAAGTCAGAAGACAGACACTACAATATTTCAAGACTTATAATAAAGGTATATTTATGAAGATAGTCTGCTACTGTTTAAAATATTGACAAATAAATTACTAACACAGAATAGATGGTCCGGAAACAGACCCAGAAAAAAATACACTATTGATCTTTGATGATAAAGAAAACAGAGTTCAATGGAGAAATTAGTCCTTCCAAGAAAAGATGCTAGAGAAACACAAACTAGGAAAAAATATCTGCAAAAGACACCTTTGGCAAATAATCCAAAATACACAAAGAACTCTTAAAACAATAATAAGAAAACAAACAATGAAATTGTAAAATGGGCAAAAAAATCTGGATACCTTGTTAAAGAAGATACACAGGTAGCATATAAACATATGAAATTTGTAATTCAAAGAACAGAAAGATACAATTACATACCTGTTAGAATGGTTATAAGGTGTAGAACTGACATCATCTCCTGGCAAAGTTGCAGAGGGACAGTAATGCTCATTCAATGCTGATAGGATGCAAATAGAACAATCACTTTGGAAGAGAGGAAGTTTGTTGCAAAGTTGTGCAGTCTTACTGTACTAACCAGTAATCAAACTCATAGCTTTTTTTCTCCAGTGAATTGAAAATATACGTTCACACAAACATATGGATACAGATGTTTGTAGCAGCTTTGTTCATAATTGTCCAAATCTGATGTAAAACATAGCGAATGGATAAGTAAACCACGGTTACAACATGACAATGTAATATTATGTAATGATAAAGGGAAATTAGATATCAAGCCATGATAAAACACTGAGGAAATTTAAATGAAATAGCTAAGTAAAAGAAGTGAATCAGAAATGTTGCTAACTATACAATTGAAATTATTTAACATTCTGGGAAAAGCAGAACTATAGAGACATTTAAAAGTTCAGTGGTTGCTCAAGGTTTGGGGGAAGAATTGAGGGATGGATATGAAGAATATAGAGATTTTTAGGCTGATAAATGTATCCTGTATGATTTTGTAACTGTAGATATATGGTACAGATTTGTCAAAAATCAGAAAACTGTACAGTACAAAGAGTGAAACCTCGTGTGGCCTGTAGACTCCCATTTATTTTTAAAACTGCATGGAATTAAATTCCCATATGAACAAAATAGAATAGGTAATTTATGTAAAAGTTTATGTGTATGCATATGTATATTAAAAGTTATGAAAATATGGGTCACCAAAACTTTGTAATAAAGAGACTTGGAATTGATAATTACCCTTTCCTTATACTCTTCTATATGGCTTTATAAAAATTATATTTGATTTTTGTTATTATAAAGATAAACTTATTAAATTCTCAAGAGTGTTGATTTAAGGTCTCTAATAAAATGTTCTAGGTATACGGTCTAATTTAAGTGACAGTTTAATCCTGGACACCTAACAGAGGATTTGCTATACACTAATTTAAAATGTATGTTGTGCCTGCATTATTTTTGGAGATAAATTTTGTTCTATTAGTAGATAAATTTGTTCCTAAGGTCTTGACTTAAAAGGTAATCAAAATGTATACTTCCATAATATTTTCTCACTTTGAATGTTATGTTGTTTCTGTGAATAGTTTTCACTTCACTTTCATGTAGTAGTTTAATTGAGGTTAGTAGGATAGCATTTCACTTCTTAATCATTATTTAGTGGTGTATGTAATCTGTTTAGGTGACAAGCTGTTCTAGTATTTTCTTGATTTCTTTTAGAATTTGAAATATTTCTGCATAATTCTTATGACCTATCACCAGAAAGTGACTTGTTCTAAGACAGTCAATACTACCTATTTGCTTTATGCCTCTGTTCTTAAAAATTAATAGCTTTGTGCTATTTTTACCTCACAAAATATCTTTTGTTTCTATCACCTTTATGATAAAATACAGGTAAGTAATCATTGATTTTAGTGTTACTTAATTTCTAACAATAGTAAAATCAAATAGTCTCATCCGCAGGTGTATTTGCTTTTCACATTTGCATCACCTCTGAGGGAAGAATAAAAGTAAGTCTTGCAAAATTTCCACAGCATGTTATTTATACTCTATTGGGTGACATTTGTCCTATTTCAGTTCCAGTCAACTATCTTGTAATACATTTAGATAGCTTCATCATTGTATTCTTATATTATTTAGTATAATTGTTTGATTGCATGCAGATAGTTTTAGGTCTGGTACTTAGGATAAAACCAAATATTAATTTTGAAAACTAAAATACATGTTTTAATTATTTAATGTGCTTTATATAATTCTTAATTCATGTAACAATTAACTGTTTTCAAATATGGTATTTCCACTTTTTGGCTGATAAATATTTAGTAAGTTGCTCTCTTACAGGAAAATAAAAGAGGTCCTTTGTGTAACATTGATGGTTTCATGGTAAGCGTATTCTCATCCTGGTCCTTCTTATACTACCAAAGTAAGATCAACTGGTTTTACACAATTCTGAATATTTAACAACTGGCACTTAAAACCAGTTCCAGCACAATACAGAGGGCACTTGTATTTAATCATATTCTAAATGTTGAAAGGAATTAGACTTATTTGTATTTCAGCTTATCTAGTGATTTTGGATGAGCCATTTTCCAGTTTGGTCTTTTGGGTAGTCTGGTTTTATAGTATCCAAACCAGCTATTTATTGACGTCTCTGCTATCTAGCTATCCTAACAAAAATCAATTAGATAGGTTATATTACTATTATGTAAGTTATGGGTTTCTTTTTTTTCTCAAAAACTTGAGTTGGAACATAATCTTCATATATTATTTTGTATTTTGGTCCATAAAAATTGCATGGGAATTATATTCTTAGAAAATAATTTAAATTTATATACCAAGATTGATCCTTTGCAATCGAAATAATGAAGTAGAATTTTTCCCCTATATTTTATTATTATACCTCAATTATTCTTCTTTTTCTGAAACATAAGCAAAAGTGATTATTTTAGCTTCCCACATTTTCAGAATTTTATCCTTTTGCAAGTTTATTTCAGATTAGAAACATTTGTTCAACTAAGAATTTTAAGATCCAGGCCTAATTTTTCCAGGTGCCTTAAGGCAGAATGAAGCTCATGTTTTGGAATGGAGGAGGCAGTAGTTAGACCTTGAGTTCATAAATAGAATCTTTAAGGAGTAGATTAAGAAAATTCCTGGTTTTGCTGGGGGAGATGAGTGCTTCTCCTAGCATTGCCTTTTTTACACAAATTTTGGCTGAGAACATTACTGTAATCACTCAAGCACTTTCTGTCTGACTTTTGTTTTCTGTTTCAGAATTTCTATTTCTTAAAGCAATGATGTTGAGGCATCCATTTAATATAAATCTACAGGTTTGAGAACTGAGAAACCAAAAATAATTTGGAGAGTGTTCCACTGGTTTCCAAGTCACTTATATTTATTTCTGCATCTGGGTTCACACTATCATTCCCTCTGCTCTGTTTGGCAATTCTACTGCATGACAGAGATCTGCTTGAGTATGACACTAAACTTAGATGGCAGCAATGATCAAATAGCCATGTGGAATATGGGCAAATTCTGTATTTCTAAATATAGTGTTTTACCAAACACACTTACTAACATTTATATGACCTCTTGTGATAACAGAAAGTTACAGCATAATAATGATATAAACATAGGAAAAATGTGTCCCCAGGGATGTATGATCTCAATCTATAAGACTGTAAACTATATTTTCTGAGGTGATCAGGACAACACAAATTCATTCACCATAGTTACCAGGGAAGAACAGCAAAATGGTCAGTTCAAAAGTAAGAAGCAATTCTCATGTTAAATGTCAGCAGTGAAAATGGCAGATCTTTCAGATATTGGAAAGGTATTTTTTTGAAGATCAAGTATCCACTATTTTTATTTCAATTTGAAGGACACAGCCACTCTTTTTCTTTCTTCAATCTCAAGAAGATTCTAGCTCTGTGTTCTCCCTAGGGGATTAAAAGAAAAGAAAACCTTGATTTTCCCTTGAACCCATGTTCTTACAACAATGTTAGAATAACATAGCAGCTGCTCTCTCAAATCAGGCAAATCCCAGGAGAGTTGGTTGTACTTGGTGATTGTAGCTACCTCAGCTGCTCTGGGGCTAGAGTTGCTTTCCCCTCTTCCTGTGTCCACAAATATTTTTAAACGATGTGCTGGGAGAAGACACAGCAAGGATCTACAGCTGTGCTGGTAACCTCATCCCTTTGCGGTTTAGGATTAACAAATATCCTCTGAGCTCCCTCCCATAAAGGAACGACACTTCTTTGCCACACATGATATTTCCTTTCATTTTTGTAACAGCTCTGGATTTTCCTAGGAGGGAAGTGGGACTTAACTTTGTTAAGTTTGGGAGATAAATAATGCACGGGTAGTTTAGTCTCTTTCTCCCTTCATCAGCTCAAATAACAACTTTGGTGCTGCTCATGCCTTAATTTTAATATTTCATACACAAAGGGATTATGGAGGAGCTTTCAGCTTTTTCTGTGAAGAGATTTCAGTGGGGAAAAAGATCATCCAATTATGACATTTATTGTTGGGAAGGCCACTGTTCCAACATGTACCTTTTCTATGTCCTATAACCTAGCTTTCACTGGCAATTGGCATGATATTTTGACTTATATCAATTATAATTCTTTTTATCCCTTTAACAAACAGTTCAGAACTCAGATTGAAAATGCACAGTTTGTTATTTTGGGGGCTAAGTATTCCTTGGAATGAAAGGAAAATTTTTGGAAAGTTGAACAAACTATTCTTACACCCCCACCAAGTACATAGCACTATTCTAGATGGATATTATCCAACTATATCATAAACTGTTGAAGATATAAATGATCTTTTTACCTCAACTGTATTTGATTTTTTTAAAAAGTAATTTCCAAGACCATTAGGGCCCAGAAATATTTGAAGGAATAATTTGGCATCACAATACATATCTTACAAAAACTAAAACTAAATCTAACAACTAGGGATAAAGAATAGAAAAATAAGGTAATTTTCTAAGTGATTATGTGTAGGTGTGTGTGTTTAAGAGTAAGCAAAAGGGCATGCATAGTGTCTGTCATCACTATATTCCTACTCTCTGTCACTCAGACATTGAAGGACTGTGTTTGGACTCTGGAAAATGCTACCTGGACCCTTGGGCCATCCCTCCTCTACCTGATGCTCTTTGTGTATCCTGGATGTCTGATAATGCAATGCTAATCTTTTATAAGGTTACCATGTGAATATCCCTTGATACTTTCTAAATTAGGGATTCTAAACTTCTTTCAGAAGAATGAAAAATCTTCCTTAAAGAAAACAAAGACAGATAGACACACACACACACACACACACACACCCATAAACATGCACAAAGCAAAAAGACATTTTACATGCAATTTCAGGGAGTTCACGATCCTTAAGAAATCCGTGGGCTTAATCCCCAAATTAATAATCAGGCACCTAGAAATTCAGTAATATGTATCTTGGATTAGTATCTATTTGGTTTAAGTGTGACATTCAAGCCACACAAACTCTTAAAGTAATCTAGAAGACTAATAGAGAACTGATAGATTTAATATTTTCTCCTTGACCTCTTTCATTTGACCCTCCCATGTTACTGTGATTTGCCTTCTGGAACGGCTGTTCCATGGAAAACATCTTCTTTGTATCTCTATGTGATATATGGGAAATACCTTTAAATATATGCAGGTGCATGTTTCACGTTGAGAGGTAAGATAAACAAAAGAATGTGTTTACTATGTAAGGGGATTTTCTAAAAAATATTCCTATGATTATCTCACTAGGGAAAGGAGGCAGAGAGGCATAATTAAAGTGTTTATGTTTAGCAATAGTTTATACTTGTGGTATTCTGTATATAATCACAAATTATTTTGTATAACTTACTGACTTTTCCCTATAAAAGTGTCTTAATTTCCATGTTTTAGCTAGGTATTTTTCCATCAATATTGCATGAAACCCCTGCGTTTTCCAGCAGATCTAAGGAGAAACAAAATTTCTTCTTCAGATATGAAAGTTTTAGTCCTTTAACATAGTGATGACCATTATGGAAGAAGTCACAGGATAATAGTGTTTCAGTGCAATCAAATTATGTTTCAAGAAGGATCATTAATGATACACCTAACCCTTGAAATAATGAGGAAGGTTCTGGTAGTGGCACATTCTCTATCTTTCTTTCCTCCCACCTCTTTCCTCTATTTAAAGCACTTGTTAAGGTCAAGTCTTTATTTCAGCTACACAAGAATGACACAGATGACTTTGTTTCATTGTGTTGTAATTTACATGTAGTAAAATTTAACCTTTTAGTGTCTATTTCTGCAATTTTTGACAAATCAAAAAACAGAATATTCCCATTACTCCCAGTCTCCTCTGCTTGTTTGTAGTCAAATTCTCTTTCTTCTGTACACCACACCACTGATTTTTCTGTTTTTATAATTTAGTCTTCACAAGTATGTCATTAATATGAAGTCAATATAGCCTTGTTATTCTCACTTCTTTCACTTATCATAATTTATTTGGAATTCTTCCATGTTGTTGGGTGCCTCAGAAGTTTGTTCCTTTTTTATAATTCAGCTACAGTCCATTGTATGGATATATTATGTACAGATTATTTTATATTTTCCACTTTGAAAGGCATTTTTTGTATTGCTTCCAGTTTGGGCAATTATAAACAAAGCCAATACAATATTTATTTTCATAAATGTTTTTATAAAAATAGATTTTCTATGCATTTATTCATTCATTCATTTTTGTAAGTGTATTTCTCACTTACCTGACAGTTAAGAATAGTAATACTGGCTCATACGGTGACTGTTTATTTTATTTTATAAAACAAACAAACAAACAAAAAAACCCACAAACATTTTTCCAAAGCAGCTATGCCCTTTTAGAGTTACACCAATAATATCTGAGTGCCTCATGACCTTTTGATATTGTCAGTTTTATTTTAAGTCATTCTTACAGTTGTGCCATGGTATGTTATTGCTATTGTTTAAAATATTATTTTAATTGTCAATGGATCTTTATTTTGCCTATTTATAGGCTGGGCTGAGAGTCGAATCCAGTGCCTCACACATGCTGGGCAAGCACTCTACCACTGAGCTGCAACCCAAGTTGTTATTGCTATATTTTTAAAACTAGTTCCATATTCCCAAATATCTCCAATTAATTCAGAAAGTTATTAGGAATACTTAATTCTTTCCACCTTCTCATATTATACTGTCTTTATCAGGGAGAGAATAAGGTTATTGATACTTCCTCAAGATCATCAACCCTTCTCCAATAGACAGTTTCTAAGTTCCTACTATATGTTAGGCCTAATGCACATACACATCATCCAATATTTCAATTTTACATATCTCTTGAGTTTTGCTCATCCTTTGTATTTCACATTCTCACTTCCTTTGAGGTTCTGTTTAATTAAAATTTGATTTACCATTCTTTACATCCTTATCTGATTTCTTGGTAAGCTCTATGACTAGATTATGTGTGTTTGGTTGCCTGCTCTGTTGCTTAGCACAGTTCCCAGCCTGTGATACTGTTCAATGTGTCCATTGAATGAACAAATGAATACTTCAAAATGTTTGTTTATGTAAAATGTTTAAATCTTTGGTTCTCTTTTTAGATATTTAAGGCTTGTAGTACATTTTTTTCTCATTTTTTAGCTTGAATTATTTGTATTTTAACTTAATTTTTATTTCCTGATGTTACATGTACCTTATTTACTAACTAAAGAGTTTTTTTATTGATTTTTAAGGTGAGTGTGTGGTGTATTTTTCCAAATAGCACCAAATGCATTGTTAAGAACTTCCTTTTGTCTCTTCTTTCAGTCTTTAAACATGATCTTATGTAATATCAGATCCAACGCCTATTTCTTTGAGATCTTCTAGGTTTCACGAATAACCTTTTTTCAAAGCTTTGTTATTTTATGGCTATAAAGAGAACATTTCATAGATGATTCACTACACATAAAATTTGATGCAGTTTACGAAAAGCTTATAGAGATCATTAATGCTAAGGATATAGTTATGAAATTTTGTAATATCTCTTTAAAATTGTATTGCTTTCCATAAAACATTTCACAAAAGTTATTTTCGTAGCCCTTTTTAAGTAGGGTTTGCAAGCATTAAGACAGGAAAACAGAGGTAAGTATCAAATTAACTATAGCTTTAGACAAACTTTACTCTCAAGTTTTTGTGAGACACTAGGACACTAGTGTGAGTGCCGCTCTGTGGCATTCTTTGTCATACCATTATATGGTAGCTGAAGATAGGACGTCTTTTTAATTTTATGGTTAATAATCTGGGGACCCTGAAATTAAATAACTTGCTCAAGATTGCTAATGAAAAGAATATACTTTGCAAAAAAAAAAAAATCCATGTGTTCTCTATTCAGAAACAATGCTTTTCCCACTATTCAAATTTTTATTTCTCTTATTATTTATTGTACATTAACTTAAAAAATCCAAATACATACTTGCTATTCATTTTGAGAACTTATTTTCTTCCAGTGGTGTTACCATTGTTTTTCCATCCTCTTTTATTTTGCAGGAAATTCCAATAGCTGAATATTGACTTAGTAACTAACATTGATAACATCACTTCAACAGGGATCAATTTCTTTGCACTTATTGTATTTCTTTGGGGACAAGAATATGGCTTATTTTGTAATGTCCTTAATCTTTTATCCATGTTTCAATCTCATGGTTGTCAAAAATATTTCATGTATTTACTACTTATCTAAAGTCTATTGAAATGCCTTCTACTTTTGTTGCTACCAATTGATATTGCCTTTAATTTCTAATTAAAATAATTCTGTCAGACTAAATGTTTTCAAGTTCGTGGCCTTTCTCCTTTCGTAATTTTCTATCCACACTGCTCTTATTTTCTCTGTGTCAGAGGTGTGGTCATACTGTTTAAAACCAATCATCTGGTGAATTTCCTGATGCCTTGTCGATCATCCTTCAATCAATGACTTCATCCTTGTCCTGTATTTTCATCTTCCTTTTGGTCTAAAATTATGCTGATGTATCTCAATGATAATAACAAGAAAAAAATAAAACAAATCAAGCTGAAACTATCCCTTTCTTCTCTTTTTTTTCTTATATCTACTTCCTTTTCTCTACGTTAATCTCTAGTTTTCAGACTTGATGACATATTATGCCACACGGATATTTAAAAAATAAATAATTAATCACGTTTTCTTTCCTCTCCTATATATCCTTTATCATGGCATTTTTTAAATAATGAGCTCTAGTGATTTATTTATATAAAATCTGGCAGTAACTACAACTCAACATAGAAATATTTTGTAATAATGATTTCATTGAATTATGTTGTCATTTTGAAAAATGGGAGACATTTATGTACAATAACCATTTTTATAAAACCTAACATTCTGACAATTATAAATTTAGGGCCAAATAACTTTTTTTTTACTATGTTTAGGATATGTGATGATGAATCTCCTCTGGGTTAGTGCTTCATGTAAATTCCATGAGGATCCAGATTGTTTGGGGGGCTTATTTCATAGAAGAAAATGCCAGATGCATTTCTACCAAGAATCAGTTCCACCTATGACTTTGGCCTCAGGGTCCATAAGAGTAATAATATGCCTAACATTCTAGTATCAGGAATGAAGTGGCATGAAATTAAAGTTAGATTTGTGTGTACCAAACTTAATAGATTTAATTAAATATGAGATTTATAGAAAGTGCACAGAAAAGATGGTTTATAAAAACAGTTTGTCAGACTTTCAGCTCAATTTGGCCTTGGAAATCTGTTATTTTAATCACTGATTATTTTATTCTCACCCAAACCAGGTTCACTGGTCACAATTTAACTTTGTTTTACTTTTGTGATTATTGGCGTTATACTTAGACTGATCAAATGAGATCAGTCCCAATTTTGTAAGATATATATCATGTCTCTGAATCTCTGTGCAATGTGTATTTGAATATGGTTTCATTAAATCAGAAAAAAGTGATATATACCTATTGTGATATGACAAAATAAGAAGGACAATGTGGTATAGTTTTTCACTGTTACTAGTTTGATATACAATCAACTATTTTCTCAGCTTTGAAAGTTCACCAGACCCAGACATCCACAGATAAGAGAAGTAATGGCATTTATCATTTGGTACCTAAGATCACATCTCATTTGGGAAGCATGCTAGAATTAAAGTATAATCCGCATTTGAAGGAAAAGATAGATTATGTTGAAAGGCTTGAGAATAAGACTCACTTATTCTCTCAAAAGTCATGTTCCTCTGGGCAAGGGGGCATAAAGTGTTCATTGTATTCTGGCCCCAAACAAGAAAGGCAAGCCCACCACTCTTGCTCATTCACTTATGCTGTATCTAAATATCTGTGCTAAATTTATGTGTATGTCTTCATATTTCTAACTACATAACTATGCAGATAGAGTTTTATAGATCACAAAATTAGTTTCACTTTAGGTCAAATAAATACTTTTATATCTAAGTATTTAAGTTTACTTAATTTAAATCAATTGCATTCACACTAGGTCACTTTTGCTTCCAGTTTGATAAGGTATTCCAGATGGTACACCTCTCAAGTCTTATAAAATTTATTTGTTCTTCCAGACTGGTGAAATTTACCAGCTATTATCTAGAATTGTGGTTGTAGCAGGACTGTTTGTACCTTGGAGTGTTACAATTATGTTTGAATTACCATAAATGGATTTGTCTGTTTTTCTCCTTTGGGGAATATGTTCCCACGAGGCAAAAAGGCAACATGGATTAGTACATTCAGATTTTTGTCTAAGGAGTTTACATGTAATGCTTCCAAAAAGATTATGAAAGTTGAAATTTTAGTTGGACTTATTCATTCATGATACAGTATAGTAGGCAGAAAAGTTAATATGAGCTTTTTATTTGTTTGTTTTTACTGTCAAGAAAATATTTGAAGAGCATTAAAGGACAATCATAGGGAGAAATTTTCCTATCTGAGAAAAATTTTGGGGGATATTTTATGTAGAAGTGATATATCAGAACCTTCTGCCCTGCATTATAGGTTACAGATTGGGTATTTAAAGGAATGTAAGAGTAAAGTTAAGAATCAGAGGAGAGCTGGGAATATCTACTAATGAGGTGGAGTAGGGGGAGACCTCATTTGGTATTACTCATAATAAAGAATTTCTTTCTTGCTCACTTCCTTTTGGTATATTTGAATCTACATGTATAGCTTCAGACCATAATGTAGATATATAGTTTCTATATCATACAAAATAGCATCATTTACTATAGGTGAAATCAATTGAACTCACCTGGAATAACTTTTTCTTTCTTTTTATCCAATGGAATATTCTAGACAGATGGCAATAAAATATGCCTTTGTCATAATTATTTTTTCCATGAACACTGGTATAATTTACCAGTTAATAACCAGGATGACCAAATTATTTTTTTTCAAATTTTTTTTTTTTGTTTTTCCAATGAGAAAATAAATTCCTTGAGAAGACATGCTGTTTTCTTATGTCTTTATTGATCTGCCTCTGCATTAGCTCCTTGATTTTGACATCACATGCATTCTTGAGCTTAGATAAAATTTTGGGAAATAATTTCATAAAACCACTATAATTTTCTCCATCACACTTGAGCTTAGATGGCTGTTGGATTCAAGTGTTAAGCTGTGTCACATAAGGTTCACCACTTTCTTCTCAACACAATTTCCTTCTTTTTTGATGATCTATGTCCATTGTCACTGGACTGGAGCCTCACTTAAGTAAGCCAAGTCCCATGTAAAATTGATAAATAAAGCTAAATTGTTACAATCACAGGTATTTGCATTTGAGTGGAAAGATCTATTAGGACCTTTAGGATCTAGGAACATTTCTAGTAGTGCTATTTCAGACCATATGACATGCCCAAGAGGACTTATTTTGGATTAGGTGATATATCTTATTCACTGTTAAATATATCCAACTGCTTACCTAATTCTTATAATAAATAGGGTTCACTGTTTTTTTCTTTTTCCTCCTTTTCTTCTAAAACCTGTATTGTCAATTCTAGGGGGAAATGCTTTTTCTTTTTCTTTTCAGTATTTCATAATTTTAGGTAATGGATTTTAATGTTTCAGGAATAGTTCAAGAGACCTGTAGGGCCTCTGATAATTATAATTTGGAAGTAAATTTAATTCTGCTAATCCTTCTATAAATCACAACTTAACAAAATAAGTTATTAAACTACAGGGTTTCTCTTTATAATCTAATGTCATTTCTGTATGTTTGTTGTAGCACTGGTCTCCTAAGATTTCATATATCTTTGATCTTATTAGAATAAATGTTTTTATAAATTTTCATTGCAGTGTAAAAATATGTCATAAAAAGTTCAGTCCATAATTTCTGAACAGCAGAATCATTTTGAATTTTAGTTTTAATTTCATTGATTTTTTCTATTTCCATATATCTTATAATGGTATGAGATCATTAACATTTATTATTCCTACTAAATAATTTAAATAATTAGATTTGTTAAAACTATTTAATTTAATGATATACTTAATAATTTATATTTGATTAAAATGATCTGCCTCCTTGAACTACAAGAGAAAATTATAGTGGTTTTATGAAATTATTTCCCAAAATTTTATTATATTTGCAGGTCATAGGATATGCTACTTCAGCAAAATAACTTAACAATTATTGACACCAAGAATATTTTTTTTGCCTGATGATTTTTAATTAATCTAAATTAATAAATTATATTGTTAAATCTACCAACATTTATTTTCCTTAGCCAGCTTTGTTAATACAAAAAAGGACTTTATCTAAAATAAATTTTAGTTTACCTAAAAGTGAAAAACAATACAAACATTAAAAATGGAAAACCTGTCTCAGAACCTTCTTTTTGATTTGTTAATTGTGTGAACTTGAGAATTACACTTCATTTCTACACTACATTTCTTTAACCTGTCTATAGCATTCAAAAGGCTGGTATAAAACTAAATGGGGTAGTGAATTATGGGTTTGTTTGTTTGTGTGTGTGTGTGTGTGAATGATATATTGGCTTTTCTAAATCCCACAGTTGTATATGCGAGGCTAGTATTTCCCTAATGTGTGATGACTGCTGTTGGTTTTGAGAGTATTTATAGAAAGCAATCTTGCTATGGAAGTTGGTGTTTCTATGATGGTCACTGTGTGCAGAAGTATGATAAGGTTCCCTCAAACAACTTCTAGAATAGAGCTTGGCACACATGGAGACAGTAGAAGTGTACTGTTTACTTCATTCATCTCAAAACTGATACTGAGAGACTGCCCGGTGGGTTTTTCTGAGGCACAATTTCAGTAATACCTGGACCTAACTTTGGAGGCCCCATGTGGTGGGGAGTGGGGATGGTTCCTGCTTGATTATAAGAGGAAGGTCCAGCATATCTAGATTTAAAAACTTGTTTCTCAATGAGGTTAGGGTTCCTACTAGTAAAACTTTATTCATTATTCCATTGAATTGTTGGTGTTCAACAGTGTCCCAGAAAAATATTTTTTGCTGTTTTCTTCTGAAAGAGGAGTGTCTGTCCACTAAATTTGAGGAACATAGAGGAAAAAGAAATGTTCTACTTAAGAAAAGCAGAGAGAGAAGGTATGGGAAGGCAGGAGGGTGGAGAGGTGGATGTATGGCTCAGTGGGACTGGGTGATGGATAGAGAGACCTGCTATTTGTTGGAGCAAGGTAGAAGGCTTCAGGGGGATACAGATGAAGTGGAGAAATGGGGAACTAGATTGATTATTAATAGTTACCCATTCTCCTTCTCTTCACAGTATGGTCATCAGTGAGGTATCTCTTTCGTGCATTAAGTTTTCATGTTCACAAACATGACAAACGTTCAGTGAAATATCCCTTTGTTTCAAAAAAATTAAATAATGGCATTGATTTGTGGTAAACTTGAAAGCTTTTCTCTGATTGATTATTCATGGGAAAAAAATTAAGAAAAAATTAGTCTGATTAGTCTGAGAAAGGTGATGCCTTTTGACTCTGACTATAGAAAATGAAATCATATCTTGTAAGATGGAATTAATAAAATTTAGGAGCTTGAGGGTAAATATTTATTATATAGTATCCAATAAGAGAAAGTGATTTAAGTGGAGTGTGGAATGGAGATTTATTTGATCTACCTTTGGAGGTAAAATTTTAACCACTTATAGGAATGCAAAGTTACAGAAATATCAAGCTATAACCTGAGAAAACCTCCAAGAGAAATGAAAAATATCTTTTGTTGGACGCACATGTACAGAAGTCACTTAAAGCTCTGTTTCAACTGAGCTACATCAGTTTAAGCTTTGTTTTGGTTTTGATAGATATGGTAGCATTAATTTTGTTTTACCAAATTAAGTTTAAAATGTGCATAGAATTTTCGTGTGAGTCAGTGTGAACAGCATCGTATTTTGGATTCTAATTTATCTGTACTGTTGATTTGAAAATTTCAGGAATATTGATTTGGTGATTTTGAAAGGTAAAATTGAATGAAATTCTTTTCTTTTTTTTATTTTTTAGTTCAGTAATTCTTTTCCCTTTTCTCTTGTAGTTGCTTTGCATTGAATCATTTTTCAAAGCTTATATATTTGCTTAATTGAAGGTTATCTTGCAATTAAATGATATATACAAATACTCAATGCTGTCGACTGTTTCTCCTTAGAAGAATAGCATTTATTATGCATTTAGTGTTTTTTTTTTTTGCAAGATCATATACATCGTCAGTATGGAAGATGGATTAAGTGCTTGGATTCTCTATGTTTCAGGCTTTTTAACAAATACATGTTATTAAATTTAAAAATGAATAATTTATACTTTTCCAAAACAATTAGTGGAATATCAGGATATATTATATTGTTCACTCATATTTAGTCCCCATTGATTACCATTAGTCTATATATGTTAGTGATTATGTGTTTAATGTAAATTACAGCTACAAAGAAATACATTCCTGGATTCAGTGTTATTTGTGAATAAAAGCATTTGTATTATGAGAGAAGCACTTTTTTTTAATTATAAGCACCAAGTGGTTCAAATCCTTGATAATTACCTGAATTTAGTTTTTTATTGCTTAAACACACACACACACACACACACACACAAACAATTTAAAATATGAAATTTGGAGTAAATTTGGAAATTGTTTTGTGTAAGTGGGTTTTTAATGATCATAGCTAGCATTTGATGAATGTCTGCTTTGCTAATTTTTCAGTATATATTATTCTTAGAAGTTTAATAAACCTAGTGGTAGAGATGTTATTATTATCTATCAATGATAAGGAAACGGCTGCTCAAAGATATTTATTTCATAACTTTAAAAATCTACCTAAGACACTTGACCACTAAATGATCAACGTTCATTTGGACCCAGGAAACCAACTCATGACCCAATATTCCTTCTACAGTGCTGTGGAATTCTTTTCTTCAACTGTTAAGCTGTCCAAAAACTTTTTAATAATAATTAGGCCACTAAAAATTAAATGTACTCAATATCCAATTACATGTGCTAAGAGATAGAACCATCACTATATATAAATGCAAGAACAACAGAGAAGGTAAAATATTTTGACTCTGGAACATAAAACTACTTGTTTTAATCTTTGGATTTAGATTCATTTTCTGTTTTTAACCAGTGCGTAAAAATAACTTAAACCCTCATATTCAATTAGCTCTCCTAGGTGAGTATAAATAAGCTTGAAGTATGTTGAGAAATGAGAATGTCAGACAGTGGTTAAAAAATTAACTGATTGATATCCATGGGGCACATTTACAAAATCATATCTATGGGTTGCTTTTATTGACCATAATGAACAGGCAATTGAATATTTTCCAATTTTGAAATATTTTTTAGAAAAATCAAATCTCTCAAGAAAGAAATCTTTGGTATTTAGAATTAGAATAGATTTCAGAGAAGTTTAAAATGATGATTATATTGATTTATAAAGTACTGGTCAATTTGCAAATGCAGAAAATCTGACTTCATAAAAGGAAAACAATCTTTTTTATCCAGAGGGGAAAAAATGAATCAAAATGTCAAAATTATTTGTATGTATACAGAAAATTTACATTAAGGGAAAAGGATGTTTAATCAGATTCTTCATTTATCTTGCTATAGACCTCCCTTTCTTCTTATTCCATATGCAGAAGGTAGCTTTCAGGTTAATTTATTTCAGGTAGTTTATCAGCTACCTAAAAATGAAGAAGCAATGTGCCCTAGAGAAAAGTTCAGAGTATGATGATCACTTCATAAGCCATCTCTGTAATAAGAGAATTTGACTTCTGGTTTTACCTCTCCATCTTACAAGGGTTGCTGACAATTTTCTCCAAGTCTATCACCTTCTGAATGTTAATTGGAAATACATTAGTTTTTGGAATGAGAGTACCAGAAACTGTGTCATGCTGATTTCAGTCTGGGCAGCAATCACCTGGCTTCTCTTTGCTCCTTTCTGTCTCAAAGATGTGATTCATTTTTCTGTTTTTATTTTTGACATTCAAACCATAATTTATTTGCTTTATGGAAACTCATATGTGTGTGTGTATATATATATATATATATATATATATATATATATATATATATATATATTTAAGTTTGTTCTATTACTTATATATAACACTAGAATTAAATGGAATATAACTTCTCATTTTTCTGGTTGTACATGATATGGAATTACACAAGTTGTGTAGTCATATAAGTACATAGGGTAATAATGTCTGATTCATTCTACCCATTCCCTTCCCTTTACTCCCTTCTGCCTAATCCAAAGTACCTCTATTCTTCCCTAGTCACTGCACTCTCCATTGTGAATAAGCATCTGCATATCAGAGAAAATATTTGGCCTTTGGTTTTTTAGGATTGGCTATTTCCCTTAAGTGATATTCTCTAACTCCATCCATTTACCAGCAAATGCCATTATTTCATTCTTCTTTAAGGCAGAGTAATATTCCATTGTGTATATATGTATATATTGCAATTTCTTTATCCATTCATCAGTTGAAGGGCATCTAGGTGGGTTCCATAGTTTGGCTATTACAAATTGAGCTGCTATAAACACTGATGTGGCTGTATCACTGTAGTGTGCTGATTTTAAGTTTGGGTATAAACTGAGGAGTGCAATAGCTAGGTCAAATGGTAGTTCCATTCCAAGTTTTCTAGGAAATCTCCAGACTGCTTTGCATAGTATGAGCCTAAGGTTCTTGCTTAGCATCTGGATAGCCATCTTAAGTGATAGCCTCCATTTTAAGAAAAATTTTCCTTTCTCACCCAAGAGTATTTCTGATAAAAGCTCACCACTCCCTTGTACCAACCTCACCCTTAACCACCCTTATTAAGCCATAGGCTCTAATCCGTGAGCCTGCCCCATAAAAGTCCTGAACCCCAAACCTGGTTTCCCTCTCTCTGTCTATGGAGAGATGTGCCTTTATTTGTCAGTTCTGACAAATAAACTCTCCTGTGTATCTCTGCTTGGTCTCTGTCTTCTTTCATTTCTTCCTCATCTGTCCCCTCACCTCTCTTTCCTTTCAATGAGTGTAGCATTTCCCCCACATCCTCACCAACATTTATTGGTGCTTGTATTCTTGATAATGGCCATTTCTGACTGGAGAGACATGAAATCTTAGAATAGTTTTGACTCATACTTTTCTGATTGCTAGAGATATTGAATATTTTTTCATCTATTTGTTGATTGATTGTATTTTTTATGTGAAGTGTCTGTTCATTTCCTTGGCCTATTTATTTGTTTTTATTTTTTAATTGATTTTATTTTTTTAAATACATGACAGTGGAATGCATTACAATTCTTTTTTTTTTTTTGAGAATTCAAAGAGACTGGTCTTTTATCTTTTATTTTTTATTGGTTGTTCAAAACATTACAAAGCTCATGACATATCATCTTTCATACATTAGATTCAAGTGGGTTATGAACTCCCATTTTTACCCCAAATACAAATTGCAGAATCACATCGGTTACACATCCACATTTTTACATAATGCCATATTAGTGACTGTTGTATTCTCCTACCTTTCCTATCCCCTACTATCCCCCCTCCCCTTCCCTCCCATCTTCCCTCTCTAACCAATCTGCTGTTGTTCAATTCTCTCCCTTGGTTTTTTTACCCCCCCTTTCCCCTCACTATCTCTTATATGGAATTTTGTGTAACAATGAGGGTCTCCTTCCATTTCCATACAATTTCCCTTCTCTCTCCTTTTCCCTCCCACCACTCGTCTCTGTTTAATGTTAATCTTTTCCTCATGCTCTTCCTTCCTGCTCTGTTCTTAGTTGCTCTCCTTATATCAAAGAAGACATTTGGCATTTGTTTTTTAAGGATTGGCTAGCTTCACTTAGCATAATCTGCTCTAATGCCATCCATTTCCCTGCAAATTCCATGATTTTGTCATTTTTAGTGCTGTGTAATACTCCATTGTGTATAAATGCCACATTTTTTTTTATCCATTCATCTATTGAAGGGCATCTAGGTTGGTTCCACAGTCTAGCTATTGTGAATTGTGCTGCTATGATCATTGATGTGGCAGTATCCTTATACTACGCTCTTTTAAGGTCCTCAGGGAATAGTCCGAGAAGGGCGATAGCTGGGTCAAATGGTTCCATTCCCAGCTTTCCCAGGAATCTCCATACTGCTTTCCAAATTGGCCGCACCAATTTGCAGTCCCACCAGCAATGTACAAGAGTACCCTTTTCCCCACAGCCTCGACAGCGCTTATTGTTGTTTGACTTCATAATGGCTGCCAATCTTACTGGAGTGAGATGGTATCTTAGGGTGGTTTTGATTTGCATTTCTCTGACTGCTAGAGATGGTGAGCATTTTTTCATGTACTTGTTGATTGATTGTATGTCCTCCTCTGAGAAGTGTCTATTCAGATCCTTGGCCCATTTGTTGATTGGGTTATTTGTTATCTTATTGTTTAATTTTTTGAGTTCTTTGTGTATTCTGGATATTAGGGCTCTATCTGAAGTATGAGGAGTAAAAATTTGTTCCCAGGATGTAGGCTCCCTATTTACCTCTCTTATTGTTTCTCTTGCTGAGAAAAAACTTTTTAGTTTAAGTAAGTCCCATTTGTTCATTATTGTTATTATCTCTTGGGCTATGGGTGTCCTATTAAGGAATTTGGAGCCCGACCCCACAATATGTAGGTCGGAGCCAACTTTTTCTTCTATCAGATGCAGAGTCTCTGATTTGATATCAAGCTCTTTGATCCATTTTGAATTAACTTTTGTGCATGGTGAGAGAAAGGGGTTCAGCTTCATTTTGTTGCATATGGATTTCCAGTTTTCCCAGCACCATTTGTTGAAAATGCTATCCTTTCACCATTGCATGCTTTTAGCCCCTTTATCAAATATAAGAAAGTTGTAGTTTTGTGGATTGGTCTCTGTGTCCTCTATTCTGTACCATTGGTCCACCCACCTGTTTTGGTACCAGTACCATGCTGTTTTTGTTACTATTGCTCTGTAGTACAGTTTGAAATCTGGTATAGCTATACCTCCAGATTCACACTTCTGCTTAGAATTGCTTTTGCTATTCTGGGTCTTTTGTTTTTCCATATGAATTTCATGATTGTTTATCTATTTCTACAAGAAATGCCGTTGGGATTTTGATTGGTATTGCATTAAACCTGTAGAGAACTTTGGGTAATATCGCCATTTTGATGATGTTAGTTCTGCCTATCCATAAACAGGGTATATTTTTCCATCTTCTAAGATCTTCTTATATTTCTCTCTTTAGGGTTCTGTAGTTTTCATTGTATAAATCTTTCACCTCTTTTGTTAGGTTGATTCCCAAGTTTTTTTTTTTTTTGAGGATATTGTGAATGGGGTGGTTTTCCTCATTTCCATTTCAGAAGTTTTGTTGCTGATATACAGGAATGCCTTTGATTTATGTGTGTTGATTTTATATCCTGCTTCTTTGCTGAATTCATTTATTAGTTCTAGTAGTTTCTTTGTAGACCCTTTTGGGTCTTATAGGTATAGGATCATGTCTTCCACAAATAGTGATAATTTAAGTTCTTCTTTTCCTATTTTTATGCCTTTAATTTCTTTCGTCTGTCTAATTGCTCTGGCCAGTGTTTCGAGAAATATGTTGAACAGAAGTGGAGAGAGAGGGCATCCCTGTCTTGTTCCAGACTTTAGAGGGAATGCCTTCAGTTTTTCTCCATTTACAATGATGCTAGCCTGAGGCTTAGCATATATAGCTTTTACAATGTTGAGGTAAGTTCCTGTTATCCCTAGTTTTTCTAGTGTTTTGAACATAAAGGGATGCTGTGCTTTGTCGAATGCTTTTTCTGCATCTATTGAGACAATCATATGGTTTTTATCTTTAAGTCTATTGATGTGGTGAATAACATTTATTGATTTCTGTATATTGAACCAGCCTTGCATCCCAGGGATGAATCCTACTTGATCATGGTGCACAATTTTTTTGATATGCTTTTGTATTCGATTCTCCAGGATTTTATTGAGGATTTTTGCATCTAAGTTCATTAGAGATATTGGTCTATAGTTTTCTTTCTTTGAAGTGTCTTTGTCTGGTTTCGGGATCAGGGTGATATTGGCCTCATAGAATGAATTTGGAAGAGCTCCTTCTTTTTCTATTTCTTGAAATAGTTTGAAAAGTATTAGTATTAATTCTTCTTTGAAGGTTTTGTAAAACACTGCTGAATACCCATCCGGTCCAGGGCTTTTCTTGGTTGGTAGTCTTTTGATGGCTTCTTCTATTTCTTCCTTTGTTATTGGTCTGTTTAAATTGTGTGTGTCTTCCTGACTCAATCTGGGCAGATCATATGACTTAAGAAATTTATCGATATCTTCACTATCTTCTATTTTATTGGAATATAGGGTTTCAAAATACTTTCTAATTATCTTCTGTATTTCTGTAGTGTCCATTGTGATATTGCCTTTTTCATCCCGTATGTTAGTAATTTGAGTTCTCTCTCTTCTTCTCTTCCTTAGCATGGCTAAGGGTCTGTCGATCTTATTTATTTTTTCGAAGAACCAACTTTTAGTTTTATCGATTTTTTCAATGGTTTTTATTTGTTTCAATTTCGTTGATTTCCGCTCTTATTTTAATTATTTCTTGTCTTCTACTGCATTTGCTGTTGTTTTGATCTTCCTTTTCTAGGGTTTTGAGATGAAGTGTGAGTTCATTTATTTGTTGTTTTTTTTCTTTTTTTGAGGAATGAACTCCAGGAAATGAATTTCCCTCTTAAAACTGCTTTCATTGTGTCCCATAGATTCCGGTATTTTGTGTCTGTATTGTCTTTTATCTCTAAGAATTTTTTGATTTCCTCCTTTATGTCTTCTGTAACCCATTAATCATTCAGTAACATATTGTTCATTTTCCAGGTGATGCAGGATTTTTCCTTCCTTCTTTTATCATTGAATCCAGTTTCATTACATTATGATCAGATAAGGTGCATGGTATTATCTCCACACCTTTATATTTACTAAAAGTTGCCCTTTGGCATAATATATGGTCTATCTTTGAGTAAGATCCATGTGCTGCTGAGAAGAACATGTATCCACTTGATGATGGTTGATATATTCTATATATGTCAGTTAAGTCTAGGCTATTGATTGTGTTATTGAATTCTATAGTTTCTTTATTCAGCTTTTGTCTGGAGGATCTGTCTAATGGAGAGAGCGGTGTGTTGATGTCACCCATAATTATTGTGTTGTGGTCTATTTGACTCTTGAACTTGAGGAGAGTTTGTTTTATGAACGTTGCAGCACCATTGTTTGGTGCATACATATTGATAATTGTTATGTCTTGATGGTGGATGGTTCCTTTTAACAGTATATAGTGTCCTTCATTATCCGTTTGATTAACTTAGGTTTCAAGTTGATTTTATTTGATATAAGTATGGCCACTCCTGCTTGCTTCCAAGGGCCATGTGAGTGGTATGATTTTTCCCAACCTTTCACCTTCAGCCTGTGTATGTCTTTTCCTATCATATGAGTCTCCTGAAGGCAGCATATTGTTGGATCTGTTTTTTTAATCCAGGTTACTAACCTATGTCTCTTGATTATTGAAATTAAGCCTTTAACATTTAAGGTTATTATTGAAATATGGTTTGTACTTCCAGTCATGTTTATTTATTTATTTATTTTAGATTGGCTAGTTTTTCCTCTTTGGTTATTTTTCTCCCCCTTTACTGAGATACCTCCCACTGTTAGTTTTGGGTGCTATTTTTCAATTCCTCTTCTTATAGTATTTTGCTCAAAATGCTTTGCAGTGCTGGTTTTCTGGCTGTGAATTCTTTTAACTTTTGTTTTTTGTGAAATATTTTAATTTCATTGTCAAATCTGAAGCTTAATTTTGCTGGATACAGTATTCTTGTTTGGAATCCATTATTTTTCAGCATTTGAAATACGTTGTTCCAGGATCTTCTCGCTTTCAAAGTCTGTGATGAAAAATCAGCCATTAACCTAATTGGTTTACCCCTGAATGTAATCTGCCTCCTTTCTCTCATTGCTTTTAATATTCTCTCCTTGTTCTGTATGTTGGATATCTTCATAATTATGTGTCTTGGAGTTGGTCTATTACGGTTTTGTGTTTGGGATCCTGTAGGCTTCCAGGATTTGGCAATCCATTCCATCTTTCATATCTGGGAAGTTTTCTAAGATTATTTCATTCAACAGATTGTTCATTCCTTTGGTTTGAACCTCTGTACCTTCTTCTATCCCAATGACTCTCAAGTTTGGTTTTTTTATGACATCCCATATCTCTTGCATGGATTGCTCATAATTTTTTAACATCTTTTCTGCGTTGACTATATTCTTTTTTGAGTTGTTAAACTTTGTCTTCATTATCTGATGTTCTGACTTCTATTTGATCTAGTCTATTTGTAATATTCTTGTTTGAGTTTTTAATTTGGTTTATGGTTTCCTGCATTTCTAGGATTATTGTTTGATTTTTTTTAGGATCTCTATCTCCTGGTAGAGTTCCTTCTTTGCAATTTGAATTTGCTTATGCAATTTGTTTTCAAAGTATTCTTTCATTGTTTCGACGTGCTGTCTCATGACTTCTCTAAGATTCCATTCCATCTGAGTCAGGTATGCCTTGAGTTTTTCTCTGTCCATTTTTCTGATGCCTCTAGGTTCTCCTGTAGATTTAAGTTGTCCTGCATTGTTTCTAATCCTTTTTTTCCCTTGTTTTTTCATGTTGTTCACATTACTTTCCAACTCTGTTTAACTGCTGTGTTTCTGTTTTCTCCTATAAATTTGTTTTGGTTTTGTATGTCTCTGTGGTCTCTCCTTTGTGGTGGGAGACAATGCCTAGAAATGTTGGGCTTTATTGTACTTTAAAGATTATTCATTCAATTCATAAAAGGCTTCCAGATTCTGTATGCATATAGTGATTTGTTGTTTGTTCTTAGGACTTTATGTTTAGGTTAGGTGCTATGATGGTATGAGGGTTAGTATGTCTTGGCTACTTTGGAAGATTGCTCTACTGAAGGGGGATATTAACAGGCAATTGGATCAGGGTGTTTGGTAGTAGCTAGGTATTTAGGAGCCCTATAGACAGCCTCGAATCATTCACCTATTTGCATTTAGACAATTACACATAATGGAAGACGTAATGCTTCGGATGAAAGTTGGGGGGTGGGGAAGGAAGGTGCTCTTAAAAAGAAAGAAGGAGAGAGAGATAGATAGATTAGAGGAGAATGGAAAGAACAATAAAACTTGAAACGGGAAAGAAAGAAAGAAGGAAAAGGGGAGAAAAGAAAAAAGAGAAAAAAAAATTGAGGTCTTAGAGATCCATTTTCTTCTCTTCCAGTAGGCGGAGCTGTGCCCTCCGAGCCAAGCTTCTGAGCTCTATGTGCCGACAGCAATTCCTGTAAGGCGGCTCCTGGGAGTCTCTCAATCCTGTTAGTCCAGCGCAGTTTCACTTCTCCAGGTCCCTTCCCCCCTTCCTCCTGCCAGCCAGCCAGGTCCTGTTCACCAGAGGCGGTTCCCCAAGGATCTGGTTACACTTGCAGTCCCACCTCGTGTCCTATTTCCCGAATGACTGAGCACTCTCTCTGTCATTCATTTAAGCCCCGGTGCTGTGGAGTGGTGATCTGGGAACCAACAGTTTAAATTTTCCGGACCCCTTTGGTGGGCACACCCCCTGAAACTGGCGGCTAAGACCTTGGGTGTTGCCGCTGATGGTAAGGGGAGTTGGGGATCGGGAATCCCCTCTGCTTCCCTCGGCCCCTACCTTCACGTCCACTCCGCTGGCGGTAGGAGGAGTTGGGGGTTGGGAATGCTCTCTGCTCCACTCTGCCCCTACAGTCATGTCCACGCCGCTAGCGGGAGGGGGAATTGGGGGTCCGGAGTCCCTCGGCCCCTACAGTCACGCCCCCGGAGAGATTCCCGAGATTTCCAGGCTGCTTGTATCTGGTGGGGGTGGGGTTCACACACCTGCTAAAGTGGATTCCACTGGGAAGGAATTCCATTGGCTGAACTCCAGTGATGGCACCTGTCTGCTATGGCGGGCCCCAGGCTCCTTGCTGGAGTGTCCGAAGGGAGGGATGGGACTGGTCTGGCTCTGGTCTGACCCAATCTCGATTAGTTTCAGTTCCTGGTTCGCTATTTCATGAAGGCTTGGCTAGAGACCTCTTCCCAGAGTCCCTGCGCAGCTCAGCGCGCCACTCCTGCTGAGCTGCGCCTCGGAGGCTGTTCGCTGAGCCGCGCAGGCGGGCAGCCGCTGGTCGCTGGGCCGGGGCCGCCACACGGGCGGGTGGCCGCCGGTCGCCAAGTCACGCGGGCGGCGGCTGGCGGGTCTGGACCTCCGCACTGCGTGGCGGAGATTCACTCGTCTGGGGCAAACTGTCACCTCCAAAAATCCTACTAATTCCCGGCCGGTCTCTCTTCAGTGGAATTTTGCTAGGAGTTTCTCAGCAGGTAGAATCTAAGCATATCAATGTGTCTCTCTGACCCCGTTATTGAGGAGGTACTGAAAGTGCTGCCTCCCCGCCCACCGCCATGTTGGATCCCTACAATTCTTATTACACATACAGAGCACAATTTTTCATATCTCTGTATATAAAGTATGTTCACACCAATTCATGTCTTCATACGTGTTCTTTGGATAATGGTGTCTATCACATTCCACCATCATTGCTAACCCCCTGCCCTCTCCCTTCCCCTTCTATCCCTCTGCCCTATCTAGAGTTCTTCTATTTCTCCCATGTTCCCCCTCCCTACCCCATTATGGGTTAGTCGCCTTATATCAGAGAAAATATTTGGCATTTGATTTTTTGCAGGATTGGCTAACTTCACTTAGCATTATATTCCTCAACACCATCAATTTACCTGCAAATGCCATGATTTTATTCTCTTTTATTGCTGAGTAAATTTTTTTGTGTATGTATGCTACATTTTTTAAATCCATTTATCTATTGAGGAGCATCTAGGTTGATTCCACAGTTTAGCTATTGTGAATTGTGCTACTATAAACATTGATGTGGCTGTGTCCCTGTAGTATGCTGCTTTTAAGTCCTTTGGGTATAGACCAAGGTGAGGGATAGCTGGATCAAATGGTGATTCCATCCCCAGTTTTCCAAGGAATCTCCATACTGCTTTCCATATTGGCTGCAACAATTTTCAGTCTCACCAGCAATGTGTGAGTGTGCCTTTTTCCCCACATCCTCACCAACATTTATTGTTGTTTATCTTCATAATAGCTGTCATTCTTACTGGAGTGATATGATATCTTAGAGTAGTTTTGAACTGCATTTCTCTAATTGCTAGAGATGATGAACATATTTTTTCATATATTTGTTAATTAATTGTATATCCTCTTCTGACAAGTGTTTGTTCATGTCCTTGGCCCATTTATTCATTGGGTTATTTATTTATTTATTTTTTGGTATTGAGCTTTTTGAGTTCTTTATATATCCTGTAGATTAATGCTCTATCTGAGGTGCATGTGGTAAAGATTTTCTCCCATTCTGTAGGCTGTCTTTGAAGTTGGGATTCTGGAATGATGTGTTCTAATAGTTGTGAAGCAAAGTCTAAGTAATTCATTATTAGTAAAAAGATTCAAAGTTTTGTAAATGATTTGATTTTTACAAATTAAGATTGGGTACAAGGTTACTAATATAGCATCATTCTTGATTGCATTTCAAGAAGCCATTTCTTAGTTGGAGAGAAATCTGTTGAATTACAACATACTTAATGATTTAGGAATTAAATATAAGTCTTGCCTGTTGCCCTTTTGATCCACTTGGTAAGCCATGAAATGACTTTGGAAATAGTTGGGACTAAACCATACAGTACCATTATTATTATTATTATTTTTTTTTTTTGGTACCAGACATTGAACCCAGGGGCACTCAACCACTGAGCCACATCCCCAGCCCTATTTTGTATTTTGTTTAGAGACAGGGTCTCACTGTGTTGCTTCACACCTCGTTTGCTGAGGCTGGCTTTGAACTTGTGATCCTCCTGTGCCGCTGAGATTACAGGCATGCTCCACTGCACCTGACAGTACCATTCCTTCTTGAATACTGCTTTCCTTCATATCATGTTTATAAAAAGCTTTTTTGTAAGTCAGAAAAATAAATTCAGGGAGAAGTCTACCTGTAACTTGAAAATAACATTCCTTCTGAATAAATGTGGCAGAGACTTTGAGGTGACCTGTGGTGCTCATGCTCATTTTGCCTTTTTTCTCTGATTGGTCAGTTTATTTCTGTTCAGATTTTGACCACCTCACAGATTTTTTAGTATTTCCTTATAATGGTGTAGATAACATACTATGGGAGTATGGGAGTAAGTAGAAATATATTTGTACTCCTTATTACACTTTCATTGATTTATCTTTTTAAAGCCTCCGTTACATTTTTGTTCCTTTCTTTTGCCACCAACTTTAATTTATGTAGCAAAACAGACATTTTTGAAATGGTTTCATCTCTTCTTTGAAATGTAAATTCCTTAAGGACAGAGACTTTTGTTGTAGGATTTGCCTCAAAGTGCCATATATGTAACTTTGCACATAGTAAGCATTCTTTAGCATCCACTGAGTGAAAGCTGCTATTCATATTAATTTAAATATTAATGATCATTGTTAAACCTTGAGATGATCTACTTATCTCAGTGTTTCAAGTTAAAATAAATAATCAGAGTCTTCATAAAACATATTTGGTTTGCTTATTTTAATAATCTGACAAAATATTTCTTTACATAGTCTGAGAAATGGTTTATATGAAACATAAACTTGAAATAATGGGTACTAACCTTTATTTTGACATTCAGTACATTAAAATGTGTATTAAACAATTTAAAATACTCACAAGAGATATAATGGTAACATTGAATAATTAAATTTGAGGGCACGTTGATTTTATATGATTTGTAATTCAGGAATACTCAGAAAAATCTTCTTCAGCCAATATCTTTAAGGGTTTCATTTTCAGATTTTTTAATTGGATTGATATCTGACCCAACATGTTTTTATTCACTTGTAAAAGTTGATTGAAGAAAAGAAAATTAGACTATAAAAAGTCACTTGGATTTTAATCCCTATTTTGTAATTAACTGGCTGTGATTTGGGCTATTATTTAACATTTTAGAATGCATGTTTCCAACTGGGATGGATAGTAGACTGACATAGTTCATAGTTCTGTTAACTGTGAATATTGTTAAGTGAGGTAGAAGAATATTCTCTGACACCAGCTCCAGTTTTCTCATAAATGTGATAGAATAATAATTAGAGTAAGTTGCATAAAATGAAAATGTACATATGGTAATATGCTTGGTTTTAATATTAAATGGAAGCTTTACAATAATTAAGATGTGTTATTCTTAAAAATACTGAGAAATTGGTATTTAAAACTAATAATTAAACACCCACATACAACATTTATTAAAAAAAAATTTTTTTCCAAGCCAGTGTGTGTGTTGCATACCCATAATCCTAGCTACACAGGAGTCTAAGGAGGGATGATCATGAATTTGAACTCAGGCTAGGCAACATAATGACCCTATCTAAAAGGAAGAGAAAAAAATAATTTTTGCAAATTCATTTTAATTAAAATGGACTTTACCATTGGATTAGCACAAAATTCTTAACTGTGATATAAAAGATGTGAACCATAAAAAAAGAATTACTAAACTTAAAGTTGAACACATCTGCTCTTCTGTTAATATAAAAGAGACATTACAGAATGGGAAAAACATTTTAAACTCTCAAACTTGTAAAAGGACCTGTGTCAGCATACAGAAAGGAATTTCAAACTATAGTGGAATACAACTTGGCAATAAACTTTACAGAAGTTGTGCTACAATGTTGATGAATTTCAATAGTTTGAGTGGATAACGCTACACAAAAGATTATATACTGCATGACTCAACTTATATAGAATTTTAGGAAATCTAAAATAATATATGATAACAGAAAATGGACATGTGTTTGTCTAAGGGTGAATGGAGAATAGTGAGAGGAAAGAGGTATCAAAATTGTGAGAAAATATTGAAGACTGAAGAATATGCTCATTTTGAGGTGATGGTTTCATAAATGTGCATATATGTCAAGACTTATCAAATTTAAAATCATTGGTTTGGATGAGGAATTTTGGACAAGAACCCCCAAAAGCATAGGAAACAAAGACAATGATAGACAAATGGGATTCCCTCAAACTAAAAAGCTTTGCACATCAAAAGGAAACAATAAGCAAAGTAAAAATCTAATGCACAGAGTGGGAAATAATATTTGCAAATTATTCATATAACAAATGGTTGACACCCAGAACATATTAAGAACTCCAAAATTGCAGTAGTAATAATAATAAAAACAGCAACAACAATAACACATATTTAAAATATTGGCAATAGAGCTAAATAGACACTTCTCAAAAAAGACACACAAATGTCCAACAGTTATATGGAAAAAGTGCTCAACATCACTCATCTAAACCACAGTGAGATATCACCTCACCAGAGTAAGAATGGCTCAGATGAAAATGACTAATCATAGCAAATGTTGACAAAGGTGTAGAGAAGAAAACCCTTGTATATTATTGGGTGGAATATTAATTAAAGCAGCCTCTATGGAGATTCCTCAAAAGATTAAAATTAGAACACCATATGTTTAGCAATCCCACCTCTGGGTATACATCCAAAGAAAATGAAATCAGTAAATTGAAGAGACATCTGCCCTCCCAAGTTCTTTGTATCACTATTCATAATAGCCAATAAATGGAAACAACCTAAATGTCTATCAGTTGAAGAAGTAATAAGGAAAATATAGTATATAGTATGTTTACTTAATGTGATATGCTTCAGCCACATAAAGGAATGAAATTCTCCTTTGTAAGGATGTGGATGAAACTGGGTATCATTGGTCCAAGTGAAATAAGCCAGGCACAGAGAGATAGCTATTGCCTGATCTCACTGATATATAGAATTTTTAAATGTTGATCTCATAGTGAGTTTAGAATGGTGGTTACCAGAACCTGAGGATAGTAGGGGGAAGAAAAGTTGGGGAAAATGTTGATCAAGGAGTATTAAGTTGCAGTTAGAAGAAAGGAGCTCTTGTCTAATATTGCATAGTAGGGTGACTATGGATAATAGCAATATGCCACACATTTCAAAAAATCTAGTTGAAAGGATTCTGAAAATTTTCACCACAAGAGAAATGATAAATGTTTGAGGACATAGATATGTTTAATCTGATTTAATCATTATACAACATTGCACTCTATTAATATGGAAAGTTGAAATGTTTTTATATATCAGTTTAAAAGAAATTAAAATTAAAATCTCAAAAAATTAATTTTAATATATTTAAAAGTACAGTTTTATATATCAACAGTAAAGCTGTTAAAATTTTTATAAAATGAATTTTAAAATATGATAAAATGTCTAAATTTTCTTAGATACTTTATCATGTTTGATTGCTTTTTGTGCATTGTTGAACTAAAAATAATATAAAAAAAATAGTCCCTCATTTCCGTTACACAGCAGTGTAACATGTCTATTTTTGGCAGAATAGTAAGTGAGGAATGTTCTCATGCTGCAAAACAAATAGATTCTGGATAACACTTTAATTTATAAATAACCTAGGAACAATATTTTGCACTCAATATAGGCCCAACTAAACAAGTGAACACACAAATAGATAAACAGGCAAAAGAAAGTAGAGCTACGAGCTGTGTGTTACTTTGAGAGCATGAGGAATTGAAGACCAAGCTTTAGAACCCAATCAAAGTTGGTAATCAGACCCTAAAATCTTCAAATAGACCTGTGAACCTGTGACTCCTAAATTATTCTTAGGTCCTTACAGGGACTACCCCCATAGTGAAAGAATGAGCTAAGGAAAAATATTCACAAAATAGTACATATTACTGCCTGCAAATGCCATGATTTTATTCTCTTTTAATGTTGAGTAAATCCGATTGTGTATATATGCCACATTTTTTTTTTATCCATTCATCCACTGATAGGCATTTAGTTTGGCTCCACAGTTTAGCTATTGTGAATTGTGCTACTATAAACATTGATGTGGCTGTGTCCCTGTAGTATGCTGTTTTTAAGTCCTTTGGATATAGTCTGAGGAGAGGGATAGCTAGGTCAAATGATGGTTCCATTCCCAGATTTCCAAAGAATCTCCATACTGCTTTCCATATTGGCTGCACCAATTTTCAGTCCCACCAGCAATGTGTGAGTGTACCTTTTTCTCCTCTCCAACACTTATTGTTGTTTGTCTTCATAATAGCTGCCATTCTGACTGGAGTGAGATAATATCTTAGAGTAGTTTTGATTTGCATTTCTCTAATTGCTAGAGATGATGAGCACTTTTTCATATATTTGTTGATTGATTATATATCCTCTAATACTAAGTGAAGTTAGCCAATCCCAAAAAAACAAATGCTGAATGTTTTCTCTGATATAAGGAGGCTGACTCATAGTGGGGTAGTCGGGGGGAACATGGGAGGATTAGATGAATTCTATATAGGGAAGATTATGAATTCTAGGGAGGGAAAGGGAGGGGGCTGGGGATTATCAAGGGCTGTGGAATGTGATGGGCATCATTATCCAAAGTGCATGTATGAAGAATTGAATTAGGTGTCAACATACTTTATATATAAACAGAGATATGAAAAATTGTGGTATATTTGTGTAATAAGAATCTTAATGAAAAATAAAACAAAGTACATGTATAAAGGCATGAATTGGTGTGAACATACTCTATATACAAAGATATGAAAAATTGTACTCTATATGTGTAATAAGAATTGTAATGCATTCCACTGTCATGTATTTTAAAAAAATGAAATCAATAAAACTAAAAAAAAAAAAAAAAACAATAGTACATGTTACTAAGAAATTTGTGCTTTCCAAGTTTGCTACATAGGAAAGTATTCATAATATTCTTTACAGATAGTTCATAGTCATTAGCCTACTCTCATACAGATCTTGTGTTCAAATTCACACTAACCATTTAGTCACCAAAGCCTCAAACCAGTACTAGAGAGGTGCTAGGCTGGGGACACACTTTGAGCAGAGGCAGCACAAGCCTTTTCTGGTTCAAAACACTTTGCACTGGGGCTTTCAGGTTTCCATAAGTTGTTTTCTACAAAATGTTTGCTCCCAATTTAGAAAAATAATTACCAAGTATGAAGGAAGTCAGCTTTTGTAGTTGAGCAATATCAGGCTTCAGTTTCTTATATTAACATTATCAGGTAAATAAAATCTTATGTTTCAAATGTATAAAATATTTAATATATAATAAAAAATTAGGATACTACAGAACTATCCAAAATGCTATGCAGATATTTTTTAAAAATTCAATGCATATTTTATATGTCAAAATATAAAATTGTTAATTAAAAAACTCAATTGATTCAGTGAACAGTAGATTAAACATACTTGAAGAAATCATGATTTGAAAGATAAAACTGGATATATTTCTAAAAAAAAATGAAGGCAAAAAGAGAACGGTATGGAAAATGTGAAAAGAGGTAAATCATATTTGAAAAGTTTGCTATTTATCTACTCAGAATTTCAGAAAAATATAAAAAATAATAAGGAAGTACCAATATTCAAAGTGATAATTGCTTAAAATATCATGTAATAATATAGACCAAATAATAAAAGCACTATGCATACCAAGTATGCAAAAGTAAAAGAAATTTGTATTTTAACATGTGGCAGTAAAAATGTTCAAAAACTATAACAAGACATAAAAGGCATATATATATATATATATATATATATATATATATATATATATATGTGTGTGTGTGTGTGTGTGTGTGTGTTTAAATAAAATTTTAGGGACAGCTGATTTTTCAACAGGCATGAGGCAAAGTAGCTATGCACAAGTTGCAATGTTCCAAGAAAAAGAGAGAGGAGAAAAAACAACAACAACAGACTAGCTTTGTAATCTCATAACCTAACTTTCATAAACCAGGACAAAATAGAATTATTTTAAGATAAGCATAAACTAAGCAATTTGACCACAAAGATATTGTTGATATAAAACTCATAAGAGATGTACTTCATTAAGAAAGACAATGACCATAAAATAGAAAACAAGTTGGCAAATACTTCCTATATGAATACTGTATGTGTGTAAGTAATGGTGACACCCATAAAGCAAGGGAAAGATTAAGCTGTCAGGTAGCAGTAGCTTTTCATTATGGGTGACAGTAAGCATTTGGGAGTTAGGCTCTTTTCTCTCTGTGAACCATGAAGAGACCTTAGTGTAACTCAACTGGTTAGGTGGATTTGAAGAACTGAATTTGTATCTGTTTGATGATGAACAAGTTAAATTTTTGATACCTCTTAGTATTCTGTAAAATAGGAAATACAATAGAATGCAACACAGGGTTTTTATAAGGATTAAATGAATTAATGTACATGAAGGTCTAGAATAATGCCTAACACATTAAACTATGGAAGTATATCTATTATTTCTGATGTTGTTTTGTTTTCAATGTTATGCATTTCAAAATAAAGGTTAGATATGAAAATGTTTATTATTATTATTATTATTATTATTATTATTATTATTATTATGCTGGGGATTGAACCCAGGGCCTTGTGCATGTGGGGCAAGGACTTGACCAAATGAGCTATATCCTCAGCCTTCCCCTACTACTTTTATAAGGATACTTTGATACCAGAACAAACCCTAAAATTTGAAAAAAGTAAAAATTATATGCCAGTCAGATACACAAAGTTTAAAAATATTAAACAATAAAAGTATAATGTAGTTTGTCATACAAAATCAACCAATATACAAAGTATATAATTTATATCTTGACCAAGGAATACTTGTTCATTAATACAAGGATGGTTTAGCATTGTTAATACAAGTTATCTATTTGTGTAAATTAAAAATAAAAAGGGATATGATTATCTCAATTGATTAAAAAATCTAATCTAAAATAGTTCAACCCTTCATGTTAAAAGACACTTAGAAATACAGAAAAAGATAGAAATTCCCTTAAACAAATGAAGGTTCTTAATTAAAAATATGGGCAAGTCATCATAGACATATCCTTGAAAAGCAATGTCACAAACCGAATCAGGGCATCTAGTATCTGATTCTAATCTGTCAATACAAAACAGAAAAAAATAACACACAAAGAAATAATGAAAGAGTTATAGTCCTCAGTGTCACAGTGAATCTCTATAAGGAGAACATCATATGTAATGTGAATGGTGCCTCCTGAATATACCATAACACAGCCTGATTTACAGATAAGAAAAATGAGGTGAAATTGCCATCACTCACAGAGAAATGATTATCTGTGTAACAATCCCAGTTATTCACACAGACCATTAGAACTAATAATTGACTTTAGTCAAATCAATAAACAAACATGAATAGTACTAGTACCAGAAAAACAATAATAGGAATAAAAAATAATGACAATAACACATCCCATTACTCAAAATTATATGCTTCTTCAGAATATTGTTACCTAAAAATATGAAAAGTCATTTGGAAAGAGAAAACTGTAAAGCTGGATTGAACAATATTTAATAAATGAAAAGATAGGCATATTTAGAGATGGGAATCTCAAGATCATATGGAAGTAACTTCTCCTTAAGTAAACGTATATATTCAATGCAATTCTTTTGGGAATTTGCAAGAGTTCATTTTCTAAGCAGAAAATAAGAATTTGATCTTAAAATTCATATAAAAGAACCAATAAATCATAGCAGTGAACATGATTTTTAAGACTAGAATATTAGCAATACCAGATAGCAAAAGTTATAATAAAGATATAATAGTAATATACAAGAATGTCCACACATACATACAGAAGTATATACATATATAAATGAATTTTATGTATATTATTATTATTGTTATTATTGTTAATATTATTGTGCTGGGGATTGAACCCAGGGCCTTGTGCATGTGATGCAAGCCCACTACAACATACACATGTGTGCACAGGTCAGACACTAATATACATGCAAGTATATATATATATATATATATATATATATATATATATAAATATATATCCATGTTATCCATGTTATGTAGATATCAATGTATGTATCTCTATATGTATATGCGTTAATATGTTTGTTTTATCATATATATATACATACACACACACACACACACATGTATCTCTCTATGCAGATATAAGTATGTACAACTAGAGAAAGATTGAAAAAGAAAAAAATTGTGAGATTAAAGGTAATAAAGAAATTATGAAAACTGACAACAAATTCCATGTAAACTTAATACATAATTAAATTTATATTGTAAAATAATTAGTATTAAGAATAGTGGGATAACTGTAACTTGAATACAGAAAGATTTAAAGAGCCAGAAAATGATTAATCTTTAAAGAGTCATATACTTAACTGCTTTTTAAAATTTAATAAGAGCTACCACAAAATTAAGCTACAAATAAGCTACAAATTGAAGATACTAGCAAATTGTGTCATTCCAAGAATTTGGAATGAATATGTATATATGAAGATTTCCCTTAGTCAAAGAATGACAAGCAACAATCTAATAATAACAAGTAAGTATATAAATAAAATTTATTAAACAGATGCAAGTATAAGGAATAATGTATAAAAACATTCTCATTAATAATCGGGAATGTGTGCATCTTGGTAGTTTTAAAACTTTTACAATTTTGTGATTTTTTGGATGGTCCTTTCATCCAGAGCTGGATCTCTGTCTCCTCTTAAATCTGAGTGGGTTTATGATGACTTCAGCCAGTCAAAAGTATTGACATATCGAACCTATGGTTTGCTACTCTGGATTTAGATCATAAAAGGCCATGACCATTCACACTCAGTCCTATGATGACTTTCTAGCAGGTCTGACTCCCCTGAGATCACTGCACTGTGAAGAAGCGTGTGGAGGCATTTAGGTCTTGAAGTCTCAGTTGCTTGTTATCATCAGTTGTTTAGAACTTCCTACATGATGTCATGGGTGTTACGGTTGTGGAATGATCTGAATTAAGGATTCATATGAACAGTGAATATAAAATGGTTATTCTTTTATGCAATTAAGTTTCAGGCTAGTTTGTTATGCAGCAAAATAGTAATAGTAATAGTAATAATAGTAATAGGAACATGCTTTGAAACAATACTATTTCATATCCCGTGTATTGTTAAAGAATAAACACTGGTATTCCCTGTTTTGCACTTGTATCTAAGGAGAGATGGAGAAAACTATATTCAAGAGTAGATTTTTAATAGTGAAAATCTGAAAGCAGTTGACAAGAAATGTGTAGATAAAATTTGCTTTATTAATACAGTAAGTACATGTCTGGTATGCAGTAGATACTTTTAATTTATTGATTAAATCTATGGATCAATATAATAATACATTAAATTGAATAAATGGTCCTTAATTGTCAACCTAGATTATGCTTTAAAAGCAGAAGCTATATAATATGTTAGCATAATTCCATCTAGAGAATTTTTAAGATACCTTATTTATTTGTGTGTGTGTGTGTATATATATATATATATACATATATATGTATATATATACATATGTGTATATATATACATATATATGTATATATATATATATATATATAGAGAGAGAGAGAGAGAGAGAGAGAGAGAGAGAGTGTAGGTATGATAAAATACAAAAGCATATGTGGGAAATAATCCATACCAAATAGGAATAACTATAGCCTTTCATCAATGATAGAAATGAGGGTATCAAACATTTAAATTAATTAATACAGAAATCCTAAACCACATACAGTAAAACATTGATTGGGTGGTCTGGTGCTGAGGTATATATGAATAATGTCTCTTCACTTTTGTTTATATTTTTGAAACTTAATATACTTTTCAATGCCTTCATAGTACTCTTTAAATTACGAATAAATCTAGTAAAATTAGTGCTATGTTAGAGATATATGGAGAACCACTCCATATTGTAGGGTATATCCTTGGCAAAGGGTACCAGGTATGCAAAGAAATAGCAATTTGATGCCTGGGGCCTTCAGGCCATGGAGTCTACATGACAACCACTGGAACATTTCATCAAATAAATATCTTGGTCACTCTGGCATTTTAGAAGAATCACTCTGGAAGCACAGTTTATAAGGTAATATGCAATGTGAAACATTAGGTGCAATCACAGATATGCTATTGGACCAACACAGTCAATGGTGATGGAGAGGAAGAGATATGATTAAAGAAATATTCGTGAGGCAGTATTGAGACAATCTAGTGACCCAATGGATGTGACAATGTAAGAGGGGAGGGCTTATAAATCTTTAGATCCAAGTGAATACATGTTGTCTTCACTGGCATGTGATGCAAGAAAAAGACCACGTTTTGAGAACTCAATGGTGAGCCTGTTGTTTGAATATCAATGTGGTTCATATTTGGGGCTTTAAGAAGGCTATATGTGGTTTGTAGAATGTTCCAAGGAAACCATGCAGAGTAGGATCAATACATGGGAGGGGGCATTTGAGAATGTCATTGTCCAGGACAAAAAACAATGATTTAAATGTGCTCCTGATTTCCTTGAGACATTTTAAATAGGAATCTTCACAATTTAATTCCAGCCAATTTTTATTGAGGATCTACTTGATGTCACATTCAACCCTTTAAATTACGGTAAAGGCTGGGACTGAATCCCTGAAATTCTGTTTTCAATATATGTCAAATACTCTGTAGCATCAGTAATGTACCACACTCTTTTCTTATTTCTGGTATATATCACATGCTTCATTTGCCTCCTGTGAATACCTTGTCATTCTCATTCTCTGGCCTCTCTCTTCCTTACCTCAGATCTCAATGTACATGTCTCCTCCAACAGGGAAGACTCCCTGACTCATTACCCTCCCTCCTCAGGTTGGAGACATTCTTCAAAACAGACTGTATCTTTGTCACTGGCATAATCTTCTGCTCAATCTGGTGCCTGACAATAGGTATTTGGTAAGTGCTTATTAAATATTAAATGTTGTTTAAGACCTAGGTCAAGCACACTAGGGGCATATCATCAAATGTTAGTATAGAACAGTTTGCTTGGATCCCCTCTGATGCTTTATGGCATGTCCATGTATCTCTTTCCAGTTGATTATAAATAACTCAAAGTTCAGGACTATAGAATTTCCTTTTCTGGCCTTGCCATCTTTCCTACCACAGTGTTCAGATAATGTGTACAGCATTCATTTGAGCGATATTTTAGGCTACTAATGAGATCAGTTGTTTTGCAATCTATGTCCATATTGACTTTTCTACAGCAAACCTAATGATTTGTTTATTTAACTGAGGGCTGATTTCCCCATTAGGGCCTATTAGCACCTCAAAATTGGCTTTGTAAACCTGGTAAAACCTGATGATTAGCAGCAATTACTAATTTGTTAGATCCTTTACGTCAAATTTAAATAGAGGAGCGGAACACTTCAAGGTAATGGCTTTATCTGGTTATGATTTTGGAAAAAGGGCAAATTTGCCTATATAATTTCTCAAATTCCTATGGCTGAGAGATGATTCTTATATTCATCATTTCCTTAGGTTTTGAATTATTTTTGCTGCATTTTCATAAAACAAACAAACAAAAAAAGACTGGCATTTATCTGAGCAGTGAAAATTAAAACGTGTAAAGAATTAGTTCTAAATTTGTGTTTTACTATTAGAGATAGAGATGGGCTGGGTTGGTGATTTTTTTTCAATTCTTACTTTTTTTAAAAAATGTAGTCCTCTGTGCTTGAGAAAGAGATGGAGGGAAATGAGAGTGAGAAACTGAACAGTTGACTGATGACCTTTTAAATGGATCAAAACAACATTCTATTTATATCCACTGGGAAATGCTCATCCCTTTGAAGGCATCTCACAGCCTCTTTATCCTATGTGGCCTTTTTAGGTGTTCTGTTTTAATCCTGATCTAAATAAAGAAAGTAAATGCTGCACAAGATCAAATTTACAGTCTAGCTAAATGAGCAATCCATTAGGTTGGAAACTCGGTAGAAGCTGCATTGCTGTGGCCATTGATTTCTGTTTCCTGGCATCAACCTGGCCTGGTATCCATTGAGCACAGGCTCCTGTCAGTATATCCTTTCCTCACCTATCAGCCCCTCCTGGAGAGCCCCAGGAGGCCTCTGTAACATATCTCTTTGTAGAATCATCACTTTGATGGTGAAAACTTCAATGTGACTCCAACAGGGTCCTGAAGATTCTTGTGTGTTCACCATTTTCATCACTGATAGAATTCTTGTTGTTTTAAACCTAAAACCAATGCAAAACAGGACCAGTGAAAGTAAACAGTGCTGAGATTTCATTACACCACTATCTCAGACATTTAAAATGTATGGTAAGAAAGTTTGGGTCAAGTAAACAAAAGATAAGCAGCTTTCTTTTTAAAAATTCACTCACAAGATCCATCTTACTTTCTGCCATTGTCAGAAAGTAGATTTTTTTTTTTTTAAGTGGAGTCATTGAAAAGAAAAGCACATAGGGCACAGTCTGTCAGGGAAGTTTTATCTCACCAGGTTGCTTGTTTTGGAAACTCAGACACCTAATGGAGCTGAGGGAAAAATCTTTCTTTAGGTTGGTAAGGAAATATCAGGTGGATTCCTTAAGTTGTGGATTTCTTTCAAATTTTTGCCCACACTGAACTGAAAGAGAATTCCAAGCTTTTAATAGGCCCTAAAGAAACAGAAAATAATAAAAGCAGAGTTGGGAGCATGGTGGTCAGATGCCTTATCTTTCAACTGAAGACATTCCAGAAAATGAAGAGAGGTTCTGGGAAATTAAGCCAGTGCAAAAGCATAGAGGACTAATGCCTGGAAAACTGGGACCTGTGGTCACTCTAATTACAAGGAGAGGACAATTAAAAATGAAATGCTAACAGGATCTATTAGTCTGAAGGACTGGAGTTTAGTTTGGCATACAGTGATATTTATTTGACAAATCTGATGAATAAATATGAAGCCAGCCTCCTATATTAATGTGGAAGGTGAATAATTTGATTGGAGTTATTAAGACCATTAAAACTGATTGCTTTAAGATTTGTTGTTATTCTGTTAGATTAAAAGATAAATCAATGTCAGCTTGTTCCCTGGCCCTCCCAACTAAATCAATCAATGACTAACTTAGTGTGTGCCTTCTGTTTCCAGTCATTTTGGTTTCATTTTTACAGGCTGATTTTTGCCCTTGAAAGTACTGTTAGTTGAATGCATGTAGAATGTGAGCCGATGTCACTTCTTCCATTATAGTGGCTGAAACTTTTTATTCAAAAAGGTATAGTTACTTTGCTTGGTGGAATTGAGACCTTGCACATCTTGAAACCACTTAGAAGAAATGTGCACATGATTTATAGAATAAGCAAACAAAGAATGACCTTTCCTGAACTGATTAACAGTGCTATTCCTCAGAATGGCAGTTTACTATACATTCACACACACTGAACGACGTTATAAATGTATATAAGGTACAATACAAAATAAAAACATGAAAATATAATGGGATCAAAATAAAATTTGAATCAGACTCTTAGTTCTAGTAGTGTAGGCAGGAAAAAGCAAATTATTTTCCCTGAGCCTTTCTTTTTTTTCCTAGAAAAAATTATGGGAAATTTAAGAAGGTCATGGAAAACACTATTTCATTTTCATTTTTAATATTAAACTATATTTAGTCTTTAATTATAAATACTTCCATACATAATAAAGTGATACCTGCCTTAAAATGGAGTAGAATTCAATTAACTTAAAGACAATGGAAACTAAGTAGGACAGATAGACTTAGATGGAGAGAAATATTTAATTTATTATTACTTTTCTGACAAACTCTGTTATTCCTTTGGTGACCCAGATCATTATGTGACCAAAAGAGGGGTATGATATAAAACCATTTGGAAATCAATTCTAACTTGTCAGGCTGACCACTTTTGTAGCAACAGGAAGCACTTAGAAAGAGCATAAAATTTCAGATCATTTTTTTTAAATTTCTATATTGTAATGTGAGACTCTTTTAAATCAGGAGAGGTATTTAGAATGGTTGGATTATCACACTTTAACAATGTACATGCAGATTCACATTGTGATAACAAATACCTTTCATGGGGATGATAAACTTATTCACCAAAAATAACAATCCCTTAATGTTGATATATTGATTGCTATTGGTGTTTAAGTTCCTTGAAGGCTAACCATCTTTTCACATCTCTATCACTTGGTTCTCTGTTGAGTAACAGAGCTGGGGAGTGCTTTCTAAAAGCAATGTAAATATATAAAACTGAAATGTTAATATTATCCTCGAATCAATGAAGTGTCATTGTAGTCATATTACTTCGCTTGTTTCTTTTTGGTTAAAAAACAGAATCATGTGAGGTTCCTCTTTTGGAGGAAATTCTTCAGAAATCCATGCTAAATATGTTCTTCCGTACCTCTTCCCCCAAACAATATTTAATTTACCACAGCTTCATGCTCATGGTGACATTTAATAAGTATTTCTGGTCCATAGTTGCAAACTGAGTATTTTAAAGTCAACTTAATAATCTTCCAGCACTGTTCACAATTCAGTTTATTTTAGTATAAAGTTAAGTTTTTGAATTTTATTTAAACAGTTCTTTTTTCCATGAATCTCAGTAAGTGTAAGTAAATATAAGGAAATGCTATTAATGTGGGGAGAACTATTGCTACAAAAAAATTGAGAAGTAGTCAAATCTCTTTTGTGCTCTGCCCACACTTCCTTTGGGCACTCATCTCAGTGGTCAAGGAAGCCACTGTTTCCTCATTGCCCAGGCTCCTTCCTATGAAGGCCAGGAACAAAGGAAGTGCATATTATACTTTTGTACTTTAAACAAAACCATGGAATTGGCAATTTTGAGACAATGGATACTATTTTACGATGCATATGGATGGTCCCAACATGAAAACATGACTGTCTTTTAAGATAACAAACCTATTCAGACAAATAGACAAGCTGACCTTTGAAGAATCCTCAGTTAATATGATCATCTTTTATTTAAAACCCTTCACAATGATCATCTGAAATAAGAAAGCAAAGGTCAAACCAAGGCTATATTTTAAATGTTCATTTTTAACCTAAATCTATTAAAGCAAAATGATATTTAGAAATGACCCATTTTTTTCAATATTCACGTTTGAGAACAATTTATGTTTGAAAATATGGATTGTCAGTATGATTTTTCCCTGGATGAGTTGGGAGAAAGCTGCTTTGGATTTTTGCAAAGTATCAGAGCTTGGGCATGGAAGAGAATGTCAGAGCTGCTGCAGCAGATAGAAAGATATTTCTGTTTCCTTGCCTCCATCGTGTTGCTGCTGATCTACATTTTCTGTTTCCAGTGTCCTTAAGTGACATGGAACCATGCAGGGGTCTACCTCATCTGGTGCATGGCTCAGCTGGGTTTCTTGGGAGCTCAAAAAAACAGAATGTACTGTCATGTCAGAGATACAATTGAGAAATAATGTATTTCTCATAAAGGGAAGGAAAATAATTAAAATGTGTTGAGCATCATTCCATTTTTCCATGGCATGAAGGCATCTTGCTACTGGAGAAAAACAATGAGTAGTAGAACCGAAGGTAGAAGAATAGTAAAAGACTAGTAAACCTTTTACATTCACACTGTTCCAAAATATTTCAAATAACTAAATGAAGAGAGCTTCCTTAAGAAGGTAGCTTCAAACAAGAGGGGGGTAAAAACCTTTTTTATGTCAGACAACATGTCAGAGGAAAACAATAAATCCTCTGTCCTTGATAACAATAACAGGCTGACTTTAAACAGTCCTAGAGCTCAGATAAGAATGTGCAAGGTTTATTCCTATAAGCATAGAGAGGATTCCTCCTTATTCATCTGTCAGACTCTTTGATATTTTTCTGATGTTTCCCTGGTGAACATTTTTCCTTTTAGGAGTTTTTATTCTGAGAACAAACTTCTTTTCTTTTAAGTGAAATGACTGTAATAAAGTGTGCAGAATTAATCACTTAGAAGATTGATATTCTCAGGATTAATGTCCTTTCTGTAGCCATGTGGTATGATTAAAAGAAAGAGAAAGAAAGGAGGAAAAGAACAGAACAGAAAAAAGACAAAGAAATACTCCCATGCTTCTCTTCTCTACTGACAGTACACTGACCTTTACCAGAGGGTACTTCCCAGGATAATTACAGGGTTCTTTGAACCTGAATCAATATGTTTTCTATTCTACTTTTAAATATCTTGTTTCCCCCACTCTTTCCTAGAAAAAGATGCAAATAATTTGACAGTACATTCCCTATAAGAATTCAGAGGTGGTATTAATAGTTTTTTTGCAGACCAGGATAGGTTAATATGTTGGTCAGATGTTTTTATCACTGTGAACAAAATACATGACAAGAACAACTTAGATGAGGAAGTTTATTTCAACCTCAAGATTTCAGAGTTTCAATCTATGATCTTTATAGCTTTGGGCTGAAGATGAGGCAGAACACCATGGCCAAAGTGAGTGGTGGAAGAAAGATGCTTAGCTCATGGCAGCCAGGAAGAAGAGAGCAAGAGTGAGGAGCCAGTGACAAAATATCCCCAGGAGCTCATGTTCCAGCCATGCCCCACCTACCTACTGTTATCATTCAAATGAATAATGCATTAAGTGAATTAATGTGCTGATTAGGTTATAGGTACCATATTCTAACTGTTTCACTTCCAAATATTCCTGCATTAACTAACAAATGAGCTTTTGCAGGGGACACCTCATATACAAACCATAATATCTAGGTTACACCAACATAATAGACTACCTCCACATCATATTGGTTTAACAGGACAAAATGCATTTTTTCCTAAGCTTATATGTTCCACAAGAGCCAACTGAGAGAGTTTGCTATACACAGTCATGGATTCAGGCTGGCAAAGATTCTACTATCTCGAAGCTGAACTGTACAGAATAGGTGTCTTTGTCTCTACAGACAGAAGAGAAAACTGGAAGATATTGCTTGGTTATTGAATACTTGACTTAGTAGTGGCAAATATCATTACTACCTAAAGCCATTGGCAATTACTTGTATAAGTAAGAGGACTGTGAAGTATAATCCTGAGGTACCAAGAAGGAGAAGAAATATGAATATGGTTTTGTTCTAGAATATTCAGAGGTCTATTCTGAAGACACAAAGTTTATTAAAATGAAATTATGTCATGCCATTGAGAAAATACAAATAGGAAAAATAGAGTATTGCTAGATTTTAGTGGATTCTGTTGGGTTAAAGGACTTAAATCTTATCAGCCATGATACCCATTTGTTTTTGAGCCTTGGAATTGTTTGGGTACTATTGCAATATCTTGAGGATTAAAGCACTGTCATTTAAAGTGGAAATAAGGGTAAGGATGGAAGAAATGAATTGGTGATAGACATTCAATGGAACTTCCTCCAGGATATCAATGTTTATGACTACCTTTTCTGACAGTTTTGTAGCCATCACTGATTTGGTTTAAGTGTTTTATTCATTTTCCCTTATAATTTTCCTCTTCCAAATTTGACCTTGATTCCCCCACTCTGCCTTTATTCTCACAGTCAGAATTTTAAAAAGAAATTTGTGATTTTTATAAGAAATTACATGTTTAATAAAGATAATGAAAGTGTAACAGCAGTTGGATTGGAAATTCTCTGAAGAGTGAAGGAGAATCTACAGAACATGATTTTGAGTTCAAATGATTGAAGGAAAATTTGGGGTTAGCATTTGAAAGGGTGGATTAGTTGTTATGGTTTGGATTTGAGGTGTCCTCTTAAAGCTTTGTGAGATGAGCAGAAATGTCCAATGGTAAAATGAAAGGATTATGATGTAAGCTAATCACAGGATTAATTCATTTCATGGATTAACAACTCGACTGGATTAATAGTTGGTAGCTGTAAGCAGATAGGGCATGGTTGGAAGAAGTATAACACTAGGAGTTTGCCTTGGGTATTTTATTATCCCTTGCACTCAACCTCTTTCTGCTTCCAGTCTGCCATGCCTTGAGCTTCTTTCCTCTGACATGGCCTTCTGACATGATGCTCTGCCTACACTTTGGGCTCAGAACAATGGAGCGGACGGAAACTCTGAAAGAGAGACCCACAGATGAAAAGTGTGAGCTTGTCCTCCTTTACGTTGTTCTTGTTGGATATATTGGTTACAGTGATGCAAAGCTGACTAATACAGTAGTTTACATGAAATTACTTGAATAACACTTCCCTTAGTTAACTTTGTTTTTTTGTATAGTATTAATCTATTCTTCATGCTATTACTAGTTGTCTTTCTAAAACACAATTGTTTTCCTTTTATTTTCTATTATAAAAATCCTTTGATCATCATTATGTGGAATGGCATTTCCCAAAATGTGCAAATAATGTTACTTCACAAAGATGTTTGATGTTCAAATACATGGGCAAATACTAAGTCATATGAACAGAAATAATACGTTTTCTAGAATTTGTTAGGTAGAACTTGTTAGGTAGAACTTGACACAAGCAAAACTATTTTGAAATATATCATCCATTTTGGAATAAGAGTCATCTCGAGGTCCCTGATTCAGCTTGACCTAAACCCTAGGCAATGTTCCATTATCATGAAAAGAAAATCCAAGTAATATTCTACCATCATGCAAAGAAATTCCAAACACTCCATCATCATAAGAAAGGTAAGAAAGGTAATTGTTATCTGGGACTGAAATCCTGAAAAACATCTGGTTACTTTTAACGGTGACACCACAAGGATCCCTGACAATCGCTAGTGATGGACTAACTACAAACATTCCTCCTTCCCTCTTCCCTCTTTCCCCTGTTATCACCCCAGGCTGTAAGGAGAAGATGGGTCGCAGTCTCCACTGCACCCCCCTCCTCAGGTTCAACCTGAATAAACCTGTGTTACTGTTGAGCCACCTCTCTTTCTCTCTTTATTTCTTCTTTTGCTGCATTCCTTACAGAATTTATTACTAGCAAATTTCTAGGATGAGGAATACTAGGCAATGCTATTCAAAGCTGCTTGGCTATAGAACTGTTGTCTTTCAGTATAGATATTCTTTAGAGTTAAATGACTGTAAGGATAGAGAACATGAATCAAGGTGTATACCACTCATTAAATGTAGCACCTATAGTCACCAAAATATGTGTGTGTGTGTGTTAGGAAGTGGGGTGCTCCCTTCACAAAATAAGTTGATTCCTACTGTAGATATCAGATGGTATTCTCCAATTCAATTCAATTGTGATATTACCTGTAAATCATGCCAAATCCCACAAGTCAAGTGTTCTATTCCACAAGACATTTCAGATACCAGTTGTAAGTGGTAGGTTATGACTAACCTACTATGAATTATAAATTTCTATGACCCCCTTCTTGGGTTTAAATAATGTGGTAAAAGAGTGCAAAAAACTTGAGGAATCACTTATGGAAGAGAGCACAGGGTGAGGTCTGGTGGAAGAGGACCCGAGCTTCCATGCTCTTTCCAAATGCACTATCTTCCACGAAGCTTCCAAAATCTTGCCCTTTGGGTTTTTACAGAAACTTCATTACATATACAAGACTGATTAAGTCATTGATATTAGTGATCAACTTAATTTCAACCCTCCTGCATCCTGAGAAGTGGGAGGGTGAGGCTGAAAAGTGCTAACCTTCTCATCATATCTTGGTGTTTCTTATGACCTGCTGCCATTCTTCCAAAGGTTATCTAGGTGTCACCAACCACCAGCTATCCATCATCACATGAAGAACATGCTCTCTCCAAGGGTTTCATAAGCCTTAGGTCAGAAAATGGGCATGAAGACCAAGTACATCTTATAATATTACAGTGACATAATGCAGACAAATTACAAACATTGTAGAGTTTTGAAGTTGAATTCTTCTGTGATTTTTAGTGAAATCGAGACTAAACAGTTTTAATTCCTCCAAGAAAGATTCTAGTAAGTAAAGTGAGAACTCTGGTTTGTCAATGGTAGGGGGAAAAGAAAGATATTTAAAGTAATAGAAAGGGGATTTGACATATAGAGTTAACAAAACTCTGGCCAATCATATTGAAAGGTCAGATTTTAAATGTTTCTTACACAATTTAAAACTTTCATATTTGCAAAATGTTTCATATTTTATAATGCATTTCCACACTGCTTTTATTTGTGCTTAACAGTAATGAACTTTGCAAGGACTCTAGGAGATAAATATTTCACTGAAATAGACTTCCTGATGTGAAAACCAAATCAACAATGATCCTCCCATTAGGGGATAACTGCATTAACATTTTGCTCTATTTGCTTCTATACATACTATAATACTTTATGTTTTTCAAAAGAAGGAGTCAAACTGTACATTTAGTTGTATACTGCATTGTTTTCCATTCAAATGCTTATTTTATGCATTTTCTCCACAAAATTAGAATTAGAATTCTATTATATCAATATAATAACTTGGGAACAACTAATATTTGTACAATATTTTTTATTCTCATACAATTTTCCTGTATGTATTCAAGTGTGTTTAGGCTTCTCAGTATAGGTTAATGGGTTTCTTGAAACTAAGTATTGTGCGCCACTCTTGAAGATCCTATTCTTCATGTTCAATACTATAATTTATGATTTAAGAATTCTTATTTCCTTCTTTTCCTTATTCAACTTTTCATAGAAGCATTTATTTGAAAATATGTAAGGAGTTGGTAGAATCTCTTCATTCCAATGAGGAAATGCCTCAGCTTTTTGTGAGCTCATTTGTCTCAACTGATGGAATTTAAATCTGAGGTTATTGAACATGGTTACGACTATTTCCTTTCCTTTAGTTGTATTTTGTTATTAGGAAATCTCTCCTTTCTAGTGCTTCCACATGGAAGAGTGAAGAATAATTCTAACTTATAATCATCAAATCGTTTATGTAGTCACTTTCTCAGGCCCTTTGGGAGATTATACTGAGGCTGTAGCAGTACAACGTTAATGAAGTATTACAAACTATACTGCAATGTTATGTAGAACAGATAATTTTGAATCCCTAGATTTATGTTTCAAATGATGCCTCCTCTATTTGGAAAATCTTATGCTCACATTAACTCATCACTAAAAACAAGTTTGTACATGAAATTAATGAATATTTCCTTTAAAAGTTCTAGATACTTATAAAGAATTTTAGTCTTGCAAGCTTTAATATCATGACGTTGAAATAGGAGAAACAGGAGTGTACAGTAGAAGGAAAAATAAAAGGTAATAAAAGTAGAAATGACAAATTTAAACTTTCAGCAAATAAAATTGAAGCCAAGTTTTTGTTAAACTTATCAAACAACCTTTATCAGATTCTGTCTTCCAGACATAGAAAAGCATACAAGCATTCTCCCTAGTGGGACTTATGAGAATCCTGGGGTAAACCTTTCAGTTTGATTTTCAATTCTTGGATATTAGTGTATTTTCAATGTTTATTCTCCCTTTCCCCCTCCATACACTGATAAATCAGTGGTGAGCACCATTTTTTTTTCCCCTGAGTCTTCCTCTGACATAAATTCTGTACTTTCTATGTATTCCATTTCTTTTTGCATATTTAAAGGGCATGGAAATTGATAGAAATTTTGAAAATAACTTGGGTTTTGTTTTACTTTTGTGAAGAAGAATGGCTACTCTGTAGTAAATTCCAGAAAAAAATGACTAAAGTGACTTTTTAAAGTCTTCCTATATTAAAATTCATTAATATATATTTTACTTTAATATTTACTGAATTCATAAATTATAACTTAATTGGAGCCATAATAAATGAATTATGGAAGCCAAGATATTAAATAATGTAAACCCCATCTGATATGAGAACAATTGTCTCTGAACAACAACAAAAAAGTCTAAACCTATAGATAGAAATATTCCATTCATTTAATAATCTCTCAAAATTACTTACAGTTTCAAGTTAAGGTACTTTTTAGAACACATTCAAGTTAAAATGTTTCAAGTGTTTGAAGTGGGAGCCGCCCACCATCCATGCTTCTCTATGGAAAAAGTGACAAAGGCTTTTGCATTTGCCGTTTTGAAGATTGACAATGCACTATGTAGGATAGCTGCCCACAGGAGTGAGGCCACTGCAGAGAGGGATGGGAGGGTAATGAAGTTCCTCTTTCTTTGTGGCTAATGTTCTTGTATATTCTGTGTGATCTTCACAAATATCCAGCTGTCGATTTCATTTTATTATTGTGAAATGTAGATGGACTTATATTACTCCATCTGCATTAACTTCTCAGACTTTTTTGTGACCCTTAAAGAGAGTAAAACGATGAGTGTATGGCATGGAGTCCTATGGAGTAAAATTGTTTCATTCAAGTGGCCATTCATTTTACTCATTCAGTAAGCATTTATGGACAAATCTTCGTTGTTGGGTACACTAAGCAAGATCCTAAAAAAATGAAAAAGTAAGTATCTCCTTTAAGAAGGTCACAATCTGTGGTATAAGTAGAGCCTACATGAATAATTGAAGTTTCAGGGAAAGTCAAAGCAGCTGTACAAGTCCTCTCAGATTTCAGGGGAAGGTAAAAAATAATTCTTCTTTGAAAATACAAAACTCCAAAAGGTGAAATTTTAACTCATACTGAAAGTGAGTATAGACTTGCTATGTAAAAGAGAAAGGAGAGACATTTCAGGCTGGATATACAGTACCAAGCAAGCTATTTCCTATCTCTGGTTTACTCAGTGGCTGGCATGTGAAGTATAGTGTATGGTAGTATAGTGGCTAAAGTTTAGTGTCTGTGTTTCAGGGAGGAAGGAAAAGAATGAGCTGTTAACTTTGGGTATATTTTTGGTGAAGTTAAAGAATTTTGATTTTATTCTGTACGTAATAAGGAGATGTAGAAAATATCAAAACAACAACTTAGGGACAGTGTTGCAGGTGGGTTTGAGTAGAAAGAAACAACAGTATCAACATCAGTTTTGAAGTCAGTTGCAAACTCCCAGGTGAGACATAATGAGAACTTCAGTTAAATCCTGGGTGGGAAGGAGGTGACAGAAGAAGGTAATGATAAAATAGGGTTATTCATTTAGTAGCTAAGAAGAACATTTCTTGTTGAAGGATGACAAATTGGATACAGATTTTTTTCTTTAGACTGTGATTTGAGACAATATTCCAAAAAGTAGATTGGTCATTGAATAAAAGTGATGATAAAGAGAAGAAAAATGAGAAAGAATATAATCAAAATACCAGGACATTAGAAGTTGTGTGTGTGTGCTTCTCTTCAGAAGGACACTGGCTTGTTTATGGAATGGTCAAATCTGATTTTCAGCTGTGTTGTAACCAACAGGCTGATGTGAGCTTTAGACACAGGTAAATTATGTCACTTTTTGGACTATCCTTCTGAGATGGATTCAAGAAGCCACCAAGTAAAATGGGTTTATACTTTAAATTACAGTGGGACAAATTTCCCATTTAACATCAGAGGAATATTTTCAGGAGTAAAAATTCGTGTTTATGCTTTACCACTGAATTTTCCTTTAGGTAGAAAGGTCTGCAGAAGCTGACTTCCACCTTCCTTGTATCTGGGTAGCTCTTGAATGGGGGGGGTGGTGGTGGTGGTGGTGCTTAAGCACAAAAACAAAATAATAAAATATATATAGCATCGAATTGTTTACTACCAGTGGGATCTGCTAACATTTCCATTGCCTAACTGAGTTGCAATGAGGCTGAGCCAGGAAAAAATTCCAGTCAAGTGCATTTGACTGTTGAAATGGAGGCAGATAATTGCAAAGCTAATGTGTGACAAGCCTGGCCGTGACATAATTAAATGTTATTCATTATTTTTTTATTGTAAAGTTATTTGAGTATTATCAATACAAGCACATGTCTACATAAACCCTATGGAGAAAAATCCAGAACTTTTCAATTCAGGAAACTATTGAATTCTGATACTATTTGCCAAGGGAAGATATAAAAATAAATTTATTTTTAAATCCTTAGGGAAACCATTTAAACATGTGGATATCAAACTCCTATTTTTATCAGTATCCTATTCCTATTCACCCATTTTATTCCAGCTCTTCATCTGGGTTGTGAGATTTTGCTAGCAAAATGCTATTCCTGTTACAGAATTAGTACAGATGCACTAAATTCCTGTAACTGCATGTTTAATCCTGATGATTATCTAATTTTCCTCACCCTACACTGAGTTCTTCCAGCTCCATGTTTTCTTTAGATCTCTAAACTTGCATCAGGAACCCAATGTGTATTCAGTGGGGTTTGTTGTTGTTGTTTTGATATTTTTAGTTACATAAATTTGAGCTGAGTTACGTGGCACATTTCTGTAATCTCAGCAACTTGGGAGGCTAAGGAAAGAGGATGGCAAGTTCAAGGCCAGCCTTGGCAACTTAGCAAGACCCTGACTCAAAATAAAAATAAAAAGGGCTGGTAATGTAGAACAGTGGTAAAGTACCTCTGACTTCAATCCCAGTTTCTAAAACCAAAAACAAACAAAATGTGTTTGAGTATTTTGTATTACATAGCATTGAGGAATGTATAGTATAGCACTTTATTTTTCCCCCATATAGTAAAACATTTAATAGCTGACAATTTTGGTTTATGAGATTCTACAGTGAAGCTTTCTCTCAGCCACCTATAATGGAGCCTGGCACACAGAGCTCTCTTAATGTTACTTCTTGCATCATTTTGTACCTTTTAAAATTTTCTCAATGACTCAAATCCTTGGCCTTTGAAATGTGTTTTGTTAACTGGAAAGGTGTAAACAGCTTATTTAACTTGACCTTCAAATGTTCCTTCCATTCTCAGTCCTTCCTATGGACATAGCACAGCCTGTCAGTATCTGCTATAGCTGGGAATTGGCATCTACCTTCCCCCAGCTCTTCTCTCTCATGATGCCAGTCATGCTTCGTCAATACTGACAAGCAATTATTAGTCTTTGTTTCTTTTACACTGTATATTGGCAAAACAATCATTGAAAGGAATTGTAGAGGTAGACACCATTATCTCTGCACTATTGCAGTAACACAGCTTTTTAGGCTTGCTGAGAATATCCATTAGTTTTGTTCTCTTATCTTAAAATGATTCCTTTTTTGCTTTGTATTGCTTCAGGAGTTGCATATTTCACCAACTTCTGCCACATTAAGAATAGATACCTTTATTTCTTCACCAACTGAGGTCTTTTTCCTACTTGCCTTTGTACTGTGCTTAAAGGCATCCTTGGTACATTTCAATTCTAGTTGTATTAGCTGTAATTTGGTTACTTTTAAAAAGACTATTTGATTCCTATGAGCTTTTTTTCGTCATCTTTATTGGTCTGGCCTCAGTTTATTAAGGCAGATCATCCTGAGTTGCATCCAAATAGACCACTTGTGTACACAGGTAAACAAGAACTTTCCTCAAAATAGAGCTAAGGAACTTCGAAATTTTTGATTGTATCAGGCCTAGGAAGTAGTGCAAAATTCGCTGAGTAAAATTATTCTTTCAAATTTTATCATGGTCTCTCATGATCTGCATTTCTTAATGTTATAACATTATGGAAATAAGCAAGGACTACCCCCAAATAATTACAAAAGCTAGTTATTCAGAGTTTGCTATTGCAAGGGAGCAGCCATAGTCTCTTGTGTTTGACAGGCAGGGGATAGAAGAGCTTTATAATGACAAAATAAAAAAGGCTGTAGCAGTCCCCAAAAGTCAAAGGTCAAATGTTTTCTCTGATATGTGGAAGCTACTTCAAAATTAGGTGGATGGGGATAAAAAAAATATAGAAGAAAGATCGGTAGAGGAGAGGAAGGGGATTAAAGGGGAGGAAGGAGGGTTGGGAAAGGGATAGAACAGTGGAATGAATCTGACCTAACTTTCCTGTGTTCATATATTAATATACCACAATGAATCTCATCATCATATCCACAAGACACTAATTTAAAAAACACTATAAGTACATGGCAGAAAGATTAGTAGAGTAGAGGGAACAGGGGAGGGAGGAGGAGAGGGAATGGGGAAATACTGGGAAATGAATTGGAGCAAATTATGTTCATGCTTTCACAATTTTGTCAAAATGAATCCTAATGTTATATAGGATTCAATAAAAAGAAAAAAAAATAAGATAGGCTTCAGGTACCTAACTATAGGTAGTTGGCATGGGGAAGCTACAGGTAGGCTACCTAGACGCAGGGCATTCTATGTGATTAGTTAAGGCATATATTTGTCTTTTTCTAGTTGTTCTTGGGTTGGGTGTGGGGCAAAAAGTGAGAAAGCTGGAAGTTTTTGATCAAGTTCTTGGGAATCTTGTGATTTCAGTCTTTAAAGTTGTTAGATCATTATAGTTGAACATAAATAGAATTGAGAAAAAAATCTTTAGAACAACACTTAACTCCCTGGGTGCAGTGGAACACTCCTATAATACTAGCAGCAACAGGGAAGGACAGGCAGGAAGATCATAAGTTCAAAGTCAGCCTCAGCAATTCTTATCTCAAAATAAAAAACATATAAGGATTGGGATATTACTCAATGGTAAAATGCCCCCGGGTTCAATCCCTAGTCCCCCATCCCCCCAAAAGATAACTAGTTAAAAGTTATCAAGACAGTGTAAAATTTTCAGAAGTGATAAAGCTGAGTGCTTGCCAGAAAGGTTATTTTGTATAAAATATGCACAATGATGCAGGGTCAAGAACATCTCCTTGGATGGTGAGATGCTGTGCAGACAGAAGCGTGGGGCAAGAGTTTAGTTCCATCATAGGATACCATTTATTTTGAGAAGGAAGGTGGCCCAAGTTTCAGAGGTCCCCTGTGAGAAATGAGAATGGTGATTACAGGGATGTAAAGCTGCTCATTATCTTGGATTCTTTTTTTGTCCTGCTTACATTTCCTGCCTTCAAGGTGGTGTAAAGAAAAATTCAAAGTTGGTATGTAAAACATTTTCAGCTTCTTTAATTTTAGCTTAGAAGTGGCTCTTGATTAATGTGTTTCTAAGGAATGGTTGAACCCCATGGCTGTTCTGACTTTCCTATTTCACTCCACCCTCTCAGATAACTGATTACATTGCAGTATTACAAAATAACCAAAAGTAGCAAAACATTTTTTTAAAAAATTGTAATGATAACCATTATATGAATCTGTATGAATCTATGCTCTATTGCCTTTACAGAATACCTGAGACTAGTTAATTTATACAGAACAGAGCTTTATTTGGTTCATGTTTCTGGAGTCTAGAAAGTTTGGGAGCACAATAACAACTGCCAGGAACCTTGTGCTTCATCTCATGGTGGAAAAGTGGGAGGGCAAACAGGCATAGGAGATGGGACGAGAGACAAGGGCAGCCTCACTTTATAACAACCTGCCTTTATGGTAACAAACCCAGTCCCCAGAGAGTGAGACCTCACTTGCTACCATAAGAAGTAACACATTCCTGAGAGAAAGGCATAGTCCATCTCAACACCCAGTCACCTCTCAAAGACCCTACCTTCCATCTTCTCCAGAACAGTAGCCATATCTCCACATAGATTTTGAAGGGGATAAGCTGCATTGACACTATAGCAGAACCATTTTGAATGGTACCTGGTAGATGGATTGGTGAAGAAAGTTGTCAGATGCAATTGATTAATATTTCATAGGGATGAAAATTATATAAAAATTCTCTTTGCAGGAAAAATATTCTCAAAAAGGAATTAATTTCAGTATGTATTTCTGTATGTTATGTAAACTTGTAATCAAAGTTTTGTCATAGCCATAAATTCATTTTGTAGTTGTGGATATTAAAAATATAATTGTACATGTTTAATTATATGTATCTTTCCCAATGGCAAATTTATATTAACTATATTGATTGGTCACTAATAAATATTAAGGATGAGTAGTTGAGGATAAGTTGTGAACCCTTTCTATAATGTTAGGAAGATAAGATTTTAGTTACTTATGCTATTCCAAATTTCAAATAAAATATGAGCAACTTGCTCAGATTTACTAATTGTCCTTCTTTCCACTGTGTTTTATCATAAAAGGAGGTAGAAAGAAACGACATCCTATTATGTTGATGGAAATATCTTGCAGGTAAAAAATAAAGATTTCAAACTTAAGGGTTTTTAGTGCAAAAAGAGTTCCTGAGTAGAATACTCCAAGGGTGTGAAACCCATTGTGCTCAGTTGAAGGATCTAACATTCGTGGTGTTTTTGTACTTGGATTGGATTATCGATGAAATGGGAAAACTAAAAGGGGAGGAATGAAAGAAGGATAGAAGTAGGGTGGGAAAGATGCCCATTAAATGAACAAAAGAACTGAAAAAGGTCTGCTTCTAAAAAGCCCACAGCCACAGAATGAGCCAGATTCATGTGGTGATATTTAATCTGGGCCCTTTCTCTTTGTTCTTGCTCCTTTCTGGTTCAGTCATTTTGATAAAATCTTTTTCAATTCTTTTACCTTCCATGGATTCACAACAAAAGATGGCAGCTAGACATCAGCAATGGGCATACTCATTGTTCCTACGTAAGTGGGAATAATTCTCACCTTGAGCACATGGAGTATTCCTTTGAATCGCAACCTCTCAAACGTTCCCAGGGATTATTTGTACATGTTTATGCTTCTAAAAAGTGAGAGACTTTATCTATATGTTCAACCTTGCTCTTACCTTATGTTATGTATGGTAACTGAGAGTTTGAAATCAGACTAAACTGGGCAGACAAGTAAAAAATGAAAATTAAACAAACAAACAAAAAAATAAGCAAGCAAACACACAAACAATAAAACCGAAAATGAAGTATCTAGACCAAGACTTCAGTGTGGCTCTCTTCACCATTCACAAGTTAATTTTCTTGGCTATACTGCCTTCTTTTTCTACTATTGTACAAGCTCAAATTAAAATATTTATTTTGACACCAAAACTTGGTTTCCTGAGTTTCTTGACTAAGTACTAAGTAAAGCACTTTGGCCAATACTATCCGACAGGATCCTTATGGAACACCCTTCTCTACTCCTTATTTGGTTTTCTTATCTGTAATAAAATTCTACATCCTCAAAGAGGAAATTAGTTTCCTTCACACTGTCTTCTAGCTCCCTGCCTTCATTCATTAAATTGGTCAGTTTCATTTATTGGCTGCCTTCCTGTGTTGGTCTCTATATAAATACTGGAAGATCTCAATGAACAAAACAGATACCAACTTTCAATTCAGCATGGGGATGTGGAGGAAACAGGTAAAAAGACATACATTTTAGAAAATAAATTATAGAAAATAAGAGAATGTTAAGCATGCAATGAAGTGCAGGGAAGATCTGGTGAGGTGGGGCCAGTTGCTGCCCTCAACAGTTCAGCTCACACAGTCTTCCCTGAGAATGTGATCCTGCAGTAAAGATAGGAGAAAGTCAGGGATGCAAGATCAATGAGAAAAGCATCCCAAACAGAGGAAAGAGTATAAACCTTATGCTGGGAGCATGTCTGCCATGACAGAGGAACAACAAGAAGCCAGCTGGGATGATAAAGGGATCAGAACAGAAAAGTTTTCAGGAGCCACATGGATGCTTCTCCTGACTGGCGCTTTTGCTCTGAATGATATCTGAACTACTAGAGGATTTTGAATAGAGGAAAACATAATCTAACTACTGTTTTAAATGGCTTCTGGCTGCTATTTGAGAATCCACCCCAGGGAGGCAAGGCAGGAGAGCTGTGAGGAGGATACCGTGACTCCAGAGGACACACGAGCAAGGACCAGGGTATGAGTGTTCAACGCGGTGAACGGTGGTAAGACTCTGGATCTTTTCTGGAGTAAAGTCCAAAGGATTTCCTGACAGAACGTATATGAAGTGAGTGAGAATGAATAGAACTAGACAATACCAACTGTACCTCCTTTTCAGTATTCCACCACAACTGTGCTGGAGTGCTTGCAAGAATCCTCTCCTTCCAGGAATGCCAAAGAGCTTGCTACGTGGGCTCTCTGCTTTCACTCCTACACAGCTACATTTTATTTTCACCACAGTAGCATTAGTTATCTTTTTAAAACTTAGGTCATTAAAAATCTCTATTGAATTCACATTATACTTAGAAATATATAATGCCATTAACATGTATTTAAAGCATAAGAAAAAGAAAAAGTGGTCATACTATTCACCCATCTCTTTGACCTTTTATACAGTCTCTTTCCATGTTACTGTGCTTCACCCACCACTTGCTTTATTGCTATTTCTAAAACAGCCCCAACTTTTATGTTCCTTAGGATCAGTGCTACTCTTTTCCATGAAAAGTTCTCCCCCAAGGGTTCTCTGTGACTCACTGTTTCCCTGATTGTCATTTCCTTAAATGTCACTTCCTCTGAGGAGCCCTTTTTTGAATCTGTGACATCAACTCCCTCAAACTCATGTTCCCCTTTTCTTTGGCCTGGAGCTTTTCTGGAGCCCAACAGACCATGAGTAGAAGTGGTGCATATTGTTTTCCATGAATCCTCCCACATAGAGTCCTTCACAGTCTTTTCACTTTCCAGTTGGCTGGAAGGCAAACAGTCTAGTGGTGAGTTTGCAAGATACACTGAAGCCCAAAGTCAAAGAGAAGATATTGAAGATAGCCAGAGAACAAATTCACATACTATAAATAAAGGAACTACAATAAAACTGAAAGTTAACCTCCTAAGAGAAACAATGGAAACCAAGAAGAGTACAGTGATATCCTCATGGGGTCCAGATGTTTCCTCACTAGGAATAAATGTTTTCAAACTTTCAACAAGTTTTTCAGAGAATAGGAAAAAAGTGAGAAGTTTCCATCTTATATTATGAACTTGGTGTGTCCTCGATTACAAAGTATGTCATGTAATTCATAATAAAGAAATAGTAAAGTCCAGTCTGTCCATGACCACAGATACAAAAATACAAAACACTACATTAGCAAATTGAACCAAGAAATGTGGATAAAGGATGACAGATTTAAAAAAACAACAACTTGAGTTTATTTGAGGAGTGTAAGTTATATTAATGTTTTAATATACTTAAAAATAATTACTGCATTAACAGAACAGAGAAGGAAAATTATTCTTATCATCCTAATAGTCATAGAAAAAAAAATATTTGCTAAATTTCAACACCTATAAAATTAGCCAGACACAATTGTGCACACCTGTAATCCCAGAAGTTCTGGAGGCTGAGGCAGGAGTGTAGCAAGTTCAAAAGCCAGCCTCCAATTTAGCAAGGCTCTAGGCAAAATAAAAAATAAACAAAAATGTGTGGGGATGTAGCTCAATGACAAAGCACCCTGGGTTCAATTCCTAGTACCAAAACAAACGAACAAACAAAAAAATCATATAGCAAAGAGTAAAATTAATCTAATAATATATACTTGCAGAATACATACAGATCATATAATTAATGATAAATTTTGAATGCATTATCTGAAATCAGTATGAAAAAAAAATCTACCATCATTACATTCCTTCAAAATTATACTGGTGGTTATAGTCAGTGCAAAACAAACAAGCAAACAAATGAAACATAAATAAAAATTTAAAAAATTTTAAAAAAAGATAACAAATGCTCAATAGTAGGTTATTAGTGTGTGATTAAAAAATTCAAAAGAATCTATATATACGCTATTTGAATAAGTAAATGAATATAGCATAGCTTCTAAATTTCAGATAATTATAAAAATAATTTTGAGTTTTTATGTACCAGCAAAACATAACTAGAAAATTAAACAATACCAACCTCTCCATTAATGTAAAAATAATCCTTTATCTAAGATAAATCTAAGAAAAGATAGGTAAAATTCAACACAAAGCACTATGTTATTTTACAAAAAAAAAAAAAAAAAACTGAATAAATGGAAGTTTTCATTTTGGTTACTGACTAGGGAAGAGTCAAGATTTTTTAGAGTCCATCTGTCTCAAGTTGATCTACATACATAGTACCACTAAAAATCTCTACTTTTTTGTATGAACAATACAAACAAAGAAAGAACTATTTCTTAAATGTACATATTTATTCAAAGTAACAAGAAAAGCCAAGATACTTTTGAAGAATAAATATGAAACATCAATTTGTTGTTGAAAGGGAAGACAGTAGTTAAATATGGGGAGGATGGTTGGGGTATTGATTGGAGGCGACAGACATGGATACTATACTTCTGTGCAGTTCCTCTATTTCTCCACAATAGTCACTGTTAACTGAGCTCAGTTGCTGTTAATTCACTGGCTCCCTATTTATAATTTGTATGCTAATCTGCATGCATGTTATGTTTTGATTTTTAAATTTCTATAAGAAATATCACAAATGGATCTTCTATGTGTTCCTCTATTTAATCCTGATTTGGAAAAGGAATTGCAGAAGCATTTTTATTACTATTGGAAGACATGAATATGAAGTTTTTCATGCAATAACATTAAGGAAATACCATAAATTTTATGTCACAATTTTATTGTTTTTGGAATGAAAATGTCTTCATTTTTTTACTGCAACATTTCTAAAACTATTTAGGGTTAGAACCACATGGTATCTATAATTTCTTTCTGAATGCTTTGGTAAAGCAATTTTTGACAAAAAATGGCAAAATATTAACTGCTATTGAAATTAATTTTTGTTTTTATTATAGTATTCATTATATAGTTTTGAATGCTTGAAAACTTTTATAACAATCATAACAATTAAGGACGATCCTGGACTAGATTATTTCCCTGTAGAATACTTGCCCCATTTGGGTGATTATTATTGTTTATTGAATGTCTGAGTGAAAGAATGAAAGCCAAATCAATTTTACTAAGCAACAAATAAGGCTAAGAATTATTACAACCAAACATTTTCTTTTTTAATTGAAGAGATATGAGAAATTTTTTTCAGGAATAAGCCAGACTATTGTGTAATGTTTTTTTTTAATTATAATTTTTAATACCCATTTTCTGTATAAACTAATGTGTTTCAGCATGTTATTTCCATATATGCGTTTATCTTGCTTTGTTCATATCCACCCTCCCTATTGCCATCTTTCCCCCCTAATTCTTCACTCTCTCACTGTTCCTTTTCTCCTTTATTGAAAATCCCTATTCTATGTTCAGATATTATATTATATTATATTATACTATATTACATAGCTTTCACATAGGAAATCTAAACATATGAAAAACTTTTTAACCAACATGTCAATGCAAAAGTCATAATACATTCAACTAAATTTATAATTAACTAAAGTGCTTATATTGTCACTATTTATTTTATGCATTTTATTTTGTTAAGTGTTTTTCATAGGAGAATTTTTTTCTTGGAGTGAGGGGTTTATTCACCACTTAGGCATAAGTTAACAGACTTTAACTGCACATATGAACCTTATAAATGATAGAATCCCACATAAGCTACTCCTGGGTTAATGTCACTATTTTTTAAACCTGATTATAAATATATATATATATATATATATATATATATATATATATATATATGGCTTTATTTGTTCCTTTGCTGTTTATATGCAGGGGAATGGATTCTGGTGTAGGATGAAGCAGGAGAAGCATCAATTAATTACTGGTTTCTGATTACTTAGAGTAATCATGTCCACAGGAAAGGGGAGCTTTCAGGACTTTAGAGATACATTGAGGAGATCCCAGTTGTATGTAAAAGAAAATCCTGTAATTGCTCCTGTTCTGACTAACAAGATGTCATCTTACTGAGTTATAAATTCCATTTCAATACTTTTCAAAACTTGTATTTAAATTAAAGCTAGGAGAGAAATTTTTTTGTGACAAGGTCTTCCCCGAGGCCAACTTTGATGTAATTTTTATAAAATCTCAGTACATAGGAGAAAGAAAAGATACCTTTGTGTGTTTGGTGAAAATCTACTAAAGCTTGCAGATCTTACTGGAAAAGCTGCCTCAAAACCTGTAATTATGACTCTCAGTAGTGTTTAGGGACCTTTTGAATTAACATGAACCTCTTTCTCCAGAAAGGATGTGCCCATTATAATACTGTGTTCTGCAGGCTACTCTTGTATGCAGCTGAGAAGTTTTATACAATATTTACATTAGGCCTCATTCTTATAATTACACCTTTCCTTGAAGCTACTAGAAATATTGAGAAAATGATATTTTTCTTTTGGAATTTGTCTTCCAGCTAAGCCTGGAGTTTTTCCACAGAGTAGTTTGTGTTCTTTCCCCCTCCATGAGCAATAGTGTAGATTTAATTTAAAGACTGAGAAATCTTAAATGCTATATCAAATAAGCAGAATTCTCAATTGAGGAACTCTTAATTGTCTGTGCTAATGGTGGTTTGCATAACCCAGATAAATTGAAGCCAGGAAAAACTTGAAGCTTTATTTGAATTTAGCTCTCAATTTTTCATCTTTTTTTTCCCCTCAGGCTAAGTCTCAAGAGTTTAAAATGAGCAGTGGAATTCAGATGATTTGATATTCTCTGTCATTCTTTCTTTCATCATCCACTTTTTGAGTTGAGAGTAACAATAAAATGATGGTAACACAGAATAGGTGAAACAGGGTGTGATTGCTTTGTATAATGCATAATTCAGTACTGGATAACCGACAGATCTGTATTTAATTTGTATTAGCATAAAACAAATTTTGTATCTTTTATATTGTTGCATTATCCATGGATCAATAACACTGATGTGCATATTTGCATGGATGTGAGTGAGATCTGCTTTCAATATTTCGTCTGGTCAGAGAAAAAAAAAAGCAGTACACAAAGTGGGCTATGAACATTCTGTACTTGGCTCCAAAAGCCTTATTCAAACAATGCATTGATATTTCAGTCGAATAATAGGTAGCAGGAATCATTATCAGTTATTATGCATCAGGATGATGGATTGTTCTAATGCCCCAATCATAGCCTTCCAAACAAATATTTATATTGTACTACTTACATTACCATGTAATAGGTGGTGTACTAAATTGATTTTTTCAGACTTAATGGTGAAGTATTCTTGCAAAGATGAACCAAGAAAATTATCCCGAAATAGCTGATTTATAGTACGTTATTAAAGGCTATTGAAGCCATTACTGTAAAGTCCTATGAATAAATTTATGTTTTTCAGGACTCTTCACACATATCTGAAGTCATTCTCAACTTTCTGGACAAAAGTGTTTACTTTTAGATTGATAAGTAGGTTTAGTCATTTTTATCTCTGGGCCATTTTCTGGTGCCACACATAAAACCATGTACAAGCAACTGGAGATAAGTTAGTGAACAATATAGATAAGACCCAAGCTGACGTGGAGGAGCTATATTTATAGAGCACTGAACATGGGCCTGACATTGATCTCAAGTCATTCTCATAGCAACTGTATGAGGCAGCTATTGATATTCAACTGATATTACAGATGATCGAACTAAGGCAGCAGATGGTCCCAAATTCCCCCCCTTAGAGTGAAAAGTGATAGAACCTGGATCCAAACCCTGACAAGGTAGGTGCAGACTGTGGTTTTACTCTGCCATGCTATCTTGCAGTGAGGCCACAATGGAACTTATAGTATATATGTATGATGACAATGACAATAAATAAGGAAATAAGTTATGGAGGTAAAGTAGATGATTTAAGGTGAAAAAATCCTAATTCTGATCCTTTAGACTATGTCTGTGAACTTTCAGAAAATTAGAACTTGGAAAAGCAACAACCATTTGGGAAACATTTTTTAAAACTTTAAGTATCATACAGTATAGGAAGATAAACCAGATAACCTTAGGATACTGACTGTGCTTTGATGAGCTATTTCTCTATTTCAGATCCTTAAAAAGGCAGAATTTTGCTGCCTGGTGATGAGTACATTTTTTTCTTCCTCTAATTCACTTTGTATTTTATTGGCCAATTTCTCAGGAGGTATAAACTGTGAATAAAGATAGTTTCATCTCCCCTTTCTTTGAAAGATATCCATATTACATATGCTTTCACTTTCACCTCATTCCAGACCTCCCATGCCAAGGAGATGATTGGGTCTCAAATGTCTTGGATAAGTGAACTTTAGGAAATAGCCATGAGAGATATTTTATAACATCTCTGTGCTAGAAATGATAGGCTAATGATAGGCACTTCAGTGACATATAATTTCAAAATCTCAGTGTCTTAAAAAAATAGAAAGTGTACATTGTGGAGTTCCTTTAGAGACTCAGGCTGATAGAGACTTGGCTGTTTTACATATATACAACATATTTCAACTATACCAAAGGAGCTTACTGGGTCACCTCAACAAGGGAGAAAATAGCTTTTTTAGGTATATATCACTCACATCTATGTGCCACTGGACGAATCTAGGAATATGGCCCCATCTGAATTCTAAAGGGCTACAAAAACCGGGATGAAATTTTGTTAAGAACTATTCATCTCTCCTGATATACTACATTCAACTCCTCTGGTCACACAATATTCCTTTGCTCTTTCTACACTTATGACATACTAAACACTTTCCAAATGAATCCAATCAATTGTAGCTGACATTCTGAGTTCAGACTCTAGGATCCCCAGATGACCTGCACTGTTTTCCATACACAGTTTGGAATTGGCATCTTTAGGTCTAGAAAAACAATGAGCTCCAAAAAAAGATTTTCCATCCATTCAAGAGATCTTGTCTTTGTATTACATAGTGGTAATACAAAGACAAGATCTACAATAAGTATTACTATGTGGGAAGAAGAAGGATGAGGGGTACAATATAGTTTCTGGAACATTATTATGTCTCAAGTCCCAGTAGATAGATATTGTGTGTGTGTGTGTGTATGCGTGTGTGTGTATGTGTGTGTGTGTGGTGTTGTGGGAAATGTTCCTTAAATGAAATCAAATTTTTCTCCTTTGCTACTAGTCCCCTGTTCTTCATAGTTTCTGATTCTATTGCAACATATTGTTTCTGTTCATTTATCCTCTTTGGCTACATCTAAAATGAACATTAGGAGGAAATAAGCTAATTGGGAAACAAACGCACTTCATTTTGTATGAGGGTTCTGTTTGGGGTGCTTATAGACTTGTTTAGTCCAGACGTATGTATTATTTGACAGGTCAATTTTCTAAAAAATATAATAGGTTTGTTATATTTATGATTCTAGTCCATTCTGCATCCTAGTAATACCTTCCAGTACTTTCCCAGCCATAATTCTCAGATCAATTCTATTCTGCTTTCTGCCTTTGTATCTGTCTCTCCTGATATAAAGAGTTACCTTGAGAATGTCAGGTTTTCTCTTAATCATATTTTGCCCTGAGCTAAAAATTTCAAAAACAGGCAAAACTAATCTATAGTATTAAAAGTCCGGACAGTGGTTACCTTGGTGGATAGGGACACAGAAATCATGAGGGGAATTTCTCAAGTGTAGGAAACATTTTATTTTCTGATGTGGTTATACAAGTGTATTCACTTTGTAAAAATTAATCATGCTAAGTATGATAATTTAATTTAAAACATTACTTGAAAAAATACTAATGAGAATTTATCTTCCTTTACTAATAGACTACCTAATTCAGACCTATTCTCTAAGAACAATAGGAGGAGGGGACAAAAACATTCAAATTAACACAAAATTAGGTAACAAGACAATGAAGAATTACTGGTCAATATCCTAGAAAAGAAAATAACCAGAGTTGAGTGTACATTTTGGGTAGATTTCTATTAAAGACATCTATTGTATTTTAAGCAGACATCAGAAGATGAGAAGTTGAGTAGAATTGAGCTAGGCAAGGAAGATAAAAATTGAAAAATTAGCAAAATTAGAGGCAGTGCTATCTTTGTGATAAAGTTCTGCATGTTAGAAATAAAGAAGATGTGGAAATTATCCAGTCCTCTTAACTAGTGAAAGTCAGTTTTGAAACCTTTCATACCCTGAGATACTAGTGTAATTTATGATATAGTTCTTGGTACCTGTCATAGGCTGCATGTTTGTGTCTCCCAAAACATGTCTTAATCCTCAATACAATTGGTATTTGTAGGTGGGGACTTTGTGATGTGATTTGGTTATAAGGGTAGAGCCTTCACAAATGGAATTGTGTGAGTGCCCTTATAAAACCCCCCACAAATCTCTCTTCCCAATGCCACACTTCTCCTGGACTGATTGTGTGCAAAAGATAAGTTGAACCCTATTTGGAAGAATTCAAAAGTATGTGGGACCTCATATTATCTACAAATTTTCATAGGCAATGTCTTTTACTCTAAATACATAAAAGGAGAGAAAATCCTATTCCTCAAAATAAATAGAAACAGTAGACTATAAAAACAAATCTATGGAGGATCCAAATATTTATCAGACATAGGTTGAAACGGAGTACGGAAATGTCAAATGCTGAAAAGATATGGAGCAATGAGATCTCAGACACGTTTTCATCTCACTGGGAGGTGTTTAAAATTGGAACAACCACCTTGAAAAAAAACTTGGCATTATTTTATAAAATAGAACACCACTACTTCCTTAACTCAATGATTTAATTACTTATAACAATACTCAAGAGAAATTCAGTCAGGAGGCAATCTAGGATTTGTGGGCTCTGAAGCTTATGTAATATTATGCAAACTAATGAGCAACAGTAATATAAAATTATAAATTCAAATTATGTATAGTTCTTTGGAAAGAACTTCAAATGAGACATCTGAAAGTTAATTTTCATGAATTTTACAGTAAACTTGCCTGAAGCATGTTGAAAGGCATTAGCAGAGAAACAATAACCCAGACAGAAGAAGAAGTAAAAAAAAGTACTGTGTAATATAGGCAATATGGTCAAAGTAACAGGAACAAAACAAGAAACCAATGAATTCTGACTTTCAAGCATTAAAACAAAATATGTTTACATATAATGAAAATACCACAAACTGCACAAATTTTCAGTGTATAGTATGAATTTTGACGTACGTATATATGTGTGAAACCATCATTACAGTCAAGATGACAATATGTCCATCATCCCCCAAAGACTCCCATACTACTTTTTAGTCTCTTTCCCACACTTGCCCTTTCCATCCCTTCTCCAAGAAATGAGTGATTGTCATTATTTCACTGTAGATTGGTTTGCATTTTCTTGAATTTTATATAAATGGAATTATGGAGTATGCATGATATTTTTATCTGACTTCTTCCACTCAAAGTATTGTTTAACGATATTAATAGTATTTTCTAATTATAATTACAATTTCCAAGGACAAAAATCATGGGTGCACTTAAGGATAACCAAAGATATTGTTGAAATCTGGTAAAGTTGATACAATTTCCCAGGAGGCAGCTATGACTAAGATATAGAACAGAGATTTTGTTCTTTCCTAGCAAAGAGAAGCAAAAAATATTAAAGAGGCTTGATTCAATGAACCACTTTAAGTAATCATAGGCTTCTTGTGGATACATGGATAGGAGAGTGCTGAGAAATACTTGATTTCTGGTCCTATTCACCTTGACATTGCTTGAGGTAATTCTATCAGTGGCATGTAAACATATATTTTTATGAGAATTTCCACAGCAAGGTATGCCTGTGGGATTTAAAATTCAAGTTCTGCCATGTAATATATGTACATGGAGAAATTACTAAGCTTCTCAGTTCCTCAGTTTACCTGCTATCAATAATAATAGTAATAATAATAACAATGTCTGCTATCTTTTAGTTATGGTTTGATTGCATCCACAAAGGTTCATGTTTTTGACAGTATTATAATGAGGAACCTTAGTAGGAGGGGCATAGTTAGTGTGAATTAATTAGGTAATTGTGAGTTATATCCTTGATGTAGCTTTTAGAGGACCCAAGTTAGTTACTTTGAGAGCAAGTCTGGTTCCTGAATCATTCCTTGCATTCCTTCTTCCTATGTGACCTCTCCCTCTTGGATGTTCTCTTTCCATGATGCCATCCATGGTATCATGAAGTAGCCAAGGGGGCTGTCACCAGTGGTTGAACCTATGGCACTGCTTAATCTTGGACATTCAGCCACATAACTGGGAGCTAAATATCTTTTCCTCATAAAATATCTAACTTTGGATATTTTGTAATGGCAACAAGGAAAATGGACTAAGGCCGTACCTATCATATTGGATTATTGTGAGGACTGAGTATATGTATGAAGTGCTTGGAAGAGTGGCCGGCACACTGTAAGCTCTCAGTAAAGGTTAGCTATTCCTGTGACAGGAAGAACACACACACACACACACACACACATACACACACACATTTTAACAATGGGTTCCTTTGGTTGGTGGCTATTAGAAATTTTTATTTTGATCTGTGATCTCTTCTACATTTTCTAAATCTCTCACAATGGGCACATAAAATGAGATCATCCTGAGAGTTTGACTAATCTAGTTAAATATTTCTGAGAACCAATAAAATATTTCTGAGGGTAGAGAATGTGTGAATCCCTCAAATAATGGACTATACCCTCAACTGTAAAGGCTGGAAAATACCGCATCTATCATATTGTATTCCTTCATGATGTAAGGTGGGAAGTCTCAAGAACTCACACCTCCACAATCAGGGAAAATTTACCTCCCATTAGTGTAAATTAGAAAATGCTTCTGGCAAGTGGCCAGTACAGTCCATCAATCAGTAAAGTGAGGTTGGGTGCTTATTTATTAAACAATTCAAGTATCAGTTGCAAACTACCTTCCTCTCAGAGTTTCAGTAATCCACACTTTCTCTTTCATGTTTAATATTTGGAGCTGCTGCTGTTGCTCCTGCTACTGCTGCTCTGCACCACTTCAGTTGATTTGAAACAGAAGCAGCAGGCCTGTATGATGTAAGGCCACTTAATGATTAATTAGTGTCTCTCTTATGCAGCACATGGAGGATGTTCTTGCTGGAGTCATGATTAACTTCAGTGTCGCAGATGTTGGAGCAGTTACCTCGTAGCAGCGCTGTGTTGTCAGTTGATATGTTTAGATATCTTTATGCTTGGTGATTTAATTGCATCACCAGAAAGTGTTTGCTTCCTATTATCCTTAAAACAACATCATCATGGAAATCCCATAGATGCTTATGGAAAAAATAGATGTAAACACATTCAACACAAATGTAGCAGTGTGCCGGTGCTATTTATATTCATGTATATGTATATATTCATGCATCTTTCAAGGTTTTTCTAGAAATCCATTTGTGTAATTTATTTGAAAAAATGCAAGACATATACACATATAATATATCTCAGGATTTGTTTATTGTGGGACTGTATTCTAAATGTATAGATGAATTAAAAACTCAAGAGCAGGGTTAAAATTTACAACCAAAGGAACTTAGAATAGCTAAAAACCAGACTGGTTATAAATATGACCTCCCTTCATTCTCTTCTTATTATTTCTTTGGGTATGGTCTCAAACATTTGGGTTGCTGTAGATACAAATTCTAATAATCCACATGATATTGAAACTCTGACATTGTAAAAATATATTACAAGGCATGTGGCTTAAGGGAATAGGACAGTCAGAGGTTAGATCATATGTATAGACTTTAAAAAACATATGACTCTTTATTTTCCATCTAGCTTTATTCACTACATTTCCCAAGTTTTAATACTTGCTTCGGACAGCATTACTAAATTTGGTGGTGGTGGTGGTGGTGGTGGTGGTGTGTGTGTGTGTGTGTGATTTTTTTGCATTTTAGTCAAAGTGCAATGACAACTTTTGCTTTTAATGTGCTATATATTTTCTCCTTACTTGTTGTAAAAGGGAGGAAAAGATATTTTATAACAGCGATAATTCCATATTTATTGATGATGTTACTAAATATCACTGTCATTGAGATATGCAATGAAATGAAGCAATGGAAGAAACTTGTAAATTAGAGTCGATTTCTGTTAATCAGGACTCAGATTTATACAAATCCCCAGGGGCCTGAGGAGAAAATGAGAAAATAAAAATAAAATGCCTTTGTAAACCAAACAATGTTACATAATTCTAAGGTGGTTATCATTAATATTATCATCTTTGCAATTTGTTTTCCTCTGTATTATTTTGATTTCACTTCGTAAAATATAATTCTTACAACTAGAGTTAAATGTATAAATTTCTATTGGCCTTTTTCAGCATGTCATACAAAAAGAATCATAGAGTATTTACTTTTCTGGAACTGGCTTCTCTCACTTAGAATGGTATATTTGAGATTCATCCATGTTGTTCTATGCATCACCTGTTTATTCTTTCTTAGGTTATTGAGTAGTATTTCATTGTTTGAATGCATCACAGTTCATTCATATGCCAGTTGAAAGACATTTGGGTTGTTTCCAGCTTGGATGATTACAAAGCCACTGTAAAAAAAAAAAAAATTGCACATTTTGTTTAAGTATATTTGTGTAATGCCTAAGAACTGTATCATTGAGTTGTATGATAAGCCCATCTAAATTTTTAAGAAACTACTAGCATATATTCCAAAATGACTGACACTTTGCATTACTACCATCAGTGTATGAGAGTTGCAGCTTTCAAATTATTTTTATCATTGATATCACAACTGTAATAAAACTTAACATTTTCATCTACTTATAGTTATACTCTGGATGTAAGAATATCTGATTCACTTACAAATATTTTTCTCAATCTATGCATTGTTTATTAATTCTCCTACTAATTTGTTTCTGTTATTTAACAGATTTTCTTAATTTTTAAAAAAGATCAATTACTCTTGTATAGATTATACTTTGTGGGTTGTATTTCACTCATTTTTGCCTGAATCTCATGGTTATAAAGATTTGCTGCTTTTGTTTTCTCCTATAAATTCTATAGTCTTAGGTTTGTCGCTGTAGTTTTTTTATAGGTTCAAGGTAAAGTTTGAGTTAAATTTTGTGTGAGGTATGAGGAATGGAAGCAATACATTTACTTATATATGAGTTTTCAATAGTTTTGTCATTTGACAAAAAAATCTGTTTTCAATGTGGAATCATATTTGTACTTTGGTCAAAAGTCAACTGACTGAATATTTGTATAATCTTGTAGAATTTGTGCTCTGTGATTTTGCTAGTGACAGACTCTCTCCTTGCTATAGTTTACAGTAACTTTTGAAATCAGATTCAACATCCTCAATTTTTTTTTTCTTTTTCACAGCCATTTTGGCTATTCTGGTTTCTTTGCCTTTCAACAGTAAATTTTTATCTTACTGGTTTCTAGTTATCTAGCTGGACTCTATTAAAATTATTTTGAATATATAGATCATTTTTTTCACAATTAACATCATAATCTAATCTCTAATTATAGTGCGCCTTGATGTAGTTTTTTTCATAATTCTCATGCTAGAATTTGCTGAGCTCTTTCAGTTATAGGATTATATTTTTTATTTTTAAAAAATCAACTCTGTCTCATGGGATCAGGCCCCAAATTCCTTTATAGGACACCTACAGCACCAGAGTTAAAATCAAGAATCAACAAATGGGACATATTCAAATCAAAAAGTTTTTTCTCAGCAAGAGAAATAATAAGAGAGGTAAATAGGGAGCCTACATCCTGGGAACAAATTTTTACCCCTCACACTTCAGATAGAGTTCTAATCTCTAGGGTATACAAATAACTCAAAAAATCAAACAACAAGAAAATAAATAACCCAATCAACAAATGGACCAAGGATCTGAGCAGACACGTCTCAGAGGAGGATATACAATCAATCAAAAAATACATGAAAAAATGCTCATCATCTCTAACAATCAGAGAAATGCAAATTAAAACTACTCTAAGATACCATCTCCAGTAAGAATGGCAGCCATTATGAAGTCAAACAATAACAAGTGCTGGCGAGGATACAAGGAAAAGGGTACACTTGTACATTGCTGGTAAGACTGCAAATTGGTGCAGCCAATTTTGAAAGCAGTATGAAGATTCCTTGGAAAGCTGGGAATGGAACCACAATTTGACCCAGCTATTCCCCTTCTCAGACTATACCCCAAAAAACTGAAAAGAGCATACTACAGGGACACAGCTACATAAATGTTCATAGCAGCACAATTCACAATAGCTAGACTGTGGAACCAACCCATATGCCCTTCAATAGATGAATGGATAAAAAAAATGTGGCATTTATTCACAATGGAATATTACTCAGCACTAAAAAATAACAAAATCATGACATTTGCAGGGAAATGGATGGCATTAGAGCAGATTAAGTTAGCCAATCCCTAAAAAACAAATGCTGAATGTCTTCTTTGATATAAGGGGCATGACTCAAAACAGAGTAGGGAGGAAGAGCATGAGAAGAAGGTTACCACTAAACAGGGACGAGAGGTGGGAGGGAATGGGAGGGAGAAGGGAAATTGCGTGGAAGATGGAAGGAGACCCTCATTGTTATACAAAATTACATATAAGATGGTGTGAGGGGGAAGAAAAAAAAGAGAGAGAGAAATATGTCATAGTAGATTGAGTAGAGAGAGGTGATGGGAGGGGAGGGGAAGTGAGGGGGGATAGGAAGGATAGTAGAGTACAATAGACACTAGTATGGCTGTATGTATAAACGTGGCTGTATAACCAATGTGATCCTGCAATCTGTACACGTGGAAAAATAAGAATTCATACCCCATTTAAATCAAATATATGATATGCAAGATCATTGTATTGTCTTGAGCAACTAATAAAAAAAATCAACTTTGGGCTTTTTGCTATTATTTCTTCAAATATTTTTTTCTCTCTCTTCTCTCTCTCCTCTTTCACTAACTCCAATTACATGAGGCTGCTGAAAGAGCTCACTGATTTTGTGGGTGTTTTTTTTTCTCATCTTTTTCATACTGTTTCCTTTTGGATAATTTGTGTTGCTATGTCTTTTTCTCTAGATTGTCTGTTCCATTCTGAATCTTATCCAGTGTTTTTTGCTTGTTTGTTTTTAACCTCAAGCTTTTTATTTTTATATCTAAGATTTTTATTTGGATTTTATTTAACTTTGCAAAGTGATCTACTTGTGCTCACATTTTTATTGAAATGGATAAAGATCTGAAATAATCAAATGCATAGATGCAGAAGATATGGTCTGTAAGAGTCCTGAACATAGAAGTTCAAAGCTTCCCCCTACATAATTACTCTCCTGAATTAAAGTGAGATATTAATATTGGATTTTATATGTTCACCAACCGCAAAGCTCCCCTGAGGTTTGTTGTCCAGACTTTTAATTGCAGTTTCATTACATACACATGATTGATTAAATCATTGGCTTTGTGATTGATCTAAATCTCCTCTATCCCTAAACAATAGGCAGGCTACCTCAAAATCCCCAACTTATAATTATGTGGTTGGTCTTTCTGGTGACCAACAACATCCTGAAGTTTTCTAGAAGCCCACCAGGAGTTCCCCAATTTGCAATGAACTCATGCAGTCCCAGAACTTATGAATAACCACGACACTCCTAACACTGTGGAAGTGGCAAAGTTTTAAAAGCCCCTTCCAGGAACCAGAGTCAAATACCAGTGAATTCTTTATTATAAAGCACTAGCCATCATCAGCATTACAATGAACTTGTTCTGTTTAAATATTAAAATTATGAAAGATTTAACAAAACCGGTTTCTAACAATTTTTCACTGAGATTATTATTACATTTGGGTACAAAGCAATAAACTTTAAACTTTGAAAACAAATTTCAAAGGAATAAAGTCACATAGCTAACCCCAAACAGAAAAGACTTCATTTCCAAGTATTACTAATTCTAGTAAAGTACGTTCCAGAGTTACTAGAAAGAATTCTGCAAAGAGAGAAGGACACATCAAATACAAAATAACACATAGCGTAATATCAATCTCATAGCAGTAACCTAGTTTAAAAGGCAAATGTATGGAGACGTTGAGTACTGTTAACTATTTTTAAATGTCCCAAATTAAATGAGTAAACCACTGAAAACTTGTGGTACCGTGTTGTTTAAAAATAATTAATTGAGGCCAGGTGTAGGGAAACACATTTGTAATCCCAGATACTGGGGAAGCTGAAACAGGAAACCCAACTCAATGTAAATCATAGCATCCTAGACAAATGAAACTTAAGCAGTATCAATTAGAAACTGCCAACTAACCTCTTACCAGGAACTTCACCAATTAGAAATTGTCAATTAACCTCTCCAGGAAATTTGTAAGGCTATTACTCCACCTTAATCAGTTATATTCTTGGTCTTGCTTCCATGAACTTTGTGAAACTTTTCCCTTGCATTCCTTCATTGGAGCCCAGCCACTCCTGTTCTGGTGCTGCCCAATGAATCAATGTCTGCTCAAATGAACTCCTTACATTTTGTGCTTAAGTTTGTCTTTAAACAGTGTTAACTTCTCTGTGTAGAAGCTACCTGGGTTTTTTGTTTTGTTTTGTTTTGTTTTTAAGAATGATGATCCTCTAAATGTTTCTTTGAAAGTGGTTTTTGTTATAATCAAGACTGATATACTTTCTACAAAATTTAAGCTGAACTTTAGTCTTTCATAGTTATCATTCTTCATTTAGAAATTCAGCCTCTGCAAATACTATTTTAGGGGTTTTACAAATTATGATAGCTTAAGTTATATCTTTGCTGATAAATGCCCATAGGAAGCTTTTGAAAATAAATTCAGCTCTAACAATATAAAATCTAAGGCTCATCTAAGAGAGAATTTCCAAGGTGGTCCTCTTTTGTTCTTGACCTGAAAATGCTTATTGAGCATATATTTTGTTTTCAAAAGACTATACTGAAGTTTTTCTGCAAGAAAAGTGTTGTAGGACTGATCACACAGGCACACCAAAGATAGAGGCATAGGCCAATTTATTGTCAGGCCCTCAGATGGGCCGCTCTGGGCAGAGAGAGAGAGAGAGTGGAGGGAGGAAGGGAGAAGAAAAAGGAGAGAGGAAGAGCAGCAGCAACTCCCCCTTGAACATTACCACTTGTAGGCCAGGATCATAACGGACCCTTAGGGGAAGGTTTAGCCCTTGCTACTGGCATATCAAGCATCACCTGATTTTGTTTTTAAGTACAGAGAACAGCAACTTTTTTTTTCTCTTAAGGAGAGAACAAAGACCATCAAGTCTCTATCTCCTGAGAATAAGAATAGTATTCACAAAGTTGGGGTGGGGTAAGGAAGATGGTTGTAGTTATGCCAACACTTTCTGTGATCAGGCAATATGTTTTATTTTTCTCTACATTCATAGGAATATTTGCAGAATTCTTGACCTTCTAGTCCTTCCAAATAACAATATATTCCCAAGACAATCTTTTCTGAGTGGGGTTTGATATGGTTGTATTAATGTGATTTCCTAGGACCTACACTCTCAGAAACAAAAATGTGTGTCTCTAATTTTCAACAAGTCACACTCAGTGTACACTTGAGTAAATAAAATTAATTAGGCAAATAAACACACATGGGAAACTGAACAGTGAAAACTGTTTTAATTTAGTGGATTTGTGAATCTACTACCAATATTCAAAAGAATATTCTTTCATATTTTTAATACATATGTAATATCTAATGATCAAAAAGCATATCTGGATTATATTTCATTAATTTCAATTATTATGATTTTACTCCTATACATAAAACATAAAAGTAGTTCTTAATATTAAGTCATGTTAACTTGCCTCATAGTTAATGTTCTGTAATACTGTAAATGGCATAGTAACAAATCATGCTTAAAAATAGGAATACTTTCAGATGCTTCATCTGAAAGAATATTTCTGTCACTGGCAAGAGGTTCTCTTTATTTGACTGGATATAAACATTGTCATTGTTGCTCTTTAATATAATTTTATAGCCCTCAGAAAACAAAACAATCTCTATGAAATTTATCAGTTATTTTTTATTCGATCTGTGCAAGCTAAAATAAAACCTAAAAAAAGTAAACATGCATAAACACATTTTCAAGCATGCAGGCATGCATGTGGACACCTATGTACTCATATACAAAACAAAAAAGTATGGAAATCATGGTTTAGGTGTGAGGATTTCCCCCAAACTCTCATTAATGCAGGAATATTCACAGGTAAAGTTATTTTATTATGGCAGCTGTAATCTAATCAGTTCTTCATAGTTTGAATGGACTTCCTACTGGAAGAAGTAGGACACTTGGGAGTGTGCCCTGCAAGAGTGCATCTTCCCCATGCCCCTTTTCCCCACCCTTCTCTGCCTGCTCTAAGCAATTTTCCTTTTCTGGACCCTTCCCCTATGATGCACTGCCTCACCTTGGACCCAGAGCAATGGAGTTGGCCATCTGTGGATTGAAACCTCTGAAACCATGAGCCCCCAAGTTTTCCTCTTGTAAGTTGTTCTTTTTTGAGAATTTTGATCTCAACATTGAAAACCCTAACTAAAACAGGAAGGAAGGTAGTTTTTATTCCCTTCCATACTGAGGTCATAAATGAATGCTCTGGGAATTGTTTGTCTCTCTTGAGCCAAATTTCTATTTTTAAACTTCTCCTTTGCGTAGGTCATATGGTATGTGTGAACTCTAAGAATATTCTGACTTATTGCCTCTCTGATAATTCAGCTGGAGCCATTTCTATTTTTAGTAAATAGCTCTGTCACGTATTTGAGATTCTACTATGCTTTAGGAGAGTGTTTTGTTTCACAGTGTAATGATCTTAGCTATATGAAATATGATTTTAAGGTAGTGGGTTTGTCTTTCATACCATCAACACCTCCATTATGAAATAATGGTCATTTCTAAAATTCTTTTTAATGTTGTTTAAAAAGTATATTCATATTATCATAACAGTTTATACATACAATTCATATCATAGCACAATATAATGGTATTTAAAGTCTACTACAGTAATTTTATGAGTAGATTAAGGATGAGTGTAAGAAAAGAAAAGAAGTTTTAGCAAATGAATCAGATCAAATTTTTTAAAATAATTCCAAAGTTTTCAGTAACTATGGCTTTTAAAATTGCCTAAAAATATCATCTACAGTACACATTTTGTTTTTCAAAGGTCACTGTTCCTGTAAAGGGAGCTGAACTATTACTAACAAGTCATATATTGGGAGAGGTTAGCTTTATCCACCCTGATGTGATCCTTGAAGCTTCTGAACATCAAGTGTATTTTGTTCATCATGGAAAGAAGCTGATGACTTCAGTGAGAATGGAGCCTGGTTGGAGATGAAAGAAGAAATCATGATACCTTGCAGGTATTTCACTGTTATCTTGTTTCTATTCCATGACACAGCCATACATGCTTCCAACATGAAGAAAACTTACCACTCCGAACTCTGAAAAAAGTAAGAATAACACATGACTCCATGTGGAAGGGAAACCAGAGAGTCTGTCACTAACCAAGTCCCACAAAGATGCCTGTGGTATGCATGCAATTTGATTTATACACGTTTTATTTAATACATTCATATTGGACTATTCAGTATACCAGGAAGCAACAGAATGGCAAATTACCATGTATCTCCCACCTGAGTCCATTTCATATATGTGTACCCATAGATAGAAACATTTATTTCAATATTTTATAAGACAATTTGGAAGGCAAAAAAAAAGTTTGTTTTCTAACCAGTCATTTGAAGATTAATAGATCTTAAATGTTTATTACTCATCATTATTCTAGAGGAATTAAGGTGATAGTTTTGTCTATTCTGCCATGGTTTTCATAGATTCATTCAGAACAGAGTGTATTTGCATATTTTGTTAAGAGACACAATAGAAATGGAAAGCAATTCTGTGGCATAAATTATTTTTCTCCTCAATATAAACACTAATCATTGACTCAAAAATTATAATAAGCCTATTGGTCACTTTTGTTTTTCCATATTAAGACTCTTACAAATATTTTTGCACAGTAAACAAATTAACTGAGTATTATTCCATTTGACCATGTATCTAGAGACTTCCAACTTCTTCAACAAACTAATTTATGTTTTGACTTGAAGTTTATCAGTTTAATGACTTAATTCCCTTTATTAAAAATGACATATTTATTTATATTTAAAGTTCATGATGTGAGCTTAATCAATATTTTTGAGATGTAGAGGAGAATCTTATTTCAATTGCTAGAACATTTTCTTCTTCCAACATACTCAGACTTTTTAGGTCAAAATTTTTTTCCTAGCTTTGAAGATGTAGCATGAAAGTCCTCAATGTGCATTAGGAACAGAATTTGGAAACTTTATTTGTAAGGAGCCTGCTTTTGTGACTGAGTTGTTTGAGATGGTAAAGATATAGACTGAACATGAGTAGTATGGGGGGGGGGGCTTGATTTAGCATAACAATGCCTTTGAATGCCAAGAATTAAGGGAACATAGTATTGAAAATGTGGACTGAGAGGTGAGTCTTTTTTAAAAATTAATTAATTAATTAATTTTAATTAGGTATATATGACAGCAGAATGCATTTTGATTCACTGCACGCAATTGCAGCATAACTTTTCATTTATCTGGTTGTACATGATGTAGTGTCGCACTGTATGTGCAGTCATACATGTACCTAGGGTAATGATGTCAATCTCATTCCACCATCTTTCCTGCCCCCATTCCCCCTCACCTCCCAACCCTCCCCTTTGGAGGTGAGTCTTTTCATATGAAAGGTCTCAATCTTGTTTTTGCTGTCACACATGGGTATGTATTAACCCACACCACAACCCTCTGCAGGCTTACCTACAAATGCAACCTCTTTCACTAGGCATTTACGAGATTATGTAAATCTATAAAAGGAGATTATGTAAATTTATAAAAGGTTATAAATTACAGTTGATAGTTCAGCTATGTCCCTGTCTTGTGATTTATTTATTCTGTTTTAAATTTTTGGTAGGAAGCTGGAAGAGATTGTGTGAAATTCAATGGGATTTTTGCTTTTTTGTTTGTTTTGGTGGGACCAGGGATTTAACCTAGGGACTCACACATGTTAGTCAATTGTCCCAGTACACAGTGACATCCCTATCTTTCAACAAAACAGTTCTTGTAGATTTAAAATTTTCCCATATCATCATTGACAAAAGAAAATGAAACAGATGTTATATATTTTTTTAAAACACTAAACAGTATAAAACTTATTCTTCATTTTTCCTACTTGAAATCACACAGCTCTTATTCATAAGTCTGGCTTTTATATATTTGTATAGCAAGAAAGAGGAAATTTCATGGTACTATTAGAATATCAGTACTTTGAATATGTAGATTTTTAAACAATAATATGAATAAATTTATACCAAATATTCATTGATTAATGACTGACCTGATTGTATAATTCCAGGTATTGAATCTTTAAAGAAAACTGCTCAGAGCATCATTCTCATTCTTGCAAAATGTAGAGGTGGATGTTCTTACTGCTTATTTCTTTTTCATCTATCATTTTCTTTTCCATTTACATACTATTTATATCAACAACTGTATAAAATGAAAGTAAGAGCAGAATGAAAACTCATAACAGTTTAATAATTGATATTCTGAGCAATATATACAATAGGGTATGGCCTGAATAACACTTGTTTCTATCTTTGTAATTATATCCTGTTATTATACACTAAAGTACATATAAATTGTAAGAATAATATTATTTGCCAAAAACTCTTCTCTTTTAATTTTAATATTTTAAGAGATGTGTGAGTGTGTGTGTGTGTGTGTGTGTGTGTAAGTGTGATTAGCCAGTTATATATAGAATCCTTAGGAACTATTTCTTTAGTAAGAGCTTTAAAATTTACTCTTTCCAATTTCTAAAGGATAACTTTTATTGTTTTGCTAGAGATCAAGGGCATCTGAGTAGTGCTACCAGATCAAAGCCATTATCTTACAGCACAAATTCTGAAAAAACCTCCTCCTTCAAACTAACTAAACCAAACATTTACATCTCCCAAATCCTTAAAATTCCTTGGGAAAATATATAATCTATCAGACCATAAGAAGAAGAGGAGGAAGAAGAGGAGATGGAGGTGAAGAAAGAGGAGGAAATAATGCTGATTTTTTTTCCTCTATATGATTTGGACTTGGGGGATAGTGCAATTTTATTGAAGACCTAAAGATGGGAGATGTTTTTAGAAAAACTATCTCAATTTCAGAAGAAAGAGGGATGAAAATTAGCAAAGAGAATGAAAGAGAAAGTTAATACCTGGGTATCTGGTGAAAAAAATTCTGCCAATAAGAAATATAAGAGTGAAAATGGATAGGAGAAACTAAATTACATGCAGAAGGATTAAAGTGAAAATGTTCTCTATTCTCATGAGATAAAATCAAGGATAAGATTCAGTTGGCTGGAGAGACATAAAAGAAATAAAATACTAACTTGTGATACAAATGGAAACTAGTACAAATTCTAACATAGAAAAATCTCATAAAAACTAAGTAAAAGAATAAGGAATTGATGTCTAGAACATACATGGAGAAATTAAAAGTGGTATTAATTTTATGATAGGTAAAATTATATAAAGTACTAATTTTTGATAGAAGTAATACAATGACAAAAGTAATGCCATTTGATAAACATTATTACAATATTTTTAAACTATGTTTTCACATCTTCTTCATGTATTTCTACAATTCCTATCATGTGGTTCAACCAACATTAAAGCTTTTAAGAAAAATCATATTTTCCCATTTTCTTATATTTGAAGAATTAAATGTTAAAGTGTCATTAAAACAACAGTGAAAGTAGTAATTATTATCACAATCTTTGTTATCCAAAGAAATTATATATAAATGTACTTATGCAAACACACTATTTGATTTTTTCTATACTTGTCTGAATATTTACACCTTCCCTTTCAACACAAATCTGTCCCTTTCTCCCCAAAACCTTCATCATCATCTTATCAGTTTATGTTCATGTATTCTTAAATTTTTATGTAAAAGTAACTATGGATGTAAATAAAATTTCACATACAAATAGTTTTTAAATTTCTAAAATTAAAATAACATTTTTAGAAACATCCTACTTTTATACATGTCATTATTTCTTACTCAAAAATACTAAAAAGGCTAGGTCATCTGATATAGTTCTAATTAATATGCAATCTGCCCCTTATATAACTTTAGGTTCTGCATCCATGGATTCAACCAATAGCAGACAGAAAATATTAGAAAAAGACATTGGGCCTGAACCGAACATGTTCACGTGTCTTTAATGTTATTATTCTCTAAATCATTGCAATTAACAATTTTTTGCAAAGAATTTTCATAATAGATATTATATATAATCTAGAAATGACAAAATATATGGGGGAATGATTCTAAGCTTTCTGCACGTACTAGGCCATTTTTGATAAGAGACTTGAGCCTCTGCTGCTATTGGTATCCTTGGGAGATTTGGGAACCAATCTTATACATAGTGAGATAATCAGGAATCATCATTAGGCAACTTTCAAAACATTTTTTTTCAATTATTATGCATGCAGAATTTATGAAATTGTAGCATAATTTCAGAAGGTATTCTATTATCTGATATATTTGCTGATCAACTTGGATATTTTTGTCTAATGATTTATTTGAGATGGTATAAAGTTATAGCTTTAAAATTTAATTTATATGACTTTACAATCTTATTTAAAATATTCTAGGCCACTTCAATATTCTTAGGCAGTGCTGAATTTCATGAGTTAATGATATATTGGCTTAAGAAGAATTTCCTGTTTTCTTTTTGGTGTGCTTTGCTGTTTTAGCAGTATGCCTCTAATTTTATGAGAAAGCTTCATGGGGGAAAAATGTGGCAGTGTGAGGCTGTGCACTAAAATATCTTTCCAATAAGCTATCTGTCTCATAAATAATTAAATTATTTTTCAAGAAGCAAACATTTAAGAGGAGAGGCAAGCAAAGGTTTGTTTGAATAAATAAATAAATATCAATGCTTTTAGTCATAGAGCCAGCAACACCTTTCTGTTACTGCTCAGAGTTCACTGCATTTCCAGCTTATTTCTTGGCTAATCAAAATCAGAAAATTAACCCAATTGTGAGGTTTAAGTTTGTTTCGTATGGTAGTTATAATATGACCTCAGTCTTGAAGTACATCACCTTCTCCTGCCCTGTGTCTCCAGAGATCATATTCCAACATGGAGTCTTAAACCCTCATAATCCAGACACAGCCAGCTTCGTGGTCCTGGAATACTCTTTTCTACCCTTCATTGCTTAAAAATTTCTGCTCCTTTTCCTTCCGATCCCTCCTTCATTGCCAAGTTCTCTATGACATCTTCAAGTCTTCTACTCTAAATTTCAGCTCATTCTTCTCTTCCACACTTTCTCGCCTTTCACATTCTTTTCTCTACCTTGTATAAGTAATCGCCTTTAGGTATATACCCAGTGAAAATATTTTTTTTTTAGTTTTTGAAGTAAAACTCATGCACTCTATTTTTCTTCTCTGTAAGTGAACTTTATACAGAACCAGAGACACATACAATAGGAAATAAAAACAGATAAATCTTACTACTCTTCCACACACCCCTCCCCCTGCAAAGTAGTGGGATAAAAATAGGAATCTTTCCAGCCAAAAAGGAGAGTTGAGATTTCATTCAGTTCCTTACCTTCTATGCACAGCAGGGGGACGATGTTATCTGAGAAGCAGCAGGATGATCTCTTCCTATAGCATTGACTCTGGAGAAAGATGGGATCCTTTCATTAAGCCACAGAAACATGGACACTTCTAATAGTGGGATACACAATAGCAGCAAGGTAGGCCAAGGCAGAGACCTGCAGTTTTAGACTGCCCTAGAAAAAGGCCTTAAATAACTTTCTGTCAATCCACAGGCAAGGAGAGGTAAGGCCATCTGCTTCCTTTAGTGGTGGCTAGACCAGTACTCAGAAATTTATATTTTGAGACTCTCCGAGTAAAAAGTATCAATTCTTTTAGAATTCGCACTTAAGGCCAAACATTTATATTTTACACCATTAGGAAAGAATTCTGCATGCAAACTATAATATTACAAATGAGTTTCATGAGCTGCTCCAAATTCATTTACTTTAGGAGACAGTCTAGTGATTTAAAATAATAAAAATTATTAAGTGACATTTTCTTGGATTTATGAGGGTCTCAGAGGAGGTGAATACTCCAAGGGACTTTAAAGCAAAACCCCTTCTTGTATTATATTTTAAAACTGCTTATTTGGTTGTACATTTCCTCTTCTAAACCAGGAGCTCCTTGAGGTCACTGGAATGGAATGAAAAACACATGGACCTTGGTATGATTTGACCATGTGTTTAAGTACTGGCTGTGCGACCTGGAGCAAGTTATTTAGCATTTTGAGCTTTGTTTTTGTTTAATCTGTAAAGCCTTCTGGAAATTATTCTTCATGAGCCTGCCACAAATGGGATATATGGTACCTACTTGTGAAATGAATTAATGAAATAATAAATTTATTAGTGATGCTTTGTAGGGAAATATTTACAAAGCTATTTATGGTATCTGCATGATGCTGAGTAGAAATAGGATATGTTTAAATGTAATGTGCTTTATAGACTTGTTCAATATTAGGGCTAAAAGTTTAAAAACAATTCCAGGGCATTTCATCTCAACAGTGATAAGAAGAGGGCATACCTGAGCCATCTGGTTCTATACATACTAAGTTGTCTCACAGGGAGCTACTGTGGGGTTTGGAATTTTTTTAACAAACAATATTCTAAAAGTATTTATATTTAGTTATGTTTTAGTGCAATATTATTAATTATTTCCCTCTAGTCTCTAGATCCAAGTTTATAAAGAATTTTTCAGTCACATGACTTTATTTGTAACCAGAGGTAGCATGACTCTTTAGGGCAACTGGGGTCTGATATCAGGTCTTTGATATAACATGCTCCCCCACTAACATTTATGGCTTGGAACATGCCAGGGTTAGAAAGCTGGGGCAAGGTTAGAAGGAATTAAATTCGAATGAGAGACAAAATGAAGAGAATTCATTACTTTTAGAAGCAAATCTTGACTCATTTGAAATGAATGTCTGTGATTATTCAATATTTGTTGGAGTCAATGAGTCACAGGACAGAGAAATGAAGATACACAGGGTAACTGAATATTTTATAGTTAGCTGGTGTCTGTAAGGGTGGTAAATTAAAAAAAAAAGAAAAAGAACTAACTTCAAGCCTTGAAGACATGTTTGCTGACAGAAGCTTGTGGAAAGAGACTGACTTAAAAGGAGCTACTTGTTTGGAGCAAGGAAAAGTAGCTATAAAGACAAATATTGTCAGAGTGCAAGGCCTGTGGTTAAGTTCAGATGAATGAACACATCACTTTTGCAATCATAGGAAGAGAGAAGACTAAGCAGTTTTGTTTGAGAAGTAGGAAAAAAATTATATGTGGAAGATTTATGAAATAGAGTGAGCACTTTTAATGAAATTTCTACTACAAAGCTGGGCCTAACTTTTAAAGTCTAGAAAAATAGAAATTGTCCCCTTCTACCAGTTCTCCTCTGCTGCATCAGCGGACCTGGTGAAGCATTTTGATAATCAAGAACTTAGTACTTCCCCTGAATTCCATCAAATAGGCTAGCTGCAAAAAGTCATAAAGATTTTCATGTGGATTGCACTTTTATACGAATAGTATTATATTTTGTTACTGGTTCTGATATATTGTAGCATAAATTTTCTTATAGTATCTTGAGAAAGGTCTATATGTTCTCAGGCCAGAGAAAAGAATACAAGCCCATGCACACACACACTCACAACCAAAGTCCGGCAGGATATTCTCCCAAATGCCTATTTTAAAACTTCTTTCAATTTCAAATTTGAATTGTACACATTTTGATATATGTAAAATTTCAAAAGCCATTAACTGAAAGACATTTTTTTTTCTAAATGTTTTTATCAGAACTTACATAAGAAGATGTGTCTCATTATTAAACATAAAACTTCACTATTTCTTTACATCTAATGATAAATGATATATTACTGGGGAAAAGTGTCATTTTTTACATTACAAAATTGGATGAAATTTGAACTTTTATTCCTAAAAATAAGATGATTAGATCGCAGTAATTGTCTCATAAATTTTAGATCACATCCTCAAATGGCAAATCTATCATTGTCTGCTACATATCACCCAATTCCTTTTGTGAAATAATTAGGAAGCTGGAATGCTATTTTTTTCCATTATGTCATTTTGCATGGCATGAAAAATGTAAAAAGCACTGAATATAGTACCTTATGTTGGAAAGAGGCTAAAATTGAAATGAGGAGAAACATGTTCTATTCAGGATTAAACAAACTAATGCAAGACCAAGGCAAAATCATTTAATATATAAATGCTTTTATCAATTACAAAATAAAGTGACTGACCTAAATGATCCATTCTAGATCTAAAATCAGCTCAGCCTTTATCATTTAGGCAAATACCCAGGCATCATCCTCAGGATCCTGAGAGTCATTCTAGATGCTTAGTACTGTGAACTGCCAGTGTGATACTCCCTTTAGTAATTGTCTCTGGTATAGTCTTTTGGTTTCCACAGTTAATGGATATAAACTTTCATCTCTTGCCTTCACTTCTGCAGTGCTTTCTGATCTGCTTCTCTCAGGTTTCGGAAGTGCTGCTAATCTCCAACATCAGTTTTGGAATGCAGTGGTGTGATCTCTGTAAAACAAAAAGCTAATGATGACATTATCTCATTTAAAACAATTTAATAGATCCATCTAAATCTTGAACCGGCTTTTCAAAGCACTCCATCATTAATTTCTCTTTGCCTCTCTTTCTAGGATCAATTCCCACCGTGCCTTTGGCCCAAGTCTTGATCACCTTGACCTCCTTTCCTCTGAATGCACTACTTTACAGTTTTCTGAAGATATCAGGGAGAGTATATCTTGACATTTTTGTTCACATTGTTTTTACTCCTTTGGCTGCCATGCTTCCTTTGGTGAATCTGCCTGGACAATCTCCCTTTAAAGTTATCTTATGCACCATTGTAATCAATAAGTCATTCTTGCTCTGTTTTGCCTCTTATAACAATAATCGACTATTCTCTTGTGCTCACTGCTTTGTGTTTATGGCACAGCACCTATTTTATTTTATTGTCATGTATGTAATTATGTGGACCTATATATAAATCCATCATATATTTCTATAATTATTCTCAATTCCTTGAAAATTAGAGCTAGTTGTGTTTGCCACTTATATCAAAACTTATGGAAATTATGTTTATAGAATGTAGACTACAATTTTTGAAGGGTATATACATTTATTAATATTCTATCAACTATAACTTCATTCATATATATTTATATAGAAAGAAAGAGAGGAAATAATTATGTAACTTTATTCGCAAAATCTGAAAAATATGAAAACATGGATTAAAATGTATATGAAGATATCTGTCCAATGATTGGAAGAATTAGTGGTTAGCTCAATTTTCCTAGACTGTTTTCTGTTGCTATAAAAAAAATACCTGAGGCATGGTAATGTGTAAAGGGGTTTATTTAGCTCACAGTTTGGGAGGCTGAAAGGCCAAGATCTAGTCAGCTTCATCAGTTGTGCTTCTGATGAGGTGTCATGGAAAATGGCATCACAATGGCAGATGTAGCAGAGAGCACTGCTACGCCACAAATAGCACATGGAGAAGAGGGTACTTGGCAAGACAGGAAGTCAGAGGGATTCAGAGGCCAGGATTAGTCTTTTTATAATAACTCCTGTAAAATCTAAATGAGATCCTTTGATAAATACACAAATGCCTTTCAAGGGCAGTGCCCCAAATTACCTAATGAACTCTTACTTGGCCCCACCTCTCATAGGTTCTCCTACTTGTCAACATGGCCACCCTGAGGACCAAGCTTCTCATACATGAACCTTTGGGGGACACCCTCAAATCATAATTCAACTATAGCATTAAAGATCTGGTATTATAAAATGTGAGATAAACTTAGGGTCATTGAATCACAGGCTAACAAAAAATGTGATTTTCACTCTGAAAACTGTTTAAAATTTCTGTATAAGATGTTAATTTAACAAGAAATCTAAAGTCTTCATGGCTCCCACAGTGTACTTTTTAAAAACTGAACATATAATGATTTTATAATAAAATTAACTTCTCATATGTTCTTACCTAAGATCTTAGATTTAAATATTTTTTTTATCTTTTGGTAAATATTTATTTCTTTCTGTTAAATATATTTTTGTTTGTTCTGTGGAAATATATTTTATCAATGTAAATAGAGGATTCACACTGAGATGTGTCATTACTACACATCACAATTTGAGTATGGAAAACAATGAATTAGTATAAAATACTTCATTGATAAAATTTAATTAGCTTATAGTTTGAAATAATAGTATTTCGTGTTTTTTTTTCTGTTAGTACTTATTGGCCAACAACTCTCTTACTCAATACATTAAGAACCTGATAATCAAGCATAAACATATATACACACATATATAAATGACATGATGTTCCAAAGGTTTACATTCTAAGAGAAAAATGAAGCAAAATCTATTCCAATGTTGTAATTGTTAGAATACAAAATAAGATGCAGTGATCTTTTTGTGGTGATAGGACTTTTAAGACTTATAATTCACCTGGCAACAAAGGGAAGTCACTTCTAGGACAGAAAATAATTGATACAAAGACCCAGATATAAGAGACCTCAGCTGGTCTAAGGTACAGATTTTATTTCTAGGACTGATAGATTATTAAGCCAAAAGGGATAGTTATAAGTAAGTTTATGGAGAATCTTCCTGCAATGCTAAGTGTAGACCTTTTTGCAGTTTTGAAAAAATGAGTCATTGAAAGCATTAATAAGGAAGAGACATGTCAAGTATGCCTTTAAAAAGGGTTACCTTGTAAAATGCTTGCCAATGTTGCATTGTATAGAAACTGATAAATGAGGGAAAATTATGGGACTACTGCAGTACTTCAAGTGAGTTTGATGAAGGCTCACATTAAGCCACTGGAAAGGAGAGAAAGGAGACAGGAAAGGAGAGAAAATGAATACCTGAGAGACTGAGAGGTAAAAATAAGGTAGTGATTAGATGAAGGAGATATAAAACATAATACAATATAGTGGCTTTGGGCTAGGGAGACATTATGTATATTAGTGCTTATAAGGAAACAATGGACCCACAATCTATGTTTTTATTTTTGTCCATTCTGATCACCCAATTATCATAAGAAGGCTACTCCATCTATATCCTACACTCACATTTTAAGCAAGAAGAAGAATGAGAGCCAAATGACAAAATCTGAAAGAGAGTCTGTCATACATTCCTGAACCTTCAGTTCATCATTTTGGAAGATCTCCTGGACTTCCATAGGCACATATGATCATAAAGATTTTTTTTTCTGTTTGTTTCTGTCTCAGCTCTATCCAAGGGCTATAGTATATCTCCAGGCAGAACAGGATACCAGTGTTTCTTATTTTCATTCTTCCCCATGCAGGAGATAATTCCAGATAAGCATTTGCAATCCCTTCATCCAAATACTCTCACGGGTAGGGAAAAGGCTCTCCTTCAGGGTGGCTCACTAAGACTAGTGGCCCCTAATCACTCTTGCTCCACTTCATGTGTAGAACTTAGATTCAGTGCAGGGAAAGGAGGGCTCAGAATTTTAGGGACTGCTGCCCCAGTCCAAGTCCTTCTCTTGAAGCAGGGGCATCTTTCCCACAGAAGAGATCCACTGTCTTCACTAGAGTTCTAAAGGAGTGACTTGGGGATTCTGCTCAGGGAGTGAAGAAGAACACAAGAACACAGAACTACAAAACTTTCCAAAGTAACTGACAAGTTGGAACAAAGTGTGGGGAAGTTAAGCCTGATGACAGTCCTGAAAATGAGGGCAACTTTGGTAACAAACAATGAAGACTCGGCCAAGGAGCCCCATGAAAAAATAGGCTGACTTGTAGGTCAGATAGTTTAACAGGAAAAATAGGGTGAAAAAAACAGCTAAGCAAAATTATCCTGGAGTCATAACAAACCTCAAAAACTGGCATAAAAATAATTTGCAAAAGGGGCAAATTTAATTGGATCTGACTGTTGAGCAATATATGTCCTAAGGCATTATCAAAAACAATAAGGCAATGCACTGGCAGTTAGTAGAGGCTAACAAGTAGGTGTCATAAAAAGGAAGCAGCAGCATCAACAGCACACAGATGAACACAGGAGGGAACCAGACAAGGAGAGCCCTGCTAGCATCACCCTCATTCCAGGACAGCTGTGTGTATGCCCTCGGCTATGCCTGCTGAGGAAAGGCTCAAGAGGTTTCCCACTTTGGATGTATGGAACAATTTTTTTTAATGAAATAAATAAATTTCATAAAAATAGTTCAGCTAAATCACTGAAATAAAACAGAAGCCAGCAATAACACCCTGGAGAAAGTGTGACCCATAAAATGGAGGCAAAAGAAGGCAACAAAAACTGTCAAGTAGGGCCTATATGACAAACATACTGGTATAGACTTCAAGGAAATAAATACATGTATATTCAAAGAAAATAAGAAAAGTTTTTTTAAGAAAATAAGAGTTATGTGACAATACATCATCAAATCAAGAGGTGAATAAAAATCAAAAAATTGTTAAAAAAAAAGAAGAAGCAGGAAAATATGGTAAAATAAATGAAACTTTTATGAGAAGGCACAAGAGTATTTCTGAAGTGGAAGAAGAAAGAATAAGCAAACTTGAAGTTAAACTGATAGAGATTATATAACATGAAAAAGAAAGAGAAGAATAAAAGAGACTAAGGTAAACATTTTACACTATTAACTTTAAAGAGGAGTTAGGGAAGGAATAAAATCATGGAAGTCTTTTCAGATTTGAAGAAAACATTAATCTCATATCCAAGAGTACCAGTGAACTCCAAATCAGATAAATGCATCTTGAAAACAAAAAACACAAATAATTGGAATAGTTAATGGAACACCAGTAAGATAGACAACTGAGTTCTGATCAGAACCAGTAGATGACAAAAGACATGCAATAATATATTTACATGCTAAAAGAAGATGTTAACTAAGAATCTTGTGTGCAATAAAATGATACTCCAAAAAGAAAGCTAACATAAGGTATTCCCAGATAAATGAAAGAAAAAAGGGGGAATATTTATTCACAATGGATCATTTCTTATACAAGTTCTAAGTTATTTATGATGAAATTAAATATTTCTAGAGTATATTTCAAAGTCACATTAAAACCAAACCAAGTAGAGTACTGGTTAAATGAATTATTATAAAATCTGATAAGTGCCTATTTCTTTGTATCTTCACTGCTTTAAAAGAATTTTATAAAACAATGTGTGCAAATATAGCTTGCAGCTTAAACACATGGAAATATAATATATCTAAGTAAGTTTTTAAAGGAATGAGTGGGTGCAATCTTGCATTGAATTAAGAAAATTATACATACCAGATGGTAATTCAAATCTATAGGGATAAATAAAGAGAATCAGAAATGGTAAATTAGAAGGTTGATATCCCACACTCAGTAAATGTATGCTTGCTATCCTGCCTTCTTTTAGCTACTATAAGGATATAACATTCTTGTAACAATGAATTGAGAGATTGGTAAAGATACATATGATATTAATAACAAATATGGAAAGAACAAAACCATATAGGGGTAAATTTTTTCTATATCTCACTAGAAATAAGATAGCATAAATCTGAAATAAATTCTGAAAAGTTAAGACATATATGGCAATTCCTAGAAAAACCAGTGGGGAAGTAACTTAAATGTTGAGTGAAAAATCATCAAATAATAAAATGCTAAATTAAAAATATATAGTTAATACAAAAAAAAGGAGAGGAATAAAGTAACAAGAGACAAGATAAAGGAAAAAGTAAAATGAGAGAAAAAAATAAGCTGAATCAATAACATTGTATGAACAGCATCCATCAGAAAGCTGGAGTGACTATGATATTATCAGAAAAAGTCGACCTTAAAACAAGAATATAGGGGTTGGTGTATATCTCAGTGGTTGGGCATTGCCTAGGATGTATGAGACCCTGGGTTCAATCCTCTGCACCACAAGACAAAAAATATACAAATATTATTGGAGGATATTTTGTTATGAAAAATGTGGTCAGTTTCATCAAGAAGGTAGATGAGTTCTAAATATATATGCAGCTAAAAAAGGAGCCTTAATATATGGAACAAAACTTGACAGGATTAAAAGAGACAATGTATAAATAATAGTGGAAAAATTCAATACTTCACTTACTATAATGAATAGAACAAGTAGATAGAAGATGAATGAGATATAGAACATTTGAGCAAAATTATAAAGCTATATAACCTAATAGAAGTCAGTGGGGCACTCTGTTGAATAGCTGAAATACAAATGGAAAATTTTTCCTGATATATAACTATCTAGGCTATTATTAAAATAGTCTTAATAAATATAAAAGGCATGATAGAGTACATGTATGCTCTCTTACTACAGTCAAATTAAATTAAAAAAGTAACATAATTAAATATGGGGAATTCACAAATATGTAAAAAATTGAGCAATAAGCTTCTGAATAATAAGTGGGGCAACAAGAATCAATGGGGAGGGGCTGGAGTTGTAGCTTAGTGGTAGAGTGCTTGCCTTGTACCTGTGAGTCACTGGGTTCAACTCTCAATACCACATGTGAATAAGTAAATAAAATAAAGGTCCATCAACAACTAAAAAGTATTTTAAAAAAAGAAGTGTGTCACATTAGATTGGGTAGAGAGAAGTGATGGGAGGGGAGGGGAGGGGAGGGAAGGGGAGGGGAGGGGAGAAGAAGTGGGGTAAGAAGGACAGCAGAATAAAATAGACACTAGTATTGCTGTATGTATACACGTGACTGCATGATCAATGAGATTCTGCAACCTGTACACTCAGAAAAATGAGAAATTATACCCCATCTGATTCAAATGTATTATATGTCAAGATCATTGTACTGTCATGTGTAACTAATTAAAAAAAATAATAAAGTTAAGCCTCACCTAGCTACCTGCTAGATACCTAAACCAGAAAACTTGGCAAATCATGGTAAAACTGTTCCATTCAGGATTATTGGCTCCCTATAACTGTGGCCCTCTCTGCTGTATGTTGTTTACATGAAGTTTCTCTAATCCTTTAAAAGAAAAACCAAGAATTTAGGTTTTTGCCTATGTGGGTATAAGTAAAGGAATAAACAAGACCATAGAATTGTTTGTATTTGCTCTTGATTGTACAAAAATAAATAAATAAATAAAAATAGAAACAGAAAAAAAAAAAGAATCAATGGAGAAAGTAGAAAACACTTTGAAATGAAAGAAGCTAAAAACACAACCTAGCATACTCTAAGGAATGCTTCAGTATTCTTAGAGGGAAATGTGTCACTGCAAAAAACCTATATTCAAAAAAGAATAATTTCAAATCAATTATCTAACTTCTACCTTAAGAGAGAAAAAGAAGAACAAACAAATATAAAGCAAGCAAAAGAAAAAGTAATAAAGATCAAAGTGGATGTAAATTTAGAGAGTAAAAAAACCAACAAGAGCAAAAGTTGGCTTAACATCTGAAAATTAGTTAATCAATATACCATATTAAGACAATTAAGGGCAAAAACAGGATTGTCTCAATATTTTGTGGATAGCATTCCACAATATCCAATCTGATTTCATGACAAGAACCCTCAATGAACTGGAAATTGCAGGGAATTTCTTCAGCCTGGTAAGAGGCATCTACAAAAACCCAGGGCAAATATAATTTGCAGTGGTGAAAGTCTGAATGCTTATAAGCAGAACAAGGAATCAGTTACCCTCTCCACAATTCTATTTATTTATATTTATTGAAGTTAGGCCAGGAAAATTAAGACAAAAAATGAAATAAAATACATACACATAACGAAAGAAAATAATAAAACTCTATTTGCAGATACTTTTTACATAGAATATTAACAAATTGGATTTTAAAAATTGCACTAATAAATGAGTTCAGTAAGATTGAAGAGTACAAGATAAATATAGATACAACTTTTTTCCATATATTAGCAATGAAAAGTCCAAAAGAGAGACAACAATTCAATAATAACAGCATAAAATAATTATTAGGAATATTTTGTTTTAAAAATAAGAATAATTTTGTACTCTCAAAGCTACAAAACATTATTAAAAGAAATAAAACTAGACCTAAATAAAAGTAAAGACTTCCTACTTCATGGATTAGAAGACACAATAATGTTTCAATTGCAGTGCTCTTTAAATTGATCTACAGATTCAATGTAATCTCTTCCTGTCAAAGCTCCAGGTGGCTTTTGCTGAAATTGGCCCCAAAATTCATATGAGCATTCAAAGGACTCATTATAACTAAACTCATACTGGAAAGAACACAATTGGAGGACTTACATTTTATGATCTCAGTATTTATTATGAAATGATAAAACTGCAGTAATCAAGGCAGTATGTCCATTACATAAGGGTAGACATAGATTGATAGGAATACAATTGAGTGTCAAGAAATAAATCATTATTTTTACAGTCAATTAATTTATAACAAGCTCTTCTAAGATAATTCAGCTGGAGATGTGGTGTTCACAGATGGATGTCTATATATAAAAAATGAAATTGGATCTTTTCCTCATGCTATATACAAAAAAATAACTTAAAATGGAACAAATTTTTAATGTAAGAACTAAAATTACAGAAAGAATATTGGTGTAAAACTTTGTGACAAAAGATTAAGAAAAGCCTTCTTAGATAATTAGACACCTTAAGTGAAATAAATAAATATACAAGTTTGATGCAGCAAAACTAAATATGTTTTTGCTTTAAAGGAAACCTTCAACAAAGTGAAAATATAATCCACAGGATGGGAGAAAATATTTGCAACTTATACATCTGCTAAGGGCCATATATCAAGAACATAAAAAATAACTCTCACAGTTCCATAGTAAAACTGAAATGACTCAATTAAAAAATTGGCAAAAGACATTGTTTTAGGGGATCTCAAGACCACCCTCTGTTTCCATGGTTTACTAGAAGGACTCACAAAACTAAGAAGAGCTGTTATACTCATGGTTATGGATAATTATAGCAAAAGAATACAGATTAAAATCAGCAAATGTTAAAAGAAAAGAGAGACTTCAGAGTAACAGACATGAGATTCTAATTGTCCTATTACAGACAACACTTAATATTTCCAGCAATGATGTGTGACAGCAGCACAAAACATTGTCAACTAGAAAAGCTCAGTCAATTCTAAGAACCCATGATTTTATTGGGTTGTCAGTGACATAAAATCTACACCTGATTGACCTTAGTTATTCAGTGTCCAGAGTCTGCAGAGGACAAACTGTTTTCAGTTGGTCCAAAGTGCCCATTGAATATCACATTGTGAGCATAAGTTACATGGAACACAAAAACATGGACAAGAGTGGAACTAACCACACTGTCTATTAACTGATGGACAGGTAAAGAAAACAGTGTATTCTTACAGTGGGGTATTATCTACAGTGAAAAGAATAATGCTACAATATGGATACCTTGAAAACATTATGATAAACAAAACAAACCTATAACAAAATGCACTACACACACACACACACACACACACACACACACACATATGATTTCATTTATATAAAATATCCAGAAAATAAATTTCATATAGAAACAAAGTTATGTTTGTCAATGATGTAGAAGGTTGAGGAGATAATGAGAATAGTTTTTTTTAAATGTGTATTTAAAAGTAATCTACAGTTGATATAAAAGCTTCTAATTTCATTATATGTTAAATATTTGAAATGTGGAGCATGTGAATTAAAGCTCTATTTTATATTATGATTCTTATTTTTATTCACATAGATATATAGAAGAAATGTCTCTTGAAAAAGCCTAGAAATATGTCAGTAAAAATTACTAGTTGCTTTAGTTAGCATATAAATATGGATGTGTTACCAAGTCCACACCATCATACAACCAGTTTATGACAATGGGAAATCTTTTCTATTCTTTAGATAATTCTTGGAACTGAGTCATCTTGGGAAAAAGTAGAGGAGTTTGGCATCTTGTATATCTACCTGCTAACATTTTATGACAGTTTATGCTTCTTAAAGTTGATATGGAATCATATCAGGTAGCTCTTTATAAATTTTCACTTAAACTTCAGTGGTTATTTGCATATGCTGAATAATAATAAATTCCACAGCAAGCCATTTTCTTGTGATGATATTTTTATAACATTCCTTGCCAAACACAACTCCTGCTGCCCACTATTATGTTTCTATGTTTCAAAGTTGCATTATTTTTACTGCTCCAGTTAGGACTCTGATGAATATCTGTGCCTATTGTTCATGTTTGTCTTACAGGGATTCCTTCTCTCAACTCATTCATGTCAAAGAGCAGCACATTCTTCAAGGTGCATGATTGATTAATTAAATATCTGCCATACTGGGCTGAAAAAGGATGAGTTCCCACCCTCTGCAGGGTCAAAAAATGTTGTGTTTAGATTTCGATCTGTTAGAAGTATCAACCCCTCACATTTCATTTTCCTTCCACCTGGAATGTTGCTTTATTTGTACTTTTCTGTGGGATTTATGTTAATTTTCTTGGGTTATGAATATTTGAATATATTCCTCTGTGATGGAAGTGGCACTGTCCTTCTCTGTATTTCCAGAAACTAAATTTGCATTAGGAAGTAGGGAGGGTAGCAGATGGAGAGTCTTATTGACCTATGATTGAGAGGTCTTACATACATTTCTCAAATGCAGTTGTGTGTTAACATCCTCTGCTATACCAATACTCAGGAACAAAACATATTTTAATATAAGAGAAGACAATCTGTAGAAGGAGAAGACTGTGGGAGCATAAGGGTACTGGGGTGGGCCAGATGGGCACCAAGAAAATAAACAGAATTCAGTGGACTGGTACCACATTTAAAAGCAATCTCATAAGAAACAAATTCAAAGTCTGATTACCCTATTTGAACTCATGAGGTTTTTAGAGTTCTGTTCATTTCCAAACATGGGCTGCTGCCACCTTTAGGGATTAAAATATCCATCACAGTGAGAGCATAGAGCAGCTTTGAACAGAATCAGCCACTTGTGGTTAGCAGACAGGATGCTGAGGTCCTGACCTTGTTTGCTTTGGGTACCATATTCACCTTTCCAAAAATCAGAAACAGGCAAATTTTCAATTAGATGTATGTCTCAGAAATTAATTGATATCTGCCTCCTGGGAACAAATATCATTTCCAGTATTTTTCCAGTTACTCAGTGTTTCAGAGAAATCTATAATGGACTAAAGTTCTATTAAGCCTAGTACTTTTTCTTGCTCACAGAGGTGCTAAAATTCACATTGGAGAACTATAGGATGATGGAAGTCTTTAAAACTAGTTGTTAAAAAAAACATGCAGCTGTGGTACTTACAGCACTACATTGATCTTCTGAAACAGGGAAAAAAGAGAAACTGTTTAAAGTCATATGACAGGTGATTATTTTGGTTAATGTAAAATGTTCATCTGACAAGCTTATTGAGTTTGATTTGTGTGCACAAGTCCACAACAAATCTGCACTTTATCTGATGTCCCTTCCCCCATCCAAATTGACATCAACAAATGTGCCATCCAAAAAACCAAAAAAGCAAAACAAAACAAAACAAAAAACACCTGGAGAATTAAAGTGATTTAACCAGTATGATTTATGTTAATGGTACGGAAGAGAATATTTTTTGATTCTCAGAAACATAACAGGCAATTGATGTGCCATATTGCAGTATGGTTTTAGCTATCAACATGTCAAGATTTAGTTTTGCTGTTAACATTTTACGATTTAGAAGGCTGTGAGAATATGTGCAGTGTAGCAACAACACAGGCTTCATTCCCTCAGCTATATTTATTGAGCTTTCATTTTTCCCCCTTTTATAGAAGAAATTGAAAAAGAAAAAGAGTAGGAGAGACAGAGAGGCATCCACTCTATATATTTCATTTTCTTTATTATGTCAAGTAATGAGAAATAAAGAGATAGAAAACTGAGTTCTTAATAGCTTATGCTCAGACCAAAGAGGATTCGAGACAGATGAATCTGCAGTATATTTTTATTGGTTTATTATCTCCAACAGATAACTTAACCATGTCAAAGAATGTACCACTTGATCCCAAACCTTCATCAATTACAAGAGTCCTGAGGTTAAGGATATATTGTGCTTGGCTACTGGTTTGGGAATGCCTGATAATGTTACCATACATAAAAGCAACATACCCAGTGAGAGGCAGGGAAGGTTACCAGAAGGCTCTATACTAAACTCCAAGTTTAATTCCATCAAACCATGACTTCAAATGAAATAGCAAAGCTGCAAGTCTGGGGAACACAAAACTATGTTGATGCACAAAGAGTGTGTTAGTGTTAAATGTTAACATATTTCATGATCAGAAGTTAATCTGTAACATCAAGGACAAGGCCACCTTTGACTTGTCACTGTTTTCTGGCTCTATGCAGATAACTGACATCAACATTGGTGCTCTTGAGATAACAATCAATATCCATATTTATGTAACCATCAAACCTGAAGTCCAACACAAAGGTTGAAATTTGTGAGATACACAGTACATGTACACATATTTATTTCATGATCAAATAAAATGCTTTAGACTCTGCAAACATTCTTAAATGCTATTCCACAATGAGCCACAGACAACTATTTAAAAGTAATTCTATTTTATACCTTTTTTTGGAAGGAAGTATTTTGCTAGTCCAATGGACTGAACTATTCATTACGAAAAGAGAACATTATGTTTTGATTTAATCTTTATTTAAAGAACTCAACAAAAACAGAATAAAATGCCATGGTTTATGCAGAAAGATAATTTTTAATGTATATGTGTGTATATAAAGTTGCTGTTAACTTCATTCTCATATGTGAAATTAATATCTTTCCTGTCATCAAAATAGCTTGGTCTTTTTGGTTATTTCCATCTTATTCTTTTTTTCAGGAAATATGTTGTGGAACATTTAAATTAAGGTAAATATTGGCCATTTCAAGTTTCATCGTATTATTCTTGGAAACGGCTTAACACTAAGCATGAACATATGTCTCTGAGGAAGGGGGACTGTTCGCGGGCAGGCACAATTATTACAGGGACATTACAAGATTAAAAAAGGCAGTAAAGGAGAGACTGGGCAGACCTCCTTACTCTGTCTGCTACTGTTTTACATCTGTAATATATATATATATATATATATATATATATATATATATATATATACTCACAAACACAAATAAAAAATATATATCATATGTATAATTACATATATATGATTATTTTTAGAGAAGTCTTAGATTCACAGTAAAATTCATGGGAAATTATGAAGATTTCCCATATACTCCCACCACAAAACATACACATCCTTCCCTGTTTTTAATATCTCCTACTAGAGTTGTACATTTGTTACAATTGAGGAACATACGTTAACACACCATGATCATCCAGAGTCCACAGCTACATGCAGGTTCATTCTTGTGGTTGTACTTCATGTGGGTTTGGACAATTATAAAATGACCTGCATCATCGTTATAGTATAACACAGAGCACATTAACTTCCTTAGGGTCATATATCTTTAAACATGAATGGGATATTTTCTCGTGCATAGGGAACAGAATAAATAGGACAAAATGTCAGCCTTCATTTGGCAAGCCATTCAATCAAGACTATTACCAGATTTTAGATATGGATTGCTCAAAAAAAGTAAATTTTGCATAACAGTTTTAATTTTTAAAATATGTCATTCTTAGCATTGTCATTCTCCACTATTGAGTGAAAAATTCCAAGCAGTTTTTAAAATCGAAGACAAATCATCCTTTTTAATTGCGAGGAATTGATTAATAGCGTGTCACTCCAAACCAAGCCATTCAAGGGCTGCTTTGTAAATTAAGGTACAGCTCTTCTTTTAGCCTCTTGGATAGTACTGTATTCTTCCCAAGATATTTGGAATATTTCTTTTGCATTAGAATAGCAAAATTTGCTTTCTTATTCCAAATATCATTTTGATTTTCATTGTTCTTTAGTTAATGAACTTCAGTAGCTTTGTAATTTCTTTTCATTCTTGAATAAATGTGAAATGTGGTATATACCAATTAACATGCAAATATTCTCTTTCAAAATCTTGGTGAGAATGGATTGGGTACATCAACAAAACAAAACAAAACAAAACCATTGATATTGTATTTCAGTATTTGGGACTTAATTAAGAATGATACCAAATGATATAAAAACCTCTAAGTAATAACTCCTCTCTTCAAGAATACAGTCAGCTATAGGAGAAGTGTGGCAATTAAATGTATACCTGAACAGATCCGATCTATTTGTAGAGTGCTCATCCTACAGTACATAAAACAGGTCATTGTTAAATTATTTGAAATGGTGAGCCATTAGAAAGCCAATGCAGTGTAAGAAAATATTATTCCAATGTAAAACAAAATTATTCAAAGTGGCTATAATGAAAGGCCCAGAAATAGCCATTTCATAAAATGAATTCTATCAAACAGCATAGCAGCCCATAAAATGAAATTATGTTCTCTCTGTATATGTCAGCACCAATGATATCTAATCAATAACTCTGCTGCTGTCAAGCTCAGGTAGAATTTGTCTGGAGAAAAAACACATTTCATAGTCTATATCTGTGATTCCATATAGAAATGTTCATTTATTTTAACCAAAACATCTTTCCAGAAAAGTAAAAGAGAGACAGTTATACTTTTAGATGATTTATATTTTTAGTGACTTGAAATGTTTCTAATATAACTTGGAATAGGTTGAACAGAGAATTGGTACATTTGCATTTATTTCTCAACAACATTTTGTTTGACAAATGTTTATTTACCCTGTTTGTTGAATTTACATAATAAGAAAAGGAAAAAGAACAGGAAGAAGAATTTCCATGACATATATTGCTCATATAGTTAATTAGAATTATCAATCTGGTGTTTTCTGAAATTTGAAAGCACCAAATTTTTAGAAAGGTGTTGTCTTTTATTAGAACCAAGTATCTCAAATATGTCAATAATAGACATTTTGTTACTTGTTTAGAGTAATAATAAAATTGTTTAGAACAACAATACAATGTGTTTCTTGTTTATAGTTTTACCATCAACAATGTTTTTATATAATTATGATTTTAGCACTTACTCAGTGCTTGTAAGATATGCATTGTTACTCCTGTGAGCATGTTATGAAATCAACATTTTAAGGTTCTAAGAATCTTGTTCAAGTTCTTTTAAAATAAGATGTGGAACCAAAATTTATCTATAAGTCTATTTCATTCCAAAGCTCAGATCAGTAGTGCATTTCATAAATATCATTTTATTAATTTTGATGAGAACGCTCTGCTGCCCAGAAAACACGTGTCATAGTTCTTGGTGCTATGCAATTGTTGACTGTACTCCATTGACCCTAGCATCTCACTCATCATTGAGATTCAGTTTCCCTACTTGTTTAAAAAAAAAAATGTCTCCAATAAATGGCTTCCAACTCTTCGCCTGTCATGATATTTTACTTCCACATACAAACAAAAGATGTTGTGTCCACCAAAAAAAAAACTAAAAAATAAATATTAAAAATCTCTCTCTCTCTCTCTCTCTTTCTCTCTCTCTCTCTCTTTAAAAAAAAATATTTTACTTTCTCTTCTCTCCCTTAGAAGTCCATATTTTTCCTGGGCATGAGTCATTTTTGTTCCTATCTCCATAACAGGGAACATAAGAAATAAATATAGATGAGACTCAAAAGTCATACTATTTTCCAATAACAGTATCTTTTACTGTGATTATTTGACACTTTGGGGATACATCCAAACAATTCAAGATGTGAAGATACTACTCTTGAGTAGTGTCCCTCAAATTTTCTGTCTAATCCTTCCCCTCTTACTACTTTAGTTCTACCAAATTTGTCAGTTCTTTTGTACTGCTGAAACATTGCAGGGAGAGTCTGCCACTGTTCTCATTTAAATGTCCAATAAATCATACAAATTGATTACAGACTACCATTGGAAATTATCACCATTTGGTTACAAAGGATCAAAAGTTCTGACCCATTCTCAGAAAATTCCAAAACATGTAATCTGGCTACTGTTATCACCGCCTTCCCTCTTTCTCTTGACTGCTGTTCCTCTCCAGTTTTCTCCCCAAAGACGTCATATCTCTTTGTGCTTTGCAAAGTGAATCTTCCTTTTCCAGAAAAGGCCAGAGGATCAGGCATTGCAGCTACAGAAGAAACCTAAGTAAAAGTGATTTTACTTTTACTTGAGAGGCTCAGCATGTACAGATAACTAGCACAGGTGAGTGGTATAAGTTTATAAAACAGGAGGGTTGCTCTTGTATTGACATTCTCATACCTTTTTTTCGATAAATTAAATATTCCTTCCTTAGTATCATTGAATGTGTTCCATAGAGTTGTATTTATGTGTTTAGCTACTAGAAAGGTACCACTGGGAGTGAATTGGTTTTATATTTACCTTTGTAAAACTTGAAGCAAGCACCATGCTTGCCTACCATAGTAGGCACTTACGCATTTGAAATGATTCAATAATTTATGAGCCAGTTTCAAGATTTCAGAGCACTGACATTTTTAGAAAAGGGCCTTAATTTTACATCACAAAAAGATACGCTATTTCAGTGCTAGTCATATGCTATAAATGTTCACTCTGGATTTTGTGATCTTATGCACTGGAAATAGAAAGTAGGATTTCAATAACTATTAACTTTTAAAAAGGTAAATTAAAGCCAATCACAGGCATCTCTTGACTAAGTGGGGAAATTAGAGAAGGAACCAAACATATTAGTCAAAAAGGAGGGAAGACCACAACCTGAGGCCAATTTTATTTTTCTTATTGGAGTGAGAACAGAGGAAAAAATTTCAATACTAAATGGGTTTTTCCCTCCCTAGAATTCATCTGCTTTTAATTTTTCTCATTTGTGTAAAGCTTTAACTGTGGTTACTGGTCAATTGAAAAACAGACAGGATATTAAATTGCAAACAAGATTGTTAAAACAAACAAACAAAAAAACTCAAAAAGCATTAGTTACACGAGTGCCTCATGGGGAAATCAGGTTTCATATTAATCAAGCATAATTATGAGTCAAGCGTAATTAGATAACCAAAATTAAGAAATAGGAAGGGATTGGGAATGTCCAGTGAGGTAGATCCTTATAATTATGATAGATTATATTGCAAAACAATTTAACATCCAATTTTTAAAAATTTATTTCCAGCTGAAGAAAAGCAGGAGTCACAGAATCAAAACAGAAAAGGGTAAAGTCACAGAGACACAAAATTCAATTGTTTTGTTAAATGAAAAATGTTCATTTGTGAGACAGTATTTAATCATAATTGTGTAGAGTAATAATAATTTACTTTCTTGGATACTACCATTTTATGTAACTATATCAAATTATTCACTTCATAGTATTATGCACTTCCCCCCACCCAAGTGCCCAATTTTGAAAGTTACCATAGAGTTTACACTGATTATTTAACCACACTGAATATTCCATGCAAGTAGGGGAGATTTCTATTTTTTCTTATTATCCTGTGTCAATATACTCTAGTATAGTGAGTGACTACATAACAATAACAACAAAAAATGTTTACAGTTGCTAAATAAATGAAGTATATACATTACAAAACTGAATTAATCCATACCAAGTTAACTATAAAAATTATATCTACATGATGATTTTACTAGAGATGTCATTTTCTATAGTAATATTTCATTATTGTGAAATTTCAACATGCATATATTTATAATTTATGCTAATATTTTTATTAACCAAAATTATTTATGCTAGTCCTGAGGATGTAGCTCAGTGGCAGACAACTTGCCTAGCATAGTGAGACCCTGAATTTGATCCTAAGAAACAGAAAAAAATAATTATCCTTACCTATGTATTGTTAATCTATGATTAAAAAATGCTATTTTGTTCAAAAAATCTTTATTAAAGTGTCATTATAGCTTAAAATAATATGAGGGAGATAAAATTGCTCTATTTAGAAATTATTTGTAATCTAATAAATGTCTAGAATGTTTATTTGTGTTGTAAAGTTAAATAATATAAATGCAAAAATTGAAGTGTTGTTTTATTCCTGGTTAATATTTACCCAAAAGAAGATTCAAAGACTCAAGGTCAAGAGTCTTATTGGTAATCACGTGGAATTTTTCCCTTGAATGCAACAATGTTTCAACATATGCAAATTAATATTAATAGAATAAAGGACAAAAATCAAAAACCATATGATCATTTCAATGGATATAGAAAATCATTTGTCAAAATTCAGTATCTTTTCATTATAAAAACTCTCAACAGAGAAAAAAATGTATCTCAAAAAAATAAGTCATAAATGATAAGACCATAGCAAACAACACAGTTATCAGTGAACATTTAAAAGTTTTTCTTTATATCAGGTTCAACAAGGATGCCCACTTTCCCCACCCCTTCAAAATAAACTTGAAAATGCAAATAAGTCTATAGCAAGAAACAACCTCATCAAGATAAAGGCAAAGCATCTGACAGATATTTCTCAAAAGAACACATAAATAACCAAGAAATTCACACACACACACACACACACACACACACAATGTTCAACATGACCATTAATCATCAGGGAAATGCTTATTACAATCACAATGAGATATCATCTCAATCTTGTAAGAGTAGCTATGACCAAAAAGATGAAAGTCAACAAGAATTGGCAAGGATAAAAATGAATCCTGGTAAAAATATTGGTGGAAATGTAAATTATTACAGCCATCAGTATAATATGAAGTTTCCTCAAAAAAAACTTAAAATAGAAATACTATATGATTCAATAGTCCCACTTCTGGGCATATATATATATATATATATATATATATATATATATATATATATATTTGAAAAAAGTTCTTGAAGATGCATTTTTAATATATAGAGGTAAATAGAGAAATGGAAAAATGGAAAAATGGGTAAAGAAAATGTAGTCTCTCTCTCTCTCTCTCTGTATGTGTGTGTGTGTGTGTATATATATATATATATATATATATATATATATATATATATATATATATCAGTCTTAAAACAGGAATTTATGTCATTTGCAACAACCTGGATAAACTCAGAGGATATCATGATAAAATAAATCAGCCAAATAGAAAGAAAAATGCTACATGATTTCACTTACAAGTTGAATTTTAAAAATTCAAATTGATAGTATTTGAGAGTAGATTTGCGGTTGCCTGAGTCCAGGTCCTTACATATGCCAGGAGTGTGCTCTACCACTGAGCAATTTATACTGTCCCCAAATTTAATTTCCACTCCAAAGCTAATTTCCACTCCATCTTGACTCATCTTTGTTACATTCCTTAGAAGATTTTAACTGGTGAAAATCTGTTTCTTTTGCTAGTTATTTTAATATTACTAAAATAATTAATGTGTTCATATTATAACATTTTAATTTCTCAAGTTACCTAAACTTCTAATTTCCATACTTGAGAACACAACATTCTCTTCTCTAAACCCAGTTATCTAATGCGGATGTTCAATCTCTTTCCAGAATGCTTGCTGTTAACAACGCTCTTCTACACAATATATACTTATCAGTGACACACCGTAGCCCCAGGAGTTGGGCATTATTGTTATCCCATTGAGACAACTGAAGCACAGAGTTAATGATCTGAAATATGTCCATAGTCAACAAGTTGTGAGATTAACAATATTCATTACTAGGATATTGTGTTACTCAGCTTTTCATCACTTTGACAAAATACCTGAGAAAACCAATTTAAAGGAATAAGATTTGTTTTGGCTCATGGTTTTGGTTGTTTCAATCCATGGACACTTGGTCCCAAAATGATCATCTTCTAGTAAAGCAGAACATCATGATGAAAGTACAAGTTGGTTGAAAACTGCTCAGTTCATGGTGGCCAGGTCTAATCTTGAGATCTCTGATCCATTTTGAGTTAAGTTTTGTACAAAGTGTTGGAAAAGTGTAAAATTTCATCATTTTGCATGTGGACATTCAGTTTCCCACCACCATGTATTCTAAAGTCTATTGTTTCCTCATTCAGTGGTCTTGGCAACTGTGTAAAAAAAATCATTTGACCATATATATAAGGATTTATTTCTATTCTATTTCATTCATCTGTATGTCTTTGTGTATGCCAGTACTATATTTTTGTGAATATTGACATTTTAAAATGAGTTTTGAATTTAATAAGTGTGAGTTTTTTCAAACTTTCTCTATTTTTGTGAAGTTATTTTGACTGTCTGGGGGTCCCTGGAGATTCTATACAAATTTTAAGATGGGTTTTTATTTCTTAAAAAAAATACCATCACTGAGATTTTAATAGGGATTACCATGAATCTGCAAATTGCTTTGGTAGCACTGGCATTTTAACATTTCTAAATCTTCCGGTCTATGAACATGAGATTTGTTTTCTTTTGTTTACATCTACTTTAATTTCTTTCAACAATGTTTTGCACTTTTCATTGTATCAGACATACCTCCCTGGTTAATTTCTAAGAATTTTGTTCTTTGGTGCTATTGCAAATGAAATCATTGTTGTGATTTCCATTTCTGTTGTTCATTTCAAGTATATGGAAATATAACTTTTTTTGTGTGGATTGCTACTAAATTTTTTATAGTTTTTTTGTGCTTCATTTTCTATATTACCACTATCTTCTGTGCTTATATGATATTTTTAAGTAAAATGTTTTAAATTCCATTCTTATTTCTTTTGTGTACATCCCATAGATATTTTCTTTGTGTTTTATAATGAGAATTACATTTAGCATCCTAAAGTTCTAGCACTCTGGATTGAATTTGTACCAGCTAAGAATGTTCTCATCTTGTTCCCATTTATCAATTGTGGATGTAACAAGTCTGCACCTTTATAAATTATGTACAAAAATATAAAATAATAACAGTTTTAAATGCACTGGTCTCTTAAATTGTATAGAAAACCACATGTGGATTCATTTAAAATGTTACAAAATTAGCTTTTATAATTGCCCATCTATTTACCTTTATTGAGACCTTTATTTTTGCAGATGGCTTTAAGTTATTGTACAGTGTCCTTCTTATTCCCCTGCAGGACTCCCTTGATCATTTCTTGCAGATCAGCCCAAGAAGTAAAAAGGACCTTTCTGTTAGGTATATTAGACTCTCGTCACTACTCTATAATTGTTTTTCCTTCTCTTTTTCAAACTAAATAATTTTCTATCTTCAAGCTCACTGATTCTTCTGCCTTCTAAAACTTGCCTTTTAATCTCACTAATGACTTTTCATTTCAGTTATTGTCACTTTCAGCACAATAATTTATTTTCAATTTGTGTTCATGTTATCTCTTTATTGATATTTCTGTTATATTCATATTTTCTTTGACTTTTCTCTACATCTCTCATGATCCTTGATCATTATTAAGATTGTATTTTAACATCTTTGTTTACTTGATCTGCTATCAAGTCTTTTAAAATGTAGTTTGTTTTAATTTTATTTCATTTAAATGCATCACACTTTCCTTTGTCTTTGTATGAATTTTAAACGTTTCTTGGAAACGAAACATTTAATACCTCATTTATTCAGTAATTCTGAAGTTTGGATTTTTCCTCTTATGTAGGATTTTTTGATATTTGGTTACTATGTTTGTTCATTATCTTTTTGATGGTTATACACTCTGTGTGATGAGAGTCAAAAGAATCCTGGGTTCCAGAATAGATACATATTATATTAGATGTATTTTTAAATTTTTATTAATTAATTTATTTTAATTAGGTATATATGACAGAAGAATGCATTTTGTTTAGTTGTACATAATTGCAGCACAAGTTTTCATTTGTCTGGTTGTATGTTAGACATATTTTGCTAAAGCAATTGTAGTTATGGTGGGGAAATAGATTCCCGGGGCTGCCTATTCCTGAAGAGCACAGTAGTATTTTCTCTCTTCTTATTTAGTTTGTCTTCATTGTTTAGCCATTTCCTTTAAAAAGTCTCAGTCCAGAGGAGTTTTTCTTTAATTCCTTCCCACTGACTTCTGTCCTTCCTCCCTTGTGGACGCTAAACTTTCTAGTCCTGTTCTATTATTGATATTCTAGAACCCCACTACATTTTATTTTTTAGGTTTAGATTTTCAGTTTCTTGTGCCATGCTTTATTTTGTCTAATTCTCACATTTGATGAAGCAAATGGTGATTATGAATAAAACCACTATAGTCAACAATACGTGGACGAAATTATATTTTTGTGTGATCTTTTTTTTTAATTGAAAAATTTTAAACTGAAACACAAAACCACAATGTTGTATCTACTTATGGGGTACTATGGGGTGTTTCAATATGTGTATAATTTATATAATGTTTAATTCAGAAAAAAATCTCTCTCCTCAAGCATTTATCATTTCTTTATGATGAAAACTTTCAAATCCTTTCTTCCAGCTTTTTCAGCTATAGAGCATGCCATTATTATCTGTGGTCACCCCGAGCACAATAACACATCAGAACGTTTTACTCCTGTCTAAATCTTAGTCCCCATTGATCAACATTTTCTCTTCTCTCCCTTTCCCCTACTGTCCCCGGCCTCTGCTCATCATCTTTATAGTCTTAAACTCTATGAGATCAATTTATTTATATTCCATGTATCAGTTAGATCATGTGACACTTGTCTTTCTGGCTTATTTCACTTGAACTAATGATCTCTTCCTCAATATATGTTGTTACAAAAGACAAGATTTCATTCTTTTTATGGATTATACAGTAGTGAGACCGTTGGATAATATGATACTTTTATCTTAAATTTATTGAGAAATCTCAATACCATTTTCCATAAGGGCTATAATAATTTATTTCCCATACTCAGTTTGCAAGATTCCGTATTATCTATATCTGTGCTAGCATTTGTTATCTTTAGTCTTTTTCAAATAGCCAGTCTTGTGTGATGATATCTCTCTGTGGTTTTCATTTACATTTCCTTGATAATTAGTGATTGAGCATTTGTTCCAATGTTTCCTACTTGTAACTCCTGTTTGAAAATGTGTCTGTTCAGATCTTTTATCAACTTTTCAACTATGAGCTTGAGGAGAAATTGAATGTGTAAATTATTTTTTAGTGATTTTTGTAAAGGCCCTGTTATTCTCTTTAAATTTAACAAGGTGTTACTGGGTGGATTTGTTTGTTTGTTGGTTGGTTTTTACTTCACCCCTTTCACTATATACATTCAATAGATTCCTTAGTATATAAATGCGTGTTCTTCATAAAAAAAAACACAGTATTTTATTATTTTTATTTAGAAAATATCCCCCAATACTATTCCATTATCTCTAGTTTGTTGAAAACAATATTAATTGGGTTTTTGTACTTTTGTATTAATAGTTTGTACATTTTATCAAAGCTCTCATACTTTCAATATTTTTTATCTGTTTTCAAAGGAGTTTTCTTAAATTTATCTTTGTGCTGTATTTTTCTAGAAATCATCTTATCTCCTCAGTATGGCTTTTCACATAATTTTGTTCCTGTTTTGTAAATGCAATGCATTCTTGAAAATACCTTATTTATTTCAGAGTAAAATTTTTAAAAATCTTATTCTATTTTTAACCTTGTTTCAGGGATTCCTGAAATGCTTAATGATTTTGCTTCTCTGTTTTAGAAGAAATTAGGAAAAAGCTGATGAATTTCTTTGTACATGGTTAGAAATTTTTTTAATGGCAGATTAGAAATGCAGGAGATATTTATTATAAAGAAATCCTGAACGTCCAAGTATGAGGAAATTTCACTGGGATGTTCTTCACTTTTTTAGCAGGTGTGTAAGGGAATTTACATGATCAGAATTTCAATTATTTCCTACTCTTAGCACTTGTTTTACTGTAGTACTCAAGTATAATTGGAATTTGCTAATTTTGAGCCTCTCTGAGCTCCAAAAGGTAGAGTCTTGAAAATGTAGAAAGCTTTATACTGCTCATTTTTCTTCAATAATTGCTAAATGTATCTGAATTTTTATCTATACTCATAAGTGTTTTCACATCCATATCCATTCGTTATGGTATAGATATGAGGTGTCCCCTAAAAATATCACGTGTGAAACAATGCAAGAAAATTTAGAGGTGAAATGATTGGGTTATGAGAGTCATAATCAGAGCATTAGTCCCCTGTGATTAACTGGATGGGAACTGTAAGCAAGTCGGGTATAGCTGTAGGATGTGGGTCCCTGGTTGGGGGGTACCTTTCAGGTAAATATTTTGTCCTTGTTGATCCAAGCTTTCTCTATTTCCTGGTGGCATATCCCCAACTGCTTTCTGCTGGCACATACTTCTGTCATGATGCTCTGAGAACTCTAAAAGCATGAACCCTCAAAGAAACTTTTCCACCTCTTGTTCTTGTCAGGTATTTTGGTCACAGCATAAACATGAGGAGTCTCAGAATTTACTAAAAGTTTTGAAAACAATGAAGCCTAATGAATTCATTTTTTCCTGTGAATTTTTTTTAAATAATGCATAAAAAGGAGATCAAACTAGTTGCCAGAAAAAAGTAGAATTTTGTGTTAAATAAGAGTTTATTCATTCTTAGAAAGCTATTCTCCTGTCTTGCATATTCAATGCTAGATTACCCTATGACTCACTGAGATGTCACTAAACCCTACTGAAAATATTTATTATTATGAGCTTAAGAAGTAAGGAAGAGTGACATTTCTACTACTTAAAGAGGAACAGTCAGAGCTTTATCAGAAAGCTACATTGCTTTCCGGGAAGTATGAAGAGTTTGTAAATTGAAAAGAGAATATCTAAATCTAGAAGAAGAATCTAGCAGAAGACACAATGGATTTATTGAAGAAATTTTCCCATGAGAACTTTTCGTGACTGATTATGGTTATATAAATATTGCAATGACCTTACTCCTCCATCACACACACATATTGCCATCACCCTGAGTGTCCTCAGTCTTCAACTCCATTGTGAAATTTGGTACGCTCCTTTTGAGCTATCAGTGATGAAAGTAAAGATATCTTTTAAACTTCTGATAAAGCAAAGATCTAATATAAATTAAGAAAAATGTTGTCACTATTACCGGGTACTTTGAGACAAGGATTCCCCATGACTTACCAAGGAAGAACAAATGTTTATCTGAAAAACACTTTTGTATCTGTAAAATAGACACCTCTAATCTGATACTGTCTCTCCAGTGCTCAACTATATCTACTGTTCTGGCTGTGACAAATGTCCATTTCAACTCATCTTCTCTCCCAACCTATGAACATTTTTGTGCTGCATTTCAGTCTTTCCATACCAGTTGTTGGATTTTTTAAAATTATTTTTATAAATAATTTTTCTGAGGCATTAGAAGTTCATAGAGCTACTTCATCCAGTGTGTTGTGCATCTTATCTGGGGATTTTCAGGCATCACACATCCTTCACAAATATGATGCATTGCTAATGATAACAAAGAAGACATTGTTGCACAGGAGCACTGAAGATATAGCTGCTCTGAAAATATTTTTCTAACCTCCTGAAAGCTGGGGTGGGAGGATTTCTCAGCTTAAACTTGAAAAGCTTATCTCATACACTTATGTAGAAGGTTAGCCTTGACTAAATGGCTACAAATTAAACATTACTGATTTCTGTTTCACTGCTTTGTGACATCTGCCCTTTTACTATGTTTAAAACAACAACAATAACAACAAAAATTAAGAGACACAGTAGAGCTAATGACCATTAATAGGAGCTCAATATCACTATAAATTTATAAGTGTCATACTTTGGATGACATTGTTGACCACCAGTGTGAACTTGTAGCCTCAAAATACATAAGCACAACATTGCAAGACATTCAAAAATCTTGAATTCAAAAGAGTTGATCTCATAAAATCTTTCTGTAATGTCATTTTTATCAGTGCATTATAATACCTCCTCTTTCCCCCTAATCTTCTTGCTCTACTATATTTATTTCCCTTGTATTATTAATATTGTCATTTAAATTTGTACATTGTAGTTATATATGTGTGTGTATGTATATTTGTGGGACTCCTTGGGTATATTCACCCACGTACATTGCATAATTTGGTACATTTCATCTCTCTCTTTCCTATAACCTTTCATACAGAGTAACATTTGAGTTTTATCCAGAGATGATGTAACACAGATGAACATAAGCTGTAAAGATAGAAATAAGAGATTACAATTTTTATGTTGAGTTCAAAATTCAACCTCTTATTTAGACCCTGACACTTAGGATTACAGATATGAGTTTGGAAGTAAATGTCAATTCACTGAAGTTAGAATATTTATGGGGAGCCACAAAGATGCATACATTTTTGTACCAGCAATCCAAGAAGTTGACTAGGCAATCCAGGTGAATTTCCAGGAGCTACAAGCAGAACTGCTAGCACAGGTCTACAAAATGAACCAGGAGGTCAGTGGAATTGAGCTGTTATGGTCATAGCACATTGTATTGCCCCTTAGAGAGATAACTGATATGGAACTATTATTTTACTTATATTTCTGTGTTGTATATATCACACTATGACCAAGCTTATCTGATAATCATGCAAAGAGGAAAATTCTGTGGAAATATAGTTGCCACTGAGATAAACTGAAACAGTACAAAACTACTCTAATTGGTAATAATGAAAGTTTACAATATTGCACAACATGTGCATTGGCTTCCATTTTTACAGTTGCTACACTGAGCAATAGCTGAGTAATTAAAGTCTCACCACTAGAATTGTCATTATTAGAACCCTGGTGGTGCTCTTAGATGGGAAGTCAACCATAGTGCTTTATTGCATAGCTTCCTGTGGATTCCTGCATCTTATGAACAAATAGTGATTCTTTTGATGGAATAACAATAAAAAATATACATTTTATAGCTATAAAATTAATAATATACCTATATCTATAAAAACTGATAAGTCCTCCCTCCTCCCCAGCCCTCTACTGCATCTGTGTGTGCATGCATACACACACATACAAACACACAGCATGTAGCCTGAGGTAAAACCACAAATTATCTCAACATTAAAGAGAAAAATTGTTCTGGGTGAGTGTATTTAAGAAAAGTACTATGAATGTGCCCAAAGATGACACATGTGCAAATAAAAGGAAAGAAATTTGGTTATGATCTAATGGTTTCATTGATTTTTCCTAAGCAGGATTGTAATTACCTAAACAGGAGCTTAAAATAATACAGGCAGTAAATTTCGGGGGTTATCTTATTAAATGAATAGGTTATTTGTATTCTATATGGAAATTAGCTTGTGTGTTTTGACTTTATGCATAAGGCTTGGACCCCCTGGGTATCCTGGGAGGACCAGGCACAGCTGATTTCTTCATCTGCAAGGCAGAAGCCTGACAGCCACAGATGTGAGCTGCTTGGGCTTTAGGTGTGAAAGCAGTTTTGTGAAGCCAGAATCCAGGCAATTAAGCCAGTTCCCCTCCTGGTAAACTGGTAGTTAGCCAGGGCACTGTGAATGCTGCTCACAATGCTCCAGGCAGAGAGGTTGGTGAGATGCAACACCTGAAGCTTCTTGTTGGAAGAGAAGACTCAAAAACAAAATTTGAAGGAACTTGTCTTACGATCATTTTCCTTTAACTCTATATTGTATAGAAAGAGCCAGATATAATATAAAAAACCAGTTCAGTAGCATCATCAATCATGTGTAAATTCTTAGAGTTACCAAACACATTAATTGCACATGGAAATATATGTTGGTCCTACATTATATCACATTTTAATTCTTACAAAACAACCAAGTGAAATTGTATCACTATTGCTACTTAGAGATTAGGAAACTAAGACCCAGGGAAGAGCTGTAATTTACTGAAGGTTATATAGCCTCTAAGTGGACAAGCTAGGACTGAAACTTAAATTCTTCTACTTTAATCCCAGGGTCCACTTTAATATCCTCTGAGCAGACAGAACTTACATAAATTAGCAAAATAAGTAGCTAATTTTACTGGCATGCCAAGCCAAGCCTTCTTGGATTTGGCCATGGTTTGAGTATATTGCTTTGTCTTTTTTATTTATTAGTTTAAGAGATCCTAGTAATTATTAACCTGCCCTTGGCCACATTTTTGAGGGAAAAGTTATAATCATGAATTGTCCCTAGAACACAAAAGGCTAGTTTGTGTTCTGGATGAGGAGGAAGTAAATAAAAAAACAGTATTGGGCAGTCACATTGCCAGGAATTTTGCCAGGTGCTTGTATGATTCATCACTGAATTATTCCATTAATGATAAACAGTAGCATATTGTCTCCTTACAAAAAAGGACACCAAAGTCAAAGAGAAAGTAAGTGGTTCTGCTGGATTTGGAGCATGGTCCTATCTAATTCACTAGATGAAAGAGGAAGGCCCAGAATAGGGTAATTGCCACTGTTTGCCTTGCCTTGCAATTGGTGCTCTCAGGTATTATAATTTTCTCTAGAACAATCCTAAAAAAGTAAGTACTCAATATTTTTTTGGTTTTTCATATTCCAAACTTAAATGAGGACCTACAATATTTTTCTTTCTGTGTCTGCCTTCTTTTACTTAGTATGATCATCCTCCAGCTTCAACCACATTGTGCCAAATGGTAAGGCAGGATCTCCTCTTTGATAGATATTCTATTCTATGTGCACATATGTGTGTATATGTGCATGTACATATATAAACTGCAATATTTGTAATATACATATGTAAACTGCTATATGTGTGTGTGTATAATGGCAGCATGTGCATATGCATGTGTGTTTATGTGTATTTTCTTATCCTTTCATCATCTAACATATACTTAGTTTTTTTAAAAAATTTTGTAGATAATGTTAATAATACGGTAATGAATATGGGAGTGCAGCATATCCTTTTAATTTAGTAATTTCCTCTCCTTTGCATGTATAGGAAATCCCAGAAGAGGGTTTGCTGTGTTGTGTTCTATTTGTATTTTTTTTTTTTTTTTTTTAGTAATCACTACTCTGTTTTCCATAATGGCTGTACCAGTCTGTCTATATTTCTACCAATGATAGACAAGAAGTTCCCTTTCCTTGCATCTTTGTTAATTTTTTTTTATCATTTGAATTTTCTATTGCACTCATTTTACAAATAAGGAAAAAGACACAGGATTAATTTAGATTGCATAAAATCCAAAGCTAGTATTTGTCAGAGAAGGAAACTTAATATCTTACTTCAAGGATATGCTTATTCCATAAACAGATACCTCAGATTTCTGAGTGTATACATAAAATATCTAAATAACACACAGAAAATAAATACTTTTTCAGCACAATAGAACAAAAACAATTCATATGACAGTAAAAGACTTCTGAGCCTTCCAATACCTGCCATTAAAGTAGGATGCAGTTTGTGAGTTTGGCCCACTGATCTTCAAATAGCATTGAATTCTGAAAATTTTCATTCAGTTTTTTTCATACTATGCTTATGAACATAATCTTAGGTGAAACAGTCACGAGAAAAATTATTTGTAGTGAATAAGAAATGTATTCAAAATACATTAGAAAAATTGCAATGCGATATATATGTATTTCTAATGTATTGTGAGCTGTATTACCCTAAGTGGAAGGAAAAAAATCTCAACAAGAATCAAACCAAATATATATATATATATATATATATATATATATATATATATATATATATATAATCACTAAACAAATGTAAATGGAATACTAACAAGCATACTTAAAAATGTCAGCCATTCAAAAACTCTATACACAGTAAGGTCAGTTATTGTACCCAGGAGTATGTCAGCCTGTTCTAACACTGTATTACTTCAAATTCTCCATAAGGATTAAAAGTTTGAATAACATCATTAATTTAATATATGCATACCATTGGTATAGCAAAGTCCAATTAATGACCATAAAGTATTCAATTCAAGCATATGATAACTCTGGTGCTTTTATATTATTTCTCTCTAAAGAAGAATTATGTACTCTTAGGTACTCCCAGTTCCAGGAAGTGGAGCTTAATTATCTGTACACCTGACCCTCTCCCACCTCCAGCTTTGAAAGTGGGATAGATTCACTGACACCTCATTTCCAAAGAACAAAGTAATGATAAGGAAAAAGAGTAACTGTACAGAGGAGAAACCTATGAAAAACTTTGTTAACCAACTACATGAATCAGTGATGCCAGATGAGCATCATGTGCCCCTTAAATGAGGAGCAGAGATCACATTACCTCTATAATATTCATTCCAAAACACATAGCCCTGGTTTAAGAACAAGGAAAATGTCAAACTTTGATTGCAGGGCATTGTAGAGGATAACTGGCCAGTCTTTAAGACTGTCAAGGTTGTTGTGAACCAGGAGAAATAAAAGAAACTGTCACTGGCCAGAAGAGACCAAGGAGAGGACAACTAAGTGCTATGAGCATCTGAAATTGGGTCCCCCAAATAGAATAAAAGGACAATAGAGAGAAACTGGTAAAATCAAACAAAAACCATGCGTTTAATGAGTAGCAACATATCAATTTCAGATCCTTAGTTTTGAGAAATGTAACTTAGAACCATATGTAACAGAGATGGTTGAAACAACATGTTTATTCTACCGTAATTTCCTGTCTTCATTTCATAGTAAAAGACGGTAAACTTGTCTTTATTTTTTTATGCGTATCTCTGTTATTTCACATAAAGTGCATGTATATTGTCAAATAGATTTATATTTCATGCTTTTTAAATTCCATATAAATGGAAACATATTGTAACACCTTTATTGTACAGTACAGAAAAATTTATCTCTTTACATGCAAAGTTTGATTCCATTTGTTTCCCTGCTTATAGTAGTCTAGCAAAATATTATATATTCTACTTGCTTGTTAATGGATATTTGGAAAGTCTCCATTTTTCTATTATTGTTAACAACAATGCTTGTGAACATTACTGTACAAATTTCCCTAGTTAAGAGAGTTTCCCTAGAAAAAGGGTCAGAATTTTTTCTTTTAAGGGACTAGATGCTAAATATTGTAAGTGTTCTTGGCTAAGAAGCAACATTAAGGATATTATGTAGTATGTGAAAAATTTGAAAATGTTAACCTTTAAAAATATAAAACTCATTCTTAGCTCAAAGGCCATGAACCAACCAGATTAGGCCCAAGGGACATAGTTGATGTCCTCTCTATATATGCTATATTGTGGACATACAACTGCTAGATCATAGAGTTTGTACATATTCAACTACACAAAATATTGCTCCAAATCTCCAAAGTGGATAAACGATTTGTTATCCCATCCACATTAAATATAATTTCAGGTTGTCCTATGTTTGGTGATAAGAATTTTGCCAATTCCATGAGTAAAGGAAATTATCATTGTTTAATTTGCATTTCCCTCATTGCTATTATGGTCAATTATATAATTATTTATCATTAGCATTTTCTTCCATAGAATTGTCTAGTTATGTCTTCTGTTCATTTTTAAAACAGCATATTTCTCTTTTTCTTATTGATATGGAGTGCTTTATTTCATATATTAATGATATTTTAATTATGAGTCGGTGAGACTTTTCCTCATTTGTATCTTCTTTATATATTTTATGGTAATCTTTTTGCACAATATTTTAAATTTTTATATAACTTAATTTAATAAACCTTTCTATTTCAATGTCACAAATTATTTCTTATATTTTATCCTACATTTTTAAAGATTTACTTTTCACATTTATACAGTTCATCTGTCCTTGGTTGCTTTATATGTGTGGTATTAAGAAGAAATACAACTATATTTCAGTGTTTTGCAACTATAACTACTTTTTGTGACCATTTATTGAATAATACAACATTTCATTAAAGTGTGATATATCCCATATTCCATAAGTGGAGAGATGCTTCATTCTTCTTAGTTTGTCCTACAGTTATTTTGTCTGTGTCTAGATTCTATAGTGTCATAAGTACATGGACTTTATAATAACTCTTGATATTATTAAGGCAAGTCTCTTGCTATAATTTTCTTTCTAAAATTGTCTTGTCTATTCTTTTCCCTTTATTATATCATCATACATATTTAGGAATCAGGTTGCCATATCACAATAAAATCCCTGTCAGTGTTTTTATTGGAATGAATTTGAATGCATAATTTATTTTGGATAGAAATGACATATTTATTATATTAATTCATCTTGTCCATAACCATGAATTCTGTAGTCTCAACTTTGTTAAAGGATTTTTTTTTTCAGAATGTGATCAGTCTTAGTGAATATTCTAAGTGATTTGAAAAAGAGTGTGTTTTCTAACGTTTATACATGGTATTTTCATAAAAGTTAATTAAATCCAATTGGCAATAATAGTGAGACTAACTGTATTGTTAATGATCTAACAATCATTGATGGTGAGTGTTGAGATTTCCAAATAAACTGCCATTTTGCATATTTTTAATTTGAACAGTATCTATTATTGCTTCATATTTTTAGACACAGAGGTGAAAACACATTTTGGAATCCTTTACAAATATATGTAAATACCTGTGCAGTGGTACACACCTGTAAATCCAGCGGCTTGGGAGGCTGAGGCAGGAGGATCACAGATTCAAAGTCAGCCTCAGTATTGGCCAGGCTCTGAGTGACTTAATGAGACTCTTTCTCAAAATAAAATATAAAAAAAGGGCTGGGGATGTGACATAGTGGTTAAGGTACCCTGGGTTCAATCCCTGGTACCAAAAAAAAAAAAGGAATGCATATACATATTGCCAGTATTTTATACCCAACTCTTTTATCATGATCTTTTAATTAAGTCAACTTAATATAGTTATTTTGATTTGTGTTAGAATGATATACCTTTCTCCATCCTTCTAATTTTAAACTATCAAAGTGTTCGCATTTAAAATTTTTATAAACAATTTGCAACATGAATTTAGCTTGTTTTTCCTCCTTTGAGAATTTCTCTTTAAAATTTGTATATTTATGTTATTTATCCTTAAATCAGTTATTGATATATTTGATTTAATATCAGCTGTTTTAATGTTTTATATTTTTATTGTCAAAAGCTGCTTTTTCATCTGTTGTTGTTTTTTAAATATAATGTGATCTTTTAAAAAAAAATCTTTATTTATTTATTTATTTTTATGTGGTGCTGAGGATCAAACCCAGTGCCTCATATTTGCGAGGAAAGCACTCTACCCTACCACTGAGCCCCAGCCCTAGCCCTGCTGTGTTTTTTTATTGAATAAATTTATAGTTTCTTATCACTTCCATTGTAGCATATTAAATTTAACCACTTTAAATTTTTTTTAAAACTTATCCTAGAATTTGCATTATGTATCTTACTATTATACCATTTTAATAAGCTAACTCTACTTTTAAAAAAATCTTATTCTGCTTCATATGTACTCCATGTGTAGTACATGGAGTACATAAGTCATATCAGAGTATGCCGAATTACCTTTTCAAATCCCCTGACATTTTTGTTATTATTTTACTTATTTATATGCTATCATTACCCAATCTGCTGCCATTGTTTATATTTATATTAGAGATCAATTAATAATAAGATAAATAGAAAAGTTTGTTTCATGTATTTTCTTTTTTCTGAGGTTTGGGGTGTATGTTTATGATTCTCTTGTTCATATCATTTTTTTTTTTTTGCCTGAAGAATGTATTTTAACACCTCTTGTAGGTCAAGTCTGTTGATGATGGAATCTCTGTTTCAGTCTTTATTTTGTCTTCAATTCTGAAAGACAATTTTTTAGGGCAAAGGACTCTGTGCTGGTGATTTGTTTCTCACTTCTGTTAAATTTTCAGCAGCTCAATTTTTTGGCCACATTTTCTTTTCTGATCTGACAGCAATGTAATTTCTATTCTTGCTTCTTTATGGATAGAGTGTTTTCTAGCTCTTAATTCTTTTCAGATATTATCTTTATTGTTGGTGTATTGCAGTTTCAAATGTGCTATGCCATGGTGTAGTTTTGATTGTATTTGTTTCATTTGATGCTTTCTAAAATTAGCAGATGTGTGGTTTCCTTAATTTTGGGCAGTTTTCAGCCATGATTTTTCATATAAAAATTTCATTTGCCTGTTATCTTACATCTTTTGTAATTTGTCTCAGTTCTTTGATGCTGTGATCTATTGTTTCCATCCTGTTTTCCTTTTTATATTTTAGATTTCTAAAGATTTATATTTAAAATCACTTATTCTTCAGTCTTCTCATGAGCCCATCAAAAGGAATCTTTCTATTAAAAGTCCTTTATTCTGTTTTATTTTCATGCTTTTCTTAGAGTTATCTCTTGCCATTTCTTTTTGCATGTTGTCTACTTTTTGTGTCAAATTTCCTAACATTAATCATAGATATTTTAAATTATGTGTCTAAAAATTCTAATATGTATGACATGTCAGAGTCGGTAGTTCTGAAGTTTGGTTTGACTGTTCAGACTGCACTTGTTCTTACTGTTTGACATATCATGTATTTATTTATGAAATTGGACATGTTTTATTGAGTATGGGAAATGAAGTACATATGTCTATGATGTGAGGATTTGTGTTGATCTACATAATGGTTGGGTTTTGTTCAATGTTTGCTATAACTACATGGCAAACTGTAGAAGTGTATATAGCAGAGTCTTCCAACTCCTCTAGTGTCCTTGTTTTTGTCTCCTCTCTTGACTTTCAATTTCCCTAAGTGCTTCTCAGAGAGAATCTGTGTCTTACACTTCTGTAATCCGCAGTTTTAACCAAGATCTTATAGTAAGGTGAGGGAAAGTTTTGTATTGCCGCAGTCCGGCTGCAGCAAAATAACCGGGGGGTGACGAGCAACTTGTGAAGACTGATACAGCAGGAGTGGAAGCCGTTTATTGTAGGACAGGAGGGGTATATATACATTCCACACAGCTTATCTTAATTAACATAAACTAGATACAGCAGTCAACCAATAAGGAATCTCCACACTTAGTGGCTCACTGGTGTTACTTCACAAACCACTCCCTCTGGCAAAATGCCAGGCACCATCCTGACTTGTTTACAGACTCTAACATTGTATGATCTATTAATTAACTTTTATTTTCTGTGCTTTTGTGTCCTTTCACAAGTGTTTCTTTTTGTTGGTGTTTTTTCTTTTAGTTGAGATGGAAATGATGTGTGTGTGTAATCTCTTACATGTTTCTTCCAATTTACAGCTGTAGCAGTTTATGGTTCAGGCAAGTAAAAATCGTATATGTGACTGTGGATTCATTGATTTTTACAGGTGTGGTGGGTGACATTTTGCCTAGCAATTTCAGTTTTTTAATGGGTTTAATAAAAACAAAATTGTTCAGCTCTTTTTTTGTTTGTTTGTTTTTTGTAAAATCAAGAGTTACGATTTCTGAGGTCTTCAAATGCCGTAGCTAAAACTGAAAGTTCTCATTTATATTTCAATTCTGACTGCTCTCGTGGGGCATTGCTTCCAATAACTCCTCAATTGTAAAGGAGTGAGGCAATTGTAGGAACTTCTTAGCTGACTAATTACATTCCTCCCCCTAAATTTATATCTTTTCCAAAGAAAATGCATGATCTTCAGAAATGGAGAGTTGTGGTGGTAAATTTTGGTTGACAATTTGCATTGAAAGACACATAGAAATTGGCAAAGCACAGTTCTTGGTATGACTGTGTGTTCCCAGAGACAGCTGTCTTGTCCATTGAAAAATTAGTAGAGAACACTTGCACTGAATGGGGGAGGCACTGCCCCTTAGGCTAGATGCCTAGATGCAGAAGGGGAAGACCATCCATATATCCACTCTTTTTTGAGTTTTTTGCTGTTGCCATCCCCTGTGACATCATACTCCACATTTTTCAGCCTTTGGGTGTAGACTTTAATCAGCAACTGTGCTGGAAGTTTGCAGGTGTTCAGTCTCAGATTGCTGCTTCCTGATGATTGCCTCCTATTCTGAGGTTTCTAGTTTCTTGAGATGTGCAGCTTCTCAGATTACTGCTTCTCTAGCCTACAGCCAGCCATCATGGCCTATACCAACCTTCAATTGTGGAAGCCATTATAATAAATCTCCTCTTACAAATATATATATATATATATATATATATATATATATATATATATATATTTCTCCTATGGATTCTGTCCCCCTGGAGATTCCTGACTAATATAGGAACTTCTTGAGCAGTTTTCCATCAGGGAGCCTGAGGAAATTGTGAAAGAGAGGCCAGATCATGGTTGAGTTACATTTCATTTCTTGGTCTTGGATCATCTTCAGACTGGAACAGTTCCTCAGTCTTTTGTTGTCTTTTTTGATCTTGAGTGTATAAAAACTATAGTCTACCAATTTAGTTACACAACTCTCAATTTGCATTTCTTTGCTATTGTATCCTTTCCAGTGTATACTATCAGTTGATTACTGATATTGTTTGTTTCTATTATTGGTGATATTATTGCTTTCTTGGTTAAAGTTTTATCTGCAAATTTTCTCCAGTCCAAATTTTGTGTGGTGTGTGTGTGTGTGTGTGTATGTGTGAACATAGTAAGTACCTGAAACGTCTCAGCTTCTCTTCTCACCTTTTATATCTTCAAAGTCACAACATCATTGCTTGGTCATGACTTTTTCAGGCCTGTATGTGACTTCTTTGACTAAGTTGCTCTTCTGCTAGAAATACTGGTTTATAGCAGCATCTCAGAATAGCTCCAGCCTTGTTGATGCTACAAGAACAGGACAGAAAGCATGTACCCACCTTCACAGTCTATGGATGGGAAGTCTCCAGTATCTTGACTTTTGTGGCATGTTTTACCTACATACTCTCTTCAGAGTGGTCATTTTTAATGCTTTTGTTTTTAAAAGAAGGAGCATCAGGGGCATTCTGATAGGGACAAAATAACAAAGACTCACATAAAAAGTAAAGCTGGCACGTGTGGCTGTGGCTTTAGAAAGAGCATCAAGTGATGTGATGTGATGTGATGTGATGTGAGAAGCAAGTCACTATCACATTTCAGCCATTTGATGAGCAACATCTGGTATGTGACCCCTAACATTCTTGACGGGGTCAGAGCTCAGGGATCAGGGCTGAGTTCAGAGGGCTCTCCCCCTGTAAGGCCTATGTGATGGGGAGCTGAAATTTCTGAAGGAACTTGGGGATTCAGAGAGTTAGTACACAGTACTGTGGTATTTGTGTTGGGGAACTCGAAATTCCACCCAAATTAGATACTTTCAGAATATATTAGAACCAAATTCAAGCTTTCACAGCACTAACTGGGCAAGGTTGTGCTTAGCCATTGTCTGTGTAGCAGTGTGTGTGAGTGGACATCAGGGAGAAGCTTGGAGTAAAGAAAACAAATTTTTTGGAAACAATGTCTTAACCTCACCTCTGCCAGGCATAGAAGAGGTTCAGTTAAGGAGGAGCAGTTGGAGAATGGAACCATTCAACCTTTTAAGCTGAAGTCATTAGGTTCTATCTTCAGTGACCTCAAGTCAGAGCTCTGAATCTTAGAAAATGCAAGATTGCTTGAGTAGAGTGCTTGTAAGGCAGTCCTAAGAATGTCTCAGGAGATCAGCCAATTTATACACAATCAAATGGAAGGACTTATTATAATGCCATAGTCAGTAATGATGATACTGCCATGTCATAATGTATGTATGCCATAAAGCAGAAAGTCATCAGAAACATATCCTTTTCCAGAAAATTCAAAAGGGCATATCTCCAACTATTGTTTATATTAATTTTTCATAAATTATGAACCTAGGATTGTGTCTCTTTGTTTTTTCTGACTGAAAGCTTAAAGCCAAGAATCAAGGTCCAACTCTGTAATATACTTGTCCATAGGGCTATAATTGTGGATGGAAAGCTTGTTCTGGATTTTATTACTCTTATATTTATATTTTCCTATTTATTAGGTTCTACATTCTTCTAACCATTTATGCTAGAAACTTTGTTTTGATTAAACACATTTCAAAAAAGAACAAGTTGTCCTTAATTTGAGACTCTAAAAGCAAAATCTCAAATTCCACCTCTCATTTTGATTTTTAGATAATTTGTTGTTTGTGGAAGGAACATCAATCATAAGTTAATTCAATCAAAGGTTGCTATTTATGCTTCTAAAGATAACCTGAAAGTCTTGGTTTTACTAAAGACATGAGGTTAGAAATTTAATAAATTTGCCCAATTGCAAATGTTCGATATCATAAAGATGCAGACAAATATTAAATAGATAGAAGCCCATGAGGTACACAATTATAATGTTTATTATCATATACTTGTGGTTTAGGATAGAATATCCATGAAAATATCTTCATTGAATTTGAAGAATATGTTACCTTAAATAGGCATGTGCGGCAATGAAACTCTTGTGCTGTTAGATGGCACTATATATCGTCTGAGATAATGGTGACTGCACACATGCTAATTTAAAAAATATATAGATCTTGAAATGTGAAGAGTAGAAAATGTGTGAATTACTAGATGATTTTATATAATACATGGTTATAAATAAATATATGATTATATATGTAATATATAAAATATGAAATCAGCTCAAAATATTATTTATTGACAATAACACTAGGAAAATAATGAAAGCTTTATATTCATATATTTAAGAATATATCTTTCATTCTTTGTATTCCAAGTTTTTGTACTTTACATTAAATATAGAAAAGACACTAAAATGAGTCATACATAACTTTCCTACATTCATATAAGAATACACAACCAGTATAAATCCACCTCATGTACAACTACAAAAATGGGAAGTTATACTCCATGTTTGTATGATATGTCAAAATCCACTCTACTGTCATGTGTATCTAAAAAAAAGTTTAAAAAGTTTACTGTGGAGTACAATAAAGAGAAACAAAATGTTAAAATATATTTGTGGAGAATATTACTGTACACATTTTTGTAACGAGTTTAATGTAATGCTTATGTAATGAAATATAATGCTAAATGTTAAATAGTTAATATACCATTGCTAAACCACAATTTATGCTAATCTTATGGGATTGATTCCATGGGTTCCACTAGGACAAAACTGAGACATTTAATTTAAAGGCCATATATTTCTCTTGAGTAAATAGGTGAGTTTATAATTCACCATGCAAAATGGAGATGGCGCCAACATGTTTCCTATGGATTTTGAAGAGAATTTATTTTTAAATAATACAAAATGCTGAAGTACTTTATCACATACATAAAATGTCATATAAAAAATGTTTTGTCACTGACATAGGCGAGATCATGACTGGCTTTGTCCCTCCTCCCCCGCCTCATTCCCCCCCCTCCTTTCTTCTGTTCTCTCCTTTCTTTCCATCTGCCCTTCCTTTTCTTCCTTTTTAACATCTACATTTCTGCTGCTGATATTGTTACTAGAAGCTCATTTCCAATGACTCAATAGTTAAGTCTCTGTCTCATTTTGTTCTTTGCAGCGACTGCATCAGACCAGTGAAAGTGAAATGTTACAGTTGACAGTGTTTAATATTATTTGTTCCCACCACGGTTAACACTTCTATTATTATCGAAACGTTTAGATCAGCACCGTCAGTTCCAAAGGACCTGCTGACACACCAAGGAAAACTTTGATACAACATTTCTGCTGTATTTTCTCTATATTCTTCATAGTTGTTGTCTGAATATCCTTTCTTGTTCTTCAGGATATTTATTTTGAAAAAAAAAATCTTGGTGTGTTAAGAGCTCATCAATTCCTGCTTCTTATTTTCCACTTGAAGTTTTAATCCTCTGTTTCTAACCTCACAATTGGTTGCTGTGGAGGTGATTAAGATGTCACAAATATAGGATTATTGTAATTCTGGGCAGAGAATAAGCCAGAGATGATTTTCTAAAGAACAAAGATGTCATTTTCATGGAAATATATCAACCATTTCAAAGTGAAGAAAGGGAAAGACAGACATAAGTATGAGATCTAGTAGTACCGAATATAAAAGAAATGGTTAAAGATCAAAATTTCACATGAAAAATTAATAGCTCTGAAAAAATATCTCTTTTTTTTGAGCTCTGAGTTTCTTTGAATGTGTGTATGCAAGTCTGCAAGCTTAAGGATATCCTCCTAAAGATAAATACCTAATTGAATTTGATGTGTGACCTTGAACAAAGAAGATCATTTCTCATTTGTTTTGCAGAAACCAGGGGCATTTTATAAATGCAGTTTCAATCTTCCATTTCATATGAAAAAGATGGGTAATTTCAAAACACTAAAATTATTCTGAAGTTATATATGTTCCATTGGTTACATATTAGATGAGAGACTCTATATTGATCACTTTTTCTAAGTAATTTAAATCTGGGAAATTATTGAGTAGATTTTCAGTACCTTCTGAGAGCCTTCCCTTTTCATTAGAGAGAGTACAGAAAGGTATTTGTCAATGCAAGGCACAGAGTAGGATTTTAGTTAATACGTTTCATGTTATAACAAAGCATGGATTCTGACCTCTGAAGAAAATGCCATCTTGAACAACTTTCAAATGGTCAGTTCAGGAGAACTTTTCTCCTCCTTCCCATGTCAGTCCATGTCATTGCTCCACTGATGAGCACACAGCTCCATCTGGGGGCAAGGCTCGAGGGAACATTCTCTGATAGTCTCTTGGTCTCTTGGCCACATGGTTGTCATCTTTGCGAATCAGTCATCAAGTTTTCTGTGTGAACAGCACTGAGCCGGTCACAGAAACTTTAATAGCTGACTATGGACAGTATCTCCAGCTAGTGCATTTCAAGGCATTCTTTAAGGTAATTGGAAACATCATCATGGCCAATCCCAAAGGGCATTCATTTTTCAGGATCCCGAGAACCTACGCTCAGCTGATGTTTTCCTGCTCAACTCTGGTGTCTGGGACATCTCTTTCCTGTGTGTGTGTGTGTGTGTGTGTGTGTGTGTGTGTGTGTTCCTAAATCCTGTGTCAACTCTGGTGTCTGGGACATCTCTTTCCTGTGTGTGTGTGTGTGTGTGTGTTCCTAAATCTTGTGTTTTCTTGCAAGTACAGTGGTCTGTTTTAGCACTTTTTTCTTCTTTACCCTTGCTTATGAAATTATGTTTACATTTATACCTTCAAATACCTGCTCTCTTCTGAGAACTCCCAAATTTGTACATTAAGTCCATTCTTCTGAGACTTCACTTACTCCCTAATTGTTTCCTAATGAATTTTACTTGGGGGTCTGAAGGGCAGTCATCGATAATAGGCCTGTTTTGGTTTTCTTTTTTCTTTTTTGGTTGTCTCCTACTAAACAATACATAATTATCCTTTCCTACCTTGGAATAAAAATACCATCCTCATTTTCTTTTGTACCCTGACACCAATAACTCTTCTCCCACAAATCAACAAATTCTGCTTAAGTCTTGTGTCTGAAAAACTCTCAAAATCCCTTTGAAGTCTTTTGCCCTGACTATAAGAATCATAGCGATATTCTCAGGTTTGACATCCTGGCCATTGCAACAGGTTTCTAATAACCACTTTCCAATATTTCAGTCATCCTTTCAACTGTACAGGTCACTGTTACAAATAAAAAAGTCAGTTATGTCATCTGCTTAAACTCTGGAAAGTCTTCTCTGTATTCAACAGGATCAGCATGATTGAGTTTTTAATGTAACAGAGAAAGATGGCCTGACTGCAAATATTGGTTTCTCTACTTAAGAGTTGGTGAATTTAGTCAATATCTTCAACCTCTCTCTCATTTTATTTCTAAAATGCTATTAGTACTGAGCTTCACATAGGCTTACTGAGAGAAAAAAAAATGAATTGCTTTCTATAAATCTGTAGCAAAATAACCATTGGCACATGTTCAGTACTTAATAAATACTGCTTATAGTCATCTCAATTTTCTTCTCCACCTTCAATATTACTATCATAATAATCATAGGTACTATGGTCTAAATGTTCCCCCAGTATATTTAAACTTAATCATAAATGTGATATTAATAGGTAAGGCCTTTTAGGAGGTGATTAAGTCATGAGAACAGAACCCTCCTGAATGGAAATAGGGACTCTATGAACTACGTTGAAGTGAGGATAATTTTACCCTTTCCCCGTTGTTATGGTTTGGATATGAGGTGTCCCCAAAAGCTCGTGAGACAATGCAAGAAGGTTTAGAGGACAAATGATTGGGTTATGAGAGCCTTAACCCAGTAAGTGAATTAATCACCTTACTGGATTAACTGAAGGCAGGTAGGATGTGGTTGGAGGAGGTGGGTCATTGGGGGTGTGCCTTTAGGGTATATAATTTATGTCTGGCTAGTGGAGACTCTCTGTGTGCTTCCTAATTATCATGTAGCTCCTTCCCAACACCACACTCTTTTTTTTTTTTAATTTTTTATTGTGGGTTGTTCAAAACATTACAAATTTCTTGACATATCATATTCCACACTTTGATTCAAGTGGGTTATGAACTCCCACCTTCACCCCATACACAGATTGCAGAATCACATCAGTTACACATCCATTGATTTACATATTGCCATACTAGTGTCTGTTGTGCTCCGCTGCCTTTCCCATCCTCCACCCTCCCCCCTCCCCCCTCCCCACCGCTCCCCTCCCCTCCCCTCCTCTCTCTCTACCCCCTCCACTGTATAACCCTGAGGGTCTCCTTCCATTACCATGCAATTTCCCTTCTCTCTCCCTTTCCCTCCCACCTCTCATCCCTGTTAAATGTTAATCTTCTTCTCCTGCTCTTCGTCCCTACTCTGATCTTAGTTACTCTCCTTATATCAAAGAAGACATTTGGCATTTGTTTTTTAGGGATTGGCTAGCTTCACTTAGCATAATCTGCTCTAATGCCATCCATTTCCCTGTAAATTCTATGATTTTGTCATTTTTTAATGCAGAGTAATACTCCATTGCCAACACCACACTCTTATTCCATGATGTTCTGCCTCACCTGGAACCCTGAAGAATGGAGCCGGTTGTCCATGGCCTGAGACCTCTGAAACCTTGAATCCTGAATAAACTTTTCCTCTTCTAAAATTTTTCTTGTTGAATCTTTAAGTCACAGTAGTGCAAAAGTTGACTAAAACACCCTTCTTGCCATGTGAGCATGCAGCAAAAGTCCTCAGTTTGGAAGCAGAGAAGAGCCCTCACTGGACGTTGTATCTACCAGTTCCTTGCCCTTGGACTTCCCTGCTTCCACAATAGAAGAAAATAAATTTCTGTACTTCATAAGTTTTACAGCCTCAGGTGTTTTGTTATAGCAGTATGCACAGACTGAGATGATAGAAAAAAATAGGAAATGTATGGCATTAAAAAACCTTTCATATCCACCATGTTTGACCTTCTAGATTTTTATCCTGCTATTCCTCCATAAATAAACCCTCCAATAGCTTGCTAACTCCCTCTAACCTATGAAGGCATTTTGCTCTTAACTGGGATGTCTCCTCTCCTGGAGCTCGCCTTATCATACCCTCTCTTTATCATCCTATAAAAACTGCAGTCTGTACTCAGACTCAGCTCTGGGAGACATTTTTTCATGCACATAAGCAGTTAGGAACTCTCTTTTGTACTCTCACACTATTATATGCATATTTCTAATATTGCCCTCAACATACCATTTTGTTCTTATTTATTACCTTATTTATTCCTAGAAGGCTACAGAGCTTTTGGAAAGTATGAGTTGAACTGAATCTGCATCACCAGTGCTTTATACACAGTCTGGAATACTCGAATTACTTCCAATATTTTTTTTTTAAGTTAAGTTCTATGTTTTGAATTGACTGTTTCAATGAGTATATTTTCACATGAGCAAAGAATCCAGATGGGCTTTGGAGAGAGTCTTGGTTCAATATATACCTTCTTCAATTTCCTCTTTCTTCTGTTATAGTCATGCTCTACCAATTCCTTTCTTTAAAACACACGTTAGTTCAATTATCAAATGTGGATTCTGTCTCAAGAAGTGCTTTGAGAATCCAGCCTTTTTCCTCCATCTAAACTTATCAGTTTTATCTAGCTGCTCACATAATGTTTTTTAAAAGAAATTTGACACTGTCCCTTTCCTCCTTAAAGATTCTTTAGCACAGTTTTAAAAAAGGAAAGAAAGAAATCATTTCTTAGATATACATGCAAAGTTCTTTACAATTCATCTTTAGAAATTTTCTTCCGCTTTATTTTCAATGCTTACCCTAGCCTGTACTCAGCTCTGAATCTCACACTACTGGACAGAAACAGGAAAAACCTTTCATTCTTGTGCATCTTTGCATTCACTTTTACACTTACAAAAAAAAAAAAAAATGCCCTTCACTGGTTTACCTGGAACACCAGTTGTGCGTAAATCTCTAGTTATGACAGCACATCTTTCCTTCTTTCATTCACTCACTCATTAAATTCATTCATTGAATGAGAACTGTCTTCAATTCCCTGTGTTCCTGTGCCTTTCTGTTTTTCAACATGTTTGTCGGCTCCGTTGCAATACAAGGCTATCCCCCACCTTCCTATCTAGGCTCAGTCTATCTAGTAAACCCATTCCCTATTTTCCATCCTTAATTCCTTCCTATAATATGGTATTTTGGCGTTTATTCTCTCTGCTTCATCATTGACCCTGTTCATCAACTGTATATTTTCTTTCCCAAATTTTACAGGGGTATTTTTTCCTATTGTATCCTTCTAGGCAGCATAAAGCATAAATATATATATCCCATATTAGGAACACCGAATCTTTCTGTGCTGTCCTATCAAATCACTGTGTCTTCCTGTTATAAACTCTTGGTGTCCTAGTAATGTCTCTATTTCCCTCATTGCTCCCATATTCTTGATTTCATTTTGAGGGCATCTTTTGACTAAAATAACTTTTTTTTGGTACCATGTTATTAGGGACACTTAACCACTAAGCTACATTCCTGGCCCTTTTTATTTTTTATTTTGAGACAAGAGTATTACCAGGTTGATGAGGCTGGCTTTGAACTTGGATCCCCCTGCCTCAGCTCCCAAGATCCTAGTATTACAGACTTGTACCATCACACCTGTCTGCAATAAATTTTTATGGAGAATAACAAAGACACCTTAACTGTAAATAAAATGCTTACTTATTTATCCCTTTTCTTTAAAACTCATTTCTGCTAAACATAAAACTATCAATTATTCCTTCCTTGAACCATTTTCTCATCTGTTTAACTTCCCAAACACAGGTTTATGACTGCATTTTCATATGCTTTTCTGCATCCTAACTTTTCTCATCTTAATTTACATTCTTATCCCATTTTAACTCATCTACATATATAGCTATTTAAGATGATTTGTAAAATATTTTAAAACTTCATCTCCTGCCACAAATTTTTAAATTATCTATTGAAATTTTCTACTTATGTAAATCACACTACTCAGTTTAACATTACTAAAACACAACCCAATGTCTTTTTTCACCCAACCTTGTTCTATTTCTTGTACTTATTTTGATGATTGACCTCATTTTTAATTCTTCCTCTTAAGAGACAACTTGCATTCACCCTGTGTACCTTTCAACCTCTGTCCCCATGTACTGCTAATTCTACTCTATGATATTGGTCATCTTTCCTCTTACCATTTCTGTCCTCTCACCTGAGATTTTGTTCTCATTTTCCTTTTTTTTGGATGATGCTCACAGTGCTTTTTTTCATTTATCTGACTCCTGTTTTCTTTTTCTTCATCATTTCTCAGTCGAATGGACAATTCTCTTTCAAAAGCCACTTGATCACTCTTCTGCCAAAAGTTCTCCTACACTGTAGAGGTGTTAGTCAGCTTTTCATCTGTCACAGTGCCCAAAATACCTGATGAGAACAACTTAGAGGGTGAAAAGTTTATTTGGGGGCTCATGGTTTCAGAGATTCAGTCCATGATAGGCTAGCTTCATTGCTTCCTGCCTGAAGTGAGGAAGAATATCATGGCAGAAAGGCAAGCTGATCAGCTTATATAGCAGCTGAGAAGAAGAGAGAGAGCAAGGAGCCACTGACAAGATATAATCCTCGAGGGCACACCCCCATGGACCTACTTCCTCCAGCCATGACCATCTACCTATGATTACCACATAGTAAGCCATTCAATGATTAATCTACCAAATAGTTTAATCCATTGATGAGGTCATTAGTTTAATCCATTGATGAGGTCACAACTCTGAATAATCCAATCATTTCGTCTCTGAATATTACTGCATTGCCAAACACATGAACTTTCTGGGGGACATTAAAGACCCAACCAGAACAATAATCTTTGACTTTTATCTGCTAAAATCACTGCATTAGTCTGTTTTCTGTTGTTATAACAAAATACATATGGCAAACTCTATTATAAAGAGAAGAGGTTTATTTTGACTAAAGTTTCGCTTTAGTGAAAGTTCTAGAGGCCTCATTTGGTGATGGTCTTCTGGCTGGTAGATAAGTGGCACAGTGTATCCTATGTCAAGAGACAAGAAGAGCAGGTTTATATGTGTGTCTATTTGTTCTCTCTCCTTGTAAAACCACCTGGATTCAATCACGGGGACTCTACCCTAATGACCATAACACTACTAAACACTGCAGTTAGATTAGTGTTCCATCCTCTTTATACTTCACAATGAGAGTTAAATTTTAACACATGAAGCCTTAGGGGACATTCAAACCATGACAATTATTTTGTCTTAATATTTAGGGGGACAAATGTTTGTCTCCTGCACCTCTCTGAGTTATCCATGTTTTCTTTATGTCAATTGCTTCTTTGTGATCTTCCCACAAATGTTCTGGCCCACTGCATCCCTTGGTTCCTCTTTTGTCCATTTTACTATCAGTGACGAGTTCTATGTGGTAGTAGGGTAGATTCCAGAAGCTCTGACTCTATAATATGATAGATTGAAGTGAGATTCTTCTGGGTGACACCTGTGGACATTTTAAGAGTCCCTGTGTGTGAATTACTTTTGTTCCTATGTTCATTCCTGAATTAGTGAGTGTGCTGGGCTATGAATTAGTGAGTGTGCTGGGCTGCTGGGATTATAGACCTGGATTGTATGCTCACTACTATGGAAGCATCACTGTTGCTAGGAGAAAGTGACATTATGGGCTTTGCCTAAGGCATTATATCCACCTGCGAAATTCAGGATGGAACACTCCTTGGATTTTGGATTGATAAGGCAGAAAAAGTAGTCCCCAAGTGAATGTTTAAATCCTAAAACACAGTCCTATCGTTGACTGGTCAGGCCCAATACACATTTGCGGCACTTCCCTAGATCATTGACTCATAGTCTGGTTTAGGAGATCCAAATGTATACCTCTATAGCAGCTTAGGTTCCTATATGTAACCGATTACTATTTGTTATAGACCATCAACTCCTTGTGGTAGAGAACTATTTATAGTTAGTTTTAAAAATCTCTTTCACATATCCTAGTGTCTGTCATAAATTCATCACTCAATAAATGCCTTACCTATGGGACTGAATAATAAATGATACCATATTCTAGATCCTGGATGAAGCTTCAAATCAGAAGGCTTCTCTATCTGCTTCAGAGTTAGCTTTTCCATCCTTTAAGGGGCTTATCTGTTTGCATATGTGTCACTGGATGGTGCCTTATTAATCTTTGAGCAAATATACTTTGCTCAATAATGTTTGGTGAACAAATGAATGTAAATGTTAATGAGTGAATAAATGCATGATGAATGGAGAATAATTTACTTCCTCAGTCCTCCTGTGCCTCATTAAACCCTATGGAGTCATACAGGAAAGATTAAGCAAAAATTCTATCAGTGTGTAATTGAGAAGCTAGGAGTCCTAGAAAGCCAAATTATATTTGCCATGGAACTTTCTTTGTGACCTTGGGGATGACAGAATAGAATTTAGGTCACCAATTCTTACATGCACAATTCCTTTTGCTGAGTTGCATTTGCCTGAATTCATTTTCAAAGATCTCAGTTTTCACTCAGACACTGGAAACTTTTGACCATTTTATATGAGTTAATCAGGATACACAGTTGATATTTGTAAAGGACAGAACATTTAGCACCTAATAAAATTCCCTTTAACTTGACATTTTGTACCTTCACTTTAAAAGTAGAAAGATAATTATATTTTCCAGGTTCTAGGTGGGGCACATTTAAGTTTTAGTTATCAATGTTTAAGTTATATAAAACTTTTATATATGTTTACTCTATTAGGAGAAAGTAAGCCAAGTGCAGAATTTTTCTTTTAGAAATAGGAAACAGAACACAGAAATAACCAGCACTTGTTTCTGATGACATGTTAACACCCAAACCATCTCTTTCCCCCCGACAAATTTGCACCTAGGAAAGAACAATTACTGTTTGTAGTAGTTTACTGGCATGATTCCTGCCATTTAACATTTCTAATCATTCTAAATTCAAAAGACAGGGCAGCAAATGCATTGACTTGCAAAAACAGATACTAAATTTCTAGTCCTGCTTTTCTTTTAACCTCATTTATATCCTTTTCCTTTCAACTTCACTTTTTAACCTATTTTTCAAAGCTAGCTTATGACCATGGGCATGACATTCAACTGATGAGTTTCAGATTTTCAACTGTTAAATGAAGAGTGTATAGACTGCATAATTCATTGTTTTGAGAATCAGGAATTAGCCATTAATGAGTTACATATCTATATATTGATCCATTGATAAGTATGATTATATATTATATTTATTTATATGTTATCTATTTATCTAATCTTTCCCCAAGGAACTTACAAACTATTAAGAGAAACATTAATTATGTTATTGTTTAAATTTAATAAAGTTTAAAGTGAAGTTTTATGTAAATATTTTTTTATAAAGCACAATCTAACCTTTGGGTCAGCTTTTTCTGAGAATGTTAGTGAAAGTAGTTTACTTTTTCATTCCATCTGGAAATGAATATTATGTTACATTTTATATTGCGGTAGAAGATTCAAGGACTTTAGTTACCTAAATGTGTCTGCATTAGATCAAGAGAAGCCATTTTTAGCATTTTTAAAAATTAGAACCTGAGAGGTTTCTTTGTGTGTCTCTTCAATGTACATCTTATAACAATTTATATTTGAACTTTTATTCAGTTACCTTTATTGTTGATCTAAGACAGGCAGTTGTACACATTACCTAATTTCTGTTAATTTACAATAAAATTCCCTGGGAAATATATACTTTTACTTTTATTGAACATACAAAGAAACATCTGTTGCCCTCTCTTTCTTCCATAGGATTTCTTTTTTTTTTTAATTTTTTTTTTAATTTTTTTTATTGGTTGTTCAAAACATTGTAAAGCTATTGACATATCATATTTCATACATTAGATTCAAGTTGGTTATGAACTCCCAATTTTACCCCAAATACAGATTGCAGAATCACATCGGTTACACATCCACATTTTTACATAATGCCCTATTAGTAACTGTTGTATTCTGCTACCTTTCCTATCCTCTACTATCCCCCCTCCCCCATAGGATTTCTACATTTTAACTTTATATATATATCCTTGCTTTTGAGATAAATTGCTTTCACAAAATTGTTAAAGTTTTTAAAAATGTCTCTGAAATATTAGGGATGCCAATTCTTTTAAAATTTTCAGGCTCTAAAATTAGCTGTTCTTTGCTGGGTATGGTGGTGGACACCTGGAATCCCAGCAACTCAGGAGGTGGAGGCAGGAGGATTAAAATTTCAAAGCCAACCTCAGTAATTTAGTGAGGCCTTAAGCAATTTATTGAGACCCTGTTGTAGAACTAAAAAAATAAATAAAAGGGCCAGGGATGTGGTTCAGATTTTTCATTTGTGGTTAAGCATCCCTGGGTTCAATCCCTAGTACCAAAACAAAATAAAAAAGCTACTTTTGAAATCTGATTCGTAGTCTTTAAAGGAATATATATATATAAACATATATACATATATATGTATATATGTTTATACATATATATGTATATATATTTTTGGAGGGGGTGTAGCAGGGATTGAACTCTTCCTGCCTCAGTCTCCCAAACCACTGCGATTATAGGCTTAAATATCTATAAATTTATAAGAAGTTACAGAAATGATTACAGGGACTTTGTATCTGTGCTTCATCCATATTATGGTTTAGATATTAGGTATCTCCCAAAAGCTTATATGTGAAACAATGAAAGAAAGTTTAGAAATGAAATGATTGGGTTATAAGAGCTTTAATTTAACCAGTGCATTAATGGGATTAATTTAGTGGTAACTATAGGCATGTTGGGTGTGGCTAGAGAAGCCTGTTCCCTGAGGGCAGATCTTCTGGTCTATATTTTGCCTTTGTAGAGTAGAGAGCTCTCTCTCTGCTGTCTGGGTTCCCATGTCCCATGTTCCCTGCTTCTTTCCTCTGCCACATTCTCCCACCATTATGTTCTTCTTCACCACTTGCTCAAAGCAATGAAATTGGTCATCTGTGGACTGAGATCTCTGAAACAGTGAGTCCCCAAATAGTCTTTTCTTTCTCTAATTGTTTTTGTCAAGCTCTTTTGGTCACAGCAGAAAAAAAAAAAAAAAAAGCTGACTTATAGCAATCCAGTTCCCCCCAATTGGATACAATTATAGCAAAATATCAAAACCAAGAAATGGTGTTAGCATAATGGATATGTATACTTGTACACCAGGTCACTTCATCATATGTGTAATATTTGTTATTCAGTGTTATTTTATTATCACAAGGATCTCTGGGATATTGTCTCTTCATAGCAGTAGCAGGTCCCCACTAAGATGCTTAGGGACTCACTAAATTGCCAAGCCTGGTTTTGACCTTGAAATCCTCTTGCCTCAGCCTCCCCAAAATACGGAATTATAGGAGTGTGCCACTGTACCCAGGCAGGATGGTGAACTTTTAAAATGATTTTCTGTGACAAATGTCAAGATCTATTGATTTTTACTTTTAAGCTTATTAATATGATGAACTATATAGATTAAAATTTGAATATCAAAGTAATTTTACTTTCCTGGAATATACCTTATTCTGTCATGCTATGTAATTGTTACATATTGCTGAGTTTTGTTGGCTAGTACTTTGTTAGGGATATTTGAATCTACATTCATATGGAATATTGGTCTATGGGTTACTTCTCCTTTCTTTTTCATTACTACTTTTGCTTTTTTTTTTTTTTCCTGACTATGGTATCAGAACAACATTGACTTTACAAAATGAATTTAAAAATGTTTCCTTTTCCATGTTAAGAGATTCAGTGAAATTGGTGTTAATTCTGCTTTAAATATTTCATATAATTCTCATGTAGCCCTGGAGATTTTTTATATGATGTACTTTGTAGTACTAGTTTAAAATCACCTAAACTGTCAAATTGTGGGTAGTATTATTCACAGTATTCTCTTTTTTTTATGCCTGCAGAATTTGTAGTATCTGCAGAATATTTCCAGATATTCTTATTTGTGTCTTTTTAAATATATATTGTCAACTTCCTAGAGGTCAAGCAAATTTGTAGATTATTTTTTCAAAGAGATAACTTTGATTGATTTTTTTGAATTATTTTTCTCCTTTTTAATATGCTGATTTCTGCTCTTATATTTATATTTTCATTTCTTTGCTTGATTTTAATTTACTTTGAATCTTCCAGGTTCTTGAGGTAGGAGCCTATATTATTGATTTGAGACATTTCTTCGATAATATAAGCACTTGGTGCTATAAAGTGCCCTCCACTTCTGATTTAGTTAGGTCCAACATATGATATGCTGTTTTCATTTTTGCTTCAGTTCAATGCATTTTGTTATTTATTTGAGAAATTCCTTTTTGACTCTTGGTTTACTAAATGTTAAATAATTCAATTACAAGTATTTGAAGATTTTCCTCTTGTTTTTCTGTTATTGATTTCTAATTTTATTCACATTTGATTCTACTTAAGGCAGAAAACAGAGGAATGATTCATTTATTTAAAGTATTGTTAAGGTTTATTTTGGCTCATGATAGTTTATCTTGGTATTCAGACATTCCATAGGCACCTGAAAAATAATTATTTTCTGCTGATGTTGAGTGAAGTATTCCGTGAATGTCTAATAGATTCTGTTGCTTTATGGTGTGTGTGTGTGTGTGTGTGTGTGTGTGTGTAAATATAACTTTGTCAAAGTGTGTTGGTTCAAGTAAAGTGTAGAAAACTTTCTATACCCTCTCTGCATTTCCTCATTATAATATAATGTATTATCTGTTTATTCTACATATATGAATACTCACATCAGATAGTGTGATAATTCTTGCTTCCACCATTACATATAAATTAGAAAAGTCAAGAGAATTAAATGTTTTTTTCTTACATTTTTACTGAATTCACTTTTTCTTTTTCCTGATGTTCCATGATTACTTGTTTGATCATTTCTTTCTTTTTAGGAAATTTGCTTTATCTGTTCATTTGGGATTCATTCACTGACTTCAAATTCTCTTGGTTTATCTTTCGTCTGAAAATGATTTGATTTCCAGTTTTTACTTGATGGATATTTTAGGTAGATGTATAATTTTGGATTTAATATTATTGTTCTTACAGCATTTGGAACATATTATGTCACTCCTGATCTCCATTATTTCTGGTGTAAATTTTTTTGGTATTTCTCTCTGTTTTCAAGATTTTTATCTTTCTCATTAGTTTTCACACATTTGCCTACATTGCGTTTTAGCATGGATTTTTCTCAGTTTATCTTGTCTAGTTTTCTCAGTTTAATCTTGTCTAATTTGAATGTGTATGGTGAAAATTTATCCAGAGTCTATGTTCCAGTTTATTCTTTCCTTTGTCTCCTCCATTCTCCTATTGAATCTGTCCCTATGCTATAATTTTCAGTTCTTTTCAATTTTATTATTCTTTGCATGTTGCATGAATTTCATTACTGAGAGTTTTTTCATTTGTTTCATGAAACAATTTAAATAATATTTCATTGTTAAATAAATGCTTATCAGTGTTTATTTAAGAATTTTATGATATCTGCTTTAAAATACTTTCTAGATAGTACTAAAGTCTCTGAAATCTTGGTGCTGACATGTCGATTGCATTTTATCTTTAAAATTGATATTTTCCTGTTTGTCACTGTGATTTTTTCAAAAAATTAAACCTGAGCACTTGCTGTATTTTATTATGAGACTCTGGTTCGTTCTTGTTTAAATTCTCTGCTTCCACTGGCTTTCTCTGACTCTGGTCACTAAGAAAGGCATTATTCCACGTTTTTATTGTCAAGTTGGTATGGAAGTCAGCTTTCATTGATAACTGAAGAGAAAGGGTTCCTTGTTATTGCTGAGTGGGAGAATATGGGAGTCACATACTTGGTTTCCTTTGGTACTACCATGGTGAGAAGGGTAAGAAGTACCTTATTACTGCTCTCCATGGGACCTTGATTGGGAGTGTTACTTTTCCTCTTTCTGAGCAGTTTTTCATTACTGTAGGTTCCCTTGACATTACTCTGCTGGGGAAAGAAAGGTGGGTGCTCATTACCTTGCAAAGTGGATTTCTTACATTTTCTAAGGCTCTAGATGGGGAAGGGCATGACTCAGAACTCAGAAAAGAATAAAAGTTCTCAATTGTTTACTAAGGTTGCCATAGCAAAATACCACAAAGTGGGTGAATTAAACAACATATTTATTATCTTCCAATTCTGGGTGTTAAAAAATCTAGTTTCTAATGTTTCTGAGGATTTTTTTCTTCTGCAATTTCTATTCTTTTGTGTGAGTGTGTGTGTGCTGGGGATTGAACCTAAGGCCTTGGGCATGCAAGCAAACACTCTACCGAGTGAGCTATATCCCCAGCCCTGAGATTTCTATTCTTTACTTGTAGATGGCTTTCTTTTTTCTCTGTTCCCCTCTGTGAATATATACTTTGTCTCACCCTCTGTGTCCTCATCTCTTTTTATAAAGACACCAGTTATACTGAATTAGGGCATACAATACTGATCTCACTTTAATATATGTTTTCAAATGCAGTAACATTCTGAGGTTTTCAAATGCAGTAGCATTCTGAGGTTCTGTACATTATAGTTTCAGCATGTAAATTTTGGAAGCTATAACTCAGCCCATATCCATCCTAGTGTATTTTATGGACTTCTCTTATAAGACTCCTGTCTTAAATTTAGAATTTCTCTTATAAGACTCTCGTCTTAAATTTAAAGACAGAGTCCAGGTTCTCAATTTAGGTTTAGCTGGTGGCTCTAGGGATGGCTTTTTGGTGGTGTTTAACTAGAGTAGATTATTTATTCTTTGGTAGTTTTCTGTCTTGGTAGGCTGACTCCAGGCCTTTTTATTTGAAATCGCACAGTTCTATGGAAGCCCTTTTTTTTTTTTCTATACCTGATGCTTTCTGATCACCCACTTTTCTACCACTGTATCTTGGACACACGTGGCTGACTGAAAACCCTGGAACTCATGGTTAAGTTGAGCCTAGGGTTCTGTAGTTCCCAGTCCCTCTTGTTTCTTCTCTCAAACTTTCAGTCTTCCTATGTTTAAAATATAAGGTGTAGGTGTTTTAGCTATACTTAGTTTGATAACATTGATGAGATATGTACTCAATCTTTCTCAAAGTAGAACTTCAAAATAATCAATTTATAGTGTGCTAAATGATTTTTGTCTATTTTCAAAGTTTTCTTTATTTGCAACTGAATATTCTGCTTTATTATATCTTGATATTGGAACAGCATAGTTATTTTAGTATGTTGATATTTTCTTACTACTTAAAATCAATGTAATTTTTATAAATTATTTTACTTAATTTTATATTATTGAGTTCAATATTTATGATTATTGATTTTACATAAACCAAAACAACAAATTAAAATGACTATAAAAATTCCAAAAGGACTAATGGGATTTTTTTTAAGATTTATTCATTTATACTTTATATTGTAATTTATAATTTTATTACACACTAAGTTATCATAAATTTAAGAAGAAAATTCATTGGAGAAATACTATTTGATGTTATGAGAGAAAAAGTAGGATGAAGAATATTTTGCTAGGGCCTAATCTACATTTACAATGTTAGGCTCCAGTTAATATCTGTCATATCTCATGTTTAAATAGTTGGACTGCTTTTCATGACTATTTGTTTTATAATTATTTCCTGTCCCCTCCTTGTACACACATTGCAACAAATACATATAGCATTATATTTTGCCACTGATGAAGCTGATAAAATACCAAACATTCCACTTGGGATAAATCAAAATGACATTAACAACTGTTATGAAGTCAATAATTTACTAAAGAAGGAGAATGAACTGGTCTTTCCTGGACTAAGAATTTTATATATATTATTAAGTACTCAACTCGAAAGTCAACAATGTCTATGTTAGAAACAGAGTATTTGGTTGTGACCTATTTCTGTATTTTTTAAATAGCTTTTGATACTAACCTGAAATCAACTCTTTCCTACTTGTCTTCTATCTGTTCAAATGATGGCGGTGTGTTTGTGTCCATGATCCCCTCTCTGATGCACAGCATTTGTATTTTTGTACCTAATGTCACAGCTCTGCTTGATTGAGCTTGCAAGGCCCTCTTTGTACAGGTGCTTTTCCTGGATTCCTGGAATTTCTCCTTCCTATTCTTCTTCAAGGCCAAGTATTTTTAGTCATTCCCAATATTGTTAACCCCGTTTCTTATCGGTTTCCCTTAAGCTTATTCACAACTTTCCATATAGCCCCTTTAATAAAATGTTCTCATTACCATATTTGAAATGTCATCTACTTCTAGTTTTAGTTCACTGCAGACAGATTTATCCTATTTGAAATTTTCAGTTTCAATACCATATTACAATTTCAAAAGTGATTTACAATGATTTCTATATTTTATAACTCTATAATAAAATACCTACGATTTTTTTCCCCAAAATGTTCTGGAAAACATTCTACTTTTCAATCATTGCTATAAATAACGTAGTTTCCAAGTGTGGTTCCTACCTCAAACAGCTGCCTTGGCTTAATTTAGAGAATTGCACTTACTTTGAAAATCTGGAATCTAATATTTCCTTATAAATTCACCTTATTAGAGCCAAATCTAGCATGTTAAACTTAACAAAGGCTGCTATTTAAATAAACAAAAAAGAACAAAGAATTTGAGCTAGAATAATGTATTTTCTCTCTAGTTTTGCTGCTGGCTTTCTCTTCCTTTCTAATAATCAGACTGTCTGCTTCTAGGAAGAATTAGAAGGCTGTAATTAATTTATCCACCTGTGTAAAGAGTCTTCATGACATCTTCTGAGCCTTTGTTGTTTAGGCATGGATGGTGTACCCTACTGCAGTGGTTTTAGGTTGATAATTTTCTGTGTTTGATACTTAGTTGTGTGTAACTTGGCTCGTGGAGACTTTGTGGTTATTATTCCAAAAGTTAATTTGTTTTGCTCTTTCTGTTTTCTAGAAATTCAGTTAGGTTGTAAATTGTGCTTCTGGGTATTCTTAGGGAAGATATTCTGTTTTTTGACCAGTTTTATTTCAGTTTCCTACATAGCCAGCTGCTCAAGTATAGTGCCATCATCCATCAACTCCACATGTCCAAACTAACAAAAGTGAATTGCTCTAGGCATCGCTTCCAAACTGGTAGCTGGCTGACATCCAGCTGCTCTTTGTTGGTGATTTTGTATGCTAATATCCCATAGGTAAATGCTGTTTAAACTGGTTAAGAAGAATCTTGTAGTGGAAAGTTGGAAAATTTTGACCTTCAATATTGTTATTTGAGAAATAATCCAAAAATATTTGTTGTGACTTAGAAATTTGATCTTATGGAGAAGAGCTTCAAATTTTCTGTGTGTGGATGAATGATGGAACGAATGACTATGTATTTGCTTTCTGTTGTCTGTATGTTTAATGATATGGTTATGATGTCCAGCCTTCTCAACCTCATAAGTAATCCTGTAGGAAACTCAGAACTTACTATTTCAGAGTTCTTTTCTTCCTGTAATTATTATAGAACTAAACAGGAAACATGATTAATACATTGATGCACAACTGATAGAGAATATGTAGGTTTGAAATGTTATGAAAATGCAATTGCAATGTCAACTATTTTTTGAACATGTACGTTTCTACTGAACATATGAAGTATATCCCATAATTTTCTATTTTTATTCATAAAGTAATTATATTTGAATAACCGATGGTTACAAACAGAATTTATCTATCTATTTACCTATCTATCTATCATTTTAGTAAGAAAATCAACTATTCTTTATTCAGCTTTCAATGTACTAGACATTTTGCCCTTAATAGTAGTAAGTTTATAACCAGACTTAGTCCTAGTTTTAAGTCCAAAGAGATAACAGAGAACTAAGAAAGAATAAATAGTAAAAATATGTTATTGTGAGAAAGTCCTTTGTTGATAACATGGCATTATCACCATCAATTCCTCTTATCTTTCTTAATATTTTGTGGTACAATAAGTCATCACAATTGTAGAAACAGCTCCTAGAAATTCCTTGACCTTTAAGGTTAACTTCATTGCTCTTGATTGCTGGAAATTTGAGGAACAATTTTGATTCCTTTCGGTAATAAATAACAGTCTATTTTGTGTAATAAAATTATAAGGGTTAATAACTTTTAAAACTAAGCTAAAGAAATATGATAATAGCATTGTTGAGATTTTAGCTGTATGCTATAAGAACACCAGTCTTTTCCAAAAACCTTTCTTGATAGGCCAGACGCAGAAACCATCGAGGACTACAGAGCAAGAGGTTTGTACAGAAGGTAGAGCAAGTTTGGGTGAACTTCCAACACTTAGAGACTTTACTTTCTTATTTGAAGAGTACTGTATGAAAATGCATATCATTTTAGTAAAAACTATATGCATCTTCTGATTTCATAACAGACGTTTGTAATTATTGTTCTTACACTTACAAAACCATGAAGAACAAAATTGGGCTGACAGCTAGGAATAGTGAAAAGACCAGTAATTAATTTCTCAATAGGTAAGAAAGGATTAGAAGGGAAATCCTGACTGGGAGTCATGGATAGATATATGGAGATGGATTTTCCATTGATTTCAAAGTATAAAAGGAAGAACAATTTTTATTAATCATCTTCTATGTTTTAGTACATTGGCCTTAGTGGTCATGTGGGCAAATATTAAGCACACTTGCTCCAAGGGAGAAAAGTGTACTTAAACATATTCATATGATACCCCCATGTGTCTACTGAGATACACTTTCCCACAGAAACACAAATGGTTAGGAACACATGTATTATGTACCATTTGAGATGCTGGAGGAATTCATCTCCTTCTTCCTGAAATTTACAGTCCAGTAACTGAAATAGATAATGAATCATTGATCAAAGAGACATAGATGTGTTGTTAGTGCTGAGTACCAGGAAGAAAACTAAACAAAGCAGAGGCAGAGAGAATAATTCAACTTTTATTTTATTTTTCAAATGAACAAGAGAAGAACCATCCCTGTGGGGAGGTGACATTGAACAGAACCCTAAATGAGAGAGTGGATAATGTAGATATTTGGGTGAACAGTACTTCCTGTGAGAGGAGTAAGAAGTTCAAAGTCATGGAGTGTGGTTGGTGACTCTGGGAAGAGCAAGAGAAGCAATGTTATGACATCACAGTCAGCAATAACTGAAGCTGTTAAGATGCCAGCATCTGGACCACTATAGGGTTATATAGGTCACACTGAGGACTTCCATCCAAGTCAAGTAGGGAAACCAGCTGATGTTGACAGAGGTTTTACAAGAAGTGTTGGCCAGATATGGCAGTCACTCTTCCTGCTGGTGGACAGAGATCATAGAGAAGGAGGATTGAAGCACAGAATCAGTTATAAGGAAATTGCAATATTCTAACCAAGAAATCATCAGGTCTTGGGCTAAAAAATCCCTGTGGATTATTGACCACAGAGGTAGCAGATTTTGACAATTCGTATAAAGGGAGGTGAGCATGTTAAAGGTTGTGCAAGTCATTTTAAAAGCATTTGGAAAATCTTTATGTCAGTGCAGACTAGTTCTGCCTCTTGATATTAATGTCTTCTTGGGCAGTGCCGCAGTCCGGCTGCAGCAAAATAACGGGGGGGAGGGGGGGCGGGGGGCGGTGACGAGCAACTTGTGTAGATTGATACAGCAGGAGTGGGGGCCGTTTATTGTAGGACAGGAGGGGTATATATACATTCCACACAGCTTATCTTAATTAACATAAACTAGATACAGCAGTCAACCAATAAGGAATCTCCACACTCAATGGCTCCCTGGCGTTACTTCACAAACCACTTCCTCTGCAAAATGCCAGGCGCCATCTTGACTTGTTTACAGACTCTAACAGGGCAGAAAATTTTAACTTTCCTATAATGCAATTTCACATTTGAACTCTCAAGGTTTGGATTAAATTATTACTACAATAACCTTCATCCTTGACCTTCTGCGTTTCTCAGCAGACTAATGTAAAAGATGTATAATGTGACACATATACCACTATCAGGACACCAACACTGCAACATGATGTCTTATGCTAACCTCTTATTACCAGGGAAACATTAAGAAACTCCTTTTATGGTATAGAAGAAGAAAGTTAGAAGACATTTTTGATAATTTTTAAAAATGAATAATGGATATACAAAATAACTTAGAAAAAAAATCTATTCCTAGGAGCTTTCTTCTTGATTTTTGTTTGATTGTCTGTAATTATGCAATCCAAAGTCTCCAACTGAATTAAACATCCCATAACCATTTCAATGATTCAGGAAAAAAAGAAAAAAATCACAAAGTTTAAATTCTGTTTCAATATGATAACTCTTGAGAATTTTGTTGACCTTGGTGGACCTTTTAGAATTTGAGTTCATTTATAATCAAACTAGAAAAATGTTTTGAAATGCTATTTAGAAGCTCAAAAGAATTATTGGACTCTGAATAGCTTTCATTACATGACATTTTGATAAGGTCATTGTAAATGAGTCAGAAACATGGATTACATTTCTTTTAAAAACACACATCACTTCACAATAGATTTGGTCCAAATTCATCTTGGCTTTTGCTGAATCCCAAGTGTTTTTCCTTCTATTTTTTTTCTCTTAAATTCTCCAATAAACTGGCTAAACCCATAAGCTGGGTGAGCTCACCTGCCTCTTCCACTCACTTCCCTATTGAGTTTAGCCTTAGGCTTTTCTTTAATAGCAAGAATCCTTAGAGTAACAGTGTCTTATACAGAGAAGCAGGAGAAACACAGAGTCTAATAAAAGCTTTAGTTTTTTTTTTTTTTCTTAAAAAAAAAAGTGCTCTAAGGGAATGATATTGTTCCAGAGTACTGACTCAAATCTGTTCTGTATTTGAACTCTGTGATTATGAAATTTCAATTAAAGCTATAAAAAGCAGAGCTAACAGACACCAGAGCATGCCAAAGAAAAACAGGATGTTCTTTTTTGATTGGGAAATAATTATCTAAGTTCAATGGCTGGGTCCAGGTAGCTGAGTTTACATTTGCCTCCCCTTATTACAGAAACAGTTGAATTATGGTAAAATTTCCCCAAGCAGCAAAGCTGTCATTCAAAAGGGTGATTTTATTGGGGGTACGAATCCCTTTAGTTATTGCTTCAGTCCATTTTTAAAATGGATTTGAAGCCAGAGGGTAAAGTACAAATTAAGACAGACTTTTCTCTTTCTGCAGTGCACCCAGCCCCTTCTGCCTGTTGCAGAGCCCTGAGTACCTCCAGGGCGCTCATCTACCAGCAGATACCTCTGTTATCTCATTTTTTACAGCACTGAGATGTGAACACAGCTAGCTCCCTTCTTTCTCAAAAATCATTACACTGATTGGATTATGTGCTCAGCACCAGAATGAATCTCCCCACACATTTATTACTTAGTGATTGAAACTCGAGGTTCAGATTTTAGGGAAAGTGGAAGCACTCAAGTATTTTAGGAGTACAGATAAGTAGCAACATTGATAATGCCTTTCCACGCCTTCACCCTAAGGACAAAGAAAAGGGTAAGAAAGGACCTTTTAAAATATGAGATATTAACTGTTTCTTTTTAATTTTTAGAATTAGTCCACTCTTCATAACTGCAGTGTATTGTGAACAATCCTGCTAAAGATATTTTAAGCATTCTTTTAAAATGAACTGAAGAATCGCACCATGATTAAGATCTAAAATAACTCACAAGGAATATAACAGAATAAAAATATTTACATAAGTGTCATTTGAATTAGAAATACAATGGAAAGGAAAAGAAAAATCAGATATGGATAACCTCTTCTGAGGAGTCACTGTCAATTAATATAATCTCCTTAGGAGAAATGAGGATGGACCCCCCCACACACCCTGTCATCTTTCTCTCTCTCTACTTTTTGTCATTAGAGCAATAATATCTGACAATTTATTGTAGAAGTAGATATCTTATTATCAAGAATTTAGGTTTAGTTTACAATTGTAATATTCATTAATGAAAATGGCGAAGAATAATTCTAGGTTAAATATGAATTTCAGTAAGGAGACTATATATGCACGTATGTGTGAATGATATATTTATGAATACTACATGTACACAAATGAATATCACTTTTAGAATTTCAATGACCTCAGAAGATCATTAATTCTATTTCATTGTTTCATGGTTGCATTAACATAAACAATTTTTAGATATTTAACTTCTTATTATCTTGTTGTGAATATCAAAGAAAGACATTTCAGGATTAGTCTTCATCCCAAACACGGTCCTGAAAAATATTGTTAAAACTAGGTTGGAAGATTAAAATATTTAGGACAAAGGCTGTATTATAAGACTTCTTATAGATTTTTAAATTTTTATTAGATAATTAACGCATAAGAAGCCCTGTAGTATTGAAATCTATTTAATTTTAATTCAAACTAATAAAAAACCCACAAACTTTTTATAAAATTTTGAATTAGTTGAATCAAATTATTTCTTGAACTCAGTTAAAGGGAGTTGAGAAGGTGGATAATTACACAAAGAAGTAGTAGGTGAGCTTTACTAAACCTAGACCATTAGAATAAAAAAAATTTCTAACAATTTTGGGGAAAAAAAAACCTTCTAGTTTCAGGTTCTATAAAATCCAGAAATCTCAAATTTCAAGATATTAGGGGGTTGAATGAATTGTAACCATACTAATTTGAACAAACATTTAAATCAGGTCACATCTATAGATACAATTTCTTAGGATTTTCCAAAACTTTATCTCCATTTTCTTAATTTTAAAACTATCCCCAACTTTGAAACTTGTTCGGACTCCTTAACAGTCTCTTTCCTGATTTTTTTAAATTAGACAGTTAGCTTTTAAACTTGTTTGTTTGTTGTTCTCATGGAGTTTCATGTTTTTGTACCATCTTAATTTTTTTTCACCCTCTTAATTTGTTGTACCCTATTAGTTGTTTAGCACCAAATCACTCCATTTTATTTTGACAATGCTTATAGACATTCAGTTCTCTTATAGGTGCTCAATTCTCTTAGGGAAAACTATGGTTCTCTGTTCTTATAGCTTGCTTTTCCCTGTGTGTGTGTGTGTGTGTGTGTGTGTGTTTTGGGGGTGGAACAAAGAGTTATTTTCCTCTGAGTAATAATTTGGAATGGTATCCACAGTCTTCTACTTGCATAACAATGCTTGGGGCAGGAACAAAGATTTGTTTTCCTCAGAGTAATAGTGTGGAATGGGTATTCACAGTCTTTTACTTGCAAATTTTTGGAAAATTTTGGGTCTATTTCTCTTATTGTTTTCTAATTTACTGGTTTTGTAATCCTAAAGCATATTCTTCATATTACAATTATTTAAATTAATAGAGGTTTTTTTTTTTTCCATGGGCAAGAAAACGGCTAGTTTTGGTAAATTTTCTGTTCATAAGGAAAAAAAAATGTACATTTTTCTATTTTGGGGTGAATATCATCTTAATATCTATGGAGTCAACTGATAGTATTTTTCTGGTGTTTCATATCTTTATTAATTTTGTGTCTGTTTTATCAATTATTGAGAGACAAGTTGAAATTTTCAACTTCAATTTTGGATTTCTTTTTACTCATTGTTTGATTAATAATAGTTTAAAGCATACTTGTTAGAATTAAGTTTTCTCCATGAAGAATCAATAAACATTTATTAGAAATTTTCCGTTTCTACTTCCTAAAGCTATGACATTTTCTAAAAAGTAGTTTGTGTGATATTAGTATCAGTACTTTAGCTTTCTTTTGATTATTGTTTGCATATTATACTTTTTTATTTGTTTATTTGTTCTTTTTAGGTATATTTGCCAGTAGAATCTATTTTGATATATTTATACAAGCATGGAATATATCCTATTATAATTAGGATCCCAGTCTTGCCAATGTACATGATGTTGAGATTCACTGTGCTGTATTCATATGTGTACATGGGAACCTTATGTCAGAATCATTCAACTTTTTTTTCTATTCCTATCCCCCCTCTCTTCTCTTCAATCCCCTCTGTATAATCCATTGAACTTCTATTTTTCTCCATCTCTCCTTGTTGTGTGTTAGCATCCTTCTATCAGAGAGAATATTCAACCTTGGTTATTTGGAATACTTTAATATATCTTTATCATGATATTTAAATTACGTTTTCTTTTCAGTGAATTTCAGTCTTTATCATGCATTTTTATTCAATTTGTCAGTGTCTGCCTATTATCAGAGTATTTTGGCCATTTATATTTAATATATTTGTAATTTTTATACTTTTGGACTTAAAAGTAATAACTTTTTGTTTGTGTTCTATATGCTATTATTTTATTCAATTCAATTTTTCTCTTTTACTGTCTTCTTTTGGCTTTATGGAGTATTTTAAAATTTCAATTGATTTATTGCATTGTTTTATTTATTACTTCTGGCTTTACTGCATGGTTTAGGGTTTATAAGGTATATTTTTATATTATCACAATCCATTTTCAAAAGATACAATTTTTATAGATAGTATAATAAGCATGGTAATACACTTCCATTTTTTGTTATTTGTTGTACTGTTTTTATATACTTAAGTTCTATGTATATTTTGAACTCCATAGTAACTAGGTGTCATATTTTGCTTTCAACAATTAATACTATTGTGATGAAAAAAGACTGATGTATCGTTTATAATCATCCTGTAAATAACATTTTTAACATACTTCATTATTTTGAGTGGATCAAAATTTCAATTGTTTTTCTTCTTCTTGAAGGACTTTTTTATATATTTCTAATATTCTAAAATGCTTTTAATGAGTAATATGCATTGTTTTGTTGAAAAAAATTCCCTTTCTTTAAAAATATTCTTTCGTATGGCATAGTATTCTAGAATAAACTAGTTCTGATTTCTTTTGTTTTCCAGTGACATGAAAAGCTGCTCCATTTTCTTTTGAGTCCAAGATTCAGACAAGAAATCTTCTATAATTATTTTCACTTTCTTGTGGATGTTATGTGTTATTTTCACCCATGTTATAATTTTTCTGCTTGTTATTGTTTTAAGTAACAATATTATAATGTGCTTTGTGATCTCTTGTGATTCTTGCAAATGAATATGTACAGAGAAATATCTGTAAATTAAACAATTAAAAATTTAATCATCAGTTTGTCAATAGTATTTGCCTTCCTTTCTTCTCTCATTGCCTGCCCCTAGGAATCAAATTACATGTGTTTTTCACCATTATATATTGTTCTACTTATCATCAAGGCTTTTATATTTCTTTTAATACTAATTTGTCTTTCTTCATTTTGGAAATTTTATAATTCTAAATGCTCAATTTTGTTGATATCTTCTACTTCAGAATGTAATCTGTAATTTGTCTCATACAGTTTGTTTTTCCTTTAAGATATTCTAATCTTCATTTCTAGAAATTTGGTTGAGATCTATTTAGTATCTCCTGTTTTTCTCCTTTACATGATTTGTCCTTTCATGTTATAGAAAGTGAGCATATTTATATGTTTACATATTATTTAAAATTAAATAGTTTATTCTTTAAATAATAGTTTTTTATTTATAAATTCAAAATTCACTGCCTATTCAAGAACATACAATAGACTAGTGATTCTCAAACTATATTAAAAAATCTTTTTAAAAACTTGTTATCTGTTGTATCTAATTCATTATTACTTATTATTATGTAATTATTAGAAAATGAAATTACAAAAAGCAAAAATACCTAAATATATTATCATTTTAAAAATATTAGATACTGTAATATTGCATTAATATTTAATTAGTCATAAAATCTTCTAAAAAGTTTCTACATCTTTACTCTTAACTGATGTATGTATCTTATTGTGAAATATTAGCACTTGATATAGGAACTCAGGTTGACAACTCACATTTTGGGTTGCTATGCTCTAGGTCTCATACATACAACATACACAAAATGAACCAGTGGTATTAAGAGGGTGGGTTGGTTTGTGTGGGAAATATGTTCTTAATTAAGATGTGATAGTAATACAAGAATTAACTGAAGTAAATATCTGTCCTGTACACTCATTTCTTGTGTTTAATTATTCACTTTCTCTCGGAAGATAAGAGAAAGTACATGAATGTTTTTATGAAGTAACTAAACCACTTCAAGGTAATCTAATAGATGCTTTCCCTTTGAATCTTGTTCATCTATGGCCTTGACTCTGTCCTACTGATTAATGAGTCGTTTTCCACAGACTTAAGTCATTGCCTGGTGAGCACTTACAACAACAACAACAACAACTACTACAAAACAACCAACCAAACAAACAGTAAAACCTCAGTACTTTTTAGTTTTCACTTTCAGGCTACTGCAGTTTTTATTAAGTAGAACAAAAACTGCTTGAAAATAATTACACTGCTATGATCTGCTTGTTCTTATATTTCACTTACACTGTTTCACCTCATGAAGAATGAAAATTTTATGTGTTATATTAGTTCTTTTATTAGAAAGTGGATATTTTTCTGAAATCACATTATTGAAAGAGACAAGCATTTAAGCCACAAAATATATCCATTCTTGGCTTCTCTATTTGCCAATTGGTAGAAAATGTAATAGAGCAACATAATTTATAGTCTTTGGCTTATAAAACTGAACACAAAGTATAATTAGAAATGCTCATATTAGAAGAAGAGATAATAGCAGAACATTCTGGTGATATTTTTACCATTTATATTATAATAAGATGAAAAAAGAATATACTGACATCACATTTTATTGGGCTTTTGGTAGGATTTCCAGATAAAATACAGGATGCCATGTAAATGTATCAGAAAAGTAAAACAAACAAACAACAACAACAAAAAACAAACTTTTTAATAAAAGTATGTTCCATAGTGTATTTTTATTTGCTAAATTGGTAAATTTGTTGTTTTTACCTCATTAATTTTTAGGGAATTGATTACAGACAAAAATCTAATCCTTATGAGACCTATGTCATTGCTAAGAGAAGGTATTTAATTTCTTACCAAATAGGGAGGTCATACCATTTATATTGTACAAATATAAATCTGTTGGAGACTTTATTAGCCTGAATTGACTATCCTTGACTTGCTGGGGGTATAGAGGACAATTGCCTTGTAGAGCAGACAAGAATCACAGTCAACTTTCCATAGGCAAGAAGTAAGCCTTTATTGTATTGAGTTCCTGCTGTTTGGGGATAATTATTACTACTGTATATCCTAGCCTATACTATCAAAATGAAGGCTACCTTGTACATTTTAAGTAGTGTTATTGCTAGATAAACTAAAACATAAAAGAAAGACAGAAAGTTATTATTACTTTTTATTGCCCTACATTATGAGAAGGACAACTTTGACAATTTCTCAGCCTATTTAGTTGTATCACACTACGCTTAAGATATCCTTGTGGCTATCCAGCCATGGAGAATGATGGCCATTGAATCATCTTTCTCATTGATCACACTTGAAAAATTTACTTTTATTCTTTAATTTTATCAATTTTCTACTATATATCCAGGCTAACTTTTCTCTGTCACTCTAAAACAGTTTTATATACTAACAGTAATTTTGTATTTAATCCTTCCCCAAAAAGGAATTAACAGATTGACATATTTTGGATATCAAGTATAGCCTCTATGGGGGGGCAGGTGGAAATTTGATTTTTCTTTCAAGAGCAGGCAGGTATAAGGATGATTTAAATAACTTTTGAGTTATGAGTGGTGCATGTGTTTAAATATTCCTTGAAATCATTGAAAAATCATTTATATAAGGGAAATTAATTGTGTGTGATATTTAAAATTTGCCACAGGAAATATTGTATTGAAGAGCAAACATCTTTCAATGAGTAATTCTGGCTAAGGTAAATATAGTGTTTATTGTCATTTCAAAGATGTGTTTATTTAGCATAACATTTTGACCCTAAGTTGAACAGAAGATCGAATATTACTTATTTAGGTATTTATATTCCTTATTTTAACACACATTATTTTTTGTATTAATATTATGATTAAACTATGTTGATTCTGTTGAAAAAACATTTATATAAACATTAAAGTAATACAAATAGTAAACACTGTCTTCCCTTTTTATAACTTTTCAATATTTATAAGCAGGCTATCAGTGGCAATCTTCATAAATCAAAATCTACCCAAAATATTTAACTAGGGGGTCACCTTTATTTCTAATTGTCAGCAATTTTATATACTAATATACTTAATTCAAAATATTATTTCCCTCAAATAAATTCAACTGCATTACTTGCTATTTCCAGGGTTTGTTACTAAGCGTTTCTAAATTTCTCTTACAATTGTTCTAATTTTAAGACTATTTCATATGCAAAAATTGTCTACTTGTTACTAGAGCCACATGAATACTTGAATAAAATTTGTGCTTGAGGCAACGTTGAATCTGTAATATTTAAGATAAATTGGTTTTATATAATGGAATTCAATGATTTAGTAAATAACTTTTTTATGAATTATGTGTGTTTCTCATTAAAAAAATAGAGTATTTTCCTCTCAGTCTCCATGACAAGACCATAGAAGTATCTAATTTGATTAAACATGTTCATAGTAAATCATTTTAATTTCTAGGTATTAAAAAAGCAAAGTAATTTCAGAGTCTGTTTCTAAGCTAACAGCTTTTATACCTTTGCTGTTTCATTAAAATGGACTATTTCATCTTCTTAGCATTGAATAATATAATAACTTATATGAGTAGTTCTTTGTATATTTACCACTAGTTTTCACTTTTAGTAAACTTGACTTTCAATGGATAAAGGTAAGTAGAACAGTTTTATTTTATTGTGTTTCTCAAATTTTATTTCAAGTCTCTGAAGGTTTTAATAAGATATTTTTAGATATGTTTGCAACATTCAATATTATTTTCATGTTAAGACTATTTTTGTGATTCTTCAGAGTGTTAATTCATGTTGAGATGTTAATAGAAGTGTTTTTCTTTATATTTGTCATACAGAATGATATGTCTCTGGTAGGATGGAAGCCCTTCACAGCTTATTTTTACTTCCCTATCTTCCTGGCTATCATACTTGGTAAGCTCCTCAGAAATAAGTATTAGAATTTAGAGGTAATATGAATATATAGTAATCCTTTAAGCCACAGTTAGCTAGACTGCACTTTTTACAAGCCAATTTGTGTTTTTTCTAAGATAACATGCTTTACTTAAAAACATAATAAGTTTGCCAGTTATAAAATGTGTGTGTGTGTGTGTGTGTGTGTGTGTGTGTGTATATATATATATATATATATATATATATATATATATATATATATATAAGCTAAATGTAACAAATGGAGTTTATAGGTTTATGGAAATACAATAAAATAAATAGTAATCTGAAAGAAAGCTTTTATCTAGTATATATTTCAACCATTCTAGTTTCAATTTGTTAAATTTTTTATTTGCACATTCCAATATTACATGTAATATTAGAAGCTATGATTAGAAACAAGCCCGGGGGACTGGATGAATCATGGAGTTGCTAATAGGTTATTAAGTCTTTTACATCTACATAGTCATTTGGTTGAAATTTAGCCAACATTAATAGGACACCATATTATAATCTGCCAAATGAAATGACTATGTTATGAGACCCAGTTCTATCGAATAGAGGGCTACAGAGCTCTTTATACTGACCAGTGCAATCACTGTGAGATAAAAGGTAGTTCATTTTATACCCATTCATGACTATCCATAATTGCTCTCTGAAAGATCGGTAAAGATCCTTAATTAGCAGATAATGTGAAGGAGTATTATGTCATATTAATATCAGAATAGAAAAAAATAGACATTTAAATATTCTTTATAATAAGTATATGGTTAGAGACACATTTCTTTAAACATTCTAACTGTAGTATGATAACATACAGTTAAGACTCAAGAAATTAAATGACAAAAAATGAAACTGAAGAGATTATCAACTAACTTGTATATCTGTTTATTTCAAGAATGTGAAAAAATAACAATTACTCAATCTAAAATTAGTCCTATGATAAAAAAAAATAGAAATTTATAGGAGGGTAACAATTGTTGATGTTAGTAGCAATGTATGGCTGATGTTTAGAGATTCGACTTAATATTTCCTACATAATGTATAATTAGAATATTAATTTGATTATATTTCAGATTTTTAAATTTGTTATTTATTCATGTAATCTTGAAATGTAAGAGTTGTTTAACATGCTCCTGGCATAAAATACAAAACACATGAAAGATAAACACTTTTGAATGTATATATGGACATTAAGAACACAAGTATTTCTTTGACTCATTAATTTGCTTGTAGTTTTCTTGTGGTGAAGAAATTTGCCAGTGCCTGTGATCTAGGATCATAAACATGGTAAGATGATGAATTTCTTTGAGGAATGCAAGGAAATTAGCCTCACTGTTTCATGTGGTTGTCTGCAAACTTGTTTCACTCCCCAAAATACCTAGAGAATTTCAAACCTCCATTGGCAATAATTTCCAGTGGGCAGGGCTTCTCAAATGGGGGTGATAATGTGGCAAATATCAATGTTTCTTGAGAATGGGAGATGGCTTCCCTCACAGGCTGTTTCACTTTTCTGTGTCATTATTTATATAACTATTTTGAATGTTCCCACTTAGGAATATTCTTGAAGTCATAGGTCTATAGCTTTCAGGAGTTACTCTATGTGGCTCTAATCACATTTCATTTAGGAAAAAAAAATGTAATATCGGGGCTGGGATTGTGGCTCAGCGGTAGAGCACTCGCCTAGTACGGGCGTGACCGGGGTTCAATTCTCAGCACCACATAAAAAATAAAATAAAGGCATTGTTTTGTGTCCATCTACATAAAAAAAAAAAAGATTCTCTCTCTCTCTGTCTCTCTCTCTTAAAAAAATGTGTAATATCCTATAATATCCTATGTTCTATCATACCGATGTGGGACACACAAAAGTTCATTTGATACAAGCTGTACATTTGTAACTAGGAAAGTATACCTATCAGTGAATAGCTAATGATATTGTAGTGGAGGAAAAAATATTTTCTCTCTACCCTTCTGAGTTTTTCACTGAGTTGGACCTCTGTAAAAAAAAAGATAAATTAACATAGGGAAAATATAAGTTTATTTAGATTTACATGTTTTTTATACATGAGCAATATCCAGGGCATAAGTCATTCAAAAAAGAAGTGGTAGGAATTATGGTTTCTATAGTATCTTCAGGAAAGAACAATTAATTTTTAAAGAAGTAATGAGACAAAGTAAAATGACTTTGAGAGTCTAGGGTCATCAAATTGTGGGAAGGCAAATATAAGGGAGTTGATTACAGAGTCTTCTCCAGTTGTCTCCAGGATGCTAACAGACTAAAGAAGTCTTTAATGGCCAACCTTTGCCCTTGCTGGTGGAGAGAGGAATACTTTTGACTTTGTAAATCTATGTCCTGTTTTGAAGCCAACAGGAGGAAGGCAGAGAGTTTACCTTGTATCCATTTCTTCTCTATTTACTTCAGCTCAAATGGTCCTTATGCCAAGGTAGCATAATTTAGAGTGTCACATTCTGGTTTCTTACACTATATTTTGTTAAGTAGAGTCAAAGGTTTAGGGAGTGAGTGATGTTTTTTAGAGAAACTGACTTGCAAGTTAAGCTTGCAACAATGAGTGTCTTAACCAGACAAAAACAGGGTGACAGGCTTTCCCAAAAGATTGGGATGGGTGGGAGAGAAATACCAAGAAATGAGACAGTAAGTCAATTCATCACAATTTAGCTAATTCCATGTGACATTGTTTGGATGTGAGATACCCCTCGCCAAAAACCTCTTGTGTTAATTCCAGAATATTTAGAGAATAACTGGACTATGAGAGCTTTAACCTAATCAGTTCATACTAGTTTGAATGGCATAACTGCATGGTAACTATAGACATTGGGGAGTGGCTAGAGGAGGTATGGCCCTATACCTGGAAGGTTTCAAGTTCCATTTGGCACTTTCTTCTTTCTCCCTGTTTCCTGGCCACCACGTCCTGAGCTGCTTTCCTCTGCCACTCTTCTGCCATGATGTTCAGTGGTAACTACTTGGACCCAGAATAACTTCTAAAGCCTTGAGCCAAAACCTTTTTCTCCTTTAAGTTCTCCCCCCTGCCCTGTCCCGTGTATTTATAATGCCTGGTGAATGTGCTTATATAATACTAGAACGATTATTCAGGTCAAGAGCCTCCCTACCCATCCCAATTTGAATGCAATTGTTCTAGAATGCACTCAGAAGTTCTGTGATTCTGAGGCAGCTGGGAGATTAAGGATGATTTAAAATTTGGAATTTAGACCACTTCTGTGGATTTGGGGAGCACAGTCAATTCTAATTAATTAGAGAAGGGCCTGAGATAAGAGAAAGGCATAATTCTTACACATAAGAGTCTTATATGAAAACCCATTAAAATAAATGTAAGGAAGTATGCATGATGACAGTGGAAAGAGGAAGGGATTGAGTCTAATTTATTCTGTAGTAGAGGTGACAAAAATTTTCTGAGAGATGACATGGGACATGAGTTCAGTAGATTAGTAGGATTTGGTGTGACAGAAGCCATGGAAAGGATGGGAGTCATTCTAAGTAGAAATAATATGTAGAAAAAGTACCATACATTAGTTTTTTATTTGTTATAACAAATTAGCACAATTAAGTAACTTAAAACAACATAGATTTATTATTTCAGGGTTTCCCAAAGTCAGAAGTTTAGGCATAGTGCAGATAAGGCCTCTGCTTAGGGTGTCACAAGGTGTCAATTTAAGGGTTGAATGAGCTACATTCTTTTCTGGAAATCTTGTTCCTCTTCCAAGTTCATAGAAATTGTTGACAGAATTTATTTCTTTGTAGTAGTAGGACTGAAGTTGTTGCCTTCTTATTGATGGTCATCTGGGGCTCTTAACTCTTGGCAGCTCCTTATTCCTGGCCATATGGCCCTCTCACAGATCCTCTCTAACAACAGGTCACTTGGTTCTTCATGGTCTGTAGGAAGATCTCTTGTTCCAGTCTGATAATCATGAGAATAATCATCTACAACCTTTGCCATATAGTGTAACCTAGTGAATAGAATGGTATCTCTATGACTTGGTCATGTTTTGCTGGACTGTAGAAAGTGACGGGCACTGCCAACAGCCATGGGAGGGGATGATATAAGTGTTTGACTTAGAATCCTGCCTACTACAGAGCATAGGGGCATGAGACTACAATTTTTCATTTCAAGGATGAGTACATTATTTAGAATCAAATAAAAAATATGTCAGAAATATTCTAAGATATTTGATGCATAAAGGAAGACATTTATGCTATGCTTTCATAATATTTAGGCACAGAATACAGCTACAGTATTCACTGGCATTCTGATTATGAAGCTGCTGGTAAATTTTGCCTCATTCCTCTATTCCAAAGAAGAACTGTGGCTTGTTATTTGGATTTTTTTCCCACCATACTCTAAAAATTGTGAATTTTTTTTATATATCTTAAATCATCAAAAATAAGTAATATCATTCATTCATTAAATATAGGTGTTCTCTATCATGTTTAGCATTATACTTAATCTGAACTTAACATATTGACATTTTTGTTTAGATGTAGTGTTAGCATTTAAATTTTCTAAGTGGATACCAGAAACATATTTGTTGTTTGCAACAAAATCATAAATGCAATGTAACATAGATCAGAGGGGAACATTCAACAAGATGAATGTGAATAATTCAAAATGAAGTTAATTAGGAAGAAGCACATTTTTATAACAAAAGTGTTTCATCAATGTTCTAATGAATCTATAAATGGCAAAATCATCCAGCAAGAGGATGTGATTTTACTAAATAAGGAATATCACTTGGACAATGACCAAACTGCAAGATGAAAAAGTGATGACTTACCAGGTTAAAAATAGAGGGAAGTTCTCAAATCAATAACTGTAATGTGTAACTGTATCTCAGATTTGTACCATCATTTAAATATAAACAAAGTAATTATGAAAATAACAAAATAGGACTGCAAACTTTGATTTCTAGTATCCAGATGAATTCTTTCTCTTGAATATAAAAAATAATCACATGTTTATGCTAGGGTTTGATTTTGAAAAACTACCCTGAATCATGTAAGACTTGGAGAAGCTAGAATCTGTACAACCTGTATATCAAGCCCTAGTAAGTGTTTTAATTGATAATATTTGTAATTGTGAATATTTCATATTTAACTCCAAATTCATCTTCATTATGACTCTCTTATGGCCTGCTAGTTTGAATGTTGGCATGTCAAATTCCACACTTTTTACAATTCCACACTTAAAAAAAAAAAGTTGGATTCTGTGGCACACATCTGTAACAACTCATGAGGCTGAGACATGAGGATCACAAGTTCAAGGCCAGCCTCAACAACTTATTAAGACCTTGAGAAACTTACTGAGACCCTATTTCAAAATAAAAACTAAGCTTATTTAGCTTAGTGGTAAAGTGACCTTGGGTTAAATTCCTTGTATGAAAATAATATTAATAAATAATAATAATAATAATAATAATTTTTAAACTTTGTATTTATCCCTTTCTATAATGTAAATTATTTGGGAATAGACATAAGGAACAAAGAATTAAAAAAATATAAACCATACCAAACTTCTGTGATATGAAGCAAATTAATGTTCTCCCATATCATTGGTTTATCTATCATAGCTTCTGATTAGTAAGCTAATTTGGTCTCTTTCCTCTACTCCTGTGTTGTAGATATTTTCTTGTATTGACCAGGAACCTAAAGCACAGGATCTGCCATTTGTATATTACATAATAGCATCTTCAGTCTAGGTCCACGGGATTTGAGAACCTATAGCAGAAGCTTCCCAAACTCCGTTCTTTGACTGGATGATTTTGAATGAATTTTATGTGTGTCAAAACAATGACACTTTAACCCTTGGGCTGAGGAGGACTGGAAGTCCTTAAACTTGTCACTTATTGGGCCAACCTCAAAGGCATAGCAGAAATATTGTAATTTTCTAAGACATTAATCTTTCAGCAAGCACTGTGCCCAGTTCAGAGAATACTACACTGAATTACAAGACATTGGCTCTTATGAAATTTAGGATCTAGTAGAAAAAGATGTAGTTTTTAAAAAGTAATTAAAAATAGATCAGAAATATACCAAACAAGTAGATTGAAAAGACAAGGTCAAAAAAGACATTATTACCCTATATACATGTATGAGCACATGACTATTGTGACTCTGTACCATGTAATAGTTAGAGGAAAGAGATAATGTGCTCCATTTGTGTACAATGTGTCAAAATGCACTCTACTGTCATGTGTAACTAATTGGAACAATTTTAAAAAAGAAAAAGAAAAGGAAATAGAAGGTCAAATAAAGTTAATAAGTTAAGCATGAAATACAATAAAATTATGTGATTCATGGTGTGAATGTGCCTGGACCTACCTCATAGAGACTGGTTGCTGAAAGTTTAGTTAAAAGGTGCTGTTTTAACTTGTAGTGGAATAGGATGTAATTGCTAGGTATTTGAAAATCTGGAGGACAAATATTCTAACTCAAGAGAATAGTCAGTGCAAAGATAAACACTATGTTGTCTGAAATTCAGGAATTCTACTTTATGACTTGCATAAAGCTAATATATCTTAAAAATGCCCATAAAAGTAAAACTACATGTTGAAGCTCTGAGAGTAAATGTACCCTTACTATATTATTTTGAAATAATGAGGTATCAGAACTTTCCATCTTCAGTAAAGAACTTCAATATTCTTAATTTGTCTCTATTGGTGTATATACAATGGATGGAAAACTTCTAAGTAAATACGAAATGCCTCATTTAAATTGGTTGATGGATAACAATAGATGATCCTGATATGAGTCCAGCTGTTGAAGCATTAAAATACTGTGTTTTATCCAACTATATTATTTACTAAGTTCCCCCTACTATCTGATACCAAACACAGTGGCATTTCTAAAGGTTTTGTTATGACTACATGGATTTTTTTCTGGTTCCATGTACTTGAACTCTGTTAATCAGAAATTATTTAGCTGACATAGTTAGGGTGTGAATCAAACCAGTGGACATTAAGTTTAATTTCAGATAAAAGGATAATTGTTTAATATCAACATGTAAATATACTTAAAATGTGTAAAATATTATTGTAACTTTATATCAGCATAAATAAAATCACTGCTATGTTTTTATTTCAAATACCTGAATGATAAAAGTAAACTTTGATTATTCATGATCTGTTATAATCTTATTTGTAGAAGATGTTGTTATGGGAACAGTATAGCTGCTGTAGAGAACAAGGTCAAATGAGATTTTTCCCTTGTAAATTCAAAGTTTATATATCTGGCTGAGAGTTAAAGTTTAAATTAAATTGCTTTTCCACGGTGTTTAGATCATTCCTCCAAGTGGAATTAGATTAAAAATAATCACAACATATAGGAAACTTTAGTGAAGTAGAAGGAAGAAACACACAACACATTGCTTATTTAATTTTGGTCATTATAATTTCCTACATGCAAGTACAGCAAGACATGTGAATTAATTTTCTAGAGCTGCCAAACAAAGTACCACAATAAGTCGCTTAAAAACAAGCATTTGTTTTCTCATAGTTCTGGAGGCTAGAAGCCTAGAATAAAATGTCAGTAGGATTGATTCCTCCTGAGACCATAAGAGAGAAGCTTCTTCTCCCCTTTTTCTATCATCCTGCAGGCAACTTTGTGGCATTCCTTGACTTGCTGAAGTATCATCTCATCTGTGTTCTTCTCCTTGTGATCTTCTTCCTGTGGACTTCTCTGGGTACATATTTCCTTTTTTATAAGGACACCAATCACATTGGATATCATCCTATTCTAATATAACTTCAGTTTGACCAATTATAACTGCAATGACTCATTTTCCAAGTTAATGGTTAGGACTAGAGCATAAATTTGGAAGGAGGGAATGAAAGGACACAAAAATTCCAAAACCGTCCGTTTCTTCGCTGTCTATGTGTCTTTAGTACAATCCTTTAATTTCCCTGTCTCAGTTATATAATCCGTAAAATGTTTAATAATGTCAGCCTTGTTTACATAAGAAGGATTTTGTGAGACTCAAAAGAAATTGTGTTTTTATGTATTATCAAGTAAAATATGAAATTAGTCTCTTAAAATAAACTTTGAGTGAAAGAATGTGTAAATCAAAATACAACTAGTGAAAGCCCACCATTTATTGTTTATGAACTACATCCTTGAATATAATTCTGGAATCATTACAACTATTCATTTGCATCCTATTGATTTATTCAGCAGAGGAAACTAAATATTGTCCATTCTTCTCTTTCTCTCTGTCAGTAAAGCTATTTGTTTACATTATTAAAATGAGCCTTCAACAGGCTTTTTAATCTCCATTCTCCATCCTTTGTACCTTGTTCTTGTATTTGTTTATTTTTTAATAAAAATTTATTAAAAGAAATATGTCAACTTGGCATTTTTGGTACAAAGAAGAAAGAAGTACAGACATTGTTTTTGATGGTACCACAATCTATTGTGGACGCAGCAGAAAAACAGAAAAGAAATTATGGGAATCTCATTAATTCTAATAAGTTCCTCACATTCTGATTTTAAACAATGAATTAAGATATGAGGAGAAAAATGGAAAATCAGATACCAATATCACTTGAGAATAAGGTGCAATAGAAAAACACACTAGCATATCAATTTTCCAGATTAATCTTTTTTAGTTATAAATGGGTTTCTCCAAGAAATTTAAGAATGTTTTAACATTACAAAATTTATTTATATATTTATTACATTAATGATTTAAAATAAAATTACTAAGTGATTATATTGCCAAAACCAAAATATTATCAAATTTAGCACCATTTCTTACAGGAAAAAAATCCTACAGAAATATTTTTATATAGAATGCACATCCCTGAAACCATCAGCAAACACCATTCCTTATATAGTAATTTTGAAATTTGAAATTCAAACACATAGTAAGGGTATTATAATTTGTGTTAGATTTGTATTGCTCTAATAAAACACCTGAGATAATAAACTTATAAAAAGGAAAAGTTTTTTTTGTTGTTGTTCACAGTTTGTGAAGTTTCAATCCATGACAGATTGGCTCTATTACTTTGGGCCTGTGGCTGTCCAGAACATCATGGTGGAGAGTACATGGTGGAGGAAGGCAAGTCACCTCTTATTGGGAACAAAAGAGAGAGAGGAAGAAGAAAGAGCTGGAGTCCCAGTATTTTTGAGGGTGATATACCCAGTAACCAGAAGACCTCTAACTAAACCTAACCTCTTAAATATTCTACCATTTCTCCATAGTGTCCATCTGGGTACAAAGCATTCAACATGTACATCCTTAGGAGAAATTCTATACCAAACCATAGCATAATTGCAAGACTATTACAATAACATTCAGACACATTTTTAGATTTGTCACTATTAAACATTAATCACATTTATTTCTCCTTTTTCAGCTATTTGGGAGAAATTTTACAAGTAGTATACGAATTTATTCCTAAATACTTCATCACATGTTGCCTAAGATAGAGCATTCTCATATATAACTACAGCATAATTTTCATACTTAGAAAATTTGTAAGTCAAAAAATAACTTACTGACTATTGTAGTTTGGATATCAGGTGTTTCTCAAAAGCTCCTGTTACAGTAGGAATATGCAGATATGAAATGACGAGGTTATGAGAGCCATTGTAGAGTGAGTCCACCCTCGTTTGAATGGACTAACTGGTTGGTAACTTTAGGTAGGTGGGACATGACTGGAGAAGGCATATCACTGTGGGCATGCTCTGGAAGAGTGCATCTTCCCTGTGGCCCCTTCCCCCCTCTTTCTTCATCATGACTCTGCCATGTGCTGAGCATCTTTCCTCCACTAGGCCCATGGTGTGCTACCTCACCTTGGACCCAAAGTCATAGAGTTGGCTGTCTATGGACTAAGACCTCTGAAATCATAAAGCCCAGATGAACTTTTTTTCTTCTAAATTGTTATTGTCAGGTATTTTGGTCACAGCAACAAAAAGCTAACTAAAACATTGACTCAAATTTAATTTACTCATTAATCTCAAAAATGTCTTTTTTTTTTTAGAATTTTGGATCTTCAGTTGCATACTGCATATAACTGAGGTGCCATTGTTATCTCCTTTAAAATAGCACGTTTTCCCCATTGCTGTTATTTATGACATTGACATTTTTTTAAAAAAAATCAGTTCTAGAGAATATCTCTCAATCTGAATTCATCTGGTTAGTTTTCATCATAGGTTTAGTTTAAAACTTTGGCAGAAATACTATTTAGGTGATGCTATGTATTGAATTCTCTTAGAATTCACACTTGGAGTTATGGAATGTCATCTTGTCTCATTTGGGTCATATATTTCATCATAATATTAGTTTTCTATTTCTGAACAATAAATTAATACAAATTAATTATCTCAGAGCTTCTGAGAGTCTGAATTTAGGCTCATTTTAGTTAGGTTGGCATCTCAGGATTTCAAAACAGCCTGATTCAAGTTAGTCAGCTGCATCTGGAGGCATAGGTGTGGAAAGAGCTGCTTGTAGGCTCTTATACTTGTGAGTAGAATAATTTTCTTATGACCCTATTACATGTTCTCCATGTTCTGGCTAAATTCTCTGTATCACACTTCTAGAGAATGCTCCTTTCCTTTCCATGTGGTTCCCAGGAGCAATTCAGAACATAGCAGTTGGTTCTTTTTCTATCAGACAAACAAGAACACTCTTCTCTGTCTCCTCTGTCACCAATGTGCCAGAGAAAACTATTTTAAAAACACTCACTTGATTGGATCTGACCAACCTAGGATGATCTCTTTTTGCTATACAACCTAAGAGCCAGGGGTGTGCTATTTCCTCATATTTATAGGTTCTTCTCACAAATCAGGCAAAATAAATCTTAGGAATTCATATCAGAATGTGTCAAACATTTTTACCATATTTGTAATTTTTTAATAAAATTGTATATATTGTTGGAATTAATTGTTACATATTCATATAAGTACACAAAGTAACAATATAATTTGAACACTATCATTTCTTACTATTTCTCTTTTTCCTCTGGTCTTCATTCTCTCTGGGCATTAACCTCTATATTTTTCATTAGATTCCCCACCCACAATTTCTTTTTTCTTTTTTCTGTCTAGCTTTTACATACTAGAGAGAACATGTAGCCCTCAATCTTCTGAGTTGGCTTATTTCACTTAACATTCTTGAGTACTATCCATTTGCCAGAAAATGACATCATTTAATATTTTTATGGCTGAATGAAACTCTGTTGTGTACATGTACTACATTTTCATTATTCATTCATATGTTAATGGACACCCAGTTTGGCAATTGAGAATTTTATGTTTTATTGCTGTATACATGAGTATTCATGTAACACTATAATATGCCAACTTTAGGATGAATACTGAGGAGTGATATGACTGAGTCATACAGTGGTTTTCTATTCCAACTCTTTTGAGGTAATCTCTGTACTGATTTTCACAGGGGTTGTCCTAATTTACAGTTTCTCCAACAGCATAAAATGTACCCTTTTTAAAAATATTTTTCCATGATCCTGGAAGATGGCGGTGAGGGGAGTGCATTGCCCCCGTGTGCCCCGTCACTGTGTGGGAGAATGACGAGTCAGGATGGCTAAAGGCTATCTTGTTAGGAATTTCCAGCAATAGTGGAGTGCTCCGGAACCTGGAGGAAGGATTTCCATCACACGAGGATCGGCTACGGGGACTCAAACGCGAGAGATTTGTCGCACGGAGGGTAACACTGCTTATTCAGCAAATCGCCCCACGGCTAGAGTCTGCAGCATGCGCTGGGAAACGAGGAGATAGCGACGCAGGGATACAGCGCTGCAGTTTCTGCCAGCCGTGCAAGCACCGTACTCAGTGCTGAATTCTGGGTTTGAGACGGGGAAAGGAAGCAGTCCAATTCGGTTCTCCACACCGGTCAGACCACAGAGGAGGCCAACGGCCACCATCTTGGAGAGCTGACGTCACCATCCCTGTTTTCGACTGATCGCAGCTCATTCAGCCATAGAACAGGTAATTTCAGGCTGCCGTTCGCCTGCGGCTCACAGACAAATTACTCAGGCTCAGCGCTAAATAACCTGTGGAAACTGCTTCTTGGAGCCTGCTCTTATCAGAACATACACCAAGCACGGAGCGGAACGAACTGCTCTGGCCCAGGGCTAAGGAGCCAGCGGAAACTGCTTCTCGATCCGGGTCCTGCTGAGTACTGTGGAGGTAAATCCCAACCAAGCCTTCGTGGGCAGTGGCAACAGGACTGACACGGGGCCTGTGAGGGCCGGTCAGGACTCACCCGTTGCTTTGGTCACCCGGCAAAGGGAACGAAATGCTGCCATTTGCATAGGATACCAATATGGCAGAGATCTGATGTCATCAGAAAGCGGCGGAGGAGAGAACTTCATCAATACCAGTGGCTACAGAAACAGTTGGTCTCCTGGTAGGGAGGGTGAGTCACAGACACCAGAGTCTCTCTCGCTTTGTCATGGAGCCAGACGGGAGGAGCCGGGCCGCCGCCCGCGCCCGGAGCAGGCCCAGCGGCTCGCCGGCGTGGTGGTCGCATGACCCCAATTGGAGAGGGGGCGGAGCGGAGCCGCCACCCGCGCCCGCAAGGTGGGCAGACCTGCGACCAGAACAGGCCCAGTGACCTGCCGGCGTGGTAGTCACGACACCCCAATTGGAGTAAGGGCAGAGCAGAGCCGCCACCCACGCCTGCAAGGTAGGCAGACCTGCGACCGACCGGCAGAACAGGCCCAGGGGTCCGCGGGCGTGGTAGACACCTCACACCAATTGGAGGAGGAGCAGAGCAGAGCCGCTGCCCGTGCCTGCAAGGTAGGCAGACCGCCGCCCGACCCTGCAAGGGAGACTTTTCAACTATACAAGAGCAATATAAATATATAGGGGGAAAAAATTTCAAAAACACAACAGTTTCAAGAAGCAGAAAGAAACGCAAGCAGTATGAAAAGACAAGGAAAGAAAGGACCACAAGCAATGCAGGTCAACTCAACTTTAGAAGAGGTAACAGCTGCAGCAGATGGAATGTCAGATAAAGAATTCAGGATATACATGCTTCAGATGATCTGGAGTATCAAGGAAGACATTAGACAGCAAAATCAGACAATGAAAGATCACTTCAACAATGAATTACGCAAACAAATCCAGGAAGCAAAGGATCAACTATACAGGGAGATAGAGGTTATAAAAAACAAACAAACAGAAATCCTAGAAATGCAGGAAGCAATAAACCAACTTAAAAACTCAATGGAGAATACTACCAGCAGAGTAGAACACTTAGAAGATAGAACATCAGACAATGAAGACAAAGTATTTCAACTGGAAAAGAACATAGACAGCTCAGCAAGACTGTTAAGAAACCATGAGCAGAACATCCAAGAAATATGGGATAACATTAAGAGACCAAACTTAAGAGTCATTGGGATACAGGAAGGTATAGAGCTCCAAACCAAAGGAATGAGCAATCTATTCAATGAAATAATACGAGAAAACTTCCCAGACTTGAAGAATGAGACAGAATCCCAAATCCTAGAAGCCTACAGGACGCCGAATGTGCAAAATCATAAGAGATCCACACCTAGACACATTATAATGAAGATGCCCAACATACAGAATAAGGAGAGAATTTTAAAAGCTACAAGAGAAAGGAAGCAGATTACATTTAGGGGCAAGCCAATCAGGATAACAGCTGATCTTTCAACACAGACTCTGAAAGCTAGAAGATCCTGGAATAACATATTTCAAACACTGAAAGAAAATGGGTTCCAACCAAGAATTGTGTATCCAGAGAAATTAAGCTTCAGGATGGAAGATGAAATTAAAACCTTCCACGATAAACAAAAGTTTAAAGAATTTGCAGCTAGAAAACCATCTCTTCAAAACATCCTCGGCAAAACATTACAGGAAGAGGAAATGGAAAATAACAATGAAAACCAACAGTGGGAGGTAGGACAGTAAAGGGGGGGGAAATAATCAAAGAGGAAAACAAACCATGTTTAGTAACAGAAATAAACAAATATGGCTGGAAGAACAACCCATATCTCAATAATAACCCTAAATGTTAATGGCTTAAACTCACCAATTAAGAGACACAGGCTAGTAGAATGGATCACAAAACAAGACCCAACAATATGCTGCCTACAGGAGACGCATTTGATAGGAAAAGACATACATAGGCTGAAGGTGAAAGGTTGGGAAAAATCATATCACTCACATGGACTTCGGAAACAAGCAGGAGTGTCCATACTCATATCAAATAAAATAGATTTCAAGCCAAAGTTAATCAAGAGGGATAAAGAGGGACACTACATACTGCTTAAGGGAACCATACACCAACAAGACATAACAATCATAAATATATATGCCCCAAACAATGGTGCAGCTATGTTCATCAAACAAACTCTTCTCAAGTTCAAGAGTCTAATAGACCACCATACCATAATCATGGGAGACTTCAACACACCTCTCTCGCCACTGGACAGATCTTCCAAACAAAAGTTGAATAAGGAAACTATAGAACTCAATAACACAATTAATAACCTAGACTTAATTGACATATATAGAATATACCACCCAACATCAAGAAGTTACACTTTTTTCTCAGCAGCACATGGATCCTTCTCAAAAATAGATCATATATTATGTCACAGGGCAACTCTTAGACAATATAAAGGAGTAGAGATAATACCATGCATCTTATCTGATCATAATGGAATGAAACTGAAAATCAACGATAAAAGAAGGAAGGAAAAAGCATGCATCACTTGGAGAATGAACAATAGGTTACTGAATGATCAATGGGTTATAGAAGACATTAAGGAGGAAATTAAAAAATTCTTAGAATTAAATGAAAACACAGACATAACATATCGAAATCTAGGGGACACATTGAAAGCAATTCTAAGAGGAAAATTCATTGCTTGGAGTTCATTCCTTAAAAAAAGAAAAAACCAACAAATAAATGATCTCAAACTTCATCTCTAAATCCTAGAAAAAAAGAGCAAAATAACAGCAAAAGAAGTAGAAGGCAAGAAATAATTAAAATCAGAGCTGAAGTTAATGAAATCGAAACAAAAGAAACAATTGAAAAAATTGACAAAACTAAAAGTTGGTTCTTTGAAAAAATAAACAAAATCGACAGACCCTTAGCCATGCTAGCGAAGAGAAGAAGAGAGAGAACTCAAATTACTAGCATACGGGATGAAAAAGGCAATATCACAACAGACACTTCAGAAATACAGAAGATAATCAAAAATTATTTTGAATCCTTATACTCCAATAAATTAGAAGATAGTGAAGGCATAGATAAATTTCTTAAGTCATATGATCTGCCCAGATTGAGTCAGGAGGATATAGACAACCTAAACAGACCAATATCAATTGAGGAAATAGAAGAAACCATCAAAAGACTACCAACTAAGAAAAGCCCAGGACCGGATGGGTATACAGCAGAGTTTTACAAAACCTTTAAAGAAGAACTAATACCAATACTTTTCAAGCTACTTCAGGAAATAGAAAAAGAGGGAGAACTTACAAATTCATTCTACGAGGCCAATATCACCCTGATACCTAAACCAGACAAAGACACTTCAAAGAAAGAAAACTACACACCAATATCTCTAATGAACCTAGATGCAAAAATCCTCAATAAAATTCTGGCGAATCGGATACAAAAACATATCAAAAAAATTGTGCACCATGATCAAGTACGATTCATCCCTGGGATGCAAGGCTGGTTCAATATACGGAAATCAATAAATGTTATTCACCACATCAATAGACTTAAAAATAAGAACCATATGATCATCTCGATAGATGCGGAAAAAGCATTTGACAAAGTACAGCATCCTTTATGGTCAAAACTCTAGAAAAACTAGGGATAACAGGAACATACCTCAATATTGTAAAAGCAATCTATGCTAAGCCTCAGGCTTGCATCATTCTGAATGGAGAAAAATTGAAGGCATTCCCTCTAAAATCTGGAACAAGACAGGGATGCCCTCTCTCTCCACTTCTGTTCAACATAGTTCTCAAAACACTGGCCAGAGCAATTAGACAAATCAAAGAAATTAAAGGCATAAAAATAGGAAAAGAAGAACTTAAATTATCACTATTTGCAGTTGACATGATTCTATACCTAGCAGACCCAAAAGGGTCTAAAAAAAACCATTAGAGCTAATAAATGAATTCAGCAAAGTGGCAGGATATAAAATCAACATGCATAAATCAAAGGCATTCCTGTATATCAGCGACAAATCCTCTGAAATGGAAATGAGGACAACCACTCCATTCACAATATCTTCAAAAAAAAATAAAATACTTGGGAATCAACCTAACAAAAGAGGTGAAAGACTTATACAATGAAAACTACAGAACCCTAAAGAGAGAAATAGAAGAAGATCTTAGAAGATGGAAAAATATACCTTGTTCATGGATAGGCAGAACTAACATCATCAAAGTGGCGATATTACCAAAAGTTCTCTATAGGTTTAATGCAATGCCAATCAAAATCCCAATGGTGTTTCTTGTAGAAATAGAGAAAGCAATCATGAAATTCATATGGAAAAATAAAAGACCCAGAATAGCAAAAACAATGCTAAGCAGGAAGTGTGAATCAGGCGGTATAGCGATACCAGACTTCAAACTATACTACAGAGCAATAGTAACAAAAACAACATGGTACTGGTACCAAAACAGGCGGGTGGACCAATGGTACAGAATAGAGGACACAGAAACCAATCCACAAAACTACAACTATCTTATATTTGATAAAGGGGCTAAAAGCATGCAATGGAGGAAGGATAGCATCTTCAACAAATGGTGCTGGGAAAACTGGAAATCCATATGCAACAAAATGAAACTGAATCCCTTTCTCTCGCCATGCACAAAAGTTAATTCAAAATGGATCAAGGAGCTTGATATCAAATCAGAGACACACCGTCTGATAGAAGAAAAAGTTGGCTACGATGTACATTCGGTGAGGTCGGGCTCCAAATTCCTCAATAGGACACCCATAGCACAAAAGTTAATAACTAGAATCAACAAATGGGACTTATTCAAACTAAAAAGTTTTTTCTCAGCAAAAGAAACAATAAGAGAGGTAAATAGAGAGCCTACATCCTGGGAACAAATCTTTACTCCTCACACTTCAGATAGAGCCCTAATATCCAGAGTATACAAAGAACTCAAAAAATTAGACCATAAGAGAACAAACAACCCAATCAACAAATGGGCCAAGGACCTGAACAGACACTTCTCAGAGGAGGACATACAGTCAATCAACAAGTACATGAAAAAATGCTCACCATCTCTAGCTGTCAGAGAAATGCAAATCAAAACCACCCTAAGATACCATCTCACTCCAGTAAGATTGGCAGCCATTATGAAGTCAAACAACAACAAGTGCTGGCGAGGATGTGGGGAAAAGGGTACACTTGTACATTGCTGGTGGGACTGCAAATTGGTGCAGCCAATTTGGAAAGCAATATGGAGAATTCTTGGAAAGCTGGGAATGGAGCCACCATTTGACCCAGCTATTCCCCTTCTCGGTCTATTCCCTAAAGACCTAAAAAGAGCATGCTACAGGGACACTGCTACATCGATGTTCATAGCAGCACAATTCACAATAGCAAGACTGTGGAACCAATCTAGATGCCCTTCAATAGACGAATGGATAAAAAAATGTGGCATTTATACACAGTGGAGTATTACTCTGTGTTAAAAAATGACAAAATCATAGAATTTGCAGGGAAATGGATGGCATTAGAGCAGATTATGCTAAGTGAAGCTAGCCAATCCCTAAAAAACAAATGCCAAATGTCTTCTTTGATATAAGGAGAGTAACTAGGAACAGAGTAGGGACGAAGAGCAGGAGAAGAAGATTAACATTAAACAGGGATGAGAGGTGGGAGGGAAAGGGAGAGAGAAGGGAAATTGCATGGAAATGGAAGGAGACCCTCAGGGTTATACAAAAGTACATACAAGAGGAAGTGAGGGAAAAGGGAAAAATAATACAAGGGGGAGAAAGGAAGGACAGTAGAGGGGGTAGAGAGAGAAGAGGGGAGGGGAGGGGTGGGGAGGAGGGATAGTAGAGGATAGGAAAGGCAGCAGAACACAACAGACACTAGTATGGCAATATGTAAATCAATGGATGTGTAACTGATGTGATTCTGCAATCTGTATATTGGGTAAAAATGGGAGTTCATAACCCACTTGAATCAAAGTGTGAAATATGATATATCAAGAAATTTGTAATGTTTTGAACAACCCACAATAAAAAATTTAAAAAAAAAGATTAAAAAAAAATAAGTAAATAAAAATATTTTCCAGCATTTATTTATCTTTTTAAATTCTTTTTTTATATTTATTTATTTATTTTAATTTATATAAGATAGCAGAATGCATTACAATTCTTATTACACATAGAGATCACAATTTTTCGTATCTCTGGTTGTATACAAAGTATATTCACACCAATTTCTGCCTTCATACATGTACTTTGGATAATAATAATCATCAGTTTATCTTTTCAAATTCTTGATGGCTCTCATTCTAACTGGAATTAAACGAAATCTCAGTGTAGTTTTGATGTGCTTTTCCTAATTGCTAAAGTTATTGATAATTTTTTTCATATATTTATTATTCTTTTATATTTTTTTCTTTTGAGAAGTGTCTGTTTAGTCCTTTTGCCCATCTATTAATTCTAGTGGTTTTATTTGGTGTTAAGTTTTTTTATGACATTTTATATTCTGGATATTTATTTTGTCAGAAGAGTGGTTAACAAAAGATTTTTTTTAACAAAAGATTTTTTTAACCATTATATATGTTCTCTCTTCACATTCTTTGTGTTCTTTGCTATACAGTAGTGTTTTTTTTTTTTAATTTGATGTTATCCCTTTTATTATTTCTTGGCATTATTTCCTGAGCTTTAGGGGTCCTATTGAGAAAGTTGTTGCCTGTGCCTATATGTTAGAGTGATGACCCTAAATTTTCCTCAAGGAGTTGAACTATTTCTGATCTAATTCCTAAGTCTTTCATCCATTTTGTGTTGAATTTTGTGCACCGTGAGAGATAAGGAGTAGTCTCATTCTTCTACATACAGGGAACTAGTTTTTGTAGCACCATGTGTTTAAAAAGCTGCTATTTCTCCAAAATATGTTTTTGGCATTTTTGTCAAGGAACAGGTGACTCTATCTGTGCAGGTTTGTCTCTGTGTCTTCAATCATGTACCATTGATCTATGTGCCTGTTTTATGCCAGTACCATGCAGTTTTTGTTACTATAGCTCTGTAGTATGTTTTGAAATCAGGTATTGTGATGCCTCCAGCATTGCTTTTCTTGACTTAGAATTGCTCTGGCTATTCTGGGCCTTTCATTCTTCCAAATGAAATTTTGACTATTTTCTCTAGTTTGTGAAGAATACCATTATAGCATTTTGATGGGGACTTTATTGAATCTGTATATTGCTTTTGCTAGTATGAACATCTCAACAATATTAATTCTGCCTGTTGATGAAAGTGAGAAATTTTTATCTTCTTGTGTCTTCAATTTGTTTACTCAGTGTTCTGTAATTTTCATTGTAGAGGTTTTTCATCTCCTTGGTTAGATATTTTCCTTAGTTTTTTTTTTTTTTTTTTGAGTCTATTGTTAATGGAATTGTTTGCCTGATTTCTTTCTTTAGATTCAGTATTACTATATAGAAAAGCTATTGATTTTTATATGTGGATTTTGTAGACTGCTACTTTGCTGAATTTGTTTATCAGCTCTAGAAGTCATCTGATGAAGTTTTTTGGGTTTTCTAGACAGAGTCAGGTAATAGCAAATAGATATCTTGTCATCTTCTCTTACTATTTGTAACCGTTTGTTTTCCTTCAATTATCTGATTGCTATGGCAAGAGTTTCAAGAACTATATTGATTAGAACTGATGAGAATGGCCATTCTTGTCTAGTTCTGAGTTTTAAAGGAAATGCTTTCAGTTTTTCCCCATTTACTCTGATATTGGTTTTGAGTTTGCCATAGATAGGATTTATGTTTCTGAGGTAAATTTTTTCTATACTTAGTTATTTCACTGATTGTATCATAAGTGGAGGCTGAATTTTATTGAATTTCTCTGTATCTATTAAGATGATTATATGATGTTTGTACTTAATTCTACTCACATGGTGAATCACAATTGTTGATTTGCATATGTTAACAAATCCTCACAATCCTGGGATGAAACCATTTTGGTCATTATGTACAGTCTTCTTAATATGATGGCAAATATGATATGCTAATATTTTATTGAGAGTTTTTGCATATACATTCATTTGGGATATTGGTTGTAGTTTTCTTTGCTTGATGTATACTTATCTAGTTTCGGCATGAGTGTGATACTGGCTTCATAGAACAAATTTGGGAATGGTGGATTCCTTTCTATTTCATGGAATAATTTGAGGAACATTTGCATTATAAGTTATTTTTTAAGGTTCTGATAGAATTCAGCTGAGAACTAATCTGGCCCCGATTTGTTGGAAGGCTTTGTATTACTGCTTCTATCTCATTGCTAGTTATTGGTTTGTTTGTGTTTTTTGTTTCCCCTGGATTCAACTTTGGCATATATATGCACCTACAAATATATTCATTACTTCTAGGTTTTCCAATTTATTGAAATATAAGTTTTCAAAATAGTCCCTAATGATCTTGCAGATTTCTGTGATGCCAGTGGTGATTTTTCCTTTTTCATCTCTAATTATATGACTTTGGGTTATCTCTAATTTTTTTTTTTTTGATGTTATGTTTTGGATGTAAGGAGTCCACCAAAAACTTATGTGTAAGACAATGCAGGAAGGTTCAGAGGAGAAATGATTGGATTGTAAGAGTCTTATTACAATTAGTGAATTAATCCCCTGATAGGGGATTAGCTGAATGGTAATTGAAATGGTAGGGTGTGGCTGGAGGAGGGGGAAATTGGGCCATGGCTATGGGGTATATCTTGAAAGCAGAGACTCTCTCTTTCTTTGCTTTCTGATCACCATGTGAGCAGCTTCACTTCTCCATACTTTTCTGCTGTGATGTTTTGCCTCACCTGAGGAATGGACTAAGACCTCTGAAATTGTGAACCTCATATAAACTATTCTTCCTCTACAGTTGTTCTGGTTGGGTCTTTTAGTCACAGCATCAAAAAAAAAAAAAAATCTGACTAAAACAATTAGTTTTGCTAAGGATTTATCCATCTGATTTATCTTTTCAAAGAACCAACACTTCATTTTCATTAATCCTTTGTCTTGTTCTATTATTCCTTGTTTCATTGATTTTGGCTGTGATGTTGATCATTTCTGTCCTATTTGTTTTTCTCATATAGGCACTTATATATAAACTTTTCTCTTTGAATCATTTTTATGGTGTCCCTGAGGTTCTGTTATATTCTTGCTTGAGTCTAAGAATTGTTAAATATCTCCCCTGATCCATATATTTTTACTGACCTCACTCATCCTTGAAATACATATTGATCATAGAGGCTCAGTGGTACACCCATATAATCCCAGCTACTAAGGAAGCTGAGACAGGAGGATCAAAGTTGGAGGCCCACAAGTGAGCAATGCTCTCAGCAACAATGAAACTCTGTCTCAAAATAAAAATAAAAAGGCTGGGTATGTAACTCTGTGGTAAAGTACCGCTGCATTTGTTGTTCAATATCCATGTATTTACATGCTTCCTGTAGTTTTTGTTTGTTTGTTTTTAGTTTAGGGTTTTTTGTTTTGTTTTGTTTTTGTTTTTTGGATTTTTTTTTTTGTATGTGTATGTTCATGAGCAGGTTCCATGGGCAACTGAGAGGAAAATATATTCAGTTATTGTTGGATGAAATAATTTATAGATATCTGTTAAGTCAATTTTTTTATGATACTTTTTTAAATCTGAAGAGCCTTTGCTGAAGTTGTGCCTGGATGATCTATTGGTGAGAGAATTATGGTTAAATCACCCAGTATTATTGTTCTGTGGTCTGAGTCTTTAATTTGAGTAATTTGAGTAGTTTATGTTTTATGTAATTAGTTGTATCAACATTTGGAGCATAAATATTATAAAGTTATCATTATAGCTTCTAATTAGAAGGTTCCCTTTTTCGGTATAAAGTAACCTTATTTTGTCACTTCTGATGAATTTTTGCTTGAACTCTGCCTTGTCAGACATGAGAGTAGATATTTCTGCTTTTTTGAGTGGCAGGTCCATTTCCCTGGTATTTCAATTTCCATTCTTTCACTTATAATTTATGAATGTCTGCCTGTGAATAGAGTCTCTTCCAAACAACACACAGTTGGGTCCTTTTTTGTGATCCATTCTGTCAGACTGTGTCTTTAAATTTTAGAGTTGAGAGCATTTACAATCAGTATTATTATAGACAAATTTTTATCAATTCCTACCATTTTTATTTATTCCTAATGTTTAATTTGGTCCTGTTTCTCATTTGCTTATCTACTCTTCAAATGGTATTTGTCCATTTGTGAGTTTTGAAGTGTGTTCTTGAGTTCTTTTGTGTGTAGTATTTCTTTAAATATTTTCTATAGTCTTGGCTTAGTTAGTCATAAATTTTCTTAGCTTTAACTTATCTATGGAGGATTTTATTTCACCATAAATTCTGAATAATAACTTTGCTGGGTACAGCAATTTTGCCTCAAAGTTATGTTTTTTCAGGCCTTGGATAACCATTCCAAGCCCTCCTGGATTTTAGAGTTTGTGATGAGAATTTGTAATATTTCTAATTAACTTACCTCTGGCAATTTTTTCTTGAGATTGTAAAACTTCTATTCTTGATTTCTATGTTAGGCATTTTAATTATAATGTGTCATGGAGAAACTCTTTTAGATCTTGTCTTCTTAGGGTTCTGAATGCCTCCTGTATCTGAATGCCATCTCATTCTCAAGGTTTGGAAATTTTTTGAAGAGATTATCCATATCATTAACCTTCATACCTCAATCTTCTTCAGTGCCAATGATTCTTAAGCTTAGTCTCAATGTTATCCCAGAGTTCTTGTATATTCTGGTCATGGTTATTTATTTATTTATCTATTTACTAATGCTATTGGAAGGTTTGAGGCCAGCTACTTTGTCCTCCAGCTCTGGAATTTTCTCTTAAGCCTTTCGTCGGAGAAACTTTCAACTGAAGCTGTTTTTTAGATTTATTTTGTCTTTCATTTTCAAGATTTCTATTTTATTCTTTTTCAATAACTCCATCTCCTTTGTGAATTTCTCATTCATATTCTACACTGACTTCTTTAATCCATTCAGCTGTTTTTTTCTGTGTACTCTTGGAATCTATTCATCATTTTTATAAACATTCTTTTGAGTTCTGTATCTGGAACTTCTTTCACTTTGATATCTTAGAGGAGTCATTTTCTGGTGAGTTATGTACTTTGGGAGGCATCATGTCCTCCCTTTTTTTTTTTTTGGTAGTTCTTGTAATCTGTTTTGGGTTTTATACTTCTGTTGGAATGGATTTTTTTTTTCACTCTTATATGTAAGCCTTTTTAGGGAACAGCCTTCTCTTGCTAAAGGTTAAAGAGTGATCTACCTTGAGACCACTCATAAGTATAATATCCACAGTCTTTGTGTTAATATTTTCTATTTTTTTCTGTGAATTGTCAATTAGTGGAATATAAAGAGAAGGGCCCCTTATGGCCATTCCTATATGGGTCCTGATTTTTAGTTTGGGGTTTTGTCTTCTCTCTTCTTTGTATTAAAGTATTGCTGAAGTTCGAGCATGATTAATTTCGTGTGGAACAACATGTATTGTCCCTTGGCTGGACTTAGCTCAGAAGCAAAGTCTCCATTCCATAAACTTCTAATGTCTCAGTAAATTCCCAGCACACCACAGAAAAAGGAGAGACAAACAATAGCAACAACATAAACAAAGAATATACAGCAGTAAAATAAATACCCAGGGCCAACTTACATCTGCAACATTAATTACCAACAGGAATTGATGGGATCAGCAAGGTCCAAAAGCAAAAATAATAAATAGCCATGAACTAGATCTGGCACTGAAGTAAATAGCAGGTGTCATCTAGACCATCCACAGTGCTAATAACAGCAACAACATGAATGGTAGGGGCAGGATTTATGTAAACCAAGTAGTTCTAAAAGATTGTGAAAAACAGCTCATTAAGAGAAAGAAAATGTGATAGGAAGGTATGAGAAAGTTTAAAATGTTCAAAATGTGAACAGTGAGAAAGAAGAAGCGATTTAGCAAGTGATAGCTATAAAGAAGGAGGAGACAAATAATTTTTAAAAACCAAGGTGAGTAACAGGAGAGAGAAAAAGAGAACAAAAGAATTTCTTAATGAAAAAATGAAAAGAATTGTCTCCACCGAAGGGTCAAAAGAATTGTTGATATGATTATGCCTGACTATTTTTACTTCTGTTTCTTATACTATGGAGAGAGAAAGAGAGAGAGAGAGAGAGAGAGAGAGAGAGAGAGAGAGAGAGAGAGAAGAGAGAAGAGAGAGAGAAGACATGCACATGAGCCCTAGGACTGAGGTTTTTTATATCCTTCCTCTTTCCATGTGGCTCACCAAGCTGTCAGCTGGAGTGGCCTAATACAAGTTGTTTAAAGAAACTTCCAACATCCTTTCTCAGCAGTGTAATGTAGAATAGAATGGGACAGTAGTGTTGATTGGAATTTTGTCTACACTGACCACTCCATGCACTCTTAGGCTGGGGCTGGTGCCTAATTCTAAGTGGGGACAATATGAAAATATTTGCTATGATCTCCCAGGCTCCTGAAGCAGTAAGCACAGTGTTTTTTTTGTTTGTTTGTTTGTTTGTTTGTTTTTGTTGTTGTTGTTGTTGTTGTTTTTAAGATGATTTCCTGCCTCAAATCTCTATTGTCAGTTGAAAAACACAGACCACTTTTCAAACACCAGTTCACTGTGTAACCTCTGGATTCATGAACTGGGTTTTTGGTTCAACATGTTTTTCTGTGCCAAATTTGTCCATTGTGTTTCTCTCTGTTTGTGTAACTCCTCTCCTCTGTGGTGAGCAGAGAAACAGATTGGCTTCAATGTAATATTTTTTGTTCTTTGTCCATTGCACTCAAATTTCTAAGTCTCTAAGAGACTTGACTGTCTAATATTGAATTTCAATGAATTTCCTCTTTATCTACCTCTCTGGGAAGTCATGCTCCCACTGCTTGAATCCTGACTCATTAAGCAACTGCAAATGCAGCTTTCACTAATCCACCATCTTGAATCCTCTCAGAAAGTAGGAATCTTGAAACCATTTTGAATTCTGTCTACCACAAATTTTGCATTGTTAAAAAGAAAAGGAGGAGACCATTGGAATTATTTGGTCTTTGAAGGTTTAAATAATTTACATATAAATCTATTTGAATATTATCTTTTATGTGGATAGTTCTTTGATACAGTCTCTATTACCATGGAAACTGATCTCTTTAAACACACTACCTCAACTGGAGTCACTGATATTTTGTAAATATTTTCTAGAAATATATACATTCATAGAGGTTTTAAATGTGTCTACAATTTTGCAAAAGTCTTTTTATAATATTTCTTACTGTTTTATTCTAACAACCCACCTTTGTCATTTCTGATTTTGTGTATTTATGTTTAGTAGTTTTTTTAAAAGTTACTTAGTTTTTTTCAAAAATAGTATTTTTATTTAGTACTTAATTCTACTATTTTTTGTTTGTTTTTAACCTCTTTAATTGCTGATCTTATCTTTATCATTTTCTTCCTGGTTCTTAATTTGAGCTTACTTTATTATGCGTTTTCTCATTACTTGAGTTAAGTATTTAGTTCACTTAATATTATTTCTCCATGCTCATTGATACAAATAATTAAAATTATGAATTCTTCTCTGATCATGTTTTAAAATGTATTCACAGTAGTCCATAGAATATTATCTGTAGTGTTCCAACATTTGTTTTCAGAAATTTTGTAATTTTGTAATTTGTCCTTTTTCTTAAATATGTTAAATAGAGATTTTTTTTAGTCAATATTTTGTGTAAGTGGGGTACAGTGTCACATGCCTATAAGCTCAATGACTTGGGAGGATAAGGCAGGAGGATTGCAAATTTGCAACCAGCAAAACCCTATCTCAAAATCAAAAATGAAAATGGAAAAGGTCAGGCAATGTGGCTCAGTGATACAGTGACCCTGGTTTCAATACCTAGAACCATAAAAAATATTCTATACACCACAAATATTTAAAAATAAAAGGCATCCTTTGTTTTCTTCCTTCCTCTCTCTTCTCTCTCTCTCTCTCTCTCTCTCTCTCTCTCTCTCTCTCTCTCTCTCTTTCTCTGTATTCCACCTTAACACCCCCATATTTCTCTTCTTTTTTGTCAAACAATCATTAGGTAGTGTCAAGCAAGGTAGCATAACACCTGGGAATAGGAAGGGAGGTGTAATAGTAACCTGGCTCGGGAAGGCTGGGCCTCAATGAGGAAAAATGGTGTTCATGCAAGTTAATAATGGGGGAATACTGTTGTGGCAAATAGAAGCCTTGATTAGATGTGTACATCTACAAGGAGAGATAGATATGTGATACTAGATTAAGTACTCAAAGAGGAGATGATTCAATAAATAAATATAAGGAGGATTATCATTGCCAGATTTCTTACTTTCAGAGAGGGAAAAGGAGAAAAGTGGAATGAAATCTGTAATACTAAGTTGAAATAGGAGTTATCAGTGGACAGTTTTCAACAGATGTAGCTGGACAACAACAACAAGAAATTTAATTTAGATTTCTGCCTACACATTGACTCTCCAGAGCTAGGATTTCTTCGAGAGTGACATTCAAGAAACTTATAGTCCAGATATTCAACATATATGTCAAGATCAATGAATGAGATATACAATATAGGGATAAGATACAGGAATGCTAGATGATGAGAATGGTATTTTAAAGAATGTGTCTTCTGACCTGGGAATATAAGACCAATGAAAACAATATGAAACATATTTGAAACTACATTTATGGAGACAGAATCACAAGTTTCTTTTTTTATTCTAGATCCTTCAGATACATGACTCCAGGTAAGGGCATAACCTTCCTGCTTTGAGTTCACACTTATAAAACGTAAATGATGATGATGATGATGATGAAGAAGAAGAAGAAGAAGAAAAACATTATATTCCCAAGATTTATCAGACAGTATATTTTGAGCATATTAAATATGTTAATCGTGTTTTTGATTTTATTCTGTGAGTCCATTTATTTTCATGACAGTTTGCTTTTTAATTTGGTTACTTAAAAATCACTTTTATCTTCATTATACTGTCATCTTAAAATATGTATGTATTATTTAAATTTAAAATATTAATGCATCATTTTTCTTAAACCCTAAGGACAGAGATTTTCCTTTCTTATTGTTATAAATCTAATAATTCATTTTAATATTAATGCTATTAATAATTTTCTTTCATCTTTGTTTAGTTTTTTAAAATATAAAAAGCTATGCGCTAAATTTTCCTTCTAAAACCATTTTCCCCTTTTCTTTGAATTCTTATTTTCTCCTTCATGAATTTTTTTACTATATTTCTAGGAACAATCTAAAATATGCAAAGTTTCTGATAAGTAAAGAGATTTATAATAATGATCATTAATAATAATTATACGAACACAGTGGTGATATCATAATAATAATGATGGCAGCAGTAGGAGCTCTACCAAGGCAGTCTGAGGGATGTGGAATGGTTTAGAGAAAAAGGGACAGCGCAAGGAAAATAAGGAAATGCAGGTAAGGCAGCCAGAGTGTAGGTGAGATATTACTTCTGACACTAAAAGCAAGTCATATCCTTGTAGTGTATAAAATCTTAATAATATTTCCCATGAGAGTCTAACATGCAGCCTAGTGGAAAAGATGGTCTGCTGTTCAATATCTATATCAGTAGATATATATATATATATATATATATATATATATATGTAATTTTCATATTGCAAGTGCCATGCAGATTGATTATAGAAAACAAACCAGGAAGAAAATATAAGCTACTCTTATTAGTATCTAGAAAATCCATTCAAACCTTACTCTTTTACAAATTAATAGGCACACAAAAAGTATTAAGCCAGCTATGATATTTTTCAATTATTTCTTTTCTCTGTATATTCACACCCACACTGAATTGATTGAAAACAATATATGCTTGTATATTTTAGCTTTCTTTATTTTCCCAATATATGACATGTTATAAAATTTCTCCCATGTAATTAAGTAGTCTTACATTACTATTATATAAATGGTCCTATCATGAACCAATAGGGCAAAGCCTGGCCGGGTGAACAATCCCAATTCCTCTTCTTGGCACACACACACAAAACTGCATTTTAACAGTTTACAGTATATGCCTAATTTTAAAATACTACACGTATCATTTAGAGTAAAGAAAATTAACAATGATGAATCAGTAAATGCCAAGGGCATCAGTGTGAACATATTGAATAAAATCCCTTATCTGTTATGTCTGAGAACTAAAGCACTCTGATTTATCTTTATTATTAATTAAAGAAACAGACACAAACAATGTGGCCGACATCAAGCCTTTCTTTCAATTTAGGTGCCTGTGGGAGGTAGGGCTTTCAGAGTTGATGTTGTCATCATGGTCCTGCACCAGGAGATTGTATTTTTTGTTTAGTTCAGAACCTTCCATTCAAACCTTACTCTTTTACAAATTAATAGGCACACAAAAATAACTGTACAAAGACCTCTGTATGGAGATATCAGCATAAAAACCATCATGTGAAAAAATAAGCCAATATCCAACTATAGTTCAATGAATGGAATAAAAGACAAAGGATGAAGACCTCTAAATACACCCTTTATCCTTATGAGAAACATGAATCTATACATGTGATATACTTTTTCTAAAATATCCTTCCACCAAAAAGTCAAGGAATTGGCAAGTTAGCACTTCTGTGTGCTGTAGAGAAATGATCTTTGTAACCCTTTCATTTTCATCCCTCCTGTTTTATTCTTATTCTGTTTTCTAACTGATTTTTTTAAGTTGGCATTCCCTGAAAACCAATGTTGTTACCTTGGTTATGATTTTCTATTTTAACTTTATTTCTTCCTTGACATTTACCTTTCCTTCCATGATCTGTTTTTCCCTAGCAGCAGGACCTTCCTCTCCTTCAGCACCACATAGTAATAAGATCAAAAGGACAGATGTGGGATGCTCACAGCCTGGTCTCTTCTACTGCAGTTCAATCTGCAAGGTTAGAACTATTATTATTTTATGTTTACCTTCTTTTGAGTTGTGCCTGTGGGACGAGTAATGAGTGTTTTCTAAGCTCTCATATTTTCCTTCCCTCTTCAGTTTTCTGCAGCATTAATGGCCAGAAAACAAATATTGTTTTCACAAGCAGGTTCCGAGTAAAATACACAGACTTGGTTTTGTATATGAAAGTCATTCTTCAGTTAGCCAATTTTAAAGAAGAGTTAATAGAGAAAATCACACAGATGTGAAAGATGAGGTAGTTCAATCTTGTGTTTTCCTGGTCTCTCTTCTTGTTGTCGGTAAGCACTTACAAATGCTGAAGAAAGAAATGTCCTTTTGGTTTGAATGCTATGGCTGTACTTCTAAGAAAGACTACTGCAGTATTTTCTATTCAGATTGAAAAATGAATTTTGTTTCATTTGAAATTTTCCCAAAACCACACATTTCACCTCAGAGAAACAATTATTGCAGAGAAAGCCAGAAATTGTTAACTTACTTTGACAAATGTAACTTGTTCCCCTCAGTTACCTGTTTTATTGAACTACAGTGTTTTGAGATAAGAGATACTCAAAATTCTTACTTCCTCTTATACTAACTAGGACGCCATGTGGGCAGCTGTGTTAGTCAGCAGAATTACCAGTACATGGTGATGAGTAATATCTCGTAACATTTCCCAAAATCTATGTACATATGAATCACCTTTAAATTCTCTTGGATACTTTATGAAGAAATGGGGGAGATGTGAAAACATGAAGGATATTTAGATAAATGTTCATTCCAACCAGTTCTAAAGTAATAAACTTCATGAGGACTTCAATCTAGAAAAATATAATAGTTGAGAAATTTATCTATCTCAGCGTTTCAACAGTTTTGCATTATAGCAATAATAGCCGAGGACTAATTTGAGATGATTGTAGAGCTAACTGAGATGGTTATGAGGATATTTTCTATTTTTTGTTTTTCATTGAATCAAGGGCTTTATTTTAAAATAATATGCTCAAGATTTATTTTCATTACAATCTATTTTACAAAACCAATCTTGAAGTACATTTAAACGTCAATTTAGTATCAAAGCATTATGATTAGACCTCATATACTGTTCCAGAAGATGAGCGCTCATAATAAAATAAAAGTTATTAAGTAAAAGAGAAATTTGATTTTGTTTCTTTGAAGTACTTTTCTGAATTTATTGGCTCCTTTGGAAAAAAAATGCCTTATCTTTTATCTGTATTTGATTGCCTTATTGGCTCAATAACCTCAGGCACACCTGCAACCATATCCTTTCTATACCTTCATAATGGATGGAACATGTTTCCTACCCTTGACTTTGAAATTGATTATGTGACTTGCTTTAACAAATGGAGGCAAGAGTAACTGTATATTATTTCGAGTCAAGGATTTAAGAGGTTTCCGTTGTTTACTTCTGCTTCCATCATAAGAAGAACCCACACTGGTGAATCTGCTAGTAAAAAGTGGATGAGAGGCATCTGAAGCACAGCCACTCAATGCTACCCACAGACTTTTAGTTAGATAAGATCAGGTTTAGCGTCTAAGTGTGAAACAGATCTATCCAGTAGATCTGGTTTAAATCACCTGAACCTCACAAAGTTGGATTCTGTGAAAATAAATGATTATTTTATTAAACCATTAGGATTTCATCTAGTAGCTTTAATGGGCACGCTTGTATTAAAATAAATGGGACATATTTAAATTGCACAATTTTAAGAGTTGGATGTACTATAATCCTATAAAGCTATCATCACAACATTACCACCACAAGATAATGAGCATGGGGGCTGGGGTTATAGCTCAGCAGTAGAATGTTTGCCTTGCACCTTGCACTGGATTCGAACCTCAGCACCACCACATAAATATAAAGATATTGTGTCTATCTTAAAAAAAAAAAAAAGATAATGAGCATGGCAAGCACTCTCAGAATTATAAGATGTTTTGCTTTATTGTGTTCATTTTCCTTCACAAGGGCCATGATCCATCCAATCTAGAGTCAACAACACCTCCGTTTGGGGGCACTGCAGATTAGTTTGTATTTTCTAGAATTTTATCTAAATGAGATTGCCTTGTTTTTGTTCTGCTTTCTCCCATCAAAATCATATTGGGGATCATCTACATAGGAGTATGGATTGATAGTTTATTGGTTTTTTTCTGGATAAATTTTATTCCACAGATATATCACAGTTGTCTTATTCATTAATATTTTGATTGCTGTTTGGATTTTTCCAGTTTGAAGATTATTTCTATGAACATTCATTTAAAACACTTTGTATAAAATTGCACTTTCCTTTCTCCTGAATAAATGCCTTGGAGTGGAATGACTGAGACATATGGTAAGTGTATATTAAATTATTAAAAACTGCCACAGTGCTTGCCAAATTGGTTATAATACGTTACATTGCCAGGAATGTTTTTTGAGTTTCTATTGATCCATACCCTGGTCAGTTATGGATCAGGTAAAAACTTGATACCACAAGTTTTTAATTTTAAATACTTCTGACATATACTGATATGTCCTTGCAATTCTAATTTGTATTTCTCCAATGAATGTTGATGTGGAGTATCTTTTTAATTCATAATTTGTTAACCATATATTTTGTATGATGAATTATACAAATCTTTGAGCATTTTAAATTATAGATTTATTTTAACTGATACATAAAAACATAAATGTATTTATGAGGTACTAGTTGATGTTTTGAAACATCATCTGATATTTAAATCAGGATAAATATTCTATCTCCCCAAATATATCATATGTTTGTGTTGAAAACATCCAAAATCATTTCTTCTAGCTTTTTGTGTTGTATAGTGCATACTTTCTATCCATAGCCAAATCTTTGTCTATTTTTAAATGAGATTGATTATTTTCTTTTTAGTGAGTTTTGTAAATCCTTTGTATATTCTGGATAGAAGTCTGTTATTGGATATGAAATTTGCAGGTATTTTCTTCCAGGCTATGAGTTGTTCTTATTCTTTTAGAGGTGTTTTTTACCTTTAATTTTGATTAAATACAATTTTTTAATTTGGTATTCAAATTTTCAATTTGGTATGAATTTCGTGTTGTTGTTTCTAATGTAAGAAATTGCTGTGCAATCCAAGGTTACGTGGATTTCTCATTATGTTTTCTATTAGAAGTTTTGTAGTGGTAGGTTTTAAATTAGTGCTAAGGTCTGTCTGCAGATATTTTTATGTATATGAATGTCAAATTTTTTATTTGTGTTTGTTTTCCACGTAATTTAATAATTCTAGCACTACTTGTTGGAGAATTATTCTTTACCATTTAATTCTTACAGTATGTAGTAAATAATAAAATTATCCTTTGCTGAGTATTTATCTACCTTAAATCTAAAACCATACTATTTTTTTTTACTCTAGCTTTAAAATAAAACTTGAAATATGGTGCTTTTGTGCTGCTGTTGTTTTCCTTTCCAAAGATTCTGTTTTTAATATTTTCTATTTTCTTGCATATTTTTACAAATCTTAGCATCATGAGTCTGTCAATTACTTAAAAAAAAGTTTACTAAAATTATGATTGGTAACACATTGATTCCCTAGATCAATTTGGGTGACTCAACCTCTGTAATTTATAATTATCTTGATATGATGATTTTTATTGCTTATTAATTCAATTCCATTATGGTTATATCACATATTCTATCATTAGAATTACTTTAAAATATCTGAAACTTATGTATTAGCATTGTTCTCTACTTTTTAAAGTGTCCCATGCATACATGTGAAGAAAGACCATTCTACTCTTGTTGGTGACATGTCCTACACATATAATTTAGTTGAATATGTTTGATAATAATGTGACAGTGTTATATATCCTTACTGACTTTCTGCCTACATATTTTACCAACTATTGAGAAATATTTGATTAAAAAATGTATTACTATTGTTAGTTTGTATATTTCTTCTTGTAGTTATGCTATTTTTTTGTTTAATGTATATGGAAGTTCTGTTATTAGATAGATAAACATTTAGGGTTATTAACATTTAGGATTATTTTGAAGCTCTGAATTGGGTAGATAAACATGAATATTATTTTGTCTTCTTGATGTTTTGACTCCTTTATTATTATGAAATGACCACTAATAACATATGTAATATACTTTATTCTGAACTTTAATGTCTGATTTTAATATAGTCACCTTTTTCAATTACTATTTGCCTGACATATTTTTCCGTTCTCTTACTATTGATATAATTATTTATTTATATTAACATTGAGTATGTAGGGCTATATTTTTGGTTCTTGGTTTTGTATGTTTGTTTTTATTCAATCTGACAGTCACTTATTTTGGGTACTTTAAATTATATTTGATGTGTTATTGGTAAGGTTATATTCTAGTAACCATTTTGCTATTTCATTTCATCATTGTTCTACTTTTTCTTTTTTTCTGCTCTATTTTAGATTAAATGCTATTTAAAAAACAATTTTCTGGTTTATTACCTTATTATCTATAACTCTTTGTTTAGTTATTTTAGTGGCTACATAGATTATTTCACTTATTATCATCCCACTTATATTTTAAAATTTCCCATGTAATAAAAAGAAACATAAGAAGAAATTTTACATTTACTGATACATTTACATTTTAATGACTTTTCTTTGATGATGATATACCCTTCCTTTGGAAATAATTCCTCTCCTGTTTGAAGAATCTTTCTTTAATATTAATTGTTTAAAAAAATCTGCTAGTAATGAATTATTTCCTTTTTTGTATCTGAAAATGTTTACATTGCCTGTATTTCTTTAAAAAAAAAACTGGGTATAGAAATGTGTTTTTCTAGAATTTTCTTTGAACCTCAAATATACTGTTTTCTGTCTTTTAATTTGTATTATATCTTTTAATTTGTATATATAGGTTTTATATCTGGTTTTAAATATAATTATTTGTGCTTTTTGTACTTGGGGCTTATTGTAACCATTTTGAATAAGTGGATTTTTAGTTTTATCAAATTTGGAAATTCTAGCCAATAGACTTTGAAAAATATTTTATAAATTTTCTTGTATCTCAAAGACTGCAATAATTAGTTTACTGCTCATGTAGACTCTTCATTTTTTAAAATTTCTTTTTGGTCTTTTTATTTCATTTTGCATAGTTTCTATTTCTGCATTTTCTGGTTTAGTAATGTTTTCTGTTTCAGTTTCTAAACTGCTGTTTCTCTCACAGTTTTTTTTTTTTTTTGTTTTGTTTTTCCAAAGTTGTACTTTTTAGCAATTCTATGTGAACCTTATCTAGATGTTCCAGGTGTCTATTTTAAATGCCCCAATTTTTCTTCTACCTTGTAGATTACAAAATCCAGGAGTTCCAGGGCTTGTTTATTTATCTCTTCTTGGAGATAACTGTGTTACCTTCTGCCAACTGTCAGTAAGCCATTTTTCATGGATTTTTAAAAAATTTAATTATTTTAGGAGTGGGGGTTCATATAGTCCCTTATGCTTAATTTTGGATATAAGTGAAATTCTAGTGTACTAATTCTTGATATAAACATCAAAAGAATTCAATAATTGATATTCTTTTCCACATGTGGTGCTGATATAGCAAAGCAAGCATGCATCAGTAGAAGAATAAATATGTATGTTTTCTTATCAAAGACTAATACTTGCCAATAAAAAGAAAATAAATTATGGATCTTAAGAACAATATAGAAAAACGTTGAGTAGAAGTGAGATACAAAATTATAGGTAATGAATAATTTAATTAGTAATATTTTAAAAATAGATAAAACCAATCCTTACTGATGGAAATAAAATATTTTTAGATGCCAGTCACTGGAAGGAGACCTGAGTTAATTTTCTGTTGTGAAGAAATTGTTCTATGTCCTGATTTATATGGTAGTTGTATAGATTGCATATTTACTAAAATCCATTCAAGAATACACTAAAATTGTGCATTTCATACATATAAATTGTACTTGGATATAAATAAAACAAAATTGATGCAAATAAAAGAATAGCACTGTTGACATTATGGCATATTATGACAATAATCGTGTTTTAGGTATATTTGAAGAGTTGTGTATGTTTTGAAATATATTGGATGGTATTTTCATGCTCCGAATAAAAGCACTTAAAACTAAGTATCTTTATCAATGAAGAACATTTTGGCCAAAACACTTTAGAAAAAAAGTCACTTTAAAAAGCATTCAGTGCACTTATCAGTCTTTGAACCTTTACAGGAAGGGCACTAGATTGATAAAAGAAACTTATGATGGTGTATAATGCAGGCAAATAGAGCAACCTTTGCTCAGGACTTGGGAACTTATAAATGCTTCTACATCTGTGATTTTCTTAAATTAAAAATTGATTTAAAAAATCAAAGAAAGGAAGTATATATTTCCAATTCAATTTTCTAAGTATTAACCTTAGCGTGGTTTACACAGAAGCATATTGCATTAGAGTTCTCTAGAGAAACTGAATCAATAGGGGATATATAGATGTGTGCGCGCGAGCGCGCACGTGTGTGTGTGTGTGTGTGTGCGTGTGTGTGTGTGTTTTGCTCTATATGTACCTGCTATTTAAAGGAATTGGTTTATGAAAAGTCCCAGAATCTGCAGTCAGCCAGCTAGAAACTCAGGACAGCTGATGACATAGCTCTACTCTGAGTCCAATGGCAGGTAAAGATATATTCCAACCTGAGGAATCAGATAAAGAGAGTGAATTTTCCCTAACTGAGCCATTTTCCTCAATTAAGGTCTTTATTGAATTGGATGTGGCACATTTACATAGAAAAGGGCAATCTGCTTTAACCAATCTGTCAAGTGAATTTTTAATTTTACTCAGAAACACCTTCTCAGATACCCAGATTTTTAGCTAAGTACCTAGGCACCCTATGACCACTTCAAGTTGATGCATAAAATTAAATAGCATAAGTAAACAACCAGATGTGTTTTTCAGAGTTCTGCTTGCTGTCAGTACTTCCTTCACTACTGCTCTTTAGAAATGTTCCAGAAAGGGGATGCAATGCTGCCTTTGTCTGCTTGTGGGTGATGCACACGTATCATGCAGAACCATCTATAAATGATGCCAGATTCTCCTCTTTATCTGCCCAGTGATCACTGGAAATCCCCATGAGGTTGTAGCTGCAGGCTAGGGGAGGAAGGTAACATAGCAGAAATGGGGACCACAGCCAATTTGACCACTTCTTGCAACTTACTTTCATCTTCATGGCCTGTTGGAACCTTCACGGAAAAGTATTATTTACATTTGATGATGACACTTTGTGGCTCATGATAGGCAACTCAGTTTGTATGGTAAATTGGTGGCTAATGGTTAGAAGTTCAGTCTCCATTAATGCTGAGTAGCAAGCCAAGAGCTGTTTTCTCAAAAGAATGTTTATCTGCAGGACTTTACTCTTCAATCTAAGGGGTTGAGACTCCTGTGTGGGCTTTCCAGAGGCTCCAGACAACAATCCTGTCTATCACTAACACTCCAAGCATCATTGGATCTGCTAGGTCATATGGACCAAGTGGCAGAAAAGCTTAAACTGTAGCTTGGACTTGCTGTGGACCTTCCTGTTGTTCTAGGCCTCATTCTAATTTAGCAGCTTTTCAGGATGCTTGGTGGATAGTGGAGCAACATACTTAGATGAATGGAACACTGCTCCCAAATCCACAGAAGCCCATTATGTATTGTTCTTCTATTTTGGTAATAGGAGGGACCAGATACAACAATTTATCATACATTTTGGAAGGGATATTTTGACAGCCTCCCCACCACTTGACTTCTAGAAATTTCATGGAGGTGAAATTGCCAAAATTTTTTTGTTTGTTTCTTCCATATTTTCTTCTGTTTGCTCCTACAGTATGTTCAAGTACTGGTATATAGCATTTTTCCATCTTGGTACGTTTGCCACAGGAAGAGATAAGGAGATTATACAAAACTTGTTGATTAAAAATATGTAAACTATTTTCTGACTTTTTAAAAAGTCAATACCCTATACTATAGAATAGAAATAAAATTATCAACTTATTGAATTTTTTTTTTGTAGTAAGCAGTCCTAATTCCTAACATTTTTATTTGTTCACAGGATATAATTTTCATAATAAATACTGAATATAAATAAAAACTGTTTGTGTTGTGGGTGTGAAAACAAAGATTCTAATTTAATAACTATTTCATGATGTGTTTACTTTTTACTCACAAATCCATCTTGTAAATGACCATTACTAAAATCTTTTGAGCCTCATCACACCAACAAATGTGTTGGGCACATGAAAGAATTAAGCAAATGGATACCAAATGAACTGCCTATTTTGTACATGTATATATGCCTGGAAAATCTATATTGGTTTTATCTTCAAGGCATTGTTCACCTTAATCCAGGTGAAACTTCATTGCTTATTTCATTTAGATTTTTTTATTTTCATATTATTAAACTTAGTATTCATTACTGTGAATATATTATATGGTAACTTATGGCTTACATTCAGTACAAACCATTGAATATCATAAGACTCATATCTTTTTTCTTTATTTTATAAATTTATTTATTTATTTTAATTTGGTATACATGAGAACAGAATGCATTTCCATTCATAGTATACATATAGAGCATGATTTTTCATGTCTCTGGTTGCACACAAATTAGAGTCAAACCATTTGTGTCTTCATACATGTACTTAGGGTAATGATGTCCATCTCATTCTATCATCTTTCCTACAACCATGCACCCTTCCTTCCTCTTCCTCCCCTTTGCCCTATTGAAATTTCCTCTATACCTCCCATGCTCCCCCACCCTGGCCCCCATTATAGATCAGCATCCACATATCAGAGAAAACATTTGACCTTTGGTTTGGGGGTTTGGCTTACTTCACTTAGCATGATATTCTCCTACTCCAACCATTTAACTGCAAATGCCATGATCTTATTCTTGTTTAATGCTGAGTAATATTTCATTGTGTTTATATACCACAGTTTCATTATCCATTCATCTATTTCAGGGCATCTAGGTTGGTTCCACAATTTGGCTATTGTGAACTGTGCTGCTTTAAACATTGATGTGGCTGCATCATTGGAGTATGCTGTTTTTAAGTCCTTAGGTTGTAAACTGAGGAGTGGGATAGCTGGGTCAAATCGTGGTTCCATTCCAAGTTTTCCAAGGAATCTCCATATTGCTTCCCAGGTTGATTGTACCAATTTGCAGTCCCACCAGCAATGTATGAATGTGCATTTTTCCTCACATCTTCACCGACACTTACTGTTTATATTTTTAATAGCTGCCACTCTGACTGTAGTGAGATGAAATCTTAGCATAGTTTTGATTTGCATTTCTCTAATTGCTAGAGAGGTTGAACATTTTTCATACATTTATTAATTGTATATCATCTTCTGAGAAGTGTCTGTTCAATTCCTTGGCCTATTTATTGATTGGGTTATTTGATTTTGTGTGTGTGTGTGTATTAATATTTTTGAATTCTTTATATATCCTAGAGATTAGTGTTCTATCTGATGTATGTGTGGTAAAAAATTGCTCCAATTCTGTAGGCTCTCTCTTTGCCTCTCTGATTGTTTCTTTTGCTGAGAAGAAGCTTTAGAGTTTGAATCCATACCATTTATTGATTCTTGATTTCGTTTCTTGCGCTATAGTAGTCTTGTTAAGGAAGTTGGGGCCTAATCTGACATGATGAATATAAGGGCCTACTTTTTTCTCTATTAGGTTCAGGCTCTCTGGTCTAATTCCTAGGTCTTTGATCCACTTTGAGCTGAGTTTTGTTCATTGTGAGAGATAGGGGCTTAATTTCATTTTGCTGCATATGGATTTCCAGTTTTCCCAGCACCATTTGTTGAAAAGGCTATATTTTCTCTGCTAAATGTTTTTGGCACCTTTGTCTGGTATGAGATAACTGTATTTTTGTGGGTTTGTCTCTGTTCTCTATTCTGTACCATTGAAACATATTTATTATTACACAAATCAGAAGTCTATTTTGGTGCCAATACCATGCTGGTTTTTGTTACTATTGCTCTGTAGTATAGTTTAAGGTCTATTATAGTGATGCTACTTTGTTTCACACTCTGCTTGCTAAGGATTGCTTTGGCTATTCTGGGTCTCTTATTTTTCCAGATGAATTTCATGACTGTTTTTTTTTTTTTTCTATGATGAATGCCATTGGGATTTTGATTGGAATTGCATTTAATCTGTATAGTGCTTTTGGAAGTATGGTCATTTTGACACTATTAATTCTGCCTATCCAAGAAAAAGGAAAATCTTTCCATCTTCTAAAGTCTTCTTTAATTTCTTTCTTTAGTGTTCTGTAGTTTTCATAGTAGAAGTCTTTGATGTGATGATTTGCATTTATTGATTTCCATATGTTGCATCCCTGGGATGAACCCACTTGACTGTGCACTATCTTTTGGATATGTTTTTGTGTTTAATATGCCAGAATTTTATTGAGAATTTTTGCATCTATGTTCATTAGAGATATTGGTCTAAAGTTTCCTTTCTTTGTTTTGTTTGTCTGGTTTTGGAATCAGGGTGATAGTGGCCTCATGGAAAGATATTGTTATTAGTTATTCTTTGAAAATCTTGTAGAACTCAGCTGTGTATCAATATGGTCCATGCTGGTTCCCAATGGGACACTGCACCCCAAGGATCTCCTTTGGGGTTTGTTCATTAATATGGGCACCTGGTCTTATCTCCTTATATTGCCTGTAGACCTCACAATTCCTGGTCTCTAATTTAGTCTCTAAACTGTATTTCACTCACCCCCTCCATTTCTGTTTCCCTATCAGAAACCTCTGTCCCTGGAGGTCTTGTGGGCTTCACTCAAGGGGCTGCACACCTGTTGCAGAGAGCTGTTTTGTCCTGTTTCATAGAGCTGTTTTGTATGGGATCAGGACCAGGCTTTGCAACTATGGACTAGCTGCATACCCACAAGCACTGATCCAGGTTAGTGGTTGAGGGGGAGAGGGGAGAGATGAGGACTATAGGTATCTTAATATTGCTTCTGTGTCCCAGCTGGTATCCCAAGCTGGGAGTTGTCTCAACTAAAGGTGGCGGCAAAGGTGTCCTAAGATTGAGACAGCTGCTTTTCAGAGATGGGGTATCAGGTCGGGTTCTATGAGATGGTGGAGTTGGGCAGCATGTTCAGAGATGCAGCTCTTGGTGTGCAGTGTTGTGGCTGGCAGCTGTCTCCAGAACCTGTCTTATGTTGCCAGGTGCAGGCTACCAGGTGTAGGGGACTATGGCAGTGGTTGCAGTGTCCCAAGATGGAGGTGACTTGGGGAGCTCCATGTAGGTGGATGGGGTGCACACAAGAGTGGCTGCCGCAGGTCTTGTGTGGGGGCAGTAGCCAGGGGTCCTGCTGAACTGCTTTTGCTGGTGGTCCTGTGTGGGTGAGTGACTGGGGCTTCATATCATTTTTTTCTAATTTCAGGTTGCTATTGTTCTGAAAATATATCAGTCTACTCTTCACATTCATGAATATGCCAAAGTCTGTGGAGAAACATATTTATTATTACACAAATCACAATGTTGTAGGTTTAGAAATCTGCATACTAGAATACTTGTACATTTAAGCTTTATTAGCAATATTTTTACATTATAAGAAAGTCTAAAAGACATAATATATGAAATGCACTGAAATATATTTACATAAATTGGGGAAGCTTAGAATTTTATATTTTGTTATTTAACTAGAACAGAATAAGAGAGTCTCATTTTGTGGTATCTGATTGCCACACTCTTAGTGTTAATGTTTGTGGCCTGCTTACATTGTCAGCCTATTCAGTTCTCAACTTGATATTGACTGTGATCTTTTGATATTGTCTTCCTGTCCTAGAAGAATACATAAAGTCAGTAAATTCCATTCTCTCTGTCAATACACTATGCAAGTTTTAGGAAAAGCAGAAATAGGAAGGTTGATTTATTGTATCAGACATGTAATTATTCATTCGGAAAAAAATGATGCCCATCTCTCTGAACAGCAAATATGACTTTAAAACAAAACACTGACAAGTTGTCTAAATTCTAAAGAGAATCTTCAGAATTTTCTGGACCAGAAAATATTTGTTGATAGTGAATGAATTTTACTCATAGAAATAAATGGCATAGTATTGTTTTAGCTAGCTTTCTTTGTAATAGCATTATTTTGCATCTTTCCTCAAAGTAACAATACCCCATAAGACACAAAAGTGCATCTGTGTACTCAGTCTTTTGATTTCACCTGAAACGAAGTTCCTCTGCCCCTGAATCAATATCTCAGTATTGAGTTGATTACATGTTTGATGTTTGTACAGGGATGAAAAAAGTCCAAGGTATTGCTCTCAGGATAAGTGGGAATGTGCAGGAACAACTCAAGCTATAACTACACTGAGTTATTATTATTTTTTTCTTGTCAGACCACACTACACACTGGTTTGGGAATCTGACTCCTGTTGTAAACGGTAATTGATGAATACTCCTGTTGAATTGAGAGGATCTGGTTAGGCCAGAGAGTAAGAGTCAAGGTTGTTTTCTCAAGAAGAATACTAATCAATGCACAAAAATAAACTACTAACCTAATGCACTCACCTATCTATACAATGTCAAACCCTGCTCCCTGAAGAGAAAAGTTATTCTTATATTATTCTGAGGTATGTTTGATAGGGGCAAAAGTAACAATGTGCTAGCATTTAAAAGTTAGTGCTCAATGTATTTGACATGAGAGAAAAACTGTCCTTCTTGAGGTTGAAAGGGGGAGAGAAAGTCACAGGTGCTATCAGTGACATTGGCAAGATAAAACCTGTGCTGTCTTTTGATACTGTAGAACATGGATCTTCACAGTCAAGGAATCATCAAGTTAGGGGAATCAGAAATGCATTCTGAAGCCTGCCTCTCACCCTGTTCCATTCAGCAAATGAACAGCCATAAATGAAAGGATGTTGAACAGGCGCTTCCCAGAACTTGTTTATGAGGCTGTCCTCAAAATCTTTCCTATTATTCTACCTTTTCCAGCTTTCATTATATAAGTGTCAATATGCATGAGGCTGATTTATCTAGAGGGGCACTGTTAATTACCCTTTTGTGACTGAGAGCAGGGCACTTAAAATTTCCTATTAGTTGCATATTCATTTTGAGATTTTATAGCTGAGTAATTTTTAGAACAGTTTTAGGTTCACAGCAAAATTGAAAGGAAGGTACCAAAATAGTTCATAAACACTGCTCTTGTGCAAGCATAGCCTTCTCCGTGATCAACCTTCTCCACCAAAGTGGTGCATTTGTTACAAGTGATGAACCTATATCAATTTCATCCAAAGTTCATAGTTTATATTAAATTTCAGTCTTGATGTTGTATATTTTATGGGTTTGGATAATCATATAGTGACATCATTATAGTATTATACAAAGTAGATCGTTACCTAAAAATCCTTTATGCTCCCGTATTTGCCCTTATCACTTAATCTCTGGCAACCACTGATTTCTTTACTATTTGCATACTTTTGATTTTTCCAGAATGTCGTATAGTCAGAATAATACAAAATGCAGCCTTTTCAGACTGGTCTCTTTCACTTAGAAATATGAATTTAAGTTTTTTCTGTTTCTTTTCATGGCTTACCAATTCATTTCCTTTTAGCACTGAATAATATTCCATCATTTAAATGTACCACACTTCATCCATTCACCTAGTGAAGAACATCTTGGTTGCTTCTGAGTTTTGACAATTATGAATAAAGCTGATAAAAATATCTCTGTGCAGAATTTTATGTGGATGTGTTTTCAGCTTCACTGGATAAATACCATGGAGCATGATTGCTGTGTCAAGTATGGTTGTGCATGTTCAGACTTTTAAGAATCTGAAAAACTGTCTTCCAAAGTGGCTGTGCCATTTTGCAATTCTACCAGCTAGGAGTGAGCATTCCTATTTCTATGCATTCTTGCCAGCGTTTGATATTGTCTGTCTTCTGGATTTTGCCATTTCTAATAAGTTTATTGTGGTATTTCCCTTTTGTTTTAATTCATATTTCTCAGATGTTTGTGATATGGAACATCTTTACATGTGCTTTTTGAGCTCTGTATACCTTCTTTAGCAAGGTATCTGGAGTCTTTAGTCCAATTTTTAATCTGTTTTTCTTATTATTATTATCGTGATCCAAGCATTCTTTGTATATTTTGAATAACAATCTTCTATCAGATATATTTTTTTGTGAATACATATCTCCCAGGCTCTGGTTTGTGTTTTCATTATCTGAACTGAATGATTTCACACCAGTTCCACAGAATTCCAGAGGGAGCACTGGGACAACCATTGTGGGAAAGAGAGAAACCAGTTTTTGGTCTTGGACATCTTATCTATTTCAATAACACTTGTTGCATTTATTTTTCCATTTTGTGTTTTCCCATAACATTTTATTTTAAGAATAGTTATTGCTAAAAGTGTGATATGATATAGGTCAGGCATGAGGGGAGTGTTGGGAATTACATATAATTGCTCCCTTGTTCTTTTTATACTCAACAAATATTTATCAAGCACCTTTGTACCTAAAGAGAGCAGCAAGCCACAGGGGAGGAAGTGTTCTCCATTTTTTTTTTTTTTTTTGAGTAGGAACAAGGTAAAGAGAAAAAAGGCAGTGTAGCTGCTCTGGTGATCTAGGTAGGGCAGCAAGGAATACAAAAGGGAAGAGATGCCATAAGCACAGGTACGTGAATTGAAGCTAGCATCCTCCTTGACTAGAGAGATATTAATGACTTTCAGTTGATAGAATTGAGATATAAAACAGTTTGGTTGAGTTTTGAGTTCATTTTTGGTATAGTTTATGCTGCAAATATTTGTAAGTAAAAATAATTTTGTGAAACCTCAAAACTTTGTCATTCCACCCTGAATCATATGATGGTATTAAAAGAAATCAGTATCAAATAGAAACTATTTTACTTAAGACCTTTTGATGTGGACCTTTTACAAAAGAAATCTAGAAAAAAGCGCTCATAATTAGCAATCTATATTATTTATTTATGATAATTAATATATTATAATTAATAATTAATAATACTTACTAATCCCCAAACTCTCTTTAAGGCACATTAATGGCTAATAAATAAAAATACTTTATTTGTAACATAGATGTTTGTTGTGAGACTAAAATATTGCATTAGCTATCATGTAAGCATTTTCTATTAGAGGAGGTTGCTTGCATTTTTAATAGAACTTCACAGTTTTTGAAAAAAAAATACCCTAAATGCATTAGTAATAATTAAAAATTTCAGAGTAAGTATTTGATTTTAAGATATAATTAATATGCTTTCAGTTTTCCTTTAAAGGTTCTTTTAGATTAAGCATTCAAAGTCATGTGTAAATTAACTTAAATTGAACATGTTCTTACAATACTGATGAAATTAATCATTCTGATTGCTGTGTAAGTAACCCTTTTTCAAAGACTCAAATTAAACATGTCTACAGTTGAAAATTAAAGACTCTAGATATTAAACCATTTAATTTAGGAAAAATATACCAATAGGTTTGATATTTTAGTATTTTTGACTCTCCAAATCCCACTAATTTAGACAAAATATTGTGTAATAAGTCACTGACTCAGATTCACAAGTCCTGAATTCTGTTTCCAAAATCTACTTCATGACATTGAGAAGATGGCTTGTATCCTCTTAGTCTCAGATCGCGCAAATTTATAATAATAGGGTTATTTTGATCCCTTTCAACTCTATGAATATAAATGCATTTTTGTCTGGAGAGCTATTGAATTTTTTGACTTTGTTGGCATGAAACAAACTTTAGTGGTTATATAAAATGTGCTTAACTAAAGTTATTTATCTTGTAGATGTGTCTGAAGTATATGTATCCTGTTGAGAATGACTTCAAGATTATGTTTCACTTGCTACACTACTGATAATGATTCAGAGAATTTGAAAAGTTCTACCCTTATTTGTGAAGGAGATCAGGGTTACAGAAAGCATGCATTCACTTCCTTTGGACCACATGTGTTCTCTTCTAGTGGGAGTGGCCAATACAATTCATTACTGCATATGGACTTACATATATCTTCCACTCAGACAAATTCTCAATAGACAGACATACAGATTTGCTGTTAGACAAGTGAAAGTTTCTTCATGAATAATGTAATGCCATATACAAAATAATCATTGCTTGTGGTTACAAAGATGCTCAAAGTGCCTACGCTGATCAACATAGTACATAATACATCCACACAAAAAAACACTGTTTAATAATTTTAATGTTCAATCACCAAAGAAAATGGCATAGCTCTGACCGCTATGCAAGGAAATTACTGAAACAAAACATCCCTAGTATAATGAGGATCTACAAAAAATAGAAGTGGCGGATAAATTGGTCTGCTCCAGTAACACTGAAATGTGTGTCCGCCTAAAGCCTCAGCAAACATGGTGAGGCAGATCGTTTCTGTGCCATCTCAGCAGTGCTTCCCATTCAAATGAAGTCTGACATGAAATAAGTTAAAAATCAATTAAAGTATTTCTTCAAATTTCTGAAAGGATGAAATGAGATTACATGTCATGATGCATCTGATATTTAAGTGGAGACTCCCGTAGACCTGTTAATGTTTAGTCTCGGGTAGGACGACATGGCATGTGTCCTTGACTGTCTTTTTATTTTTTCTCTCTCTATGCTTAAACTATTCTACCCACATGGGTCTCATTGCTTTTTCTATACTTATTTTTATAGTTCTCCCTCTGCTCTTTGATGAAAATTGGTCTAGACTTTCTAATATGCTTCTAATTCTTCTTTTTACCCATAACTCAAAGTACTCTTACAAAGTGGGATGTAAATTCTCACACACTAAACACAGTTTTTGTCTTTATTACACTAGCAAGTACAAGAGTGTGAGACAAAATTCAGAAACTCAATGTGAACAGATGCCAATATCCTAGAGTTTCAATGGGAAGGGAATTTGGAAACTCAACTTCCAAATAAAAGAATCCTGATCGACTGCAGATGTTACCATAGGCATACTGGCTGTGACCAGGAGATCTAAAACAGATATGCAGAGTCAACTGACATGAACTTTATACTCAGGCCCAGTAGAGAGCTGGAGATAGTCTAAAGATAGGATTCCTGGATGTTAACTCCAGAGATCCTATGGTGGACAAGCAATAAAGGTTAGGGGCAGACAAAGAATTCTGGTATAAAGAATCTAGGATGAAGACTCCACTAAAAAAAATAAATAAATAAAAATAAGAACACAACAAGAAAACCCCAAAACAAAGTGGACTCAGGGCATTCTCATCTGTGCCTATGTCTCTGATTATTTTCAACACTTAGCCATTGACTTCAGGGAAAGATGGGTTCTCGTAGAATTTAAAAATGGTATTGTGTGGGCTTGGGGCTTGAATGCTGTTGATGGTGATTATAACTATTTTGGTAGCAATGGAGGAGGAAAGGCCTAGCAGTTATTATTATAATTAATAATGGTACTCAACTGCCGACTTATTGTGTCAAACTATCTGAGATCTTTTGGTATTTCAGCATTGCTGGGATAATCAAAAGACAAATTTTATAATTGAAACCAAAATATTATACACATATACACATATTTTATGAACTGAACCTTTATGCCTCCCAATGCTTAGTCAAATACTATCCCAAAGAGATGCTATTAGGACCTGGAAATTTTTGGAGGTGATTAGGCCCCAGAGTGAAATCTTCATGAATAAGATTGGTGCCCTCATAAAATAAACCCCAATGAATTCCCCATCCCTTTTGCTCCATCAGCTCATAGCATGAACAGAATTGCCTGTGGACTAGGAATCAGTTCTTTTTCAGATACTGGGTCTACTAGTGTCTTAATCTTGAACTCCTCAGTCTAAAAAACTGTAAGATATGAGTAGTTGTAATTTGAATCACCAATCTATGGTATTTTGGATATAGCAGTCTGAATCAACTTGGCAAGTAATTAGTACTCACCAAAACCTTCTGTGGTCATCCCTGAACTGCACTCATATATGTTTTGGAACAGAGACAAGACATAGACATGTTTCTGTGGCCAACAATTTCCCTGAGAGACTTCCATGTTGACCCTGTACAGTAACTGTAACAATCACTAATTCCTGAACGGGTTGGTTCTGGGTAGCAATAGCAAGTTTCTGACTATATAAGCCATAGCTAGAGTTATATATTTAAAAATAAAAAGAAACCTCTCCAGCACCAGCTTTTCTGCCTTTCCATTGGATTTGTAAAGATCTGATTCACTATATTAAGTTGACCTGAATTTTATATATTTGGGGTAATATCTTTTTTTTTTCTGATAAAATACAGACTGATAACACAGTGAAAAACCATTATAATTTTGCTGAGAATTTATCACTAAAGTTTGAGCATTACAATACAAAATTCCGAAGTTTAAAATGCTCCCAAATTTGAAACCCTTTTGGTGCTGACATGAAGCCATACATGGATAAATTTACACTTGAACTCATATGATAGGTCACAGTTGAAACACAGGGACATTAAAAATATTGCAAAAAAAAAAAAGATATTCAGATAATGTACTTAAAGTATATAGGAAACAAATGGATTTCACATCTGAACTTGGATCTCACACCTAAGATAGCTTACTGTGTATATTTATTTATATATCTCCTATGAACACATATCAAAATTTTAAAAAATCCCCAAGCCCAAGTGTGTTGGCCCTCAACATTTCTGATAAAGGTTACTCAATCTGTATTTAGGCAATAACCATTGATGATAGAAAGACAGTAAAATCACTCCTTATTCCTAGAAGTTATAAGAAAAATAAAGTAAGTATATTTACAACTAGCTAAAATAATAAGCAAAGTATTTGGTTTGTGCTAAGAACAATTCTAATTTTTCTGTGTATATTTTCTAATGCTTACAATGGTCCATACATTGTGTTATCCCATTTTAAAGATGAGGAAACTGAGAAATGGAGAGTTTGTGGGACTGGCTCAAGGTTGCACAGCTCATCAGCGTTAGGGTTGTGAATCACCATCCAGTCACCTGATTCTATAGCCAGTGGTCTTACTCAGTGTGTCATAGTGTCTCCTCAAACAAAGAGAAGAGGATGTAAAGTGCCATCCGATGAAGATGTAAATGAGATAAGAGTTTCTGAGTAGGTGGAAGGAAATGTATCATAGATGGTTGCTTTAGATTGGAGACATAATGTGTTGGCTTAGTTTAATGAGACATTGGCCTGGTGTAGAACTGAAGGCAGTAAAGCATATTTTAGACAGTGAGATATATACAATTTAAGGTTGAGAGGCATTAAATAGTTGGGGTAATTAGGAACTGTTGACAAGTGAAAAGCCATGTATTCAGACTTGACAGGATGAGAGGAGAATGACATAGGAGTCTGGGGTGGTAGAATGGGGCCCAAATATCAGCTGCTTAAAAAGACTTGCAAAATATATGTATTATTTTAAAAATTCTGACATCTTTAAATTAAATCACTAAAAAGAATCATGTGTTTGAGTGCAATTAGGAAAAATAAAAGCATTACATTGTGGACAAAAGATAAAGTAGGCTCCTCCCCAGAATCAGACAAAGTATGGTGTGGAGTTACTTCCAAGTGGCCAGACTAGCATTTGTGCTCAGTGTCTTTGTGGGTATAGGAACTAAGGCCTATGACAGTGTCTACACTGAATTCATAGGTACTTTTGAACTAGCAGAGGTTTTGTGTAGGATGGGATGGGAAAGTGACAGGGATAAGTTACAAGAAGGGAGGGCTGACAGGTTATAAATCCTACACTTGGCCAGGGATGAAGATTTCCAGGATAGGACTTGAAGGGAAGTCACTGAGAACATTTGTGTGGGGTGATCACATTCAGAATGTCCCTTTGATTGTCCGGTGTAGAAAACTTTAGAATCTATATTTGAAGCATTGGCATGTACTTCTTTACAGATTTATTATACAAACAGATATCACTAGATTGGGTAGTTTTGCTGTTCCCTTTCATTTTAAATTTAAAAAAGTTCTTTAAGTGTGTTTTAATGTACAGGTCCCCTAACATCTAGTTCTTTTCTTTACAACATATGTCATACTTATCACCATACACCTTGGAAGGTTTCCTATTTTTCGTAAATGTTTACTGGCCCATATCATCCAGCATACATATCTACATATAATGAGCAGCATATTTTTCTAATAAAGATTTAAATGTGGTAAGCAGGATTAGCTATTTGTAGATGAGAACAAAGTTATTGGTATAAATTATTTAGGGGCATTTGTCACACAAATTGAAGAAGTATTATTAGCACACATTTATATCAGTCAAATTAATTTCATGCACTTTTAGCTATTAAAAAAAGACATGTTCAATTTCTCTTTTATTTCTAAGCTTTAAAATTACCATACATCTTTTATATGTTTTAGAATAAATAAAGACTCTAAATTGTTCTAAAAACACTGAGGTCACAGCAAAGATAATGATCCTGAAGGTATTAAAAAGAAGTAGGCATTTCTGTTAAACAGTCTTTTTTTTTAATGTGACTTGCTAATTACTTAGCAGAAAAAGAATAGTGCAATAACTGAATAAATTAGCCAACAAGCAAAAAAAAAAAAAAGAGGAAAAAAAGAAATGCTAGAAAGACTAGGTATAACTTCTCTTCCCTTTTTAGTTTTAACTAATTATAATTCAATTTCTGATGTTTATTATTTTGGTGAGCTAGTCTGTAGGATATCTGAATTTTGATTCTTGAGTTGTAAGTACTTAAGTTTATATAGTAGTCATCCTGAATCCGCTTTTACTTCCTAGTTTCAGTTACCCGTGATCAACTTTGGTCCAAAATATTAATAAAAAATTCTGGAAATAAAAGATTCCATAATTTTTAAAAATTATGATATGGAAGATTGAACTCAGAGTGCTTTACTACTGAGCTACACCCCTAGTCATTTTCATTTTTTATTTTGAGACAGGGTCCTGCTAAGACTCCGTACTGGCTTCACACTTCAATTCTCCTGCCTTAGCTTCTGGGATTACAGGCATGTACCATTGCGCCCAGCTTTAAGAAAAATCCACAACTTTAAATTTGCTTATGTTCTAAGTAGCATGATGAAATTTTGTGCCCCTGTGCCATCAAGCCGGAGGTGTGAATCATCACTTTGTTCTGTGTATCCATGCTGGGTATGTTATTCACCCATTAGTCACCTAGTAGGTATCTTGGTCATCAAATCCACTAATGCACTGTGGCAGTACGGGTGTTCAAGTAACATTTGTTTTACTTAACACTGGCCCCAAAGCACAACAGTAGTTATATGGATAAATCTTGCATGCCAAAGAGAAGACTTAAAGTGCTTTTTAAAGTGAATAAAATAAAAGTTAACAGCTTCATAAGGAGAGAAAAAAAATAATCATTTGCTGAATTTGCTAAAATATAATTAGTTGTTTTGAAAGAGGGAGAAAGACAATATTTTTTTCATTACAATTACTTTATTATTTTAATTGTTGTTAATCTTACACTATGCCTAATTCATAGATTAAACTTTATCATAGGTATACATTTATAGAAAAATCGATATTACGTATACATTTAGTACCATCTTACTTTAATTTCTGAAATTATAGAGAAATATTCAAAGTAATTAAAATATAAAGGGAAAAATATATTTTGGCTCATGGTGTTGGAGGTTCCACTTGATGAGCAAGTAGCTCCGTTACTCTGAGATATCTTAGCAGGAACATGTGGCAAAACAAAACTGCTCAGTTCACAAGCCAGGAAGACTAGAGAGAAACAGGGAGCATGGGGGTCCCACAAGGCCCTAAGAACTTCCAATAGACTCTTCCTCCTAAAGGTTTCCCCAGTGTGTCACTCTGGGGAGCTAGCCTTTTACCCATGGGCTTTGGGAGACACTATCCAAACTGTAGCCTGTATATCTGAGATTTACATATCAATCTGTTATCCAGTGAGAATTAATTTTGGTAAAAGTAGCAAAGATTAAGCCATATTTTTGTCAGTAAATTACTTCTCATATTTATTGATCTTCCAGTTTTGCATTTATTTGTATGCCATATAGACTTGTAGACCATAGCTATAAGTCTTAAATTCAAAAACTGAGTCTTTGTTCTTATGTTTCAAAAATGTTTTTGTTTTTCTAGTTCCTTTGTTTTCCACGTAAATTTTAGAATAATGTTGCCTAAATCTGTAAACAATTTTAATTCAATAAGGTCTGTATTAAATTTATATATCAATTTGAGGAATATTGGACATCTTTAATATGTTGATTCTTCCATCCTATGAATACAGTCTTCCACTTATTCAAGTTTTTCTTTGATTTCTTTCATCATATTCTGTGTTTATCAGCAAATAAATCCTATGTTAATGTTTTGTTTTTCTTGTATAATTTTAAATGTTTTATACATTTAATTTCATATGGTATTTTCATTGCTAGTATATAGAAATTCAATGATTTCATATTTTTATCTTGTATTATATTACCTTATTGAACTCACATTTTTGTTTTTGTAAATTCCTTTTATTCCTATATGAACTACATGTCATTTGAATATAGAAAGAGTTCTAGTTCTTACTTTTTATCTGTAGACCTTTTTCTTGTGTTATTGAGGTCACTAGGACTTCTAGTAGTATGTAAAATACAAGTAAAGAGACCAGAAATTCTTGCCTTTTTCCAATTTTCAAGGAAGCATTCAGTCTTTTCATAGATACTCTTAAGAAAATTGAGGTAATTCTCTTCTATCCCAATCTGTCTGAAAACTTTAATCAGAATACTTACTGGATTTTTTTGAAATCATTTTTTTTTTGTATCAATTGATATGATCACATGATTTTTCTTTTTTGATTTTTGACATACTAGATTGTATTGATTGATTTTCAAGTATCAAACCAGACTTAACTAAGGTCTGCATATTCGTGTGCCCTTTAAATTTACATGTTGAAATTTGAAATCCTAAGGTAACAGTTTTAAGAGGGTTTTTTGTTGTTGTTGTTGTTGAGGTCATTATATCCACCCTCCTGAACAGTTTTAGTGCCCTTGCAAAAGAAACCCAGAGAACTGCTTTGCCTTTTCTTTCAGTGAGAAGGTACCATCGATAAATTATGAAACAGACTCTCGCCAGACACCAAACCTGCCTTGATCTGAGACTTCCTGGACTGCAGATCTTTAACAAATAAAATTTCTGTTGCCTAAATCAAGATGCCCATTCTGGTTTTGTTTTTTGTTCCAGGGGTTGAACTCAAGGGCACTTTACCACTAAATTATTTCTCTAACCCTTTTTATTTCGTATTTTGAGGCAGGGTCTTACTAAGTTGCTGAGGCTGGCCTCAGACTTGTGATCCTCCTGCTTTAGGCTCTGAAATTGCTGGGATTTTAGGAGTAAGCCGTTGTGCCAGACTTCAATAGTTTTTTTGAAGTAGAATTCCAAGCAAAGATAGACTTCTATCTTTGTAATAAAATCTACTTAATTATTGGGTATAATATTTTTATATATTGCTGAATTCTACTAAATAATATTTTATTAAATATTTTGGTCTATTTCTATAAAATATATTAATGTGTAATTTTTTTAAACTTTCTTGGTCTTAGCTTGTATTAAGGTAATATTGTTTTTATAAATGTTTCAAGAAATGTCTCTTCAAGAGTCTGGAAAAGTTGATTCAGCTGGTGTTAATTCTTTTTTAAAATTTTAGTATTCTCTAGTTAAATCATCTGGAACTGGAGATGTAGTGGAGGGGTGAGTATTTAATTATGATTTAAACTACTTAATTATAATAAGGTTATTCAAATTATTTATTTCATGTTGGGTAAGTTGTGGTAGTGTCTTATGAAGTAAGTGGAATGTTTCATGTAACTTTTCAAATTTATGTGTGTAGGGATTGTACTATTTGTACTATTCTTTTTCATCCTTTTGATTTTGAAGGGTTTTTATAGTTATCTCCTGTTTCATTCCTGATATTTGCAATTTGTGTCTTCCCTTTCTTTTTAACTATTTATATTGTTTACTCATATTTGCACATAGACTTCAAGTTCTCAGAAACACTTTTTTAAAAATAATGTTTTTCTCAATGAATTGCCCTGGCACTTTTGTTGAAATCAATGTATCATATATATGTGCATTTATTTCTGGACTCTATGGACCTATTTGCCTAGTATTATGCCTGTAGCCTACTATTTTGATTCTTCTGGCTTTGTAACTCTTTAGTATTGAAATCATGGAAGAATTAAATGTAAGATGTATGTCATGATTTGAATGTGAAGTATCCCCGCCAAAGCTCCTGTGTTAACATAAGGAATGTTTAGAAGTAAAAAGATTGGATTGGACGAAGTGTAACCTCATCAGTACATCATAAATTGAATGGACTGATAGGATAATAACTATAGGGACATGACTGGAATAGGTGGGTCACTGGGGCATGCCCTTGGAAGAGTACATCTTCTCTGTGGCATCTTCTACCTGCTTCTTGACTTGGCCATGAACTGACAACGTTCCTTACTGGCCCTTCCCCCGTGATGTGCTGACTCCTACTGGGCCCAGGGCAATGGACTAAGACCTGTGAAACTGTGAGCCCCATATAAGCTTTTCCTCCTCTAAACTGTTTTTGTAGGGTATTTTGGTTACTGTGACAAAAAGCTATCTAAGAGAGAATTTGTTACCATGAATGGGGTTATTGTTGTGACTAATCTGACTAGAAGCTAGTTAGAATGAGGAATGCAGAAAAGTTTAGAGATACAAGCTGGGAAAAGCTTTAGAATATTGTAAGTGGAGCTTAATGGGCGGTTCTGGTGGGAACTCAGAAGATGAGCTAAAATATTGCTGATAGGATCATGGACATTAAGATCAGGATGAATCTCAATGAGTTTTTAGTGGAGAAGGAGGCCTTTATTGAATCTTGGACTAGGAACTATTCATTTTGTCTTCCAGCAAAGTTGTCTACTTTTTCCCATGTCCTGAGACTTTCTGTGAAGCTTCATTTAAAAGTAATGGACTAATTACTCTGGCAGAGGAAATTTCAAGAAAATATAGCATTCAGTCAGTGGCATGGATATTGCCGGAAAATTTTAGGCAGATTTACTGGGAGCATCAACAGCAGAAAATAGAGCTAAAGTATTTTAAATACTTGCAGTTTGAACAGAAAAGAGCATGCAAAGCTGGAGCCAAGAAAGGTAAGGTTGTTAAAAATATTGTAGCCCTTAAAAATGTGCTAAGTACTTTGCTCAGAGACAAAATTAAAAATAGCTTAAGGGCACATCAGGAATTTGCAAGAGTATACCTACTACAGGATCAAGGGTGTAAAACAGAAAATTGCTTCAAGTGAGAGGATCCTGCCCATGTGGGGTGAGGGGTCAGGAAGGAGTTTCACCATGTTGATCCATGCAGCCATTCAGAAGCCACTGCAGCCATGATTACAAGTGATCCAGATATTGTATGAACTGACAGCAGACTCTGGTGTCATCCATGGATGCTAGTTCTACTGGAAGGCAGGATGCTTAAATCAAAGGGTCATGGAGGCTTCCACCAAGATTTCAAAGGAAGGCCTGGGAGGCCAGGCAAACTGGAGCAGGGTCAGAATCCCTGCAGGCTGACCCTGAGAGGGTAATGCATAATGCTATGAAGGTGAAGCCAAGGCTAGAATGGAGACCACAGGAATTTAGGGATGCCAATAATTTAGATTATCTATTAAAAAACTCCTCACTGTAGAGATAGCCAAGCTCCAAGAGAGTCATGTACATTTTAACAGTAAAGGGAAATGGTGTAGGTATGCCCATACACTTTGGAAAGTACATCTCAGTCATGGGTTCTAGATGTTCTATGCAAAGTTATGGGACCTGTTTCTCTGGCTGAGTTTCAATCTTCTTTTGGTTCTGTCCCTCTTCTTCCTCCTCCTGCTCCTCCTCCTCCTCCTCTTCCTCCTTCTTCTCATCCTCCTCCTTTTTGTTAAATTGTTTATTTATTTTGTTAAATTATTTATTTATACATGATGGAAGAATGCAATTCATTTCATATTACACATATAGAGTACAATTTCTCAAGTCACTGATTGTACACAAAGTATTTTCACACAATTTTTGTCTTCATACAAGTACTTAGGGTAATGATGTCTAATTCATTCCACCTTTATTCCTACCCCCTTGCTCTCTCCTTTCTCCTCCCTCTCCTTTGCCCTATCTAAAATTCCTCCATTCCTCCCATGCTTCCCCTCCTCTCCATCACCATTATGAGTCAGCATCTTCATATCAAAGAAAACATTCAGCCTTTGGTTTTTTGGGATTGGCTTGCTTTACTTAGCATTACATTCTCCAGCTTCATCCATTTATCTGCAAATGCCATGATTTTATTCTCTTTTAATGCTGAGTAATGTTCCATTGTGTGTATATATGCCAAAGTTTCCCTATCCATTCATCTACTGAAGGGCATCTAGGTTGGTACCATAATTTAGCTATTGTGAATTGTGCTGCTATAAACATTGACATCACTATATCCCTGTAGTATGCTGTTTTTAAGTCCTTTGGGTAAAAAATTAGGAGTTGGATAGCTGGGTCAAATGGTGATTTCATTCCAAGTTTTCCAAGGAATCTTCATACTGCTTTCCAGATTGGCTGCATCAATTTGCAGTCCCACCAGCAATGTATGAGTGTGCCTTTTTCCCCACATCCTCGCCAACACTTATTGTTGTTTGATTATTGATAGCTGCCACTCTGAATGGTGTGAGATGAAATCTTAGAGTTTTGATTTGCATTTCTCTAATAGCTAGAGATGTTGGACATTTTTTCATGTATTTGTTGATTGATCATATATCACCTTCTGAGAAGTGTCTGTTCTTTACCTTGGCCCATTTATTGATTGGGTTATTATTATTATTATTATTATTATTATTAGTGTTAAGGTTTTTGAATGCTTTATATATCCTAGAGATTAGTGTTCTATCTGCTTTGCTAGTGGTAAAGATTTGCTCCCATTTTGTAAGCTCTGTATTCACCTCACTGATTGTTTCTTTTGCTGATAAGAAGCTTTCTAGTTTGAATCCATCCCTTTTATTGATTCTTGGTTTTAATTATTGTGCTATAGGAGTCTTATTAAGAAAGTCGGGGCCTAATTCGACATGATGAAGATTTGGGCCTAGTTTTTCTTCCATTAAGTGCAAGGTCTCTGGTTTATTTCTTAGGTCCTTGATCCACTTTGAGTTGAGTTTTGTGCATGGTGAGAGACAGAGGTTTTAATTTCATTTTTTTACATGTGGATTTCCAGTTTTCCCAGAACCATTTGTTGAAGAGGCTATCTTTTCTACAACACATGTTTTTTGGCACCTTTGTCTGATATAAGATAACTATAGTTATGTAGGTTAGACTCTGTATCCTCTATTCTGTACCATTGGTCTACAGTTCTATTTTGGTGCCAGTAGCATGCTGTTTTTGTTACTATTGCTCTGTAGTATAGTTGAAGGTCTGGAATAGTAATACCACCAACTTCACTCTTCCTGCTAAGGATTGCATTGGCTATTCTGGGTCTCTTATTCCTACCTTTTGGAAAGGATATGAAGCTTCAGACTTGGACTTCTGGGTAATGATGAAACTGTTAAGACAATGGGACTCTTAGAGATGAGCTAAATGCATTTTGCACAGTAAAATGTACAATGAGCTTTTGGAAGCCATGGTGGAATGTTATGGTTTGGTTGTGAGGTGTCCCCCAAAAGCTTTTGTGTTAATTAAGGAATGCTCATAAGTAAAATGATCATGAGAAGTAGATTGTGAGAAATAAAGTGATTATGAGAGTTGTAACCTAATAAGTCCATCATAGTTTGAATGACTGGGTAATAAATGTAGTGGAGTGGGGAATGGCTGGAGGAGGGATCATTGAAAGCATGCCCTAGATAGGTGTATCTTCCATGACTCCTTCCCTGCTCCTCACTCTGCTTCCTAACCCCACTATGAGCTGAGAAGCTTTCCGTCACTGGGTCTATCCACAGTGATCTGGTGTCTCACCATAGATCCAGGGCAATGGAGTTGGCTGTCAATGGACTGAAACTGTGAGCTCCAAACAAAAGTTTCCCCTTTAGGTTTTTCTTGTCAGGTGTTTTGGTTACAAAAATAAAAGCTTTCTAAACAATGTGAGACTATAAACTATTTTGAAGGAAATATGTAATTGAAGTATGTGTTGTATTCATTAAAAATGAAAAGAGAAAACTCCTCTTCCTCCAAAAAATGTTGTCCAAAGAAATTTAATAATATTAAAATGACATATTATAATCACATTTATTTTGTTCCAGAAACTGAAAACTCTTTTAACATTGGAAAACTAATTAATTGTATAACTCATAACATTAATAAAAAATAACATAATTATCATCATAAAATTCAGACCAATTGTTTAATGAAGTTCAATATCCACTAATGATAATAATTCCTAACCAACTAGACAACGGAAGGGATTTCTTTAATTTGATAAAAAATATTTTTAAATGTTCTTTTGCATGCATCACATAACTTAATTTTCAAACTTCCTCTGAGAATAAAAATATGTCAGTAATACTTGGTATAATCACTTCTATTAGACATTTTTATTCTAGGTTCTATATAGTTCTATAAAACAATAGAAAGCAAAAATGTAAAAGGATTTAACAGAAGAAGCGAAGCTCTTCTCATTCACAGAGTTCGTGATTTTAACATAGAAAAATCTGAAAGAACTAACATGTTTAGCAGTGAAATGATGGATTATGAGAGCCTTAACCGAATGAATGCATTAATCCCCAATGGGGATTAACTGGTTGGCAAATGGAGGCAGGTACAGTGTGACTGTAGAAGATGGGCCCCTGTTAGTGTGTCTTTGGGCTATATATTTTGTCCTAATTAAGCAGAGCACTCTCTCTCTCCCTCCCTCTCTCTCTCTCTCTCTCTCTCTCTCTCTCTCTCTCTCTCCTTCCTGGTTGTCATGTCCTGAGCCACTTCTCTCTGCCACAATTCCACCATGATGTTTTGCCTCATCTTGGACCCTGAGGAATGAAGCCATCTCTCTATGGACTGAGACCTTTAAAACTGTGAGCCCCACAATAAACTTTTCCTCTTCTAAAACTGTTCTTTTGGGATCTTTAGGTCACAACAGAGGAAAAGCTGACTAAAATAATATACATAATTAAAATGAATCAACCTATTTAGCAAATTCACTGGCTATGAGGTCAATCTGAAGAGTCATCTCTATATACCACCAAGAAGGGTCAGAGAAAAGGTATTTAAATTTATATACCTAAGATGCTATCAGGTATATCAAATGCATATTATAAATCTAAAAAAGTTGCCCAAGAACTTGTAGGTAAGCTCACAAAATATTAATAGAATAATTAAAAGGATATGATTTTATAAATTTAAGAACAAGAAATAAAAAATGCCATTTTAATAAGATTCTAGAGATATTTGTGTCTGATGTGTGTGTGTATGTGTGAGTGTGTGTGTGTGTGTGTGTGAGAGAGAGAGAGAGAGAGAGAGAGAGAGAGAGAGAAAGAGAGAGAGAGAGACAAAGTGCCAAGTGTAACTAACCTGATCTTTAAATAAAACATGGAAAGCCTATTTTTTTATGGATATTGAGGGTAAATATAGATCTCCTCTGCCCGGAATCCTATTCGAAATGCCCCTTATACAGCAGGAATTGCTTCCACGTTACTCAGATTTATACTTACTGACAGAATTTTAATGCTCTGGCACATTAAGATAAATATTTTTTTTCTCTTCTCCCTCTCTCTTTTTTTATTTCAACCTTGGAGGTTTTTTTTACATTTCCATAATTATCTAAAATGTAACTTTGTAATGTATTCCAAGAAATCATACCCTTCTTCCTAACTTTTTCATTAATATTTTAATTACCTTTATCTTCATTTTCATTAGCTTTTTAAATAAATACAGAATTATAATATCATAATTTTGTTATCACAGAAATCAGAACAATGTAGAGGTATTAGCACAGAGATGAAAATATAAATAAAAACCCAGAATGATCATCAAGAAACAGAACTATACTAACATGGACAATTGATTTACAAAAAAAAAAAAAAATATTCATCAGAAGAGAAAGAGAATAGTCTTTTCAATAAAATAATTTTGTATTAATTGGATATACCTATTAGAAATATACTTTGACTTCTATCTTACCTTCTATTTAAATTTCCTCAATGAATATTTGTAGTCATAAAAAAGACAACATTAAGAGAATATAATTTTGAGCAATATACTAGGCAAAAATGTTGTAATTGTTATAACTAGCAAACTAGTAGTCTTTAGAATGTAAAAGTCATCCTACAAATCAATAAAATGAGAGAAAGGCAATTGACCAAATAAATCAGCAATTTAATTATTAAATGATCAAGAGATAAAAGTAACATTTTTTTTCAAAAGAAAATATCCAAATAGCCAAATTGCAAATTGAACACTTAAAAATACTTCAAAACAACTTCAAGAATGGTTTAAATTAAAAAGAATAATGATGTCATTTGTGGGCAGACATGTGCAGCAAATCAATTCTAGCATACTCCTGTTGTAAGAATAAACTGAAATAGTGCTGAAAAAGAACATAGTCTAGTGGTATCTATTAATTGTGGATATGTCATATTATTTGATGCAGCAATTTGACTCTGAGGTTTATAACCAACAAAACTGTGTACATATGTGCAACAAAACACAATTACAAATAGATTAATACCAGTATTTATAATGTTCTTAACTGTGAACAAGACTGAGTATCTAGAGTTGGATTCATACAATAAATAAAAAAGAGTAATGCAAAGGGGTTGACTATTTTTACCCATTTTAGCCGTAATTTAATATATTTGAATCAAAGGAAACCAGCTATAAGTGAATTGATTGCAAATTTATATTCACATACATTTTTTTTATTTTTGGGATAGCAGGGATTAAACTCTAGGACACTCCGACCCCTGAGCCCATCCCCATTCCTATTTTGTATTTTATTTAGAGAGAGGGTCTCACTGAGTTGCTTATTATCTCACTTTTGCTGAGGCTGGTTTTGAACTTGTGATCCTTCTGTCTCAGCCTCCTAAGCCACTGGGATTACAGGTGTGTGCCACCACACCAGTCTATTCACATACATTTTTTAAAAAGAAAAATCTAATGTGACGTTTGATATCAGAATAAGAATAATATTTGTGGTGTTAAGTAGGGTAATAAATTCTCTTTTTTATTAACCTACACAGACTATACATTTTTAATTTTTATGCTTGGCATTTTGCAATCCTATTTTACTTAAAAAATTTTCATAGTCAAATTAATTTAAAAAACACATTTGGGAAATGTGTTCAAATTTAATAAGTTCCATTACTCACTCCAGAATTTTTGTAAGCCATTAATATACTAATCTGTATTTTCTCTCAAAAGCTGTAGCATACTATATATCATTTTTCAAGTGAGAATGCATAATGGGAAATAGTTCTTTATTCTGAGTTATTTTGCACAGCATATAAAGATCTTTATGATCTCATTCCCACTAACTTTCTTAACCTCTGTTTTCTATATTTCCAGGTTATTTCCTGTATGTAAACAGCACTAGATTACATGTATTCTTCAAGTAAACAGCTATTTCTTTCCTCCCTACCTAACAATACAATGATTCCTCTGCCTGAAATATTTTTCTATCTAAAACAGAGTTAAGTTCTAAGTAATTTCAAGGCTCAAATTATAGTTATCCCTTTCAGAAAGACTATCATAATTCCCCTAGTCTGGTTTAAATGAAATCCTTTTGCTTCTCACAGCAAACTGGCCTGTCTCTGCCATAGCATTTATCATTTGAGTTTAAATTTAGGATATGACTACTACATGGGACTGGCTTATTTCATTTAGCAAAAGTCCTCAAAGTTCATCCATGATACTTTGTATGGTAGGTTGGCCTTTTTTATAGGGATAATAATATTAAATTTTGTGTACATAGCCCACCTGCTTTATCCATTAGTCCATCAATGGACATTTGATTGCATGCATATTTTGGCTATTATAAATAATGCTGCCACAAACATGATAACATGATAGTGAAGGTACTGCTTCCAGATCCTAATTGCATATATATATATACGAATTGCTGGAGCAAGTTAGATAAATATTTTTAATTTTTTGAAGAACGTCTATATTGTTTCCTATAGCAGTTCCACTATTTACTTTCCTACTAAGAGGGTACAAGTATTCCAACTTCTCCACATTCTGCCATGACTTATCTTGTATTGTACATCAGATCTCTACAACTTATTCATCTTACATAACAAACTCCAAACATATTGAAAAAATGTAGCCATTCTGACAAGTGTGAGGTGAATCTCATTGTGGTTTTGATTGCAGTTTCCTGATTATTAGCAATGTTAAGTATCTTTTTTTTTTGGTATAACTATTAAACATTGGCATGTCTTTTGGGGGAAATATCTCTTAAACTTATTTTTGCTCTTTTAAAATTAGGTTACTAGCTAATCTACTATTGAGTTGCAGGATTTCCTTATATATTTTGGACATTAACCCTCTATCAGATACATGGTTTGCAAATATTTTCTTCCACACCATTGTTTGCTTCTTGATTCTGTTGACTCAGTCATAGAGGACAATCACTACATGATTCCACTAACACACAGTATCTAAAATAGTCAAACTCAATAGAAACAGAGAGAAGTTGCCAGGGGTAGAGAAGAGGGGGAAATGGGGAGTTATTCAATATGTATGAATTTTGCTATGTAAGACTAATAAGCTATAGAGATCTGACATACAACATAACCAGTTATAATTAACAACACCACATTGTGCACTTAAAACATTTTTAAGTGAATACATTTCATATTGTTTTATTTCTACAAAAACTATGGGCATGAGGAAGCTTTCAGAGATGATGGATCTGTTTATACCTTGATTGTATTGATGATTTGATGTGTGCATGTTAGAGGGGAGACAAATTTTCACTTTTTAAGGTTTCTGTTTGGGCATGCAAATTAATTTTACATAAAGTGGATTAAGGGCTGTAGCTCAGTTGTAGAGTACTTGCTTAGCATACGAGGGCTCTGGGTTCAATCCCCAGAAATGTATGCACACACACACACACATACACACACACAAAGCATATTAATTTATTTAATGCAAGTTTTATGTGACCCAAAGTACTGGCAAAACCTAATTGTTTTAATACTGGGTTGAACAGAGAGGCAATTAAAATAAGAATTATTTTAATAAATTCTGTTCATACCGAATTCTCCTGGCCTCAGTTGCCCATCTGTGATGAAAAAAAAAAAAAAGAAACATTTATTTGTTCTCAGGATGGGGAGGGCAGCACTCACATAAGAGATTTCATCTCCTGTTTTGAAGAAAAAGAGGGATTACAATGTTTTTCTTACCTGTGTTATTTTTCAAGTGCCTTTAATTAAAAATAGTCAAAATGCTAGGGAAGCATATTTTGGGGTGGTTTTTCCTGAAATCCTTAAATACTTTTGTCCAAATTCATTAAATTATATATATTAAATATGTGCGGTATGGAGTATACCACTTGTAACCCACTAAGATTTTTTTTATAAAATGACTACCCTGAAAATATCTCATTTATCATTGTATTTCAAGCATCTGTAATAGTTACTGCATATCAAATGTCAAATGAATGAATGTTTTTCATTTAGAAAACAAAAAAAAATTATAACCTTATTCTTCACTTGTAAAGTGGGAAAACAGAGGTCTATCCAAGGTATTGTTGCTATAACTTTATGTTTATTTACAATTAGAGAGATGTACAGCCAAGGTCAAAATTTAGGTTTTTATATTTCCAACACATTACTGTCACCTTCATTGTTCATGTAGCAAGAAGCCCAGTGCATATGAACATATTGAGACTCTCACTTCATTTCTACATTGATGCAACATTTCTTTGGCAATGGAGAAAACATTTCCAGCTGCAGATTTCCTTACAGATAAGGAATTATATATTTCCTATGTGCCTGTGTTTTTGTCTGAGTTGCTCTGTCAGCACATGAATGACTATGAAATATGCTAAGGAAACACACCAATGACAGATCAGACCTGTATCTGTACATTCTCAGAGTTAGTATGAGTATTAATTGATTTAATACACATAAAGAGTTTAGAACAGTGCCTGGCTCATCATAAAGCCCAGATGAATGTTAATTATGTCATCATTTTCTTTATTATATAGTTAGAGGTTTTTTCTTTTTTCTTTTCTATTATGGAAACAGCTTTAAAGAAGCATAAAAAAACACATGGTGTGTTTGTGTTACTGCAAGCAGATGCTATATTGAAATGAAGGTTAGGTAATAAATTGAGTTTCAGTACTAAAATGATCTGAATGAAGAATGAACAAAGAACCTTAAATTAACTTCCAATCCCTGCTTGTCATTGTGCTTATGTGTGCAAGGGCTTATGTGTGCCTGACAAGCTGGAACGTGGCCACGTCCATAATAGCGCCCCAACTTCCTTTTATATCTCCTGGTATGGTTGAAATGAAACTTTGTTACAATGCTTAAGTACCATTGATTGCTTGTAAATATAAGAGAGAATGAGGACTTCGAAGGTTGAAATAGCTGCATTTTTAAAATAAATTAAAAAGTGCCAATATCTCTAAAACCTTTGAACTATTTGGCTTTCATCATAGCCTCAGGGGCATTCAGAAAACTGCACATGAATTGGGAAGTATTATATTCATGCAAACAATTTCTTATGTTAAAATAAGGAATTTGATATTATCTAGATCAAAGAACTCTTATGAAGGGTCCTTTTTATTCTTTTATAAATGATTTGTAGTCCCTTTTAACATGGTGTACATTAAGAATCTTTGGTTCAAAAGATGTGGTTATGAATTGTACAAACCAGTTGCAAAACAAATTAAGCATGATATTGTGGCTCTATCTCCAAAGAAGAACTAGTAATATTCATTCAGCTTCTAATTTGATATAAATGATATTTACCTTACAAAATAAAAATGGATGAATTTAATGACATACAAATATCTATTATTAGTTACAAAATGTTTGTAATAAAAAAATGTTATCAATTGACCTGCATTTATTAGTACTCTCCTCAAATAATTGTTTTTCTTTTCATTTTTATGGAAATCTAGTTATTATATGCCACATACTGCTATTATTTATCAATGTATCTTTTCCAGTGGTTAATTTATGTTTTGTTATTAGTAGAATCATATTCTGAAAGATATGCTATAATTTTATATTACATACTATTTTATATAACATAGTTTTTAGCTTCCTTGGGCTTCCATAACAAAATACCACAAATATAATGGCTTATTACAATTGAAATTTAGAATTTCAAAAGTTGTAGGATAAGCCCTTTTAATCTGTTGACTCAAATTTATATACATTTCACACAGAAGTCATTTGTTGCACAGGCACGTATCCTCAAACTTTGGAAGGAATATTGAGTATTAGAAGATGAAACAGTCCAAGAAGGTTGCTGTAAGAAAATACCATGAACTGAGTCACTTAAATACTAGAAATTTATTTTCTTATGGTATGGGAAGCTGAAAATCCGAGATCAGTTCATTATCATATTTGGTTCCTCCTGAAGCCTGTCTTCCTGTACAGCAGATGGCTGCCTTCTAAGGGGGTGCTCCTGTAGGTTTGAGAGTGACAGAGAAAGAGAGAGAGAGAGAGAGAGAAAGAGAGAGAGAGAGAGAGAGAGAGAGAGAGAGAGAGAGAGAGAGAGAGAGAGGTGTTAAGGGCTCAACATATGAATTTCAGAAGGCACAAATATTCATTTAATAATAGAAGGCATTGAACAAGTTCTTTCAGAGCAACAGCTCTGTTAAAAGATTTTTAAATAACCTTTAATAAACATGTTTTTGATTTTTTCTTTGTTGTTATTGTCTACAAAATTTAATTAGCTTCACTCTATTTTATGGGCACAAAAAGGATCACTTATTACTAGGTAGGCATCTCATAAAAGCATGTATCATTGAGGTAAGACTGAATTAAAGAGGATTGTATGCAAGCATTTGAGTATCTATGGATAAAAGGGCATAATTGCATTTCCTAGAGAGAGGGACTGTAGCTTTTATAAGATTCTCAAAAAAGTATGTGAATGTAGAAGAAGAAAGAGGAGGGAGAGAATGTGGATGAGAAGTAAGAAAGAAGGAGAATAAGAAAATGATGAAAGAAGGAGTTACCATGGTATAAAGTTTCTTAGGTATTAATGAAGAATCTCTTTTGAAACGAACAAAAACAATGATTATAATTTTGTATCCATCAGGGGTGTTAAAATTCTTTCCTGTGGATTGTTGTATGTTTATTGAGGGGTTGTACTGATTTCCTTTGAATTTTGCTTTGCATATTTATTTTTAACAATCCTAAAAGCTCAAATAATACATAATTGATACACAGATGTTGCATGCCAAAGTTTAATAATTTGCATCAATCAACTCAGTATCTTGTGGAACTGAATAGTGAAATTTCTAAAGCTATCACTCACTGAAAATTATTCTAAAGTTGTAATATAAGATGCCACTGCACCTTGTGTTACAAGGCATTTTCTTAGGGAATACCTATCTGAGTCAGGTATTTTGGATATTATACCTACCTCCCATCCCCAAAGAAGAAAATTCCTTTAAATAAGACTTTACTATAAACTCTCAGTTTCTGTAAGTCTGAAGTGAGAGCTTATTTAATTGAAGAGCTACACACAGTTCAAAGTATACCGAATCAGAACACAGTTTATTTACTTCATTCATCATTATGTTACCCATAGTATGAGCCTTGTCTCTTTTGCTGCAGAAAGAATATACCAGTTTCATGGACTGGGGAAGGAATATAGAATGCACAGTGTTAGGGGTCAAATTGTTTTTCCACAAAACCCATCTGTTGAAATCATAAACCCAGTATCTCAGGATGTGGCTGTGTTTGGAGAAAGGTCTTTATGAGGTCAAAATGAGGTCACTAGGGTGACCCTTAATCCAGTATTATTTTGTGTCTTTATAAAAAAAGAAAATTTGGAGACAGGCATGCAGACAAGGAGAACACCACTTGGAGATGAAGGTTGAGATGAGAGTGATAGATCCATAAGCCATGGAATAGCAAAGATTGCTGGCGGGCAGCTGTAGGCAGGCAGCACCACATAAAAAATAAATAAACAAACAAATAAATAAATAAAGATTAAAAAAAGAAAACCAGTGCATGGTTTTTCATCTTTACAGCCTTCAATCATATCACTTTTGAGCCCCCACTGCATCAAACATAAAAAGTAAACCGTTGTTGCCAATTTCTCAGCATTCGGAGGTTTATGATTAAACTGAGTTTCTTCTTGATTTCTCCAACATTGACTGTGCTTTTGCAGGTCTGATAATTTGGTATAATTTCTTTTTTAACTTAATACTTTCTACTTCCAAATTTTCTTCTTTACTTTTACCCAATCTGTTTAAGCTTGTAGGTTGAGGTCTTCAGAAAATTTTCCTGGGTTTTATGGAAGGAAAAGGCCTAGATTTCTATATTATGTCCTCTATTTTTGAAGTTTTCTTTAAATGACTTAGAAAATGAAAGCATTATAATTTATTCATGTGAAATGAATTTATCCAATACTATATTTATTTTATTTATACTCTATTTTATTGAAAAGAGGATTTTTTTGCCAAAATGTTCAAAATCAACTAAACTATAGATTCTGTGCAAAAACTTCTTTGACACTAATAATATCAAAAAAAAACCCTGGTTTTCAGTTTTGCTTTTTATTACATTGTGCATTTATCTTAAAGAATTTTTCATTCATTCTTAACCTTAACTGTAGGAATTTTCAACCACATATAAAAGTAGAATTATGTGATGACATTAACTCCAGTGGTCCATCACCCAACTTTAATTGTTAGCAGAAGTTTGTCAATATTTTTTTCATCAATTTCTCTATAACTCTCAATGCTATAATCGAAGTTTTATCTTCTTTGTATTTTTTTTAATTTTTAAATTGACATATAAAATTGTATGTGGTTGTGGGATACCAGGTGATGCTTCAAAACATATGTAAGTTGTGTAATGTTCAAATAAGAACAACCGTATCTATTGACTCAAATATTTCTTTCATAATCTTTTTGTACATATTCATGACTCAAAGTAGTCAAGTGTGTTGAATTTCCAAACACAACAGAGCCCTCAGGCTTAACTAGCTCCTCATCTTTAGCTGTTAACATTAACTTCTATCATTCATCACAATAACTGTTAGAATTAAATAAAAAATGGAATAAACCTGAGGATAACAAGTACAATACAGAAAAAAATGGATATGATATTTTTGCCTCTCTCAAGTACCTATGGCTTTACATTGACAGAACTTTGTATTACTAGATGACATATAAGTTATTAGATATTTAATTTTATCCGAATGATATTTTGATTTTATATAGTTTTGTCAGTTAAATAAAAGAAGTAATGAAAGCATCACTCATTCATTTATTTATCTTTAGTAATTGGGAGAATCACTACTCATGATGGTTTTGTGGGATGATCTACAAAGATGATCACTTGAGAAATAGCTAACTGGATTGAAAGTTTTATATTCTACAGTAATTGAACACTTTTTCTGTTCATTCAGATTACCTATTCGACATATTGATCTGATCATGCTATCAGATAACTAACCAAGATACTAAAATAGACAATCATCAACTTATTACCAAATCAACATGCACCTATGTTTCAAATTTGTTGAAAATTCTCAAAATATAATTCCCTCACTGCTAAGCTCCCTTAATCATGTGGGGAGACTATTTTTCCTCTATAAACTCTTCCATTTCCTAAGGCATATTTGATGAAACTAAGAATCCAATAAAACTATTATTCTTCCTTGAGTGATTCTATTATTGTATTAGACTATGCTATTTCTGGGCATGATGCTTTCAAAGTCAACTATTTGTTTTTTTCTTTAAATATCTCAAAAATGCAATGTTTGTGTCAATCTTGGGTCAGACTAGGGTAAACCAAAATACTGTTTTCAAAGTATATTTTCATTCCAGCATTTCTTCTGTGGTTATCAAATTGGATGCAGACTTCATTTCCCTTCTTAGCCACATGTGTGTTTGGTGAATGTCTTTAAATGGTTGCTGAGATTGTCATAAGCACAGTTGTAATGATCCTATTCTAAAAGAATTATGCATAATTAGGTCATAACAAGAGCTAAGTATATGGCATAGGAAAATTACTCAATGGCAGGAGAACCTCTAAGCTAAGGCCAAACCCTTTATTAGTTCTCTTTGTTTATAAAATGTGGTCACTGTGGCTTTATGTGAACCTTGTAGAGGCTGCTTAAATCTTATGAACTGAGAGCTGCATTGTAATCTACCTACCCATGTTTCTGTATATCTGTGTCTACCAGTCAACTTTCTCTATTTATCATCTCTTATCTATCAATTGATGCATTGACAGTGGACTCATTTTTCCTTATCATCATGTTTTCTAGAATTTCAGTATAGCTATTATCAATAGATCATATTTAACATATCTTATAAAGATACCTATAATCTGTAATTTATTTTATTTTATTTTATTTTTCCAGTTTATTGACATCAAGACAAATGACAGTTTTACATATTGAAGATGTATGAATATTTTAATATATGTACACATTATGAAATGATTACTGCAGGTAAGTAAATTCACATATCATTCTCTCACCACATAACACATTTAAATTTTGTGGGGAGGTGAGTTAGAGCACTTTAAATCTATTTATTTGCAAATTTCGAGTATGTAATACAACATTATTATTATATATTTACCACACTGTATATTGGATCTCTAGAACTTTCTTATGTCATGATTGAAAATGTATACCCTTTGACAAATATCTCACCTTTCCCCACTTGCAATCCTCAGGTGTCCACTGTTTTATTCTGTTTCTATGAGTTGAACTGTTTTAGATTCCACATAAAAGTGAGATACTGCATGTGGGAGACCAACCTTGCACTTGACTGAGTCACACTCCCCGGCTGGGTGCTGAAGCGCTCAGTCACAGAAATGTGGCAGAGCTTTCCCCACCATTCTTGGGTTTGAGGGTCAATGTCTCCTGCGTGGGTGTGTCTTGCTACAGCCCCATGGATGGAGCTATGCTCACCTGTTCCTTTGTAATACAACCCCTTGCCCTGTTTAGGATAGAATCTTCCATGGAAGTGCCTCCTGTGTGTCCCATTCTCTTACTGTGCCCTTGGGTGTGGTCTACCCAGGTGTCAGTCAACCTGCTGACAGTGGACATCATGAAGATAGACTCAGCTCCCTGAAACCTGACCCCTTGCCTCATTTGAATAGCTTTTCCTCAATAAAATGGGTCAGCACTTGCTCTGTTCTCTCTCTTCCTAGGAACCCTTAAGGTCAGAGAAGCTGCCACAGCTACCCCAAAGTAAAAGGTATTTGTGTCTCTTGTGTGGTTATTTTGCGCATCCCAGTTAGCCCAGTTCAACTGGAGTAACCCCTGAGCCTTTTAGTAGTGAGAACAGAAACTCGGCAACTGCAGTATCGTCTTCCTCCATTAAAAATGTGTTTTCTGTTGATTTTAGAAGTTTGAATTGCACTGTTGCATACTGTTACCTTGGTTTCATGAAATTGATTGTTTGTATGTATGGAATTGATATCACAAAATATAAAAATGGAATATAAGAAGTATCTATTTCTCTTCCTTCTCTAACTTTGCAATCTTGACATCTGCTTATGACATTTTTTTGAGTGCTTCAATTTTTTTCTTCTCAGGGCTCTTCTTTATACTTCCATTTTCTGTTTCTGCTGTATAAAGTTGACTCTATCTTCTTTACAACCATTGCATCCAGTGCAACTGTTGTTCACTTGCTCATTTATATGATGATGATTATTTTTTTAAAAAAGTATTTTACTTATTTTTTTAATCTTATTTTTTTAATCTGAACACAACACAATGCCTTTATTTTTATGTGGTGCTGAGAATTGAACCCAGGTATATGATGATTATTGATTTTAAGAATTACCCACTAGGTCATAAGCTACTTGCAGACAGTGACACCATTTTAATGAACTTTTATTTATATTATACATGGAATAGTGCCCAGAAATAATGAACTTTAAAAAATGTTTGTTGATTATTGTTTCTACATGTATGCTTTATTTATCTAGTTTTATTTGTAAAAGAAAAGTAATGAAAACTGTATCTTCCCTCTGTTGTTTAACAAGGAGTTCTCTGACTACTGGTTAGATTTTCATGAGATGAGAAAAAGAAAGCTAATTCAATTCTGTAAATATCTTGAAGCTTACATGCATTTTAAATGGGCAGAAAAATCATCATATATTGAAACAATGCTATCATCTAAGTCTCATTCAATATTTCCTAGAAAATAACATTTTATATAATGTCTTCTTAATAATATATATCTATTCATAAAAGTATGGATATTATGTATTTCCTTCTTCTATGATTACATCCAGTTTATTAACATTTGTACTAACTCAATCACTCTAAGTTGGGTGCAGATATCTTCTTTAGAAAGACTTATTCAAAGTTTATTAAATTTTATAGCTTTGCTTGTATAATATTGGTTTAATCAAGGTCCTACTAAGACACTATATATATTATATACGTATATAATATATACGTATATAATATATATTTATTTATATATTTATATGTGTATGTTTTTATATGTGTATATTTAATGACAGAGGATATTCATTAGGAATTTGCCTTTACAAAATTGTTGTGCAGAATTATGGAGATGAGAAAATCTCATGAAGTCTTCCTGAAAACTGGAACCTTGGGATGCCATTAGTGTAGGCTCTCCAAATCTGAAGCCCCAGAACCAAAGAAGCTGATAGTGGAATTTCCAGTCCAAGGTGGAGTACCTGAGGACCTGTGAGACTGTTGATGAAGTGTTGGAACACCATGCCTGAAAATCCTAGGGTTCTGATATCTAGACCAGAAGGGGGAGAGTGTCCAAATTCCAGAGAGGGAGAGAGAGGAAATTTTCCTTCTGTTTTTTTTGTTCTATCCAGGTCCCCAGCCTCTTGGATGGTGTCCGCTCACATTAAGGGTTGATCTTCCTCACTCAATCCACAAATGATCTTATTTCCTCATTCCAAATCATCATAAAATTAAACACTCCTCAATTTCTATGACTTTTCTAATCATCTGTTTCACCCTTTTTCATATTAAAATCTCTCCTATATTTTATAACGTCTCATAAACTGATGTTTTCAAATAACCGATTTAGATAGGTGGGTATGTGGACATATTAAATTTATTCATTCCTGTTTTTATTTGATACATTCTAATTTTTATGGATTTTTTTAATATGATAACACAAATAAGCAAAACACTCTGAGTTGTTATTTCAGTCATACTATCAAATCATCCCAAAGTATGGCAAAATTGACCCTTCACTCACATATTTTAAGAAGCTTAAGAAAGTCTTTCCTAAAAATTCACTCTTTGCTTCCATGTTGAATATTAATAGGTTGATAATGTAGGTCAAATATATAACTATTTTAAATTTAAGAAGGGTACATAGTTGAGGTATTTTGAATAAATAAAAAATGTATTAGAGATACTTGTAAAAAAAGAATCTGCAGGCCCACTCCAAACTTACCATATTGTTATCTCTGTTTGGAATATCTCACACCTTCTACAGCAGAGTCTATTTTCGGAATTGAAAACCAGTTTGGTCACAGCACAAGTGGGATGACTGAAGTCCTGGGTAATGGGGTATAAAATCTTTCCTATCTAGGTCACTGATTGATTTGAAACTGTCACCAAGGTAGGTAGAAAAACAGTGATTGCTGCCACATAAGAATTGTCAAATCATATGAAATGAGAATATGGTCTCAATTCTAACAGATGTATCTCCCCATCTATTTACCTAATGCATGCTTACTCTTTCTCGTACGTACACACACACACACACACACACACACACACACTGACTTCTTAGGCCAGGCCATTTTAGAGCAGAATAAAATTATTCTGAGGGTGATTCTTCTGCTCTGAAATTGTAGTGCCGAATAGAAAGTATTATGTTAAATTTGTCCTAACAGCGTCATCAGGCAATTTCTGTTCTGGAATTAAATTGATCCACTTTGCCAGGGGAAACTTCTAAGCTCTGATTATTATACCATTAGATTCTAGTAAGATGAAATAAGTTTTTGTGCTTTAACTATATGGCCCTCCAATACTATTTAATATTTGAAGGAAGCAACATTTTATCTGAATGATTCTACTAAATAAAAACGGGACAGGAATTTAGTTTGATCAGCAAAGAGTGTAGAAATTTACTTAAGTAGTAAAGAATGTGACTGTCAGACTTTGGTATTATGTTACACCTCATGGTTCAGGCATCTCGTTTGCCTTAAATGGTTTCACAAGCAGGAGGGTGACCCAGAGCAGAATTGCAGTGGCTGCACAGAGTGCAGCTAAACAGCAGATTTAATGAGGTCGGAATTTCATACAATGCCTCATTCAAAGAACTCAGACAGCAGGGAGAGGAGTTGTGGTGAATTGCTGTTGCCTGTGGCTTTGCATCAAGAAGCAAAACCTTTCTCCACAAGTAGTTTATAAAAGTTCAAAAATAGATGACAATTACATTCAGCTTTAAGATTCAAACATTTGTCAGGGAGGAGGACTTGTGTGTTTCCATTGCTAGAATTAAGGAAGTTGGCTCATGAACTAAAAATACAGAACTCTATTTACTTCTTTAAAGTCAAGAAGGATCAAATGTATTTCCAGAGAGATTCTGACATACTTGAAAATTATTCTTTGTTTTCCCACTTTACATCTTTGCAGCACCTATCACCTTATATTACATTTTTTTGCTTGTCTGTCTCTTCTACTTAACTTTAAACTTCTTGAAGACAAGCATTAGGGTACTTTAAATAGTTAATACATGATGGCATACTTTGTGTTGAGTGAATTCATCCTGTAATTCATTCCTATACTCTATACTAAAAGGAAGAATGAAAAGCTCTGGCATTTTTCCTCTTATTTCCTTAAGTATGAAGGTAGGAATTCAATAGACAGCCTATCACTTTTATGAGGCTAATTACCAGATTTAATTTTGCAAATTCAATATTGAGTTTCTATGAAATATCTTTTCTTTTGTCCTCCATTTAAAAAAAAATGGTTCCAGTTTGGCCATTTTTATTACCCATCATTTCAGATTCGGGAATAAACCCACCATTGCAAAAACACACCTTTAGTAGGTGTGTAGGCTGTTGATATTAAGCTTAAGAACATCTTCTTATATTAGAACTCTGTGTCTCTGGGCATTTCTATGTAATTGTCATTCAACCTTGAACCGTACTATCTAAAAAAACTCATATTGAACTGGAGGGATTAGGCTAGGTTGATCCTAAAATCTATTATCTAAATTTGGATGTTTTTGTCTAAAAAAAGAAAGAAAGAAAGAAAGAAAAACTGCCAGAATACTGGGAGGTTACATAATAGACTACTGAGGAAACAAACAGGAGATTCAGGTCACCTTGGGTGCAAGCACCCTGTCCCAGAGCACAGCATGAACCATTCCAGATAATGTCTATTTTTGTTTTCTAGCCTCTGCCTTTATGCAAAATCTTGATTTAGGTTTGAAAGGAAGTATGAAATGTCATTTCATTTTTTCTAGAAATAAGTAAGATGATTTTCTACCTTGGTGGTGTCATTAAGTAGTGGTCTTCATATTGGGGTTCTTTCTAAGAACATCAGTGTAGATGGTTATCACTGAGTTAATTTATGGCTCCTCACATTCTAATGTTACTCTTTCCTAGCATGACATTGATTGTCTGTTTTACTTAAATACCCTTTCCTAGTTTAATTAATACTCATATAAAAATATCTACTCATTCATTTCATCAGACATTTCAAATTACTATTCATATCACGGATAGCTTCATTAAGACCTTAATTCACTCGAGTAGTTCTTATGTTTCCCTATCTTATAACTATTTCTGTTTTTTTTAAATGACAAATTAAGAACAATACATTTGTTCTTTGTAGAATATTATCAAATCAGATATACAAGAGATTGATAGATTTAATGGCAATTTTCATGTCTTTATCTCTGCCAAATCTCTACTATCTTCAAAGAATGCATTGGTCTTGAGAAACTATATAAAGTGAGTTTCAGTAAGAAATAATAAACATTTAAAAAGGACTTTTATTCACATATTTAATGTAAGCAATACTTGAAAGTTATTTTCAATACCCATCCCTAATATGCATCATTAGGAGGAAAGAAAAGAATCTAAACTATCCAACAAAATAAGATTACTTACTCTAACATTTTTAAACATAGTTAAAATGTTATTCTGGACACCACATTTTTCAAAGTTAGGATGGAAAAATCTTGCAGGGAAGAACTATTTATTTTAGATGTGATATGCCTTGTTCAATATTGTAGTAAAGGCTTATTTTGTCAAATACTGTCTTGAAAAATGTACTAATTATGGGAAATCATCATCTTACTTCATTTTAATTATTATTTGCTAAAATATAGTCTACTTCCTCTTAACAAATTAAATTTTAATAGTAGATGTTAGGCTGATTATTTTTCAGTAGCATGTCTCTTTTCTTCCAGTAAATACACAGAAGAATGTTGATCATGATGCCTAATTAAAATAATGAGGTTATTCTTAACTAATTTTTTCCTGAAGCTGAATGCCAGAGCTGAACACATAACATAAAGATATTTCCTGCAAGATTATACTTATCATTTGCTTTGATTCTTAAATAATGTATATTTGTAGGTTTTCATTACATTGAATTGTTGCAAATTAAGAATGAGATATGTATAAAATTCACCCAACTAAATTATGTTAAATTAATATCACTTTAATTTTATTTAACGATTTTCCATAATTTTAATAAGATGAATTCTGGGATTTATTTGTCTCCTTTTTTTTGTATTCCTCAACTGCATATTAACAGGTACATGAGAATTAAAGAATAATGTGGAATTTTTTTCCAAACTTATGATTTGACTAGTTGGTCCACTAATAAGGACAAACATTATTTCTGAAGTAATGATTTCTGACAAGTCTCTAAAAATAGTAAACTTAGGAAGCTCTCAAGTTTGGCAGAAAAAGTTTAAAGTGAATGAGAAAAAAATTCATCAAATGTATTGTACTACCAAAGGTGTAACAGAATTTTAGTGTTAACAATGAAATGACTCTGATAATATTAGGTTAAACCAAGTGCCAAAAAAGATTTTTAAAAATTCTGAATTAAATTACTGTTGATTTGGTAAGCCTTGAAAAAGTTGGGGGTTTAACTTTGTGAAACGAAGAAGTTGGTCAGTGCCTATTTCCTTAAATATTCATATGCTCTATTACTCTGAAATATGTACCCAGGAGAAACCCTTGCATATGTCATATGAGGACTTGTCAAGAAATGTCTAAAAGCAAAACCTGGAAATAACCTGCACGCCCACCAGGGCACAATGGGTAAATGAACCACAGGCTACTCTCTGCCTGGTATCTACTACAGCAGTCAAACTCAATGAACTATAACAATGTGTCATAATGTAGATGAATCATAGCAGTAAAATCACAGTAAAACTTTTTCAACAGCTTTACAGAAACTGAGAGCCAATGACTCAAGAACCTGTGTCACCAAAGGCACAAAAGCCTGAAAAGCCAATCTGTAGGCAAGTCGCTGGTGTCAAGTTTTTGGCTTTCAAGACAAATGAAAGAATAGCTAATTTTGAAATATGTTGAAATATGTAATTAAAAATAATATTTGATGATAGAATACTATAAAATTTTCAGAGTGGATGGTTTTGAAAACTTCCCTAAGTAACAAAACACATTAAACTGAAATCTGCCCTTTTTCAGTGTTGAGTCTATCACAACCCTATCAGCTGATTCAAATCAATGTGCAAAATCCAGTTAATATTATAATATGTTCACCGAACGCAGGTATAATATTTTAGAATTTTGTCCAGACTCTAATATTTTATTTTAATGTATTTGTATACTATAAACAGTTCACAAATGATATTCTTCAAAAAATAGAGTAGTGATTTGAAAATATTTCTTAATAAGAAAATTTTAAATATATGTATAAAACTAGCAGATCCTTTCCCAAGTCTCAGGGAGTAAAGATTTTTTTTTAAATAAAAAAAAAAAATATATCTATTAATACCCAGAGTTCTCTGTTTGGAGCAAAAATGTTTTATCCTATTAAATACAATTGGAACTTAGCTACTGGATCTGAAACCAAAATCGTTTTCCCCCATTTGGAAATTAGTGAAAAAATTCAGAATGAATTTTGGTTAATGAGCATTTATTTCACACATAGTGAATGTAGAGAAATGTGTGTGTTACAACAAACACATAATTTAGTTTCTCTTCCATTTTTTTTCCTAACAAAGAAGCCTAGAATTTCTTTATTTTTACCAAGGTGTAAAATAAAATGCTACAGTACTACGAATATGCCATACAGATGTCATTATCTCTTTAGTCTTGGCAGAACCAGCCCTAGGCAAGATTGTGATGGAGAGGATTGACACTGACAACCCTAGACCTACTTTAGGCAGTTTTTCTCCCCTCTTCAGAGTACTTTTTTTTTTATTTTATTTTTTTGCATCCTTAAGGAACTCTATATTATTGTGAAATTCTCTGACCCCTGCCAATTAAATCTGCTTTCAGCAAAGGGTTCAGTCTCTCTTGTTCACCCCTCACTGTCAATTTAAGGAAAGGTATTACTTTACCAGGATTCTTGACATTTTAAGCCATCTTTCTAATTGTGGAATTGGTGGCTTTTGTCCTCTGGAAAGCCAAATCAACTATTTAAGCAGATTTATCTTCTAAAGTAAAAGTCATAGCTTCTCTGGCTTTGTGAGGAGAAAAAAAAAAACTTACCAAAGAGTCATTTCTATAAGTAAACATGACTGATTCAAAGATTAATGCCCAATTAGTAATTCCTAGGTCACCAATTAAACCCCTGACCACTCAGTCAATAATGATGGCAGCTACTGTATTCAGGGCTTATCATTGTTTGCAGATTTGTCTCTTAGCTTTATGACCAGTACAACACACTGCTCAAACTGAGCCCTGTCAACCTTGATTATTTCATGCTACAGTACCTCTGCTGCTACTGTCATTTCCTGAGTATTAATATTGACTCAAGTCTACTATGTTGTCCCTCCTTAGAGCCTTTTTTCTCCCTACATTTGATAGCATTATTTGCACTCATTCACATTGTCAAAAGGCAACTAATTTTACACTCAACAGTCTTCTGTGTCCTTCATATAATCATAATCACATCTGAGAATCTAACTTCATTGTTCTGGTTTATTAACACTGGCTACTCTAACATCTAACTTAAATCCTTTCCTAATTTGTCTAGATTATAAACTTTGTAAAGGGAAGATATACAGAAGGTCTGTGTGACCCATTCATTCTCTAAGCAACCAAGGGGTATTCAGTAGTAGATTTTTCAGAAAATGAAGGCAAAGAGAGTATATTCCTTTTTATTGATATCACCTTTTAAATTAAGACGCAGGGTCTGGAGAAAAACAAAATCCTCTTGTTAAACCATAAACACACCCTAGACAAAAGTGAAGGTAGCATCTTGGGATTGCAAAGATTGTAAAGGAAGCATATTTGCCATGAGGAGGGATATTAAGTAAGCCTAGGAGGGATATACAGTAGGAAAATAGCACTAAGAGGATTTTCCCCCCTGCTTTTGTATCTATATTATCCACAGGGGAAAGTGTGTGCAAGTTTATACTATATGAGTATTCCTACTTAGAAGTAGATCTGAACTATATAATAATTAAATAATACATTCCCTGCCCCACCCCAGGAAGTTCAGATAATAGGCTTCCTTGATTTAGGGAAATTTTTCAAAGACTTGAGAAGCATTCCTTCTTACTTTAGCTAATTCTTTTAATAGACACATACAAACAAGATTATTAGCTCACAACATCAAGTTTAATTTCCACAGCTTTTTCTTGGTTTAGAACTTGTGACCCGAAAGTGGAAAATTCTAGATTGCATTCAATATCTGCTAAGCCATCCAACTTTCTGTATATATTATGAAATTGTATTAGAATATATGAAAATCAGCCTCATTTAAATTATTTATTTTAATATACTTTCAAAAATGAAATTGAATATTAAATGTTCTAGTACATGACCTCCAGATGTACTCAATATAAAATTGATAAAGATGGAATATAATTAAATATTCGTTCATTAAGAAAATTACAGATGGCAGCAGCAATGTAAAGAAATGTATTAAGTAAGGTTACATTAGTTTTTTTTTTTTTTTTTTTAAGGCCTCTAGTGCAATTATGATTATAAACACTGGACGTGGAACAAATTTTTTAAACATGTCTGCAGAAATTCATTTTAAGGTTAAAACGTTGATGGATAATTATGCTCAGCTCTTCAGTCATTGCTTCCCTTAGGCCTGGCTCCAAGTTGGAGAATCATAACTTATGTGTTTAAACTTGTCAGTTTAAAAAAGACTACTTCTTCTTCTTCTTCTTCTTTTTTTTTTTTTGTCTGAGTGATCTTAAAAGGTTTGGTAATTATATAGCTATCTAAGACCAGAATATGATTTAGTGCTATTTTAATTGTAGTGAGTTTTGACTTTCATATTTGTGCAACATATACTTCATCTCATCAAATCATCAAACAATAGACCTTCTTTTTTTTTTTTTTTTTTTTTAGGTTCACTACCATATCCAACAGCCAGTCACCAATCAAAGAATATAGCTGGCCACTGTCTCCTTTAAAGTCCCTACACATAGCTGAGTTGAAGAAGCCCTTCTTTCCTCTAGGAAACTGCATGTCTAGGGAGCTCAACTTGCATCAACATGGGGAACACACCACCATCCCACCATCTTTCCTGTTGCAATCCTCTTCCTCTCCATTTCCACATTCCTTTTTAAAGGGGATTTGGCAATGTTTGTGGAATCCTAAGCATGTGGAAGAGCTGATCTCTACAAAGAAGATGTAAAGTGAGACACAAAGTGAGACATGTATACATAGTTGAATATTAGTATCAGAGTAACAATTAAAAGAGTATTTAAAATCTTAGGTAATGTACAAATGCAAAGTTTTGGGCAAAACAACACATATAAACCTTGTGAAAATCTTTCTAAGGAAATTTTTATGATATTACAGAGCCAACCTACTCAAATGTATTAACGCTAATAAAAAAGATATAAAAGATACTTAATTAAATAGCTTTCTTTTCATTCTTTGTGTATGCATAAATATTTAAGTTCTATACCCTCAATTGAATGATTGTATTATAAAAGTAATTATTTTTTATTTTTAAATTATGGGAATAAAAAAATATTTAATAATATGTTATTTAAACATCAGGTGTATCAATTTGCTAGGGATGCTGAACACTGAGTGGCTTCAACAACAGAAATTTATTGCCCTATAGTCCTGGAGGCCAGAAGTAGGTAGCATCAGTATTTCTGGGAGTTGAAGAAAGAGTCTCTTTCTATCTTCTCTTCTCGGCTATAGATGGCCATCTTTTCCCCATGTCCCTTCACGTTCTTTTCCTTCTATGTATGTCTTTATTGTACAGATTTTCATGTTTTATTAAAATACAATTAAAACAATTAATTATTAAATATCAATAAATATTAAATATTATTATTTTAAAGATCTTATTGAATTAGGGCCTACACTAAATTTCTCATTTTTAACTTGATTATCTCTGGAAAACAACAACAACAAAAAAATCTATCTCCAAATAAAATCACAGTTTGAGGTATGCAAGGTTAAGATTTCCACATAGGAGTTCAGGAGATTGCAACATAATTCAATCTATATCAGGCTTACTGACATAAAATTAATTCTCTTAATTATAAACAAATGTAATCATTATCACAATCAAGATATAGAATAGTTCCATCACTCCAAAATATTCTCTTGAGCCTCTTAGAAGTCATCCATCACCATAATGCCAGCGTCTGGTAACCATTGATTTGTTTTCTGGCCTATGGGTTTTGTCTTTGTAAGAGTGTCATGAGCATGAAATCACATATGCATAGCTTACTAGAGTCTGGCCTTTTTCAGTAAGAATGCTTTTGAGATTCAGCCACATAGCTTCATGAATCAGTAGGTCATTCCTTTTTAAAACTGATCAGTATCATGAATTTCCAGCAGTACTGAATGAATGTACCACAATTTGTTTATCCATTCATTTATTTATTTGAATTATTTTTGGTTTTTTTGGTGCTCCAGCCACAAGAAAATTGCATATTTCATTTTATAAGAAACTACTACTTTATTTTCCAAAATTGTGGTACAATCCGGCATACTAACTAGCAAGTTATGAATGTCATAATGACTTTTTTTATTCACTAAGGACTTGTATTTTCTCTTTGGTTTGATTGTTAAAATTGGCTATTCTAGCAGGCTCTTTCTGATGTTTTATTGTGGGTTTAGTTTAAATCTTTCCTTGATTTTGAACATTCATTTTGTGCTTATTTGATTAAATGTATTTTTATTTTCTGAAGCATCTGAAAAATTTTCCCATTTTTATTGTCTTGCTTGTCTTCTTAATACTGAGTTGTAAGAGTTATTTTTATATTATTTTCAATCAGATATCACATACATGTTATTTATTTAATTAAATTTATTTTAATATAAAAACATAAAAATCATATGTTTATGGGGTATTATGTGATATTTTAATACATGAGAGGTCATGTAATGTTTAAATTTTCCCAAAATTTTATCATTTTTTACAGTGAAAATTAAAAAAAAATTATGTAGTTTTTTTGATGTGTATAGTACATTATTCTAATCTAAAATCCCCCTGTTTTGCAGTGGCATACCAGAACTTCTTGCTCCTGTGTTTTGTGAATATATTTCCAAGTTATTGGTTGTTTTGCAATTCATTTACAGTTTTCTTAAAATGCTTTAATTTTAGTGATATTAAAGTATCATTATTAATGATTAATGCTTTTTGTGTCCAACCTGAAAAAAATTGTCAAGACTTTTTTTTTCTTTTAAATATGTTTTAGTTGTAGATGGACACAATACCTTTATTTTATTTATTTAATGTGATGCTGAGGATCAAATCCAGTGCCTCACATGTGCTAGGCAAGTGCTCTCCCACTGAGCTACAACCCCAGCCCCAAGACTTTTTTTTTCTTTTGCTAGAATTTTTGATATTTTAGGTTTTGCCTCATGAGCTTAAACCAATTTAGAATTATTTATTATATAGTATGGTATAAGGATAAGGCAGACTTATTGTTTATTTATTTATCAACTTATTACCAATTTTTTTACAAATATCCAAATGTTCTAGTAATATCTGTGAAGTTGTTTTATTCTTTTTCAATACATTACCTTGCTAACTTGTTTCATTTTTTGGCACTAGAAATTGATCCAAGGGCCTTGTGCCTGCCTGGCAAGCATACTACCACTGAGCTACAACTCTAGTCCCATTATTGTTTTACTTTGTTGAGCATAAATCAAGTATATATTTGTAAGTATCTTTTCAGAAGAACCATTTTCTTCCAATGTTTGAAATTATTGCTGCACAATACCATGCTGTTCTAATTAATGTCCTATAAAGTGTCTTAAAATAAGGTAGCATGTGTTCTCCATCATTTAAAAAATTGAGAGATAACTTACGTTCTAAGAAAAATCACATTTTTAGATGTTACATTTCCATTAACAAAGCTGCTCAACCATCATCATTATCTAATTATAGAAACTTTCAATCACTCCCCAAAGAAACCCTGTATTCATCAGTAGCTACTCTTTATGTTCCCTCCTCCAAATTCTGATCTCAGAGGTATATGTCGATGGGACCACTGTTCAGGACCAGATGGATGGGGCCCCACCTATTTGACTTTGAAGACACATTATTCTCAGGTTTTGAAATCTAATATAATATGCTTTGCTGGTTATCAGATTTTCTTCTCTCCTCTCTGTCCCCTTTCATACCCTTCCTTCCCCTCTCCTCTCCTGCCCTTTCTGTTTCTTACTTTTGGAATAGAAATGTCTTCTTATGCATGCTCTACAATCCCACCATTGCATTTTTGAAGCAGATCAACTATTTTCTAGGTTTCAAGATTCACAGATGGAGAAGAATTTTGTCCCAGGATGGATCAAACAATCCTTTATTTCAGTGATATACAATATGATATCTGGCACTTTTAATAGGGACTATACTTAGATGCTATTTGGGACTTGATATGCACAACTAATTCTAGAATGTTTGAACACATTTGTGATTTATCAATGAGATGAATATGTTCTGAGAAGCACATGAATATTGGGGAGTGGAGGCAGAGAGCTTGGTCTTTAGGGTAGAATTATTTTCCCAACAAAATATCTATTGAAGTCTTTCTAAGTAAAATCTGTGACATCATTTGGAAATATGGTCTTTGCAAATGTAATTAAGCTTACATGAGGTTATACTGAATTAGGATGGCCCAATTCCAGTATCTGGGTTCCTTATAAGAGGAGGGGGATTTGTTTACAAACACATTTCCACATGAATACAGAGATAGAGATTGGAGTGGTGCACATATAAGACAAAGAACTGCAAGAATTTCTGGCAACCATTAGAACCCAGAGGAGGCAAGGAAGGATTCTCTAGAATCTTGCAGGGTAGCATGGCTCTGCCAAAACTTCTGACATTTAGTTTCCATGTATATGAGAACACAAACCCCTGTGTTTTTTTTAAATATATTTTTAGTTATATATGGACACAATATCTTTATTTTGTTTATGTATTTTTATGTGGTGCTGAGGATTGAATCCAGTGCTTCACATGTGCAAGGCAAGCACTCTGCCACTGAGTCACAACCCCAGCCCAATTCCCTGTTATTTCAAGTCATTGAGTTTATGGTAATTTGTTATTGCAGTCTGGGGAAACTAATACAGACAATTATATTTAAAGGTAATTTAAATTAGGAAAATTAAAATTCACATTTATCCCTATATTCGCACTTTCCAGTATTACCTGTTCATTTTTAGAAGTGCATATTTCCATTTGATGTATTTCTTATTTTGGAACAACTTCCCTAAATACACCTAGTACTTTAAGTGTGTTGGAAATAAATTCCCTCTGCTTATTTTATTTTGAATATCTGAAAATGTTTTTTAACATTATATATTCACACATTTATTTTTGCAAGATATTATTGCTGGAAATAGAATACTCAGTATACAAATTTCAGTTAATAATTTCTTCTTCTTTCAGTGTTTTAAAAGTATTGCTCCGTGGACATCTGGTTGTCTCCATTTCTATTGGAAATTCTGTGTTTTTGTTTTTGTGTCTTTTGAGTAGCCATAGGATTTTTGTTATCTTTAGCACTCAATGACATAAATGTTATATTTAAGTGATTTTCTTTGATTTGCCTCTGTCTCATTATGCTGTCTTACAGCATTTCTGTTTTTTTTTTTTTTTTTTGTATATCTTGCTTGTTGTTCTATGACATCATGGGTCTGTGGTTTGAGGCCATTTGTTAATATTGGAAAAAATCTTAATCATTAATTTTTCTGCACCATTATATTTTTTGAAACTCTAATTATACATATGTTGAATATTCTGTTCTCTAATTTCTTACTGAATTGTTGCTTCTTTGTGTTTCAAGTTGTAAATTTAAAAAAATCTTTATTTTACATTTATTTTACAGTGGTGCTGAGGATCAAACCCAGTCCCTCATGTATGCTAGGCAAACACTCTACCTGAGCCACAACCCCAGCCCGTTGTAAATTTTTTATTTGCTTGACTTCAAGTCCTTTCTCTGATTCTTTCCTTAACTCTCTCTCTAGATTCTTATAATTCACCACAGAAATCCTTGTTCTTTGGCATCATATATTTTCATTTCTAGCATTTCCAGTTGACTTTATATAGTTTCCATTATGCTCTTGTAAGTCCAAATCTATTTAGGAACATTATCTACCTTTTGAATATATTAACATGCTGATGATTTGTATTCTCAAAACCCAATTTAATAAATTCTATATTTAAGGTTTAATAGAGTCTGGTTATATTGATTGCTTTATTTCTTGATTAAGTCTTATGGTTTTATTTTCTTGACATATCCATACATTTTTAAATTGTGTTTCTGGTCATCAAAAATAGAAGGGTAATAGAAACTGAGGTCAAGAATATTTGTGTCCAATATAGACTATCCTTTGCTTTTATCAAGCTATTATTGTGGTTGGCAGGGGCAGTGTTGGCAGTAGTAAGTAGTTGAGTAGCTTCGAATTTTGATAGAAACTTTTAACTTGGTATGCCTCAAATTTGTCCTGTGGCTGATGGATCTCAACTTTGTGTCCAGTGGAAGGACCTCTGATCAAAAGCATATTTAATTATGATACTAAAACCTTGGCTTTTATTAGTTATTATTCATTGATGTCACAGACAGTGTTTTTCCTGCTCTTGTGCTCTTTATAATGCTTTTTATTCATGCTAAGCTCATGGTGGGACATAAAATAGTCTCAGTTATCTTTCCCCAGCCTCACCTTAGGCCTTTCAACATTGCTGTTCTTTCCCACTATGACATCCAAACTCATTTCTGCAAAAGATACTTCTCTCACTCTTCCCCAGGGTTTGCAAACCATATTTTGCACAGGGGATAAAAAATGCATCAAGAAGTTCTTCCTACTCATTTTCCGTGGCAGGTAGATGTTACTTCCAATTCTTCCCCAGACACAGTACATCTTTGTCTGAACTCAAGAACAAGGAATATTTTTATATTTTTTGAAACTCTGATTACACATATGTTGAAACTCTATTTTTGCTATGAATCTGCTAGTGGGTTGATTAACTTTTCTTCTTTTTATTTTCTTTTAAATTTTTAGTAACGTATTTTGTTTATACAGAATAATGAGTTTTGTTACGGCATATTTATACATGCATATAACATACTTTGACAAATATCAAAAGGGTCCAAGGAGCAGTTGATATATTTTGCATGTACTCTGGTGATAGGCAGTCACTTTCTGCATACCTGTACCTTTTACAGGCACTCTTACCCATGTCCAACCCATCCCAAGTCTTTCTCATTCACTGGAGGAAGCCTGTTGAAAGGAGTTTGAATGCACTGCAAAATCTCTTTTTGTTTTATTATAAATTAATATATTAGTCCACACTCTATATTATTTAGTTAAAATTTTATTGGTTTCATTTTACCCATCTTTGTGATATCACTTCCTTTTTCCATGTATGTCCAAAATGAAAGAGCTAATATATGTTATTCATTTTAGGAGAGATATGTCACTTTTTGGAACTCAGTTTTTTTGGTGGCCTTTTAACCTCAGCTTTCAGAAGGTTTCAAAAAAATTATATTTTTGCAAATTATCTTTTTCATTGTTAGACTGGAATTTAATTCTCCTGTATTTTTCTACATCTTAAATAGAAAGTCTAGTCATTTCATAATTACTATGTATTTCTTATAACCCAAACATAAAAAAATTCACCTCAAATATTAACCAACTAGTTAAAAAGCTATTTACTTGATCTTTGAATAGTATTTTATTCACAGATGAAGATATTCAAACTAGAAAATACTTCACCTGAAAAGAAATAAAAAGCAATGGAAATAACTGTCATAGACAAAAAAGAAATTACAGGGGTACTGTGACATATAAGTGTTCTTGTACATTGCTACTGATTATATATAATTCTACTTCCTATGAGCCACTAGGGTAATGTTTCTAAAATAATTATGAGATTATTTTGTGTCATCTACTTGCTTCTAACCTTGAGTTGTTTCCTGTTTTTAGAAAACAAGGCAATCATCCTTTTTCTTGTCATGATTTTTAAAGGCCCTAAAGAGTCCCTGGCCTTGCTTATCTCACCTGTGTTATCTCCATTCCTCCCACTTTACCTCCCACTCCTGTCATACTGACTTCATTTCAGTTTCTAGAATGCACATTGCTCCTTCTTTTCACTGCATTTTCATAAGTGCTTCATCCTCTTTCTAGATTAATGCTTCTTCTGAAAGCCACCACACTACCTTAACTGGCCAGCTCCTTTTGTACAATTCATGACTTAGCATAGATGCTACTATTTCTAAGCACACTTTCTTGACCCCTAGAAAATACATTAGGTCTCCTGCCATATGATTCCATACCACTCTGCATTGCACATCATAGTTCTGTGTTGTTATTGCCTACTTATTTATTCACAGTATCATAAAAAGTGAAGGTCAAGGATGATGTCAATTCACTGTGTTCTTGACTTCTCCTGGCACCAGGACAAAGTAGCAGGTACATAGCATACACTCATTGAATACAAATGAATGAATGAATAAACTTGCTATTTGCTGATACAATAACTGTCTTTCATTATCTATGAAATATTGGGCAACTTTCCCTGATGTTCTTACTTTCCAGGTGAAATCCTTTAATTCCAAAGTACATTATTGGTTTCTCTTTGAAAATTTTACTCATTTCTTTCTTAATCTAAGGATTGATGAGCAATGGTAGTAGGCAGGATGCATACAAAGAAAAACTGGGACTTAAATAAAGGATGACGTCAAAACTGTCGAATTCCTTTTAAATTTTCAGTTATATTACAGTGAATATAATGACTCATTTCCATCAAATTGTGCTAGAGAAATAAAAATGAGCAAGTTGAACTTCATAGTTGAATGCAGCTGAACAAAATGATGATTTTAGTTCAAAAGTCTTACCATTCTCTGTTTACCAGGTTCATGTTTGTACTCCATAATGATTTTCAATAAAGTGAAGTAATTCTATCAAAATGTTTTCTGCAGCCATGGGATATATCAGTAGATAATGTAAGTTTTGATTTTGAGTAGACAAAATTTAAAATGTCAATTACGCCACTATGAATGCCATAACAGTCACTCATATTCATGAGGGATTTACTATATTTAGTGATTATGAGGGAGTTACCATTTGGCATGCAAGTACCACATTCTTTCCAAGACTTAATGTTGCCTAACATTTTTAAAGACCATTAAAGATTCTGTAAAATACTGTAAATAAATCTGAAATAAATAAAATAAAATTTAGAAATAAAACAAATTATTTTCTTATTTTTAAAAAGAACAAAATTTTTAAATAAAAAATAGAGATGAAATGAGATGATTAAATTAAATTAAGATGTATATCCACCTGTTGCCATGCATGGATCTTACTTGTATCCTGATCAAGCAAGCTGTTAAAAAAAATTCATACATTTTGGAAAAATTGAACAGAAATTAGTTGATGAATTTTAATTAATCTGAAAATGGTTAAGTGTTTTCTTTTAATAATTTTTTTGTTTCATGAAATTATATACTGAAATATTTACAGATATGCTCTGATGGCTGGAAATTGCTTCATAATAGTTGTGCTTAGAAAGTTATACATGCAGACAATTAACCATAACTCCATAGTTTTAAATATTGAATAACGACTGTGTGGAGTTTCATTATACCTTTTATTTTAACTTTTGGATAATTATATAATTTTCATAACAAAAAGTGAAAATGTCTATAAAATAATATACAAAAATCATATTTTTTATGAAACCATTTTCTTTAGCCAAAAAAGGAGTATTAAAACCTGTCACAATTATATTAAGCTTTACAAGATAAGATGTTTTAAAATATATTCACTGATGTTTGAAGGGAAAGCAAGGAATGAGAGACAGGTGAGCAAGAAATGAAAAAATTGAGACCAGGCAGACATACACACAAGAGTTTACTCCTCAGAGCTGACAAATAAAGGTCATCTCTCTATAGGAGAGAGAGGCAAAACAGGCTTGAGTTCTGGGACTTTTATGAGGGAGGCCTAGGAATCAGAGCAGGGAGGGTCCTAATGCTGGCAGTTAAGGATTGGTATGAGGGAAGGGTGAGCCTTTCTCAGAAAGGCCCTTGGGCAGGAAAGTGAAACTTTTTCCTTAAAATGGCTGCTGTCATTTAAGATGACCATCCAGATGGTAAGCAAGGACCTTATAATGTTATATTAAATTCACCTAAGAACACAGAAGATTAGTGGTACCATCTTGATTTTTTTTTCCAAAGTAAATAAAAGCCAAGTCATTTCTTTTTACCAGCTATAAAATCAAGTTCAAATTCTATACTGAAATATTCAAGTTCAAATTATATACTGGATATCTCAAGGACCAGTAACTTAGAATTATCTTTCTAGTGTCTCAGCCTTCATTTTGTTCCTTTAATTTCAAATAAATTTATACTTTTAGTAAGTATGTGTATGAGGAGGAGGTATTGGAATTATCAGAAAGCAAACGAGTAACTGGCTTATATGGAACACTCATTAAGACTTTCTCATATTTGGATATTCTTTTGACATATAGAAGTGATGCTATCTCAAGAAAAGTTTAAAACAAAACAAGTTAAGAAAAAAAAGTTGACTAGATTTTATGGAAAGAGTAATTTATGGGGAAGAAAATATGTGAGCTAGTATTAGTTGCTAGGAATTTGAGAGCAGTGAATTTAAGAACTATGAAGAAAAGAACAGATTAAAGTAAGTGAAGGTTCTGAGAAATGAACAAGGCCAGGATCAGGGTCAGGGTCATAGCCCTAGGAAAGGAATGGAGTAGACCAGGTTAGCCCAAAACTTCAGCTTCTTAGCCAGTTCAGCAGACATATATAAAAGGGGAAAGTATTTTTTTCAGGTTATCAAAAATATTACAGTACTTTAATTTCTTAGAAAGCAGCATGAAGGAATACATATTAAAGAAGAATTTGCATATGATATGTGTTGCATCTGGAATATTCCTACAGAGAAATCTGTAAGCTTGTTTTTGCAAATATTACCTCCTCCAAAAACGGTTGATATTTCAAGACTAAAAATGGTAATATGAATGAGGTTTGTTTTATACTAAAAGTGCTGATTTTTTAAGACCAAATACTTTGGAGAAACAAAATGTGTACCTCTATTTTAGTAATAACAATAAAAATATCTTCAAACATAAAATAGTAGAAAATCTTTCATTTGCCTTGGCAGGGATTAAAATTCAAAACCATTTTAAAAGTAATAGATCTCAGTGGAAATTCTCAAATAAATGTTTTTGACATTCGAGATCAAAGTAAGCAAGATTCTGTGGTCTGATATTCTTTATAGAAAAGAATTATACATCAAAGAAGAGAAATGGTCATGAATTACAGTACACAAAAGGTTTACAAGAATTTTGTCAATTACTTCCTTGTCTTGGAAGAATTCAGGAAAGGCCGCACATTTGGTGACTAAATAGACTTTTTATATAGAAGAGCCAAGATATTGTGCCATGCGAAGCCACTGAAGAGTACACTTCTGTTTTGTTAGAAAAAAAAGAAGAAGAATGAAAAAAAGTTTTGCTTTCATGAAAAATTTTAATGTATATAACTGGACCTATCATGTATATAAGAAAAAAAAAAACCCTGATAAACACTGTAGTATAATGATTAAGATTTCAGGAGTTGTAATAACATCACTTGTCTACAAATTCCACCTTTGTTCTTATCCACATGTATCTCCAAGACTTGACCTTCTTTTTTTCTGAAATGGAATTGAAATGCATTGTAAAGAGATTGAGATGTAATAATGCATGTAAGTATTTAGGGTGTTAGCTGACTTGTAGCAATTGTTCAACAAATGATAGTATCAATTGTAGTTGTACCCCGTCCTCCACACACACAAAAAAATCTTAACTAAGCTTCTCCAGAAATCTTCACCATAATTGATTTTAAGAAAATAAGCAAAAAAGTCTCTACAAAAAAAAAAAGTTCAATGTAGTTAAACTTCCTATTTTCCTGTTTCTCTATTTTGCTTGGCCTCTGGCCGGGAAGAAATCTGCACTCCAGGTGTTGAAAGTCCCTTCACTTGTTTTTCACAAACATGTATCCAGTATAGTAGGTTGCAGAAGAGTGAAGAGTGTTTGCAAATTCAAAATGAGATTTAAAAAAAAAAAAAGACAAATCCTTTAAACACGGCCATTGGCCTTGAGCTGGGGCTTCACAGAGATGTCTACATTTCTAAGATAAAAGTTACCAATTGTGCTCCGTGGTAACAGCTGGCAGTGGGAGGAAAGGAAGAGAAGAAGCTCTCCCCTTCTCAGGTGTTGTCCTTGAAGGGTTAACTTGCCTGAAGCAGTGAAAGAAAAAGCCACTTTTATGTGAACTTCTGTAAACTGTGAACTTCTGAGCCCCTCCTCTTACATGCTGGGTATAAAATTCTGAAACTACCTGAACTCTGGATTCAGGGGATTAATTCATTACAGCAAAAGCTATGCCCTCTGGACCTGGCTACAGCCAATTAAAACTGTTTCCTACTATCTTTGAGGCCTAGTCTGTCCCTACAACACTACCATCATCATTATCTTTCTATTACTCATACTGTCATTATTAACAGGAGTTAATGCGACAATAAAATGAATAATTATTTCAGATAATAAAATATTTCATGACCAGCTTAGAATATCTCTTGGATTTCAGTTGAATTCTCTAATTTAATTGAAGTATTTATCAAATTTATCCCACCAGTATATACCTGCAGTTTCTACTATTCAAGCATATCTTGTGACATATTACCACTTGTAAGAACAAACATGCCCTATCTTCTCCATATCAGAGCTAAGGTGCCCATAAACACAAAGTTTTGCATGTTTATCACACAGATCCAAACGGAAGAATAGATTTAGAGCTCCCTAATTCTCAAGGGTGGATGAAAAATTACGATGTGTAGTCAGAATATCTGACTATTTCTTCTTATTAAGGATTGCAAATCTCAATTGTCCGAAAACATCTGATTGAAGAAAGGCTGGAATGATGATTGAAGAAAATAATTTCTGTATGTGAGATATGAGTGGTTTCTGTATGCCTTTTTCCAGTAGAATCATGTTATTACTTTTTACTTCGTTCTGACCTTCACTATTCCAAGTTCACTTAAGGATATGAAGCTGTGAGAAACACAGTGACACCTTCAAGACTAAATAATTGGTATCACTGGTATACAAAAATCCTGAAAGGGATAAAGTAAAATTCAGATCAGTCAACATGAGTTATTCCATTGATTCTTCTGTTAATTCAACATGTGTGCTAATTGAAGAATGTAGTGTGAAACCTCATAGGTGCTATAAAACCAGTGTAATTTTTCCAAGTAACAACAACATCAGCTCCTAACTGGCTAAACCAAGAAATCCTTGCTGGATTCAGGACTCAGAACAAACCTCAAGAGACCCACAAGAAATTTATTGGTGTTTCTATAGATGTCCAATGTGTTTGATAATTTACTCAAGATGATTGCAGGTGTTGTCAGAGGCCTCTCAAGATTCATAAAATCCATATTTGCATAGACTATTCCTTTGCAAATAAAAGGGTTGGTGGAGGTCTCTGGGTATCTTTGCAAACAATTCCAAATAGAGAGGCAGTATAGATGAGTAGGTATTTCAGTTGTCCTAAGAACAATTAATTTTTCTTTGTGTGTGTAAATATATAAATAGATATATCACTCACTTAAAAAATAAAAGTGTGATAAACGTGTGACTTGGAATATTCTATGGTTTCACTGAGGGAAAACCCAAGAGATATCATTGGGATCAAAATAAAGTAAAAAGTCAAGGTACTCTTCAAAAGATGCAACATTATCAATTCATATTTTTTAAAAAAAATCTATGAAATTATCTCATTAAAAATTAAAATTTTTAATTTTTAACATACAATATCTGTTGAATTTTAAAGCTACTTTATGAAAGTAATTAATTTTTTAATTTTACCTTTCTTTTTTTTTGAGGTACCAGGAATTGAACTCAGAGGCACTTGACCACTGAGCCACATCCCCAGCCCTATTCTGTATTTTATTTAGAGACAAGGTCTCTCTGAGTTGCTTAGTGCTTTCACTGAGACTGGCTTTGAACTTGAGATCCTCTTGCCTCAGCATCCTGAGCCTTTGGGATTATAGGCATGCACTACCATGCCTTGTTAATTTTACCTTTGAAGTCAATACTGTTTATCATACCTGAAATGAAATCATCAATTGAGTCATAAATATCCAAAATTTAAAAAATTCAATGTAAATGTATTCACAAATTATACATAGGTAAATATTACATAATTGTAGTTGTGTTTCTATCCAAACTTAAGGAAATTTTGAACCTGAAGTAGAATTTAATCATTAAAACTTCTAATGGAAATATGAAAATACTAAATATCATGTACCTTCAATTCTTTTCTGATTAGAGCAATAGCAGTAGCAAATTGTTTTCTTGGGAAATATCTACAATAATATTTGAAGATGAACTATATAACTATTTTCTGTCCAGAGGAATTACAAATATTTGGTCTTGCATGTAAAGTCCATATATTAAATCCTATTAATGATGTATAAAAATCTCACAATAAAATGTTTCATCATATTAATGACACATCACATCACACCATAGTTTTCTTGTCATTAGTATTATGTTTATGCCTTTAGCTAGTGTTAAAAGTGGAATAATTAATAACCTGTAGCAAGAAATTTTTAATTGTCATGTTGCTCTCCATGGTCTTTTTAGATACTAACATGTTAGCCCTAAAAAGAAGAGAGGATGGGCTGGGGATGTGGCTCAAGCGGTAGCGCGCTCGCCTGACATGCTTGCGGCCAGGGTTCGATCCTCAGCACCACATACAAACAAAGATGTTGGGTCTGCCGATAACTGAAAAATAAATATTAAAAAATTCTCTCTCTCTCTGTCTCTCTCTCTCTCTCTCTCTCTCTCTTAAAAAAAAAAAGAACAGAGGAAAAAAAAAAAAAACAGAGACACCAAAATAAATTTATGAAGCATAATATGTATGACTCACTCTTCTGGATGGCCAAAGGAGAGCTGCAAAATCAGAATAAAAAGCAAAATAAAGATTTCTGACCTTATAATTAAAGGCTGAGTGTACATTGGGGACTAAATTATACTTTATTTTCATTCTGAGGAATGAATTTTTATAATCAAAAATATAATATTTACAATTTCTTTCCTTATTTCCACCCCTCTTTCTAGATTCTTTCCTCTATTGAATCTCTGCCCCACTTTTTGTTTTTCAATTCCCTGCTCCATTGCTTCTTAATTTTAGTTCAATATTAATCTTTTCCTTATAATATTGTACATATGGAATTGATTTTATATGTCCTTTAATTACCTTCCTTAATCCTATCATCTTGATTTCACTCATCTTAGTGGTTGTGACCTGACTCACTGAATGTAGTGGGGACCTCTCATTCCAGGTTATGACAAATGCATGGTCTACCTGTGGAGATGCTAGGGACATTCTGATTTTCTATTCTCAGAAGTGGACAAATCCATGTCTTATGGTTGACCCAAGTATTTAAGGATGGCATCTGTATTTTCGTTACATTTTACTTAGAATGTTTTTCATTCTGTGTTAATTTTTGAATTAAAAAAATCTAAGTGCCCCATATGACTTAAAGTTATGATAGTACACAAGACATTTATAAAAATAAAATGTATGTGTCAATTTACCCTCATAACATATGTTCATTTTCAGGCATTTCTCTTCATATTCACTCACTTATATACCAAGCAGAATTTGATATAGGACTATTTAAAAACATTTACCAAAATAAAAAACAACCAGGCTCAATGAAAATATATTTCTCTTTTCTTAAGCTATTTAGTCAATTTATTGGGATGTTTGTTAATAAAGATATGTGGATCAATAAAAATAAATAAGTTCTAATTGTGTTCTGCATGTAAAAATACAATCAGTTTATAAACTCTCCTTGCTACCTAAAGGCAGCATGGCAGAGAGATTAGGAAGACTGGCTCTGATATGAGTACACTGTAGTGTACTCTTTCAGTAATATCTACAAGTTTTTGCACACACCCCTTATCTCCTCTAGGGGGTAAATAAAAAAGCAAAACCAGTTATCTATTAGATAGAGGTTTTGTAGTGATTAAATCAGTTAATGTATAAATGTCTATAAAAAGTAACTGGCTTATAATATATACATACTTACTAGCAATAATACATTTAAAATATAACCTTCATTTAGTAATGTTCACGTGAATGAATACATGCATTTATTTTATTTGTATTCAGGCTACTTCAAAAAAAATTGGGGGTTGACATGGAGATTAACATGCCATACGAGAGAAAAATATGTATATATTACAAAACAAAAAGTAACTGAATCGACCCCTCTAAATGAGGGTGAGAGGGCATGCATAATGAATCTACACTGAAATGATTGTAATTAAAATCACCTTTGTAAAATACTTCCTGATAGCAAATTCAAAAATAACTCATTGCATTATATTGTTTTCTTTCCTTCTGTAATTAAATTCAGACATTTCTTTCTGTGGCCGAAAAACAAAACAAAACACAATGAGTGATATTTTCAACTTTATTTTATTCTTGGCTGTCATGAAAACATTGTCTGGGATTCTAGTTTCTATTCTGTCATCTGTGTTCTGTTATATTATATCCTGTTAGCATTGAGAGCCAGAAGAGAGCAGCCACCTATGCCATGTGAGCCCACCATTAATAGAAGTTGAATGCTATGAGGGAGACAATTGTCACATGGGCCCTTTAAAAAGCAGGAGGCTTAATGGTAAGGAATCACTCACATCTTATCTACTTTATTGGAATTTTAATAATTGTCCGTACTTCATTTGTATCACTGCTGATATTATTTATATAAAATTTCAATTCCGGGGCTGGGGATGTGGCTCAAGTGGTAGTGTGCTCGCCTGGCCTGCGTGTGGCCCCGATTCGATCCTCAGCACCACATACAAACAAAGATGTTGTGTCTGCCGAGAACTAAAATATATATATATATATATATATATATATATATATATATATATATATATATTAAAATTCTCTCTCTCTGTCTTTAAAAAAAATTTTTTTTAAATTTAAAAAAAAATTCAATTCCAACTTCCGTTCATTAGGACTGATCTTTATTGATAACTAGTATTACCTTAATATTTGTGATTTTTTAGTGGCTTTGAGTTATTAATTAGATTATCATATCAGAATCAATTTAGTTATCATAGATATTATTATAAAATAAAGAAAAGTCACTTAGAGTCCACGTGGGAGTAGGTGTAAAAGCAGTATATAATTGAGTGTATAGAGAAGCAGTTGGGCATGAAATGTATCATATTAACTTATAAACAAAACAGGAAATGCCCTTTGATCATTCTGCTTTTCTTCAGGGAGCCAGTGTTGCTGAATTAATTTAAGTAACCATCTCTGATGTAACTTCATAAGCAAATAGATATTCATGTGTGCTGGCCATGTATGACATCTGAATATGTTGGCAAGTAATAAGACAATGAATAGATAATAATGGTATTCCTTTTATTTTATCACTAGCTGGTGTGTGTGTGTGTGTGTGTGTGTGTGTGTGTGTGTGTAGGTGGGCACACAGAGAAGTCATGATTTATTATAACATGTAATTTGCTAATATATTTATAAAAGAGAATACTAGAATGAATCATTGTTCTGTGGAAATCAGATTCTCCCTGGTGTCTTTCTCACTATCGGGTAAGTTAGTTAGTTGCGTGTTAACCATTTCACAGCTCTGATGACTCATACCTATAAATAACACACTGCATCCAAGTCAAGCTTTCAAACACACTGGGAACACTATGAAAAATTTAAAAGAAGACTTAAAAAAAGGTACTGCAATCTACATATTTTAAATGATTGTTTAAAAAATATCTCTCAAACTAGTCTCAGTACATAATTTTCATGTCCATGAGTCACAGTGTCTAAAAATAAATCGGCTATGTCTCTCCAATCACAGCAAACTTGAAGAATGTGTGCGTTTTATACATGGCAACAACCTTCTGCAATTACTGCTTGGTTTTTCTTGACCATTGTTCTCAGAATCTTTGTATTAGATCCTACCCAGGACACAAAACTGACTGCTCTTGGTAGAAATAAAATAATAGTTTGGTGAGGTTTGGCCTGGGTAAGTCTAGGTGCTAGATTGTAGAATGACACAGCACTTTAGAATAAGAAAAAAAAAAACATATTAATGTCTCTCTACTTATTTAAAGCTTTAGCTTAGATATACAGTAAATGTCTCTTGCTTGGATACAGTCAGAAGCTTTCTACATGCCCTTTAAAGTACTCATAAACCCTTCTCGTTACTCATTTTCTGATCATTATTTCTTTCCATTACTAAAAGTAACTGATGAGTGTCTTGGAAAATCACCATGGGTGGAAGATCTGCTGAGGTTTTCCTCCTCCAAAATACTCAGCCCACAATATTCCCTTGTTGGTGATAGGCAGACAAAACTATGCAACTGTCAGAAGCCACTGTCAGGATTCCAGTTCAAAAATGTCATGTCTATTTTGCAAGAGTTCTTGCTTGTCTCACAGTCACTGCCCTGACCCATTGCTGAAGGACCTAATGGGATCATGTCATTCTATGTTCCCTGTTGCATTGCTGAAAGGAAAGAGGAGTGGCTCCTTTTGTAATGTTTGCTTGGTAAAAAGTAACATCAATATCATTATAATAGTATTTGCTATGAAATAGATATATATGTCTATAATAGATAGGCAGACTTACAAACCATGTCAGAGCCAGTAAGTTTATTCAGGAAAGATAGTAACAACATCATACATAAGAAGCCTGGACCATCATAAGAGAGTGGGGATCTGGATGCAATGGAAACAGATTGCTCATGAGGAGGCAGGTGCCAAGATGAAAATATGTTTGTCAAATAAATGCTTTTTTAATCCATATGAGAACATTATTAGGTACTTTTTTTGTGTTAGTTATAAAATTACGGACTACAAGTATTATTGGGTATATTTTGTGTTAGTTATAAAATGACGGCCTTTATGTATGTGTACAAATATAGATGGACATTCATATACAAAGTCAACATATACATATAATAATATGTAAAAATCATAAGTGACTACTTTAATTTTTAAAATAATAACAATGATGATAAATTGACCTAACTTTAACTTTCATCATTTTATCATATTGATTACAAAATTTATAGCTACTTTCTAGTATTGTTTCAGGAATTATAGTCCCAACTATTTCTGGAGACCAGAAACCTCACAAAAATGAGACATATTAACCAGGTATAAAATTACAGTCCTTGGTAGAGGAAAGTAGCAAAGATCTGATACATCGAAATAGAGATGCTTCCTGCAAACCATCTAAATTTTCTGTTTTTTTGTTTTGTTTTGTTTTTCCATATTGGAAAGTGGACCACAGCCACATAGCCCAAATTTTCAAGGAAAGTCAGATCTTGAGTCATCCTGAAAGGATATGCAAGTATAAAGTAATATCAATTACAGATTAGGTTCATAAACTTCCAATTGAGCATTTTGTTGCTTAATTTCTCTGTAGGCAAAATTAAATAAAACATTAATGTTTAATTCATTCCATTTTCCTGAAGATTCTGTAAATCAGTTGAAGTAGTGTCTGGCATTTAATAAGTGCTCAAGAAACATTAGCTATTGTTATTCTGCCTAACATATCTATTTTTTCAAATTGCAGCATTTACTCAATAATCAATGTTCAAGTCTGATTTGTTAGGTATTATGTACATTTCTGAAAAAAAAGAAGAAAACCTGAACCACTTTCTTTTCTATGGTATTAAATAGTATCCCAATAAGTGTCTTTTATTTATTTATTATTTATTTTTTCATGGAGTAACCTACTTTTGCAGGCTTTTCAGGCTACATTTTAATGGAAATATGAATTTCCATAAAGGGAAAGAAAAGGTAAGTGCATAAGAAGAGCATGAGAATGAGAGTGAGAAGTTGAGAAAGTCATGCATTTTGTACAATCTGCCAGTTTCTATGGTGTAAATTCCTCAATTGTAGATAATTGAAACTTTTGAGGTGAGGCCACTGAACCTGAGAGATGGGAAGAAATCACCTCTTACCAACCAATGTGAGATGGTTTTAGTATACTCCTGAATATAAAGTTTGTGAGTGATGCAGTATGGTAATTTGAAAGAGTACTTTTTATGTTCATGATAAGGTTTGCACACAAACAGAAATATCTGTGATGAAAATCAAATATAACTTTAACAGAAGACAAAAGTAACATCAAGCGTAAGTTAAAACTCTCTCATATAGAAAGTAAAAATAAATGAAAAGAGGGGTTTTTTTTTTAAACTGGAAAAAAAAAGCAAAACGTAAGTAGAAAGATGACATACATATATATTTTTAACATTGCTTTTTATATAACACTTCCTCTGTGCCAGGCATGGTTCTAAGAACTTTATAAAAGCTAAATGGTGTGAATAATAACTCATTTGAAAAAGTAACTCATTAAAATAAATATTCTTGGAATATAAGCTGCTTTGATAAAAATAGTCATGTTCCACAAAAGACTAGAAGTGATTTTGCTATGTGTGGGAGCTAGAGACCGAAAGATCTGCAAGATAGAAGCTATAAATTTTTCCCAGGAAGAATAAGAGCAAAAGTAAGGAGAATGATGAACAGTGCAGTAAAATAAAATATTTAATTGTAAGTAATGCCTGTATAATAATACAATAACAAAAATAGCTGAGAGTTATAAAGCACATTCACCCAAGCTGCTTTGCAGGTATTTTTTTTTTTTTAGTTCTTCATATTTGCATTCATATTTTGAGTGTCCTACTATGGGCCATTTCTCAATGTTCACAGCAATTTCATAGTTGATGAAATGATTACATATATAATACAGAGGAAAAAATTGAAGTTCAGGAAAAGATCAGTTTCTTTCCTGAGTAAATATACTGCATTTATGTCAGAGTGGGATTTGAAATCAGGTCAATAGAGGTTTTATTTGTCATCCTGCTAATATTTTTTGTCTTATTTTGTATTTAAACTTTTGAGGAAAAATAATCTAGGTGATTTGAATTCCATTTTTTAAAAAGAAAACAAGTTTCCCCCAACATTTAGAATAAAACCCAATTCCATGATATCAGCAAGAGCAAATTACAGAGAAAATTTTAGCACATCCTTTGTTTTCCAATTTAGAGATCATATTTTTTTTAAAATAAAATCTCAGGAACATGCTAGATATAGAATATAGAAAACATATCTCTAAATGGAATATCATTTTAACATGGTATTAGTAAAAATAAAGTGTTGCCCAGATGAAGCCATAAACCTTGATTCAGAATGCTGAATGATTGCTTTTATTACAGCTTGGAGAGGTATTTGAAATATCATTTTGGTATCTTTAGAAACTAATAAAATACATATTGAAACAAAGGTAAATAACTGCAGAATTTTAAGTTCATAGGTCAAATTCCACCAACGCTTGCCAAACTGAAAGTCACTAGTTTGCTTTAAGTCTATGTAGTAAAGCTCCATATGTCTGAGTTGTCATTTAGTCTTCTATGGTAGATTCTTAAAAAACTTTCCTCAAGCATGCAGAACTTGATGAAATACACTTAAAGTACTTTAAGCAGTTAGTAGAAGTTGTCAAGACTACTGTGAAAATATCTATTTTATTTATCTGCTTATTTTATAAACAAATATTAATTAGAAATAGGTATATTCACATAGACCACATGATAAAAAATATTTTAGAGTAATTTACACTGTAATCATTGGATACTTTTATCAAGATCTTGTACTTAATGCAAATGTATTTCCTTGGTACTTTGATCAGATGGCGATAAATCCCAGATCAATAAATAGAAACACTTATTTTATATGAGAGAAATGAAGATTTTTTTATTGTTTTAAAATTCTTTTTGGTATGCCATGTGGACTCATTTTCTAATTTATTTATATTTCCAGTACTGGGGATAGAACCAGGGTCTCACATATGTGAGGCCTACCTCTGAAGGACATCTCTAGCAACATAGACATATTTTAATGCATTTTTGTTAGCCATAATATTTTGTTTTAGACTGAGATGCAATGTGTTTCTCTTTTGAGAAAACTATTCCTCTTAAATAGGAAAAAGAATTTTAAAATTGCAAGATGATAGCTTTATCTCTTATTTTTTTTTTCAATTCAGCATACCACTAGAAAGAGATACATATCTTGCTAAGAAATTCTACAGCTAATGTTTCCTACAAAGACAACTAACTAGCTAACTAAAGATGATATCCTAGGTGTCTGGAGTTCAGCACTGAGAAGAAGATAAACAATACTAAAGTGTTTATGGTGTATATATCTATTCAGAGAATTTCCAACCCTATAACCCTACTCTATTGTCAGGAAAGCAATGGAAAATCCAGTTACAGATGTCTAGTAGGTCTATCATTATTCAGGATGAAACACTGCTTAGTCATTCAGTAACTCAGAATTCTCTCATTTTAGCAACTTAATGCAGTATCATGAAACAACTGTCCCAGACGGTTTATAACATGACTCCCTGCCAAAAATACATCAACTGTAAGGAAAACAGGAAATGCAGCAACGAGAAAGTCAACCTTAACAGGTTTTCTGAGTCATCTTTTCCTGTGAACTTGTCTTGTCACAAAATGCCATTAAAGTAGAAGAGATCTCAGTGTGTAAAATAGAGGAAACATTCAGTGCCTGTTACCACTATGAATGGCCCAAGCCACTAGTTTTTTTTATAAGGGCTAATTTTAGACCAAATTATAAAGTGACAAATTCCAACTTGACACCTTCTCTTCTCCCTTTTGTGTTCAATTCCTTCCCATTTTTTTTTTCCCTTTTGGTACCAGGGACAGAACCCAAGGGTGCTTAACCACTGACTCCCATCCCCAGCCCTTTTTATTATTTTATTTTGAGACAGGATCTCTTTCAGTTGCTTAGTGCCTCACTTCAATTCCTCCCTTTTAGATAACCAAGTCTTTCATATCTAATCTGGCTTCCTATGGCCTAATCTTTTTTATAGTAAAATATAGGCAGTTAGTTGACATAAGAATCTAATAAATTCACATAATGAACTAGCACCAACTACGGATACAACTGGAGATTTTGTAGATAATTTGTTGGGGGTATAAAAACTGTTGAAATTCCTTCAATTTCAATAGTAACCAAAAATGACAATCAAATTTATTCAGCATTTATTATGTTAAGTCATTGAAATAATAGCCTTAGATTTCTTGTTCTTAAAACACGACACACACACAAAAATAACCAAAAGTTTTAGTTGACAAAATATTTGAGGTTGAAAGTTTAAGTAGTATTTCGGAAGATACATAACTGATAACTAACTAGTGATACTCAGGGAGCAAGAAGTCCATGGATGGCCAATAGCATTCACAGCCTCTCATTATGCTAATTTGCAGTTTTCTAGTGTGAGTGTGTTTAGAGGTGAAATAGGGGCATCCTGCTTGATTGAGAATCTCTTGACTCCTATCATCCATGTGACAGTCATATAAGTTATAAAAATTTCTCAAATGATTGGAATACATACTCCATTTAAAGATACACATTAATATTGGGTAATTGATATGTTATGGCTTCAGTGAACAAAAGTCGTTTGATGGAATCTGGAACTCACAAGCAGAAGAGTGACTGGAAAACTTGTGCGCTAGTCCAAGTAGTGGTCGGGCCTCTCTGCAGGACTTCACACAGGTATGAGCCCATCTGCAGGTTGGTGCTGCACATTGGTTATGTTTCAGGTGAAGTAAGAGAGAGTCCTTTAAGGAGATTATTTCGATGGACTTTTGAGCAAGAACAAAAGCCTTTGTACTGTGCCGCAGTCTGGCTGGGCACAAATCAGGAGCCACTGAAGCAGGAACAAACTTTATTTTTGAACTGCAGGAAAACACTTCACACAGCTCCCAGGGAATCCTCCCGAACGCCAGGCGGCTGGTCCAGGAACCCCCAGCCGGAAATATCTCTCCCGGAAATCCCTCCTCCTGCACTTCCCCAACCAATGGGAACTCTCGGGGAATCCCCGGAAATCCCCACGAGAACTCCAAAATAGTGCGAGAACTCAAAAGTTGCGGCAGAGGCGGATAGTAATGCCTCGCCGGTCAATCAATACTGTTGGCAAAATGCCAGGGGCCATACAGACTCGGCCATGGCTCTCAGCAGTACTGGAGAGATTGGTGCCTGTCTTCCCATTTCCAGTCCCCACTTTCCCTTCGTTGTTCTTTCTAACAGCCCCCATCAGCTACATTGGTCTTGGAAAGATTTCCAAAATGGGGAATTTGTTTCCTTGAGCAAGGTCCTTCTCGGCTGCTCTTCCACCTTTCTTTCTGCTCTCGTCCTCTTTTTATTTGAAGGGCACTTGAGGCTTTAGAGTTCTAGTCAGGCAGACAGTTCCAAGCAGCTACAGCTATGGTCCCAGAATATGCTCTAATTGGTAACCTGGGCCTTTAGGAAGTTCTCTTTGCTCATGAATCTAGTCCCTGGTTACCTAATTCAGAACTGGATTTTTAAAAATACCTTTCTAGATAACTTGTCACTGGGTTTTTTTTTTTCTTTTTAGAAAAAGGGGAAAGGAAGGTTTATTGCTTTGATAGCAAAGACAAACACAGAGGACTCCTGTCCCAAAGGCTGTGAATTCTGCCCATTAGCAGAAACAGGGAACATTTAAAGAGGTGACTCAAAGACTACATTCCACTTGTTCTCTGTTGGAGTTCTAATTTACTTGTTAATTTGGGAGATGGTCATTTCTCAGACCTTCTGGTGCCATCCCCAAAGTCAGGAGGACACATAACTCTGCTTTAGATAGGGAAGAAAGGTAATCCTGCTTCCCCTCAGATTAGGGAGGGGGGAGAGGTTAGGGAGGAACACGGAGAGAGGAAGAGAAAGAAACATGTCCATTTTAAAAATAAGTTGCAGCTGTCACTGAAATTTTGATTCCCTCTCTGACATCAACTGAAACCTATTAGCCCTCTTACATGTGTGATGCTTTATTTGCTCACTGGATACTATAAGAGCGCGCAGTGCCAAGAGTAATAGGAAATGCCATGAATTCCTGTGCTCTGGGCTAGCTGAGGATCTGCAGAAATGCCTCAGTCCCAGAACTGACTTTTGCTCCAGAGAAGGCCTTCCCACCCACTTGTATCCATAGGGACTCCATACTTCATGGAGTGCAGAAGGACCTAGCCCATGTCTTCGTATCCTCCTATGTGGTTTATGCACACTGAAATGCTACTTCAGACTGCTTAGACCTTTTGATGGGCCCCCCAGGAGAAGGAAAAATTAATGTATTCAAATTGTTAAAATATTCAGTTTTGAGGACTGCATATGTTGAATTCAGCCACAACACTTGATTGAGTTTCTAGAAATAATAGCAATTTAAAACATTTGCCCAAATTTGTTTTACTCTCTTCTCCTAATTTATTCCTTTTGCTTTGCTTATGCAGGTGGGGAAGGACTGAGAGGTGAAGATGCAACAGATGTTGAAGCACTTATTCCCCCCTGCACTGGTAGAATGAGAGGACTTATTAAGAATTGTCTGTGTTTCTCATTACTCAGCACTTTGGGGAGAGGCAAATATTTCCAAACACCTGAGAAAAATAGTTACATATAGTAAAAAGACTTTTGGATCAAAAAATAATAATAATTTCTAAACTGACCAGCCAGTATCAGATAATAGAATGAAAAATTCAAATGATGACAACATGGCCATATGGGGACCTTGTGTTCTTCCTTTGCACTATATAGTTTCATAGGAAATTCTAAGTAAAGCCAGGTAACTGATGAAAAGTTTTCAACAACCTGTGAAATGAAATTCATTTAAAAAATTAAGTTAAATATAGAAAGTTATGTTTCCTGCACACCTTTGTTTTCAGATAAATTGTTAAGAGACTCTCCTGCTGATTAAATTAACATCATTCAATTATAAACTCAGAGCCATGTACTGTAAAGCTGCATAGATGGGAGTGATGAGCTTGAGGCATATATAAATTATTATCAAACAAACTCTTCTGGGCTTGGGAATAAGTTGAATTTTAGCCAAAAGCTACTAACTAACTGTTTTGCTATAGAGCACATTTGCATTAAAATGAAATAATCCAGTTTATGTATGCATTTAACATATTTTAATATACCATATTTTCATTGTTTTAGGCTGAAATTATTTTAAAATAATTATTTCATGTATTTTTGTATCAAACAATAATTCAATTTCTAATATTCATGCCTAAGGTATGTGCAAACAGGAAGAAACAAGGATTACTATTTTTAATTAATGAAAGACAAAGCATTATATATGCCTAAAATGCAAAAATTCACCACAGAGAATAAACACAAATGAGAAATTAAGCAACTTGGAAGATGGTCACATAACTACAAAATGAATTCTTTGTTACAGAAAATTTTGTTTAATTATTTAAGAAGTCAGTCACAATTCTATTTCTTATTGTGACATTATTTTTCATAATGGGCTGAATGATTTTCTTTCGGATATGTTTTTTTTCAAATTATTATGTGCAGTTGGCTTTTATTAACTTCATAAAGTACATTGCATAACTTCAGATATATTAGATTCCTAGTTAATTGAATATGTAGAATATGAATTGGCTAGCAATGTAAACATCTCTCTTCATTTTTCAAAAAAAAAATGTTGATATTGTAAATATTTTCCCTCTATTTTTTAAAATCATCACTATCTTGGTATTGTAGCTGTCCAAATGAAATAAAGCAGAATACTATAGTGATGTGAACACTACATTAAGAGTTTTTTTTTTTTTTTTTAATTTATGTTTAACTATCAGAGTAACAAAAGTAAGTTATCTACAAATTTCTGATCGGGTTTTCAGGGTACTCTATTACATTGTTTTCATTTTCTAATGCTTCTAACCATATTCCATTAGCAAGTGAATTGTCCAGAATATGGAATTGACCTAAATTACATTGGAATCACCAACATTTATTAGAGTGCTTAAAACACTGGGAATATGCACTAATTAGACCACTGTTTTCTGAGTCTCAATGTCATTTCTTTCTTTTTCTTATTTTCTTTTACAATGGAAAAATATATATATAAGCATATATGTGTGTATACACACACACACATATAGTGATAATGTATAGAGAGAATGATTTTAAATAAGTGGTGATTGTATATGGTGATTGTTATTTCTTTATTTATATATATTAAATAAAGTGTGATGTACATTAAAACATTTTAACTATAAAAATGTGAATCACATCAGATTTTATTAGGAAAATTCTACTCATTCTTTAAGACTCAGCTTAAACAATTAACCTTCCTCAAGGTGTTCTGGTTACTTCATCGTGTATTTATTTAGTTCTTTCCCACATTCCAATTTTTCTATTTAGGTAATATGCCGCAGTCTGGCTGGGCACAAATCACGAGCCACTGAAGCAGGAACAAACTTTATTTTTAAACTGCAGGAAAACACTTCACACAGCTCCCGGGGAATCCTCCCGAACGCGCCAGGAGGCTTGTCCAGGAACCCCCAGCCGGAAATATCTCTCCCGGAAATCCCTCCTCCTGCACTTCCCCAACCAATGGGAACTCTCGGGGAATCCCCGGAAATCCCCATGAGAACTCCAAAATAGTGCGAGAACTCAAAAGTTGCGGCAGAGGCAGATAGTAATGCCTCGCCTGTCAATCAATACTGTTGGCAAAATGCCAGGGGCCATACAGACTCGGCCGTGGCTCTCAGCATCTCCCCCTTTTTGTTTAATTAAACAACAAGCAATGTGGCTTAGGGACCGTGCCTGTTAGGCAGTCCAATTCAACATATGGTCCTTACCCGTCATCGGATGAACTGACCTCTAGGCGTCAGCCTCCTGTCTTAGGTTGGTACCACTGCAATTGGATCATACCCGTCACTGACTACCGGTCCAGCATACAGCCATACTTGTGGATAGGCCTTTGCACCAGTGGGGGGTGAGGTTCTTTGCCTCACCTCTGTTGGCCCCCAAATTTTAGACCATCACTAGTAGAAGGGAGGAGGATGCAAAATGCCATGACACTAAGCCAATTGAGGGCTCCTTTGAAAAATTGTACCACCGGTGACACCATCAGCAAAAATACTCCAGCACTACCACAATTCGCTGTACCAACAGATAGTTCAAAATGCATACAAATGATACATAGTCCAGGCAAGGTCTGCAAGCAATTCAAAGCAGAGGAATCTGTCAATATGTCCATTTCCTCCCAAAGTAAATCAACTCCTTAATTGAGCATTACTTGTTGAGTTATTATTCATTGATGCATCAGTTTTTACAGTTTGTTGTGATAACTATCGAAGAAGCTGTAGTTTGGTTTTATCTTTGTCTTCACCGGCACTGGGATGAAGATAGGAATTCTGGCAATGATGCTAAGAAAAAAATTATGTAACATTCCAACAGGCACTAAGAAAACAATTTTTTGAACAATTTACATTATCCTGAACAGAATTATTAAATATAATGAGAAGGAAAGGTGAAAGTAAACAAACAGATCTGTTAACCTCCTTATTTGTTCACATATTAAAACAATTTTCAACAGCTGTTTACCCAATCTAAATTAAACCATTAAAATCACATGAATAAAAAAAATTCGGATCCATTTATTCATGAGCGCTCCTCATATATGATATATGGACATACACACATACAGACATACAACACAAAACAGAAGTGTGCACACATAACATACAACACATAAGACAATAGTAAAGGCCTTGTAGCTTTACCTAGGTGAAATCTCCATTGCAATGCTTAAAAACTCCACAGTCAAAAAATAAAACTGATCAGAAAAACATTAACCTAGGTCTGTATGAGCTCAAAAATAAAATAGAACTTTATGATGTGGGAAAAGGCAAATAATAAAATAAATATTGAAAAAAACATCCTGGTTAATCACCGTCGCAGATGTAAGAATAGCCAAACTGGAGTTCTGGATATCAGCTGTTATGGATTTGAGTCAAATCATCTTCCTTTTGGCCTGTAGAAATTGTTTTAGTTAATCTCTCTGGAATCCAAATCGGCTGCTGTTCTCCCTGTGGAAAAACACAAACAGAACCCCGACTCCAGACAATCACTGGGTCAGGACCTTTCCATTGTCCTGTTAGAATATCCTTCCAAAGTACCTTAGGCTTATGTACATTTTTTGGACACATATGCCTTTCCGCAGCACTAAGCCCTGAGGAATCCAAATTTAAAAAGTTTAGAGTAAAAAGGGTTATTTTAAGTTTATCTTTGGGTGACATATACCCCTTTCCAATTCCCTCTTTTTGCTTTAGTAAGTACATTTTAATAGTTTGATGAGCTCTTTCAACTATGCCTTGTCCCTGTGGATTGTATGGAATTCCTGTTATATGAGTAATGCCAAATGATGAGCAAAATTGTTTAAAAGAGGTAGAAATATAACCAGGACCATTATCTGTTTTTAACTGTTTTGGAACGCCCACAGTGGCAAAATTTTGTAAGCAATGAGCTATAACATCTTTAGTTTTTTCTCCGGAATGAAGGGAGCCCATCAAAAATCCGGAAGAAGTATCAACTGTAACATGCAAATATTTTAATTTTCCAAATTGTGGCAAGTGTGTGACGTCCATCTGCCAAATATGGTTAGGTATCAGTCCTCTAGGATTGACTCCAAGATTAACTTGTGGTAAAAAGGTCACACAATTTTGACATTGTTTTATTATTTGTCTAGCTTGTTCCTTAGTTATTTTAAAACGCTTTTGTAAAGTATTAGCATTGACATGGAACCTTTTATGAAAATGTGTAGCTTCTTCTAGTGTAGAGAAAATATGTATGTCATGTGTAGTTTTATCTGCTAAATCGTTGCCCAAACTAAGGGCTCCAGGCAATCCTGTATGTGCTCTGATATGTCCTATAAAGAATGGATCTTTTCTGTCCCAGATTAGACTTTGTATAGCGGAAAACAAAGAGAAAACAGTAGAGGAAGGGGAAATCCTGCCAGCATCTTCAAGGGATACTATAGCATTAACTACATACTGACTATCAGAGAATAAATTAAATACAGAATCTTTAAACATCACAAAAGCTTGTAAAACTGCATTAAGCTCTACCTTTTGAGCTGATTGTTTGGGTACTAAAAATGTAAAAGTTTGATCAGGGGTAACTACTGCTGCTGTACCATTATTTGACCCATCAGTGAATACATTTGGAGCATTCATGATAGGGGTTTTTCTTGTCATTTTTGGAAAAACTACAGGATGCGAAGACCAAAAAGACAACAAAGGATTAGATGGTAAGTGATTATCAAATGAAACATTAGATTTACACATGATTATTGCCCAAGTATTTAACTCATTAGCTAACTCATCAATTTGATCCATAGTATATGGAGTAATAATTTTATTGGGAGAAATTCCAAACACTCCCTTTGCTGCTTTTATTCCTTTGAGTATTAATTGTCCTACAGCCTCAGGATACCTAGTAAGAATAGTGTTAGGAGAATAAGATAAATGTATCCACAATAATGGACCTTCTTGCCAAAATACTCCTGTAGGAATATTTTTTGTTGGTATTACAATAAATAATAAAGGCAAAGTTATATCAATTCTATCCAAATGCATATTTTCCATATATGTTTCAATAATTTTTAATGCCTTTCTTGCTTCAGGCGTTAACATGCGGGGTGAATTTGGATCTGATGGACCTTTTAGGATATCAAATAAAGGTCCCAACTCTCCTGTTGGTATGCCTAGATAAGGCCTTATCCAATTTATGTCTCCTAATAACTTTTGAAAGTCGTTAAGTGATTTGAGTTGATCTACTCGTATTTGAATTTTTGGTGGACGGACCATGGTTGAGGATAATAGAACTCCTAAATAATTAATTGGAAAATTTAATTGTACTTTATCTATTGCTATCTCTAGATTATAATTTTTTAATAAATTTGTAAGTGTGGCATAACATTCTAGCAATGTGTTTTTATCTTTGTGTGCTAACAATACATCATCCATATAGTGAAATATTTGTAGTTTAGGATTTTGATTTCTAAGTGGCTGGATTGCTTTGTTAACATAAATTTGACACATAGTTGGGCTGTTAGCCATCCCTTGAGGGAGTACTTTCCATTCATATCTCTGATCAGGACCTTCATGATTCAGTGCAGGGATAGTAAATGCAAAATGTGGACTATCCTCAGGATGAATTGGAATTGAAAAAAAACAATCTTTAATATCTATAGCTAAAACGTACCAGGTTTTTGGCAAAGCAGACAATTGAGGAATCCCTGATTGAGCAGGTCCCATAATAACCATCTCATTATTAATGGCTCTTAAATCTTGCAATAATCTCCATTTACCAGATTTCTTTTTAATGACAAAAATGGGAGTATTGTAAGGAGATACGGAAGGTTGTATATGTCCCTCCGCTAATTGTTGTTTGACCAGGTCATGGGCTGCTTGTATCTTTTCTTTAGTCAGGGGCCACTGAGGAACCCATACTGGTCTATCTGATTTCCAAGTAATTTTTATTGCCTCAGTGACCCCTTCTGAAAACCCAGTCCATGTCTATTTATTCCCTGATCTATCTGAATTGGTGCTGCTATGCCTTGTTCTCCTAATCTTTTTTCTTTCCTGAAACCTTGTCTAGCCCTAATAGTGGGCGCATTTGGATTGATGTTATTTGTTAATGTCAAACCTAATTGATCTAGGACATCTCGTCCCCATAAATTTATAGGAAGATGATCCAATACATATGGCTGTATAGTTCCTTCACATCCTTCAGGATCCTTCCAATCTAATACCATTGCACTTCTATGGGGATTAGTCGCCACTCCTAGGCCTCGAAGCGTTTGAGTGGCTTGTTGTAACGGCCAATGTTTTGGCCATTCTTGACGAGATATGATGCTAAGGTCTGCACCTGTATCCAGTAGTCCATTAAATTCATGTCCTTGAATATTTAGTTTTAGCATGGGACGAGAATCTAAATTTAAAGACAGCATAGCCCAATCTACACCTGTGGAGCCTAATCCCCTGGAACCTCTTTCTATAGTACTACTGGAAAATTTATCATGTAGGCTGGGTATTATTAATAACTGTGCTATTCTATCTCCTGGTGAAATTACTGATATACCCTTTGGAGAGCTAGCTATAATTTTTATTTCACCTTCATAATCGGGATCAATTACCCCGGGACTTATCATAAGTCCTTTTAGCGTAGAAGAACTGCGTCCTAACAATAAGCCTACTGTTCCTTGGGGAAGAGGTCCTTTTACTCCTGTGGGAATGATTTGAACTCCCATCTCTGGAGTTAGTACTGCTCTGGCGGAGGCGCAGATGTCCAACCCTGCGCTTCCTCTGGTTCGTCTGATGAGAGATCTGATGGATAATGTGTCCTGGGCACTACCCTGATGGTGTTGCTGGGTTCCTCCATGGTGTTTCTGGGTTCCTCCAGTGCCCCGTACATTTGTGGTCGTGGGCCCCGGAGCATTGGGCCCCCCTGTCCGTTTTTTGGCAATGGAGCTCGATGCCTTTCTCCACGATATCGTGGGTAAACACTTGGTCCTTGTCTGTTTTTTGATAACGGAATACCCTCTATGGTGGTTTGAGAACGGCATTCATTAGCCCAATGTTTCCCTCTACGGCATCGTGGGCAAATACCCGGTATTCTATTCGTTTGATATCTAGCTTTGTTAAACCCTCCTCCTATGGGGCAACTCCTTTTAAAATGTCCTGTTTGATCACAATTATAGCATGTTTTTGGCCTGGCATCTAAAGCCTGTTGTACTGCTGCTAAGACTTGCCCTTGTTCATTAATGTCTCTACATAATTTAATATATGTGTTTAAATCTTCATGTCTCCATGGTCTAATGACCTCTCTGCAACAACGATTTGCTTGGTCATAAGCCAGTTGTTTTATAAATGGCATTGCCTGTTCTGTATCCCCAAAAATTCTGGAAGCTGCTTGAATAAGCCTATCTACAAATTCAGCGTAAGGTTCATTAGTTCCTTGTATTACCTTAGATAATTGACCTTGTAAACCTCCATGCCCCTGTAAAGTTTTCCATGCCCTAACCGCATCTACAGCAATTTGTGCGTATACGCCAGGATCATATTCAATTTGTTGCCGTTGACCCTCATAAGGCCCTTTTCCTAACAACATATCTAGATTTCTTTGAGGGTAACCGGCTGCTGCATTTCGTCTAGCTGTCTCCCTGCAAAATTCCTCATTGGCAACCTTCCATAACAAATATTGTCCTCCATTTAGCACAGATTTACACATACTAGCCCAATCTGCTGGCGTCATGTCCAAGTTGGTAATGGATTCGACCATGCTTACAGTGAACGGTGCTTGAGGACCATAGGTTGTTACAGCCTCCTTTAACTGCTTCACTGTTTTGAAATCTAAAGCACGGTGAATTCGCTGCCCTCCTGCCTGCTCAAGTACAGGGCATGCTAATCTTTGAGGTCCTGTCTCAGGATCCCATCTATCAACTACGGGGTTTGAGGGCCACTCAGCTATCTCCATAGGGGGAGCTGTTGGTTGAATTACGCCCTCTGGTGATAGAACGGTGTTAGTAGCAGCCTCCTGTTGTAGCTTTTTCCCTAATAGCTGTTTCTCCTCTAAGCTTTCTTCCTTTAAATTTTCTTCCTCTGTCTGACTAGCTTGAGAGACCTTCTCTTTTGCTTGATCTAAAATGTCTTTCTCCATGGTCTGAACCTCTAACAATTTACTTAACACTCTTTCAGTTTGTTTTTTACTAATTTCTAATCTGTTATAAAGATAACGCAACCCAGTAAGATAACACAAAACAAAACCGAAACAGGATGAAACAAAAACGGAACAAAAAATCGTTGTATCAATTTTCCTATTATCTTGACATGTGCATTTGTGGTCTATTTCTATCTCTTCCTCAGGGGCGAACAACTTCAAACCTTGAGCCAACCATTTTTCCCAATCTGCCTGAGAAAATTCTAGGGATAGGCAGCTTGAAACAAACACAAAACAAATCAAAACAAGAACACATTGTTTTTTAAAATGGTCGCCCATTCTCTCGCCTTCCCTTAGGGGCAAGCAATTTCACTTACCCCGAAGCTTCAGACGTTCCCCGAACGGGCCGCCAAATGCCGCAGTCTGGCTGGGCACAAATCACGAGCCACTGAAGCAGGAACAAACTTTATTTTTAAACTGCAGGAAAACACTTCACACAGCTCCCGGGGAATCCTCCCGAACGCGCCAGGAGGCTTGTCCAGGAACCCCCAGCCGGAAATATCTCTCCCGGAAATCCCTCCTCCTGCACTTCCCCAACCAATGGGAACTCTCGGGGAATCCCCGGAAATCCCCATGAGAACTCCAAAATAGTGCGAGAACTCAAAAGTTGCGGCAGAGGCAGATAGTAATGCCTCGCCTGTCAATCAATACTGTTGGCAAAATGCCAGGGGCCATACAGACTCGGCCGTGGCTCTCAGCAGTAATACATTAATTAAAATAAGATAATGGAATTTTATTAAAAATTGTGTGCATTATGTGGAGGAAAACTCATTGGCCCAGGGATTGATTTTGAGTAACTGATCCTCCTCTGACTGTGATGAGGAACTGCTGGCCAGTTTAAAATCATTTCCATCTATTTATCTCTAGAATCAATAGACATTGAGGGAACTTTTCTGTTTCAGGACTGATCACAATATATATTCCAGGTTGATTCTGCAACATAATTGTTGATTCCCAAATGTGTTACAAATAAATTACACACCAGAGGAAAGTGCCTTTTGAAAAATGCCTCTATATTAGCAGATGGCATTCTTGGCATTTTGTAAGGAAAAATGAAGCCATCCAGCATGACCAGCCTCAACTCGACTCCCTCAAGAAAATGAACATCAGCAGTCTTTCCAATGTTCTCTCCAGACTGTTAATAGAAAGGTGACGGGGGAAAGCATGCATATGTTTGAAGGCAGATTTCTCAGTCTGAGCTTTTAACCAAATCCTCTTCTGTCTTCTCTGAAACTTCCTTCCAAAAATTATTCCCACTTTCCAATATTTTTTCTCCTTCTTCCTATCTCTTTCCAGATTTCCTAGAAGCAAATTTGCTGCAACCCTGATTTAAATGAGTTGTCTTGCCTCGATGACCCCCTAAAGCTATTCTCATCCCTCCCTTTTTTCCCCTCTTCTTTAAAATATGTTTTCTCAATCTAGCATTTCATTTATTTGTTTTTCTAATTTGATTCTACTGCCTAAGTCTCTGCAATCTAGCATGAATCCAGGATTGCAGAGCCTGAAACTTACTTGCAAAAGAGGGACTTTGATTAAACTCCAGTGGTTTCAAGATAGATCTGCCCTTGCCTGAAAACTTATTTTTCTTCTCACAAACTACCAAGAGTACTCTTGTTAGAATTGTCAACTTCTTGATAAACTCTAAGAAAGACCCCTACTTTGGGCAGTTGTTCCAATGAATTTGTACTTTTATATTTGAAATTTGTATTCACATGGGTTGATAATTGTTGGTTCTTTTTCATCTAGAATACAGTAATGCAGTGTAAGAGCTGTGTGATTTTTATTCCTTGGTGAGTAACCATTTTGCTGCTCACCCCCCTCCCCATAGTTTTAGGTTCTGCTTATGTTTGTTGCTCTGAAATTGGTCTCAGGATGATCTCAGGTGGGCCTGTTTTCAGTCACTGAGTCTTGCTCGCTTAAGTTTCACAATATAGAGATTCATCAGTATATTGAATTTTGGAGAAATTACTTCCCATTGGTTGTTTCTTAAAATTGTGAAATAATATAAAGTATTATGTAATTTATGTAAAATATTGTATGTGTGTGTATATATAAAATATGTATTCAAATTCATTATGACACAGGTAGGAGTAAGACTTAATCATGTTTATCCTTGGGAAGATTTTGTTTGAGGAAAGGGAACATTTCCTTTTAGGCTTGTCATGTAATTAATGAAAAGCATAGGGAACATATTTAAAATGTATACTTAGAAAATTTTGACATGCACATGCACCAATGAATCAGTCACCACAAATAACATGGTGAGTACAATTGGTCCTCTGTATCCATGGGTTCCACATTGATGGATTTAAGCCACTGCTGATAAAATTTTAAAAAGAAAATAGTTGTGTCTGTACTGTACATATACAGATGTTTTCTCTGGTCATTATTTCCTAGACAATATAACAGCTATTTACTGCATTAGCTATTATAAGTATCTAGGATGTTTCAAAGTGTGTAGGCCATATGAACATATGACACCATTTTATATATGGAACTTCAGCAGCCACAGAGTTTAGTACCTTGAGTCAATCCACCATGGATAACATTACCTCTAAAGTTTTTTTTTTTCCCCTCACTTTCAAATCCCCTCCCCCACCAACACTGTTTCCTCCCCACCCATTCTCATCCCAAGGTTACTACTGATTTTTTTTTTTTTTTTTTTTTTTGGTGGGGGGAATCACTAACAATTGTTTATATTTTGTAAAATTCATAGAAATGGAATCACACAAGTATGGATTCTTTTTTATCTGGTTCCATGCATTCCATTTAATTATTTTGAAATTGCAACAATAGTTTTATCCATAGTTCATTCCCCACTCTACTAGAATTTTGAATAGTATTGCCTGTTACACATCTTATAAATCAATAGATAAATGATTTCTTCACAATATAGAGACTTCTGAACAATTTACATATTCAGGCCCTTAAATTCAATTCTAATAGCAGGTATATGAGGTCTTAAGTAGTAGTGTATAGGTTCTGTACATCTTTTGTCAGATTTATTTCTAAATGCCTAAATTTATGCTACTTAAGGAAACTTATGTTTGAATTTCTCTTTCTGATTATTTTTTGACACTAAATAGATAAACTCTAAGAAAGACCAACATACTTATTACATTAATCTTCAATCCTACAACGTTGCTAAACTTTCTTATTGTTTACAATAATTTTTGGTAGGTTTCATTGCATTTTCTACATATAGGAACATGTAGTCAGCACATAAATATGATTTCTTCTTTTCTTTATGTCTAGATAAATTTTGTTTCTTTGTCTGCTTTACCGCACTGGCTACAACTTTGCGTTCAATATTTTAAAGAAATGCCCAAGTCTAACTCAGACTGGATTTTATTTTTCTGATCTTATAGTAAAAATATTTTTAATAGGTACTTAAAAATTGATTCTATAATTAAGATGGAAATTCTCAGAACCTAGCAAAGAAGACATAAGCTTAAGAAGAACGAAGTTGGAAGCTTTACTGCAGCTGATTTCTAGAATTTCTGCAACTCTACACTGGACAAGGCAATGTGGCACCTATCAAAAATAGAGGCATAGATAAATGGAACAAAACTGAGCTTCTGCCACAGAAGCACATAGTATGGTCAACTGATTTTTGACAAAAGTCCTAAAAGCAATTTAGTGAAGAAAGGACAGTCAAAAATATTGACAGAACAAATGAGGTCTAATTACAAAAGTAAAAATCCAGTCACAGATTTTACATCTTTCACAAAATTAACTTGGATATAACTACATTAAAAGCACAGTCTGGGAGGGTGGGGGGAACATGATAGGATGAACTTTAGTATGGGTTAACTATAGTGAATTTTTGGTAAATGTATACTGGAAATTTGGCCCATAGAGAAATGAATATGGAATGTTGTGAACCAGCTTCCTCACTGTTACAGTGGACATTTACAGATAATCAAGGCAGGAAGTTTACAGTGAGCCACGTGCTTGTCTATCAACTTCAGTGTGGAAGTGGAAGTGGGAATTCCTGCTGAGCTTAAAAGTTGAAATGGATAAATGCAGAAACAATTCTGTGTGTGGATACATGTTAGCATTCATACACATAATTCCTAGCTGTCCTCACTGAGAGCACCTAGAAGCAACAGAGTATCAAACAATATACCTTGCACTCCATGTTTGTTTCTAATACTATTTTTCATTAAAAGCTACAAGTATTTTTTTTTTTTTTTTTTTTTTTTTTTTTTTTTTTTTAGAAATTGCCAATTCTAGGACTGGGTGAATGAATATAAAAAAGGAACCTAGGTGTATCTCAAAAAGTCAGTGAGGACATTCCCAAATGATCAAAACAACTCGGGTATTTCAAAGGGGCACAGAAGTCAACAGTGGCCAAAATGGAAACATTAAGTCAAATAAGCAATTAATGTATTATTGACTTATGATAAAAAATGCAAAATGAATATATATGTTTACATTAATATCACTGATTTAATAAATCAGTACCTGAGAGGCAAATACAATTTTTTCTAAAAAAGAAATTCCAAATAATTTATGTAAATATCCCCCCTTGTTAAGGAGGTGGATTTATAGTATATTCTTAGTGATTTTTGTGTGTGTTTGTGTGTCTGAAGAATACAGCATGAAAATAAAGAAAATAAAGACAAGTAACTTTGCAACGCAGAAACTCGTTAAATACTACATTAGCCAGTTCTGAGCATCATCAATGTTGGCATCGTTTGTAATAGGTCAAGGTGATTACATTCCCTTAATACATTGTGTTGAGAATTGTTCTTTACATCTTTAGACTTCCACTTCAAACCTATAACTGCTGTCTTATTGAAAATAAATCAAAGACTCCAATTAAAAAAAATCTAAGGGGTACCTGACCAACATGCCTTAAAACTGTCAACATCATCAAACACAAGAAAAGTTTGAGAAATTACACAGATTAAGGAAGCTTCGGCCTTCTCACTGAGACATGATCACTAAATGTAAAGTGGTATTCTTGATAAGATCCTGAAAAAATAAAGGCACAGTAGAGAAAAACTAAGAAAACTAGAATAAAATTTGAAGTTTAGTTAATTATGGCAATTATAATAATAGTTAACTAGATATATTCATATAGTTATAGTTAGTAGTTAGTAGTGACATACATATCAACTTGTACTGCAGCCTGGCTGGGCACAAATCACCAGCCACTTGAAGATTCAAGCAGGAACGAACTTTATTTTTAGAACCTACGTAGCAGGCCGCCCACGAGAACTCTCTGGAATCCAAATCAGCTGCTGTTCTCCCTGTTGAAACACAGGGAGAACAGACCCCCTACTCCAGACAATCACCGGGTCAGGACCTTTCCATTGTCCTGTTTGAATATCCTTCCAAAGTACCTTGGGCTTATGTACATTTTTTGGACACATGTGCCTTTCCACAGCACTAAGCCCTGATGAATCCAAATTTAAAAAGTTTAGAGTAAAAAGGGTTATTTTAAGTTTATCTTTGGGGGATATATACCCCTTCCCAAACTTGATTCATTAATTGTACACATTTATATATTATTGTAGTCACATATGTTACTAATATAAATCAATATTGATTCATTAATATTTATCATTTATCATTCATTTGTTGTGATAAATTTACCATAGTAATTAAAGATGTAAACATCAGGAAAAACTCATAGTGATGTGTACAGGAACTAACTTCATGTACTGTCTTTGAAAGTTTTCTATGAATGTGAAAGTCTTCTAAAATAAACATTCATTAAAAATATATACAACACATTAAGTTTGCATGTAATTAAAAAATTTAATTTATGCTACAAAGTCTGTTCTAATGGATCTGACTGCCAAATACTAATAACAATGAATGTTAAAATCATTTTGGATGAATAAACTCTCATGGATCTCTGGTGGGTATAACAATTCCCACATTTGTATATGGTTGAAAGTACTTCATTTTTTTCAGATAAAGAACTGGAAGGAAGTATAGTTGCCTTTCTAATACATATGATAACTGAAAAAATAAATATTGCGAATAAGACCTATTATCAACAGATTTTTTTACTTCAAACTTCCCCCTGGGTCTATTCTTGTTAAAATGCTTTAGTTTAATTGGCAATTCTTCCTTTTTTTTTTTTTTTTTTTGGTAATGGAGATTTAGCCCAGGGGCACTTAACCCAATAAGCTACATCACCAACCTTTTTCATTTTGGGATAGGACCTTGCTACAATGCAGAGGCTGGCATCTTATATGCAATCCTCTTGCCTCAGCCTCTAGTGCCACCAGGATTATAGGCATGTCATAGCACCGGGATTGATTTTTTTTTTTCTTTTTTGGTTGCTGCATTTATTGATAGCTCTAGTTTATTCCCTCAGGAAAGAGCAAGTGCAACCAAACAAAGTGAACATAACCTCAAAATTCTGTCTTCATAAGAGAACAAAGAATGATCTTGAAACTGAATCCTGGCTCTTCTTTTTATCATCTCTTCCCAGTAGAAAATGAAACATCTACAACTCTGAATAGCATCTTACACCTGCAGTTGGACTCAATACACTCACGTCATAGTACATGGTTCTTTGTAGTTTTAGCAGTTTTCCAGAAAACCAGCTTGCTCTTCCTGTATGAGGTCATCCTGTGGGGTCAGGGTTTGCCACACTTCTTACAGGAAGCCTGGGGGAGTTTGAGGAAACTTCACCCTGCAGGAACAAAACAGAAACAGGCCAGGTGGGAAACTGAAGTCTATTTTTTAGAAAATTCCAGTGATATCTTTTCCATTAAAGATCTTAATGTCTTGAAGAGTTACCAAACTAATTATATGATTAGTATCTAACAGTAGTGCCTCAGTAAATTTCTATAAGCACATATACAACTGGGATTACCAAACACTCTTTCAACATTCCAGAAATCTCCAACTGAAGAAAACTTGCATTCTATAAAATATAAAGTTTTGTGTGTGTCGGGGGGGGAGAATTCTGGAATCTTCATGATAGAGGAGTCAGGTGAACCATCCAGAATCATCTCCTTTCAAGGATAAGGATATTATGTTAATTTCCCTTGTGGAACACTTTATAGTTTAAACATATAAATACTTTCACATATATTATCTAATTTAGGGTTAAGCCTTAAAAATTAAAAATAATTTGCCTAAGAATATAAATACACCTTCAGGAAACAGGTTTCATGGTGTTGAGGTCAGTAAAATAAGAGAAATATTTGCTTATGGTTTCTTGCAAACTATAATTGAAAAATTTGTCAGTATATATTTTGTATATTGATATATCATTTGTAAGTGCTATTTATGCATTATTACTTGACTGTTACCTGTACTTCCTATTCTATTTAAAATGAACAATGCTTTATTTCATAATTTCAGTTTTTTAAGTAAAAGTAAAACAATATTTCTCTATTATAGTACAATCAAAACATCATGACATCCCAATAACATATTTTTTTTTCAATTGACTCTCTAAATATTTATAAGACAACAAACTATTCAATTTCATTCAAATCTTAGACCTGATAAATTTTATAATATGTTATGTCAAAAAGTGACATAATTTATGTGAATACACACACACCCATACATATATATATATATATATATATATATATATATATATATATATATATGGATAGATAGATATAGATAGATAGATATAGATAGATAGATAAGGGTGTGTGTGTGCATGCACATGTGTACGTGTGTGTATGTGCATTTGTATGTGTATGCCTCTGCACTAAAAAGTAGTTTTGTGTATACCAACATCAGGGAGTTCATATTAACAAAGTTTTGAAATATTTTTACATTCTAACTCTCTTGAGTTTTAGTGGCAAGTGTGTATCATTGGTTTAGTATTTTTTTTTTCTGAGATTGACATTCATATTCATGTTTAATAGTACAGTGTTAGTCTTTATGTTGTTATATGCTGAGCTAATTTTGACAGATTTGGCAAGGAAGTTATTTTCCACATGCTGGTAATTAGATTTAGTGACAGCCAATATAACAAAATGAATCTTTAACCAAATAATGCAATGCACAGTGTGTTAATTCTAAAGATTTCTTTTGAATGTTAATTTGCTTCTAATTACATTATTGTTACAGATTTGGACTGTTGAGTTTTATTTTGTTTTTTTGGGTTTTTTTTTTGCATTGTTTTGCTGATTTTGAAGAAACTAATCTTAACTTTAATCTGAAAATCTAGTAGGAATTTCCCTATCTGCCGAAATTGAAGGCAAATTTCCTTGCAGCACTTTCAGTTCCTTCTGGTAGCAGAAGTCAATATTCAAGGGGTCATCTGACACACCCAGCAGGATTTAAAAGGCCAGGAGAGACAAACAACATTTGATAGAGGATAATAAGATCTTTACCTCTAACTCCGTGATCTGAATCTTGGGACTACTGGGTTTTGTGGATCTCTGTGTTATCTATAGCAGTATTTATATCTTAGCTTTGTTCTTTACTCTTAATATTGGCCTTAAGTCATTCCCAGTTAGGCAGCTGTAAGGATACAAGAACTATTTGTGTACTGAATTGAAAGTTTGGGTCTTTTAAGACATCTAAATTTATGTTTTAATGCTAGACATTTTTCAATCTCAGCGATCTCTCTCAACAATCATTTAAAGTGATAATATCTCTCTGATTTTTACAAAGCAAGTTGAAATTGCAATATGTAAGGTGCCCTGGAATTTAATTGATATTTAAAAAGGAAACAGGGAATGGAATCATGTTATTTTCTTGCTCCTTTTCATTTGTCGAATCTCACAGTAATATGTATACCTGATTCTACTCTGCTTATAAAATTTAACTTTAGTGGTTATTATTCATTATAAATTATACTTTTCTTTGTATGTGAGATGCTAGAGATGGTTAACTACATTAAGTTGTGCTCTGGCATTATTTATATTAAATTCTGTCCCCTAAGAAACTAGAACCACATTTCCCTACTTAATTATGTTAACTAAATTAAGAAATATTTATTGTGTTTCAAGCACTGTCTTAGATAGTGGTTAGGAATAAAATAATGAGTAAGAAAGTTGTGCTTTCTATCTCCCAGATCCTATAGTTATTAAGAAAGATTGAACATTAAACTAAAAATTATGTATTTTGTGTTAATTGCCTTAACACAGAAAATTTGGGGGTGCTGCAGAAACACACTTTTCCACAATGATTTTTCAAATCATTGAAAGTGGGAACTAATCTGGGTCACAGACTAAAATGTCTTTAAAACTCCAGTTAAATCAAACATAATTGAATTTGGTACACAGAATAAGAAATTTCAGTAAGAATGAAAATGTATCATTTTATAATTAAAATGTTTTAATTTTTAAAGATTAAAATACCCCAGCTACATCAAATCAAATCACAGGTGATTCTCCAACTATTCATCTATCTATAGTTTAGCCTTTATAATTTCTTCGAAGTAATGCTTTTCATTTAATTATTCTTTTTATATGAAAAAGTAATTGACTTTGCATCTAAGTGTTCACATGTGGAACAGTAATTATTTAACATGAATCTATGAAGGAAATACCTTCCTTTGAACTACTCTGATCTGTTGATTTAGCACATTTCCATTATATTAGGGATGCACATTAAGTAGAATTTATAAATGTATAAAATTTAAAATACCGTAAGCATCTATTAGATACTATGATAGATAATATGGAATCATCAGGAAAAGTAATTCTCATCTCAGAAAACTTTGCACTTTCTTTTGATGGGGGCTAGGCTGTGAGTCAGATTCCACTCCCCCATAGATGATTAAACAATTAAATAATATTTATGACAAATGGAATGAAATACTAGTATAAAAATGTCATCAAACTAGTTAAGAAGTAATATATAATTCCATGGGAATACTGTAGGGATGATCTCTAAGTTTTAAATAAATAAATAAATAATTGGATCTAATACCAGAAAGGTGAGAAGATATTGACAGGTGGTAGACTGAGTGGGGTAGTGGGAGCGAGATTGGACAGAAGTATGTAACAGCAGGTAGAGGTAATAAGATGGTTTGAGCCTAAAAGGATTTAATATTTTCCAAAAATTGAAAACAAAATTAATTCTCTTTCAAATGTAAAAGAGTGTGAAGAATAAGTCTTCAACAATAATTAATATCAAGCTGAACTTTGCAAGTTATGTTTACTACATTAATTTATTTTAAGACTACTATATTTTTTTAAGATGGGCATCCTCATTTTTTTGAGTCTTCTTACTCTTTTTTTAAGGTAATTTTTACTATGCTTGGAATAAAAAACATAACCTCACCTGTATAACGCAAGCAGTATACCACTGAGTTACACTCCTTAACACTTATGTTGTAAATATATATATATATATATATATATATATATATATACCAGTTTTGATTCTAATAAGGCCAAGTATTAGAGAGACAGGAATAGTGCCAGAAATATAATTTAGGAGAATTTTTTAAACAGGTCAAGTGTATCAGAATAATTTAAGAATAAGAGGACATTTTAATATAAAATCACAAGAAGGCATGGATCAAAGGAGTTTGGTTTCAAGAAATATTCTATGTTTTTACCATGAACAATGAAGGTTAGGTAGAGTTCGCTGCTCAGGTTGGGAAGATCAGAAAGAAAAATGTTTGGAGATGAGAGGCAATGAGATTTTGATCTCACCGTGATGTATTTGTGATAATTATGAGACATCCTAATGATGATATGAGGTCATGTTAAAAGTACATGGCAGAACTGAGAAGAAAAATCTGGAACTAAAAATTTTGAGTCATCCCACATTCAAAACATTTAAACCTCATCAGTGGAAGGTTGGGGAAAGGCATACAGTGAGAAGAAAAGCAGCTGTGTTTGGAGTCCCAGGTCACAGAAACCAAGACTTTTCTTTTTTTTCTTTTTTTGTGATTAAACCAGATTGCTAATTTTATTATATTTACCTATATAATAAAGTGGGTTTTTTCATTCCATCCCATTTATTACATATCATGCAGTGAAATATTTTTATATAATACAATTACATTTGGGGTTATGAAGGTTATGAAACAATTGGTATTCAAGTTCAGAGGCAGAAAAAAGCAAGAAATAAACCATTATAATAAAGTGCAGAAACCAAGACTTTTCTAAAGCAGCAAAGGAAGGGGTGATGACAAAGAGAACTTCAAGAGTGTCCAGTGTTAGAGGAAAAACCAGGAAAGCTTCCTGTCTCTGAAGTCAGGCAAACATAATGTTTCTAGGTGAATGCTAAACTTTGTCAAATGCTACTGAGAAATCCAGATATCTGCAATTAAATAATAATCTCCACAGAATACTATAATCATACTTTTGTCCCCTTCCTTATTAACCCCAACCTCATTCAATCACTAAAAACATCTCTTGGTCATTTCCATTTTTGGTTGTTTAATAATATTTTCATATTAATAAACCCTTTGTTCATTTTTTATTTGTTAACTATTAATATAAATGTCTTCTTTCTCAAGAAAAGGAAACTCATCCTTTTTCATATCACTAAGATATTTATATTTTAATACTGTTATTTATTAACTATTAAAATTTTAAGAGCCCAGCATCTAAGCCTGATTTTACTGGAATTATCCTAAGATTTCCTTTCTGTTTGTTTGCTTTCAAAAACAATTTGCCATTTTGCCATACATTTGGCTAATAATTTTTGTCAATCTGCATTAAAATCTTATTGCTTATGCTTCATTATAACATACACAGGTTTTCACCCTAATTTTCTCCATTAATGTTTGCCTCTTCTCTTCCTTTATCCTTAGTGCTTTATTTCTTAAGGGCTTGGTCCTTCATAAATTTGCAAAAAATCTTTATTCTGTGTATATTTGATCTAACTTTATGCAAATATACACAAAAATACATTGTTTTTTTCATTTTTGTAGCTGTTATTACTCCCATTTTGGAAGATAACAGTGGTGAATACATAAGTGCAGTTGTCCTTGAATTGGAAACATATTCATTGATTTTGCATCATGGGCTATCAGAGTAAATATAAATACTAATGCTAAACTGAAGGATCGAGTACTGGGTGCATGATCTACTGAAGATGCAAGAGATGTATAAACAGGAAGCGAGACTTAATCAGAAGGAAATTCATTATTTCAGAGCCTCAGTAGAGGGGCTTGAAGTTTCCTTTTCATGCTGCCTTACTTTTCAGTCTCCTTGGCTTTCTGGAAATTTTAGTTGCCTGAAGTTTTGAACGAAAAACAATACACAGACAGACAGACACACAGACAGACACACAGACAGACACACACACACAAGTACTTTAGGTACAGAATAAATGCAGTGTTACAAGCATTATGTTAATGATGATGATGATTTAATGATTACATTTGAATGCCATACTTCCTCTTCCTGCTATTTTGAGGGATATATATATATATATATATATATATATATATATATATATATATAATTCTAAGATCTATAAACTATATGAAAACCTGTGTTTCTAAGATGCATGGCCCCTACATGTAAGGTAGCTTATTTTCTAAATAAATTGCTGCCAATTAAAATTAATTTGCTATTTATAGGTCATATTACAAAATATTCCTGAGGATTTAGCTTTAACCATGTTGGTGTTACACAGAAAAGTGTCCCACATATTTTGACATTAGTTTTTTCTCTTTTTCCTCCAAATCATTTGTAAAAAAAAACATTAAATAAGGCATACACTGGCACTGCTTTCAAAGGAACATTTGTGTTTACACTTCTTTATTTAGAAAAGTGGCTACTGATTCTTAACCTAAAGCTAATCATATATCCATGACAAAACAGTTCCCCAGATGCCATGATGGCACCTAATTTTATCAATTATTTTATTGGAATCTCAGCAGTTAGTTCCACTGATTGCTGTTCAGTTTTTTATGCTTTGGAAGTTTTTTTTTTTTTTCTTTCCTTTAAAAGCTTTTGGGATTTACTTTTTATAGCTCATTTAAATATCCATTTTTATGTGTCCCTTTCTTATACTAATATTTTATGTTTCCTAGTATTTACTGAAATCTCCCTTTACTAGACAATCTATTAATTTTCTTGGAATGATATTGGACTCTGTTGTCTTATTTCAGAACATCTTATTCCAAAGCATCTTTTGAATGGACTACAATTGTTTTAGTTATTCAAAATAACTTGTACAATTTAGAATAAATGCTAGTCATGTATCACAGTCAAATGTCTGCTTTCAGGACTAATGTTTTTATATTTTTCAAATATTTTCCTACAGCTTAGAGCTGGACACATCCAAAATGTTTGCAACATGATTTTACTGAATGTTCCGTGTTTTTCATAGATGTCATGCAAGATGTTTTCTTTTTAAATTTTCTTAAAGACAGAAAAATTCTTTTTAGATTTGATGAAAACAAAAATTTAGAAAATGAGTCATATCCTTAGTCCCCTATTTACCATTCAACTCACTGTGGGAGGGTTGTCAGAAAATTTCAGTCTAAATGCAGTAAGGCTCACCGTATCAAACATGAGCATCAATTTTGCACTATAACACATATTATAAAACCTAGATAGTAAGCAAAAATAAAGTTGCATAAAATTTATTTCACACAATGTCCTTGATTCTCAAAAACAAAGCTGAAGTATTTTTATGATGTAGTTAAAAAGAAACAGAACCACAGACACCTGCACTTGAATATTTATTATGCTTTAGTTTTCTTTTTCAGATCTACACCTAAGAAGTAGGTTAATATACATAGCTCCAGGTTCAATTTCCGTTATTTTCACAAATACTCATTTAATGCTTTTATGCTCAATTGAAAGTTTGTGTGTGTGTTTATGTGTGTGTGTGTGTGTGTGTGTGTGTGTGATTTCCCCCCCCCCCTTATTTGCAATCATCTCTGTCTAAAACTCTAACCAAGTGATTATATCATTTGGTTCATCTATAGATAAAATGCTCCAAATTCTTGTGCCTGTAAACCCTCCTACAAACACTGTCTTATTTGGATAATATTGCTGCAAAATCTTTGCTTCATCACCTATCCCTCTGACTTCCTGAGCCCTCAATTTTCCAGGAATGGTAATCCACTTAAGAAAATGAAATGCAATGAAAATATTTGGCCATTAAAAACTTAATAGAATTGGCTGTTTAAAAATTAATAAAATGCATTGGAGGCCCATGGAGTTAAGAATCTGGGTCTTAAATAGGGAAGGTGCCAACTCCTGGTTTCTGCAGGCTCTGGAGAGTGCCATTCCTCAAATGATAACAAACAAGCAAGCATTCTTTGCCAATGTGGAATGGCACATCTGTAACCAGTGAAAACCCTTCACAGTTTCTGATTGCAGTTTCCCTTCTAGTACTGAAAACCATTGCTAGGTTTGAACATATCCTTGAGTCTTCTTAGGTGTTGTTATGGTTTACAGATAAGTGTCCCCCAAAAGCTCATGTGTAGGACAATTCAAGAAAGTTTAGAAGGTTTAATCTAACCTAGGAGAGGTTTAATCTAAGCAGGGTATTAATCCACTCATATGAATGAACTGGGCAATAACTGTTGGTATAGGCAGGGAGAAGGCTAGAAGAGGTGGGTCACTGGGGGCATGCCTTAGGGGTTTGTACTTTGTCCCTGGTGATTAGCTTTTTCTGCTGCCTGATTGTCATATCCTGAGATGCTTTTTTCTGCCATGATATTCTGCCTTAGCTTGGGCCCAGAGGTATGGAGATGGCCAACTATGGACTGAGCCCTCTGAAACCTGAGCCCCAAATAAAACTTTCCTTCCTCTACAGTGTTCTCATCAAGTATTTTGGTCACAGTGATGAAAAAACTGACAAAACATTATTTTTTTAATATATTTTTCTGGGAAATGATTTTCATGCAGAAAAATAAGTGAGTGATCTTTGACATAGAACTTGAAGGGTAAGTAAAATTTCAATGAGACAGAGTTGGAAGAAGAGCAAGAACATCCCAGGCAAAGAAAGTAGTGTGAACAGAGAAAAAAAAATCCAAGGAGTGTTAGGAAGAAAATGAGTTGTTTTTTGTCTAACTGGGTTGTGGACTTAATAGGGACTTAATGGGAAATGAATAAAAACTATAGATTAAAAATTTGCTATGATATTAGAATGTACCAAACAAAGGTTGTGTGTGTGTGTGTGTGTGTGTGCACGTGCGCGCATGCACATGGGCACACAGGGGGAAGTCATTAACAATTTTAAAACTAGAGTCATGATCAGAAGGGCTTTGAAAACCCAAATCTGTGTATTGAATGTATGCTGATGGCTTGGACCAGTGACAAGCTGGAAGCAGATAGTTCATAAGCTAAAATGTTTGTCTAGCTAATATGTTATAAGGTGTAAGATGGATAGTGTTTTAGGGAATATAACGTAATTGATTTATGTTTTATTTCCTATATGCCTTTCATTTGTAGGTTTCTACCAATTGAATAAATGTCAGGCATTGCCTCAGGGAACAGAGAAGGTACTGTCTGATTAGAACAAAGAAGTCATTGCTCAGCTTTGGATTGCAAATCTTAAATATTTTTTGGATACATGTTAGAATTATCCATATTTCTGTTCCTGGGAGAATTGATTGGGTAGTTAGCACCTGTGTATATCTCCTCATCTGACTTTCTTAAAGTATTTATCTATAGGACATACTTTAGAAAATTCAAGCCTGCGTATCTTTTAAAGAAGGCTAAGGAATTCTGTTGTTTTTCTATTTCATAGCTGACATTTTCTTTCAAAGGAAGTTTGTATCAGCTCACCCTCACCTTGTTATTCAGAAACAGAGCTTCTGAGAGCTTTGCTCCCCGGAGAGCAATAGATCAATGTGGGAGCTCACATTTGTTTGAATGTATGTCAGGTAATCACAGTACAGCCCCTGACTATTGACTGAGTAAGAACAAAGTGAAAAATTCTGTGTTTTCTATTGTAATCATAAATTCTAAGGCTATTTCTGCAATAAAATTAGTAATATGAGAAGATTTTTTTGGTTCATTTAAAGGAAAAACAATTTATTATTCCATAGCTCATAAAAATGAATTGTGGTTTGGGCAGTCATCATACTTGAGAGACTTTATTTAGCATTGTACTATTTTCTTTCTTTCTTTCCTTTTTCCCCCCATGGGATGGCTAAAATTACTTTCAAAAGTTGCTCATTTCTATGCCACCAACTTTTCTAAATTTATGTTTCTTAAATATTTTGATATATACTAATCCTACTGCTTTATGTTTACATATATCCCAAAATGGAAACCTAAAGGATGCCTAAGATTAGACCATACAAAGCAGAGCAGAGTTAATATAACATGAGATTTTGTATTCTCTCTGATTCCCAAGGTCAATGTTAAAGGCTCAATTATCAGTCATTTGGGTTCTCTTTGATATGAGAGAATTATAAGTAACATTTAACTAATTCTTGAACAGTTCCTTATAACTTTTCAAATATTCTCATATGCATTGTCCTATCTTTACGCTCTCCCTTTCTAGTAGTCTTCATTCATTGTTTCCTTAGTTCACTGAGCCAAAGTGATGTTAATTTACTTTTCCCTGATTTCAATGTGTTTTCTTTGCTCTGGGCTTAGCTTAGGCTCTTTGCCTGAAGCCCCCAGGCTGCCCCTCTCCATCCCTAACTCTCAAGAGCATCCCTTTCCTCCCACTTCTAGTTTCAGGGGTGCATTGCAATTGCACTTCCTGCTCTGAAATGGGCTGATCAGGTAAGCATCAATAAAGAGGAAACACATAACAGGACCGTTTTTATAGGGAGCCCCGGGTGTCATCTTTGTGCATGGCATCTTGCCTGTTCATTTGTTTCATGAGTGAAAGCATCTCTTCAGCTTTTATGCCATATGAAAGGATCATTATGAACACCAATTTAAATTAGAGCAGGCAGAATAAATCTGTAAAAGACAAAAAAAAATTAATCACCTGTGGCAACTGTCATTTGAAGTTATCCTTCCCTCATTCTACTCCAGCAAATCCACATAAACACAAAGAGAGATCATATTGTTTACTGGTATCAAACTGTAGAATTTGGCTTGCCTTAGGCATGGCTCTAGCCTAGAATCCAAGCCGCCACAAACATCAATTTGGAATGCAGCTTCGGCGCTAGTGGAAAAGCTGTCACAGGCAAATCTAAAATACCGAGAGCGCCGAGCTACTGACATTGCTAAAGATGATCATGAAGACATTTATCCAGCCTCTCCTGCTTTCCCTTCGCCCAGCCCTTCGGAAGCTTATGTCAAGTGTGACAGGCTAGGTGATGAATGGGTAGAAAGTTGACAAGTGGCGACAGGCGGCTGAGTAAGTGAAATCCTCCATCGTTAATTCTTGTGATTTTTACCTTTCTGACACAATGAACTTATATTAGGATGTGTGACTAAATAAACCAGAGTAAGAACAGCCATTCACCAAGAAAGAGAGTCCAGAGCAGAAAGCCACACTCTCATTTTTCTCAAGCTTCTTGATTGCCAGATTTCTGGAACACCATCTGTAATCAAGGACGCATTATTTAGAGTTAAGTGGGATGATTAGCTGTGTTGTTTTTCTCTGGAATATATCTCCAGAGTACTTAGCTGAAAGTTATGAGTCAGAAAAATCCCATTTCTCATAAATTCTCCTCTAGATTAGAAACAAAAAAGAAATCAGCTCATTGGAATTTTGATTAATGAGAAAAGGAGAAAGGTTTAAGGGTGAGTGCTTTGTTCCATTGATGTCCATGAAATGTAGGCCTGACACATTCTAGTCCAAAGCAATTGAAAATCATTTTAACTTTACTTTGTTTTGAGAGGCTTAGGGCTTATTGAATTGAGAGAAATTGGACTGAAACAAGTAATTTTTTTGACACAGGCTGCTAAACAGCTTGGAGACCAAGAGCCATAAGGCCCTGGGCAGGTCATTTAGTACAGAGTGTTGCCTTTCTCGGGAGATGCTTTCTTCTCAAATAAGTATACTGAGGAACACATCTTAGTGATATTCCAAGTTTTCTTTTATATGTCTTTATATTTACAAAGAGCAGCTCATGGCAATGAAGTTTTTGCCTCCCTCACAATTAACAATAACCATCCAATTGAGATGATTATGGTCAGAGAAGATGTAGTTGTAACCCTATTTAGAACAGGGAGAAGAATTCCCTGATTCCAATTCAAGTTTATGAATTCCTATTCTGGAAAATATTATGCATTCTTTTTGAAAACCTAAGAGAATTGTGATTTCATGGGACTTTTAATTTTAGTGATCCCATGAAGATGAGAAACTATTCCTTCATTTAACCTGCATTTTCATATAAGCATAAGGCCTCAGATTTTTATTTGCACACTTCCATTTATTTAAAATACATATTTCTGATATTTAAAGCTCTGTAATGAAACCAATTTTTCAAGTTTTTTCTTCTTTTTCTGATATTATAATTAAATTACTAAATTACTTTCTGATTCAACTTGCCTTAGGACATTTGATTTTCTATGATCCTTTAAAGGTTTCATTTTTTATTAAGTAATATTTATAAACTGTCCACATTGATTTCTATTGTGGGGCTCCTGTGATGCTCTTCCTTGAAAAGTATAATGTTGTATCTCTTTAGTCCTTTTGGATTTATTTCCCTTTATATTTAAAAATATACAAATCAACAATCCAGTTTGCTAATCTTTTTATATTCCCTTTTGGAGTAAACTAAAATGTGTGTGTATATATACATATATGTGTATATATGTATATATACACACATACATATATATAATTCTAATGTATATTCCAATAATTATATTCCACTGTATATATCCCAATAATTAGTTAATTAATATAGTACATTTTATGGTGCCAAGACATTTCATACAGCACCTTATGAACCACATTCATTTTTACTCATTGAGGGGTTTTTTTACTTGTTTTTTAATCATCTAAATGTATTTTCTTCTTTGTTCCTTTTCCAATTTTATTACTTCAAAATCCTCATTTTCCTGCAATTGAGGAAAACACTCCTTCCATCATTTTTTTAAACATAAAATGATATAATAAGCATTATTTTCAGCTTACGTTTTCTTGAGTCTCAGATTAATTTCCTGATAGTGTTTATTCTGGGCTCAAATCTTAACCCATGATATCATAAAAAAGTTCTATATCATAGAACTTAGCCAAGAAATTTAATAACTCAGACACTCGAGTTCTTAATCTGGTATATGAGCTTAAGAATGATCTATAGGGTTTGTGGAAGTTTTAAATGAGACAATACATATCCAGTGCTTAAGAAATACCATTGTAATCCCTCAGTAAACAGCAGCTTTTGCCCTCTTCCTAGGCTCTAGGATTGATTTACAGACTGACCCTGAAATAAAATGTTTTTAAGCTCACTTCATTTGAATAAAATTTGTGATAAAACAATTTTGTTTGTGGCATTCTGCACAGCACAGTTCTTATTAAGGAAAATAAGGTATTAATTCTGCTCTCAAGGAACTTTTGGACTGAAATGCTAACTAACTTCTTGTGATACACACAGGATCAAAATATGCAGAAGAAGGAAGTGCTGCAGGAGAGGGAGTAATTCAGCACCATGATCACCACGGGGGATGGGAAACTAAGGGAGTGTCTTGACCAAGTTTGAGAAGAATGAATACATGTGTAGCAGAAATCAAGGACTGCAGAGGGATGAATATTCCAAGTTAATCAGCACCACATTTCAAGTATACGTATAAAGTCATGTAATATAGAAATTTTACATGTCATATGAAACATTATAATCTAAATTTTAGCAGGACATGTAGAAAATATATGCAGCTATATAATTACTGGCGTAAGTGTGTCTTGAGGTAAATATTCTCTATTTTAAAAGTATATGCTGTATTTTAGATACTAGGAAAGAAACTTTATTAGTTTATGATTTTATTTGTACTAGTCTCTTTAGAAAAAGACAATATATGCTCATGATAAAAAAAGTCTACTTTTGCACAGAAAAGTATAAAGTATAAATTGCAGTTAACTTTGGCCATCTTACCTTCACTTTGAAGTATTTGTCTCTCTTAAACATTTTTCATTTGACTTGTAGCAATTCTAACTGAATATGAAAATCTGTACCAGGATTCCCCTACTAGGCAAATCACTGTGGAATTTAGGCAACATGATATTTTAAACTTTTGAAAATTGAATTTGAATGCATTTAGGTATGAAATCCATTCCACAATTCACAGCTACCACTTTAATTTAGCTTCCATAAACATAGATAGCACTTGCTTGGTTTTTGAAGGGTAACAGTTGAATTTTGACTCCCGGAATACACTCCAAGATTAGCCTGTGTATGTGTGTGTGTGTGTGTGTGCATGTGTGTATGCACAAATATGTATTTCTCATAAAAATCATGTTACACTTACTGTATTCCACCTTGCTGTTTTTCTTATTAATGCATGATGAGCATTTTTGCATCCCTACTCTGATGTTCACAGCCCAGTTGTGGTATGGCAGTGGAATAGGTTGTTGAGAGACCAAGAAAGAACAAAGATGAGATATGAGATGAGCTATAAGGTTATTTTTTGTTGTTGTTGTTTGTTTGTTTTTTGGAGAAATACTATTGGGGAGAGCCAGTGATGGTAGATTAGACAAACATTTGGCCTAATCTTTCTTTTCAGATTATCATCTGTTGTTTTTTGTGTTTTGTTTCTTTTTCCAAATGAAATATAAGAATCATTTGCAAAAAGAGTTATACAACTGATTTGAATTTTCATGTTCAATTCATATATCAAATTCATTGAATTTAATAATAGCTTATAGTACATTAACATTTTCATAACATTGGCAATTTATATTGAAAAGAGGGTTATTTATGTTTTGATTTTCTTTCAGGAAACCTTTTACATGTTTTATTATTTTTTTAAAAAAATGTAGTTTCTATTAGTCTTGTTTTTAGTATATTCCACAGAGAATAATAGAATAAATGTGCTTCTACGTACCCAATTTTTACCAGACATCCTGCATCTGTATTTTATTGAGACAAGCTGTTACCTCTCTCATGGTTTAATGTGCTTTAAACCCTGGCTTTTACTTTATTCAGTATTGTTGGGGTAATATGACTGCAGTTTTATTCCTTGGCTGCTCTTGGTTTGCTTTTCGTTTTTACACTGCAGGGCTCATGATTTGCCATGATTTCCCCTATGAAGACCTCTGAAGATGTCAGACAGAAAACCCTGTGGACTGCCTCATCATGTTCAAATAGCCCATCTTATTTCTCTCTTCTGTGTTAATTTAGAATGGATATCTTTGTAATGTTTTTATATTGTAGTCTTTGATCTACTGATACAACACTTCATAAAATATGCATGGCCATATTTAATATAAAGGCATTTGACACTAATACTAAAGTGCTTTTCCTGAACTTTAGGTGAGAAGATTAATAAACCATCCCACTTTTTTTCCTTTAGGAATGTAATATAATTTTACAATAAGGTCCATTTAATCATCTCCTTCTCTCATGAAATGACCTTGTGAAATGAGAGAGAGGTTCTATCTTTGGTTACAAATGAGACTGTGATCTTAAGTTATTCTCCTGTGCTCATAAAACTAAGTGAAAAACTACTTAAAAACTAAGTGAAGAGGAGAATCACTAGGGTATAGTATAGTTTTAGATAGAGATAATACCTGGAAGAAAAAGAATAAAATTATACATTGATTTATGAGGTGAGGCCAGCAGGCAGTGCACAGGAACAGGGATACTGTCTACTTTAGAGCCAAGACTGGCTAGATATGGATATACAATCTTGAATTACTCAGGATCCAGAAGTGCAACTCAAAATAAAATAAATCTCTCTCTCTCTCTCTCTCTCTCTCTCTCTCTCTCTCTCTCTCTCTGTAAATTCTCTAATTTTGAATATTTTCTTATAGCAAGAGAAAATAAATCAAAATAGATAAGTTGGGAAGAAATGCACACATCTAAAGGGATAATGAAATCTTTTATAGTAGAGTCAGTAACTCAGGCCAACACCAGTGGCCAAGAAAGAAGGCCACTTGCTGGATAGAGTACATTCACTCTATATCACACACCGACACACAAACACACATGCAGTTTTAGTTACACTGTTGACTAATTTCTTAAATATTGAAAAATTTACACTATGTTTAGGTAACATTGACCACCAAAGCTTTTACAATTTGTTTTTCTCTGTAATTCCATGGATCTTTGCCCAGATATCTATGCATCTGTTGCATGTCTCATTATTACCTTTTTAAATTATCTATCTCTTGCATGGGCCTATAATCCCAAGAGCTCTGGAGGCTGACGCAGGAGAATTTCAAGGTTAAGGTCAGCCTCAGCAATTTAGTGAGGATTTAATCGACTTAAAGAGACCCTGTCTCAAATTAAAAAATAAAAAAAGGGCTGAAAATGTGTCTCAGTGGTAAAGCACCCCTGGGTTTAATCCTTTGTACCAAATAATTTTAAAAAATTAAAAATTAATAAATTTTGTCTCTTTCTGTGAGTCACAAACTTCTTGAGGAGAAAGACCTGTGTAATTTAAAATTATACAGATAATTCAATTACTTTTTACTTATAATCAATAAGTAGATGCATGGTTACAAGAAAAATGTTATATTAGTTCAGAAGATCAAGAAAACATAGAAAAATCAGTGAAACAGATTATCAGACACCAGAATTGTTAAAATTGTTTATTGGGGAACTTTTAATGTTCTTTGAAAATGTGTATGGTGTAACATGTTAGACTTAACCACAGTGATTTTCCTGTTACTGCAAATCTAATTTATGTTGGATTTCAACTGATAATGATGCTTAAAAGTGCAAGAGATGGTATCAGTCTTTTCAGTATTTTGTTGAGAAAGAAAAACATTCATTTTAAATGAATGCTTTGACCTACAGGTATTTTTGTATCCAAAAGATGCAATGGCATCTCTTAGATAAGATTTGCCCTTTTGTTGCATGTAATATTTATATACTCTGTAGGTACTAGAGATTCAGAAACTTAATTATAATTTTTTTCCTTGCAGAAACTCCTCTTTACATTATGAAGAATTCACTATTCTTACTTCTTTGAACTCAATTGTAGAACTGAACATTGGCTAATTTTTCAATTCTACTTTTCTCTCAAGTGAAATTAAACAAAAATAAATAAATAAATAAGAACTGATCAGAAAACTAATGACTTTAGATGAGTATAATTTCATGTAAATTCTGAAAGATTTGGTGATTGATATTGATTTCTACTTCATTGTTCATTTCCTCTTGTTACAACAATCTAGTTCCAAATGTGACAAAATGGCACTTTCGTTGCTACACCTGCAAATTTTATAAAGTTTGTTAAAACTTTGGGTAGATTAAGAAATAAAGGGTAAAATTACTAAACAAAAATCATATTCATTACAAAATTGCATTTCCAGTTCTGTAGTACTGAATTTACCTGTTTAAAAAATTGACCTGCTAGCATATTTGATCATGTACTAAAAAAGAAAATACCCCTAAAAGGAGAAATAATATAAACAATGAAGTGAAAAAACAGGTAGAATCATATTTATTTTTAATTTATTTAGTATCCCAGGTGCCAATAGCAGAGACTTATCATCATAAGTAAGCTTTTAACTAATATTCAGATAATTTTTAAGTGTTTTTATAAGAATCTTTTTTGGATTCTAAATCATATGCTACTGTAAGGAAAGTTTATTATCCCCATGTTAGAAGCGAGTCAAATAAAATAGCAAAAGTTAAATAATCAAGAAAATATAGCTGAAAATGAATTGGTTTTTCAACTCATTGCTTTTACAGCCTCCTCCGAAGTGCTCTATAGATATCTTCTAGAGAAACACAAGCAAATAATTATGATTCTCATATTATATGAGAAGTTTATTTAGAAATAGATTTTTACACAAATCCTTCAAGTAAGTTGATACAAAGACTTCCATTTGACTACATATAAATGAATTGTAAAGAATATTAAATAGTATAAGCAATAACTGTGTTGTTACTAAACCACATTTAAACTCTACTAAATGTTAAGATAACATTGTATCTTAAATATCAGTATCAAATGTTTAGGTGAACATTTACATATTAAAAGTAATAGCAAAATATGTGGGCTTAAAAATAAATATTTATCAGGGACTAGATAAATAATGAAAAATTTAACTAAAATAACTATGTTCTAATATTCTATGTTTCTCATTAATTTTATTTTATAAAAGATATGCACAATTAAAAAAGAAAAAAATTTCTAACATGGTTTACATTATAAACTTTGAATATTTATAAGTATATCAAAGTAGTTAAAACTCCATTAGAAACCACCAAATCAAATCTATATATATATATTTTTTAAAGGCTTTTTTTTTGCTTTTAGTGTTTATTTTCTGTTACACATAATTAGAGTTCACAGAATTAATCATACAAGAGTAGGTGCAGAGGCTCCATGTTCATTAGACAATGCTCATTGAGGTTTCAAAGTCCATCTTGAGGGATGCCCCCAAAGCCTATTAGCTCTTATAGCTATCAAAGAAAATAGGTTGAGGTGACTATTTTATTCCAACAGATTTTTAACATTTCATGACATACTCTCACTTCCATGTCATGCATATGCACTTCACAATTAATATTTTCAGATTCAGAATAACTAATATTATTGGACCTATTTTTTATGTATTTATTTTTAAATTTTTGACTTTTAAAAATTTGCTCTAATCAGTTATATATGACAGCAGAATGCATTTGGATTCATTGTACATATATGGAGCACAACTTTTCACTTCTCTGGTTGTACACCATGTAGAATTGCATATATGTGCAGTCTTACATGAACCTAGTGTAATGATGTCCATCTCATTCCACCACCTTTCCTGAGAATCTCCATACTGTTTTCCAGAGTGGTTGCACCAATTTGCAGTGCCACCATCAATGTATGAATGTGCCTTTTCCCCCAAATCCTCAGCAACACTTATTATTGCTGGTATTCTTGATAATTGCCATTCTGACTGGAGTGAGATGAAATCTGAGAGTAGTTTTGATTTTCATTTCTCTAATTACTAGAGAAATTGAACATTTTTCTCATTTATTTGTTGATCAATTGGGTATCTTCTTCTGAGAAGTGTTAAAAAAGACTTTTTAGAAAATTTAACTTTTAATGTAGAGAAAAATGATTTCAATGTCTACAGATATGAATGTTCACATTATTTTCTGAATAATATGAATTTGTAATATGTAAAATATTTTTGTGTTAACAATGTGATATAACTCATTAAGCAATATTTATCTCAGAAAATGCTCATTTTTTCTTGTTTAAAAGAATGTTAATATGTAATATTTTACCCTCCATAGGGGTATATCTCAGTGGAACTTGATGAAAACCAGAGGACAATTTAAAAACATTCACTGCAAGATAATCATAAGTTATGGTTCTACTTCATGATATGATTATAACTTTGCATTTATTTATTTGCATCATGATTGATATTTTGGCAGGTAATCAAAGTTATTGCAAAATTATGTCAAGCTAAAATTCTATTGTATGGTATATTTTTCATGATCTAGAGAAGATAAGTTATTGATTTTATGGAACCTATTTGGTAGGAGAAAGACATAAAATTTCCAACTAACATCATTAATCTACTTCAATTCACCTCATAAGTATTACATAATAGAAATGCATATTTTAATTAATTTTAAGCATAATTTTAATGAACATTCCCAGTGTTTAACTTTCAAAGTGTGCTAATATAAATCAAGAAGGTAAAAATAAGCATAAGTAAATAAACAAATAAACAATGATAACTCCATTTTAAAGCATCTACAAATAATCTGGCTAAGCATTTTATTAAATTAGTGCTAAAATTTTTTCTAAGTACATACATGAATTTTATGGTAATGACAATAATAGTCTAACGTTATTTAACAATTATAATTTATTTTACTCAAATTGATAGTAAATAAAAAACAATCTGAAGCATAGCTGAAGAGAATGATAAATTCATATTATTGTTTTCCAACAATAAAAGTTTTAAAGAACTTTCTATTGTTAAGAAAAAAGATTAATTTTATCTCTTAATTGTTTTCATAATGATATTTCAGCTACTTTGATATAAGTCATTGAATAGTGACATAAAAATAACATTTTTGTCACTGTTATCTTTCCTCCGTCTTTAATTTTTCCCCATTTTTTTGCTTAGATTATTAGTACTTTGTTAAAATATGTTTTATTGCTTTTGAATATAACAATGATTCTGAAGTGATTTAATTATCTCATATTCAATATTTACTTTAGGTCCTTTTACCATTGCTTCTTGTGCATTCTTATTTTACTTTTATTTTTTTTATTTGAGATAAATATAGATTTTCCAAACAACTGGAAGAAATAATGTAGAAAAATCCTGTGCATCATTTTCTGCTTTCACCTTCTCCATGATAGCATCCTGAAACATTATAGTAAAATATCAATACCAGGATATGGACACTGATAAACTCAAGATGCATAACTTTCCCATCTTCCAAATTATCCCACACATTGACTTCATTTATTATTTATTTATTTGTTATCAGGATTGAACCTAAGGGTACTTAACAACTGAGACACACTCCTGCTCCCCTGACTTTTATTTATTTATTTATTTATTTATTGGAGGTCTCACTAAATTGCTTAGCCCTCCCTAAGTTGCTGGAGCTGGCTTTGAACTCACACACAATCCTGCCACTGGGCTTATAGACGTGTGCCACTGTGCCTGCCCAGCTCTGCACACTGATCTTTTATGACAACAATCAAGCCCCTCCCACTAATGTTCCCTGCTCAACATCTGGTCACTAATTTGTCATCCATTTCTGCAATTTTGTCTTTTCAGGAATGCTACATAAAATGAAAGATAAGATATGCAAGCATTTAAAGATTGATTTTTGACTAGATTAATTTTCTAGAGTTTTGTCTAAGTCGTCATGTGTATTGTTTCTTTGTATTGCTGAGTAATGTTTTATAGCATGAAAGTACTACAGTTTATTTAATCATTTATCAACTGAAGGAGCTTGGATTTTTTACAGTCTAGGGCATTACAAACAAATCTAGTATGAACATATTTGTGTACATGTTTTATGTATACAGATTTTCATTGCTCTGGGGTAAATGTCCAAAAGTGCAATTACTGGCTCATATGTATTTGCATATGTGATTTTATTAAGACATTGTCAAACTGTTTTCCAGAATGATGGACTGCTTTATATTTCCACGGACAGTGTATGAGTGGTAGTTTCTCTGCATCATTATTTCATATTGTCAATGTGTATAACTAGAGAAACTCAAGCAGGTACAACATAATTATGTTTTAAATTTGAATCTGCCTAATGAATAATGATGATGAGTATCTTTTTATGTACTTTTTGACAACTTCATGTCCTACTGAGTAAAACGTCTGTTCATTTATTTTGCCCAATTTCTTATTGAATTTTTTTTTATTTCTTACTGTTAAGTTTTTTAGTTCTTTGAATATTTTTTAAATATATTTTTAGTTGTTGGTAGACATTTATTTATTTTTATGTGGTGCTGAGAGTCAAACCCAGTGCCTCGCAAGTGTGCTATACCACTGAACCACAGCCACAGCTGTTTTTGAATATTTTTGATAGTTATCCTTTGGAAGATATATGATTTAAAGATATTTCCTATGAGTCTGTGTCTTCTCTTTTCATCTCTTGTGTCATTTTTGTGAATTTACAGAAAATTATGACTACATATTTCAATTCTTTTGCGTGGCCGTGAAAGATATTGCATTTTTGATTCTTATGTCCACATGTTCATTGAAATAAAAATTGTTACTTGTAGACTAATATTGTAAGCTGTGATTGCCTAGCTCAGTTGTTCCTTCTAGCAATTTTAAATTTTGTTTTGTTATTTAGAATCTTTAGAATTTTCTGTGCATATAATCATATCATCTTAAAATAGTGATAATTTCATTTCTTTCTTTTAGATCTGGAGTCCTTTCATTTCCTATACTTACTTGATTGCAAAATGGAACTGGATGGAATGTTGAAAACTGTGTTTAATTGGTGTGTGAAAAGAGTAATACATTTTTGCCTTCCAATATTAGGGGAAAGTATTCAGTCATTTATAATTAAGCACATTACTAGGTATAGGAGTTTCGTAGTTGTTTTTAATAAGTTAACTATATTCCTCTCTATTCTCAATTTTCTTGAGTTCTTTTAATGAATAAGGGGCAAATTTTGTCACATTAATTTTCTGTATCAATTGGTATTTCCTTTTTTTTGTTAAGATGGTAGATTATTTTGATTATTTTTCTATTACCAAGGCAGTTATTAATTTCTGGAAGAATCCTCACTTGGTCATGGTATATAACTATGTATCTTCATTTTTTCTGAGATTTTTTTCATTAATACAAGGTTAATAAATTTTGTGTAGATATTCAGGGGGAACATTGTTTTGTCTTTTCTACCCTCTTTGTATAGTTTGGAGTTCAGGATAATAAGAGATTCATCAAATGAACTGGGAAATTATTCCTCTTCTATTTTATGGAACAGATTGTGAAGAATTCATATGAATTCTGCTCTAATTGTTTGATATAATTCTCTAAAGAAATTATCTGGGCATGATGATTTCTTTGGGGGAATTTTAAAGTTACAAATTCAATTTTTATCATATCTTTATGTCCACACAACTAGATTTTTTTCCCCCTAAAATGCAGAAACAGCTCACTGAGTTGGGTCAGCTGTTTTTTTGAGGAATTGGTCCATTTCATATAAGTTGTCAAATTTACCTCTATAAATGTGATCATAATATCTTTTTGTTATCATTTTCATGTCTGAAAATTTAGAAGTGATATTAGATTTTTCATGATTTCTATTAGTAATTTGCATCATTTTCTTTGTCGGTTTTGCTAAAGTTGTGTCAATTTTATTTATGTTTTCAAAAAACACATTTTTCACTTATTTTACTTATTCTTTTTCTGTTTTCAGATTTATTGATTTCTACTCCTATCTTTATTATAGTCTTCTGTCTGCTTTGGACTTATTTTGCAGTTTTTATCCTAAGTTAGTATTATTCACATTGTTTTTCTTTCTTTGTAATTTAAGTACTTAGTGCCTTTAATTTCCTTCTCTTGCTTTAGCTGGATTAAGCAAAAATTGATATGCTATGTTTCGATTATTGTTCAGCTCAATATATATTTAGGTTGTCCTTGAGACTTGTTCAATCCATGGGATTATTGAGTATTATCCTTAGTTTTAAAATATTGGCAAAGCTTTTGGTTTTTCCTACAATATTTTTCTAGGTTGGTTCCATTCTAATCAGAAAACACACTTAAATGATTTCAAATCCTGTAAACTTATTAAGCATGATTTTTAGGACCAGGGTATGATATATCTTGGTATATATTTCAGAGGTTTTTAAGAGAACACTTATTCTGTTCTTCTTGGACTCTCTTATAAATATTGATTAGATATTTTGGTCATGTGTACAGTACCTCTTTAATCTAGATAATTTATGTCTATTTGTTCTATTAACTAGCACAAAAGAGGTATTGAATTTTTCTTTTCATGTCTTATCAAATTCTAAACTTTCATTTTAGGAAAATTTGAGACTTACAGCAAATTTGAGAAGATAATTCAGAATTCTCATATATTCTACACTCAGTTTTCCTTATTATTAACATTTGATTTTACATTAGTAATGAACCAATATTGATATATTATTATTAGCTAAATAATGCACATACTTTACTCAGATGTCCTAAGTTGTTGCCCAATGTTCTTTTGCAGAATTATATCCAGTATCCTTATAACATTTAGTCTAATTAGAATTCTTGTGGCTATGGATTTGTCTGACCTTTTCTATTTCTGATGACCAATTGAGAGATTTGGTCCAATTGTTATAAAATATCCCCCAGAAATGACTTTTCTCATAGATACATGAGAGTCATTAGTTTATATACAAATGATCTCAGAGAAAAAGTGAAATTCTCAACATATAAAAAAATCAAGAGTATATACTCTTAATATTACGTAATACTTTTCATGTTGACCTTGATAATCTGGTTGAGGTAGTGTCTCATGATTTTCACTGCAAAAATATACATTGTTCATTGAATGGAAGCTGTTCCATTGAATGGAAGCCCATAATAGGAAATTTTGGGGCAGTCTTCTTGAGGGCAGAACATCTTCATGGATTATTTGGGACTTTTTTTTTGCATGATAAATTTGTGTGTTCTCCTCCATGTACTTATTTATTCAATTATATTTTCATCTATATAGAATTATCTACATTTGTTTTATTTTTTGAGGTATAATTCAACATTAGATTACTTTTTGTTACAACTTTGGCCACTAGGACCTTTAGAATAGGTTCCTTGTTCCTTTGACATAGCCTCTTCATTGTGCATTTGTGCATATTATTTACAACTTCTCTTAATTTTAGACACCATGGATTTATCCATAGCCCATTATATATTTCCTGATCCAGTTCTAAAATCAGTCATTTATCCAAGGACCCTTGATTCCTTGAATTGCAGAATGTTATTAGTAATGGAGACTTGGTCAATTGCTATGTTCATAGCTACTGAATATTGCTGCTGCTTTGCCCTATTAATTGACAGAACAAGAAAATATTTGTGTGTATACTCTCTCATGTACATATTCATAAATTAAATATTTCTATACTAGCAATCTTGATTTATATGGAGGTAAACTTCACTCCTATTGATTTCTCCAACTCTAATCTATCACCACCTGGAACATTTTAGCCTTCTGCCTTAATAATCTTTAACCTTCTACTTCAACAGTGAGAAACCTACTTCCAACCATCCACCATGCATTTATTTATTGATTCAATTCCAGTAAACATATACAATGCTTCCAAAATTGGTAACTCATACACTTATGGGAAACAACTTCATCACCAGTTCTAATTTATAGTTTCTTTCATCGTTAATAATACAGTAATCAGTCATTTACAAAGTTATGTAGGTCGACTTAATTTTCTCTAGTAAATTTTGTGAGGTTGTTTTATATATTTTTAATAAAATTAGATACTTCTGTCTCAATCTGCATTCTATCTGAGATCACCTGACCTTCCAATCTGCATTACAGCAGGGCCTTCCTGCTAGCATCAGATGTAGGTAGCAACCTGTCTGGAAATGAGACCAAAAGACTTTGGTTAACTTATTATAGCAGTAAATGATATATCAGGATGGAAGAGAGTACATTTCCCTGTTGGAGGATAATATATATCTATCTTATAAGTGTTTGGTAAAAGTTTAGCCTAAATGTAAGTATGTTATGGATATCAACAAATGTATAGATCTTTCCCATAAAACCTACAATCTCTGAAATATTTATATTAACAATATTACCTTGAGTAGGCTGAAAATTCTAAGTTAGCAGTTCTTCCTATATAGATCTTAATAGTGTTGAGGTAATGACAAAACATGGAGACTATCAAGTAAATATATTTCTATGATCTCTGTTTTATAAAGTAAAATATTTTAAATATTAATTTTTTCTTGAAGTCTTCTGGGAAATATCAAATATGCTTTTTGAGGTAAAAAATATGAATTTTTTTATTTATTTATGTTTTGTTACTAATCTTGAGAAGGCAAAATCAAAAGAATTGTCAGGAGATTGACTGCTAGATTAAAATATGCTCAAGGACACCTGGGAAATAATATCTTGGTTATATATTCAATCTCAGTGCCAATAACATATTTTAAAATAAGCAAAATGTTAATATGAGTGTAAGACTTTTATTAAAGAGTTTATTGTTATAGTTTGTAATAATCAAGAACCTAATAAAGAAAATGATTTTGGTAAGCTTTGGAGTCTGTGATAGAAACATGTTACACAGAATACAAAGAATACTTTTTACCAGTCTTAGCAAGCTTTCTAAGTTCAATTTACTCTTTAACAAGAGAAAGACAAATTCTAAATTTGGATGCACATAGTTCCTTGCAATAAATGATTCATGACTTTCTCTAATTTTTAACATAATTATCTTGTAAATTAGTTCATAACAAGAACATTTTTTTCTAAAATTTTTTAACGTATTTCATAATCTTGTTTCAGACTCGTGTATCATAAATCAAGAAAAGCCAAATTACATTTCCCCAAGCACTCTACTTGCTAAACACATTCAAGTTTTTTGTTTAAGTATACACATTTATGTTCTGGACAAATCAAGACTAATTTTAGATTAAAACTTCTCTTGCTTTTCCTTAAAAACAATTTTGATTACCTTTCATAAAAATTTGTCTTTTGCTATCACCATTTTTCCTAGTATTATCCCGATCATTATCAGTTATTAATTCTAACAAAAGTAAACTTCTATGCACAGAGAAAACTGAAAGCTACAATGCAAACTGTTAGTATTACACAGAGGCATATTAGCAGGTTAGGAAAGTTTATGAAAAAGATATAAAATGACTTTTTCCAGCCCTCATGCATCCCTTTTTAACTTGCTTAATATCCACTATACGTAACACACACACACACACACACACACACACATACACATTTTTCTATTAATACCTCCCCAAATTGTTGCTCTCCACAGATAAAAATTTTTAAAAATCCAAATATTTAAAAACTTTTGCTTACCCTCTACTTTTGTAATATTTTATTAAACACATTTGCACTTACTCATGATCACCTTATCTATGAATACTTTAGAAGCACTACTGCAGCAAAGACCTGCACCCATGTATATATTTATTATAGTCTTTCCGTTTACCAATGTGAAAAAATATTTACCAATCCTTACTTAGGTATCCAAAGATTTTATATCAGTTAACTCAATTAGCCCAAGTTTGTTTTTTTTCTTGTTGATTTCTTGTCAGTCTTGGAAATTATATTCAATGGAATATACACTCAGTTCTGTTCTAATGCTTGTTCTGAAAACATGGATTTGTTCCAAAACATTTGGTATATTGCAGAGCAATTTGAGCATTACAAAAATCTTGTCTTTGTCTGTGTGCAATTTCTTCTGTAACAAACTCTATCTAAATGAAAGAAAAAGTAGGTCTAGCTGTACTGAGCCTAATATGAATGCACAGAATACACACAGACACACAGACACACATCTTCAACATCCATCAGTGTAAGTTCCTTATTCGCCGTTAGCCAAACATCTGTGTTACAACTTTCCATCAAATTTCAGATAACTCTTCTCCCACCAACTCCTAATAACCACAAATCTGTCTGTCATCCTCCTCCTCAAGTAAATATATGGCTTTTTAAGAAAAAATGCTTACTTTATTATAATTTAAAGGTATTTCTTAATCTTTCAACATGTGGAAAGCAGTACTATCAGTTTAATAGTTTTGTTTTTTTTTGTTTTTTTTTTTTTTTTTAATCACGGGGTATGTGTTTGTGTGTGTTTGGGGATTTCACAGTTTTTGATTTTTGTGTCCCTAACGTTATTGTCCTCATTTATCTCTTTTCTTGTATTATCTGTCATCTATCTATCCATTCATCTATTTATCCATGCTCTATATTTGCCTGTATTTATGCAATTATTTTCTGACAGAGGATTCAATAATATATCTTACAGATATATAAACACACTTAACAGTATTGGTCATCAGAAAAATACAAATTTAAATCACAGGGGAATATTATACAGGTGAAAATTAAACACAAGCAATGCCAAATGAGCCACCAGAATTCATATATCTTGTGGGAAAGAGTGTGAAATGATTAACCCACTAGAAAATTATTTACATATATCTAGTTTGTGAGTCTACAATACTTCTTCTAAGAATATATATACACTCGAGATAAATAAATGATTACTCATATACACAAACCTACTTGTAGAAGAATATTAATGAAATATTTTTTTATGATAGTCCCAAAATAGAAAGGACCCAAATGTCCTCCAATTGAACAATATTTGAAAACAGTATTCAGCAATTAGAAGAAGGAGTTGCTGATCCATTCTATTACATGGAAGAATTTCAGACATAAGGTCTGAAGTGAGATAAACCAAGATGTAACAGCACACCTAGTGTATGATAAAATTACATTTATGCCAAGTTCAAGGATAAGTAAAACTCAAAATAACACAATGTAATGTTTGTCACTGAGAGTAATGGCATCGACTGCAAAGGAATGAGGATGCAGATATTTCATATTCTGATAGTCTTGGTGATCGCACAAAGAGATGGACAGGAAATATTCAAATGTATACTTAATATTTGTATGTTTCATTGTATATAAAATGTCAATCAAGGATCACATCAAATACTATTCTTTACATATATTTTTCCTTCTCAACAAATTATTGTGCTATTTGTTTTGCACACAATGATGCATTGCATTTTCTTTTTACATTTACATTGTATTACATTTAGAGGGAAGAGGTAGATAACTTTCCTCTTGTGTAAAATAGTAAACTCACTGGGTAAAAGTTACTCTATTTTAAGAAGTGTGAAGCACAGCTTTCTGCAGAGTGTGTACATGTTATATATGAAATTTATGAATTGGCTGGAGGAAGAGGTCATGTACATAATTTGTGATAAATAAAATTTCTGGCATTTTCAAGAACACCTTCATGCAGTGTAGGGTCATATTACTGTCAAGATCAATGTGGGCAGATGTTAATGTAAATGTAACCATAATCTAAAATGATTGGTTTAATCTTTAATTTAAAAAATAAGCCAGGTGCAGTGGCGCTTGCCTATAAAACCAGCAGCTCTGGAAGCTGAGAGAGGAGGATAGAGAGTTTGAAGCCAGCCTCTGTAATGACTAGGTGCTTAGCAACTCCATGAGACCCTGTCCCAAATAAAGTACAAAACAGTGGTGGGGATGTGGCTCAGTGTTTGAGTGTCCCTGAATTCAATCCCCAGTACCATAAACAAACAAACAAACAAACAATGTGCAGATAAATATTATTTTTACTAGAATTCTTTCTTTTTAATAGTACAAGTTATAAAATGTGAAACATTAATTTGAATATTATGACACAAATGCATACATATAATGTTCAAATTAACTGAATCCATTTCTAAATTATATGCAAGAATATGCATTTCATTAAAAGCACATTCCAAATTATTAGTAATTGGAACTACCTGATATTCCACAATTGCCTGGAAAACTCTCTTACCTTCCTAAGGTGAAGGCAGATGTAAATAAATTCTCATGGAGTTCTAGATTTTATACAACCTTCTTTCATTTCTCCCAAAATTCAAAATTCCAGAACTAAAAAATCACTCCCTGGTTTGAGGTCTCCTAAAAGAATTCTAACAATGTCTTAGAGAAATAATTTCTGAATTATCTTCAACATTTATTAAGACTATGGCTAAAATAATATTGTAAGTTGTTAACATATTTTAAGTTTTCCTAGTTGATGAACTTCAAACTTTCATAATACATGCTGTGTAGAAAATTTTTGAATATTAGCTTAATAAATGTTCTTCATTGTTTTTAAGCACCATGTTATAGCCAACATTCCCTGTAAGCATCTTTGTCTCTATTTCACCGTGAAGGTATAAAAATCTATTTTCCTATGAACTGTACTTCTGAAGATATTGCTTAATATCCTGAGGAGAACCTATATAAACACTAAAATTTTGCACTTTTGACAAGTTTAGGAAAAAATAAGAAGTTAAAATATTTGAAAAGTGCTTTTTACCTCAGCTAATTTTGCTTTGAATGATTTAAAATGGTAAACACTGCTCATTTCTTTCACAGCTTATATACATTGATTATTTAATTGGATTCTTTCCTGTGTTTTTTTCCTAGTTGTAAATCAGAAAGAAATCAGCTTTGTTACCAGTGTTGATTTATTTTATGTTCAGTGGATGTCTTTACTACTAAAAATAATAAATAATAAATACATGTGTATGCTCACCTGATGTTCCAATAGGTAAATTTTTATCAGAACTGTGGGTGTTAGCCTACCTCCTGTCCATATAAAAGTAGGTTAAATTAATTTTATAATATATAGAGAGGAACCTTTGAGTTAGGAAATTTTTCAGCTGATTAAAGCTTATGGACATAAGCTTCAAATTAAATGTATAGAATTGCTCTCTTGTAGTGGAATCCTTGATAATTTTTCCTTCAAGATAACTGAACATACATAACTTCATATGAAGAAGAAAAATATAAATGCATTTCTTACATATAAATGTAAGAAATACATTCTTAAATATAAATGTATTTCTTACATATTGGAATACCATAGACAATAGTGGACAAGGAACTAAATAAGAATGTGTCTTTAATTCAGAATATATCTCATGATTTAAAACAGTGAATATACAATTATAGACTTATATGATTGTTTTCTTACTGTTTTGTGTATTCACAAGAAAAGATGATCCTGGATTATAGATTTTCATGAAATTATTTTATGTTATGAAGACCCCATGAACTCAGAACTTATTAGAATATAATAGTTTTATTTTTGTAAAATCCAACAAATTGTGCTTCTGATAGTGATATTCCCACTGAAGTGTTGGTAATACTTAAGGTTAATATTTAGCATAGTAAATATGATACTTTATGCAGTAAATAAGAATAAACTATATAATCAAACACTGCTATAGTTGTGATAGGTTGGTTACTCTTAAGTATACTGCTTAAGAATAGTGCCACATAGGCTGTGTATAGATTGCTTCTAGAAAAAAAATGGATGAACAAATTTTTTAATATTAAAATTATCAGAAAAAGATGTACTTCCTTTGGTATGTGGCAGTTGCCAACTTCTTCTGCAGTTTATTGGTAATTTGAACATTAAATATTTATGTTTGTTAAAATACTGGACAAATCAGCTTTGCTTGAAGATAATTTCTTAGATGGCCTTGTTGGTAGAGTGTGAGATGGAAACCTGCACTTAAATAAGTATAAAGTTTGTCTTATGGAGAGTCAGGAAGCAAAAAAAAAAAAAAATGAGTAAAAATAACCATCTCCAGAATTCGGTATGACAAACCAGAGTGCCTACCATAATCTTCACTCACTGGATAATTTATGTCTATGTATCTCAGGTTAGTGAACTATGCCTTAAGACTGAACATCTAACAAACATAATAAAACCAGTTTTAAAAGTAAAATATAGTAAAGTTTGCTTATTTCACAAGCCTGACATTGCGGGTGTTTACTCAATAATATTTTCAAATTATTTATCATACATATAGACAAAATATTTCAGACACCCCAATTTGTTAAATGTGTGTGTTCCTACTGGATCTAATAAATAATGCAAAAATGTTCTCTTTAAATAGTATAATATACAAGTTATCTACTTGTATTCTTTACTTTCATAAATGTTCATGAAAACAAAGAGGTAAAAGTATATGACCAAATATGCCAGTGATCACATTCTGTCTTCAAAACAGAAACTTCAACTGACAGTAGATTTTTAGTTTTCTCAGATAACTAATTTGTTAATGGCAGAATAAAAAGTAAATCTAATTTTCAAATGGGAGAAATGTGAATTAATACAATTTGTTTCACAAAACAGATGGATAATATTTAAACTAGGAAACAAATCTAATTCTCTCATTATCAAAAGATGATTCAGAAAGCAATCTACCAAAAACTAAGCAATAAATCCAAAGAAACAAAATAAAATCTAACAGGTGATGAACATTTGGCATAGGAAATGACCCTGGAAAAACCATTATCCTGGCTTTCTTGACCTTTGTGGGTTCTGTCAGTTCAGTACTATGCATCTCACCTTTAAAAGTTTATTAGGTGTTCCTAGATGCCTGGCACCAAGGGAAAGATCCCCCTTTTCTCTCTCTTTACTTATAAAGACATTAATTTTGCTTTAAATGGATTTTTAAAAATATTTACAATTTAAAAATTGACTCATGACTATTATCCAGAAAATTAGTTTGAGTAAATGATTAGTCAAGTACATTTTTGTTCCATTGAAACCAAGAAGCCATTAAATTACCCTGCCCACTAAACAGCAGACAAAATAGGTACGCTTACATAAATCTGTTTAACACTGGAGAATTTGGTGGAGAAATGTTTACCATTTTCTCAAATCAGGAATCATAGAAAACCTATATAGTAGTTGGAAAGGTGTGGGGGAAAAGAGGAATAGTGCAATTAAGTGGAAACAAAGTGTGTGTGTGTGTGTATGTGCGCGTGCGCGCGCGTGCATGTGTGTACTTGTATGTTCATTTTAACTTAATGTCTATCGCTTCCATCATTTCTTTCAAAATGTTACCTATTTCAAAATGACTGTAATTCAAGGCAAAGTATAAACACATTTTAGGGTGAAAAACTCACTATAGTCTCAAAGTCTACAAAGTATCTGTATTCAATATCCCTGAGTCATGAATGGCTGCTGGTAAATCTGCTCACGCATTTTTATAAGGACTTTCAGATCTCTGATTGCTTTTTTTTTCTTATCTCCCTGCCTTGATCACTTCTACTTAACCACACTCCCGCCAACCTGTATCTAAAAATGAATGCTTAGGGACTCAGCAGCTGAATGTCTCTAATGAGTTGTAAGCCCCTGCTGTAATGAAGAGAAGAACACTTTGTTTGGATGAAGGTCCATTTCTCATCCCAGAGGTGCATGAGACAAGTAGCAGCAGTGAGTCACAGTTCTTTATCACTTGGGATTTATAATTTTTTTTTTTGAGTTTCTAGATCAGATTAGATCAATTGCATATTCTATGGTGTGTTTTTTTATGTGTTAGAGCATCTTCCATGTCTGCCTGTCTCTGCAATCTTTTTTTTTTTTAACATTCATCTTCTTTTCCCCCACTTTAATCTTCCATCTGAATCTTTCCTCCATTAATAGCCAGTGCTGATTGAGGTGGAATGTGGAATGAAGAGATGCAACGCCATGGAAGCCATATTGTATCACTTTTCAACCAGCCAGTTGTATTTTGGCAAATGCTTAGTCTAGCTTCACATTAGTATTAAAAATGTTGCCTTTTCCTAGAGATAGGCTACTGGTCAGAAATTGTTCCATTTTCGGTTCAGATTGAATCTAGCCATAAGGCACCCTTTCTAATGATGCAGAGGAAAGCTTGTGAACTTTGTGGAAATAATTTAGATGCATTTTGTAATACATTAGAAAATCTTAAAAAAAATGTGATTATTTGTATAATATTTAATGGTGTTCATAGACCCTTGGAATTTTCTACTATCAGATCCTTGCTTATGAATCCCAAATTCATAAGAGAATGAGACTAGAGAGAAAAAATATATATACAGCTACAAAGCTATAGCTATCAATCTCTATTTCTATTTAGATGCCGCTTGACTTTTAGATCTTAAGCTCTTTGTAGTAGTCATCAAGTGACCCTATATGAGCTTCTTTAAATGTTATTCAAAACCAGTTTTAGTATATAGCAGAGAATATTTTACCTTTTAGTACAGAATTATGACTGTTCATGGCTCAAGTGCTGGGGTAGATATTGAGCTGTGGTTAACTTTGTCTCATCAAACAATTCTAATGATATATGTGCCTGTGTGATGTGGTTTAACTCTTTATAGTTTAAAAAATCAAGGTCTAAAATATTGTAACTCATCATTTTACAATTTTCCAGCCAATCCTTAAAGTTCAAAGGTTATTACTAAAAATAGATTCTTGTAATTTTCAAAATACAGGTTAAAATGTATGAGGTTCAAAGAGAAAATGGATTGCAGACAACAATATTCTCAAACTAAGCATTAGTGGTCATTACAGACTCCAACTAGGATCATAATATGTGACTGAGTAGTGAAAAGCTCTTTATCCCATTACCAATCCCTTGAGGCAAATTGAAACAATTGAAAAGTAACCCCAAAGTGCTATAAATAATGTGGGTATGTCTCTTCAGGAGTAAGGATCTAATGTGATTTTTGTGGTGGCATATATTAGGGTTTTGTATGGTGTATAAAGCAAGTTTAAATTCAATGGTATTCACAGATTATGGACCTTCATAAAATCAGTGGTGCGGGCAGTAGGCACCTCAAACATTTCAAGGGAATTGGTGTACTTATCATAAAGCAGTCACAGATGATAATCTGAAAACTCTAATTACAGGCTTATTGCAGTGTGAAATCTTTCATATTGAAAGTAATAGCTCTGTTTATATTTAGTATGTAAGCTCAAATATATCAATAAAAATATCAATAGATGAACTCTGTCCTCTCAATATTTCAATTCATTTTCAATTCAAAACCACAATTAACCTTTCCCATGGACACTAAACATATTCTGTTCATATAAGGAGCTGTAGAAAGATTGCTATTTTAAAAATAAACATATATTTTCTTTCTTTCTTTCTTTCTTTCTTTCTTTCTTTCTTTCTTTTTCTGCAGAAGGGACACACAAGCATCTCACTGTGATAAAAATGTGTATGTCCTATGGCTTTTTTTTTCTAGCACATGTGACTCCTTGGCTACCATCTGGGAGCCTGGCATAAGCTGAGTTCAAACAAGCTGCACCTGTGTGCCTCTCGAAGCTGATGCTGCATGTGTTTGGTTCCCATAGATACAAATGGTGTGGAGTCCAGGGTGCAGCACCCCTGGGTAATCATTATTCTGGGTGATCACTTGGGAGTGGCCAATTTGAAACCACCTTGGCAGTGAAAAAGAAAGCAATGTGATTTGTGTAGAGGGTGATGTCTCAAGGGCTTCATTTTTGCTGGCTGTCATTTAACATGGGTGAACTGTAGGTGCCTAAAATGGAGGTGCTTATAATGGTGAAACAGTGGACTAGTATGGCCACACACAATGCTCAGTATAATATTGTTCAGCATAGAAAAGGCAGAAGGGCAGCAAGCAATGCAGAAAGTGACAAACCATTAAGCTAATCCTATAAAGATCTGGCCTGTCAGGCGGCACATTTCCTGAATACTTAGAAAGCATGAGAGAGGCTTATTAATGGTTCATCAGAGTTCTTGCACTGCTTACATTGCTAATATGCAAACACTGCCCTTTTTTAGTTGAGATTTTCAGCACATCAGGACGTCACTTCCATGGCTACTGTATTTTTTTTCCTCCTGGGTAATTGAAGCATTACCATAGAAGACAATGATTGATGATGTCTTTAAAGGTCTAAAAAAGCACAGGCTATTTTTGAAACGGTGCCATGTCTATATAAGGCTCGAAGAAGGCACGATGTGAATTCTACAGTATATTAGAGCAACAACAACAAAGCCCTGAGGCTTATGTAGAGATCAGGGCTTCTTTCATTTTCTGCTCCCACACTCTCTGCACCCTTTCCTTCCCCTCTTTGAATTTACTGACTATTTGCTCGGTTAGTGTAAGGAAGTCTCTGGTGTTTGTCAGATGCTCAGTGTAATTAGACCATTGTGCTTGGGAAGGTTTGGCTCCACACTTCATTCCTCGGAGTCAGGAAACAGTTCTTGTCTTTGAAAGCTGCTTGGCTGAGTTGAAAACAAGAAACAGCACTGGTGATGGTGTGATTAGCATCATTTTGCATTTAGCACAACAGCTTTCTGCATTGTATTTACAGAATTTAGAAACAATTATCTTATGTATACACATAAATCTTTCCCTCCTCATCTTTTTCTCCTCCTCCTCCTCCTTATCTTCTTTTGACTTCCTATTAGTGTTGATTCAACCCAATAAGCATTTAGTAAGAAATCTACAACACCTTCCTAGGCACTAGACATACAAAATCTATCTATGTGTTGCTTTATTTCCTAGAAAAAGTCAACTGTGTAAAATACACACACAGTGACAGAAAAATTTCAGCTTAAAATGTTATGTTTTCTTGTCTTCTTTTCTTTATCCCTGAGCAAATAAGCTCTAAAGGGGAGATTTATTTTTGAGGTATGGAGAGTTAAGGGGACATACTGTGGGTTGATTCGTGTCAATTCACCTCTATAAATTCACAATTTTAAAGTACCAAAAATAAAGGATCTATTTCATTGATGCATTTGAATTTGCCCCAATTATTTAATTTAATGAAGATTCAATACATACCAAATAAGTAAGTAAAGCTAAATCCTTAAAATCTAACCAAAGAAGTAGGAAGCAGGTTACCAAACTTGTTTTTTTCTTTTTTCCAGTTAGACCATGTCTGGCCATGTCAGCTTGGCCATATTAATTAAGCTTTCCAGAATTCAGTCCCTAATTTACAAAATGAAAATAATAAAACTTGGCTTGCATAATAGTTCTGCATGTGAAAGGAGAAAATATAGATCACATGATATGATGTGGAGCAGCAGCAAGATTTCAGGAAATTAACATATGTGAACAAAGCTAAGAAAACCAATACATCAATATATCAAAAACATTCTTTTTGAAAATGTACAGAGACTGTTTTCTGTTTAGCAGTTTTAATTGGAAAACTCTTTTATAATGCTTACAAATGTGCAGTTTTTTCTCTTTTTGAATATGTCTTTCTTATAAACTAGAATTATATATATATATATTTACTCACTTAGTAATTTTCCATATTTTTATGCATCATAGGACATAGATGTGCTAAATAATGTGATGAGAGAAAACCAGGATGAAGAAAGAGCACTTGAAGAAGAATTAAATAAATCAAGTAAGGTCACATTGAAAAATAATATAGAAGAGAAAAATAACAGTGACAAATAATGGAAAAGAAAGGAAGACTAGACTATATGTTCCAAGATATTGTCAAGTGGTCAGCATTAGTTCTCAGACTCAAATGACAGTTCAACTGAAAGAGGAGAGAAAATCATTCTTCTCTGAATAATAAAGTCCTTTAAGGTGGCTTTGCATGCAAAAAAGCTATATAATTTTAACATGCAATGTACCTAAAAATACCATGTCATGTTTCCACCTTTGTCCATCAGTCCTGTTCAGGTACCAAGCCTTCTCTACAAGCATTCGGATTTCTCATTTCAGCAACTGACACATGACACCAGATGGAATCCAGGACCAAATCTTCCTGTGACATTCAGGAAGTCCATGCTATTTGGGAAAGAGCCTCCCCAGGATCTAACCTCTGGGCTCATATACATACTTATATAATTATTAAATATTCTGAAGCTCTTGATCAGGTCTTTCTAGCTCACCTCCTGTATAAGAACATTACCAGCTAATTCACATTAATCTCTAATCACATTTATTTTTCCTATTCAGGCTCCGAACAAAATTAAATTGCATTTCTATATAATCTGAGCCAAGTTGGTATAAATACTCTCTCCACTGATAGTTTAATTGGATTGTCATTACACAATACTTTACATGTCAATGGGAAGTTATTTTGACTCAATTGTGTTGTATTTTTAGGCTTTAAAATCACAATGTAATTGATGTACAATTTCTTCTTGGATTCAATGTACTGAACTACCAAGTAATCTTCTGGAGACTCAGAGCACCTGTCAAAGTTGGCTTTAAACACACACTTCACCCCCAACCACATACACTGAATGCTATTCAATCAGAAGAACAAAGATCTTGGTACAAGACAGGAGTCACCAGGTCATGTTGGGAAAAAAGAAGAGAAGTGAAAAGGTTACTATTTATACTCTGTAAGTATCATGATATTTGCACGTTTTCTGGGATGTCTTGACATATCTGAAAAAAAGATCATTAATATGGGATGAGTTGTGTTTCCCCAAAACTCATATGTTGAAACCCTGATACCTAGTAACTCAGATTGTGACTACATTTAGAAGTGGGTTATTTAAGGAGGTAATTAAGTTAAATAAAGCTATTGGGGTGGGCCCTCATGCAATTGAACTGGTATACTTGTAAGAAGAGATTAAGATGCACAAACACAAAACATAGTTATGTGAACACAGAGGAAGACACCAATATGTATGTGTACTAAGAAGAGAAAAGGGTGGGTGGAGACAGTAAGAAAGCAGCCATCTACAAATCAAAGATTAGAGGCCCTCATAGGATCCCACCCCTTCTGGCATCTTGATCTTGAACTTCCAGCCAGACTCCAAAACCATGAGAAATAAATTCCTATTATTTAAGCCATCTAGTTTGTGTTGCTTTATTATGGCAGCCCTACTAAGACTAATACTCTCATAAATATGGGATTCTTTATCACTATGTTCAGGAGTTCTTCCAATTATTTACCGCTTTCCTCAAACTCAAAGCATGTAATATAGTTGATATGCCCAAAAGCATACCTATTAGTTGAAAAATCAAACGTCCCATTTTCAAACCTTGATGTTTCTGCTTTATTTTGCAGACCCTTGTATTTCTATTAACTTCATGTCAAGATAAAATTTACTTCCTGTAAACCAGATTCTTCATGTCTTCACATATTGATTCTTGTTGTCACCCATGGCAACTTGGAATTTTTAGGATATTGTATCATCTTCCTTATCTTCTTCTCTGTTGCCTCTAAATAAAATTTCATATACTGTACTTTTATGTAAAATTTACATTTTTATATTATGCTTCAATCTAAAAATTTGAATTTGATGAAATATTTTCCTAGGAGCTAAATTATATAATGTTAAAACATGTGGCTTTTATGTGCTATAAAAACTATTATTAATCATCTTAATAAAACAATATTTAGGAAGCTCCCCTTCCCAATATATATAATATTACCCATTCAATGGAATCTATGCTTTTCCCAAAACCCACCTTTCTAATTTCCCACTCAGAAGTAATCACTAACTTGGATATTATAATTATTACTCCATTTAAAAAAATTCCAACCTATTTAGGTATTCTAAAACAAAATATCAATTTAATTTTTATTTATTAACTACACTGTCAAACTGGATACAGCCTTGTATGTGTTTTTATTTTTTATTTTTTTACATACTGATTTGTTTCTAAAATGCACTTGTCTTGCATGTAACTGCATTTTGCATTTTTTAGTTCATTATTTTCCACCATTTGCTGAACATCTGAAACTACATATTTTGCAGAAACACAAACCAAATATATTATCATCAAGCCTGCTGTTCTTAAGTCTAAAACCTACACATTAACTAAAAATCTAATATTATCTTTAAATTTTTTCTCTCTTCCAACATATGTTCAGGCAGTTACAAACCTTGCTGACTTAATTTAGATGAAGTTGTTCTCCCCTCACCCCTTCCTATGCCATGGTGTGAGTCCAACACATTAGCAGTTTGCACCTGACAATTGCATTAATCTTCTAACTGGTTTCCATGCCACTGTTTTCTCAAATAATCTAGGTCACTTATGATCTTCTTTATTTTTTAATGATTTGCTTTTGTCCACAGTACAAATATCAAAGAACTTAATTTAGTATTCAAGGTCCTTAATGGAGAAATATCAGTCGTTTTTGGTATCATTGTGAGAAATATTATCCCCAATATTTTATTTTCAAAACCATGTGAACAATCTATGGGGATAACACACATTGTTTGCTGGGCCAGAAAATATACCACATTATTCATTAAATTTATTAAAATATATTTTAAAATAAAGTAAAGGACCTGAAATAAGCAAAGGTAACCAGGGTCTTCTGGAAACAAGACATTACGAGACATAGAAAACACAATCGATAATATTTTTTAAAAGATTATACCTTGAATGTATCCAATAGAGAAGATATATCAATTCTCATTTCTATGGCTACATTAAAAAAAAAAAAAAAAAACAACGTGCTTTGTGTTTTTCAAAGAACATGCAAAAAAGAATTCTGAAAGTACCAAATTTCTGTTTTCTATTTTAGTACTGGAAAATAAAACACCAAGGGTCATGAATCCAATGGATAAAGACATTTAAAACTAGAAATAGCTAGAAAGACAACTAAGAAATAGGTCATTGAGAATTATTCAGAGTATAATCTGAAATTAAGGTTGAAAAGTAAAGAAGTATAGTTAAGAGAAACAGAATACTCAGTAACAAATTTTAACATTTATTTAATTGATTTAAGAAAGGGAGAGAAATAATGTAGCAAAAAAAAAAAAAAACACTTAATAGTTCAGTGTAAGAGTTTTATACATTTTTGGAAAATGACAATTTAAACATTCCAGACACCTAAGAACCTAAGAGCAAAAGAAAAAGGCAACCTGAAACATCATCGTCAAAGTGAGAGAGAGAAAGAGCAAGAGGGGAGAGGAATAAGTGCCTTGAAAACATTAAAAAATATTCATTCAAAGGTCAGTTGATTTGGCTGTATTAATACTGGAAATGAGAAGCCAGTAGAAGGAGTAGTATCAAAATACTGAAAAAAAATCTACCTAACTTGTAGAATTACATACCCATCAAATATCCTAAAAAATAAATAAAGATATTTGTTCAGGCCCAAAAAAAAGTTAACCATGAATAAACAAAAAGACATTAAACAAAAGGAAAATAATCCAGTTTGTTCATTTCATAAGCTTAATATGTTATCATCAAGCTTGTTTGATTTTACTGACACTTAAAAAAACTTAAATAAATGCTCAAAATGAGAGTAAATCCAAATCAATCTGAAATATATATAATAATAATAATAAAAGGAACATCTCATGGAGTCTTTAAACATAGTTCCGTTTATCTCTATATGAGTTCTTTGAAATATATAGGATGAAATTAAAACAGGAATTAATATTAGATATTAATAGGCTAAAGATTCATGCTAAAATTTCTAGGGTAACTGCTAAACAAGATTAAAGTGTATGTCTTCCAAAGAAATAGAAGGAAAGATTGAAGTAAGAGGGCACAAACACAAAATAAAAATTTCCATAATGTTCATCCCAGTTAATCCCTATCCATGTACATTGACTTGGTTGTTAATATTTATATTGTTGGAAATCCAATAATTATTTCAAAATATACATTTGTTTCCTTAAAGAATTATCCATGTATTTATATAAAACAGTAAAAAGATTTTTGTTTTCTCTATACTTTATTGTAATTTATATATCTGCTTATTTCTTAATTTTAGAAAAATTATCTGGTATCTATGTCATATGTAAGAAAGAGATTAGAAGTTATTATAAACACCTGAGTTACTATAAACACTATAAAACATTTTAATGTTTACATTACTCTTACCTTTTATCACCCTAAGTTGAGCTAAGCATAGCAGAATTATTATTTGATGTTTACTAGCCAAATATTTTATGCTAAACTTCAATCTTTCTACTCTCTCTCCACTTATGTATTCAGTCATGAGTTCACCTATTTATTCAAAGCTATTTGTGTGCCAATTCTGTTGGACTTGAAACAAGCAAAAGTAACCAGGGTCTTGTGTTGATTGTTGAGATATACCAACAGCCTCCCCCCAAAAAATTTAAGTTTGTCTCTGAATATTGTATTCTATTTGGATAACACTGGTAATATACAATGCAGACGAATAGGTAAAATGTTGAGTATGAGTATGTTGGTGACAAGAAACAAAAAGCAATAAAGGGGGATTTCAAGCCTTCACTGAGAGTTAGACAAATGTATTAATGACACGGAATAGATAAGGGAGGACACCAGGATATTACCCAGGGAAAGATTATTCTCTGCAGAGGGAAAGATTATTCTCTGCTGAAGGAAGAAGAAGCTTTACCAGATGCTGTTTGCTGTAAGAGTCTTGTCAGACCCAAGGACATTGAAAACAAATTATTCATTGAATTAAGAAAAGCATTTGACATAACAAGATTCCACTATTACATACAGAGATTTTTGGTGCATTTAAATAATGATTTGTTATAAGATTTGCATTTATATCTATATTTTATCATATCATTTTAATACAACATATTAGAATGGTAAAAATAGTTTTGCAATACTGTTTTATTTAGCATATTTTTAGGAAAAATGTTTGAGATTGCCATGTTTCATTTCCTCAAAGAAGAATCATTATTGCTATGCAAATAAAGAGATTTTTAAAAAATAAAATACGTGGTATGTGTGATTTCACTCAAAATGACATATGGTCATTTTCTTACCTTATAATTAATTGACAGATGATTGTCCAGGTATACAAGTATATTAATAGTCTATTTCAATGATATTTATCTTTTAGAATCCATTAGTTCTGAAAATAATTTGATATTTCTGTAATCCTTCAAGTACTTAAATTATTATCATTTTTATAGATCTCCAATAGAAATTCTGAAAGATCAAGGTTGCCAAGTTTTCATGTAAAGAAGAAGTATCAAATCTGAAAGAAAATGTGGTACATGTACACAATGGAATATTACTTGGCCATAAAACGAATGACTTTATGATTTTTGCCAGTAAATGGATGGATATGGAAACTATTATACTAAGAGAAACAAGCCAATCCCAAAAATCAAAGGTCAAGTGTTCTGATACGTGGATGCTAACACACAACAAGAGTTTGAGGGAAGAATAGAAGTTCATTGTATTAGACAAAGGGGAATGAAGGGAAGTGGGGCAGGAACCGGAAAGATAGTGGAAGGAATCTGACATAATTTTTCTATGTACAAATATAGATACAACAAAGTAAATCTCTATGTGATGTAGAACCACAAGACTGAGAAGCTAATTAGAATAAGATGCACTCCATGTTTATACAAATATGTCAAAACATACTCTACTATTATGCAAAACTCAAAAAAAAATTTAAAAAGTATCAAATCTGAGTTAGAATCTCAGGCTATCTCATACTTTATATAGTGTTTTTCTATCAGTCTTAGTAGTGGCTTGTTTTGTAGCCTTGAAAAGAGAAAAAGAAACAAGAAATTTCTCTAAGGGAGGATACTTGAATGAATACAAATAAATATATTCTTTTTGTTAACTTTAATTAATTAATTAATTTCAATGTGATGCTGAGGATAGGATCCAGTGCCTCATACATGCTAGGCAAGTGCTATACCACTAAGCCACAACCCCAGCTCCATAAATATATTCTTGACACAAAAATTTTAGGTTCTTATTTCTATGTATAGCAATTTTTCTCATTAGAAAGTATTATAATTGCTACAAGTAGAAAAAGTATGCAATATCCTTTTCTATGGAAAACTAAAATGATTTTCATAGATTATATAAGATGTGCTATATGTGACATAAAACAATATGCACAAGTTATATGTTATAAATGTTTATGAACTAAATTTATATTTTCATAAAACAAACATGATACAGAATTTTTAACCCCTCAGATTTAAATACCAATGAAGTATATTCTCACATTTATGTTTCAGTGTTATATGTTTTTTCCTTCTGAAATTGCTTTGGAAAGTGGATATCCTTTTTTGCTCTTAATTCAAGGTAAACAATTTGTTGTTTGTCTTGTTTTACTGATGTATAATTTTATCTCTTAAGCTTTTAGTGATTGTTCCAGAATCTTATAAGACTTCTTAGTCCATTTTTGCTTCTATAACAAAGTACTTGAGGATGGGAAATTTATAATGAGTAAAAATTTGTTAGTTTGCAGTTGCAGATTCTAGAAGTTCAAGAATGAGAGGTTGGTGTCTGTCAAAGGCCTTCTTTTGTGGGTTATGTGAAGGCAGAGGACACAAGGAAATCCCATCGCTGAGGGTGAAACCTGATGGCTAATCACATATTGAATGTCCCACCTCTTAATAACTTTTCCGTGGTCATTACATTTCAACATATATTTTGGATCAATAAAACATTAAAACCACAGCAACCCATTATTCTCAATACTTCATTAGTCAGTGTTCTCCAGAGAAACAGAAGCAAGAAAATATATATAAGAGAGAATTTATTAGATTGGTTCACATGATTAGTTTTGAATAGCCTCACAATATCCATCAGCAATTTGGAAAAACTGAGAAATTGATAGCCACTCCATACAAGAAGCTGGAATCCTCAGAACAAGGGAAAGGTCGGGGATGCAGCCCTAGTCCAAGACTAAAGAACTAAAATCCCCCTGGTTAGTTGCCAGTGTAAGTGTGCCTTCAAAGACTGATGAACCTGAATTCAAGTGTCCATAGTGGCAACCGCAGAAAAACATGGCCACACCAGAGGACTGGAGGACAAGAGAACTCACTTCCCCTTTCTTCCTCCCACGCCCAAGGTCATCAGAGGGTGCTGCCCCTTTTAGAGTGGGTCTTCCCAGCTAACCATTGGCTACATGTCATCCCGTCTGAAAGTACCCTCACTGACACATACAGAATGCTTTGCCAACTTCCTAGGTATCAGTCCACTCAAGTTGACAACCAAAATTAGCCACCACATTCATCAAAAGCTAAACACGAGGAACTGTATCAGAAAAATCAAAGTAACATCTTCTAATTCCATTTTTTTAAATTTAATGTATAATAGGTCCATTTTCAATTGTGCAAAATTTAACAGTGACAATCACTCCTGTATCACTTCCCTGTGGTTACAGTAATAGATGCCCAGACTTGGTGGTTTAAATAATGAAAAGTCTCTCGGTTTGGGATTAGAGAAGTTTGAAGCTATTTTCATTGAGCCAACATGAAGGTATAATCAGAGCTGTCCTCCTTGTGAGGTTTATCGGGAAAACCATTCCTTACCTCTTGAGTCTGTGGTGGCTGCTGATTTTGACTGGTTGGCTACTTCACCTCAATCTCTGCTTCAGAGTACTCTGTTCACATTGCGGGCAGTACTTTTTTAAGTGTCAAACTGCCTTACCCTCCATTTTATTAAGGATGTCATAACCCAGATAATGCAAGAAAATCTCCATGTCAAGATCCTTAATTTAATCACATCAGCAAAGACCCTTTTTTCCTGATTTAAAGTCAGCATACCACAGTTATGCAACCCGATCAATGTTTATAGCACGACAATTCAGAATAGCAAAGTTATGAAGCAAACCTAGGAGGGTCTTCAACAGATGAATGGATGAAGACAATGTGGTATATATAAACAATGGAGTACTACTCAGCCATTAAGAAGAATGACTTTATGACATTCACCAGTATATAAATAGATCTGGAGACCATCATGCTGAGTGAAAAAAAAAATTTCAAAAAAAAAAAAAAAAAACAAAGGTCAAATGTTTCTGCTGGTATGTAGAAGCTGACACACAATAAGCATAGCCAGAGGGGAAGAAATAGAAGTTCAGTAGATTTGACAAAGGGGAATAAAGGTAGAGAGGGGGAGTGAGAAAAAAAAAAGATAGTGAAATAAATTTGAGATCAGCAGACTATTGCGGGAGCTGAGATCCACCCCAGAGCACCCACACCAGCTTCTCAAGATCATAAAGACTATCAATGCTAAGTCCAGGCCAACATCATTCTAAATAGAGAAAAATTAAAATAGTTCTTGAAACACTGTCCAGAGCAATTAGATGAAAGAAATTAAAGGGATACACATAGGAAAAGAAGAACTCAAATTGGCACTATTTGCTGTTGATATGATTCTATACCTAGAAAATGGTAAAAGTTCCACCAGAAAACTTCTAGAACTAGTAAATGAATTCAGCAAAGTAGCAGGATATAAAATCAACTTCCATAACTCAAAGGCATTTCTGTACATCAGTGACAAATCCCCAGAAAGTGAAATGAGAAAAACTACCTCATTTACAATAGCCTCAAACAAAATAAATAAAACACTTGGGAATCAATGAAGAAGGTGAAAGATCTATATAATGAAAATTACAGAACCCTAAGAAAGAAGTCAAAGAAGACCTTAGAAGATGTAAAGATTTACCTTGCTTTTGGATAGGCAGAATTAATATTTTCAAAATGACCATACTTCCAAAAGCAATATATAGATTTAATGCAATTCTGATCAAAATTTCAAGGATATTCCTCATAGAAACAGAAAAAGCAATCATGAAATTCATCTGGAAAAATAAGAGACCCAGAATAGCTAAAGCATCCTTAGCAGGAAGAGTGAAGCAGGTGGCATCACTATATCAGACCTTAAACTATAAACAAAAACAGCGTGGTATTGGCACTGAAACAGACAGGTAGACCAATGATGGTACAGATTAGAGGACACAGAGACTAACCCACAAAATTAAATTATCTTATATTAGACAAAGGTGCCAAAAACATGCATTGGAGAAAAGATAGCCTCTTCAACAAATGGTGCTGGGAAACATGGAAATCCCTATGCAACAAAATGAAATTAAGCCCCTATCTCTCACCATGCACAAAACTCAACTCAAAATAGATCAAGGATTTAGGAATACAACCAGAGACCCTGTGTCTAATGGAAGAAAAAATAAGCCCTAATCTCCATCATGTAGGATTAGGTCCCAACTTCCTTAATAAGAATACTGTGGTTCAAGAATTAAAATCAAGAATCAATAAATTGGATGGATTAAAACTAAAAAAGTTTCTTCTCAGCAAAATAAACAATCTGTGAGGTGAATAGAGAGCCTACATCTTGGGCGCAAATCTTTACCCCTCACACATCAGATAGAACAATGATCTCTAGGGTATATAAAGAACTAAAAAAGCTAAGCACCAAAAAACCAAATAACCCAATCAATAAATGGGCCAAGGACCTAAACAGACACTTCTCAGAAGAGGATATAGAATCAATCAACAAATATATAAAACAATGTTCATCAACACTAGCAATTAGAGAAATGCAAATCAAAACCACTCTAAGATTTCATCTCACTCTAATTAAAATGACAGCTATTATGAAGACAAACAACAATAAGTGTTGGAGAGGATGTGGGGAAAAAGGAACACTCATACACTGCTGGTGGGACTGCAAATTGGTGCAGCCAATATGGAAAGCAGTATGGAGATTTCTTGGAAAATTGGGAATGGAACCACCATTTGACCCAGTTATCTCTCCCCTTGGTCTTTACCTAAAGGACTTAAAAACATCATACCACAGAGAAACAGCCACATCAATGTTTATAGCAGCACAATTCACAATAGTCAAACTGTGGAACCAACCTAGATGCCCTTCAATAGATGAATGGATAAAAATGTGGCATATATACACAATGGAATATTACTCAACAATAAAAGAGAATAAAATCATGGCATTTTCGGGCAAATGGATGGAGGTAGAGACGATAATGCTAAATAAAGTTACCCAATCCCCCCAAAACAAATGCTGAATGTTTTCTTTGATATATGGAGGCTGATACATAGTGGGATAGGGAGAGGGAGAATAGGAGGAATAGATGAACTCTAGATAGGGCAGAGGGGTTGGAGGAAAAGGGAGGGGGCATGGTTATAAATGATAGTGGAATGTGATGATCATTATTATCCAAAGTACATATATGAAGACACAAATTGATGTGAATATATACTTTGTATATAACCAGAGAGATTAAAAATTGTGCTCTATATGTGTAATAAGAATTGTAATGCATTTTGCTGTCATATATAAATTTATACACACACAAACACACACACACACACATACAATAATGAAGGATCATTAGATTCTGTGGTGCTGATCTAGTATTGATGTGATCAAGATCCAGACATCAGTGGAAGCAATGAACATAGACACAAGTTGGAATTGTAGAAAAACTATGAACAAAAATTTTAAAAAATCTTGAAAAAAAATAAATTTGACGTAGTTCTCTTATGTACCTATATAAATAGATAACAGTAAATCTCATCATTGTGTGCATTCACAAAAATAGGATTCTAACTAGAATATGATATAGTCCATGCTTGTATAATTATATTAAAATGGATTGTATTATCATATATGACTAAAATGGACCAATATATAAAGAAAGCCCTTTTCCCTTATAGAGTAATATTTACAGATTTCTTTATTTGCAGTCTAATGTGTCAATAACAAAGACAGGTTATTCTATATAATCATATAATGAGATTGTTCTTAGTCAAATTAGGATTTAAAATTTGAAAACCCTTTTAAAATCAAAAGAAATTTTTATTTTGATTATTATTTTTTCATCTATTAACACTTAATGAGAACATGATATTCTTTGTTGCCTAGGACATGGCTCATCCAAAAATCTATAAATCTTTCAGAACATTTTCAATTAGTACAATATTTAAAAATATTTTTAGTTCCATGAATTAAGAGAAAAATGTCTTAAACTTTGCTATCTTAATTAAATTCTCAGACTCTTTTCTAAAAGAAATTCTAGTATTCAGAAAATCTAAAAAACAAATATAACTTTTAAAGTAAACAATTAAATGCCTTGCAAATAGGGTATCACTTATGGTATATTAAAATCATTCAATTGAGCAAAATAAATCTATTAAAAGTATAGCGTTGAAAAATAACAAAATAACAAGGAACAGAGAATAAGGAAAATATGATTAAAATAAAAATGCTAAAATTAATGATTTGGAAAGTCTATTTCCATAGATTAAGCTTGTAGTTACATAAAAAATCAAACTTACTTTTTTCTAATATTTTACAATAAGAATATTCCATTACAAAGTAACTTTTCTTTGGTACTGATCACAGGGCCTTTTGTATGCCAGGCAAGTGCCCTTACCTCTGATATATGTCTCTAGTCCTCATTTTAATTATTTCTTAATTTCACTTTAATTTCTTTAATTTTTATACATTTTTATTGTTTTGGAAAAGCCAAAATTACAATGATGATTTTGATTCCATTGCTGATATCTGTTCACAAAATCAACAAGTTCATTTTTTAAGCTCACATATTGTCATTAAAGGCAAAAACACTGCATTTCCATCATCTTCTTTATACAGGTAGACCTTTCTCAAACTGAAAGCTTTATTTGGAAGTGTAATCCTATTTATTATCTGCACAGATATTGATTGACTTCCTCTATTATGAATAACAATTCTCATGTATTTTTATGCATTTGAAAACACATGATTTTCATTAGAATTTTCTTTTGAAAAAACATTATTATAATGTTTTTTAAATGTCATTTTCTTTATTTTGCAAACTTTTGGAGTTTGCTTATTCTAATGCAATCATTTTGTTGATTTATTTGTTTGTGGAAAGCTGTACATTCTAAAACTGTAAACTAATTTGACATGAATTATTTTAAAATGCCTCTGCTGACAGACATTCTGCAAATACTTGTAAAGAATTGCTCCATTGTTTGATCACACTTTAACATGTTTTTTTTTTCCTTTGATCTAAACTCTTAGGGCATATCTATGACTATGAGGAACTTCTGACTTATAATATTGTCCTACATATAACTGGCTTTTATATGAATGGAGACCACTGTTCAGATATTCTTGGGTCTTCTTCCTACCTGTGCTGCTCTCTCATCTTTACTCCATAACCAGTTTTATTTTTAATAAGTTTCTCTACAGAGTTTTATTTTCCTCATTTAATCCTCTCAGTGTTAATATCATGTCCCTACAAGTGTCTAGTAGGTATTCTTTAATTTATAGAATCCTAAATTTGAGAGATTCTTAAAGACAATTCATCACAGTTGACTTCAAGACCTCCCTTTATGTCTAATTCAGAAAAAATAAAAATAAAACAACTTTTTCTTCTGAGATGTGTGGGCTGTCACATAGGACGTTGGCTGTCACTCACCTTCCTCAAAGAGAGGATCTATTCCTCTTTTTCCTGCCCAAGGGAGCAAAGAAGTTCTTGAAATTCTTTTCGGTTAATAATTCACTTAGAATATCCTCATATCTGTCCTGGGGGAAAATGTTTTGCTTCAAAAAAGACATTCACTTTTCATCTAATTCTCTGCAGTTTGTAGCATTTGTAAAGCAAAATAAACAAGAGCAAATAGTATTACATATCCTATAGATCGCCATGAGGTGTTTGTGCATGCACATGAGTGTGTGCATATGTGTGAGAGAGAGAGAGAGAGAGAGAGACAGAGAGACAGAGAGAGACAGAGACAGAGAAGAGAGGGATAGGGAGCTGTAATTTCATTTCATACCTACATTCCTTTACAAGCCACTTGTGTTCCTCTAGCACATAGAAATAGCAAGGTAAAGTAAATACTAAACCAGGAAACAAAGCGTATGAATATGTAATGAGAAATCGTCTTTCTATGTTGGTTGGTCATAAAATATGTTTCAACTTCCTTAGTATCATCTTGACCACCATATGTATTGTTCTCCTATTCATCACAGAAAATTTCCATTTCATTAATAGGAAGGAAAAATGAGGCATTTTTTAAAGTGACGTCGTATAGTTTTTCTGATTTTTAACATTAAGGCCCTCGACAATAAAGGGCCTTTACAATAAAAGGAAAGCAAGAAAAAAAATAAATTTCAAATACTTAGATATCATTACAATAGCAACCATCTAATAATATAATTTTTTATCTATATTTTTTCCAGAAACAGAATGCAAATAAAATTTACAAATAAATAAGTGTACTGAGAAACATATTCTGGATGTTTAAAATATAAATGCATCGCCATTCCACTATATAAAATGCATCCTTTTAGTTTTACACAAGTCTTAAGATTCTGTAATAATTGAGAACAGATTAAGTATAAAAATGTAGTATCACAAATTGAACTCAATTATATTTATATAATGCAGTGAATCAAAAATTAGGAAATTTTTAAAGGATTTTTAAAGTGTTATATATAGTTTTTAAGGGTTATATATAAAAATAAAATTACTTTGATCTTTATTTTTAAAAATTTGAAATTACTTATCTTTTTATATATTATTTTCTTTTGAATGCAATATAGTATAATTAATTTATCTACTACTGCACTCATAAAAAATGATGTCATTTGGTAAAGAGAAGTCAAATTGAAATAAAAACTGAAGATTTAATTTGGAGAAGATATTTCTTTTCCATTTTTTCTTTTATATATATATATATATATATATATATATATATATATATATATATATATCCATTCCCAAGTTAACAGAGTGTCTCAGGAAACATGAATAGGGACAGAGGGGGCTCAAAAATAGAGGTGCACATGTATCCCCTTGCCAGTTCCTCAGAAACTTGGAACTCTTGTAAGCCTTCATAAAATCAAAATACTCAGGCTTTGTGTTACCTAAGAAAAAATGTCTACACATGTTTCAAAAGTCCGTTCTCATTCAGATGCAAATGTTTAAGGTTATCTCTACTGCATAGATCCTCCTATACACTATTCTGGGAAAGATGAAAGTATGAAGACAGTAAAAAACATCAATTGTTGCTGTGTGTTAGAGAAGGGAGAGAGAAAATACATGACATTTGACATTTCTGCAAATCCACAGAATGTATAACGGGAAGAGTAAACCCTGTGGTAAACTCTGGACTGTGTGGGAGGATATGTCCTTGTAGTTCCTTTAATCCTAGCAAAGGTACCCTGCTGGAGTGGGGAAGTTCATGTTGAGAAAGCGGTAATATGGGAAATATTTGTCCCTTCTTTTTAATTTTGCTGTAAACCTAAAACTATTCTTCAAAGATAAAGTCTATTTGAAAAAGTCCTCATCTCTATATGTATTTTCACTTTAGATTGGTTTGATCTTTATTATTGCTGATGGGATTATTTCACAACTTAATTTAGCTATTAAAGCTCTACTACAACTTTAGATATTGCCTAAATTTGTATTTATTATTTTTTAAAATTCCCATATCTGATGTGAATAGATCCGATGAGTCTCATGTAAGTATATTCCATGGCCAACACCCTTCTTAATAGACTATTAGCTTCATGCTATTTAAAGTTTATATTTATTTTATATTTATGCTTTATCTTTGACATTAGTTTTTAAATAAAATTAAACAATATTAGTTTGGTAATTCTTTTTCAATTTGTCCTTCCTGGCCTAGCTTGATCATATGAAATTAATTTTCCATGATTTTCTTACTTTGGAAAAAAAATATTACTTCCACTGGTTTTAGAGGAAGCTTCTAATTTTCTCTAATTGTAGAAAATATTTTAGTGAATAAAAGTGATCAGACAACATTATTTTATGTTACTTTTGTATGCTTTGTAGAACTTGGTTTACTTCTGTCAGTGATAGTCTTGTCTTTATATGTGAGAGTAAAAGCAATAGAATTTTTAAAATGTGTAAAAATTTCATCTTGTACTACTTTAATGATGTTTAAATGTCAACACGGAGAAGACATGGGAAGAAGAATATATGAAAACTAATTTTTGTCCCGATAATAAACGATTTTGTGACCATCCAGGGCTATTAAATCAATGCATAGTAAGCTATTTTTATGCAAGCATCTATTTTCATTATCAGTAATTTCATAATTTTTAATTGTGAATTTTCTTTTCTGCTATGACGATAACTATTCTGAGTGAGAAACTAATTTAATCTTCTATAGCTAATTTTAGACCAAGATCATTATTCTTGGGGCTCTCTCACCTTGATTTGGGGAATTGGAGGATGTGATGAGTAAGTCTAACTTTATAATGTATCTCAAATTATAATAAAATTTATTTTAACACTAAAAATCAAAGACACAAGATTCATTATTTCTGAGCCTACTTAAAACTTTAGTTGTTTTTTTTAAAACATAGTGTCATTTTTAAAATACCCTTATTTTATTTATTTATTTATTTATTTGTATGTGGTACTGGGGATCAAACCCAGTGCCTCAAGCAAGTGCTCTACCACTGAGCCATAACCCCAGCTCCCAAAATTTAGTGTTTTAATAATATATTTAAGATTAAAAACTAGGGGGCTGGGGTTGTGGCTCAGCAGTAGAGTGCTCGCCTAGCACATTCGAGGCCCTGGGTTCAGTCCTCAGCACCACATAAAAGTAAATAAATAAAATAAAGGTATTATGTCCAACTACAACTAAAAAATAAAATATTAAAAAATTAAAAGAAAACTATGTGTGTATGTATATGTGTGTGTGTGTGTGTGTGTGTGTATATATATATATATATATATATATATAGTTTTGTCAAGAAATATAATTTTAAAGTTACTGTAATAAAATATCGATGTGTAGGTAGGAATGTATATAGGTATATAAATAAACAAATAATTATCATAAAAATATACTAAAAAAGACCTGTAAAAAATTAACACTTATTAATTTGTTTTCCTTTACTCATATTTTAGTTAAAAAATTGCATTACTAGTAATTTAGATGGTTATTTCTAATTAAAACACAAATACAGTAATTACAGTTTATATACTATTATCCTGAGTCTACACTGGCTGAGTTTAAACAGCCAAACAGCCATTAATTTTACTGTTCAAAGAAATGCTCTTTTTAAAATGTCATATAAAATATTCATTTCTAAATGCCCTACGGTGATTTCTGAATTTATTTAAAGTGGGCTGTTGATAGCTCTTTTTATAAATAAGCAATTACACTGAATATATCATGGCCCATCACATTATACATTCTATAATTTCATGGATGAAAGGCCTACAGCTGATCTGCATAAATGCAGTGCATATCACAGCAGGTGAAGGGTTTGATTACACAGGATAATCAGTGTTATTATTTATAGTAACTATTTATATCTGTTATTTATTAAATCTCTACAAATCAGGTATCTATTTCTCCAGGAACTATATGCAAAAAACATTTGTAATAAGGTAAATATCTTTTCATGTTTACAGAGTCGCCTGAATGTGCCCTCTACATCTGAATTCCCCATTTCAATTGCTGCTCCGATACTCAAAATTAGATTTTAAGTGAACTTGTCTTCTTGTCTTGTCTTCTAAGTTCCAGTAATACTGGAACTTAAGTGATTTATAAATGTGATATATAAATCAAATTCAATATATTCACCCAATTTTGATGAGGTCATCTGGTACTGTGAAAAAAAAAATCAAACCCTCACCTACTTGTTATGACATACTGCATTTCTTTGTCCACTTCTTTTCAGGTATATTCTTAATAATACTTATGGGGAAAAGAGCTGTGGGGTATACTGAGGATATAATAATCTCAAAAAGATAATAACTTCCATTTTCATATTATTTATTTTTTAGTTATTTTGAATAGTATGAAGGAAAAGATACAATGAGAACATACAATTGTAGGACCTAATCTAGAATAGATGGTGAGAAAGGTCTGGAAGCATGGGATATGGGTAAGAACTACTCAAAGTCCAGGGAGGTGAGATGTGTGTGCATGTGTCTGTGGAGGAAAGGGAAGTTTGTAGGTGAAAGTCATTGCAAAAGAAAAAACAAAAGTGCAAATACCCTGAGGCCATAAGTATTGCCCCCCCCCACCAAAGTGTGGCAGACTACTGACCCAGAAAGGTGTTTTAGAGACAAAATGTGTGAGGCTTATCCTTAATGCACTATTAGGTATATAAGAAGTAAGAATATGACCTCATCCTCATGTTAAAAAATAAAATAACTCAGAAAACTTCTGAATGGACACCAACTCAGAGCCTTAAGCAAAAGCAGTAAGTTGGGTGCTCTGAAAACAAATGCCAGTATCAGTATCAATCTGACAAATTACTCTTGAGAATCATTTTTTTTTTTTTTAAGTAAGGTAGAGACACTGGAAGAGATTGGCAGCACGCACTCCTTGACCCCGACTTCACCACTGTCTGCAGAGATGCAGCTTCAGCTTGGATCTCCAGATCTCTCAAGGTTCAGAACTAACATTTAAAAAATGATCACAAACACATAGGACAGAAAGCCACCTTGAATAAGATTTGGCACAATCAAATAAAACAAACTTACACTTTTAAGAACAATAAAATATGAAGTTATTAAATATATGAATAATCTATGAATTGAGTGCTTAAAATATGAAAATCAATAAATAAAAGATTACTGGATTATAATAATGAAATTAAGTGCATTCAAGTAGAAACTATGAATAATAAGAAATAAGAATATTTATATTTAGTTGGAAATCAAAGAACACATCTTTTAAAAAAAATTATATTATGGACTAAATTATTTTTCACCGACATTCATATTCTGAAGCCCTAACTTCCAGAGAATTTAGCTGTTCTTAGAGATAAACCCTTTAGAGATGGAATTAAGTTAGTGATGCCGTTTGGGTGTGTTTTAATCAAATATGACTAGTGTGTTTATAAGAAATGATTAAGACTTAGGACACATAGAGGGACACTACAGATGTGTTTGTGTGTAGAAAGGGACAACATAGGAAGTGGCCTCAAGAGCACTGCAACCTGCAAGGCAAGGAAAGAAGTCTCAGAGGAAATTGACCCAGTCTGTGGTGGCTCACACCTGTAATCCCCCAGGGAGCCTAAGGCTGAGGCAGGAGGGATGCAAATTTGAGGTCAGCCTCAGCAACTTAGTGAAGCCCTAAGCAACTTAATGAGGCCCTGTCACAAAATAGGAAGGGCAGGGGAGGTGGGTATCTGGTTAAGTAACCTAGGTTAAATCTCCATTGTCAAAAAAAAAAAAAAAAAAAAGGGAAAGGAAAGCAACCCAGCCCAACCACCAGATTGATCTTGGATTTTCAGCCTCCAGAACTGTAAGAAAATACATTTTTGTTATTTATGCAATCCAGTCATGGCATTTTATAATGGTAGCTCTAGCAAATGCCATCTATAACTTAAAGAGCAAGTCTTAAGGGAAATTAGAAAATATATTATTGAGTGAAAATGCAATGCATCAACAATTTGTGGGATTTAATTAAATCAGTGCTTAGAGGGAAAACTTATGTTTACATTAGGAAATGATAAAAAATCTCAAAACTCCCTGAACTCCATTTCAAATAACTAGAAAATTCATGTGAAATGTAGCTTCAAATAACTAGGAAATTCATATAAAATGTAACTAAAGAAAGGTCAAAGAAAAAAATTGAAACACAGAAATAAATGCTACTGTAAGGAAAGAGGAAGAAGGGGAACATGGGGAGAGGGAGGGAATTAAACCAAAAGCTGCTTCTTTGAAAGTGATACATCTCTGCTAATTCTGACACAGAAAACTAGAGAGAAGACATAAATGATCAATTCCAGAAATTAAAGGAGAAGGTGTGGTCACTTCAGACTCTCTCAGACACTGAAGCTCTGATTGGAGAATGCCATGGACTATCTTTACACATAAATTATACAGTATAATTTTCAAACTATCTCTGTGCTTCATATTGAAACACTGGGTTTTAAAGTATAATTCCTGCCATTTTAGGGACCTGCTTTTTTAACACGAAGTCTGGAACCTAACTCATTTCTCTCCATGAAATTTTGCCTCTTCTCCTCAATCAAAACCCCTGAAGCAATAATTTTTGAAAACTCAGTGGGGTGAGAATGGGGAATGTGGGTGATGGATTATAGAGGAGGGGAAAATGGACCTTGTTACTCCCTGGAATCATCAATGAAAACCCTCCTCCTGCATCCAGGAGTAGATAGGCCCATCACTTTTTCCTTAACTTGCTTCATTAAATTATAGATGTCAGGGCTGGGGCTGGGGCTCAGCGGCAGAGCACTTGTCTTGCATGTGTGAAGCCCTGGGTTCAATCCTCAGCACCATATAAATAAAATAAAAAGGTATTGTGTCCACCTACAGCTAAAAAAGATTTTTAAAAAATTATAGATGCCAATTCTTGCCTGCTCTCCTTTGTCCTCAAAGCACTAACAGAAAGATATGCTGAAATTTTCACACAAAATTTTTTGACCTGTTATTGCATGTGCTACTTCAAGGAAACAGGGTTATGGAGTTGAGTCCATTCATCCACCACCCACTCTTTCCCTTACCCTACTCAACTTATCAGTCTCTGGTCAAATATTTGTTGGTCTGTTTCTTTGCTTTTCATTTTGAATTCTAGGAAAAAGTGGAACTTATACTAAATTGGAAACTTATACTAAAATGCATACAGTTGTTACTTGGTATCTGTGGGGACATTTGTTCTGGGACTTCTACAAAACCCAAAATCTGTATATGCCAACATTCTTTATATAAAATACTGCAGTATTTTCTTTAACCTCCACACATTCTTCAGTATTCCTGAAAGTATCTCTAGGTTACTTATAATAGCTGATACAATGTAAAAACTGTGTAAATAGTTGCTATGCTGCATTGTTTAGGGAATTTTGACAGGAAAATATATCTGTGCATGTTCAGTATTAGAAGCATTTTATTTTCAATATGAGGTTGGTTGAAGCCAAGGTGTGCAAACTATGAATACTGAGGGGTAATTGTTTTCTCTTCCTACTTTGCATCATAGAACCTGCAAAGAAATATAACATTATTCTATAAATATGGCCAAAGTTAGACTATAATCTTGAGAGGTCAAAACAGAATCTTTTGCAGTTTCTGATGAAATTTTTCCTTCTTGGTGTTCTAAATTTTGATTGTGTGGTGTTTTTGCAACCATTTCTTTTCTTTTTAACAAAATGGCTTTTATGGATGAAACAAGGGTAAAAACTTATGTGCAATACATTTAAAATAGTATTGAGAATAAGATATCTTGAAACATATTCAGGTAAATCAATGCCCTCTATTATAGCTTCTTGAATATGAAACAGTCATAGAATGCCTGTGTAGGCAAATATTAGGAACTCAAATGACAATAACAGTTCAAAATACCTTTAATAATGTGTGGGTAAGAAAATGGGAAACAGGGCTCTTAAACCCTTTTTCGTATCCTTTAAGATCTTCCTGCATGTATCCATATAACCAAAATGCATTTAGAAACATTCTATCATGTAAGCATGTTCTAAATATTTCAGTGCCCTCAAATATGTGCACATATATATACACACATATATAATCATTATATATATATATATATATATATATATACATGATATATATATATATATATATATATAATGATACAGACACATATACATATATATGATACAGACACATATACATAAGGCACATTAGTCATTTTTGTTTCCTTAACCATTAGAAACATTAACATATTTAAAGTATCCATGCAGCCAGATGGGAAGTAAATACTTCTGGCTATAAACCTCTATTGAACATAACTTGTAGTACAGAGCTATTATTTGACTAATGTACATACATAAACTGTAGATCAGAACAGGGACTCTTGGAATAAAATGGTTCTACAAAGCTGTCATCACAGTAGCAGCACTGGTTTTCTTTGTTTCTCTCCCCTTACTATGATGCTAAAGCTGTCACAACTTTATGCGAATCAGTTCCAGAAGTACAACCAAGACCATATATGCTGACTTTGGCTGAGCTATTTCTCGCTCACCTTTGGATATTCTAATCATCCACTATTCTTAGAGATTATACTTGGCTCTGCAACAAGGTTTCCAAGTGTGTATCAGAGGGAATTCTAACTACAACAACAACAAAAGCAAAGAGAATGGTTCATGTAATTTTAGCTGCCAATAATTGTAAAGTCAATTTGAAGTTAAATGTACCTTTTTTCACACTATATTTTGTAAAGATTGTTTCTCCTCTGATTTCTAAGCAAATATTTTTTAAAGAAAGGATTACAACATCACTTCTCTCCAGATAAATCATTTAGTAACTGAGTCTTGTGGTCTATTCTCATCAGAGTGAAAACAAATCAGAACTCAAACAAAATAATGGGCACTGCATGAGGCTCAGAATGTTATTTTTCAAGCAGCAATAGAATATATTATTTGTATGCATTCTGGTAATTGGTCTTGTTTGTCCTTGGCGGTTCTAATACTCTTTCTAACTCTTAGGATCATTATAGTTCACCTCAATCAAAGGTACATACTCTTGAGGTTTGGGCTGTGGCTCAGCTGTGGAATGCTTACCTAGCATGTGTAAGGTCTTGGGTTCAATCCTCAGTACCACATAAAAATAAATAAATAAAATAAAGGTATTGTGTCAAACTACAACTAAAAAGTAAATATTTTTTTAAAAAAGTACATACCCTGAACATTCTCCACAGATAATCTAGCATATGAATTATCTATCATCAATTCAAAAGCTCAATATCTGTTGAAAATCAGAATATTTCTTATAATAATATATGTATAATATATGCATATATATCATACATATTTATTTGTAAATTGTTTTGGTTTACTTAGAGCAGTTTCAAATTTTCAATGAAAGCAGAGATTCGCAAAGACTTTCACAAGTCTTTCCCTATATGTAAAAATCAATTAAACAAAAATTTATTTAACTATTTCAGAGTGTATTCTAGTGACTGAAGAATAAAAATATGAATAAGACTTCAGAGAGCTTATGTTATACGTGGGTCAAAACTCAAAGCTCAAATATCAATGTATTGGGGCAGGTGCTATGGAAAGGCTTGACGCTGCAAAGAAGAAAGCAGATGAGGAATGCTTATTCTCAACCTAAGCCTTCCATTAAAGACTTCCCTAAGGAGAAAATGGGAGAAGCAACAGTTAATCAGGTAACTACTAGAGTTCATTTCCAGAAACAAATAGCCATATTAGCAAAGGCATTGCTATTACTTTTCTATTGATAGTATAAACATTACCATAAACTTTGTAGTTTAAATCACATAAATATATTTTCTTAAAGTTCTGGAGATATCAAGTCCACAATTAGCTTCCCTGGGCTACAGGCAAGATGTTGGTAGGGCTCATTTCTTCTGGGGAAAGAATTCAGTTCCTGGCATTTTCATCTTTGAGTGGCTGACAAATTCCTCAGCTGGTGTCACTTTCTCACTCTTCAGAAGGTCTCTCCTATTTCAGCTTCCATCTTCCTGTCACCACTTTGCATTTTCCTGTCTTCCTAGACCACTTTGATCCCATTGGGACCACACATTAACTCAGGATCATCTCCTTGTCTCAAGACCCTCAATCTCAACAGCAAAGACCCTTTGAACATAAAGGGTCACACCTAGTGTGGATATATTTGAGGGATGTTCTTGAGCCTACCACACATATCTGGAAGATATCAACAAGCAGAAATTCTAGATTATGTGAAAGGATGACAGTTTGAAATATAGTTTGATGAATCTGAAGAAGTAGGTAAAGGCTATAAGGATTTTTCTCACAATAAGAGTTAGTAACTCCTACAAGTTCAAAGATAGATTTTATTGGGTGGAGGGAGGAAGACAGCATAGGAGTTATGAAAATCCCACAGACAGATATTTTTTAGAATGTGTTCACCTTCATAATGTACACACACACAGAGAGTTTGTACCTTTTGACCATTTGTTGATAATTAAGTTATTGAGTTATACACTCATATATTGAATTCCAATGTCTTCATTACTCATCATTTTGGCTTTATGGATTTGCTTTTGATGGGACTTAAAACATGGCTGATACTCCTGCCAAATGAAGACTAAATTATATCAAACTGTAAGAATAAGAAAATTTTATATGAGTTATCTATTATATTAATATTATTTTAGTAGAATAATCATTACTAGGAAATTATGAGTCTTTTAATTTTAAATGTTATAATGTTCAAGTTTAAGAATATCTGCAGTATTAAATCTTTTATTAGTAGAAAAAGATTTCAAAACAATAATCTGAGTTTTCTTTTCAAGAAAGTAGAAAAAATAAGATAGAAATATACCCACAGAAAGTAGAAGGAAAATGTATGGAAAATAGTAGAAGTTGAAAGAATAAAATCCCAAAACTGATTGGTCTTAATGTATTCCCAGTTCTCCTATCTGTAATACCTAAAACATTGGGTAATGTAACTAACCCCTATGCTGTGGTTTTAGCGTAGTTTATTTATTTATTTTTGTTGTTGTTGTTTGTTTGTTTGTTTTTAATTCATGCTGAAAATCTCAATGCAATACTTTTTTAGAAGGAGGGCCTGTAGAAAGGGACTGAGTCATGAGAGCTCTGTCCCCATGAATGGGATCAGATGTCCTCACAACAACAAAGGGGTTTGACTAGGGCTTACTCCTCTTCTGTCCTCTCGATCATGTTAGGACCCAGTTTTCCTCCTCCCCAGAGGGAACAGCAAAGATGCCCCATCTTGGAAGCAGAGAACAGCCTTCCCAAACACCAGTCTTACCAGTGTCTTTATCTTGAACTTCCAAGTCTCGGGACTATGAGAAAATAGACATCTGTTTATAAATTTTACAATCTCAGATATGTTGTTATAACAGCAAAATGGGTTAAGATACCCTCTAGGTCTCATTTTTTTCTCATCTATAAAATAGGATAAATAATAGTACCTAAATAAGAGTTGCTATGACAATGAAGTAAAAGTCCTTAGAATCAAAATTAGAAATTAGAAATAAAAGTATTTACAACAGTGCTTAGTACATAATAAAGTAGATCAATGTAGGTTGATAATATATTTCAGTTTGTCCAGGATAGTTACAGCTTTGAATTTACTGTAAAGCAGTAGTAGTAATAATTGCATGCAATAGTACTGGGTGAAATATACTCCTAGTTCAAATAATTGCAACTAAGAGCCTGAAAGATGTACTCAGTGGAACTTCACTTTTATATGCAGAACACAATAATACATTTCTGTTTTGTTTTGTCTTATTTTCAGTAAAAGGTAACTTACTCTCCCCTCAAGGACAGAAATGGGGTGTGCACTATAATAAAGCCTTCAGCAATGCCTGCCAGCCACTAGTTATACCAGTCAAATATATCATGAGATATATGGTATATATAATAAACTATGATATACAGTAACTTCTGGACTACAAGCTGCAAGGATCAATAACAGACACTGAAATTACAGGTTAAGTATAACAAAATATTTATGGAAAATAAAGTTGGGGACATCTTATCTTAAAACATAAGAAGCTTATTATAAGCTTTCTTACTATCACAGTATTATCATGAATATATTGAATGATCCTTAATATAATATTAGTAAACCAAATGTATCTCATAACAGATTATACATTATATTCAAATCTTAAAATTTAGATAGATAAATTAATGTGTTGTCAATTACTGATTATATTAATAAAAGAAGAAAATATTTATCAAAATTGAATATTTATTCATAATAGAATCAATTATTAACCTAGAAATAGGGAGTATCTACTTAGTGTTTCGAAGTTATCTACCAATATGATCATGGCACAAATTTGTAGTGAAATAACATTGAAAGCACTCAGGAGCTAGATAAAGTGATTTCATCACTGTTTTCAACACTGTGTTAGATGCCTAAACCAGTGTATTAAAGGCAATAAAAACAAAAACAAAAATTAAATATTGTCATTATGTGAAGATATAATTATCTATGTAGAAACCCCCTCCCCCGCAAAAATGTTAGATGGTTATAAGTAACTGGGAAATTTTAGCAATATTTTCAAAGCAGTAGAATATAAAATTATAGTACAAAAATCAATTACATTCATGGACTACTATCTCATCAGGTGAAAAACATAATTGTGAAAATGATATATAATAAGATAATAAGTCAGTTCTCATTTCCACCCTAAGTTATTCATAAATTCAAATGACTGCCAGTTAAATCCCCTAAAGAATTATTTTTCTTCCTCTCTCTTCATTATTTTTTGCAAGTGATAGTAGAGGGGATGGTTCTAAATTCATATGGAAAAGTAGTGGAGCACTCTTAAAATTAAAACACAACATGGTAATGGAGGATGGAATATATATGTCATACTGGTTATCATCGAATATTGTAAAGTTATAATTAATAACAATATGATGTTGATACACTTAGAAAAATTATATGAAGGTATAGACCATTTAAAATATGTACATATATGTATATGTATATGAACAGTTGATTTAACAAAGTTTCGTTCAAGATAAATTGAAAAGAACAAACATCAAACAAAGTCTGCTGGCACAATTGGTTGTCTACTAAGAAAAGTGGTCCTCTGACTAACATTGTATATGTATTTATATATGAGAGATAAAAATATAATATTGTTTTTGACAATTTAAAAAATACCTTTAAGTTGAGAACAATTTTAATCAATCTCACTGATTATTTCAATGGTATTATGTATAAACTATGGTATGGTGCAAAAGAAAGGAATGAAATGGAAGCAACCATATGCAACATACATAAGTCATCTGTAAATAGCTAGTAACTCAAATAAATTGGTTAAAAATACAACTTCACAGAAATGAGAAAATGTATATACAAGAAATTCATATGAAAGCAAATCTACAATGCCCGGTGAGCATATAAGAAGATATTCAATCTAATTTTTAATCAGCAATATGATACACATCATAATGTGATATGCCATTTTGTTCATACTAACTGGCAAACACAAAATCTGCAATACCAAGTGTTGATGAGGACGTGAAATAATGTCCATGTCTAAAAGCCCACAGATGCTATTGGAAATGGAGATAAGTGCACCACTTTGGGGAAAAATGGCATTATATAGAAAATTTAAATACATTCATAACCTGTGATCCAAGAATTTCACTCCTATATATGTTCACCTGGAGATCAATGAAAAAATATTCTCAGTAGCATAGAAAATAGCAAAAATTTGGAAACAATCCAAATAGTTACATATGGTAAAATAAAAAAAACAAGTCAATATTTGTTAAAGAAGCAAAATAGATGGATAGATATTCAATAATATAATGAGCATTGGCAACAATAAATATGAAAAATAGAATTACAGCAGAATGCATACTTTGTAGTTGCTTTCTTTACAATTCAAATATGTAGTTTTGCTTAGAAGTACAAATATTTTCTAATTTTTTATTTGTTCTAATTAGTTATACATAATAGTAAAATGAATTTTAACACATAAATGGAGTATAACTTCACATTCTTCTAGTTGTACATGACAGCCAGAATGAGTAACTCATTCTAGAGTTACACTGATCATGTAATCATATTAGCACATAGAGTAATAATGTCTGATTCATTCTAGTATTTCCATACCCCCTCACATATACTCCCTTACTGGTTTTTACTTCCCTCTGTCTAATCCAAAGTAATCTATTTATTATGAATTGTCATCCACATGTCAGAGAAACATCCGGCCTTTGGTTCTTTGGGACTGGCTTATTTCAATTAGTATAATATTCTCCAGCTCTATCCATTTACCAGCAAATGCTATAATTTCATTCTTCTTTAAGCACAAATAACATTCCATTGTGTATATATACCACATTTTCTTTATCCAGGTTGGTTCCATATTTTAGCTAGAAGTACAAATCTTTGTCATGAAAGATGCAAATTAGAGGAAACAGTGAGTATGAAATTAGTGAGACTGGTGAAGGAAGATTTGAGATTGGTAAGGCCACACAAGGAACCCTAGTGATGTGTCACTGTATTTTTTAAAGCTGTTTACCTAATTACCACTGCAGATAAGTGATCATCCTATCATTTTTCTCTATATATGATAGATTACACATCATTTATGAACACTCATTTGAGTCTATTTACAGTTAAAATATTTATTCTTCACTATCTATTTAAAACTTCAAAAGGAAATAATATGCCTTTTGACAATCTTCCATAGAAAGATTGAAGCTCTTGCAATTTTTTCTGTTCAAGTTTCTTGCACGAGTAAATCCCATTTGACTTTTGTATGCCCTTGATGGAGCTCAGAGAATAATCTAATGGATTGTGTTTACTTTAACAATGTCAAACAATTAAAAAAATCTTCACAGATAAAGTTGTTCTTTCAGTTAGCAATTTATTCAACTCTCAAGTATGTACTATTTTTAAGTCCCTTCTGTATGCTAAGCATAAGAAAGGTTATTTCCCTCTCACTGTTTGCAATTTTAGTAGCAGCAATAAGACTAGTCCACAGATAGTTCTTTGCAAGGCGGTATGACAAAAGTGCTGCCTGAGGAGCAAAAATGCAGGTGCTCTAAGAGTTGAAAGGTGGAAGAATGATTGCTGGAGTAATCATGCAGCTGTTTCAATACTATAGCTTCCCAGGGAACTTTATATGCAAATTTCTAGAGTTCAGATCAAGAACTTGGAAGAAAGTCTTAGGAAGAAAATTGGAATGTCATAATAAGGAAACGAGCAGAAGTGAGGCTTCTTTTCAATAACAGCTGTCAGATTCTCTCTGAAGAAGCAAAATACTGCCTGAGACAGATGTGATGATGTCCATCATCTCAAGTATGAATTTAATGGAGATTGATGTTCTGACCTTGTGTTCCTATCCAGGTTTTGATAATGCAATACCTGCATATTATATGGTGAAAGTGCTCATATGTGTACACGTGTGCATGTTCACATAGTGTGTGCTGGGAGTAAGTAGGTACAGGAATGCCGCAGTCTGGCTGGGCACAAATGCCACAGTCTGGCTGGGCACACAATCACGAGCCACCACACAGCTTGTAGATTCAAACAGCAACTCTTTATTCCCGAACTCACACCAGCCGTCTACAATCACGTTCTGGGGAAATCCACGTTCTCTGCCCAAAATCACGTTCTCTGCCCAAATCCACAACCAATGGGCTTCTCTCTCCCAAACTATATTGTCTGAATCCCGTGAGAACTCAAGGGGAACTCAGGCAGCAGGATACGCCCTATTCCCAGCAGGAATAATCTTAAACCTTAAACCTGGAACCTAAACCGGGAACGCCCTAAACCCGATTATCTTAAACCGGGAACACCCTAATCCGCCTTGGTCCTTGAGCAAGGTCACCTACATGCAATGTCACTGCAAAATGTCAGCAACATGGGGTACGCTGACAAGGAAATTGTCATACCTACTTGGCTAATGGCTCCCAGCACAGGAAATGGGAGTAGGGCTCTCCTCACAGGGAACTCTTAACAAATAAAAAAATGCAACAAGAGCACGGAGCTGAAGAATCCCTCATTTGCTTAGTCTTTTTCTTGGGGAAGGTCAAGCACTGTCATGTCATCAATGGTAAGAATCATGTTGAAATAAATTATTTCCCAGTGAGTGACTGTCCTAAACATTGGTTTCATCTCTAGACCTTCATGTCAGTTTTCCTGTTGGATATCTCCATGTGGTTTATCAGTAGACAGTCATATTGAACATGTTCAAAAAGAAATTCTTCACCTGCCTAATTCCAACCACCTCCTTAAGATTAATGCCAGTGTCATTTTCTCAGTTGCTCATTCTTAAAACCAGCAGAGACTTATGCCACAATTAGTTTTCACTCACCACTTAGGGCCAGTTGCCAAATTGTACTCTTTGCTTTTACAAAATCCATTTCATCTTATTCTTATTCATCTTATTCTTGGCATCTTAATTGCCACTGCACAGGTTTTTGATCTTGTGACTCTTACTGATTTATGTACAGTGTCCCATTTTCCTGCCACTCTGGCGTCCCATCCAATCTTCTTTACATCTTCTCCAGATAGTTTGTCTAAAAGGTAAACCCAACTGTACTCCTACAGAAAATCCTTCCATAAAAAATCTATTGCTCTCTAGATACCCTGCCCTTCTTTTTATTCTGAAGGCTATCCAAATATGGCCTTTTAAAATTCCCCTTTTGTCAATTTTTTACTGTCTCATCTAACTGGTCAATTTAGTAACACACAGAACAGTTCATAGGTTGCCTCCTCTGACTTTGTTCATGTTCATTCTAGGTAAAATTCACTCATTCTGTCAAGTCTGGTTCATACTTCAAAACTTCCTTTCATGATGAAAAGCTTTTTAGCTCATTAAACCATAAATCCTCTATCTCTTTAAAATGTTTTTTTATATGCCTTGTTATCCACTTAGTTTTTCTCAACCAATCCATTTAACAGGCATAAAATGAGGCCAAGAGGTTGAGAAGATACCCTATACAGGTACTTCACAGATGTTTTTATTATGTTTTAGCTAAGCATAAAGCAGACTCTTAGAAATCATAGATAAAGAGTATTCATTTATTCTGAATTCATAGTAATATCAACAAGGCCATGGTATTGTTATTTAGTTTAGGATTACATTGCTTTAAATCTTTTTCCTAAAATATTTCAACATTTCTCTTTCTAGTTACACACACACACACACACACACACAATCCTATATATATATATATATATATATATATATATATGGGATATATATTACTGTTAGCAGATATAGGTTCTAAGATTCCATGTTTAGCAAAATCCTGAAAGAATGCTGTATTATTCATTCAGTCATCAGTGATAAACAGTTCCAAATCAGTATATAGCAAAAGACATTGAATTTGAGCAACAAAACACAGAAGATTTCTAATTGGCCATTTCTACAGGACATAATTTTCACTCACTGAAATCATGTTGTGTGTTTTGTATGTGTGTGAGAGCAGTGGCTGAGGGAATCGATGGCACCAGGAAAGAGGACTTCCCTGCTCCTTATGCTGCAGCTCTGTGTGCACCGACAGCCATACATACAGTGCTGCCTGTAAGGGAGTCACGGATGACCTAGTCAGGGAAAACCCCCATCTTACAGAGCCCTGCTCTGGGGTGGTCAAAGCAATTTATTATAGCAAGACCAGGAAGCACATGGAGCATTTTCCAGTGATTTCACTCCCAGGAGCTTGTTCCCTCATGAGTGGGCCACGCAACTCTTCTTCGGGCTTATTTATACTTTTAGGTTCAGTTACATCTCTGATTGGCTTGTTTCCCTTCTACTGATTCCACATTCCTATTGACTGGATTTTCTTAAGTTCCTTGCAAAAAGCAGAAAGTATTGGTTATCTTATTTGTCTCTGTTACCTGTGAAATAAACATACACAAGTTAAAAATAAACATTTTATTTTGTTGTTACTAATGATGAAAAAAAAAAAACAAAAAGCAAGCAACAAAATATAACAAACATTAGTCTACACTGAAAGAAAATATAATTAATGTCTCTTCATGTTTTTAAACTTAATTAATCTAAGTACCCTTTTTCAGATTAAAAAAAGCAAAATATTCCTTAATCCAAAGTGTTATTAGTTTTTCCAATATCACATGCAAACAAAATGATGTAAAAAAATTATTTTACCTTTAGCTCTGAAATGCTATTAAACTTCATTTTCAAATAAAATACTAACACTTCCCTCCACCAATAAAATTCAAATTCAATGTTAATATAACATATATTTTAGAATTTTTAAAAAGCATAATTACAAGTAAATTCAAAACTATTGGATAGTATTTTTTCACTTTTATATCCTCTTTGTCCTTTGTTTCAGTTACAATTGATATCACTGCCCATTGCCTCAATTTAAAACATCAGGAGTTCTTTGAAGATTCAATCAGTTCAATTATGTTCATAAAATACAATAAAAATAATTTGGAGTGTGGAACCCTTTATTATGTATTTAATATATATTTGGTATAAAAATTAAATCCACTCATTTTCTAATGAACTGATCATGATATGAACAGCTACACTACAAGTTCTGTTCAATTTTGCAAAGTTCAAAGACCATGTGCTATCGAATGACTTAATTTCCCCCACGACTTTGTAAATGATTGTAAAAGCTTTATTTGTACAGCTTGCCATGAGGTAATTTGTCCTTTTCTTGGGGCCAACGCAAACGCAAGCTCCATGACTACAATAAAGTAGCAGAACATGGTCATGAATTGGTCATGAACCCAATATGCTTATATATTTTTTTAAGTTTAACAAAAATGTAGAATGCTCAATAAATACTCTAAAAACTAACACATCAAACTCTGGTAATAAAAAGAATAGTAATAACTTATTTTATATTCACTCCTTGGTACTTCCTCATTTTCTTAGTTCTATTAAAATTAAAAGGTATAAAATCTTAACTCATTTAAGATTTCTCCAGATTTGAATGTTATTTATGGCTCAAGGTAGATCCAAATAAAAATGAGAGCCTTACTGTATTTTTTTTCACAGGAAAGATCTATTTAGGTCATTTCCCAATAGTTACCCAGTCTAAACTAAATTGAATATATTTTAAATATTTAAAAGAAATTTCAATTTGGGAAAGCAAACTGAATCAGAAGATTTTTTCAATGACTTGAATTTTATAATAATTAGCTAACTAATCATTCATCCATTAAAATTTTTGCTATAATATTTACTATATGACGTACACTCGCACAGCTTTAATCACTATATAATTTTATCTATTTTTAGTTCAGTTCTCTGAAATTGTTACCACAAAACACGTGCAGTGTTCCATAATTCTATCTATGTTTGTTATACTTTCATTTCCCCTATTTACAATAAGCTATAAGACCTTAGAATTTATATATTACAAATTCACATTGTCTATTGAATTGTAAATTAGTCACAAGCTAAAGAAGTCCAAAACAATTAATCTTTATGGATTCTAGAGTAAATTATAAGAGTAACATTCACTCTATGAGTGTGCAATGAATGTCTTATTAATAAAGATATCAATGATAAAACCTGGGCTTTCCAATCAAAGCTAACACAGGGAAGAATGCCCCATTTTTATTTTACATATAATAAATTTAATTACGTTGAAAGATGCATCCCTTATTGATTAAAGGAATATCATAATAATTTAACATGAATTATAAAAATAATTAGGTAAATAAAGCACTAAAATTTCTTCTAAAGAATACATTTTGTCATGATCAATAACATACACAACAGTCCTCTTTGGATCAAAATATAATTAACAAATCAGAGATCTGATTTTTCATCTACTGCACTTTAAAGATAATTTTGTCCTCAAATTCTACCATGAAATATTACTCTATGAATTTTATTGTTACCCAAATGTGAAGTTTCATATTGTATTCTACACATTTCCCATATATAAGTAAGAGGTAATGCTTTACCAAACAGGATAGGAATGATCCAATTCTGAAGCTATAGATGGGGGCATATGTGAAATAGGCAGGCAGGAACACTCCAGAACAAGGCAAGGTCCATGAACAGAGACTTAAGGCTAAAATCTAAAGGGAAAATAACCTCTTTCTAGTGTTGTTCCTATCATGTAATTCCTGCAAGCAAGACCCTTTTAACTAGCATTGGATAAAGATGTCTGCAACTCACATCATTCTCCCCAAAACATGTTTAATTCATTCTCTTCAAGGTCTTTGGTTTAAAAACAATAGCTTTTGGTTTAATAATTTGGAAATATATCCACTGTATTTTCAGTTTCATTTCATACTTATAAAACCAAAGGACTAAAAGTAGGATTTAGGACAATTAGTCAACATCTAAAAAATACAAGATATTTATCTAGTTCTGACACACAGTAAGTCCTTAGGTCATAGAAACAAATTTAATCTTGGAGCTCAGATAATTTAGGCCACTTATGTAATCTACTTTAGTTTAGTTTAGCTGTATGTTGGCTTGCCTTGGTTTTCTTTGCTTTTGTCCTAATACATGATGTAAAGGAGAAACTTCATTACTGACAAAGGGCTGGTCTTAGATGTAGGTCAAGTTGTTTAGCAAATGAATTCTCAAATTTATTTTGAAAATCTATCTTTGGCAAGGGAGGTAAGAGAAAGGACAGATCTGAGTAGAGGAATAAGAAAACCTGTTGCACTTGCACTCTCAATCTCTGAATTAATCTTCACACTTCATTTCTTGTCCCCATTTTATACCTTGGTGCTCACTATTGCCTTTTAGAGTATAGGTCATTCTTTTAAAATTTGCTTACCATTCTTCCTTGAGCGTTTCTCTTTTTGACTTTTTTTGGCTTATGACAACTAGCTCTCACATTTAAATACAACCAGTCAACTTCACTGAGCATATGCAAACTCCCAGGAATATGTAGAGGTGAAAGAGGTTTTCACATGTTATATGGCATTTAGAAAATATTGCCAAGTAATAATTCAATCAATCGTAGTGAAAATATGAAAATGGGAACTTACATTTTCCTGTTACCAAAAGCAACTTCACTTTAAGAACACAAGTTGATTTCAAAACATTTAACAAATTTGCGCATCACTGGACAGTCAATAGTATTTCTCTCTCCTTTAAACTTGTGCCCCTCGGAAAAAAAAGACACAGAGGTAAACTTGTAATGATCATCATTTTTTTTTTTTTTTAAAAAGGGAGATATAACAATTTCCAAGTTGATATGATCAAGTAGTGAAATCAAACCTTATATGCCAATATCTGTTTTATCAAAGATCTTATTATCTTATTTTCTCATATGCCTTGGTAAATTAAACAAACAATAAACTCTGCTCTTACTTTTCCACACTGCAAAACTATCATCCAAAGGAAATAAATCAATACTTAAAATATTGTAAAGAAGTAAATCTTTAAATAATTAAATCATTGTTAGATTACCAGTATTCAGGGCATGTAATATTACTAAAAAACTAAAAACATTTTAAAGATTTTCATTTGCTTAGTACTAGTTCAAAATCAATAAGTTCTGTCTAAAATAGCCAATCATGTTAGTAATAATTAAGTGAACAAATTTAAACTATTGAAATTGCAAATATAGTTTACTATGGTGTTTTTTTACCCCAAATTCACTTCACCCTTATTCAGAATATTTAAATAAGCTAATTGTTTTTTTATAGTAATGATGAATTTTGCATATATAATACCCAAATCACCTTTTCAATATACATTATTGCTTTCAAGAGACCAAAGGATTTTTTCTAAAGTGATTATAGCAATGCTTATAAAACCCACTAAATTTGGTAGATAGATAGAAAATGCCAGTTGAAGAGCTATTTTCCAGTGTCCTCTCTAATGAGCACAACTTAATTGCCTCTTACTTTGTTTAGATAACACTTTAGCACTCTTTATTACTTTACTTAAATATGATGCTTGAATTTTAGTTTGAGAAAAATGAATAATGTAGACATGATCCAACTTTTCTTTAGTGGTTATTAAAGAATAATAAGAACTCAGCCACTCTAGGTGCCTTCATGAGTTTATTAGGAAGGTGAACACCCACTGTTACTCCAGCTAGTCCCAGGTTGTGGGGCTGGGCATCACTAAATATTAAGAAATGCTGAAAGGGATGACATGCCAGAGAAACAAACCACTTTACTTCTCTGTCAAAAAATAAATAAATAACCCTAAGCATTTCCATTTAAAATATGTTCCCTGTCTCTTTTAAAACAATGAGATTCTTGAGGTCAGGCAAGGTGGGTACACTCCTGCAATCCCAGGTATCAGGGAGGCTAGAGTAGGAGGCTTACAAGTTCTTCCAGCCTCTGCAATTTAAGGAGAATCTATTTCCAAAAAAAAAAAAAAAAAGAAAAGAAAAGGAAGGCTGGGGATGTACCTCAGTGGCAAAATGCCCCTGGATTCAATTCCTAGCACTAAATAACACATAAATAAATTTTAAAAAATTAAAAATTAAAAACCCAATAAACCAGATGATGTCCTTTTCTTTCTGTAAATGAAATTAATTTTTGAAAGGGCTCTCTTTCAGATGTAGTTCTGTGAAAATCATCAGTTGTACAAATTTTTATAACCAGAATTTGAAAAACTAAAGGACATATTACTTCTGAGAGTTGAGGTTAAAAAAATAGTTTTCATTAATATGATTATTTGAACTTTATTTTTTTAAATTTAGTTCAATATTGAAATTTGTTTTACTTTTTAATAATAAATCTCTGGATCAGATTTTAGTTCTGTTAAACAACAGCTGTGTAACGATGTTTAAGTTTGTGACTGGAGTCTCAGTTTTATGATCTGTAATGAGGAGATTCAAAATACTTCTTACTTCATAGAGGATGTTAGAAGAATAAAACACAACTATCCAAAACAACAACAACAATAACAACAACAACAAAATGCGAGCAGTGACCCATACCTAGTCAATACTAGGGTACTTGAGAGATAATCACTCATAGAACACACTACATACTATTTCACAGTTTAGAAATTAAGCTATTTCATTCATAGTTTAGATTTTTAAATGTATTCTGTGTTGGCGAAAGGTGTGGTGAACTGCTGTACAAACAACATCTTTTTAACTCGTGTTAAAATAATAAAAGGATCTATCTTTAAGCTCAGGTTTTATTTGCCATGTAATAAAAGCAGAAAGTAAATGTCACCACTCAGCTGGGGTGGCCAACAAGGGGAAGAGAGTGCAAGAGAGCAAAGGAGCCAAACAGGTGTAGAGGCCCCTGCCAACACACTGTGCGCCAGGCTGGCCATTACTTGGAAGCTGAAAGCCCCCAACATGTTATTTAAAGAGCATTTTTAACATGTGCCTAACCAGTATATTTCCTAAGCATTTTGATTTGCAGCAAAGTCCACTTTCAAAAGCCTGGAGAAAAAAAGAGCTAGAAATGATCCTTTACTAAAACTAAAAATAGCAACTAATAAAATATTAACAAAGACAGATTTATACAAAATGCAAATAGCAATCTCTTAGTAACACAGGAAGCTTTCCATGAAGTGGCCAAACAGAAAAGGAAAGAAATCTATAAAGATCAGTAGTAGGTACACCTTGGATTCTCCATATCAACTGTTATTTAATTAACAGAATTATTCCTTTTACAAAGTAAAAATTCACAACATGCCAAGTTTATGCAGACAATTTACCAACAAACCGAGAGTCAAATATCTTTAAAAGAGTCATTTTCCTTATTTTCACAACAAATATTGGAACTTGAGTATTTTAAAAGTTTCTATCACTTAAGTTAAATGAGTACATAACCTGAATAGAATAGAAAAATTAATCACTTTTTGTATGTGTCTCTTATGAATGAGATCTTTATTTAAATGATCTTCCTTCCTTCTAACCCCATACATTACTTCTTTTAACCAGATTTTATAGCTAAATAACCTGAGGCTCAGAGTAATTAAGAAATTGGTCTCACAGTATGCTATCAAATAACATACTTTGTATTAGAACAAAATATTTGTCTCATTTCAATTTATATTAATTCCAATATGCCTGCTTATGTTTTACTAAGTAAATGTACTTTGTATATGAAAGCAGACTACAAATCTTTGCAAATATCTGATGGTGATATTGAGTAATTTTTCTACATCATTGTAAAAAAGATGAAATTATTTTATTCATATTTTCTGTGGAATATTTCTTTTCTACTTCATGAAATATTTTCTTGTGTTTTATTTATATAGTAATTTGCTCAGCATGTATTACAAAAGGACCAAAAAGAAGAAAATAATGATGGGAAATTTAAAAACCATCCATGGTGTCCACTTTATGTTTTAAAAACAGATTCTATAATATTTTGAAATCTGATTTTTAAAATTTAACATTATGCCTTAAACATTTTTCTCTATTACTCTAAATGAGTAGTATTTACATTTTAATGATAGAAGTCTTTGCACAAACACATCAGAAGTGGAATTGGAATAGATTCTACATTAAAGAGCCCAGTTTTGGTGAAGAGAGTGAGAGGAGGAGGGACAGAACCTGAGCTCACTGCCAGACCACCTCAAACTCCCCAGAAGCACTGTGGAATCAGGCTTCCTTGGGGAATGATTTGAAAACTCTTCTGTATCACATCATTTGATAATGGATTATAATCCCATCTAATTGAATATCCCCTAAATCATTTAAATTGCACAATTTTAATTTGGGTAATTCAGAATAACAAAAATAGTAATTATCATCATTGACCAGAGAAATAATAACTAATGCTTACTAATCATTTTCAGGATGATCACAAATAATAAAAGCCTCACCAGGCATTATTATTATCTCCATTTCTTATATGAAGGATCTGTGGTATAGAAAGATATCTTTACTTGCTCAACATCACACATAGAATAAATAATGAAGTTAGAATTAGGAAAAAATAATACATAAAAGATCAATAAATGTGTTTGTAGCTAAAATCAATTTACCTATCTTTTTTGTATCTTAAGATAAATATTTAGAAATGAAAATATTTATCAGTATATGAGAATACTGATTTCCCATGTTCACTTTTGCATTATTATAACAATATTTTAGTTCCATAAATGAATATGGTGCATTATTATTGTTTTATGAAATCATTAAGACATAATTGAATATGCTTAAAAAAGCAAACATTAAATGAAAGCACGCCATATAAAAGAACTTATGTTTATTTCTACAATGCATTATATCATTAACCTTTGTAAAAACATTTGTGGAAATGGATGTTCAATGAAACAAAGTAATTAAATCAGCTCACTTATCTTGTAAATGTCAAACCTGGAACTCATTCTCATGGCTCTTCATCTATGAATCCCATGAACTGAACCATTATGCTTCCTGAAATTTTTAATGACTAACTTTTTTTTTAAACAATGAATATTTTTCTGTTATTCTCCAATTATATTTTAACTCTTATGATTTACTAATTTGTGTTTCTTGACTAAGTTTGAATGCTTACTGATTGATTGTTAATACTGCTTATGTATAAAAATTAAGATAAAGGACATATATCTTGAATATTTTTCTCTATTACTCTAAATGAGTAGTATTTACATTTTAATGTTAGAAGTCTTTGCACAAACACATCATCTCCTCTTCCCTATGTAGAATTCATCTAAAAACATATTTTGCATAAATAAATAATTTAAAAATAAATAGTTGTTCCTTATACATTCATAGAGTATATCATCTTATCTTTCTTCGTTTATAGTTTTGTCTATTCTAGCACCAGCAATATTATTATCTGCTATATTTTATATTAAAGAAAGTTAAAATTATTTAATAACTTGTTTTAAAATGTTTTGGTTTACTCTTTCATTTTATCATTTCAGCTGAAGTTTAGAGTCAATTGGTCAAATTACAAGAAATTTCAATTTTAATTTTTTTATAAGAGCTTAAAATCATGCATATAGTCAGGTTCACCCTGAGACTCATACATGCCTTGAATTTGATTTCAGCTCATGATCTCCTCTTCCCTTTCCTTTTACCTCCCTGTCCTCCCTCCCTTCTCCTTCCTCTACTAGACTTCCTTTTACTCATCTATTAATTCATTGGTTCTTTCTATGAATTCATAAAGGTGAGGGATCAGGGAAAGACAAATCAAACTATATTAAGATTTCATCTCACTCCAGTAAAAGTGGAAATGACCAATAATACAAACAATATTAAATTCTGGTGGGCTTGTTGGAAAAAAGTGTCTCAGCTGTCCTACTCCTTGGGATTTTCACAAAAGCTCTCAAATTGGTATGCTGCAGTAATAGACACACCTCATTGTTTATAGCAGCACGATTCACAAAAGCTAAATTATGGAATCAACCAGATTCCTCTCAGTAATTGAATGGATTAATAAATTCTAATATGTGTGTGTGTGTATATATATACATACATATATGCGTATAAAACACACTCACATACACACACATATTTCTCTTTTGGAAGGTTTTTAATTGCTGTTTCATTGAATTACTTGATGTTGGTCTGTTTAGGTTTTCTATAGCTTCCAGATTCAATTTGGTTCAGTCATAAGTGTCTAAACATTTGTAAATATCTTCCAGATTTTTCAGTTTATTGGAGTATAAATTTTCAAAATAGGTTCTGATAATCCTCTAGATTTCAGAAGGGTCTGTGGTGATATCTCCTTGTTCATCTCTGATCTTGTTCATTTGGGTCTTCTTGCTTTTTCTTTTAGTTAGTTTGACTAAGGATTTATCAATTTTGTATATTTTTTCAAAGAACAAACTCTTCATTGCACTGGTCCTGTGTATTATTTTCTTATTCTCAATTTCATTGATTTTGGCTGTGATCTTAATTACTTCCTGTCTTCTACTAGTTTTGAATTTAGCTTATTCCCCTTTTTTTAAGGTCTTGTTGTGTAGCATGAGCTTATTTATTTTTTGGGGGGGTATCTAATTTTTTAATGTAAGCACTCAGTGTTATAAATTTTTCTCTCAGAAGTACTTCATTCTGTCCCAGAGATTTTGGTATGTGGTATCTCTGTTCTCATTCATTTCTAAGCATTTCTTGATTTTTATTCTCATTTCTTCTTTGCTGCATTCTTCAAACAAGGAAGTGTTGTTTAATCTCTCTGTGTTATGTGGTTTCTGTTGTTTTTCTTGCTTTTGATTTATATTTTTATTCAATTATGATCTGATAGGATACAAGAGATCATATATATTTGTAATTGCTAGGAGTTTCTTTGTGGCCTACAATATGATCTATTTTGGAAGAAGTTCCATGCACAGCTGAGAAGAAAGCAAATTTAGCTGCTTTGGGGTAGAATATTCTGTAGATGTCTGTTAGGTTCATTTGATTTATGATGTTATTCAAGTTGGAGATATCTTTACTAATTTAATGTTTTGATGGCCTGTCTATTGATGATAAGGGTGTATTGAAATCAACTAGTATTATTATGCTGGGCTCTATGTGGGACTTAATGTTAGACAGTACTTTTTAAAGATGCAATTGGGTGCTGTAATGGTGTAGATGTGGTGTCCCACAAAAGCTCATATGTGACACAATGAAAGAAGATTTGGAGGAGAAATGATTGGGATATAGCCTTAACCTAATCAATGAATTAACTGAGTAACTTAGAGGCAGGTGTTATGTGACTGGATGAAGTGGCTCATTGCAAACATCGCTATGGAGTATATATTTTGTACCTGGAAAGTGGAAATCTCTCTACTTCCTGATCACTATGTGAGCTCCTCCCCTCTGCCACACACTTCTGTCATGATATCCTGTCTGACCTCGAGCCCTGAGAAGTGGAACCGACCTTCTACAGACTAAGACCTCTGAAACTGTAAGCATCCAAATAAACTTTTCCTCCTCTACAATTGTTCTGGTCACATCTTTTAGGCACAGCAGTGCATAAACTGACTAAAACAGGTGCATTGATATTTGTGTCATATATATTTACTATCATTATACTTTCTTGTTGGATTGTTTCCTTTACTAGAATGTAGTGGCCTTCTTTGTCTCTTCTGATTAATTTTTGCTTGAAATCTACTTTGTCAGATATGAGAATAGCTACTCCTGCTTGTTTTTTGTGGTCCATATGCATGAAATATTTTTGCCATCAGAGATCTTTACTCTAGCCTGTGGATGTCTTTGACTATAAGCTGAGTCTCTTGTAAACAGTATGTAGTTTGATTTTGTTTTATGATCAATTCTGCTGCTTTGTGTCTTTTAATTGTGGAGTAGAGAGCATTAACATTTTGCATTTGTATGGATATGTTTGTGTTTTCCTGTAATTTTGTTTTTTGCTATATTTTATCTTTTCTTGATTCTGATTTAGTGGGTTATTCTATTGAACTTTCTCTGTTTGGAATCTTTGGGAATTGTTTTGTAGTTCCACTGTATGCAATTTATCTTTGTGTGTTCTTTGTAGTGCTGGCTTGGTGTTCATGAATTCTTTTAGTTTATTCTCATCATGGAAAGTTTTTATTTCCACCTCAAAATGGAAACTGAGTTTTTCTGAGTATAGCAAACTTGGCTGGCAATTGTTTTCTTTAAGAGTTGAAAATATCTAATTCCAGGACATCCTTGATTTTAGGGTCTAAACTGAGAAATTAGAAGTGAGCCCTATTGTTTTGCTTTGAAATGTGACCTGATGTTTTTCTCTTGAAGCTTTTAATATTCTTTCCTTATTTTCTTTGTTAGATATTTTGATTACCATATGTCATGGTGAATTTCTCATTTGAATAGGTCTATTTGGGGCCCCACAAGGCCCCATGTGGTTGTTAATCTCATTTTGGATATGGGACAAATTTTCTGTAACTACCTCATTGAAAATTTTCAGTATGACTTTAAATTTTCAGTATGACTTTAGTTAGTATCTCCATGTTCCTTTCTAGCCAAAAGACACTCAGGTTTGGACTTTTAATGTTGTCCCAGATTTCTTCTATATTATGGTCAGGTTCTATATATTTTTTCCATTTATGGATTAATGTCTCTCTGGACTTTCATCCATTTACTATCAATCAGTGGATTCTTTGTTAGGGATTGTGAATTTTGCGGGGAGATTGGTGTGCCTATTTCAGAGGTCTTAGAGTTGCACATCAATTGAAGAGAATTACTCTCTTTTTTATGCATGTCATTTTGTGTGTCATCTTATTTGTTCTGGGACTTCTTTTTGTATTCAATTTAGGAATAGTTGCCAAGGAGTGGGACCTGAGGTCTCTCTGTGGTTGTTCCTCCTTGGGTCCTTGTTGTTGGTTTAGAGTTTTTATCTTATCATTTCTTTGAGATGGAATAATGTCATGGCTCAGGTGAAGTAGAATGTGTGAAAAGTGAGAGTCATTGTTGCCTGGTTGAGATGTGAGTATTTCTCAGCTGCAGAATCTCTTCTCTATAATCTTGAAGCATGCCAATTTCTTTTAAGCCCCTCTTAGAGGGAGGAGGGATCTAGGAGTGGCACTAATGCTAGCAACAAGTGTACAATTTTATGTTAAATATCTGCTGTCTACTTTAATGTCTGTTATATTATTTGCCAACTATGCTGGGGTCAGCATTTAACAATGATACCAAGAAAAAACAACAACAAGAACAAACAACCATGAACTACATCAGGAATTCAATAGCAGGTTTCTACTATGTTGTCTAGTATATCAATAATTACCCAAATTTGAGTGAGGTGAGGATCACATAGTCTAATTATTAGTTTTGGGTTTTGTCTCTTCTAGTCTTTGTATAAAAGTATAGCTGAAGATGAAGTGTCATTGATTTATGTGTGGAGAAAGGTGCATTGTCTTTTGGTTGGATTTCATTCAGCAGCACAGTATCTAATCTATGAACTTTTAGTTTCCCTATAGGCTCCCAGCACCTTACAGAATAGGGCAAATAAACAATAGTAACTAATGTTGCAAAAAATACACAGTATTAAAACAAATACCCAGTTCCTACTATGAAGTCTTCAACATTAATTACCACCAAAAAACCCCAGGAATGGTGGCTTCACCAATTTTATCAGTAAAAACAATAACTGTAAAAAAGACCTGATTTTAAATCAAAAAACATGTATCAACTATATTATCCACAGCACTAATAAGTGCTTATTAAGTGCTAATAAATAGTTGTAATGGGGGCAGGAGTTATGTAAGCCAACTAGTTCTGAAGAGTGGTAAAAACAATTAGGGGGCAATAAAATGTGTTAGAAAGATAGAAAAAAGTTTACAACTTCTGAAAGTGAATGGAGGGAGTGTAGGAGACATGTAGTAGTTGATGTTTATATGAAGAAAGGAAAAATAGAAAAAGTAAACATTGCAAGAGAAAGAACAACAGAATTTGGCCATTAGTAGAAGAGAAAAGAGAAAAAGAGACATGAGAAATAAATGAAAATTATACAAAGCCAAATCAAAGTATAAAATTCAAAACCCCAAATCCTCAAAAGACAAGGCAAGAAAAATATAATTACATTAAAAAATTCTGAAAATGAGAGAAATAGAAACAAATAAGTATATGCATACATGTCCTGAACAAATAGGCACAGCAAGAATTCAAACACATACATACACAAACACATACACACATGGGCAAAACAACAGTAACAATAACAAAAACATCTTAATGAAGAATTAAAGAACCATTTACACTGAGTTGTTGAAAGTAGCTGACCAGATTTGGTGATAACTCTCCATGTCCAACTTTCTTTATTTCCAGTTCTTCTTGATTTACATACTGATAGAGCAAAGAGTGGATTTTGACCCCTTCCTGTTTTTGTGTTGCTCTCTGAGCTGTCAATAGAAGCAGCATCATATTAAAGCTGTTTAATATGACTCAGTTTCCCTTCACCCATATTAGGTAGATGGGTTAGGAACTACTGTCAATTGTTTTTTGTCTATTCAGACCATTTTGATCCACTCCCATGGTAGAACTTATGCAAAGTTCTGGGAGGGGAGTTCCAACATATGGGGTTCAGGTCTAATCAGGTATCTTTGTTGACTGCTACTTGTTTGGGGGGATTAGATTGACCTGCCCCTATGGTAGTCAATGTGATGTGGGTCTGGATCTCAGGATCCTCCAAGAATTCCAGTCATGGTGCAGATTGGCTGATTCTCCCTACACTGCTGTCCCAGAACATATCCTTCTCAGACTTAGTCCCTGAGTATACTCACCCCTGTCTACTCAGACTCCTGGCCTGCTTCAGCTGGTCACATGAACTGCCAAATTCAAAGTAGCAAGTTGGTCTCTTCTTTACACTTCCAATTGGAATTCCCCTGAGTACAGTTCACTCAGCACCTTTTTTCACTCACATTCCTCCATGCACACCCTAAGTCACACCTTAGGCACCTGCCCAGATATTGTGGCAATGTTTGCTTTGATCTCAGAGCCATTACTGCAGTGTGCTCACCGCAAGATAGCTCCACTTCAGCTCTCTGTGGCAAGTTGAGATACAGAGTACACATTTCAAGCACCAGTACACAGCACAGCCTCTGGATCGACTAAGTTGAGGCAGCATTCTTTATCTCAGTGTTTTCTGTACAAATATGTGCTCTCTCTTTTCCTCTGTGGTGAATTGACACTGTCACTTTGGGCACCAGTGCAGCAATCACGTCTGCTGTAGTCTTTCTCCTTTGCTTATTGCATCCAAATTTCTGTGTCCCAAAGCCATTGTGAAAGTACAATATTAAATTTTAGTGAAATCCCTCTTTCACCCATCTCACTGAGAAGTTGTGTGCACCTGCTACCTTGGACATGGGCTATGGTATGGCTTGGAATGCAGCTTCCCTTGATTATATCATCTTTCATCTATCTCTTAGTTTTGTTCTGCATTTAATTTTGTTAAAAAATTTAAAATACATTTGTTCCCTCATGTGAATTCTATAAACTTTAATTTTTGTTTGCTTTTATCTCTCAGTAATATACATTTACCTATGTATTGTCATTTTTTATGCATTCAATGAAATTTTAGACTTGTACATTTTTTCTTCTTTTCAACAAATCACCTTATGCCTCTTCTTTTTTTTTTCCTCTCAGCCCCTTCCTTTCATCATTCCTTTCTCCCTGATGTTTTCTTCTCTTTATTTCTTATTCAGTTTTCTATGGATATTCTTAAACACTACAATTGTATTTACTATAATACAACACTTTTGTTTTTTGTCTTATTAAATTGACTGGTGCCGTATACTACATATGTTTATCATGGAACTTACTTCTCCCATCATTCTAAATAAAAAAAAAAAAAAAAAAAAACTCATCAACTTCATTTGGGTGCTCCATTGTGGGAAAACTGTGTATATTTTTCTTAAGGAAGGGCATATCATTCCCACAATTAAATACTATTGGTTTTTGGATTTTCTGATCCTATCTTTCTTATAGTTATGACAAAAAAATAACATTCTTTCTCTTTTTAAATATAAGAAGAGATAGCAGGTAGTTAACTAACAGAAAAAGAAGTTAAATGATTGACAAATATTTGGGTAGTTATAGTAGTAGCAAAATACTTTTTCGTGCAAAATTCAAAACAGTTAATTTCTAGATCTTAAGTTTTGAGTTTTAGACATTACTAACTTCCATTGCCATTTATCACTCTCACATGAATCAATTAAAATAAATAAATGCTTGCAGAAAGTTCCAAGAGTTTCTGTGGTTTCCTTTCCAAAAAGTGTTTAAAAATCCAGTGCTAGACAAACAGTAAATGTTAGTGATGATATTAAGCATTTTTTATTATTTTTATATTGACTTCAAATTATTTCACAACTTAATTTATTATTTTGTGATCCTAAATTTTGATTTGATTTTTTTTGGGGGGGGCAGCAATTTGAACCCAAAAGAACTCTGCCACTAAGCTACAACCCTAGATCTTTTATTTTTATTTATTTATTTTTTTAAAAAAAATTGAGATAGGGTCTAACTAATTTTCTTAGGGTCTCACTAATTTACCCAGGTTGGTCTTGAACTTGTGATCCTCCTACCTAACTTTTGATTCACACTGCACATGTTTTATTATATTAGAGTTTTATTTTATTACTAACTATATACTGAAGATTTATTGGAAGCTATATGGCAACTAAAAGTATTCTCATATTTGAGTTACACATATGATGCACTGAATCATTATGGAAATCTTGAAATAAATTTTATTTGGTTCTAGGGTGTCATTCTTTAATTACTGAAAATAATTTGACACTTCTTTGTTTAAGATCATTGAATTCATTAATTTGTAAATTTGACCTCTGAGTTATTTTGGTAATATCAGTTGGATTTGGCCAAACACATTCCCACATTGGACCATGGGGAGTGAAGGAATGTTAATTCCTGAAAAGAGAGGAAAAAGCTTTACATTCTATTTGGAGAAATTTTCTGGACTTTTGTGCATGGAGGAGAAACTCGATGCAAAATGGTTTGACAGAAATGAGGAGAGAACATGAGAGTTTAAGAATGTTGTTGTGACAGGGCTGGGGATGTGGCTCAAGCGGTACCGCACTTGCCTGGCATGCTTGCGGCCTGGGTTCCATCCTCAGCACCACATACAAAGATGTTGTGTCTGCCGAAAACTAAAAAATAAATGTTAAAAAAATTCTCTCTCTCTCTCTCTAAAAAAAAAAAAAAAAATGCTGTGACAGCTAGAATTTATGGGTCTGTGTGCCTAGAGTGGGCAACTATACAGAGAAATTTTGAGTCTGCTTCTGAGTCTCCTTGAATCTCTTGCCAACTATTGCATATAGAGTAAAACAATGCAAATTTTGGCAAGAAACAACTACTAAAGATCTGTGATCCAAATAGTTGTTAGAGATATCATGTGGCCAAGAGATACTTAAATGTCAGCAGCCAAAATAGGGTGGTATTGTTGAACAGTCAGGCATCCAGTAAATGATCTAGCAGGAAATTTTTTCTAGGGCTCAAATAATCCTATAGTAATAGCTACTCTGGAATTATAAGAAAAATTAAAAATAATCCTCAGAAAGATCAAATTTATTAAGTTACTTAACTGCCTAAATAAATAAACTTCTCCATCATTGAATTGGAGAACTAAATTCATGTAAAACTTTACATTCTATATAAAGCACCAAATACCTAGATGTGTGATGAAACAGGAAAATATGACAAATAAATTGAAGACATGCAGGAGATAATGGAAAAGGAGACAATAACTATTAAACATTGCAATTAAAATAAATCTACAGAGCTGGAAAACATCCAATCCTTGATTTTAAGATTTACTGTGTAGTAACAATAGTCAATATAGTGGTATTGATATGAGAATAGATACATAGATCATTGCAACAAAGTATGCCAATAAATAATAATTAATTGATGTTTAAAAATCTATGTTACTTTTTTATGGTAAGAACACTTGACATTAGACATACCTGTTAAATTTTTAAATTTATTTTTTTATTATTAGTTGTTCAAAACATTACATAGCTCTTGACATATCATATTTCATACATTTGATTCATGCAGATTATGAACTCCCATTTTTACCCCGTATACATATTGCAGATTCACATCGGTTACACATCCACTTTTTTACATACTGCCATACTAGTGTCTGTTGTATTCTGCTGCCTTTCCTATCCTCTACTATCCCCCCTCCCCTTCCCTCCCCTCCCCTCCCATCTTCTCTCTCTACCCCCTCTACTGTCATTCATTTCTCCCCCTTGTATTATTTTTCCCTTTCCCCTCACTTCCTCTTGTATGTAATTTTGTATATCCCTGAAGGTCTCCTTCCATTTCCATGCAATTTCCCTTCTCTCTCTCTTTCCCTCCCCCGTCTCGTCCCTGTTTAATGGTGAGCTCCTTTCTCATGCTCTTCCTCCCTATTCTGTTCTTAGTTGCTCTCCTTATATCAAAGATGACATTTGGCATTTGTTCTTTAGGGATTGGCTAGCTTCACTTAGCATATGAATTTTTAACTGAATTATATATTATTGTTGATTATAGGCACAGTGTTGTACAGAGATTTCTAGAGCTTAGTTTTCTTGCTTAACGGGGTCTTTGAACCCATTGATTAGTTACTCATTTCCTGCTTCCCTCCAGTCCCTGGAAAACACCATTTTATCATTAGAATCTGTGAATATGAATCTTTTAGATACTTTATGTAAGTGTAATCATGAAATATTTATTTTTCAGTGACTACCCTAGTTCACTTAATATAATGGCCTCAGTGTTCATCCACGCTGTTTTCTATTGCTTATTTTCCATTCTTTTCAGTCTGCAGAGCATTCCATCTCATGTATATATCACATTTTCTTTACATTCATCTCTTGATGGACTTTTAGACTGTTTCTACATTTTGGCTGTTGTAAATATTGCTTTAACAAACATGGGAGTGCTAATATCTCTTTTGGATCCTGATTTCAATTTCAGAATTGAAATTTCTGGATCGCATTATAGGTGTATTTTTTAATATTTTGAGAGAATTTCATAATGCCTTCTACAACAGATACATGATTTTGTATTCTCACTATCTCTGTGTAAGGGGTCCAAAATCTGTACATTTTCTCTCACACTTGTCTTCTTCTTTTTTTTTTTTTAATTTTATAATATCCATTCTAATAGATGTGAACTGACATATACAGAGTGAAAAGGCAAATTACAATGTAAGAAAAAAAGTTTGTAAGCCATATATCTAATAAGCTTTTGATCTCTAATATATGTTAATGGTAGAGATTACCATAGGCTAAAATATTTGTGAATATTAAGCAAGCTGTACAAACTTAAAATAGGTTCATTTGTTTGTCAATAGATTATGCTTTGATAAATTATTTAACATAAATTAGAAAAATTTCAATCATGCTAAGAAAAAGGTGTATGTAAGAAAGAAATTATTTGTTTCTTGAAAGTGTAAAGCAATATCTGAGAAAATATATGGGCTTATGCAAGCTTGTTAATGAAGCTCTATTTTATATTATTAAAATTTCTCTAGTAGCTATCATTTACCCCTTTATGCATATTTTATAAAATCATATTATCTAAATAATCATCTGTTTCTCTATGAAGTTTTTGTTTATTTTACATAATTAATAAAAACCTGTCTCAGTCTATTAAAAACTGCTTTCCCATCTATGAATATTTTGCTCCTCTTATTCCTTTTTTTTCTTTTCCATTTATTTTTTAATTTTATTTTTTTATTCTAATTTGTTATATAGGACAGCAAAATGTATTACAATTCATATTACACACATGAAGCACAATTTTTCATATCTCTGGTTGTATACAAACTATATTCACTCCATTCTTGTCTTCATACATGTACTTAGGGTAATGATGTACATCTCATTCCACCATCATTTTAGTACCCTTGTACCCTTCCTTCCTCTCCTTCCCCTTTGCCCTATTTAGAATTTGTCTCATCTTCCCATGCTTCCCTTCCCAACCTCACTATGAATTAGCCTCCTTATATCAAATAAAACATTTAACATTCATTTTTTGGGGGGATTGGCTAACTTTATTTAGCATTATATTTTTCAACTTCATCCATTTACCTGCAAATGTCATGATTTATTCTTTTTTATTGCTGAGTAATATTCCATTGTGTATATATACCACATTTTCTTTATTCATTCATCTACTGATGGGCATTTAGGTTGGTTCCACAATGTAGCTATTGTGAATTGCACTGCTATAAACATTGATGTGGCTGTGTTATTATAATATGCTGATTTTAAGTCCTTTGGATATAAACAGAGGAGTGAGACTGCTGGGTCAAATGGTGGTTCCCCTAACAAATATCAGTTTTCCAAGGAATCTCCATACTGCTTTCATATTGGCTGCACCATTTTGCAGTCCCACCAGCAAAGTATGAGTGTGATTTTTTCCCCACAATCCTTACCAACACTTATTTATGTTCATATTCTTAATATCTGCCATTAAGTGACTGGAGTGAGATGAAATCTTAGAGTAATTTTGATTTGCTTTTCTCTAATAGCTAGAGATGTTCAACTTTTTTTATATATTAGTTTATTTATTGAATATCACCTTCTGAGAAGTATATGTTCAGGTCCTTGGACCATTTATTGATTGGGTTATTTGTTATTTTGGTGTTTAGCTTTTTGAGTTCTTTATATACCCTAGAGATTGGTACTCTATCTGATATGCAAGTCCAATGACATTCTTAATAGAAACAGAAAAAGCAGTCATGAAATTCATCTGGAAAAATAAGAGATCCAGAATAGCTAAGCAATCCTTAGCAAGAAGAGTGAAGCAGGTGGCATCACTATACCAGACCTCAAACTATACTACAGAACAATAGTAACAGAAAAAAGCATGGTATTGGCACCCAAATAGACTGGTAGACCAATGGTACAGATTAAAGGACATAGAGACTAACCCACATAACTACAGTTACCTTATATTAGACAAAGATGGCAAAAACATATATTGGAGAAAAAATAGCCTCTTCAACAAATCGTGCTGGTAGAACTGCAAATCTATATGCAACAAAGTGAAATTAAACTTCTATCTCTCACCATGCACAAAACTCAACTCAAAGTAGATCAAGCCTAGGAATACAACCAAGACCCTGTGTCTAATAGAAGAAAAAAAGTAGGCCCCAATCTCCATCATATCATATTAGGCCCCTACTTTCTTATTAAGACTCTTATAGCACAAGAATTAATGTCCAGAATTAGTAAATGGGATGGATTCAAACTAAAAAGCTTGCTTCTCAGCAAAAAAGTATCAATGAGGTGAACAGAGATCCTCTTATTACTAATATTGAATGAAGTTGTTTTACAAACCAATTTTATGGAATAGACTACCAAAGACAGAGTTCAGGGGAAAATTAAAAGAGTATAGGGTTTTTTAAAATTTGGAGATCAAAGTCAAGGGAAGGCAAGGAAAAAGCAGCCAATATTTTGGCCCTTGCCCTATAAGGTCATCCAGGAGCCAGAGAATGACAGAACACTTCTTCAGGCCCTGCAACTCTGGTGAGTAACCAGATCAGTGGATCAGGGAGGACCCCAAAGAACAGAAAGCCAACCAATGCACATTCTGCAAAGAAGAGGATTAATGAAGAGGAAATGTCCCTAATGTTTACAGGAAAAGCCATATATGGTCATCAAAGCTCTGATCCGTCCTGGCAGGTGGCATCACTGCTACAGGAAATCTGAAGGAGCCAAGAGGCTTTACACATGTCCCCAAGAGTGATCTCTGAGGAATCTCAGCGGACTAAAGAGTAGATAGGAACATCAGTTTTGACCAACTTGGTTTTAAATACCTAGGAGGAGAGTATAGCCTAAGCACATTCCTACATAGACTTTTAAAAGAAAAAACATTTTTTTTAATGTTACAATATGTACACTTGTTTCAGCCCTATCAAAAGTAGGAAAAGCTGGAGACTCTAAAGGAAGGGTTCTTGGGTGGGATTGCCCAATAATAATAACCACAAAGGACTCTAGACTCGCAAGTTTGTCCTGAGTTAATTTCAGCCTGATCTCATAGACAAATCTTCCTAGCCTCCCACATTGATAAACTCCATGTGTTTTTCACTGATATGATTATGAGTTACTGTCTTTACGGTTTTCAGAGACCAGCTGAAATACTAATTTCTTTTGTGCTAATTGTTTACAAAAAAAGTAATGCTTTGCTCTCTTGTTTATTATTATCTTAGCATGATCCCTGCCCTATGTGTGCCTTGTCCAGTCACCTGCCATATGCCACTGTGGACCTCTGGACTGCTCTGATGCTGAATACCCTTCACTGTCCACATCACACTTGATAGGGAACACGACTTTGGGTTACTTTCTCCAATTTTACCCTCTTTCAACAGGAAGCAGCATGGAGATATTGTTGTCCATTTTTCCTTAGAAATGAAATGTAGAAGTTTACAGTGGGGGGAAAAGTAACAGTGGTCCACTTTATGCTTTGAATATAGACCTTGCTGCTCAGCCACTGCAACTTATTTTTAAAATGACATGTTTCTTTATCTTCCCCTCCCTAATCTCTCTTCCTTTTTAACCTCAGGGAGATAGGATTACCTTTCTCTATTTGAGGAAGATTTATCTGTCCTTGAGTACACACCCTCCATAGGAATGAAGTAATGCAGAAAATCTCAGAAATAACTCTCTCCTAGATTAACTAGTGAATTAGAACTCCAACAGAGAACAGGTAGAATGTAGAGTCACCCCTGTAAAAGCCCCCTGTTCCTTCTGATGGGCAGAATCACAGCATTTGGGGCAGGAGTTCCCTGTGTATTCTTTTTGGCAAATCAATAAAATATCTATTTCCTTTTTCTCCTAGCTTCCTCTACCTCACTAATGCATCTTCTTTTAAATTTATAAATAAAACTACGGGACATCTTTAGCTCATCTCAGTGTGGTCACTCAAATCCATACCATTTCCATCTTTCCTTATCTTCTCCCTTTCTTTTCACTTTTTAGGATGCCAGACACACAGCAGAAGTTCCTCTCATGACCATGTTGCTGTCCTCTTCCACTGCCTTTTTAACTTTACAGTTGGTTTTTACAGGCAAACAAGCTTAATTAGCTTCCTCAAGGTTTTCCTTAATCTCTACATCCACATTAAGGGCCTGTCAACAAAGACAAAATAAGCCTGTGGTCTTCCTGGCTGTATATTTCCTTGTTACGAACTTCATTATGTAATCTAAAATCTTTACACATAGATCAGCATCAACACTTCCTCAAAGTGATTATGAGTTAAGAACGGTGACAAATACTATGGAAAAATGTATTTTTCTCTATTTTTACTTTAAGGCAACAACTTTGAGTATTTATTATAATAAGGTTTGTTACTAACATCCTCCATAATACAAAATGCTAGTTAAAATTTATCACCGTTTTTCACAATGCTTTTTTGGTGATTCAATCACAATAAAATCAACTTTCTTTTTTTCTGTTAAAGAAAATCATTCAACTTTGTATTTTATAAAGAATGGAGCTTTAGAGATAAGTTATGAATATCTGTAATTCTAAACATTAAAATAATGATCTTTTTCAAATTTCTCCAAAGTATTTAAGATAGAATACTTCCAAACTCTTTTTAGGAGACTAGCACCATTCCAATACCAAAATCAGATGAGCAGACTATGTATAAATAAAAATCCAGGTCAATAATCTTGATGTACATAAATATAAAACTTCTCAATAAAATACCAGCGAAGTGAACTCAATAGCATATTAAAAGTTTCACTTACAATGATCAAGTGAGATTTATCCCTGAGTTGCAAGGATGTTTCAGCATATGTAAATTAATAAATGTGTTATATCACATTAACAGGATGAAGGACCAAACCCATCTGTTTAACACATTAGATTTTTAAAAATGTGCTTGACAGAAGTTCAACATCCTTTCATGATAAGTACTCAATAAATTAGGAGTAGAAGAAATGTGTCTCAAACCAATAAAGGCCCAATGTGAGAACCTACAGTTAACATTATACTTAAGGATGAAAAGTAGAAAACTTCCTCTACAACCAGGAACTAAACAAGGATGCTCTCTTTCCCACTTCTATTCAACATAATATTGGAAGTCCTTGAAAGAGCTATTAGTCAAAAGAAAAACCTGAGAAACATCCAGAGAGATAAACAAGAAGTAGAATTGTCATGTTTGGTGATGACATGATTTTATACAGAATAAAATATCAAAGACTGTAACAAAAACACTATTTGATGTAATCAACAAATATAATAAAATTACAGAATATAAAATCAGTGGTCAAAAATCAATAATGTTTCTGTACACTAACACTAATCATTGAAAAAAGAAATCTCATTGATATGTATAAAATTACCTAGGAATAAGTTTAATCAAGAAAGTGAAAGATCTGCATACCAAAAAACTATAAAAAAAATTGATAACATCTACAAATTTTAAAAATGAAGAAATAATGCAATAAACATTGTTGCAGGGTAGAAGAAAGCTCTGTCCTTTGAGGAGTCTTCTTTTAAAGGTTGAGCAGAAGACAGGAGTTTTCAGAAAAATAGCAACCCATTTGTAAGTTTTGTAAAGGAAGACCAGGGTGGGAGAGTAGTGTACTTGAGTGTTTGATTTCATGTGCATATGTGTGTGTATGTGTGTATGTGTGTGTGTGTGTGTGTGTATGTGACACTAACCTACTTCCCTATTCATTTAAACATAAAACGAATTGCAAAATAAGTGATAGAAAGGTGTTTTAAAGTCAAAATGAGAGGAAAAAAGAAGAAGAAAAATCTGCTTTAAAGAGAAATAAAAGAATAGAGATCTGGAATATTCCTTCCTGAGGGATGTTCTTATGCTGACTCCTTACTGTGACAAAGATTTCCTTATACTATTATGAGTTAAATGTCTTTCAGACATCTGTTAGTTGAAGGCAGAAGACCAGAATAATATTCTGAAAGTTAAATTTTGGAAGTTTAACATGCAACTAATATAGAACACTATCCCTACACAAATTTTTATAGAAATGAGTTTTAACTGAACTGTAGCTACTCTTCATATTTGCTCTACTTCATTGGCTTCAAAATGGGAAAGAAAGAAATTATATGTAACACCATGAAGCATATCAGACATTTATAAAGCATATATGATATTCCACATTTAGAACTATCTCAACTTCTAATTGCAACTTATGATTTAGAGAGAGGCATAATGTGTAGTGTTTCTTAAGATGACCTTCTACCTTCTATTTTTTGGTGTGCTTTGAATCTCAAAAGATAAACTATAAGATTATTTTAGAAATTATGCTTTTTTTGCATTTAAAACTGTATCTTGATATTCTGACCTCTCATTATTTAACACATTAAAATTGTTTTATTAGGAAAATCATACTATAGTGTAATGAATAAATATAATATCAAGAAGCCTTTTGTATATGAATAAACATACTTCAATGATAGATTCATTTAGGTTGTGTTAAACTTATTTTATTGCTAATAATGGCTACAAATTGGTAAGGATTTCTTGGTGATTTTCCCTTCCCTGGATGTTTTTTTATGTGAAATAGTTTAATAACTCTTTAGAGGGGCAAAACAATGAGCTAAGTGACTAGTATAATACATAATTTTTCTGTCATCTCAACTACTTTTGCAATGTCAAATCTGCATACATGAAAAATGAATTCTTGCCATCATTCATTTAATGTGAGATCAAAAAATACTACTTATGCCATATAAATCTAGAGCTAATATGCTAAAATTATAGAATTTACAGAGGTGAAATGATCACATGCTACATTTTGTAAATCAAAGTCACTTGCTATAAGAGCTTATTTCAATTGTGGATTTTCACAAATGAAAGCTAAGCTTTCATTTTTAAATTTATAGTGACGATTGTAATACATCAAGTGAAGTCTGGTTAGTCAATATATAAAATGTTTTACCAAATTATTTGTTATTTAAGATGATAAATAAGGCCATTAATTTATTAATTTGAGTTAATATAACCCACTTTTTTCCAAAGCATTTTTTATGTTGCAAATGAAACCAAGAATTAAGAATTTTTATTTTAATTCGCTGAATAGATATAATTAGTAATATTTGAAGAAATAAGGTCACTGTTCCTTTTTCTTTTATAGTTTTTATTATGTTAGTCTTATTTATCATTTCTGATTCTCTTCCTCTCGTCTAAGGATTCAAGTTACTGCATGAGGTCATCTCTGTAATCCAATATTTGCCCCCACCCATCACCTTTGTAATGCTATTGATAATACATTACATATCTATAAGGCATAGGCCCCATGGTACATTTTCAATTGTACCATTGAAATTGTTTCATTCAATTGCTTTTTAAATCTTTTAAGGAAAAAAAAAGTTAAAAAGAAATGTGAACTTACACTGACTTTTATAATAAAGTAAGTACCTTTATAAATGGTATTTGCTTTTTTATGGATTCACAATACTGTAGGAGGGTTGTGCATGTAGCTGGGTAGTACAGCACTTGCTTAGCGTGTGGAAGGCCCTGGGTTCAATCTATAGCACCACAATAAAGAAAAGAAAGCAGACCAAACAAACAAAATACTGTCTGAAATCACTTATATTAAAACTGAAGAACATTCTTTAGGAATTTTTTAAAGTAGATTAGCTAATGTCAAATGCAGTTTTTATTTATCTGGTAAAGTATCCTTCACCTTTATTTTTTGAGGGTTTTTTTTGGTGAATATACTATTCTTGTTTTTTGTTACCACTCCCCACTCTGCTTTTCTTCCCTTTGAAAACTGTGCAAATATTTTTTTTTTTTTAAAGAGAGAGTGAGAGAGGGAGAGAGCGAGAGAGAGAATTTTTTTAATATTTATTTTTTAGTTCTCCGCGGACACAACATCTTTGTTTGTATGTGGTGCTGAGGTTGGAACCCGGGCCGCACACATGCCAGGCAAGTGCACTACTGCTTGAGCCATATCCCCAGCCCGAAAACTGTGCAAATATTAATCCACCACTTTCTAACATTGATCGTTTCTGATGAGAAGTTAACTCTTCATTTTTGGGGAGTTTCTTTGTGAGAAATCATTTTTCTTTTACTATTTTCCAGAGTTTCTCTCTCTTTTCTTTCCCTTTGTCGCTCTCCCTATTTTTTTTTTCTTTTTTGTTTTGCTTTCTCTCTCTCTCTTCTTTTTTTTTTTTCTTTGCTATGGTACTGTGGATGGAACCCAGGGTGCTCTACTGCCGAGCCACATTCCCAATCTTTTTTTTAAATTTTATTTCAAAACAGGGTTTGATTTTGAGATTGTCTTTAGCCCCTGTAGTAGTTGGGATAATAGGTGTTAGACCAAGCTCAGTCATCACTTCTTTGCAATTGTCTTCTGTGTCACTCTTGCTACTTCTTCTGCTAGGCTCATTATGCATATGTTAATGTTTTATTGGTGCCCCACATATCTCTGAAGCTCTGTTAATTTTTCTTTATTTTTTTCCTTTTTCTTCTAGCTTCGATGACCTCTATTTTATCTATTTACAAGTTTAGTAATTCTTATTTCTGATAATTAAAATCAATTATTGAGCCCATGTAGTGAATTTTTTATTTGTTGCTGCATTTTTCAGTTTCAGAATTTCCACTTGTTACTTTTAAAAATGGTTTGTCTTTATTGATATTTTCTTTTCAAGGAATCATTGTCATCATACTTTCCTTTATATTTAGTTATTTTTTGTTTATTTCTTATATATATTTATAATGCCTTCTTTGAAATCGTTCTAGATAGATGTTCTATCTGGTTACTTTTATAGTTATGTTTACTTTTTCAGTGTATGAATCATATTGTCAGGGTTTTTTTTTTTTTTTTTTTTTTGAATCATGCTTTCTTATTTCCTGAACATCACTTAGAGACATTTGCAAACTATTCATTTTGGATAATGTATTATAGCAACTCTTGGTACTATCCCTTTGTGTTTCCCCCTTGTTATTTTTATTTTATTATTTATTTGTTGAGGGACTGGATATATTATTGGCAAGACTTGATATATTATTCCTGTGAAGTATTTCTATCCATTAGTATTAATTCTTTGCTCTTTCTCCTGAGGGGGAACCAAGAGTCATTCTGGGATAACAATTGCTTTTGCATCGCTTTCTTTGATTCTTTGGCAGACCACATATTACTATTGAGCTCCATTAATTGGTTATGCCATTAAGTGGTTGTTCCACATTTCTCACAACAATGCCTTGGGACATAAACTATTATGTAGACTGATACAACTGATACAATCATATTCAATTTTCTTTGAATAACCAGCTCCAGAGGATAGTATTTTAGGGTTGGTCTGACCCCAGAGAGATTCTACCTTCTGTCTTTTTTTATATGTTCTCTGGAAAATGAGCCAACCAACCATTTAGACTTCAGCTTTATGAATCCAAGAATCTCCTGCCAGTTTCCTTTCACCACAGTTTTCACTGTTTTTGAGAACCCACTTAGTCTCCAATTTCTCCACATCTTATTGCAGTTATTTTGGGAAAAGATCAGAACTTTGTTTTATGATTTTTTTCTCTCTTCCTAACTCCTATCTGCTCAACACACTGTTATCAGAAGAAAAAAACAAAACAAAACAAAACAACTTTGATCCATGTATCTAGAACTGGGTGTAGGACAATAACACATTCCTCTCTGAGCAACATTTCTGCTTTCTCTGACTTCTGGGTGGAGGGGAGTGCAACAACAGTACTAGGTCTCCTGAATTTGCTTCCCTAGCATGAAACCACTTCCTCTGGGCTTGGGATATGGTGGTAGAGCCCCAATATTCTCAGTGCTATCGCACTCTTAAGAGAGCCTCCTCACATCAGTAGGAGCTACATAGAAAGATAGAGTCCCCTCCACTTTCCAAGAATGAGAGTCAGTTACATGTCAGGCAGAATCTGAAATACTGAACATCCTAATCCTTCTGGGAAGGCAGAGCTCCAAACAGGTGGTGTGAGGACAGGAAGCACAGTGTTTTGTGGAGTTTCCCACTGGCTGAACTGGGAAGAGGTAGAGAGGAAGCATTCTTGGTTTAAATACCACAGACTCTCACTGTTATTGACGAATGCTGGTAGATTTCCTTGAATATATTTTCATTAGCTATATGTCCTTGGCAGCACTTCTTGATATCTTAAATGGTTGTGCTTTTTGGCCTTTATGAAAATAGTCAGCAGTTTCACTAAGATATGAGTCCAAAGACCCCTTTATGCTGCCATACTAGAGACTGTGCTTTAATAGATGAATTTTCTTTTTTTTTCTCTTGCTTTTTTGTATATTATTACATTTTTGAGTAATTGCCTAGCATATGACTCTAACTTGGCCTTTGAAAAAGTAAAGTGTGAATTTTTTCATCACTTATAGTCTACATCATTAATTCCACATTCTTTAGTTATTTGGAATAATGCATTAAATGATTATATTGATTAATAAAATCAAACAAATTCATAAGCACCAACAAATTAATGTCAGCAGTATCATTAAGAAATAAATGGTTAAAATGCAGTAATATCCTTGTTTTAGAGGTTCATAGAGGCAAATATGTTTCTAATAAATGTTTAATGGTCTTCATTAAGCTCTTTTAGCACATTAAAATCATCTAATATTGCTACAATAATTAGTCTTCTAAACAGCAGAGTGAGCACAAGTAGGATTGATCACTTGCATAGATTTAACAACACAGCCCCCAACCTTTTGATGACTCTCACTAATAACAGAAGCTATAATCATAGACTCTTTTCTGTGGAGAACAATAATGTCAAGAGAATATCAATTTTGGGATAATCTTATTTTTCAGACATTATCATGTCAAGCAATAGATGAAATATTTCAGTCCAAGTACACATAGAGAATCAACACACTACCAAAAAAATATTTTTCTATAGCTAACCTAGCATGAAAAGCACAGAAATAACATAACAACCTGAGCTTGCATTGTTAGTGCTGCAGTCACTTGGATGATTATGGGCTTTTGAAAGATGGACATATTTTGACCATTTCAATCATAGAAGATATGGTCAATTGACTTTTAGAAGGACTTGAAATGGAATTTCAGATTTCTCTATTCTATTTTTACCAAAGTATAACACAACAAAGCCATTTATGACTTGTCTTCAGAGTTTTGAGGTTATTTTATGGGCATTTGAGTTGCAAATAGTCTATTATCATGGAACTTAAGTGTGGCTATTTTTGCAAAAAGGTTTTGGAATTTCATGTAGAAAAAGAGATAAAATTGCAATCAAAATGAATTCCCTGATATTAGCCACCTATTTCCTGAAGCAAAATGAATTTAAAAATCTCTCTTTGCTTAAACTGAACCAATGCCAATTAGTCCCAGTAGTAATAATGTAAATTTATATTAGTTCCAAAGCTGAGGTAATTTAGAAGAAAACATCAAAAGTCCAATGGATGCTGATAATATTCCTTCACTAATGACTTAGATGTGCGCTGATGACTCTCAAGGAAATGGTGCAGAGCAGTTTTCTGAATCTACAATATATCATACAGAATATTCTTCAATATATTGCCCAATCTTTTTTTCTACTGGATTTCTTTCTGAATCTCTGCACTTCTTTGAATATTCAAATTTTATTCATCTGATAAGCCTCAGCTTCCTTTCTTAGAGATGTTTGAGTCTTTTTTAGAAATGTTTTGTTATTTATAGCATCTTACAACCTTTAAAATTTGGAATAATGATCTTGAGGAATTTTTCTCTCTCAAGGCTTAAAGGAGTAGAATTTTACCCCCATCATGCACAAATTATCTATATCTTTGAAACTAGGCAATGATTTTTTAAATGTGCAATTTAAAATTTCAAACTATATTACCATTTTCCTCCCAGAAGCTTCACTGTCAGTGACTTAGTAAAACCATCATTAATCACAAGATAAGCTACAGTCATGTGGTGATTGTAATTTGGTCCCACGGAACCAAAGACAAATGATATGGAATACTATTAGCAATGATAGCTTTAATGTAGACATTCATCATGGATTCAGGTTCACTTGATGTGACTTTAGGATAAAAACGAGGAAATTGCCTAGCTGTTGAAAATTCTATTACTGTTAAATCACAATTTTGGCAAAAGTGTGTAAAAAAAAAGAGTGATACATTTTGGGTTTTCATTTTTTTGTTCTTAAAAGGTATAAGTGAAGAAGTCTTTGAAAAACCCAGATGCATTACAATTAGAATAGTGAATGTTGATGAGTTGTTCTAATTGTTAATAATAAAATCTGGAGGATTTGGCAAGCTCTCTCTGTAGGAGTCACAAGGCTTCTCCAAATCTTCAGAAAAGGTAAACTGTTAGCAGATGACAACAGGGAAACACTTTAACATGCATACACACACACACACACACACACACACACACACATAGGCACACATGATTCCATGCACACAGAATATTCCTCATTGACATGTTTTATTGGTTACAACAGAATACCATCATTGGGAAGATATTCTGGTTACTAATTTAAGCATAGTTCAGTGGTCAAATTTAACAAGTTATTCAGGTTTACAAGGACATATAAAATCATTAGTAGAAGATTTTCCTACAGGAAATCTTCAGGCAAAATGGATGTCGCATCAAAACTATGAATGTGATTAATATCTATAAAATAATATTGACTGTGATTTATAGACATCCCCTCCCCCCCAAAAAATAAAAAAAAATAAAAATTATAAACTTCAATGCTTTAGTTGCAAAAAACAAAATCAAGTCTTACTAATTCAGGACTAAATTCAAACAATGCCTTGTGTACTTTCTTAGGGTATTTATTTTATTTATTTAAAATAATCCTGTCATCTGAAGCTACACATGTTTATATTACATTTAGTTTTATTTTTTCTAGATATTTTTTCTTGTTGATTCCTTCTTTAGCTTCACCTGCCTCTGGTTCTATATAATTAATTTCTTTCTAGCATTAATTGATTAAGTTATTCTACCATGCACTGTAGTCCCAGAAATTGCTGGTAATCCTATAGCCCACATAAAGTAGATCTGTGATTAAATAACAAAACATAAAGATGAAATATCTGCAAAGTCAGATCTGAGATCTTGCCCACCATATCGTCTTGTCATCAATATTTGAATTAACAAGAATAATGAAAATGACACTAACAATTTATCCCCTTGCACAGTTTAAAATATGTATATTTTTGCAATTCATAAAGTGTTTCAACATTTCATTGACATTGATGCTGTATCTCTGTATTTATATCTTTACATATACATATATACAAATATATATACATAGTATATGTATATGAATATGTTTATGTTGCATTTTGTTTTATCTTTTCTAGATATTTTTCTGTTGATTCCTTTGGTAGAGAAAATAGTCTTTATTTCTTGAATATCCTGAAGAATAAATACTATATTTGCTTCAACATACACCTTAAGAGTTTGCTCTATGACCAAATTCTCAGTATCATGGCAAGGTTGTTTCATATACCTAGAATATGAAAAATATGAGTCATTTATAAATTTCTGAAAATCCCAGTTGCAAAAGAATTTAAAATAGAATGTACCTAATATAGAATACCCTTAAAGAATTTGGCTGCTATAGTAACATAAAAGATTAGCTCCTACAAGCCTGAAGATTCTTATGATGAGGACACCAGCTTGGAGTCCTGTGACTACAGACTGATTATAGATATGCTAACTTTCCTATTTTTGTGAATTTGGACAAATACTTTGTACAACTCAGATCAAGTTGTATAAAGGTGCTATAGATCAGGTAGTATAAAGGTGCTATAGATCAGGTATCTTAAACAACTGTAATTTATTTCTTATAGATCTAAAGGTAAAAATCTCAAGGTCAATCTATTGACAGGATTGTTTCTTCTGAGGACTCTCCTGGCTTAGATGTTGGCCCTCTGTATGACCTCACATAGACTTTCCTTTCTGTACTCAGACATAACACACAGGTGTGTGTACCCTCGTGTCTTCCTGAGTGCTCAAATTTCCTTTTCCTATAAGGACACCAGTCCAACTGGATTAAAGTTCATCCTAATAATCTAATCTCATGCAGTTTACATTTCAATGTTGATGGAAGAGGTTTGTGTATGAAAGACACAAAACTCATAACCCCTTCTGTGTCTCCAAGCAACATGGGCCATAGTTGTAATTTAGAGTATTTGGTGGCCTCAGGGGCAAAGAAAAGTATAACAGCATATTTTCACATTTTATGTAAATTTGTATCCTTGACTTGTTATCTAAAAGTAAACACTAGTGCAAATAGAGTTTTGTGCAGAATCATCTTGCCTTAACTATTGAGTATTATACAATTCCCTGAATTCACTTTGGATTTATTTATTTATTTTTATTGTATAAATTACTTTATTTGTAATTATTACTTTATTTACTTTTCCCCCTCATACTTTTTATATAAAAATTTGTAAACATTATATTATAGCTTTAAATAATTTTAGCATTTGTCATTACATATCTATATATGCACACAATAAACAACCAAAAAAAAACCAACAATATAATTTGGCCAGTATCACTCCCCAGTACCTCTTCTGTCCCTCTCTTCCTAAGTGTGTATGTAAACAAGCATAAAAGATGATGTTATGGAGTACATACTGAGAGCATAAAGGTAATGATAGTGAAGCAAATTAATGTATCTATATCACTACTCAGGGTTATCCCCTTTTAGTTTTTGTGACCAAACTTGATAGGAGATTATCATGGTAGAGATTATTCAGCAAGATAAAAGAAAAACAGAACAGAAAAAAAGAATTTTTATAAAGCAAGAGAGCTAAGCCAGGTGCAGTGACTCATACCTGTAATATCAGGGACTTCGGAGACTGAGACAATAGGATATTGAGTTCAAAGTCAATTTTAGCAACTTAGCAAGGGTCTAAGCAACTTAATGAGACCCTGTCTCAAAATGTAAACTATTTATAACAATATTCATATGAAGTATTTACGTATCATAGTATTCAAATGAAGTATTTAGATATAAATTTAACAGAATATTGTTGAAGTTCTCCCTGTATACAGTAAACTACAAAGCTAATACAAAGCTAATAAAATAAATCAAAGATGTGACTAAGTGGAGTGCTTGCTATTTTGTGTTCATAATCAGTACCAATAAAATATCAATCTTTCCCAAATTGATGTATGATTTCAACACAACCTTTGTAAAATTCCAGGAAGTCACTTTGTCAACACTGACAAGCTAATTCTAAAAGTCATATGGAAAAGCACAGGACCTAGCATAACCAAATTAATACTGAAGAAGAACAAGATTGAATTCAATTCCAGCCTTATTTCATATTTACTAGAAAGATGTGGTAATCAGATAGCATCACATCAGGAAAAAAATATTCAGAAAATTTAACCAATGAGAACTGGAGCCAGAAATAAATCCATGGAAATATAGTCTAGTGATGAAGATAGGAAGGCAGTTTATAGGGGAAAGGAAAGTCCTTAGTCAAATGCTAGTGGAACAACTGAACGTCCACATGCAAAAGAACAAGCCTAGACCAACGTTGTACTTGTTAAACAAAATGGATCATTCAAGTCATGTAAATGCAAAAACACAAAGTTCCAGAAGAAGAACACAGGAAAATAATCTACATGATTAGTTTTTCAGTGAGTTTTTAAATACAATACCAATATTAAGATGGCTGAAAACAAAGTCAAGTTGTATTTTACTAAAACTAAAAGACCACAGTTAAGAGAACAAAATGTAGAGCACATATAGGGAAAATATTTACAAACTCAAAACTTCCTGAAGATACAAGGAGATCATAAGACTCTACTATAAGAAAATAAATAACCTGTATTACTTTCTGTTTCTAGTGTGACAAATTATTACAAATTTGGTGTGTTAAAACAGTAAAATTTTACTCTTTCTTTTCTTGAAGTCACGAGTCCAAGGCTGACCAGCAGGTGGGTATTCCTCCTGGAGGCTCTATAGGAAAAATATTCTCTTTCTTCAGCTTCTTGCAGGCTGTTCTGCCCTGTGTTTTCTATCTTTGCTTCCTTAATCACATCCCCCTAATTTAACTGTGATTTTCCTGCCTTTTCTCAAGGTCCCTTGTAACCACATTGAGTCCAACCAGATGACTGAGGTTAATCTTTTTATCTCAAGACCTTTTACTTAATCACATGTATAAAATTATTTCTAGTAATAGTCATGTGTTTTGGGATTCAGGAGTTGGCATATTATATATGCATGGGGGGATTTTGTTCTGTATAAATACTAATTTAAATGAGCAAAAGATGTGAATAAATGCTCTACAAAAAATATTTTCAGAAAGCACACAATCATGAAAAGATGCTCAACATAATTTGTCATTAGAGAATTGCAAATAGGAGCAGCAGTAAGATACAACCACACACCCATCAAAATGGTGAACAACAACAACAAAAAAATACTGACTAAATAACAACTACTGATGAAGGTACATAGGAACAGGATGTGGGATATGTAGTGTTCATTGACAGTGGGATACAAAATGGTGCAACTATTGTGAGGGCAGTTTGGTAATTTCTTATAATGCTAAACATAGAATTACCACAATGATTACTCCCAGATATTTATCTAATTGATGCAAAAATATCTGTGCACATACAAAAAAATGCAGATGGGTTTTTAAAGTATGGCTAATCATCAAACCTGGAATTACCCAAGACTTCCTTCAATAGTTGAATGAAAACAAACCACAGGAAGCCATATGGTGGGGAACTCTTCAGCAATCAAAAGGAACAAATAATCAAGATATGAAAAGGTATAAGTGAACCTAAATGCATATTGCCAAGTAAAAAAAAAAACAGTCTGGGCTGGGATTGTGGCTCAGCAGCAGAGCGTTCCTCTAGCATGGGCGGGACTTGGGCTAGATTCTCAGCACCACATAAAAATTAAAAAAAAAAAGGCATTGTGTTGTGTCCATCTACAAAAAAGATATTCTCTCTCTCTCTCTCTCTCTCTCTCTCTCTCTCTCTCTTAAAAAAAAAAAAAGCAATTAAAGAAGCCAGTCTGGGAAGGCTGCATACTGAATGATTCCATTTGTATGACATTCTGGAAAAGACAAAACTGTAGAGAAAATACAAAATTCAGTGGTTTCCTTTGAATATTTGGCCAGGCTCTTGTCTGTCCTAACCGCACAATCTTAGGTTTTTGTGTTGATACTAGAAAAAAATGTTTTCAGTAATGTCCTGGGGAGAGAATGTGTGTTTGCTTTGCAGAGCTGAACCCCATATTAAATCCCAGGCATGCAGACCTTTTTCAGATAGTTTTCAGCTTTGTGCCACTATTGGCACTACTCTGGGGATGGGGTTTTCAATAGAGCTTCAGAGAAGATCAGTTATCTTTGTTGCTTGTAAACTAATTATCTCTCATTCTTATCATGTCTCTGAGGTGGGGAGAGAGGAAGAATGGGAATATACCCCAAGTCAAAATGCTACAGACCATATATTGATAGAGGTTCAGTAGTATTCCTTGGATGGATACTTCCCAATCATTCTGTAAATCTGGTAATTTCCATACTTCTGAAAAGGTTATTATTATTATTTGATATCATGATTATTTTATTCATTGAATTTCTTGTTTCCATTTCACAAGGCAATCCCTGACAAAACAGATCTTGATCTCAGCATGTGACTATCCCAGCAGGGACAGAATGATGACTGCAGAGGAGAACACTGGTACAGTACACTGAAGTCATATTCTGTTAGACAGTCATTTAGTGCAAAAGAAGTTCAGATTTTGACCTATATCAGTAAGTGAAACTCCTTCAACATTTTTAATTGTGGAATAACCTGGAAAAGAGATTTGTGATAAAGTAATCTGAAAATAGATTTGTGAAAAAATAAATACTCTGATGAGTATTTATTAATTATTCAAGAATGATTTGATAAAGAAAGGCAAGTTTGGAGACTTTCACAAATGTTCAAAAGTAACCTGAAATGTCACAAGTTCCTGTGGTCGATATAAATGTAAAGAATTGCACGAAGAACACTTTTAAAGGAAAACTTGATAGAATTTTGAGATTTGTGAACATGAGAAACATATAAAAGTATGAAATGAAAGATGCTTTTATGTTTTTAAGTTTGAGTAACTGGAGAAATTAATTCACTGATGTGTATCAGAAATTGGTTTTAAGAGGAGGATGGATAATTGAATTGCTCAAGTTTAAGTATTGATGAAGTATAAGATGAAATTTCCAAGAAAATATTGATGAATTGTAAAATGAAATTTTCAGAAAAAAAGTTGAAGACATAGCTAGAATTTCATTAGAAGTTAAAGTTTCCTCTTATAGATTTGTAAATAAATAATAAATGTAAAATTTGATGGTGGGAAGAGAATACTTTTTAAGGTATTTATAGAGGAAGATATTTATAGGGAAAGGCCTTATAGCATATAGAAAAATACAGTTGAGAACATGGACAAGGGATCAGCGAAGACCCAGGGTGTAGACAATTTGGTGAGTTCTATGGAAGTCATAACAACTTATTGGAAAGGAGGGTACCACTTAGAAGGTGTTTAAAATGTTCATGCCCAGAAGAAACAAGTGAATAAATACAATTGGGAAATGGGTAGAAGATATGGGACACAATTTTTAAAGAACAAACTTGTGATACCTAGGATTGGATCCTGGAACAAAAAGAGATAGATCAATGGCCAAAGTAGTGAAATCAGAATAATGTCCTGAGTTAAGTAATAACAATAATAATAAAAAGAGTAATAATATAATTCTATTATTGTTTTTCTCTCATAGATAATCCCCTGCCTGCTACAGTACACAGAACCAAGGCAGGCCTGATATATAGATGAACTATATATAGATGAACTTTCCAGAATCTCATAGACTTTCATTTGAATTATATATTTTTTTTCCTGATAGATTAAGGTGTGACACATAGTAAAGGAAGCACTGGAATTACTCAGCTTTCAAGTGTCAAAGCTAACATGTGTTTCAAAGGACATGGTAAAAGTAGTCAATTTTTAAGTATTTGTTTTATATTTCACAATAGTAACACTGCATATACATTTCTGGCTGTACATATGAGACACAAGTTACTGATTTTATAGGGAAATAACATTTTTTTATGTCATTAGATCTACAACTAGAATCAAAACACAATCATAAATAATACTTGGTTTGATTCTATTTTTAATTGGGATAATAAACCATAAAATAATAGTCACAATTTTCTTTGAGTTGAATCTGTTTACAATTTTTCATTAAAATATCTGTTTTGTGCAGATTATCAAATTATTATAGATAAAGGACTTTTTCTTACTTAAAAGGTAACATGTAAATATTAGCAAACAAACAAGCTATTTCCAAATTCTGGTTAATGTGAAATTTGATGTAGATTCTCAATTCTATTACATTACCAGGGTACCTTTTGTTTTAATAATTATTACTACTTAACAATTTTGATATCAACTTTGAAACTACATGTCAAATGTTTTCTTACCCTTAGCACATTATCTGAAGCTATATAATCTTTAAACATGATTCTTTTTTACCAAACAAGCACATAACAATAATTTCATTGATTATGTTTGTAGTACCCTTACTCCTTAATTTTCCTATAAGAACAAACCTTCACAAAATGTTGATTTTAAAAGGCATTACAATGACATTACTTCTTATATTTTTTTTCTGTGAACAATTGCATGCTATTTTGTTTTCAGATTCTTGAGATGAAGTTTCTGCAATTTGCATTTTTACAATTTTCTAAATGTATAAAACAAAACTAGGCTTCTTTCTATGGAAAAAACAAAAAACTTGCCAAGGATTTTTTGTTCTGTTGTTATGATGAATACAGATTCTTCATTAAAAAGCAAATTTTTCATTACAAATGTTGAATAAGATGATACCTAAAATAATTCAGTTAGTTAAAATTAAATGCTAAGGAAGGAAAAAGATACACATGTACACATAAGTATGTATACTAGTTCCATGGCAGTTTTTTGATAGTAAAATTTCATGTTAGCCACTTAACATATGAAAAACCAAAGGAGTCTTGACATTCATATTGTTCTAAATAATGCTTTTTCTTCATAAATGCAAAATTTTAAATATACATTTTGATAATATTGTTACATATTAAATCAAAACAGCCTTAATAAAAAAAAAATACTTAGCAATATGACTGAGTTTTCTTCCTCATTTAATTCTATCCCTTTAAATATGTTGAACCAAACACTTCTTTCCTTTAAACTCCAGTGCTAATTCCATCAGAGTAGATAGTGTAAGTTCTCCAATATTTATGTTAGATTTAACTATAGTTTCCCTGTTATATTACCTATCTGGCTTTTTTATTCCAGGGTTTTTGTACTCCCATGCTTCGAAGGGGAATTTTGATAAAGCCTGATGCAGGCTGTCTCCAGGAGAAAATGTTGAGTTATCCAAAACATTTCTTCAAAAACATTTCTTGCTTATCTAAGAATGTTGAATGGGTGGGAAAAGATCTTGAGCTTTAATCCTATTAGATACTTCTGTGACCTGCATGTATGTGTCTCCCCCAATTTGTTTGTAAAATCCAACTCCCAAAGTAATAGCACTGGTGGAAGGCTTTTGTGAGATGACTAGGTCATGGGGGCAGAGCATTCATAAATGGAATTATTGCCATTATAGAAGAGGCAGGAGTAGATGCTGCCAAGTCTCTTCTACCACATGAGGACACAGCTAGAAGGTATTACCTTTGAACTAGAAAACAAGCAATCACCCCAGACACCAAACTTGCCTGAATTTTGGAGTTCCTAGCCTCCAAAACAGGGAGAAATAAATTTTGTTTGTTTATAAGGTAGCCATTTGTGATATTTTATTATAACACTACAAATGGACTGAGACAGATACGATGATAGTTAGATCAGTATTTTTCCAAATAGATGGATAGATGAGTTTCACTCAGGCCCATCTGAATGTGTGGGTTAAAACTAATTCCAGTGGTCTTACAATAGAATTAAAAATCCAAAGTACTTGAATTTAAAAGTACTACTGAGCATACTGTCCTATGCAGGAAAGTATGAGGACACAGGGTAAGAAGGCAAGTTAGATAGTACATGCTCTGTATTTAAGCCATTTCTGTCATTATGAACATTTATAGTTGATGTGTTGATGGTGTTTTTTAATGAAACTTCATAGAAAGCTAGTTACACTACATTCAAGTACCTCCTGAAATCCCCAAACATCCAATATGCATTCCTTTATATTAATCTTATTTCAATAAAGTATTTTCAGTGATATTTGTTTGAATATTATTATTGGAATGATTCAAAATATTTCAATTGTTATTTTTCTCTTTTTCTGTGTTTTTTCTAAGAGCAATGCCAAATTTTTTATCAGTGTACTAGTCATCAAGACCCGTTTTATATAACCAAGAGTTTTGTTTTAATATATTTGTCTGTCTTCACTCAAATATATCAGCCAGGTCCAGTCACTTAATTTTTATGGCCTAGTGCAAAATATACAATTGGGGCTACTTGTTCATAAATTATGTTGCATTTCAGAATGATAGCAATGAAGCATTAAAATAAGCGTGAGGGCTGGGGATGTGGCTCAAGTGGTAGCGAGCTCGCCTGGCATGCGTGCAGCCCGGGTTCGATCCTTAGCACCACATACAAACAAAGATGTTGTGTCCACCGAGAACTAAAAAAAATAAATAAATATTAAAATTCTCTCTCTCTCTCTAAAAAAAAAAAAAAAAAAAACAAGCGTGAGATTTTGTAAGACTGCACAAGTTCCTTGTCCTCTAAGTTGTCCCTGTCAATAGAATACTGATGTCCCTTATGCTAGTGAAGTACTCAAAAGACTTTTTGAAAAGAAGAAAAAGAAGAAAAGAAAGACTTCTTGTTTAAGAATGAGCTATTGTTTCAGACTTAACAATTATTTTACATCTGGAAGATTTTAACAAAAGTTATGTCTGAAGATTTATGTTCTTCTTAAGTTGTACAATTTATGAAGGAAACAATTAAAGGGACAATTTATGAAGAAATTTAAAGGGACAATTTATGAAGAAAGTCATTTTTGACAACTGAATTTTTTCAATCAATGGCTTATTTTTACATAATTTCCCCATCTTTCAATATATTTTTTAACTCATCTCTAAATCTATTCTGACAAAATGAATTTAGACTTGCAGAATTTTGCTCCCAAACAATAAATATTTCATTTGGCTGAATACAAAAAGAATAGAAGATATTAAAGTGGGTGTTTGCTCAATTAAGACAGATCTAGATATCTTAGGCTTGGTGTTCAATCTTTTAACGAAAATAGAGTAAAAATTTGTAAAACAAGAATGCTAATGTGACACAGTCCAAGTGGTACTCAACACAAAGTTTCCTAGTTTTTCTCTTTCCTTGCCACTATAAATACATTTTTAAAATTCCATTGTGGCTAAATATACACTCCTCTCACATGTTCCACATGGAGACATTTAAATAACTGTGTAGTATGAGTAAAATAGAATAACCTTTAAGATTTCTGCCAGCTGGAACTGAAATGAACCTTCAAAATCATTGTTTTCCCTTTTCTGAAGGACTCCCTGAGGATTGCATTGAAAACAATTCTGTCTTGCTGTCTAACACAGTTCATGCATCAACTCCAACCTACAGTGACAGAATGCTTGTGGTGCACTACCCTGAATGATACAGAGTGTACATTCAGAAGATGCTTTTCAGCTTTCATGTTCTACATATGTAGCATGTACATTGGGATCTAGACCTTATTGACATTTAGTATCATTTGACTTAATACATTTTTATATATCTTGTCCTAAATATAATACTAGATTTAATAAAATTTCAACTCCTCATTAGTTCAAACATTTGCATCAAAACTTATATTGGCACTTCATTTTGCCATATTAAGTGTCAGGTTTTAGAAAATGGTTAGCATTTTCTGAAGATTAAAATATTTTACTGAAAATACTTATTCTCTTTTGCCTTTTATTTTTGACTCGATATATTTTTTTCATTATGTCTTTATGGCCATAGTTTTATTTGATAGTATCTCATAGATCAGCCCTCATTCTTCAGATAAGTGATATTAAAATAATTTGTATTACCTATAAAATATTTTATAACTATTGTACTCCTTTAAATATTTATAAGGAAAAATCTGGAATTCATCCTTGTAATTGTAAAAGATATAAAGTTTCAATTTCTATCATATTGAAAACATTGACATTACTGAACAAAACACATTACATTTTATACTGTAGCCAATTACATCTAAATATCGGTTTTGTTAGCTACTAACATCCATTTGTACTCTTACATTAAAAGGCTGTCCTCTTCCAGACAGGTTATTTATGTTATAGCAGCTGAAAATTTTCTATTTGAATTCTTTCACATGATTTTACTCAATTATATTATATCATTTAAAATATATCATTAATTGTCCAAGCATGTAGAAGGGTAAACATAATCTTTAAAGATATTAATTTTCTGTTTCTCAGCCTCTAAGGGGCTTGATTGATTATCATTGATTGATTGATTGTCACTGCAATTAGAATTAGTGCACAATGGAATAATTTCTAATTAGTACCTTACAGTTTTTCATAATAGTGTTGTTTTATTATTATTAAAATTATAACAATAATATTAATATATTATTTAATAATAACTGATCCATATATTCATTGATGAGGTTTAATTATTGTTTAAACAAGGAATAGATCAACATTATTTCTGTTACCAGTTTTAAAATTCAATGAGCTAATAAATCTATACATATATACAAATATATAAAAGTATAAAATAAATACATATATGTAAATATGTATGTATCAGAAATTTATACATATGTAAATTTATGAAATATATATCTAACAATTATATATCTAATAATTATATATAATTATAAATATGTAACAATATATATACCTAACTATGTATAGAATTATTATATATTTTAAAATATATATTAGATCAATATTATTGAATATATATTTTGTTTCATATATATTATCTATGTTATGTTAGATCTTGTCACCTCTTTCAGTATTATATAAGAAAAATCACATCCTGAAAATTCAGAAAAATTTTTTTAAGGATCTATCAGCCAACAACCTCCAATTTTTCAATTAATAAATCCTTGACTTGTAAATGGAACTGATTGTCCAATATCAGTTTAAAGATCATATCTGTCTGGAAACTTTATCTGACTTCTCTTAATTAATAATTTTACATATTTTTCTAAACCATGGTACTATGGTTTGGATATGAGATTCCCCTCAAAATCTCACGTGTGAGATGATGCAAAAAGGTTTGAAGGAACAATTATTTAGTCATAGCCTTAATCTAATCAGTGAAATAATCCCTGATGGGATTCACTGAGTGGTAACTGGAGACAGGTGGGGTGTGGCTGGAGGAAGTGGTTTATTGGGGGCATGGCGATGAGGTATACATTCTGTATCCGGAGAGTGGAGTCTTTCTCTCTCTGCTTCTGGATCATCATGTGAACTGCTTCCACTGCCACACTCTTCTGCCAAGATGTTCTGCCTCATTTCGAGCCCTGAGGAATGGAGCCAGCCTATGGTGAACTAAGACCTCTGAAACTGTGAGCTCTCAAATAAACTTTTATTCCTCTGCAGTTGTTCTGGTCAGTTCTTTTAGTCACAGCAGCAAACAAGGCTGACTAAAAAACATGATTTTGGTTTTGTTGCCAGTACATATATTTTGTCTAATAAATAATTTAGCCTCCTGTTTAATTATAGATCTTTTAAAATATGAGCAGGATGTCTTATTCACATATGTGAATGAGAAGATTAATAAGTGAATGTAAGTCTCTTTTACTTATGCACATTTCTGAAAGTGCATAAGTGACATATAAAATATTTTAATTCCATAACATCATCCTTGAAATTGTTTCTCTCTTTCCAAAATAAGGCTATTTGTCTAACATTAAAAAAAAAAATCTATCATTATCTATTCTTGATTATATGCTGCTCGATTGAGATACATAATTCTGGATTTTAGAGGTCGTTTATTTGTGATAGCTTTTGGTTTTAATTGAAAAGCAACAGAACACAAACTTGCTGGATAGCACCATGTTGTTGTGATTAAGATAATAGATTCTGAGTTCAGATTTACTGCCCATGAGTAACCTTGAGCAAGTTACTAATCTCTGCTTCAATTTCTTCATCTATAAGCTGACAATGATAACAGTTTTATTAAATAAATTGAAGGATAGAATAAGTCATTAGCTCATGTCTGTCTGGCATATAGTAGGACTTTAGCACATGACTTAGCTTGGGCTGCTATAACAAAATGCTACAGAATGGATGGTTTGCCTGATAGACGTGGATCTCCTACACTTCTGGAGGCCAGGAAGTCCAAGATCAAGGGGCAGATTTGGTTACTGGTGGGTCTTTTTCCTCACCTGCACACTTTGCTGCTTCTTGCTATGTCCTTATATGGTAGAGAGAGAGAGGGAAAATATTTTTATTCTTTTTGTAAGGTTATTAGTCCCAATCATGGGACTAATATCACGTGTGTATGAGGTTAATAGAGCATTATGTCATCAGCACCCAAAGCTCAAAGGGGCCCTTCCCTCCTGATCTGACACAAACCAACTTAACTCCTATAGGCCTCACTTCCAAGGATCATTATATTAAATAATATTGGTAGTCAATACTCTAACATACAGATTTTGTGGGGACACAAACATGAAGTCAAACAATAAATAAGACATACTTTACTTTTGGTATTAACACTACCACTATCACCACCGAAACTACTAGAGGAGTACTTCATTTTGCCTATTACTACTACTTGGTTTCAGCATAAACCAAGTCCTGCAGATGAGAATAAAATTTTGCCTAGAAATGTTAACAGAAACATAAAACTGCACATATTTTGCTTATGACGAATACCAAATTTTAGTGTAATTCATAAAAACATCTTCAGTTAAAGGCAGGTTGAGTGACTGCAGGTTGAGTGAGCTAGAAGATTGGGTAGGACTTAAATATAAATGTTGAAAGTTGTTTTTGCAGTTAATACACAGCGCTGTTCTCCACGCAGTTCCAGTCTTTGAAATCAGGCTGTAATGTTGCATCAATGTTGTAACATCAATATCTTCTTTGTAGGGTTGCTGGTCTCTGGGGAAAGTGCAGCAAGTAAACTTCTTTTTTTATTTTTTCTTTTTAGTAAATGTGGTTTATGAAAGCAGACTAGCAGGAACAGCCCTAGGGCTATACAGGTGCACACACACCTGTGTATGAGGTTAATAGAGCATTATGTCATCAGCACCCAAAGCTCAGTTTTATTCTTTCTCTCCTTGTTTATGATTCATCACTTGTTCACTGAAGGAAAATAGAGCTCAAAAACATTGAAAGATCTGTAAGTTCTCTGAAGTCTCCATTGGAGCATGGAATTTGTTTTGTTCCTAGCTATATCCTCAGAATCTAAAAGAATTACTGGTACATATGAGCATTCAATAAATATTTGATAAACTGTAAGAATTATGTAATGTTGTATTTGAGTGTTTTTCATGTATCTTTACAGGCCTTTAAAGTATCTAATTTGTGATTTAAATAGCTGTGTCCATAATTTAATATGGAAATGTCTCTAAGTAATCAATGTAATCATCAATTTATTCATTTTTATCCACTTATTACTAGGCCTCATCCATGATAATGTTATAGTTTTCTGAACAATTACTGTATTTTTCATTATTTCCTAAAATAACCTATTTTATTATATAGATAAATAATCTATAACTCAAGCTCATTTATGTTAGATTAATTGCAACAGGTAGAGAAAGTACATTTAATTTTCAATAATCTATCCTTCTCCATTATTCTTAACAAGGATTCATTGCAATCTGCAATAAGTTGGTTGGCAATAACATTATTATCACTGCATAAGCATCATTTTATTTCAAAGGACATCCTCAAGATTTATTTGAGGCATAGAAAGAACCTAAACCATTTATTTTTCTGAAAATAAGAAAGGCCTAGTTCCTTTCAGGAGTGCAACAAATGTAAGAAAAAATAGTAACATCTCCTTTTTAAGATTCTAGCTCAGTTCTTTATAGCAAAGTTTATGTAGTTAAGACATAAACTGGTATTTTAGCTATACATTATTTTGAAACCATGTATAAGATCAAGACATTCATCCCTTAGAGGAATAAGCACAGTCATGTTTATTAAAAATTTGAGAAATATCTAAATATAATAAAGTACACATATTTGATTGATGCCAAGACTAACTTAACATGATAAAGAACTTACGAAACAGGCCTCCTTCAAGACTATAATACCCTGAAACAACTATTCTGATATCTATTACCACATATTGGTTTTGCCTGCTTTTGAACTTTTTATGAAAGGAATCAAGTCCTATATATTATTTTGTGTCTAGGTTTTTTTCATTCAATATTATATCTGTTAGATTGATCCATGTTATGCATACAGGAACTTTGGTGGTTTTTGCCTTACTATTTACTATTCCATTATATGAACAGACTATGATTTATATACCCATTTTATTATTGGTAGATATGTGCATTATTTTCATTTCAGACTTAGGAATACAGGTGTTCTGAACCTTTTGGGGCACACTGATTTTTTTGTTTGGCTTTCTTTAATTTTGACCCACTTGCATTAATTTATCTCTCTGGCTTCTAGCTCCTGGATCATAAAGTAAGTGTTAATTATCTGTTGAAATATCTGCCCAACTGTTTTCTAAATTGTTTACCAATCAATGTACACTTCCACCATCAATGTGTGACAGCTACACATTACTCTGCTTATAACCAATGCCTAGAATTTGCTATAGACTAAGTGTTTGTATTCCCCTCCAACAATTCATATATTTGCTCTCCAATCTTCTATATGATGATGTTTGGAGATGGGGCTTTTGGGGGGTAATTATGTTATATGGGAAGCCTTAATCATGGGTTAATGTCCTTTTAATAAGAGTGGGTTTAGAAATGAAGGAAGTACCACTCACTACTACTATTAGTGACTCAACTGCAAGCTTTTTGCCTGTTCCCCAGAACTTATAATCTACATGTCTAGAAGTCTTACTTCCAAGGTGAGGAATGCTTCTACCAGGAGATGCAACAATTTGGTTTACCTGGAAGTTAATGCTGATACTTAGAATTTGGGAATCCTCATGCACCTGAATGAACAGTTGAAGAAGACACTGTTGAAGAAGACATAACACGGTTAAATCTCTTTCTTTGTGTTAATAGGGTTGATTGATACAGACTGCCAAAAAGATTAGACTTCTGGTCCACAATGGAGATAAGGAAGAGTACATCTACAATACAAAAGGTCCCTCAATACTAATGCATCTCTTAGAATAACCATATCCTGTTATTAAGGTCAATGAAAAAGGACAACACCACTCTAATTTGGGCAGGACTACTATGGCTCAGATCCCTGAGGAATTAGGGTTTGGCTCACACAACTAAGTTAAGAGCCACCAGTGGCTAAGATGTTTGCTGAAGGTCAAGGGAATACAGAATCAATAGTTAAAGATGGTAGTATAAGTGACAGCTGTAACCACATAACTAACTATGTAATCAAGGTGTGTGTGATCTCAAATATCTTTGTATTCTTTCTTCTCATTTCCTTGTATGTCATGTAACAGAATATGCTGACTTTGTGTTCTAGTATGAAAGTATATAGTTAGTTTTGCATCATAGTATAGAAGTTATGAGACATCAAGAAGGGTTACTATCACTCCAGGACTTTATCATCACTTCTTGGGGAGGGTTTGGTGTGTTTGGGGTTAGCTATATCATGTTAGGAAGAGATTTAACTGTGTTATGTCTTTATTTGGAGAGTAGGTATGGTGTAAGGACATGAAGATGAGTGCTAATTTAACAAGGGTGAATGTGTGATTTTTAGTATTATGTGTCAACTCAACTAAGCCACAGGATGCCCAGATATCTGTTGAAACATTATTTCTGGTTATATCTTGAAGACTGTTTCTGGAAGGCATAGCATTTGGATTGGTGGACTGAATAAAACAGAAGGCTCTCTCCGGTGTGGCTGATCATTATCTCATCTGTTAATGGCCTGTAAAGAAGAAAAGTGAAGGACATTCTCTGCCCACTGTATTAGCTGATAGAAATGTCTTCTCTGCCCTCAGTTCTTTAACTTCTCAAGACCTCAGATGTGGATTAGAACTTACAACATTACCCTTGTCACTTTCAGACCTTAAAAAAGTACTATCAGCTTTCTGGGTTTTCCAAACGGTAGATGGTAGATTCCGGAACTTAGTCTCCACAATCACTTGATCCCGTATTTTATAATAAATCTCTTTGTACATACAGATTTCTAGGCTATTTCTTCCAAAGATATATGTGATATATCTGTATCTGGAACTATATTTATTTTCTGTTGTATTTCTTTATTCTTTTGTTTCTATTTCTTTGGAAAGTTCTTTACAATACAAAATCACATTCTTTTAACTTCAGCCACTGCTGTAGTTACCTATATATTGACAGTATATTATGGTTATCATTTGCTTTTTTTGAATGAGTGATGGTGTTAAACACTTTTACATATGTTTAACAGCCACATATACTTTCATTGTCTAATCAGCATTTTCATGTCTGTTGTTTATTTTAAAATATTTTCTATCATTATATAATTGATTTACTACTTATTTATGGAGACAAGATTTTTTTGTTGTTGTTGGACATACTATTGAAAATATCTACTATCATTCTGTGACTTGTTCTTTTTCACTCACAATGGTCCCTTCTGATGAACAAAAGTGCTCAGTTTAATCATGAAATTTTCATATGTCAGTCTTTTATGAGTTTAGTGTTTTTGTGCCTTGCTTACTTATTCACATCAAATTTATTTAAAAATTATTTTTTTGGAAAGTTTATTGTCTTTCAGGATAAGTCTATGATCCACCTTGTATTAATTCTTATAAATTATGTTAATAAATGATCAACTATTTTTTCATCATTAGCTAGCTAAATTAAAATAATGTTGATGTTAACAATTGGTTCTTAGGGAACATGTGAAGCCAAAAGTTATTGAAATATTAGTTATGCTATCTTCTTTTAGCTACTTCACATTCTCTCATTTACATTACTAGCTAATAATTTACTAACTACTCTATATCCTATATATTAGTTAACCAAGTGATTTTGGTTTCAAAAGGAAACAGATCAAAATAAAATTTAAGGGACAGTATAGAATGAACTAAGAACAAACAATGAGGATTATGAATAAAATGGAGGACAGAAATGGTATCTGGACTGAAGGGTCCCTGTTATTGACCCTTGAAGTTGTCATTCCATTGTCATGGCAAAGCCTATGCATAACCTTGGACAGGAGGATCACTTGAGTGACCTGGGGACTCCCGCCAAGATACGAAGCATTACTGACTTCTGTTACTGTGCTGGTACATATTGATTAGTGGTATCTGAACCCAGCTACTGAATTATTGCTTCCTTGTGGAAACTCTCTATTGAAGTTCTGGACCAGTTGTTCCCCAAGTTAATGCCACCAATGGGGAATGAGGAAGAATATTTATACTTGCTAATAAATTCAACATGATTAAGGCCTTAGTGAGTCTTCAAAATATTGGTGCACATTTTTTTCTATTGCAAGTTTGGCATGGTTCACAGACTCAAAATTACTGCTTTCGTTTCAGTAATCAATATTGATTTGACTACATTTCTTCAGGTTTATGTTACTGTCTTGCATGGGACTGAAACATTAATGTAGTTTACATAAAACTCTATTTTCTTGTTTCTGGAATCTTATCGAAGAAATTATACAGTGTTATGGGCAGATAATTTTCCTTATATTGAAAAGAATTAACTTTTTTTTTCATTTACTTTAATGTAGCTGGGTGGTTAATTTGTAGCACATTGGTCAAAAAAAACCACAGCAGGAAGCTTTAGACTCTTACTGAAATATGTAAATTACAGTGATAATCTTTGCATTAAAAGTGATAAAATAAACATAATGGGTCCAAACCCACAGTTTTTATTCTGAGAAAAATTAAAAAAGGAAGAGGAAGAAGAAGAACTTTATGAATAAAAATGAAAATGTTCAACTAAATTGAATAGGGCTGTTTTCATACAATATATTCCTTCAGTTATTCTTAGAACTCTCCTATGAAAACACAGAAAAAAGAGTCATAATAAGCTGGCGTTATTCCTGGACTTGAGGTTTCGCCTATCATTAATAGAAATTTCAACTTAACAAATATCATGTGCATATTAATGTATAATATACTAGAAGTTTCTTTCTCCTTTATAAAAAAAAGAAAACATATATGGCCTTTTGTATTATAGGGGAGTGGATGTCTACATGTGAATATTTCCTTCTCTGTGGCTTGTTACCTTATGTGAAGTTCAATACCTACAAGGTGTTTTTGAAGTAAGGTTTCTCCTATGTCTTCATCAGATCTCTGTTGAAAAGTAAGCATTTAGGGTAAAAGGAGAAATAAGAACACTTGAAATCATTATTGTTTAATGATAATAATAAAATACAATAAGCATTTGGAAAAATCCCCTTTTTAAATTGGGAGCCTGGTCTTGCAAAAAAGATGGAGGTGTCCTAATTGTGTATAGAAAAAAAAAGACAGGGAGTCAGATGTATAAACTATTTTCCAGGTATGACTACAATGAGGGAGTGTGCAGATGTGCACAGGCCAGGGAAGGGAGCTTGATTAATCTCATGACATACCATCCCTCTATGGATAGCTTTATCTTGACCTTGCCCTATCTGTGACCTTGTTGTCAACAGCCCCCCACCCCCCCCCCAAAAAAAAAAACAAAAAACAAAAAAACACCGCAACAAAAAACTAACAACAGTAGCAATAGCAATATTGGAAGTTTTAGAGCACTTACTATATATTTTTGAAACTGAACTGAAAGTCTTTTCATGATTTATCTCAACTTACAAAAACAGGTGGGGATATAAAAAAGAAATTACAGGACTAGTGGCATAAAGCCAAAATTTCCCAAAGAAAACATTATTTTACTATAACTGACATTTACTGGCCAAATTATCACACTCTGTAGAAGCCAGTATTGTTAATATTTCACATGCACTATTTTATAAGCACTATTAAAATTCTACATGCTCAAAAGGAAGCATGCTTAAAATTTTTTGCAGTTCCAGTCCAACTTCTGCCTCAATAATGGTTCTTTGCATATTATTGTGCTCAAAAACAAAAGAAAATTAGAGAAGAGAATCCAGGGTGAATTTTCTTCCTTTTATATTTAGTAAAGTGTATTTTGAAACTTTGTTCTGGTGCTCCAAAAGTAAATGGTTTCTCCTTTTAATGAGAATTCCAGCACAGCTAGAGTGAGTTTAAGCCATGTTGCTTTGCTGGTTGTTTATGGCTGGTGTCTGTTCTGAATGTGTGTGTGTGTGCTCTGATTGGTTGGCACTTATTGTGCCAGTTGTTATATACAGTATTTTGAATAACACCCCAGAGAATAACTGACAGAAAACTTGGAAGTAATTGTCACCTCATCCAAAAATCCAATTATGTAGGAACTTGTATTGTAGTTGTGGGAAAGCTGTTACATGTACCCAATATGAGTAGCAGCTGCCCACTTTGCTATTGCTCTCTAGAGAAATAACAGCTCAAGGATGCCCAAACTCTTAGGAGAATAAATTGAAATACTTATCAAGCTTTCCACACACAGTACTTGCTGATAGTGGCCATGTTTAAACACGTTGGGGTACATACAAATATATTTTTTTCAATTATTTTGTAGTATTCACATTTTATTACAAAGCAACAATTACTACACACTTAAGAGATAAGAATCTCAGACTCTAAGTCTTTTTTTACATCAGTCCAACAAAATAGTCAAAAGAAATTCTCTGACAGAGGGGAAGATGGCGGCGAGGGGAGTGCATTGCCCCCGTGTGCTGCGTCACTGTGTGGGAGTATGACAAGTCAGGACGGCTAAAGGCTATATTGTTAGGAATTTCCAGCAATAGTGGGGTGCTCCGGAACCTGGAGGAAGGATTTCCATCGCACGAGGATCGGCTTCAGGGACTCAAACGCGAGAGGTTTGTCGCACGGAGGGTAACACTGCTTATTCAGCAAATCGCCCCGCGGCTAGAGTCTGCAGCGCGCGCTGGGAAACGAGGAGATAGCGACACAGGGATACAGCACTGCAGTTTCTGCCAGCCGTGCAAGCACCGTACTCAGGGCTGAATTCTGGGTTCGAGACGGGGGAAGGAAGTGGTCCATTTCGGTTCTCCACACCGGTCAGACCACAGAGGAGGCCAGCGGCCACCATGTTGGAGAGCTGACGTCACCATCCCTGTTTTCAACTGACCGCAGCTCATTCAGCCATAGAACAGGTAATTTCAGGCTGCCATTCGCCTGCGGCTTGCGGACAGATTGCTCGGGCTCAGTGCCTGGGTGCTTCTTAGAGCCTGCTCTTATCGGAGCGTGCACCGAGTGCGGGGTGGCCGAGTTCCAGCTCCCGGAACTGCCCTGGCCCAGGGCTGGGGAGCCCGCAGAGGCTGCTTCTTGGAGCTTGCTCTTATCAGAGCATACACCGAGCACGGAGCGGCCGAGTTCCGGCCCTCGGAACTGCCCTGGCCCAGGGCTAGGAGCCCGCGGAAACTGCTTCTCGGTCCGGGTCCTGCTGAGGGCCGGTCAGGACTCACCCGTTGCTTTGGTTGCCTGGCAAGGGAAACAAAATGCTGCCATTCGCATAGGATACCAACATGGCAGAGATCTGATGTCATCAGAAAGCGGCGGAGGAGAGAACTTCATCAATACCAGTGGCGACAGAAACAGTTGGTCTCCTGGTAGGGGGGGTGAGGCACAGACACCCGAGTCTCTCTCGATTTGTCGTCGAGCCAGAGGGGAGGAGCCGGGCCGCCGCCAGCACCCGGAGCAGGCCCAGCGGCTCTCCGGCGTGGTGATCGCGTGACCCCAATTGGAGAGGGGGCGGAGCGGAGCCTCCACCCGCGCCCGCAAGGTGGGCAGACCCGCGACCCACTGGTATACGGGCGTGGTAGGAGGGGCAGGGCAGATCCGCCGCCCGCGCCGGCAAGGTAAGCAGACCTGTGACAGACTGGCGGGTCAGGCCCAGCGGCCTGCCAGTGTGGTACACAGGTCACCCCAAATGGAGTAGGGGCAGAGCAGATCCTTCGCCCGCGCCCGGATCAGGCCCTGCCGGTGTGGTGGTCACGTGACCCCAATTGGAGTGGGGGCGGAGCGGAACCGCCACCCGTGCCCGCAGGATGAGCAGACCTGTGACCAACCTGCAGATCAGGCCCAGCTGTCCGCAGGCGTGGTAGGAGGGGCAGGGCAGATCCGCCGCCCGTGCCTGCAAGGTAGGCAGACCTGCGACAGACCGCCGGATCAGGCCCAGGAGCCTGCCGGCGTGGTACACACATCACCCCAATTGGAGTAGGGGCAGAGCAGAGTCGCTGCCCGTGCCAGGAACAGGCCCAGCGACCTGCCGGCGGGGTATTCACGACACCACAATTGGAGTAGGGGCAGAGCAGAGCCACCACCCGTGCCCGAAAGGTGGGCAGACCTGCGACCGACCAGCGGGACAGGCCCAGTGGCCTGCCGGCGTGGTACACTCGTCACCCCAATTGGAGTAGGGGCAGAACAGAGCCGCCGCCAGCGCCCAGAACAGGCGCAGTGACCTGCCGGCGTGGTAGTCACGACACCCCAATTGGAATAAGGAGAGAGCAGAGCCGCCGCCCGCGCCTGCAAGAAACGCAAGCAGTATGAAAAGACAAGGAAAGAAAGGACCACAAGCAATGCAGGTCAACGCAACTTTAGAAGAGGTAACAGCTGCAGCAGATGGAATGTCAGATAAAGAATTCAGGATATACATGCTTCAGATGATCTGGAGTATCAAGGAAGACATTAAACAGCAAAATCAGACAATGAAAGATCACTTTGACAATGAATTACGCAAACAAATCCAGGAAGCAAAGGATCAACTATACAGGGAGATAGAGGTTATAAAAAACAAACAAACAGAAATCCTAGAAATGCAGGAAGCAATAAACCAACTTAAAAACTCAATGGAGAATACTACCAGCAGAGTAGAACACTTAGAAGATAGAACATCAGACAATGAAGACAAAGTATTTCAACTGGAAAAGAACATAGACAGCTCAGCAAGACTGTTAAGAAACCATGAGCAGAACATCCAAGAAATATGGGATAACATTAAGAGACCAAACTTAAGAGTCATTGGGATACAGGAAGGTACAGAACTCCAAACCAAAGGAATGAGCAGTCTATTCAATGAAATAATACGAGAAAACTTCCCAGACTTGAAGAATGAGACAGAATCCCAAATCCTAGAAGCCTACAGGACGCCAAATGTGCAAAATCATAAGAGATCCACACCTAGACACATTATAATGAAGATGCCCAACATACAGAATAAGGAGAGAATTTTAAAAGCTACAAGAGAAAGGAAGCAGATTACATTTAGGGGTAAGCCAATCAGGATAACAGCTGATCTTTCAACACAGACTCTGAAAGCTAGAAGATCCTGGAATAACATATTTCAAACACTGAAAGAAAATGGGTTCCACCAAGAATTGTGTATCCAGCGAAATTAAGCTTCAGGATGGAGGATGAAATTAAAACCTTCCACGATAAACAAAAGTTTAAAGAATTCGCAGCTAGAAAACCATCTCTTCAAAACATCCTCGCCAAAGCATTACAGAAAGAGGAAATGGAAAATAACAATGAAAACCAACAGTGGGAGGTAGGACAGTAAAGGGGGGGGAAATAATCAAAGAGGAAAACAAACAATGTTTAGTAACAGAAATAAACAAATACGGCTGGAAGAACAACCCATATCTCAATAATAACCCTAAATGTTAATGGCTTAAACTCACCAATTAAGAGACACAGGCTAGTAGAATGGATCACAAAACAAGACCCAACAATATGCTGCCTACAGGAGACGCATTTGATAGGAAAAGACATACATAGGCTGAAGGTGAAAGGTTGGGAAAAATCATATCACACATATGGACTTCGGAAACAAGCAGGCGTGTCCATACTCATATCAAATAAAATAGATTTCAAGCCAAAGTTAATCAAAAGAGATAAAGAGGGACACTACATACTGCTTAAGGGAACCATACACCAACAAGACATAACAATCATAAATATTTATGCCCCAAACAATGGTGCAGCTATGTTCGTCAAACAAACTCTTCTCAAGTTCAAGAGTCTAATAGACCACCACACCATAATCATGGGAGACTTCAACACACCTCTCTCGCCACTGGACAGATCTTCCAAACAAAAGTTGAATAAGGAAACTATAGAACTCAATAACACTATTAATAACCTAGACCTAATTGACATATATAGAGTATACCACCCAACATCAAGCAGTTACACTTTTTTCTCAGCAGCACATGGATCCTTCTCAGAAATAGATCATATATTGTGTCACAGGGCAACTCTTAGACAATATAAAGGAGTAGAGATAATACCATGCATCTTATCTGATCATAATGGAATGAAACTGAAAATCAACCATAAAAGAAGGAAGGAAACAGCATACATCACTTGGAGAATGAACAATAGGTTACTGAATGATCAATGGGTTATAGAAGACATCAAGGAGGAAATTAAAAAATTCTTAGAGATAAATGAAAACACAGACACAACATATCGGAATCTATGGGACACATTGAAAGCAGTTCTAAGAGGAAAATTCATTGCTTGGAGTTCATTCCTTAAAAAAAGAAAAAACCAACAAATAAATGATCTCATACTTCATCTCAAAATCCTTGAAAAAGAAGAGCAAAACAACAGCAAAAGAAGTAGAAGGCAAGAAATAATTAAAATCAGAGCTGAAATTAATGAAATCGAAACAAAAGAAACAATTGAAAAAATTGACAAAACTAAAAGTTGGTTCTTTGAAAAAATAAACAAAATCGACAGACCCTTAGCGATGCTAGCGAAGAGAAGAAGAGAGAGAACTCAAATTACTAGCATACGGGATGAAAAAGGCAATATCACAACAGACACTTCAGAAATACAGAAGATAATCAAAAACTATTTTGAATCCTTATACTCCAATAAATTAGAAGATAGTGAAGGCATAGATAAATTTCTTAAGTCATATGATCTGCCCAGATTGAGTCAGGAGGATATAGACAACCTAAACAGACCAATATCAATTGAGGAAATAGAAGACACCATCAAAAGACTACCAACTAAGAAAAGCCCAGGTCCGGATGGGTATACAGCAGAATTTTACAAAACCTTTAAAGAAGAACTAATACCAATACTTTTCAAGCTACTTCAGGAAATAGAAAAGGAGGGAGAACTTCCAAATACATTCTGTGAGGCCAACATCACCCTGATACCTAAACCAGACAAAGACACTTCAAAGAAAGAAAACTACAGACCAATATCTCTAATGAACCTAGATGCAAAAATCCTCAATAAAATTCTGGCGAATCGGATACAAAAACATATCAAAAAAATTGTACACCATGATCAAGTAGGATTCATCCCTGGGATGCAAGGCTGGTTCAATATACGGAAATCAATAAATGTTATTCACCACATCAATAGACTTAAAAATAAGAACCATATGATCATCTCGATAGATGCGGAAAAAGCATTCGACAAAGTACAGCATCCCTTTATGTTCAAAACTCTAGAAAAACTAGGGATAACAGGAACATACCTCAATATTGCAAAAGCAATCTATGCTAAGCCTCAGGCTAGCATCATTCTGAATGGAGAAAAATTGAAGGCATTCCCTCTAAAATCTGGAACAAGACAGGGATGCCCTCTCTCTCCACTTCTCTTCAACATAGTTCTCGAAACACTGGCCAGAGCAATTAGACAGACGAAAGAAATTAAACACATAAAAATAGGAAAAGAAGAACTTAAATTATCACTATTTGCAGGTGACATGATTCTATACCTAGCAGACCCAAAAGGCTCTACAAAGAAACTATTAGAGCTAATAAATGAATTCAGCAAAGTGGCAGGATATAAAATCAACACGCATAAATCAAAGGCATTCCTGTATATCAGCGACAAATCCTCTGAAATGGAAATGAGGACAACCACTCCATTCACAATATCTTCAAAAAAAATAAAATACTTGGGAATCAACCTAACAAAAGAGGTGAAAGACTTATACAATGAAAACTACAGAACCCTAAAGAGAGAAATAGAAGAAGATCTTAGAAGATGGAAAAATATACCTGTTCATGGATAGGCAGAACTAACATCATCAAAATGGCCATATTACCAAAAGTTCTCTATAGGTTTAATGCAATGCCAATCAAAATCCCAACGGCATTTCTTGTAGAAATAGAGAAAGCAATCATGAAATTCATATGGAAAAATAAAAGACCCAGAATAGCAAAAACAATGCTAAGCAGGAAGTGTGAATCAGGCGGTATAGCGATACCAGACTTCAAACTATACTACAGAGCAATAGTAACAAAAACAGCATGGTACTGGTACCAAAACAGGCGGGTGGACCAATGGTACAGAATAGAGGACACAGAAACCAATCCACAAAACTACAACTATCTTATATTTGATAAAGGGGCTAAAAGCATGCAATGGAGGAAGGATAGCATCTTCAACAAATGGTGCTGGGAAAACTGGAAATCCATATGCAGCAAAATGAAACTGAATCCCTTTCTCTCGCCATGCACAAAAGTTAATTCAAAATGGATCAAGGAGCTTGATATCAAATCAGAGACGTGCCGTCTGATAGAAGAAAAAGTTGGCTACGATCTACAGTCGGTGGGGTCGGGCTCCAAATTCCTCAATAGGACACCCATAGCACAAATTTAATAACTAGAATCAACAAATGGGACTTACTCAAACTAAACAGTTTTTTCTCAGCAAAAGAAACAATTAGAGAGGTAAATAGGGAGCCTACACCCCGGGAACAAATCTTTACTCCTCACACTTCAGATAGAGCCCTAATATCCAGAGTATACAAAGAACTCAAAAAATTAGACAATAAGAGAACAAATAACCCAATCAACAAATGGGCCAAGGACCTGAACAGACACTTCTCAGAGGAGGACATACAGTCAATCAACAAGTACATGAAAAAATGCTCACCATCTCTAGCAGTCAGAGAAATGCAAATCAAAACCACCCTAAGATACCATCTCACTCCAGTAAGATTGGCAGCCATTAGGAAGTCAAACAACAACAAGTGCTGGCGAGGATGTGGGGAAAAGGGTACACTTGTACATTGCTGGTGGGACTGCAGATTGGTGCAGCCAATTTGGAAAGCAGTATGGAGATTTCTTGGAAAGCTGGGAATGGAGCCACCATTTGACCCAGCTATTCCCCTTCTTGGTCTATTCCCTAAAGACCTAAAAAGAGCATGCTACAGGGACACTGCTACATCGATGTTCATAGCAGCACAGTTCACAATAGCAAGACTGTGGAACCAACCTAGATGCCCTTCAACAGATGAATGGATAAAAAAATGTGGCATTTATACACAATGGAGTATTACTCTGCATTAAAAAATGACAAAATCATAGAATTTACAGGGAAATGGATGGCATTAGAGCAGATTATGCTAAGTGAAGCTAGCCAATCCCTAAAAAACAAATGCCAAATGTCTTCTTTGATATAAGGAAAGTAACTAAGAACAGAGTAGTAGAAGAGCAGGAGAAGAAGATTAACATTTAACAGGGATGAGAGGTGGGAGGGAAAGGGAGAGAGAAGGTAAATTGCACGGTAATGGAAGGAGACCCTCAGGGTTATACAGTGGAGGGGGTAGAGAGAGAGGAGGGGAGGGGAGGGGAGAGGTGGGGAGGGGGGAGGGTGGAGGATGGGAAAGGCAGCGGAGCACAACAGACACTAGTATGGCAATTTGTAAATCAATGGATGTGTAACTGATGTGATTCTGCAATCTGTGTATGGGGTGAAGGTGGGAGTTCATAACCCACTTGAATCAAAGTGTGGAATATGATATGTCAAGAAATTTGTAATGTTTTGAACAACCCACAATAAAAAATTAAAAAAAAAAAAAACTTAAAAAAAAAAAAAGGACTGGGAGAGTGCATAACCTCCTTTTCATCTTTCAGGTCATCAGGTGACATTACGGACTGTGTGGAACTCAATTTCTACTAGCAAACACGCTTGAATTTTTCTCAGATTTTTACAATGGGAATATGCAAATATTTCACAAGTTTCAACTAATAAAATGATTCTGTTTTCAATAGTTTACATGATAACTGAAACTTATTTAACATTTAAAAAAGAAACAATTATTGTATGTGATTTAAAGTAAATAGTAATGAAGGTTTATTTTGTAGTGTTCTCTTCTAGGACACTCTTAAACCAAAGTGGCAAATTAGAAGCCTCAGGCAAACTCCACCAAATCCACCTCACCATTTGTTTTTATAAATAAGTAGTATCAGAATACCAACTCACAAATATGCTACTGGATTGTGTGACAGTTTTCATGCCCCAACAGCACCATTAACCTAATTGCTACAAGGACCACATGACTGGCATAGCCAAAACTATTTATAATCTGGCCCTTGCAGAAAAACAAAATTGTGCTGACCCCTGATTTAAATGATATCTGGTATTGAATTCAGTGATTTTACAAAAGTTAACGATATGCAATCACATATTTCTTTACACTGAAATACAATAAAAGCAGAAGAGTACTCCATATGTTTATCAAATAAAATTTGGTAAAACAATCTCATGTTTCTACTCTCTTAGGTAACAGGCAGAGCTGTCATTAAACACAGCATCAAGAAACACTGTCAACAGCCTGTTGCCATTTTGGTAACATAGTTCAAATGGGTATTAGTGATAAAAATGACTTTAAAAACCTGAATTTTTAATAATTTCTTTACATTATAAATAAAATGCATGAGGACAAATTTCAGTTCAGAAAGGGTACTGTTGTGTGCGTTAATAAAACTAATCTCCAATAAAACTTCATGGAAACATGCTTGCTACTGATTATGTTTTTATCATGTAAATTTACTGTATATGATAGTATTATGGCTGGATATACACATCCACAGAGAAATGCTTACTGTAATTAAGCAATTTAATACAGTCATCACCTTCTCTAATTACTGCTTCATTTTTTCTGGCAAGAGCACCTAAAATTCACTCTCTTAGAAAATTTTCAATATGTAATATAATTTTATTAATTATAGTCCTCCTACCTGTGGAATATATCTCTCCATTTCCTCCCCTTCCCTATCACTGATGCACACTATTGTACTATCCATTTCTACATATTTGACTTTGTTTCTTTTTCTTTCATTTTTTAAAAGATTCTACATATAAATGATTTTATACAGTGTTTTTATTTCTGAATCTGGCTTATTTTACTTACCCTAAGGTCCTTCAGGTTCATCTATGTTACTATTTTTTAATCCATTGTTATCTATCAGTTATCTAAATTACAGTGATTTCTTGTCCTGTAAATGGTTTGGTCACAGCCAAGTATCATCCATACTATTGACTGGATATTTTAGTAAACTTACCACTTGTTCAAGAATACATACTAATGATATTTCAATATATTGATATTTTACATGAAAATTGACAGACTTACCATATAGACAAAACTAAAACAATTAAAAAAAATAAAAGGCTTCTATTGAATTCTAATTGCTTATTGTCCTCAAAGCTTCTCTTTGTTTCAAACAGAAATCAGTAATGTTAGGGAAATATTAAGAGGTAATGCCCAAGATTTTTTTCTTTGTTTGTTTGTTGGTTGGTTGTTTGGTTTTTTGTTTGTTTGTTTGTTTTTGTTTTTTGTTTTTTTGAGGCTATGATGAATGGGCTAGTTTTCTTAATTTCTTTCATTGGATTCATTTCTGATGTGTTGGAATGCATTTGATTACGGATGTTGATTGTATCCTGCTATTTTGTTCAATTCATTAATTAGTTATAGAAGTTTTCTGGTGGAATGTTTTTGATCTTCTAAATTTAGAATCATGTCATCAGTAATAGTTGCCGCAGTCTGGCTGGGCAAAATAACCGGGGGTGACAAGCAAGTTGTGAAGATTGATACAGCGGGAGCCGCTTCTCTGCCGGACAGCAGAGGTATATATACTTAACTAATTACACACAGCTAAACTTAATTAACATAATCTAGATACAGCAGTCAGTCATTAAGGAATCCTCATCATCTTAATGGCTCGCTGGCATTACTTAACAAACCACTCCTCCTGGCAAGCTGCCAGGCGCCATCTTGACTTGTTTACATCCCCAACAAATAGTGATAGTTTGAGTTCTTTTTTTCCTATTCATATCCCTTTAATTTCTTTTGTCTAATTGCTCTGGCTAGAGTTTCCAGGACTATTTTGAGTAGAGGTGATGAAAGAGGGCATCCTTGCCTTGTTCTTGTCTTTAGAGATAATGCTTTCAATTTTTATCTGTTTAGAATGATGTTGATCTTGGGGTTTGGCATAAATAGCTTTTCCAATGTTGAGGTATGTTCCTACTATCCATAGTTTTTCTAGTGTTTTGAACATGAATGGATGCTGTATTTTGTCAACTGATTTTTTCTACATCTATTGAGATGATTATATGATTCTTGTCTTTCCGTCTATGGATGTGATGAATTATATTTATTGAGTGCCATATGTTGTACCAACCTTGCATCCCTAGGATGAACCCCACTTGATCATGGTGCACTATCATTTTAAAATGTTTTTGCATGGGATTTACCAAAATTTTATTCATAATTTTTTAATCTATGTTTCAACAGGAATATTGATCTGAAATATTCTTTCCTTGATGTGTCTTTTGCTTTTGGTATCAGGGTGATACTAACCTTATAGAATGAGGGTTCCCTCCTTTTCTATTTCATGCAATGATTTGAGGAGTATTGGTGTTAATCCTCCTTTGAAAGTCTTGTAGAACTCAGCTGAGACTAAATCTGATCCTGGCTTTTTTTGATTGATAGGTTTTTTATGGCATATTCTATTCATTGCTTGAAACTGATCTGTTTAAATTGTATATGTCCTCCTGATTCAGTTTGGGTAGGTCATATGACTCTAGAAATTTGTTTATGTCTTTGAGATTTTTCTATTATATTGGGGTATAAATTTTCAAAATAGTTTCTGATTATCTTCTGTATTTCAGAAGTGTCTGTTGTGATATGTCCTTTTTCATCATAAATTTTAGTAATATGAATTTTCTCTTTCTCTTCTTTAGTGTGGCTAAGGGTTATCAATTTTATTTACTTTTTCAAGGAACCAGCTTTTTGTTTTGTCAAGTTTTTGAATTTTTGTTGTTGTTGTTTCAATTTTACTGATTTCAGCTCTGATTTTAATTATTTCCTATCTTCTACTGCATTTGGTGTTGATTTATTCTTTTCCTAGGGCTTTGAGATGTAATATTAGGTCATTTATTTGTTGACTTTCTGTTTTTTCAAAAAGCTCAATATGATGAACTTTCTTCTTAACATTGCCTTCATAACATCCCAGAGATTTTGATATGTTGTATCAGTGTTCTCATTTACATCTAAGTAAGTATGTTTTTAAATTTCATCTCTGATTTCTTCTGTTATCCATTCATCATTCAATAGCATATTATTTAGCCTCCAGGATTTGGAGTAGCTTTTATTGTTTGTTTTATCCTTGATTTCTAATTTCATTCCATTATGATCTGATGGAATGCTAGGTATTGTCTCTATTATTTTTGTATTTGCTAAGAGTTGCTTTGTGGCCTAAGATATGGTCTGTTGCCGCGTCCGGCCAAGGGAGCCGAGTCCGGCGAGGGACGGCGAGGTTAAAAGACACACAGGACACCAAGGTTCTTCATCCAGGAGTCAATAATCTTTATTGCTAACACACCTTTTTTTATACCCCAAGCAGCAGAAGTGGAAAACTACCCAAAAGCAGGAGGGAGGGGGGAGAAATTTAGTTTCAACATCTATTATTGTCAGGTACCGAAACCTCCCTTAACAATAAGTCCATCAGACCAGAAAAGGTCAAGGCATTCCCGTGGGATACATATGTCTCAGACGGATAAGCAGGAACAGAAAAACCGCAAGTTCGCCATGGCCTTGTGAGCTGGCCACACTGGCATGCAGAACAAACTAGTGGAGGTAGGGCTCCAGGGGCCAAGGTGGACCTGTTGCCAACAGTCTGTTTTAGAGAAGGATCCATATGCTGCTGAGAAGAAAGTGTATTTGCTCCATGATGGATGAAATATTCTATATATGTTTGATAAGTCTAAGTTATTAATTGTATTATTTAGTTCTATAGTTTGTTTAGTTTTTTTTTTTTTTTGAAGATCTATTCAGTAGTGAGAGAGTTGTGTTAAAGGTACCCAGTATTATTGTGTTGTGGTCTATATGATTCTTGAAATTGAGAAGGGTTTGCTTGTTGTACATAGATGCTCCATGGTTTGGGGCATAAATATTTATGATCATTAAGTCTTCTTGATGTCTAGTCCCCTTAAGCAGTATGAATTTTCCTTCTTTGTCTCTTGTGACTAAATTTGGCTTGAAGTTCACTTTATCTGATATGAAGGTGGAAACCCTTGCTTGTTTGCAGTCCCTGAGAGTTTTTTCCCATCCTTTCACCTCCAATCTGTGGATGTCTTTTCCTATGAGGAGAGTCTCTTGGAGACAGCACATTGTTGGGTCTTGTTTTTAAATCCAATCTGCTAGGCTGTGTCTTTTGATTAATGAGTTTAGGCCATTAACATTCAGAGATATGTTTTGCATTTCTTGTCATTTTGGTTTATTTCTTGTTTTTAATTTGACCTGGTTTGTCCTTTGATTGTCTTTTCCTTTAGTGTAGTTCCTCCCTTTGTTGGTTTTCACTTTTTTTTTCCCATTTCCTCCTCATGGAACATTTTGCTGAGAATATTCTATAGTGCAGGCTTTCTAGTTATGGATTCTTTTACCTTTTGTTTATCCTGGAAGGTTTTTTTTCACCTTCAAATATGAAGCTCAGTTTTTCAGGATATAAAATTCTTGGTTGGCATTCATTTTCTTTCAGAAGTTGCTATATTTTGTTCCAGCACCTCCTAGCTTTGAAGTTCTGGGTTGAGAAATCAGTTGAGATCTGAATTGGCTTCTGCCTATATGTAATCTGATACTTTTCTCTTGAGGTCTTTAAAATGCTATCCTTATTTTGTATGCTAGGCATTTTCATTATAATGTGACTTGGTGTGGGTCTGTTGTAAATTTGTTTTGGGGGGTCCTGTAAGCCTCTTGTATTTAATTTTCCATTTCATTCTTCAGCTTTGGGATATTTCTAATGTTATTTCATCAAGATTGTGCATTCCTTTGGTTTGTATCTCAGCACCTTCTTCCATCCTGAAAAATCTTAAATTTAGTAACAACTAAATTTATCATGTTATCCCATAATTCTTGGAAGTTCTGTTCATGGTTCTTTACCATCTTCTCTGTGTGGTCAACTTTATTTTTAAGATTGTAAGATACATAAGCCAATCCCCCAAAACTAAAGGTCAAATGTTTTCTCTGATATGCAAGTGCTAATTCACAGTAGAGGGAGGGGCTAGGGAAAACTAGAGGTACTTTAGGCAGAGGAGAGTGAAGGGATGTATGGGATTAAGAAGAATGATAGAATGAATCAGACATTGTTACTCCATGTACATATATGATTATATGACCGGTGTGATTCTAAATCATGTACAACCAGAAGAATGAGAAGTTATACTCCATTTATGTACGATGTGTCAAAATGCATTCTACTGTCATATGTACAACATTATAACAAATTAAGAAAAATAATGATGTGATGAACATCATTATCCAAAGTACATGTATAAAGACACAAATTGGTGTGTACATACTTTATATACAACCGGAGATATGAAATTTTTTTGTGCTGTATATGTGTAATGAGAATTGTAATGCAGTCCACTGTTTTTATTTTTTAAAATCAATTAAAAAATTAAAAAAATAAAGAAAAATAATAAAATGAAATAAATAAGAAAAGAGGTAATGCTCAATGGAGACTTTAGTTTTTAAAAACACATACAACAACAGGGCTAAATACGATAGCACTTTATGTATTTAGTGTTCTTTCAGTTTATTACCTGGAATAGTTTTAAAAAATAATCATTTTTTCTTAGTCCATGCTATGATTTGGATGTGAGGTGTCCCCCAAAAGCTCATGTGTGAGACAGTATAATTCAGAGGAGAAATGATTGGGTTGTGACAGTCTTAACCCAATCAGTGAATTAATCCCCTGATAGAGATTAACTGAGTGGTAATTGAAGTGGTAGGGTGTGGCTGGAGGAGGTGGAAATTGGGTGCATGGTGTTGGGGTATATATTTGTATCTGGCAACTGGAGACCCCTCTCTCTGCTTTCTGATTTTCAGGTGAGCTGCTTCCCTCTGCCACACTCTTCCACTATGATTTCAGCCTCACCTGGTGCTCCTGGGAAATGGAACTAGTGATCTATGGACTGAGACCTCTGAATCTGTGAGCCCTTAAATAAACTAGTCCTCCCCACAGTTATTTTGGTTAGGTCTTTAAGTCACAGCAGTGAAAAAGCTGACTAAATCAGTCATCTGTTTATACAAAAGTCATATTCCTATGATTATGATACCCCAGTTGGTTACTGTGGAAATTATAATGATATTAGAAACTGATTAAGACTTCCTAATGAGTCAAGCTATAGGACCAGGTTAAATATACAAGCAATAAAAGTAATGTGTTTTCACGCAAAGTCTTGAGAATTATTGAAGAACAAAGGGAAAGGGTAACAAGGAAATGGAAAGATACAAACAAAAATAATGAGCAATTATATTCTGCCTACCAGTGTTCCCCTGCAGTTTCAATCAATGTTTCTCCTTCTGCTTTCTGTTCTAAATAATTGTACTTGTTCTGGTAAATACATCCAGCATGATCCAAAACAGCTGTGACTACTTTCCTGTGACTAATTAATTAATTTTTACCCTTTTTATTTTACTACTTTATTGTTTTTATAATATTCTACATAAGCTTTTACTGGGCCAATCTTGCAGTACCCAAATGATTACAAGAGAGAAATTTTCTATGGAGTTCAAATATATTAAAGAGTCTCATCTCTGAACAAATACTCCAGAAAAGAGGAGGCATGCATAGTGGGACATTGTGTGACTTAGGCAGATTTCCAAGCCTCAGATCTACACTCTGTAAAATGGGCATAATTTTTTTTTCACCTGTTGCATAGAGCTGTTGTGGAATTAAATGAGACAATAAATGTGTCAAATAGTTAGAACAATGTTCACCAAGTGCTCAGTGCACAGCACATGTCATCTATTATAGAAGTAAACTTGGAAATTGCATGTTTATTCAAACAATGCAGCAACCACCAAAATACTTCAATAACCCCTCTCTAGGTTATTTAAAAAATAGAAACAGCTGTGCATTTAACAATTACATATCACAGTTTTAAAATACTCATAAGACCAACTTTTCTCTGCAGTGTTGAAGTTGAGTGCTGTTGCCTGTTTCTTGAAATCAAATCCACTTGGGAGGAGAGCTGCTTGGCAAAAAAACAGAATCTCCCCCTTGAACCTTCTGTCACCACAGTGATGAGGCAAAACGCACAAGGAAAGCAGACCCCATGCAGGTACTGACAAGAAGCCTGGTCACCAGTTGAAGTCCTATAACAAATGCCTCTCAGTTGAATACAGGTGAACTTTTTAGAAGAAACCTTGAGTTATATAAATCTCTCCTGAAGACAGTTATTGGAATTAAGTCTACTGAAACCAACTGCACTCTATTTGCACAGCCATGCTAATAAATTCTGGCACGTATAAAACATATTGACAAATATTCTTAACTAAAACTAATCTGTAGGAAATTATCACCACCTTTGAGAAGACTGTAAGTATGGAGCCTTCATTGTCCACCTTCAGGGCTTCTTCTCACAGATCCAGAGTCTATGAAAGTCTTCATTATTATAGAAAACCAAAATCTTGCTAGGCCAACTTCATATTCAAAACCTATTGATATTTTTTACATATAAGATAAAACTTGATCTTCATAGCATACATACAAGGCTTTTTCTCATCTCCACCTTGTCTTTGTACCACACACCCATTTCTCAGTGCTCTTCTCCCACCCTGATCACTGCCCCATACTAAAAGGCTCTTCCTCTGAGGATCCATAGTAAGAACCACTGAGCTTAATTAATTTTGTACTTATCTGAGGTTACATCAGACTTACTTCTATTTCAGAGAAGACAATTTTTTGCTTGCTAAATTATACTTAATAAGCATTTATTCAGTAAAACAATTTCAGTTTTCATATTATTTTCTTAGTCATGAGGTATTTTCCAATAATCTGCCTAAGATTTTCTTTTAAAAATTTAAATGTTTTTCTTGCAGTTTGCCATTTAAGGAAATGTAGAATTAAATCAAGAAACATTGCACAGGTTTTTCACATAGTGAAAGATATTGCAGAGAGACAATATGTTGTTGTCTTTTTATAACCATTCATAGCACCTATCATAGAAATTTGCATATTAGTAGATGTATAATACATTTTTGAATAACAAGTGTGCTTAGAGAATTTCTTTTTTTTTAATCTTCAATATTTATTTTATTTTTAAGTTAATTTTTTATTTATATATGACAGCAGAATGCATTACAATTCTTATTACACATATAGAGCACAATTTTTCATATCTCTGGCTGTATACAAAGTGTATTCACACCAATTCATGTCTTCATACCTGTGCTTTGGATAGTAATGTCCATCACATTCCACCATCATTTCTAACCACATGCCCCCTCTCTTCCCCTCCTACCCCTCTGCCCTATCTAGAGTTCTTCTATGTCTCCCATGCTCCCCCTCCCTAATCCACTATGAATCAGTCTCCTTCTATCAGAGAAAACATTTGGCATTTTGTTTTTGGGGATTGGCTAACTTCACTTAGAATTATCTTCTCTAACTCCATACATTTACTTGCAAATGCCATGATTTAATTCTCTTTTATTGCTGAGTAATATTCCATTGTGTATATATGCCACATTCTTTTTATCCATTCATCTATTGAAGGGCATGTAGGTTGGTTCCACAGTTTAGCTATTGTGAATTGTGCTGCTATAAACATTGATGTGGCTGTGTCCCTGTAGTATGCTGTTTTTAAGTCCTTTGGGTATAGACCAAGGAGAGGGATAGCTGGGTCAAATGGTGGTTCCATTCCCAATTGTCCAAGAAATCTCCATACTGCTTTCCATATTGGCTGCACCAATCTGCAGTTCCACCAGCAAGGTATGATTGTATCTTTTTCCCCACATCCTCACCAACATTTATTGTTGTTTATATTCATAATAGCTACCATTCTGACTGGAGTGAGATGAAAAGAGAGTAATTTTGATTTGCATTTCTCTAATTGCTTGTGATGATGAACATTTTTTCATATATTTGTTGATTGATTGTATATCATCTTCTGAGAAGTATCTGTTCAGGTCCTTGGCCCATTTATTGATTGGGTTATTTTATTTTTATTTATTTTTTGGTGCTTAGCTTTTTGAGTTCTTTATATACTCTAGAGATTAGTGCTGTATCTGATGTGTGAAGGGTAAAGATTTTCTCCCAAGATGTAGGTTCTCTATTCACCTCACTGATTGTTTCTTTTGCTGAGAAGAAACGTTTCCATCCCATTTATTGATTCTTGATTTTAATTCTTGCACCAAAGGTGTCTTATTAAGGAAGTTGGGGCCTAATCCCCCATGATGGAGATTAGGGCCTAGTTTTTCTTCTATTAGATGCAGGGTCTCTGGTTTTATTCCTAAGTCCTTGATCCATTCTTTCTTTAGGGTTCTGTAATTTTCATTATATAGATCTTTCACCTCTTTTGTTAAGTTGATTCCCAAGTATTTTGTTTATTTTTGAGGCTATTGTAAATGCGGTAGTTTTCCTCATTTCCCTTTCTAAGGATTTGTCACTGATATACAGAAATGCATTTGATTTATGAGTGTTGATTTTATATCCTGCTACTTTGCTGAAGTTTTCTGGTGGAATTTTTTGGGTCTTCTAAGTAAAGAATCATATCATCAGCAAATAGTGCCAATTTGAGTTCTTCTCCTATGTGTATGCCTTTAATTTCTTTCGTCTAATTGCTCTGGCCAGTGTTTCAAGAACTATGTTAAATAGAAGTGCTGAAAGAGGGTATCCCTGTCTTGTTCTAATTCTTAGAGGGAATGCCTTCAATTTTTCTCCATTTAGAATGACGTTGGCCTGGGGTTTAGCATAGATAGCTTTTATGATGTTGAGATGTGTTCCTGTTACCCCTAATATTTCTAGTGTTTTGAACATTAAGGGGTGCATTGTCTTTTTGATATGATTTTGTATTTGATTTTTCAGAATTTTGTTGAGAATTTTTGTATCTATGTTAGAGACATTGGTATGAAGTTTCTTTTCTTTTTTTCTTTTTCTTTCTTTTTTTTTTTTTTTTTTTTTTTGATGTGTCTTTGTCTCATTTGGGAATCAGGGTGATATTGTCCTCATAGAATGAGTTTGGAAGTGCTCCATCTTTTTCAATTTTCTGGAATAAATGAAAGAGTATTGGTATTAGTTCTTCTTTAACAGACTTGTAGAACTCAGCTGTGTGTCTATCCTGTCCTGAGCTTTTCTTGATTGGTAGACTTCTGATGGCATCTTCTACTTAGTCACTTCAAATTGATCTGTTTACATTGTGTATATCATCCTCATTCAATATGAGCAAATTATATGCCTCTAGAAATTTGTCAACGCCTTTGATATTTTCTATTTTATTGGAGTACAAGTTTTTAAAAATAATTTCTAATTATCTTCTGTATTTCTATAGTGTCTGTTGTGATATTTCCTTTTTCATCATGTATATTAGTAATTTGAGTTTTCTCTCTCCTTTTCTTCATTAGCATGGCTAAGGATCTGTCAATTTTATTTACTTTTTCAAAGGGCCAACTTTTTGTTCTGTCAATTTTTTTCTTTTGTTTCAATTTCATTGATTTCAGCTCTGATTTTAATTATTTCCTGCCTTCTACTGCTTTTGGTGTTGATTTGTTCTTCTTTTTCTAGAGCTTTGAGATATAGTGTTAAGTCATTTATTTGTTGACTTTTTCTTCTTTTAAGAAATGAACTCCATGCAATGAACTTTCCTCTTAGAATGGCTTTCATAGTGTCCCTGAGATTTTGATATGTTATATCTGTGTTCTCATTCACCTCTAAAAAATTTTTAATCTCCGCATTGATGCCTTCTGCAACCCATTGTTCATTCAGTAGCATATTATTTAGTCTCCAAGTGTTGGAGTAGCTTTTATTTCTTATTTTATCATTGATTTCTAACTTCACTTCATTATGATCTGATAGAATGCAGGGTAGTATCTCTACTTTTTTATATTTGATATGATTTGCTTTGTGGCATAATCTATGGTCTATTTTAGAGAAGGATCCATGTGCTGCTGAGAAGAAAGTGCATTTGCTTGCTGAAGTATGAAATATTCTATATATGTCAGTTAAGTCTAAGTTATTGATTGTGTTATTGAGTTCTATAGTTTCTTTGTTCAACTTTTGTTTGGAAAATCTATCCAATGGTGCAAAGGGTGTGTTAAAGTCACACAAAATTATTGTGTTGTGGTCTACTTGCACTTGAATTTGAGAAGAGTTTGATGAATGTAGATGCTCCCTTGTTTGGGGCATATATATTTATAATTGTTAAGTCTTGTTGGTGTATAATTCCCTTGAACAGTATTTCCTTCTTTATACTTTTTGATTGACTTTAGCTTGAAGTATAGTTTATTTGATATGAGGATGGAAACCCCTGCTTGCTTCTGTAGTCCATGTGAGTGGTATGATTTGTCCCAACCCTTCACTTTTAGTCTGTAATGTCTTTTGTTATGAGATAAGTCTCTTAGAGGCAGCATATTGTTGGTATTTTTTTTATCCAATCTGCTAGTCTATGTCTTTTAACTGGTGAGTTTAGGCCATTAACATTCAGGGTTATTATTGAGACATGATTTGTATTACCAGCTATTTTTGTTTATTTTTGGTATTTAACGTGATTTGATTTCTCCTCGGATTAGATTTTCCTTTAGTGTAATACCTCCTTCTGCAGATTTTCATCATTGTTTTTCATTTCCTCTGTGTGGAATACTTTGCTGAGGATGTTCTGCAGTGTAGGCTTTCTAGTTGTAAATTCTTTTAACTTTTGTTTTCTGATATTATCTCATTGAAGATATTGTGCATTGCTTTGGTTTGAAACTCTGTGCCTTCCTCTATCCTAATAACTCTTAGATCTGGTCTTTTGATGCTGTCCAATGTTCTGTTCATGGTTTCTTACTATCTTCACTGTGTGATCAACTTTATTTTCCAGATTGTATACTTTGTCTTCATTATCTGATATTCTTTCTTCCAAGTCATCTAGTCTGTTGGTTATGCTTTCTATTGAGTTTTTTATTTGGTTTATTGTATCCTTCATTTCAAAGATTTCTGACTGGTTATTTTTCAGAGTCTCTATCTCTTTCTTGGAGTAATTTTTTGCTACCTGTATTTGTTCTCTTATTTCTTTGTTGAGGTGATCAATTTTTGCCTGTATTTGCTCATTTAGGTCATTCTTTAATTCACAGATCGTTTTAATTATGATTCTTCTGAACTCCTTCTCTGACATTTCATCAACTTCACTGTACATGGGTTCTATTACTATAGTATCCTGGTTTGTTTGGGGCACTTTCCTCCTTTGTTTTTTCAGTTGTCTATGTGTCTTCCTTTCTTGCAGGGTGCATCTGAGATATTACAGTTTCTACCCTATATTGTAGTACCCATGCAGATTGTCTGTACCTCACCTTTTTTAAAAAATTTGTTATTGTTGGTTGTTCAAAACATTACAAATTTCTTGACATATCATATTCCACACTTTGATTCAAGTGGGTTATGAACTCCCACTTTCACCCCATACACAGATTGCAGAATCACATCAGTTACACATCCGTTGATTTACATATTGCCATACTAGTGTCTGTTGTGCTCCGCTGTATTTCCCATCCTCCACCAACCCCCCTCCCCTCCTCTCCCCTCTCCTCCCCTCCTCTCTCTCTACCCCCTCCACTGTACAACCCTGAGGGTCTCCTTCCATTTCCATGCAATTTCCCTTCTCTCTCCCTTTCCCTCCCACCTCTCATCCCTGTTTAATGTTAATCTTCTTCTCCTGCTCTTCGTCCCTACTCTGTTCTTAGTTACTCTCCTTATATCAAAGAAGACATTTGGCATTTGTTTTTTAGGGATTGGCTAGCTTCACTTAGCATAATCTGCTCTAATGCCATCCATTTTCCTGTAAATTCTAAGATTTTGTCATTTTTTAACACAGAGTAATACTCCATTGTGTATAAATGCCACATTTTTTTTTTATCCATTCGTCTATTGAAGGGCATCTAGGTTGGTTCCACAGTCTCGCTATTGTGAACTGTGCTGCTATGAACATCGATGTAGCAGTGTCCCTGTAGCATGCTCTTTTTAGGTCTTTAGGGAATAGACCAAGAAGGGGAATAGCTGGGTCAAATGGTGGCTCCATTCCCAGCTTTCCAAGAAATCTCCATACTGCTTTCCAAATTGGCTGCACCAATTTGCAGTCCCACCAGCTATGTACAAGTGTACCCTTTTCCCCACATCCTCGCCAGCACTTGTTGTTGTTTGACTTCTTAATGGCTGCCAATCTTACTGGAGTGAGATGGTATCTTAGGGTGGTTTTGATTTGCATTTCTCTGACAGCTAGAGATGGTGAGCATTTTTTCATGTACTTGTTGATTGACTGTATGTCCTCCTCTGAGAAGTGTCTGTTCAGGTCCTTGGCCCATTTGTTGATTGGGTTGTTTGTTCTCTTATTGTCTAATTTTTTGAGTTCTTTGTATACTCTGGATATTAGGGCTCTATCTGAAGTGTGAGGAGTAAGATTTGTTCCCAGGATGTAGGCTCCCTATTTACCTCTCTTATTGTTTCTTTTGCTGAGAAAAAACTTTTTAGTTTGAGTAAGTCCCATTTGTTGATTCTAGTTATTAACTTTTGTGCTATGGGTGTCCTATTGAGGAATTTGGAGCCCGACCTCACCGAATGTACATCGTAGCCAACTTTTTCTTCTATCAGACGGTGTGTCTCTGATTTGATATCAAGCTCCTTGATCCATTTTGAATTAACTTTTGTGCATGGCGAGAGAAAGGGATTCAGTTTCATTTTGTTGCATATGGATTTCCAGTTTTCCCAGCACCATTTGTTGAAGATGCTATCCTTCCTCCATTGCATGCTTTTAGCCCCTTTATCAAATATAAGATAGTTGTAGTTTTGTGGATTGGTTTCTGTGTCCTCTATTCTGTACCATTGGTCCACCCGCCTGTTTTGGTACCAGTACCCTGCTGTTTTTGTTACTATTGCTCTGTAGTATAGTTTGAAGTCTGGTATCGCTATACCGCCTGATTCACACTTCCTGCTTAGCATTGTTTTTGCTATTCTGGGTCTTTTATTTTTCCATATGAATTTCATGATTGCTTTCTCTATTTCTACAAGAAATGCCGTTGGGATTTTGATTGGCATTGCATTAAACCTATAGAGAACTTTTGGTAATATGGCCATTTTGATGATGTTAGTTCTGCCTATCCATGAACAGGTATATTTTTCCATCTTCTAAGATCTTCTTCTATTTCTCTCTTTAGGGTTCTGTAGTTTTCATTGTATAAGTCTTTCACCTCTTTTGTTAGGTTGATTCCCAAGTATTTTATTTTTTTTGAAGATATTGTGAATGGAGTGGTTGTCCTCATTTCCATTTCAGAGGATTTGTCGCTGATATACAGGAATGCCTTTGATTTATGCGTGTTGATTTTATATCCTGCCACTTTGCTGAATTCATTTATTAGCTCTAATAGTTTCTTTGTAGAGCCTTTTGGGTCTGCTAGGTATAGAATCATGTCACCTGCAAATAGTGATAATTTAAGTTCTTCTTTTCCTATTTTTATGCCTTTAATTTCTTTCGTCTGTCTAATTGCTCTGGCCAGTGTTTCGAGAACTATGTTGAAGAGAAGTGGAGAGAGAGGGCATCCCTGTCTTGTTCCAGATTTTAGAGGGAATGCCTTCAATTTTTCTCCATTCAGAATGATGCTAGCCTGAGGCTTAGCATAGATTGCTTTTACAATATTGAGGTATGTTCCTGTTATCCCTAGTTTTTCTAGAGTTTTGAACATAAAGGGATGCTGTACTTTGTCGAATGCTTTTTCCGCATCTATCGAGATGATCATATGGTTCTTATTTTTAAGTCTATTGATGTGGTGAATAACATTTATTGATTTCCGTATATTGAACCAGCCTTGCATCCCAGGGATGCATCCCACTTGATCATGGTGCACAATTTTTTTGATATGTTTTTGTATCCGATTCGCCAGAATTTTATTGAGGATTTTTGCATCTAGGTTCATTAGAGATATTCGTCTGTAGTTTTTTTTTCTTTGAAGTGTCTTTGTCTGGTTTAGGTATCAGGGTGATGTTGGCCTCACAGAATGAATTTGGAAGTTCTCCCTCTTTTTCTATTTCCTGAAGTAGCTTGAAAAGTATTGGTATTAGTTCTTCTTTAAAGGTTTTGTAAAACTCTGCTGTATACCCATCCGGTCCTGGGCTTTTCTTAGTTGGTAGTCTTTTGATGGTTTCTTCTATTTCCTCAATTGATATTGGTCCGTGTAGGTTGTCTATATCCTCCTGACTCAATCTAGGCAGATCATATGACTTAAGAAATTTATCTATGCCTTCACTATCTTCTAATTTATTGGAGTATAAGGATTCAAAATAGTTTTTGATTATCTTCTGTATTTCTGAAGTGTCTGTTGTGATATTGCCTTTTTCATCCCGTATGCTAGTAATTTGAGTTCTCTCTCTTCTTCTCTTCGCTAGCATCGCTAAGGGTCTGTCGATTTTGTTTATTTTTTCAAAGAACCAACTTTTAGTTTTGTCAATTTTTTCAATTGTTTCTTTTGTTTCGATTTCATTAATTTCAGCTCTGATTTTCATTATTTCTTGCCTTCTACTTCTTTTGCTGTTGTTTTGCTCTTCTTTTTCAAGGATTTTGAGATGAAGTATGAGATCATTTATTTGTTGGTTTTTTCTTTTTTTAAGGAATGAACTCCAAGCAATGAATTTTCCTCTTAGAACTGCTTTCAATGTGTCCCATAGATTCCGATATGTTGTGTCTGTGTTTTCATTTATCTCTAAGAATTTTTTAATTTCCTCCTTGATGTCTTCTATAACCCATTGATCATTCAGTAACCTATTGTTCATTCTCCAAGTGATGTATGCTTTTTCCCTCCTTCTTTTATCGTTGATTTTCAGTTTCATTCCATTATGATCAGATAAGATGCATGGTATTATCTCTACTCCTTTATATTGTCTAAGAGTTGCCCTGTGACATAATATATGATCTATTTTTGAGAAGGATCCATGTGCTGCTGAGAAAAAAGTGTAACTGCTTGATGTTGGGTGGTATACTCTATATATGTCAATTAGGTCTAGGTTATTAATAGTGTTATTGAGTTCTATAGTTTCCTTATTCAACTTTTGTTTGGAAGATCTGTCCAGTGGCGAGAGAGGTGTGTTGAAGTCTCCCATGATTATGGTGTGGTGGTCTATTAGACTCTTGAACTTGAGAAGAGTTTGTTTGACGAACATAGCTGTACCATTGTTTGGGGCATAAATATTTATGATTGTTATGTCTTGTTGGTGTATGGTTCCCTTAAGCAGTATGTAGTGTCCCTCTTTATCCCTTTTGATTAACTTTGGCTTGAAATCTATTTTATTTGATATGAGTATGGACACGCCTGCTTGTTTCCGAAGTCCATATGTGTGATATGATTTTTCCCAACCTTTCACCTTCAGCCTATGTATGTCTTTTCCTATCAAATGCGTCTCCTGTAGGCAGCATATTGTTGGGTCTTGTTTTGTGATCCATTCTACTATCCTGTGTCTCTTAATTGGTGAGTTTAAGCCATTAACATTTAGGGTTATTATTGAGATATGGGTTGTTCTTCCAGCCATATTTGTTTATTTCTGTTACTAAACATTGTTTGTTTTCCTCTTTGATTATTTCCCCCCCCCCTTTACTGTCCTACCTCCCACTGTTGGTTTTCATTGTTATTTTCCATTTCCTCTTCCTGTAATGCTTTGGCGAGGATGTTTTGAAGAGATGGTTTTCTAGCTGCGAATTCTTTAAACTTTTGTTTATCGTGGAAGGTTTTAATTTCATCCTCCATCCTGAAGCTTAATTTCGCTGGATACACAATTCTTGGTGGAACCCATTTTCTTTCAGTGTTTGAAATATGTTATTCCAGGATCTTCTAGCTTTCAGAGTCTGTGTTGAAAGATCAGCTGTTATCCTGATTGGCTTACCCCTAAATGTAATCTGCTTCCTTTCTCTTGTAGCTTTTAAAATTCTCTCCTTATTCTGTATGTTGGGCATCTTCATTATAATGTGTCTAGGTGTGGATCTCTTATGATTTTGCACATTCGGCGTCCTGTAGGCTTCTAGGATTTGGGATTCTGTCTCATTCTTCAAGTCTGGGAAGTTTTCTCGTATTATTTCATTGAATAGACTGCTCATTCCTTTGGTTTGGAGTTCTGTACCTTCCTGTATCCCAATGACTCTTAAGTTTGGTCTCTTAATGTTATCCCATATTTCTTGGATGTTCTGCTCATGGTTTCTTAACAGTCTTGCTGAGCTGTCTATGTTCTTTTCCAGTTGAAATACTTTGTCTTCATTGTCTGATGTTCTATCTTCTAAGTGTTCTACTCTGCTGGTAGTATTCTCCATTGAGTTTTTATGTTGGTTTATTGCTTCCTGCATTTCTAGGATTTCTGATTGTTTGTTTTTTATAACCTCTATCTCCCTGTATAGTTGATCCTTTGCTTCCTGGATTTGTTTGCGTAATTCGTTGTCGAAGTGATCTTTCATTGTCTGATTTTGCTGTTTAATGTCTTCCTTGATACTCCAGATCATCTGAAGCATGTATATCCTGAATTCTTTATCTGACATTCCATCTGCTGCAGCTGTTACCTCTTCTAAAGTTGCGTTGACCTGCATTGCTTGTGGTCCTTTCTTTCCTTGTCTTTTCATACTGCTTGCGTATCTTTCCTGCAGGTGCGGGCGGCGGCTGTGCTCTCTCCTTATTCCAATTGGGGTGTCGTGGCTACCATGCCAGCAGGTCACTGGGCCTGTTCTGGGAGCTGGTGGCGGCTCTGTTCTGCCCCTACTCCAATTGGGGTGACGAGTGTACCACGCCGGCAGGCCACTGGGCCTGATCCGCTGGTCTGTTGCAGGTTTGCCTACCCTGCAGGCGCGGGCGGCAGCTCTACTCTGCCCCTACTCCAAATGGGGTGACGTGTTTGTCGTACCGGCAGGCCACTGGGCCTGTCCCGCTGGTCGGTCGGAGATCTGCCCACCTTTCGGGCACGGGTGGAGGCTCTGCTCTGCCCCTACTCCAATTGGGGTGTCGTGACTACCCCGCCTACAGGACGCTGGGCCTGTTCCTGGCAAGGGAGGCGACTCTGCTCTGTCACTACTCCAATTAGGGTGGTGTTTGTACCACGCCGGCAGGCTCCTGGGCCTGATCCGCCGGTCTGTTGTAGGTCTGCCTACCTTGAAGGCGCGGGCGGCGGATCTGCCCTGCCCCTCCTACCACGCCTGCGGACCCCTGGGCCTGATCTGCAGGTTGATCACTGGTCTGCTCACCCTGCGGGCACGGGTGGCGGTTCCGCTCCACCCCCACTCCAATTGGGGTCACGTGACCACCACACCGGCAGGGCCTGATCCGGGCGTGGGAGAAGGATCTGCTCTGTCCCTACTCCAGTTGGGGTGACGTGTGTACCACACTGGCAGGCCACTGGGCCTGACCTGCCAGGCTGTCACAGGTCTGTTTACCTTGCAAGCGCGAAGGGCGGCTCTGCCCTGCCCCTCCTACCACGCCCATGTACTACTGGGTCGTGGGTCTGCCCACCTGGCGGGTGTGGGTGGCGGCTCCGCTCCGCCCCCTCTCCAATTGGGGTCACGCGGTCACCACGCTGGCGAGCCGCTGGGCCTGCTCCGGGGGCCGGCGGCGGCCCGGCTGCTTCCCTCTGGCTCGAGGACAAATTGAGGAGACTCGGGTGACTGAGCCTCACCCCCCTTACCAGGAGACCAACTGCTTATGTCACCGCTGGTATTGATGAAGATCTCTCCTCCACCGCTTTCTGCTGACATCAGATCTCTGCCATGTTGGTATCCTATGCGAATGGCAGCATTTCGTTCCCCTTGCCGGGCAACCCAAGCAACGGGTGAGTCCTGACCAGCCCTCAGCAGGACCCGGACCGAGACGCAGTTTCCGCGGGCTCCTAGCCCCGGTCCAGGGAAGTTCCGGGAGCCGGTGTAAGCTCCTATAAGTGTAAGCTCCAAGAAACAGTCCCCGCGGGCTCAGTTCCGGGAGCCAGAATTCGGCTGCTTAGTGCTTGGTGTTTGCTCTGATAGTAGCAGGGTCCAAGAAGCAGCCTCCGCAGGCTCCGCAGCCCTGAGCCAGGGCGGTTCCGGAACTCGGCCGCCCCGCGCTCGGTGTTCACTCCGATAAGATCAGATTTTAAGAAGCACCCAGGCGCTGAACCCTAGCAATCTGTCTGCACGCCGCAGGCGAATTGCAGCCTGAAATTACCTGTTCTATGGCTGAATGAGCTGCGGTCAGTCGAAAACAGGTATGGTGACGTCAGTTTACCAACATGGTGGCTGCTGGCCTCCTCTGTGGTCTGACCGGTGTGGAGAACCGAGATGGACCGCTTCCTTCCCCCGTCTCGAACCCAGAATTCAGCCCTGAGTGCGGTGCTTGCGCGGCTGGCAGAAACTGCAGCCCCCAGTTCTTATTAACTCAGAAACCCTGGGACTCTTCCAGTCAGAAAATTGGGCAGCGTTTACTTTTTAAAGTGGCACAAATAATTTTCCTCCTTTCCTTTCTTGTGAAAAATTTTGAAAAACTCCAATATTAACACAATCTTAGATGATTTCATGAGAGTGCAATCCAGCATCAGAAATAAAACATGGTACACCTTGGCCTAAAGGTAGGAAAGGATCTGGTATCAACAAGAGGATGTTGTAGATGTCATGATTTTTCCTATATGCTATTGTTTATAGAAATTGTGACAAAGAGATGGAATCTTGTTAACAAACAGGGCTGGCATGCAGTACTGACTGAGCTGGAAAAAGGCTGAGAATACATCTTCCAGATGATTTCCTGAAGAGAGCTTATAACCCAGAGTGTCTGAGTCAGCTTAGATTCCTCAAACAAATATCATAAATTGTGTGGCTTGGCTTAAACAGGAATATATTACTCACAGTTCTGGGGGCTGGGACATCCACCATAACATGCCAGTTATGCTGCATCTAGTGAGGGCTCTTTCTGATGGATAGTCACCTGTACTCTGTTCTCATGTGTCCTTTCTTGTCTGCATAGAGAGAGAGAGATCATATCGCCTCTTTCTCTTAAAAAGTCCACTGATTCATATAAGGTTATCACCTTCTAACCTCATCTAAAACTACCTGCCTCACAAAGACCCACCTATAATTACTGTCCCATACTTCATCATGAATGTTGGGGAGGACAAAAATTCTGTCCATCACATACAGGAGGTGCAATGTTGGTTTTTAGTTAGAAGGCATAAAACCAGGGATGCTGTACCACTGAGCTAAGTCCCCAGCCTTACTCCCCACCCCACTTTTTTTTTTTTTAAATACCAGGGATTGAACCCAAGGGCACTTAACCTCTGAGCCTCTTTCCCAGCCCTTTTTATTTTTCATTTTGAGACAGGGTCTCACTAAGTTGCTAAGGACCTAGATAGTTTGCTGATTGGCCATGAACTTGTGATCCTTCTGCCTCAGCCTACTGAGTTGCTGCGATTATGATTGTGACCACTGTGTCCAGCACTGCTTGAACTTTCTAACCTAAGACAGTGGGGAGTCGTCATTAAGAATACTTTCACTTGTACCCTTCTTTTTAGTGAGAATGTGACAAATACAATTTATTATGTACTATTCTTGAAAATCTATTTCAGTTTTCTTGGCGGATTCTGTTACTTCTGTTAAGAATAATAAGTAAATATTAGTAGCCATATTTTTGAGTAGCAAGAAAGTCTCCATAGGCTAATTATTAGAATTAAATTAACATGAAAGCAACAAATCAATTAAATCTTAGCATGTGTACTTTAGCAAGAATCATGGCATAGTTTTCTCTACATATATTTTGTACTTTAAAGAAAGATACATTCCTTTACTATGGAAAACAAATATTTTTATTGTTATTTTGTTTGGAAGTATTAACCACATATTTTTTACCTCAACAGACCTATTTATTTTTGTATAGTGCTCTATTATAATAAAAGAGCACTGAATATTTTTTAATTATTTATTTATTCTAATTTGTTATACAAGACAGCAGAAAGCAATTCAATTCATATTATGCATATAGAGCACAATTTTTCAAGTCTCTTGTTATACACAAAGTAGATTCACACTGTTTGTGTCTTCATACATGTACTTAGGGTTTTTAATGCAAAGTTTTTTTTCAATTTATTTCATTGAGATTTTTAAATATATACATATAAGAGTTAATGAACTTTGAAACTTCTACTCTCTTCTTTTTTGCTGCTTCATTCTAAATGAACAAAGTGTAATTTTCAAAAGTACATGTTGAAATAATGATGAAAAGAGACTTCCTACCAGGATTGCTAATTTTAATAGAAATTAGTATTTAGTAAGTTACTCTAATTCCCTTTGTTGAAAATAAATTCATAAAGGACACATTCTTTTTTGTATATTTTTCTTTAAATATTTTGAATGAGGATTCAAAAGAGGAATTTATATTTTGTTCATTCAATAATGTTAGTCAAACTACTTCAGAAGAAAATGACTTTATTTCAGTCACTGATGTAGTCAGTTGTTTTAAGTAATTTGTTTGTATTGAATATCTTTATACAATTTTTGTAAAATTACTGTACTAAATTTGTTAATTCATGTTTCTATTTCTGGTCTGCTCATTTTGGGATTGCATATATATTTTTTAATATTATGATTTATGTACTATCTTATCTCATATAACCCAAAAGAGCTTATAAAATGCCAATTAATTTGTTCTCTGGTGAAAAGAAATAATTCATCAGTGACAGTAAACATTTTTGCAAGTTTTTCAATGTTATTCTCATTTACTGATTCATTGACTTCCCTGTACAGTATATAAAACTACCTATTTACTTGGAAAATCACTTAATTGATGGTTTCAACCTAGCACAAAGTTGTCATGGATACAATTTTGTACCATGACAAAATTATTCTCATTGTTTTAGTTAGGTTAACAGAGGTTTTGCTAGTTTGCTTATTCGGCTCATTTATTTATAAGGGCTAATCTGGGATCACGATGCCCTTATTTTTATGGTGGTATCATAGTAGAAATAAATCAGTTCTGTAATAAATTCAACAGCTCAATGGCACAACTAGAATTTCTATCCCTAAGTTGCTGCCATTATTTCTGGTGTATTCATTTTCTTTTGCTGCTGTAATAAATTCATATAAACTTAGTGACCCAACAAATTACACAAATTAGTCTTATAATTCTATAATTATAATTCTTATAATTCTAAGCTTGCCATGGGTTTCACTGGGATAAAATCAAGGTGTCAGCCTTCCTTTCTAGAGGAGCCAGGAGAGGCTTTTACTTCTTCAGTATTTAGAAACTACTCATGCATCAACTTGTGGCCTGTTTCTCCATCCTCAAAGCTAGCACTGGTGGGTCAAGTTCTTCCCACATAGCATCATTCAAACTTCCTTCTCCATAGTTTCCCAAGTTGAAGGACCTTTACTGATCAGATTGGGTCCTTCTAGATAATGCAGATTAATCAAAGTCTTTAACACAATTAAATCTAAAAGTCCCCTTTGCTTCGGAGGGTAATATGGTAATAGTGTCCAGTGAATGGATTAGGATATGGAGGATTCTCTGGGATCTTATTCTGTCTACCACATTTGGTTTATTTTGTCACTTATGTTTTCAGATTAAGATTAAATGGTACATCTTTTACAAGTAGATTAATGTACGTGAATCTGGTTCTTATTTGTGATTTATTTTCTTTAATATTTGTCAGATTTATCTTTTAATTGGTTTCTAGCATGTTCCAAAGAGTTGTTTAGTGTTTTCATGGCTGGCCAGGAATATATCTACATAAATTACTGCATTTGGACACAATTTGTATGAAATTATGAATATTTCCTGTTGATACACAGATTGTGTTGAAAGTATTTGTTTGCTTGATTTGACCATCAGTTTAATCAAACTAATTACTTTATTAGCTTAGTAAACAGTTTTATATTTGTGAAATATTTTATGATGCCATTTAACTTAAAGAAAAAATGAACAGAGCTTCAGATTATGAGCAAGAAAATACAAAATTTCTTTATCAGTTTGTACATACTCTAGAAAAAGATACTGTCACTGCTCTTAAAAATTTAGTAGTTTATTAAAAACTATTATTAAAGAAAAAGAAAAAAGGAAATCATACTATTTAAATTAAATAAAACATTTATAAAGATGTAATATAAATCCAAAATTCCTAAATTTCTATATGTGTTTCCATGAAATCAAAGTGTTCAAGAATCAAAGTTTTTGTTTTACATTAAAGGAACATTTCCTAAATTTGCCTTGGAAAATTAGATAAAACGTTATAATCATCCCTTTAAAGTGGCTTTTTAATCAAGACCTAGGCACTTTTTCAGTGTCATTGTATTATGATGCAAATTTTTGTTAATGTAGATTTTGTTCATGTGCTGAAGCAAATTTATTACTATTTTAGCTTCAAAAATGTTATGAATACATAGACAAATGAATGGTAGATAATAGATGTAGAGATGATAGAGTTTGATATCTGAGTGTTATGCAACTTTAACTTCTATTCTGTGAGTCATATGAGGTAATTATTGATCATTAACCTCATTATTATTAGTTTTTTAAAGTCATATTTACTTCACACAAATTCTTTCAATAATATTCTCAAAGTTTTGCATATTAACTATTAAAATATGAAAAGATCTTGTAGAATACAGAATGGTTTAGTCACAGGAAAAGATTTTTGTGGCTCTTCACATGTTTAAATATAAAATTATAATATAATCCTTACTGCTGTCTTAGGTACATACATAAAAGAACTGACAGGTATTTGAACAAGTACATGGTAACACATATTCATAGAAGCACTATTTACAATAGTTTTTTTTTTTTTAAGAGAAATTAGTTTCACTTTTTATTTATTTATTTTTATTTATTTTTTAGTTTTAGGTGGACACAATATCTTTATTTTGTTTTTATTGTGGTGCTGAGAATCGAACCCAGTGCCTCATGCATGCGAGTGTGATACCACTTGAGCCACATCCCCAGCCCAACAATAGTTTTAAAAATGTAGAAATAGCCCAAATTTCCACAACAGATGAATGGATAAACAAATCTTGACATATCCATAAAATATTTTTCAGACATAAAAAGGAATGAAGTCCTAATACACAGGATAAATATGGTGCATACTACACTAAGGATGAACCTCCAACTTATCATGCTAAGTGAACAATCAAATAATAAATGGTTACATATTTTATGATCCCATGTTTATTAAATATATATAACAGGTAAATCCATAAAGACAGACATAAATTGGTGGTTTCAAGAGGCTGACTGTAGCAGACTGAGAAGAAATTGATCCACAGGTGGCAGATTTCACTTTGTAGTGATGGAAATGTTTGGGAATTAGATATAAGTGGTAGTCAAGCAGGAATGCGATGCTTTCAGTTAACAACTGCAGAGATTCTCTACTTCCTATATCTTTCTCAACTACTGCCTAATCTTCATCAGAAGCAGGTTGATGCTCAGAAGTGGTCTCGATCCATTTTCCCACAGAGTGTGAATACTTTTCTTGTTACCCACATGTAGCACATATAGGTGTTCTGGTACATCAGCAGTAGCTGGAGGCTGAATGTAAGAGGAAATGGGAAGAAACTCATCTGTGGATATGGGGTTTTACTTTATAGTGGTATAAATGTTTTGGAACTAGATTCAAGTGGTAGTTGTACAACATTATAAATATTTTTCATGGCATTAAATGCCACCTTGGCTAGAGGGGATAGTGATACAGATGTTTTCTGCTTTCCAATTTTACATACAAGTGATAAATCTATAAAAAACTTCCGGAATTTGGAGATCCATTTCTAATCCAAGAGAAGAAGGCAATATGAACACTCTGATCACATTTTTTCTATATCCTGTGAATGCTGCCTTCAAGAAGCACTTTTAAAACAAAGAAAAAAAAATAAGATGTAACTGTTCTATTCTGGAACTTGAATCTTCTATGAGGCAAAGTGACATTTACTGATCATAAAAGAAATAGAGAATAGGAAGAAAAATGTAATAATCTAAACAGCGTTATTAGCCAGGTGTGGTACGCAACAACTGTAATCACAGCTGCTCAGGAGGCTGAGGCAGGAAGATCGTGAGAGTTCAAAGGTAGCCTCAGCAAAAGCAAGGCACTAAGTAACTCAGTGAGACCCTGTCTCTACATAAAATACAAAATAGGTCTGGGAATGTGGCTCAGTGTTTGAGTGCCCCTCAGGTCAAACCCCAGTAGCCACCCCCATCCCCTGGGGAAAAAAAAATCTTATTTTAAAACTAGTAACGCTTTGTATGTAGATGACGATATCCTAGGTTTAGGTTTTTAGAAATTTAATATAAATTAAATATATACTCTCAAAATCATTAAATTCTCAATCTACTGTTATACTTTATTTGGCAATGGGTGCCAAAAGCCAGAGGGTTAACTAGAGAAATAGTATATTTTGTTGAAAAATCTTCAGATAATATTTTTATGCAAGGACCCATTGTTGTGTTTATTTTTGACCAAACCAAATAGTTGAAGAATGTAATTTCATTAACACAACATCTCTGGTCTCAGCATAACACAGGATGGTCAGGCATCATGATTAATTACTTTAGGCATTTTTCAATACCTTAGTGACTATTGGTCAGAGGATCTGCAATAGATAGATTGCTTGCTAAAAATGTCACAAATTTTTCTCTTTCCAGTCTTTGCATATTCACATCAAGGCATTGCAGATATTCCTATCATGTGGAGTTTATTTCTTCTCCCTTTGAATATGGGTTATTCATGATACTTGCTTTGACCAACAGAACATTAGGAAAAATGAAACAAGCTTGGATTTGAAAACAACTTGCACAAAGGACTTGTTCTCTTGCTGTTCTTAGAATCCTTTGATACATGTAGACAAGCTTGGACTCACATGATAAATGGAAAGAGACCCTATTCACCTCAGCCTTTCCAGACAAGACCATCAAAAAACTCCTAGTCCCACCCAGTCCACCAGCTCACTGCAGATACTTGAACTAGTCTGAGATTAACCAAGACTGGCCTGGATTTCTTAAATCATATAGCTCAAATAGTCAACGTACAAAATCACGAGGTAAATTAGTAATTGTTTCAGGCTTTCATATTCTGGATCATTTGCATATACACTGCAAGTTAAGTAATAAATCTACTAATCTTTCAATTATACAACTTATTTACCATTGCATCTTAACTCTCTAAAGTAAAATACAATTAACATTGCTTCTTTTTTTGGAGGGGAGGGAGAATTTGTATATATCAGGTATATTTCCAAAAATGTCTACATTTCGAAAAAGATTTTCCAAGGTTTGTGTAATGGACTGAGTCTATGCTCTCAACATTCATGACTTATAGCCCTAACCACCAATGCAACTAAAATTAGAGAACAAACCCTTAGGGAGGTAATTAAAAATCCAAAGATAATATTATGGATATTCTTATAAGAAGACAGCAGTATGGACATGCACAGAGAAAAGACCATGTGATGACATAGCAAGAATTCAGCCATCTGTAATTCAAAAAGAGATATTCCAGGAGAAACCAAATTTGCTAATACCTTGATCTTGGAATTCCAGTCTCCAGAATTGTGAGAAAATAAAATTCCCTTGTTTACAACAAAATCCTCAGACTGCAATATTTTGTTAAGCAAGCCTTAGCATACTAATACAACTTCTATTATCATCTTCTTTTTGCAGATATGGCTACTAAGTCTTGAGAGGTATTTATATATCTGGTTCCCTGTAACAAAACTATATTCAAAGAGAGCTAAAATAATTTCAATGGTAAATCCAGGTTATTAACTGCCGCAGTCTGGCTGCAGCAAAATAACCGGGGGTTGATGAGCAACTTGTGTAGATTGTTACAGCAGGAGTGGGAGCCGTTTATTGTAGGACAGGAGGGGTATATATACATTCCACACAGTTTATCTTAATTAATATAAACTAGATACAGCAGTCAACCAATAAGGAATCTCCACACTTAATGGCTCGCTGGCTCACAAACCACTCCCTCTGGCAAAATGCCAGGCACCATCCTGACTTGTTTACAGACCCTAACATTTCCCCCTTTTGTTTAATTTAAATAATGACCATAGTGGTTTTTACACAAACACCATAAATAATCTGCTACAAGCAGAAGGGGAGGATACAAAATGCCACAATACCAAGCCAATTGATGGCTCCATGCAAGAAGCCCTTGGAAAAATTATAGCAATGACACCGTTAGCAAAGATACGAGTTACAATTTGTTGTAGATTACAGTTTGTTGTCTCAGTTCAGGTAAAGCGGTGTCTCAATACATTAACTCACAGTCCAGGTAAATCACATTCCAGGTAAGTTCACAGTCCAGGTAAGTTCTGCAGGCAGCTAGCTTGATCCCAAGTCTTGTCCGGTTCTCAGCCAAAGTTTCGTCCAGTTTTCAGCAAAACTGGAAATTTTTCCACCCTCGTCCTCACCGGCACTGGGATGAAGGCAGGAACTCCAGCAATGATCCTAAAGAAAATCCTGTAGTATTCCAGCAGGCACTAAGAAAACAACCTTTTGAACAATTTAGTACATTATCTCAAGGTTTTTTACATTTGAAATAAGCCTTAATAGTGCTCATTACTCATTAGCTTCCAGGTGTGGGAGAACTATTGTAGTTACTGGCCTTGGAAAAGATCAAACTTCAGGGACACAGGCTGTCTTCTGCCTGCAGGACAGCCCCAGATGGCCCTGGGGAGAGTCCAGGGAGTGTTCCGGTCTCAAACTGCCACTGGACACAGGGAGCAAGAGCCTGCGAGACTGTGCCTCCGGGTCAGGTTTGGATTTGGGTTCTCGCAGTTGCATCCAGCTCCCCGGGCGTGGGCAGGGAAGAGCTGGCTGCCACTGCTTGGAAGGTCCTTGCTGCGCCATGCAGGCTCACGCACGTGGCAGCTGCCGTGCCAATTCACGCACCCTCAGGTAACGAAAAGTATTCAGTAATAGCCTTTTGCTGCAACTGTTTTTCCTGATAATCCTTCTTCTTCTGAACTTTCTTTTTCTTTCTGACTAGAGTTCCTGAGCTTTTATCAACACATGCCCTAACTATTCTTGGTTCCACTGGGGTGGCTTCTTCCCCTAGTAATTTACTTAACACCCCTTCCATATTTTTGTCACAAAGACAATACAACATTTCAAGACAAAACAAGACACAAACATACTGTATCAATCTTCTCCATTTTCTCAAAATGGCCATTTTTCCTCTTGCCCTATCTGCCTAGGGACGAGCAGATTTGCTCCCATCCTATCTATGGACAGGCAGCTTTTTTTTTTTTTCGTCACTTAGCCCCGAGTGTCCCGGGGCTCCCCGGACGGGCCACCATCTGCCGCAGTCTGGTTGGGCACAAATCACGAGCCACTGAAGCAGGAACAAACTTTATTTTTGAACTCTACCAGCACACTTCACACTCGCTCCCGGGGAATTCTCCCAAATGCCATGTGGCTGGTCCAGGAACCAGCAGCCGGAAATATCTCCTCCGGAAATCCCTCCTCCTGCACTTCCCCAACCAATGGGAACTCTCTCAGGGAATCCCCAGGAATCCCCACGAGAACTCCAAAGTAGTGGGAGAACTCAAAAGTAGCAGCTGAGGAGGATAGTAATGCCTCCCCTGTCAACCAATACTGTTGGCAAAATGCCAGGGGCCATTCCAACTCGGCTATGGCTCTCAGCAATTAACAATATGGAGAAAACAAAGTAGGCTTTTATTTGACATTACCAATATTAGTATATTTGATCAAAATCCAAAAATGTAGAGAAAATGTTAAAAAAAAAAACATTGTTTGTCAAATAAAATAAAAGATAAAGCAGAAAACACACAAGTACAAATGACAATTAGAGAGAGATAACAAAGGAAAGAGAAAGTAGGTAGAGAAAAGAGACTGATAACCCATTTGGTTTCTTTTCTCACCTAATTGTTTTGTAATTATAGCTATTCTATATCATGCTTTCTACCATATCATGCTTGGTTATTTTCCCGTTGATACTGCCGGTTATTGATAACCAGTTCTGCTTCCTCACTTGTTGAAGTTTGAACATTAGAGAAGCACGCTGCAGCAAACATAACATAGATTTCTTCTCAGAGGGAGAAGGAGGCCATAGTGGGTATCCTGGTATCCCAAAAAGTGACAGCATTCTGTCTTTTTTTTTTTTTTTAATAAATCCTAGGCTTCTTTGTTCCATTGCTTTCTTCCCCTTTATCTTTCTCCTTCCTGTGTACATTGGTGACTAGGCCCCAGAGAAGCTCAGAGGGATGGCCAAAAGGTGAGAAGCAGATGGGCTGGAGGGGCCAAGGTAGAGTGATCTCTGCAGGAAGAGGGCCCAGGGCACTTTAATTAACAATTTTATAACTTCCTGTAGGGAGCAACAATCCCTGGGACAAGTCACCTTAGCAAGAGGTTGCAGCAGGGGCAGGTTATCTAGATAAGGGTGGAGGAAGGACTCTGACGGCATTAGCATTTCAATCCTTCAGAGGCTGTACTCTAATTGGACTCTCTCCTTGATCCAATCTGACCCAATTTAGCTATCTATACTGATTGCCTGTTTTAATTCTGGCTTCATCATCATGTTTGGTTATGTTTGGTGATATTTCTGTTAAATATTTATATTTCTTTTCTTTAAGTGAATGAATTAGTAGAAGGTGGCTTCCTTTAACCTGGTGTCTTGATTTGCCTATCTATGTGGGGTTACCCTTGGAAAAATATTACCACAGACAAAAGTAGATCCACTTGCTGATAACAAAATTCAAGTAAAGGAACTATCCTTTTCACCAAATCAAACATTTCTCAAAAGCAATTAATGATTAATTAAAAGTAGTGAAAACACATTTAATAATCTTTGGTAATGATTTTGAACATGCACTTGGATTGATTAAAAACTAAATAATGAGGATGACTAAAACTCCTGCATTCATCAATAACTAAACTGTTTTTAAAGTTAAATACTAAATATTTTTACATTTAGCATTGTGCCCTTAAGTACAATTTGGGTTTAATAGATTCTGGGTTTATACACCTAAATATTTTAGTTTTAATGTGGGATTACCTGAGAATTTTGTTAACATCTACTTTAACAATTATGAGGTAGATTAAAAAAAATACTCTAAGATTTTCACATTTCTATTCTACATACCTCTTTAAACACATTAGTCTTAAAGTTCACAACACTTTTTGGAATAGTTCACTTTTGTATTTTGAACAGCATTTAGATTAAATATAATGTATATATTATAGCATTAAATGTCCCATAGTATCACATTTGTTATATTCTCTTAATCTCTTTTATGAGACAAAAACAGTGTCTATCCCATTTAAGCTCTATATAGGTTAATATTTTTGAAATACTTTTTGTTTGGATTAAGGACTATGCTCACCAACTGTTTCAAATTGTTTTGAACCATGTGTGAATATTTGACTTCTTTTTTACAGATTTTCAGCAGTGGGAATTTTCATTCTTTTAAAAGTCATAAGGTGTAGTCACCCCCACAGTCAGGGTGCAGATTGTTTCAAACTACCAAGAAAGTCTGTTTACAAGCACTACTAAAGTAGCACCATCCTTCACCAAATCCAACTCCTGGAAACTTCTGTCTGATGAATTCTTCATCCCTGTTATTTATTTACTTTTTTTCAAGAACTCCATGAAGTCATTCATATGTAGATTTTTAAAAATATGCATAAAAATGTTATGTCCTTCAGTTCAGAGAAGTTGCTGTTTGCATGAATAATTTATTTTTTCTATTGCTCAGTTATTTTCCATTGTATGGATGTACCATGGTTTTTGTTTTTGTTTTTTTTAATTAGTACCTCCACTCATAAAAGCACATTTTGTTGGCTTCTAGTTTGGAATATTATAAAGAAAGCTGCTAAGAACATTGTATAAAGATTTTCATATCCATAAAACTCTTTTTTTTTTTTAATTCTGGGATTAAACACTCAAGAGTGTGATTACCGGGTTTTATGATGAGGATGTTTAACATTTTATGAATCTGCCAAACTATTTTCCAAGGGGACTGTACCATTTTACATTTCTGGCAGAAAAGTTTGAGAGATCTAGTTACAGATGGGTGGTATTTTAAGTAACGTAAAATACAAAATTCCTTCTTTCTGAATTCTTGGACAAAAGAAACTTGGTTATAACATATATCTGGGAAAAAATTGCTCAACTGAATGCTAATACTGAGAAAGAAAATAGCATATGATTCACTCTAATGCAAAATTTCCTTTCCTGAAATGATTGAGCATGCAAATTGATGTTAGATTTGGCTGTTTGGGGATTTATACATTATTTTTTATATTAATTGGACTACATTCTTATTTCTGTTCAAAGTAAACAACAGATTTTATTGTGTGAAATTTACCCTAAATAAAACAAAATTCTTAGTGTCTTCAAAGATTCCTGCAATATGGTCATTCATTAACAATATGGGGACTGGGGACTCAATCTGGGAGAGGAAGCATTAGCAAGATTTGGAATGTAATACAATCTCAGCGGCCAAATAAGAGTTACTTTAAAATAGCTCCTATTTAAGGAATCCATGTGTTCTTGAGAAACAAGACAATGACATATTGTGTTAGCTTCACAGTGAAAAAAAGATGATCCCTGGGAACATCTTCATTGCAGTAAAAGGCAGCTACATTCATTCTTCCAGAGATTCACTTTAAAGTATAAAACTAATTTATTCCTAAATTGATTGGCAGTGTAAGTAATGTAATTTTTACTTTTTTGAATCTTAGTTAATTATAAAACCATAAGCAAAAAGAATTTAAAAAAATGGTGAGATAACCCAATCAAGTAACCCAATCAAGTAACCCTTTATTTTTAGTGTCATTTTTATAATAATTAATGGGATCAAAGATCGCAACTATATATTGTTATTGAAGCCAGAATTAGACAGGCAGTCAGTGTAGATAGGTAAATCGAGTCAGGTCGGGTCAAGGAGGCCAATTTTGAGTGAGTCTGGGATGGTGGAGACTGCCCCTTGAGGGATCTTATCAAGAACCTGCTCCTGCTCCAACCTGTTGCCAAGGTAACCTGTCCCAGGAATTTCCCCTTCCTACAGAGAGCTATAAGGCTGTTAATGTGTCCTTGTCTACTCCATCCTGCCCTTCTCCCTTCAGCCCACCTGTTTCCTACCTTTTGGCCATCCCACCAAGCAGTTCCTGAGTCTAGTCATTTTCACAGGAAGGAGAAAGATTAGGGGGGAAAGGCAGGAGAACAAAGGAAGCCTAGGACATACAAAAAGGGCAGAACATCTCTCTTCTGGGGATACCAGGATACCAGCCATGGCCCTCTTCTCCCTCGTGGGAGAAGTCTATGTTACCCCTTTTTAAAGAAACCCTGCTTCATCTGCTTGCCTCGGCGTGCTTCTCTAATGTTCAAACTTCAACATGTGGGGAAGCAGGACTCATCACCAATAACCGTCGCTATCATTATGGTGCATTGAAAAAGCCTTAAGCAAAGGATGATTATCCCTCATACAGAAACCATTTATTTTTAAAACATCTCCTCTGTAGCTCCATGTATTTTTCTATATGTATCTTCTTTTGCCAACTAAAAACAAAAGCAACAGAAAATGGAACTACTTGCATTCAAAGTAAGCCATCATATATACCTGTGACATTTTTCTCCTGTGGAATGATGATAGACTACAAAAACCATTGTCAAGCATAGATTAGAACAGGCATTGTGGAGAGAGGAGAAAATAGAACATGCCCTCACTGATCACAGAGGTATGGAGTGCTTAGTTGGAGCCACAGGGGTGTGGCTGGCCTTGACTGGATTTTTCTTAAAAAATGTTTTTATTAGTGTAGTTTAGTTATGCATAATATTGGGGTTCCCTTCGACATAATCCTACATGTGTGGACTAGAATTTGTTCCACTTCAGTCCCTGGTACTTTCTCTTTCCTATCGCTTCTCCCTCCCCTTGTTCTCCTTTCTTTACTCTATTGGACATCTATTAATTTATAGTTCTTCCTTCTGGTTAAGAATGAGGGTGGTTGTTTGCTTTCACTACTGACTTTGTGACATAATTCATCATTTTTTTCCTCTTAAACTTAAAACAATATTCTCTTTTCAGTTGTGTTGTTCCTATAATTTATTAGTTCTTTCCTTCTAAATTTTACTTGTATCTTGGGAAATTTTCTTCAAAGTAGAACGTTTCAACACAAACTAATAAGCTTCTTAGACAGTGTTAAGAGCAATAATCACTATCACAACTTCAAACAATGAATGGAAGGTTTTTTTCTATAAAGGCAAAAAACACTGATGATGATTTGTTTTCATTTGTGTACTTTCAAGGTAATCAATACAAATAAAACAGATGGATTACTTTCACTAATTATATTTCAAAATACTAGGCAAATTTATTACTACATCTCAACAGCTATAAATTATCAGTTTAATACCAAATATAGATATTATTTTGCACTAGGTTGTGTTTATATGAGGATTAGAAGTGATTCAATAATGGAAAGCTCTACCTAAATATTTCAGAAGCAACCATGTTAAAAAACAAACAAACAAACAACAACAACAAATTCTTTCGTTACTCTACTTAATAGAAATTAGATGAAGGAACGTGGGAAAGCATTTCTTTTGGCGCATGCTGCTGATCAGATACTGGAGACAAGGAAAGCCCAAGTTAAGCGTATTTGACTGCATACTGCAAAACACTTGAGATCAAACTCAGGATTGGGTGAGCTATACACAATTACTGGTGTCAGCAGTTTAAATATAGCTCTTGCTGAGAACACCTTTGCGATAACTGTTCAGACCCATTCATTTTGCCAAGTAGAAGCAATAATTGGTAACTGTCGGGGCTACCTACACGCACTGTGTTCCTCCAAGAATAACCCAGCATGATTAGCTCTCAGCAATTGGCTCCACTTTTGCTGACTCCTTGAGAGTGGTTCTTCACACACAGTCGCAGATAAACCCACTGTAACCGAACACAGCTGATGACTCATTTCATGGCTTTCTGCATGTGTCTTTAAAAGCTGTGTGTTGTTTCCGTTTCAGAAAAACAAGCATCTATTTTTAACAAAAGGGTGAGTTATTATTCAGAAAAGCACCAAGCAGGCAGGCCTATTCTAATCTTATTCCGTGACATGCAGAGCATTCCTGAGTTTTGTTCCATATATATAGCAAAGTTTTACCTTAAGGAACAATGTCAAAGTGACCTTCAGGCCTATCTATAGACTTTTGTGTATTGCTATAGTAAATGCAGAATTCAAATTGAGCTTCACTGCAAAATGTGTTCTGGAAGGAGACATTTCTAGAGATTATAGATGGTTCAAAAGCAATTTAATGCTGGGTACACTTGGGGTGCTGTCTGATTCATGAATAATGAGGACACTTACATGTTCACATGATATATGGTATTCAAACAGAACTCAATGAATATTTCTTATGGAGAAGGTGTCAGCTGGAGTGGTTATGTATAAAGGACTTGCCTCAAAGTGTTCAGAGTTTGAATTAATATAAAATGAAGCTAATTTTCTTTTATTTTAAAAGAAAAGATATTATATTGCCTGAAAACTGGATAAACAGTTTTAAAGTTGGAAATTATATATTGGTAAAATATTTTCAAAATAAGAGTAGTCTTTATTTTAATGGTGTAGAAATAATATTCTGATCCATATTTTACTAAAACAACACAGACTTTCATGCTTTTAATTCACTGGCCACATGTAAAATTGCCCATAAAAGTTAGAAAATTTAAATATTATCATATATATTTATCATGAAGGATCTTAATGACCAAATGATTTCCAGCCCTTGCTTTCAGCCTATAAAAAGAAAATCAGAGTTTTCATTAAAGTCATGTGAAAGTAGTAAAATATATTGTAGCCTTATCCTACAAATGTGTGTTAAGGGTGTGGGCATTCAATTTTGTTGTTTGTTTTGTGTCTGGTTTGATCCATGTATTTTTGTCTTAGAATTTATTTTTCTTATATTTGATCATTTCTTTAATATTCCATAAAGAAATTAGTTATTTGAAAATAGTAAATAATCAGATGATTTTAGTTTGTGTCATCTGATGTTATTATTAAGGACTCGTTTTTATTGACATAAATAATTAAATATATTTATGACGTACACTGTGATGATTAGAGACATGTGTGTGTGTGTGTATATATATATATATATATATATATATATATATATATATAGAGAGAGAGAGAGAGAGAGAGAGAGAGAGAGAGAGAGAGAGAAATGATCATATTGGATAATTAGCGTTTTCATTGCCTTAAATATTTATCATTTCCTTGTGCTGGGAAAATTTGAACTTCTTTATTCTAGTTCTTTATAAAGTATATAATAAATCATTGTGAAATATAGTCACCCCACTGTGCCATATCAGAAAGTATTCCTCCTTATATAACTTTATTTTGGTACCTATTTTACAACCTCCCCCTCTTCCCTCTTTCTTCTACCTGTCCTTACTTCTAACAGCCACTATTTTACCCTCTACTTTAACGAAGTCAACTAAATATGAGTGAGAACATGTGGTATTTGTCTTTTTGTGCTTGCCTAATTTCAGTTAACACAATGTCCTCCAGTTCCATCTATGCTGCAACAAATGGGAGGGCCTCATTCTGTTTATGGTTGAATTATAGTTCATTGTTTATATGTGTGTGTGTGTGTGTGTGTGTGTGTGTGTGTATAAACACCATATTTTCATTATCCATTTAGCTATAAGTGGACACTTTGGTAATGGTTGTGAATATTGCTGAAATAAACATGGAGTGAATTTTTTTTAAATATATCCATTACTTTTCTTTTGGTTTTATACCCAGTACTGGGATAAAAGATGCACATGTTAGTTGCATTTTTAGTTTATTGAGGGGACCTCCAAAGTGTTTTTCAAAAAAGATGTACTAATTTTTATTCACACCACAAGTGTATGAGTGTTTCCCATTCTGTACATCCTCTACAGCATCTATTTTTTTTTTTTTTTTGATTAAAGCCATTCTACCTGGGGTAAGATGATATTTCATCATAGTTTTCATTTGAGTGTCCCTGATGACTATTGATGTTGGCATTCTTAAACATACTTGTTGGGCAATTCTATATCTTCTTTTTGTTAATTCAAATCATTTGCCTATTTAAAAATTTGATTGCTATGAGGAAATAGTTTTGCTGTGGAGTGTTTTGAGGTTTTTCTTTAAGTATATTCTGAATATGAATCCTTTTTTGGGTATATGGTTTGCACATTTTCTTTTACAATTCTGAAAGTTGCCTCTTCACTACATTGACCATTTTCTTTGCTTTCTCAACCTTCTTAATATCATGTAATCCAACTTGTCTATATTGATTCTTTTTACCTTGTCCCCTTGTGTTTTCACATCTTACTAATTTTTTTTTTTAAATCATCACCTATTCTGATGTCTTAAAAGTGGTTTTCCATTTTTTTCTTAGGAGCTTTACAGTGTTGAGTCTTACAGTTAGTTCCTGGATCGATTTTGAGTTGCTTTGGGGGTATGATAGGGTTCTAGTGTCAGCCTTCTGCATTTGAATATCCACTTTCCTCAGCATCATGTATTGAACTGCCCTCTTTCCACTTATTTGTTTGTTTGTTTTTGCATCTTCATTAATGTTTAGTTGACTGTAGACATGTGGGTTGGTTTCTGGGTTCCCTATTTTATTCCTTTGGTTTGTGTGTTCCTTTATACTCTAATAAGTTGCTGTTTTGGTTATGGTAGCTGTATACCATGTTTTGAGGTCAGATACTCTGATGTCTCTGGTTTGTTCATTTTGCTCAAGATTGCTTAAGCTATTTGGGGTCTTTCATGTTCCCATTTAGATTTTATATTTTTTTCCCATTTTTGTGAACAATGCCATTGATATTTTTGAGTCTTGTGCTGAATATATAGATTGCTTTGGGTTCTATGCAACTTTTAACAATATTATGTCTTCAAGGGATAATGTGACTTCTTCCTGTCCACCTTGAATGCCCTTTATGTTTTCTTCTTGACTTATTGCTCAAAGTTTTTTTAATTTTATGTTCAATAATAATGGCAAAGTTGGAAACTTTTCTTCTTCTTCAACTTAAAGAAATAGTTCAGCTTTTCCCCATTCAGTGTGATGTTGGCGATGACTATATGATTGTCTTTATCAGGTTGAAATATGTTCCTTTTGTCCCTAATTTGTTGAGAGTTTTTACCATGAAGAGTCATTTAATTTTTTAAAATGCTTTTTCTGCATCTATTGAGATGATCACATTTTTTTGTTCTCCATTCTGTCATGCTATATTACAATTACTAATTTGTGCATGCTGACTCATCCTTGCATACCTAATTGTTCTATCTGTGGGATAAATTTTACTTGATCATTATATGTAGTATGTTTGTTTTGCTGTTGAATTTGGTTTACTAGTATTTTACTGTGATTTTGAAGCATCTATATTTATTAGGCTGCTGGTATATAAAATTTTTTTTCATTTTTTTTTATTTCTTCTTCTTCTTCATTTTAATGTTCTTGTCTGATCTTAGAGTCAGGGTAACATGATCTCATAGAATGAGTTTGGAAGGGATTCCTCCCTTTTCATTGTTTCAGTTTTAGAAAATTTGGTGTTATTTCTTTAAAAGTTTTGTGATGCCATCCTGTCTTGGGGTTTTCTTTGTTGAGAGATTTATTATTGATTTAGTTTTATTGCTGGTTATTATTCGGTTCTAGCATTTTATATCTTCATGTTTCAATTTTGGTAGATTATATGTGTCTAGAAATTTATCTGTTTTCCCTGTGTTCAACAATTTTTTAGTTTATAGTTCTTCATAACACTTCCTAATAATCCTTAGTGTTTCTGTGGTATAAGTTGTAAATTAATTCTTTGGGTCTTTTCTCCCTTTTTTTCTTGATTAGCCTGCCTAATGGTTTCTCAATTTTATCTGCTTAAACAACAACAACAAAACAAACAAACAAACAAAAAAACAATGTTTTATTTTGTTAATTTGTTTTATTTTTTTAAATCTCTTGTGTGTCTGCTCTTTATTCGTTCCTTCTACTGTCATTTAAATTTATTATTTCTTTTTTAGATCATTGTATTATTTAAATGTTTATTTAAAATCTTTCTCTTGTAACCACTTATTGCTGTGAATTTTCTCCTAAGTTCTTTTATATATCTCATAGGTTTTGGCATGGTATGTTTTCCTTTTCCTTTGCTGAAAGAAGATTTTAAATTTCCCTTTAATTTCTTTATTCACCATTTGCCATTTAAGAGAATTAGGTTTAATTTCTATGTTGTCGTAAAATTTCAAAAGATCCTCTTGTTGCTTATTTCTATTTTTATCCATTGTGGACAGAGAAGATACATAGTATGATTTTGCACTTTTGAATTTGGCTGAGACTTGTTTTGGGGTCTCATGTATGATCTATACTACAGAATGTTCCACACGCTTATGAAAAGAACATGTATACCCCATCTATCAGATGATATGTTCTGTAATGGTCTGTTAGGTTTACCTGCAGTAAAGTCTAACTGAGGTTTCTGTGTTCTGTTTATTTTGTTGTTGTTGTTGTTGATAATGATCTGCTCATTGATGAAGCAGATTTGTAAAGTACTAAACTACTATCATATTTATTGAATTTTCCTTTCCCTTTAGGTCTAGTAGTGTTTGCTTTACATAACTGGATGGTCCAGCATTTATTTTGTACATTTGCTGTATTGACCCCTTAATAGTTAGTTATATACTGGTCTTCTCTTTCTGTTTTTAGAGTTCCATTTTATCTCCGGACCTGCTGAGCCTTCTACTGAGAAATCTACTGCTAAACTGCTGGGTATTCCCTTATGCATTTCTTGATGCATTTCTCTTGCTGTTTTAAGAATTCTCTTTGTCATAATTTTTTTGCAGTTAAACTATAATATGATTTTAAGAAGACATTTTTAGGTCAAATCTGTCAGGGTCCTTTGCATTACTTGTATCCGAATAACTATCTTTTCTAAGATTTAGAGACATTTCAGCTATTATTTCTTTGAGTAGGTTTTCTGTGTCTTTCCCAATTCCTTCTCCTAGAACATCTATAATACAAGTATTTGAGTGCATAATGGTGTCTCATAAGTCTTGTAGATATTTTTATTCTTTTTCTTCTGTTTTGACTATCTCAAATGAAACTTTTTTAAGCTCAGAGATTTGTTCTTTCTTCTTTGATCTAGTTAGTCATTAAAACCATATTGTTCATTACATTTAGTGGTATTTTTAACTTCAAGAGTTCTGTTTCATTATTTTTATGTTCTCTGTCCCTTTTCTGAGTACCTCACTCAAAACATTGTTTTTCTAATTTAATGGAATTGTCTTATATATTATTTTATATCTCATTGAATTTCCTTAAAATCATTATATGAATTATTTTTCAGGCAACCCATTAGCCAAGGCCACCTGGTTAATTCACAAGCTGAGTTAGCTGAGCTGCTGAGTGTAACTATCTCTGTACTTCACATTTTGGTCCCTTATTTGTAGAAGGAAGCATACCAGGAACCCCTAATCAGAAGTCTGGCTGATATTGCCACTAGTATTTATTTGTTAATGTGAACATTTTATAAGAAATCTATATCACTGATGTTAAAAGCACAGGACCAGTTTATATTAAAATTGGATGATTCTAACACATTTTTCTGCAATTTGATTTCTGGGCTATTACATGTTGATAGAGCAAATAAATCTGTCCCTCAAAAAAATGTTACTTTTCAATAAGACTGACCATTTTATTTAAACTGAAATATTCTGCCAATTCTCTTCATTTTTCCTATTTGCTATGACACTTATTCTCCCATATACATCATGTAATTTGTGTATAAATGTGTTTGTTGCTTATCTCTCCTTGTTAAAATATGTTTCATGAAGCAGGGATTTTTGTCTGCTTTGTTTATCCATCCATATTCAATACCTAAAATAGTTTCTGGAACATAGAAAGTACTTATAAATATTTGACAAAAGAATAAAGGAATATTCATCATGGTTCTTATATGAAAAAAATTGAGTAATAGCTTGTAAGCTTAAGTGTTATTTATCTGATTTTTTTATTGTAAAAGCAAAAATTTAAATAAGATTTTTTCTTTTTATGATCCTGAGTCTACTTAAAATGTTATGAAATATTCTTACAGCTTTATGATACTGTAGAGCTTTGGTCTAGATATGATTTTTTTTTGTTAACATAATTATTTATCAGATGCTGATCTAACTCTAGTTGGGCACAGAGGTGCACGCCTGTAATCCCAGTTACTGAGGAGGTTGAGGGATTGAGGCAGTAGGACAGTGAGATCCTAGCCAGCAATTTAGTGAGGCCCTAAGCAACTTACTGAGACTCTGTTTCAAATTTATTTATTTATTTTTAAGGACTGGGGATGTGGCTCAGTGGTTAAGCACCCCTGGGTTTAATCCCTGGTACCAATAATAATAATAATAATAATAAATCAACTACTCTTAAAATGAATACTGTGAATCTATGTAAACAATGTTTACATAAGTTGACATGGGATTTTAGAGCAGAAAAAGAACTTTATTCAAGATAATGAATAACTTGAGCCATAAAACACATGTGTAAAAATAATATTATAGATTAATACAAATTCAAAAATAAGTTTTCTTTTAAATAATAAATTTAATATTAAAAAGTACATGTTTGCTGAATAGATCCATTACATATGAGGCAGAAGAGGATTGGGTACTAGATTTAAAGCATAGATTATAATATATGCAACATACAGACTAACCTAATTTGATGCAGTGTACTTATTCATGATTTCTTAGATCCAGGGACACAGAGGGGGACAAAGGCACATGAGGAGTTTGACTGGTGGGGAGATGTGAAGGTACTATACCTTGATTCTGGTGATGAATACAAGAGTTTCCATCTTAACAAAGTCATGCACTCTGAATAGATGTGATTAGTTGTACATAAATTACTCTTCAGCAAAATTGATTAGGAAAACTAAAAGTTAGTAAATACAATAGACAAAGGGTATGAAAATTCATCCCCAAGAAATCCACACCGAAGGCAATACTAATATTACTTTTATTCAAGCATAAATAAAATTACCCCTTTTACAAACTCAGAAGAATGAAAGGGGAAATCTAAATAATATAGAATTATATATGTAAAAATTATGTCTTATTTAAAGTATATACTAAATTAAATATAAATTTGTGATGGCATGTAAGTTGTGAGAAAGTGGCTTAATTTGTGCTGTGTTGCTACTTTGCCCAGGAATGAGCCTAATGCACTCTCAGTGTTATACAGTAAGTTATTTAAGAAGGTGTGTAGTAATCTCTTGGTTAAGCACTAAAACAATAATGAAATGGTAAAAAATTTCTAGTATAACAGAAGGGAAACATAATTAATTACACACACACACACACACTCACATAAACCCTAAATAATAGAAGGGGGGAAAAAGGAAAAGAAAGTATGTGGAACAAATAAAAAGCAAATATTGAGATGAATAGATTTCAACTTAAATATATGAATAATTACATGAATTTCAAATTAAACTAATATGTACATTAGAAGCTAATGGCTATTAGAATAAACACATGCACACGCAGAGACATATATAAAAAAGAAACACACCATAATAATAAAATATTCTTTTACCATGAATATATAAACATTCTAAAATCTATGACCCTTCTAACTTATCTTCAAATAGTTTGAAAACAGATATTTAGAAAACTGATAAGTACATGTATATGCTAATAGATTAGACCAAAAAATTCAACAAGAATATGACAAATTTAAATGCATAATTGATAAATTTGACTCGATATATTTGAAACATTGTGCATGCGCAAAAAAAAAGGTACTTAATAGTTTAGATTGTTCAAATTTAAAGAAATTGACTGCTTGCTTCACCACAAAATATGTCTTAATTAATTATAATGGAGAAATTTTAGAGTATGTTTTATGGGCACAAGATATTAAGCCATAAATAAAAAACAAAGAGATAACCCAAAAAGTCATAATTTAGAAATTAAGAAATGTGCTTATAGATAAGCCATATATCAAAATGAAATCAAAGTGGGAATAATAATTGTTTGGATTAATCATAGTGAATTACTACACATCACAATTTATGAGATTCAAAAAAGTTGTTTTATGAGGAAAATTTATGACTTTAATGAATATTTGAGAAAAAAAATGAAAACTGATTCTTAAAGAACTAACATCTTCATAAGTTAAAAAATGTTCTTATATTTCAGAAAATATAAGAAGGAAAAAGTTAAAATAAAAAAGTATGTATTAGTGTGATAGAAAATGAATGTGCAATAGAAAGTTTATGTAGCTTAAATTTAAATATTTAAAGATTTTTGATCTAATGAAAATTATCAAGAAAGGAGAGAAAGCATAAAAATAAAAATCAAGAATTTCTAAAAATTCAGCAAAATTTATGAGGAAAACCAAGAAACAGGCTGTTACCACAGTGTTTACAAATATTCCACATTCTAAAACATTAGTATATACTGAATGTTGATAAATTGAATATCTGAAATTAAAAGATATTAAATACCTCCAAATTTAAATTAGTTAAAAGTAAACCAATTTCAAATTCCAACTGCTTCTATAATTTTGTGGAAATTCACAAGATGTTTAAGAAAATAAATAGTCCAGATTAACTAATTCATTCTTGTAAAAGATGAAGGAATAAAAAGAGCAAAGAAGATCTTGCCTGTCTAGGTATGAAATCAATCTCTAAAACCATCTTAAATAAAATAGCATGGCATTGACTCAAGGATTTCCAAAAAGACCTATGAAGCAGGATAATTCAGAAATGGACTTGTACATATCTGATTTTTATTAACCAAACAAATGATAATATATTAAAACATGATAAAGATAAATTATGGTAAAGATAAAAATTATTGTTATTCTTAGATAATGTAACTATCAACAGAGAAAACTCAACACATCTATTTATAACGTTTTATGAGAAAATACAATAATGTAGCTAAATTAAATAAGAAAAAATGAAGAGTATTGTTAAACATCAGCTTCAATTATTTCTAAGATGCTTTCTGAAAAGATCCTATATACAATAATAATAAAAATTTATAGTATTGTGGAAAATTTAGTAAAAGCAATCACAGATCTTAAGAAAATTCTAAAATTTTATTGAAAAGTGCAAATAAATGAAGATATATTTACAAGTCTGAAACCACTTCCATTGTAATTTCATTAAAACTTTTGTGGAAAGAGACAATTTTGTTTAAACAAAATTTATGGGGCTGAAAAGAAAAAGGACGAGTAACCAAGGGGAATATGACTTATCCTGCATAGGTGTTGTGAACTGTCCATAGAGGTAAATCAAAATGACAGTTCTTAGAATCCCCTTTCCTATGTACTTCTAAAATATGGTTGGAGAAAGAGGATTTTTCTCAGTGTGGAAGGTCAAAATAAAGTAGCAGCCTGTGTGCTCTGAAGGTAACTGTAGAGCAGTGGGTATCTGAAGGACACAGGATATGGATCTCCCTCCTTCAGTTCCTACCAGAGCTGCAGCTTCTCCAGCCCTGGGCCAGAATACTGTGGACAGTCCTTCCTCACATTTTTCATATACTGGAGTTAGCGGCTCTAGAATCCCAGTTTGTCTCATCAGTTCCAGATGTCCTCCTGGTTCTCCACTGCTATGGTTCCTCCCAACTACCAGCCTTTGTGGTCCTGCAGTGTTATTGGGGCCATCCCAGGTGCCAACTCAGCAGCCTTTTATGGACTTTTCACCAGTCCCCACAATTCCCTGTGGTCTAGCATTGTTTTCTGTTCTGTAGTACCATCAGCCACGTAGGACTTTCTAAATTCAAATAAACTTAATTCAACTTAAAATTAAGTTCCTTAGTCCCACTAACCATGTTAATAGTGCTCAATAAATACATCTAACCATTGTCTGCATTATTTGACAACACAGAACATTTTAATTATTGCAGAAAAATTTACTGACACTTGAAAACATATCCTTTCCCCATATCACTTCTAGTAATTTTGTGTCTCTAATCAAACTCTCATAGATTTAACATTTAATACAATTTCTTTTCAAACAGAAGAATACCAAAATGGAATCACAAATAGATGGAAAATGAATGTATAGGGTTAGCATTACAAAAGAATAAAATTTAGATTACTCAGTAAATTATATTAGGACAATTAGTTTTCTATTAAAATATTTATTGCTAAGCATAATTTGATCAAATTACATGCATGTAAGAATAAGACATAATGAAGTATATGATTATGTAAAATTATAATGTACCAATAAAAATAAATTAAAAATAAAAATTAAAGCTAATATATCTTTATGACTAAAATAAATTCTTGGTTAAAAATAATGTGTTCTACGACTAAAAAAGAAAAATTAAAAAAATAATAATGTGTTCATTCCATTTTACCAAATTGAACTACATACTTGAATGGTGAGGGAATTAGGTTGGAAAAATAAAACTGCACAAATTTAAAAGAAAATACATAAAGACAATTTTGTGTACATGGTATAAGCAAAGATTTATTAAGCACTATGTAAATTATAAGTTATTAATTAATTGCAATTAATCAAATAATATCCTTTAAAATCTATGTAAAAAGAATGAGGACAAAGGCAAGCCATAAGGAAGGGGAGGCATTTTAAACTTATATTAATAACAAGGGATTACTATGTAGAATGTACAATGAACCTATATAAAGTATCTATTAATGACTAACAAATTGTACATTTATCTACATATTATCTCATATTTGTTTGGTTAATCAATCCAAGGTAAAGTTGTATTAATTAAGTTCTCCAGAAAAACAGCATCAATAGAACAGACATATTGGTAGTTGGATAGAGAGATAAATAAAAGAGGATTCACTGGGGCATTGATTCATACAGTCATGGAGGTTGAGAAATCCCAGGACAGATTTCCAGAAGCTGAAGCTGAAGATGCTAGTAGCATCATTTGGTCCAAGTCCAAAGGCCTCAGAACCAGAGAAGCCAATGGTGTAATTCTCAATCTAGAGCTAAAGGCCTGAGACATTGGTTGGGAGGGTTCTGGTATAAGTCCTGGAGCCTAAAGGCTGAATAGATGTCTGAGAGTTCTGATGTCTAAAGGGAGGAGAAGCAGGGAGTACCGCGACAGGAGAAAAAGAAAAAGGCCTTTTTTGCTGCTGTTTTGTTCTGTCCAGGCTCCCAAATATTTGGATGGCAGTCTTCCCCATCTAGTTCACCAACTCGCATGTCAACCTCTGGAAACACCCTCACAGAAACACCCAGAGAAAATACTTTACTAGTTCCCTAGATATTACTTAATCCAACAAATTGAGACCTAAAAGTAAACTTCACAACTTATAATTGGGTTTAGAACAAACAAACTTTAAACACTTGTTCTTTGGGTACATTTTTTTATTCCCAAAGCAAAAATCCTTGTTAAGTCAAGTCAGCAACTTATATTACTTCAGTTTTTAGAAAGTGTATTTCTGAAGTAAATGAGACTTTTTAAATACATGTCATTTGGCATCCATTACCTTAATCCATTCTTACCATTATGTGGCATCATGAAATCATCAAATATGACATAGAATGGGGATAATCAATCTATGACATAGGTCTCCTAAGTGCAAATTCAATGAATCGAAAATGTGATATGCATCTGCATACAGACTTTGGCTAATGGACACCCTTCACAGGGAAAAAGTTAAAGTGAGGATTAATTCTACAAAGTAGCTGCTATCAAGGGACTTATGATGTGGAGTAAAAACTTCCAGAATAGATGGGAAAGTGTCAGGACTTTAGTTATAAATTGTTTATGTCTAATTATATGGTTCAGGAACCAATCTGCTTATTCCTTTAATTTACCCTTTCTCATTTGGAGGCTGAGTTGGGCACCTCATACTATATCTACACAATATCTGAACATCTGGGAAGATGTCTATGAACTTCAATAAAAGTTCTTAATAAAAAATAAAATAAAAAATCCAGTTTTTTTCAATTTCAAGAAAATAAATTAAACCTCTAATCCATTAGTCTCTTTTTAAAAATCAGTATTTACATTGTATTTCTTTAATGTGCAAAGGGAGATAGACAAGGGTGACTATGCAAAATTATACTTTACAAGGATTTAATTGCATGAGTTGAACTTTGTATAGAAGTTTTAAGCACTAACTCAGATATTGGAATTATAGTAATTTCTAACTTACACAGGAACTTAATATTAATCTTTCAAGAGTTGCTCTAAAGACATTGAATTTTCTCCTTTTTAAAAAATATATTTACTGTATTATACTGTAATAAGAATATTTAACATGAGATCTACCCTCTTTACAAACTTTTAAGTGAACTATAATATTGTTATCTGTTCCTAAGCAACTCCTATTTTCCTGGCCTCTCGCTCTTGACAGCCATTGTTCTGCTTCTTCAAAAGTTTGACTACTTTTGATGTGTCATATAAATGGGAATCATTTTTATATGGGAATTAAGGGAAGATTCTCTGCTCATCTAGTAAAAGAAGAGAGCACTCTTGATTTTGATGTGCATTGTGTATAACAGTGAAGTGAGACCATCACTACTCAATAGAAATTTCTTTAAATTTATATCTCTCCAAACTCTTAAATCTGTTTTCATTTCAATGATTAACCTTCCTGTTTACCAGACCTGTATTTTCATTTTGCAATATTTCTATGAAAAGGCATTATAAAATAGAAATGAATGCCTTAGTTACTAAAAACTATGATAGTGATCAGCCACCAAAAATATTATGACTGAGTTCTTCCACATTCGGAGGCCTCCAAAATTGCATGTAGGGGAAACCAGTCTTTTGACCTGCCTGGATTCTTTACTGTGATTTCCTTTCCTTCCCAAGTGATATTCCTTATTCCTTAGGCACCTAATGTTTTTTTAAACCTTTGCTTCTCTTTTTTAACCAATTAACCTGTGCTCTCAGAAACAGACTAAAATTACATCCATATTACAACCAGAAACTTTCATTTAAATTTAAAGTTCAACTAAACCATGGTATAAAACTTTAACAGCAGTAACAGCGACATGATGCATGAGGCATTATTTTGAAGCAATAATGGTTTTCCTCGTGTGATTGAAATAGCAAGATGTTCAAATGAGGAGTGTGTCTATGCATGAGGGGAGTGCTCCATGGTATATACAAAACAGTTGCATAGGAACAGCCATGGGAGAAGAGAAGAAATAAGGATCAAATAATGCACAATGATTAAGATAGAAACCCATATATTAAGAGTTGAAACACAGTGGAAACTTCACATTTATTATCAGAATGTTTCCTTTCTGCATAACTATTAAGAATAGTGTATCATGAGTCAAAATGCAAAATTTGAAACTGTTAATTTAAAATTCATCATATCTTTGTCTTATACAATATATCCTATTACAAAAACTAAGTTTTAAAAAAAATTTAAAGTGGTCTTTGAAAAATTTTCTCAAAAATTTCCTATTTAAACTTTTACTTAACAAATCTAACCCTTCCCTGCCTTTACATAATTTGCAGAGCTCTGCAGAAATTGCACAGTTGGCTCTTTACCGCTACACCTGATATTATCTCAGGAGAAATTATATAAATTAAAGACAGACCCAGAAAGGGTCTTTTTATATTCAAAGGAATAACATAAGGAATTAGGAGAAGAGGTAACAGACACCAATGATCTTAAGCTGGGAAACTAACAAAATGATGACAATCTAAAATAAATGAAGCAAAAAGAAGAATAAAAAAATATAAATTAGAAAGTGAAAATGTATTGTGTGTGCCCAGTAGAATATTAAATATCTATATTTTTTCAGTTTCATAGATAGACTTTGGTCATTAGCTCTTTATCTCTCCCCATCCTTTTAACCATTTGAAAATAGTGACAAGTTGACATATTTGCCAAAACTATTATTTTTTTTTTTTACTTTATATTTGCTTATTCTGGTACACAAAACCTTATTTTTGCCTGCTGATTCAGTCAATTCCTTAATTTCTGAGGTAATACTAAAAAGTCAGGCAAGTATTACATACACATACATGTATTTATATATTGTATAAGAAATATTCTACGCTAGTATTTACATATGTATAATTAAAATTTATACATATATACACATTCCTGACATTCTTTACTTTTCTACCACTTGTTCAACACTCCTCAAGTCTTTTGAAGCTAAAAAAAATATTATTACCTCATTGTAATATCAGGCCTTCTGATACACTACATTGCACACTTCTTAAAGATAAGTGTTGACTTCTTCATGATTGATTTCTGGTAAATTAGCCTTCTGGAAGGAATTCAGCTTTTGACGTTTTCATGGAACACTAAAGATATGACAGATCAGGATTGAAGGTCAAAGATATACTGCTCAGAAAGCCACAGTTTGAATCTTGGGTGTCATCCCTTGGTCAAAGCAGGGGAAATACAGGTCTCTTAACCATAAATTCTGAAGTTAAATAATCAAGCTGAATACTGATTCTCTATAATGCTGCTTTTAGACCTTTCAGATGTCTAATCTATTCACTATTATTTGAATTGTAATATTTTCGCCCACTATTCAGTTTGGTTTTGGATTTATTGCCCACCCTCTAATGTTTACATATATCTATGCTGTTTGCATCAATTATCTCCATCATCCATAGTTTAAGTCAGGGACCAGGGATATAGCTCAGGGTATAGCACCCACCTAACATATATGAGGCCATGGATTTTATCCTCCTTTTTTTCATATCGTTTATACAAGAAATACACACAAAACAATAACTTAAACCAACCCAGTTCATGGAATAAAAATGAAGAACTGTAATTGATTTTTCTCATTGTATATATCTCATTGCATATATCAAATCCATTATCAAATTATGTCCATTGTATATTGAAGACATGGTAGAAATTCATGTACTTCTTTTTTATTTTAATATTTTTTTAGTTTTTGATGGACATTTATTTTATTTACTTATTTGTATGCAGTGCAGAAGATCGAAACCAGTGCCTCATCTCACACGTGTGAGGTAAGCTCTCTACCACTGAGCTACAACTCCTGCCCTATCATGTACTTCTTTGTAATTTCATTGCTACCATTTCAATATGATCAGCTGATTTCACCATTGCAATGATGTCTCACTAGATAACACTGTTAGATTTCTGATCTAAACTATACAATAACAAAATATCATTTTTACTTTTCTTTAAAAAAACATTTAAATTTAATTGTAACACAAAATAATATGTACATATTACTGCATGTACATTTTCATGAATTTTAACAAAGTTTATTCATCCATAACAGCATAGTAAGACTTAAAATTAAATAGTTGGAGGCTCACATAGCTGAGCTACTTGAATAAATATAAATCTCCTTAAATAGTATTCCTAAAACGATACAGATCAATAACAAAAACAAAAAGAAACAATACACATTCTGCAGCTGCAGTAGAGCTAAAAGATAGAAAACTCTGCCAAGCACAGTAGCACATGCCTTTAATCCCAGTGACTCAGGAGGATGAGACACAAGGATCACAAGTTCAAAGCCAGATTCAACAACTTAACAAAGACCCTGTCTCAAAATAAAATAAAATAAAAAGGACTGAGGTGTTGTGAAGCACCCCCTGGGTTTATTCCTTAGTACTAAAAAAAAAAAAAAAAGAGAGAGAGAAAACTCTAGGAGTGCAAGAACATTCTGAAGTGAAATGATTGCACAAATTTATTCAGCTGAGGATTATTTGCAGTTTTAATATATCAAAAATTAAAACCCTTAAAGATATTTACACAGAAGAATCTTTGAAGTGTTGAGGGCCACAGCCGAGTCAGGATGACGCATGGCATTTTTGCCAGAAGTAGTGGTTGAGAGGTGACGCTAGCGAGCCATTAAGATGATGACTTTTGAGTTCTGGCGGAGTTCCTGTTGAGTTCCGCTTGAGCTCACGTGGGGATTCCCGGAGAGTTCCCATTGGTTGGGGAAGTGCTGGAGGAGGGATATTTTCCCGTTGCTGGTTCCTGGAGGAGCCGCATGGCTTTTGGGGGAGTTCCCGGGAGCTTGTGTGGAGTGTGCTGGTGGAGTTCAGAAATAAAGTTTGTTCCTGCTTTAGTGGCTTGTGATTTGTGCCCAGCCAGACTGCAGCATTGAAGAAACTAAGGTATATTTTTCTCAATGGCATATTGTGTAGATATAAAAACAATTATGACGATGTTTATAAGCTGATGTATTTGCAGAAATGGCTCTACTATACTAAATTTATAAATTTATAATATTTGGAAAATGGGCAATATTAAAATATACATGTAACTACTTACTTTGCAAAGAGAAACATAAGAATTGTAGACTGGAATACAAAGGAAGTTAGCTGTGAGGATGAAGAATAAGGGATCAAGAACGCATTGATTATTAGAACCATGTTATATATTACATTAAAGAAAAGATAAAGAGGAAAATCTCCAACACAGAGTATGAACAGGGGTAACTAACTATGTTTTACATGTGTGAAAGCAGAACCAGCCCAAGTAACTATGGTATACATATTTTGTCTAAAGACATGATAAATGAGAATAAGAACTGAAATTTTTTAAACTTTAGAAAGCATGTTTATTTTTCAATCATGGTGTTTTATTTTAATCTTGAAACTGTTTTCTGTGTGTTCTGGGAATGATATGCTTAGCAAAATCTGAGAACCATACTTTTTACCATTTGAATAGTAAAATTATACAAAAACAAGAAGACTTGTAGCTGTTATGTTGAAGTCAAAGGGAGTATATGTAGATTCAGAAATACAGATATATTTTCTAGCTTAGTAGTCTGAGAGGGCCTCAAAATTATAACACAGAAGTGGAAATAAAATGAGCACACACAGAACATAGATATTGGTTTCTAAGTACCATCCCACTAAAAGAACCATAATCTTTGGGAAAAAAAATAGGAGATATGAGAGCTAGGACAAAGAAAGTACAAGAACAAGCAGACTGGAGTATCTTGTACTGGAAACTAATTTAATGCTCAAAGAAGGATGAAACATCAAAAAATAGGAGTTCTCTTAAGGGTTAAATTATGTCAAACTCCAAGTCTGTTTTAAACTGGGAAAATATTGGTTAATTTGAACATTGAAAAATACTAATATAAATAAAAATACCTATTTAATTCTACAATATTAATAGTGTTAAAGATTATAATATGATTAAAGATTATAATATGAATGATAGAAATGTGTGAATTTATATTGATACAAATAAATAAATATGGAGAAAAATATTTTCCATGCAATAGTTCTATCCAAAAATGTGCAGAAATGATGGGATAGAAAACTTTCACTTGACACATATATTATTAATTGATTATTGATTTAGGTATCATCAGTCTGTGATAAAGTCTATGAAAAAATGTTTTATGGGGAACAGTATATGTTATAGAATCTCATAATATTGCCACCAAATAACTAAAAAACATAGCAAATTTTTTACAAAATAAATAAATAAATAAACTGTCAGAACCCACCATAAAGATGTGATCTAAATTAGCATCATTTGTTTTAGAAAAACAGACATAATAGACAGAAATATGCCAAACTGAAGAAGCCCTAACTCATGGCTATGCTATTGCTGCCACTCTCTGCCAGAAAAATTAATTAAATAAACAATCTGAGTCTAAATATAAGGAGACATCAGACAAACCCCAATTAAGAGACAGTGCTGTAGTGTTTAAAATTTCCAAGGACATGAGAGATATTGAAAGACTCATGAACCTTTGAATATTAAAGAAGACTAAAGAGCAGTGCTTCTCAAAGTGTGGTTCCCTGAGTAGTAAACTGGGCATTACCTATGGTTTTGTTGAAAGGAACGGAAATCAGCATACCATAGTGATGCAGGAACATCAGTGTTTATAGCAGCACATCGCACAATAGCCAAGTTATGGAACCAGTTCAGGTGCACAACAGATAAATGGATAAAGAGAATTTGGTATACATTCACAATGGAGTTTTACTCACCCATACAGAAGAATTAAATTATGGCATTTGGGCAAATGAGTGGGACGAAAGAACATCATCATAAGGTAAATAAGCCAGGCCCATAAATTCAAGAGTTTGAAGCAAAAGGGAAAAAGTGGGGGTAATTCCATGAAGATAGAAGGGGATCAATGGAGTAGAGAAAAAAGGAGGAAGGAGGTATAGGAAAATGGAAGAATGGTGGAATGAAACTGACCAACTTATGCTGCTTATATACATGAATGTAACACAATAAGTTTCATGTTTCTGTGTATCTATAAAGCACCAAATAAAAATCTATAAGTAAATTGAAGGCCATTAGAGTAGAGGAAAACTAGGAGGAAGAAGAAGAGGGAATAAGGAAGTACTTGAGAATGAAGTAGAGCAAATTATATTCCATTCATCTATGATTATATAAAAATGAACTCCAATATTATATATAATTATAAGCACTAACAAAACCATAACAAATAGAAAAATGTAAACTCTGGCAGTTTCTAATATTTAACTGAATCAGAGTCTCTTGTGTTGTTAGGTGTTTTATTAAATCCTCCTGCTGATTCTAATGCCTGCCTAAACTGTTGAATAACTTTAACAACTTATTGCAAAATATTTTTGTAGAGTAGAATTTCTTCTGTTGATATTTGATTAAAATATGTAAGTAAGATAAGAATATATTGTCTTTCTTTCCTCATTTTATGTAAATTATCACCATATACTGGCAGCATAAAGCTGCTGGGAGCCATTAGCCAAGTAGGTATGACAATTTCCTTGCCAGCGTACCCCATGTTGCTGACATGTTGCAGTGACATTGAATGTACTTAACCTTGCTCAAGGACCAAGGCAGATTAGGGTGTTCCCGGTTTTAAGATAATCTTGTTTAGGGCGTTCCCAGTTTAGGTTCCAGGTTTAAGGTTTAAGATTATTCCTGCTGGGAATAGGGCGTATCCTGCTGCCTGAGTTCCCCTTGAGTTCTCACGGGATTCAGACAGATAGAAGGGGATCAATGGAGTAGAGAAAAAAGGAGGAAGGAGGTATAGGAAAATGGAAGAATGGTGGAATGAAACTGACCAACTTATGCTGCTTATATACATGAATGTAACACAATAAGTTTCATGTTTCTGTGTATCTATAAAGCACCAAATAAAAATCTATAAGTAAATTGAAGGCCATTAGAGTAGAGGAAAACTAGGAGGAAGAAGAAGAGGGAATAAGGAAGTACTTGAGAATGAAGTAGAGCAAATTATATTCCATTCATCTATGATTATATAAAAATGAACTCCAATATTATATATAATTATAAGCACTAACAAAACCATAACAAATAGAAAAATGTAAACTCTGGCAGTTTCTAATATTTAACTGAATCAGAGTCTCTTGTGTTGTTAGGTGTTTTATTAAATCCTCCTGCTGATTCTAATGCCTGCCTAAACTGTTGAATAACTTTAACAACTTATTGCAAAATATTTTTGTAGAGTAGAATTTCTTCTGTTGATATTTGATTAAAATATGTAAGTAAGATAAGAATATATTGTCTTTCTTTCCTCATTTTATGTAAATTATCACCATATACTGGCAGCATAAAGCAACACCTCTTTATGCACTCACAGTTTTGGATATCCAGAGTATGTGCACAGAATGGCTTGGCTCTCTGCTCAGGATCCTGAAAGACTGAAACCAAGTTGTGGTTCAGCTCTGTCTCTGTGCAGAAGCTCTGGGGAAAATTCAATTCTAATCTTGAGATGCTAGGAATTCAGTTCTTTGCTGTTGTAGGACTCATGCTCCATTTACTTGCTGGCTGTGCTTGTTCTCCTAGTGACTAGAGTCCCCTAGAGAATGGTGGCTTTCCTTACCATGTGGTACCCTCCATCTTTAAATACAGTTATGGAGCATCATTTTGTGTTGCAAATTTTACTCATACTTTAAGCCTCTCTTTGACTGCTAGCTTATGTAATGAGGACAGTTCCACCTAGATTGTCTTCCTATTTTAGGTCAGCTAGTTTGGAACTGTAATTACATCTGCAAAGCCCTTTCATAGCAGTATGTAGATTAGAGTTTAATTGAATAAGTGTGGGCAGTGAATGTACACTAAGGTCAGAAAATTTTGGAGGCCATTTAGAATACTAGTTTTCATAAAAATCAATTCTAATTGTAAAAATCACATGGTTATATAGAGCAATATTTCATTTTTAGGAAATATGCACTTAAATGTGTAGGAATAATTGGATTACCTATGCAATTTATATTCAAATTATTAAGAAAAATGATTAGTATATAGATAAGAATACATAGATAAAACAGGTAGTAGATGGTTAGATAGGGCAAATGTGATAGCCAATAGCAAAAATGAAATAGTTTTTGATATGTTGTACTCCATAGCTTTTATTTTACTTTCTTACTGATGTGTTAGATGAACAGTTACAAATTTAAATGTTACAAATTTTTCCTCTTTTGTCAATGTACTCCATTTCAGTACAATTTAAATTCTTACTTTTAATTTAAAAATCTTTGTCTACTATGTACACATTAATATGTTTTGTAATTGAACTTGCAGAATATTATATTCATTAAACCATATTTTTTGGCATTGATTTTATTGTTTAGTATGAAATAGAGGACATTTTTTTACTATTTTATATGAATAGTTAATTGCCCCGATCCTTTTAGTTGAGAAGGCTGTCTTTTCTCCATTAATATGAAGTGATGCCTCTGTTACAATTGAGGTAACTATGTCATGGCTCTTCTTCACACCAATCACACATTATCTTTACTCTTATACATTTGTGTTTTTAAATATTATAACATAATAACTTTTCTTCTTTAAAATATTTGTATCATATGTTTATCATTCTTACATTATGTGATTGCTTAGAATTTTTAGTATAGTGTTGAATAAATATGTGAATTGAAGTCATCTTTGTCTTTTCTTCATCACAAAGGGAATTCTCTCAACATTTCACAATTTAACATGCTGTATTTACTATTTTTTACATAATATAATTTAAGGTAAAGGAAATTATATTCCCAAATTGATAATATTTTAAAGTGTATATATGAAATTTAAATCCCTTTTAACTATTATGTATTTTATTTAGTTTTTATCATGGGAGTATGACCATTATCATGCTTATTTACCAGGGTGGACATATGTCTATACAAACCAAATATTTGTTATTATAACTACTACATCACAATTAAATTCTAAACAACTTAAAAAAGAAGTTGACTCACTTAAAACATACTAGTTCAGAACTAATAATTTCTTTGAAGCCACAGTACCACTTAAATATGGTTAGGATTTTCAGGTAGAAATGTGACTGGCTGGGGAACAAATTAAATATTCAACTTGTTCAAATAGAATTGCATAAAACAAATCTGTCTTCACAGAGATGCAAATCACTCTAGTCACTGACATACTTGCAGGAATTAGATGTAGGTTTGTCATAGATGCTCTTCATTGTGTTTAGGTACATTTAATTAATGTGTATGAATTGTACATATTAAAGAATAATGAATTTAATTAATTTTATGTCAATTTAAACTCATCATAATGGGATAAATCCAATTTGGTCCTGATAGTGTATTTTCTTAAGTGCCTCTTTATTTAATTTGCTAATTTTTAAAGACATTTTATATTTACCCAAATCAATAAGTTGGCTTAGCATTTTATTCTAATGCATATACATTATATTCTCTTAATTTATGAAATGTTTGTGTATGATTAAAATTGAGAGAATTTGCATCACAGATAAAACAATCAAAACCATAATTTTTGGGGAGGGAGAATAATTGATTTGTTGTTTCAATTTCTTTTTGGTTAGCTCTACACGTTACTATGGCTTTATTAGTTCTTAAAAATCATCTTGTGATTATTTGGTACCTATTGGCTAACCTTCTAATTGGGTAGCATATAATTTGTTAAATAAAACAAATTTATCATTTTTAAAAATTATTAAGGTGGTAACTATAATAGGTTGATTTAATGACATTTTTCTGGTCATAGCAGATTGAAATTTTTGGACTCCTCATGTTCCCTTTCTTCTTTCACTTATTTGTTACCATTAGCTACTGTTTCCCTCCTTCTATAGTTGAACAATCTCATGCATTTAAAGTACCTATTTTTAATTGGTATGATGTTTTAAATTGTTTAATGTACATTTTTAATTTTCTTAAATATCACTGTCATATATCTTATTAATTTCTTACTTCACCCACAAGCATCCCTTTAAGTGTTATTAGTCTTCTTATGTAGGTGTGTGTGTATGTGTGTGTGTGTGTGTGTGTATGCATGTGTATGTGCGATCTTGTGTGCATGAATGTGATATGAATAGTACTCTTGATACAGATTTATTACATTATACCTATCTACATTTGAAGAAATAAACACCCAGTTTGTCTGCAACATTCCACTACCACAAATAAAGCTTTCTTCCCATCAGCCCTTGGATATGACTCTGTGAAACTTCCTTTGAGATATAAAATCCAAAGTAGAATTGCAGTGTTATAACATGCTATGGTTTAAATATGAGGTGTTTTCCCAAAGCTCAGGAGGCAACGCAGTAATGTTCATAGTCAAATTAGATTATGAGAGCTGTAACCTAATCAGTGGATTAATTCATTGATGGATTGACAATTTCAATGGATTACTGAGTTGTAATGGTAGGCAGATATATAGCTGGAGGAAGTAAGTCATGAAGGGTGGGCCTTTGGGGATTGTATATGTTGTCCCTGGCTGCTCTCTCTCCCCATCCTGATTTCCATAAACTAAGAGCTCTCCTCAGTCACACCCTTTGCCATGATGTTATGCCTCACCTCAGCCCACAGCAGTGGACTTAGTGGAATGAATCTCTGAAACCATGAGCCTAGAATAAAGTGTCCTCTTTTAAGTTGTTATTTTCAGGTATTTTTTTCATAGCAAGACGATGCTGACTAAAGTATAATAAATGGCTATATTTATTTGATGAAGTATTACCAGATTACTCCACTGACAGCCCTCATGAGCCTGTGACTCCTACTGGGAATTGACAAGTATTATGAAATACCCGTGACTTCATGAAGGTGACATTTCCAGTTTTTAATAGTCTAAAATATGTAAACTATCATCTTTGAATGTGTTTTGTTCTTTCTTTTATTGCCAGAAAAATAGCATTTCATATGCAAACAACTACTAATAAATACAACATGTAACAAGTACTTGAATTCTATCAGCAAATAAGTTTTAATATGTGAAAGTAAAACAGCAGAGACAGAAAAGTTGCATCAATAACATTGTTTTAACCCTTGCTTTGATGGAAATATTTAAAAATTATTGATTCACATAGTATACAAATAATTTTATAAATAGTAGTGAGGGTTTTCTCATTGCCTCATAATTGGGCAGAGTGAGAGACAAGGAGAGGAAATCAGGCCAAATGTCTTCCTTTTTATGACTAGCACACTTTACCCATAATGGCCTTCATCCATTCACAAGAGTGAAGCCCTTTAGACTTAATCATTTCTTATAGGCCCCCTGCTAATGCTTTTAATGCTGTTACAATGACAAATTTTAATGTAATTTTAGAGGAGACATTATATATATATATATTTTTTTTTTTCATCTTATATTTATGTGTATATATAGATAGATAGATAAATAGAGAGAATGTCAATAGGTAGTATTTCTAAATATAATTTTACTATTTTAGTTACAGGGAAACAGATGGCTTATGCCAAATAAATATATCAGTATAAGTGGTTAAGAATAAATTTTAGATAAGCTCTAAATGTCTAGAGAGATATTAGATTGTACATATAACTACAAAATAATAACATACCCATTCTCTTCTGCAGAGTGGTTCAAAGTCTTTAAAAAGAGCATGAGAGCTGTAACAATCTAGGTTCAATTAAGGAAACTCAACCACAATGATTTTTATTAAATAAAGAATTAATTATGGAAATGAGAGAAAAGCAATGGAAAGAAGGGTTTGATACAGGGGAGCTGGGGTTCAAAGTCACTAACCAGTCCTGAGGTGAGACATGTGCAGCTTCTAATGCAATGTGAGGAAGAGCTGGGCAGAGGGTAATGGACCCATTGCCTTTCTACCTAGTGGTGTGCTTGAGTCACTGTTCGTCAATTCTAATAGTATAATCAAGTTAAGGAGTCAGTCACAGCCAGTCACAGCATTACAGAGAGAGAAAGCTATAGCTGTCTCTCACTCCCTCTAACCAGAAGGACCTTCACAGAATAATGTCTGCTCTTTTACTTCTGCCCTCCAAATTGTATACATTTCTTTTTGTTGTTGTTGTTCTGTTCTAATTGACAACATTTCAGAAAAAGGAATTCTGGGAGATGTGGCAGTTGGTTCATCAAATGAACAAAGTACAAAGTCATCACTAACTCCGATCTTTGTCAGGTGGGCACCCATAATCCACTTTTTTAACCATATTTAGCTTCCAGTAGAGGAAAATGAAAAAAAAAAAATTGTAGACTCCTCTAAAAACTGAAGTCCCCTCTACTATATCAAAGACATACTAAACTCTACTCAACATAAGGTGCCATATGCACTTTAACAATATGAGTGATTGTATGCACATGAGTATAAAATTGAATATAAAAAATATCACATTCCATTTCAGTAATGGGTCATGTGGTGATATCTGATATTTAAATCTCTAACTTACACTTACTTCCACTGTTTTCTCTATAAATCACTAGGACTGGTCGTGACTACTTGTCTACAGAAATAATAAAAAACCTCATTCCTGAGGAATCTGTGACATCAGTAATCACAGCTAGATTAAATCTTGTCATTTTCTACTAACTTTTCTGATAAAATGTAATAATTCCGTAATGTTTCAAAGAAGATCCCTTGTGTTATCATATTCTTCAAGCCCCCAACTTGTATAAAAGTAATCCAGTTTTCATTTGATACCCATAACCAAGTGTACCAGCCAGTGGATTAGACACCTTCCTTTCCTATTGTCTTTTTTTGTGGGGGGCAGGTACTGGACTGAACTCAGAGGCACTCGACCACTGAAACACATCCCTAGCCCTATTTTGTATTTTATTTAGAGACAGGGTCTCAATGATTTGTTTAGCAGCCTCACCTTTGCTGAGGCTGGCTTTGAATTTGTGATCCTCCTGCCTCAGGCTTTTGAGCTGCTGGGATTACCACCATCACACCCAGCAAGTAAAGATTTTCTTTTCTGTGATGCTGGGGATTGTATCCAGGGCTTTGTGCATGCAAGGCAAGCACTCTATCAACTGAGCTATATCCAAGCCCCTCCTTGCATATTGATTCAGTAGTATAAGAACTGTGACGTGGCCAAATGCAGTCTCAAGTTTTAGTTTAGTGGAGTCATTGCTATAGTTCTGGTGAAAGCATTCCTCTTTGCAGGGTAGCTTCTTTGAAGTAGCAAGGTCCATAGTTGAAGGGACAAAACCAAAAGTTTTTGAGTTTTCCTCATATAGGATTATAGGTAAATACATTCTCATTTCATCTTTTTATTTTTGGACTTGGGATTTTTTTGGTGAAAATAAGTTATATATATATATAAAATATTGAGTGTATATCCTGCTCAACGCTATCCAGTCTTTTAATCTGTTGTCATCCAGATGAAACATAACTGAATCTTCAAAAATCTTTTCCATCATTCCACAACGCCCGCTGCTTCAGGGGTTTTGGGAGTATAAAAAGATTAGGAAGTTAGATGTACATGTGTAACCTTCATCTCAGCTGCCTTGTCATTTTGCCATGGAAACATCAAGCAAGAATGCAGGTGGTTAGGAATAAAGACTGACAAGTGTCCATAGTAAGAATATTTTCCCATCAGAAAATTGAGATTCTTTTGTCAAATATTGGATGATTTTGTGAGCATTTACTCAGATACAAATACCTTTGGATCATTTGTTTATTTAAAAATATCTGTATAAATGCCTGCTCCCTGCTGACCTACTTGTCACTTATTTTCTAATCATGTTTCTTCCTAATCTCAGACTATCCAGCAAAATTATTAGATACAGCCCATGCAATAGTGTGGATCCCTTCACCATTATTTTTTAAGACTTATTCTTATTTGAAATAATGAGCTTTCTGTTCAATTTTTGATAAAGCCTGGATATATTGTGCTGGACTCCTTGTAGATTAGGCCCAACATCCCACCATCTCAAAGGTTATGTAGAAAAACTCCATTGAGGCTATATGTGTGGGTAGAGATAAAGGAAGCAACCTAACTGAGGTAGAAGACATGAGAATATGAGCCACTTGTTCATATGACATTCCTCCACATTAGGAATTTTTGGAGCCCAAATCATACATATAACAGTTCAATGTGTTGAAGGTGTTTGTGCCTGGACAACTTTAATGTTTGGCAGGTCATGGAATTTTCAGTTTATGACAAGCACATTGGGTGCTGATATCTAGGCTTGTGTCTTCTTTTAGTCCTGCCAGAAGTTCATTAATTTTGCTGATGATATCAAAGAAACAACTCCTGTTTAAATTGATTTTTCTCTATTGTTTTTCTGTTTTCATTTCATGCATTTCTGTTCTTTATTATTTTCTTCCTCTGCTTGATTGGGTTTATTGTGCTCATTTTTGACTTTCAGTCTGAGATTAAAAAAAAAAAAACAAATTTGTAATCCTGATTTAAGACTTTTCTTTTTTCTAATATAAAGTTTAGATGGTACAATTTTTCCCTCAGCATTGCTTAGTAATGTCCTGTAAATTTTATGTTGTATTTTAATTTTAATATCAATTTTAATTTGTTTCTATGTATTTTTAAAATTTCTCTCTGATATATGGATTGTTCAGAAGTATGTTGTTCAATTTTCAGTTGTTTGAGGGTGGTTTTATTGTTGTTGTTTTTTCCTTTTATTGATCTCTAGTGTGAGTTTATTATGATCAGACATCATACTTTATATTACTTCAGTTCTCCAAAATTTGTTAAGATTTGCTTTAAGATCCAGAACATGGTCTACGACACAACTTCCATGGGTGCCTGGAAGGCACCTGCGTGCTGCTGGTACATGATGTGTTCTGTCATTATCAATTATATTCTGTTGTTGGATGACATGACGGTGCTCCTTCCTTCCATATCTTTGCTAATTTCCATTCTAGTCGTTCTGTCAAATGCTGTATTAAGATATTGAATTTTTTAGTTATGACTATAGATTTGACTATTTCTCTTTTAAATTCTATCAGTTTGTTTTATTCATTTTATGAATTATTTTGCAAATAGACATTTAAAATCATTGTGTTTTCTGGGTAGGCTTATCTTTTTATCATGATGTAATTTTCCTCTTCTTCTTTTTCTTTTGGTGAACTCCTCTCCTCAGAAGTGTACTTTACATGATACATAGCTTCTCAAATCTGTAGGTTTATGTCATTTGCAAATTCTGGCAGATTTTTAGCCATTATTTCTTTCAGTTTTCAGCCACACATTATTTTCCCTGTCTTTTGGGACTTCAATGATATGAATGTTAAATATATATCTTTATTCAAGGGGTTCTATGATTGCTTCTTAAAAAAAGTCTATTTCCTCTGTGTTGTTTAGATCAAGTGAGTTCTATTGATCTGTTCTCAAGTTCAGTGATTCTATTTTCTGTAAGCTCCACTCTATTATGGAGCTCACCCAGCAGTGTCTCCTCCTCCCTCTTTCTGTTATTGTATTTTTTCAACTTGGTCTTTTTTCTTAAAATTTTATGTCTTTGCTGAGACTTTCTTCTCCTTTGTTTTAAAAAAGCAGAACTTTTGAAACAGTATTATGATGGCTGCTTTAAGATACTTTGTATATATGTGCTGAAATATTTGTGGACCAAATAATATTATACAGGGAATTTGCTCCTCAATACTTTGAGGGAATAATGGGAGGGATTATAAATTAAATTTAAATTTGATGATTGATAAAGCTAGGTGATAGCAATATGGCAGTGATTTACCATATTAATCTCTTCAATTTTGAATTTATTTGAGTTTTGTCATAACACAATAATGAAGAATTATCTGCAATACATATAGTCTTGATAGAAAAACTTTAATTGTTATAAATATTACAGGTATGTTCATTGTAATAAGTATTCGTGGATGCCATGAAAGAAGTTAATCTTACTTGAAACTATTTCTTCTTTTTATTAGAGATAGAAAGATATAAAATACAAATAAACAAGGAACTTTACATTCAAAAATAGTTTTGACCTCGTGCTAATTGGACCGGGATTTCATCTGTTCCTGGAAAGTAATTTTTATAATAAATGTCTCCTGTGTTTTACTCACATAGGATTCTATGTCTATAGAGAATCAATACCCTAAATTCAAAACATTAACTTTTCTTAAGAAGAAAATAATCACACACACACACACACACAGAACATATGCATTTATACATGTGTATATATGTATATGTGTTCATTTGTATATGTTTTTAAAACAATTTTTGGGGGACTGGGAGGGTTGCAAGGGATGTGGCTCAGTGGTAGAGAACTTGCCTAGCAGGAGGAGTTTGACTTTTGGTTCTATTCCCCCACATGAACATTTTTCTTTATATTCTTCTAGTTTCATCTTTTGCCTTTTTTTTTTTTTTCAATATTTGCTGCAGTCTGGCTGGGCACAAAATCACGAGCCACTCAAGCATTTCATTTAAATTCTGCAAGTGACAAAGCAGCTGCTATACCCTATAAGAAGTTTAGGAAAAGTATGGTATCCCCACTCCCGGGAATAGGCATGTCTCCTGCGAGTTACACCCTCAGGGAAGGATTTGATCCAGAAGATGCTCTTCCTTATGGTGTTTACAAAGCCCAGCTCTAGGGACAGAAAGATATTGTGCACAAGCTAAACAGAGGTCATACAGAGGTGAACAAAGTTCACGCAAAGGTAACTCATTCTGGAATAAATTAATCAAGAGATCTAAAGGGAAGATTATATTGGGCCCAACTTGACTACCTATACCCTAGGACTATAATCAACTAACTAGTGGTTTCCCACTTAAGACATTGAGTGCTTGTATTTATACACATTCTAAATAACATAGACTAAGTGGAGTGTTCTTGAAAGTACATTTAAACTTCTCATTAAAATACTAAATTTGTACATCTATCTTACTCAAGAGGGAATTTTAGCTGCCTTATGATAGAAATTACAGATGAGAGATCATTTTTGGTGAACGCAGTTCTAAAAATAGTTTCCCAAGTAAAAATGTAGTTCATTAATAAGTGAGTGGAATAAAATTGAGTACCATGGTGCAGCTGTTATATTCATAAGCTCTGTGTAAAAAAAATAAAACTATAGGAAATATACATTTAACCCTCAAAAAATGATGAGGTATGAAATGATAACTTACCCTTACAGATATCTCCAAAAAATTGTCATTAAAAATTTTTCAAAATTGGCTGTAAAATAGACTTTTAAAATGCTGTACCATTATTTGACCCATCAGTGAATATATTTAGAGCATTCATGATAGGGGTTTTTCTTGTCATTTTTGGAAAAACTACAGGATGCGAAGACCAAAAAGACAACAAAGGATTAGATGGTAAGTGATTATCAAATGAAACATTAGATTTACACATGATTATTGCCCAAGTATTTAACTCATTAGCTAACTCATCAATTTGATCCATAGTATATGGAGTAATAATTTTATTGGGAGAAATTCCAAACACTCCCTTTGCTGCTTTTATTCCTTTGAGTATTAATTGTCCTACAGCCTCAGGATACCTAGTAAGAATAGTGTTAGGAGAATAAGATAAACGTATCCACAATAATGGACCTTCTTGCCAAAATACCCCTGTAGGAATATTTTTTGTTGGTAGTAGAATAAATAATAAAGGCAAACTTATATCAATTCTATCCAAATGCATATTTTCCATATATGTTTCAATGATTTTTAATGCCTTTGTAGCTTAAGTATAACTTGTCAACTGCTGTATATTTCATTTGTGTTTGTGACAATATGTCAGAAATAAGGAAAACTGTGGTTATAATACTTTAAATTAAAACACTTTTTTCTGTTATATATTTACATATTTTTTAATCTTCATCCTACTATAAATATTTAATTGTTGGATATACAAAACCATATTTAATCATTAGCATTAATGGGAAACAAAGAAATCTTTTGTGGCTGATATTTCCTTGCTTCAGGCGTTAACATGCGGGGTGAATTTGGATCTGATGGACCTTTTAGGATATCAAATAAAGGTCCCAAATCTCCTGTTGGTATGCCTAGATAAGGCCTTATCCAATTTATGTCTCCCAATAACTTTTGAAAGTCGTTAAGTGATTTGAGTTGATCTACTCGTATTTGAATTTTTGGTGGACGGACCATGGTTGAGGATAATAGAACTCCTAAATAATTAATTGGAAGATTGAATTGTACTTTATCTATTGCTATCTCTAGATTATAATTTTTTAATAAAATTGTAAGTGTGGAATAACATTCTAGCAATGTGTTTTTATCTTTATGTGCCAATAATACATCATCCATATAGTGAAATATTTGAAGTTCAGGATTTTGATTTCTAAGTGGCTGGATTGCTTTGTTAACATAAATTTGACACATAGTTGGGCTGTTAGCCATCCCTTGAGGGAGTACTTTCCATTCATATCACTGATCAGGACCTTCATGATTCAATGCAGGGATAGTAAATGCAAAACGTGGACTATCTTCAGGATGAATTGGAATTGAAAAAAAACAATCTTTAATATCTATTGCTAAAACATACCAGGTTTTTGGCAAAGCAGACAATTGGGGAATTCCCGATTGAGCAGGTCCCATAATAACCATCTCATTATTAATGGCTCTTAAATCTTGCAATAATCTCCATTTACCAGATTTCTTTTTAATGACAAAAATGGGAGTATTATGGGGAGATATGGAAGGTTGTATATGTCCCTCCGCTAATTGTTGTTTGACCAGGTCATGGGCTACTTGTATCTTTTCTTTAGTGAGGGGCCACTGAGGAACCCATACTGGTCTTTCTGATTTCCAAGTAATTTTGATTGTCTCAGTGGCCCTTTCTGAAAACCCAATCCATGTTTATTTATTCCTTGATCTATTTGAATTGGTGCTGCTATACCTTGTTCTTGTTCTCCTAATCTTTTTTCTTTCCTAAAACCTTGTCTAGCCCTAGTAGTGGGTGCATTAGGATTGATGTTATTTGTTAATGTCAAACCTAATTGATCTAGGACATCCCGTCCCCATAAATTTATAGGAAGATGATCCAATACATATGGCTGTATAGTTCCTTCACATCCTTCAGAATCCTTCCAATCTAATACCATTGCACTTCTATGGGGATTAGTTGTCACTCCTAGGCCTCGAAGCGTTTGAGTGGCTTGTTGTAATGGCCAATGTTTTGGCCATTCTTGACGAGATATGATGCTAAGGTCAGCACCTGTGTCCAGTAGTCCATTAAATTCATGTCCTTGAATATTTAGTTTTAGCATTGGGCGAGAATCTAAATTTAAAGACAGCATAGCCCAATCCACACCTGTGGAGCCTAATCCCCTGGAACCTCTTTCTACAGTACGACTGGAAAATTTATCATGCAGGCTGGGTATTATTAATAACTGTGCTATTCTATCTCCTGGTGAAATTACTGATATACCTCTTGGAGAACTAGCTATAATTTTTATTTCACCTTCATAATCGGGATCAATTACCCCAGGACTTATCATAAGTCCTTTTAGTGTAGAAGAACTTCGTCCCAATAATAAGCCTACTGTTCCTTGGGGAAGAGGTCCTTTTACTCCTGTGGGAATGATTTGAACTTCCATCTCTGGAGTTAGTACTGCTCTGGTGGAGGCGCAGATGTCCAACCCTGCGCTCCCTCTGGTTTGTCTGATGAGGGATTTAATGGATAAAATTTTTAATGACAATTTTTTGGAGATATCTGTAAGGGTAAGTTATCATTTCATACCTCAACATTTTTTGAGGGTTAAATGTATATTTCCTATAGTTTTATTTTTTTTACACAGAGCTTATGAATATAACAGCTGCACCATGGTACTCAATTTTATTCCACTCACTTATTAATGAACTACATTTTTACTTGGGAAAGTATTTTTAGAACTGCATTCAAAATTGTGTAGGAAAAAACTATTGGAAACACAGTAAGATTGTGCCAAATGATAAATCTGACCTAGTATCATTTCTGAACTGATACTTTTATAAAAATTACAACTCAATATAGTTTTTAAAATATTTTATATATCAAGTTGGTTAATAAGATTTCTCCATATCATAATAACCGTTATGATTCCTATACTTGACCTATGGATTACACTGAGCCATCACAAATCAATGATATCATAGCTCCTACCTTAAGACATTGATTATTTAAGAATGAGTAAAGCATTCAGCCTAAGATGAGGGCTTTCAGCTTTGTATGTGATAATTTTGTCTGTCAATACTTACTTATATGTTCCCCAAAGGAACTGAGAAGGCTGCTCCATGTCTCCGGTTGGTGATCTGTGATAGAGAATAAATGGTAAAATGTATTGTTGATTTCAGACTTCACTTTGGGTCACTATTCGTACTTATACTCTGATTTGTTGCACTTGTTAATGCCCATTGAGAGAGAAAATTACATTTCATTGAACAACAACAACAAAAATTTGGTAAAGAACGTAAGTTTGTGTATGGCAGAGAATCAGAGATCACTGTAATGCCACACACATTCATTTTCACTTTGCAGAAGACTCACTTCTTGCCTCTATATTTTATTAAACAAATATAAACAATAACACAACTTATACATATAATCATTTATGCAACTGTATTTTATTTAGGGCATTTTTACCTGAATTTTGTCTGCAAACTGGCAAGAGACAGAACGGATGCGGCAAGATAAATTCAAACACACTGGGTCCCTCCTGGAGATCTCTGTAAACAAAATCAATGTCTGTAGAGAAATATTGAATTCCCATGTACTTAAGTTCAAGAACTTCAGAGATACTCCATAAGGTATTCTGAACTCAATAAGAAGGAATTGTTAAAGCAAATGTGTTTAGAATAGATAAAAATTTACATTTTCTCTGAAAATATGCCTGGGCTTTCTGCAAATGCTGGAAAATGCTAACATTTATTTTCATCAAGACATCTGATTTGGTGACTATGAGATATATATTCATTATAAGAACTGGAATGCTTTTTAAATACATTTGTTTGTACCCTCTACCTTGGATAGGATTTGTTTCTGTATTCAATATATCGTTTTATGAAATAAGGATAATGGTTGGCTTCCTATCAGGATACATTAAGTAATGAGTACTGGTAAAGGTTTTTCAGTTGCCAGGGTTTAAACAAAACATTTGCTGAAGGTAGATAGTAGACAGGTAATTATTATCTCCATTTTACATTATAGCGTTTATTCTATATGTACCTGTGTCTGCTATGAAGCATATAATTTCTAAGTTACACAGAACTGAGTAACTCAGCTGGTAAACCAATAACTAAAACATCTAAAATTTCTAGGAAATTTGAAATCCTATAATTTACTCCTTTTGAACTTAGATTACTGACGAGTTCTTTTGTTGAAATTCATCATTTAATTGTGGATTAATTAGTATTTATTTTGACTCTACAGTATTTTCCTGTGGTAAAGAGGAATTAATATTGTTCTTGCCTTTATTTGATGATTTTATTTATTAGCATGCTGGAGATTGTGTGTTTTTATAATTACTAAAAATAAACTGATTAACTTAGAAGGCATATGCTGTCCACTTTGCTTGAATGCCACCTTGATTTTTATGTACTAACCAACCTCGTGTTTTTATATATTCAGAACATTCCACTTATTAAATTTATAAAAGAGGACTTTATGTATGATAAGTTACATCTTATATATGGATGGTAAAACACATGAATAATAATTATTATTTAATGTTTAAATCTGGAGACTTAGATATTTTTTCTAATAAATTGTAATTAATTTTCTAAGAAACTGAAAGTTAATTAGTCTATGTAATAAAACTATGTTCTGTAATTGATCTCATGTTATTATTAGGAACTTAAAGATTTCCTCAAGTTCACAAGAGAAAGGATCAAATGTGTATAAACTGGCTGTAAAATAGACTTTTAAAATGAAGTAGCATGACAGTGTAATATGTTGTAAATTATGGTGATTCTTATGGACTATGTTAATGTCATGCACACACAACTCCTATTCCTCTGCTCAATTTGCATTGGCTCAAGCATTCTGCATAGACTGTTTGAGTACTTTTTGTAGTATAAGCTACAACTATATCTTAAAGTTGGATTAAAAAATCATGCAAATAATAGTTGTATGCATATTTAAAGGCTTGAACTCTGCACATTTTTGAACACTGTTGCTGCCACAACCTTCATGGCAGCTAAATCAGGAAACAGGAGGAAGGATGATGGGGGATTAGAAAAGGCAAACAGACATCCAAAGAAAGAAAAGGCTGGGGCCCAGTGGCTCACTAAACCCTGGCAGGAAGTAGTGACTCACAGTAGGTTTTATCATTAAAAGGGTTATTGTGAGAAAGTTTCTTCAAAGCAAGCAGAACCAAGGTCATAGATATGAACAGCCCAGTTATGATTATTAGTTTTCATCCATAACTTTCTAGCCCCTGGTGCAGCTGTTGTCTGAACCTCAAGGTCAAGAACTGATAGCTCCCTGGCTGGCACAGAACCTCTTATTGAACAAGGTATCACCATAGCAACTGGGAAATCTTTAATGAGCACCTTAGCAGTGAAAGTTCCCAGTTCAGCTGTTGCAGGACAGCTGAAGAATCATAATTCAGTCATGGCTCCAACATATTCCTTTGGGCCACTTTTCAATTGGGAAGATCTCGATTTTCTTGTCAGGATTTTTTGAAAATATCTCTATTGCAAGATTATTGACAACTGATATCAATCATATAAAATATTGGGCATAATTTACATAGAGCATGCTAATTATAATAATATAAATCATAATGTGATAGTACTAATGTTTTCCATAAATTATTTTTATGTCATTGTCTAGACCATATACTTCAAAGACCTTCTGTTCCCTTAATATGGAAAATAGTAATCTAAAATCATCTTTATTGAAAATCTTCTATAAGCCATTGTCATATATTTCAAACATAACTGGAATGCTATTTTAGACAATTATTGTAAAATGGGTCATACTCATAGATGCGGTAGAGGCCAGAAATCAATCATGTTAGCAAAAGTCTTTAACACTGATTTTCTTTCTGTCACTGATTTGTTTGCTGCTCCTTGTCTAGAACTTTCCAAACTCAATTAAATCTAGGCACTATCTGTGCTATTGTTCTATATTTTATGTTCCACTTCATCTCCCCAATGCCTAACCATGTGCCTCAAAAATAACAATTATAATGTTTTAAAGAAAAAATTTAAAATGATAAGAATAATTAGCCTACAATTCACATAATAACATAACTGCTTTGTATTTAAGTGGAAATAAACGTTCTTGTTCTGCTAAGTGTTAGAAGAAAATTTACATTTTCATACTTTTAAGTTATAACTTGAATAAAAACAAATTCTGTGATTCATTTATTAAAACCAATGTAAATATATGATTTAAAAAAGAAATAATATGGCTTCCATTTCTCTAATTACTGAGCATAACATTAAATATTACACCTTATCCATCCCAAATTTGGTAAAACTATTAATGTTTTATAATTAAATTCTGTTCACAAGGAATTCTTACTTTTATTTTCCCCAAATAAACAGAACAAACTAAGATACAAACAAATAAAGCTTTAAGACACTGAACACTTTCTTGTTTTAAATAGAACTTTAAATTATTCAAAACTTAATTATTTGATTTGTCAACTAAAACATACCACATTTTGGAAATGAGAATCCTGAAGATCAGTTGTAGAGCTTGGAACCTGCAGGCCTAAGTTATCATGAATTAAGAAGTTCTATGCTTACCTTGAAAGAAAATCTCACAAGAATAAGACATGGAATAGGTGCCAGACTATATTTTCTTTCCAGGGTAACATATCCCTTGAGTATTGCTGCCTTTAAAATTTTAAAAAGTAAAGCACAATCTCATAATGTCTCATAGTAATTTCTAGTATTAACTTTTTTTCATACATTCAAAAACATTATTTAAAGGGACTTAACAGCTTGAAAGAATGAGAAAGTACCGTCCAGCCAAATTGGTGAAAATTACTCAAAAGCAAGCATTTAATGTCTCATCTCAGCAAATGGTCTCAGAGACACAGAGATACTAAAAAGACATTTACTCAAGAAAACCTACTAAAATTCTGCAAGAACAGCAAGAATCTGAGGTATGTGAACTTGACCTGCCCAGCTGTCATTCAGAGGGCTCTCTTTTTAGGAGGAACAGGGACATGAGAATACTTCATCCTGAACCTAGATACATTTTGCTGAGAGCAGTTTACAGGTGAATGAGAACAATCTCAGACCCTGCGATGGCTTGTCTACCTTGTGCTTGGTACCACTGAAAGTGTGGAGGTCCTAATTACCTTCGTTCAAGTTCATAAGGTAGTGATTCGATATTATAAATATCAGGCAAGAAGATCTAAGATTACTGCTCACCCTATAAATCTCAAGAGTACTCAATTGCTAAAGCCAGGTTGTCACTCAGAGAGGAGGACAACACTGTGTCCATTCCCAGCACCAGACAGGTGTTCTGGAGAAGCAACTCATAAAAAAATAGCTCTTAATCTCTTCACAAAGGAAAAATGTTCACTTGGAATGATGTGTGGAGAAATACAAGTTCAAGGCTATTCTCACAAAGAGTGGGGCTTTTGGTCAAAAGAAATGGGGAAGAGATAATTTGAAGCATTGGACGCATAAAATAAACTGTATTGCAGTTACATTGTCTAAGAATACCAGAAAGAGAGGTAACTTTGAAGAATACATCTGGGGTCAGAGAAAGATCTCAGGAAAAAGATCTAAGGAAATCAAATTTGATTAGTTTTGACTATTAACAAATTTATGCTCTATCATATTGTTGAACCATCTGCTGGCAGTTACTGAAATACAACAGACTGAATGAGGTCAAGAAAAGAGACAAAGACAGCACTGCCAAAGCTAATGTCACAACTAAATGACTATAGACAAGTCCCAAACTATTGGCTATGTTAGTTTGCTAGAGCTGCCAAAATACAGTGTCACAGGTTGAGTTGCTGAAATAATAGACATGCATTATTATTATAATTGTGGTTCTGGAGGCTAGAAGTCCAGCATGTTTGTTTCCTTTGAATGAAGTGAGAGAGAATCTCTCCTACACTTCTCACTTAGTTTCTGGTGGTTTGCCACAATCTTTGGACTTCCTTGTCTTATAGAAGTGTCACTCCAGTCCCTGTTCACATGGTACTGCCCTGTGTACAGGTCTGTCTCCAAATATCCTCTGTTTGTAAGTCACACTGGTTTAGGGACCCACCCAGTTCCATTATTACTTCATTTGAATTTATTATTTATTATTTTTCCTTTTTGTATATGTATCACATTCTCTTTATCCATTGATCTATTGAAGGGCACCTGGGTTGGTTCTATAGCTTAGTTATTGTGAATTGAGCTACTATAAATATTGATCAGGCTGTGTCACTGTAATATGCTGATATTAAGTCCTTTGGGTATAAACCAAAGAGTATGATAACTGGGTCAAATGGTGATTTCATTCCAGGTTTTCTGAGGACTCTCCATACTGTTTTTAAGAGTGGTTTCACCAATTTGCAGTCCCTGAATTCTTTCTAAATACAACAGCTTTATAAAAAGTGAAATAATGGGACTGGGGTTGTGGCTCAGTGGCAGAGTGCTTGCCTAGCATGTGTGAAGCACTGGGTTGAATTCTCAGTCTCAGAACCACATATAAATAAATAAAACAAAGGTCCATTGACAACTAAAAATATTAAAAAAAAGAAATGAAAATTGTATTACCTTTTTTCATAGCCTCATTTATATGCTGATAACCACAGTTACACATATATTTATATGTATATATTATGAGAGAAATCACTTTATGATATATCTCTAACACTTCCTATAAAGCACAATCTCTGCATGAACTGCTTCTTCAACGAATACCTAGAATATGTTTTGTTGGGAAGGTAGTTAGGAAAGAGGACTTTATTCTAGTATTATGTATGGCAATACCAACGTAAGGTCTAGTTCTGCCTCAGTCTGGCTGGGCACAAAATAACCAAGCCGCCAGGAGGCACTTGTAGGTTCAAACAGGAACTCCTTTATTGAACTCTCAGGCACTCCATGCGCACTCCCCAGGAACTCTCTCCGCCCTCCACCGAGCTCTGTGAGAACTCAAGGGGTAACTCAAGGAACTCAACGCAGGAGCCGCCCTATTGCTGGACAGCAGGGGTCTATATACAACTGAATACACAGCCTGTTTCAATCCAGCATCATCCAGTCACAGCAATTATACACAGCTTAACTTAATTATCATCATCTTAATGGCTCCCTGGTGTCACCTCTCAACCACTCCTTCTGGCAAAATGTCAAGTGCCATCCCGACTTGGCTGTGGCTCTCAACATAGTTCTATATTTGTCATTTACCATTTGTTAATTATGGAATTTTTTCAATGTTTTTTGAATGTCTGTAAAGTTGACACAAAATATCTATCTTCCCGCATTGTTTTATTTTGATGATGATAAAAGCAGTATATGTTTAAGGTTTCACCTTGGGCCTGTCACATAATACACACAAAGTAACAGTTTACCTGAATTTTCCTAGGTTAAGTATTCTGTACCCATTCTTTTTAATTTTTTTTCACTTTTTATGAGGGGTGTGTAGAAGGATTGAACTCAGGGGCATTCATCCACTGAGCCATATCCCCAGCCCTATTTCATATTTTATTTAAAGACAGGGTCTCCCTGAGTTGCTGAGTCCCTAACTTTGGCTGAGGCTGGCTTTGAACTAGCAATCCTCCTGCCTCAGTCTCCCAAGCCACCAGGATTATAGGCATGAGCCACTGTGCCTGGCTCTGTAGCCATTTTTATGCACTGACCTGACTGGATAGATATGAATCTATAGAATGGATGGATGTTCCTGTATTTGTTGACGTCCTTTCTAGGAATGACCCTTTTTGTTTTTAGTCATTATTCATCATTCATGAGAACTTCTAGGTCAACTAGCCATGAATTACAAGAGAAACTTCTGTTTTTGTGAAATTAGGATAAATAACTCAGCTCAATTCTCACTGTTTACTATTAATTTGTTGTCACTATGAAAGTCATAACAATTAGTCATTATCTATTCTGCATAGTAAACCCTGAGCAAATATATTTTGATAAAATATATTTTATCACCAATATAGTTGGTGATAAAACTAACTGGTTGAATATAGTTGAAGATAAAAGTAAGTAAATGGTCCTTTTTTTAATACTTGTGTTTTTTTTTTTGCAGTTGGACAAAATATCTTTAATTAATTAATTTATTTTTATGTGGTTATGAGGATCCGTGGGCCTTGCCCATTCGAGGGGAGCACTCTACCACTGAGCCACATCCCCATCCCTTATAAATGGTCATTTTAAAAATTCTGTATTCCTCATCTAAAGCTTAATCTTTCCTTCACAAATATTAGATTTTTGTCTCTGTTGTTATGAGAAAATATTTCCTCTGTCTTTTAAGATATATGCTAGATGCTGATACTTAAGAAATTTTATTTTTCTTTTAGAAAGTAATCATTCGTGTATTTGCTAATAATTTCCTTGAAAGTAAAGTAATGCATTTTGTAAAGTCTTGTAATTTGTAGATATTAAAGACCAAGTCAGTCTGAATTACAGGGAGAAAACATCAATTATTTCTAAGCCTAATTGGAACTTCTTTAATGAATAGACATGAGTCTAGAATCCTTAAAAATGAGTATATTATATTTTACAGGTTAATTATCTTTTTGACCTTGTAATTTGCTATTGAATGGCTTGAAAAGCTTTGTTCTTCTATCATAGGGAGGTGAACTTCTTCCTAGACCACAGTGAATAATCACAACCAAACACTGTATACTGTTCACCTTTATTTGTCTAGTATTGGACTGGGATTCCCTTAATTTCAAATTTTAGCACATAACACCTATAAACTGTCTCAACACAGTAGGAGGGCAATTGTGTTTTATTATACCCCTTTTGACTTCTTGTTTCAGTTGCCTTTCCTCTCAATAAATGTTAGTTGATGATAATTCCACCATTAAAATCCTCTCAAATGGCAACATTCTTTATCCTATAATATTAATGGGGCACATCAAAACTATGACATATAACTCAGACTTTTTATTTCAGCAATTTTCTATCCTATTTACTTTAACTGGCACCCCTAGAGTTACAGTGCTTTATTGGCTTAGTTTAAATGTGCTATTGTTACTTATGGGTTAAGCAGGTAGGATGATTGCATTAATAAAAATTGATAAGTAGGCAGGTTATCCTTCCTAATTTATTTCCATGGCAACAGACAAGCCACGGTGCCTTGTTTCTGAGGAGCAGAATGCTAATAATCAAATGTGCCTTACCCAGATGAATATATAACGCAGTTTACTAATATAAATGTCCTGACATTGTGTATATTACTGAAGAAAATACACATTAATTCTGAATCTAAGTTATGTGATGGATATGCTCAGGAGAATGAAAGAAATAGAACATTTCTCTGAAATATCAAAATTGTTCATTAGAGTAATGTATTTTAAATAGTGTATATACTGAACAATTTAATTCTCTGACATTCATATTGTTTATTTGGGGAGGTGCTTAAATCACAGGAAAATGTAGTAATGCTTGGTTATTTTGACACCTCAGAAAATAATGGGTCCTGCACAAGAGTTCAATTAAACAATAATCCCTGGGAAAATGGTCATTACTAGCAGTTAATGATTGGTTTGTTAGTTAATGGCCCAAGGCAAAGCTGAGGGCGGTTAAGACTCTAACAAACGAGTTGTGAATTGTAGCAATGGCTTGTGAATTGTAGCGGTGAGGGATTTTAAAGGATTTTTCCCCTGGTTATAAACCAACTTTAATGGTTTATGGTAGCAATAATGTGGTTTTTTAAGACTTATTATGACATAGGACAGTCTCCGAAACAACTGATATTTGTAGTAAGCTGGCAGTTGATTTTCTACTGATACTCCCTGATATTATAAATGTGTAGGTGTATTTTTTTTTACGAAAAAAGGCATTTACACCCATATTTCATTTACGTGTTCAAAAACAGATGCAATGCTAGGCCAATCTGCAACTAGAATTCTCCCTTAATGGTTTTGAAGTTTACAAATATTGCTTGGATTCATAATAGTAATGATTATATATTTTTCTTTAGTTTTTTTTTTGGGGGGGGGTGGCAAATTTTGACTTATGATATTAGTTGAAGTTGAAATCATGCAGAGATTTTAACTTTTAAGGCTTTAAGATTATAGAGTGGACTCTTGAATATTCCACTCCCCCACAGCTCTCAAAGGAAGAAAATACCAGTGGCTCTTTTGGTCTGCACCCATGTGCTCCACAAATAGTTTAACAGAATAAATGTACTATAATCAGAATTTTTTTATATCTAACACCAGTGATATCATTTCTGGTTTTTGATTTGTGGGAAATTAGACTTCATTATTCTGGGCACTTGTCTCACAGAGCTACTTGTAATAAACTATAATAGCTCTGGAAAGTGGGAAGTCTTTGTCTACTTTCAGAAATAAGACTTTGGATTCAGCTTCAATTAAGTCTGGGTCTACCTCACTGACTACCACAACTGGACATCTGGTCAACCAATGGGAAGATCAGTTACACCCATAATTTGGCTACTTTGATGTAGTTTTGAAAAACAAATAATTCATTTCTTTTAAAAGTAGTTTTACAATTCATTCATTGAGATACTTTCTTTTTATTCCTCACCAGGAATTTGGAATTGAATCAGATCATGTGGAAGAGAAATTAGTCTGATTCTATGTACTTATAGTAGGCACATGTTACCAAATCGAATTATTGGATTAAAATTCTCCTATAAATCACATTTATCTTGTTAAAATGTTCTACTAATTTTCTATAAAAATTTCCCTTGGTACAATAACATCCCATAGGAGAATTTCTTTTGATCTAAACCAAAGCATCAATCTCTTTCTGTTTTGTTCTTCTCAGCTACAACATCCCTGTGCACATGAATGTAAACTTGAGCATGCACATACAAACTAATATTTGATGAGAGAGATGCTATTTTCTTCACTGTATATATAAGTAAAATGAGAATCAAACAAGCTAAATGGCCTGTACAATGAATTATATGAAGAATTAGCAGTTCTGGTATTCAAAACAATGATGAACATTTAAATCAAACATTTTTCATACTATGTAAAAACATTTGAGGGGAAAAAATGAATTACATAGCAAACCGTGTTATTATACACAACATATTTTAAAAATATTATAACAACTTAAAGCTAATATTATAATATTCAGAAGCAATGATTGTATTATTAAAAGAATATTCACCATTCTAATAAGTCAATATCAAAAGATTTTTAGCCCCTAATAATAATTTAATTTTATAAATAATCAACACAGGAAGAACTTCTATATTCTAATACATGTTAACTTCAGTATCAAATAGAGATCAACTAAGGCCCAATATACTTGTTTTTTATCTTAGGTCAGAATGGGTCCTAAAGGGTGATCTAATCATACATAATATTGCCATCCAATTCATATGCATGCAGAGAAGCAATGCATTGGGTACTTGAGAATTCCTCAATTTATGCTGTTTTTTCCAATCTTGTTCCTATTTACTAAACCTATCAATTATTCATTGGTATTTTTGTTTCTTATAATCCCTATTTGTTTTCAGGAGAAACCAAATACTTGATGTTAGATAAAGAATTGATGATACGTAAATAATGACTATTAGCCCAATAAAGACATGCTGTCAGCAGAATATCTTCTATCTCTTTCTAACTTAATTGGGAATGCAATGCAGTGTGTACATTATGTTGCTCCAATTAATTCAAATCATTCCTAATTGGGATCTTTTAAATAACTCCCTCCTGGGTCTAGAGAGGAAATTGAATCAAGCATTAAATCAGGAAGTCAGCTCTATCTTTGAATATATTGTTATTTTTAATCAAATACGCTGATGTTGGTGTTACAGAAAATTAAGAAAAAATATTTTCTTGTCTTTTTTAATTAAGAAAATACTGGTTAGTTGAAATTATGGTTTACTAATAGTGGTAAAAAAAAAACAATGCAATATTAAATTCATATTGATTACTGTAGGCAAATGGAATTATTTACATGGAGTATTTAAGATAGGGAATTAGTGATTGAAATGCAAACCTAGAAACAGCAGGAACTGATTTAACGACATGAGTAAAAATAGCCTCATTATTGTGAATGATAGTGTCAGCATGATAAAGAAGAGGCAGGCTTTGTAACAAATATATATATGTATAATGGAAAAAAGTAGCTTAATGTTGAAATAGTAGTAATAATTATGTGAAAAAAGAGCAATAGGTTCTCAGGGGAAAGCACAGAGGGAGAAGAAGAAATGGGGAAGTTGCATAGTTCATGATCAAGAGTATAACTAATTTATTGCTCAGAGCACAATTGGGAAAATTAAGTTATCTTCTAGGGACCATACTTAGAGAAGGCATTGAGGAAGATAAGGGCTCTGGATGTGACATCATGTAAAAGACAGGTAAAGGACCTGTAATTATTTATTTCAAAACAGATTAGGATGGGAAGATAATTTTAAAAATATTTGAGTTGATAGGACTATTACATTTTCCCCCAGAGTTCAGTTAGAAAACAATGTATAGGAATTAAATAGAGGATAATTTAGCTCAATGTAAAGCTATTATTTTTGCCATTAGTAACACCATCTCAAACAGATTTATGCAGAAGCTTAATCATCCTGGACTCTACAAACATGAGACATTAAATTAAATAATCTCTTGGATCCCTACTGATTTCTCCCTATGCTGCCTTAGGTACTGAATTTGTCCTGTTGGGAGAGATGTTTTCAGGAGTCCTGAGCTAGATTGTGGAATTTTAACTAGAGATAAAGAAGAGGGTCCCTTATTTCAGCATAGCTATTAAATTCCCGGATATGCTAAGGACTTGGGTGAGAAGGGAAAGGACAGGCATAACAGTTGGTACTCCCACCAAATATATTTATGAGCACAGCCATCATTTGTGTCAGTTCAACTTTGATTATTGAGAGTCACTTCACCTCTTTGGGCTCAATTTTCTTAGTAAAAATATTTACTCATGAATTTTTGAGTTGGCATGGCTAGCATCGATGAAGTATTGGTTGAAAGTTGGAAGCTAACATTGAATGCGTTTACACATCTGAGGATCTGAGAATGTGCAGAGAACTCTTAGCTCTTCACCAGAACTCTGTCATTTTCTGAGTTTTCACAGTTGGTCTTCATTTCCAGCAAACTTCAAGAGTGAAGTTATATTGGTCATATAACTGAGTGCTGGTGAATAGGAAGATAGAAAAGCTGCGGGTGCCAACCTCAGCCCTGGCCCATAAGTTCTGCACACATCATCCCCTTTGCTTTTTATTCTTGCTGACTAGATAGATATATGGTCTACGGAGGAAACTGAGAAGACAAGTGTCAAAGTGGCTGTCTAGAGCAGAAATAGTAGTATAATGATTAAAATGTGATGATTTTTGATAATTTATAACCTTGGTTGTAAATGGATCTACTTAATTATAAATATGTATTTTTAAGAATGACTATGGTTTGCAGTTGGTTCAGACAATTACTGGGAAATTTGCTAGTCATTTCTGGTGATCTAGTTTGAACCAACGGTATTTACCACATAACTAAATTTTTTCATCATAAGAACAATAAATAGATTCTATTTGTTTCAACCATCCATATTTGGGGGTTATATGTGAATACAAGTATTAATGGAGCTAACAAATGAACAGGACTACAGTCTTTATTCAGAAGCGGGAGGTAGCTTCAGCTCATTCAGTGCTCTGCTGCTTGACAGGGAATCCCTCCTCCACAATCCTCTAGTTTCAGCAATCCAAGGATCTTGTCTGGTAAGTGGTGCTACGCTGGGTTCCAGTAGGAATTTTCTTACCTGAGGCATTATGTGTATGAGGTGAAGATATGTGATTATTTCTAGTTGGGGAAGAGGGGTAGGAGGGAAAGGGTGGGGGAAGGGGATTAGCAAGGATGGTGGAATGTGATGGTCATCATTATAGAAAATATGTGTATGAAGATTTGAATTTGGTGTCAACATACTTTATATACAAACAGAGATATGAAAAATTGTGGTATATATGTGTATTAAGAATTGTAATGCAAAAAAAGAATACATGTATAATGGCATAATTTGGCATGAACATACTTTATATACAGAGTTATGAAAAATTGTTCTGTATATGGGTAATAACGAGTGTGATGCATTCCATTATTGTATATTTTAAAATCCAAGTTTAGTAATAAAATCAACATCCAGTAATGTAAAATTAAAAGTTTATTTTTTAAATTATTATAACAAGTAACAGGACCATAACATATCAGTGCTGTGAATACTCTGCTGTTCGATTAATCAAGGGTAAGTTGGAGTAACTTCTGAACAGAGATAAATCAAAGAAGAATTTTAGTAAATGCAGTACCAGATATAAGTCTCTGAATGAGCCTTGTCTAAGAATTATGTGGACTTTTATTATACTAAAAAATGTACCTTAACATAATCATTGGAAATTTGATAACATTAAACTTTAAGTCCAGTATCAAAGAATTTTCAAAGCTTAAAATTGTCTCTCTGGCTATGGCCTCATAAGTTGTGACAGTGAATTCACTTATCTAGGAATCACAGATAGCTTGATTGTAAAACCAAGCTGAATATAAGAACAGAAAACCTGTGTGATTTTCCTTGTCCAATTTATTTCTCTTTGCCTGTCTCTTGTCAGTTTGAAAATTCTTATCTGACACCTTCACCTTTCAAAGTGGATTAATCACATTTTTTTTAACACTCTCTCTCATCACATAACCATCCATTGGAAGATGATGTCCTAAGCCTGGATGGAGCTAGTATGTGCTGCCACTCTCCGACAGGGTTCTACTTGGGTCTGTGATCATTGGAAGCTAGAATTTTTTCCACTGCATCAAGAAGGAGACAGCTCTGTTGGTATTTTCTTTGAGTCTGGTCTAGTGATAGAATTTTCTGTATCCTGCTTATTTTTTCTGCATGTCCAGAATCAAAATGCCATCTTGGATATTTTACTTGCATTATGGTGGATGCTTAGTAATTTAACATGCAGATCTCCATTACCAAACTCTTGCTCAATTGCTTACAATCTTGTGGCCACTCACTAAGGCACTAGTATCATGCCTTGGAAAACTTTGCAGAGCAATATTTCCACTCGTATTTCAATATTTCCAATGTTCCCCTTAACTTTTCTCAAAAATGTGGCCCTTCTTAAATACTCCTAAAGTTTTGTTTAAAACCACTTATAACTACTTCTTACATGGGCATATAAAATTCTGGGGAAAAAATCTCTATCTGCAATGTTACATGTAGCATGAACTTTAAAAATGATGCAACTGTCCCCAGAAGAATTTACCTCTTCCTTTGGAATTTTGTGCAGACAACAGTGCACATGGATAAATAATTTTCATTATTTGAGCAGGTCTGTCTTTGGTGACCCTTCAAGCCTGAGAAAGACTACTCCAGCTCCAAGTAATTTTTTTTTAAAGATGGTTTCTATTGTTGGTTGCTGATTTCCTTCCCAACACTTGCCAAAAAAACATTTCCCAGTAAAAGCTTTATTCAATTGTAGGCAGTTCTTATTAACCTTAGAAAGTCACAACCTCTCTGTGTTACACAGTATATATATTTCCTCTACAGATTCTCTGTGCCATAGGGATATTTAAAAAATTGTTTGATTTTCGCTCATATTTTTTTAATTTGGTTGGCAATTTGACATTATAGTGTGAGTATTCTCTTGGAACAGAAAGAACTAAGCCATGGGAAGACTATTCCAAAAGACATGATGTTGATAGTTACTAAATAATGAGGACCCACTCCCATGCTCCCCCAGGGATGAATGTGCACATACGTCATAGAGATAGTTTACATTTTGGATTCCAGTTGGGGTGACCCACCTGTCTCAGTATATTCCAACAAAATTGTTGAAAGTCTTTATGGGTCTCCCTGGAACCACTGTGGTGTGCTCTGGTTTTTTTTTTTTTTGTTGTTGTTGTTGTTGTAGTTTCTTTTTTTAATGTTGGTTCATTGCTGCAGCACAGTTCTCCCTGTGTCCTTAGCCCAGTCCTCCTCACATTCTTGTGTGTAAATCTCAAGAATAACTATAGAATACAACTTCCTGAGGTATAGGTGCTCTGTTACAGCAGACAGCCCCACCCTCTTAAAGGGCATTTTTTCAATGCTGTAGCCCTGTGGGTCATGTGACCTTGCTGACTATCTGGAAGTAATAAATATGTTTTGTTTAATTTGTCTCTTACATGGATGTTCCATCTCACTGGATTCAGACAAGTTGGTAATCAGTGCACCATCACCCAGGTTCATGCTTGTCAGTCTCAGAGCTCCAAGTCTATAATGCTTCTCTGAACCTGAGACCATGCCAAGGTCTCTGAAGCAAGGGATCTCTTTATTAGGCTTCTGGGATGGTGACTCTTTCCCAATCTTTCACAGTAAAGCAGTCTTTTCTGTGTTTATTTACATTCTTTAAATGTAGATATATTTTTAAAGGTTTCTATACTAATGTATGTGTTTCTTCCTTCTGTCTTCCACAGACAAATCCCTGTCCTCAGTGTCCTAAAATTTTCTGGTTAGCCTCTTGCATTTGATTCTCCAAATAAGATTCAACTAAAGTCTGTTCTTTGTTGAAAATATGAAGGTATCATTGAAATGGTCAATGGGTCAAGATGAAGAGTTTACTTCTTAATTGGGTTTCAGTATTTATTTGCAGTAAATATAGTTCAGTGATGGAAAATCAAGCTATATTTTGAATATGCCTTTGCTTAATGCTGCAGAATCACATTTTCACTGACAGAGAGAGGGTTATAGAGAAAAAGAACCATGTCTAATGGGTATTGAAATGCAATTTCACAGACATTCTTGGAACAGTTCTTCTAATAATATTACTTTGCACTTAACTAATTTATTTGCTTAATGTGAAGTTAGCAAGATAACTAAAATCAGAGAAATAAGAAAATAACTAGTCCATTCCATATATAAAACTTTAATGAAACAAAACAGAAATACATATGGACACAAAACCCACCTTGCATCTTTTGACAAAAATGGATTTTTATCAATATGTGATTGTCATACACAGAAAACTAGGGCTGCATTTTGATACATAGTTTTGAAATGTTGATCAGAATTTCCTGTAAAGATTTGTTTTATGATGACAGTGATTGCAAGAGAGGACAAATCCCAAAAAGACAACTTCCAACTCTATATAGATCACATATTCGTATACATAACTCCTTATCACAGTTAGGAAATAAAAATAATTTGTATATTTTATGTATATTTTTAATAAGATAAAATACTTAGAATTCTCTATAATTCTAAATGAAGAAAAAAATCATAAAAATTTAACCTCAAACACCTGAGACATTTCTAAGCGTTGTAAGTAAATTCTTCTCACTATTACTCAGTAGATTTTTAAAACTACTATTGAGTCAGGGAAAATATTAGAAAATTATCTAGACTTAGAGAATAATGGACCCTCTTATTTTCTTTCTTGTAATCATTTTAGTTCTCCACAGAACACCAATAGGATGGTACTAATGACAAATGAATAAGAGAACTGTACCTACTGTCACTTCAACTAAATATGTTCCATGGAATAAGTGGGAATGGTGATTAACCATACCACTTATTGTGTGAGTTACAAATTCAATGGAAATATTGCTTTCTCAGTCTATGTTCCCAAGTGACCAGGGTGTAGGATAAGAAATAAATGCTTTGCAATATGCAAAACTCAAACAAGGGGCAATTTTATTTTCATTATCCACAACTCTGTAAGAGTTCATCTTCAACCTCTATTTCCACAGAATTTCATTTGAAAGGGTCTCATTGATCCTCTAATCAACCATTTTGCTTACACGAGAATTATTTTTTCCAGCATTGCAATAGCGTAGCATTGCATTTCTTATTGAATATTGGGATTGATTATTTCACAAAATAACATTGCTAATAATAGAAAATATAAACAAATAAAATGTTTAGCATGAAATTGAGCTAAAACTCATAAACATTTTGATATTCTCATAACATTGGCCATCTATTACTCCAGATTTTTAAGTTTCTGTGTTACTTTAATTTACTAAAATGAACATTTAAAATTAATCTTTTACTAAACATATGAAAAGATTTACTGATTAGATTAACCTGGGTATTTCATATTCACAAATATACTCAATGCCTGTGTTTGATCTTTTAAAATGTATCATCACACTATTAATGTTAATGAGCTTGAACTTATTATATACTAAAATATCTATCCTTTATGTAAGTCAGTTCTTGTAATCCACAGCTACTTTATATGATACTCAGAAATTCATTATTGATTATGCTTATGGTACCTTTCAATTATGGTTTTGACAGAGAGGTCACCTAGAATCTTGTTTCTAATATGCATTAATGTTAACCATCTGTCAAAGTTTGGTGTTCCTCATGTATTTAATTATAAATCTTTGAATATGTTCTCCCCTGAGCAAGATAACAATTTAAGTAGAAGTTTTGATCAGCTAATCAAGAATCAACCAAACTGTATTGTAGTCTTAACTAAATTTCAGTTTGCCCAGAGACACATAGTTGAAGGGAAAAGGAAAAAGAAATTCAGAAAACTTTTAATCAAACACCACATTTTAAGCATAGGGAAAGTAAGTTTCCAAAATAAAATAGTTTGCTTAATTAAGTATTTGTTGAAAGAAAGTTACATTGTATGTATTTGTGGTGCCCTCTACTACAGGGGGTAAATCCCTAAACCATAAACCACATTCATAAGTTATCTATTTCTATTTACTTATGTAGATTAAAGACAGTACAGCTAATGAGATTTATTATCATCACAATCTCTTTTCAAGAAGAAATGGGTGATGCAAGTACCTTATTTTCACTTGTCAAAGACCTTAATATTTCTGGAGAGAAATGTATCATTTCCTGATGCTCAATGTTAGTGAGGGAAATGTAAGAATATTAGCTACAACATTTTTATCACTTAGAACTTGAAAATATATAAATTAACTCTGGGATCTGTCTCAATCTCAGAACATTCTGGCCTTAGAAACAGCTTTATCACAGTATTGGCTGTTGGCTTAGTTGTTGGAATAATTGGTTTGTTAAAGTTGAAAGAAGTAGCAAAGAAAGTTCATGATATATTGATCTGTTTTCCTGGCTGGCTTGAAATAAGTGAATTGGTACCAATTCTCCATGCATATATTGATTTTTATATAAAAGGACTTGTAAGAGGGGCAGTTGAATACCGTGGAAAGTGGCTAAAACCGTTTCCTTATAAACCTTATGAGATTTTCACAGGGTCGATTTTATTCGAATACTGTATTCTTGTTTTTGTTATTTTTCAAAGGAAAGTAAGAACTAATTAAAGTCAGGCACATCTCTTTATGCTTGTGAATCCAGAGGGTTCAATGATCTTAATTGTTTGATGGTAAAGAAACTCCTAAATTGAAAACTCTGATGTTCAAGAATTCAAGTTATATAACTAGTATCTAATTCTCCCAAAATTTTAAAGTTAATTAAAAATACTTAATGAATGTCATTCCTTTTAAAAAAATGGAACTACCACATCTATGTCTCCTAAACCTGAATCCTTCTTCACATTGCTTGAAATGTAAATTCTGCAGGCACTATACTTTTACTATACATAGGGAGGACATGTCAAGTGATCAACATCTGTTTTCTTAGCAATTCAAACATAATATTGTCCTCAAGAACTATTTTCAGAAAACATCCTTAATTAGATGAATGGAAATATAAAATTCAGATTTCCATCTCCATTTTCATATTTTTTAAAAAAAGTCTTGACACACTTATAATTTTTTTAAAAAAATGAAACATATGAAGTATAATGGAGTGCTCATAGCAGTGGTAGAGCATGTCCACATGCTGAGATTGAGCTTCAGTGCTACAAAAAAATTAATAAATAAGAAATGTGGCTTGTGAATTTAAAAAAAATCTATTTTTAATTGTTAGGGTTTCTGAGTTCTAAGAAAGGATCTATTGAATTGTCAATATGATGAGAAAGCTGAAGTTATTTTTAAAAGTTATAAATTACAAATGATATAGCACTGAATTATCAATTGTTTATATAAAAAATAGTTTTATTTATATCAGTGTCAGTAAACAAAAGAAGAACTCATTTAATTTAAAAAAAAATCACATGGATACATACAGCAAACACAAATCTGAGAAATACAATTACAGACTAGTTGCATGTAGAAATTGTCTTGAAGATTAATGTGTCATTGCTGTTCATGATGTGATTTTCCAAAGTTCCAAACAACAAAGTGTATTCACTCCTAAATTTACCTTATGGCTGCTTTGCTGGAAAATTCCATGTAAACTTTAAAAGTACAAAAGCAATTTGTGTTCAATAGATTCAAGTATTATGAATTGTTTCCTCATCCCACTTTGCCTGAATGATCAAAAAGATATTCCTTTGTTGGGAAGGGATAAGGGTTTTTCTCTTCATTTTATAGGGTGAATAAACCCACTGAAGAACATCAAATATCCCAGGCACTCTCCTAGGAAATGTGTGGTAATCCCCTAAATATTTTTACAACCAAAAATATTTTTATAAATTTTTAAAATAGTAACTTGGTATTATTTCACTCTTCATAAAACCATTACTTACATTCTATGTTACAGGTGATTCTATGTGTCAAGGTGAGTGGAATAGACAGATGTAGTGGCTGTCATCAGATCAAATGGAATAGATCTAAGACTTTGGAGTATAAGTAACAGGGAGGAATCTTTCAGTTAACAAAGGTCTATCATTCCTAGAAGTATGTTCCTGATAAACAGGCAGGTACAGCAAAAATGAATCACGATCACCTAATAGTAATTTGAACATAATTAAATTCTTCCAATGATTAATTAATTGAATAGCAAAATTTCTGGAAGTCAATTAATACATTTGTATTTTCACAATTTAGCCAAGTATTCCATTATTAATCCATAAAAGTATTTCTACAACAATTAATATTTTTCTGACATCACTCAGTTATTATTTTATTTGGATAATAAAAAATTGCATGTATTTTGTATTTGAGGTGTTGTTCATATCACATGGCCAAGAATTTTTATAAATGGAAATGTACTTCAAATTCATGACATTTTCATCCTTACTTCCCTATTTTATTTCTCTAAATTCCTTGATTTACAAATATCCAATCTCATTCTTGATTTTAATCTGTTTAGATTATTTTAGGTGAAATTACTGAATTTAGCTAGAAATTGATCACAAAGATCACTAACATTTCAACTAAATTTGTTTTCTAGTATGATTTCTTCCTTTCCTGTTCTTGGTAATTATTTATATGCATTTTTTAATGTAATATCCCCTTTGGGGATGGTAACTGAGGAGCATGGCTGTGTCTAATTCATTGAAAACCATATTTCCTAAAATCAGTGGCTCCTTGTCACACACTTCTGAGTTCTCAATGAACAAATCTTGCTTGATTCATTAACATTTGAAACTTGATCCTGAAGCAGGTTTGGTAGATACTACATCTATGTCTATCTGTTAAGAAAATAACCAGCCAGGTCTGGCAAATTGTGCAGGGAAGGGAAGAGCAAATAAAACTTCAACTTGAATGATTGTCATCATTCATATAAAATAACTGGCCAATTGCTCTTATTCATTCTGTTTCATGTGTGGTTGTCATGACACTGGACTACTCAATGGACCATTTTAGATGAATTGACTGGTCAATTTCAGCAAGTATCTGATACATGCTGGAACTGATCATGTCATCAGATAAATGTAGCTGGGCCTACACAACCTGTGTTTGATGTCAGACCCGTAAGAAATTGAAAGAGGAATTAAAGGAGCCCTGATGGAATGATCAGTAGTAGCTTCTTCTTCTTTTTCTTTCCTAATTCATTTTTATTTTTCTTATATTTCAATTATGTCTTTCCTTTTCTGCCTCCTGTTTTTTCATATGACTGAGTGACAAGACACACAGCTTGGGAGAAGCATGGCAAGACCATGCCAAAAGTCTGTGGCTGTGTACAAAGGTGCCCATTTGCCTATTCTGAAAACAGAGCTACACTTAAGTGGAAATTGGATTATATCACTTCCTAAGTATTGTAAATATCACTTTTTATCCTAAGATTTTAGCAACTGAGGAAGTAAACAAGTATCACTGAGCATTTGAGATAATAGTTATTTTCCTACTCAAAAAAAAAAAAAATGAACAAAAAATTGTATTGTGGTAAAGTGGGAAAGAGCCCAGGTAGGGCAATTAAAGAGAACTGTTGGCATGTCTCCTTGTTTGCTTTCTTGTCTGTTAAAATGCCCAAACAAAGTAATTTCAGTGCCTTTCCTAATGGGGAAAGGATGATCAAACCTTTCTTATTTTAGCTACTTGTTTCTCTCACCTACCATTCCTTCAACTTTATACATGCTAAGTTTAAGTGGAAATCTGAGATCTCTGTGGAAATAAATTGCTTTCAGAATATAGTTCTTGAATATACAGTATGTCTAGAACACATGTGTTTGAGAAACTGAAAGATGGGTGTCTGATAGAGATTTTTAAATCCTCATTTTTTTAAATAAAGTAATCTTTGAAAATAAGGCAAAAAGCAATATTTGAAAAACAGAACAATATAATTTTAATTCAGATTGCCTTAATGGCTGAAGACCAGAGGCAAAATAAACCCAACAGGAACAGAAAATAGTACACATGGGTAAAATGACTGTGATAATGTTACTAAGGAAACATAATTTTTGACTTTAATAACTTTAATGTGATTCAGTTTTCAATTTTAACATTATAATGACTCACAATCCTGATTATCACGTTTTTCTGCATATCACGTTCTTTCTTCTTAGGGTTGTTGCTAGCACTCTTTCCTGGTTAGCACATTTATCTTATTTTTGTCTGTTTTAAAAACATGCAAACAAAATTTCAGTATAATAATTTTCCAGCTGTATTTTGCATCTTTGCTTAAAAGAAAACATTTTAGAAAGAATGATAAAACTCTCAAACTTTTCACATCTTTAAGATATTTAGGAAATAATTTCCTCACTTTTTTTTCATATGCATGCATAATTTTATTAACTAGCCAACATCATCAAAATAATGAAATATATTAAAGAATTTATGTACCACCGAGTTTGTTTTACTAAAATGTAAACATTCTATGCAAGGAAATACAAACTTTGATTATCTGTGCCATAGGAAAATCTGGATTTTTTTGAAGCAAGTAATCATTTCATCTCTTTAAATTTATCTCTGAAGTATTTTAACTAAGATTCTTCAGCATATTGTCTTTCTTTCAAGTTATGGCAGAAGTGCTAATATTTGTTTTTATTTGAATAGCAAACCCAGGGTCTCATTTATGAAAGAGATCGCTGTATAGTTGCTCTGAGTGGCTCAACACACTGAGTTCTGCTACATAATTTTCTACTTTTCTCCATAGCAACTTGTGAGGATACAAAATTGAACCAACTTTCCATAAACCACTGCTGGAAAATCAGAATCAGGTGCCAAACTTAAAAAGCATTTTGCATTTTCTTGGCTTATAAAACAATAAAAGAAGCTTTACTTTCTACTCTTCATCAACCTACGCACCAACCCATTAAATCTATTCTAGAATTCTACAACCTTCCCTCTCTGCCCCCATTGCAGTTCGGATTCTACTCTCTGTAGGCTTCTTACCAGCTGGCTGAACCTCTTAATAATAGAGAAGCCACTTCATAGAGTGTAGCTGTAATTTTTTATATTTCCATTTGTGAAACTGTGTCAGACTTAGTAAGTACCCAGGAAACATTTGTCAAATGAGTATATTGATGAACCAATACATAATCAAATAAATAAATGAATAAGCTACATAAAAATGAAATATACATTGATTAGAATAAATGGTGCAAACGTATATTCAATAATACCCATTTGTTACTAATAATCAGTTTGTGTACAATCAAACATTCCAGTATTTAAGTTTGCATACCTGTAGCTTTAATAAAGAAGCTTCGTTCTTTATACCTAAACAAATCTCTTCACCTACTACTTAGGTTTAGTGTATTTCTACGTTCTCACAAACCTGTTTGCTACAGATTGTTCTTCGAGTCTCCATTTTCAATGTTTCCTACATTGATAATTCTTCTTTCAGCAAGTAAACATACCCCATTTCCAAAAAGTAATCGCATAAGGAAATTTACTTCTTTAACTCCCTTACCATTATATCTCTGACTATCCAAAGTAAAAAAAAAAAAAAATAGATTGTGAAAACTGTAATCTACTCTTTCTATTTCCACTGACCAAGTTTCCATTAAGTCTTCAACCCATTGCCTGTGTCCTACCCATTATCACACTAGAGTGTCTAGCTTCTGTTAAATAGAGCAATATGAATAATAAAAGTGATTATGTTGATGATGATGATGATGACAAAGATGATGGCAATAATAGGAATTTGTTTCTGAGCACTTCCCATGTACCAGGCATGGTTCTAACTAGTAGCATTGTTGATACTGAAAGCCACTCTGTGAGATGAAAGTTGATGCTGACCCACATGGAGCTTAAGTAGGTCACATAGTTATTAGTAGCAGAGACAGGATATGAATACTTTAAATTAGACATGGAAACCACACTTCTAACAATAAACAATTCCTGCCACCAATGGTAGTATAAGAATTATGTAACTTCTTTTCCAATCTAACATTGAATTCTTTTGCCATCAAGAAGTACAGTACACTAGGGGCTGGCGATATGGCTCAGTTGGTAGAATGGTAGAGCACTTGCTTCACATGCACAGGGTCCTGGGTTCACTCCCCAGCACCACAAAACAAAACAAACAAACAAAAAAGTATCCTATTTCCTAATTTTTGTTGAAATTCAATTCTCTTCAGAATATTTTTCTTTCTCTGATTGCTCTTTTTTTAAGCCTTTTTTCCTTAACACTAAATGCTGTTGTTTTTCAAAATTATATTCTAGGTTATTATTTATTTATTTATTTTATTCCAGGCACTTTTTCTAGACAATCTCATTTTTTTTCCCAGTGGCCTCAGGTGCCATGCTCATGCTTGATAATCTAGAGCTCTTATTTATTTCTATTTTCAAAACAAAAGACATATACCAATTTCCCTGAAGCATCTGCTTCTTTCTCCTTCTCTTACAGTTTCCCTTGTGGTTAAATCATTTACTCTAGTAAAGTGTTTTGATTCCCTGCTTATTATTTTCAATTTGTGTATTATAGCCTTTTGCTTCGTGGTTAGCATGATGCTTACAAAAGATATCCATTGATTATAACAAGCCATTTTGTTGAAATGAAAGCAGTATAACCTGATCACAAAGATGATAAATTAAAAAAGAAACTATACAAATATAAAACTCTATACTTGCCCTGTATTTCAACCCACTTTTTGAATGTTTGTTGTTTCATTCTTCTTTTTCTGTATTGCATCTGTCTTAGCATTTTAATTTAATATTTATTATTTTCAAATGTTTTCATTTTTTCTTCATATAAAACACATTAATGGTTTATGCATCATGTTTTTTATATTAGAGCATTCAGAATTTGTCCATATTATTACTCTTGCCAGTGAATTTTATACATACAAATGTTTGCTTCTTAGTCATTAATATCTCTTTCTTTCAGTTGGAGAACTCCTTGTAGCACTTCTTATAGGACAGGTCTGGTGGAGTTCTATCTCTAAACTTTTTCTTAACTGGTGATATCTCAATGTCTGTTTCATTTCTAAAGGGTAGCTTCTGGGGATGTTCTTGGTTGACAGTTTCATTTTGTTTGGTTTTATGCAGCATGATGGTAATATCATCCCACTCTTTCATGACCTATAAAGTTTGTGCTGAAAAGTCTGTTGCTAGGCCATAAGGACACACATACATATTAGTTGTTTCTTTTCTCTTGCTGCCTTAAGAATCTTCATCATCTATCTTTGAGATTTTGGTACATTTCTTGGGTTATTTTGGTACTATTTCTTGGTTGAGTTAGATATGGCTGGTGACCTTTGGTTTTGCACACATGGATATTTTAATCCTTTTCTAGGTGCGAGGTAGATAAAAGGTTTTGTGTTACCTCTTTGAATAAACGTCCTATACCTTTGGGGTGCTCAAGTCCCTCTAGAACACCAAAACCCCAAATATTTGTTCTTTTAATTCTATGCCCAAATGCCTTTCAGTGTTTTTTTATTCCTCTATATTCCATTTCTTTATTTCTCTTATACTGGTGTATTTTTAAATAGCCTGTCTTCAAGTTCACTAATTATTTTGATGTTTTTGATTTTGCTTAGTTTATTTTTCAGCTTAAGGATAACTATTTGAGTTTTTCATATTGCTTCCATTTCTCTGTTAAGTGTCTGCTAGAAGCATTTTTTTTAAAATATTTATTTATTTATTTTGTTCTCTTGAAGCTACTTGAGTTTCCTTAAAACAACTGTTTAAATTCTCCCTCTGTTAGTCACACTTGTTACTATATGGTTGGCTTCCAGTACTTTATTTTGGCTGCTCTGTGAGGTCATGATTCCCTGAAAGTTCTTGATGCTTCTTGAGGTGTGACAGTGTTGGATTTTGACAAATCAACTATCTTTTCCAGTCTTTATATTCTGGCTTTTTTTTGTGCCTATCTTTTCAGAAATTGCAAGGAAGCAGCTTATTTTCTCTAAGCCTGTAGTCACTTCCACTATTTCATTACTAGATGATGCCCTGAGTTCAGATATATCATAAGTTGACTGTTGGTGTATTGTTGTTACTCTTTAATCACTAACAAATGACCTGAGCCCACACTTCCCACCCATAGTTTTAGTGTAGTTAACCATGAATTGGAGGAATACCTAAAAAGGGTAATTTTGCTCCTGCAAACCTTTCCCCTGGAACAAAGTAGACCCAGGTACCTCCTTCAAAATCACAACCTTTAGTCAGGTACTGTGGGATTCTGCCCAACTCTGAGAATCACTCTTGAAGGGCCAGTCTCAGACTCCTACGCCATGCCTGTAGTCACCGATGCTACATCACCAATGCTACATCACCTGAGCTCACAGCTCCAAGACCAGCACAGCAGTGAGGAAGGATTAAGGCTTACTCTACTATGGGCTCCCCACTGTTGAGATGGACTTCTGGCCCAAGACTGCTGCAACTAGCCATAGAAGATGGAGTGACCAGAACAAAAGATGGATAAACTGGAACCATGCATGTCCACTTGACACCAGGACTCTTCAGAGGCTCTATGCACAGACAGACCAAAAGATGGGTCTTTCTTTTCTTTTCTTTTCTTTTTTTTTAATAGAAGTTTAGTTATTTTATTTTATTTTTTTATTAGTTGCTCATGACAATACAATGATCTTGACATATCATATATTTGAATCAAATGGGGTATAATTTCTCATTTTTCCAAGTGTACAAGTTGCAGAATCTTTCTATTGTTAGTTTTCACCATTCTGGTACTAATTTTCAAGGATTAGTTCTATTCATGTAACCCTGTTCACTTCAAAGCAAATGGAACTTTACTCTACACTATGTTGCCCATGGTTAGGATAAGGAAACTAATTTCTCAGCCACCAAAGCCATTCTAAGCTACATTATAACTGAGTCTAATAGCTGCAATGAGCTGTGCAATCTCAGGGATGCATCCAGGCCCATGGTATAGTTGGTGTTGATGCAGGTAGAAACTTAAGTCAGTCCTGCTGGAGAATGACTGTTTCTAGAACAGGTTTAGAGTCTCTTTCTCTGTATTCCTTCCCAAGGATAGCTGTGTTGTCTGAGTTTGGGGGCTGCGTGATCAGTCCATTGGCTACCAAAGCTGAGTTCCACTGCATCTCATAGCTATAAGGATGGATAGTCTAGGGGTAGGGAGACAGGCCTATATCAAGGCCAGCAATGAGACAAGAAAGAATCCTGATGTTGGAGCAGGTATAGAGACTCCACATGTAAGCTGTAGCCTGGGTATGGAGGACTTTGTTTTCTGCCTGCTACTGAGTCTCATCATACAGGGGGAAAGCACTGAGATCTAAAGAAAAATACTATGATAAAATCATGTCCTGCTTCATCCACAGTGAGTGGAATCTTGCTCCATCCTTTAATGTCCAATTTAGGCGGGGGCTGGTGGTGTGCCATAAGCTCCAGGCTAACTCAGGGCTAATGGCTCAGTCTATAGGTACTAGTCTGGGTAGAGAGGCTCTGGGACTCTGTCCAGAACTGGTTTTCACCAGATAGTCCTGGAGCTAAATTTCAAATTTAAAACCTGAACTCAATTTCTTCCTCTTCCTCAAAGAAGGAGACATTCCTTTCACAGTACTTGGAGTTTGGGGAGGTGTAAATTGGATAACTGTTTCCTTCCTATCTTCTTTATTAAATCTTTTCTTACTACTATACAAAACCAGATACTATAATCTCTTTTCTGTTTTTTTTTTTTTTTTGCTCTTGTGAAGATAATTTACTGTATGAAGAATTATTCAAATTGATGTGATTGTGGGGAAATGATTGCTGAAGGGTCTTGCTCAGCCACCATCTTCTCTGCCCATAGACCTGGAACATTTGCATGTTAATATTTGATGATCCTCAAATTCTCCATGTTCAAAAGTGCATGATAAACATGAACAATAAGTTCATAAGATTAAAATGTTTAAGAATATATAGAATGAGTTGACAAGTTGCATTAAAAAGTTGAATGTATAAAAATGTCAAAAGAAAATTATAGAGATACAAAATACAGAAATAACTTCATGTTTTATTCTAGGTCTTAAAGTGAACAAAATACCCAATGAAGATATTATCAGATTTGCTAATCAGTCTTTCATTGCTGTGGCCAACAAGAATAACCTGGAGGAGGAAAAGTTTATTCAGGCTCACTGTATAAGTGGTTCAGTCCATGGTGGTCTGACTCCATTTCTCTGAGCCCAAATAAGGCAGAACGCTGTAGCAGAAGGGCTTAGTGGAGGACTACAGCTCCAGTCCTGGTAGCCAGGAAGGAGAGAGAGTAAGAAAGGGAAAAGAACTGCAGGGAAGTTGAGCCCTTCCAGAGTACAACCCCAGGGACCACTCTCCTTCAGCCATGCTCCACTTACCTAGAGATTTGACCCATTTAGTTCATTCAAAGAAGATGGACTGATTAAGTTATGGCTCTCACTATCTAATCATTTCACCTCTGTATTCCTGTATTGACAGGAGGCTTTGGGGGACACCTCATATTTAAATCATAACATCAGGTGATCATTCAGCAGGATAAATCTATCATTACCTGTTTTCTGATCCAAAGTCTAAAAGTTGTGCACAAACTGCAGGAACATTATCAAGTAAAAAGGAAATATGAGACTGTATTCAGTCATGCCTGAAAGGTTCAAGCAAATTGAACAAGGGGATTATTTCTCATACTTCCTTGTCACTGACTTCAGTACATTATCTTTTCTCCCCCAACCATTATCTGCGTCTTCATGTTCATTATAATTAATTGACTAAAAATTTGATTTGGGGCCTGTTTAAATGACGAGTCTGTATTTTATATTGGTGCTATTCAAAAGTGGATGACTGTGTCATTATAACTCTACTCAGGGATAATTCTAAAGTAAAGTAAGAAAGAAAAAACTTTGGGCAGAATTTTGAGCAGTATAATTTGTTTCCACTTTCATTGGCCCACTTTATTTGGCCAGGAATACAAATGTACTCTGATTCATAAGCAGCTGCTAATAGTTTGACTGAAAGGTCAGGGACTTGGAAGAAGTAAAGTTGGAAAATTGGATGTCTGGGTAAGGGGTATGATTCTTCTTTCAGAATAAGTCCAGAATTTGAAGATATTTATGTCTCATATGAATAATCAGCAAAAGAGAATCACTACAGAGAAGTTTCTCAACAATGAAGTGATCATAATAACATCTACTGTGACTATCAGTTAGCTTCTATCCCAGACCACTATAGTACTTGCTCAAGGGTTCTGTAAACAAAAGGTATATAGTATCAGGAATAGAAGATATTAACAGATTTTAAAATATGTTATTCTTATCAAGGATGACCTTGTTAACATGATGTTAATAGCCTAATATGCCAATAGCAAAAACTAGTACTGAGCCCCAGTTAAGGCATCATTACACAGGGGACGAGTCAGGCAGTAGGTGGCAGGTACATTACATTGGACCTCTTCTTTGTAAAGTGAGCAGAAATTTCTTCTTCCCTTGGGTATATAGTAACCCCCATATATTTTCCTTATCTACCAGGATTCCTTATACCTGATCATTGGTAGATTTGAGGAGTACCTATATACCACCATTATATGACACATGCCATTGCTTCTTATGAAGGAATTCATCTTCCATAAAAGAAGGTGAAGCAATTGGCTCATGATCATATAATTTACTTGTATTAGCACTTCACATAGAAGTGATCATTTTAGTAGAAAGAAAACATGGCTCCCTGAAGATTTGATTACAGTGTCAAATGGAAGTTAATATTTAAGTCAATAAGAAAACATTATATTGTGTTAACTTCATTTCCAGAATACAAGAAGAGGAAGTAAAAGAAACTCTTCAGTGTTGTGTCTAATAATCCATTTGCAAAATCTTTGTTTCTTTTCTCTAGAATTTCTAGTTTTACTACAGTGGGATTTGTCTTTCTGTAAAGGAAGAATTCTAATCCCCTGGTACAAAACACTGGTTCTAATGAATTAAGAGAAAATGTCTCATGCCTATTTTTTGCTCCTTATGGCACTAACTCAGCAAATTGAAACGGGGTTATTCTTATTTGAATGATTGATCATGAATACAAAGGTGAAATAAACTTCGAATTTTGCAATGAGGCCAAAGAAGAATACATATGGGACCCATAGGAGTCTCTGGGGGTTGCTCTTTGTACCCTTTTTGAAATAGTAAGGACTATTGATAGAATAAGCAAACATAAAACAGTAGGACTTTTGAAGGTTCAGCCCTTTTATAAGGACGGTTCGAGTCATACTGCCTAAGGAAGTGTTGGCCAGCTGAAATGTTTTTTTGAAAGAGGATATGAGAAAACTTATAGGAGAAAGAAATCATAAATATTAACAGCAGTTATGGCTAGTTTCCAAATGTGGTCTAAAGTTATTTTATACAGCTTCTTCTGGCTTTTTATATATGTATGTGTTAGTCTATATTAAGTATATTCTCTTCTCTTTTAAAATTTAATATATAATATACTGGTGGTTAATTTTGTAATTTAGTCTTTACACGGCAGAATGATAGGTAAAATTTTGACTGAATTAGATTTGTAATAAATATAACCAGTGATGGCTATGGGATTGTGGGTCTCATTATTTCTGTGAGAGATAAAGGACCTTATATGTGGAGGATATATTTTATTAGATGCAATGAATCATAGATTTGTTTTTTGTTGTATGGAAGTTCACATAGGATAGGTGTGTTTGGATGCTAAAGTACTAAATGGGTTGACTGTACTTGTTATGAAAAATGCCTCTTATCATAACTCACTCTTCTTTATCTTAGAACACTAGAACTGGACTTGATATGTCTTCCTCCTTTGCCGCCTCTAGAGAGGGTTCTTGAAAGACTCTCTAAAACAAGGGAAGTAAGAAGACTCTTTTTACTGTATCTGGTGTGCTGTTTCTCAACATGATAGCCAATAGAGAAGCATGTGGCAAGCCTGTCAGCACTCACCAACAGTCTATGCAAAAAAGCTGAGGCCAGCACTCAGCATGTTTTCCCATAAGCCTGAAACCACTCCTGTGCTACAACTATGGCCATGCTCTTCAGAGAGGTTTTCCAATGCCAGGAAGACTCACTTTGACCTATATCTCTTCACTATGGGATGTATGTCTGTTCTCCCCCTTGGAAAAAAATGTCTTACCTTTGCATGACTAGGAACCTTATCTAAAGTTTTTACATCCTTCATTCATTCTTCACATTCTCTATGCCCTAGAGCATCCTGATACTAAAGGATCTCAGGAAGAAATGAAATGATCCCGTAATGAAGAACAGGAGTCAAGAAAGGAATGATAGGCACAGGGAAAGGTAATTAAAGATGTAAATCCACGTTGCTGTGTATGATGATGAAGTCTGTAACATATGACATAACAAAATGCATGGTAATAAAATCATTAGATTGAAGGTGGTTGAACCCAGCTTAGTGAATCAGATGCTTGCATTTTCCAGAAAGTGGTTCAGGTACTTTTTAAATTTTTATTTTAATGTCAAGATGAGCATTGTTATATTGAGGATAAACCATAAAGCAATAGTAAAACTATGTACAATTGAAATGCTAATGGAGAAGAAATACTGAGCAATGCTATTAGTAACAGTAGTTGGTTACTACAAAAGCTGACAAAATAGAGAAAAGAAGCAAATGTATGAAATAAAAGTTAAACATTAAAAGAATGTTAAATATAAACTCAGATACAATCATTCTCATAGTAAAGGTCAATGAATTTTGTAATTCCAAACACAAGAGAAATACCATATTGATTTATAGTACAATCAAACCAAGTTACATGTTGGTTGCCTTACAAATCAGGAAATAGAACTCTATAGAATGTAGAAAAAGAAATCAAGAAAGAAAAGCAAAATACCTTCCAAAATAAAGCTGGCAATTTCAGATGAATATTTAAAAATGATAAAAGATTCTTCAGATTTGAAGCTCTAAATTTCTGTGTACCTATGTAAGTACCTACATATATTATATATATATATATATATATATATATATGGTCCCTTATCAGTTTGAAATAATTATCATTTTTATCATGTTTATAGATTAAAAGTACAAGTTATAATCAGTCATATCATGATGATCATATATAATATTTTAATTAAATATAAATTTAAATATATAAATTGTTTTGGAATTTATAAATTTACTATCAATTGAACTCTTATTTAATTTAATATATAGACTCTTTGCCATATCCCATGGTTTCTCAATGTTTCTTTCCAGTCTTAATTTCAAACCTCTCCCCATACCAGTTTGTAATCTTTTGGGTCTATGTTTTTTCATTAATTATTTTATATATGAGATTTACTTATAATATTTTGTGTAGCAGTCATTATTTGCTAGATAGTATCTTGTTTTCTGAAGACACTATGATTTAGGATTATTATTATTATTATTGATGAATATTTGGATTCTAGGCTTCTTCCTTTTGACTCTTAGGAATAATGCTTTTTATGATTAGCATCGTTTATGTCTTTGGTAAACATGTACTGTTTTAGGAATAAAATGTAGAATTCCACTTGAGCTTGGAAAGAAATCATGAAATTTTAGGAACACAAAATGAGCATAGATATATTGTGGTCAGTTATTATAATCTATATGCCATCACAATTCTTTGTCATTTGTCGATATCAAATTTATTGACTATTATAACAATTTCTCAAATGTTTCTCAAGTGTTCTTCAATTTGTGTATTCCAACTTGGTGAATATCTTTAATTTGTTCTTTTTATGTTGCTAAAATCCACATGTATTATTCCTGATTATTTTTGTCCATTCCATTTAGCTCTAGGACATGTGTTTAAAAATACCCACTAAATTTGTAGATTCAGTTGGGCAAATGTGGCTTTAAGTATTTTAAAATTATATCCATAGCTACAATTAATTTTAGAGTCATTAAACTTTGTTTAAATAAAATTTTAACCATTAGGTAGTGATCCATATATCTATAGTTGTACTAATTTTACTTGTGTGTTTTTAATAGCCATTTAATTAAAACAGCATCTTTTGCTTAGTTTATAGTTGATGTATGATTTCTAACCTTTGAAGTTTGATTTTCCCTTTCATTACAGTTTAGGATTCCCTCCTTAAAATATAATGTCCATAAATTATGTATTTATATTAGTCTGAACTTCTTCAATTTTGAAATCTTATTTTATATTCACTTAATATGACTTAATTTATTGTAATATGCTTGCATTTATTTCTATTACAGCAATCATTTTCAATCATTTTTAGATTGAATAAAACTTTGAAGAAGTTCACATGTTTTAAGAAACCCCTGAATAAAAATTATGCTACATACAAGTGTAATATATTAGCATGATTAATGAATGGTGGTAAATTGTTGGTATTCTAATACAGTAATAATTGGATTTTCAATTTTTGGAGGGGTATAAGAGATTGAACTCAGGGACACTCAACTACTAAGCCACATCCCCAGACCTATTTTACATTTTATTTAGAGACAGGGTCTCACTGAGTTGCTTAGTGCCTTGCTTTTGCTGAGACTGGCTTTGAACTAGTGATCCTCCTATCTCAGCCTCCCAAGCTGCTGGGATTTACAGGTGTGGGTTTTCAATTTTTAATACAGAATAATACATTTTGTGTGGATCTGTTCTAACAATTTAATATATGAGTTTTAAATATTTTTTACCCTACCTGATTCTAAAGTAATTTAAGTATAGTTAAAAAAAACTTTTCCCAATAATTTTTGTAAATTAAAAAAAGAAAACTTCTTAATTTCTTTAAAATGAATACAAGTTCTGATTTCTACTATTTAAAATTTAAATAGGCATCTTTACCATAAGATAAATGAAAGAGAAGTTTTCTTCTTTCCCTTATTAGAAGTAAATACAACTTATCAGCCAGATTTTCTTGAAATGAAACATACTAAGCTTAATTTACATTTCTTGATATTGATTTTTATTTCCTTTTAAATATTTTAGAAATAATAAAGTAAATATTTGAATAATGATTCTAATTTGATATTATTTGATGTATTACAACATGAAATATGTTGATATGTTTGAATGGTAAAACTACTAAAACCATAAACCAAATACATCTGATTAAAATTACAACAGAAAATAGTTTACTATGATTTTGTAAAATTATTCCAATATGATCAAATTTCATGTTAGTTATAGTACCATTATACACATATTGGTTGTGTGATCTTTTCCACTACTACACAAGACTGAAAGTTATTTTAAAATCAAATATAAAGAAAAAAGTTTGTCTACCTAATATGAGGTCTATGCTTGTCCTTTTTCTGTGTGTGTATGTGTGTGTGTGTGTTCTCACAATTACTTAATGCTGATTCACTTTTAGTAAACATACATGATTTTCTTTTCTTTTTTTTGTTTTTTGTGTGGTGGGGTGGGTACTGGGGATTGAACTAAGGGGTATTTGACCACAGAGCCACATTCCCAGCTCTATTTTATCTTTTATTTAGAGACTGGGTTTCACAGAGTTGTTTAGCACCTCACTTTTGCTGAGGCTGGATTTGAACTTGCAATCCTCTTGCCTCAGTCTCCTGAGCTGCTGGGATTACAGGCATGTGCCACCATGCCCAGCTACGATTTTCATTTTTAACTAATATGAGAAAACTCCTGTCCCTGGTTTCAAGGCCTGTTAAACAAGTAGAAGACTTTATAAACCTGTATGAAATTTAAAATTATATCAAAACTTTCAGGCCTTTTTTTGTCTGATTGGAGGGTTACACTTTTCCCACAGAAATGTAGAAACTTTCTAGAGAACAAGTAATACCATTAATCAAAGCACAGGTCACAAAATTCTTCTTTTAAAGTCAAGTTCAGAGGTTGGAAAGTAATGAGAGAAAGGAGCCCCCTTCCTGTTATATCCTTGATTTGAAGGGGCAGAAACAACATTAATCCTCATTGTTCTGGAGTTCTCCAGAGGGTTTTAGATAAGGGTTGGGCCTTGCCCATTTCCTTTCTCTGTCCAAGTCTCAACAGCAGTGGAAATATGTCAAGATTGCTTTTGCAATATTATTTTTAAAATATAAATGATAGTTACAAATAGATGATTTTGTTTTCATTTAAATACAAAAATCTTATCAGAAAAAATATATTCTCTACAAAATAAATCCTGTGTCACATGATGAAAATATTTACCAGTTAGGCTGGTTTCTGTTGCCATTTTTCATTCTCGAAGCACTCCATAAAATCCATCTTATAATTTTCCTGAAAATGCTGCTATAATTCCTGTTCAGCAAAAATCCTATTGGGACTCTTTTTCTGTTAAGCCACTGGATTCCTTTGTTTAGCAGGAGCTGTTTTTTTTTTTTTTTTGTGTGTGTGTGTGTGTGCGCGCACACACGTGCATGTAACGTAAGTGTTTATACATTTTTAAAAGATTCTTGAGTGAGCATGTCTTGACTTTCTAACATTGCTTATTTTTATAGCATTACTCTTTACTTAAAATTTCATCTCCATGGGTTTCCCTACATTAGTGCCTTGTCTGAACAACCACTGATTTATGACAATATTTGGACTTCGATTTTATAAAAAATGGTGAAATGCTCATTGAGCCAACTGTTGGTAGAACAGTTAAGTGCAGATGCTAATGTAATTCCTGCAAGACAAAACTTCTATTTAAGATATGAGAATGAAATATTAAATGTAGCTTGTCTTTTGCTTGTTTTATACCACTCTTAGTAGAGGAAAATTTACTGTGAATTTCAACATAGTTTATAAAATATTGCAAATGCTACAGAATGACATTTATTGGTGAAATCTGTTGACTCATCCACTTGGATAGTGAAGCTCTAGTTTTTCAGTTTATTACACAAAATATCCTCAACCTTTTGTGACATATCATCAATACCTTAATGATCATACTCCTTGAAAGTGGAACGTTTTCAGCATCTTGTCTTAGCAATTCCCTTACTATAATTTTACATACTGGCATTATTAGAATTATACTAAATTTGTGATTTATTCCAAATGAAGGCTTTAATTAAAATAATGTGTATTAGAAATCTCTAGGAGATGAAATGGGATTAAACATTTCTACTATGAGAAAATATTGGTCCTGCCGTATGATTCAGCTTTTCCATTTTTGGTTATATATGCAAAGGAAATTAAATGATTATACCAAATACATACCTACATACCCATGTTTATTGTGGTGCTTTTTACAATAGTGGAGGTATCAAATTAGCCCACAAGTGGGCCCATCAGCAAATCAGTGGGTGAAGACAGTATGGTCTATATGCACAATTGAGTATTGTTAGTCCATAAAGAAGAATGAAAGCTTCTTATTTTCAGAAAAGATGGGATGGAACTGGAGGATACCATCCTAAGTGAAATAAGCCAGATACAATAAGACAAGTATACTTTCTCTTATGTGGGCAGTCTCCAGCACTGGTGGATTAAGTGGTTAAACATTGTCATGAATGGCAAGATTTGTCCTTTGTCCTTTGTCTGCAGAACCTGAACATTGGCTTTTCATACAAGATGGTGGCAATTTGGCTATGCACATTCCACAGGATTCCATAAGGTACAATGATTATCCAGAGGAAGCTAGGGAGTTATATTTTACTATGGTTCTCATGCATATGAGGAAATCATTTTATAGAAGCCCCCAGTCCTCCAAATGAGACTTTGCTACAATTTGTTTATATGTCTTTGATAAATCAGTGGCAAAAGGACTTAATTACCTTGTTGTCTATATATGTATTGTTTAAAGTTAAATTTAAATAGATTAATCAAATAAAATATATGATTGTAAAATTAGGAGTCTTTGTATTTTAGACTATGATTTTACTTTTTAAGTTCTTGTTTGAAGAAGAAAAAATAATTGTTTATTAAACATATGTTACAATAGAAGACCAAACATATGCCCTTCTCACAATTGTTTTTATAGATTTTACCATCAGATTTTACTTCTATTTTAAAATAAGATAGTAGCCTTTCATGCTGATATAATAATACCAAACTACCATTTACAAAAGTTTTATAATTTTAACTCTGGTTTATGGTATTTAGTCACTTTCAGTGATTTTTTTTTCTTTTTGTAAATACAGGAGATATTTCAATAAACCATCACAAATAAATTGGGTATGTAAAATTTGATTCATAAATTTACAAAAACCAATGAAAATTATGAAATTAAAATATGCCATTGAAATTCTGGTAGAAATTTATCTATGCACTATTTAAAATAGCCCAAATCATTTAACTATTATAATTATTCCACCCATGATTCACAGGGAAGTTCATGTCTCAATAAATTGAAATGAAAATAATGCAATTTGGTTAATGGGCTATCTAAACAGCTTTGCTTCCCTTAGGATATTTGTGAAAAAGAAAGACATCAGCAATATTAGATTTTTGCTTGAACTTCTTATATGAAAATTTGATTATCATCATAAAACTGATGATTAACATACATGAGTTCTTCCTATGCTACAGCTATATAAATAAGTGGAAGAAACAGCATCTCTACTATTTCTACAATTTGCTCCTATAAATTCACAATTCATAATTTTGGTTTTATAAACCTTGGCTATTTAAGTTTGCTCCCTCCTCTGTATCTATCGCTTGTAAATCCTTTCCAATGCTTAAAAAGGTTATATCCAAATGAAAAAAAATAATAAATAAACAAGAGAAAAAGTACCCAAGAAATAAACTGTGAAATATATTTGTCCTTTAGCAGGTAGTAAGTAAAGAACATTTCAAATGTATTTAATTTTTGTGGAATTCTATAATATATTCTGTTTTGTACTATTTTAGATTACCTAATAGAAATAAACAGTAATAAACAGCTAGGTCTACAAGTGTTTAAAAAAACAGTGGAATTGCAAATTTGCAGACTGCAAAAACTACTTATGTGTCCTACGTTTAGATCATTTCATAGAATCTACTACCCCACCAGTCTGTTTTCTTAACAATTTTAGCTTCTGAATTTCCAATATAGTTAAAGCATTAAACAGAGTAGATTGTACTGTTCCATGTGCCTCAAGCAGCAAAATTAGAATATGTTCCCCTTTATCAAATAATAGAAATGTGTCTGGATGTTTTTGAAGTCAAACTTTTCCTGAACATTAAATTTGTGAAGATATATACATTTTCTAGAGGAAAACAGAAAGCAGTTTGAAAAAGCCATTAAGGATTGTCCCGGAAGGGTTCAAAAGTCAAACATTAAATCAATCTTAAGATGACTTGAGAAGTACAAGATTAAGTTAATGGAAAATATTCTTTGTATAACATTAGATGGAGTCATTATATTTGCAAGTTGATAGAGAAATGACAAATTAAAATCATATATATTTGATTCTCTTTATTCATGGTAGTGTATTTTCTAAATCTTCTATGAACACACCAAGTTAGCAAATACCAAACCAACTCTCCTAGTGGAAATAATACAGAGTTAAGTACCCTCAAGTTTCTGGTTACAATATTTTTGCCCACAGATTAATAAAATATGTAACCTTGTTGTAGCTGTTGTTGTTGTTGTATGTGTGTGTTTCTGCTTTAAGACTCTAATTAATATGTAGTGCTGATTCATTAACATTGAACTCAGGGTCCATAGGCCTAACACTTGTGCCAGAATCAACCTCATCTAACACACAGGCTTTCCCCCACAAGACACATTCTTTTTGTGTTCTTGTGCTTAGAAACAAAGGGTCATACTTTAATACTGTCCTTGGAGAACATTTTAAGCAGAGAAATTACCAATAAAAAATATAAAAATGCAAAAGACATAAACTAAATAGATCATGAAAAAGCACTTGTTCAAAGAATATTAGATGAAATAAGGCAAAGAATCAAGCTGTTTGACTTTTGCTAGGAATGTTTGTGGTGGACCATTAAAAGTTTTTGCAACATTTTATGTGTTTGTTAATGTACATGAAATTGATTTGGGGGTTACAAAAATTTTACCAAGTAGATAACTCCACAAATAGACAATTCACAAATATTGAGAATACACTATATGGAAAAAGAGATAGAAAAACGTTTTATTATTTTAAACATCTAATATTTTAATTCAAACTAATAATTACCACAAAAGATTTATAACGAGATAATTATACCCACAGAAACAATTCAGGAAAGCAAAAACCTTCTATTAGTCCACTTGTATAAACTCAATGTAGTACCTTGATGATTCAAAATCGCCACTGCTTCTCAAATTTATTGAACATCAGATTTACCCAGATGTTTATTAAAACATAGATCGCGTCTCCCACTTTCAGGGCTGAGAAACACTGGGCTAGATTAAGTATGAACCGGAAGACAATAAATCTACAGGACTCTGGTTTAAAGAGACTGCATGCGCCTATTTTGCCTTTTTCCTGGTTTTCTACCTCCCATGAGGTTGTATTGCTCTCTGGTCAAATACAGAAAAGTGAAATGAAAATAAAGTAAACATCTGATGAAGAACAGCTACTCTAAGTCTTGGATCAAAATCCACCATCCCTAGGTTTCACTAGTACATGGGACTTGTGTTGCTTGAAAGAATATCTTAATGTACTCAAGTAGATTCATGGTGGAGCTGAGAAATATCCCAAGAAAAATTAAATTGCAAAGTGACTAAATAGTGGGAATTCAAAGACAAAATGAATACACCACTTGTACCTCAGAGGTTTGAATCTAGTAAACCCATTAATATTTCTAATCATCAACATTCTAATGTTATGGGCATTGTAAAACAATTCTTGTCTTTGAAGTGTTGAAACTCAGAGAGCAGTTCTCTAAATCAGATCATACAAGGAGTTATACAATTAAATATAATTACCTGATTTTAACTTGGAAAAAAAACAGCAAGTTTTTCAAAAACTATTCTTAAAGAGAACTCATAGGAAAAGCTGATGTCAATGCTGGAATTTCATATGAAAAACACAAAGGCATCTGACACATCTCCTGACATGCCTTATTGACAGCTATGCTATTGGTAGGAATGATGATTTTGCAGTAAGATTCTGTCTATATATCTAGCCACACTTCAGAATTGCTAATGAGATTATTCAATAATATGTATGGCTACATACTACTAATAAAAGAGTATTACCCTACAAGTATTGTGTCCTATGAAGTATATCATTATCACAACTTGCAAAATAATTTAAATTAATTTTTAATACTATAAAATCAAATCTCTATAATTTTCCCTGTTGTTTGAAATCTAGTGGTTAAAAATGACTTAAGTAAAAACTACAGTGAGATAGCACTTCACACTCATTAGGAGAACCTGTATCAAATACTTGCATGCACAGACACACACACACACACACGCGCGCGTGCACACACACACACACACGTATACACATAAAGGTATCACCCAGAAGTAAAGAAGTTGGAACTTGTGCTCGTTATTGATAGAAATGTAAAATGGTACAGGTCCTATAGAAACAGTATGGCAATCCCCCCCAAAAAAAATAAATACAGAATTTCCATATGACCAAGCAATTGCACTTCTGGGCATATACTCGAGAAAATTGAAAGTTGGAGATATTTGTACACATAGGTTCATAGCAACATTATTCACAATAACCCAGAAGTGGAAACAGTCCAAATGTGTCATGATGAATGAATGAATAAGTGAAATGGGCTATGGACATACAATGAGTATAATTCAGTCTTACCCAGGAAGGAAATTCTGACACATACAACAGCCAATTTGTGGTTTCCATTATATGAGTACAGAATTCATGGAAAGTGTGATTATAGCTAACAGGGGTTAGATGAGAAAACACTATGGGGGGTTGTTGTTTATTGCAGTTTTACAAGACAAAAAGTTCTGAAGACTAGATACAAAACCATGTAGATGCACTTAATGTCACCAAACTGTCCACTTCAAATTGTTAATATGGTAAATTTTTTGTTGTGTATTTTATGATTAGAGTTATTTTTAAAAGTTGAATAGGATGGGAGTACAGTTTTGTGATAGAGCACATTATTTGCATGAAGTGTTCTGGACTCAATCCCAAGATCCAAAATAAATAAATAAAAATCAATAGATGGAAATAAAAAAAATAAAATCTAATGATAATATAAAGCTTTGCAAATGAAATGTTACTACATATAATGTATTTAAAACTCTCTTTTGCATTTTTTTCCTTTCTAACAATAGACAGACTTATACCATTGGGGAACCACATGGTGTTGCTTCATGATAAAAGCAGTTGACATTAATTCAGAGTAAAGAATTTGGTCACAAATTGAAATGAATTTTTGTGTCAGCAAATACTATCGAGTTACATAGAAAATACTGATGAAGATTGGGAAAAAAAACTCCAACAATATGACAAAAGTATGTTTCCTGAGATTTTAAACTTATGATATTTATTAGCTTCTCTTTTTCTATGGTAACTAATGTGCTAAAGAAATATATTCTTAATATGTGCTCTTAATATTAGGGCAAAAGGTGGCATGTGTAACTGTCTATTTGACTTTAGCCTTTTTAAAATTTGAAGTAAGAATAGTCAAATAGCAACACACACACACACACACACAGTGTATTTGGGGGTTCATTATTGCAACCAAAACTCAAAGCAAAAAGTGTACAAAGTAGTAAGCAATTTATCAGTGTGATTAGTTTTATAAAAATAGATGTTCAATAGGTAGTATGATCATTGTAATATATTATGATGAATGGAGAGAGACCAACAGAATTTCTGTAAGAAGCTCTCTGTTTATTAAGGTTCAAAGTGCTTAAAGGAGTGGTCAAATTTAATGATATTATAAAGTTTTGTTAAATGTTCCAAATATACTAAGATTTTTATGATTCTTAAGTGAATTTGTAGCCTACATCAATAATGTTCACTATCATCAATGTAATAGTTTCTAGAAAGGACTTTTAATGACAAATGGAGGAATTTGAAGAATATCCAAAACAAACTGGTGTTAGGAAATTGGATCTCAACCTGAGGGTTTCTGCACTTGCTTGGTAAGGTAAGTTTGCTTGGACTGGGGTTGTTTTTCTCTTTGACATAGCTGACATATGTCATAACAGCCTTCTAGAAGAATGGTTTAGGAGCATAAAATCTGAACCAAATTGCAGACATTGATGTTCCATCTCTGGAGTTTGCTATATGTTCTATCTCAGACTAATTAATTTACAATTTTGATTCTCAATTTCATGACTTATAAGTTGTAGATAATAAATCTTATTTGATGGCAATTAACAGTGTACTTTGTGATAAATTATATTAAATAGTTATTGGTATTGCTTAGGTTGTTGTAAATTGGTTGGTATTTTTTCTTGTTTTTCAAATAGTCAATTTCTGCTCAATCTAATGGATAACTTCTCCAGAAGAGGTAAAAATATCAACTCAAGACATATACTTTGTTCCAAGTTAACACTTCTGATTTCTCTGTGAATGTAGGAATGTCTTAGGACCCATTTATCGTACCATAGGTATTCATTGAGTAAGTCAACTGTTAGCATCACTAGGTTGCCAAATTTTTAGTCACTATTGTAATAGAGTGTCTACAGAATATACTGCCTGTTTAGTTACCTGGATTTTCTTATCTAATAGAACATGGACAATTTTAAAATAGTCTGAAGAAAAGAAAGCATTAGGGCCATCCTGAGAAAGACAATCAGCATGGCAGGGCTTTTTCTTCAACCTTAATCCATGATGTAGGTATGTTACCATTTGGCTGGAAGTGATTATCATGCTACTAACCATAAGAACCTCAAGTTAAAGTAGTCTTGGTGGCAAACTCATCCAAGAATGTATAAGCAACAGCAATCTAGTGAAAAAATAATGCAAAAGAAAATAATCTTGAAGACTCAGAAGAAGATAAATAATTCCCTAGGGTTTTGGTGTGTTTTTGTTTTTTTTTTTTTTTTAGATAAAAAATAAATGTGATGGACTAGCATTATAAATAAAATGCAAGCATGTAACAGGAGAAAAGATACTTTGAAAGAGAAAAATAGGGAGAAAAGAAAATTGGTTCAATTTACTAAGAAGTATGAGATAATAGATTGCCAGGAATTTAAAATGCAGTATCTTGCTTATAATGCATGTGGGAAGCAGCAAATTCAAATATGGACATTGCCAAAAATCTCAACAGTGGTTTGAAGCAAAAAAAAAAAAAAAAAGGACAAACATTAAAATAATAAAAAACTAAAAGATAATTCTGGTGGACAAAGAATCGAAATCTGATCTAAGCATTGCAGGTGTCTCTGAGAAATAAATAAAATACTCGAAAGAGAAATATCCTAAAATCTCTAATCAATGGGAAACTTAAAGATCTATGTCAACTTCTTTTCTTCCTAGATAAATTATTTTGTAACAAAAATATAAATTATGTGTTTCTATGTTGTGGGAATATTGAGGTTCCCTTGATGACCTAGTATATGGAAAACTTACGGAAATATTCTGAGTGAAAAGCAGAGGTAATAATATTCATGTTCACTATTGTGCAGGATTTCTGCATGTCAGACGTTGTTCTAAGTGCTTTGCAGACATTGACACGTTTAATTGTTACAGGGTCCTAATCCTCAAAATAATTCTACCAGCCAGGGTTCTCCCCAGATAGTCAATGGGGAAAATATAGAGATAGATTTCGATATATATGTATGTCAATAAGTGAGATTAATTACAAGAAACTGGTTCATATAATTATGGAGGCTGAGAAGTCTCATAGCCTGTTCTCTGCAATCTAGAGGCCTGGGAAAGCCAGTGACATAAATTTCAGTGTTTGAAGTCCTGAGAATCAGGCGTTCTTACTGTGTAAGTCCCAGTTCAGAGGGGGAAGACCAGTATCTTTTCTCAAGCAATCAAACCAGGGAAAAGAACTCACCCTTTCCCTGTCCTTTTGTTTATCTTCAACAGTTGAATGAAGCCCACTCACATTGGAGAGGGCCATTGACTCAACTCAGTCCATGGATTCAAATGCTAATTCCTTCTGGAACAGCACAAAGATCCATTCAGAAACTATTAATCAGCTTTGGAAAATTGCATGGGCAGTCTAGTTGACACATAGAACCCAGCATCACACAAACCTACTTTTCAGATGAGGAAAGTGAAGAAGAGATGATAAAAATTTTGAATAAAGATATTCAGTTAATAAAGGATAATGCTTGACTTGGCCTTCTTTGGCTCCATCATCCATCTTCCTGATTAGAATGCACACAAGGATTTACTGGAGGGCATGGATTTTTTTCTATTATAATTCCTGCATCTAGAAGAATGTCCAACACAGTAATAGATCAATTAATGTTTTTAGGAAAAAATAAATATATTTTACACATGATCATATTTTAAATTACTCATTTCATTCCATAACAAATTATGAATGTTAAAACAATTAAACATTGTATCCCTGACACATTCTTCATACACTTGAATAGATTTTTATTTTGTATATTTGGTGTTTTGTTAACAAAATTCATAAAAATTCCTGAATATGAATTTTTCCAGGTATGATTTCTGTCATCAAAGATATTTCTATTTTAAAATTTAATAGGTAAAACTTTCCGATTTTGCTTTTAATTTATCTTTATCCTGATCCTACTTTATTACCCCTTAATTAATTACAACTGCAACCTTCTAGATATTCACATTGCAGGAAAAAACTATGAAGTCATTCTTTTCTCTTTTAAAACCTACAACTCAAGTTCAACCACATTTACTTATAAAATAGATTGAGAATCCACTTCTTCTTACCATTTCTACTGTTACTACATTATTCTAAAACCCCATTCTCCAGGACCTAGATTATTCTGATAACTTTCAATAGGACTGAAGAAAAGAAGACCTTGAATTTTAAGTGCATTTTTGCTTATTTTTGTTTTATCTTGTAGTATTTTGCAAATTTATCAATCTATGATAAATTCAGAAAGAAGAACAAAAGAAAATTGGTTCCTTTACTGTAAACATTTAAGAAGAAATAATAGCAAATATCGTATAAACTTCATATGGGGAAAATTAAGCAGAAAAGAGAATAAAAATATAATGTTAGAAGGATGGGTGTACAATCCTATTTAATTTTTCCAACTAATTACTATTTTTTTCCCTAACTAAATATAAAGAAACTGAAAATATAAAAGAGTCAATGCTAAGATGCTTTCAACTGTTAAAAATTTTGGAGATTTTTATGTACTTGTCTTATATTTCTCCACAAATAAATATATGCACCATTTTCCTATGTATATAAAAGTAGCAAACAAGATTAACACTCAGCATTCATCTCTAAAAAAACAAGGACAATCTTCACAAAAGGCTTTAGGAAATTTTCAATAGTTCTGTAATGCCATCAATTATCAACAGTCTCAGTCATTTCAAAAAGTCAAAGTTTGAGAAAACTAAGACATTATTTCAGAAACACTGAACATGAAAAGATAATTTGGAGATAACATTGATATGATATTCCATTTTTAAATTCTTTAACATTTTCATATTAGTAAGTTGGGATGACCTTAAAAAATAAGTGCATTCAATTTCAATAACAAATATTTAGAAATAATTTTCAAATCTGTGGAAGTTATTAAATTCTTTAGTTGTAGCCCTATTTATAAGGATTCTGACCATGGCAATATACAGGGAAGCATTCCTCTGTTGAGCAAACTCCCAGGAGGTAACAGGTACCCTTTTTCTCATGCTTAGAATGTTCTGCAGTTTCTATTAGGAACTAGTAAGATAATTAATATATGTGCAATGTCTAGCTGCTATGGCAATACCCTGCATAAGGAGGCTCTGTGCTAGAGTCTTATCAGCCTTGATCTTGACCTCAGGCACATAGCTCTGGAGATAAAGGAACTTGCTTGCCAGACAATCACAATGTTTCACCACGCTCCACTACACCTGAATCTGCCACATAGCAGTAACTTTAAACAATAGACTTTCTTGAGAGTTACACAAAGCTCCTAACATTGCATATTGCAACTATAGTATGTAACTGAGGAATACGCTGAATAATATTGCTAACTCTGCAACCTGCCTAATGACACAATGAACAGTAATGTACTAAGACTACCAGTGACCTAATGTAACCTATTGATATAAATAAAGCTGGCAGCTTGACCATCCTGCCATTCTGCCATTTCTGCCTCTGCATCTTGTCTCTGTGTCTCCTTTATATTTTTCTTACATCTATTATTTTAAATCCTATACATTGCTCTAAGATTCTTCTATCCAGTGGATTTTCTTCACACTTTCCTACCAGGAGTGAATTTTCCAGTTTACCTATGAAAATCTACATGAACATGAGAAATCATGCCAGAATACATGGAAGAGGTTTGAACATAAATAATTATGCTCCATGAAGTTTTTAAACTATCCATTCAAAATCCTGTCCTAAAATAATTGTAAATATAATTTTAAAAGAAAATAATCAATAATGTGTCTTTTTAAAGATAAATTCTAAACTTAAGTTCATCCTTCTCACTGAACTCAGTCTATACAGAAAATGTGTAATACGTTCCCAGAGAATCATTCTCAGTCTATAATCAACCTTATTCTGCTTTTTTAAATGCTGTGTATAACAGGCATTTAAAAATATATTAGTGTGAACATAGTAGGATATTTTTTCTCCCTTAGAAACAAAGGAAGAACAACTAAAACATTTTACCTTGTTCATTTATATACAGTTACTATATCTTCTCAACTACAGATAGGGTTGCCAATAATATAAATAATATCAGAGAAGTAAATACATTTTTGAGATTAAACTTGGGAAAATGAATGGAAAAAAGTGTCTCTGTTTAATTTATACTTATTTGAATTTTATATTTATTCAAGTGGTTCATGTTCCAAAATAATCCTGCAGATGTTCAAGAAACTTGATTTCTAATTTGGTCACTCTCATATTTTAAAAAGGAATATAATCCTAGTGTTTGTAGATTGCTTACATGCAGAATTTCTCAGCTTTTCCAAATACTTTCTCAATGAGAAATTCTTAATTCGAAAGATTGTTGGCAGAACAGATTCAAGTATATCAGCTCATACACAATATGTTGTTCCTTCTTTGGAACTGTACATATTGTTTTTCTTCCTCTTGTGGATGTTTATTTGAAGGATGAATAGGTCACTCTTAGCAGGAGAGCTCATCATGTGACTGCCAGATACTGAAGACAGATGAGTCAGTTCCACACAGACTACAAATTATGCATGCTGGATAAATCTATATTCGTATTTGCATTTGACCTAAGCTTCAACTTTAAAAATAGATTTAACAGAAATTACACGGAAATTCAAAAATTGTTTTGCTAGGAAGCAAACAAGTTATGCAATACAATTTTAAAAAAAGAATGTTCTCTCTGCTAGAAAGAGATCACATTAGCAATGAAACACTATATGTCAGTCTGAGCTTAAGCCCAAATTCAAGAACATATTGTACACAAAACTTCTGAAATCTATTTATCTGCTGTGTGATTGATAGCTATTGCTGCAGCTTGGAGACCTTAGGGCAAGACTGACTCCCTATCGTTTGTCATTACAGAATATTCTCCGAATGGAAAGTTATGTTCCTTTCACAGTGAATGGAAAATAGCCCAGGTGTCTGGGTGTTCAAGTGTAAGGTTGTGGGCTCACTAGTGGAAGATCTGGTTTCAAATAATAATTGAGCCATTAAATTGCTTACATGTACACAATATAAACGCTTTAATTTACTCATCTATAAAACATGGATAATGATGACACCTGCTACACAACCCAAAGCTAAGTTATAACTTAACTAGCATTATCATTTAAAGGGCTTAGCTCACAATCTAGTGCATAGTTACTTAAAATGAATTGCCTGTGCTTTCTATTTAATTAGTTATTTTGCATATACTGTTGAACAATAAGCCTATGGTGCACACAAAAAGAATTTTATAAAATTTCATTATGTGTTCAAAGATCTCAAAAACATTTGTCCTGCCTCTTTCCCCTTTATAATTAAATTTGAAAATTAAGCCTACTTTTAACTAAATTAAATTTTAAGAAGGAAATCTTCAGAGAATAAGGATTTAGTGCTAAATATTGCATCATGTCTAAATTCCTTCTTCCTTGACAGAGTAAAAGGAGTTGCTAGAGTAGGGAATGAGTGTGTCCCAATTGTGACTTCCTTTTATTTTTTTTATTTCCCTCTCTAATCTGATAGCCTTCATTACTTTCTAATCTCACAAGTACAAAAATTATGTCCAGTAGTTCAAAGTTGTTTTCAAGCTTTCATGGGTAGTAAGTAAAATCAGAATTATATCCCAGAGGCAACCAATATACCAAATAATACTGACTTGTGACAGAAACAATAAAATGTTTTGGCCAAAATGGAGAGTCTAACCTTTCTCTCTGGTGTACAAGAGGGACCTCTGAACAGGTGCTAAAGCTGCTTATTGATGTCATTGTTCTTGTGAAGCTAATTAATTAAAAGTCAGGAAAATCATATATATAAAGACAAAAACATTGGGCTTCACAAGTGCCATTTAGATACATTCTGAACAGTCCTTCAAAAGTATGAAGGTTAGCATCCTTGCGAGATAGTCCTTTCTGATATCAATTACTGAAAAGATGCATGTCTTCAGAGCTTGAAATATATCTGTATCTAGGAACTTTGTGTTCCTAGGTCTGGAATTTGAGAACACTCATAGCTGAGAGAAGTATGGTAGTAGTTACAGAGAGAAGGACCTTTTAGAGGTATTAAAATGTTCTAGAATAAAATACACATTTTTTAGCCCAATTATGTTATACTATGCCATTTCTTTCTGTTATCTGTTATAAGTCCTGTATCTATTATACTTCTTTGTGTTTTCTGTTATGTCATTTAATTATTGCAGAGAGGATTTAGCTGAACTACAGGAAGACATTTTTTCCCTAAAAATTCATTAATACAAGCTTAGAATTTATGAAAGTGACAAGAATTTTTCCTTTGTTACCAAAAGTGGAAAATCTGAAGCTGATAGTCTAAATAAATTATACACTATATTACATATATCTACAGCTACATAAAATAAAAATAAGCATCTTCACCATCTCCAACCAGTGAAGTAAATCATACAAGTGTTTCTGAAAACCACCATGTCAGCCCCTCCATCAGCCTGGTTCCTCTTCACAAAGTAATCACTACATTGAATTTTCTATTTATAATTTCTATGCATGTATTTTTACCTTGTTGCAGCTATTTGTTTGCACAAGAAAGACACAGTTCTGTTTAGTTAGATTGTATAACTTTAATCTTCATGCAAAGGATATTATACTCTATATACCCTTCTGTTTTTGTTTTTTTTTTTCAAATGTGTGCTTTTGAGATTTATCCATGTGGAGACAGGTCACTGCAGCTTATTCATTGCTTTGTTATATAGTATTTGTGGATATAAAAGTATTTCTTCTTCAGTGAACAGTTTTATCTTTCCTGATATTTTGCTTTACTTTGCTGCTGTAAATATTTTATATATTTCAATATGCATGAGCTCTAGTATCTGTATGACTGAGCTGGAGGGAGTAATACCATCTTCAAATGTACTATTTCCTAAATTTATTTTTTAAAGTGGTCATAGCAATTAATTTTCCATTGTATTAGGAAAAAAAAAATCAGGTTTTCAAGATTACAGAATAAAGGAGGTCACTTTCCAGGCTGGCCCATGGTGTGAAACCAAGAAATCAAAAAGACAGCTTCTCAGCAAGGTGTATGAAAAAAAAAAAAAGGCGGGCGGTGGGTACTTTACTGAAATTTTATATTGGACAATCAAAGCAAAATGGGGAGTTAGGAGATTGTATATAATAAAACAAGGAATAAATACCCAGTACTACAGTCACTGCTGAAGCTGGAGGCACCAGTCAGAACAGTCCCTCTGTGAGCAAAGTGGAGGGATAAGGGAATTAAAGGAAGCCACACTTTTAGAAGGCCTGAGGTTTGTCAGGGTATGGAGAGTTTAGAGTTCAAAGACACTGCCTGACCAAACTGAAAGGCTCTTATACAATATCTTTGTATGGGAAAGAAGCCGCCAACTCTCTTGGCTGCCTGCAGAGGACAGAGGAAGGAACTATTCTGCAGCCCTGGCATGAAAGCTGGAAGCTGCAAGAGCTGATACCCTGGCAAACCAAAATACAGGCCTGGAAAACCCACATGGCACAACATAGAGTGTGCCTAAGAGACCATGGGAAAATCACATGTGGAGAGGGGTTCACACAGGGGACTTTTGGTCATAGAAGCCCAACTGACTCTCCCATTCCCCCTCCAATCCCGCTGCTTGCAGGACCAGATGGGAGAGATTACACTAGCCAGGAATTTGAAAGGGTCGGGGCAGGAAAGACTAAGTTTGGAGACATGAACCTGAGACCAGGAAACATGAGGTCTGCTGGTGATGGACAGAAATAAGAATTGGCTCCTCTGCCACACAAGGGTCATCCAGGGAAGATCCCTGGGGTACAGTCTTTCATTTCAGCACAGATGAGAAATTGCGGGGGCCTGGAGGTGTGCTGATTTAAAATCTCTAGACCAATTGGCATCCACAAAAAAACTTGGAGCACACCTAAGCCTAAACACCACCTCTAGGAGTTCTGCCCTGTGGGTGGAGCAAACATCATACTCCTAAAGACCCCACTTAAAATGGTTGAGTGGGGAAGCTGAGGTTTTTTAAAAATAAAATGGAAATCTTTTTTGGTGTTTTGTTGTTGTTGTTTTGTGTGTGTATTTGTGTGTATTTTCCTTTTCTCTGTTTAATTGTGATCTTCATGGTTTATACACATTTATACATATCCATATGTGTTTTCTTTTCACATTTCTAGCCTTATGGATACCAGTTATTTTTCATTTATCAATTTTTTGAGGACTAGGATGTTTGATTAGTATGTTTGGTTTGGTACTGCATTCTTTTATTTTTATTTTATTTTCTTATTTTTATATGTTACTTTTTTACTTTATATATGTATTTTCTCTCACTTATGTGTACCCCTTGATTCACTTTCTCTCTTCTGCTAACAGCCAATCTCTATGGTTCTTTCCTTCACTCTTATTTTTTTACTTCTATCTTCTCTCCTTATTTTTTATACTCATCATATTCTACATCATTTTTTGTTGTTTCCCTGTCCACCATTTGAAATTGTAATTTTTTTTGCAAAATTACTGTTTTTATAGTAGGCAATAAATGAGCATATCATTTCTGTTTATTGTGACAACATTGTAGACTATATCAAGGACTATTTGGTTTCATGTTGCATATTGTTTGCATTGATTGTTGTTTTTATTTGTCTACCCCTAAATTGTGAGGTTATCAAAACCTTCATGGCCATATAAGTCCACAGAGCAGAAACTCTACTGCCTCAGATTTATAGTGTTACATGGGTAGAAACACTAACAATATGAAAAAGTAGGGACCAAATTGCCTCCCCAAAACCAAGATACCCCAATAACAGAATCCATCAAAACACAGTGGAAGAAATGTCAGAGAAAGAGTTTAGAATGCACATAGCTAAACTGATCAGTGAAGAACAAAATGGTATAAAGAGTGAAATCAGAGACAAAATATAGGAAGTAAAAGATCACTTTAATAAAGAGAATAGATTCTGAAAAAAAAGCAGAAATCCTGGAAATGAAAGAATCAATAAACCAAATTGATGATTCAATTGAAAGCATAAAGAAGAAACTAAATCACATGGAAGACAGTTTCAGGCAATGGAGACAAAATATATAATCTTGAAAATAAAGTTGATCATGAAGAAAAAAATTTAAGAGACCATGAACAGAACTTCCAAGAAATATTGGATTACATGAAAAAAAAAAACAAATTTAACATTCATTAGAATAGATGAAACCTCAGAGAAACAAACAAAAGGAATGCACAGCCTTTTCTAGGAAATACTATCATAAATTTTCCCTAACCTAAAGAATGACATGGAAAAATCAAATCTAGGAGGCTTATAGGACTCCAAATATACCAAATTACAACATACTCACACCATGTCACATTATTATGAAAATGCCTCACATATAGAACAAAGATAGAATATTTAAAGGCTGCCAGAAAAAAAAAAAAACAATAGGGGACATTTAGAGGGAAACCAATCTGTATCTCAGCTAATTTCTCAACTCAGACCCTCAAAGTTAGGGGACCTTGGAATAATATATACCAAGTTTGAAAAAAAAATCTAGATGCCAGCCAAGAATACTATTCCCAGCAAAATTAAGCTTCAGAATTGATGATGAAATAACAACTTTCCATGATAAACAAAAGTTAAAAGTATTCACAACTAGAAAGCCTACACTACAAAACATGCTCAATAAAATATTTCATGAAGAAGAAATAAAACATAAAAGTGAAATCCAGCAAAGGGAGAGATTACACTAAAATAATAATCAATCAAAGGAAAAATAATTCAAATTAAAAATCAGAAATAAATCAAAATGACAGGGAATAAAAATCATGTCTCCATAATAACATTGTCTGTAAACAGCCTAAATTCATCAACCAAAAGATATAAACAGACAGATTGGATTTTTTAAAGAAACACAAAAATATGCTCTCTCCAAGATACTCACCATATAGGCAAAGGCATCCACAAAATGAAGGTAAAAGGAAGGGGGGAAAAAACCATATTATTCACAGGTATCTCATAAACAGGCACAGGTTTCTATCCTCCTATTAGATAAAGTAGAATTCAAGCCAAAGTTAACCAGAAAGGACAAAGAAGGATATTTTATAGCAATTAAGAGAATTATACATCAAGAAGACATAACAATCATAAATATTTGTGCGAAATGGAGCATTTATGTACATCAAACAATCTCTTCTCAATTTTAATAATCATATAGACCAGACCACAACACAATAACACTGGGTGGCATCAACACACCTCTTTCATCACTGGATAGTTCATCCAAACAAAACATAATTAAAAAAGCTGTAAGAACTAAAAAAAATACAATTGATAATTTAGATTTAATAGACATATAAAATATTTCAACAATCAAGGATGGAATAAAGTTTCTTCTTAGCAGCTCATGGGTCCTCTGTAAAATATACCATATCTTAGGCCACAAAGAAACTATTAACAAACACACACACACACACACACACACACACACAAATAGAGGTGATACCTTACATTCTATGACATCATAAGGAAATGGAATTAGAAATTAATAATAAAATTAAAAAATTACTCTAAAGCCTGATGACTAAATAATATGCTATTGAGTGACCAATGGATAACAGAAGAAATCAGGGATTAATTTTAAAAAACATTTACAGGTAAATGAGAATAGTGATACAACATATCAAAATCTCTGGAACAATATGAAAACAATAGTAAGTTCATTTCATTAAGCTCATTCTTTAAAAGAATAGAAAGTAGCAAAATAAATAACCTAACATTACATCTCAAAGTTCTAGAAAAAGAAGAACAAATAAATCTACACCAAAAGCAGTAGAAGACAGAAAATAATTAAAATCAGAGCTGAAATAAATAAAATTGAGAGAAAGGGAACAATCTAAAAAAAATCAACAAAAAAAGTTGGTTCATTGAAAAAAATAAATAAAATTTATAAACACTTAGCCAAGCTAATGAAGAGAAAGAAAACTCAAATTACTAAAATTCATAGTACAAAAGAAAATATCACAAGGGATATATTGAAATATAGATGAAAATCTGAACCTATTTTGAAAATTTATATTCTAATAAATTAGAAAATCTTTATTTTTTATTTTTTGGTGCTGGGGATTAAACCCAAGGTCTTTTGTATGTGAGACTAGCATTCCACCAACTGAGCTATATCCCCAGTCCTTAGAACAGAAGATCTTGAAGACATCAGCAAATTTCTAGGGACCTATGACCTACTGAAATTGAATCAAGAGGACATAGAGAATTTAAGCAGATCAATTTTAAGCAATTAAATCGAAGATGCCATCAAAAAGTTATGAGGAAAGAAAATCCCAAGACCTGACAGGCACTCAGCTGAATTCTATCAGACTTTCAAAAAGAATTAACACCAATCCTCCTCAAATTATTTCATGAAATAGGAAACAAAGGAAGCCTTCCAAACACATTGTATGAAGTTAGTATCACCCTGAAATGAAAACCAGACAACAACACATCAAGGAAAGAAAACTTCAGACCAATGTCTCTGGTGAAACATGATAAAGTGGGGTTCACCCCAGGGATGAAAGATTGGCTCAACATATGGAAATCAGAAAACATATCTTTAGTCAGCTATTTCAGAGCTGTAACTAAAAGATCTGACCAGAACAACTGTAGAGGAGAAAAAGGTTATTTGAGGTCTTAGTCCATAGAAGACCAGTTCCTTTTCTCAGGGCTCAAGGTGAGGCTAAACATAACAGTAGGAAAGTGTTGTGGAGGGAAGCAGCTCACATCATGGTGATCAGAAATCAGAGAGAGAGCCTCTCCTTTGAGACACAAAATATATACTCCATAGCCACACCCCCAATTAACCACTTCCTCCAGCCACACCCACCTGCCTCCAGTTACCACTCAGTTAATACCATTAGGAATTATTTCCCTGATTAGGTTAAGATTCTTAAGATTCTCACAACCCAATGATTTCTCCTCTGAACCTTCTTGGATTGTCTCACATGTGTGTTTTTTGGGGACACCTCATATCCAAACCATAACAACATAATTTATCACATCAATAGGTTTATAGGCAAAATTCACATGATTATCTCAATAAATGCAGAAAAACATTTGACAAAATACAGAACCCCTTCGTGTTCAAAACACTAGAAAAACTAGGGATAGTAAGATACCTCAAAATTCTAAAAACTATATATGATATACCCAAGACCAATATAATTCTAAATGGAGAAAAAATAAAAGTATTCCCTCTAAAGTCTGAAATAAGACAGGATACCCTCTTTTACCACTTCTATTCAATATAGTCCTAGAAACTCTTGCCAGAGCAATTAGACAGAAGAAAGAATTTAAAAGGGTAGGAATAGGGTAAGAAGAACTCAAACTATCCCTATTTGCTGATGACATGATTCTATATTTAGAATACACAAAAAACTCCACCAGAAAAATTCTAGAACTCATAAATTAATTCAGCAAATTAGTAGGATACAAAATCAATCATGTTTCTATACATCTGTGATGAATTAGGAAAGGTATAGCATTTACAAAAGCATCAAAAATATTTGGGAATCAATCTAACAAAAGAGATGAAAGACATCTACAGTTCAAATTACAGAAGACTGAAGAAAGAAATTGAAGACCTTAGAAGATGGAAAGATTTCCCATGCTCTTGGATAGATAGAACTAACATTGTCAAAATGGCCATGCTACCAAAAGTGTTATACAGACTTAATGCAATTTCTATTAAAATCCTAATGACATTCTTCATAGAAACAGAAAAAGCAATCATGAAATTCATTTGGAAAAATAAGAGACCTGGAATAGCCAAAGCAATCCTTAGCAAGAAAAGTGAAGCAGGAGGCTCACAATACCAGGCCACAATTATACTGCAGAGCTATATTAACAAAAACAGCATGGTATTGGCACCAAAGCAGATATGTAGACCAATGATATCAAATATAAGACACAGAAACAAATCCACATAAATAATTATCTTATACTAGACAAACGCACTAAAAACATACATTGGAGAAAAGATAGCCTCTTCAACAAAAGGTGCTGGGAAAATTGGAAATTCATATGTAGCAAAATGAAATTAAACCCCTGTCCTCACCATGTACAAAACACAAAGTGGATCAAGGACCTAGGCATTAGACCTGAGAGCCTGTCTCTATTAAAAGCAAAAGTAGATCCAAGTCTCTATCATGTTGGCTTAGGAACTGAATTCCTCAACATGACTCTGAAAGTGCAAGAAGTAAAATAAAGCATCAATAAATGGTATAGTATCAAACTAAAATCTTCTCACAGCAAAGAAAACCATCAAGAATGTGAAGAGAACCTACAGAAAGAGAGAAAATCTTTGGCACCTGGACCCCAGATAGAGCATTAATGTTCAGGATATATAAAGAACTCAAAAATACAATACAAAAAATCCAATCAATAAATGGGCAAAGGAACTGAAAAGATACTTGAGAGAATATAAAAAATGATTGGCCAACAAATACATGAAAAAGTGTTCAACATCTCTAGCAATTAGAGAAATGCAGATTATGAATAAACTGAGATTCTACCTCACTCCAGTCAGCATGGCAACCATCAAAAATACAAGCAACAATAAATGTTGGTTAGGATATGGGGAAAATGTACACTTATACTGGCACTGCAAATTGGTGCAACCACTATGGGAAACAGCATGGAGATTCTTCAAAAAACTTGGAATGGAACTCTCATTTGACCCAGTTATCTCACTCCTCAGAATATACCCAAAGGATATAAAATCAGCAACTATAGTGATGTGGCCACATCAGCATCCATAGCAGCTAAATTCACAATAGCTAAGCTATGGAACCAGTCTAAGTGCCCTTCAACAGATGAATGGATGGAATATTACTCAATCTTATAGAATAATGAAATTTTAGCATCTGTCTATAGTGAATGGAACTGGAGACTATCATGGTAAGTGAAGTAAGTCAATCCCCCAAATTCAAAGGCTGAAAGCTCTCTCTGATATGTGGATGCTAACTCACAATAGGGAGTGTGGGGAGGAGTGGGGGTTCACAGAATTGGAAAGGGGGAAGAGTGAGAAAGGGAGTAGGGATAGGAATTAGAAAAATAGTAGAATAAATCAGACTTAAATTTCCTGTGTTCATATATGAATACACAACCAGTATAATTCACATCTCATACAACAACAAAAATGGGAAGTTGTACTTCATGTTTATATAATATGTACAAATATATTCTACTGCCATGTATAACTATGAGAAGCAACTTAATCTTTTTAATTAAAAAAAGAATTATCAGTAAAACTGGACTGTTAATTTCATAGACATGAAAATTATCTCATTATTATTATAGTTTGGACTGTTATATTATTAGTGAAATTTGCTTTTACTTTTTGTGAACTTTAGGTTTATTACTATGAATTGTCTCAATATAATTCATCTTGTCATTTAAAAACTGGATAGTTTTCTTAATGATTTTAAGTATTTCTGATATAGTATTTACTAGACTTTAGAGTTAGCTACATTGCAAATAGCCAATCCCATATTTACTATCCTGTTGTATTTTCTTTCTTTTTTTTTTGCATAAACACTTTAAGTTTTAATGAAGTCAAACCACAGTTTCTATGTTTTCTTTAAAAACTTTCTCAACTCATGAGCCTAAGAAAATCCTCCTATACTTACCCTTTTGTGTTTACGTGTAAGTGACAGATTTAATTTAATTTTAGGTTTTCCACAGAACCAATTGTTTTAGGTGTCACTCCTCATTTAGGTTATAGTTTCATATATAATAAGCCTGTTTCTAGATTCTACTTAGATTCGCTGACATTTCTATCTGTCCTTCAGTAAACTAATTAATGTTTTGATCACATCAATTTTTAACACCCAAGAAGTATTTATGTTGTATCTCCTTTCCTTCAAAACTTTCATAAAAATTCAAAGCCTGTAACCTTCCCATAACTTTTTTTTAGAAATTGGCCAAACTCATCATTGGCCACATTCTTACATTAAGATCAATTTGAAAAATATTAATCTCCTGGGTTCATGCAAAAATAATCAGTTGAAATTATTAGATTATGAGAGTTGTGACCTAACCAGTGAGTTAATCCATTTGAGGCTTGCATAAGATAGGCAGCTTCCCTCTGCTTCCACCCTTCAGCCATGGTGTTCTGCCTCACTTGGGCCCTGAGCAATAGTTAGTCAACTATAAATTGAAACTCTGAAACCATAAGTCCAAAGTAAACTTTTCTTTCTCTAAGCTGTTGTTGTCAAGTATTTTCTTCACAGTGACAAAAAGCATACTAGTACAGAAATTGGTACCAGGAGTGAATTGTTGCTTGACTAATCTGATCATGTCATTCAAAAGACTTTGTAACTGTTTTTTCAGATGCAGTTTGGAAAAGTTTGGAGATGAAGAATGGAGAAGCCTTAGAATCTCGGAGGCAGAGGTTACTAGATGATTTTGGTGTGAGTTCAGAAGCCCAGGATGCTAGTAGGAATGTGTTCAGTTGAAGACTATGTTCATTAGGTTTCAAAAGAGGAAGAGTACTTCATTGGGAATTACACTAGAAGCCACATACGTTACGTTCTAGCAAAGAATAATTTTTTTTTTTTTACATTTTTACCATTCCTTATACTTTGGGTGAGGCTAAATTAAAAGGTCATAAACCAATAATCTGTCAGAGGAGATTTCAAGGCAGCACTGCATTTAGTGGTAGGATGTATATCATTGGAACTTTTAATCTGGCTTATTGTGAGAATAGGGAATAGACACCAGAGCAGAAGCATTTTAAAACCTTAAATTTTAGCAAGAAAAATGCATGCAATACAGGAGTCAAGGAAGCTGAGATTGTTGAAGAGATTATAGTCATGAAAGAGATGCTCACTACTTTGCACAGAGAAAATAGGAGAGGTGCTTTGAGGGCATCTCAGAAATTGGCATGACTGAACCCATTGCAAACTTAAGGATATAAAAGTAAAAATTACTTTGAGGAGAGATCACAGGAAGAGCCTTACAAAATTATGTCACACATGCCAATCACACACTCAGAAGTCAGGGCAGCCATGGTCCCACGGGATTCTAACTACTGTTCAAGATGGCAGCCGTCCTTGAGATTGTCCATATGGTGCTGGTTCTTTAGGAATGCAGGATGCACTGCAACTTCAAAGAAAGGTCTGAGAGTCCAGGCAAAATGTAACAAGTTTATAATCTCTCTAGAGTATTCCTGAGAGGACAACATGAAGCTCTGATGGTGAAGCCAAAGGTGGAATGGAGACCCCAGGAATTAAGAGATGGTAGTTACATGGATTGTCTGCAGAGTAAAGCTGATGAATGTGTAGTGTTCCAGGCTAAGAGAGAGGCCATGAGTTCTGAAACTTGCAAGGCAAAAGGGGTAAGGCTGTCCAAGTCCTTTGGAGATTACATCTTACCGTCTTGTGCCCTAGATCTGGATATGTAGCTACAGAACTTGTTTGCTCTGCTGAGTTTTGGTCTTGCTTTGGTACCATTCCTTATTTCTATGCCTCTATTTATCCCTTTTAGAATGGAAATATTTACTTTGTGCCATTCTATATTGGATGTATATATCTTGCTTTTGATTTTTCACAATATCTCATAGCCAAGATTTTGTTTCTTAGAGGGGAATTTATACTTGGACTTTTGGAAATGCTGAAAGAAACTTAAAAATATGGAGACTATTAGAGATGGTCTAAATGCATTTTGCATTGTAAAATGGAAATGAGCTTTTAGGAACCAGGGAAGGAATGTTCTGGATATGAGGTGTTCTCCTAATGCTCCTGTGTGAATACCAAAATAATCAGAAGTAAAATATTTAGATCATGATAGTTGTTACCTAATCATTCTATTAATCCATTTGATAGGTTAATAATTTGAAAGGTCTAACTGAGGCGGGGGGGGAGTTGCTGTAGGCAGGTGGGACATGGCTAGAGGAGGTATGTCACAGGGGCTGTGTCCTGGGTAGTTATGTATTGTCCCAGCATATCCTCTCCCTCTTTCCTTCCCTCTATCCATCCCTCCTGGCCACCTTGAGGTGAGCAACTTTCCTCTGCTATGCTTCTTCCATGGCCTTCTGCCCATCTTGGGTGCATAGCAATGGAAATGGCCAATGTGGGACTGAATGTCTGAAACTATGACCCCAAAATAAAGTTTTCCTTCTCCATACTGTTTCCGTCAGGTATTTTGATCACAGTGATGAAAAGCGAAGACAATTCTTTGACATTTCAGTTTTATCAAAATGTTCAAATTTTGCTCATTTCTTTAATCAAGGTAAGAATTTTTAATCTATCATTAGCCTGTTTTTTTGTTTTTAAATTTTATTTGGGTTTTGAATTATATAATTTTTTGAATCTGTTGAAAACGCTATTTCTTAATTGTGATCAATTATAAATTCTTCTGTACATTAATCCATATTTCTAAGTGTAGAAATCCTTGTTTTTTATGTTTGTTTTTTTTATGCTTACGTTTCTTTATATTTCACAGAATTTGCTTTGCCATATTTTATTTAAAATTTCTGCATTGGATTCAGAGTTAATGAGCAAAGTAAACCTACAAATTTCCATTTTCCTACTGCCAGTGTCAGGTTTATTTAAAATTGGCTCCATCTTTTCTTAATTTTTTGGTGAAAATCATCTTGAAAAACTCATAGGGATTTTTCTTCCTCTATACCTTAAAATGTTTGTGCCCATATGCTTTTGGTAATTTTCAAGTAAAGAGCACATAGATTTTTAGAATTCTATTTATTTATTTTTTCTTAATTTAAAAAAACCATTTGTAATTCTTACAACTGGTTGTAAGAAACAAGATATCTTGTTTCATCCTTACTATTTACTCTGCACTTTTCCCTAATTGTTTTCTTTTTTACCTCATTACGTTTCTTTATTTCTGGGATTGCTCATTCTTTCTCTACTGATTTGTATATCATACTTCATATTTGATTTTTGTTTTTTTATTGTCAATATAAAATCTTTAATATTTATATTATTTCAATAAACTTTACAATTAATATATTTCTGTAATATTTCTGTTGAACAATTCTAGATAATTAGAAATCTTTAACTTCTATTGACTCTTATTGAACTTGTATTTGTTTTTATCTACAAAGCTGATGATTTTCATTTTTATTTTATGGAGTCAACCTTTGTTTAGCTTTACCCACGTGTTTGCCAGTTTTGGTTTTAACGGATGATATTGCATCTTGATTTTCTTCTTTCTTTCTGAATTTAATATTCTCTATTCAAAGAACATTCTTTGATAGTTTAATCATGGTGTCTTTTAGCAGTGAATCTCTATGTTTGTTTGCCCGCCTTAAAAATGTCTTTGTTTTGTCTGCATTTTAAAATTGTTTTATACATGAATGCAGAAATTTTGTTGATAGATATTTCTGTGTCATCACCTTCAGTGTGTAATTTTATATTTATGGTCATTTTTAGTGTTGTTCTTGTGTATGCCATATGTCTAAAAAAATGTCTGTTTTTGACGTTGTGACTTTTGAAATGTTATTAAGATTTACCTTAATGTGGACTTTTAAATAATTATTTTATACTTTAGAATTTCTTAGGAACTTCTATAAATTTTAATTCCAGATTTGCATTAAGGTATGTCTCTTTGGTGAAAAAATATAGGATATGACTATTTTTACCCTGGTCTGAATTCAGACCATTGCACTGATAATGCAATGTTTTCTTACTCTGGCTTCCTTCTTTTCCTATTCTACTACAGAATTAAGGGAGTTGCATTTTGAATGTGGCTACTTTGTGTAGGAGTCTCAGTTGCAGTTCTATAGCTTGCCTAGTTGGTGGTCTCTTTCTATAGACCTATTGATGGTCAAATCTTTTGATTTCAATAGTGGCAGGAAAGTATGATTCTCCATTTTATTTTGTGCTTCCTCTTTGCTTTTGACCCACAGGGGTTTTCCCATGCATTCAAAAGTTATTTATTGAATTGCACATATGATTTCTAGATGTTGTTTTTTGACATGTTTTGGAGGAATAGATTTTGTTATACTACAGATAATTAAAGTCCTCTTCCTTTGATTTTATTAAAATAGTGTGCAAATGTCTTGCTAGCTCATCTTGAGTATAAATGAGCCTTTTATAGTGCTTTTATATTCTTTCTTTTCCTTCCTGAACACTTTTACCTTAAAAAAAAAAAAAAAAAAGAACTGTACAGGAATGCTTATAAAGAGTTTCAGAGGAACTCAAGTGGTAAGAAATGCTTATATAGAAAACACATTTGGAATGTTTAGCATATGTGTCATCTACACAATGAGACTTATTAAATACTAGTTAATAACTTCAGACTAAACCAATTTGTCACTCAGTCAATTAAATTGAATTCCAGACTGTAAGAGATGGATTTATGTTAAGATCTATATGACAAGAGAGCTATCACCTGGGAATAAAAGAAAATGTTCTCACCCTGAATATAAATTCTCAGCTTATGAATTCTTATTAACCAGATTTTCTTTATGATTCTGATATGTCTAGTACAATTTTATGCCCAAATTTTAGTCTGGTTTGTACAATGCAATAACCAGTAAAGTATTTAAAAAATTTTAAGTGAGATTTAAAACACACAGAAGATTTTCAGTTTTTCTATATTTATTGATTAACCTTATTTAATTATCTATCGTAATAATATTTTTCCATAACAACTTTTACATGAAAAGCAAATGATTCAAAAATCATCCTTTGTCATTTAATTATTCATTTCATAGGGAATAAATGAAATACTAAAAATATTTTAATTATGCTATAAGACTATGCAAAACATAAGCATGGAGAGCATTTTTAAAATACTGTTAATTCTTAAGATGAAGTCAAAATTATTTTCTGCAGTTTCATATACAGTTTAATATCTGAGGTAATTTTCATATGACATATAATGAACATAACCCATTAATGTAGAATATAGAACTCTGGGGAGATGGTGATACCTTTTTGTACCTCTAAAACGTCTCCCATATAATATTAAAAGAATTCTAATAATTAAACAAAATATCTGCTACAGTGGTAAACTATGAGACATAAAGTATAAGACAATGGGAAAAACAAACAAATAAACAAAACGGTGTCACCAGGACCACTGTGGAATCAGTGTCTCTGCAGGAAAAATAGAGGGAAGATAAAGGAGTTTCTAGTGCATCAAGAAATGTAAACTCATGGATCACTCAAAGCTATTCAGTGGATTATTTAGTGAGCCAATCTGAGAATTAGTTGAAATAACATTTAGCAGATTCAACTTGCACTTGAGTGCAAGAAAAGAGGTCAAGTGAGTGTGAGTAAAATCCATGTTGCTGAGATGTTCTGGGGCCTATCAACTCACATTAACCAAATGATATTCCTTTCTTGACAAAATAAACACAATGGTCAGTGGTTATTCTCTTTACATACAAACTACACTGAGACTGGTGGGAAAGAAAGCAAATGTCCAACAGTAGGCACTGGTTGAATAAACTATGGCTCACACACATAATGAAGAATTATGCAGCTATAATACAGAAGTCTGAATAGGTATAGACTACTATCAACTTTTCAGCATAGAAAGATGTGTGACAAATGAAGAGAAAATGTATACAGTTTGGTTAACATTTATCTAAGAAAGTGGTGAGTGATTAAATATAGATGCATTTTTTAGTTTTGGGAAAATGAAAGTCTTAATCATAAAATGAAAGATATTATGTGCTGGGGAAAGAGTATAAGATGAAGGAGTTGTAGACCACGTTATTCTAGAGCTTATTTTTTTGGCTTTCATAGTAGATCCATGTAAACATGTTACATAAGTATAAAACAAATTTAGATCAACATAAAAGACATAAAAATAAAAGAGCTTAAGTATACATTGAGTTTATGGCTTAAAGAGAAAGAAATTACTCCAAGTGAAAAACATAGTAAACTGACTGTACAACACAGAGGAGTATATAAGTGAACAACACCCCAAAACAAGTGTGTGTATACACACATACCCACACACAGAACTGCAAAAAATCTCTAGAGCTATGTTCCTTAAGCACATTTTTTTTGGTAATAATATTGGTATAGTTACTTGGAAACCTTCTTAAGTATATAAAAGATAAACCAAATAATTATGTAAAGTCATTAAGAATCTAGGTTTTCAACAACAGAAAAAAAAAGAAATAGGAAAGAATTTAGCTAATATTTGAAAATGTTACATGTGAATGTAAATATCAGTACAGATCTGGCATGTTAATTTCTCCTAACATTTTCTAGCTCAAACAACAGATAAAGCCAAGAAACAGGGAAATGATCAGTAGCCATCAAGAGTGGCAGAGTAAGAAACACTGAGCAAGAGATTAAGAAACATGGCATCTCTGTTAAATGCAGAACTTCATGCTTTTTTGGAGATAGAGTAGTTCTGAGTCAGGAAGTAGAGAAGATGAACTTGGACACAATATTACATCAGAATATAAGGAAGCCAACAAAAAGTACTCCAATCTTCCTGTTGAACAGGGGGTGTCTTGTTACCAGTGTGGTTTTTTTCTTTGCATGTATTTGACATTTTTCAGGCCCCTACCCCCTATAAAAAATAGCTAATCCAAAACTTTAGAAAGCTTTATCTTATTTCAAATAGTCCTTAAACCACATTTTCCTCCTAGGTTTTCCTGGCCTTCACTTGTCCTTGCACTTCATTATTTCTCTAAGCTTAAAAATAGCCAAGAAAACCCATCAGCAGATAGGTGACAGAACAAGTCACGTTTAGGAATTAGAATCAGAAATTAGTGATTATTATCCTGTCTATTGTTCCCCTCAGATCTCCAGGAGGACAGAAACCACATCTTTCTTATTAAAACATCAAGGCTTACCACAACATCTGGAACTTTTACTATTCAATCAGTGCTTTGAGTAAATAGAGAAAATGAATCAAAATGTATGCACAATTATTTTTAAAGGAACATCTTGATGAGTTTATTTAATATCCTTTTTCGCTATTATTACATTAGAGAATTTTAATATAGTCACTTAATATATTCACATATTTTGAAAGATTTAAATAATATCATTAACAAAACTTATAATTTATTGTTTTTAAATAGAACATTTACTTTAAGAGGCACGATTTAACAACCTTGACAATATATATTGTTCAGAACTCATTTAGTCTTCCCTAGATAAACTGAAGTCTTCAGACAATGTTTCATTTCTTTCTGATGAAGAAACTAGCATATTTTAAAATAATTGATGATAACAATAACATAAGAATTCAATAAGTTACCTATAAATAAGTGCTTAAGAAATTTAGGGAGTCCTCATAATGAGTAAAGATGATTTTGATCACAAAAATATATAATTTGATTGTAATAATAATTATGAAGACTGAATTCTACTAAAATATAGAGTGTTATGTTTGAAGGAAACATATACTAACCAACTTGAAGGAGGTGAGCTGTATTCAATCTTAAAAACAAATGACATTGATCCATGTTTCTGCCATACTGAGAAGACTGGAAAGATTCTTGAAGAGTCAAAATGAGGAAAGTGCCTACTGCATAGGTATATACTCAGAATAGAAATCATATTTCTAAATTTTAATATTAAGAACCACCAACAAACTATAATAGAGAATAGATGATTCGTTGATAAGCTAACATAGGAATTTAAGTTTCCTTCACAGATATTTTTTATTGCAATGAATAAATCAAAACTGTTCTTAAAAGATAAAGGATTACTTGGTGTATTAGAGGAATAAATTACTTTTAAGTACATGGACTATGATGATAATTCTGTAACTGCACCGGAAATCTCGATAAAGGTCTTCCATCAGTGAACTTATAACAGTGTGGCCTGTTTAACCTTCCAAATGATCAATCACAATGATTTACTATGGAGGTACTGGTCCTGCCTTTATGGCTTACTGAATGATAACCTCTGAAAGATCACTCTTTTTTTTACGTAATTATAAAACTGAATATATGAATAAAACTGAATTCAAAAAATTGTAATTATTTTTACATGCAATAACATCATCACTTTTCACTACTCATGATTCATTTAAGTCACATCAAATAAAATAAGCTTTGGATACACATAAATTTCATGCTCCTGTGTACATTTATTGATCATTAGTACCAACAAGGACCTATATTTTAAAATATTTTCCAGAAATATATTGAAAATTTGAAAAAACAAATATTTGAAAAAAATTGGGAAAATTACTATTCAAAAATGCTGCCACTTAAAGAAAAACAATCCTTAGTATTTTAAGGGAAATGTTATTTTATAGGATGCTAATTATCCAATGCTTATTTGAGATACCTATGAGAAACATTTTATTATAAATATTACTATCCTCACTTTGCAAGTATAAAACAGTCTTTGAGGGAGGTAAAATAACTGGTCTAAGGGGTCACAGGGTTTAGGAAGTGGGAGATAGCTGGGACTAGATGAAGAAAGCCTCAATACTTGTCAGTGGTCAGAGTACTTGTCCACCATGTTGCCTATATACATAGGATATATATATATATATATATATATATATATATTTTCCCAAGGTTAGGAAAATGAATAATTCTTGATCTGAAATCCAGGTTAGGAAAATGAATAATTCTGGACCTGTTGAGTGTGCTTTATTAAATTTTACTTAAAAATTAATAAATCTAGAATAAGGGAATATAAGAGAAAACATGCAAATATATATGCATACATACATAACAATATTTTTAATTTAGGAGATTTCTATGAAGAGAATGTGTACCTTAAAATTCACATGTTGAAGCTATAACCCCAATGTGCCTGAATTTGAAAACATGTTTTTTAATAAGGACCTATTTATTGAAAGTAAAAAAAAAAGTCATGAATTTGGGACTTTGAGTCTGTAAGATCAATGTTAATGCAACAAGAGACACCAGAGAGCTATGTGTCTCTCTTTGCCTCCTACAAATGTCACACCCTCCTCACTCTGTGAGAAAATGCATTTCTGCTGTTTAAAGCATCCAGTCTATGGTATTTTTCCATGGCAGCCAGGTATAGCCAATGTAAAGCTTAACCCCTATTCTTAAAAGCATCAACTACATTTGTATAAAAAGGGATGAAAAAGACTCAAAAATTTCACACAGAAAGTGGTTTTCATCTTTTTTTCAGTTAATATTATAGCTTTCTTTAGCTACTCAATTTGCATGTTCTTTCTATATTCCCTTGTTCTGGATTTATTCTTTTTTAAGTAAAATTTAATAAAGCACATTCAACAGGTCCAGAATTATTCATTTTCCTAACCTTGGATTTCAGATTACTCTGACTGTATTCCCCTTAAATTTCAGTTCCTTAGAAAATCCTTCTATGTTTATTATTTGGACATAGTGCCTAGTGATAATAGACAGCCTATGATTTTCTGTCTTTCCCCTGAACTAGAATTCAAATGAAGGATATGCTAAACACAGCTGTTGCTGTGTATAATGACATTCAGTATGTGGATGCTGCATCCAGATTCCATTTTAAGGCAGCCATCTGTCCTTTAGCTGGCAAAATAACGGAAGATTTATACCTTAATAAAACCACACACATAAGTGGAACCTACACTCCTTCATGTGCCCTCCGTGCAGTTTCACATTCATTAGTGAATTTCCTTTAGACTTTTTTCTAGCCTTAAGACTGTTTGGGGTGACATGCTGAACCTGTTAAGCCTGAACACAGGGTTTTAGCATAATACATTTTGGACTCATTATGTTTTTCAGTAAATCTTTACAGACTGGCATGAATGTCATGCAATTTAAAAGATTAAGAAACATTCTCTATTTTCCAAGACCTATACAGACTCATATCTGTTCAGTACTGCAGAGTTTATGAAACCTTTTCCTTCTTATTTAATTTAATAAGTACACCAACCTGTGGGGTTGCTCAAGGTCACACAATCCATTAGCAAAGAAGCCGACTCACAATGTTCTTTTTCCAAATCCCATGCTCTTTTCATCACCCCTCACAGATACTGATTTAGTTATGCACTGAATTATTATATATTATAGCTCTCGATAACAGTAATTTTTGAACACGTTATGTCCCAGGTATTTTAGTAATTGCTTGTGTTAGCTTTTCATCATTGTGACAAATTACCTGATGTAAACAACTTAAGAAAAGGAAAGATTTCTTTTGGCTCACAGTTTCATGGATTCAGTCCATAGTCACCATTTCTGGGTCTGTGGGGAGGCAGAGCATCCTGGGACAGAGGGAAAGGTGGAGCAAAGCTGCTCGCTTCATGTCAAGGGCTGGTGACAAATTAACCCTTCAAAAGGCATAACACTTTGACCAAGGAAGCACACACCTGTTAATGTTTCTACCAACTCCCAACAGTGACATCACCTGAGGACCAAGCACATATCTTTCAGGAAACATGTGAGATCGAAACCATATCATTGCTTATATTACACTGGAATAACTAAATTATTCCATTTGGTCTTTAATATCATGATGACTCAAACACTGTTTCTTGAAAGTATCTTATTTAATACAAGAAGTTAGAAAAGGCAACGTTGCATATGGAATGTGTTCCCACATTCTTCTTCAAGTACAAATAAACAGAAAAATGTTGTAGTGTTCTTTTTGTAACTGTTTATTTTGTTTCTCCTTGTTGAATTTGGTTAGATTTACCCATATAATATAAATCTTCATAAATCCAGAAGCCTTATTTGATTGATAATTAATTTCCTTTCATGTAGTATTAAAACATTCTTTACTCTTTATTCAATTTCCTAATAACTCTAATTAATAGTTGACTTTCATAATTATAAAGCATAAAAATATATAATTATTACATGAGAAAGTACTTTCCATCTTCTATTTAATAATACATTTCACTAGTTAACCATTGATTGAATAATTAATTATTGAGTGTCTATCATATTGTAGACACTGTCATGAGCACCAGAATTGAAGCACACTAAATAGAGAAAAGAAAACTTGCCTTTGTGGGTTGTGTGCTCTGGCACAAATACCTATGCTCTTTATGAATTTCTGTTGTCATTGAATGGCAAATTAGAGAATCTTTCTCTCAGTTTTCTGGGAGCTGATCTGGAGCATTTCTAAACTTGTATACACTGTAGCTTGACAGTTCAAACTGTGACCTTCAGACCACTGGCCTTGGCATTACTTTTTTTTTTTTTTCAAGAAATGCCAAAGTAGAAGTTCCATGATAAAATTACTAAATGAGAAATTTCATTTAAACCAAGAGGCTTCACTGTATTTTCATTCATAGTGAAATGTAAGAAGTACTATTTTATAAGAATTCAATAGAAATTGTTTTCCTCTAGGTGGTATTGAAACACGAAATTGTGATGTACAAACGTATATCACATTTGTCTTCAACTTGACTGAAAAGCAAAGGATGTCATTCTCTCAAGGTTGCAAATAACTATAACCAATAGCTTTGTTGAATGAATAAAAAATGATCAAACATATATTTAAAATATTTTTTGAAAATATGAACTGCAATTCAATTGACATTTTGGAATTATACGATTGACTGAAATGGGGAAATATACTGTATATTCCATAAATTCTGTATCTATACACTGTGGAGTATGAAATATAATGAAAACTTAAGCTGTCAAATTTAAGTATATTTCTAACATTAAAAATATAGACATATAATATGTATGTACCTGCCTACTGTATTTCTTGACATTGTTGAAAAAAATAGACAGCTCTTTTAAAAACTAATGTATCACCACTTCTCCAGAAATTGACACACAACCCAGAAATATATATTCATGGTTTGTCTTACTTTTCACACTCTACATACCAAGCAAACAAAAATTGCACATACTTGCACTAACAGCTTTGCATCTCTCTATTTTTAGGATAGCTATATCTTTCTCTCCACACTGCAGAGAAATTGAACATTGGTAGGAAAGTTTGGTGCATTATTTTGACTTGATAATCAGGGACTCACACAGTCATTTAAGTTTTGAAAATGCAATATAATAAGTTTATCTTCTTCAAAATGCAATGAGTTTAGTACTGTATTTCTCACATATAGTTATAAGATTTATTTGAAAAATTAAATGTGAAAACAACAAATTTTGGAATTTCATTTTTCCCTATTGCATTTTTCTTGTTTAATTTGCTTCCTTTAATTATTTTCCAAAAGATTAAAAAATACAACAAAATATATGTGATGTGTATCCTATATCTACTTTCATTAAATTCTTCACTTAGTGGATTAAATAGGCTTTAGTTAATAGGATATCAATTAAATTGATGTCCAAAGCATCTATATATATATATATAAATATATATAATTTTTCTATAGCATAATTCCAAAAATTTCTCTCACATGAAACTTTTTAAAACTTTAATAACTAAGCTTAGAACATGGCAGATATTGTAATGATAGTGCCATATATCCATCACCCAGTGATATTGTATATAATACTGATGTTTTATATATTCATGGTGCAAAAATAAAATCTTAGAAACCAACATTAAAATGTTTTTTGTTCCCTCTTCCTGTTTTCCTACTTATGTGCTTCTATCTTTATGTTTCAGGTTAAAATGTAGGATATCACATTAAATATAGTTGTCATGTATTCATTGTCCCCTCTAATTTGTGACCATTTCTCCATCTCTGCTTTTCATTAACTATTTTTTGAAAGAACCATAAGTCATTTATTAAAATATCCTTCAATTTTAGTGTTTGGCTAATATTTGCTCAGATTAGATGGAGGGTGTTCATTTTGAGGAAGACTGACACAGGGATGGAGCTCCCTTCTTGCTTTGTTTCAAGGAATACTTGGTGCCATTGTCTCACTAGAGTGATGTTGACTTTGATCCCTTAGTTAAAGTATAAATTCATCAGGTTTCTCTTTTCTTTTGTGTTGCTTACTCTATTCTGCTGGAAGTAAGTCCAGCTCAGACTCAAAGTGAGGAAAATTAAACTCACCTCTTAAAGGAACAGTGTGAAAGAATTTGTAGGTATTTCAAAACCATCACAGTAACTAATAAATAACTTAAAGGAGAAGCTAAAAGCCTTTACTTTTCTCTGCATTTTAAAAATAGTATATTGGGCTGGGATTGTGGCTCAGCAGTAGAACGCTCGCTTAGCACAGGCGGGACCCGGGGTTTGATTCTCAGCACCACATAAAAATAAAGGCACTGTGTTGTGTCCATCTACAAAAAAAAAAAAAAAAAAAAAAGATTCCCCCCCCCACTCTCTCTCTCTCCCCTTTAAAATATAGTATATATCTTTTTTCTGTATATAGAAGTTAGGTTGTATGTGTGTGTGTATGTGTGTGTGTATGTATAGTTCATTCAACACTTTAAAATGGACCTTCCCGTATCTTTTTTGCATTTCTCTCCACATTGCAGAGAAACTGAAGATTGGTGGGAAAGTTTGGTGAGAAATCTGTCATGGTTCTTCAATCAGGTCTTCACTATATGATGTATCATTTGGCTTGCTTCAGAGATGTGCAGTGTGTTCTTGACACTAAGAAATTTCAAAAAGATAAACATTCAATAGTTTTTTGCTTGTTTTGTTTGTTTTACTTTTTGTTCTTCTTGGTGTTCTTAGTGTCTTGGATCTGCAGTTTGGTGTCTTAACATAATTTTGCAAAATCATTAAATATTAAAAAAAATTAGCCCTTTACAAATTTCTTCTATTTTGAGACTCCACTATGTATAAGTTGGGGCATATGATATTGTCCTGTGGCTCTTTCTCTGATTTTGTTTTCCTTCTCTCTTTTATTTTATTTGGACCAATTTTTTTTATCTTCAAGTTCACTGACTCTCCCATGGTTTTCAGCAAATCTACTAATGAACTCTGAAAAGCTATTGTTCCTTTCTGTTCCTGTGTTTTGACTTCTAGAATTTTCATTTAGTTTTTTCTTATAGTCACCAAATAGTAGAAAGCATCCTCTGTTCTTTCATATTTTGCATTTTTTTGTACTAGAATCTTCCACAAAGAAACGTTTACTTTACATTTTCTCCCTGATTCTATCACCACCTGTGTCATATATGAATCTTGTGACAATGTTTCTCACTCTTCCCAGTATTAGCTCTTGCCTTTCCATATGTCTCTTAATATTCAGTTGACGGCCTGATATCTCGAGTGGAACACTTGAAACTGAGGTTTTTATGCTTGGAAACACGCCTTTTTCCTCTGTCAGTATTCATTGTAGGGGGTCTGTGTTAATCTTTTGGGAGTTGAGATGTTTGCATTTTTTTTTTTTTGTTAGCATGCCTATTTTGAATGGACCATTGGTTTTACAATAATTTGGACAATATTATAAGTTTATTTTAATTTTTTGTATCTACCAATATGTTTTATTCAAAATTAATGAAACATATGCAAACTCTTCTGCTTTTTATTGTGTGTGAAGAATGTTACTTCTGAGTGATATGTACTTCTGAGTGATATGTTCAGTACTTTTGGGTGTTTTCACAAAATAGTTACTGAATTTTGTACTTGCTTTTTATCTATTTTAAACAATCAGATTAAGCTTATGATGCTCTGATAAAATGGATACATCTAAAGCTTGCTATTCTACGTTTGAATGCTATACTTTTGTTTAGTTGATAATTGGATTGTTTACAATTCATATCCTAAAAATATATTTAAATGTAAGAAAACATTTAAAATAATTTAAGTCATGGGTCCATGATATACAAAGTAAAACCTTCATTATGTACTTAAATCAGCCAATATTTTATTTTATTTAGCTGTTATAGAGTAATAGCTTATAACTGTTATATTCTTTCCTCAAACAAAATCTTTTTTATTTAAAGATAAAATATCCTTTGGAACTCATATTTGACTGAATTCTTGGATGTGAAAATTATTTTCCTATGCTTCTTGTTCTTTAAAAAAATGTTATCTTTATTTAATAACTGTTTGTTGATTATCTCCTAGCAGTGCTCTTATACAGTGAAGAAAATGAAAAATAAATAATCCTCAGAGGCAGAATATTCAGAGAACCAATATATTAGCATACTTCATATTTTAATTTCTCCTGTTAAATATCAGTGATTAGTGCCACTGAATCTGAATCTAGGTCACAGCCTAAATGGTTTTGGATATAAAAGAAAATAGAAAAAATAATTATAATAATGTTTATTTAGATGCCCCAAACATTAATTTTCTATACATAATAAATGTGTTATGCAAATTGAAGCAAAGAAAGAGAATTAAAACAGGTTTAAATTCTCCTTCATCTCTGACACTCCCACCATTAACACACAGTGCCCTATATTGCATACTGCCTTCTTAAAAATGAAGGCTTAATATTATTGTTCTGTTTTCACAGGAGCATTCAACAGTTTAGGATGATTGGCAGGTATGGCAATGCAAATGAAAACACTGCACAATTCACAGATTGCTTCTTTGCAGAGGGTTTGGAACAATAGCTCTGGGCTACATTTGGTCCAAGTTGAAGTTTATTTCCAATTCCTGTACTTTTCTGGATTCATTTAAATGATAAAATTATTATCATAATAATTAATACTAACAGCATGTTTTATAAAGCCTAAATTTAAACAAAACAATTACCCCAATTAGTAAACTTTCGTTGATAAAATTGCATACCTCTTACAAGATATAGTATTTGAAATTGAAGCCTCTATAGAGTCCCCCATAAATTTTCCCCTAGGATGGATTACCTCTAGTTAGTGTCATTGTTAATATAGTGATGGTGTTATATTACTTTTCACACATGAAAATACGTCAAATTAGTTTGGAAAGAAACATTTTTTAGATGAGACAAAAAAAATCCTCATGATTTAATATCTGTAAGCAGTATAATTAAACAGAAATATATGTGCTGACAGCTATAATATTGAAAAAATAAATCAAAATAAATGTTTTTTGCCAAAGCTTTTGGCTTGAGGGATATTTTCATTTAAATTTCAATTCAACATTGTTTACTCTCCATGTACTGGGTATATTTGGGTATTATTCAATTTTATGGAAAAACATAATGATGACTCCACCCTCTTAATGTAAGAATGAAGTAAGAATGAAAATTGAAGTACTACTGCAAATATCTCAGAGTTGATTTTTGTGATAAGTAGTTGTTACACATATACCAATTGAGTTACAAAAGATAAAAGTGATGGCTTAAAAGTATTATTGCCTTACAATATTATGTACAGAGAAGTACATTGGTGACATTTTCTGTTGTTTTTGTTTGGTGCTAGGCATTGAACCCAGAGACTCCCTATTAGGGTTTGCATATAAGCTGGCCCTGAAAAGCTCATGTGTGAGACAATGCAAGAAAGTTTACAGGTGAAATGGTGGGATTATGAGAGCCTTACCCCAACCAGTGCAGTAATCCACTTGAGTAGATTAACTGGGTGACAAGTGTAGGCAATAAAAGTGTGGCTGAAGGAGGTGGGTCCCTGGGGTCATGCTCTGGCATTATACATTTTTCCCTAGTAAGCCAAATTTAGTCTCTCTCTGCTTCTTGATTGTCATGTTCAGACCTGCTTTCCTCTTTCACAACCTTCCACTATGATGTTCTACCTCTTCTCAGGCACAGAGTAAAGGAGTTGCCCATCCATGGACCTAGACCTCTGAAACCATGAGCCCCAAATAAACTTTCCCTCCTCTAAAATTGTTCCCATCAGGTCTTCTAGTCACAGTAGCAAAAATGCTGATAAAAACCCTCTTACATCATAGACAAGTGCTGTACCATCCAGCTATACCCCAAACTCTAGTATTTTATGGTTTTAAAGAAATGCTATTACAGTGATTAATTTTTTAACAAAAGCAGTTTGTCAAGCAAAAAATGATGACAATTATATTTAATATTTGTCATAATGTATTTTTCAGAAACACAGCACAGGTAACATTGAGCTTGTCTCTAAATATAAGCAAACAGAAAAACAAAAACAAAATTGTATCCTTAAAGATGAATTATCCCCAGAAGACAATGATGCTAATATTCCTGTTGTCATACCTTTTTAAAATTCGAATGATATGTGTCCTTCTGGATTGAATGCAGAGATAAAGGCATACTACTGTTAATCAGTACACTAAGTATCAGCAATGGCAAGGGAGGCACTGTTCTTGATGTTGGAGATATAGCGGCAAACCAGACAGACAGTAAACTTTTTAAAAATAAATTTGTATACTGGTAGCAGGACATTGAAAAGACAAACCATTCCATTAGTCCTTTCATATACAGTGTACTATGACAAAGATAAATGGGACAATGAGTTAGAACGTGACTATAGGGACTGGAAAGCAGCTGCAGCTTGAGAATGGAAAATCTTCTTTTAGAAATTGGTCTTGAGTTAATCTCAATGATAAGAGGGAAGCACCCTGAGATCAATGGGGAAAATATCCTGAGCAAAAGGAAGAGAAAGTGAAAATATAAAATAACTAATAATTTGCTAATCTCTACATTAAAAGCTTGCAAAGTGAAGAGCTTGGGTATTAACCTTGATTAAGTTGAGGTCTTCAAACTTAAATATTCTTAGAAATATCTATCTAACATTCTGTCACATATGCCAGTTTTAAAGCAAGTAGTTGATTACTTCTGATAGTTTTATGACCTAGTGACATCCAGCTCTATCAGACATTAGACTTAAAATGTTTGTTCTGCCTTTCTTGATAGCATCAGTATTGCTTTTCACCTTCCCTGCCCATGATTATTCGATGAGGTAAGTTGGTTTACATGTCTCAATTTCATTGATCTCTATAACTATCTTTTTTAATTGACCCTGTTTTATTTTACTCCCACCTTTTCTACTCCTGAGTGTATTACTAGTACTATAAACTCAATAGAGCTTGATAGATATTTTCCATTTATTCAAAAACACACCCTGTACAAATTGTGAAGACTAGGCATATTTTTTTTAAGAGAGAAGGTTTGAGACTTTGTCATAAAGGAGATCTTATAGACTCTACTCCAGTATTGTTCTCAGTCATCATCTATGTCTGAGGAATATTCTCTGATTGGCAAACTGAAGTTGATGCAAGATCTAATTTTAAGCACACAATTCTACCTCACTGCAGAACAATAATTATTAAGTTGGAATAGAGTTTTTAAAAATGACACTATGAAATTATTCAGTGTAAATGGAAATAGAATGAGAAAGTACCTAGAATCCTTTTTTAAATTAATTTATTACCCAGTATCTTTTGATATTCAGTGAGCTTGTTAATAGTATCAAATTGCAGGGAAACATTTAACTTCATTATTCTTGTGTTGAAAAATGTAAAGCACGCCTTTCATATTTACTAAAGAAGAACAATTTTCTCTCAGTGAGTTCTGATCTTCTGTCCTTCAAAACTCTAAGTCATGGACACTTATTTTTTGCTGCTTATATTGATACAGTTATGGCATCTACAACATTATCATTTTACAATGATATTTTACTTCCAAGATTATATTGCTGAGAGTGATTATAAAAGTAAAAGAATAATCATTATCAAGAGTGCTTTTGAGGTTTGGTGACTTCATCTAGTGACATCTTCCCTTTTCATAATTATACAGCTTTCTAGAAATAGTAACCACCAAAATAAAACATAATGACCCTTTCTCTTGAGTTTAACATAACAGATTCATATTGTTTTCATGTCCTAGCAGTTGGTAGAAGTATCCTGCAGTCCTTAGTCACATATAAGGGTACTATCTTGTTCTATTCATTAAATACAAACAACTGGCTAGTTAGGTTTCTCTGTTTCTAGTAGGTGCTAATAAAGGTAGTAGCTGGATCCATTGTCTCTATAAAAGCTCAGTGATTCATACATGGAGTCCTATTTATTCAAGGAGGTTGCTCACTCTTTGGTCATTTTCTCTTAAGAAAGAATATTATAAATTTCAGTGGTCAACAAGATCCAGTTTATGTAGCTTCATAATAAAATACAAAGAACATAAAAAATTAAGTTAAATAATCTTAATTTCTAGTCTGTCACCATTTTTGTATTTTAACCAAAGCAAAAATTTCTGGACATTTTTCAGCTCTGTAGTTTCTGGTCCTCTTCTCATTGTGCCCAGTGGGTGATCTGCATTTCTAATCAAGAATTTTATGGGGCAATCTGGTTAAAATACACATGTATACCTACTTCAGGGATGACACAGAGAAAATTACTTGAAGAATTTAGAAGTCCTAAGCAGAAAGATAGAGTAATTATTTGCTTATGAATTTCCAGTGTTTATGACACTCTTTACATATTTCTCCAAAAATTATTTTCCATGTTGATTATATTCTAAACATATTTTCTGTTATCAAGTCCACAAAATTATATTTATCATTTGAAAGCCCATTTTTAAAATCCTGAATGTCAAATCAATATGTGCTGATGAAAAACATCAACTGTTTTTCCATTCAGAATAGGAAAAATTGATATATTCATTGATTTTCCTTAACAAAGTCAACATTAAATAATTTCTCTATTCAAAATGATGTAGTATTCCTCATCCACTTTTTAAATATGTTTTATGTGTATTTTTTATGTAGGTGAGCAGCTATTAACACACATATCTTGTTAGTCATTCTTGTAGAAACCAGAGATAAACCTATACACCGAACTATTCTACAGCAAATTACAAAAAATCTTGCATGTAAAATAAGTCTGGGTAAATGTCACAATATTTAAATTAAGAATGTATTTTCATCAAAATATATCACGAAGAGGGCTGGGGTAGTGGCTCAGGGGTCGAGTGCTTGCTTAGCAAGTGTGAAGAACTGGATTTGATTTTTAGCACCATAAAAAAAGAAACAAACATATATATAAATAAATAAATAAATAAATGGCCTATCAACAACTGAAATAAATAAATAAATAAATAACTATAAAAGATATCATGAGGAGAGTGGGAAACCAAACTGTAGTCCTGTAGAAAATATTTTCCTCTTGTACAACAAAAAATAATTACAACGGAAAATGCATTAACATAAAATTTCAGTACAAAATATAAAGATAATAGTACTACATAAAATGTAAATATTACTTTCATAAATAATTTAAAAATCATTTATTCTCTTTAGTATATAATGATAGTTAACTTATGTGACTTGAACAAATGAAGTGTGGCAATATTAAGAATTGGGAAGAATAGAGAACATTTCATAAACTGTACTTACAACTAAAAATTAATTAAGCCACATTAGAATATAATTGTCATTGTATGGTAAATTTAAACTAAGTACACTATCTTAGAACTAGCTTTATTATTTTGAGTATAACTATATAAAAATTATGGAAACATTATAAAAATGCTCATGGCAAAAGTAAGAATAAAATAACCAGAAGAGGGAAGAAGGAAAAGGAGAAGGAGAAAATGAAGAAGAAGAGGAAGAGGAAGAAGAAGGAGGAGGAGGAGGAGAATCAACTCAAATGTACATCAATTATAAAATGTATCAATAAATTGTGAGGGAGTTATGTAATAAAATATTAAAAGCAATAAAAATGAACTTAAGTACAGATATCAACATATGTTGATAAAGAGATAATTTTGAGAACAAGTCATTTTTTTAGAAGGAAACATATGAGAACATTTATATGAAGTTTAAAGCAGGTGAAACTAAGAAATATATTGTTTAGGAATAGATTCATGAGATAAAACCATCAGGAAAGTAATGAATAAGACAAAATTAAGAGTATGGTAATTTCTGGTAGGAAAGGGCACACAAGGAATACAAGGAATGGATAGGTTTTATTTCCCAAGTTAAGTGGTAGGTAAATGGTTCTTTACTTTTTTTAAAGTACTCTAAAATACATAGATAGTAAATGTTTTCTCTGGTGTATGAACTTTCAAATAAAATGGTCCAGAATAACACACACACAGACACCCATACCAATAAACACCAACATAGCAGAAAGAGATGAAATTAAAAACTACAGCACAGTTAAATGTCAACACATCATCTCCCAGAACATAAAACAAATGAATTTCAGTCATATCATTGATCGTAGTTGTGGCAAGACATATCGGTTATTATTTTCCAAAAAAAGTATAAAATTTAACAAAGGGTTTTAAAAATCACTGACAATACTTTAAAATTCCAATGATTTTCTGAATTCTTTTTTTTCCTATCATCATAACTTTTAAGTTATTTTAAAGTAGATTATTAGAGTTACAGTTACACACAAACACAAAAAAATAATAGAATCCCATAAAATCTCAGAATATTCATTGATACATATTTGTATTATTTAGAAATTTAATTAAGTCACAAAGTAGAAAATAATGACATTTTTATCCTAACAAAGTCCTACAAAAATGGAAATGTCTAGAGATACAGTTTACTTATACAAATATTGTTTCAATTGTTTTTGTTTAATGGCATGACAATTTAAATCTAACTTTGTAGTTGGTAATTGTTTTTATGTGCTTTTAACCAACTTTAATTAACATCTGAATTACAGAGTATATGTCCATTGAGATGAGAACTGGTATCTTTTTGAGGTGAAATGTTCTGTATAAAATTCACAACACTAAAATTAGCAGAAGGTTTAAACTCTGTTGGTAATTTTAATAGATTAAGCTTTTTAAAATGTATTAGATAATTATGTGGAAAAGAATAAACATTTCAATGATTTCTTGAAATGAAGATTTTGCTTTGTAGTTGATAAAAATATTGTAGATATAAAAGGTTAAATTGTAGGCAATTAGAAAACTATTTCAATAATATGCAGTTTCTAATTATAAGTAAATTGCATTAAATAACCACATTTCAGTATTCAGGTTTATTAGTATAGTATCTAAAAAGTGACCATTTTCTGTATAATAAGTAATCTATTTCTGACCTTATTTCTCATCAGAGATTGTGGATTCTCTATGGAAAACTCAGTAGATCAATTAGTTGCATGAATGCTCTGGATATTAATGAGGATGTAAGGGCAACTGATATTACAGAAATGAATAGGGGAAGAAGCACGCTATTTTTAGTGGTATAAAGGTAAATTAAATTTACCATTTTTATGTCCTTTATTTCAATTTTAGAACACATTCAGACTTTTAAGTTATTCAAATTTTTTTCAAACAGAAATCCAAATAATTGTTACACTAGTAATACAATTATGACCATAGTAATTTGTCCCCTAAGAAATTCAACTTATTTTTAAAATTCTACCCCCTGTTTAAAAGGAAAATTTTAAAAATAACAACTTTTAAAAATGGATTTGGAATTTTTGAATGTAATACGTCTGTCAGCAGTGAGACATTTTTCACGCACATTTGCCAAATGTTGCAGGCATATCATCATTTATCTATACAGTCCTCCCTCCCTACTAGCACATCTTAACATTGCTGAATTTGTTATATCTTTGGACCCTAGTTATATATAGCAATTAATATTTTTAAACATTATTTTCTTGCCAACACACTATTGATTTTTGTCTTTAAACTACTAAATGGGCATATAAATAAGCTACTATAGAACAAAAATAAGGGGTGGAACAAGATATTGCTCTTTTCCTGAATCTTGTCAGGCTTCTCACTTCATGAGAAATAAACAGATACCAACAGGATATAATTTACTAACTGTCAAGACAAATATTGTTATTTCTAGCCTACATATACTAAGAAGATGTAATTTAAATGACATTTTCCATTGAAACCATAGAATATTTGAAAGACAAAAATATTTGGGCAAAGATACCATAGCTAGAATTTGGGAAATTGAGACAGTATAGAGAAATACCAAAATAAAATAAAATAAAATCCATATCTGTATAAAACAAAAACAAGTGTAGCTGTATTAGTCTTTTCCCACTACTATGATGAAATACTTGAGGCAGGTTAACTATAAAGAAAAAGGGTTTTTTTTAGGTCATGGTTCTGATTATTCAAGGAAATGGAGACTAAAAAGTTCAGTGCTGGTGAGAACTCAAGGTAGATGGCAGGAGGACATAAGGGGGAAGGAGAGGGAGATCACAACACAAAAGAGGTAACTAGAGAGTTACTGGGGTTCCACCCCAACTGACATGAATATATCCTGCTAAGTTCTACCTCTTAAAGAAACCACCTCCCAACCTCACTGCAGTGAGGACCAAGCTTCCAACCACAGAATCTTCAGAGACTTAAACTATATCAAAATATTAGCAAGACCTAACTCTGAAAGAGAGAGTTTGTATCATTCATTATTTTAATATAATACAAGAAAAAACTCCTGGACACTAATGAATACAAACTCTTTATTTAAGCCAAATTTCAATAGTATATAAATGAATGCCTTTTAGTAAAAACGTCTTGGACAAACAGCTACTACAGCCCTTTCCCAAACTGTGATTGCCTAAGGAATTTCTAAAGAGTGATGAGCAGCAGTAGCTTCTCATGTGGGTCATGATGTTTCTGAAATTCAAGAACAGGAAAGACTGATTCCTACTCCTGGTCCAAAATAAACAAGATCAGGAGAATGACACAGGTTAGTCAGCTTTGTTGCAACAGCCAACTACTGTGACAATTAAATTAGTGGGAAATGAGGAAATCCTAAACAGTGGGAAATGAGGAAATCCAGCACTGTTTTAATATGTGGATTATTGTTTTTACCATAATATATAATATAATAGTCCCTATGTATCTATAAGGAACTGGTCCCAGAAACTTCCTAGATAAAAGATCTGCAGATGTTCAAGTCCCTTATATAAAATGACACAATCTTTACACCTTACCTATGCAATCCTCCCATATACTTTAAATTATTTCTATATTACTTATAAAGCCTAATAAAATGTAAGTGCTATATAAAGAATTGTTATGCTGTGCTGTGGAAGGAATCAATCATTACAAGAAAAAAAGAGTCTGTATATGTTCAGAATAGATGCATACATATCTACCAAGGCCATACAACATACCAGTAACGACTTCAATTATTTTTTTCCTAAATATATTTTGACCTGTTGTTGGTTGAATCTACTGATGCAGAATCCAAGGTTGTGAGGGCCAATTGTAACTACATCTGCTTTAAAACATCAGGGGGAAATTTTAGCCATCTTTAACCATCTTTAACAGGATTGACAATGCTGCTAGTAGTCAATCAGTTTCAAAAATAAATATTAAAAATCGCCTGTAAATGTTGTAAACACAGATACTTCGGAAATATAAAATAGCAAAACATAATTTAAATGGAAATAAAAACACAAAACAAACTTGTTTGTCTGTTAGAGTGCAGAGAATAAACTGTATCCGTACCATTTTTAAAAGTTGCTTTTTGACAAATGACTGAAATTTACTTGGAATATTTCAATGACTAAATCTAGTTAGAAAATGTAGAAGGACATGAAAAGAAAAAGAGAAACACATTTCTTTTTGGAATCTGCTACTTTCCTGATATGTTAAAATAAAAGGAAAAAAATGTAAGCAGATCAATTTAAATGAGATCAATTAAAATATAAATAGGATAGTGAGTAGTACACATCCCTAATGACCTCCAAGGAAATGTGGAATAAACTCCAGAAGAAAACAAATGGAATATGGCCTTAAGTTAAAAAATAATATAGAATTGGTTTCTTTGTTCTCTTTGACCCTGTCCTTGTTAATACTGCTTGCTGTGTTTTTATAAGGGAATTGTGAAATGTCAGATTATACTTTATACATGTAATTCAGACTAAATAACTTGCAATAGACTTCAAAATAATGCCCAAATAATTTAATGGTATTGAGATGGTTTTCTTCCCTTTCTACCTCCTGCTTGCTCCTTCCTATCATTTATCTAATACATAATACGAGCTAACTCAAACATTGTGTTAAGAGCTGGAAACTGTAGTTAGCTTGTTCTGCTCATTTTTCTTTACTTAGTTCAACCATGAACTTTTACATACTTAACAAATCCAAGACTCAGATTCCTCTAATATATTTTGGATAGGGAGATAGGGGTTTTATTATGTTTTCATGAGTCATCTACACCATAATTTCTCTTTATTTTTCTTCTTAAATATAGTACAGAGGAGAAACATATCACATCACTTCTACCCTTGACATTCTTTGAGATAACAGGCTTCTTGTACGATAAATTTAACTATATGTTATTTGGTCTAAAATAATATGGCATAATCCAACGTGTGCTTTGCAACCTGGAGTCTTGTCTCTTCCCAAAATTCCCCAAAATGGGTGGGGAGCTAAATTTTTGCATTATTGTTGCTTGGCTAGTAAGCAAGACTTGCATCTAAAACAACAGCAATGATGAAAACTACACAGACACACAGAGATACAATCCTGCACACACAGACACATCAAACCCCTCAGGACACTGACAAATTGCATAATGAAATCAAAATCTACATGGAAGAGAAACTGTGACTTAACTGCATCAAATCATCATTCTTGTTTTTGCAAAGAGGAAAGATCATTGCATGCTCATGCACAGCAGTTATTCATGGGTGACATAGGCTCTTACATTCTGTTCTAGGTCTTATTATGGTTCTGATAACATACCTGGATAGTTATTATATAACTTGGAACTTAGACAAAATTTAAATTTCAAGGTCATCTTTATTTTCATGCATAATGTTTAATATATACTAATAATAAAATGCAGTGCAAGAAGAGGAACTATGTGCTTTCCCTATCAGAAGAGAGGGTAATGAACTCCACCTAAGATTCCATGTAGTCTTTAAAATGAAGGTAGAAATTTAACAGTATACCTAATGAGAAGGAAGAACATATCACAGGAAAGAGAATGAATCAACACAGAGCAATATGAGGTATATTCTTTGGGAATACTAGAGAAGATGAAAAATGAGTTTAGGGCTGGGAGCATAATAACAACCATGAAAGTTGAAGATGGAAGGGTAGATTGTGAATTACTCCAACAATGTACTTTTTAATTATTAGAATTTGCATTATTCAAAATAAAGGTCAGCTGTAGTTTTCAAATAATTTAGTCACAGAGAGTCTGATACAGTATTTTAGCAAATGATTTGATATGATAATATAACTACATTTTTCTTACATTTCAAAAAATGACTCATCATTAACAACAGGTTCACATTTTTTATTCATTATTATCTTCATTTGTATTCACTGTCTTTAAATTCTCATTTCAAAGGAAACAGAGAAACAATTTACTGAACTGAAGTTAAATTCCATAACAGTCTACCTCAAAGGAATTTTTCTTATTACACAAAATTGCTTTGGGTAAAATGGTGCAAAGGTCTCATTCATTTCAATGAGCTTTTGCTTATTAAAAATAATACTCTTTATGACATGAATTTTCTACGATTTAACAAGGGGATGCTTTCCAACTTAAAAATTTCCAAAAATCCTGATACTTATTTTAACTTATTTACTTTAAATTCAAATGTTATTTTAAACATTTGTTTTTTACTAAAATTTAGCTTGCAGTAAAGTTAACTATAAACCATATCACAGCTTGTTTTGGTTTAGATATGAGGTGTCCTCCAAAAGCTTGTATGTTAAACAATGCAAGAAAGTTTAGAGGTGAAATAATTGAGTTATGAGAGGCTTAACTTAATTTGTGCATTAATCCCCTGATAGTGATTAAGTGGGTGTTAACTCTAGGCAGGTAGGGTGTGGATTATATGTGTCATTGGGGACATGGCTATGGGGTTTATATTTTGTCCCTGGTGTGGAGAACTTTATCTATACTTCCTGATTGTCAAGCCCTGAGATGGTTTCCTCCTCTATGCCTTTCTACCCTGATATTCTGCTTTACCTTGGGCCCAGAGCAATGGAATTGGCCCTTTATGGACTGATACCTCTGAATTAATGTGTGGCAAATTACTCACTCCTCTAAAATTGTTCTTGTTAGGTCTTTATGTCACAGCAGTGAAAAAGCTGACCAAAACACAGTTTTTTTTAGACACAAATTGTCATTACTAACATCAAGGCACTAGTGAAGGAGCAGGACCCTGGAGCAGTTAGACCTCTTTTCAGGAAATTATGGAGATGTATTTAGAGGAAAAAGTAAAAAAATAACAATAGAACTGACTATGAGTCGGACTGTGGTATATTAAACCCCTGCACTAATAGTCACTGATAGTCAGTGATAAAATTTACTCATTCAAAACATTTCAGTGCTTTAAATTAATGAATTTATTCTGGTTGCTAATTTTATATCTAAAATTGAATATATATTTTATATTATATAAATTTCAATTTTACATAACACAAAATTACCTGGCAACCACAGGCAGTCGGAGGTCAGATGCAGGTGTAGCAAATGACTCTTTCCTTCCCAGGATCAGTACCCCAGTGATATATATCAGTCTGGACAAGGCCTCTATATCTCCAGTCGCCACAGAGAGCCTGAACCCAAAGGCCACGAAGTGGATAGAAGCCACCAGATGCTTAGCACAACTCCAGAGAAGACCCAGCAGAGGGGGAGCAGACACTAGCAATTTATACCTGTGGCAGTGGGAGCTCGGACAAGTCAGTCCTTTGGTTGATACCCTCACAATTGACTCTTCAGGAGAAACTTTTAAAAGTCAGAAGAAAAATGTGGCAGGCCACATTTAGAGGTAAGCCAACTCAGATTTAAATTAATTTCTCAACCTAGACCTAAAATCCAGAAGAGCTTAGAATATATATATATATATATATATATATATATATATATACACACACACACACACACACACACACACACACACTAAGCCCTGAAATAAAATGGGTACCAATCAATATTTCCATGTTTAGCAAAAATATCTTTTAGAATGAAAAATCAAATAAAAAACTTCTGTGATAAGCAGAAACTAAAAGAATTCATATTCACTAATCTTGAATTACAAAACACTCAATTTTATGCAGAAGAAATGAAAAACAAAAATAAAAAGCAGGATAGGGATGAATCATACCATAAGAATATGCAATTAACGAGAATCAAGTCTGAAACAAATCAAAATGGCAGGAAATAAAGATCATCTCTTCATAACAGCAATGAATTTAAGTTATCTAAGCACTCCAATCAAAAGACATAGATCAGCAGACTGTATTAAAAAACAATACCCAACCATATGTTGTTTAAAAGAGATTTACTTTTCAGGCAAAGACATCAACAGACTGATGGCTTAAGGATGGAGAAGATATATCATGCAAAGGGAAACAGAAATTAAGCAGGGACAGCTAATCTCTCTACTCTCGTATCAAAGTAGACTTCAAGCTGATTGGAAGAAACATAGAAGCTCACTTCATACTGGTTAAAGAAATCATTCAGCAAATGAGATATAATGATTATAAATATTTATGTCCCAAGCAACAGCGCACTTATGTACATAAAGCAAACTCTTCTGTATATAAAAACTCAAATAAACCACAAAGCAATATACTGATTTTCACACACCTTTCTTGTCATTTGATAGGTCATATAGGCATAAACTAAATAAAGACTCTTCAGAACTAGAAAGTACTATTAAGCAAAGAGATCTAAGAGATTCCTTAGAGAATATTTTATCCATCAGCAAGTGAATGCACTTTCTTCTCAGCAGCACATGGAACTTTCTCTAAATTAAATATTATTTAGGGTACAAACCAAACTTAGAAAATACAAATAATATAAAAGATTATTCCATGCTTTCAGATTATAATGGAATAAAATTAGAAATCAATGACAAGATAAAAAACAGAAACTAATTTAATGTCTGGAGATTAAATAATACTATTTTGACTGAGAAATGAGTCATAGAATACATCTAGGGAGAAATAAAATAGTAGTATTAGTAACAAGTGAGAATAGGACTTCAACATACTAAAATCTCTGGGAAAGTATGAGGCAGTTTTAAGGGAACAATTTAGCACTGAGTTTCTACATTAAAAAAACTAGAGAGATAAAAAATAAATAATCTAACACCATATTTTAGAGTGCTAGAAAAAGAAAAACAAACTAATTCCAAAATCAAGAGAAGACAGGAAATAGTAGAAATTGGAGACATACTTAATAAAATTGAGAATAAAATAGTATGAAGAATCACTGAAACAGAGTTAGTTTTTTGAAACAATCAAAATTAATAAAACCATAGCCAAACTAACCAAAAGAAAGAGAAAATCAAATCAACAAAATTAGAAATATAAAAGATATTTCCATAGAAACATGAAAATTAGAGTTTCATTAAAATCTATTTTGAAAATTTATACCCTAATAATCTAGAAAAATCTTGAATATATTGAGGAAATTGAACCCTGAGGACATAGAAGACTTAAACACATTGATATGAAGCAAAAAAATGGAAGTAACAGATGAAAGTCTTTGAATAAAGAAAAACCCATGATCAGATGGATTTTCAATCAAGTTCGACTAAACCATTAAAGAAGAACCAAACTGCTGGTAATCCCAGCAGCTCAGGAGGCTGAGGCAGGAGAATGGAGAGTTAAAAGCCAGCTTCAGCAACAGTGAGGCGCTAAGCAACTCAGTGAGACCCTGTCTCTGAATAAAATACAAATTAGGGCAGGGGATGTGGCTCAATGTTTTAGTGCCCCTGAGTTCAGTCCTTGGTACCAAAAAAAAAAATTAAAAAATAAACAAAAAATAAATACTAAGGCAATCCTAATCAAATTAGTGAATAAAATAGAAAATGAGGGTAACATTGCTAAATTCATTCTATGAAGATAGTATCTTAATGCCCAAACCAGACAAATAATTTATATTTAGAAGATCCAAGGAAAAAGAAAAATTCACACCATTGTTCCCAATGAACATAGATGCAAAGATCCTTAATAAAATATAGGCAAACCACATTCAAAAACACACTAAGAAGACAGCATGCCTCTATCAGGTGGGTTTCTTTCCAGGGATGCAAGGTTGGCTCACCATACATAAATCAGTAGACATAGTTTATTACATAAGTAGAGGTAAGTGCAAGAACCACATGATTATCTAACTAGATGCAGAACAAGCATTTGACAAAGCCAAGCTCCCATTCATGTTTAAATCAATAAAGAAATTAGGGATAGAAGGAATTTACCTCAACATTGTAAAGACTGTATATAACAAGCCCAAGATCAAAATCATTATAAATGAAGAAAAACTAATGTATTTCCTTTTAATCAAAAACAAGTAAAAGATGTTCGCTCTTGCTGCTCCCATTCAACACTGCCTTGAAAATCTAGCCAGATCAATCAGTCAAGAGAAGGAAATTAAAGTGATACAAATGGGAAAAGAAGAAGAAAAACTATCTGTTTTGCTGAGGACGTGATTCAATATTTAGAACATCCAAAAGATTCCACCAGAAAACTTTTAGAACTAACAAAAAATAGTAGGACACGAAATCATCATACATAAATTCATAATTTCCTAGACTCCAAAAATGAATCTGCTGAAAAAAGATCAAAGCTGGGTTCAGTGGTGCATGCCTGTAATCTTAACAGCTGGAAAGGCTGAGGTAGGAGGATTGTGAGTTCAAAGCCAGCCTCAACAAAAGCAAGGCACTAAGCAATTCAGAGGACTGGGCATGTGGCTCAGTGGTGGTGAGCCACTGAATTCTATCTGTAGTATAGAAAGAAAGAAAGAAAGAAAGAAAAATCAGGATTACCATCCTATATCCTATTCAAAATAACGTACCCTCCACCCCCCCCAAAAAAAAAAAAAAAAAAAAAAAACCAACCCTTGGAAACAAATCTAACCAAGATGAGGGACCTCTATAATGAAAACTATAGAACACTGAAGAAAGAAATTGATGAAGACCTGAGAAGATGGAAATACCTCCCATGTTCTAAGATAGACAGATTATTATTAGAAAAATGTTCAGACTACAAATACAGATTCAGTATTTGTGATATATATATATATATATATATATATATATATATATAGTAATCCCCATCAAAATACCAAATGACATTCTTCACAGAATTAGAAAACACAGTTTTAAAGTTTATGTTGAAGAATAAATGGCCCAGAATAGCAAAAGCATTCCTGAGCAAGAGAGATGTTGAAAGTATCACAATAATAGAACTTAAATTATACTATAATTACACTAAAAATAGACATAAAAACTAATGGAATAAAGTAGAAGACACAAATGCAAATTCTTTACAGTCTTCTTATATTCAACTAAGATGCCAAAACTATACATTGAAGAAAAGATAGCTTTTTATACAATTGGTGCTGGTAAAACTGTATATCCATATGTAGAATAATGAAATTAGACCCCTATCTCTCACCTTGCACAAAAGCCAACTCAAAGTGGATCAAAATCTAGAAATTAGGCCAGAAACTCTACAACTGTTAGAAGAAAATGTAGATGCAATACTTCTACATATTGGCACAGACACTGACTTCTTTAACAAGACTCCTAAAGCTTGAGAAATATAACTAAAAATCATTATGTGTGATGACCCCAAATTAAAAGTCTTCTGCATAGCAAACAATTAATATCTGGTAGAGAGAGACTATACAATGGGAGAAAATCTTTGCCACCTGCTCCACAGTTGGGAATTATTATCAAGAATATTAAAAACCCTAACACCAAAATAAATAAATAAATTATCCAAAGAACTAAACAGACAGTTATCAAAAGAAGAAATACAAATGGCCAAAAATACAGGAAAAAAATGTTTAACATCTCTTTTAATCAGGGAAATGCAAATCAAAATTACATTATGATTCCATCTGACTTCAATCATAGTGGCAATTAACAATAATACAAATAATAATAAATTCTGGTAAGGATGTGAGAAAAAAGGTACACTCATGTATTGTTGGTGAGACTAAAAGTTGGCACAACCACTCTGGAAATCAGTATGAAGATGCCTCAAAAAACTAGAAATGGATCCACTCTATGACCCAACTACCTCATTCCTTACTACTCTTCCAAAATAAAAAATCCCTAAAATTAGCATTCTACAATGACATAGTCACTTCAACTCACAATATCCAAGTTCTGAAATCAGCCCACATACCAGCTGACAATCATGGTCTATGTACACAAAGGAGTTTTACTCAGCTATACATAAGACGAATAAAATGATGGCATTTGCTAATAAGTGGTTGGATCTGGAGGACATCATGCTAAGTAAAATAAGCCACATTCTAAAATTTAAGCATTGAATATTTTCTCTCATATGTAGAAGCTAAGATTAAAATAAGAATAAAATGTGGAGGAGGAGAGGAATTCCATGAAAATAGAAAAGAGATCAACAGAGTAGAGTAAAGGGATTGAGAAGTAGGATAGAGGCATGGGGAAAGGGGGGAACAGTGAAATAAAATTGACCAACTATGCCATGTTTACATATATGAATACACAACAGTGAATTTCATCTGTACATATAACTATAAAGCACTAATTAAAAACAACAATAAGTAAATAGAAGGAAGGCAAGGCAGTAGAGTAGAGGAAAAGACATAGGGGAAGAATTAGGATATGGAAAAAAGTACTGGGGACTGAATGGGAGCAAATTATATTCCATGTTTGTATAATTATGTCAAAACAAATTCCAATATTATGCATGACTGTAAAGCATCAATAGAAAAGAGACAAACATATCATTTAACCTGCATCAAAATTGATAAGCATACCTTTTCTGAAAGCCTTTTTTTTGTCCTGAAACTATAAAACATAGAACTAAATACATAAACACCAGGCTGGGGCAGAAAGGACTTCAGTCTACAGATGATTGATAAGAATCAAACTTCCTCTCTGGAGAATGATGCTGGAAAAATATAAGCAGAATATCAGTTCCAAATAAATGATCTGCCATTTAGGGAGTTGTACTGGGTAGAAGAAATAAAGGAACTGATCAGAAATTAGGTCAGGGACTCTAGACATAAGAGCAGCATTTTACAGTAGACAAGCACATGAAAAGTGAGTGCTAGGTTTCATAGCTTCTGGTAATCTCAGTATTCTACACTCTTCTTGGGAACCTCTATATTTCTGTTACTGGGAATTGAATCCAGGGGAGCTTTAACACTGAGCTACATTCCCAGTTCTTCTCATTTTTTGAGGCAGAGTATTGAACTTGTGATCATTCTACTGCAGCTTTCAAAATCACTGTGATTACAGGCATGTGGCACCACACCTGGCTATCAGACATTTCATTAGCTGGAAATTATTTGTGGGGACATTATAGAGAATAGCAGTTAAGAGGCTTTGGATTTCAAAGAGTCAAGATCTGTCACTCTCTGAATGGGTCTAGGGATGGAATAAGGTTTTGTTTTGTTTTTTTTTTTTTTTTTCCTTAGGCAATGAAAAAAAGAACGAATGACTGCCATTACTATAGTCAAATAAAAAATTACCCTCAAATTATCAGTTTTAAAAAATAATTTTATTTTGCTCACAATTTTCTGGGTTAAAAATTTTTGAAATAGTTTCACTAGGAAGATCTCACTTTTGTTTCTCATAAAATTTCAGTATAATGCCAATTGGGTCCTGACATCAGCAGGCTGCACACAGGGTATCCAGTGTGACTCACTCTGAGCTTGCAGTTGATGTTGGTTATCATTTGGTCCAGTTTTTTTAATTAAAAAATACATGACAATAGAGTATATTTTGATATATTATACATACATAGAGACATGGAGTACAACCCATGCCAATTAGGATCCCATTCTTGTGGGTGTACTTAATGTACAGTTACACTAATCATGTAGTCATATATGAGCAAAGGAAACTCATTTGATTCATTCTACCTGATTAATTCTATTTTCTTTCCTATTCCCATTCCCTGTCCTTTCCTTTCATTCCCCTCTGTTAACTTCTATTCTTCCCCTCTGTACTCTCCTTTGTTGTGGGTTAGCATCTATATATCAGAGAGAACATTTGGCCTTTGTTTTGGGGGGATTTGCTTATTTCACTTAGCATGAGATACTCGAGTTCCATCCATTTTCTGGCAAATGCCATGATTTCATTTTTGTGGCTGAGTAATATTTCATTGTGTATATATATCACATTTTCTTTGTTCATTCATTTTTTTGAAGGGCACGTAGGTTGGTTCCATAGCTTGACTATTATGAATTGAGCTGCTATAAACACTGATGTGCCTGTGTCACTGCTGTATGTTGATTTAAAGTCCTTTGGGAAAAAAAAAAACTGAGAACTGGGATAACTGGGTCAAATAGTGGTTCCATTCCAAGTTTTCTGAAAAATCCCCACAGTGATTTCTGTAGTGGCTTAATCATTTGGTCCATCAGCTAGTGTTTCTACATGTGGTCTCTCCATCATGGCTGCATCTGAATAATGAGACTATTTATGTGGTGAAGGCTTCTTGTTGAATAGAGTTCAAAGGAACTGGCTGGATGGCATGTACCTTTTAATAATTTACCTGAAAATTCATGTGGTATCACTTCCAGAATAATCTATAAGTCAAAGAATTCATAAACTCACCCAGATTCAAGAAAAAGAGCAAGAGATTCCACATCCTTCATGGTAGGAGATTATCGGATAATTGACTTGTTGACATGTTTTAAAACTTCATAAATGACTAATGCATGGTTAGGCATTTTAAAAAAAAAGAAGAATGTTTTAATTTCATTGAAATTCCCATAGGATTCATTCCCAGGGTGAAAAGTGGAGAATAGATTTTAAACAATTGAATTATCCACTTTTAACATGCAAATGTTCAATAGCTGGATATAATATTTTCTTTGAATGTTCATTTTCTGCTGTATTGTAAAACTGGCATGAAATCAAAATAAAATTTTCATTTATCACAGAACACCATAGAAAATGTGTATATTAAAGTTTTATATGAAATAACAAGTTTAAACATGAATAGGGAATTCAACATTGCATGCTATATAGATGAAGCTTTAAGTAAATTTTAATTTTTGCTTAAATGGCCAACATACACCACTAGGAAAAAGTAATCTAATTAGTCAATGTGTAAAAGGAATTATCCTTATGAAAATGACTTAAGTTATAACAAGAATTATGGAAAATGTTTACATCCAAAAATAAAGAAATATGGAAAATGCTTACTTCCAAAAATAAAAGATTAAATGAAGTTAAAAATCTATTAGTGTTTTAAATGTGACATTTAGAAGATCACTAATTATATGATTGAGGATGATATTAAAGTCTACAGCCAGTGAAGATGACAGGGTCACCTATACTCAACTTTCTAAAGAAGATAATATAACCACAAATATCACTCTTCTTAATTCTTAAAATAAAATAAATAAAAAGCATATAAGCAAAGACATCTTAGTCTTGATTCTAGGTGTAAATTTCTGCATTAGCAATTGCTCACAATCTACATAAGAAAAAAATTGGTAACAGAATAATATTATTTGATTGTATTTGCTGCACAAACTCATCCATTTATTAAATGATTTATAAACACATAGAGTTTTCTTTTCATTCATAATTTATTCAATTTGTTATTTAGAGATAGATTATTTCTGATGTTACAGCTGGCATTTTATAAAACTCCCAAAGAATTTTTTTTTTATTGATACAAGGTCAGTCATAAAGGAAAAACATCAAGGATTCAAGAGGCATTATTTCTTCCTTGTTGTTTAAAGACTCTGGCTTTTATTTTAAAATGGACAACTCATAAAATATATCTTTTACTTATTTTTACCATCCCTTCCTGAACATCCAATATGCCTTTCAATGAAAATGCTACTTCTGTAAACAGAATAAAGAATTCATTTGTGAGTAGTATTTTTGCTCTGCATAGTACTAGGGAGAGAAACATTTGGTGTGAAGCCAAAAGATACTATTTTAGGCTTAGTATAATTTTCCAGCTGTTGTTGGGAAAAGTGTGTTACACTTCCCCACCCATTACACTGATGTGTTCATCTATACATTTATATTTTGCTGCTCTTTCAAATCAGCAATGCAGCTGCCACAATATGCCTCCTCCTTCCAGCAGGTGGTAAATTATTCTCTGCATAAAATGACATCATTCCCTATCTTGCAGAAAACATGCCCTCTGAGCTAAGGAAAGGGCAGTACCATTAGGGAAAATGGAATTTAGATATTATACCACATTGTATTTAGTGAAACCACATCATATATTTTAGAAAATTAATAACAGATATAGTAAAATTAAATTATTAATGATCTTTGAAAAATAATCAGTAAAATAGAAACAATTAAGAGTTCCATAATAAAAGGTGTAAAATTTCCCTTCTTTGAAATCAGTGCTAGGGAAACACAGCCATTTAGTATTCTCCTTGTTCCCCAAAGATAGAAAAACATGCATATTACAATTACAATAACTTCTCTGATTATTAAGTTTTATGTGGCTGATGAGTTGCTCATATATTTTACTAAGCAAAGCCATAAGAAAAATTTCCATTAGAATTCTACTGTTTTCTTAACAGAAACCTGATTAATAATCAATAAAAAGGGTTTTAGGCTGACATTCTATTTTGAAACAAGAAAAGCATTTTTTTTAACATATCAGGAAGCACAAACACAATCAGGCTATTCAGTAACTTATAGTAGAATTATTCTTTTAAACTTAGACATGATAATACCATGAATTAACAATTCCTTTAATATATATTTAAAATTACCTGATACAGAAGAATCAGCATATTTATGCATTATATTGTACATATATGTTTGTGAATATCTACAGATAAAAATCAGGTAAATGTGTACTCAACAGTATTTTTTTTATTAGTTATGTCTAAATGTCATGAGAGAAGTCCAGTAACAGATCAATACTTTTGATCTCTACCTTGTTAATGTCTATCAGTTCCTCTCCTTTGAAATGGAAAGAATACCTCATAACACTTATGTGGGTTTTAGAAAGAGCTTGACATTCATCCCATAGACTAATTATAGTGTGTACTTCATATACCATGAAAGTACATTCAGGTTAGGAATACAAAAATGCTTCAGAGGTTAAAAACAATCAGTTCCAAATCATATTAGTGTTGTGAAAAATCCAAATTTCTGGCAATGAATACCTCAGAAGATGATTGGCAAAGAAATATATTCTACATTGAAGTTCCTTCTGATCATTGGAGTAGAAGGTTTTTTGTTTTTTGTTTTATTTTTTTACATTGTGGTGGTTAGCTGTTGACTTTTTTATTATATACTTTCTGTAAAATGCTAAATGTGTCATGAAAAAACTATTGCCCATAGCTAACACTTCCTTTCTAACAACATGAGCCCCCCAAAGGGAAAGGCAGTAGATGGCAATTATTTATTATGAGGAGAAACCCTCTCTAATCAGTCATAATACAAAATGGTCCTCAGAGGATCTTTGTTAAATAAATGCAAGAAAAAAAGTTATGCACCACATTTTAGAAAGAGTTAGAAAATAACACTTCTCTCTACTAAGCCAATAATTAGCACATGGAATGCTTTTAAACTTCCAGAAACTCTATGTAAATATTAGGATCAGAGTTAGATAATATTAGGTAGTAAATCAATACTACGTATTTTAATAGTGGCATTTATGTTATATATAAAATATTTTAAAGTGTTTTTCACTACAAAAATACATATATTTTAGCAGCAAATTCAAGTATTCATACAAACAAAAATAAGAAAATAGAACCCCCCATGATTCTATCAACAAGATATAATCCTTATTACCATGGTAACATGTGTCCTTACAGCCCTCTCTCTACATGTATATAAATAGAATCTCAAGTTATTAGGCTCATAAATAAAAATGGTTTTATTTTACCCAATAATTGTTATAACATGATAGTTTAAATCCACACCAACTTTTACCTACCTACACATGATATATACACTTCTTTCTTGCTGGGTGGCACCTCCATCAGTGTCATGTTGCTCTTCCCATACTTTTAAGGTATCTTTAGCTACTACACTATTACATCTGGTAAATTATTATTTAAACTCAAAATTGATCCAAAGTGTTGGTTCCTGTCTTTGTGTCTAGATTGCTCAATGACCTCAGTTTCCTAGAATAGAACAGAAAGTCATATTTTTGCACTGAGATTCTTCTTTATTTTCCTGCTGTTACTCATATCTCAAGCTTAGCCATTTCTTGTGATGTTTGTTCCCTGATGTAGTCCATTTCTCTTGGCTATGTGAATTTAGAATGTGTGTCCCTTCACAACTTTTAAAATCAGCTTTGTGCTTTATGCACTTTGTTGACAATTCAGATAAGTTTTGTATAGCTACACACACACACACACAAATACACATTCCTGAATTATTTTAAAAATGTGAATTATTTGTAACCTATTTTAACATGCATTGTATCATAATATTGTTCCATATTAATTATCATTAGTGAAACCTTTTTCTACATTACAATGATTGCATATGCTTCTTTTAATAAGTGAAGCAGTATATTGCAAAATGTATAAAGGCCAAGTATGCTGCAGTCCGGCTGCAGCAAAATAACCGGGGGGTGAAGAGCAACTGGTGTAGATTGATACAGCAGGAGTGGGAGCCATTTATTGTAGGACAGGAGGGGTATTTATACATTCCACACAGCTTATCTAATTAACATAAACTAGATACAGCAGTCAACCAATAAGGAATCTGCACACTTAATGGCTCGCTGGCGTTACTTCACAAACCACTCCCTCTGGCATTTTGCCAGGTGCCATCCTGACTTGTTTACAGACTCTAACACAAGTAAATTATAATTCTCTGCTTCCCTTTCTCATCTCATGGAGGTAGCCAATGTTAATGGTTTAATATGTATGCTTTCACTCTTTTTTTCTCCTTCTCATCAATATTTATACAAGCATATATATTCACATATGATACTCATTTTTTTCTTTGTTACTAAGGTAGAATTGATCTCTCTCTCTATATATTATATATATATATATATATTATATATATATATATTATATATGCTATATATATATATAATATATATATATAGCATATATATATATATATTATAACTGTTTTAGAACACTAATTACAGCTATAACTGTTTTAGAACACTAATTACAGTATAATATATATATAATAGAGAGAGAGAGAGAGAGAGATAGAGAAATCATATATATATATATATATATATATATATATATATATATATATATATATATATACATACATACACTCAGCAAATTTATTTTCCATTGGAAAAATGTGGAAAAGAAAGATGTAATAGTTTTTTAAACCTTCTACAATAAATTCACATATATAATCAAATACAATTTCACATAAACACTTCTTTAGTTCATGGGCACATATTTATTTCCTCTCTCCCTCTAGGCAGTGTTAAAATTGGGGTAAATACTAGTATTCTTTTTCCATAATCTTTTATAAGTTTCTTCAAACACACACATACACACACACACAGCTGCATGTGTGTATAAAACAGAGCAATACATAACTTCAAACATCCTTTTTTTCTGCATATTACCTTTAAAACTTTTTAAAGGAAAAGTTTGAAATGATGCTTTAAAAGGCCTAGTTCAAATAGACAGCTCCTCCTTGGATTGTTAGGGCATACCAAGACTGGACACATTTATGAGGGCAATGTGTCTTTCTCCAAGCTGTAGAGTGAGCCAAAGATCTCTGCAAAGTAAACAATCTGCAGAACTTACAACATTCAGCCTTCTTACTCTAGGGCTCTCTAGGTTATCCTCCAGCTTCTAGGTTATCTTGACCTTGTATTTCTGAAGCAATAGTCCTCAGATTTTTAAGTTAATCATGACGCACAACACTTGTGTTTGAATGGGCAATATCTCTAAATATTTATCATATCAATTATTAACATTCAGAAAGTTTAAAACTATTTACATTTAAAATAATAATAAATGTTCAAAAGTAAACAGAATCCATTTTTGAAAAGTCACTATGATGTTATAGATAATGATAAAGCATTAAAGTATAATAAAACTTCATGCAGGATATCTGTTAAAAAAGTGATCATAAAAGGTTTTATACAACTGACAATTATGAATAAGAAGCCCTTCTTATTCTGTCCATAAGCCTTTATTACTTTTGAAAATGTGTTAACATAAAGATGTATTTCTGGATTTAAAATGTTGTTTTTAACTGTTATGGAAAGAAAATACAGACAGCTAAGACCCTGAATATTAACCAACCTGTTTACTGTCATGAGAACTTTCTGAGATTAATATAAAGTTGGTCCATCAAAAGGAAAAAGGCACTATCCATTACAAAGAAACCTTGTGGAATCTCCTCAGACATAAAAACAGAATAAAATAGATGGTTCTGGCTCTTTGCCTTTTATTTCATATGCAAAATTTGGCACCTCTAATGGAAAAGAAGAAATATCTAAAGAGTATGGAGGATTGAAGTCTCTTAAGGCCCATCTTTGCTGGAAGATGCTGCCCACAGTTTAAAAAAAAAAAAAGAAGAAGAAGGCTTATATCTCTAGCTTTGATTTTCATTAGCTCTTTGAGTACAGGACGGAAAAAATGGAGTGGAGATAGAGGAGGAGAGAGAGGGAGAGAGTGTATTTTTTTTTAATGAAGAGATTGCTGACAATGAGCTCCTCCTAGAGGTTAGGGAATTCATTTCCCCATTTATGAAGCTATAACTGTTTTAGAACACTAATTACAGTATCAGATATACAAATGCCCTGGTAGCATATATAAGCATATGTATAAAACAACAACAACAACAACAACATTTTTTTCTACCTAAGAGCGCTGACCTCAAAAGCTAAGTCTTCAAACTTTTTGGCTTCATCATAACCACAGTAGTTAGAGCTAAAAGGGCAAGTAAATGTCACTCTGATCAATAACAGAACTGTAAAAATAAGAAAAATAATACTGATCATAGAGGATTTGTATTTGAATTTTCTTAGCTATTAGAATTCAAAAAATATGAAGACTTCATATCTCCCAACTATAAAACTCTTTGATATTTTTTAAATTTGACTAGATTTATTCTAAATATCTTTAGATTTACAGAGTTATTACAAAAATACTAAACTGCTCCTGTATACCCCTTTTCCCGTTTCTTCTAAAATTGACAGTTTAGCATTAGTATAGTCTGTTAGTTATAGGAATTGAAATGACATTGATATTATTATTAACTGCATTCATCTTGTATTCATATTTCCTCAGTTATCCTTAGGGTCCTTTTTCTGGCCAAGTATCCCATTCAGGCCACTACATTATATTAGTGTTCGGTCTCCTTAGGCTACACTTGCTTGTGAAAGTTTCTCAGACATTCTTTGCTTTTGAAAAGTTTTGACAGTTTTCAGAGTTACTACTCAGGTATCTGATAGAATATGCCTCAGTAGGGATTTCTCACATGATTGAAAAAGATATGTGTTTTGGATGTCATCACAGTGTTCCTTTGACCTTAGTGTATTAGTTACTTTAGAGATCCACACTGGAGGCCAAGATTCTGTGTGTGTGTGTGTGTGTGTGTGTTTTGCTGGAGACTGAACCCAGGGCCTCAAGCATACTTGGCAAGCTCTTTACCACTGAGCTACAGTCCCAGCCCACAGCCTAGTTTCTTAAACAATGGACTTCAAGAAAAATAATTCTTAGTAGATGATGATCAGGAAGTTCAGTGTGTGCGCACAATTTACACTTCCAAGAAGCTTCTATACTCACATAAACATTGTCATTGTTCTTAATTTCTATCAAGCTATTCAATTCTCTATAGAAGCACAATCATCAAGAACATTAAACCATTACCTGTTTTAAAAAAATACAATGGTATTTTACAAAGGGTAAACATTCACCTCAATTTGATAGAAACATTCTCAATTTCTAGCTCTTTTTAATTTTTTTAAAATTTTACTTTATGTGGTGCTGAGGATGGAACCCATTGCCTCATGCATGTGAGGTGAGTGCTCTACCTCTGAGCCATAACCCCAGCCCTCTAGCTTTTGTTCCATTGTAATTTTCATATCTCCTCCTCTCAGAAGAGTGGGGAAATTTTATGAGAAGTAATTTCTTCATGAATTCATCCTAGTAAATACTGCTATAATAAATTACTTTAAGTTTCATTCTTAAAACAACAAAATTTAGTTTTTGCAAGTTCTGAAGGTTGGAAGTCCAAAATCAAGTTCTCCAGGATAACATCCTGATAGATGAACCATATGAGGAGAGTCTGTGGGAGGATCCATTTCTTTCCCCTTCTCCGCTTCCATTGGCTCAAGGCACTTTTCCAGTCAAGACCTCACTTGCACTTCTCCATCATCACATTTCCTTTTAGGATTATGACATGATCATATTCCTTTTATAAGATCATCTATAATTACATTGGATTCACCTGCATAGTCTCCCCATGTCAAAGTCCTAAAGGTAATCACATCCTCAACATCTTTTCTGCCATGTAAGGTATTCACAGGTTTTGAGAATTAGGGTCTAGGTATCCTCAGTGACAGGACATTAGTCTGCCTCCTCCACAACCTAGAACAAGTAAAAAGTTTCAAAAGATAAGTTTTAAGCTATGAAGAGTGAGGATTTTGGAAGATTTGTTACCTAAAGCTTGGTCCTTATTCCCAATGCCAATTCAATAACAAGGATGCAATTTCGAGAAAAATGAAAAGGAAATTGTATTGCTTCACTAGCAAAGAAAAAACACAGGGACTCCTGTCCCAGAGACAGTGATTCTGTCCAACAGGGGGAATGGGAGGTTTTTAAAGAAGAGATTTATTCCAGGTGTCCCCTGAGGGGGTGGTGATTCATTTGGTAATTTGGGAGATAGCCAGATCTTATGGTGCCAGGCCTGAAGTCTGAATTATTGGGGTCTTGTAGTGGGTGTGTGCTCAAAGAAGAAAACTCCACCTATGATATGAAAAAGGTAATACTCTCTCCCACCCTAGGTTAGAGAGGAGGAAAAGAAAAAAAAATGTTCATTTTAAAATAAGCCTCTGTGTCAGGGTGGCAAGAGCTATATTTAAAGAACGAGGTGGACCAATATTACAAACTTTACTGAGAAAATGCATTTAAATGTAGCCCCACCAACTCCCTTTGCATCTCTACCATTAATGGGCTGTTACAATGCAGGAGGAGAGATTAGAAAAATTTGTTATTTGGGAACAACTTGGGATAAAATGGAAGGCATATCGTATTAACTTAAGACAATATTTTGTTAGAATCCTCTTTCCTAACCTTGGAATGTGGACTTAAGCAAAAATGAATGAGTTTATGTGGCAAAGCAATATTTTGTCCTGAATAAAGCTTTTTGAGAGTTCCAGGGTCTCATTTATTGATTTTCTGCCTTACTAGTTCTATGGCATCCTAATAAAATTAGAGATTTTCAGTGCATCATTCCTTGAAGAGAGCTTGGTAGATTTCTTTGGGAGTGACTAAATTAAGAGAAAAACATAACCCACAGAAGTGGCAGCATAGACATGCGTAATGGCTAAGTAGGCAATAAATAAAGGGAATAATTTTTAACATATACAACATTTAAACTAATAGCCAATATCTAGGAAACCACCAAGAATATTTCTAACATATTAATTTAAAATTTTCATATGAATTTTAACCTATTTCTAAGTGAAGACTACTTTTTAAAATCTGTAATGAATTAAAAATGGCCACAAACACATTGACCCTGTTTCTACTGAAAAAGGAGGTCTGTGGATTTACCCTTGTATTGGGAATAGCCTCTATCTGCTTCAATTCATTTAGTATAATGAAAATGATGTTTGTAACAGTTCTAGGTCTAGATTTCAAGAGGATGAGAAACTTCCTTACTGCTGTTGCATCCAGACATATCGTGTAAAGGTCTAACTGACCTGAGTCTTCCTGGGAGGAAGTCCAAACCAGTGCGTTTGAAGCTATGTGGAAAAAGAGAGATGTCTGACTAGCCTTCCTTTCTTCCTGCTACTTCCACCCATTCAAGTGACCTGAGCTGGAGATATATGGAGAAGAATTGAAGCATCTTTGCTAAACTCTGCTCAAATTCCCAACCAAATAATTGGAAGCATAAGAGAATGATTGCTGTTTTATGGCATTAAATGTTAATCAATACAAATGCACAGAGAGTGTCTGCCTTTAATAAACTATTTGGAAAAAAAACACTCTAGTTTTCAAAAAAAAATTATATTTACTGTTGGAGTCTCTACAGCTGACTCATGTGTGATTATTACTACTTGACTGATCTCACTCAGCTGATATTTTGTTTGGAATATTTTCTTCATTCTTTTTTCTTGCTATAGTCTACATTAAAAATTAGTTTTGTTTTATGCACTCCTGTCTATCCCAAGAGCTGACCATTTTATTTATAAACCAACCTCCAGATTCCAGAAACCTATTTGTGAGTTAAATGTGAAAAAATATTGAAGCATTTGGGATGGAAAATTTTGATTTTTATTATGAAAATTTCATCTAAAGAGTCATTTTTGTAAACAGAAAAGGCTTGCTGGATAAAAAAGGCTTGGCATAAGCCTATAATCCCAGCATTTAGTGAGGCCAAGATGGGAAGATAGCAAATTTAAGGCCAGCCTCAGCAATTTAGAGAGAACCTAAGCAACTTGGTGAGAGTCTGTCTCAAAATAAGACATAAAAAAAGGACTGGTTTGTAGTTTGGTAGTTAGCATCCTTGGGTTAAATCCCCAGTACCAAAAATGGAACAAAAATAAAACATAGAAAATTTAAATTTTTCTCAGTACTTATTTTAAAGAGTATTCCACATAGTCTTTTTCACCCCTTAAAAATTATTTTGAAGTTTTATTACTATTACTTTCAAAGTATTATAAAGCACAAAAATAATTAGATAAAAACTTCTTTTCTAACCACTCAGGTTGTAATACTAAACTATAAAGACCCTGCCTTCAATTTGTTTTTTTTTTTTTTTTTTTGGTACCAGAGATTGAACCTAGGGGCCTTGACTACAGACACACATCCCTAGCCCATTTTAGTTTTGTTTTTTTTTTTTTGAGACAGGGTCTCGCTGAGTTGCTTAGGGCCTCACTATATTACTGAATTTGCCTTTGAACTTGCAATCTTCCTGCATCAGCCTCACAAGATGGAATTACAGGCTTGTACAGTTGTGTCTGGCCTTCATTCAGTTTTTAATTTTAGTGGTGAGAAAGAAGACACTATACACATAAGTAAATACACAAATAAATAAATAGGTGATATGTAAGGCCGTGCTGCCCTTTATGGTAGCCGCTGGACACTTGTGACTATTTAAATTTAAATTGAATTTAATCTTCACAGAAAATTCTGTTGATAGAGAAATTAAAGGTTATGGATAGGTGTTCACAATAATTCAAAGTTGAGAAAAGTAAATATATTTCTTAGATTCCTTTGATAGCATTATAAATCTCTGTATTAAGTGCCATGCAAAGATCAAAATGTTCAATGAGGAAAGATGAACTGGTCTTAGAGAGTTGAAATATGGAGGCTCTTCAGCATTCATTAAAGGACATGATTTAGAATTTTATCATTATTTTAAAAAATCTCTTACTATTCAATAATAAAGAAGCTGTGTAGTAATAGTAATATCCCCTATTTCTCCTGTGGGATGAATTGCACAAGGTGTTTAGAGAGGCTACAAAACAGGAAATCTAATGTGTGTGATTGTTTATAAAAGTAGTTGAATGAGAATATAGTAGTATTTAATAAAATAATATTGGAGCCTACATTTTTGCTATATTTTGATTCTAATATGGCTTTCATGGGAAAATATTCATAAAATATTTATTTCAAGGAGATAGAATTTTAATTTCATCAGATATTGTTGAACAAAAAATAAATCAATCATGCCACAAGCTAATTCGATTTTGATTACTTTTCATTTATCATCTCTCTTTTATTCATCAAAAGATCTATACCTGTACTGAAATTTTAGTGAAATCATTGTTATTTGCATATGTATACTTTAAAATGATAATCATGCTATAATATCATTTAAATGTATTTTATGTAAAATGTTAATGAAGTGAAAAGACTTAACACTGTGAAACTGAATGAAAAATATTAAACACGTAATGCTACATTAGAGATAATAAAGAACAAAAACTTATTGATAAAATTTAAAACTATTCAGTATAGAAAGTCATGACAAGTGTATAATAAAAAGAAACTTCTTCAATTGGATAAAAGAGCTAAAAACATTTCTCATAATCTTATTTGAGTTAAATCAGAAATAATACAATAAGGTTGAGTTTTATGAGATTTACTGTACATATTATGAAAGTTTCTACCTTTGATATTTATACAAAGAAAAAAGGAGTTACAATGCTTTTAGAGAAAAAAAATTGTCAATTTTTCCATAAAGATCATCAATTTCTATACAAGTAGTCACATAGATTTGTGTTAAAAAACAAAATCATCTAATTTTGGAGATTCTATTTATGACAAAAATGATATTCTAGGATGCTTATGAGTGAGCAAAATGTTTTCAAAGTAATGAATATCATTTTAAAGGGAAAGTAATAGTTATAAAGTATTTGGGCCTAAATTCATGTTTTGATCTAAAATACTTAATAGAAAGAGAGAGAGAGAGAGTGTGTTTGTGTGTATATAATAAGGATATCCTAAATATATGAAAGGGAACACAATGCTCATGGATAGAAATTCTCCTTATATTCTCCCCAAACATATCTAAAACTTCAGCAAAATTCCAATCACAATACAATTATGTTGTAGGAACAGGTAAGCAGATTATAAAGTGGAGAAGAGAAAATCCCAGAATTAAATTGTACAGAAGGAAGATGACAAGATTGGCTGAGGGTGAAGCATTCTACATGGAAAGACATATTACAAAGTCATAATAATTAAGAAGATCTGTTTTGACTCAGGGATAAACAAATGCAGCAGTACAAAATATGGAGAGAGGACACACAGATCCAACGGCACAGAAATTATATAGATAGCTGCTGTGATAGTCTTATTACTCAGAATGTTTTGAACGTCTAAAAAAATAGTGATTTGGATGTTAGTTATCTACATGGAAGAAAAAAAGAAGAGTTTATATTCATGCTAAAAATTAAACTCAGAGAAATTTTAGAAGGTAATAAAAAGTAGCTTTGTTCTTTCAGACAGAAAATAATTTCTCAAACAAAGCACAGAAAGTATAAGACTTATGGGAGAATTTAATGAACTTTTCAATTATAATCAAAGTAAGATATATTCATCAAAAGATCTAGAGAAAACACAGGCCACACATAAATAGAAAATAGTTGCATCATACAGCACAGAAAAAATAATTATAATCAAGCTACATAAATAATCCCTACAAGACAATAAAAACCCCAAACACATTCAAAATGAAGAAACATGAAGAAATATTTTGACTTCTTTATTCACAAAATAATGCAAGTTAATACCATAATGAAATAGTAAAGAACTGGATTAGCAAAAGTTAAATGAATAATATAAATGTTATGAATACATATAGTGTAAATTCTAATAAACTACTGGTAGATTTTGTAAACTATTATACGTACTCTAAAACAATATTAAAATATATAATGAAGACATAATTTAATACATAGTTTTACTCTTAGGTATGTATTATAGATAAACCCTTTATATGTAGTATGCAAATACATGTACTTCTTAGAGATAGTTAAAAATGGGGTACAATATGAATATCTGTCAGTAGTATAATGGACAGATATATGTCATTACATGTATCAGTATAGTTACATTCCAGCAAAATAATGTGGAAAAAAAACTGTCTATAAGAGCTTACACTATATTATATTTTATCTATATAATTTCAAGAAAACATAAGAATTTATGATAAATAAGTAAATAAGCAGACAGCATGTATGCTTTTTTACTTTAAAATCAACAATTTAATTATTGCCTTACAAGCATCTAATAGTGACTTTGTCCATGAATTACAGAAGAGACAGGTAATTCAGAGAGATGGACTATCAATTGGGGAGCATCAGTTTTACTGAAGAAGTTGGCTGTTTTGGCTACTGAGTGTTTCAACAGGTTCTTGGATTTATGGATCTATTGGGGATGAACATCTTGATAAGCACTCTCTGCTTTCGGTTGAGAATCCTGAAGGGTTGCTTTTGAGCAAAGTACTTGGATTCACCAGTACAGCAGCACTGAAGCCAAATCACTATAACCCAGGAACGAGAGAGACACAAACCAAAAATCTTTCTGGAAAAACAAAAACATCATTTTCTATCCAACATCACTGCAGCAAACAATTCTGTAAATACAATGCCCAACATGGAAAAATAATAGATCTTAAAAAGCAAAAAAAAAACAAAAAAAAAAACAGTGGTGACTGAAAATAATGCTTCACATTTTTAAGCATATTAAATCCAAAATTAAATCCTAATAATGAAAAGTGATATGACATATGTGGAAAAATAAGACATTTTAGAATTGAAAAAATACAATACAGTTAGGAATGCAAAGAACATATTTAACAGTAGATTACATAAAACTGAATATATGGAAGGATGACAGGAAGAATTATTCAAAATAAAGAATTAAGCCAGGACAGGATGAAAATATAGAACAAAGTTTGTACTCTTTTAAGACATTAGTAAGAAGGACTGACATACAATTTAAAGAACATCATAGATTGAAGAGTAAGAAGACAGCAAAGCAATATATTAAGAAAGAGTTGCTGAGAATTTTCTAAAACTAATAAGATGTCATATTCAGGAAAGCCACAAAATCCAAGGTATTAGAAATTGTTGAAACATTGTCATATTGCTTAGTAACAATAAAAATAAAGAGATCTTAAGGTAGCTATAGTGAAAGTAAAACTCACTTTGAAAAGGGCTAGAGAAACCAGTAGCTGACAGCCAGCAACAGCAGCTATGAAAGTCAAAGACAGGGAGATAATATCTTCAGTTGGGGCAGGAGACATCACAAGACATAATAGGATACCACTGCATACCTACTTAATGACTAAATTTTATAAGACTGAAAATGTCAAATATTAGAGAGGAACTACATCAACTGGGACTTGTACCCTGCTCAGGAGAATATAAAATGGGGCAAACACTTTGGAAAGCAGTTAGTAGCTTCTTGTCAGCTTAAACATCCACAACATTTCTCATTGAAAACATACCTGAATTTCTCAGTGTTTCTGAAAAGATGTAGAAATGTTGTTTCCTGAGATGTCCACGTGTAGATGACATAAAGTTAGAGGTTATTTATTTGCATTACTCCCCAAACACGTTTACATCCTGTATGTGAAACCAGTCTTGAAAAATCAAGATTGGGTCCTAGTTACCCCAGTGTTGAAGATTAAGCACTTGAGAAATGCCAAGGCAAGAGCAAAAAGTAAAATTTATTTAAGAAACAGAACAGAGAGAGGGAAAGGTTTTCCACAGTAGGTGCCTGAGGGACTGGGGTGTCATGTCCCTTTTCTAGATTTCAGGTTTCCTTTCTTCTCATGCCTACATGGCCAAAAGGCAGGAAAAGAGTTTTCCAAGAAGAGATTGCTTGTGTTAGAAAGTGTGATCCTTCCCCTTTCCCAGAGGCTGTTTGTATCTGGGTGATGGGGACTGTTATCTATCCATTTCATTTTGATAATCAGCTACCTGTCCTATGCCCTGGTCTGATAAGGGTGAGGACTGTGGCCATTGATTTCCCTAATTGTACACAAAAGTACAATTAAAAGTTCTTGTATCTTCCTCAAAATCAAATGGCTTCATGGAAGGAGAGGTCTTAGTCTAACTTGTGCCAGGGAGAATGGAATACCTTTCTAGATATTTACATTTCAGAAAGGAATTTGGCCTTAGACTTTGAATACATCTCTTAGCTCTTCAACCATGAGACAATAATTGGCTGTGTCTGACTTAGCAGACATTTCATTTACATACTAAAGGACCAGAATACAGATAAGACCCTTCAGAGTTCCTGAGGGATGGCTTCACCTCTTGTTTTATAAACAAAGAAAAGTGATTTTTCTCATCCTACACATATGAAGTATCTAGCTACTCTTGTAGGAAAATTTTCCACAGGACTTCACCATGGTGCCTCAGGGATAAGCCTAGAGAAAAGAAAAAGGGGTAACACACTTATTCATCATTATTAAGAAATTTATAAAAGAACTTTTTCTAATTCAGAACATTTCATAATGAGCAATGATTATAAAATCCATAAAGGTGAGTTTGAAAAATCCAATAAAAACAACTCAAAAATTCCCAATATAGTTAAGATATATATCCCAAAAGACTTCTGAATAAATGTTCATAGAAGGTTTTTCATAATACCCAAAGTATATTTAGAAAGCAAATGTCCATAACAGATGAATGGATACTCAAATTGTGGCATATCTGTATGATGGTATAATCAGAAATAAAAAAGGAATAAATTAGTGATATACACAATGACATGGGTAAATATGAATACTGAGCTGAACATAAGAAGTCACAAAAATAGTTTGCATCCTGTATAAGTCTTTCATATAATAATTTTAAAACTCTAACCTAATCTCCAGGGGAAAACAAATCAGTAATTACCTAGGACCAGCAGTGGGAGGTGAGAATACTCTGGGAAGGAGTGAATGGAAAACAAAAGGTGATGGAAATTTATATATTTTGACTGTGTTGGTTACATGCATGTATACATTGGATGAAATTTCTTAAGTGTACATTAAAATGTATATGTTTGTTGCATGTAAGTTATACCTCTATACAGATAATTTCCACTTAAATTGGGGTTATGTCCCAATAAAACTATTTTATCAACAACATTGTTAAGTTAAAAGTGAATTTAGTACTTCTACCAAACACAAACATTGTAGTTTAGCATACAGCCCACTACTTCTGTTTTCAGCAACATGGCAAACTCAGTCAAAATATATAAATTTCCATCACCTTTTGTTTTTCATTCACTCCTTCCCAGAGTATTCTCATCTCCCACTCCTGATCCTAGGTAATTACTGATTTGTTTCCCCCCATTAGGTTAGAGTTTTTAAATTATTATATGAAAGACTTATACAGAATGCAAACTATTCTTTGTGACTTCTTATGGTCAGCTCAGTATTCATATTTACCCATGTCATTGTGCATATCACTAATTTATTCCTTTTTATCATCATACAAATATGCCACAATTTGAAGACCAGTTACTTCCTCACATGACATCCTGGGAGTTTAAGGTTACCACCAATGGCTGGCATTTTGACAGAGGATTGTATTGCATATCACTAGCCCAGGAAAAAAAAAAAAAAAAACAAAATTCAAAATTTGAAGTAAGGTTTCTACTGAAAGTATATCACCTTTATACCATCGTGAAACAAAAACAGCCTGTCAGAACCATCTCTATAATTATATTAGAAATTCTTTCAGGGTTGTCATAGAGTAGAATACTATTCTGGAAGTAATGTATTACTTAACAGTTAGCTTTGTTTAAAATATATTTTAGAGAAATTTTAGATTTATAGGAAAATTGAGCAGAGTACAGTCTCCCTTACTTTGTGTCCATAGTTTCCTTTATTATTAATATCTTTCATTGATTTTGCACTTGTTCCAATTGAGCAACAAATTTATAGATTATTATTAAATAAAGTTCATGTTTCCATCAGGGTTCACACTTTGTGTTCTACAATTTTAACAAATGCTGGGGGTCACGTCTTCACCATTACAGTACTATACACAATAGTTTTACTGTCCTTAAAAATCTTCTATACCCCATCTATTCATTCCTCTCTCCTTCCAACACCCCCCTGGTAACTTCATTTTTTCATTGTTTAAGTTGAATTTTATTTTATTTTTTATTGAATTTTTAAAATAAATGACAGTGGAATTCATTACAATTCTTATTCATATATAAAGCACATTTTTTCATATATCTGGTTGTATACACAGTATAATGCACACCAATTCATGTCTTCATACATGTACTTTGGATAATGATGTCCATCACATACCTCTATCATTGCTAAACCCCTGCCCACTCCCTTCCCCTCCCACCCTTCTGCCCTATCTAGAGTTCCTCTATTCCTCTTATGCTCCCCCTCCCTACCCCACTATGAGTCAGTTACCTTATATCAGAGAAAACATTCGGCTCCCCTGGTGACTTATATCCAGTATAATTTTGATTTTTCCATGATGTCATATATTTAGAATAATACATTATGTAGCCTTTTCAGACTTGCTTTTTCATGTAATTAATATACATTGAGGTCTCTTCATGTCTTCATGTCTTTATGGCTCATTAGCTTATTTCCTCTTGGTGCCTATGATATCCCATTGTATGACTATACCACTTTTGTTTGCCTATTGAAGGACATTTTTGTGGTTTTAAAAATTTAGCAGTTATGAAAAAAAGTGCTCTAAAGTTCCATGTGTGGGTTTTGCTTATGGATGTAGCATTCAACTAATTGAGGTAAATATCAAGAAGCATGACTGCTGAGTTGTGTGATAAGTTGTGTGATAAGTGTGTTTAGTTTTGTAAGAAACTGCCAAACTGTCTTCCAAAGTAGCTGTGCCATTTGGCATTCCTATGAGTAATGAAGGAGTATTCGCTTTGTTTCATATCCTCAACAGCATTTGGTATTAACAGTGTATTGGACTTTGGCCCTTCTAGCAGGTGTGTGGTGATATCTCACTATTGTTTTAATGTGCAATATTCTAATGACTGATGATGTCTAGTATCTTTGCATGCTTAATTAAACTATATGCCATCTTTGTTACAGGGTCTGAACATTAGCTTTCTATAAGTCCATGTTCAAAGTTGTAATTTCTAGGGTTATTAATAAAATGAATAAACTATATGCAATCAATAGAAAAAAGGTAATGATTAAATAATACACAATAACAAAACAAAAAAAAGGAACTAAATGGGGAAAAAAGTATTGAAGTAAGTAGAAACAGCAGAATTAGTGGTAGCATAATAAGAGATGCTAGAAAAGATATAAATAACTATTAGTCTAAGTAAATTTCTGTACTATATTAATACTAACAATATAGTTGAAATCATAAATCATTATTAATGAAAAAAGTTGTAATGACAAATTTCTTAATTTATCAGGAAGAAATATAGAACTGCTCTGAACATAGTATCATACTATAAGAAGCACAAGCTGAAAGAACTTTAATTTACTACAGTAATGTAAAAAAAATAAGAGAAAATATAACAAGAAGTAAAATTAGAAAAAAAAACAGTATCATTATAGAAATTTAAAAGTAAGCAAGAATGGGCTAATTTGTAGCAGTAAATTGATAAATTCTTAACATAAAAAACAAAACAAGGGAGCTTATTATGACTATGCCTGTTCAGTATTTACCAGAGAACTAGCCAGTAAATCAGTGAACAAATATAAACACTGGGAATAAGAAGTTTTAAAAACACACAAAAAAACATTTCTTGAATTTCCCAGGCTGCCCTGTAAAACAACATAAACAAGGTGGCTTATTAACAACAGAAATGTATTCCTTACAGTTCGGGAGGCTGAAATTTCACCATCAAGGTGCCAATAGAAGCAGGTTTATGATGAGAGTCCACTTATCTATAGTTGACCATTTTTTGTTGTGTCTTTATATGGTAGAAAGAGTGAGTCTCATTGGGTCCTCTTTGATAAGGACACTACTAATGTCATGACCTTGGAGGTTAGCATTTCAAGGTACAGCTTTTGGAGGGACACAAGTACTCAGCAGAGAAATAAATGTGTGTTCTGACCCAATTTTCAATATATGACTGTGTTTTTGTGTGTATATTTATCATTTCTCTTTAAATTGTTTGTAGATTTAATATGAATTCAAATAACATTCCCATGTGAGTGGAAGAGAGTATGTGTGTGTGTGTGTGTGTGTGTGTGTGTGTGTGTGTGTGATATCACTTATAAGCTAACTGGAAAGTTTAAAGGAATGCAACTTCCAAGAACCATCAAAGTATTCAAAGAAATCAAACATGATGGAAAGACTCATTTTACTGGATGAGTTGACGTATTTGACGTATTTGATCAAAATTAAAATTAAAACTATCTATTCATTAAAATACTTTCATGAAATTGAAAAATAAGGCATAGAATAGAAGATAAACATTTGCAATACACAAAAAGGGTGTTGTGTCCACTCTATAACCTACTATATATATGCACACACACACACACAAAAATTCATACATTTATATACAACAGATATTTAAAATACTTTGTAAAGGAAGTAGTGATTAGATAATGAAACCATAAAGAAATACAAGAAAGTTAACAAAATGCACAAAAGTAATTACAACGAAAGTGTTTGTAATAAAGATACTGACTCCATTTTTGTCATTTGCTGAGAGCATTGAGGTCAGTCCCATTGCTTTCTTTTCCCATCTTGCTCTGAGTCAGGGCCAGCCAATAATAAAGTCCACATGCTCTCTCTTTGGTGCATGGAGGTTTCAGTCACCTAAGCCTCTTTCCCTGACCTGTGTGGCCCCACAGCTGCCTACAGTGAAGAATAAGACAGCCATGTGTTATTTTCTCTCAGACCTTGGTCTCCAATAAATTTTTATTTTGAGAGTAATAAATAAATACTTTTTGATACCACTGGGTATCATCAGCCTCAATATCCAAACCAAATTCTAATCAGGGAGATATTTCTACTGCATACTTTCAAATGATGCAACCTTTGAAATAGTCTTGGTAATGATTATCTCTGGGAGCTGCAGAGGAGAATGTGTGCAGGATTCAGCACACAAGAGTCTAGTTGGGGCTATGTGGGTGCTTATTTTGCAACATTGTTTAAATTGTTACTTATGATATACCCAATTTAGTGTATGTTTTCTTTTTCATTCTTTATAACAGAAAGGTAATACAAAGGAATAGAAAGCATGAAGTTTGGAATAGTGGGCACAAAGCTGCCATTGGAGAGAGGAATATGGGAAACTTCAAAGTGATATTTCTCTAGCTCAGTCATGTTTCCGATGATGATGATGATGATGATGATGATGACGACGACGACGACGACGATGACGATGATCATTTGGAACTAGAGATTTAACCTAAGGGTGCTTAACCACTGAGCCACATTCACAGCACTCTTTTTTTTTTTTTTTAGACAGGATCTCACTAAGTTGCTTAGGGCCTCACTAAGTTGCTGAGGTTGGCCTTGCACTTGTGATCCTTCTGCCTCAGCCTCCTGAATTGCTGGGATTACAGGCGTGCACTACCATGCCCAGCTAGCTTATTATTATTGTTAAAATTATACTTGAGCCATGTGCAGTGATGCACACCATAATCCCAACTTTTGAAGCCTGAAACAGGAGGACTGTACTTTGAAACCCAACCAGAGTAACTTAGTAAGATCCTGTCTCAATTTTTTAAAAATAAAGAAAGAGTTGAAGATATAACTTAATGGTAGAGCAGCCCATGTTCAATCCCCAGCACCTGAAAAACAAACATAGAAATAAACTATCCATGAATACTATGCAAGGTACTTCTATTAAATAATTTAGAATAAAACTATTTTTTAGAATGAAGAAATTTATTTTGTCCCAAAGCATAAAAAGCTTATAAAGATATAGCCAAGCATTTAACTTCAAGGGAGAGAAACTGAAGTCACAATTTGGACTCCAATCATAAGTTTTGTTAATTTACATTTTTTATGTAATGCATTGGAAATGACATTTGGGATAAAAGCTCTGCACCATTCCAGTTATCATTTCTAGTGGACTGCACGTATCTTGTATGCACATGTGTTATGGCTACAAAGAAAGGGACAGCTAGTCCTTGCTGGTTCTTGAGTGTGAGACAGAAATCCTCATTCTCCAAGATAAACATATAACTTGACACTAATAAAAGCTGTGCTTCACACAGAAATCTCATTAGAGATCTGTAAAAGTGAAAATCATACATAGATTCAGAATGTGAAGAACATTTGTTCAAAAACTTCTGTTTTGGTTTGTATTATAAAAAATAGACAGGTTATTTTTTTAGATCAAAATGCCAAAAGAATTGGCATTTTCCTCCCTCATCATGGGAGTGATCTTTATATTTTCTGTATTACATTTCTATTTCCTTCAACAAGATATTGCTTCTATTTTAGTGCAGGAAGAAGATAATGGAACAAAAATTACGATGAGTTTCAAATTTTACATACAGTTTCACTCCTATAAACTCAAATTCTCTAGGGTGCTTCTTTTTTATTTAGGGTATTTGAAAATGTGAAACCTTTCTAGACCATGTCTTTATATTTTAGGAAGAAGGAATGCTTTTTGGATTCCTTTTAGAAGATAATGGAATATAATTGCACAACTTGTAGAAATGAAATTTATGTGGGTGAATTCAAAGATCCAAATTTTAAAAAAATGCTGTGTTGGGATGATAGTTTAAGTCATATATATATATATATATATATATATATATATATATATATATATTTTCCAGTATATTTCCATTACTGTATCACTTAGGTAGAGTAAAAAAAATGCCAGAAGACAACCTCCATTCTGGCTATTAATTTCAATACATGAGATTTATAGAGCAGAACTTATTTAGGGAAATAAATACAGACTAGTTGGCTATGGTTGTATTGCAACTGAGAGAACAACATAGATTGCCAAAAGAACAGCAAGGAAATATAAGCAAAGATCCCTGAGTCTAAGCTGAGTAGATGCCTCAGAAATTTCTTCTTTCACTGAGCCATCTGGTTAGGATGACAGGCACAATGGCAGCTACCCACCTGTACCACTGACCAGGCCGCACCAGGTGCCCTCCTTCAGATTGGACTCTTCACTCTGTACCTCAAATTCAGAATTTTGTTCAAGTTGGGGAGTATTGAAGAAATCCTCCTAATGGTAAAATTTACTTTTCTATTAATCTAATGGTGGAATAGTCTTAATTTCAAGTTCTAGCGGGCGAGGTGGCACATGCCTGTGATCCTAGGGGCTCAGCAGGCTGAGGCAGGAGGATTGCAAGTTCAAAACCAGACTCAACAAAAGCAAGGTACTGAGCAAATCAGTGAGACTCTGTCTCTAAATAAGATATAAAATACAGCTTGGAGATGTGGATCAGTGGTTGAGTACCCCTGTTTTTAATCCCTGGTACCCCTCCTCAAAATTCAAGTTTGATACTAGTTTTATAATTCATAGTTTCTTTTACATTTGAATTTGAGTTATATATTCCTGGAGTTATGCATGAATACTTGTAATTGTGTTTATTCCACTAAATCATGGTCCATTGTTTATATTCTATAAATATTTCATGATTGATTTTTCCCATATAGATTGTATATTTATTATCCTTTTCTTAATTTTATTTAAATGAAGAAAGAATCATTTCATATTTATATAACATTAAAGAAAATACTGTTAGGAATAGTAATTTGGCATCATAGACATAATTATTGGACTAACTTCAGCTTTTTTCCCCCTATTTTTTAATAAATTCAGTGAATCCAGTCTGTTTCAGACACTGCCTGCAGCTTTTTGGAAGAAAGACACATGTTTTCATACATTTTATAAAATTTACATTCAGCCAAGATTAAAAAAGTAATTGAATACAGGTTCCTGAAGAAGTTTATACGAAAAGAAGTAGTCAGTGAAAGTAGCTCTCTGCTAGTAATTTAGAGAAAATCATGTGAATATATGAATTATGTTTTTAGAACCAAATTTAATGAAACTTGCTAAGATATGGTTTATCTAAAGTATTCTGCATAATTTAAAGCCCATGAATATATAAACACAATTATGATTCCAAGTTAAAATGTTCTAGTGTCAAATTTGGTGCTACTGCCAAAATATTAACAGAAAACAGAATATTTGGCACATAGAACCTATCAGTATTTTTGAATAATGCTAAAAATTATGAGAAATAGACAATATTTTTCATCATGCAGAAATGTTGGTATTCAGTTGTTGAAATAACAGAGAACTATAAAATGAAAATGAGTTATCACAAGCTTTTACTGCTAAAATTTTATTGATGATAACATTGAAAGAACTTACCATATTAAAAATATATTCCAAATGCTGAAGCTTATTTCAAAAGATATTTTTTTAGTTTTAAGTGGACACAATATCTTTATTTCTATTTATATGTGGTACTGAGGATCAAACCCAGTGCCTCATACATTCCAGACCAGCACTCTACCACTGAACCACAACCTCAGCCCCCAAATGTTGAAGCTTTTTAACACACTGGTTAACTCAGAACTGAAATGGCTGGCTCAATGACTTTGACTTTTAGAAGAACCCCGGGTATATATTATAAATTCCACTGACTTAGATTTAAAGCATAAGCCTCACAAATTTTATTCTTTTTCTTCAAAACTAAGCTTATAATTACGGTAGAAGAATCAACCTGGAAAGGTAGTTAGCTGACTGGGGTGGGAGCGTTCACCCTAAGGACAGAGAGTAATGAAGAATGATAACTAGGGTAGATAAAAACAAAAAGAAAACACTGACACAAAATTACAAATACACAGTAACATTTGTAATTGAAAGTTAAAGAAAATAATTTCATACTGAGCTGCAACAAACATGAACATCATACCTTGTAATCAACCAAAATAAGTTACCTCCCTAACCTCAATTTATGCAGAAACTTTTAGGAAAACTTGACATTTCCAAGGAAAATGGCATATGAATCTCCAAATTTGAATTAAAAGACATCTATCGTACTCTTCTAATTTGTAGGGATCATATATTTTTTTCAGCCAAATGTGATGTGAACATTTAAGTATACTAAACCAGGTGTTTTTCATTTGCATTCAGTTATATTTATTTCATGAGAGGAACTCTTGATAGGTTCCTATATATTTCATTTTAGAATTTTTTTGTTTGTTTTTGCATTTGAATAATATAAAGAAACAAGAAAGGATGACAGAGAGTTTGATGCTGGAGATTGATCTACCATCATTCACTATATAATTGATCCACTGGCATGTAAATATAAAATTTACTAAATATGTAAGTGTTCTGCATGATATTGTTTAAGATTTCAGGAATATATGGAGGATTTTCTAAGTTCCTATTCAACAAAAAAATGATGTGTCAGGGAAAATGCTCTCCCTAAAATATCTACAACATAACCCCAGAAATTTTGAATATATTAGGTTACATGGTAAAAGGGATTTGCAGATATAATTAAGTTTATCAACCTCAAAATAGATTACTCTGAATTACACCATGGACACACTCTAATCACATGACCTCTGAAAGCAGAGAGCTTTTTCTAGCTGGAGTGAGAGAGAGGACAGAGGAACTGAGAGAGATTCAAAGCAGGAGACACTTGACCCCACCATTACTGACCGAGGATGCAGGAGGTAGCCTAACAATTTACCAGGTGACCTGATGGCATTGAGGCATGGTTGTGGCTCAGACAATGAGGATATGGGGATCTCAGCCCCACAACTAGAGAAAAACAGAATTCTACCAACAACCTGAATGAGTTTGAAAGCAACTTCTCTCCCAGAGTTTTCAGATAAGCCCAGGCAAGCTAACGTATCATTCCAACCTGTGAGATCCAAACCAGAGTTTGGCTGAACCCACTGCCACCTCTGTCCTACAGAACTATGAGGAAATACATCTGGACTGTTTTAAGCCACAAGATAGATGGTAAACAATGACAGCAGCAAAAGAAAACAAACAGAAGCCACGACTCATTTACAAATTTCCCCCCATTTTTAAAAAATTACATTTCAATTATTTGGAAATGTAAACTATATGGAATTACTTCATAATGTCAGAAAAATCACCTCAGATGTGGTACCAAAGAACTGTATTCATTTATTTTTTCATGGTGATTGTTTTAACAAATGGGAAGAACTAAAGTATTTACATAATAAACCCCTCAAGAACTGATAAAACAGAAATAGAACAATAAATTATAACCAGAAATTCATTAGGTTAAATGTGTGTAGTTTTTATAATGACACAATTCCATATTAACATAAACACTAGTTATAGACAATAATAACAAGTGATATGAGGTACACAAAATATTTTAGTTAAAATATATTTGAAAATGATGGGAAATGCAACTTTTAAAAAATAAGTATTAAAAGAAATCTATTCGCTAAAATATTATATTTTAGAATACATATAAAAAATTCATACATTTCTGAATTTTTGAAGAGATATACTTACATATGTCTTCCCATCCCCCACATGCACATGGAAACATAATATACTTCATTTTCACTTAATATTTATTTAAAATTATGTAGAAATGAAACAGTTTCTCTTGGAAAAAATATGCAAAAAACTGAAGTTGATAAAATCTACTTTTATTTCTTAGACAAAATAGGGGGAGCTTTTATAAAGTCACAGACAGACAGTTTTCTTTCTCCCTTTTTCATTATATTCTAGATGAGGCTTAATGAAAATACAAAAAATATCACCAATTGTATTTTCTAGAACTTTCAGTGACATCGATGTGTACCAAAACATAGGCCTGAACTGTATACCTGAGACTGCCTACGTATTTTCCTGCCTGTCAGTGATTACATACCAAGCACCAGGATCATTTCATTCTGTTAGTTTTAATGATCCTAACAGTCGTGTAAACTAGGTTTTATGAGACTCTTTCTGCAAATAAAGAGAAAAGTACTTACAAACAAACAAACAAAAAACTTGTCAAGAACCAATAGTTAATAAGTGGTAAAACTTGCAGTTGACCATAGTCTAATTTCAGAACGTATGCCTTTCATCTTTGACTAGTACAGTTCTCAAAGGAGGCTCTCAGATGAGCAAATTAAATTATACTTTCCCCTAAAATGGACAAACTGTTTATGTAGCAAAATGAAATGTTTTAAATATAAATTCCAATCAACTGATTAGAAACCTATAGGGGAAATATTAGCTGAGATCATTCATGGTAAACAATGTAAGATTTCTTTTCTAAAACCCTGAAAAGTAAAATAATCTCATTAATGTATAAGCTATTTTAAATCCCCATGTTATAAATCCATCCAAATATAATTAAGGAATGGATGCTCTTTGTAAATAAAATATTTACATATGTAGATTTAACCACGTAAGTAAAATTTGTTTTCTAAACAGAAAAAGCAGCAAAAAGCTCAGATCAAAAGAGAAGAACATGGTACCACAAAAGCCAAGAGAAAAAGTAAAATCAGAGTTTGATGCAGTCTAGAGTTTAAATGTCATCAACATGTCAGATAATATATCAACAGGATAGCCATTACAAGAAGAAGCAGCTTATAAGTGATTTGACAAGATCAGTTTCAATTGTAGGGTGGATTTGAAAATCATAATGAGGAAGTGTTAAGAAAGAATGGGTAGAAGAGGATCCACTCAATTACATCCATTGAGTGCAGGTAACTGTTTCTCTAAGACAGAGCAGAGTAATTGATAAAGATATAAAGAGAAATATAGGATTAAGAAACTTTTTTATTTAAATGAATCATTTGAAATGTACTATAAAAGTGCTGTGTAAGAAAATTATGGTGAGTTATTTTCATATCTTTTCTTACATTTCTCATGAAAATTTCTAATTTTATTTACTTTAATGAAAGTACATTTAAAATTATATATAATACTACTGTACATAAATGTTCAATCCAATTCCATAACACAAAATTACTTCACCAAGTATATCCAGCCTAAATCATTACAAGAGGTATTTTACAACTTATATAAATTGTACATTCATGAGTGTTAATTATAATTTAATATGTATTTAATCTCTTTTGATCAATTAAAAGCATTATGAACAGAAATATTGTATAAAAATAACACTGATAATTTTTAATCCAACCAACTTATTTTCTAATCAGGAGATAGGTTTAGTACATAATTATTATAATGTTGGGGAAAATATGATAAGTGCTATGGGGAAAATAATGTTTTTTATCTAAAGTGATAAACTGAAGGAGTTGAAATCTTTTATCTGAATGATGACAAAAATATAGTATATATGAACATTGATGAGACAAGTAAACAAAGTGAAAAGTGTAGGAAAAATTTCAAAAGTAGAAAATCACAGAAGCTTTGTGAAATATTTACAGTTTGGCTAAAGCACTGGGTGAAAAGGAATAGGGAAACAAATTAGTATAATAGGCTGGAATCATTCTGCAGAGTGGCTTGAATACCAATGTAATTCATCATATAAAGTCCAAGAACCAATGGATAAAATAAATACGTTTGAAACTGGTGCCAATCATAATCTGAAAAGTCAATCCCAAATGCCATAATTACTCCTGTTGAATTCCAATAGATACAAATTTGTAAAATATAACCAAAAATTAAAATTCTGAAAGATTTAAATCTCAAATGCTGAAATCCTGAAGGTCAATATCACAAAATTGCAACTCACATAGGGAATAAAACTGTATAACAGAGGCAGAAAGGGATTTGCTGGGCAATGTGGCAACAGCTAAAACCTCATTTTAAAAATATGACATTTGTCTGCATTGGTATTTCTTCAAGATGATGAAATTCCAGGTGTTTTTAATGAATAAAGCTACATTTGCCTGAGGAAGCCACAAAGTTTCTTATTGTTCTGAAAATAATTATGTGCCTGGTAGGAAAAGAAGACACTTACACACCAGTGTTGCTGTTGACTGAACTGGTGACTATTAGTATTGTTTCCAACCAAAGTATGCAGAATAGATTTCCACATACCCACAACAACATTGAAAATAGAAGGGTTTAATGGGGAATGCTCATGTAGCTGTCTATTGAATCACTGACAAAAAACAACAACAACAACAAAAAAAAAAAAAAAAAAAAAAAACCAGCACCAGCTGGGCTCAGTGGTGCACATCTGTAACCCCAGGTACTTGGGAAGCTGAGGAAGGAGGATCACAAGCCCAAGACCAGCCTGGGTAATTCATTGATAACTTGTGTTCAAATAAAAAATCAAAAGGACTTGGGATGCATGTAACTCAGTGGTAGAGTTCAAACCCCTGGGGAGTAAATGCACATTCTCTCTCTCTCTCTCTCTCTCTCTCTCTCTCTCTCTCTCTCTCTCTCTCTCTCTCTCTCTCTCACACACACACACACACATGCACACACACACACACACACACACACACACACACACCAGGACAGCAGCAGCAACAGAACCAAGTAGAAAATGAATGTGAACTTGTTCTCCTAGGACAGTCATGCCCTAAAAGACATCAAAGCATTCATTCATCATGATGGTGGGTGATCATGAGTTAACTTAGGGCCCACCTCTGCAATTGCTCATATTCTATTCCTGCAACACACTTTTTCATATGTAGAATATCTTTTCTAGTTACTTTTATTTTTTCACTATTTTCCTCATGATTTTTATTGTCAGCCATTTATAATTCACTGTTTTTTATTTCATCTTCACCTCATTCTTGGTACTGGAAATATAAATTCTGTAAAGACTTTTAGAGGATTCTCATTTGTTTCATGTGTTTTTGTGCAAATTTGACTGCAAAACCACATTGTCACAAAGTTGACTTTGGATGTGAGCATTGTGTGAGTAGGCGAAAACACTGAATTTCCTCCATAAGTGAAGGCTGAACTTGTGTTACATCTGAGTTTGTGAATAGCTTCTGAACATTTTTGCAGCCCTTTCTTTCACTGACTGCATCTGTGATGGTGACCCATTGTGAATTTCTACCAATCTCATCAAAAGACTTGAGTTGTCCATCTCAGTACTTCAGATGATCACAATTACAAACCTGAGAACTCAGAATTACCAACGGTAGTGATATATATTTATACATTTTGATTTTTGGTCTATTTATAAATATGGTTCATCTGCTTATAATTGCTATTTCCATGCCACTATTGTCTGTAGACCTGAGTATTTATACTTGTAAAAAAATGCGTGTTATCATTGTCTCTGTTATTGTGTAAAATGACTTACAAAGTATTCTTCTGTCACTTTTTGAATCCAAAATAAAGCCCCTTTAAAAATGTAAACAAACAGGTTTTTAAAAAAGTTTTTTTCAATTGTTTTTCAAAATTACATTGTTGTGTTTTCATTTGTCAGGATTTTAGACATTAGAGATTTTGATCTTTTTCAATTTTTACATTCAAAATTATGGCAATATTTCAGGGTTTTGTCCCAAACCCACTTGGAATTTGTCAATTTAGGTTTGCATTTATGGCTGGGACAGTGTTACTTGCCTGTAATTCCAGCAATTTGGGAGGCTGGGTCAGGAGGATCAAGGTCAGTATGGGAAACGAAGTGAAACCTGGTCTCAAAATTTGAAACTAAAAAGTCTGGTACTGTTGCTCAGTAAAGCAACAGTAAAGCACCTTTGGGTTCAATCCCTGAACCATAAAGAATTTTTTTTTCATGTATTTGCTTATAGGTTTACTGAAAAGAAACTTGCTATAGAATGTTTTATTTTCTTATTTATTAAGATGAGATTTTGATCATCAACTGATGGTTCTTCTTTGTTTTTCTTATCCTGTATCTAGGATTTTATTCATTGTGTTTTACCCATAGAAAGAAGAAATGGAGTAAACAGAGCAGACTCAATTACAACTCAATCCAGCTCTTAAAACTTCTAGAATATTTATACAATAAAGTATAACCCTGAAGATTTTCTTCCTTAGAGTATATTTATTAACTAGCTATTCTGTGGCTGCCTTTATAATAATACTTTCCACCCATGGCAGTCTTTAAGACTAACATCCAAAATTTTTCAGTCATATTTCTCCTTTAAACCAATGAAATGTTGAGCATGTTGGTTCACACCTGCAATCCCAGCCACTCGGGAGACTAAGGCTGGAGGATCAGAAGTTCAAGGTCAGTCTGGGCAACTTAGCAACACCCTGTCTCAAAACAAAACAAAAAATTAAAAGAGTTGGGGTGCACCTCAGCTGGAGTGCCATTGGATTCAATCAAAAAGAGAGGGATGGAGGGAGAGGGAGAAGGAGATAGAGAGAAAGAGAGAGAGAAGGAAAATAAATATTTTTTAAATTTCAATTTATAGAGCACTCTATCTGAATTCTACATATTTTCTTTCCTTTTAACATGTAACTATAAAAGTAACCAAAGAGTGTCCCATGCTTCATACAAAAAAATGTCCCATGCTCCACACAAAAGAATGTCTCAGAATCAAACTACTAAATGATATATATATATATATATATATATATATATATAATTATATATATATAATTATATATATATAATTATATATATATATATAATTTTTCAAAAAAGCATTATTCAAATATTAGGCAATCTGAAAAATCCTTTGCAATAATATTAAGACACACAAAATTACTATTTTTTCACAAAAAATTAATACTGGAATGAAACAGTAGAATAATAAAATAACATCACTGAAAATAAATAAATTGGCTATCAAAATTCCAAATTTTTAATCCTCCTACTCTAAGGATCCCTATACAAGACAGATTTTTTCAGGTTTGTTTTACTGAACCTTTAAGAAATATGTCGCCAGAATTGTATGCAAGATTTTTCACAGTGTAGAAAGAAGACATTTCTTCCTGTCATTTTTAATACCCTTATTGAAGTGCCAATGACATATGATAAACTACGCAAAGTTAAATCATGAATGCAGTAAATTTTGACATTTGTTTATAGCCATGAAGCTATCACCGTAATCAAGATAATGAGGAAATCCATCACTCTAAAAGTTTCCTTTGCCATATTGGGATTCCTCTTTGCACCTCTTTCCTGACCCCTCTTGCCTCCTTTGATCTGCTTTCTGTCAATGTAGATTGTTTCTCATTTCATACGATTTTAAATAAATAGAAAAATAAATAGAATTATGCAATGTATACTCATCATTGGGTCTAACTTCTTTAATTCTGAGTAATTATTTTTATATTCATTGTTTTCATGTTCTATATTAAGGGCTAATAAACATTATCATAAACATTATCGCTGAAATATTCCATTATGAGGATGGACCAAAATTTGGCTTAGTTTTTTTTTAAGTATATTTATAAATTGATGAATTTTTTCTTGTTTTAATTTGGGACTTTTAAAAATAAAGTATTTGAGAATATTCATGTGTAAGCCTTTGTATATGGCAGGCAATCATTTCTAAACTCTGGAAAAGTAATGGGTGGGTATTATGTCAGAAGTCTATTTAATTTTTTAAGAAATATCTATATTACGTGTTCAAAGTAGTTGTAACATCTTACATTCCCATTGGCAGTTCTTTAAAATTTTCAGTTCCCTGATACTTGACAGTACTTGGGATAGTCATATTTTTAGGTTTTACCTTGAATAAAGTCCTTTTTATGTGTTTGCACTTTTAATGAGTGTGCTTTGATGTCCCATTTAAGAATTATATGCTTTAACCTAGGTTATAGATATTTTCTCCTACTTTCTGTAGTTTGGAATAATTCTGGGTTTATATTGAAGCATGTAATCCATTTTGATATAATGTCTGTATATTGTGCAAAGTATGGACTCAAGTTTTTCACTTGTTTTGCCCATGGGTATCCTACTGTCCCAGTACCATGAGCTGTTCATTATGCTTATACCACTGAACTATCTTTGCACCTTGGTCGAAAATGAACTCATGGATTGTTCTATTTCTGGACTCTCCTTCTGTACTTGGATCAGTTAGGCTATCTTTCAGGCAAAACTGTTTTATTTAGAGTGTCTCTATGCTATGTCCTTTAGTTAGGCAGTTTCAATCCTCCAACTGCATTATTTTGTTAATGTTTTCGCTTTTCCTTATGATCTGTAGAATGACTTTAAAATTTAAAAAGAAATCTTATAAGATTTCAATAGGAATTAGATTGAATTTATGTAGTTGATAGCTAACAATAAAAAAGTATTCTAAGCAATGGACATTCTATATTTCTTAATTTTCTTAAGTCTTAATGGACATTCTGTATTTCTTAATTTTCTTAAGTCTTCTTCAATTTATTTCAACAAAGTTTAATTGTTTTGAGTATGTAAATTTCACAAATTTTGTGAAAAATCATCCCTAAATATTTTATATTATGATGTTATTTAAAATAATACTTTAAATTTTCTGATTGTTCTATGTTAGTATAAATAGATAAAATGGATATTGATATAAATTATACACCCTGAGTTCTTGATAAGCCAATTTGTCAACTCTAGTACATTTCTTGTGGATTTATATGCATTTGCTACACAAATAATTATATTAACTGGTAATAAAGACATTAATATTTCCTCCTTTGATATGGAGCTCTCTTTTGTTACTGCTTCTTTATTCAAGTGGCAAGAACCTTCAGGGAATGCTAAAAAGAAATGATGAGAGCAAAATTTGTCTCCCTTGACCCAAGAGGAAAGCTTCAGTCCTTCACCCTGTTGCTGGTTGTAGGGATTTTGTGCATGCCTGAACACAGATTGAGGAAAGTGCCATCTACTTTGATTTGCCGAAAGATTTTATTAGGTGCTGGGCGCAGTGGTGCACACCTATCTTAGCTGCTGGGAAGACTGAGAAAGATTGTTGAGTTCAAAGCCAGCCTTAGCAATTTAACAAGGCCTTTAAGCAACTCAGTAAGACCCTATCTCTGAATAAAATACAAAAAAAGGGCAGGGAATGGGACTCTGTCTTAAGTGTCCTTGGGTTCAATCCCTGGAGATAGATAGATAGATAGATAGATAGATAGATAGATATTAGGAATAGGTCATATTGTTGCTTATTTTTTCTGAGTCCATTGAAAAACTGCTATCACTTTGAGTTTGTTAACGTAGTGAAGTACATTTGTGTATATCTGAAGTTAAAAAATTCTTGAACACCTGGTATTTACCACATTTTGGTCATGCTATTGTTGCTCTTTATATTTGTTTTTTTATATTAATGAATTTAATAAGTCAATTAGTATTAATTAAGAAAAAAATGTAAGACAGAATATTTGTGTGAGGTCATATTCAAACTTTCTCCCCAGAAAAAGAAAAACACTTAATTGCTGAAAATTCTTTAAAACGTGACCATTTACAATTTCTGGAAAGAGCATATGGACAAACATTTTCAAACAGAATTCAATGCTGTGACACCTAACAGCATATATAAGAATGTCCACAGAGATTTTACTTATTATATTAAGGTTCTGTAATTATCATCTTTCAAAATTTGAATGTAAAATATGTGGTGGCATATTCATATAGTGAAATTATATATAGCACTGACTTTTCATTATTTTTGCATGTAATACTAAGGCTGGATGTCAATGACATGATGTTGAGTGATAGAATTCAGACATCAAAGACTTACTATCCAAACCTTCCATTTACATATAGTTAAGAAACTGGCAAAATCAAACTATGATGAGGTCAAAACAGGGATTACTGGCCAGATATGGAAGTGAAGGGGGAATCTGGAATGCTAGAAACTCTCTATTCAGATCTGGGTTGTGGCTAAGAGGATGTGGGAAAAAAATGGAAACTTTCACTTAAAATATATGAACTTTAGGGTATGTCATATGTAAGCAATGTATGTGTGTGTGCATCTTACACAGAGATGGTTGAACTTACAAATTTAAATCTATTATAAAATATGGGCAGAAAATACATTTTACTGTGAATAAGTTCTTCAAACTCCGGTTGGTATAACTTCAAGAAACATCCCTTATTATCCATCTTTAATAAGCCAGTAAAAAGGAATTATCAATTAGACCTTACAATATGAAAAGTTTTTTCCAGTCATGGTACAACTGGGAACAGGAAGCTATCATTTGGACCATGGTTATTCTTGACTTCCAAAATTAATTTGTCACAGTTCCAAGGCTTCCAGTTATTAAATATTGCATGCAAAAGATGTCAGTATTATGGTTGAAACTAAATTATAAAGTGTAAGAAAACTGCACCAAATGAATATATTATGAAGTGTCATCATTTATTCTCACAAATAATGGCATGTTTAGGATGAATAAAACAAAAATGACATGGAGAAATTTCACTGTCACCATGTGAGGGTAGATGAGCATGAGACAGTATTAGAAAGAACTACATAATTTGCATGTTTGTGAATAAAATTATCAGTGATTTAAAGCTGCAGATTTTATTGGGATCATAATAGATTTGTTTTGCGTATATATTTCTCCTAGCAATATGTTACATTTCAGATAAGTTTTCTACTTAGGAATGTGAGATATAGTGTAATTATTGAAAGAATAGCAAAAGTGTAAATACACCTTGAATCTTTATCTTGCTTTATTTTATAGTTTATTTTATTATTACCTTTTTGGTTATATTTTGTTTGCAGATACTTTTCTCTCATTGAGGAAGCTTATAAAATAGAGTTATAGCTCTCTACTTTGGATATGGTATTTACCTTTTAAAGACATAGTGTTGGTCATATCAAGAAAAAAAAATCAACAAATCTTGTTTAAAACAGTCAAAAGAGAGCCCTATAGACCTCCAAAAATTAATCAAAATTCTGCATGCTTATAAGGACAGAGAGTTGAAAGAAAAGTACAAAACAGAATTATTTTCCTGGGAGTAAGTCTTGATAGCATCAAGTACCATAAGCAAGTACCTCTTAGAAGTACCTCTAAGAAAAGGTGCTTCTAAGAAAGATATGATCTCATCACATAGGTAGAAAGAGAGGGAGTTCAACTTTAAACTGTATTTGTATTATTCTGAAGTTTGGCCTTTTTAAATATATCAAATTGCATGCCTCACTATGAAATTGAGTCCAACAGGATAATTTAGAGGTACCTCATCAAGTACCTCTTTCTTAGAAAAAAAAGAGGGATTAGCAATCTTGGGAACTGAAGGGGAGAATAATAATGTTGTTTGGAAGGTCGGGTAAAGTCAGATACACTAGCTTTGCAGAAAAAAAAAAGGCAAGGACTTACGGATGTCTGTCATGGCAGCAGATCCAAGACTTGAGGGAGAGACTTATTTGCAGCATCTGGGGATGAGGCATCTACACAAACACTGGGTTTTCAAGATTTTAATGGGTCGAGCAGTAAATTGATATACCATTGAAAATGTCACCATTTTCAATGCATTTTCTGTGGTTAAAATGATAAATGACTCCTAGGGGTCAGGTCAACACTGAATTTCTAAGAAAAAATTAATTGGGGCAACCATTAAGAGTAAACACCACAGAGTCAAGGGCCTCATCTGTTCGTTAGATACGTAGTCCTAACCAGGAAAAAGGCATCCTTGATGTGCCCCAAGTTCAATTATTCACTGATTGAGGTGAAAATGATACAGCTATATTGAGATATTCACACTGGCTCTTACATTGCATAAAAATATCTTTATCAATCTAGACACTCAGATTTTCATATTTGAAATTATATTGGCATGTCATAACTTTAGATTACATTGCTCACAGAAACAGAAATATCCATAAGGGGAGTCTTCATTTTATAAAATAATTAAATAATGAAAAAAAATAGAATCAAGGCTAAGAAATTTCCATTTTAGGTCATAAAATCATAAGTCTTAAAGTATGCTTTTTCCCACAAATAATACTCAAGGAAGAGAAAAAATAGGTAAGGAGACCAATATTTATTGTAGAGTTTTCATGAGCAATATACCTCAATATGATATTATTTCATTTGTTTCTTTCACAAGCCACAATACTTATTACTGTCATTTTACATATGTATATCCTGAAAAAGATATTATCTCATCACATAGGTAGAAAGAGATGCAGTTCAATTTGAAACTGTATTTGTAATATTCTGAAATTTGACCTTTTAAAAATATACCAGGATGCATGCCTAACTATGAAATTGACTCTAACAGGATAATTTTGCCATTTATATCATTCCGATCACAAGGCATATGAAAATAACATTCCAATATGCCTCTAAATAATCAAACACAGGGTACAGTCCTATATTTAGTTAATGTGTTTATGCATCTTTAATTTAGTGCTAATAGTTTCCTTACTACTCAATTCTTTGCTTGGTTTCTTATTAGTGGTTTTAAATACACTCCAATTTCCTTTGATTAAGTATTAAGCTCTTTTATAGTAATACTGTAGGCAATTTATTAATGTTTTATACAGCACAGGAAATATATTTTTAATTATGTTCACTTAATACATTGCAGTTTCCCCTTTTCAGTATTCTTTCTCTTCTCATTTGTGTTATGGGGAGGGCTTTCCCTTAATATTTTTATAGAGGATGTATAATGAGCTTTTCATGCATTGGCATAGGGAGTTTTATGAATAAGAAGAATTATTACTATTAGGTACATATTTCTTTATCTTCTTATTGAATCCATTACTAGATAGATAGATAGATAGACAGACAGATAGACACAAACTTATGTGGCACAATCTTGTTGACCACAAAAATTACAAGTCAAGCAGGTTTATTTTAACCATCAGATTCATTATTCTTTCAAATATCTTATTTGGATAACTTCCATTAGGAAAACTAAAGGGATTGTCTAAAATTCACATTTTTAGCCCCTATCCTAGACTTAGTGAATTAGAATTGGTGAAAGTTGGCACAAGTGTGTCTTTTAAAAGAGATGTAAGGGATAATATGAACACAAAGTTCAGAGCAAATGACCAGATGAAAGTGCCTAGAAGAGAGGTATCAACTTTCTCTGAAGTCTCCCTGCTTGCTTTGCAGAGGTACACTGTCATGAGACAAGTGGTCATGTTGGAGAAGCCACCATTGCAAGGAACTAACTGCAGGAGGTGAGAAAAAACTGAAATCCTTAGTTCTGCAGTCACCGGTATTGAATTCTACCAAAACTCAATAGGGCTTGGTAATGGTTCCTCCCCCAGTCAAGCATCTGAACAAGCCACAGCTCTAGCTGACACCTGAGTCACAACCTAGCAACATCATAAAACAGAAGTCTCAATTAAACTGTGCAGAGCCTTTAACCTGCATAAAACATTTGTCATCAGATAATAAACATGAATTGTTTCAAGCAACTAAGTTTCTCATTACTTTTTAATGCAAAGACAGAAAACGAATAGAAACTTGTATCACTTGCCAAATCTTATAACATTTAATGTAACTTTACAGTAAGGTAGAGGTATTCTCATTTCCACTTCACCATTGAGGAAATGAGAATTATACTCATTTGCTCATAGAAGCAAATATTACTTCTATGGTCACAAAACAAATAAGTAGCAAAAATAATATTTGATCCACAAGTTCCTGAGTCCAGAACCCATTCTCTTATAAGACACTTAAGAGACCAACAGATTAATATCACAAGAGACATCAGTGGGTAAAGATTTCCCACAATCATTATGTGTACTCTTCCTAACAATCCTCACAATTTATACTTGCACATCAACAAACCAAAGAGGTTAAGCAGATAGAGGTTTAAATTAGAACTAATACAGATGATAACAGTGAGAAACTAACATCTTCATCAACCTTCTGGGTAGTTCAAAAACCACAAGTGACTCTTATAATATGAGATGAGGTCAAAAGAGCCTAGAAATAAACCAAACCAAACATTCACACGATGCAGAGAATCTATTGCACGCAGGCAAAATCATTGCTGCTACTGAGCTTTAGTAGTCTTCTGAGCCAGTGAACGAGTTCCCAGAAGATCAACTTCTCTATGGCCCATAGATGGAGAATTACTTGCTCCTAGCATCCCACCACCATTACAGATTGAAAAGTGCTAGACTAGATGTCATAGGCTAAGAACTCATTTTGGAAATTCTTGCATGAGACTAAGGACTTGTACATTATAGACTTCTTGGGCCCCTGGGGCTCAGAACCACCCCTCCCCTGAAAACACAGGCACAATAGGCACTCTAAAGTAGGGGTTAACAGACTCTGATCTACATTTCAAATCCTACCACCATCTGTTTTTGTATGACTCATGAGCTACATAAAAAATATATATATTTAAATAGTTTTTGAAAATCAAGGAAAGAGCATTATTTCATGACTCATGAAAATTATATTCAATTTTCATTTGAGTCTACAATAAAAGTTTTATTGAATTACACAAATGCCATTTGTTTAGCCTTCATGACTGCTTTTACTATTTTTTTATTATTATTATTATTATTATTATTATTATTATTATTATTATTATTAGTTTGTATTGAGCAGTTGTTAGAAGCCTGACAGCCCACAAAACTGAAAAGATTTACCTGTGGTTCTACCAAGGAAAAGCTTACTGACTCCTTTACTAGAAACCCCTATTCAAAAATTGGAGCAAGATCATATTTCTAGACTTCGTTTTCATTGGCTTAGGAACTGGAAAGGATTTAGTTAAGAGGCTAAAATCCTTTTTATTTCTAACTCAGAGGAAGCATGAAAGAATGCTAAACACACTAATTTTGAATTAAACATGTGTCAAAATATACAATTTCAAAGTATTTAGGACACTCTCCTTCTAAAACACGCACACACACACGCAAACACACATTCCTAAACAACAAAGTAAAACCTGTACTAATTATGAGTTTAATTCAAAATAAGTGAATATAAATTTCACTGAGTTCAAGTGAAGAGTAAATTTAATGACTTTTTATACTTTTATGGCCAATGTCCTAAACTGGAGGAAATTATTCCTAATACCTATTACACTAATTTTGGGCAAAAAAATTTCAATACTTTGCAAGAATGTTTATTTATATTCCTCCAACAGTTTTGAAGAAATGCAGATTTTTCAAATTTGGGAGAACTATAGAATCATACTAATGTTTAGATAGCTATATCTTTTCATTATTAGAGGTATTTAGAAAAAGTCATTTGTGTTCAAATATTCCTCAAGGTAGTTTATGCGAGCTAGTGAGAGACTGCTCATAAAAATCATTAGCATTTATAAGTGTGTATTTATGTTTATTTATCTATCTATCCTGTACCAATATCTCTATCTAAAAGTCAGCCAAAATGCAACCAAAACTTACAATATTCAGAGGACACTGATAATTTTCTATACAAGAGAACAAAATTTCTTGCACATTAATATAGTTCTTTGATTATATATAATTTTCTAAAGTCACACTTTTGTACATTTTTCAAATTATTCTTGATCTCAATTATTTAAATTTATTGTCTATCATGTTTTTGTTATTTCCAACCCATTCAAACAACATTGACTATTAAAAATGTATTTATTTATTTATTTTATTTTATTTTTTTAATTTTTTATTGTGGGTTGTTCAAAACATTACAAATTTCTTGACATATCATATTCCACACTTTGATTCAAGTGGGTTATGAACTCCCACCTTCACCCCATACACAGATTGCAGATTCACATCAGTTACACATCCATTGATTTACAAATTGCCATACTAGTGTCTGTTGTGCTCCGCTGCCTTTCCCATCATCCACCCTCCCCCCTCCCCACCTCTCCCCTCCCCTCCCCTCCTCTCTCTCTACCCCCTCCACTGTATAACCCTGAGGGTCTCCTTCCATTACCGTGCAATTTCCCTTCTCTCTCCCTTTCCCTCCCACCTCTCATCCCTGTTAAATGTTAATCTTCTTCTCCTGTTCTTCGTCCCTACTCTGTTCTTAGTTACTTTCCTTATATCAAAGAAGACATTTGGCATTTGTTTTTTAGGGATTGGCTAGCTTCACTTAGCATAATCTGCTCTAATGCCATCCATTTCCCTGTAAATTCTATGATTTTGTCATTTTTTAATGCACAGTAATACTCCATTGTGTATAAATGCCACATTTTTTTATCCATTCGTCTATTGAAGGGCATCTAGATTGGTTCCACAGTCTTGCTATTGTGAACTGTGCTGCTATGAACATCGATGTAGCAGTGTCCCTGTAGCATGCTCTTTTTAGGTCTTTAGGGAATAGACCCAGAAGGGGAATAGCTGGGTCAAATGGTGGCTCCATTCCCAGCTTTCCAAGAAATCTCCATACTGCTTTCCAAATTGGCTGCACCAATCTGCAGTCCCACCAGCAATGTACAAGTGTACCCTTTTCCCCACATCCTCGCCAGCACTTGTTGTTGTTTGACTTCCTAATGGCTGCCAATCTTACTGGAGTGAGATGGTATCTTAGGGTGGTTTTGATTTGCATTTCTCTGACAGCTAGAGATGGTGAGCATTTTTTCATGTACTTGTTGATTGACTGTATGTCCTCCTCTGAGAAGTGTCTGTTCAGGTCCTTGGCCCATTTGTTGATTGGGTTGTTTGTTCTCTTATTGTCTAATTTTTTGAGTTCTTTGTATACTCTGGATATTAGGGCTCTATCTGAAGTGTGAGGAGTAAAGATTTGTTCCCAGGATGTAGGCTCCCTATTTACCTCTCTTATTGTTTCTTTTGCTGAGAAAAAACTTTTTAGTTTGAGTAAGTCCCATTTGTTGATTCTAGTTACTAACTTTTGTGCTATGGGTGTCCTATTGAGGAATTTGGAGCCCGACCCCACCGAATGCAGATCGTAGCCAACTTTTTCTTCTATCAGACGGCACGTCTCTGATTTGATATCAAGCTCCTTGATCCATTTTGAATTAACTTTTGTGCATGGCGAGAGAAAGGGATTCAGTTTCATTTTGTTGCATATGGATTTCCAGTTTTCCCAGCACCATTTGTTGAAGATGCTATCCTTCCTCCATTGCATGCTTTTAGCCCCTTTATCAAATATAAGATAGTTGTAGTTTTGTGGATTGGTTTCTGTGTCCTCTATTCTGTACCATTGGTCCACACGCCTGTTTTGGTACCAGTACCATGCTGTTTTTGTTACTATTGCTCTGTAGTATAGTTTGAAGTCTGGTATTGCTATACCGCCTGATTCACACTTCCTGCTTAGCATTGTTTTTGCTATTCTGGGTCTTTTATTTTTCCATATGAATTTCATGATTGCTTTCTCTATTTCTACAAGAAATGCCGTTGGGATTTTGATTGGCATTGCATTAAACCTATAGAGAACTTTTGGTAATATCGCCATTTTGATGATGTTAGTTCTGCCTATCCATGAACAGGGTATATTTTTCCATCTTCTGAGATCTTCTTCTATTTCTCTCTTTAGGGTTCTGTAGTTTTCATTGTATAAGTCTTTCACCTCTTTTGTTAGGTTGATTCCCAAGTATTTTATTTTTTTTGAAGATATTGTGAATGGAGTGGTTGTCCTCATTTCCATTTCAGAGGATTTGTCGCTGATATACAGGAATGCCTTTGATTTATGCGTGTTGATTTTAAATCCTGCCACTTTGCTGAATTCATTTATTAGCTCTAATAGTTTCTTTGTAGAGCCTTTTGGGTCTGCTAGATATAGAATCATATCATCTGCAAATAGTGATAATTTAATTTCTTCTTTTCCTATTTTTATGCCTTTAATTTCTTTCGTCTGTCTAATTGCTCTGGCCAGTGTTTCGAGAACTATGTTGAAGAGAAGTGGAGAGAGAGGGCATCCCTGTCTTGTTCCAGATTTTAGAGGGAATGCCTTCAGTTTTTCTCCATTCAGAATGATGCTAGCCTGAGGCTTAGCATAGATTGCTTTTACAATATTGAGGTATGTTCCTGTTATCCCTAGTTTTTCTAGAGTTTTGAACATAAAGGGATGCTGTACTTTGTCGAATGCTTTTTCCGCATCTATCGAGATGATCATATGGTTCTTATTTTTAAGTCTATTGATGTGGTGAATAACATTTATTGATTTCCGTATATTGAACCAGCCTTGCATCCCAGGGATGAATCCTACTTGATCATGGTGTACAATTTTTTTGATATGTTTTTGTATCCGATTCGCCAGAATTTTATTGAGGATTTTTGCATCTAGGTTCATTAGAGATATTGGTCTGTAGTTTTATTTCTTTGAAGTGTCTTTGTCTGGTTTAGGTATCAGGGTGATGTTGGCCTCATAGAATGAATTTGGAAGTTCTCCCTCCTTTTCTATTTCCTGAAGTAGCTTGAAAAGTATTGGTATTAGTTCTTCTTTAAAGATTTTGTAAAATTCTGCTGTAAACCCATCCGGACCTGGGCTTTTCTTAGTTGGTAGTCTTTATGGTTTCTTCTATATCCTCAATTGATATTGGTCTGTTTAGGTTTTCTATATCCTCCTGACTCAATCTGGGCAGATCATATGACTTAAGAAATTTATCTATGCCTTCACTATCTTCTAATTTATTGGAGTATAAGGATTCAAAATAGTTTTTGATTATCTTCTGTATTTCTGAAGTGTCTGTTGTGATATTGCCTTTTTCATCCCGTATGCTAGTAATTTGAGTTCTCTCTCTTCTTCTCTTCGCTAGCATCGCTAAGGGTCTGTCGATTTTGTTTATTTTTTCAAAGAACCAACTTTTAGTTTTGTCAATTTTTTCAATTGTTTCTTTTGTTTCGATTTCATTAATTTCAGCTCTGATTTTCATTATTTCTTGCCTTCTACTTCTTTTGCTGTTGTTTTGCTCTTCTTTTTCAAGGATTTTGAGATGAAGTATGAGATCATTTATTTGTTGGTTTTTTCTTTTTTTAAGGAATGAACTCCAAGCAATGAATTTTCCTCTTAGAACTGCTTTCAATGTGTCCCATAGATTCCGATATGTTGTGTCTGTGTTTTCATTTATCTCTAAGAATTTTTTAATTTCCTCCTTGATGTCTTCTATAACCCATTGATCATTCAGTAACCTATTGTTCATTCTCCAATTGATGTATGCTTTTTCCTTCCTTCTTTTATCGTTGATTTTCAGTTTCATTCCATTATGATCAGATAAGATGCATGGTATTATCTCTACTCCTTTATATTGTCTAAGAGTTGCCCTGTGACATAATATATGATCTATTTTTGAGAAGGATCCATGTGCTGCTGAGAAAAAAGTGTAACTGCTTGATGTTGGGTGGTATACTCTATATATGTCAATTAAGTCTAGGTTATTAATAGTGTTATTGAGTTCTATAGTTTCCTTATTCAACTTTTGTTTGGAAGATCTGTCCAGTGGCGAGAGAGGTGTGTTGAAGTCTCCCATGATTATGGTGTGGTGGTCTATTAGACTCTTGAACTTGAGAAGAGTTTGTTTGACGAACATAGCTGCACCATTGTTTGGGGCATAAATATTTATGATTGTTATGTCTTGTTGGTGTATGGTTCCCTTAAGCAGTATGTAGTGTCCCTCTTTATCCCTTTTGATTAACTTTGGCTTGAAATCTATTTTATTTGATATGAGTATGGACACGCCTGCTTGTTTCCGAAGTCCATATGAGTGATATGATTTTTCCCAACCTTTCACCTTCAGCCTATGTATGTCTTTTCCTATCAAATGCGTCTCCTGTAGGCAGCATATTGTTGGGTCTTGTTTTGTGATCCATTCTACTAGCCTGTGTCTCTTAATTGGTGAGTTTAAGCCATTAACATTTAGGGTTATTATTGAGATATGGGTTGTTCTTCCAGCCATATTTGTTTATTTCTGTTACTAAACATTGTTTGTTTTCCTCTTTGATTATTTCCCCCCCCCTTTACTGTCCTACCTCCCACTGTTGGTTTTCATTGTTATTTTCCATTTCCTCTTCCTGTAATGCTTTGGCGAGGATGTTTTGAAGAGATGGTTTTCTAGCTGCGAATTCTTTAAACTTTTGTTTATCGTGGAAGGTTTTAATTTCATCTTCCATCCTGAAGCTTAATTTCGCTGGATACACAATTCTTGGTTGGAACCCATTTTCTTTCAGTGTTTGAAATATGTTATTCCAGGATCTTCTAGCTTTCAGAGTCTGTGTTGAAAGATCAGCTGTTATCCTGATTGGCTTACCCCTAAATGTAATCTGCTTCCTTTCTCTTGTAGCTTTTAAAATTCTCTCCTTATTCTGTATGTTGGGCATCTTCATTATAATGTGTCTAGGTGTGGATCTCTTATGATTTTGCACATTCGGCGTCCTGTAGGCTTCTAGGATTTGGGATTCTGTCTCATTCTTCAAGTCTGGGAAGTTTTCTTGTATTATTTCATTGAATAGACTGCTCATTCCTTTGGTTTGGAGCTCTGTACCTTCCTGTATCCCAATGACTCTTAAGTTTGGTCTCTTAATGTTATCCCATATTTCTTGGATGTTCTGCTCATGGTTTCTTAACAGTCTTGCTGAGCTGTCTATGTTCTTTTCCAGTTGAAATACTTTGTCTTCATTGTCTGATGTTCTATCTTCTAAGTGTTCTATCTTCTACTCTGCTGGTAGTATTCTCCATTGAGTTTTTAAGTTGGTTTATTGCTTCCTGCATTTCTAGGATTTCTGATTGCTTGTTTTTTATAACCTCTATCTCCCTGTATAGTTGATCCTTTGCTTCCTGGATTTGTTTGCGTAATTCGTTGTCGAAGTGATCTTTCATTGTCTGATTTTGCTGTTTAATGTCTTCCTTGATACTCCAGATCATCTGAAGCATGTATATCCTGAATTCTTTATCTGACATTCCATCTGCTGCAGCTGTTACCTCTTCTAAAGTTGCGTTGACCTGCATTGTTTGTGGTCCTTTCTTTCCTTGTCTTTTCATACTGCTTGCGTATCTTTCCTGCAGGTGCGGGCGGCGGCTCTGCTCTCTCCTTATTCCAATTGGGGTGTCGTGGCTACCACGCCAGCAGGTCACTGGGCCTGTTCTGGGAGCTGGTGGCAGCTCTGTTCTGCCCCTACTCCAATTGGGGTGACGAGTGTACCACGCCGGCAGGCCACCGGGCCTGATCCGCCGGTCGGTTGCAGGTTTGCCTACCCTGCAGGCGCGGGCGGCAGCTCTACTCTGCCCCTACTCCAAATGGGGTGACGTGTCTGTCGTACCAGCAGGCCACTGGGCCTGTCCCGCTGGTGGGTCGCAGATCTGCCCACCTTTCGGGCACGGGTGGAGGCTCTGCTCTGCCCCTACTCCAATTGGGGTGTCGTGACTACCCCGCCTGCAGGACGCTGGGCCTGTTCCTGGCAAGGGAGGCGACTCTGCTCTGTCACTACTCCAATTAGGGTGGTGTTTGTACCACGCCGGCAGGCTCCTGGGCCTGATCCGCCAGTCTGTTGTAGGTCTGCCTACCTTGAAGGCGCGGGCGGCGGATCTGCCCTGCCCCTCCTACCACGCCTGCGGACCCCTGGGCCTGATCTGCATGTTGATCACTGGTCTGCTCACCCTGCGGGCACGGGTGGCGGTTCCGCTCCGCCCCCACTCCAATTGGGGTCACGTGACCACCACACTGGCAGGGCCTGATCCGGGCGTGGGAGAAGGATCTGCTCTGCCCCTACTCGAGTTGGGATGATGTGTGTACCACACTGGCAGGCCACTGGGCCTGACCCGCCAGGCTGTCACAGGTCTGTTTACCTTGCAAGCGCGAAGGGCGGCTCTGCCCTGCCCCTCCTACCACGCCCATGTACTACTGGGTCGTGGGTCTGCCCACCTGGCGGGTGTGGGTGGCGGCTCCGCTCCGCCCCCTCTCCAATTGGGGTCACGCGGTCACCACGCTGGCGAGCCGCTGGGCCTGCTCCGGGGGCTGGCGGCGGCCCGGCTCCTTCCCTCTGGCTCGAGGACAAATTGAGGAGACTCGGGTGACTGAGCCTCACCCCCCTTACCAGGAGACCAACTGCTTATGTCACCGCTGGTATTGATGAAGATCTCTCCTCCACCGCTTTCTGCTGACATCAGATCTCTGCCATGTTGGTATCCTATGCGAATGGCAGCATTTCGTTCCCCTTGCCGGGCAACCCAAGCAAAGGGTGAGTCCTGACCGGCCCTCAGCAGGACCCGGACCGAGACGCAGTTTCCGCGGGCTCCTAGCCCCGGTCCAGGGAAGTTCCGGGAGCCGGAACTCGGCCGCTCCGTGCTCGGTGTAAGCTCCTATAAGTGTAAGCTCCAAGAAGCAGTCCCCGCGGGCTCAGTTCCGGGAGCCGGAATTCGGCTTCTTAGTGCTTGGTGTTTGCTCTGATAGTAGCAGGGTCCAAGAAGCAGCCTCCGCAGGCTCCGCAGCCCTGAGCCAGGGCGGTTCCGGGACGGTTCCGGGAGCCGGAACTCGGCCGCCCCGCGCTCGGTGTTCACTCCGATAAGATCAGATTTTAAGAAGCACCCAGGCGCTGAACCCTAGCAATCTGTCTGCAAGCCGCAGGCGAATTGCAGCCTGAAATTACCTGTTCTATGGCTGAATGAGCTGCGGTCAGTCAAAAACAGGTGTGGTGACGTCAGTTTACCAACATGGTGGCTGCTGGCCTCCTCTGTGGTCTGACCGGTGTGGAGAACCGAGATGGACCGCTTCCATCCCCCGTCTCTAACCCAGAATTCAGCCCTGAGTGTGGTGCTTGCGCAGCTGGCAGAAACTGCAGCACTGTAACCCTGCGTCTCTATCCCAGCGCGCGTTGCAGACTCTAGCCGCGGGGCGATTTGCTGAATAAGCAGTTTTACCCTCCGTGCGACAAACCTCTCGCGTTTGAGTCCCCGTAGCCGATCCTCGTGCGATGGAAATCCTTCCTCCAGGTTCCGGCGCACCCCACTATTGCTGGAAATTCCTAACAAGATATCCTTTAGCCGTCCTGACTTGTCATACTCCCACACAGTGAAGCAGCACACGGGGGTAATGCACTCCCCTCGCCGCCATCTTCCTTCCCCCCCTTAAAAATGTATTTAAACAACTCTATAATTACAGAAAAGTTGATCCTAAAGCAACGACTTAAAAGCATGTCTTTAAAGTGTTTATTCATATTGAGAGGAAATTTTAAAATGTACTGGAGGAAAGAATTGTTGAAGATGTTTTCATAACTTCAATTATATGCTTTAAAATGTATAAATAGAGGATGACTGTTAAAGTGGATATCCAAGGTAAAATGAATGTCTTATGACCCTGTGAAAAGAAGGAACTTGCTTTATCTTTCAGGCAAATCCCTCCTGTGATCTAATGATTTCTGAAAGTCATAGGATTCATTTATAAAGAGATAAGTCATCAGGAGATGATCTTGTTGTAGGAATTTTTTGAGAGTTTGCCAAGGTAATTCTACAGTAAAATAGTAATGAGTTTAATCCTGGTGCTTGCTGACGACTGGGAGAAGATCAGAAAATGAAGGAAAGTTCCAGCATCATCAAAACTCTGTGGAAACATGATTTGAATTGCCAGCTCTTGCTTCTATATAAGGGCAAAACCAAATGGTGCAAATTAAAATCTATGGTGCACTTATTATGATCTCTTGGGAAATGGTTGAAATCTCAGCCTCATTTTTTGGATGGCTTATTTCCCTTTGTCATAGAGATCCATGTTCTTCTGGAAAAGGTAAGTCTCACAGGATGACAGTAATTTACATAAAATCCTAATGAACTAACATCAGAGGATCAGAATGGCTCTGGAGTTATTTATAGATATTTTGCTGTAAAAATATTAAATCTTCTTGAGTTTGCCTTACACTTAGAGAATAATAACAAACCGATTCGATGATTTAGACTGCAAAAATTTCTATTTCTCTACAGATATGAGAATGTGGAATCGGTATTTCTGTACTTAACACTAAGAAGCCTTAGAAATACTTAAATATGCAAAATGTGTTTTTTATTTCCTAGAATTGGTTAAAGCAACTTGACATTTACCTTGTATGTATATGAATGCTGACAAGTTGAGGTGAAATGTTTTTTATTTAATAATTATTTAAAATTTAAAATATTATGGGTATTGTTTGAACCGTGTATTCATTTAAATTAGACAAATATTTTCATTAACTCGAGTATTTCAACCACAATTGCACACTTCATGTCAAATACACAATGACACTCTCTGCCAAATTCTCTTGGATTATTTTAGAGATACATTGACAATTCTAGCCTGTGACCTAACTAATTCTAACTAGTTTGCAAGGCAGCAGAATGCAGTTTTTGGATTCAATACTGTTTTCCAAAGAAAGTAAGAAAATCTGTTTTGCATTTAAGACTATGATGTAATGTCTCACATTTGCAGATTATTTAAAATGAAAAACAGGCTTTCACCACTTGGAAGTCTGTATTTTCATTGGTGTACATGACAGGAAAAACATATTTGAGGATATATATATATATATATATATATATATATATATATATATACATACACACATACACACACACACACACACACACACACATATATGTCTTTCGACTGGTGGGCCTGATCAGAGCAGGTGACATTAAATAATTAACAAGTTCTCTTTCCAAACCATACTCCATGCTTTAATTAATATCATTCCTTAAAATAAGAAGTTGTTTACCAATGCTGCCTTTGCAAGCTGATTGCTACACACAGAAAAGCCTCTGAGACATGACTATGCCCAAGGGATTGCTTTCACTTCATTGTTTATAATAACTACAAACAAAGAGCTGCAAAAGCTCATCTCGCCATGAGGCATCCTGACAATCTGCCAGTTTAGTCACCAATAATAATGAGACTGGCACCAGCAATAAGCTCAGTGCTAATCTAATGAGGGTCTATTTCATTCTTCTATTGATATTACAGCAGCTGCTAAGCACCCGATGTTTAGGACATACAAACAAGAGGTGTGTCTCCAACCAGTTGAAAGATAATTACCCCCACAATATGGCCTTGATAACACACACAAGCAGCAGTGTCTTATTTTTCTGTGAGACTTCCTAGAGATAGAATATCTTGTCAGGATTACAGAATTAATGAGGTCATCTGCCTGTGCTAAGCTTGAAAAAGACTCAATTAGTTGTTATTGTTGTTCATGAAGTTTGTTGTTGTTGTTTTGCTTTTTTCTCCCTCTAGTCATCCATGCAGATAAGAACATACATGTGATTTACGAACTTGTGTATATAAGGACCATGTGATGTCACTTCCTTCACTTAGTTCCTGGGGTGAATGCAATTATGAACAGATGGGCAAATGACATGATTCCACTGCTAATGAACTTCCCTACTGAGCAAGAGGACAGTGCATTACCCTTTTGTACTTCAGACTCTTAATTATCACTTTTTTCCAGCGTGAATATTACACATGCAAACATCTTTGAATTTAAGTCATATTGATGGAGCATTATGGACATCATTAACTGACTCTGTTCTGGTAGAGAAGAAACAAATGCTTATGAATGCTAGAGAATAAGACATCTCGTGCAGACAGAATTGTCACACTGGATTCTAAATTAATCATCCATAAAGGGAGAGATCTTAGTGAACATGCCATTAGTTGAGAAACAAATTCCAAAAAGATCCTCTAATTTTCTGGCCTTTTATATGAGATGAAGGGAAAGAGGCATTCCTAAATAAGTACCTGCTCAAGGTGGGGGAATTTTGTGTCTGCAAGAGTGCATAAGTTAGAAGCTAACTGGTACTTATTTAACTGTAGTTAAAAATCCATTACTGTTATCATGATAAATTGCTTGTGTTACATTGAAATTTTCCTTCACCAAATTTAAACTGTTTTACAATCAATGTATCAAATAGTATTTTCTCATTAAGTCAAGGGAATGTCATTTCCATAGCAGTCTTAAAAAAACTAGGGTCACATGCTCATTCTAAAAATTCACTGGATAGAAGATTCCATAAATGTAGTTCTATTCATGATCATTCCTCAAATACCTAAACAAATTAACCTTTAGGTCTACTTTAGACAATCGAAGCATAAAATCAATTTGGATACTGACCTAAATTGCCTACATTTAAAATAAAGTAGATTTCATATCTAAATCCTAAATATTTAAAACCTTGGAAATGAAATACTATACCCTTGCATCTCAGTGACATACCAAGCTAATTTTGTGTTATCAATTACCGAATATAAATATAGAGCAGCCAGCTAAATATGAACTTTATATAAACAACAAATGAATTTAAAGTAAGTGTGTCCCATGTGAAATTTGGGACATCCCTATAGAAAACTAATTGTTGTGCCAGAAATTCAAATTTAGTTGGGTGACCTGTATGTCTGACCACCTTAATCAGAATAAAGAGACTAGCTCTACCTTTTTAAATTGATATATCTAAATTTGCAGTGTTGCTATCACCTACAGTTACATGGAAACATCATTAACACTTAAATTTCAGTATTAGTCCTTTATTTTAGGACTTCAGAGGTTTCTAGATTATATTACATAACTCACATTTTTTTTCTTAACTTGAGCAAATTATTAGCAAATCCTCCAGTGGAGAGGATAAAAAATTTTGCAGCCAATACTAAAGATTGAAGGTGAAAATGGGGACCAGAAGTTCTGTTGCTACTGTCACTCACTCACTCATTGTGCATCCTTAGGTAAACCAGTGACTTCTCTGAGATCTCCCTTTCTTGTTAATAAAATGAAATAGCTTAATTTGGAAAGTTTTAAACTGTTTTGTAATCTAAAATTGTATTTTTTAAATTATAGTGACTTCTCCCATGAATGAAGAATGACTTCTTCATTCTACTTGGGCATAAAGACCAAAGAATGTAACATATACTGGTTAACTCATCTCAAATTGTTTTCATCAAAGAATAGACATGTTCTTGTATTTTTAAATGTTCTACTTATATATAATAAATATACACCATTGTGCTTATTTTCCATTTTTGTGGTAACAAAGTGCCATAAATTTTGTTGCTTAAAACAACACATAGTATCTTATCATTCTGGAAGTCAGCAATTAGAAATGGGTTTCGCTGGGCTAAAATCAAGAATTTTGAAAAACTGAGAGGAATTCCTTTTTGTTGTTTGTTTTTGTTTTTCTTTGGTTTGTCTTTTGCTTGTTTCAGTTCCTAGGGGCAAACTAGGTTCCTTGACTTGCTTTCATCTTCAAATCCAGGTGAGTGGCATCCACAGATCTCCCTCTTAACTTCAAACTCCTGACTCCCTTTCTTAAGGAACCTTGTAATTACATTACATTTATGCAGTAAGGTAATATATTAACAGAGTTTAGAAACCAAGATGTAGTTATATTGGTGGACCCTGATACTACTTATCACAGATACTTATTCACAGATTCAGTCAATTCAATAATGTTGTTTTCATTTCACTTGCAATTGTTAAACACCAAGATTTTTCTTGGACAACTGGCTTGATTTGAAGAATGACAATAGAAGAAACTGGCAAAGAAATGACATTCAATCAGGGCTAGAAGTCATGATGACACTGGGGGACACTAACTCAATCTGAAAAATGGAGTGTTGAAACAAGTACAACTAGAGAATGAACTACCTGAGATAAGCTATGAAGAATATGTAAAAGTGGGCTTGGGTGAGAGATTCCCTGAGAGAGAGCAATAAAAGCCAAGGCAAAGAGACAAGCATGTTTCTTAAAGAAAATAGTGTGTATTAAGATGCTGATATGCACACAGGTGGTGAGAGGTTGAGGGGTGAGTGACCTGTGAAATGAAACCAAAGCTCTGGACCATGGAGGACTTTATATGACATCTTAAGAAGAAGACACTGAAAATCACTGAGACAACTTAACTGGAAAATTACATGATCAAGTATACATTGAGGAAAATGAGTATTATTGTATGAGAGTGAGTCAGCCTGATTCACTAGGATTACAGTGATTCAATTATTGCTGTGAATCTCACACAAGACTGGCATTACTTTAGACAGTAGTAATGAGTATGGAAAGAAAGAGGGTTTCAGAGAAGCAGACACAATCCTATTTCAGGAGCAACTGAATATGAAGATTAAAGTCTTCACTAAGTGTTTCCTATGTTGTTTCCCTAAGTAAAGAGTCACTGTTGGCTAAAATATGAAAGGCAAAAGGAATGGACTGTGATGTAATGGTGTAAATATAACGGTTTCATTTTTACATATGTTAGAATTGGAGTGTTGGTGTAATAATACTTTTTTTAGATTATTGAATTCATGGTATCTGAGGCTCATTGTAGGGGTAAGGATTAAAAATATAGTTTTATATTTATTTAACTACAGATGGTAGAAGCCATAACAATATGTCAGATGTATCAGGAAACATATTTAAACTAAGGAGTCAAGAAGAATGAGTGGAGAACTATTATTGAGACTAATTAATTAAAGGACAGAGAGAGAGTCTACAAAGTACATTGCAAAAAAAGACTGTTGTGATGTGTAGAGAAAAAGAAATAGAAACTAAGTCATGAAAGATATAATGGGAAAGAGTTTTAGGGTCATAATCAAGTAGATAAAAGGTAATAAACCTCAAAATGGATTTATAAACTAGAGGCCATTACTGACTTTGCAAAAATAACAACTTTTTTTATAATAAGCATACAACACAGTTGATCTAAAATTAAGATATTAAATGCTCACATGCACACACACACATGCACCCATACATGCACTGTACAAAGCACATGGATTTAGCCTGTAAATTAAGTAGCTGTTTATTTTTTTTATTTTCTGACAACTTTGGCGGATACTTCCAATTTTAGCCTTGTGTTGCATTTATTAAGATGTTCAATAAACACAGATCTAACTAAGCTGGTTCCACTCTTTGTCAATTCAGGTTATGATCAATTATTTCTTTATTTCTGGAAATTATAGATCTGTTATTTGTATGAACATAAAAAATAGGATGCTTTTGTTTTTTTCAAAAATATTCATTTTAGTTGAAGATATTTTGACTTAGTCAATATATGAATATTCAATCAACATTTGATATTAAATGCTCAACATTTTGACTGAAGATTCTCTAAAGCAAAAACATGAGTATTGTCTATGGAAGAATGTTAGAGTAAAACAATGATGATGTTATACTCTCCTACTCAGAATAAAATATTTAAAATAAAATTAATCATTTTAAAATAAGCAATCTGCCCTTCAACTAAATCTAGATCTACTTTCTTTAATTCAGAAAAAATTATAATGTTGTGATTTTCCCTAAGATGCTTGCTCTTTGTGAGTGAGCATCATCACTCAGAAATATCTCTCCATACAGAGAAAACACATTCTGTATTTTTAAACCATTGGCTCAAATTTCCATAATAATATATAGTAAAAAATAGAAGGTAAAATTCTGAAAAATTTTTCAATGTACATGTGAAGTATTTATATAAGAATTACAAATCATCCTTGAGATTCAATGTGCTGTTAAATAATAGGAAATTTTCAAATTGCATGTGAAAAATTTCAAACCCCTTTCCTTAAAAAAACATTCATATAGTTACTCAAATAAATAACATTACATAACCATCTCAGTCTTCTTTTAAAAAATAACCCTCTTGGGCTGGGGTTGTGGCTCAGCGGTAGAGCACTCGTCTAGCACGTGCAAGGCCATCATTAAAGTTAATTCAACTTTTTTTTTTCATATTGTGAATTGAGCCCAGCAACGTTTAACCACTGAACCGTATCCCTAGCTCTTTTATTTATGTATGTATTTATTTATTGGGGGGGGTCTCATTAATTTTCTGAGGCTGGATTTTAACTTGTGATTCTCCTGCGTCACTCTTCTGAGTCACTGGAATTATAGGCATACACCACTGCACCAGGCTAAATCCAAATTTTGAACTCTGGATCGGCAACATAATATGTAAGTTGAGTCTCATAGTTCCTAATACAGAGATCATTTGGTGTTTATATATATAAAGTACAGAACCCACAGATATGGAAGGTCAAGTATACTTCATTTGGACAAATGCAACTTTCAATGCTTTAAAAATATACATTTAGTTTTTGTAATTTCCTATAAGATAGGCTTAATATTTTATGCATTAAGAATACAGAAACTGAGGCATGGAGGAATGAAGCAATTTGCCTAAGCTAAAATTTGTGGTCAATTTTGGAAGTTATTTGCAAGATGCTGAGGCTCTTCCTGGTTATCTTGTGTGAATGACTTTCTTAATGATTTCTTCTTACACTGTCTCTGTTAATAGATCCAGCCCACAGCTATAAACAAATCCTCTCTTACTCCAGTGCTCTTACCTCTCCATCCCTGTGGCAACTAGGCTGAAGATACACCACCATCATTACCAGTGCAATGGTGCTGGTGAGCTAGAAGGGTTCTCTTTGTTCCTCACTCCTGAAATATCATTCCTCTTGCCTGATGTCTTTTTTTTTTTAATTTCAAACTGGGGAGAACCTACATATGAGGTGGACTTTTTGTGTACGTGTGTAAACATGTGTGGGGGTAAAACAGGGAGAATTGAAATACAAATATAATCCCATGGAAACAAACTTGAGATGAATAGGTGGCACTTCTTTAGGTTTAACCTGGTTTTCCAAGGACATCAGCTTTGGTACTTGAGGTCAAGCCAAGCAAATAAACTGTTAATACTTCATTGGCATGCATATGTATCTCTCAGTCATCCTTCAATGGCATTGGGAGGCATCAGACAGGATTTGTGATGATTATACATCTTTTGAATATTAAAGACAAATATTATCTGAATATATCAAAATACCACCTGGAATTCAAAAGTATAGTTATAAATTATAAATAGCATAGCTTCCATTCAGATTGACTATCATAAATGCATTATGCTATTGACAGAAATCTTGGAGTTCACTTCATCACAGCCAATTTCTTTCCTTTTTTTTTTTTTTTGGAACATTCTCTTCCTTTAGGACATACTTCTCCAAAAATTTGCACTGCTAAAATAATTTTTATATTGAGATCAATGCTTTATCATTGATAATAGTTAATTTTAATTTACCATCTTCTGTTTAAAAAAAGAAAAAGATATAGAAAACTGGAACCCTTTGAACTTTTTGAGTCATCATCATTGCCCTTAGAAATAGCATTATGGGTTGCTGGTGCCCTTTTAGTGGCCAAATCCTCCCCAAATGACTAAGGAAAGAGTAAGAAGCCAGCATGGACTCTGTATTCTTATAAAGTATATGAACTTTTTATAATCTAAGAACCTCTGCTATCTTATCAGGATATATATATATATATATATATATATATATATATATACACACACACACATATATACGTATATACGTATATATGTACCTCCTAATGAGTGAGTGGGGGCACACTTGCTCTAATAAGCTGAAAAAGAAAAAGTACTTCAGTAGTCTTCCCTAATAAATCCTAATTCTTATTCTCTTTCCTCTTTAGAAAGTTTAATCAACAGACTCATTATCAAAAAGACTCCTTTTATCCTTTTCTCAACATCATAAAGTATATCTCCATTTTACTGTTAATGAAAATAGAAAGGATAGTCTTAAAGATAATGAAAATCTGATCCAAAATGTGTAACTATATAAATTATTTCAAAAAATGATTTGAAATAGTACTTGGCACTAATAATACTAAAAATATCCAGCACTATAATTGCTACATTTTCTATGTTAAAATATTTCACATTTTTAATTGCCCTTATTGTTTATCGATTTTATGACATCAGCAGTTTGAAACATTGAGATCGACATATTCATCTTCAGCGAATTGCAATTTATTCAGTAATAGCAGGTAAATACATGCTGCGAAAAAATAAGTACTCAACAAAGAATTCTCACACAAACACACACACACAAGCATGCATACACACAAACACACATACACACACTTTCATGGACATACACAGATAAAACCACTATGATTTAGTTTAATTTAATATTTTATATTTAGCACTTTATGCTTATAATAAAATTTATTTATTTTTGGGTTCTTAGTATAGTATGATGACAATGAAGTATGCATCTATAATCAGGATTATTAATGTGATTTATGTGTACTGTTATTCCTATGCTTTCTATATGCATGAATAACATGTTTTAACCCAAATACAAGTTTCTATTAAACTATTATCTTCAAACATTAAAGCATGAAATGATTAGGAGTGGTTTTTTCTCCATGGTAAACCCCGTATTTTATTAAATTTTGTATTATGTGAACCTATTATGTTAAATAGTTACAGAACACAAATTTTATGAAGATTTGTTCAAGTGAAAAGAAATGATACAAAATAAAATGGCTCTTCAATATTCACCAGTAAGCCTCATAATGCAACATTTATGTGCACTTTCAACATCTTCATTCAACATCTTATGAGGGACTCAGATAAACTACACTTAAGAGAGAAATTATTTTCCTTAGTAAGATAAAAGGCTAAAAATCTCATTGATTCCTTCCTTCGTACAGCAGATATTTGTTGGCAACAATTTTTATTATTCTGAGAGATGTTTTGTTGTTTTTTATATTTTTATATTTTGGGGGGAATATAGATCAAAATGCCTGCCCTTAGGGAAAAACTACAACCTAGGGAGGAGAGAGAAAAATTATTATAAAAAAATAAGTGATGAGAGGCTGGGGTTGTGGCTCAGTGGCAGATTGCTTGCCCAGCATTTGTGAGGCACTGGTTTCAATTCTCAGCACTGCACATAAATAAATAAAATAAAGGTCCATTGACAACTGAAAAAAATATTTTTTAAAAAAGTGCTGAGAATAGGAATGAATTTATCTTGCATAATACTACATTGTGTAATGTTGTCTAAGAATGTCTCACTGTTACTGCTCTACTTGAATGAAGATTTGTGATGAAACTAGTAATATAGTACTCCTAGATATAAATCAGGTATTCATCTGTGGAAAGAATTCATAGGAAAAGAAAATATTACACACAATATTTTGGGGCAGAAGTATGTATCATTTATCAATAGAATACAAAAAAGGAACATGAGGATTATATAAGAAAAAATGTTTGACACCATTAATCATCATGGAAATCCCAACACTAGAATGGTTCTCACACATTAGAATTACTTTTGAATAGCAAAAGATAAAAGATGGAAAGGGCTGTCAAGGCTATGGAGAAAAGGGAAGGCTGGTACACTGTTGGGTGAGAATGTAAATTAATACAGTCATTATGGAAAGCAGTAATAGAAGTACCATAAGATTCAGCAATCCAATTTCTGCATGTATATTCAAAGGAAATGAAATTGGTATGTCAAAGAGATGTCTGCACTCCTGTGTCCGTTGCAATATTATTCACAATAGCCAAGATGTGGTATCCACTGTTGTAGGATAGAATACAGAAAATATTTCATTTATACTTACACACATAAAAATGATAAATATTATTCAGTCTTAAAGAAATTCTGTCATTTGTGACAATATGTATGAACCTTAGAGGAACTGAATAGATTTAAATAAAACCTTAAAATGGGATGCTGGAGAAAAGTAGAAAAGCAATTGCATGAATGAAAATGAGATAGAGAAAACAGGTAAGAGTATGAGACAAAAATTGTTGAAAAGGAACATAGACGAGAAACACCCATTAAAAGAATAAATTTATTCCTTGAAGAAGAAAATTTGAATAATGAAACAGAATTTATTTTAATAATAAAATTCAAGAAATTATTTCACAAGCAAAAGAAGATTGGTAGAACATAAAAATACCGTGGACTAATATCATTCAAGAACCCATATTTTAAAAAAATAAAAAAATAAACTACTCATCAGCTAACCTAATTGAGAAAATGTTAGAAAGAAACCTAAAATAAGACTGTAGAGGGGGAAATATCCACAGAAAATGTACATTTTTAAAATTATAAGAGAATAATTTGCATATACTTATGCATATAAAAACCAAGATGAAATACCTTGCTAATAAAAAGTTTTCTCTATAAATGTTAAAAAATTAAAAAACTGACTCTCTTAAAATAAGTAAAGAAAATCGTAAAAAAAAAACTATAAGCAATGTTACCACATTGGACATTCCTATTGTCCAAGTGCTTCATACATTGTTCTGGAACATTAGCACTTCAAATTACATTTATGAAAAAAGTACATGATTGTACCTAAATTTACTGTCAAAGACACTAATAACATATCAATGCAAAAACCCTAGATTAAAATATTAACAAATGCAAGCTAATAATACTTTAAGAAAATAATATGCAACATGAAATTTATTCTAATGAGGGAAATTTGGATCAATATTATGAATTTCATTTGTATAAAATTCCATATTATTAGATATAGTGAAGAAGAAAGAAAAAGAAGTTTTTACTACCTACATTTTGAGAATCCTTTAGAAAAACTCTGCTACTTTTGATAAAAACATTCAGGAAAACAAGAATTGAGCAGAATTGATGGATAATTACTGAAAATGTGAAAATTGTGTCCATGTGTTTGTGTTTGTGCATGTGTGTGTTTCTGAAGTCGTATTAATCTCACTTACTCTGAATATAGTAAAAGAAATCAAATATGGCCTTAAAAACTAGAAAAGGAAAAAATGAAAACAATGTTGAAAATATCTGGAAAACCCTAGGGGAAAAAAACAATAATGAGGCAAACTCAAAACAAACACAAAAGATACTTTAGTTAATTAATGGCATACAAAGTTAGCGCCCACGTATCATTCGACTTGATAAACATAAACAGTAGGAAATGACAATAGGAAAAAATATTTATAATAATCACAAGGAAGATTCTACATTAGTAATTATTGTAAAAAGGAATATGTAAAGTCCACCTGGGAATAACTTTAATGCTATCTTGAAAGATACAAATGTAGACTAAAATATAATGTAAATAACATCAAAGAAATATTATTTTCAGGGGCTGGGGTTGTATCTCAGTGGTAGAGCATTTGCCTTGCACATGTGAGGCCCTGGGTTAGATCCTCAGCACCACATACAGATAAGCAAATAAAAATAAAGTTAAAAAAAAAAGAAATATAATTTTCCTTAAAGTAGTTGATTAGTGATTTACTTGGAGGCAGGTACCAGGTATTCAAATCAGGGGAATTCCCCCACTGAGCCACATTCCCAGCCCTATTTTGTAGTTTGCTTAGAGACAGGTCTCACTGAATTGCTCAGTGCCTCACTTTTGCTGAGGCTGGCTTTGAACTTGCAGTCCTCCTGTCTCAGCTTTTAGAGCTATTAAGATTATAGGCATGTGCCACTGCACTCACCTTAGTTGGTAAGTTTGTAATAAACCTCAAAAGAGCCCCTTTTCTTCATTCAGGAAACAAATATTACTAATACTTGGTTCTATTGAAAGACAGATATAAAAGAATAATAAAATCATAGCATTTGCAGGTAAATGGATGGCGCTGGAGAAGATAATGCTAAGTGAAGTTAGCCAATCCCAAAACAATAAATGCGAATGTTTTCTCTGATATAAGGAGGCTGATTCATAGTGGGGTAGAGACAGGGAGCATGAGAGGAATAGATGAAATCTAGATAGGGCAGAGGGGTGGGAGGGGGAGGGGGTTAGCATGTATGAAGACACAAATTGGTATGAACATAGTTTATATACAACCAAAGATATGAAAAAATCATGCTGTATATGTGTAATAAGAATTATAATGCATTTCGCTGTCATTTATTTTTTTAAAAATCAATTTAAAAATAAAAACAAACAAACAAATAAATAAACAACAACAAAATTATCTAAAAAGAGCTGAGCAAGACGGTTACATGTAGAAAGACAGACTAAGTGCCTCTAGTTATATTTACAATGGTAATGACATGTGAAGAAGACAGAACCCTGGAACAGAATGGAGATGTATAAGTAGTCCCTCCTATATATTAAATCTTTTATATGAAAAATAAGGCATCTCAAATTGTTTGAGTAAAATAAACCTTATTTATTTATTCATTTGATACCAGGATTGTACCCAGAGATGCTTAAACACTTAAAGAGATCTTCAGATCTCTATATTTATTTATTTATATATTTTAATTGTTTTTTTTTTTTTTTTATTTTGAGACAGGGTCTCACTAAGTTGCTTAGGCTTGTCTTGAATTTGCAATCTTCCTGCCTCAGCCTCCCAAGTCACTGGAATTGCAGACATGTACTACCACATTCATCTAAAACTATTCAATACATTAAAATGCTGCTAGAGAAAATGGATATTTTTTTAAAAAGATAAAATTAGATCTATACCTCAAACTGAAACCAAGAATAAACTCAAAATTGATCAGAGACCTAAATGTTAAAAAAAAAGCAAACAAACAAAACTATACAATATTAGACTAATAGAATTTAGGATAAGTTTTTAATAATTTGTTTCAAAATCTAGATGCAATGAGAGAAAGAACTACTAGATTTGGGTGCATCAATTAAAATTACATGGTTAAAAAATAGCACATAAATAAACTGAAAAGATAAATGGATATTTGGATAATTTTCAATTCTCCTATTTGCCTATTAGGGAAAATGTCCAAACACACAATGGTAAAAGAAAATTAACAATTTATAGGGAAAAAATGAAATGGGCCCCATATATAAGAAGTGCTGTTAAGTCTACTCATTAAAGCTAATTGGATATCATCAAAGTAACTAAAATAAAAATATTTGGCAAAACATTATATTGATAAGGTTGTGTGGCACTTTCATACGTTGGAAATGGGAATGTAAATGGGTGCACCTCCTGTGGAGTGGAAAGTGGCAAGATCTAGGAAAGGCACACGTATGCTTATGTTTAACTCATCAATCCAACTCCTTCCCATTTATTCTGAAGTTTCACCTTGAACAATATGAAAATATCTCTGCATAAGATTACTCATTTCAATATTTTGTAATTGCAAAACTTTACAAATAACATAAAAGGACTTGTAGAGAGTAGTTTAATTATGATACATAGACAATGGAGATCCAACTGCATTTGAAATTATATTTAGGGTATATGGTCCCAGTGAAAAAAAGACAAGTAAAATAAATATTGATAATTCATGAGATTTGGAATGTTAATAAGAAAGAATGAATTAGGGGACAATGGCATTCTGAATATGCCTTTCTATATAGCTATTGTTTTAGAAACATATAACTTATTTGGCATGCTTTGAAAAATAAATTCAATTTTTAAAATTTTGTGGTAAAACTGCCAAAATATAATATAAACCAACCAAATTGTACTTCAAGTAAATTAATATAAGTATTTTTTGCAAAATATATCTATTTGTGTCAGAAAGCAATGCTCAAGGAATTTTGTATCATGACCAAATACACAGCAACCTGGCTGAAGGTGTTTCCAGATGCTGGCCATATTTTATATTATTTAAGCATTAAATGTTTAATGGTATCAATGGATGCTTATGTGTACCCCAAATTCATATGCTGAAATCCTACCCCTCAAGATGATGGTATCAAGAGGAAAATGATTTCGTCATGAGGGAGGACCTTCATGAAGGGCACTTGTGCCCTTGTGATAGAGGTCCATAAATGAATTCTTGTCCCCTTTCTATCATGTGACAGCACAAATAGGTGACATGTGAAACCAGAATGTGAGCACTAAGTCTGTTGGCACTGTAGTCTTGGACTTTCATCCTTCAGAACTATGAGAAAATGTTTCTGGTTTTCACAAGTCACACAGTTTTTACAGACCAAACAGATAAAGAAAACTGGTTATAAACCAGTGAATAAAAATAGAATACTGGAGTTCTTGATAATGTCAATTATTAAGTATATAAGTGCATAGAGCAGAAGGAAAAATTCTATGTATACTAGAATGCCAAATACTAATGCAAAAAAAAAAAAGATGGAATTAGAAAATCACCATTTGACAAGAATTTGGCACACAGTTCGTCCTGGTAGGGATAATAGATGAGTTCAAAGTAGTGGGGAAAATTTATAAGGGATAGCATATTTATATACTCTCAAAATATCTCCCCATGAAATAAATATAACTTAGAATTAATACAAAATAAAAATATAAAATTAATCATGTAGAAAAACAAACAGCTATTTTCAATCATGAGACAAAGCAAGATGCAAGATCACCTGCATGACCTCAACTTGATGAAAATAAAATACCAGATAAATAGAAATTGGTGGAAATTCTAGAAAGTAACTATAGTATTCAGATATACCAAAGTCAGATGTACCAAAGTTTCATTTTATGATACATAAAAATGACTAAAGGACAGATATAGGTTTTAAAATTAGTGAATACAAAATAAAATTAAATGCAACATATAATTTTTGGACTGAAAGGCAGAGGTGTTTTGTTTGTTTACTTGTTTGCACAGGACTTATTGAAACAACCAGCACTAAAATTTGTAAACTAGTTGATAAAATTACAAAGTTTTCACCATTGTAATATTGTAAAATTGAACTATAATGCAAGTATAATAACTATACAAAAAAGTTGTAAATTGCTTTTTTAGTTGTTGATAGACCTTTATTTTAATTATTTATATGTGGTGCTGAGAATCGAACCCAGTGCCCCACACATGCTAGGCAAGCACTCTATCACTCTACCCCAGCCCTATATAAAACATTTTAGCTATTAGGGAATATAAACAACATGACTAGCTTCTTCTTCTTCTTCTTCTTCTTCTTATTATTATTATTATTATTATTATTATTATTTTAGTTTTTGATGGACACATTGCCTTTATTTCATTTATTTATTTTTATACGGTGCTGAGGATTGAACCCAGTACCTCACACATGCTAGGCAAGCACTCTGCCACTGAGCTAGAACCCCAGTCCTAGCTTATATTTAAATGGTTTAGGAAAGCATAAAATTTATGTGTATAGAGAGAAAACTATAAAATAAAATATGGTAAGTGTTAATAATTTGGGAATTTGGGTTCAAATCATGCAGGAACCTTTTCTTATTTTTGCAATTTCTCTGTAAATCTAAAATCATTTAAAATCCAAAATTTATTAAAAAAATCAAAAAATGAAGAAAGCTATAAAATACAAATATTTCAGTCTTTACACTCAATTTTCAGAATAGATACCTTAGCTTAAAGCTTATAAGCAAGTACTTTGGAGCCATATGGTTCAAGTGATCCAATACCAACTTTGCCATTTATTAATTGAAATATTTTGGTCGAGTTATTTCCCTGGTTTTGTCTTAACTTTTTTATCTTTAAAATAGAGGTGCTGAATGGGATTATTATAAAATTAATTAAACAGCTTTGTATAAACAAAGCACTCAGAGAGAGGCTGTCATATAATGCTACGTAAACATTTGTTAATAAAGTGAAACTTATTTATTCTGACAACTTCACTGAATCAAAGCATAAAGCACTCATTGTGTTTAATACTTATCATCAATATGGACAATATAGGAACAATAATATATTTTCTTGAGAAATGAATTCCTAAGATAGCATATTCGGCATTAGTTTTAGAAGTAGGGAAAAAATGAATTAAGGCTACATAAGTAATAGTGATTTTGAGCCAGAAAACCATCTGTTTGAGTTAAGATCTACCATTAGTGTAATTCAAATTAAAAATCAGCATTTCTTAGTTTTCTGATTTAAAAAAAGCAATGTACCAATCTAAATTTGGGCCATAATTTTAACACTGAAAGGAAATAAATGGAATTCTTAGAACGCTAGATTAAAGCAGACAGTTGAAATTCTGTCAGGAATAACATATGAACATAAAACCATAAGTACTTCAAAATGTCATGTAAAAGCTGACCAAGAAGTTCTGGAATATAAATATGAAATTTATGTATTGTGTTGCTTGCTATATATGTTTTGGACATGGAATGCATAGTTTAGTCTGGTTGCAATTTGTTTATGGATGTTTAGAAACTCTGCATTACTATATATATTTAGCAGCATGTGTGTGCACGTATGTGTGTTTATATATGTATTTCTGTTTTGCTTTTATATAGAATCAACAAAATAGATAAATAGAGACCAGACATTAAAAGGAAACATTAGCTAGAGTGGAAAGTTTAGCAAAGATGAAAGGAATCTTTTGTAACTCCATCACTTGAGAGGAAACGAAGAAATAGGAAAGGTATGGATGGGTTGGTTAGAAGGATTCTGGAGAAAGCGTCCAAATAGTGAATCCTGGAATCTGATCCATCAGAGCCATCTCAGAGAGCCAGCTCACTGGGGTAAGAGGCAGCTTGTAGATGGCCGCACATCTGTATCCAATCAATTCTTTTCTTGAAATGCTTTCTTTCTTCTCGCTTTCTCTGAAATCATCCTTCTCAGAGCCCTGAGGCCTTGGGAACATGTGTGCTTCCTCCTTACAAACTTCTGTTGGCATCAGGAGACCTGTCTCTGTTAATTTAACACAAAACCAAAAGTATACAAAGAAAATCTTTGCATCAACTTATTTTAAGGACTTAATAATAATGACTTGAAAGACTTGTACCAAATTGTCAGATTTTCAATCTGCTTGAGTCACTAGCTTTAACCAGTGAAAAAGGTAGAAACTGTACTAAAATCTAACTGATCTCATTCAATCTTTATGAAACCACTCTCATGCCTTTCTCCTCTTTTTTTGTTTTGTTTTGTTTTTGTTTTTGTTTTTTCTTTTTTAAATGCCCATCTGTTTCTCTTTGGAGTGTTTGACTTTTTAAACATTAGACTATGTAGAACTTTTTATTTTTCCCTTTCTTATTTCCTGAATTTCTTCATTCCTGGGTTTCAAGAGTGGGCATTGCATTGGTGATACTGAAGTAATAAACTGCAATGTAATGAAAGATTTTCTTTCATTTTCTCCTCTATTCTTTATGAAACAGTTTATGATAGTTTCAATCTAATTGATAATGATACTTTCATTAAGGTCATGGATTTGAAAATGATTGCAGGTCTTTATTATTTTCATCATTTCTATGCTCATTATTTGTTCCCTTATCTGCCTTGCTTGGGAATTATCATAATGTCTATTTCTGCCAGTATATTTTAAGCAGTTCTTTTAGTTTAGTTCTTATGAATTTCCCATGACATATCACACTAGCACTGACTTAACAAAATGATGCCTGCTTGGCTTATCTTTATTTCATTTTATTTTTTGGAAGTTTTCCCCAAATGTAGGCCTTTAAAATTTTTATATGAGAATTTTGTTTGTTCTTTATGCTCAAATCATTTTAAACAAGAAATAGTCTTGAGCATTACCCCCTCATCCTCATGTTCCAATAATGGTAGGAGTTTGTGATATAAAAAATGGAAAGCATATCCTAGGATTGCTCTCCAAGGGAGAGTGAAAAAATGTGTTGATTGTCTTGAGAAAGGTTTACCAAGAAACTCATGTGCAACAAAGAAAAAAATAATGTACTTTATTTTTTAGTAGAAAGGTTAGCAAGATATTCAGAGGCAATGGCAGAAAAATAGAGAAAGAGCATTCCAGGAAATTAGGATTCAACAGACAAAAAAAAAACCCACATGTGTGAAATAGTACACAGGACACATTAAGGAGGGGGGATATATTTTCAGTGCTGCAAGAGTAGAGCAGGCAAAGGAAAATACGAGAGGAAATCAACATAAAAAAAATAGATGAGTTTTCAAGGATTTGGAAAGGGATTTCAACCAAATCTTGGAGGACAGGTGACACTGAAGTACAGACTTTAAGCAAAATTAGCAAAGTGGTGATATGGTCATGTTTGTATTCCAGAAAGATCTCTCCACCTCAATAAAAAAAAATGGAATAAAGGGAATTACTTTTAGTTGGAGATAATCTGGACACTAAAGACTATATTAGAGTCAATTTCATAAAAATATGAACTAATATTGGTCAGAAAATTTGAGGTATGAGAACAAATATGAAATCTACCAAGAGGTTAGACTTAACAAAATCTTGGGATCAACCGAATATGCACAATGAGGAGTTAAATATGATATCCATGTTTTTCTGTTTACCACTGGTTGACAATTGCTTTGGTGATGGTAAAGAAAAAAAGCAGAGAGTAAGTTCTGTGGAATAACAGGTTGAATTTGAGTTTACCCTACAGTTGATCTCCCATGGTTGTCAGTAAGGCAGAAACTCCTGGCAGGCATTCTAAATTAGAGGTTAAGTTTGGGCACTGATGTCACGGAAGAGTAAAATATCTCACTCCAAAGACCTTTCTTTGGCATGCGTTTAGTTGATTATTCAGAGAAACTATAGACCTCTGCTGTCAAAGGAATAATGGTGAAAAGCTGTCATTCTATGAAAGGAAGTATATCTGTCTCCATTAATAAGTAGCACATACAGACAGAGGCTTTTTAAATCTGATATCACTCCTTTCTTTCTGGAAGTGTCTTGCAACAGGCAGAAGAGGTTGAAGATTTGGCACTTGGCCCAGATGTATCATCACAGGTGACTGTTTCCTGAGAGACTTCACCACATAATAGGACAGCCCTGGCTTGCTGTGCATGCTCCCCATGACCTGCCACTGCTTGTGCCAACTCCCTATCCCTTTAAACTCTATATACAGTGGTACAACCATCTTCTTTGTCTTTGTTTCCAATGCTCCCATGACTCAGGCATGTAATGAAATATGTATTTTTTACCTGTTTTCTGTCTATTGCCCAGTTATTTCATGAACTAAAATTATCAAAACTTCAGGGGGAAAGGAGCAAATTTAAACTTTTTCTAAAATAGCAAATATGCAACAGGGGAAGGGTGACATTGCACAGGCAGAGTCTGGCATAGAAAAAAAGGCACACGTGATCTCTGGAATAGGAAAAGAAGTATCTGAGTAAGATGCAAGGGTCTTCTCTGAGAAACAACAGGAAAAGTGTTGAGGGTTAAGTATATATACCTCTGCTGTGTGAGCGGCTCCTGCTATCTCGGGTGCCCGCTACTTTGAGTTCTCGCTCAGTTCCTGCTGAGTTTCACTCGCAATAAAGTAGTTCCCGATTCAACACTCAAGTTGCTTGTCACCTCTGGGTTATTTAACCCAGCCGGACCACCGCAGAAAAGAGAAGCCAGAGAATCAGTGAGGTCAAGACTGTACATGCTCAAGTATGTTTCTTGAATTTGCCGATTCAGAGGTCACGCATGAGACCATCAGGATGATTTTGAGTGGCGGGTGCACATACCAGATTACTGGGGAGAGAAAATAGAGAAATGGAGATACAGCTCTCCCTTCAATATGCTCCAATTAGTATGCAGTTTGAGTGTGTAGTATCAAAGACCAAGAATGATAAATTGTTAATCCCAGCAATACTGGAACCTCTTTCCAGATGGAAAAGATTTGCCAGAGAGGAGAGGGATTTGACCATTATAACTGCTGCAGTTACTATTATTAGTAGTTATGAATGAATTATCTGTTCCATTTGAGAGGTGTCAGGCAAAAATACTGGAGTGCACAGTGCAGACTTAAATAAATCACCACATGTTAATAGACTGCATATGTGCATATTTATAGGGAATGTGTGGAGCAATGTCTAAACCCAAATAATGACTCATAGTAGGATCTTCAGACATTGTAATTGGCAAGAGAGGGAATCTCTTGACAAGCAAGTCTGACTTATGATGTTAGTTATTGCTATTCTAACAATTCCTGATCCTTAAGTTTTGTTCCAGCAATCAAGGCCATTCTAAGTCCACATCACTGTATGCTTCCCTCTTCCACTGAGAAGCTTTCTTTTAGTCAAACTGATTTGTTTTCTTCCTCTGTTTTTCTCTGCATTCCTATCCTATTTTTGTTTCTATATCTTTGCACCTTTATCGTTGCTCTTCATCCTCTTCCCTCCCTGTTTCTTAGATGTTCTCTCCTCTTTGTCAGTGATATCTGCAGTTTTTCCCAATAAATTCAACTGTGTGGTAAACAATAATTAAAAATGTGTTATATGTAGTTAAGATTCCCAATTGAGTTGTGTATTGATTTTAAATTACTAATGGAAACTTCTGAGAAGTTCTCACACCTCTTTTTTCCAGTGCTTGAGGCAGTACATAGCTCAGTGCTGGGGATTTAATAGTCATCTGTTAAACAGGTTATTTATCACAAATGCTATATTCATATTATGTAAGTGATCACTTATTTTGCCTCCTAAAAGAGTGAGGCATCTCTTGTTTATTCTGTATCTATTTGGTTCATTCTCTAATGCTTAGGAATTCTCTGTTTAAACTCTACCTTAGAGTCATATCCCTGAGCACATCATACTAATGACACCTTCCATTCGCATGCTAATACACTCTTAATCCTCTCTAATCTTTCTTCTTAGAGTATGATATCATGTGTATTTTGCTCGTTTGTTTATATTTTTAGCTCAAATTAAACATTAAACAAAACACAGCCAAGATGTTCCTCTATGCTATTCAGTGATATTATCTTCAAATGCCTCCCATGGAGCCTGATATGTACTAGAAACTCAGTAAATAGAAATACTTTAATAACTTCATAATTAAGCTGATCACAGACATTTGCTTCTTCCTTAAAGACGTACATTTTCTTTTTATTCTTCTATTTTCTATATTTTATATTTTCACAAGTGGTCAAACTACCAACTCCACTTAATATATTTATGTAAAATGCTATTGCTCTTAAGTATTTCACCAATGTCCTGAAAGATATTTGGGAAGCTCTATTAATTCAAACAAATATTATAAGGTAAGTTTACTCTGGAATCAAATTGGGATCACAAGAGTTTTGGAAACTCTTGTCTTAATGAGCCTTGAAGAAAGTTAGGGAACAGTTTCAATTCTTTTGAGACAATTGAGTTGTACTGAATGTATTACAAGTTCAGTGGTTAAATAGTACCTTCGTGGAAGGAAACTGAAACAACTCTATTACACTAATAGCTAGGGTTGATTTGATTTTGTTCTCTCTGAAGCTGAGTACAAAGTAGGTCACAGTGATGGATAAGATCCAAAAAGACTATGTTGACTTGATATGGAGGGAAAATTTTGTTCAGATTTACTCAGAATGTATACATATAATGCTAAACTTGTGGTCATGTATGGTGAGTGATAAGATGGGTAGAATTACAAAAATAAAAAGAAACAAGAAATGAGTTCCTTAGAAAGAATAATTAGGGAAAGTGTGTGTGTGTGTTTGTGTGTGTGTGTTTTCATAATTTATAAGTTAGGGATGGTTTAGTGACAAAATGTTGCATTTTCTGTAGAGTTGTTGAGCAATTTGTAACCAAGCGTGAGCTCATGCACTGTCTAGAGCTTGCACAAATAAACACAAGTCTCCCTAAAACAGAGAAGCATATTTGACCTTGCATTAAGCTAAATAGGAACTGATTATCCCTGCAAACAATAGTGTAGCATTCTGAATTGATGACTAAATTAGATGCTGGCTACAACCCTGACTAACTCTTTTATTTGACTGGTTTCCTACCAATTATGATAGGTTGTTAAGGAATAGACACAGCTATTCTTGAGATCTGGTTCTGCCAAGGAACAGCAAACCTTGGAACTCAAAGGAAATTGGCCTCAAATTATCCCACTTGATCAACAAACTAAGGAAATGTGTTGGAATTGTTTTGTATCATTTATTCCACTTGGTGAGCAGGGCAGGCAAGTTGCCAGCATTTCACAAAAGGCCAACAATTCCAAAAAGGCCAGGAGAGTATGAAAACTCCCTGAGATTGGCAAATGGTGTTTATCACACTTGGTAGAAACATATTCTATGAAGATGTTATTGGCAGCTGTGTATCTCTTTGAGAACTTGGGAAAATTTGTGAAGCTCTCATAACTGAGAGTATGATGCAAATTCTTCTAAAAACTTTTCTTAAGAGAAAGATTCCATATTCTCTGCCAGTAAATACAATTCTGTCATTTGGCATCTTCTTATCAGTCAACCCTTCCCTATTGTTACATGTTCAGGTCTAGGAACATACCACAAATTAAAGGTGACATCAAGAATGTAACTGAAATTTAGTTTTATTAAACTCCTGTGTAATTTTTATCCTTCAGAATAACTCCTTCTAATCAATCCCTTCTTTACCAAATCTAGAAACAAATTAGCTCAACTACTAAAATTCAAATACTGTGGAGTTTCAAAAGAGAGCTAAAATTTAATATTTAATGCATTTACATTGTGATGCATTAAACACTAGCCTAAGTGAAATTAATCACAAGTGCATCAAAACCTACGTGCTCCTGGTAGAGTAGAGCCCTCTCAGCCAGGCCTGCAGCTGCTCATAGACTGAACCAGGCACATCAATAGATGTTTTTGAAATCCTGTTGCCACATGTGCTGTGTCCTCTCAGGTTTGCCAAAGCTTTTAGCAGCAAAGTGTTACAGAATATGGATTTTTGACCCAATGAAACTAAATTTAATTGATAAAATAAGATTATGAAAAAAGCTCCAACTAATTAGATGTGTTTTAATGGATTTATTAATATATAATTCATATACCATAAAATTTCCCTTTGAAATGTATTAAAAGCTAAAATTTAAATAACCTATAAATCTAAAAGAAATTGCATCTTTAACTAAAACACATTTAAATTAGGTGGTAGTGGAAACAGAACATGGAAAAACTTATAGCTAAAGAAGGGTTTAGAGGAAAATTTAGAATTTTAAAGGCTTATATTAGAAATAAAAATATTTTTATCAACTGTAAGTTTTCACTTTAAGGATTTAGGGGAAAAGAGCAAATTAAACTCACAGAAGAATAAACCCACCAAGAATAAATATAAGAACAGATATCAATGACATAGATGAACACTAGTGTTAGTTAACAAAGCTAAAATTTATTTCAATTAAAATATTAGTACAATAGATACATAACTTGATACACTGATTTGCAAAAGGAGAGACACGAGAATACAAATTATCATAAATAATTAAATTACAAGCATATCATAGGAAGTACTGAGTATAAGAAATGATCTTCATTTCTATAAATCAACAATTCCATTTTTGACTATTTAATTTCCCCCAAAATGCAGCCTACATGGAGTAACACAGTAAGTTTTTTTTTAAAAAAAAAGAGTGTTTAACTCTGTATCTATTGAATAACTTGAATTTTTCATAAATCATAAGATTTTCCACACAGAGAATTTTGAGCCCAGATGGTCTTTCTAGAGTATTCCATCAATATTAGGAAGAAAATAAACAGAAATGCTGATAGCAATCATACACACACACTTCCAGAAGATTGAAGATAGAACAAATTTGTAATCCATTTTATAAGTCTAGCATTATTCTTATCCAAAACCAGACAGGCATTATAAGCAAAGTGGAAAGCAATATTATAAATGAACACAAATGCAAAAGCTTTTTATAAATATCAGAAAATTAAATTTATCAATATTCAAAAAGAAGATAAAACAACATGATCAAGTGTTATTTATTTCAAGAAGGTAAAGTTGTTCTAATATTCAAAAATTAATCAATATATATCACTGCATGAAGAGAATAAAAGAAAAAAATATGATCACATTAATTGTCAAAGAAAATTCATTTAAGTTCATTAACAATTCATAATGAAACCTGTTAGCAAACTTGGAAGAAAGGAGTACTTTCTGAATTTGATAAATGACATTTATAAATAAAGAAAAAAAATATACTTAATGGTAAAGTATTAAGTGATTTCTTTCTTTCTTTCTTTTTTTTAACAAGAGAGTAATAGTCTTAACCAACAAGATTGTGGAAATTTTATTTTATAACATAGGGTAAGGAAAATACTTTAAAAATGAGGAAACCAAAAGAAAAAATAAACTTTTTTTGTACAGGTGGTGTGATATCATATATAGAAGCTCTTTAGAAATATTAATAAAAATTACTAAAATTACTCAAAGTATATGAAAGTTATTCTATATGCAATTATTAAATAATTGGAAAGTCAAGTTACAAAACTTGTCCACTCTCAGTGGCATTACCAAGCATAATATTTAAGTTTTAACTTGCTAGACACATTCAAGATCTCTACACTGAAAACCAATTATAATTTCTAGGAGAAAATAATTCAATGGTCAGTTATGTTTTAGCCTGGAAGACTTAATAATGTTAAAATATCTGGATGAGTTAATTTCCCATTGCTGTGACAAAATGCCTGAAATAACCAACTTACATGGAGGGATTTTTTTTTTGGATCAGTGCTTCATAGTCTCTTGGCACTGTTGTTTTTGGGCCTGTGGCAAAGCAGAATTCCAAGGTAAAGAGCAACTGGTGGAACAAAGCTGTGCACCTCATGGAGACTGGGGAGCAAACAGATGCAAAGAAGCAATGTTTCCAATGTTGTTCTCAAAGGAATATCTCCAAGAACCCAACTTCCTTCCACAATGTCCCAAATCTTAAAAGTTCCACTATTTCCCAATAGCACTAAGAGCTGGTGACCAAGCCTTGTGCATTGGGCTTTCAGAGGACATATACGATGAAAACCTTATCAGTGTTCTTTTTCATAAATCAATCTGTAGATACAAACTAACCTAATCAAAGTCCTAACAAGACCATTTATTGATATCAGAAAGACAATTCTAAAATAACATGGAATCTAAAAGCCCTCTAAGACAAGCAATCCCGAGGAAAACTGGGGAACATACTCAACCTGATATTGAAGCTCACCACCACCACTATATTATCCACACATTGTGGTGGGTGTGAAGATACAGTGATGGAACAGGATATGCATTATCACCTATCCATGGCAATTGGTTTTAAAGGAAGTACAAAGATAACACAATGGGAAAAGAAGATTTTTTTTTTTTTTAAAGTGGGGTAAACAGTGTAAGTATATAGAATGAGTATTAGCAGATTTTGGCCTTGTACTTTACATTGGGAAAATACTTTGAGTTTGAGACAAATAATAGATTTGAAAACTTAAGCTAAAATTCTAAGTGTTCTAAGAATACAGAATACTGTTGTGACTTTTGGTTGTGTACCTGTAAAAATATTGATAAGTTACTTTTAAATTAATGACTTGTATTAACCAAAGCTTATCATTAAGAAAATGAAGTGGGGGGGGGGTATATTAGAAAAGCGTTTCATACCCTGTTTATAATTTAAAGACTGCTCTTCAATATGTAAATTTCTACAACTAAACAATTAAAAAATAGTGAACAGTAGCAGTCTAAAATAGTTAATTACATTACAAAAGAATATTGGTGTATGTGTATCCTTATGCACACCACAAGATTCTCAACATCATCATAGGTAAAGATCCTTTGAAAATTATTTATCTTCTCATGTTTAGTAGAAAACTATTTTTTTAAAATTACACCACTATATTTTGGCTACATTATGATGTAATCGGAACTCAAATTCATTGATATGGGAAAGTAAAATTTCACAATGACTTCGGAAAGCAGTTTGGCAGATATTTTGGAGTTAAGCATTTACTTGCTATGTGTTCTAGCAATTTTATTCTTAGTACTTCAAAATCATCAATCATATGTCTCCAAAAAAAATAAAACCACCCTTACAAGATAATGCTCATGGACGCTTTATATAAAATAATTCAAACCTGGCAATAAACCAATGGCTTATCAACAGAAGAGATTTTGTGTTTTTAATTTATGTTATGCTTAGAGTTTAGGAAACTATATTACCCAGAAATACATATGAACTACTGATTCATATGATAACATAAACAAATCTGAAAACCATTATGTTGAGAACAGGGATAACAGATACTAAAGAGTATGCCCTACTGTTTTCAATAGTGTGATAATTCAAGAACAGGAGGGGTTGGGGCTATAGCTCAGTGTGAGAGTGGTTGCCTAGCATGTGTGAGGCACTGGGTTTGATCCTCAGCACCACATTAAAATAAATAAACAAATAAAAGCCTTCTATTCATTTACAATTACCAAAAAATAAAACAGGCAAGACAAATTTGTGGTCATGGATATTTGTATAGTGGTTTTCTGTAGGTGGGATGAGACTACCTGGAAAAGTCAAAAAGGAACTATTGGGAATACAGGAATGTTGGTTGGGATATAGTTTTCCCATGTGTATACATATGTCAAAATTCACTGAATAAGAAATAAGAAGAATATTAAAATATATAACATGTATACTATGAAGTGTCTCAATATTTCATACAAATTCCTTACCAAGATTATAAATGCCCTACTAATGCTCTTGGCTCTAGCCTGATGCTTTCATTTTGGTCTGTGGTTCTGGGTACATACCACTCACAATGAAGTCCTCTACTTGGGCAGGATCTTGTCTTGTCCAGGATGTTCCCTGCATATGGTATGATGTTAACTCAAACAATTGTGAACTTAAATTTCACTTCTCATAGAAACTTCTCAGTGAAGCACCTTCTATTTTTGTATTCTGTTTTAGTTTCCTTTTAACTTATAACTTCACCAATATTAGAGTACATACATCTTTGTTTATTGAGATATTTTCTGCTGTCTCTTCTGTTGATGAGCCATTGGTTTGTTGCCAGGTTTGAATTATTTTATATAAAGTGTCTATGAGCATTATTTTGTAAGGTTTTTTTTGAGACATATTATTGATGATTTTGGAGTACTCTGCTGTTTCTCTAAGAGCACAGGGAATTTGTGTTTGGTATATTTTTAGGTAAGTATTATCTTCGAACTATAGCAATTATTCAATAAGCATTCTTTGCATGACCAAAAGAATCAGTGAAGGGAAATCATTTATAATAGTATCTGCACAAAATATTGATAATGCAAAGTTGAACAAGATATAAACCATGTTGGAACAGGGATTTGATACAAAGTAAAGTAGGGAATTAAATTAGTAAAATGTGTGAATTATGATTAGTGTGTAATATTAAATTTTAATATAGCATATTGTGTTTTACTCAAACATCAGTGATAATGAGGCATTGTTTTGCATAATTTATTAAATTTTCCACCTGGTAGAATAAGAAAAAATATGATGCATATTATATAATTTTTGATATTTCAGTCAGAAAATCCTAATTTTTTAACTTTCTTAGTAACATTCACTCATTTTTCTATTTTCTATGTATTACTGTCTGTGTTACTACCTTTTCTGGAGCCTCAACCTTTTCATTTCAAGTTGGACTCAGTCCATTTACCTCCACAGTAGACTGAAAATAATGGACACATGACCTAATTTTGGACAGTGTATTCTACTTCTTGCATTCAGTAATTGATATATATCACTGTTAAATCAATGAATGTTATTTCTGGGAATATTAAGAACAAGGAAGGTATTATTTTTACCAGGATTACTAGCTATAAAGTTGTTGTAATCCTGTAACTCTTCATTTTTTTGTTGTTGTTGTTGTTTTGTTTTGTTTTGTTTTTTCACTCAGATTCAAAGTATCAACACTCACTAGGTGAATTGCTATTGATGGAAAATATTAACTATCATTGTAGTTGGGGGTTATTTTGCCAACATATGAGAACAGGGTTTCTGAGAATTAACCCAAAAGAGCATATGGGCCAACAGATACTGAGAAGAGTCCCTTACCCGATAACATTATTTGAATTCTTGATTCAGCTATGACTATATAAAACTCATTGCATTCCTTGAATTCCCAAATAGCATAATTCCAAATTTTTTTATTTTTGAAATTAAGGTAGTTGGAAAAAGTAAAACCACAACAACAAAAAAATACTCTTCTGAAATTTCTAGAAATATTTTTCTACAGTTCTAAATGCATATTTTTGGTATTGTTTAGGGAGCTATTTTGATAATTCCTGTGAGGAGCCCAGTTTGTAAAATGACTGATGAACTCATTCAAAAGGAAATATCTCAGATCTAAGAGTGTGTTTTCTATTGGTAGTATAAATGACAATGTCAACAAGAATGCTTTTTGTGCGAGTTATTACTCTTATTTCTAACATAGAGAAAGATGGTTTCTTTAGGAAATCGAGATAACAGTCTTGAAGTGTTCTTGTACCAGAAAACACTGACTGGAGAGCAGGTAATGGAAAGGAAAGAGTATATATAAATATACAGAGACACATGCATGAATAATAGAACCACAAAATCAATGCAAATTAATCTGAGCATTCTCTCTACACTCTGTAGAGTTTTTCTGAAACTATTTCTATATAGAATTTATAGACACTATCAAAACAGTAATTTTAATTGCATTAATATGTACAAGTTTGATCTAAAAATATTAATCATATATATTTAACTCCTTTTTTTCAGTTGCTGAGGACAGCTGGAGAGCCTAAACTAAACACAGTTTAAGTACTGAGAAAATATTATACAATATTTACTGAACATATTATATTTTCTCTTTTAAGACCTAATGTAGTTTGTTAATACTACCATTTTATTTATATTTTTATTAGTGCAATGTTCACATAATTTGGGGGTTTGACTTATTTATAGGTGCACATAATATAACTTGCTCCATTTCAATCCCCAGTATTATCCCCTTTCTCTCCTCTTCTTCCCAGCCCCTTGATGCGACTCCAATACTCTATTGGTCTTTCTTCTATCTAGTTATTGTTTTTAATTTGTATATTATAATGACATATAGAATAGAATTCATTGTGATACATTCAGACATGCACTCAGCATAATTTAGTCAATTTCATTCTGCAATCCCTCCCTTCACACTCCTCCTTTTTTGGTCTCAAGCCCCTTCCTTTATTCCACTATCCTTTCATCTATTTTCATGAGACACCTCCCCCTTTTTCAAATTTCTCATTTCTCTCTAGCTTTTACATATGAGAGAAAACATTCAACACTCGACTTCCTGCGTTTGGATTATTTCACTTAGCATAATGTTCCGTAGCTCTATCCCTTTACCAGAAAATCCATATTTCATTCTTCTTTATGGCTGAGTAAAACTCCACTGTGTGTGTGTATATATATATATATATATATATATATATATATATATATATATATATCTATCTATCTATCTATATCTATCTATCTATATCTATCTATATATAGATATATATATATATATATATATAGAGAGAGAGAGAGAGAGAGACCTCATGTATTGCTGATTGGAATGTAAAGTGGAACAGCCACTCTGATAGCAGTTTCCCTATTCCCTATAGATATATATATCTATATAGATAGATATGGATATATATATATATAGATAGATAGATAGATAGATAGATATAGATATATATACTATATTTTCTTCATCCATTTATCTGTTGATGAGGACCTGGGATCCATAACTTGGTCATTTTCAATTGCACTGCTATAAACATTGGAATGTATGTTTAATAAATAGTTTTCTGATTATAATTTTTCTGATGACTACCAAGAACAGGGATAGCTGGTTCATGTGGTGTGCCCATTATTATTCTCTTAAGGAATATTTATGCTGCTTTTCAAAGTGCTTATACTGATTGTGGCTACAACCAAAACACCCGACTGTACCTTTTTCCCCCAGATCTTCATCAGAATTTAATGTTAATTGTATTATTGATGACTAACCTTCTTATTGGAGTAAAATGAAAACTCAGAGTAGTTATGAATTTTATTTCCAAGATTGCCAAGTTGTGAACATATATTCATATCCTTGTTGGCCATTTGCATTTCTCCTTTTGAGAAATTTCTGTAGAGTTCATTTCCCATTTATTATTTGGGTTATTAGTTTTTTATGTTTCACTTGAAATATTCCAACTAATTGTTTTCTTATTTTCTTTACCAATTGTATCTCGGCTATTTTAAAATTTTTTCCTCTTCTCCGCCATGTAGAAAGGCATACTTTCTTTTATCTGCAGTAAATTTTTTACTTATTATTTCTAGGAAACAATATTATTTTTAAATTTTTATTTTAAAATAATTTAAATATTAATAAACATAAGTTAATAATACATTAAAATAAATAATCTGAAACCACTTGAGAGATAAGTTTGGTTCAATATTGTGAAATCCATTTATACAACATTTCATATCAATAGATATAATAAAAGATCACAATTGTTTATAATTATAGATGCACTAGAATTCCAAATATAATGCAAAGAGGTTTATATGCACTTCACCAGGTTTCCCCTAACTTTTTCCTTTAACTAAATTTTGTGTACTTATGGTACTATATTGAAACTAGACTTTTGACATTACAGTTAGTTTGTATAATTCTGTCCTTTACTACATGTGTTGACTTGTGTGACCTACACTAGATTTCAGACAGAGAACTACTCCATTACCATCCAGATCTCTCTTATTCCACTCCTGACACTTGCACTCAAATCCTTCTCCCTCACCACTAACTCTAACCCTTGACAATTATTAATCTATGTCCTATCATTATAATGTGATTATTCTTAGAATTATATATAAGCAGAATTATACAGTTTTTAACTTTCTAATGTTGGCTTTTTTTTTTTCCATTTGGCATAATATACTTGTGATCCATCCAAATTATTGCAAGTATTTTGATTGATGACTCCTATTCCATGGATGTATATAGTTTGCTGAATCATTCAGTAATGGAGGGACATTTCTATAATTTCCAGGATGTTGTATTTCAAAGAAACTAGAGACCTCATGTATTGCTGATTGGAATGTAAAGTGGAACAGCCACTCTGATAGCAGTTTCCCCATTCCCTAAAATATGAAAAATGCATTTTCTATCTGAAATAGTAATTAAATCTGTGAACATTTATCTCATAGAAATTAAAACCTATTTTTGCACAACTACCTACATAGTAGCCAGTAGCCTTTTCTTTTTCTTTTCTTTTTCCTTTTTTCTTTTTTTGCTTCCTCTTAATCTCTAGGGTAACAATAACTTTAACATCTCACTTCTCAATATATATTTCTTACTCAGCTTTTAATTTTCTAAGATAATTGTATTGTTAAATTTTTGTACTTTGCTAGTGTGTCTCACTCCCCCAGAATGCATTCTAAGCCAACCTGCATTTGACCAAGCAACACATGTTCCATATGTTACTTCACCAAGCATATGCGACTCCTCTATGCAATGACTCTTGACCTCATTCCTACCTGGAAAAAATTCATTCCTCCTTGGGGATGCCTTGTACTCTCACAATCTCTGTGAACATTCAGTAAGCTCTTTTTCCCACATGCCTCTCCTTCTCTATTAGCTCTTTTGCAGAAAAGTCCTATTTTTAATTGGTCTTTGTTTTTTCAGGACTTGTTCTAATTTCTTTCTTAGACAGTCATTAAATGTTAGACAGTCATTAAATATACCAACTAATTGTGCCTAACACTTTTATATCAATTCTTACAACTACATTTGGAGTGAAGATTGGAGGAAATTATATTGCAAGCTTGTATAATTGTGTCAAAATAAACCCCAAATTATGTTAATCTTAACTATACTACTAAAGCATGCACCCGCATATACACAAACACACACAATTTCTACAAATTTAGTTTAAAGTTCTATGAGCTTTTGTTAATGATTTGTGAATTAGGACGTATCACATTTGAATAGAGAAATACCATAGGTATGGAAGAACAGTTTGCTTTCATAAAATAGCTTGAGCAGGAAAAATAAAATAGAATAATATTAAAAAAAAAAAAAAAGCAAAGCACATCAGTGGACATCAGCCTACCTTCCCTGTAAAGATTTTAGTGGAAGAAATACTCTTGTGCAGGGTCTACTTGACTGGCCCTTTGTGGTCAGTCCCCTATTTTTAGGAAAAACTTTTCCATCTAAGGATTTAATTCCTTCCTTAAAGCTTTAGCTTGATTATATGGCATGTAGCATGAGTGATTCTATGTTGATTAACTTTTGGGGGGGCTAAGGGCAAGAGGTCAGCCCCAAACAAATGGTTCCTATAATTTTCTTTAACACCATGCATTGGTATCCCTGGTTCATGAAGAAAACCTCAAAACTAAAAAGAACTTTTCAAACTAAACTTCACGGCTCAGCCTGGAATTAATGGAATGTTGAGTTTCCTGACTAGGACCAATCCTGCTTCTATTATAAGCTGTTTCCTAAATCAATAAATATCCCTGCAGTTTGTTGTATTATAAGCTGCTGCTTAAATCTATAAATTGCCTTGTTACACATTTTTAAAATTATTCATATTGGTTTTCAATTATGAAGTAAATTTTTCTCTACAAAAGGAGATAAGTATGAAATGTGGGATCTCAAGAATGCATAGGTGACTTCTCTGTCAGCAGACCAGCTTCTTGCCTCCAGTACATGGTGCCTAGGAACAACTAGAGAGTTTTCCTATCCTTCACTTGTCTTGGAAATATACTGTAAGAGGTTTCACTGCAAACATTTGTTTTAAATCATCCCTATAAACTCTTTAAAGCTCATTCTTTTAAATACAATTCTAACAAGGCCTTTAAACTCATAATGTCTGCCAATTTTCTTCTTTTATTACAAATACAGAAAAAGTCCCTCTTCGTTTAAATATTTATTTTCATTAAAGACAATAGGGATGCCAATTTGCTAAACTCTTTCCCAATCCCCTCCATTTCATGCTTCCCCTGCCCTATCTTTTTCTCAAGAAGTAGGGAGGTAAATCCTGTCTTGGAACTGCATCAGACAACTTCTCTACCTAACTACTCAGGTCTTCTGTTTTGCCTTAGATTGTCTTACCTATGTCTACGAATACTTTCCAGTAGTTACTTTTATGGCTGGATCTAGATAATTCAGGCAGCCAAGATATTTTAGAAAATCAAAATATAAATCAACCAGATTGTCTCCTTCAAATCACTTATCTGTACTGTATCACGATCAATACTCATATATACACCTAAATAATTTTTCAGCTAATGTAGACCTATTGCCTTCAGCATTACAGCTCCCCATAGATTACTGTCTAATTTCACAGATAGCTAAGCCACATATTCAAAACTACAAACCTTTAGCTAAATAGGAATCAGTGGTATCTAATAATTAGAAACTAAAGTGCTTCAATTCCAACACTGATTGATTTTCTTCTTATTTCTCTGAGCATGTGGAACCATTCATTTTCTGATATTGTTGTTGTTGTTTCTGGATTTGATTTGTTAATATAAAATGAAACACTCCCTCTATGAAAATATATTCTGTCCAATTCCACAAGTTGCTTCATTCATATTCTGGACATTTTATTTATACATTCATTTTCTTCATACCATAGTAACTGACATTAGTATTGTGCACTAATGTAGTTCTCCCCCCATTGCTGCAATATGAAATAATCCGTGCAATAGTCAAAGCCTTAAAACTACACATCATTAGCATCTTAGCATTCCAAACAAAGGTTTAGCAACAAAGACAGAGAATTGACCAGGGAGACACGTAGAATTTTCTTACCTGGTATGAAACAATGTAAGTTCCTGATAGAATCAGAAAGAAAAAGAGATTCTGCTGAGAGATTCACTTGTCTCCCTTTGTACAAGAATAAAGTCCATTACAAAATATCAGGAGAATTTTATTCTTTTTTTTTAAACTCGCCAATGCCTAGCCTTCTAGGTCTTATACCTTTTATTCCTACTTTTTCTAAATTTTCACTTTAATGCTTTTTTGCTGATTTAATCAGGATAAAGGAAAATAACAAAATAGTAAGTAAAAGGGAGGTAACTAAAAATAGGACAACAGAAAGAAAGAAGAACTAAACTTGTCCATTATTTCAGAGGAACTGCAGCAAAAGTCAATGTAATGATATATATATATATATATTTAAGTAAAAATTAAGTAAGACAAAAATTACCAGTTATGGAAGGCATTTCAGATGAGGATCTGTAAAGGGTAAAACATAGAGTGAGAGGAGGAGATGGAAGATCTTGTCTTTAGAAAGAGACATTTTACTTAAAGGAGGCATGGATACATTTGTTGATTCAGAAGGACATAGAGGAGGGAGTGAGGGGTCACTGAGAGAAGATTGAGGGCAGAAGAAAAGTCAGAGTGGGCTACTTAATAATGTGATAGAGAAAAAATATTCTAGTTGACAAGGTACATCCTGTGGTGTTTCTCCTGAGAAATAGCAGCTGCCCCTTCCTCCTTTAAATTTGGCTTATATAGTGTTTTGTATAGTAAATTTAATTTATAGCATTGCTAACATTGAATTGCAGAGATGAGTACCTCTAATGTACTCTACATGATGGGCTTTCTTCTTGATAAGATTTAACATTTGCTTATCTAAGTAAAATAAAGAATTTTGTCCATTTTATGTGAGTATAAGATTGTGCTTGAACAGTAGCCAAAAAAAAAAAAAATTGACAGCATCAACCCCATCATTGTTCCAATAGCTATATGCAGTTTCCAGCTTAGTTAAAATGGGCAGTTCTAAGTTGAATGCATCATCAAAGGCACAGAGAATAAATACAAAGGAACAAAGATATAATTCAAGTAAATTTGTCAAGTTGGATAGTTCATTTATCAGGGAAAATAGAAAAATAATATTTGATTTTGGAAAACGTAGGTGGAGATGAGGGATTTGATACAATCTTAACAAGGAGTTTCCATTTTTATCCTTCTTAGGTACCTCATAGGTGTGTGGTACTTTATTTGCAAATGTTATAACCACTTTTATATGGATGCTGATGCAAAGATTTAGTGGCAGGAAAAGGAGGAATGCACAGCTATTTTAAAGCCAGTATTCTATTCTGAAAATTTGGTTGACCTCTTTTCCTGCTATGAATGCTTACATAATTTTATGTAACCATTGTATTTATAGCTAAATGGGGTGATAAAACATAGTGTATGATTTGTTATAATAAAAAGAGCAGCAAATGCTACTGTTTATGTAGGACAAGTGCAGTGGCAGTGACATTGCCTGCTGTGGCAGTGACATTGCCTGCTGTGGCAGTGACATTGGAAGAAAGCGTTGCAATAGGGAAAAAACATTGAAGTATTAAGAGCTTCTGCAGCTTTTGTAATGAGATGTTGTTATATAAACAGAGAAATAAGCGGGTGGTAGAGGTCCTCTGGCATTCTATTATCAATATGGATCATGATTTGTGATGAGTGATAGAACACATGGATAAAGATAAAATAGGAAATTAAATCAGTTTTAATTTCTATGGGACAGACCTCTGGAATAAAATATCAAAATGTACAGTTCCAATTGGGAGAATGATTTTGTTTTTAAAGGAAAAAGGCCTTTAAAAATTTGGAGACAATTTTTTCGACCTAATTTTCCCCTTATAATAGCTTATTATTAGAGAGTTGGTTGAGCATAATTATTCTAAAAATATTTGCAATATGAATCTATGTGAAATCATCTTTTTGCTAAATTGAACGGACACTTTAGAAACTGTTTCAACAACTCAAAATATTCCTTATTTTTGCTAGTAAAAATCTCAACAAGTTGGATTATAATGCCATGCTACTGAATTATGGTGGGTGCTTTCATGTAGATTATTTCATTAGGATGCATGTTTCCAATGATGGAATTGGGTTCCATAGGAAAAATGCATTAATTATGAACATAAAACAAATGAGTAGTAGGACATTGGACCTAGTTTCATCTTTAACAATTCCATGCTGCTGAGAATGAGTTAGTGGAAAGAATCCACAATGATTCTTATCAAATTCAAAAACATGAAAGAACAGTGAAAAAGGCATGGGTATGCAAGATTATCAGTGCACTTTAGAGATACTAAAGAAAAAGTTCAATGGAAGAGTTATAATCTTTTAAGTGCTGCCAGGTTAATACTTAAAATAAAATGTTTTCATATTGAGCAATTAAGCTTTGTCTGAGTTTATTTCATCAAAGTTACTGTTCTTGTTACCAATGGCTCAGTTGCATACACTCTGCTTGCATAATATGTGGAAAGATTATCAAATAGTTAACAGTAACTGTCCACCAAATATGAAGCTGTCATAAAGTAGAAATCCTTCTTAAAATCAGAAAGACAAGGCTCTCACGGGATGATAACTGACCACAGCAACATCTCTGAAAATTTTTATTACGTTTGTTTTTGAATTACATAAGATTTTAATGAGCCAGGAAAAATTACAAGGTGTATATTATATGATGTTAAGGTTACCTTCAACAACTGTCTCTGTTCTTGTCTGATATTTTATTCCACAACAAAAATCTTACAAAGCATAACATATGCATGAACCTGCTGGTGTGGAAAATGTCAATAAAACTACTTTATTTGCCAATTTTCTAATGCCTATAAAATGTATTGACCTAAATGGTTTAGGGAAAAATATCTTTTTTTTAGAATATCAAAAGCCTTAAAACATAAGCTATTAAAACACAGTTGATAATATTTGAGATGATAACAGCATTTTTATGGCAATATGATTTCCTAAACTAATCAAATAAGCAAATAATATTAATAAAAAGTGTAATGTAATTTTCATTCTCCTTCATTTTATCTTTAAAATTTTATGAAAAATGTTTTTAGATTAAAAACTATTCACAAAATAAAATATCATATTTTTGGAAAAAGAATGGTGAACTTGCTTGCTCAAAGCACATTTAAAAAATTATTAGTGTATAAAATATGTGTAATAGTACTATTTATTGTGCCATATTTGTATATACACATAACAATATTTGGTCAATTTAATTCCCCGGTATCTTGCCTGTACCTTCTCTTTCCCTCCCCTGATATCTTTTCTGTACCTTACTGGTCTCTCTTCCATATTCATGAGATTCCACTTTTCTTTTCTCTCCAGCTTCCCACATATGAGAGAAAACATATGGCCCCTGGCTTTCTGAGTTTGGTTTATTTCACTAAATATGATTTTTTCCCAATGCTACCCATTTCCCTGCAAATTACATAATTTTGTTATTTCTTATGACTGATTAAAACTTCACTGTGTTTCTTAATCCATTTCCTTTATTCATTTGTCTGTTGACAGACACTCAAGCAGGTTCCAAAACTTGACTATTGTGAATTTCACTGTTATAAACATGGGCATGTATGTTTACTTTGAATTTCAGAGGTGGGGACTACTGAGGAGTGGTATAGCTGGGTCAGAGAATGGTTCCATTCCTAGTCTTTTGAGTAACCTCCATACTTATTTCCATGGTGGTTGTACTAATTTACAATCCCACCATTAGTTCCATTTTCCCTGCATTTTCACCAGCATTTATTATTATTTGTATTCTGAGTGATTGCCATTCTAACAAATGAAATCTCAGTGTACTTTGGATTTACTGATTGTAAAGATGTTGAACATTCTTTTATATATTGGTGGTCATTTGTGCTTCTTGTAAGAGGAGTGTGTTTAGTTCATTTTCCAATTTCTCTATTGGGTTATTTATTTTTAGATGTTAAATTTTGAGTTCTTTATGTACTCTGAAAATTAATCCTCTATTGGAGAAGTAGTTGGAAATAATTTTCTCCCAATGTGTAGGCTTTCTCTTCACACTATGGTTTCCTTTGACAAACCACATTTTATTGACATGAATCTTACTAAATATTTTCAAGCTGGGTTCTAAAATAATGACTGTCATTCTTGCATTACTATTCTATTAATATTATTTAATTTATGGTTTGGAAAGAGAAAAAATTGAAGTTGCAAGTCCAATATCATTCACAGACAGGATTATGGATGAGACACCTGTCAAGGTGGAACAGACTACTTATTGTAAACTCTCTACTTGCCTATCCTCTCCTTATTTAATGACATGGTTTGAAATTCCACAGTCTACATTAAGAAAGTAAAAGGAAACTAGTATTAATTAATTGGTTCATTATAGTTGTACATAATGATTGTATTCTTTATTCCATATTTGTACACGCTCATAATTTGATCAAACTCATTCCCCTTTATCTACTTTTTCCTCTCCTCTTTCTTCACTGAATCCACTTGCTCTACTCTACTAATCTATCACCTATTCATACCATAATTATTTTAACCAGTGCATTATGATTATATATAACAGCAAGAATTATTATGGTATATTCATACACAAATGCAGCATAATTTGTTAGATATCATTTCCCAGGACTTTTTTCTATGGCTTCCCTTCCATCCTTTCACCTGATCACTAAAAGGACTAGTATTGAACATAATATTTATACCTATATTTTATATTTTATAATGTCCTATAATGCCTTCCATAATTTAATAGAGATTTAGGGATAATTAGAAAGTTAAAAATGTTTTCACTACTTTAAAATACCTACTTTTCAGAAGCATTAAAGTTCTTCATGAATTTTTAGGTTTGGATAATGAAAGATACCTGAAAAATTATTCTTTAAAGATCTTTTTTAAAAAAAATGGTTCAAACCAATAAGATTGGTTTGGGGAAAAATTAAGGAGTATTGATCCTTATTTAAAATAAGAAATATGAATATCTTAAGGGAAATGAGCTTATTTTGCTTTAGTACTATTTACTTTTGCCCTTGCCATTTCCCTCCCCTCCTCCCTGACCCTTTCGTATTCCTATCCTCTATTTTTTTCTCATTTAATTATTTATTTTTGAATGTTGCTTTATAGATGTACATAAAAGTAGAATTCACTGTCAGATTTTTTTTCTTGATAACAACTTTTAGAAACTAGGAACAGGCTTAAAAAGTGCAACTGTGAAAAATCTTGTGCTAATATCACCCCTAATTTTGGGAGGAGGCAATAAGGTCTACTCATATCTCTTTCATGCATTATTGTAGTAGAAACCCAGACCAGTGCAATAAGGCAAGAAAAAAAAAATTTAAAAATATGGATTGGAGAAAATATTTTACTTGCAAATAGCATGAGAGACTGTTAAGAAAATACATGGGAATCAATAACAATGTAAATAGAACAAAAAAGGAAATTTAGAAAAATTACACAATAGAAAATCTTGTTAAAATCAGTTCCACCTAACAACACACATTTTGAACTTGACAAGAGTATATTAGCGTTCATAGTAACCCACTGTATTCAAAGCATATAATACTTATAGATATGTTTAAGAAAATACATGAAGACATGTATATTTAAACATTAGAGAAATTTTTGAAGAACTTAATAAGTTAAGAGATACACAATTATTATGGATTAGAAAATAATTTTTCAGATGTCAACAATCAAATTAATGGAATCTGAATACCATTAGGCTTTATTTCTTTTATCCTCACAAGGGGAATTGAATATTCCTTTATAAAATTGAAATAGAAATGCAAAAAAAACATAAATATTTACATTAATTACTCTTGAATATATGTAACATGATATGATGTACAATAGTTATATAACGTAGTTATACATAAATATATATGCAATGCTTATCTAAATGTATACATGTATATGATCTTCAACATTATATACAAAGGTTAACTAGAAAAAGTCATAATCCTAGGTGTATAAAATTGTAAAATTCTAGAAGAAAATATAAAAAGACATCAAATAACCTTGGTTTGGCAAATATGTTTTTTTTTAATTGAACATGAAAAGAAAGTCATAAAAAATCCTAACAAATCCAAGTTCATAAAACTTAAAAAAAAAAAACAAACTTTTTTTTAAAATGATTTGCTAAGGAAATAAGCTGCTAAGTTATGGACTGAAGGATTATTTGAAAAATATATAGAATAAAATATTTGCATACAGAATACATAAATAACCTTTAAGAATCTACACAAAACCAAAGAACCCAATTATAAAAGGAAAAGCAATTTTAACAAATACATTATCAAAGAAGATATCCAAATAACCAGTGAGAACATAAAAATATATATCATTAACTATTAAATAAATTAAAATTAAAACCATAATGATGTATTGCTATATACAATATAGAATGGTTACAGGTTAAAAAGATGAACAATACTTAGTGTTAGTGAAAAATTAGATCAGCTGCATCTCTCAAACACTGTAAGTGTGCATGCAAATGGTACAAACACTTGGGAAAACATTTTAAAGATTTAATAGTAAATTTGGATATACATGTCATATGACCACTATAATATCACTCCACAATATTTACTAAGCAGAAATACACATTTAATACAAAATTATGTATACAAATATTTATGACTTCTTAAAGCATAATATCTCTAAATTGTAATGAAATCAAACATTCATCAACTCATGAAAACTGTGATGTGTATAAATTGTTTTCTATCTATATAATGCAATACTATCTAGCACTAAAAAGAATTACCTTCTGATGCTTGTCATGATGTGAATAATTAAAGCAATATACTAAATAAAATAAAACATATAGCTATAATTGAAAATCTCATGTTGATATTTATATGAAGTTCTAGGAGTACAAAACTATATTTACAAAAGTACTTCAGTGTGTTCCAGTATTCAGGATATTGGAAAAAGGAAATGACTCTAAAGTGATGTAAAATTACTTTTCAGAATGTTGGAGATGCCTTATTTCCTAATTTTAATGGTGGTTAATTATATAAAATTTTCATGACTTATCAAATTTTGCACAGAAAATTTTGATATATTTCATTGTATATATATTATATCTTAATGAAGTTCATTGAATACAGAAGCATTGTTAAATTTATTATTCATAATTTAATATTTTATAAATGGTAGAATTAGTTCTCAAACTTGGATAACATGATTCAGTAAATGTTAAAACATGTTAATACTACTATCACATACACAGCAGCTCGCAGAACATGAACTCCTCCAGCTGAAAAAAAAAATAATTCAAGGTTATCACTTCCTTCTCATGATTTCCATTATGATAAACCTTGTGCTGCAATTGTCAGATTGTTACCACATAATAATGGGCGCTGGTAAATGCTAACCCACATACATAAGAAAGAAAACTAATTTAAACATAGGATTGATTACTGCTGATGTCATTAGTCAAAATGGGATAGGGTAATTCCCTAATTCAATAAGACTGTCATCTTGTGTATAAGGGACATCTGGAGAGAGACCTGCATACAAAGAGAACACCATGTGAGAATGAAGATAGAAATCTCAATGACACAGAAGTCAAGGAACCCCAAAGATTGTCAGTAACCACCAGTAGCTAGGACAGAGTCATGAGACAGATTCTCCTCACATGCTTTTGAGGGAAACAATCCAGTTCATAACTTGCTCTAGGACTTCTGGTCTAGAGCATTATTGTGAAACGATAATTATTGTGAAACAATAATTTTCTGTGAAAGAATTATTGTGAAATGATAATTATTGTGAAACAATAATTTTCTGTGTTTAAGCCACAAAGTTTGCAACCCTTTGTTACAACAGTCCTAGCAAAGTAACAAGGATTCACAACTCATAAAGTTGTGTAGTAAGCAACCTGTACTGACTTTGCAACCCAGTTTGGTTTCAAAACCCTATACCCAGGTCATATATGCACAAAACTTGTACATATTGAACTTTTGGAGTTAATATATATTAAAAGTGAAAAAAGTGAGCCTTGGACTATAACTCAGACAATATTTTGCTCACATAAAATCATTGCTTTTTTTTTTTGAATTGTGAATCCTTTTTAAAGAAGGTTTTTCCATTCCAAGATGGAGTTTATTTTAGTCTCCCATCATTAATATTAATATACCTGCAGAAAAATAACCAAGTCTGATGTCATTTAGCATAATTTCCCAATAGTATCAATTTCACAATTTTCAATTTACTTACTAAAATTTTGTGATGATTTTTTGAGTACATGATTCATACAATTTCATGAATATTTGAATTACTGGAAAAACTCCAGATGCTATTATCCATTTCTCTAACTCACATTTTTTGGCATATAGCTATAAGATACAAAATTGATGCATCAATAGTTTATTATAATTATTATTGTTTACTTTTAACTACAGACTTAGACGCTTATCTAATTTGTTTATTTAGCTAAACAATTTCACCAAGTACAAATCTGATTTTCTTTATTTACCTAGAATAAGTTCATTGAATGTAGGTATTGAAGTAACTTGTGATTTTTTTTTGATTTTTGAATGTCTCCATGTACACCTGTATAAACCAGACGATGAATTGGGTGACATGTTTGTCTAAATATCATCTTAGGTTTGGGGTAGGGGACACAGTGAAGCCTGAGAGATGATCAAAGTGTCTAAGGAAACCTTTTGAAGACTAACAGTTCTAGTGGATAGAACAGCAAAGCAAAGATCCCTGGAGGTAATAATTAAGTTCCCCAGATAATCTTTGCTCGTGGTGAGCCAGAAGCATGAAATACACCCGACCTTCAGTTTGGGACTTGTATATTGAATGAATGTAGACAATGTCACCTTCGCTAATTCTTTCATATTTATTCATTAGTAATGGCTTGATTGTGCAGATAATATAAATCCATGAGAACAAATCTCAGGTTTTTTTTTTTTAAATAAGACTAAAATACAAAATGAAAGACAGTACAAATTCATGGAAAGTCCTTACAAATATTTTTTTGTTCATACATCAAATAGCTTTATTCCCTCTCAGCTCAAACTGATTTTAAAAGGAATATAGGCAGAACCCCTTAACCCTATCCAAAGTTATTTTTTGCTACTGTTGGTGAGTGGGATGATGAGTCAATTAAGTTACCAGGTAACATATGTGTTTAAAATAAAAATAAAGTCAGTAGTTATACAATTCCTAAATCTTGGATTCATTAGCAGCACACAAACCAGCTGAACTATAAAATGGAAAATATACTACATAATAACTGAAAACTTGATAAGTAGCATGTCTTACAAGTTTCATAGGCTAATTTTTCATTCTATTGCTTTTAATACCCCAGAGGTACTATAATGAAGATCTTTAAAAAACCTACCTTTGGCTGAAACTGGAATTGTCCAATTTAACACTCCAGTGTATAATTCAAATCCAAACATCCCCAACATTCATATGCTCTATCCAAATGGTGTCTTCCTTTTTATAAATACAGATAATAACTTGGTAATTCTTTGTGCTAGTCTGTTTTCTGATACTATGACAAAATACCAGAGCTGGGTGCTTCATAAAGTAAAGAAGTTTAGTAAGCCAACAGTTTTGAAGGCTGAAAGTCTATAATTGGTAGCTTCATCCCTTTGGCTTCTACTAGTAAGAGCCTCATGGAAGATGGCATCACAATAGTAGAATTTCCTGAATAAAAGATGACAAAACAAGATAAAAAGATTCAAGAACCAGGCTCCTTCTTTCCATAACCATTTTCTCACACAGGAACTAACCTTACTCACATGTGGACCACATTCCTTCCTTCTGAGGGCAATGTCCTTAATGTCCTCAAACCTTGTACTAGGTTTCACCTCATAGTTTCCTTCACCTCTCAATATTGCCACACTTAGGACCAATTTTTTAGCACATGAAATTTTGAGGGACATAGTCAAATCATATGCACACTATAGAATTCTTATTTGATCTTAGATCATGTACTTCCAACTGAAAAATTGAATGATCTCACACATTTTAGGCTACCCTCATTAATCAGGCTACAAAGCTCAAAGCAGATGCTGTGCTAGGACTCTTTTTTCCATTCTGGCAGTTTCACTTCATTGCTAACAAGTAATGCATGTGCTTAAATAATATAAAGAAACAGACACATCATTATTGTAGAGATGGGTTAATTTTTACAAACCAGAGTCACTTTGCTAACCTGTTCCCAAGCCAAGAAATAGACTCTTATCAGTACCCCTACAAACGTACTTACAACCCCACGTAATTGACCTGATCCTCAAGAGAAACCGACTCTCTGGACATATCATAGAGTTGTTTATGCCCTTTTAAAAAATGGAATCATATGATATATATTAATTTGGTCTGGCTTCTCTCCTTCAAGAATTATCTGTATATTTTAGGTAGATTAATATGGTTAGTTCTTTTTAATGTATCATGTACCAACTGTTAGTTCTCCATTCTATTGTTGATGGGAGTTTGATTAATTCTAGGTTGGGCACTAAATATAGAGTTAAAATATACTGATTTGTTCATTACTCCTTGATTTTATTATGCGAAGGTCACTCAGTTCTAAGATTTGAAGAGAAAATGATAAATTATTCATATTGCATGTTTCAATATCTTTTGCATTTTTAGATAAGTACTGTTTGATCTTAGGAAAGTATATTTTGAAATATAAAGATGAAGTATCTGGGTTACTTCCTCAAAAAGCTACTTTTATTCAGCTCAAGTTTTTAGGTACTTCACTAAAGCCTATCGGCGTTGTATCTGTTTTTGGTAAAAAGCTGTTAGGGTTTGAATGTTTGCATAGCCTCCAAATTCATATGTGTATATCTTAACTAAGATTATAAGATTACAGAGCAGGTATTTTTTGTGAGGTGATAAGGTTATGACTTTAGAACACCCTTGATTGCCATTAGTGGCACCTGACCACATGAGGACAGTGAGACAGTGTCACTGTCTGTGAGGAGCAAACTCACCAGGCATTGAACCTGCCTGCCCTTGTTCTTGGACTCCTCAGCCTCCACAACTGTGAGACCAGTGTTTTGTTTTTTACAAAGTCTCCAGTTGGTGGCATATTTATTATGGTAGCCCAAATACACTGAGAAAGGCATTGAAGCTTCATGCATATGTTCCCAGTTGACTAATTCAGAAATCAAACAAACCAATAAAAAAGAATAAACCATTAGACATCCCATAACACACCATCAGATTAGTCTTTCCAAAAATTTCAGTAGGGATATTGTATAAAAAAATAGTGTGTGTGTGTGTGTGTGTGTGTATTTGCACATGTATGTATGCATACAAATGTATATATCTTCTATTTGTTCTATTTTTTCTGCTCTGTCCTTCCTTGTATCTCCTTCTGGTAATATAAAGTTTATGTTATAGCTTTGGATTTGTCCTAATGCTCTTGAGTGTTTTGTTTTTGCTTTCCTTTTCCAGTTTTATTGAAGTTTGAGAAATTTTTATTGACCCTGTCTCCAAGTTCATTGATTCCCAACTTCTGCTAGATTTTGTTTTTGTTTTTACATTTTAGGATTTCCTTTTGATTCTGATAGAGTTCTGTTTTTTTCTGTTTTGCATGTTGCTTACCTTTTCATTGCTACACTTAATATGCCAATCACAGTTAACGCGAAGTCCCATAAATCCAACATCTGTGTCATCTGAATCTGGTTTGGATACATATTTTGTCTTTTCTGACTATGCTTTCTTTATCTTTTGGTATATCTTCTAATTTTTTTGTTGAAACATAAATGTTGTATCCAGTGGTACAAATGATGTACACAAACCTTTTTTGTATTTATGTTAATGTCCCTAGGATGAACTATTTAATGTTTATTTATTCATGGATACTAGGGGCCTCCAATTCCTCTAATGTCATCATTTTTTTCTCTCCACTTGACTTTGGGCTTCCTTGTTTATTGTTTCTCTTCGGAAAGTCTGTACTTTGGAAATACTATACTATAATGTTTAAGCTTTGTATATGTGGCAGTAAAGTATGGTGAAGGTGATGTCAGTGATTTTCCAATTCAATCTGTCTTTCAGTGGCCCTGTGCCCCTAGGCTGAGACCTTCACAGATTCTTTGGGGTGGGTGGGGGGCAGCATACCAGGGATTGAACTCAGGGGCACTCAACAACTGAACCACATCCTCAGACCCTGAGTTGCTTAGTGCCTCGCTAAGTTGCTGAGGCTGACTTTGAACTCACGTTCCTCCTGGGATGAATAATTTTAAAGTAATGTACAATTACTGAAGCTACTATATTTCCACCTTCCGAGCCACTGGGATTACAGGCATGTGCCACTGCACCCAGCTTTTAGAGATGTTGTATTGTTGTTGTTGTTTATTTGTTTGCTTGGTTGGTTTTGTTTGTTTGTGGTATAGTTGCCCTTAGTCCTGTTTCTGGCTACTGTATTCTCACTACATTTCCTTGAATCTTTAGTTCATGTCTCTCACCAGAAACCCACAAAATTTTGATGCACTTTTAGGATCTCAATCCCTCAGAGTCTCTCTCCCTCATTCAAGTCCACCTTCAACTTCCAGCAATTCATCTAAATTATCACATTATATTTGAGCTGTTCCCACCAGTTGAAAACTTCAGCAGCTTTTGTTCCAGCTAACAAGTCCTTGATTCATCTCTCTAAATGCACTTATTATTCAAGATGCTGGGAGTCACTACACACTCTTCTCAATTACTTGATGAATCTAAGAAAAATAATTGATTTTACTCTAAGTACTTCTTTTTATAAGAACAAAAATTAAAACTTCCAAGCTCCTTTAATATTGGAGGTAAAACCTAAATTATTCTAATTTTTAATCCATAAAACTCTAATGAAATTTGCTGGGCTTTATATTCCTTTCGATTGGAATCAGTCTTTCAGGAATTCATTCCTATTTTCTTGGAGAAAATTGGTTTTTAAAATAATTTTAAAATTGAAGCTATATCCTGAGTCCTTACCACTATCATTTAGGTTGGTCTAAATAGACTTAATCACAGAAGAATCGAATGAAGAAATGATTATTAGATCACAACCTCTGAAAATGTATTAAAATGTCTCTAAGCATTCCTACTGTAGTAATGATGGTAATCTTGATAAATAATATTAAAGTAATGTGCAATTACTGAGGCTACTGTACTTCAGACGCAGGCGGCATGGGAAGTAGGAATTTCCTTGAGCCACAGAACAATTGTTCTGTACAGATAAGGATTGAAAGAGCTACTTAAGTCTCACAGTAGGTGAGACACTCAAAATTCAAATCGACACACTTAACATCTAAACCAACATGCATTCCGAGAAGAATTGTTCTTAAAACATACTTGTTCCTCAGTCAGACTATTATATTGCTGGCTTTTATACAGAAGATGGTATGGTGTAACCGTGATGACTTCTGTTTCCAAAAACTGAGTCAGAGATTTGAAGAGAAACCTGAAAGTTTCTTAGTTGGAAAAGAAAGAATGACTACGTAAAACAACCCAGAAAAAGCACCCTTGAGAACTAGACCAGACAATTGTGGACATATTGAGATATACTTTTTGTTGTAATAAGTAGTACCTTTACAGTGCTTTGGTGATTTTAAACATTTAAAAATAAATGATGTTTTAATTCCTACAAGTATAATTGTTATTTTACTTTTCAGAAAGGAAAAAAAAAACGTATATCAGTTCTCAAACTTGATAGGATTCCTTTCATAAGGTTCAATGGATTATAAATATTTTCTCAGTTCATTTGTAACTTACCTTCGACTGATTCTCTTAATGGGTGTTATATCTTCAGTAGTAAAATGTAGTTTTGACATAGTATATTTCAGTTTTGTTGTTCTGGCATTACATGCCTTACTATATCTTCATTAATTTTCTTCTAGAATGTTTAAAATGCTAGCTTTTTGTCTTTGAGAAGCACATTTGCAGTTTCTATTCTATTCTATTGTGATAGAATAAATTCTTACTTTGCTTTATTTTTGTCTATCTTCTTAATGTGCATAAAAATACTTTTATGTACATTTTTCATATGCAAGATTATTTCAGAAAATTAGACAGTCTTTCTCTTAAAAAGAAGGATTGCCTAAGTGACAACAAAATTTAGACACTTAAAAATCCCTTTGGAGATGCACACACACATTTTTCAAGTGATTTTTATCATGTTTATTCAAAATTTCTTGAGAATTTCAATCTTGTTGAAAGTTTTAATTTTTATTGTATATACTTACATTTGCAGAAAAGATAAGTATAAAGGAATTTTGGTTCTGTTGAACCAAGATAGGAAAAATTCACAGTGACTAATCCATAATAATAATTTCTTCTATAACTTCTACTCTGTTTCTACTCCTAAAACAAGGAGTTGAAGGGTTTTTTTTTCATAACAAAATCAAATACTCTTCTTTTCATATATAACTTGTGATAAAGACAAACCAAAAGAAGATGTTGCTATAAGAAAACTATCATTCATTCACACAGTTTTGATTTTTGATGTTACCCCATATTTCTAAGATTAATCTATGAATCTGTCTAATATATAAGTAACTATTTATGTAATAAAGGATGACATGATTTGTGAACCTCAATTTGTTTTCTTATTTTATATCTTTACTAGAGTCAACAGCTTCGATACATTAAAATGTACCATGAATATATATTTAATTCTGGTGGGAATTATATATTAAAATGAAAATTTCTTGCTTTGAGAATGAGACAAGATTTTAAAAACTATTGAATATTTATGCTGGATGAAATTAACTAGTCCTTTCCATTCTCCCATCTTTTTACTCCTTTAAAAAGTTATATCTAACTTTCTTCAACACTCAGTGCAAGAGAACTAATTGAAATGAAACAAGTTCTTTCCAGTGTTTAAATGATGACCTTTCCTTACCTAAATTTATCAGTATAACACTAATGCCTGTGTTACAGTACTTGCCCACCAGCAAAGCACCTGTGTCTTCAAACACATTCACAGGAAAAACAAACACACACACACACACACACACACACACACACAAATGGCTTGTTATCCAAGTGTACTTTTTTTCCAGTTATAAAATATTCCAAAATGTTTCAGGTCTGTCATAAAAGGTGGAGCCATATTTTTGTATCTTTTAAAACAATTTTAATACACTGATTCTTTAGGTCAAGTTAGCAAAGTACTGTAAATTCAATGAAAACACACAGTATTACTTGATGACCAAAAAAGCTCATATTCTCTGCAGGAGCCCCTTGACTATTACCTTTCTTCATCTGAACAAAAAATAAACAGATTGAGATAAAACTGATAAACGGGCTAAGCTTCACCCTTGGTACTTTCCCCTTCTTCACTGAAATCTTGACAACTCTTTGAGAAACTTTAATCTCCTAATTCCCAATTAGACTAGATGTTTGAGCTTGATATTTCTAAGACAAATCCAGTTCTAAATTATGCTGCATAGTGTTTATTTTCATAAGATATTTTACTTTCTTTTATATTTTTCTTATACATATTTTCCTAAATATTTAGTCACTGGGTCATTTTGGACTTTTTTCTAAGTAGTGTTATGAGGCAAAATTGGATGCATTATTTTAATGTAGTATGGTCAGAGCATATGCCTGCAACAATAAATACGCATATGGGAGAAAATAAACAACAAAATAATTATGGAATAGAAATTAAATAACGATAGACATTTGAACCATGGATTTGACTGTGATTTCTTTTGAAACATTCTTTTCTTTAATAATGACTCATTTTATGCATGAAAGTATAACTAATTTCAAGAAAGGACGGTGTCATAATTCCATCCACACAAGAATTTACAATTTCCTCTACATCTCCTCACCTGCCAAGTAATCAGCACACAGTTCTTTCTACTTCCCAATCAGTTGATTAAAGTATTGAGCAATGTTGGACCTATATTAGGTAGTGCTGCATTCATTTGGTATCTTCTAATGTGATTTTGTATAATTATTGTTCATTTTGGTAATTCATTGTATTTTTCACAAAATTTTCTTCTATCTAAATTTGAAACTCCTCTGACATTTTTAGTGAAACCAGAAATAAGCAAATAAAAAGATCTTTAATAAATTTTAAACTGACTTGAAAATTCATATTCATTAACAATATAATACATTCTCCGCTGATACGTAGACTTATTTTCCTACCAACCTTCTTTATTTATTATTAGCATTTATTTATTTATTCCCATTTTTGTTGTGCTGGGGATTGAACCCAGGGTGCTTTACCATGGAGCTCCATCTCCAGCTCTTTTTATTTATTTATTTATCTTTTTTTTGAGACAGGGTCTCACTAGGTTGCCTAGAGGTGTGCACCACTATGCCTGATTCAGCCCATTTTATTAAAAATAAAAGAATTTTAGAGCATTAAAGATTAATTTTAACAGTAAAGAGAAAATGCCACATTTTAAATATATAGCAGGGATAGAGGAGATGTGTGCAGAGGAAGTAGGATAAAATTTTATTTCCTAGTATTAGCAGAATTTAAATGGTTTTATTATTTTGAAGGAAGAAGGCCCCTTATAAAGAGCAACGTTTTCAGAGCCCATGCAAGAACCTGGAGGCAGAAAAGGCCTCAATTCTAGTCATGAAGCTTGTGAATTTCAAGGGAGGGGATTGTAGGATCAGCTTGGGAGAGTAAATTGGGTTCTGTGCTACAGTGAGGAGTCTACCATGGCCAAGAGGGTGTTTGTGTGAAGAGGCAGTTCTGCATTTGTCTGAGAAACAGGAGATTCTTTTATTAATCTGCACTGTCACGCTTTTCCCTCTGGGGGCTTAGAATTTATTTGCTTTCCTTTCAGATTCAGAAGACTTACAGGAGCATACCTCTGAGGTTTTCTGGCCCTTACCTTCTGAACTAAACAAGACAAACTAACCCTCTGTATGTTCATCGTACCATATTGCAGATAGTGATTCTGGTTTGCTTTATAAAGTTACAGGGTTGTTTTTGAAATTTAGCATTACATTTCTTCCAGGCTTCTATCCATGAAGATTTAGCAAATTTTGGCTGGGGTTGTGGCTCAGTGGTAGGGTGCTTGCTTCACACATGGGAGGCCCTGGGTTAGATCCTCATCACCACATAAAATAAATGAATAAATAAAAATAAAGATATTGTGTCTATCTTCTACTAAAAAATATCAAAAAAATGTATAGAAAATTTACTAAAAAACAACAACAACAAAAAAAACAAACAAAAGTAGATGTCATTTCTGAGGCATTCTTACCCTCTTGTGTCTTTGATTGATGAAATTTTGGTTCAACTGAAGCTGCAAACAGTTTACATATTTTTATGCCAAATATATAGTAAAATTATTTTTATAAGAATTAAGATATCTCAGCTGGTAGAATTGATTAGCATTCATAAATATTTTCACAGGCATTGCTAACAAACATATTTAATATACTTTCAACAGATGCCATTTGGGATGAGTGAAGAAGGGGCTTTTCTATTTAATGTAGACACACAGGATAAATGCCAAAAAAGTATGCCTTTGCTTGAGAAACAGATCAGTATTCTTCTTCTTTTACTAAATTTAACAATATTTCAGCAAAAACAGTCTGTCTGAGTAAACATAGAGCTCTGGTTGTGATGTGAGAAAATTGTCATGTTCTACAGTTAAAAGGAAAAGATTATTTGTAGGTGGAAAAGTAAAATGTCTTGACAGGAAGAAAAACATTGGGAAATAAAAGCCTTTTCTGTCTTCTGTATAAAAGCATCACCCTACTTTTTTTTAACTCTTTATTCTTAAGAGATGTTTATTGACAAAGAGCATTCAGTATACTCTCATGTACAGAAATAAATAATTTATACAAAACAAAATGTGGCAGATTTCTATGGCATTATTTTCTAGCATATCCTTTATTTCTGATATGTTCTATTTCTACCTATATCACAACCAGAGACACTACTGGCCTCCTCACCACCAAAGATCCAGTGTCCACATTGATGGATGATGGTGTGGTGAGCCCTTCTCCAAAAGTGGTACAGACCCAGATACCTGAAGATCATTGTCAGTCTTACACTTGAGAGGTAGGTATGTAGTTGAACTTGGTACAAAGAGAGCCTCTTCTTGAGATCATCAGATTTAGTACCCCAATCTTTGAGCTAGTCTTTGCAGTAAGGCTGGGAATGTAAAGTTTTGGGGTTATCCAGAATCCTGCCAGGTAGATTAGAATGAGAAAACTGATGTAGATGCAGCATTCACTTGCAAATAAGTAGTACTTATTCATATGAGGACTTACAAACATTGCTGATAAGCAAAAAAAAAAAAAAAAAAAGGCGAGGAGAGCAATTCTTAAATGTTTTATTTCAAGTTTTCAATGGTTTTTGTTGTTAATTTAGATATCACATCTTGGACTTCACTTTGTATTGTCCCTTTTATTTTTGAACTCAATCTCATTGTATTTTTGTCACTTGCAAACTAAATTGGCACCGAGAAATACAACAAATTGCAAATATTTTCCTTTTTTAATACTTTTATTTATTTATTTATTTATTTATTTATTTATTTATTTATTTATTTATATGTGGTACTGAGGATCGAACCCAGCACTTTGCACATGCTAGGCGAGCGCTCCACAGCTGAGCCACAACCCCAGCCCAAATTGCAAATATTTCTGATAAATTTTCTAACTTACTAAAAGCATTCTTGGAATATTTAAGATTATATTATTTTCACCAAATTTTCATCCCATCATTCTCATTATTCATTACTCAGCACTCAAGCATGCAAGAATATTCCATCTTTAGACTGTATGGTTTTTGATGGAAGAAGGGTACTGGATCAAAAATTGGACTAAGTCAATTCTGAAGTTTATGAACCGTTACTGAGAACAATATGATATTTCTAAAAATAGAACATGGCAAGAACAAAATAATACACAGAACTCTGCTGAATTTGATGTTTATATAGTATCTAAAACATTTTAAGCTAGTATTAAGTTGCTTATCTGGCATTAATTTGCAAAGAGTCACTAAGTATCTATTATGAGCCAAGTATTCTTCCATATGACTCACATATCGTTAATAAAAGAATTTTAACATACCTCCTATTGTAAAGTGTCTTTTTTTAGCATAATTAAAACTTAAATGGGCCCAAAACTATTTAAATATTTTAAATTAATGGAATAGACTTTAATAAACCAGGAACGATTGTATAAGTTTGAAATTTGATTTTTTTTCCTTTGGTATTTTCATGTGTAGAGTAGTTAACCAGATGCAATGGTAGATTTGAAAATACTTCAAAGAAGGTTTCAATTTGTTCTGATTCAAATGGTAAATTATTTTCTATGGATGATATTGGGAATGTCAGATACTGTCCAAGCCATCGTCTATAGTAAAACAATATTCAAGATTTGATGATTCCTAATAACAGCACAACCTATAAAATGAGACAAGTGCATACAACTACAGACTTAAACAGTTTTTTATCACATAGCAACATAATTTGAAAAAAAATATTGGCATATAGATCTTATTTTTAATCTTTTTATTAGTACTTTATTTAGAAAAGTACCTTCAGAATGCACCAATCAATAAAATTATTCTGTCTTTTCAATGTGATCCTGCAATCTGTACACGTGGAAAAATGAGAATTCATACGCCATTTGAATCAAATGTATGATATGTCAAGATCATTGTATTGTATCGAGCAACTAATAAAAATAAATAAATAAATAAATATTTTTTAAAAAAATATTCTGTCTTCTCACATGTTCTAAGCTGGTGTTGTAGTTAATATTTTAGGCTTACCTTAGATGTATACATAGTTCTCATTATTTTAAAAATGTGGGTCATGGTGGAAAGAAAATGAAAATATACCTTTTTTGAGCACACCTTTTAAATAATCATTATTACATGCAGTTGTGCATATACTCTCTTAAAATAAGTCAGGTATAGGTAATACATTTCCTATTTTTCATATCAGAAAATAAATTTAGACTTGTAAATTAAATAATTACAACAAAGGTGTGTTAGTTTTTTCCTGTTACTATCACAAAATATTACACATTGCATAATTTATAAATAAGAGAAACTTATATTTCACAGTCCTGGAGGCTGGGAAGTCTGATATATAGGCAGAAGCTTCACTGAGAATTGTAATACATTCCACTGTCATATTTAAATTAAAAAAAAGAATTAATAATAGACAAACACATACACACGCAAAAAGACTAACTCTCTTCTTTCACATTGGTGCCTTGCAGCTTTCTACCTGGTGAGAAGGAGCAAAGTAAAAGGGACTAGAGTGCTGCCTGCCCCTTCTTTAATAAGGTAACTGATACCATTTGTGAGGTCTCTGGCCTCATCACTTAATCTTCCCTGTCCCTGAAGGCTCCACCTCTGAATACTGTAACTTTGGTGATAAAGTTTCAGCATGTTGAGGGATACATTCAGACCATAGCGCTAGATTTACAAAATTATAAAATTCAGGTTTTTTTTTAAGATTTAGGCTGTCTCTTTTCCTCAGATTACTATGTTTAAATAAGCATGGTGTTATATGTAACAGATTATTTAGAGAACATTTAACTTATTGAGGTTTTCTTTTTAAATAAATCAACTTGGAGGCAAAATCTTTTATTTCTGGTATATGTTTGAGTTGCTTTGCAGTTTTTATTTGTCCCTGACAGCAATAGTAGTTACTTGCATATAAAATGGTTACCAAACTTACATTTCCATATTCATATAGATTATGTTCTAATATTTTAAAAGTAAACATAAGTGATTAAAACATAATTAACCCAAATAGTAGGAGTTTCAGTAGCTACATTTGAGGATTACCACATATACAACACCCTCTAGGTCTTCTTTCTGACTACAAATGTCCGTCAGTGCTTATGAAACCTGATTGCGGGATCCACAATCCAAAAATGGTAATGTTGCTTTTCTTCTTGTTTCTGTAACTTAATTTGTTCTAATAAAAATGTCCACGCCATACTTCTAGAGATTTTGATGTAGTTGCTCTAGAACAAAGCTCACAAATTGGTGAATAATTTATCCTCATTAAGAGCACATTTACTTGAATAACTTGCCAAATTAGTTCAGTGACATCAATTAATATGATAGTTCCTGCCAGAATGTTTTACACTGAGAACACACACTCATACTATGGAGCAACCATCTTTGTTGACTAATTATACATGAAAAGAAATTAGTGTCAGTAAAAAACTTCATTATATCTTATGAGACATTTAATGTGTTCCATTAAATGAATGCTGTCAAATAATAATACATTTTAAATAGGATAGTATTAATTTATGCATGATATTATATTCCATATTTGAAAGTGAAGGAAATGTAACACCGTATCTGTGAGAATGTACTATTTTCAATAGCAGAGATGAAATTAGATTTGAGAATATCCAGAATTTTGCTCATCAGACAACAAAGAAATATAGCAGGAACTGGGTTTACCATCTCACATTAAAAAACTAGGGGCAAGCAAAATACATAAATCAACCATTATCAGAACACTGGTTATAAGAAAAATGTAAGTCCTATAATTAACAAAGTTTGCAGCTTAGAAAAAGTTTTCAAACTATGCAGCAATGAGGGGAACCACAGACAGTATTCTCACGTCCCCAAAGGAGAGGAAAGAAATAAATATTTAAAGAACTAACAGACAAAAATGCTCCAAATTTGATGGAAACTATAAATTTCCAGATTTAAAGAATTCAATGAAGTCAAATCATAAAAAATGAAGAAAAATAGACAAAGGCATATGATTGTCATCATAATCAATTTGCTTAAAACCAATCAACATGAAAAACTCTTAAGAAAAAACATTGTATACACAGACAGAAAGATGAAGACAATGGCATATTCCTCATCAGAAACAACAGAAGTCAAATGTCAGTGATACTGTATATGAAAAATACATAAAGGAAAAATGCCATTCTATAATTCCTAATCAATGATTTTAACTTTCAAAATGAAAGTGAAATAATAAACACCAATCTAACAGAAAATCTGAAGGAATTTATTATCAACTAAGTCTGTAGTACTGAAAATATTAAAGAAAGTCCTTCAAATATAAGCAAAATGATACCAGAAGAAGTTTGGGTTTACACAGGGAAAAAAAAAAAAACACACCAGAACTAAAAACTATGGATAAATATCTAAGCTTTCTCCCCTTATTTTCTGATAACTTTAAAAGATAATTGGTCACTTAAAATCATAAACTATAATATAGCATGAATTATAAGGCAAATACAAGATGGTAAAATGCCAGTAGAAACAAAATGGACTTTATACATCGTGAGATAGATCAATGAAGATAGATGTGATGAATTAAAAAGTAACATTACCCCCACATACTTAGTTATTAATAGTACATAATGAAGTGTTATATATCTAGTAGATCAAAAACAGCTTTAAAACAGAATCGTGTCAATAATCCAGAATAGGGTAAAAAAGAAAAAAAAAAGAGAGTAAATGTAGATTGATCATTTGGAAACAAAAATGCAAAATTGAAGACTTAATTCCAACCATATAAAAATCACTTTACAATAGATACCATATGCACTCCGATTAGAAGGGGGCAACAGTAATGACACATAATATTTATTTTAGATTTTGGAAATATATTTATTATACAATTTACCTAAATAAAGTGGTTTTTAAAAGTTGTTTTGGAAAATCCAAGCCTTTAAATTTACATAATCAACTATAAATCTTTCCCAAACTCTCTTTTCTGTCTTTCTTCTTATAAAACTTTCACCTCCTACTGTATCAAATCCTGGGATTTTCGACAGCTCTCAACACAGTTTTATGCTCAGATCAATTTTCCCCACCTGCCCTCTAGTTTTGAAGGACCAGTTTCCTACAATACTTTCTGAGCTCATTCTCTAATTCTACATATCCTTCTGAGCAGGAAATGTAGATTTTATTGATAATAAATATTATCTTTTATATGTAATAGGAAGTTTTGGATTTTCAAAGAAACACCATGATGTGTGTATATATGTGTATGTGCATGGGGCGGGGGGGGGGGGCGTTAAAATTCTTTATTTGTACTTGATGGGTACTTGTATCTGCCTCTATGATCACAGTGGAAAGAACAAAGATGTATTTAGCTTTGAAAGAAACTAATTTTCAATAATAATTCACTGACTTAAAATTATTTGACTACAAATCAATAGCTAATAATAAGCTTTAATAATCCATTCATGGTTAGGTTTAAGGATTATGTTGTCTGCCATTATCATTGCATCCTGTTAGGAGGTTCTCATTCTTTGAAACCTTTGTTTATATAGACAAATTTGAAACATAAGATGGCAAAATGAATTGCCAACCAGAAAACCGCTCACATTCTAGCAAATATGTGAAAACAATAATATATCCTTATAATGTCTATTTTTAAGCATTTAATTTGATACTGTAACACTGTTAAAATTTTTGTTTTCATAAAAAGATTCCAAAACTTACTAGATGTGGACCAATTATTATCTACCTAACAATTTCTGATTGTTGTGTTTAATGCATTATTGGTAGTAACAGAAAAGTTTACCATTTAATTTTGAGTTATATCTAATGATAATTGTACCTGTTCCATAACAGATGTGAATACCTATCTATATTTTCCTTTTTTAAGATATTGTGTTTTTTCTGCTATTTTCACCATAGTTTCATATTTGAATCATTTTCTAGTTTACCTATAATTCTTAGAACAAAATAGAGTTAGGATTTTCTGCATTTTAGGACAAATTTCCTCTACATCTAGGACTTCCCATATGACAGAGGGGAAAAAAAAACTTATTTTGTAAACAGAAATTTAAATATAGGAAAAAAAAATTAAAAAAGACAAAATTACTACAGTGCAATGACCCTGATTATGGGTGTTTAAAATATCAGTTAAGTGGGAAATGAGCCACTGAGTTTGAGGAGTATTTTACATGCCCCTTCAGGACCTGCAGGAAGATTGCTTGGGTAACCTCTCCCTAGTGTTCTTACTTGCTAAAAACCTTGTTAAAGATAATTTCCTTGTACCAGAAGTTCAGGTGACACTTTTACTTTATTTCTAGTGATTTAATAGAAATCATGCATGTAATAAAATATACCTAATATGTATCTCAGTGGATTATCACAAAGTAAATATGCACATGATAGCCATGAGGATGATTTTAAATTCTGTATTCCACAAACCCCTGCTGTGTAAATTCCATTTTTTACTCTCATAATGGTATTTTTTATTGAATACAAATTCATTTTAAAGTATTGTGATGAATATTACTGTAACTTTTACATCCTACAAGAAAAAAAATTTTACCCTAATCTTTATGTATTCTTATATCTTTACAATATTTCACATTTTAGTATTATATTCGCTATAATATTTTATAGACAAAATTATTTGGAGTGAAAGTATTTTTTACTATGCCTAATTTTCTAGTTGGGTTTCATTATAAGTACTTACAAACTGAAGTAGAATTTACCAATCCCCACTTTTTTTCTTTTGTTTGACTTGAGCTCATTATATGACTTTTCAAAATTGATTTTAAGATAATTACTACATGTTGGCCTTATAATGTTAAAGTAAACCTACAATATCAAAACAAGTCCAAAGTCATATGTATAAAAACTTGCATGCAGTAGTACTGGATTTAAGAAACTAAGATTTATTTTAAGATTTTTTGCATGTATGGATATGAGCAATCTTGGCCTGTAATCTTCATTTCTAGTATGTTTCTTTCCAGGTATTGACTTCCAAATTATGACTAGCTCATTGATCTACAAATAAGTAAATGTAAATAATTTTTGTTCTGAAAATAGAAAAAAAAATATATGTATCATGAGAGCAAAGAGGGTGAACTAGGTTTGTATTTGGGAGGGACAGATATTTGAATCATGGTGCTCAAATATGGACTAATTTACTTCAAAATACATATTTTCTTTTAATATTATTGCATCTATTTATAAAAGTACCTTCAGGTAATAATTGATATAAGTTTTTAAACCCTGACTATCATCCTGTCTTTCTTTCAGATAAAATTCATTTTAACACATAGATTATTACAAAAACCATACAAGGAAATACTGTTTTTGTATCCTATTTTGCAGATGAAAAAATAAGAAATGGAGAATTCAAAAATAATCAAAATATCTTCCAAGTGGAGACATACTGTTGGGTTTTGCATATTTAATTTCTAATGTAAGCTGTAGTTTTATCCTCTCAAAATTTAATCTATGTTATAAACTTGGTGTAAAATATAAAATTATAAATTATTTTATTAGTTGAATATAGAAACATTGTTAATTAAATGTCAGACATTTCCAAGTAACAAAAAAGGTCAAAAGAGCACATAAAGACATCACAGAATCGGATTGCCAGTGAAGGAAACAGCATGGGTGAACAAATAAAAGGGATTGAAATGAATAACCCATAAATGCATGGAGAAGAAACCTTAAAGCTAAAGCTCAGGTTTCTGATGGGGCGAAAGGCCTCTGAGAGTGGGGAATGTTATGGCATCGTAAAACCCAGATCTCATAAGTGTGATTGAGATCTGGGGACTTGTTAGAGAACATCCCGCATCTTTGCAAAATTGATTCAGCTATTGCCACTGGAACAAACATCTGGCAATTGGGACAACAGACAATTTTGGGATGATGCTAACAGAAGAGGAGGAAAGGTGACAGCAAATAGGAAGAAAAGCATTTCTTTTTTTTTAAACCTTTGTTTTGTTTATTTATGTATTTTTATGAGCTATGTAGTCTCAGATAAGAGCCTATAAGGGTAGAATTGAACAAGAAAAGCTGGGTGGTAAAGGAAAAATAAGGTTTGCAAACTACCAGATTCACATTTAACTCTTTTATTTCTATTCTTTTTTCTTTAATTAGTTTTTTTTAAGTTTTTTTTTCTAGTTTTTTGTCCTCACCTCTTAAAAATGTGTTCTACATTGCCTCTGTGTAGATCCAACCCACCTCTATAATCTATAAAACTTTTTCTACCACTTTTTTCTCTTTTTCCTTTCCTCTTAAAGAACTCTAACAGTACACATATACATACTCATATATCCTATTTTTATTTCTCATTTATACCATTTTATTTAAAGACTCTTATTATTCATAGATCATCAAGACTTAGATGTGTATCAGTTTGTTTTTGTAAACTTTCATTTCTTTTCTATATATTTTAGTTTTTTCTCTTATCTTTTAATTTTTTAAAAAAATTTCTATTTTTAATCTTATGTATTATTTTTATTACTTTTTTCTCTCACTAGTTGATTTCCCTCATCCCTCTTTCTCTTCCTCTGCTAACAGCCAAACTCTAATGCTCTCTTTTTCACTCTTTAATTTTTGCTCCTCCTCCCTCAAAATAATCATAGCCTCTATTATATCACTAGGCAAGCCCTTATCTAAACTTACTGTTTTCACTGTGGGCAATAACTGACCATATCATTTCTCAGTATTGTAAAACCCATATTGTAGATCCCATGGCAAGAGATATTTGGTTTAATACTGTAAATTGTTTACATCAGTTGTTGTCTCCCATTAAACTGGGAGACACTCGTAACCTTCGCGGACACTATAAAACCACAAGGTTTAAATCTTACTGTCTCAAAATCAACTATTAGATGGGTATACATACAAACAACATGAAAAAGCAAGAGAACAAATCACCTCCAATAAACCAAAATAGGTCAGAAACAGAATCCATTGACATCACAGTAGAAGAAATGTCAGAGAAGGAATAAAGAATGTATATAGTAAAACCGATCTGTCAGGAAAAGGATGATGTAAAAGAGCAAATGCAGGTAGCAAAAGATCACTTCAATAAAGAGATACAAATTCTGAATGAAAATCAAATAGAAATCCGCAGAATGAAGGAATCAATAAATCTCATCAAAAATTCATTGTAAAATATTACCAACAGACTTGACCACCTGGAAGACAGTTTCAGGCCATGAAGACAATTTATATAATCTTAAAAATAAAGTCAAGCATGCATAAAAATTTTAAAAGACCATGAACAGAGCTTCCAGATACATGAGAGCATGAAAATACCAAACTTAAGATTTATCAGGATAGATGAAGACTCAGAGATACAAATGTCCAAAACCTAAGAATGAAATAGAAAATCAAATAATGGAAGCTTACAGGACCCCAAGTATACAAATTACGATAGACCCACACCAAGTCACAGTATTATGAAGATGCCTAACATAATGAATAAGGATAGAATTCTAAAAGCTGCTAGAGAAAAAAATTCAAGTAACATTTAGAAGGAAATCAGTTTGGATCTCAGCTGATTTCTCAAACCAGACCCTTAAATCTGCACAGTCTTAATATTCATCAAGCTCTGAGAGAAAATGGATGTCAACCAGAAATACTATGCCCTGATAAACTAAGCTTCAGAATTGATCATAAAATAAAAACCTCCAAGGAAAATAAAAGTTAAAAGAATCAACAACCCAAAAGCCTGCATTACAAAACATTCTCAACAAAATATTTTATAAAGAAGGAATCAAAAATAAAAATGAAATCCAGCAAAGGAAGGAACTATATTAGCAGTATAGGGAGGAACTATACTAGCAGTATACTCAATTAAAAAAAAAAAGTTACTTCAAATTAAAACCAGAAATAATCCAAAATGATGGGGAATAAAAAAATATGTCTCAAAAATAACATTGAATGTTGGGGCTGGAGTTATGGCTCAGTGGCAGAGCACTTGCCTAGCACATGTGAGGCACTGGGTTTGAGCCTCAGCACCACATGAAAATAAATAAATAAAATAAAGATATTGTGTCCATCTACAGCTAAAATATATATTCTAAAAAATAACATTGAATGTAAACAGCTTAAACTCATCAATCAAAAGACATAGACTGGTGGACTGAAAACAAAACAAAATCGAATAATATGCTCACTCCAAGGACTCACCACATACGCAAAATCATACACAGACTGAAGGTAAAAGATGACGAAATAATGTCTAAAACAGACCACATCTCAGGAAACAGAGCAAAGATAATACCTTGCATTTTATCAGAAGATAATGGAATGAAATTAGAAATTAATGTTAAAATAAAAATAGAAGCTACTCCAACACATGGAGACTAAATAACACACTATTGAGTGACCAATAGATAGCTGAAAAAATCAGGGATGAAATAAAACAAAAATACTTAGAGGTAAATGAGAACAATGAATCAATGTATCAAAATCTCTGGGACAACATAAAGGCAGTTCTAAGGGGAAAAGTTCATTGCATGAGCTCATTTGTTAAAAGAACAGAAAATCACCAAGTAAATTACACTTTATATCTCAAAGCCATAAGAAAAATTGTAAATAAAATTCTGGCAAATTACATACAAAAACACATTTAAAAGATAGTGCACCATGACCAAGTGAGGTTTATCCCAGGGATGCAAGGTTGATTTAAGATAAGGGAATCAATAAATGTAATTCACCAAATCAATAAACTTAAAGACAAGAATCACATGATTATCTCAATCAATACAGAAAAAGCACTTGACAAAATTCAGCCTCCATTCATTTTCAAAACACTAGAAAAACTAAGGATAGTAGAAACATACCTCTACATTGTAAAATCTATAGATGCTAAACCCAAGGCCAACATTATTCTAAATGGAAAGAAATGAAAAGTATTCCCTCTAAAAATGGGAACAAGATCCATAACAGGAGATACATACCACTGGTTGAATGAATTGGTTAATTTTTTTGAATGGCTTCATAGGTACATATATTTTAAATTATAAAATAAAACTCACCATTAAAAGACTAAAAAATACTGTCATTAATAGAAGATGCTGTTATGGTTTCAGTTCAACCCTTGCCCTGTGTGTGTTGGGGTACAAATGCATAGAAAGAATTAGTAGAATAGTAATATGGATATCAATTATTATTATCTCTCAAACTAAAACTTATTCTTCTGTTTACTGCTTTGTAGGTTGAATCTGAGGGTTGTTTACTATTTTATAACTTTGTATAAAGTGAGCAAGACTGCCCCCAAATATCCCTATTGTTATTTGTAGTCATTTCCCTTTTCCTAACTCCAGCCCACACAACTTTTCTGTTTCTTAATCAATACCTTTGCCTTTGTTGAAGTTTTATGTAAGTGGAATCATGTAATGTGTTGTTCTTTGTATCTGATGTCTTTTCCTTGACCTGCTTTTAATTTTTTCCCATGTTATAGCATTTATCAGTGGTTCACCAAAGAACAATTCCATAATTTATCCATTTATCAATTGACAAGTATTTGAAACATTTTCATTTTTTGGCCACAGATATTTTTGTACACATCTTTGTGTGGACATTTGTTTTCACTTCTTGGGATAGATACAACAATAACATGTTGGATTTTATTTCTTATCGTAAAATTTTTGTGTAAATTACTAATTGTGTTCCAAAGTAGTATCTGTGTCATTTTCATACTAACCAGTATTGACATTACCAGTTGTTTTTTTTTTTTGATCCTTTCTAACAACAGTACATATTGTCTGCCTTTTTAAAATCTTAGCCTTTTAACTGGATAGAAAGTGGAGTCTTATGGTTTTAATTTGAATTTCCCTAATTACTATGAGTTGAGGATCTTTGTATCAGTGTAGTAGACATTTATGTATCTTTCATGAAATATTTATTGAAAACTTTTTTATATTTTAATTGAGTTATTTGTCTTCAGATTATTGAGTTGTAATATAATTTTTGTACCTTAGATACAAGCCCTTTATGATGTGATTTGTCAATATTTACTTCAATCCTGTGCCTCATGTTTTCATTTTCTTATTAATGTCTTTTGAACTGCAAACATTTTTAATCTTAGGAAGTGCACCTTATCAACATTTCCTTTAATGGATAATACTTCTGGCATTGTAACTAAGAAATCCTTTTCTAATCAAGGTCATGAAGACTTTCCTCTGCCTTTTTCTAAGAGTTTCCCAGATTTATTCTTATGTGTAGATCCATTTCAACTTAATTTTTCTATATATAGTAAATTATTGCTCTAAATTCTTCCTCTTGCAAGTGGTTATCCAATTGTTCAAATAACATTTCTTGAAAAGACTATTTTTTCTCCAATAACTTTCTTGACATCTCTATTAAAAAAATCAATTGACAATAAACATACAAGTTTATAACAAGATTTTTAGATTCTGTTCTAATAAACTGTATGTGTGTGTGTATACATATCCAGGTATTGGGATTACTTTATATGTACAATAAGTTGAGAAATGGGGAGATATAAGTTATTCAACTTAGTTCTTCATTTTCAAGATTATTTTGGCTCTTTGGGGTAATCTGTATTTCTTATTGAATACATAGACTGATATGTAAATATTTTCCTATTTTGCTACCTAAATGTTCATTGCATCCCTTCAACTATGGTTCCTATCAAATTGCTAAGATTTCAGTTCAAATGCATTAATCCTGACTGTGGCAGTCATGCTTATTTCGGAAACTGAACATTAATAGCAACTGATTCTTCCTAGAGAGAAATGTATTTGCCCTTGTCTTACAAAACTCTACACTTGTGAGTTTTTTACTCATGACTTCCCACAGCATGCATGACCTCCTTCCCATGTCCAGAAGTGGACTTGATGCTGATACTATGTAAATATTTTAATATGAAGGTATCATCTCTAATTATAACTCTACAATGATTCTCAGTCATGATTTAAAATATTAACACAGGTTTCTTGAAGCTGAAAGGATTTTATTCCCCTTTCTCTTCCTTTGTTTTCTGTTTAAGAATCATACATTTAAGCAACTGCTTTTCCACTATGACTGCTTCTTTCATCTTTAACATATCTCATTCCTCAGGATTAACTATTTTCCATGAGAAACTATCGGATTACATATTCAGTGAAATTTCTTCTACATTCATATATGTATGTTTAATACTGAAAAGACTGAATCCACCCAAATCTTTTTTTAACAAGTCTTTACAGAATCACAGATCACAATGGAAATAAAGAGATTATTCCTTTATCTTCCTAAAACCTAAAACAAAGCAGTCAGGTAAGGAATCCACTTTTAAAGTTCTCCAGAAGAGAAATTTTATTATCATGTTAAAAGAAGAGAGAAAAAACTGCCTTAGGAAACAGTGTGGGGTTTTGTTTGTATCTATATTGAATAATATTTTCTAATTTTTTAAAGGCTCCTATATGGGTCAGTATCAACATTTTTCTTCCATCTGTCTCCATAGAGCCCAGAGTCATAAAATCTAAAAAAAGAAAAAGAAAAAAAAATCAGAAAGAAACAGTCTGTTCCAGGATTAAAAAGACTTTTACTGGAAAATAGAAGAGCTCTGTTTTCTAACAATTACATTTTGCCAACCATGTGGACAGAATAATAAGGGAGATGCTATTTCAACTTTTCCATCTTTCTTGGAAGGGGTTCTTGTAAGGAAAAAAAAGAGTACAGATATTTCTGAGTATTGAATTTTTTATCTGAAAAATATCAGACATTCCTCTATGTCTACTGGGTGATTTCACAAGAATTCAATTTGAGAATTAATCAATAAACATAACAGAATCTTGGTTAGCCAGATTCTTCTACAAAATTCTTTGGTCTGGTTATTCTATCTGAGTAGTTAAATGAAGGTTTTGTAATCCATAACATTTTAAATGTTGCATCCCAAACTTGCTAATTTTTTAAAAAACAGTTGTTTACATGGTGGCAATATAATACAGATTGTTTTGCCTAAGGTAATAGCATATAGATAATAAAAGTTATAATAATGATAGCTTACTGTTTTTATAAAACCTATTAATAAAGTTGTGTTTTACACATTGAGGAGGGATACTCAGGAAACTGACTGAAGATATTATTTGGTTTGTGTTTTAAAATGTTGAATTCTCTATGGTCAGCTGTTCAATTTTTTGAATTCAGTATATTGTGATGAGCATTTGAAATGCCCATATCCACTGTGGAACCAAATAATAGATGTTTAAGGCTTGCTTAGATCCTGCATTATATCTATCATGTTTCCAGCCAAATGTTGCTTTGAGGGGATATTCAACTATCAATAATCAGTAAGCAATAATTTCATAGGGAATGGTTATATATTTTGAAGTAGTATCTCTAATAATAGATCCCTAGGGATATATTGTCTAATTTGGCTCTTATGGCTTAAGTAAGTACCCGTTTTAGTCAGTGTTTTTGCACTGAGATCAAAACAATTGACGAACAATTTCAGTGGAGGAAAACTTTATCTGGCACTCATGGTTACATAGATCTCAATCCATAGATTGGTGGTGGAGCAGAACAGCATGGTGGAAAGGCATGAAAGAGGAAAGCAAATTAGGACATGATAATAAGGAAGAGGAAAGACAGCTCTTCTTCAACAGAGACAAAATATAAACCCCAAAGGCACACCCTCAGTGACCCATCTCATGCAGCCACACCCTGTTTGTCTCCAATTAAGCCATATAGTGGATTAGGTTAAAGCTTATGTTAAAGCTCTCATAATCCAATCATTTACCCCTAAACTTCTTGCATTATCTCACAAATGAACTTTTGGGGGACACCACATATATAATCCATAGCAGTGCCTTTTCTCCCATTTCATTTCTCAAAATTCTATTTTATTTTTGAAACTCACACCCCTTCTTTAAAAAATATTATTTTTCCCTTTAACTTTGGACCTCCAATTGGAGCAATGACCTGAAAATTGCAAAATTGGTATTTTCTCCTTGGAAAAAAAATAGATGATAGACAAAAACAAAGAAAATAATAGTAACGTTTTCAAATTGATAATATTTTCATACATATTTGACAGTATTGGAAAAAAATTAATCTAAAATAAGCAAAAGAAACAAGTTGAAATCATCATGAAGAAAAATTAACCAATTCTCCTTTTATGGTCATGTGCAATATCAATTCCTTTGTTGAACAGGGACTCTAGATTGTACAGGATCCTCTGAATGTCAGACCAGTATAGTGACAGTGAAGAGTACCTGGAACCACATTCCATGATTTGGTTGGCATTATCAATGCCAAACCACTTATCCCTTCTGTCTATTCTTTGAAAGCTTAGTGAAGTTCAGTGATGCCAGCACCATTGCTAAATTATCAAGTTGAAGTTGTCCTAGGGCATTATAGCTCCAGACAGAATTACTTACATTGGGGAATATGTACAGGAAGGTGAAACAGGGTGATTCCAACCCTGAACCTAGAGTTGAGATTTCTAAAAGGTGATAGAGACTAAAAGGTAAAAGAAGTCAGAGACTTGAGTTTCTTTGACAAAGACAAGATTGAGGGTAGAGAAAACCAAATAAAGGTTGGGGATTTTTACACCAGTTGAAGCTATTGCAGGTTTTGATTTTCTAAAGATATTTTCTTTGACTGTAGAAAATATTTTAGTCCATAGGTTTCTTTCCATGTGTTTTATTCATTTCAGGTGGCTATAACAGAATATTGTAGAAGGGGTGTCTTATAAACAACAGAAATTTATTTCTCATGGCTTTGAGAGCTGGTGTCAGAGATCCGGGTGCCAGAATGGTCAAGTTTTTGTCAAGACTGTCTTCCAAATTTCATATGTTGTCTTCATGTATCATTGTAAGGCAGAGGAAAAAACTTCTGAGGTTTCTTTTATAAGGACATTAATATCATTCATGCCCCTCATCTTCAATATCAAACACCCTCCTAAAGTCTACCTTTACACATAATATCAAGGGATAGGATCTCAATATGTAAATCTTGGGGAACACAAATATTTAGTCTAAAATACCATGGTTCAGTCCAGAAGTGCAAATATGTTGATGTTGTCTGTATTTCAATCTGTGTTAAATTTAAATAATTGGGGTGGGTGACCTGACTCCATCTCCTTCTGATGACACCAGAGTAACAAGGACAGCTTTCTCCTAGGTTATGTGTCAAGGGCATCTAGGTAGTATAAGGATAAAACAGAAGTTAGTTAAGTGTCACATAAAAAGAAAACTATGTTATCACAGAGCATGTTTAAATAAACAAAAAAATATAGTAAAATAGGATCTGGTAGATATTGCATTGCTATATCCAGAAATAAAATATCAGTCACTGTAGCAGATGTAAAGGTATGCTCACTAGATATTCTTCAGAGAAGTACTTATTTCCCCCAGTGTTGGAAGAACTGTCTGCCTATGGCTATTCACCCCTTGAAGGACTACCACATCTACATAGAACTGCTCACCTCTATCCCCTTCTAGCACAGCCTACTTCCAGTGGTTGACTTGAGTGATAGTTTAGAGACTAATCTTTTTGGTTTGGCAAGGGACAAAGGGATAATTCTGAATGCCACTTTATGTACAGTTCTCCTGGGGATGACAGGACCTTTGGGGCCTTATTATAAATCAACTTATCACACTCATCTCAGTCCTAGTTCTTCTTCTATACCAAAAAGGTTAATCATAAAGCCATCCCATAATAACATCAAGTCTTCTTCCTGGGGAATCCAAACAGTAAAAGTTGCTGGTTGTAATAGTCCCAATGATAAGATATTATTTTGGAGCAGGATCAGCTGGCACTAGCCTAGCAAGAGGAGCCTGTAGAGTAGCAGGTAAAACACAGATAGCTTTGGCATAAAGTAATGAATGATACAGTTGTTGCAAGTTTTGTGAATTGGGGTCATATAATGAGAACAAAGAACATATTAACTCACTGGATAAATCATGTATTGAAAAGCATGCAGAAAATTAAAGTTATAAAAACAATGGTATTGGTTGGCCATTGTTACACTAAATTGAAGATCTAATAGATAATAAAATTCTGAAAAAATAGAATCCTAAAGAAGTCACAGGCAGTTAATAGTCAGAGGTAATATATAATTCCTTGTTTAAATGAGATTTCTGTATATATGAATTCATGTTAAATTTTTCCAAGATCTATTTTCACTTTCTCCTTTAGTTACTGTACTTACAACTCAGGTTGAATCGTAGAGGCACAGCATGGGCAGACAGGACTATGTTCGGTACACAGGTGATACACTTTGTTGTCCCTGTGTTACTGTCTTACCCAAGAATTGAAAATAGCATATTGACCAGGGCTTAAAATCTTCATAGATGAGAATATAAGTCACAACACCAGGTGAACAACCAAGATCAGGAGAAGTATTAGCTGAGGATGAAGGGAACTCTGGAATGAATAATGGGGAAGGGAGATAATAAGTATTAGATGCTGCACCAAGATCAGCTGTACTGAGAGGCTATAACCTGGCTCACTCATCTTTCCCTTCTTTGTCTTCCCTAGAATGAGAGGCCCACATGAATAGCAGGAGTGGCTGTCCACTAAACATATGTGAAGAAAGGGGTTGGAGTGGTACAGGGCACAAACCAGTAGCTATCCATACACTCTCTATATTTGCCTTCAAGTAAGCGATTTATGGTCCCACTTGTTATTAGGAGACAACTGTGAACTCTGATGGCCCTAGAGGATTTCCTCAACTGCAGAAATCTGCCTTGCCTAAGGTCAGACCCTGCTGGGGGCAGTGCATATCCAGGACCTATTCTGGTAAGGGTTATTTGGGTTTGATAAAGGACTATTCTAAGTGACCACCTTAACTCCAAAGCTTTCTATGAATTGGGCTGAAACCATCTGGCCTGCTATTATGCTCTGTGTGTGAGGTGTCCTCCAAAAGCTCACATGGGAGACAATGCAAGAAGATTTGGAGGAGAAATAAGGAGTGATAAGGAGTGATAAGGAGAAATGATAAGGAGTTATAACCTTAACCTAATCAGTGAATCAATCCCTGATGAGATTAAGTGGGTGGTGACTGGAGGTAGGTGGGTGTGGCTGGAGGAAGTGGTTTATCAGGGACAGGGCTATGGGGCATATATTTTGCATCTGGAAAATGAAGTCTCTTGTTCTCTGCCTCTGATCATCATGTGAGCTGCTTCCCTTTACAACACTGTTCTACCATGATGTTCTGCCTCACCTTGAGCCCTAAGGAATCCATTCCTGCTGTCTATGGGTTGAGACCTCTGAAACCATAAGCCCTCAAATAAACTTTTCTTCCTCTATAATTGTTCTGGTCAGATCTTTTAGTCACAGCAGTGAAAAAGCTGACTAAAGCACCTGCATAATAGCCCAGGCTTATTCTCTGTCTAACCATGGTTCCTCCCTTTCTCCCTACAGATTTAGACAATAGGGTTACTCTTTGATATTCATTCTGAACACTGTACTTCATCTCAGGGGTCCACTTCCTAGAGAGCTAAACCTATGACTGCTATGAAAAGAAAGCTGTCTTCCACTCTTCCAATTACATTTCAAAATCTACTAATAAAATCAATTAGCATGCAAGAATGTTTGAATATCAATGTCTAGTGAACACATATTTTTCACATGCCTACTTTGTGCCAGGAACTGACAGGGAAGAGGACAGAAAAGATTTTTGCCTTTGTTTAACCTAGAATCTGGTAACATATAAATAAATTATATAATAATCATAAACAGTGAAAGAATTAATATACAATATCTATCCACTCAACTTGAGTTGAAGTTGGGTTCCTGAAGGAGTACTATCAATCAGAAAAATAATAATGTTAAGGAAAACAACTAACTGAGGGGCCAGGTCACCAAACATGAATATACATGAGGTCTTCCCCCAAACAACAGCAGCTTCAAAAATCAACAACAAACTAATGATAGCACAAAAGGAGATGATGTTCTTTTAAAAGCTGTCCTTCCTCAGTTACTGAAATAGAATCCAGCTCAAGAGTAATAAGAAGACTCCAGTTCAGTGTATTTATGAAAACTTAGGTAATATTGATTTGCAGTACTGCAGACATAAAAGTCAACATTCATCTGTAAAATTTCTTCTCTCTCCATACTTGTTGTCTTCTGACAGCATCATTTTTGCACATTCTGAAGTTAATCTTGGTTACTAATCTCTGATTACCCACATCAAGGTAAGACCTTTTACAAATGCCAGCCACATTCTTTGTGGGGCTTTGCATTGATTATTTCAGAAAAGTGAAAGGAAAATTTGCCAGAAAGAAAATAATGTTCTGAGTAAAGCAAATCTATTGAAACTCAACACTTGTATATATATAAAAAAAATAGCTTATTTTTTTCTACAGCACAAAAAATATGAGTCTGTATGAACAAAGAATGTGAAAGTGAAAACAAAACCTTGACATTTTTTTTTCCAAATTGGTAATTTTTCTGATATTTCAAAGAAATTAATGATGATTTTTGGTATGATGTCATGAATTTTGTATCAATTAAGTTTCTTTTGTGAAAAATTGAGCAGTTGAAGCTTAAAAATAAATTTAAGTAAGGTAAAGCAAAACAATGCCATTTATTTTAAATATAATAGGCATACTTTGTACTATTTTTATGTTGAAGAAGACTAGAATATTTTATTTTAAATGTGTAAGCCATTTGGAAATTTTTTTCAATATTGAAGTAAGACTTTTGCACTTGAAGTTATGCAAAAATCAACATGTATAACAAATCAAAATTTTACTTGGCTGAACTTCTGTTAGGTACCACTTTAAAGTATTTTCACTGTAAAGGAGATTGAAAGGACTCATGAACTCCAGAGAAAGCTTAGAATTTTGGATTGACACTCCTGACAATGTAATGACTTTTTCCCCCCATTGTCTCTGGCAACATAATTATCTTTCTAGCATATTTAGTCCAAGTATCTTGTCAAAACTAACCCTATACTATGCCTACTGGCAATTCTTGTTCTATTTGCTTTTATGGCCAGCTCCATTTGTTTTTCTTTCCTCTAGCAATTGATTTAAATGCTTTAGCTGCTTTCTTCCTCTGCAGACTGCTGCAAGCTATTCTTATTTACTGTATCCATCCTTGAAAACTACTTATGGCCTTTGGATCCTGCTCCGGTATTAACAGGACACTGTATTTCTCTTTCTCATCACTGTACTTTTATATCCTGATCATGCCAGGTTTCAAACTGAATTATTCGTACACTTTTAGAGACCTTTAAAAAAAAAAAAGTTTGAGTTGAAGAGCAAGGATAGGCTTTTCTACAAAATTATTTTAGAAATTATTTCTTCATAAATTTTATAAAAAGTACATGTGCATTCATTGATTATTATTGCAGTAGTGACACAATATTCATACATCATAATATTAATTTTATAAAACTATAATATGATTAGCATCATAATGTTGATAAATAAATTTTGAATGGAGAATCTAGACAATGTTTATTTGCTAGATTTTCTTTAATAAATCATAAATAAATGAATAATTCAGGTAAAATTGTATAATTACCTTATAGTGGTTATAATCTCATAGTTTTTTGAGATAAAAATATTTAGAAATTAATTTTTATATAAATATCTGTAAGATCAATTATAAATATGTTTTTTAACAACTTGGAAGAACACATACTCTCTTAAATTAGAATATTTCCAAGATAGTGTTAAGGAATATCATTTGGAAAATAAAATTTAAAAATCTTATTCAAGACAAGTTTTGTTTATAATAAAATATTGGAAAGGGTATGAGCAATGCATAATAACAAAAGGTATTAATATTTTACTAGTGTAAATATTACATGAAACAACCTTATGGAAGCTATAAATTCTAATAGCACTAATCTCATTAGCAATATTATGTATGTGAGAAATATGCATTAGGAAATTGTATAATACTTAAGTACCATTTAAACCAAAATTAAAGAAAAACATCTATCAAAATTTCAGAAGGAATACACTTTTTGTTATTTTTTATAGCTAACTTCTATGCTCTTTCTCTCTTCCTTCAGAGCAGAACACTGTCAAATTGAAAGAAATACACTTAAAGTAGCAAAGCAGATCCATTTCATGTATCATATATCACATCCAAAATCACACTGCACAGCTTTCTGGAAGCAGAAATAGGTTTTATTAGGTGGTAAAAATATCATCTGTAGTTTTAGAGCTGCCTACAAAATTTGGTGAGTTGATAGTTTTGATATTTTTCAGCAAAGACAATCAGTGTATATAAATGTTATATCAAATATCAATTATTTATTGAATATTTATAAATATTCACCAAAGATGGAAGTCATCACACTTTGTCTTAACTCGACAATGTACCCTCAATTTTTATACCATCCAGTTGGAATGTGTCCTACTATGATTTTTTGTTTACCTTTGAACATAAACATAGTTTTTATATCTAACTAAATTAAAGCAAGAGATCATTTGTACTACTTTATTACTATCCTCTATATACATGTACTTGTTTCCGTAATCTATTCCCTGTTTGATTTAAAATTTGCAAATCATTGGGAAAACAAGTAAATGATTGAGGAAGGAAGAAGAGAAACAAAAAATAAAAGACTAGTGTTAAATGGAACTCTGATTCAGAAGGATTGACACGTACTTTTTTGCTTTAATAATGCAAGTGTTTGGTTAAAAAAATAAATAAATAAATCCAGTAAGAAAACCATTTTTACAAAATGCCTGTATTAAATTTTTACCTGTTTTGATAACTTTTATGTCAAACAGAATTTCTGGGGATATTATCTATTAAAATACAGAATATATTTCTGTGTTTGGGGTTTTGTGCATTGCATAAAACTTTGAAATCAAGAAAATTTTTGATTCCTCTCTTTTCCCATACAGTGTAAACAATTCTAGTAAAATAAAATAAAAATAAGAAAGATACAGAAAGAGGTGTAGGAACTCATACACTCAAAGACATTTAAGGTTACTTTGTTTAGCTTATTGTTTTCTTTCTATATCTATTATAATGACTAATGTTATTTCGTAGTTATTTAGTACAAGGCAATATTGTACTCATATTACAGGTATCACCCTACTTAATCTTCTTAGCTCTTTCTGTAAGATATGTTGTTATTATGCTTATTTTTATAATGAAGAAAGCTGCAGAAATATTAACCATAGGTGGAGCCAGGAAATGTTTTTTGAATTGTAAAAAATCAAGGTAATTAAATGAGCTCATATTTATTACACCTAAAAGTAGGTTTGAGGTTATAGGTCAATAATGTTTTTCTAAAGTTGTCAGATCAAGAGCATGCCAAGAACTCATTCTATCAGGACTCAACAGTCCCATTCTCCATTCTGAAAGTATCACATCCAAAATCACACTGCACAGGAACATGTACCAGTTCATTTTACTGTGCTGAGGGTTAAGGTGAGCAGAGAACACTGTCTATGAAACTAATTTGTAAATGTGTATTAATGAACCCCAAATTATTACCATCAATAAAAAGCTTTTTTGAAAACATATCTCTTTGAGTAGACCAAAGACACAATCAGGTCTTGTAAGTTAAGTGATTAATAAATCACAATTACTACAAGCTTAAATGTAAAATGAATAAATAAACTTTCCATCCCACAGAAGGGACTTACTTGAAGAATTCAACAAGAATATATATTTGTCTTGGGAATTCTATTCAAATTCTTAAAATTACAGTGTTTGTGGATTTGGCATGTAACACTTGAGATTTTCAAAAGGTGTACTTGAAATTGAGAGTGTAAAAAATATTGTACTGAAATTTGAGAATGTAAAAAATATTCTCATAAGAGACTCTGCAAATCAGAAAAGAAAAGTTAGTAGGGAGAAGAGGAAGGAAAAACTTTCTATGAACTGAAAGAAATCTAAAAGCTGATGAAATCATTCAATTCTTTGAAATCCTTGGCAACCACAATTGCTGTTCACCTCCTGTCATCAGAAGAAAAGACTTAGGTTTTAATACAATCATAGAGATGAGTATTTGACAAGGAATCTACTTACTCATGGTTCTTTTTGTCTTCTTTTGCAGCTAAAGATAAAACATTTTGTTAACTATTTTTATACAATTCTAACAACATTGTTCTGAAGATTATTAGTGGTAATTCTAATAAATTCTGGTAGGTGCAAATACTAACCTTCACTATTATAAGACTTTTGATATGAAGTTATAAGACTTTTGATATGAAGTTATGTGATTTATATCCACTCTTTTTTTCTGCACCTTGAAGTTATAAAAAGAGACAGATTTATTTTTGTACTTACTTGAACATTACCAATATACAATACGCCACAGCTATGATTAGTTGATCATACAATTTTGAGTTAACAGTTCTTATTTCTACTGGATTATGTTGCTTAACACAGATTTATGTTCTACAAATGCAATTATGATACAGCCTGGAATCATTGCAATTAATGAATAAATTTGTACCATAGATGAAACAGATAAAAGAGAGGATGATGGTTTGCTCTTACTGGTTTGAGAATTTATCTTCAAATATATGTGGAAAATCTAGCCTTTGCCTATGAGTTACAATGCATTTATTTATGATGTAAAATATTATAGTAGAATCATGAGGGATTCCTGAATTAATTATGGTAGTGTTACATTGTAAAATATTAGCATTAATAAAATAAACTGTTTTCCTAGAGCATTTAAAATAATTTATTCTTTCAGTGGTTTTTAGAAATATGTAAATACAGCTTAGATCCATGATTTTAAGTCTTGAAAATGTTTTCCATAAAGATTTCTATACTGAAATATGTAATGACAATGTACTTTTATAAACATGTTATTTGAAATATTAATAAATTATATGTGACTAGACAAATTACTTAATTTTGATAATGTAAAGAATGTTAAGTTTACAGTGTTCTCATTAAATATATCCTAGCCATGAAATGATATAAAAAAGTTAAAATGTCAGTAAAAGAATAAAACAGCATTTAATTGTATTACTTATAATAGCAATTAATAAATTGAAAAACATATATTTAAAGGTGAACTTCCCACATATAAGTATCATTTTATTTCATGGTATTATTTCATATTTTTATATTGGAAACATTAATTTCTACCATGAACCTTTCTTATTCACGTTTAAATTTTAGTATATTGCCATAAATATAAGGGGAAATGTAGCAAAGGGCAAAAGCTAAGTACTGTGTATTAAAGGAATTGAATGAACATAACATTCAGTCACTGAGGCATAGAGAAATATATGCATCAATGTATGAATATAAACAAACATGAACTATTCCATCCTTGAAAAATAAACTATGTAATTAATTCTTTTTATTTTCCTATATTAAAGAAACCAAAAATAAAAATATAAAATCATTTGAAAAATTTCAGGAGATTATATTTCAGTCAATGATGACGACAATTGTGTTGAAAAAAAATGGATAAAGAAAAACTCCACACACTAAACCAAACATAAACCAAAGAAACAAGTTAACAGATACTAACAGTAATACCAGAAATTAAAAATGAAACAAAGTTTTCACATTATTTAGAGGATCCGGTGTTTTCTTCTTAGAGGTCAGATCTTGCCCCTGAACGGAAAACAAATTTGAGTTATCTATAAGAATGTGAGAATGACTTTTCTGAAAAAAAAAAAATCATTTTTCAGTTAAAAAGAGGTGGGGGGTACTACAATTGCTAGGAGATAATCACAGTTAAATTTCATGCTTAAAACAGAGAAGAATTATCCAGCATGGTTCTATTTTCAGGTTTTCTAGTCTCATGTCTTGGGCTCCCTGTATTGTTATACCGCACTCTTAAAATAACATAACTGTCTACCCCACACTGTGGAGCTTGGCAAAGATCCATCGCCAAGTCACGGACTTCTGTTTTCTTTTGGCCTTGGTAACTTCTCACTGTCTCCCTCTTCTCAAAAAGAAGGTGATTAACTTTAAGTATTGACTTTAGATGCAGTTAGAGCAGCAGCAGCAGCCAAGGGAAGCCTGAACGTTAAAGCTTCTTTAGGGCTGTGTGTTGAATTGTATTCATCCAAGTTTTGGACAGTTGAGAATATATACCCTGCCACATCTCACTGCTCACCTAATTTCTCTTCTTTGGCTGCCACTGCTGATAGTTGGCTGTGCCAGCAAGTCTTAGAACTGCTCAGGCTCCATGGACCAGAAGAGCACCAACAGTATGTAGTGATCGGCTGAGCACTTCCTGTCTAGTTTTGAATGTAATTGCCAGGGCCCTTGGGGGAAGATATTGGGTCCCCCTTCACACAGATATGAAAAATCATTCCCGAGTCTACAGTGTTGTAAGGTGTTTGAATTAAGATGTGAAGTTAAACTGGCCCTACATGGAAGCCAAGCCTATGTTACTGTGCATGCTGCTTGTCCACAGATGCAGTATTTCTCTGCTAAAGAGTGTGGCCCGGGTTCGATCCTCAGCACCACATACAAAGATGTAGTGTCCGCCAAAAAGCTAAAAATAAATAAATAAATAAATAAATACATATTAAAAAATTCTCTCTCACTCTCTCTTTAAAAAAAAAAAAAAAACTCTTTTTTTAAGAGTGACCATCTGAATCAGATATTAGCAATCTTTTATTTATTTATTTGTTTGTTTGTTTTTGTTTGTTTATTTATTCATTTCCTATGAAGGAATGGATAGCAAAGGTTTTAGACCTGGAAGGCTACCTGTGTCTGGGTCATATATTCTTATTCTTTTACTTTTTAAATATAACCTTTAACAGTGTAAGAGTCATTCTCAGTTTGTGGGCCATGCAAAAACAGGTTATGGGCCAATTTGGCCAACAAACCAGTCTCTCATCTAGAGAGAACAAAAACAATAGCTACCCTGCCTCTGGCATGCTGCCTATTAGATGCTTCACAAGTAGCTATGAAATTATGATTACAGAAACAACTTTCCCATTCTTCATTTTTAAGAATGGAAATCACTCTCTAGAATATATGTATATAAAATATAAAATATAAAATAATCTAATATTCTACAAATTTCCTGTAAAGCAAGTCTATTCAGCTAGGGTACTCTATCTTCCTCTTCCATGTGAATCTGTGTTCCTCCCAAATAAAGTCTTTGAAATAGAGTAAAAATTTGTTTGATTAGATGTATTTATACCATACAATTCTATGGGTTTACGCCACTGGGCACACACCCACAGTCTCAATATAATATTTCAACAATGGATAATGAGTGTTTCTCCTTTATATTTTTCTGAAATTGCATTTTAATTTTTGTGAATATATGTCATTCAGCTGTATGCTAATTGTACCAATTATTACTAGAATCTTAACTTTTACTTTTGATGCTCTTCTTTTAAAATAATTTTGGAAAATCTGATAAAGAAACATGGAAGCATGTACTAAGAAATTTAATACAGTTACTGAAAAGAAAACTTGAAAAAATACTGCCTTGCCAAAACTTTTTAAAAATAGAATTATGGTTCATGATGACATATGAGACAAATATTTATTTCCTCTCCATTTTGCTTTAGATTTTTAGCACTCCAGAATAAAAACGTACCATTTTTTGGGAAACATCTAGAACATATCAAACATGTTTTAATACACTTACTGTATTAAATCTCTTAGTACACTCTTACATGTTTCTTTCTGTATGTTCTTAGACATTTAGAAATTATTACCCATTTTCTAACTTTAATAGTAATATTTGGCAATTGCAGATAATATTTAAAATAAAACAGATAAAATAAAGTAATAAACATTACATATAACAATGTCAGACAAAATAATGACTGTATATAAGATGCAATTTTGCAATTTATCAATAGTTCTATAAGGAGCAAATAATTTTACGTGGTATACATTCACATAAATATGTTCACATGATTTTTTCAATGGGTTTACACATGTATAATGCATGGTGCTTTCTTTAGCCAATTGAAATTATAAAGCATATAGAATTATTTTGCCTCTTTAATTAAAAAATGGGGAAAAAATCCTCCCTGTTGTAGTAAAACTATTTGAAAAACTCATTATGAATGGCTTCATAATAGTCCACATTTAAAATGTATGGTAAATTTTATTCTCTTTCCACAATCATTAAATCTTTTTCTTATGTTGGTATATTTACCTTATCATCACATTTTCATTATGATAAATATTTCTTAAATAACCTTGAACATGGTTTTATTTTTCTCAGTTGAAATTTTGAAAAAAAATTCTTGATGAAATGGCATATGATTTTTTTTTTCATTTTTAAAACTTTAAAAAAACATTCTTGATATGTTCAAGGTGTTTCCAAAAAAATGGTATATTTTTATTCTGGAGTGTTAAAAATCTGAAACAATGGAGAGGAAATAAATATTTGCTTTTTATGTCATCATGAATCATAATTCTACTTTTTAAAAGTTTTGGCCACATTTCAAGTTTTCTTTTCAGTTTTTCAAGAGTCTGTTAGGTTTATTTCTTTCATATTATATAGATGTTTGACTGATTGAGAGGCACATAAGTTCAATAGAGATTTTTAATACATTCACACAAGTTATAAATCATTTGCTTTTTGCTCTTGCTATAAATAAAGATTTCTTTATAGGTTACTTCATTTCTCTATATTCCTTTTATGATAATACTTGTTTAAAAGTAAGTTTTCATCCTTTAAATTCAAATATTTCAGAAAACCAATTTTATACTTAAAAACAGTATTGAATGTTTTATCATTATCAATGCAAGTTATTCATTAAATTACCACATCTTATTTGGAGTAGAAATTGAATGTGTTTGTGTTTATTTTTTTTTCTTTCTTTCTTTCTTTTTTATTTTTTAACGACATGACAGCAGTGGAAAGCATTACAGTTCTTATTACACATATAGGGCACAACCTATCAACTATTTGCTTTTAAAATGTTCAAGCTCAAGAAAGCTACAAGTCTCTTACAGTTATTATGTTTCTCTTACTTTGCATGGTCATTCTCTCTATATAGGTGTTTCTTAAACTGTGGGAGTAACTGGGCTTTGCTTCTTTTCTACTTTAGCAAACGTTTTCTATGAAAAATGTTATTATGTGACTAAATCATAATTATATTATCATAATAGGTAAATGTGACATTATTGAGAGATGCAATGTAATAATCAACATCTAAATTACTCTGATTGTCCCAATAATATCTTTTATAGCTCTCTGATATTTTCACTGTTTGATGGTGTTCAAGCCAATAATTTACACTCATGGCATGTTTGTATATCTTTGTTACTTTTTTCATTTTTACTCAAACTATCTTTTCATGGACTATAGAGAGACACTTTGTTTGCATCCTATGGCCTTTTGACAAGTTTATGTGAGTGTGTCAGTACTCCCTTTCTTCTTGGAATGAAAAGTATTCCAGGCTCCCCTTGTCTTCCTCTGAATCAGTCATGAATCAGCTATTCTCCAAGGATCCCACATGGGCAATTGTACTCTTAATTTTTAATTCTTCTCTTCAGTCACAAAAAAGGATATGTCTTTTGAAAAATGATTTTATTTTTATAACTCAAATTCCAACCCAACAGAATTATTTCTCTCCTTTCACAATTTTATATTTTTATCTTCATTCTGCAATGGTGAAATATATGGTTACTAAAATCTCAATATACTTAATTGTTTCCTGAGATTACAATATGTACAAAATTGATTCACAATTATAACACCACTGCCTCTGCCAAAAAATAAATTTGCTAGATTGAGATAAACATTCTTTGGGGGGGTTTATATTTGCTTTTCCAGTTTTCTCTTCTCCTTCTTTGTATTTATCATTATTTCATTTTTTCCCAATTTCTAATTGAAAAAAATTTTTCTTAGACTACAATTTTTTTCGTATCTGAGAAACACTGGATAAAACTCAAACTTGTAGTACAATCCAACAACTATTTTACTAATACAGTTTGATGAGGTAATTTTGTTGTTATTTGGGGTGATTTTTGCCCTCTGGTTGTACATCACTTTTTAAATTGGACAAATAAAAATTGTATATAAGAACTATGTACATCATGATATTTTGAAATATATGTACATTGTACAATGACTCAATTAAATAAAGTTACAGATGTATTCCCACGCATAATTTTATTTATGTAGTGAGTATTCTTGAAATCACTAAGAATCCTTAGTGATTTTCAAAAAATTCTTTTTTTTTTTTTTTAATTGGGGTGTGAACCCAGGGAAGCTCAACCACTGAGACACATCTCTAGTTCTTTTAATATTTTTATTTAGAGACAGGGTCTTGCTAAATGTTTCAGGGTCTTGCTAAAATGCTGAGGCTGGCTTTGAACTTGCAATCCTCCTGCCTCATTTTCCCAAGCTGCTAGGGATACAGGAGTGTGCCACCATGCCCAGCACAAAAAGTATGTTTTATTCACTAGTCACTGCATTTTTACAACAGATTGCTTGAGGCTATCCCTCTTATCTAGCAAAATTTTGTATACTTTGACCAAGATCTCTCAAATCCAAACTTCACTCTAAGCCCATGGTACCACCAGTCTGAATTTCAATGAATTCAACTTTTTTTTAGCTTTGTGTTAATACACATGAGATTGTGCAGTTTACAGCTCTTTATGCCCAGCTTACTTCAGTTAACATAATGTCCTCCTGGTTTAACCATGTTGCAAATGACAGAATTTCCTTTTATTTTTAAGTTGTGTGCGTACATAACATTTATCAATGTACATTTAGGTTGATTTCATAACTATTCTTAACTATTTTAAATAATGCTGCAATAATCATGAGAGCACAAAAATCCTTTTCAAATACCAATTTCATTTTCTTTGGCTATATGTGCAGTAGTGGTATTGTTGGATCAGTTTGATGAGTTTTTACAAATATTTGTATCCATGTAAACAATCATCAACACAACCAGCAGACAAGATATCTATATCCATTGGAGTTCTCTCCTCTTTTTTTGTTAATCTGTCTACCATTCAGTCCTTGGCACTAGGCTGAACCTGAACAGCTTTCTATATTCATAGAATAATTTTACATGTTCTAGATTTTTACTTAAATAGATTCATTCAATATATACACTCTGTGACTAGCTTTTCCCCTCACACTTTGTTGTTGAGGCTTATCTTTGGTTTTGTGTAGATGAATGATTTGTTTTATTATAAAATATTTTACTTTTATGGACTTATCAAAATTTTCTTTATAGGTTTTAGGCTATTAATATATGAAACTGCTATGAGCATTTATAAACAATTACTTTCTGAACATATATTTCCGTTTCTGTTTGTTATCTCCCTAGGAAGAGAAAAACTGAATTCTGTAGTTAGTATGTGTTTAATTGTGAAATCATTGAGTAATTTACAAAAACATTTTCCAGGACCAAATACATAAACTGGGAGGAATTGTACAAAGTGAATATTTTGGCACACTTATCAAAACGTTACTGAGAATTTTCAGATGGTTTGAGTAGACTTCTAAGCTAAACACAGGACACCTCTGAATGTAGAGTCCTGCACAACCACACCAAAGCCTTGATACCAACCCCAGTATTTGTCTATTACATCACACCCAGCAATGAATAAGAGGCTTAGTGAGCCAGGTATTTCTCATAATTTGGTTATGTTGTTATTTTTAATTTTGATGATTCCAGGTTTAGGTAGTAGTATATAATTGTGCAAATTATTTTAATTTTCCCAAAGAAAAATAAGATCAATAGTCATTTGCATAAGTACTCTGACATAATAGTTCTGATATATTGCATATTTTTAATGGATTTCTCTTTTTTGTTGTTATACTACTTATATAATCTGGACACAAATCTTCTGTGAAACATATTTATTGGAAATATTCTCTCTCACTGTATGGCTTTACTTTTCATTTTTGTTATGGTTTACTTTGAAAAGCAAATAGTTGCTTTGTTTTCCCTTTGCTGCTTTTTGTTTAACAATCAAATCCCGTTTATTTCTTTTTCTTTTCTTTGGTTAATAGTTTTAAATTAAAAGTTTTAGACTATCTCAAAATGATGGACATTTCTTCCTATTTTTCTCTTCTACACATTTTTCCCACTGCAACACTGATGTCTACGGTACACTTTTAACTCATTTTTGGTATGGTATGAGGTAAAGTTCAAGGTAAGCCTATTTCTAGGCTTTGCATTGTTTGTATTTGTTTTATGTTTGCCCTATGGAAAGATCATAGTTTTTAGATTGCATTTTAAAAATAATTTTGGAAATTAAGTATTTTCAATTAATGAAGTATTTCAAAAAATTTTCTTTGGAGACTATCATGCTAAGTGAAATAAGCCAATCCCCAAAATACAAAGGTCAAATGTTCTCTCTATTATATGCATGCTAACACACAACAAGGGAGGTAGTGAATATTTCTGTGGATTAGACAAAGTGCAATAAAGGGAAGGAAGAGGAATAGGAATATGGAAAACAGTGGAATAAATCAGAAATACGTTTTTATGTACATATATGAATAAGGCATAATGAATCTCAACATAGTGTGCATCCACAAGAGTAGGATCTTAATTAGAACAAGATATACTCCATGTTTGTATAAATATATTTATAAGTAAATATAATAAATATATTAATTAGAATAAGATATGCTCCATGTTTGTATAAATATGTCCACAAATATGGAATTTCCCAAATCATGAACATTATATATCTGTTTAATTTTATTTTTAAAATTTATCTCAACCTGGTATGATAGTTTAAGTACACAAGTCTTGCACATGTTTTATTACATTTATCCCTAATTATTTCATGTTTGTGGACTAGTATAAATCAAATTCTCTAAGCAACTTTTCCTGTTGTTGGTTGGTATATAAAAATGTAATTTTGCAGGGGGGGGGGGGTTGTCTTGTGTTCTGTGAGCATGTGAAACTCATTTATTCAATCATATCTACAAATACTAAAAATTTTACTCATGTGTCTTTAAATCATTTTCTTGTCTTATTGCACTGGCAATAGATAAAATTGAACTGATAGTCAGACTTGCCTCTAACTTGTTCTCAATCTTTCCTATTAGAGCATGATGTGATTGGCAGTTTATGGTGTTATTAATTTTTTCTTTTGTTTGTTTTGGTAGATACCCTCTATAAGATTGAAAATGTTACTGTCTATCTCTAGTTTTCTGAGAGTTTTTACAAAGAATAACGGGTGAATTTGTCACTGATGGTGAACTACAATGTGAAATTTGATGAAAGAAATTTTCAAAACCTAGTGCAATATAGTTAAGCAATATACAGGAAATACAAAATTCATTGTCATTAAAATTGGATGGCTATTGGTTGGGTAGGTTTCGCTGTGTAGCAGGGCCAAGATAACATTTTCTGCAAATTGCCAGACAGCAGTTTGGGTTTGAGGGTTGCATAAAGTCTCTGCAGTATATTTTTCTTATACTTATTTTATACTCTCATTCTTTTTTACTTTTCTGTTTGCTTGTTAGTTTTTGCTTCTTTAAAATATAAAGCATTTCTTAGGTCTTAGGACTTCTAAAACCAACTTTAACTAGATTTGGCTCTTCATCCTGTGTTTTTTTTTTTTTTTTTTGTCTCTGCTCCAGAGATAAATAATAAAAAATATTCCTCAGGCATAATTAGATGCTCAATGTGAAAGCCAGAGGGCATATGTTTCAGTAACTGCAACTATCTTACAGCCTAACATATTTTTCCCCCAAACTTAGAGATACAAAACAACCATTTTGTTATATTCACAATTCTGTAGTCCGAAATTCAGAAAGGATACATCAAGGATGCCTCGTATCTCCTCCACAAAATTTGGGAAATCTGAACAGTTGGGAGCAATACAATGATAGGCTTCTGAAATTATCTGCAGGTGTTTTAACTAATATGTCTGGCAATTGAACTGGGTTGACATAAAAGTTTGGCTTAGCTCAAAATATTAAGCATCCATATGGGCATGGACAATCCATGTGGACTGGACTTGCTCGCAGCATAATCATCTCAGGGTAATCAGGTTTCTAAAATTGTGGCTTAGGTGCCAAAAATTGTTTCCAAATTGTGAGGCAGAAGCTAAAACCCATTATATAACCTATCCTCAAAAATAATACAGTCATTTATGTTGTATTTTATTGTTTGAAGAAGATACAAACTGAGCTTCAGAGGAACATGATACAGATCACATCTTTCAGTGAAGGAGTAGCAAAGAATTTGTAATCATTTTTTTAAAAAATACTATAATCAAGTACTGTGCAACAAATTATTTCTATACTGTCGAGTGAAAAACTGAACTGCATTTCAAAATCCCCCAAAATTCATATTTCATTTTGGCTTTATAAAATTTAATCAGATTGGTATGAAGATGAAGTTCCTTTAGCACAGTGCTAAAGAACAGATCATCTTTATCTGAAAATCTGAACTGATAAGATGATATGTACATTCCATACACCTCTGTAGACTATGATAAGACAGGCAAAGAATAAATGCAATTAAGTCATCTATTTAAATGGTGGGAAATATGAGTGGCACATCGCCATCACTATTCTATTGCAATTTTGGAATTAAATAAGTCACCTATTACCAGTTCCTTTGTCACAGATCACTCATGTTCTCTGAAACAATGTTTAGAACTCTTGATTATTCTCTTGGAGATTGTGTTTACTCCATTACAATATTCATCATTTCTTTTCTATATCTATTGCCTGTGGTTGCAGCAAAATTCCTGTACTTTGGAAATCTAAGTCTATTCTCATCTTGTATGGTCTCTATCTCTTTTATTGCAAACACATATACAGTCATGCTCTGCATAATGGCACTTTGGTCAATGGCAGACCATATTAATGATGGTAGTCCATAAGAGTACATTTTCTTACTTTGTATAAGAACACTATATGATGTTCACACAATGAAAAAATCAACTATTCATATATTCTTCAGAATACATTTTCATCATTAAGTGATGTATGACTCCAATCTTTTTAAAACATTTTTGGGTTTCCAATAATCAACTTATAATAAACTCCATCAGAAAAATACACTGAAGTAACCTTTTCAAGATGATATCTATTTTTGACTCAATGTAATGTTGCTGAGTGATAATTTTCTAATATTCCCAGTAGGTCTATTTCTAATGAATGTTCAATAGACATGTCATTTAGAGTGTTTGTAGTATCATCTTTTAATTTTGGTCTCATAAAAACTTTCTAAAAGATATTACTTCATATTTTCCAGGGAACTATGGTCCCATCCTATATTTTAATTTTTCCCCATAAGTCATTAAGTGAATTGAAATTCTTTTAAAAGAATGGAGGGGGGTAAGAGAGATATTTTCCCTTAAATTTTATTTAAAATGTCAAATTTTATCTATTTATTTATTTATTTTGAGAGAGAGAGAATTTCAATATTTATTTATTTTTTTTTTTAGTTCTTGGTGGACACAACATCTTTATTTGTATGTGGTGCTGAGGATCAAACCCGGGCCACGCATGACAGGAGAGCACGCTACCGCTTGAGCCACATCCCCAGCCCAAATTTTATTTTTTAAACTACACCATTATATCTATACCTGATCATATGATGTTAAAAGAACCAGTTGTCACTTTCACCATTTTGTCTAAGAATCTCCTTCACCGAATCTGTATTTATTGTTACATTTTCTATCTTTTATATTAATGCAGGCAAGAGTTTTGCTAAACTTTCTGTCATGACATAGTAGTACCCTTTCCTTCAGCTTTTACAAACATTTTTTTCACTTTGTGCCTTCCTTAAGTTTCTTCCAGGGCTTAACTATCAGTGAACCTTTCCAGAACTCACTGATAGATAGTTCAAAAGATAATGCCATATACTCTATTCTAGTAACTACCCCTTTATAACTTATCACATGAAATCTTAGTTGTAAAAAATTATTATTCCAATTAGGAATGAAGTAGCCCCCAAATGGTTTCAAACACAGATGGGAAACTTGTGGATCTTCCAGTTGTCTGAAGACTTGACTGGAAGTGATTCCAAGAAGGGAGGCTATAATCATCCACTTGTCTAGTACTTGAGTAAGGATGGCTCAAAAATTTATCCAACTGGGATTAATGACCAGAATTCTTATACATAATCATGCCAAGTAGCCTGGCCTACTCACAGCATGGTGGCCTCAGGGTAGTCAGACTAATCAGTGTTTCCACATATAAGAAAATAGTACCATAGCACCACTTCTGCTGACTTTATTGGATAAAATAATCGCAAACCCACTCATATTCAAGGAAAGGAGGATAGTCTACATCTGCAGCTAAACAGTGTCGAACTACTATGGTGTTACTTTTTATTTGTTTCAGTAATATATAAAAGAAGTCATTACATTTAGATGGCAAACAGCTGAAAACAAAAGCAAACACTTATTCATAAGAATAAAAGTGCTCTAAAGGCTAAATTCTCAGTTGAGATCAGTCTTGCCGGATTGGGATGTCAAATGAAAAACAATGACACCCCTCAAATTACAATGAATGTCTAAATATTATGGTTTGATTTACTCAAAAGTATTGAATCCTTAAATCTCCTTAACACTCTGAACCTAGGGAAGTGGCACACCTTACCCTATGACAGTGCTCATTGTTTCTCATTTGCAAGACAACAAATAGATGTCCACTATGTTAATTAATTTTATATTACTATAACAAATACCTTATTAAATCAACTTAAATGGAACAAAAGTTTATTTTTGGTTCATGGCTTTCAGTGTTTCCATCCATGATCATGCGGATCCATTATTTTGGGGCCTTCAGTGGGAAAATGTATCCTGGCAAGGAAAGCATGGTGGTGTACAATCATTTACCTCATGACAGGCTATAAGTTTATGGTTTAGAAGAGTCATAGGTCCCACAGAAGCCTTTCAGGACATGCCACTATGACCTAAAACCTCCCACTAGGCCTCACTTCTTATAGGTTCCTGTACCTCACAGTAGCACAATAGGCAAAGGACTAAGCCTTCAACACAAAGGTCTAGAAGTATATTCCAGGTACCAATGATAGCAACCACTCTTCCATGTTTTACTCTAACTTTTCTCATGGTCTCTAAGCCAATAATTAATGTTCAGTCTAACATAACTTGGTTCAGGAAATGTTATACTTTTAAAGAAGTAAAATTCATTGTACATAGAAGAAATCTCAACAATTACTCAACATGTACTACTATCAAGATGTGAAATTACAGAATCAGACAAGATTCTGAGAAAGCCCAAAGGATTCACAATATAAATATCCTTTTATTCATGTGAAAGCACTCACCCAGGATATAGCTAAACAAACTGGTAAGGATATTTGAAGATAGAGCAAACACACTTCTAGTACAGCTCTTAAAAAGATAAAGCTAGACCATATTATAAGTGAATTTAGAAATGTTGGAACTGCTGCAGCAGAGAGAAGAAGAGGTCAAAAGACACAGGGAAGGGCCATGTTGGACCAAATACATCATTTTATATATATGTGTGTGTGTGTGTGTGTGTGTGTGTGTGTATACATACATATACACAAATATATCATGATATACACACATATATAGACACATATAAAGAACTATATCCCCAGACTCATATAAAGAGCTATATACCCAGTAATATATGTATTCTACATATAATATTACATAATTATGCATATATATATATATATATATATATATATATATATATCTGCATCCTCAAATGCTGTGTTATAAGTGTTAAATTTATAGGATTTGGAGTGATCTGAGAAAATGAACTGTAAAATCTTTGAGAAAGTTGAATTGTTAACATTGATAAAGCTTTCTATTATATTAATGATGTGCTATTTTTAGTTTTTAGTATAATAACAATTTTTTATTTAAAAAGGTCATTGTCAGTTGGAAATAACATTAAGAATTATTGATGATATGGCATGATTTGTTTTACGAATTTGCAACAATAGCTGTATAGCTGAGAGATTAGAGGAAGTTTGAAGAAGGTGAAGAATTGAAGCTATGAGACTGGTTCATGACCTTCAGTATAGTTTTCTTGCTACTCATGTAGATATTTAACAATTTCTCAAATAAAAGAAGACATAAATGAGAGAGGAAAAAAAAGTCTTGCTAATTTTTGTAGACCATCATATAAAGAGAAATATTAACTTGTCAAAATTTTAAATGCATAAACAGGCTATGTGCTTTCTAATATATACAGTAAATTGAAATTTTACTATTTGTTAGCAATAGGAAAATTATATGACCATCAATCTCACAAAATAATATAGAAAATCAACAAATATATTTGCCTTAAAAGTGTGAATATATTTTCTTACAGAGTGTCTTCTACAGGTGAAGAATTTATTAACATTGCTATGTCGGTAATGGAAGAACCTCTCAGAGACTTATCAGTAGTGAAATTACATGAGTCTTCAAGTTTCCTATCTCATACCCTCCTCAGTTCAATCTTCTATTTAACTTTGAAGTTGGAGTTTTTACTGAAATTAAGTAGATAGTGTGTGTGCCTTGTTATCCACTCTTCTCACTCCTACCCTTGGGTTTTCACATCCTCATGTCTCCTTATCTACCATCAGCAAATCCTATAAATAAGTGTCAGCAGAAACTGCAGGAGTCATTTCTCAACATCCCTGCTGATTAGGCAGAAATCAGCCTGATTCTCAAATTGTTCTTATCAAAATGAGAAAGGTCATGCAAATCACACTCCATTAAAAGTCTCCAGTCAGAAACTGGAAATGTAGGCCATACTCTCAGGGACGTGTGAAGTAGTTTCCAAATAGCTCTGTCAATGTAAGTTGGTTGAATCTAATTTTGACAAACTACTTAATGGTCTTTAAAAAAATTTTGTTCCCCTTCTGAATAGCCCTGTTTTACAGCTCCTGAATCCCCTGAGGATGACAGTGTATCTTTCCAAAAGTCTTTCTTTCCCAGCCTTGAATTAGTACACACAGGAAAGCAACTACCTGTATTCTTCCCAGCCAATGAATTTAAGGGTGTTTGAGCTCAGCATCCTTTTTAAAGATGGCTTTTACTGTGTTGTGCCTATTAGTCCTCAGCCTATTCTAGTGGTATTCACTCTCCTCATGAAACTGAATTGTAAAGATTTGTTTGCACCTGTGTCTGCTCCATTATCATTTCAATGTCCTTGTCAAGTCCATATCCTTCACAAGCAAAGAAAAATGCCCAGATCTGTACTAATGCATAAAAAAAAAGTGTCTATCTTGTTTGCTTTGGGGGGGGGGGGTGTGTGATTATTTTAATGTGTGATTGCTTCTGTCTTCTTCGGATTAGCAGTGCTGCTTTAAATTCTGGTACAAAGTGTGGTTTGATTGAAGTGTCCCTTTCTTGTTGTTGCTATAGAATATTCAGTAAACAGCAAAATGTATGTAATAGCTTTAGCCAAGGAAAAAGAATCTACAAAATATTCATAAGAAATGGATTTGTGAGAAGCTGTGGCTCTTGATCTTATTCTGGTTTTTAAATATCAATAACCTAGGACAAAAAGGTAGCAGTATAAAGGAACATAACCTCCTTGCCAGAAGGAGAAAGCTTCTGAATGCTGCTGTGTATCTCTCGTATGCTGAAATACTACTATTCCTCTTTGTACCTCCAGGCTCATTCTTAAGGGAATCTCAACTTGGAACAATATAATTAAATCAGAAAAGAACAATAGCCAATTAACACTCAGTATTAGGTGACAATATAGGCAGCAAAATGCTTAAGTTAAATTTATAATCCTTCACAAGTCTTATGGATGAAGTAATGAATAGGTAGTCATGGGTAGTGTGTGGAATTATATAAATATGAATATAATTATGATGATACAAGAACAATAACTAGTGAGGAAAGGAGAGAAGAGAGAAGGGCTAAAATGCCACAGTAATTTATTAACATATGAGAAAGAATTTGTCTGAGCTATTAAGTGCCAATAACAGTAAATTCCAAGGACAGTGAATCTTCAATTAATTTTCCACATAAAGCCTTTGAAGAGCCTCCAGGCTTATTCAGATCATTAGAATTGCTTTACTGGCCCTGAATAAGAAACCCACTGTGCTGTTCGTCTAAGACAAAGTTTGCAGTTGAGAGCCTATAATGAATATAGTTCTACAAAGATTCAGAGCAATTGCCTTTTTTTTCTTCAAATTAGTAAATATTTGGAAATCTCAAACACTGAGGAAAATATTTTCCCTGATACAGCTGTTTTTGACAATTTCTCTACAAACAAGTCAATGGAATCTGAACGCTTAATTTAAAAGTGTTAGGCTTTTTATTTGTATCTGTTTTTTTTTTTTTTTTTTTTTTTGATAACAGTGGCCTGAAGAAGGCCATACTTGATTGTAGCAGATTCATATTATTTTGAAAAACAAATGTATAATTTTTTAAAAGTTGGATCTAAGATCTCAAAAATTATAGTGGCAAGATTCTCTTTACATCCTTTGTCCACAGTTCTGTTTCCCAAGTGAAATTCAAGACTTAAGGGCCCTTGGGAACTTTTAACTCATTCTTAATATGCTTTCCTCTTTTTCTTTTTTTGAGATGTTAAATTTGCCTTAGTTTTAAAAATCTTTTGTATACAATGAGGTCTCCATGGTTTTCAAAAATTATTTAGGACTCACCTCCACAAACTACCTTCCTGGGTCTTCACAAAGCCCATGATTTCTAATACAGCTTCCATCTTTCCCTTGTCAACACCACTGAAGAACAGAAAGCTCTAGATTTGTCTCCTCTATTTCAAAACTTCATTCTGTGTATTGCTCAGTGCTTGAAATCTGGTCCAATTCTACATATAATCTACAGCATGGCTCTTCCTACTGGAATAGTTATATCTATTTCCCTTGGGGTTATGTCGAACCATTGCTAAGTTAAAAAGAAAATGGCAATTTGCCTTGGAGCACTAATTTTAGATTGTTTTCTGCAGAAAAGTTATTTTAATTGGATACTTGTAATAGGTTGAATAGTGTCTCAAATATCCATGCTCATCCATATTGTCATTTTTATTACTACGGTTTCTTTTTAATTTTCTCCTAAGATCTCTGTTAAGAGTATCCTTAGACCATGAGAGCCACTTTCTAGGGGAGGTCTCTCTGCTAGGAAAAACTTGACTAAGTGATAAAGGGACTAATTACCTATAAAGTCGTAGTCATTTAAACACATCTATACTAAGATGTGAATCCTCAAAACAAAAGCTGTTGGACAAACCTCTCACACAGGAAAAGCTCCAGATAATTGATGTAGATTCTCTTCTGTTACACCAGAGACTGAAATGGAACAAATTAAATTCCATGCATGTAGGATTAAGTCAAATGAACCAAACTATTTTGCATAAGTGCATTAGCACTAATAAAAGCAGAGTTTTGCCTAAGGGTTTTTTGTTTTGTTTTGTTTTGTTTTTTTTACTATGCCAACATTTTAAAATTAAGGAATTTAAAATAAAATATGGGCCTTAATAATAACTTATTGATATTTCTCAATCTTAGTATATATAACATCTTCATGTAAGATTTTGGTACTAGGACATTTGTGTGAAGAGTATATTGAAACTTTGTACTATGTTTTTAATTTTCTATTGAAGTCTAAATATTTTCTATAATAAAAACTTTGTATAAAAACATTTTTCAGTAACATCTGTACACACTGATTCATCCTTATGTATAAAAACATAATGTCTTATTTTTGATTATGGAAATATGTATATGATTTGATTTTTAAATCTAACAGTTTGGAACTTCTGAAATAGGTTTCTCAAACCTTTTAAATGTAACATGTCCTTTATATAAATATAAAATCCTTATAAGTTCCAAAGCTCCTTAAAATTAGGAATGATGACTCCTAATCCCACTGAGATTCAAGAGCTATAACAATTTCAATTCTGAGCAGAACTATTCTACTCCCCCAATCTACATTTTAAAATCCAATCAGTTCCCATAGCTTGATTTTTTCCAGGAATTGAAAAGATACTCTGCTTTGTCTGAAATTCCACATTCTCATGTTCATACACTTTTGTTCACATATATTAATGTTTTATGTTTTTCATTTATCAGTTTTAGTATATTTCTTTGTACCTTGTGTACTTTATTCTTTCCTTTCATCTCAGATGTCACTGTGTAGATAGTGTTAGGACTACCCAAGTGATAGCCACCTTTAAACCCTGTGGGGCACTTAAAATAGTATCGTTTAAATAATTGCTATTGAATAAATATGATTTAAATGGAAATAATGTAATAGTGAATGTAAAATGGGAGTTTTATAACCTATATATTCCTTTACTGCATAAATCATACATTTTACATTTACCATTAATACATGTGTGTGCGTGTATAAGTATGTATGTGTGTGTATATTGTGTGTGTGTGTATATATACTAGGATTATCACAGTGGCAAAATGATCATATATATGTATATATATTCATTTATATGTATGTATTGTATATATATTATTTTTATTTTTTAATTAATTTATTTTTTCTAATCAGTTATACATGACAGCAGAATGCTCTTCAATTCATTGTACACAAATAGAGCACAATGTTTGACTTCTCTGGTTGTACCTAAAGTAGGGTCATACCATGTATGCAATCATACTGCACCTAAGATAATGACGTCCATCTCATTCCACCCTCTTTCCTATTTCCCAAGCCTCCCTCTTCACTCCCCTTTTGAAAATTCAAAATTTTTCTGTTCTTTTTCTGGATGAAAAATATACACAAAACACGTACATGTATATATTACATAATATATGAATAGTTATATATATTACATACACAATGAATGAAGGTATGTGTGTGTGCATATCTATATTATCTATATGTGTAAGTATGAATGTGTGTATATAATACATATATGTATATTTCATCCTGAATAGTGATAGAAAAACTTTGACTCTCACCAACTATAATAATTTTATTGCTGTCATGCCCTTGTGACATTCACTCACATACTTCACAATCTGGAATTAATTTTCAGTTTGAACTCCTTTTAAGTAGATGCCTTTCCTGAATGAAAAACAAGAAATAGAACTCCTTTACATTAAGTTCAGAGTAATAATAAATAGAAATTTACTCTTTCTAAAGATAATAAAAAAGCAACAGCAATGGGTTATTCTTAAGTTGTGAATAAAGCAGACCTCAAGTATTTCACATGGTGCTATGTATTTAAATTCTCCTTTAATGCATTGCTGAAAGAATGCTTCTATGAAATTGGATCAAACCTAAAAATAGACACTGAATATTATTTTTTAAATGTTTAGTTTCATTGTCTACATATCTTGAAAAATAAGTATACAGAACAAAACAGAAGGAATCTTTACATATACAATTTTTTTAAAAAAAATTGAGGTCTATCACATCACTTAACTTGGTTTGACCTCGCTCAGTATGTTTACTTTCAAAAATCCATATAAAATTTTACATATAAAAATGTAAATAATGGGGGCTGGGGTTTTGGCTCAGTGGTAGAGCACTTGCCTAGCATGTGTTGAGGCACTGGGTTTGATCCTCAGCATCACATATAAACAAATAAAAAATAAAGGTCCATCAACAACTAAAATAATATTGTTTTAAAAATTGTAAATAATGAGTTAGAGATTTTAATGACTTTTTCTTTTGACAGCTGAACTTAGTAGCTGAAGTCAAAATGCATTGTGAATTTAGAATGGCAGGAAGCTAAGGAACAAATGTAGCTATATTTTGTACTTTTGAAAAAATTTTAGTTCTCTGTATATCATGTCCATGAAAAAGACAAAGTTATGTTTCAGAGAGTATTTGTAAAAATCTATGACAAGTTTGTTAAAGAGACACTGAAGTATAAAAATAGACCTCTATAGTTACATCCATTACAAAGCCCACATTCTACCAACTGATTACATCAAATTTTATTTCAAATACATATTTTCTGGTTTAAGATTTCTACCAGCTTTTATATTATAAAGATACTCTAAGAATATAATTCATTTTGTAATAAGTAGTTTTAAATTCTTGTATTGTAATTGACCACTTACTATTTTTTTTTTTTTTGCACAAAAAGAAATCTAAATATTTGAGAGAACTTTTTTAACAGTTACTTCAAATTATTTTTCAGTTAATTTAGATATGGAACATTTAGTGCATTCAGAACATCATCCATAGATTATATTTAATTCTAATAAAACATAAAGAAGATTTTTGAATTATTAATTTTAAATTCACAAAATGTATAATGAAAAAAATTTAATATTGTTATATATAATAAAATCAGAGTACAAGATTTTAAAAACACATTGATAAAAACCTTGTATAATATCTTCCTGGAAAAAAGACCAGACAGATATCCAATAAAAGTACAGGTGATTAAGCTAGAGTATTGTATATATGCTTTCTTCTGCACATTCTTAATCAATTTCCTGATGGCTTAATTGTATTCATATTGCTTTTGATAAATCTATTTTTTATTTTAGTTATAAGTATTTTGGTGGGATTCAAACACATATTTGCAAAACATTCATTTTGATATTTGATATACTTGTTCCCATAATAAAATTGTAAGTGTTATATTCCATGTGCTTTGTTAATATTGCTCATATAAGTAAGTTGGGGGGATATTTCTAATATCCTTCTGCTTTGATCTAAACCCATATAATTCTTTAAAATATATTTGTATGAGTAAATATGAGTAAGTTAAAGTTTTGAAGAAAAGCTCGCTAAATTTCCATTGTTTTTTCACTGCCAATCTTGGAGATAGTGCATTTGTACAGTAAATGTCAAGGATATTAAAAAAAAAAAAAAGCTGAAGAATGACTGTTGCAGTGGACTTAATGAGCAAAGTTTGAATTTTATGACTGTTTTTTCAGAGTCCTAAATATTATCACTTTCATGTATTAGTGATAAAAATGCAATTCAAGGTGAATTTAATATGGCTTAATTTCAAGATATTTTATATGGTATTAAAATACTGTGAAGAAAAACTGTATTTGATAGAAAATCAGAAGAATTTATGATTGAAAGTTACAATGACATCTTATTAATTATGATTTTAGATCAAACTCCAAAGAATTTGTTAAATAGAGATTATGTATATATGTGTTTTAGATAATGGAGAACAAATGTAAAAATAATATAGATAAGCCATTTAAACAAAAAATGAAGTATTGTTACTGAATAAATATAGGTGAAAAAACTGTGAAATTCAAAAGAAAAACATTTCTATATTTTCTGCATTTGTGAAATTTGTGAGAGTATGTGATTGAATCAACAAGACTTGATAATTAATTGAAAATTAGGTAGAGGAAGAATTCAAGGAAGACTCTTGGGTTTCAAACTTTCACAGCTGGAAGTTTGCTGGTGATGTTATCTGAGACTGGGGATACTGATGAAGGAAGGAGTTAAGGGAGGAGTGTGTGATTTTGAGAATGATCTTGAACAGGATGAGTGTGATATGTCTGGGATATGTCCACATGGAAGTTTCAAGAAGATTCTTCATTCACATAAGAAATGAGAGCACATCCAGAGATATGAACACAAGATGAGAAAGCTCTGGAGTGGTACTGAATTCATTCACTGGTAATCAAATCATCCTTAAACCATCCTTAAAGCATAAGGGAGGGATAAAAGGGAAATAGAAGGTTGGGAGAAAGTTAATGCAGATTCAAGCCTACATTCATCAAAAGAGTGAGGAAGAAAGTTTCCCAAGAAGCGAAATGACTGGCAGAGTAGAGCACTGATATGATCTGATCTGCAGTGATCTAGCGTATGTGCAAGACTTTCTTAAGCCATGCTTGGCAGTTTTAAGGCAAGAACACAGGAAACAGCAGTGATTTTGCCAATTGGTGTATGTGGGAAAAGAAAATTAGAGATTAAAAAGAGTATCATTTATATCATTTTCAGAAAAATCTCAACTGGATCAAGAGTGGGGTGACTACACAAGAGGATTGTTTTCCTGAGATAAAATAAGAGAATCATTGCAGAGGATCATTTCTTGAATCTAAGCATGATTGTAGTATAGTTGTTGAATTAGTGAGTTGGAAAACATGGAGATTATGGGAAGAGTTTGGGGTGCTTAAACTAGTAATTTCAGAAATGAAAAAAAAAAAGTGTAAACAGATGAGACTCTGGGAAAGGACAGACCTATTAAATCTGCACGGAAATCTAGTATTGGTCTCCTTAAAAAGGTGTCAGATCTGTTAATGTGTCAGGAAGTAAGGTGGAAAGGTAGAATCAGCAGACCATATTTTTATTCTAGAGGCAAGTATGAGCCTCTAATAGTTCCTTAAGTGTATGTGTGTGGATGTCTAAATGCATTTTGAAACACATACTTGTGAAAACACAGTGTTAAAATTCTAGTTAATACAATTTACCTTGTTACTAAGAAGTAAGGATGAGAATACATGTAGTAATTCAAAGTAAATGACATAAATTATAATTAGGAAAGATATGTAGTGACTGACATCAAAAGAACAGAAAATATTAAAGTCACTTCCAAAGCATATTTATGTAAAATAAAATAATACTATAAATATTAAAACGATTAGCATAATTTGAAAAAAACGGTGTGTGAACAAACCTGAATACCAATGACATAATGCGCAATAGATTAACTTTATGAAATTTTTCCAGCATTCCTTCCTTAATAGACTATTATTTCAGATCTATATTGTAGTTTAACAAGCTCACCAAGAGCAAAAAATAAATAAATGAAATAATCTCAGATACATAGTGGAATTTTGGTAAAAGGAGAAAAGGATTATGGCAATTTGGGAGTAAAGTTAAAAAAATAAAATGCAAAGGAAATGAAACTAAATAATTGGGATGAAACTATATCATGAATTGTAAATGAGATTTTCTTTGAGGTGCTGACTCACACATGCAAAGCTTTCTATGAAAGCCTGGAATAAAACAGACTGTAATTTTACTTATGAAGAAAAGAAGAAAGAAAATCTTATTTTTTCTTTCTAATGCCATTTGGATAATTATGAAAAGAACAGAGTAATTTCTATATTCCTCTTTGACTTGTAAGACTTTGATATTGAAACAGAACTTTAATTTTAGAAATAAATCACATGTTTTAATTTTCTCTTTTATATTTAAGGTAAAAGCAGTGGGTTAAGAAGAAAATCAGAAAGAAAAGGAGATAGATTTATAATATCTGAAATATATCTTGAGAAGTAAGCTTTCATCAAAAGTATTTTTTTTTTAATGTTAAGTAGTTTATTCCAGAAAAGAACAGATGAACCAACTTTAGTAGATTCCCCAGCTACCAAAAGGAATCCCTGGCCACAGAAAATGGAGACATTCTTCTTTTCCCTTTAACTCCTTCTTTCACTTTTCCCAAATCCTGTACATATACAAATGTATGCCTATGGGGGCATGTGCTTACACAGGTAAACATACATGCTCCAACTTATAAGGGAAGACCAGAAAAAGGAAGTAAAATAGTGACACTCCTCACTTTCTGAACTTTTGTGTTCAGAAAACCTGACATTGCCATTAGATGGGCATATTTTAACTACTTTATTATTTGTTGCTTTTAAATTACTCCCACATAGCCGGACATCTGAGCCCATCTTTTTACCTAGCATGCAAAACAATTTTTTGGTAAGTATACAATGAAATAGAACTTAATGTATATTTATTTTTGGAAAATAAATATAAACAGTAGTACCAAACAAATAAAATACTAAAATAAATACATACATTACAGCACATATAGTAAAAGTTATTTGGATTGTAACGAATACTTCAAAAATAAGAAAAGACAATATTTCGACAGCCTAAGATAAGTAAAGGGGCATATTTTTCTCCTAAAATATTTGTCTTTGAGTATGTATAATACATACAAATTTGTTCAAAACCAGTTAATCAGTACTCTGTTTAGAAAGCATGCTTTACTAATAAGATTTAAACTGTTCTACACTTGGTTTATGTAGGCACTGTGTGTCCAGGGTCTGTGTGCTTGCTCAGGGGTTAATACAATGTCTTCCTACTCTACTGAATGAGTGCTTTTGGGGTTTATGCAGAAAGATACTATATGAAGAAAGACTTTGGAGTTCTTCCAAATAAGGAAAAAATACTATAAATACTGCAGTATATCTTTTCTCTATGTTCCTGAGAGTGAAGATTTTAGAAAATAATATTTACAAATAAACATCCTTGCAAACTCCTTTCCAAATGAATTATAGCAATACTTTTACTCAAATTTGCTTAAACTTTTAAAATCTTTCATGTGTCCATTTTCTTTTAACTTTCATTTTCTCTCTTTAAATTTTTGGACATAGAAACTAAAACTTCCTATTTAAATCAATGCCTATAATAAAAAGCATTAGTATTTATTCTGTCTTCATTTGGCTCCTCTCCATGCTATCTCTGCCAAGTGATTTTTTTGACTTCTACGTATGCATTCCTTATTAAGAATCTTTCAACAATTTTAATAATTAAAAGCCAAAGTATTACCTTTAACAAAGTTCACTTTTTAGTAATATTCTTTATTTTGTGTTATCCCAGTTTTCTAGAGTGATTCAGAGAGCTGACCCATCTCCCAATCAGTAAAACCAATATATCTTACTTTTGAATAATAAAGAAACCAATAATAATAATAATAAAGAAATACTAATGTATTCTTCAAATACATCCTAACCAGTAAAATTACACAATGAGGATGATGATGATAAAGAAGAGGAAGAGTAGAAGAAGGAGGAGGAAAAGAAGGAAGGGAATAAGGAGAAGGAGGAGAAGAAGGAGGAGAAGGAGGAGGAGCAGGAAGAAAATAACACATCTTCATTCTTTTAAATTTTATCTACCCTTTAGACATAATGTTATCACTGATATGCATAGGCCCCTTGGGTTAATTTTGACAAGATGTCAATTGCCTTTTGTGGATGTTGTCTCTAAAAGTTGGAACTATTAAAACTCTCTTTCAAGGGGCATCAAATAACTGTCCACTGTCCCTTCATTATCTGAGAATCCACCCACCATGCCATCAGATCTGGTTCATTACACATATTATTTCCATCTTTATCCTCAGGCAATCAGAGCAATATTTTTTTTTCACCAATCATCCTGAATACATACAAAGCAAGTAATGCCGATTGCTGACATCAACTAATCATAATAATGGGTGAGGCTCACTAGAAAAAAGTGAACTCCCATCATGTGCAACCAAGTCCTTATATACTATAGAATACTTTATCTTTGGCTTTCTAAATATTGTCTTTTCTTATTTTTGAAGTATCCCTTACAATCCAAATTAACCTTTAATGTATGTAATGCTTTATTTGTTTTAGTATTTTATTTGTTTGGTACTACTGTTAGAATGTGATTGATATTTTCAAAAATAAATATACATTAAGTTCTATTCCATTGGATACTTACCAAAAAGTAGTGTCGCATGCTAGGAAAAAGATGAGCTCAAATGTCCACCTCTGCGGGAGTAATTGAAATGCAACAAATAATAATAATACTCACCATTTATTGGGATTTGGCACAAAATATAAATTGAGGTTCATTTCTGATGATAACTCTTCCCAAACCCTATTCCATTACAACCATGAAAAGCCTAACGCATTTTGAAACTATAAGTGGAGTTAACTGAAGGGTAAAGTTTGAGGAAGTGCCTCATCTTATCCATAAACACTTCTTTTCCTTATCATTTATGTAATTGTCCCATTTTAGTGCAAAGTCAGTTCAGTGTCATGGTGATATTGTAGGAGATATATCATTCCAGTGATCCTGAAATAACAATGAAAATTGGGAAGAAAAAGTAAACAAAGGTAATAAAAATTGCTGTTCCTTTTGTCTTTCAGAAGGACTATAGGAAAGCATGCTGTGGTGGTGTTCAGAACTTATCATAAGAATAGATAAGATTTAATAAGAGAGTGTGCATTGATGTGAGCATGTTAGCCCACACGTTGAAGTTTTCAATTTCATACCAAGTTCCCTAAATCAGCCACTATTCAGATAACTTCACCCATGGCTCAGAAGTTTGGATACACACACTGGAAGTCTCATCCACCTTGCAAAAAATGCCAAAAATCAAAGGATTCACCGAAGAATCCTGGTCATAATCAGGTATGAGGAAGGGGACCTCTAGTGTTAGGTGCACCAAGAATATGTTCTATAAAGAATGGCATTTTCAAGTTGACACATCTGTTGGCACACAATACTCCATGGTGCATGTGTGCCAGAGGTTAGAAGAGGGCTATAAAACATGGGACTCAAAGAAAAACCTACTGTAACTAGCCAAGTGATTTATCCACTCAAAGATCTCCATCAATGCAACATAGTACATGAGCATATTCAGTTCTTATTAAATAGTTTCTATTGTTATAAATTCTAAACATCACCACAGTACCTTTTTAATAGTCCTTTGGAAAGATAAAAGGAATAGCATTTTTATTGCCATTGTGTACTTTTTCTTCCTAATTTCCATTATTTTCATTTTTATTTCAGGATCACTGAAATGATGTATCTCCTACAATACCACCATGATACTAAACTGACTTTACCCTAAAGTGAGATAAATTGAGTGAACAATAAGAAAAAAAGAGCTTAAGGACACAATGAGCCACTTCCTCAAACCTTACCCTTCAGTTAAATCCACTTATAGTTTCAAAATTATTCAATGTTCCATCTCTCTTTGTCATTTAGAATTTTTGTAAGTTCTTCGGTGTAATCTAAGTCTGAAGTATTGTCCAGTGGCTCCTACCTGGGTCTACAGTACCAGTTTTATTTGAAAAACCCCAAATCTGTGTCCCCATGCTCCTGTTCATTCCTCTATCTCATTTCCCATAAGATTTAACCACTGCATTTCCCAGGCCCATGCCTATAAAAGTATCTGAACCCACCTCTTTTTCTTCCTTTTTAATGGGTTTACACTCCTTAGGACAATACTTTTCATCAATGTTCTGGATCATTATGTTGTTTGGTATCCTCCAAAGCACTCTACTTTTTCCTTTCTCATTAGCCTTTAAATATAATGAATTCTCCTTTCATGTACAAAATGTTCCTTGATCTTCTAGATATAAGCCAGTTTACCTCTTTAAATCCATGGGAATTGAGAGTGAATTTATGCACACTGCCTCCTTTTCCTCTTTCCGTATTCCATCTAATCCATTGTTTTCTGGTTTCTGCCTTTTCTCAACTAATAAGGGCTAGCAAAGACATCAGACGCTTTATCATTGATCTCGTCAGTGGCTCTTCCCTTTGTTTTATTAAATTCTGTACAGCATCTCATATGGTGACGTTTTTCCCTCTTCTGTATGCTGTGCCATGACTTTACCTTGGCTTTTCCTAACTTTTATTCACTAATGTCTCTTAGTTTCTTTCCTGAACCAGTACCTTAAAATCATGATAGTTTCTAGGTTCATTCAATTTTCTCTCAAAAATATCTCCATGAGTCATCTTTACACCCTTTTGGCTTCCAATATGTATGTCATTATCTTACAACTTGGAATTCAAAATTTTTAGCATGCAACTGCTTTCTGTTTGTGTTAGGCTAGGAATAACAAAAGTGATTTTAAACATTGCATGTCAAAAACTAAATTACTAACATTCCCACTAAACTATGTCTCTTCCTGTTAGTATTATGAACAATCTCCCTGCCACTCAGGTAGAATTCATCAGTAAAAAACAATTCAAATAATCTATTTTTTTCATGAATGAGTTTTGTCAAGTAAATATCTTTTAGATAAGACATTAAAACATGATACAATAATAATAAACTGATATGGTAATTCACAAAATTAAACACTTTTGTTCTTCTAAATTAGCTGTGAAAGAACAGAAAAAATAATCACACTGCTCACTGGATTAAAATATTTGCCAATGATATATCTCATGAAACACTATTATCTAGTATATACAAAGAACACTCAAAATATGAAAATAAGTAAAAAAGATTCAACTTAAGTAAAATATGAACAAAGAAGTTTAACAGACATTTGAATAAAGTTATTAAAATTAGTAGTTGTTTTACAGGCCTAAATGATTTTCCTGGGTTGGAAGAAATGTAGTTTTATTTCTTTTCAAAATTTCTTTTATATTTTTATTGCCTTATTGCAATGGCTACAAACTTCTGAATAATTTTAAAGAGAATAATCTGACACTCTTATTTATGTGGTTTCTGAATAATTTCAATTATTGTTTTTAGTCCCTATTTATGGTTTTTTTAATTCTGTTATTTTTATATAGTTACGAATGGTCAGTTTCTTGCAAATAAGAACTTTATATTACTATGAATTTATGGAATTTATTTTTCAGTGTTCAAAACTGAACCACATAATTGGATTTAAAATAACAAAAATAACATCATAAAGTAAAAAGAGACATGAAAAACTGGGAAAAAATATTTGCAATGTATCTTCAGAAAACAAATGAAGTTTTTGGATACATGAATAGCACTGACAAGTCATTAAGGAAAGAAATCAGTATCTTAATAGAGGAAAATAATGGGTTGTGGTATAAAAAAAGTCACAGAAAAATAAATAAAATTACTTTCTAACTAAAGTAAAACATGTTAGACTCCCTTCAAATTCTACTGACACAAATTTTAAAAAGAAGATAATTTTCATCAAAAAAATAAAATAAAATAAAATAACTGATATGGGTACACATTGGCTTTACATGCTCCTGACAAGTTGTTGTAACAAGTAAGAAACAACATCATTCCTGTCACATTCATTAAAAAAAAAAAAAAAAAACTGAAAAACTGAATGTAATCATAAGGAAACAACAGGCAAAAACATTTCAGAAAAAATTTACAGAATAATTTGAACATACAACATCAAGGTCAAGAAATACACAGAAAAAAATGTTAAAACATTGTTGAAATTTGAAAGCAAGATATGCAGTAATTTCTTTTGGAAATTCTTCTTTATAATTTAAAAAAATATATAAAAATATAATTTTAAACAAAATTTGAATGAATAAATACATTTTCATGAGTTAGGAGAAGAATTTTATTTGAAACAAAAGGGTGATGTCACTACCATTTTCTGACAAACTTGAAGATGTGTCTATTCCTTTTTAAAAATATTTTTAGTTACATATGAACACAATATCTTTATTTTATTTTATTTTATTTATTTTTTATGTGGTGCTGAGAATTGAATCCAGTGTCTCACATGTGGTAGGCAATCATTCTACCCCTGAGCCACAATCCCAGCCTCTTGTCTATTCTTAGATATTTTCAGGGTTTGAATTCATCTTGATCTCTTCTCTGACCCTATGTCTTCATCTCTCTCTTTCTCCATGTATATGCATATATATTTACTATATACAATATTTATATATTTAAGAGTTCATATACAACTCATATATATGTGATGTATGTGTATAAAGTCTGCTTTTTGATTACAGTAAACCCTGATGATTTCTAATTGTTTTAAACTATTTCTAATAATTATGCCAGTGGAGAATAGATTAAAAAATATTTCAAATATTTGAATTTGCATCTTGGGATTTCTATCACAATATAATACTGAATAGATTTTATCTTTTCCATATCTTTTATGAGCTAAGTATAACAATATTTCAAATGATTTCAGAAAAATCACAAAAACTTATCATTTTTCCTGTTTCGTGTAGAAAAAATGTTGTTATTTGGCACCAGGGATTGACCCAGTGGCATTTAACCACTGAGCCATATCCTCAGACCTTTCTTTTTTATTTTTACTTTGAGACAGGGTTGATAAAATGTAATTTAAATATGTTTCTATGGTCCAACTTATTTACAGCCTCACTAAGTTGCTGAGGCTGACTGAATGAGCAGTCTTCCTGCCTCAGCCTCCAGAACTGTTTTATCTCTTATATTCTCTTATAATTGTATGGAATGGCCATTCACAAACTGTTCAAAACAAAATGGGCATTATGTGTTTTGCAGAAATGTTAAATTCAGTACAGACATGATTTTCCAGTAAAATACTATAAAACAAAAATTAGTTTGTAAAATGAATTGAACAGGAAGAGACCTGAAAGCACTTTTTTTTTTAATCTTTAGAAATATTTCAAGTTTGTAAGGTGGAGTTGAAAAAGGATATATTTAACTGTCAATCCCTTTGTTCTTCTAAATGCTGAAATTCAAATAAACATAATGAGGATGAAAAAAACATAAAAGACTTTTTACAAGTAATGAGTTTCATGACAGATGTCTAAAACATTTATTTGCTGAAAACAAACTGGCTTATAATTTGTTCTCATTTGCTCAATTACATTTAGTTTGTATGCCTGCTATTTTGTGTTATTTCTTTTGAATGAACACTAGGTTTGATTGTGAAAAATAATCCACAAAACCTTTAAAATGTATATCTATTATACAATGATAATTTTATTTATTTGCAAATTTTTTTTCCTATTTTAATGACCTTTTGTGACATATTTGGACAGTATGTTACTATTAGAAATCTGCATTTACCATGCAATTACATGTTGGAAACTCATTGACTTCCAGAGTAATGGTGAGCGTGATTTACAGCCTTTCCTCATTAACAGCATATATTGGTTACATGGTATTTATGTTTCTTTAACTAGAAATTTAATAAAATGAGTACTAAATTCAGGACAGGAAATGTCACTTGTGCTTTCTTTGAAAGCAAAAAATAATGTATTCCACTGAACAGCTGGGCAACTTTCATACTTTATGCAAATTATCTCAAAAGTAACAAAAGTAGAGAAAATGTGAGTGAATAAGACTATTTCAAAGTGCAAATGAATGCAAATTCTCTGCACATTAAAAATGTGTGCATACACTTATTTTTAAAAATTGTGCAATCTTTAACAGAAAATACGATTTTTATGTTGTGCTGCTTAACTACAGGAGCTTCAACTCTGATATATAATATATATGCCTAGAAACAGAATAAAAATATGAAATAGGGAATTCTGCACACACAAAATAAAGAGCAAAATATGACCATAAAAGAAAAAATTCAGACTGAGTACCACATAACATTTTACCCCTACAGAAAGAAGTAGTAGTTTGTTTTCATTTTAATATTTAATCCTCTTACCAGTAAGCATATCCCCTTCCAAGAAGAAATACTCTTTAGGATCCCATTAATCACTCTAAATTTAGTTTGTTAACTATTCCTATTTAGCTTGTTAACTGAATTTAGTTTGTTAACTAACCTATTTCCTTCAGTATATATTTTATATCATCTTTCCCTCTTACTGTATGAGAACAAAGCTGTGATAATGCACTTCAAATGGCTTTTAAACTTAGATCTAACTCATATCCAACATTGATTCCAGATTACCTGAATTTTTGACTTAAATGATATATACATGTCACAAGTTAATGTATACATGTATATACTAACTTATAACATTGCAATTGCAATTTTCATTTTTGATTGATTTAGATATTAGTTTCCTATATTGAAATTTCTTGGGGGAACATGTTTATAAAAATCTAGAATACTGCCTTAAAAACATGTCAAAATTATAAAAATTTGCTTCAAGGTACAGCCTTCCTACTGTCACATGTTGAAATTTGTCTTAAATATTAATGTTAATATAGAATCAGTTAAGCAAAGCATAGGGTTGATAAAATCTAATTTACATATGTTTCTATGGTCCAACAATAGACTTTATCATCCCTTATATCAATTTTTAAATTTTACATAATTTGAAATGTTTACAGCAATTTTAAAAGAAACAGATGGTAAGGATATGATACAGTTGCCTTACTTGTTCATCTTGGTTATTTTATATTGAAATTATTTTTGTTTTATGCTACCAAATACACAACCCTTGAATCTAGTAGTGATATTTTCATTTCTCAACTATCTCAAGCACGCTTAAAACATTTATGGACTAGTGCATCATACTAAATAATGATAAAAACATAATTGACACACCAAAGAATCAAAGTATCAAATCATGTCACTTATGGAATATGCATATTGCCATGTTTCTGATACACAGTCATTTGGTGCAGAATTTCTATTTTTTTCTATACACAAAAGCGTAGTTGACCACCTGTATATGCATGTTCTACAGTAAATATTCCTGATGGTGATACATTCCCTAAGGTAAGTTACCAGTTCATCCTTTGCTTCGAAATGCTTTAATACTGCTGCTTTGTGTTGTAATTTCTTCCCAAATTTGTTTATGTAATTGGATGTTGAACTCTTCCAACACAGGGACAGAAACAAGGTACTAGAGATCCAGGATCATATTTAATTTGCTTTATTAATTCAGCTTACCCTGCCAAAATGATTTTTCCAAAGCACAGATCTAATTATTTTATCCTGTGCTCTTGACAAATTCAGTGATATTCAATGTATCTACAGAGTTCATCAGGGAGATCTTCATTATCTGTTAGGTATTTCTCTCCCATTTCCTTTTTAGGTTTTTAAATCTTTCTTGGCTGCTAATGGTATTTCTGTCTTCCATGGAACTTTAGAATCCATGTGTCATTTTTTATTAAAAGAACCCTTTTGTACTTTTGATTAGGAATGCACTGAATGCATAAATTAACTTGGTAATAATTATTTTATAGTATTAGGTTCTATAATATATATAATATATATTATATAATATATTATATATATATATATATTATATTATATTATATTTGTTTTATGGTTCTTGGTCAATCTTACAAATACGTCTTATAAGTCTTTTTTGAAAAGCATTATCTTAGTTATCACTGGTGAACCTATACTGTCACATCAAAATCACTCTTCTACCTTAGTTTATATGCAGGGGTCACTGCTGGTTTTCTACATCTGTTGAGTTTGGATAGATAAGTCAGTTTGGATAGATACGTTGACTTATCTCTATCCTACCTTTGATTTCACTATTATTGATCCCTACCAAAAATTTCACCATTTTCTTTTAAATATCTTCATTGTGTTCATAGTAGTGTTTCTTCTCACTTCTTAAAATATGCATCATCAAGCTGATTAATTTTAGGCTTTTTTTTCAATGTAATGATTTATAAATTAGGTTTCACTTGAAATATTTGTTTTAAATGCATTTCAGATTTTTAGTATTTCTATATAAGTTGCCATTTGATTCTAAGAGTTTTGCATTTCTATCAGGACTACTTTCTTCATTAATGAGTATTTACAAAGTAGCTTTTAGTTTCTAAAAATGTAGCATTTTATAATTTAACTTTTATAAACAAATGCTTTAAGTTGTGTTTAATTGTGAGTTTTAAGTTCCTGTGTTCTATGTAATATCATTTATGTGATATTTGTGCAACAATTTATTACATTTGGTGTGCCATTTGGTACATTCTGTGAATGTTTCCTATGTGTGTGGGGACAATGTTAGACTCAGACATCTACATATGCCTGTCAAATAAAGCTCATGAACACTGTTCAAAATTTTTGTCAATGTTTTATCTCCTAAGAAAGATGTGCTTAGTTATTCTTACAATTGTATGAAAATTTTTACATATTTCAAGTATATTTTATTAGATATATACATGTTTAGATATTTTAAAACTTTCAAAGGTGGCTTTTTTTAGAGGAATTTCAAGTGGACAGAAAAATGAATAGGAAGGTGCCAAGATTTCCCACATGCCTCTTCCACACACCAACATCCTCCTACAGAGTGGCACCTTTGTTAGAACTGGTGAACCTAATTTGACTTGTCACAGTCAGACCCAAATCCATAGCTTACCTTAGGGTTCATTGTTTATTTTATGCATTTGGACACTTGTGCAATGACATGTAACTGTCACTAAAGTATTGCTTGGAGTATTTTCACTGCCTTAAAGATCCAGTTCTGCCTATTCATTTCTCCCCAATACCAACTGCTGGCAACCACTGATCTCTTTACTTTTCTATAGATTTTTCTTTTCCTGGTTGCATATAGTTGTAATCAATCTCTCTAAATACTTGACCTAGAGGTAAATAATGTTGCCTCTTCATTTTGCACCCCACACTGTTACTTAAGCACTCACACAAATATACTCACACAAACCCATACAAACTCACACAAATGAGCACACACATTATTGTTAACCTCATTGTAGCATAACCTAAACTTGGTCTTAGGAAGGCATCTTTCTTGTTTAATATATTTTGGAAAGTTCCAATCCTTACATTTAAGATATTTTTCCTCCTAATTTTTTTGTAGTGACATAATATTCCATAATATAAATAATCAATTTACTCATTCTTTTCTAGTTGGCCATGAGGAATATTTTCAGTTTTTTTATTGTATACAAAGCTGTAATAAATAAGCTTGAACATATATCATTGTTAAGATTGATAGTAAATCACCTTTTGAGAAATGTAATACTGTTGAGTGTAAAGTAATTATTAGTTACATAACCTCTTAGAAAGTCTTGCTAAGAAAATTTAGGTAATTTGTGTTTTCTTAATTTTTAATTGAGATTTTTCTTTAATTATTAAAATAACCTTAAATCCCATGTGAAACGATTTTTCCAAAGGCAAGGGCCTGTGATATTTGTTTTCTCTATCTCTGAAAACTGTTAAGAATCTGGTTTATAGTGACTGTTCAATCAATATTTTTGAATGAATGAATACATGGTACAATCTTGGTTTTACAACTTTATACTCATTTTATTTTCTACCATTGACTACCAAGACTATCCTGATTTTGCATTGAGGAGATCACTCATTCTTTAATCTCAGTCAATGGACTTAAGACTGCTTCAAACCAGTTCCAGGAATGACACATATACCTAAAAGAAAACCATTGAAAGTTATCTTTACACAGGGACCATCCTTGCTTGAAGAATGTATATTTGACTCATTACACACAGTGGACAATAATGAGACTTGGACTGTAGGAAGAGTGGCAAATACTTTTTAATGGATTTAAACATGGGAAAATGTAAGGCCGAGTATTTCCAATCACTTTGGCCCTACAAGGAACAAATCCAAGAATGAAATACTCAGAAGCTGAGAGGTGCACAGCTAAGAGAAAGAAAAACGGCAGGCACTGAAGACATTGATCCTATGACCCTAAAAGGCCTGAGATCAATTCAATGCCAATATTTATCAGTTGTGTGTGCCAATAGATGCTTTTTAAAAACCTGTTTCTACTTTGGATTTCTTGTAATTGCAATCAAAAACACTTTAACCAATGCATATATTTCTAATGTAATATTTATCTATGTTTGATCTTGGTTAATCTTCCTATACATCTTTAATACATTATCTTTTATCTCTCTTTTTTTTTTGTTCTTGATTAATAATGCACAGTTTATCAGGTCATTAGCCAATTCAAAGTACTTTTATCTTATTAATTCCTTCCACTTGCTTCCTTTGGAATAATTTAATTACAGTACTTTTGGTTTCTGGATATGAATATTTAGCTCATTTCTTTCCTTCTTTCTTTCTGAATAATAGAAATTAATTTGAACTTTGAAAGCTTTCTTGAGAAAAACTTTCAAATCTATTCCATTAGTTTTGATTAAAAAAAAATTATACCTTGGTCATTCTTTCCTAGATTACTCTTCTAAATTGATTTTTCCATATAAGCCAGTAAGAATTATTTAGGACAATAATTCTATGAAAATTGATGACCCAAATTGTATTCCACATAATTCAATGTACGTATCAATTATATCTTTTATGCAAGTAATATACTAGTTTTCTTTGTATATCAGTTGTGATCACATTTACTATTGTCATATGGCCACTTTTTAAAAAGTATAAATTTTATTTATGTCCCAACATATATATGCTTTCATTACACTGGCTAGTATAACTTAAATTTCTTATTTATCTATATTTTTCAAAGACTGTTCAAGTAGACAAAGTAGTTTATTCATTTAATGATCATGTATATGTATAGAAAACCTGCAAAGAAAATATACAATTTAATATTATAAAAGTTGTTATAGTTTGGATGTGAGATGTCCCCCAAAAGCTCATGTATAAAACAATGCAAAAAGATTTAGAGGAGAAATGATTGGGTTCTAAGAGCCTTAACACAATCCCCTGATGGGGATTAACTGGTAGGTAACCAAAGGTAGATAGGGTGTGGCTGGAGGAGTGGGTCCCTGGAAGTGTGAACTTGGGATATAAATTTTGTATCTAGCAAGTGGGGTCTCTGCTTACTGATCATCATGTGAGCTGCGTCCCACTGCCACTCTCTTTCATCTTGAAGTTCTGCCTCACTTTGAGCCCCAAGGAATGAAGTTTGCATCCATCGATTGAGACCTCTGAAACCATAAGCCCCCAAATAACCTTTTTCTCCTCTAACATTGTTATGGTCAGGCCTTTGATTGACAGCAGAAAAAAAAACTGATTAAAACATGAATTTACTGTAAGAAACTCCACTCCCTTCATTGTTAAAAACAGTTTTATTTTTAGAATATCTTCCTTGAAGCTATTATTTTCACAATTTAATTTATCCTATTTATTTATGAGACTGGATCAATGTAAACTTTGTTTTCTGAAGACTAAAATAAAATATATTAGTAAACTGTGTATGATAATTTACTCTCTTGTATCAACAGGGCATATTATGTCTAAAAAAATCTGGATTTTTTTTTCTTTTTTTGTGGTGCTTGGGGATCAAATCACAGGGCTTACACATGGTAGTTCTAGGGTAAATCTACACACCTGCCTTTATCCATTGGTCCCTGGTTCCATTTTGTGTGGGAAAATTATGTGAATATTCAGAAGGTAAGACTTTTTTGTTTTGAATGTTTATCAGGTTTTTGATTTGTAGCATTTGAATAATAATTGAGTGGCACAATATTGATGGTATATGTATTTCATATTAACTTATTTCAAAACAAATATCATAAAGTTGATATTTATTTCATATTTTGTAATATGTCAAGTCCCCATAGGAGGATCTCTTATAAAATTAAAATCCATTGCTTGATTTTCAAAATTCAAATTTTATCTACACTGTTGAGAATGTATTATCTACAAAAATGGGAAAATACATGTGGATTTATCCTAAGCAGTCTCTGTTCCCACGGCCACCTATGTTGGGACACATTATCCCACAAAATATATTTTTTTGTTGTTTCATTTATTTGTAGTTTGTAGTTTTCTCTGATATTTTGTAATGCTTTCTACTTTTATCCTTCATTTTCTTTATTCCTTTCTATTTTACATATTAGGATGGATTATGTTTTTTTTTAAACTTTTTAAAGTGTGAAGTATAACAAGTGTGCATGGAAAGACCCAATGTCACAATGTCATCAGCTGAATACCAGTATAGTTCTAATTATCTTAAATTAAAAAACAAATCTTCAAAATGGGAAATTTTTTAAACCCTGCATTGCCTATTGCTTCCCGGACTGAGTACATATATTGGTTGGGAAAGAGTGACATTCTATGACCTGAGATGTCCTTATTTAGACAGATGAAATGAACTTGTGGAAACTTTCTTGAAAGTGAATATATGATTCCTTCAGACTCCTCTAACTTTTCAGACCTCTAACTAGAGATGGATCCAACAGAAAAAAATTAGAGAAGCATAAACTCTAGCAAGGGAAATGTGTACATCAAAGAATTGCAAGATCTTAGCAAGGAGTGTGGGAAGAGATTCTCAAAGTGTTGGACCTGGGAGAACAGAAAGTAAGATCAGCAATCCAAAAGTCGTCTATGAAGTTGCACCCCTGTGGATGTAGGCGTAAATTTGCTACCATGAGCACTTGAGAGTGGAATTGAGTTGTTATATATTTATGAACCATGGACTCAACTGGATTTTACACTAAAAGCACTCTGAAATCTCATGGAGAAGTGAGTTTTAGAGCAGATCTACCATTTGCAACTTTTCCTGCATCTCTGCTCACAGTTCTTGAGATGGTCCAGATGACAAGCATGACATACTTTATTTAGGGCAGACCCTTGAAAACTCTTCTGGACAATGTTCTCTCAGCCTCTCTGTCAACTCCTAAAAACATATTTTTTTTTATTAAAAAAAGAATCATACAGAATAAGGAGAAAGTCTCTTCTCATTGAAAATCAGTGGTTGGAAAAACAGAAGTCTCTTCTTAAATAGGCCAGTGAGAACAGACTCAGTAGGGCAAACTTGAGAGGCCATTTCCTCAGGGTAGTTTAGTTCAGAGACATTTACTTTAGTCCAGGGTTAGGGAATAAATTGGTCAATTATTACTTCTAAAAGTGATCTTTGTTTCTAATAATACTTAATAAAAATTTGAAAGAATGTGATAAAACAAAATAATTAAAATTATACATGTGTTCTACACACATACACACACACATAATTTTTCTATAAGCAATCCCACAATCCCTTCCCATGAAATTGGAATATACCATTGTATCATTATCAACATCTATGTAACAAAAAGAATTCTGTAATAAAATATGTGAATAACACAAGTGTGAGTAACCTCTCTTGAGATTAATTAGGAAAAAGCAAATAATGCATTATATCTAAAAAAGGAAATTAGAACAGATGGCAGAGAAGATGAAGTTGGATTTTATATTCACCATCTTGGAGTGTTTCTATATAAATTTTCATAAGATTAATTATATGAAAAAAAGAATTGATATTTGCACACTTAAATGTCAGGCACTGTGATTTGTGCTTTATTTACACAGACTATCTTATTTAATTTGTAGGGTATTGCTACCCTATCCCAGAAGAGCCACAGAACCAGGCAGAGAGCCACAGAGAAGCCATCTCTCAACAGTAGGAGTGATATTGCCACCTTAGTGAGCCTGGAAAACAGAGCAGCAAGTCAAAGGGGATTATTCTTTTGCAATAAGGTCTAATGTCATTTAAAGTCTCATTAGGTTTTGTATTATCTGGGACTTCTCATTCCTTTCCTCTTCCCTAGTTCTCCTTTTTAAAATGAGAATGTCTATCGTATGCCTGTTCCACCACTATATTTTTGAAACACATAACTTGCTAGGGTGCTTAGGCTCAGAAGTTAGAAGGAAATTTTCTTCAGTGTGAATCAAACCTTGAGTCTTACTCAATGATGTTCACATAACATGTTGGGTTTTAGACTTTTGAGTTGGTGCTGGAACAAGTTAAGACTTTGTGGGGAGGGTACTGATATGAAATAAATACATTTTACATGTAAATATATGAGTTGGGGGCAAGGAGTAAAAGTAGAATGCCACAGATTTTGTGTCCTCCAGGACATATAGATTGAAATCTTAACCCATAATGTGATGATATCAGGATGGAGGATCTTTAGAAGCTAACTAGATCATCCAGGAAGAATGATGAATGGGAAAACCATCTTATAAAACAGAGTCCTGTTGCCTCTTCTACTATGTAAGGAGACAGAAGATGCTCTTCTAAGACTAAAGCATGTGCTATTACCAAATCTTCCAGAGCCTTGATCCCAGCCTCCAGAGCTGTGAGAAAGAAATATTTATTGTTAATGCACCCAGTTTATGGTATTTTGTTATAACAACCTACATGGACTAAAATAGCATTTCATGACTAATTTCATAACTTTCTTCAATTTTGTAGATAATAACAATAAAATGAGCCAAAAATACACTTGCCAGACATCTGTCAGCCTATAATTGGTGAGCCCAGGCAATCTGACTCAGAGACCATGCTCTTAAGAAGTTCACTAACATAGGAAGTCAGAGAGATGTGCTTAAGGAAAGGCTAAAGACAGGTAGGTAGGCTTAGGGAGGTGCATAGTATATAAATAGACTTGACAAATAATAACATCCAGGAGAAAGTGAACCAAATATAGGATGCACATCACTAAAAAAATTAACATGCACATCACTAGAAAAAATAATTTACATTAATTTCACTGAAACTATGAAGGTGCAAAAAACATTGTCTACTTAGTATCCACTTACCTCATTTTCTTTAGGAAAAAAAAAAACCCTCTAATTTTATTCAAGTTAACTATTCTTTTCTTTGATTTAGGTGTAAATCCTGAATATTTATAAGCTTATTTTCCTTACAGTGGGTGGTTTAAGAGTATCTATAGCAACCCATCATCTGGTAAATGAGATATAAGGCAGTTTGCTAGAACTATTGTGTGAACAATTTCCTTTTTCTTATAGAGACATAGAGAGAGGTGAATTCCCTTCATCTGCGGAATGTGGTCACCTCTGCATGAATCCCCAAAACTGCAAAAACCTTTCTTGAATAGTGAGCTGAAAGTTAAAGTGAAGATTTCAGATGGAAAAATGAAAAAAATAAAAAAAAACCTGAGTCTTTCATGACATCATTGAGCTTCAGAATTAACAACCACAAAGCCTGTCAGCCTACCAGCAGACATCTTGTTAAACATCAGAAATTCTTATTGATTAAGCCATTGGAATTGTTTAATCAAAATTGTAAACAAAATTATTATAATTGAAATATGTCAAAAGTCCCTATAGGATTAAAAATAGAAATCAGTATTTATGTTATACAACACAATAATTAAATATTTTTATGTTGCACTAACTATTCTAACTTTACATGTATACTCTAACAAATATAAAATTATTATAAGAAACTTTTTTTGAATTGATTAATTAATGCTTCCTCAGAATCTTATTTCCATAAGAACTTTAAAATTTCCAATTATAAGCAGTCTATTAATAATTTTTTAATAAAACTTACATCAATGGTTTATAATTAAATATAAATCAATTAAATTTCATGAAGTAACAATTTTCAGAAAAATAAATTATGGAACTTATAATTGGTATCTCACTTAAAGTTTGATGCATACACCAAAATTTTATAAGAATTGACTTAATAGAAATTTTAAATTCTTGTACTTCACTTATACTCAACTGGTATGGAAAGGTTATAATTTATAAACATATACTTTACTTAAAGAGAGTTACTATTTATCTCTCTATAAATAATATTTTTCCAAGAACTGTATCCATACAAAATTACTGTCAAAATCTTTATATATGTAGAAATTTATGTGTCAAATTCACCAATTATACAAGTACCCAAAGGCCATAATTTCGAAAATTCTGGCCCATTTATTGTGGCTTATGTAGCTCAGTATCATATTAATCAATACCATAATTTATTGAGACCAACAATGACAAAAGCAAAGAAAATGGGAGCATATACAATGGCTCAAATGGATTCATGATGACAATATTGACAAAGGAATGTGAAATGATTTTTGCAGCAATTACAGTTGACAACGTAAGAGTCATAATTGAATAAACATCACACAGCAAGTGAAAAGCAACTATGGACTATTTCAGTTTTGTTTCTAGGAAGAATGAGTAATAATTTTCCCAGAAGTTAATGGAGCATTCACTGACTCATGGAAGTTTAGCAAGTGGAAGTGAACCCCTCATTTTAGCATCCAAACCACTCTGAAGTGGACTTGTGGATAAATAGAGCCATCCATCCATGGGGCTCAAATAAGATTTAATATTGACTTTAGTATACACTATCAAAAACCATCCAGGTGAATCATGGTCTATTATTTCTCATAAGAAAGCAAACTGGAAAAAATCTTAACAGAAAAAGTTGGCAAAGCAAACAACTGAATTGTATCTTTCACAGTTGAAGACTTCAAATATGTAAGAATATAAAAAATAATTTAAAAAGTATAACCACGAACCTGTACTAGTGAGCTTGTAGACAGTAAACCAATCTTCCACGTTGTTGTGATGGATGTACATGTTATCTTTCTTTCCTTCTTCCATCATGTACTTCTACAAAATATAACCTATAAAAAGTATTCCAGTTTTAGAAAAATATTTTGTAATAACAAGAAGTCTAGAGAGAAGTTTTAAAAATATTTGGAATCCCCCTTAATCTTTATAAATTTTTGCTTTGTTTTGTTGACATTTACACACACACTCATTTAAAATAATAACCATGTTCTTTACATATGTTTCAAATCATAAGTAAAACCAACTGCATTAGTATTTCTATGATGCAAATTTTTAAGAGCAAATTCAACATATCACCTTGCAATCTTAAAATTTAAGAGGTAACAAGAGTCCTTTTTATATTGTAATATAATATGCATGGCTAACAAATGGAGCTCAGATACAAAAGGAAATTTTACAATTTTTTACTCAAGTTCCTTACCAAATGCTTTATTTTTAAAAACACAAATAATCTAGAAGATAATTTTATATTCGCATAAATGAGAACAGTCAGTTGTTATTGCTGCAGTTGTTGTTTGTGTGTCCATACACCTAAGCATACAGTTCTGCTCATCAGTATTTTCTTACCAAGACATATAGGGTCAATTTCTTCCTGCAGTAGAATTGGACTGCTTGTTTTCAAAGAAGGCACACTCACTTTCCTTGCATTGCTTTCAGTTTCTCTGCAAAATTTCAGAACTCAACCTGCACAAGAAAGCCACCTTGGCTTTAGGCCTGAAATATCAGAGGAATAAAGCTGTGACACCAGCTACTCCTAGAATAATTGCATGTTGGAAAAACTGGGCCTTCCATTAGGGCAGACTCTTCACAGTCCACGTATGTTTCTTCACCAGTCAATGATGGTCTTTGGAAGTCTTTGCTGGTCACAGCTACACTCAAGCCTACTAACCCCAGGATTCCATCTATTAAAATGCTTTATACTGGCTAGAAATGTGTTTCCATTTCCTCCTGTGGTTCTCTGTAATTCATTTGTCATCAAAGCTAGAAAACTTAAGAGTTACTCTCCATAACTCCTGCCTTCTTTTATCCATATCCAACAGTTTGTTTGCAAAATGACTCTGATCTTTGAATCCCTCCTCACTACTTCAAACATTAAAAAAATAAAATAAAACCTACCTTCTACTATATAATTAACTCCATGTACACAACACTTGAAAACTGAAAGACTACCCACAAAATAAATTTTAATTCATGTACAATTCCAGGGTCATAAAGATTAATATTTTCTTTTCTTCCTGTATTATGCTCTGAAAAGAAAAAAGAAATCTATGATACTTGCTGAGTTGGAGGAAAAAAAAATTGTCGACATATTTAGAGAGAGAAAATGAAAACAAGCAAACAACAGAAGACCATTTCACAGCAGTGTATAGTAATGATCCTGTCTATTGGAAGAATCAGAATAAACTTTAGTCTTGAGAAGCAAGCAAAGTCAGATTATAAAACTATATGAGCAAAGATTACATAACCATTTATACACACACACACACACACACACATATATATATATATATATATATATATATAGTTTTATATTTATATAGTTTTGCTCTTTTTGTCAACATATATACAAATGCTCATTTTAAAATAATGCGTACTTAATATATTAGAAAATTATATTAAATACAAGGAGAATATTAAAAATATTTAGGTCTGGGGATATAGCTCACTTGGTAGAGTGCTTGCCTTGCATGCATAAGGCCCTGGGTTCAATCTCCAGTACCACCAAAAAAAAAAAAAGTCTTAGAAAACTTAAGAGTTATTCTTAAGTTTTATATTTATGTATAATGTTTATAGAGGTAACAGAAAGCCAGATTATGAATGAACTTCAAATTGGGGCCATTGCAATATAAAATAGGGACAGATACAAGTTTTTGACAAATGTCTGATTTGGGTAAGTAGAATTCAAGGACTATAGCAAAGAGAATTGTATTCCCCTGGATTCCAGAAAATAAAATATCCAATATGGTGATTGCCTCTACTTAAATGATTCTAGTGTAAACTGAATATAGGTCTAATGAAGTGATGCAATGGGTAAATGAAAGAGCTAAAACTTAATGGTTTGAATGTAGGTATTATAATAATAAGATTATTAGAAATCATAAGAAAGCAATTTGGGTGAGGTTCATTTTACAGAAAGGGACAAAAGAATATTGTTTTTTATTGTTAGGGAAAAAGAATACAGAACAACATAACTCTAATCAGTAGAAAGTAGACTTTTACACTTGAGTATAAAATAGTGACATTTATACAAGATTTGTGTTGGGCATGTTTTTATAAAAAATTCCAGAAAAAAATCTTATTTTAAGACAATAAGAGTTGCTAAAGTTTATTAAATTCTTACTAAGTTTTAGACACTACAATTGGCCTATTATGTTCAATATATCTTGGCAAGTCAATAAAACAGGATCTTTATTTATTACCCTTTACAAATGGGAATACTGAAATAAAGGAAAGTGGAAACATTTTCCAAGTTTGCAGAATTTGTGAGGACAGTGCTAAAATTTAATCCAGATTAAGTATTTAAAGTTGTGACACTTTATCATGCCACCTATTATCCTCATACACCAATCCCTCTCTATAAATCCTACATTTAAAATACCTCAGTATTGTAATAGCCCAATTTTGATGACTGCAAAATAGAATATCTAATTTTTCAACTGAGATGAATAAAAGATTCCACCCATACTATGTCTTTATATTGTTTTAAATTAACTACGCCTTGTTTAAATTTCAACATGATTGTAATAAATGATCTTGAGACAAGAGGCAAATGTGTCATTAGGCTCAAAACAGAAAGACTTATAAAGTTTTGTGTATACTATAAACAGTTTCATTGATTTTTTTTCTTCATAGAATTCCATTTCGTCAAAATGACATGACATGGTTTTTCTGCTAAATAACCAACATTTTTGAGAGAGAGAGAGAGAGAGAGAGAGAGAGAGAGAGAGAGAGAGAGAAAGAGAGAGAAGCACGGAGCAGGGGAGGAGGGGACCATAAACAAGACTTCAAGATGTTTCTTATGGATATAATTAAAAATTTTTCTTTTTTATATCTTTTCCTTTTCGTTTTTTCTTACTAGGTGCCAGTTCTACATAGAATCATTGTTTTTAAATAAACTTCAGTAGAATTTCTTCTTCTCATTCCACAAAATGAATATTTCCCAGTGTTTTCTTTGATCATCGTCTTCCAAATTTGCCATTGTGTGTGTGTGTGTGTGTGTGTGTTGTTCCAAACTCTATTTTCCTTTCGGGTCTCCTAATAAATGTCTATTCAAAATCTGCTTCCTATCTGTTCTCTCTCTCTCTCTCTCTCTCTCTCTCTCTCTCTCTCTCTCTCTCTCTTTCACACACACACACACACACACACACACACACACACCTCACTATCCACATATCACAAACCTGAGCAGCTTCTGCAGTTGGGCTATGCAGGTTTCACTTCACCTTCCCCTCCATGAGGTTCCTAAGTGCACTCTCCCTGATGATGAGTCATCTTGCTTCCAGATTACTAAAATGACCTCCCTACTGATTTTTCCAGCATTTTCTTTCATCTGATTTAAAAGTCATACATCAAACCATAGCGCTAATCTTTTATTTCTTTCACTAACCAGATCCCACTAAAAAGTTCCAAATTGCCTAAAAAATGGAAGTTACTATATGTAGAATAGGAGCTTGCAGATAATCAGATTTCTATACACCATTCTCATCTTTGTGTTCATTGTCCCTTTCAAATGCACTCTGTTTATACAAACTGGCATGCACTTTTTTTCAGATATGTATTATTTTCTTCACATGTCTTTTCTTATGTGAGTCTTAATGTTGGAAATGTCTTTTTTGTAGGTTTGGAAATAAAATGCTACCCATATTTAAAATCATGAAATCCAGTGCATATTACACCTGGCTCTCTCCAAACACTTTCTTCTGATACTGAACATGTTTAGCCTTACTTTACTGTCTTTCTGTGTGTGTGTATGTGTGTGTGTGTGCGTGTGTGTGTATTGTAACCAGTGGCACATAACCACTGAGCCACATCCACAGCCCCTTTGTATTTTATCTAGAGACAGGGTCTCACTGACTTGGTTAGGGCCTTACTAAATTCTGAGACTGGCTTTGAACTTGAGATCCTCCTGCCTCAGCTTCCCCAGCCCTAGGATTATAGGCACGTGCCACCCTGCCCAGAGGCTTTACTGGTTTTATTAATGTCAGTTATTGCCTGACAAATTTTCCCAAACCCAATGACTAAAAACATTAATCATAAAATCACTATCAGTTTCTGTGAAGAAGGGATTCAGCAGCTGCTTAGCTGATTTGATCTAGCTCAGGATTTCTCATGAGCTCCCCATCAAGATGTTATCTGTGGCTGTCAGTCTGAAGGCTTGACTGGGACTGGACTACCCACCTCCAAGAGGCCTCATTTGCATGGCCATTGCCAGAAGACTTTCTTGCCAGCTTGGGCTTCCTGAGCAAGTGATAGAAGGGAGAGAGTTGTCCACAAATCTCTCATGTCCTTGTGCACGGTCACAACTGTCATTCTGCCTGAGACAATTTGAGAAGTGAATCACTAAGCTCAGCCTACCCTTATGGGAGGAAGTATGAGGCTCCGTCTTTTGAAGGAAAGGACAAAGAAACTGTGTAAATATTTTTTTTAAATTGCTACAATATTTTTTAAAATAATAAAATAAACTTTATAATTCTTTTTCAAGTGTTCTTTCCTAACAGAGATAACTAGCAAACATTACAGATATATAAAAAAAAATCTTTTTTCTTATTGTTTTAATATATGACAGCAGAATGTATTTTGACATATTATACATGTATGGAGACCAACTTCCCATTCTTCTGATTGTACACGATGTGGAATTACACTGGTTATGGATACATATGTGAACATAGGAAAGTAATGTCCTATTCATTCTACTAACTTTCCTACTTCAGATACCCCTTCCTTCCCTTCAATCCCCTTTGTTCAATACAAAGACCCCTTATTGTAATGGAACTCCTGAAGACTATCATGTTAAGTGAAATATGTCAGTCCCCCAAAATCCAAATGTTCTGTCTGATATGAGGATATTAAGCCACAATATTTTTCATATGTACATTTCTATGTCATTACCTCAAAGCAGGAATCATGCTAGCTTTATTTGTATACCCTAAGATAGTTTGGTGTTGTGTAGATAACTTGTATCTGTTTATGTTCATGCACACAATGTGTGTGATTTATGTGTACAATTTTTTGTTTTAAGAACTTTTAAAAATTCCAATTTAGAAGTTTATCTCAAAAAAAAAACTGAAAGTAGGTTCTTATTAATTTAGCTTCTACTTAGAATATTTTATATTTTGGAACAAACCCCAAGTAATAATAACTATAAAATCATTGACAAATGTCTTCTTTGATATAAGGAGAGTAACTAAGAACAGAGTAGGGACGAAGAGCAGGAGAAGAAGATTAACATTAAACAGGGATGAGAGGTGGGAGGGAAAGGGAGAGAGAAGGGAAATTATCTCAGGTATTTTTTCACAGTAGTGGAAAGATGACTAAAACACCATTTTTTTCAAATAGTTTTCAATGGAAAAATCTTTAAGATAAAAACAATATGCTTCTGTAAGACTATTCTACTCTTCAAAAAGGGAATTTTGAATGTATCACTTTCAATATGATGCAAATATACAATAAAATTATATATTTGTTAATAACATATAAGAGTATAAACAATGGATATTTGGAGTAGTTGACTATATTTTAACATTTTTTGAGTACAGATTTTTTTTTAATTTTATATAGTCACACATTGTGAAACATATTTAAGTCTTTGAGATGAATTTAAACAAATCTTTTTAAACAATTGGCCAAGTAGCGTTTATTTTTGCAAACAATCTTGAATTCTTTTAACTGTAGTATCTATGTATTTAGTATAGAATTCTACTCACCAAAATGAAAGTTTTCACCTCTCAAACATTAAGTGTGAGACCAGCTGTCAACATGTAATTTCTAGACAAAATCCAGACATTGTTAATAATAAAATCATAGAATAATATATTCAAAAATATTTTCCCAAAGCAGTCTGGAGATTCCTCAAAAAACTAGAAATAGAACAACCATTTGACCTACTTATCCCATTCCTCAGTATATATACAATGGATTTAAAATCAGTATACTACAGCGACACAGCCACATCCGCATTTATAATAGCACAATTTATAATAGGTGAACTATGGAACCAATCTAGATACCCTTCAACAGATTAACTGATAAAGAAAATGTGGTGTATATACATAATGGATTATTACTCAAGCATTTAGAAGAATGAGTTTATGACATTTGCCAGTAAATGGATGGATCTGGAGATAATCATACTAAGTGAAATAAGCCAGTCCCCAAAAGGCAAATGTTGAATGTTCTCTCTGATAAGCAGGTGCTGACATACAATAAGGTAGTGGGAGGGGAAGGGAAGTTCAGAAGATTAGACAATGGGGAATTGAGGGAAGGAAGAGGGAATTATAGGAAAGACAGTGGGATGAATCTGACATCATTTTTCTATGTACATATACAAAAATAACACAATGAATCCCACCATTATATACATCCACAAGAATTGGGCCCTAATTAGAATAAGATATATTCCAAACCTGTATAATCATATCAAAATGGAAGCTGGACATGGTGGACCACACCTATAATTCCAGCAGTTAATGGGGCTGAGGCAGAAGGATTGAAAGTTCAAAGTCAGCCTCAGCAGTAAGGCCCTAAGCAAATCATCAAGACCCTGTCTCTAAATAATATATAAGAAAGAACTGGGGAGGTGTCTTGGTGGTTAAGCACCACTGGGTTCAATCCCTGGTAACAACAAAGTAAGAAAAAAAGAAAAAACAACCAACAAACAAAAAAGATTCTACCTTCATGTCTGACTAAAAAGAACAAAAAAAAAAAAAAAAAATTAAAAAAATACATAAACCACTATTTTCCCAAATGCCTGACTTAATAAACTAAGTGTAGCATTCTAAAAATTACAGTTCATCAATCAAAATGTAATCCTATTTGTATCATTATTTGGGAAAGATCCATTCAAATATTTCCACATGTCAACCTTCAGTTTGGAGTCTTGAATGCAGCAAACTTCATTGGAAAATCAACACAGCTACAGAATGGAAATTTTCCTTCAGTCCTGAATGCAATGGAAGGGAAAGAAGTCAGACCATAGTAGTCCTGGGAGAAAATCAAAGATCCAGAAATGAGCCCCTCAAGAAGCAGATGCTTCTCATGCAGAGGAACGAGCCTGGAAGAAATAGTGCAATGGGGGATCATTGCCGAAATAAATCCAGGAACTTGATTCTTGCTTGGGAAAACATGTAATAGAAGACACTTAAAGTACCATAAACCAAGAGGGTTTGTGGTTTAGAAATCCAGAGCGTTGGCTGGCTGTGGAAGATGATGAAGAGACAAATTCAACTGTATTCCTCCATGGTTTTCTTAATCTTTCTCTCTTTCTTAATACTTATGTGCATGTGGTAAGCAGATACTCTACCACTGAGCTATAATCCTAGTCACTATTAATAAATTTAAGCTATTAAGTCTAATCTGTTTGGCCATTAATAGATGATAGAACTGAACCATAATCTTTTTTCAAATTTTTCCTTCAAATGTGATAATATTAATTTTTTAATACACTATGAAAACTCCAGTGTGATAATTATTTCTAGAAGAGCAAAATAGCATTTTAAAATTTGTTTTGATGTTTATTTTAGACTTCATAAGAATTGAGAGATTTGCCTTTTTATCTTTCTTTCTGTATGATTTACATGAGACTGTATTCTAGTAATTCTAAATGCAATTATATTTTGAGACATGTTTTTATTAAAATGGCTAATTTCAAACCTTTACTTTACATTCAGTTAAAGGAAAAATTTACCTCCCTAGAGTTAAAGCACAATCACCCTTGTATGCCAAGAAATAAGTATGTATTAAATACTGTATGGATCTCCTTAAGCAAATTTTCTAGCAGAAAAATACCAGCTCCCTCTATTCATGTCTGAATGCCACCATGCACATCTGGGAAAGGCAGGGTGAAGCAGGCCAGGGGTGTTTGACTGCACAATTCATCATGAGTATGTCCTCTGGCTCTTCACCATGTCTCACAGTTCCAAGGACATTAGCATTCCCCAGGAGCTACGTGGAAAATTATTTGAGAAAGTACAAGAGGGTCTCAATTCTAAATCTCTATGTGAGCTCCACTGCTGACCTCATAGACAGAAGGAAAAGAAGGCCTGGTGTGTTCTCATTCATCCACTGACTCAGCCCTTGACTCAAACCCTTGAGTTTCATATAGAGCAGCACTAAAATTAGCAGTCTTTCTGTTTTTGAAAATCTTCAAAAATATGAGTATTACTTTTCTATTATGCAGTTTCACTCATAAATCTATTTCACTAAATAAACCCATTTGATTACATAAGTTGAATGCATATATGTCAACAGAAATTAAATAGATATTTCTTCCCAGAATAAGGAGTTACTATGTCCATCTGCCCATGCTCAGCAGGTCTATATTTTGACAATGGAGTCAGTTCTACAATGAGCAAGAATAATGTCACATATAGAAATTAGCCACAAAATAAATGAAAAGACAATGGAAGCAGCAAACTAAGAAATAAACATACATTTATAATCAAAATAAGAGTTATAATAAAACCATCCAATAAAAATAAACAATAAACTATTGACAAAAATACATCATTATATCTTATACATAGAAAATATTTTATAGCTAATGTTGCATTACATTAATTTTCTATCCATTTTATTCTCATGGTAATAAAATGGATAATTTTATAATTTTACTTTCTCAGTTATTTCAAAGCTATAGAAAAATCACTTTTCCTCAAATGAAATTATATGTCTAAAGCAGTACTTAAATCTCTGAAGTAGTGAGTTTATTGCCAATAAAAATAAAGACAACAATCCTTACAGAATAGAAGTTTGGAGAGACAAGAAATGCTGATAAAACCAATCTGAGAAATTCCAGTCATTGCTGAAATAGTGCTTTGAATACTCACACAAATCAAATTTGTAGTACCCACTGACAAAAATGAATAACTTCAAGCAAAAATGAACAAAATTACAACCATTAGTGTAATTTTGTGAGGAACATCAACTTTGTCAAATATATTGCTTTTCTTGCTACAGATAAGTGGCAGGGTCATTTTAAATGACTAATTTTTGCCACTCTTTTATTGTGTATTTTATAAGTCAGACTCTAAGGCCAACAAAAGCAAAACACTCTCATAAAAAATACCATTCCTCTTGTTTCTTCCTTTTATTTTTCTTGTCTTGTTGGAATTAAACAAAATGAATCCAAATACTACAAACATCATTGTCAATTTTTTCCATGTATTTCCTGCTGTGTCTCCAGAGTTTTCCAATGCCAAGTATAAGGTTTAATTAGCCTCCCTCGTGCAAATAAGTTAAGAAACAACCATTTGAAAAGCATCTTATATCTCATGTAAAATAATTCTAGATTAATATTTTTAAAGCATGTTTAATACTTCGTTTACTTTGCTACTATACTTTTAGATTACATCATCTTTTGAATGAAGCTGGTTCCATCAAGTGTTTTAATGTATTCATCTGAAATCTGATGTTGCCTTTAAAATTAATTATCACTATCTTTCTTCTCTGTTAAGTTGTGTCTTTTCTAATTATTATATAAATAACTTTGACTTCTTTCATCTTAAAAAAATGCAAACCAAACAAAAGCAAAAACTTTCTGTAATTCTGCATCTTCCTCTCTTTACAGGTTAATTATTTATAGGTTCAATCATAATTTCCACTTCAGTTTCTTTAACCACTCACATCCCAGCATGTTACTGAACAGTCCACTGCCCATGTGAAATAAGGATCCAATTCAACCCATGACACTGTGTATTTGTCGAGGAACAGAATCAACAGGAAGTATAATTATAAAAAAGGGACTTGGGGCTGGGGTTGTGGCTTAGTGGTAGAGCACTTGCCCGGAATGTGTGAGGAACTGGGTTCAATCCTCAGCACCATATAAAAATAAACAAATAAATTAAATAAAGGTATGAAAAAAATTTAAAAAAGGGACTTATTATGTTGGTTATGCAACCAGAGGCTGGATAGTCTACAATGGCCGTCCTCAGGCTGAAGAGCTAGAAGAACCAGTAGCTTCATAATCCAAGAGGCTGAAGACCCAGAACAAGAAGGATCAATAGTGCTACTCTAATCCGAGACTAAAGGCCTCTGGAGAATCACTGGCCGAGTCCATTTTGGAAGAGTGAAGAAATGAGAGTCAGTTATCTTCAGAGGATCACAGCAGCAATCAAGAACCCACTCAAGAAGCTTGAAGCTTGCATTTACTGCTGCTTCCTTGTTCTTCCAACTTTTATTCCACCCAAGCCATTATCCTATTGGATGGTGCTGCCCATGCTTAGGGAGGGTCTCCATTTAAGTTGGCTATCCTACATGCCAATCATTCCTAGACACACCTGTAGGAATTCTGTGTTTGGGAGCCTACAAATTCTGTGATTGTGACATCCTTGGTGACTGGGAAGTTTTTGTGCAAAGACACAGAATGGCTGGCTGCTAGGTAATACCTGGTGACTGGGAAACTCCTATGCAAAAGCATGGGATACCTGGCTGCCATAGCATTGTCCTTCACAAGTTTACCCTGCTTCCCAGACCTAGGATGCCCAGCCTCCTCCCTCTGAGGTAGTAAGATAACTCTGTAGGTTCTGTCTGGTTTCCATGGATATGCCCTTGGTAGATAGGAGCCCCATGTTTGTTCTTACCTGAACCTTATCTCAGTCAGCTAGGACTCAGGGTTAAAGAAGTACTAATTAGAATGTAGTCATGGTAATGGGTGGTATGTAACTTTTTTTTTCCTTTGGGGACAATGAAGATGCTGGCAGAGATGAGTAGGTAACCTTTTGACGGCCATCCTTCTGTCTATTTACACCTGTCCTGTGTGTCTGTGTCTGCCCTTTGTGCATCTCCTTCACAGGCCTCCCTGTGCAGGTGTTTATTACACACACCATCATTGCCACACCCATAAGCCCTCTAATCATCAGCTTTTCTTAATCCAATCAAATTGATGATTCAAATTAACCATTACACATTGTTCGTTGGTCTCTCTCTCTCTCTCTCTCTCTCTCTCTCTCTCTCTCTCTTTTATTTTTTTTGCTCAAAATGTGTAATTATGAATCCTACTTTTTTCATTGTATTCCAGAATCAAAAGTTTATCATTCTAAATCCTCATTTAAAAAATAATATTAACAAAATGAAGTATTCAGAAGATTAAAAATCACATCCAGAATCCACAGGATCATAAAGGGTGTCAACAAAATAGTTTTATCTATGGTTTTTAAAGATAAAAATATGCTGAAATAGTTAAACAGCTTATCAAGTACAAAATTCCCAGTTTCATGATGCTTATAAAATATAACATGGCTTCAAACACTAATGGAATTAAAATTAAAATACTATAAGGTTGTTATTTTGCTTCTCTTTTTTCTTTCTTTTCATCTTTCTTTTCCTTCTTCTCCTCTTCCTCCTCCACATTTTTTCCCCTATTTTTCCTCTGGCTTTATTTTTTCTGGTTTTAATAAATTGTTTTTGTTTGTTCATTAGATTTTGGAAGGGTACATTTCGTCAATTGGCATTCAGTCAAATATTTTATTAATGCTCACAAGTAGAAAGCAATGGAATCAAAATTTGCTTAATTGAAATCATTAATTCCTGCTGATTTGTTTGGGGTGTGACTTGCCACCTTTTCCCCAAAAGCTTTTGTGCAAGAGGCTTTGTTCCAGTATGATGTTTTGACATGGTAGAAATGGAAAGAGGTAGGATGTATGGGGAAATTCATTAAGTCACTAAAAGCACATTCCACCTTACTGAATAGAGAAATGGCATCCTTTGGAAGTGTCTGAGCTTCATGATACTGAATGTAGTTCCAGGAAGAGAGGTTGTTATAAAAGAATGTCCCTGGTCCCCCCATGGTCTCTTGCTACCTCTCTCACCATGTCGCTCCCAGGCATGCTCTCATAAAAAGCCATGTCAAGTTCATGCTCCTGGTCATACAGACCTGTGAGCTAAATAAACCTCTTTGTTTTTGAAATATTGACTCTTAGGTATTTTGTTATAGTAACACAAAATGAACTAAGATAGCTCCTAAAAAATTAGATACTTTAATTTTTTAATAGATTTTGAATCATAATACTTGTTGACTTTAGAAAATCAACATTTTTTTTGTTACAAAAATGCCCAGACAATGAAGTATTGGATTAGAGAAAGGAATTAAAATGGTATGCTATTCCCAAAATAGAGTTTCCCTTAGGAAATGAAGAAGGAAAGTAGATTTCAAATCACTTTCTTTCATTATTCACATTTTCCTACTAAAAGCACACAATTCATTCAAGAATATTATTATACCCTTTGTATACTTCCTTATTTAACAGCCTGAAATGTTGACTTATTTATGTTTTGGTTGTTCAGTATGGGATGCTAACAAACCTTGGGATAAATGATTGAGTTACTGGAAATGTGTGTGTTTTGAGGCCACATTGGGGCAAGATATATGTCCTGGTCTGAGGTTTAAAAAAAAAACAAACCACATAACCAAATATTTTGTTTTAATTAGAAGTTTTCAGAGAGAAAAATTATATGAAAAAAATACTGAATATTATTACACACTTTGTAAATGCAATGTTAAATAATTGCTATTGTTACTTATTATCTTTTGATTAGGAGATTTTAGCTCATATAAGCACTATCAGTTTATTTCTCTTATAAGCACTATCAGTTTTCTTTTAATATATAATATTCATCACAATTTTTAAAAAAGCAATTTTATTTGATAATAATGATGATGTGATTATGGTGGTTGTGGGAGAGCTCTCTGTGTGTGTGAATGCTCCATTTAGATATTTCAGAATGACCTCTGAATCTTTGTCCTCATGCCTTCAAAAAGTTTTGTCAAATTCCTGGTAAGATTCATTTCTCAGAAACCCAAAATGGCATTTTTTTAGTTTCTAAGAAACAGAGAAGTTTTTAAAATGATTTTGTGAGTGCCATCAGAGTTACACAGAATGACTGTGTTCATTTTGACATAATTATACATACATGGAAATTAATTCACTCCATCTCAAATTTTGGGGCCACCTCATTCCTTTCTCTTTTTCCTCCCCTGTTCCCTTTCCTCTACTATACTTGTCTTCTATTTATTTATTTAGCTATTTATTTAATTGAATAAATTATTTTTATATAAATGTGAGATTCACTGAGGTATATTCATACATGTACATAGTGTAATTTTGTCAAATCCATTCCACATTTTCTCCCCTTTCTCATCCCACCTCCATCCCCCTTTATCTCCTGCTCCACTGAATTTCCCTCTATCTTTATGATATCTGACCCCTGCATTTTAATTCTCTTACTTTGCTCTATGTTCTGCATATGAGACAAAAATATTCAACCCTCGATTTTCTGAGTCTGCATTATTTCATTTACGGTAATGTTCTATGATCCCATATATTTACTAGAAAAAAATGACATAATTTCATTATTTTTATAGCTGAGCCAAAATCGATTGTGCATATATATTACATTTTTATTCTATTTATCTATTGATGGGCACCTGGGCTCATTCCATAACTTGGCTATTGTGAGTTGCACTGCTATAAACTTTTATGAGGTTCTATCACCGTATTTTGCTGATTTTAGTTCTTTTGGATAAATACTAAAGAGTAGAATAGCCAGGTTATAATTTATTGAGGAATCTCCATAATACTTTCAAGAATGGTTGCATGAATTTGCAGTCCCACCACTAATGTGCAAGTGTACCTATTTCCCCAGCTATCATTTCTCCAACATATATTTTTGGCACCTTTGCCAAGTATTAGATCACAAAAAGTATGTTACCTGTTTCTCACCAACACTTATTGTTATTTGTATTCATGATGATTGCCATTCTAACTGGAATGAGATGAAGCTAAATAACCAGCAGCACCAGAATAACTAGAAATTAAATTATAAACAGATCTCAATGTATTCACAACATAGAATGCTCTAAAAACTGAAATAACCAGCTAGTTATAATAACAAATAACTCTTATAATGCTGAGTGAAACATAATAGAGAAGAATACATAGTATGTGACTTCATTTACATAAAGATTAAAATCTTCTACTGTTAATTTATTAGTTATCAGGTTAGACATTTTACTATTATTGGGAATTTAAGGTTTTCATAGTCTTAAATATCATTTTAAATGATATAAAAATATCTGAAGTTAATATTTTGTTACAATATCTGTTAAATTCAAATGAAAATATTGAGCTAAAGTAATTTATGAATTTTGTGATTTATTTTTGTCAAATTATTTGAATTCTAGAGAAAGCATTTTAAAGTTCCTAACACTAACTTATTACCAGATTCATTAAGTATATTAATATTTGTTACTTTAGAATCTAAAAATGGAATATAACTACAATTTGCTTTTATTTGATAATTATCATTAAATTGTACAAAATGTTAGTAAAAAGTTAAATATTTCAAAATAACTTACAGAGCTGTCATAATCAATCTTTCTTTCATCTAAACTCTCCATTGTCTATGACCAGTTAAAAAACATTGAAGTCACTCTTCTTTCAATTTTTGATGGATTTTTCTTAGTATTTAGGCAAATACTTGATGAATTAATTCTGGATCATTTAAAAAATTTCTGCTATGATAATTTATTTGTTCAGAAAATCTCTTGTTATTAGAAGATATTTTAGGTAATTAATATTTTTTCTGGGAAATTTACATTTTAGAAGTCATCTTCTTACATTGAACACATTGCTCTACCAAAGCTATTTTGATATCATATATCATATTTTAATATCATATATCATGTTATTTTCTACTCAAAATAATAATTTTGTGGACAATATTATATTTTTACTCTTTTTCTTTGATAAGGTGATATATATGTAATAAAAATTCTGCTTTGCTATAATTTTTTCAGGGAAGAGTTATAATTTTCTGCTTAGTGTATATAGTTTACTCTTAATCTGTTTTGTTTTTTATAATATTTATCTGTTATTAATTTGCATTTGCTCTGTTAATAATCTGAAAAATATTGCTTGTTAAAATATGTCATGTGTTTGTCACATCATCTATAGAAGAAAATGTTCCTTCTTAATGTTGTGGTAGTATCTTGAAAGCTGACAAGATTTTTTTTTTAATAGTTAAATTGGGAAGAGATATTTGCAAAAAGAAATAATTTGTTTGCTGTTATGAATTTTTAAAATTTATTTCTTACATACATGACAATAGTGGAATTAGTTATCGCCAAAAAACTCACGTATGAGACAATGCAAGAAAATTTAAATGACTGGATTATAAAAGGTTTAACTTAATCAGTGGTGGTAACTGTAGACAGGTAGGGTGTGGATGGAGGAAGTGGGTTCTGAGGTCCCTTGTTGTGTGCCATTGGAGTTTATATTTTGTCCTGGTGAGGAACAGGCTAGATCTCAGTCTAGCTCTTGCGATCTCTTTCTCTCTCTCTCTGGATCTCTCTCTCTCTCTCTCTATCTCTTTCTTTTTTTTTTAATTTTTTATTGTTCGTTGTTCACAACATTACATAGTTCTTGATATATCATATTTCACACTTTGATTCAAGTGGGTTATGAACTCCCATTTTTACCCCGTATACAGATTGCAGAATCACATCAGTTACACATCCATTGATTCACATATTGTCATACTAGTGTCTGTTGTGTTCTGCTGCCATTCCTATCCTCTACTATCCCCCCTCCCCTCCCCTCCCCTCTTCTCTCTCTACCCCCTCTACTGTCATTAATTTGTCCCCCTTGTATTATTTTTCCCTTTCCCCTCACTTCCTCTTGTATGTACTTTTGTATAACCCTGAGGGTCTCCTTCCATTTCCATGCAATTTCCCTTCTCTCTCCCTTTCCCTCCCACCTCTCATCCCTGTTTAATGTTAATCTTCTTCTCCTGCTCTTCGTCCCTACTCTGTTCTTAGTTACTCTCCTTATATCAAAGAAGACATTTGGCATTTGTTTTTTAGGGATTGGCTAGCTTCACTTAGCATAATCTGCTCTAATGCCATCCATTTCCCTGCAAATTCTATGATTTTGTCATTTTTTAATGCAGAGTAATACTCCATTGTGTATAAATGCCACATTTTTTTTTATCCATTCGTCTATTGAAGGGCATCTAGGTTGGTTCCACAGTCTTGCTATTGTGAATTGTGCTGCTATGAACATCAATGTAGCAGTGTCCCTGTAGCATGCTCTTTTTAGGTCTTTAGGGAATAGACCGAGAAGGGGAATAGCTGGGTCAAATGGTGGCTCCATTCCCAGCTTTCCAAGAAATCTCCATACTGCTTACCAAATTGTCTGCACCAATGTGCAGTCCCAACAGCAATGTACAAGTGTACCCTTTTCCCCACATCCTCGCCAGCACTTGTTGTTGTTTGACTTCATAATGGCTGCCAATCTTACTGGAGTGAGATGGTATCTTAGGGTGGTTTTGATTTGCATTTCTCTGACTGCTAGAGATGGTGAGCATTTTTTCATGTACTTGTTGATTGACTGTATGTCCTCCTCTGAGAAGTGTCTGTTCAGGTCCTTGGCCCATTTGTTGATTGGGTTGTTTGTTCTCTTATTGTCTAATTTTTTGAGTTCTTTGTATACTCTGGATATTAGGGCTCTATCTGAAGTGTGAGGAGTAAAGATTTGTTCCCAAGATGTAGGCTCCCTATTTACCTCTCTTATTGTTTCTTTTGCTGAGAAAAAACTTTTTAGTTTGAGTAAGTCCCATTTGTTGATTCTAGTTATTAACTTTTGTGCTATGGGTGTCCTATTGAGGAATTTGGAGCCCGACCCCACAGTATGTAGATCGTAGCCAACTTTTTCTTCTATCGGACAGCGATATCAAGCTCCTTGATCCATTTTGAATTAACTTTTGTGCATGGCGAGAGAAAGGGATTCAGTTTCATTTTGTTGCATATGGATTTCCAGTTTTCCCAGCACCATTTGTTGAAGATGCCATCCTTCCTCCATTGCATGCTTTTAGCCCCTTTATCAAATATAAGATAGTTGTAGTTTTGTAGATTGGTTTCTGTGTCCTCAATTCTGTACCATTGGTCAACCCGCCTGTTTTGGTACCAGTACCATGCTGTTTTTGTTACTATTGCTCTGTAGTATAGTTTGAAGTCTGGTATCGCTATACCGCCTGATTCACACTTCCTGCTTAGCATTGTTTATGCTATTCTGGGTCTTTTATTTTTCCATATGAATTTCATGATTGCTTTCTCTATTTCTACAAGAAATGCCGTTGGGATTTTGATTGGCATTGCATTAAACCTATAGAGAACTTTTGGTAATATTGCCATTTTGATGATGTTAGTTCTGCCTATCCATGAACAGGGTATATTTTTCCATCTTCTAAGATCTTCTTCTATTTCTCTCTTTAGGGTTCTGTAGTTTTCATTGAATAAGTCTTTCACCTCTTTTGTTAGGTTGATTCCCAAGTATTTTATTTTTTTTGAAGATATTGTGAATGGAGTGGTTGTCCTCATTTCCATTTCAGAGGATTTGTCGCTGATATACAGGAATGCCTTTGATTTATGCGTGTTGATTTTATATCCTGCCACTTTGCTGAATTCATTTATTAGCTCTAATAGTTTCTTTGTAGACCCTTTTGGGTCTGCTAGGTATAGAATCATGTCATCTGCAAATAGTGATAATTTAAGTTCTTCTTTTCCTATTTTGATGCCTTTAATTTCTTTCGTCTATCTAATTGCTCTGGCCAGTGTTTCGAGAACTATGTTGAACAGAAGTGGAGAGAGAGGGCACCCCTGTCTTGTTCCAGATTTTAGAGGGAATGCCTTCAATTTTTCTCCATTCAGAATGATGCTAGCCTGAGGCTTAGCATAGATTGCTTTTACAATATTGAGGTATGTTCCTGTTATCCCTAGTTTTTCTAGAGTTTTGAACATAAAGGGATTCTGTACTTTGTCGAATGTTTTTTCCGCATCTATCGAGATGATCATATGGTTCTTATTTTTAAGTGTATTGATGTGGTGAATAACATTTATTGATTTCCGTATATTGAACCAGCCTTGCATCCCAGGGATGAATCCTACTTGATCATGGTGCACAATTTTTTTGATATGTTTTTGTATCTGATTCGCCAGAATTTTATTGAGGATTTTTGCATCTAGGTTCATTAGAGATATTGATGTGTAGTTTTCTTTCTTTGAAGTGTCTTTATCTGGTTTAGGTATCAGGGTGATGTTGGCCTCGTAGAATGAATTTGGAAGTTCTCCCTCTTTTTATATTTCCTGAAGTAGCTTGAAAACTATTGGTATTAGTTCCTCTTTAAAGGTTTTGTAAAACTCTGCTGTATACCCATCCGGTCCTGGGCTTTTCTTAGTTGGTAGTCTTTTGATGGTTTCTTCTATTTCCTCAATTGATATTGGTCTGTTTAGGTTGTCTATATCCTCCTGACTCAATCTGGGCATATCATATGACTTAAGAAATTTATCTAGGCCTTCACTATCTTCTAATTTATTGGAGTATAAGGATTCAAAATAATTTTTGATTATCTTCTGTATTTCTGAAGTGTCTGTTGTGATATTGCCTTTTTCATCCCGTATGCTAGTAATTTGAGTTCTTTCTCTTCTTCTCTTTGCTAGCATGGCTAAGGGTCTGTCGATTTTGTTTATTTTTCCAAAGAACCAACTTTTAGTTTTGTCAATTTTTTCAATTGTTTCTTTTGTTTCGATTTCATTAATTTCAGCTCTGATTTTAATTATTTCTTGCCTTCTACTTCTTTTGCTGTTGTTTTGCTCTTCTTTTTCTAGGATTTTGAGATGAAGTATGAGATCATTTATTTGTTGGTTTTTTTCTTTTTTTAAGGAATGAACTCCAAGCAATGAATTTTCCTCTTAGAACTGCTTTCAATATGTCCCATAGATTCCGATATGTTATGTCTGTGTTTTCATCTATCTCTAAGAATTTTTTAATTTCCTCCTTGATGTCTTCTATAACCCATTGATCATTCAGTAACCTATTGTTCATTCTCCAAGTGATGTATGCTTTTTCCTTCCTTCTTTTATCATTGATTTTCAGTTTCATTCCATTATACTCAGATAAGATGCATGGTATTATCTCTACTCCTTTATATTGTCTAAGAGTTGCCCTGTGACATAATATATGATCTAGTTTTGAGAAGGATCCATGTGCTGCTGAGAAAAATGTGTAACTGCTTGATATTGGGTGGTATATTCTACATATGTCAATTAAGTCTAGGTTATTAATTGTGTTATTGAGTTCTATAGTTTTCTTATTCAACCTTTGTTTGGAAGATCTGTCCAGTGGCGAGAGAGGTATGTTGAAGTCTCCCATGATTATTGTATGGTGGTCTATTAGACTCTTGAACTTGAGAAGAGTTTGTTTGATGAACATAGCTGCACCATTGTTTGGGGCATATATATTTATGATTGTTATGTCTTGTTGGTGTATGGTTCCCTTAAGCAGTATGTAGTGTCCCTCTTTATCCCTTTTGATTAACTTTGGCTTGAAATCTATTTTATTTGATATGAGTATGGACACTCCTGCTTGTTTCCGAAGTCCATATGAGTGATATGATTTTTCCCAACCTTTCACCTTCAGCCTATGTATGTCTTTTCCTATCAAATGTGTCTCCTGTAGGCAGCATATTGTTGGGTCTTGTTTTGTGATCCATTCTACTAGCCTGTGTCTCTTAATTGATGAGTTTAAGCCATTAACATTTAGGGTTATTATTGAGATATGGGTTGTTCTTCCAGCCATATTTGTTTATTTATGTTACTAAACATGCTTTGTTTTCCTCTTTGATTATTTCCCCCCCTTTACTGTGCTACCTCCCACTGTTGGTATTCATTGTTATTTTCCATTTCCTCTTCCTGTAATGTTTTGCCGAGGATGTTTTGAAGAGATGGTTTTCTAGCTGCAAATTCTTTTAACTTTTGTTTATCGTGGAAGGTTTTAATTTCATCTTCCATCCTGAAGCTTAATTTCGCTGGATACACAATTCTTGGTTGGAACCCATTTTCTTTCAGTGTTTGAAATATGTTATTCCAGGATCTTCTAGCTTTCAGAGTCTGTGTTGAAAGATCAGCTGTTATCCTGATTGGCTTACCCCTAAATGTAATCTGCTTCCTTTCTCTTATAGCTTTTAAAATTCTCTCCTTATTCTGTATGTTGGGCATCTTCATTATAATGTGTCTAGGTGTGGATCTCTTATGATTTTGCACATTTGGCATCCTGTAGATTTCTAGGATTTGGGATTCTGTCTCGTTCTTCAAGTCTGGGAAGTTTTCTCATATTATTTCATTGAATAGATTGCTCATTCCTTTGGTTTGGAGTTCTATACCTTCCTGTATCCCAATGACTCTTAAGTTTGGTCTCTTAATGTTATCCCATATTTCTTGGATGTTCTGCTCATGGTTTCTTAACAGTCTTGCTGAGCTGTCAATGTTCTTTTCAAGGTGAAATACTTTGTCTTCATTGTCTGATGTTCTATCTTCTAAGTGTTCTACTCTGCTGGTAGTATTCTCCATTGAGTTTTTAAGTTGATTTATTGCTTCCTGTATTTCTAGGATTTCTGTTTGTTTGTTTTTTATAACCTCTATCTCCCTGTATAGTTGATCCTTTGCTTCCTGGATTTGTTTGCGTAATTCATTGTCGAAGTGATCTTTCATTGTCTGATTTTGCTGTCTAATGTCTTCCTTGATACTCCAGATCATCTGAAGCATGTATATCCTGAATTCTTTATCTGACATTCCATCTGCTGCAGCTGTTACCTCTTCTAAAGTTGAGTTGACCTGCATTGCTTGTGGTTCTTTCTTTCCTTGTCTATTCATACTGCTTGCGTTTCTTTCTGCTTGGTGAAACTGTTGAGTTTTTGAAATGCTTTTTTCCCCTATATATTTATATTGCTCTTGTATAGTTGAAAAGTCTCCCTTGCAGGGTCGGGTGGCGGTCTGCCTATCTTGCAGGGGCGGGCGGGGGCTCTGCTCTGCCCCTCCTCCAATTGGTGTGAGGTGTCTACCATGCCCGCGGATCCCTGGGCCTGTTCTGCCAGTCGGTCGCAGGTCTGCCTACCTTGCAGGCGCGGGCGGCGGATCTGCTCTGCCCCTACTCCAATTGGGGTGACGAGTGTACCACGCCGGCAGGCCACCGGGCCTGATCCGCTGGTCGGTTGCAGGTCTGCCTACCCTGCAGGCGCGGGCGGTGGCTCTGCTCTGCCCCCCCTCCAATTGGTGCGACTTGTCTACCACACCCGCTGACCGCTGGGCCTTTTCCGGGTGCGGGCGAAGGCTCTGCTCTGCTCCTACTCCAATTGGGGTGACGTGCCTACCACCCCTGCCGGCCGCTGGGCCTGTTTCACCGGTCGGTCGCAGGTCTGCCTACCTTGCGGGCACGGGCGGCGGCTCTGCTCTGCCCCTACTCCAAATGGGTTGACGTGTCTGTTGCACCGGCAGGCCACTGGGCCTGTCCCGCTGGTCGGTCGCAGGTCTGCCAACCTTTCGGGCACGGGTGGCGGCTCTGCTCTGCCCCTACTCCAATTGGAGTGTCGTGACTACCACGCCGGCAGGTCGCTGGGCCTGTTCCTGGCACGGGCGGCGGCTCTGCTATGCCCCTACTCCAATTGGGGTGACATGTGTACCACGCTGGCAGGCCGCTGGGCCTAATCCGCCGGTCTGTCGCAGGTCTGCCTACCTTGCAGGCGAGGGCGGCGGCTCTGCCCTGCCCCTCCTACCACACCCGCGGACCGCTGGGCCTGATCTGCAGGTTGGTCGCAGGTCTGCCCACCCTGCGGTTCGGGTGGCGGTTCCGCTCCGCCCCCACTCCAATTGGGGTCACCTGACCACCACACCGGCGGGACCTGATCCGGGCGCAGGCGAAGGCTCTGCTCTGCCCCTACTCCAGTTGGGGTGATGTGTGTACCACCCTGGCAGGCCGCTGGGCCTGACCCGCCAGTGTGTCGCAGGTCTGCTTACCTTGCAGGCGCGGGTGGAGGCTCTGCCCTGCCCCTCCTACCACGCCCGCGTACCACTGGGTCGCAGGTCTGCCCATCTTGTGGGCGCGGGTGGCAGCTCCGCTCTGTCCCCTCTCCAATTGGGGTCACGCGACCACCACGCCAGCAAGCCACTGGGCCTGCTCCGGGCGCGGGCGGCGGCCCGGCTTCTCCCCTCTGGCTCGAAGACAAAGTGAGAGGGACTCGGGTGTCTGTGACTCACCCTCCCTACCAGGAGACCAACTGTTTCTGTCGCCGCTGGTATTGATGAAGTTCTCTCATCCGCCGCTTTCTGATGACATCAGATCTCTGCCATGTTGGTATCCTATGCGAATGGCAGCACTTCGTTCCCTTTGCCAGGTGACCAAAGCAATGGGTGAGTCCTGACCAGCCCTCACAGGCCCCGTCTCAGTCATGTTGCCACTGCCCACGAAGGCTTGGTTGGTATTTACCTCCACAGTATTCAGCAGGACCCGGACCGAGAAGCAGTTTCTGCGGGCTCCTTCCGCGGGCCAGGGCAGTTCCGGGAGCCGGAACTCAGCCGCTCCGTGCTCGGTGTATGCTCCAATAAGAGCAGGCTCCAAGAAGCAGTCTCCGCGGGTCATCTAGCACTAAGCCTGAGTAATCTGTCTGCCAGCCGCAGGCGAATGGCAGCCTGAAATTACCTGTTCTATGGCTGAATGAGCTGCGGTCAGTGGAAAACAGCGATGGTGACGTCAGCTCTCCAAGATGGTGGCCGCTGGCCTCCTCTGTGATCTGACCGGTGTGGAGAACCGAATTGGACCGCTTCCTTCCCCCGTCTCGAACCCAGAATTCAGCACTGAGTACGGTGCTTGCACAGCTGGCAGAAACTGCAGCGCTGTATCCCTCCGTCGCTATCTCTTCGTTTCCCAGCGCGCTGCAGACTCTAGCCGAGGGGCAATTTGCTGAATAAGCAGTGTTACCCTCCGTGCGACAAATCTCTCCCGTTTGAGTCCCCGCAGCCCATCCTCGTGCGATGGAAATCCTTCCTCCAGGTTCCAGAGCACCCCACTATTGCTGGGAATTCCTAACAAGATAGCCTTTAGCAGTCCTGACTCGTCATTCTCCCACACAGTGACGCGGCACACGGGGGCAATGCACTCCCCTCGCCGCCATCTTCAGTCCTCTTGATCTCTTTCTCTCTCTCTCTCTCTCTCTCTCTCTGATTCCTGGTGCAATGTCCCCAGCTGTTTCCTCTGCCACACTTTTCTTCCTAGATGTTCTGCCTTATCTCAGACCCCCAAGGAATGTAGTCAGTCACCTGTGAACTAAGACATCTAGAACTGTGAGTCCCAAATAAGCTTTTTTATCTCTAACTGTTGTCAGGCCTTAGGGTTACAGTAGTGAAAAAGCTAACTAAAACTTCTCCCATCAACTCTCCATATATTCTCTAGTGCTACACAAACTCATAATGCATGGCTTATCTCATGAATGAGCACAAAACTTTAGCCAAAATTAATCTATTTATAGAAATACTCATTTTATCAATGAACATTTATTTTGTTTATTTATTGGTGTATTTATTTGAAGAAAATATCTGTAGGATCTAACAGATTGGAAATGACTTATAAAACTTTCCAACTTAAAAAAAATGACTTGTTTAAATCATTAACATATATGCAAAACATTTTAAAAATATTAGATATGATTTTGTAAATAATCATAGAAAAAAGTTGAAGACTTCCAGATAAATCCAAATATATTAAACACATGAATATGTTTATTTTGCTTTCCATACTAAAACAATCTACAAAAGAACAGTTTCAAAATAAGAAAATATAAAATGATATTTTAGGTGTTTTTCTTAAGCTGATTTGTTTTATTCTTTATCCAGATATTGACAGATATCTCTTTGATTAAAAAAACAAAAACAAAACAGCAAAACCCACTTATTTTCATATTTTTATTGTTTACTTAATACACTTAAAATTGCTACTTGGGTTATTATTTCTTATTGTTTTGTTATTTTGTTACATAATAGCTAAAAAATAAAAGTATTGGGGTTTATTTTTTATTATCCAGAGGTTTCAGAAATAAAGTAGATTATTTAAAAAGATTGGCTTTAGATAAAAAGGAGGATTTTCACTCACATTGAAACTTTCCCAGGATTCAGGATTTCTTCCACTTTTGCCAACATTCCAACATTGTTTTCTAAGTGAGTTAACTTTTGTAAAATACTAATCAGAACCATGCCATGAACTTCTGAGGTTATTTCTATTGAATATTTGAAAATCATATTCCTTAATATATTTTTATTTTTCAAAGAGGAGAAAGTATTTTTTGGCAGCATGATTAAGCTCTAGGAATGAATTTTTAGAAGCAGCCAAGGATTTGATGTGTTAGGGCTATCTGTGAGTAGGACACTCCAGAAAACTAGCATTATTATTATCATCATCATCATCATCAAAAAAAAGAGAACCACATCATGTTATTTTTTGTTTCCATAATCTCAGAAATTCAACACTAATAGCAATAATAAATATCATTGAAGAAATTAACTAAGCTGCTAATGGGAAATTCAAAAATTATGACTCCAATAAAAAATTTGTTTTGGCAAAGTTACATAGTGCAGAAATTATATGTTAATCCTTAGTTATAAAATGGCAATATTTGTATGTGTATACTTAATAATAAAACTACTTTTAAGAAATAGCTTGCTAATTTAAGATACATTAAAATTATTTGAAGAAACTTGATTTGTTTTATGATGAGATTCTTAAATCTAATATTTTATTTTAGTTTATAGTTGTATTTACTATTTGCTTTCATTGTTCACAGATTAATTAGAAAAAATATAATAAAGTCTGATTCAAATAATTTATAATTATTTATAATATAACAAAAATTTCTCTGAAATTATAGTGCTACAACAAAAAATCATTAGTATATTAGTTATCAACTTACTGAACTATTTTAAAATATTAGTGATTATAAATATGTAATTAATGATGGTCAAATATCTAACTATTACTATACAAAGTGCAATAGGTGATAAAAGTTTTAATTGGAGGAACACTTCAATTAAAAAGGCTGAAATTCTAAGACAGGATAATCACAGCAATGAAGTTATACAAATATTATAGGTAAGATAACTAGGATGAATTGAGCTTAAATGCTAAGCACAAAGATACTGAAAGCAGTAAGAGAGAAAAAAAGACACAGTATGGAAACCTTAAACATCAGGAAGCCAGTGTAGCTGTGTACTATTCTGACAAAATAGGTTTTGAGACTGTGACTGTTACCAGGAGAAATGAGAGCATTTTATAATGATGAAAGGGTCAATTCAACAGTAAGATATAATAATATTTTTGTACTTCATGACAGAGTGTCAAAATACATAAAACAAAAACTGATGGAAATAAAAAGAACTACAGACAAATCCCCCTATTGTAGCTGGATATTTTAACAAACCCTTGTTTTGGAAATGATAGAGCAAGTAGCCAAAATTTATTAAGATTATAGAAAATATGAACAACAACAGAATACAAATTCATTTCAAGTTTGTATGAAGAGAGATCCAAGTGTACCATATAATGGACCATAAAATATGTCCAAATATATTTCAAAATATTTTAATGTTATACATAATATCATCTAACAAAGTGGAATTAAGAACATCCAGATATTTGGAAAGTCAAAAGCAGAATATTAAATAATATATGGGTCAATGGTATATCATCAGGAAATTTGAAAGTTATTTGAAAGGAATAAATAAGGAACATAAAACACCGCTATTTGTTGATGGCTAAAGTGGTATGTGAGTAGAAATGCATAGCTTAAATGTTCATATTAGAAAGAAATAAAGACTTAATAATGATTAATGTTTCCATTGGAGACTAGAAAAAGTTGCTAAAATTGAGCCCAATGTACATAAAAGAAACAAAAGAATTTAAAAAAACGAAAGAGAAATAATAAGCATGGGATAAACTTGTCAGTTATACATTGATTTTTTAAAAGAATTTTTGATGTGAGAAGTTCTTAGGCAGCTATTGTAGAGAATGAGAGAGAAGAGAAAGCTCATAATACAAAATTAAAAACATATGAGAAAATATTATGGAAAATACTACAGAACTCAAAAGGCAAAGAAAAAAAGGAATGTTATGAACAACTTTATGACAAAAATTTAATAATTTTGACAGATTCTTTGGAAAATACAACCTATCAAAACTGAATGTAGAAAAGAAAGTAGAAAATCTTCATAGCTCCTTATCTATGAAATTACATTCTTAACAAAGAATTTTCACACAAGAAGAACTCTAGATTCACATTTTACACTGCCTAAATCTATGAAGTAAGAAAAAAACAAAGATTATACAAAGTCTTTGTGAAAACAGAAGAGGAAATGAAATCCATGCTCAGTCTCAAGTCTAGTATGACCTTCATGCTAAAATCTGAGAAAATTTCCTTTTTTTCCTCTTCTTCAAGAAGATGTTAGCAAATCAGAAGGGTTTCTTTTGGGAATGCAAGGTGATGTCCATGCTCAAACATCAATATAATTCATCATACTGACAAAATAAAGAAAAGAAATGTTTAATTATTTCATTGAATTTAGGAAATGGATTAGACAAAATAAACATACCAACTTAAAACAACCTCTATTAAGATTAAAGAACTTCCTTAAATTTATATCAAACTTTACTACCTGCCTCAGTTTATAATACACTGAATGGTTTAATAGGGCTTAGAATAAAGGTAAGACTGTCTTCTCTGTCCACCTATTCAACATTGTACTGCAAGTGCCAACTATGCATGCAATAAGACAAGAAAAACAAATGAAACAAAGAAATGAGAAGAAAAGAAATAAAACTACATTCCCCGTTAACTTGTTTTTGAAGAAAGACTCAAATCAACTTACTAGAACTAACAAAGCTCAAAGGATACAAATTCAAGTTTAAACATTCAATTAACTCTCTACATTCTAGCAAAAATATGACATGAAGAAAATAATTATAACAGAATAATAAATGTTAAATATTTAGACATAAATTTAAGAAAATTTGTGCAAACTTCCTGAACTATAAACTAAAAACTTGGCTGAGAGAAATAAAGAACTAAATATGGAAAATGATATATCATTGGCACAGATAGGATGATTCAATTATCCATATACTTATGAATTCAAAAGGTTCACTGAAATTTTATGTAAATTAAAGATGATTCTAAACTTTACATGAAAGCTTAGACATAGAGAAGTTCAGTCTTAGAAGAACATGTTGGGAACTCAGACCATCTGACCTTTACTCTGAAGCAACAGTAATGAAGGCAGTGTGGTACTGATGTAGGGAGAGATAAATTAATCATTGGGAAAGAAGAAATCCCAGAAAAGATTCAAATATATAAAGTCTATCAATATTCATTAAAGAGCCAAGGGAATTTTAAAGGAAAAGGGAAATCAATTTCATGATTTTTAAAGAACTGAACGAACAGAAAAACATGAGCCTCAATTCCTAACTCAGACCATAGAAAAATTTAATTAAAATTAAATTGGAAATCTGCAAAAGAAATTAAAATACTAAAGCTTTCATACAAAAACATAAGATATATTTCAACTTTCCAATCTGATGTAAATAAAAGCATAAATCTTAAGAGGAAAATATAATATTTTACACTACTGGAATTAAAAATTTCTCATCTAAAATACCATTAAAAAAAGAAAAGGGACCACCCCCACAGATCCACACTAAAGCCCAGGCCCAGTTCAGGCCCAGGACCACCCCACCTTCGGCAGACCCTTGCCAGAGCCAAGACCCAGGTTAGGCCCAGGACAGCCCCTGCACTAATGAACCTGGTGACTCACACAGCAGCCCAGGCCCAGGCCTCGCACTGCCTCCACAGACCCACATGGGATTCCAGGACAAGGTCAGGTCAATGATCATCCACCCCAATTCAGGTGGAAGCCCAGACCTAGACCACCTCCATCTTGGGACACTGCAGCCATTGCCACAGCCTTCCCCATGTACCAGCCTCCACACTGGGACACCAGACAGGGCCTAGAAGTAGCTGAATCTCAGAACAGGAAGCACAAAGCTATTGTAAGGCCCACCACTTCAGCCCCATCTCTGAAAGTGGTTGTGTGCATCTTGGGACACCCCTACCACTATCTTGATTTACCTCCACTATTTCCACCACGGCCTTTAGTTGCAGTAGCATTCATCTCGGGACACCAGCTGGGGACTGGAAGCCCAACACCAAGGGAGTTCCAGGTAAATTGCAAAGACATTATAAGATTATAGGGTAGAAATTGTAATACCCCAGATCCACACTGCCAGAAAGGAAGACACATAGACAACACGAGAAAAACAAGGGAAGAAAGTGCCCCTAAACAAACCAAGATACTACAATAATGGAATCCATGGATAGTGAAGTTGATGGAATGTTAGAGAAGGAGTTCAGAATGTACATGATTAAAATGATATGTGAATGAAAGTATTACATAAGGAAGCAAATACAGGCAAAAATTAATCACTCCAACAAAGAGATAAGGGAGCAAATACAGATAGCAAAAGATTACTTCAAGAAAGAGAGAGAGATTCTAAACAACAACAACAAAAAAATCAGAAATCCTTGAAATGAAGAAAACAATAAATCAAATTTTAAAAAAATAAAACTCAACAGAAAGCCTCACCAACAGACTATATCACTTGGAAGATAGTGTCAGATAATGAAGAAAAAATATACAATCTTTAAAATAAAGTTGACCACACAGTGAAGGTGGTAAGAAACCATGAACAGAACATCCAAGAATTATGGATAGCACCAAAAGACCAAATATAAGATTTATTGGGAAAGAGAAAGGCACAGAGATTCAACCCAAAGGAATGCACAATCTCTTTAATGAAATAATATCAGAAAATTTTCCAAACATGAAGAATGAATTGGAAAATCAAATACAAGAGGCTTACAGGACAACAAGTGTACAAAATTACAAGAGATCTACACCAAGGCACATTATAATGAAAATGCCTAGTATACAGAATAAGGATAGAATGTTAAAGGCAGCAAGAGAGAGGAATCAGACCACATATAGAAGAAGACAAATTTAGATCTCAGCAGATTTTTCAACCCAGACCCTCAGAGCCAGGAGATCCTAGAATAACATGTACCAAGCTTTGAAAGAAAATGGATGACAAGCAAGAATTTTTTATCCAGCAAAATTAAGCTTCAGATTTGATGAGGGGAAAAAAGCCTTTCATGATAAACAAAGATTAAAAGAATTTACAGCAAGAAAGCCCGCACTAAAGAGAATTCTCAGCAAAATATCTCAAGAGGAGGAAATGAAAAACAACAATGAAAATAAGCAAAGGGAGGAACTACACTAAAGGAAGGGCCAATCAAAGGAGAAACTAAGTCAAGTTAAAAAACAAAGAATAAACCAAAATGTTCAGGATTACAAATTATATTTCAGTAATAAGTCTGAATGTGAATGGTTAAAATATGTCAATTAAAACATACAGATTGACAGATTAGATTTTAAAAAAAGAGCCAACAATATGTTGCCTTCAAATGCCTCATCTTATAAGAAAAGACAAGATTAGATTTTAAAAAAGAGCCAACAATATGTTGCCTTCAAATGCCTCATCTTATAAGAAAAGACATCAATAGACTGAAGGTAAAAGGGTGGGAAAAATGTACCACTCACATGGACCATGTAAACAAGCAGGGATTTCCATCCATTTTTCAGGAAAGGTGGACTTCAAACTAAAGCTAGTGAAAAGGCATAAAGAAGGACATTACATACTGCTTAAGGGAGTCATACATCAACAAGGCATAACAATCATAAATATTTATGCCCCCCAAACAATGAGGCATCTATGTATATAAAACAAACCCTTCTCAACTACAAGAACCAAATAGATCACAACACGATAATACTGGGTGACTTTAATATATCTTCCTCATCTCTGGATAGATCTTGCAAACAAAAACTAAACAAAGAAACTACAGAGCTCAATAAAACAATTAGCAATTTAGACTTAACAGACATATATAGAATATTCCACCCATCAATGAGCAAATACACTTTCTTCTCAGCAGCACATGGATCCTTCTCCAAAATGAACCATATATTATGTCACAAAGCAAGTCTTAGCAAATAGAAAAGAAAAATAGAGATACTACCCTGCATTCTATTTGACCATAAGGGAATGAAATTAGAAATCAATGATAAAATAAAAGAAAAAAAAAAACAGAAACAACTCCAACACCTGGAGACTAAACCATATAATATTGAATGACACATGGATAACAGAAAGCATCAGGGAGGAGATAAAAAATTATTAGAGGTAATTGAGAACTCTGGTACTATTTATCAAAATCTCTGAAACACTATGAAGGTGGTGCTAAGAGGAATGTTCCTTGCATTAAGCTCCTTCATTAAAAGAAGAAAACAAAACAACAACTAAAATACCTGATATTACATCTCAAATCCCTAGAAAAAGAAGAACAAACTGACACCAAAAGTAGTGAAAGAAAGGAAATAATTAAAATCTGGGTGGAAATCAGTGAAATTGAAACAAAAGAAACAATTTAAAAAATTGACAAAACAAAAATATGGTTCTTTGAAAAAATAAATAAAATTGACAAAATCTTTAGCCACCCTAATGAAAAGAAGGAGAGAGAAAACTCAAATTACTAAAACTCATGATGAAAAAGGAATATCATGAAAGACATTATTGAAATACAGAACACAATTAGAAACTATTTTGAAAATTTATACTCCAGTAAAATAGAAAACCTAAAAAAAACCCCCAAAATTTATAGAAGCATATGATCAACCCAAAATGAGTCAAGAGGACATACACAATTTAAAAAGATCAATTTCAAGCAAGGAAATAGAAGACACCAACAAAAGTCTACCAACCAAGAAAAGCCTGAGACCAGACAGATTCACAGCTGAGTTCTACAAGACCTACAAAGAAGAATTAATATGAATACTCCTCAAATTATTCCATGAAATAGAAAAAGTAGGAGCCCTTCTAAACTTATTCTATGAAGCTAGTATCATCCTGATACCAGAATCAGGAAGAGACACATCAAGGAAAGAAAATTTCAGACCAATATCCCTGATGAACATAAATGCAAAAATTCTCAATAAAATTTTGGCAAATACCACACAAAAATATATTTTAAAAATAGTGCACCATGATCAAGTGGGATTCATTCCAGGGATGTAATGTTGGTGCAACATATAAAAATCAATAAATATAATCACATCAATAGACTCAAAGATAAGAATCATATGATTATAAAAATTGATTCAGAGAAAGCATTTGACAAAATATAACACCCTTTCATATTCACAATAGTAGAAAAACTGGGGTTATTAGGAACATATCTCAACATTGTAAAAGTTATTTATGCTAAACCCAAGGTCAATATCACTCTAAATGGAGAAAAAAATGGAAGCATTCCCTCTAAAAACTGGAACAAATCAGGGATGCCCTCCTTCACCACTTCTATTCAACATAGTCCTTGAAACTCTAGCCAGAGCAATTAGACAGATGAAAGAAATTAAAGGGCTATGCACAGGAAAAGAAGAATTCTAAACTATCATCTTTTGTTGATGACATGATTCTATCATTAAAGGATTCATGAAACTCCATCAGAAAACTTATAGAATTAATAAATGAATTCAGCAAAGTAGCAGGATATAAAATCAATACCCATAAATCAAATGCATATTTATACATCAGGATAAAGCTTCTGAAAGAGAAATTAGGAAAACTACCCCATTCATAGTAGTCTCAAAAGAATAAATAAATAAATAACTTGGGAGTCAATTTAACAAAAGAGATGAAAGACCTCTACAATGAAAACTACAGAACACTAAAGAAAGAAATTGAAGAAGATCTTAGAAGATGAAAAGATCTCCCATGATCTTGGATAGGCAAAATTAATATTGGCAAAATGGCCATACTACCTAAAGTGCTATACAGATTCAATACAATTCCAATTAAAATTCCAACATCATTCCTTATATAAATATAAAAATAATCATAAAATTCATTTGGAAAAATAAGAGACCCAGAATAGACAAAACAATCCTTAGCAAGAAGAGTGTATCATGCAGCATCACAATACCAGACATCAAACTATACTACAAAGCCACAGTAAAAAAAAAAAAAAGAGAGAGAGAGAGAGACATGTAGAACACTGGTATATAATAGAAGACACAGAGACAAATCCACATAAATACAGTTATCTTACACTAGACAAAGGTGTCAAAAAACACACCTTAGAGAAAAGATATCCTCTTCAACAAATTTTGCTGGGAGAACTGGAAATCTCTATATAGCAAAATAAAAATAAACACCTATCTTTTTCCATGCACAAAACTCAACAAAAAGTGGATCAAGGACCTAGGAAATAGACTAGAGACACTACACCTAATAGAGGAAAAAGTAGTCCCAAATCTTCATCACATCAGATGAGGCCCCAACTTCCTTAACAAGACTCCTAAAGCACAAGAAATAAAATCAACAATCAATAAATGGGATAGATTCAAAATAAAAAGTTTCTTCTCAGCCAAAGAAACAATCAATGAGGTGAAGAAAAAGCCTATATTCTGGGAGAAAATTTTGCCACACGCACGTCAGATAGAGCACTAATCTCCAGGATATAGACAGGGTCTACCTAAGTTGCTTAAGGCCTCATTAAGATACTGAGGATGGCTTTGAACTTGCAATCCTCCTGCCTCAGCCCCCCAGGCCACTGGGATTACAAGTGTGTACCACCAGACCTGGAAAGGAATCAACTCTTAATCAAAGCAGATATACATCTGCCTGATGGTCCTCCAACTACATCTACTCAAATATTCCCATTCCAACCCACTCAATTTTCAGACTCCTGCTAATTTTCTGTTTTCAGAGTCTTTACTCACCCATTCTCCTACCAGTAGTGCTCTCTGCTTCTCAGGCATTCTTTAGAAACTTCACATTACTTTGTGATATTGAAAAGAAGATTAATATTACTAAACTGATCCACACCACCTTTGCCTGTTTTCTTTTCCTTCAACCATGAAAACTGTAATGAAATTTCATTTAAAGAAGAGGGAACATTTATGTTAATTCAAAGTGAATTGGAAAGAATTTGAGGTCATGATTTGATTTGGAGGGAGAGGCCAATAAGGGTTCCCTAGCAGAAAAAAAACCTTGGCTGCTTTTATTTCTTAAACTATTTGTATTTATGGTTCTCCAAAGAAATTTAGAGATACTTTGACTACATAACTGCATTTTTAAAAATCTGCTAATATTTCCATGTGGGCAGTCGATACAAGATTCTTGCCTGCATAGTAGGTTTCTTTTGCTCAAAAGTGTTCTCATACAGCTCGCTCGATATCTGTTCTCTGGCTTCTGGCCTAAGTCAGCTCTTTCTTTTGGTGAAGGAGAAGGCCTAAACTGAGATCTAACCAGAGATCTGGTCTCTTGAGTTCAGGGTTGAAGTTTCTCTAAGGTCAATGGTAAAATATTATTCATATAAAATTGGTTTTCAAGGAAATGTACTCAGATATTACGGTTGCTATCTCTAACCTTCAAAAAATGGGCTTATGTTCACAAAATGTATAACATTGTATATGGCCCTTGAGTGCCATCACTTGATTTTAAGGGAAACATTCATTTTTTTTTATCAAAAAGTATTGCTATCAGGTTAATTTTTCAATAATAAATGCAGCAGTGAATATATATTTATAAACCAAACAAGAGATGTAACATGAGTTTCTGATGAAAATATTCTCATTTTTCTCATTTTCAGTTAAGAATATAGAATATGTTTTAGACTTTTTCCTGGGGTCAGAGTTTTGATAATATTTGGAGGAAAATGCTAAGAAAAAAAATTTCGATTTATAGTGAAATAAATGGAGTTATAAAATATTTTTGGGCTTAGAAATTCTGTATAAAACATCATGACTCCATGAAGACAGAGTCTCATAAATTATTGGGATAATTTCATTCAGAGTTCAGGTTTATTGTACTGAGGCCAACATACTGGATATAATCCTTAGGAAAACAATAGCAATCTGGCCTGTCTTATGAATAGATGGGAAAGTGGGTCAGGAGCAATTTACTAATTCACTCGGCAGTAAAGATAATTACTGTTTTTAATGATAATGTACTACAGTCCAATCTAATTGGTTCATGCCTCATGTTTAAACTGTTCTAGCTTAATAAGTGCAAGAACATTATATTTATTTTGCTGGGTCTAATAGCACATGATACTGAAAATTGACCTTTAAATGATCCCTTGTGCAAGGCTGTACTATTTGTTTTGGATTATTGGAAGTCTTGAATATTTTTAGCTAAAATGTGTGCTTTTATATTTTCCTAGGATACACAGGATACATTAAAAGGAAACCTTAAAAAAACACATGCTAGAAAATTAAAAATAGAGGATGGTTTAAAGGATGTAAATCAGAGAAACAGGGTTAGAAATAGCTTTATGTTTCTTTAGTTACATCTCTTTCTGCAGAATGAATGAATTCCATTTATTTTTCTCTCTTTTTCAAATGAATGCTAAGTAGCATAAAACATATTTATGGCATCAAAGATGTTATGCTTGTGAAATGATTATTCATATTAAAAACAGCTAATCTCTTGAGCTTCTTCATTGTCCCTGTGATACAAGCCATTTATCCTTTACAGCAATAACTGTGCACTTCTATATCATTAATGCTAGAGTGTTAGAGGTTTCAGAGAGCAACTCTATGGCCCTATGGTCATGATTTCTACCACTAACCTCACTGTCACATTGAAACACTTAATCCTAGCTGCTAAGTACATTAACAGATAATACTCCATCTCAGCAACCCTCATGAAGAGTCATCCTCAACTGTAGAAAGTCAAACGATTCAAGGTCTTAGCACCCTCCTGAAGCAGCACACATCCTGTGGTTGATCCTTACGCATGATGCTGAATGTGCACGCTATTTCCCCCAATTCAGGCCCTATTCAGGCCCAATTCAGGCCTTCTTAACTCCAGGGTACCTTGCATGATACTCAAGATCTGGTCTGTTTTTTTTTTTTTTTTTTGGTTTGTTTGGTTTTTGGGTTTCTTTCCCCAAGTGACATCAGAGTGACCCACATTGTCTGTTTTCCCACCCCTACTTCTTTTATTTCCAGAAATGGGTTGACAAAGAGAAAACTCCCAACTTAGCTGACAGCATGCACACTTTCCCCACATCAACATCTGAAGCTGCTGCTTCCAACAACCTAACCCTGATGCTTCCCTCCATTTAATCTATCTCAGTTCTCCAGATGAGCATTTCAGTTGTTTCTTTATTTTTTTAATCTTTATTTGGTTGTTTGATAGTTCCCAATGAAACTATTGTCTTTGATACTTATTTCATAGTCAACATTTAAAGTTGTGATTAGCAAAGACTGTGAACCAATTGTCTAGTAAACCATGAAACATATTTAATTTGATTTTAAAAGATTTTCATCTGTATTCATCTTGTCTTTCATTTACCTCAGTCATATAATCTAAAGATATCTTGGACAATATTAATTATATTTTCAAAGAGGTAGGATCCAGAATTCATTTGTGTCCAGAACATTAATTTAGATATTTTTCCTAAAAAGCTTATAAACCATAAAGGTTAAGTTGAACTGCTCACATGTAAATTTATATAAAATAAAGACACATACTTTTTTGATTTTAGGGCTTAGGGAGTGTCATTTTTAAGTCTTACTTTTATTGAAACACGTATTATCCAATAAATTTCCAATGATCTGTGAAATCCAATGTAGTATTATTTGCAGCTTATATAGATTTTACTAAAGAGTAAGTGTGCTGGGAAATAAAGAATAGCTTTGTATGGAAAGCCAGATTGGGTCTGAGAAATGAGATGATAAGAGCTAAATGTAAAAGTTCTAAGTTTACATATATTTTAGGGGAATTTAGAAGTATATAATTTCTGAAAGGATTTCTGTTATTTTAGCATCATTCTTCAAAAAATAGTAAACAAAGAATTTGGTGAAATTTTAACACTCCTCTCTAAGTTTGTTTACCTGGGGTCAATAATTAAAGTTAATTTATAAACCAAAATGTGACTAGAAGATTTCTAAAATCAGCCTTACTCTATATTTACATAATTCTAAATGTGACCAGACTGAATAGGGAAAATAGAGACATAATGTCCATTTTTGAAATAAACTGATATAAACAGAGAGTTATTGCAGAGTTTATAAGTCAATGAAGGGTTCAGTTTCATTTTGAGACATTTTATTAATTCAATAAATATTTTTATTATCATGTACTGGTTTGTGAAAATTCAAATGGATGAATTACTCAGTTTGGGCAGAGTTTACACTTAGGCTCAAAGTGAATAAATATAAAGAATAACAGGATAAATCTCCTACTAAAATTCTGAGCTTTGGATATATAGTCCTGATGATTTTTTTTGATTATAATAAATTTTATTATCACATTATACTTGTGCAAATTTCCAAATGGAAACCATGTTAGTTTTCCTAAATATAATTAAAAGCCTCACTATAATTGCTTCCCAAAGGATTTTAATTCTCTGGATTCACTGTCTAAATTTTAACTTGATGAGAAACATCCCCACCTATTCAGTTGAGGTAATTCAGGTAAGATTGTCTCTCCTGTTCCACAGGTGAACCCAATGGCTGCAGTCTACTTCGGGCTCACTAGATCTCTCCCTTCTTTTATCTCTGTGGACCTGTGCAGATGGACATCTGATTCAAGCCAAAAATAACCAATCTGAATATTGCTTCAGTGACTAGGAAGAGCTTCCTCTGTCTTTCCTATTTAACCTCAGGGAACTCAAGCCTGATTGGCTTCAAGCCACACTGTCACCATAAATTAGAAGTATTCTAAAAACAGAGCCAAATCACAGCACAGAAAGGGTAGAGCTGAGCCAGACCTGGAGAAAAGAGTTCTAATCTCACTATCAGAATCCCCATGTCCACACAAGGCTGAAACTAGAGTAACTCCTGGACTCTTCTGCTATGTTTTTATCTTTACTGGAATACTATACATTAGGTTTCTTCTTTTATCTTATGAAAATGATAATATCACATCATAGAGATTTCCTGGGTTTTATATGAAATAATGAATGCAATTATATGAAATAATAAATGCAAACTGTTATCGAACAGTTGTTTTCTCGTGTGTACAATACATAAGTATAGATTTTTCATTTGGTATTTGAAATACACGGCATATGGTAGACACTAAAGGAATAGTAGGTATTATTTAAATCTACCTCTCCTGCATACAAATTAGTGATCTAAAAGAGTCTTTGTTTCTGTTTCTATTTGTGTTTGGAATATAGAACAGGTGAACAGGGTTGAGGTGTTGGGAATGGAACAGCTCTTGACATAGTGAGCACAATGAAGCTTTAGAAAGAGAGGAAACTCAAAATATTAATTTTATCTTAGATTCTTTTTTTATCTTCCAAATCAAGGAGAAAGATGGCATATACATCAAGGCCATCTGAAATGTTTTAAATTATTTCTATTTCCCAGTTGTTTCACATCAAATCTTATTTTAAAAAATCAGCAAGTATTTTTTTTTTCTTGCATAACCCATAAACAACTAAAAAGAGTTTCCCAATGTGTCACTGTTTTTTTTTGTTGTTGTTGTTGTTGTTTTGGGTCTATTTGTCCAAAAACATGAAAATAAACTTCTTTCTCCCCCAAGGAAATGGTGAAAGCAGTTCTAAAGGTTTTGACAAGCTTTACTGCAGACCTGATTGCTATGGTTTGTAAATGAGGTATCCCCCAAAAGCTCCTGTGTTAGTGTAGGAGGTAAAATGATCAGATCATTTGAGCTCTAACGTAGTCAATGGATTAATCCACTTGATAGACTACTAATCTGAGTGGAATGCTGAATAGTAAGTACAGGCATGTGGGGCCTGCCTGTAGGAGCTAGGTCACTGGGAGTCTGCCTTTGGGGATTATATTTTGGTCCCTGGCTCCTTCCTTACTCTTTCTGCCTCGTGGCTGCCATGCCCTGACCTGTTTTTCTCTGTCACATTCTTCCAGTGTGGCATTCTGCTTCACCTGGGCCCAGGGTAATGTTGCTGACCAAGCATGGACTGAACCTCTGAAACCAACCATGAGCCAGAATAAACTTCTCCTTCTTCTGTTGTTTCGGTCAGATATTTTGTTCCCAGTGATGAAAAGCTAACACCCTGAAAGATATTTCTAGCCTACAAACTGATAAGATTACATGTAAAAAAAAAAGAAAGAAAAAAGAAAATGACAACATCGGCTATGAAATATCACTGCAGTAGCCGCAAAAGTGGCACAGAAGAGATACATAAGAGTTATTTAGCAAATTGAAGATCAAGTCCAAAGTCTATGTATCGGTCACTGTGATATCTCTGGATTTATTGATCTATACATAGTAGGCATATGTAGCTAATGAACAAATAAATACCATTGTTCTTAAGTTCTATAAATTATGTCCTTTCATGTAAAATTACTCTCAGTCATCTTCTACCTTGATACTTGTGTCTTTTCAAATTCAAATCTCCTGTTCTCCCTCTTTCTGTGAGTACTCAGGCCCAAGCCATAATTTATTAATTCTTCATTACTTCTACATATCCATGTTTCTGTTATATCATTTTCCTTCTGGCTGAAGAACTCATTTATATTTATTTGAGTGACTGTCATCCAGAGATGAATTCTGTTGCATTTATTATTGTAAAATGTATTAATTTTTCTCATGCTTATCAAATATTTTTTTTTTACGGAGTAGAGAATTCTAGGCCAGCGGCTATTATTCTGTGGCAGTATAAAGACACAATTCCACCATTGTTTTCCATGTTTCTTGTTGAAAAGTTAGCTGCCAGTTGAAAACTAAGTTGATAATGGTGGTAGTGGTGATGTATTCATATATATTTTATGAGCATTTATAATTCTAGAAACTTATCAGAACTCTTTTAAATTTTAAAATGATGATTGAATTATATTTCAGCAATATGAGTATAGGTCTATACTGTGCTATTTCTGTTGTCACTGTCATGTCTCAACATAGCTGCAAGTTGTTGGTCACCAATCTGGATGTTTCTAGGTCTGTCTCTGCCCTCTAATGCTATAGTTACTGAGCTCTGTGGTAGTCCATTTTCTGTTATAATTAAATATCGGAGGCTAGATTCTTTAAAAAGAAAAGAGGTTTATTTAGCTTGCAATTCTGGAGGTTCAAGGGCATTGTGTCAGCATTGATATGGCTCTGGTGAGGACCTCATGGCAAATGGCACCACAATGAAGAAGCAGATATATGAGAGGAAGAGACCAGGTCACAGAGTTAGAAGCCACAGTGAAGGGAGAAGTCAGGGAACTCTCAGGGTATAACTGTAACTCTATCTAGGCTACAGCAGATTCTTTCTTTGCCTTTGACCCTGGTTTACATGTTGGTCATTGCTTCCTACTGCTCTGAGGCTCCCTAACCTTTGCTTCAAGCCCTTTAATCTATTTCTCTTGCATTTTCCTGCCACTTCATTTTGTCCCCCTCATTCACTGCAAGTTCACATATATAAATCAGAGAAGTTTTTCTGAAACTTCTGCACAAAGGTGACTAGGTTCATAAAACAAAGTTCACACTCAGTGGGCAAAGCTGGCTTTCCTACTATTTAAGACAAAATCTATGATTTCTTATCTATAATCCATTTCAGACTGATTCATAAAGAATATCTTCTTTTTCTTCCATGAACTCTAGTAATGGATTCAGCATAACTCTACATATAGAACTGTTCATTAATTAAAACATCTTATTCTCCAACAGTTAGTTGGAGAAAACAAGTTTTCTTCTCTGAGGAATTTTTTAGTAATCATTAGAGTGATATTTATATATGCAAGCTATACTATATGCCACACCCTGACACATTTGCTAAAAACAATGAACCAATATTGATACATGCTTTTTCACTAACTCCTATGTTTTTTGAAATTTTCTTAATTTTTACCAAACGTATTTTTTACTGTACCAATATCCCATCCATAATGCCACAATATATTTGGTCACTGTGTCTGTCTCCTTAGGCCACTCCCAATTCTGGTAGGTGCTCAGGATGTTGTTTTGATGACCTTGACATAGTTGAGTAGTCCTGGTCAGATATTTGTGTTATATCTTTCAGTTGAGATTTACTTGTTATTTTTCTTATGATGACACTTTTGAAGAGTTATTGCGTGTTTCATTTCTAAACTTTCTTTCATTTTATTTAACAGATTCCAATTCTCTGGTGCAATTCATCTCATAGCTTACATTCTAGATCATATTAATAAAATCTACTTTAAAGTCTATGGATGGTATTATTGCCATCTGGGGAGAGTCTACCCTCTGTTCTGAAAGACACATAAGAGGTAGATCACCTTAATCCCATCAGGCACTGGGCTCCTCACCTGATTCAGGATTTCTGCCTTTATCTGAGGCCCTGGCTACCTCTTATGCACTCTGCCCTTAGCTGTATTCCAGAATGAAATCCAGATGTGTTATAAAAGCTCACTTCCTTGTCAAGTCCTATACACCAAGTATTTCTTTTTTTTTGTGCTATGAGGACTGGGAAACTTTGCTCTGTCCTTCAGTGGCTTTCTGTTCTTCATCCCTCTGCAATTCAATTATTCAGTCCTTCTTATTGTTCTCCCTACTACAATTCAAATATCCAGCGTCCATCTTAAGGGGAAATTGGAAGATTCTGGGTGGATTTCCTGCATTTCCGTTCTAACCCAGATATTGGCTCCCTCTGGTTCCTGGCTGCTTTGCCATCTATAAATTGCAGTTTTGTTTCTCCAACCTTGTGATATTGCCAAAACCCGGGCTGGCTTCTGTCCTGCTAACAGAGACTATAGGCCTTGGCCCTTGGCTAGAATTTGTGCCAAAAAAATGGCAAAGGGCCTTTGGAAAGAACCAGCTGCAGTTTTCTCTCTTTTCGGGATCACAACCCCTACAGGCTTGCTTAATTCAGCAATTTCCTAGTATTTCAGAAAAGTGTTTTTACAATTAATCTCCTTTTCTGATTATTATAAAAAATATTGATCTGGGGCTGGGGTTGGGGCTCAGTAGCGCACTTGCCTGCACGTTTGAAGCACTGAGTTTGATTCTCAGCATATAAATAAATAAAGGTCTATCAACAACTAAAAAGATATTTTAAAAAGAGAATATTGATCTATTATAAGATATATCAGAAGTTCAGGACTCCAGTCTTAACTGTATTTAACTTCAATTAAAAAAAACACATTTTTAAACTTTTCATTTTTATAATAGATGTGAAATTGGTGAGACAACAACAGAAACAGAGACTTTTAAGTTTGAGTTTAAAACAAGAAGAAAAAACCTATAGAACCTCAAACTCTTTATTCCTGAAATATATCATAAAAATACCAGCTCAAATAATTTGAAAGAATAAGAATGAAAAAAGGCACATAAGAAAATTATTATTAAGAAATGTTTTGCACTACTGGGGATTGAACCTAGGGCCTCACATATGCTAAACAAGTCCTCTGTTACTGAGCTACATCCCCAGCCCTGGGGGAATTATTTTCTGAAGAAATGAAATTCAAAGTAAGATTTCATTTGGAAAAAAGAAAGGATATTCTAAGTGACTAAATTTATTCTTCAACACTGATCTGGAGGTCCTAGATAATTAGATAAGAAAATTAAAGCATAAAATTTAAAAGTTAAGTAGAAAGTTTACACTGCTAATATTGCATTGTATAACTCTATGCTAAAAGTAGAATCAAGACATTTTCTTCAGGCATTATTTGAATTAATGAGCTAATAGAGGAAGGGAGACCCATTAATGATCCACACACAAAATTAACTAAATTCCCAAAATAAAAGCAATAAGAATTAGATTGTAAAAGGAAAAGAGGAACAATACCCCAAACAAATAAAATCAAAAGTATATACAATTAAGAGGAAACTTTAATAAATGTAATAAAATCACTGTTTCTCAGTGGGAAACATTGTTATGAAATGCCAATTTTCAACAATTTGAACTATCAATTCAAAGTAATTCCTTAGAAAATCTATCACCCCCACACAAACGTTTTACGTGGGATAGAAATAAGGAAAAAGAATGATCACAATATGAGAGTGCCTTAAAAAGATGAGCAGATTAAATGTGTACTTGTTGGTGACAATATTATGACAAAATAATTAAAAGTCATAGGATACTGTATAGACACAGAAAAAAATAAACATTGAAAAGAAATAACATTCCATGATTTTAAATTGTCAACCACATTGCAAGGACAAAGTGGAAATTATTTCATAAACATTACTGAAAAAGTGGACCATAACATTTGGTTATAATGATTCATCATCCATTTGGTAAAAAGTATTAAGTTCCTAAAAGTAAAATCAAAACAATGAGATACTAAAGGATAACATAGAGCCTAGTTTTTTTAAAATATTGGTTTGAGGAAGTCTTTAAAAGAAAAGAGATCCAATTATAAAGGAAAAAAATCGGATATGCATTAAGTCTGTGGTTAAACAAAAAGCAAATGTTATTAAAATTGGGGGGAAATTACATGTATTTAAAATAAAAGTCATTAAAGAAAAGAATTGTCCATTTAATGGCAGCATGAATGATATGGTTTGGATGTGGGGTGTCCCCCCTCACATTGTTTGAGTCAATGTGGAATTTAGAGGTGAAATGATTGAGTTATGATAGCCCAATCAGTGAATGAATTACCCATGGGATTTACTAAGTGGTAATTCAAGATAGGTAGGGTAGGGTGTGGAGGAGGTAGATCCCAGAAAGAGTCTTTTGGGTATATATTTGGTATCTGGCAAGTGGAGTCTCCTCTCTGCTGCCTAATAATCATGGGAGCTGCTTCCCTCTACCACATTCTTCCACCATGACATTCTGCCTTACCTGGATCCCTAAGAAATGGAGCCAGTCTTGTATGGACTGAGACCTCTGAAACCGTGAGCCCCTAAATAAACTTTTCCTCATCTACAATTGTTTTGATCAGGTCTTTTAGTCACAGAAGTGAAAAAGCTGACTAAAACAATGTATGAACAGATGATTCATGGTAAATTATTATAATATTATCATTAAAAATGTGTCTGGTTCACATTTTGCTGACATATGTTTTGACTGTTTCCCCTCATTTAAATGGAAATTTCCAACTGGGACCAGGATTTGGCTGAAATTGCTTACTGCTATGTTCCTCAGTCTTAGAAAGATGTTAGTTTAAATAAAGTAGATTTTCAATTAAAAATATGTTTAATACATATATGGATGATGGAGAAAATACAAATAAAATAATGACAAAATATCTTAATTATAAAAAGATAATTATAGTTCTTGTTCTAAAAAAGGTGGGAACTAATGAACACTTGTACAGATTTGGTTGCTATAAATTGGTGATATCTTCCAAAGGGCAATTTGGCAATGTCAATCACATTCAAACTTTCCTTTCCATTACACCTAGAAAATAGTTCCATCACCCAGAATATCAATTCCATGGCATTCTCTTTTTTGCAAGCAAAGAAACAGGTCTATTTTTAATAATGACACAATGAGAACATGATCAATACTAAAGAAATATTTTCATAAATTATGGTCCATCTGAGTCATGACATTCTGTGTGACTGTTAAAAAGAATATGATAAATATAAAGACATGAAAAGACCACTGAAATTTGTTGAGATGAAAAACCAATAGCATAAAAAATACTATATAGCATAACCCTGAACATGTAAACACAAAGCCCTTTATTGGATATTTTTGCATAACTCAACATCATTTCCTCTGTTACTCCTATTTATTTATTTATGTATTTATGAATATAAGCATATAAGTGCCTCTATATTTGTCTAATAAAACACTTTAATACATGGGAGAAATTTTGGAATTATAAGCATTGATTATGTACGTTTAAGGGGGAAGAAACAAATAGGGTAGATAAGAAGGCAGTTTTTGCTTTTTATTCCATATACATAGTATTTTTTAATGACATGTTTATGAAACAGTTCTTATTTAAAAAGTCAGTTTTATTTCCTTTTTAATTCTTTGATTATCAACCATGTAGACCATTTTTTATGCCTATTAGCAAATGATATTTTTTCACTTCTCAAGATTTTTTTCTAGTTTTTCTCTTAAAGTACTTCTAATAATATTTTTAGTTAATTATTTATTCTCATGAATTGTTTCTTTAGTGCAAGAACAAATATTATGTAAACATGCTTGCTAAGCAAAGCTGTACTTGTTCTTTTTTTAAATAATGTGATTTTTTTTGGGGGGGAGGGTGCTGGGATCAAACCCAGGGTCCCACATATACTAGGCAAGTGCTCTGCCACAGAGCTGTAACCTCAAAATCTGTTTCTTAAAAAAAATAATAATAATTAACATGTTTTCCTTTTTAATTAACACATAATAATGTTGCATATTTATGGGATACATTGTGATATTTCAATACATATATGCAATGAGTATAGTCAATAAAGGGTAATGAGGATTTCTATCTCCTTTACCATTTCTTTGTATTTGGGAATTTAGTTCTACATTCCAGTAGCTTATTCTGTTGTTAAATAATTAGGAGCATAAAACAATGTTACTTTTTTACCATTTCAATTTCCTGATAGTAACAGTTATATTGCTATTAGCTAAAATGACATATGGAGAGTGGCCAGGCTGGTTTTGGTACATAAAATTACAATTAGTAATCATACTACTGAAAATTAATTTTCACATTTAATTCTCCTTGACAATTCGTATCCAAAATTAGTTGTCATACTCAATTTTTCTTCATGTTTTTAGATTTCTTAGCATATTTCATTGTATAAAGTTATTTCATATATAAATCTGAGACTGATAAGATGATAAATATCTTGAGACAAGATATTTTTATTTACTCATTATTTTATCCCCTGAAGCAGTTAACACAGACTCTTCCATGAAGTATGAATTTAATATATATTTGCTGGATTTAATTAAAGCCTAAATCAGTTTAAAAGCATAGATCAGCACTATTATAAAAAAACAAGTTCTGCCAATAAACTGATTTATTTTGTCATTCACTTAGTTGAGTTAAAATTGTAATTTCTACCAATTTTTAGAGTCGTCCATAAAATAATGCTCCTTTTAAATGTTGTGTTTACTCTTAAATTACAAATATCACTGGTGTGGCTTACAAAAGGAAAATTTTCAAATTTTAAGAATAGCAGGATGTTTTAATCGGGTTTTTAACTACTGTGACCAAAAATTCCTGAAAAGAACAGCATAGAGGAGGAAAAGTTTATTTTGGAGGTCAAAGTTTCAGAGGTGTCAATCACTCCATAGATGCCCAACTCTGGGCCTGAGGGGAGGTAGAACACCATGTCAGAAGTACAGTAAAGTCCCGTCCCTCAGGACAGGCACATTCAGCAAGTAGAGAAAGATCCCCACTCAACAAGGACAAAATTTATACCCTAAAGGCACAACCCAAGGGCCCCTCCAGCCACACCCTACCTGCCTACAGTTAAACACTCCTTATCAGAGAGAATCAACACACTAATTAGGTGAAGGCTCTCATAATCCAGTCATTTTACCTTTAAACATGTTTGCATTGTTTTTCAAATGAGTTTTGGGGTGACACCTGGCATCTAAACCATAATACAGGATCTACTAATGAACAAACCAAAAAAGCAAATAAATGTAAGTCAACTGGATTCTACTTGATAATCTTTTCTGAGAAGTTCCTTTTTAGTGTGAGTCACGTAATAAGATTTCTTAGAAAATTATTTTTCCTTCTTAAAAAATAATTCTATAATTTCTCTAAAATCAAAATACTTGTTCACAGAGTACAGCTGTTTGTCTTTAGCTTTGATCAAGATAATTCTTTTTGTTTTGGTAATTTTCATTATTTGGATAGACAGTGCTAAATATGTGCATGCAGGTTAATGTCCTTGAATGAAGGTTAAAAAAAAATTAAAAGACAGTGATCCTAGATACAATAAAATAACACACTGGATTATCAAGATTTTTAAAAAGTTGCCATATAAAATATATACTTTATTAAACATTATGAGATATTATATTTTTCTCTTAATTCAACTTGAAACCACTTTCTGTTTTACATGTGTAAGAAAAATAAAGATCATATATTGATATCCTTGTACTGGGAAAACTGTGAATTCCCTCTATTCATGAAAATCGGAAGATAAACCAATTGCTAAAAATTCTACACATAGAAGAAGTTACTGAAAATAGATTAAGGTCTCAAAAGTGATATACAGAAACTCCTAAGGAAACATCAGGTTCTCATTAATCATCAAGAAGTATTGAACTATTTGAATTAAACACTAGATAGAGGATAGTAATAAAGGCAAGACAGATTTGATAGATGGACAGATAGACAGATGGATGGTAAGTCAACTTCACTTTGCTGTGACCAAATTACCTGGTATAACTACTTCAAGGAGGAAAGGTTTCTTTTGGCTCACAGTTTTAGGGGTTAAAGACCATGGTCAGCTGGCTCCATTACTTTCACCCTGAGGTGAGGCAGAACATCATGGTGGAAGAATACATAAGAGGAAAGCTGTTCAGCTCAGGGCAACAGGAAGCAGAGAAAGAGAGAGTGAGCCCTAGAGAAAGGGACTTCAGAGAAAAAAAACAAAAAAACAAAAAACAAAACTTCCAGGGAATACCACCAGGGCCCTTCTTTCTCCAACTAGCTCCCCCCTCCCAGTAGTCTATTTGTCTATGAATTAATCCAGTGAGAAGGCAGACCCTTTCTAATCCAATCACAATTGTCTGAACACAGAGATAAACCATAACAACTAGATGGATGGATGTGTAGCTAGATAAAGAAACATATAGGTTGACAGACATATAAAATATGTACATCCATGTACATGCAAAGATATTTCAATGGGAACATTTTTCTTTTCCCTAAGCCATTGATAAATTTTAAGTCTTCAAAAGAGCCTGAATGCTTGGAAATATCTGTGCTTCCACAGCACTTTATTATTCTTCATAATAATAAAAAAAAACTGATACGCTATCATTTATCTAATTGATGGTTAACTTTCTGGCAGGAAAGCAAATTGATAGAAATATGAGTCTAATTAGTTGTTTTAAAACCTAATTTTCCCTCCTAAAGTGAGGGAAAATGTAACTGAACAGAAGATCTAATCTCTTCTGTTTCTCAATTTGTATATACAGCTTTGGCTGATAGTTGTAACCATTTGATATTCTCCCAACTTTATTTGATTCTGTTTGTAGTTCTGTTTGCATTGTTGGAACACAGTGTTTTCTCTTCTTCCATATGATCTCTTCTTCCATATGATTGTACTGTCAATTTTCCACCTATTCTTCATAAAATGTACCCTATAGTTAGTTATCTCTGATGAGTGAACCTAATTCTATTCTGCCAGTATTGTCAGTTATAAATGATGAGCTAATGTGGATGTCCTCTCAAGAGGAGAAAAATAAAACAAAACAAAAAGAAAGAAAAAAAAATTGCCCAACGAGTTTTGAATTGATTCCATTAACAATGTTCATGATTGCTTATATAAGGGGAAAAAAGATTGTTATAAAAAAGCCTATTAAAATGCCAGGAAATTTCTCAGTAGTTTAAATACTCTTAAATTTTTAAATGCTATACTAGCTAGCAGAGCTGTAGTAGATTGAATTAAGCTTCATTATTGATTCCCCCAGACTTTGTTGGTGTGTTTCCCATTTAAACACATTATCAGATACTTAAAAAGTAATTTATTATGCTTTGAAGAACATTTACTTCATTTAAAACAGCTAATAACATCATTCAAATGAGAGAAGGTGTCAGGACTCAATAAATGAAAATTCTGGATGCAGACATAATGTCCATTAGAACAGAAGCCAAACAGATTTTTATAACATTCTGAATAAAATATTTCAAATATAAAAGTCTTTAAATAATTGAACTGCAATATAAACTATAATTATGAAGAGTCAATTAAATAATTATGGCTAAGAACATCCATGACATTATGGAGATATACTGGGAAATAAACTTGGAACTGGAAGGTTTTTGACTCATTTGTAACTCAAAAATGGCTTTCTATTTGAATGGACATTTTATTTATTATAATTTTCATACTTGAATAGTAATATTGCATACAACTTTCCAGCTTCCTCTAAGAATGTATCGCTGGCAATCTTTTCTCTTCAATCATTTACAGAATGCAATGTCTGAACAGAATTTCAATGTAGGTTTTTAAAGAGAGGAAATATTTATTTAAGATAATATGAATCATAATGCATTACTTATTGTAATATGAGTACTATTATGAGGTTTTCATCAAAACTTCCTCCTTTCTACTCCTGTTCCTAATAGTTTAAATTTTTATCATGCAAAAATAAGGGCTGGAAAAAAATTTAGAAAGCCTCATTGTATACTTATATCTTGGGCCAAGTATTCTGAGTTCATCATTAACATGTCTGACTCACTCAATCAAACTTGTTACCTTCTAGTTTTGTCAAAAAATTGATATTTAATGAGAAGAGTTCATTCTAATTATTAAACATTACATTAATATTCTGCCACTTATTTCTTGATCCAGGTGCTTTAAAACTATAAGCCAACCATAACTCAGTCATGATAAATATTTTGCCTGGGACCAAAGCCAACTACTTCAAATTTCATTTCTCTATATTATCAGTAGAGCATAACACAGAAATACAAACTTATTTATGTTAATATTCAAAAATACAAAAATAATTTTTTAAAGTTTCTTTGGTAGACTAAAGAAACTTTCCTATTTGTGTTCAAATGGCATGTAAAGTAATTTTCCAATTAGTTTAACATTTTATTTTTAAGGTTATTGGAATAAAAATAGGTATAATGGCCTTCTATGGTAATTAATTTACCCTATTCTCATTTAAATTGTATAAATATTTTAAATATCATTAATATGTCACATAAAACTTGGCATAGTTATTTGTACAAATATTTATTAAGAGACAAAATTTCTTCTTCTGAAATTGTAACAATGAGAATATTATAAGCACATCTCTGTACTTCACAAATATATGATATATACTATTAAATATTTTTTCTTTGGGTCTATTTTGTCTGATATTTCTATTTACGTTCTTATTCTTTTTTTTTTTTTTTTTTGGTGGGGGGCAGTCCTGGGGATTGAACTCATCCCCAGTCCTTTTTTGTATTTTATTTAGAGACAGGGCCTCACTGAGTTGCTTGGTGCCTTGCTGTTGCTGAGGCTGGCTTTGAACTAGAGATCCTCCTGCCTCAACCTCTAGAGATACTGAAATTACAGGTATGCACCACCATTCCCAGCTACTTTGTTATTCTTTATAGACTTTTGTTGTTGTCGTTGTTGTTTTGGAATAGTTTTATATTTGCAGAAGAATTGCAAAGACTATAGAGAAGTTTTTTTTTTTGTTTGTTTGTTTGTTTGTTTTTATCCCTTTCAGTTAACATCTTTCACCAACCATGGCATATGTCAAACCAGGAACCAACATTGGTACATTATTCTGAATTAAATTTCTTGTTCTGTACCAGAAACCAGTTCAGAAAAATCATAATATATATATAGCCATCATGTGTCCTTAGCCTTGCCTATTCTGTGTTTCAAAGGCTTTTCTTGTTTATACCTTTCTTTTAATTCACCTTTGATTGGTGAATTATAATTACACATAAAAGTGAGATTTTCCATATTCATATATGCACACAACATTATTCGTAAGATATTTCCACTGGATATAAAACTATATGGTAACATTATTTTTTTCCTTTTTCTTCCTGTACTTTTAAGATATCAGTCTGCTAATCTTCTGGCTTGCATAGTATTTGATGAGAAATCAGCTAGCTATTCGACCTTTTTCCTGTCCTTTTGTCCCTTTTTGGTTAAAGCACTGTATGACATGCCCAGATCTGATTTTATTGTATACGTCCTTTTTAGTGTACTCTGAATTTCTTGAATTTGTGGCTTGTCGTTTTTCATTAATGTTGAAAAATTATTTCTCTAAATATTTTTCTCCCCTCTTTTTTTTTCTACTTCTGGGATTTAAATTATACATACATCAGACGAATTGGATATTATTTAGTAGTTATCACTGTTCTGTTACTTGATATTTCTATTGTTAGTAATTATTTTTCTTTTTTTGCATTTCCGTTGGAACATTTCAATTTCCTATTCACAATAATTCTTTTCTCTGCCTTATCAAATTTCCTAACTACCCTATCAAAAGAATTCTTCATCTATCATGTTCTTTTTTCTTCTATTATTTACATTTTATGTTATATGCAAATAATTATATTATATATCTCTAATGAAATCTCTGTTTTTACGTGCTGTTCAGCTTTTCCACTAATAACTTTTACATGTTTGCTGTAGTTATTTCATAGTCCCTGTCAGATTTTTTTTTTTAATGTTTAGGTATCCTCTGTGCCCAGTTGTCAACTGTTTTATCTCTTATTAATGGATGCTCATTTGCTTTTTTTGAAATTTTGATTAAGTTATTGACACTATGTTTTCAAAGAAGTTGAGAGGGAATTAAATGAGTCTGTCCAGTAAGGAGTCACCCTAGCTTGAGTTCTGATGTTGTTGTAATTACCTTCAGTAACATACTCACTTCACATTTACCCAGTTGTGTACAGCTGGTACCCTTGAGTAAGTATGGAACATAGCAAGCTGAAGATTTTTTTCTCAGTATCTTTTGCCACACTCCACCACACTGTTCTTGTTACCACATGGTGAGAGCCACAGCTGAGTCGGAATGGCCCCTGGCATTTTGCCAATAGTATTGATTGACAGGCGAGGCATTACTATCTGCCTTGGCCGCTACTTTGCAGTTCTCATGCTACTTTGGCGTTCTCCTGGGGATTCCTGGAGAGTTCACATTGGTTGGGGAAGTGCAGGAGGAGGGATTTCCGGAGGATATTTCCAGCTGCTGGTTCCTGGACGAACCGCGTGGCATTCGGGAGGAGTTCCCGGGAGCGTGTGTGGAGCATTCTGGTGGAGTTCAGAAATAAAGTTTGTTCCTGCTTCAGTGGCTCGTGATTTGTGCCCAGCCAGACTGCGGCATTTGGTGGCCGGTACGGGGAACCCCGGGACACTCGGGGGGTAAGTCCCTAGATAGGACAGGAGCAAATCTGCTCATCCTTAGGCAGATAGGGCGAAAGGAAAAATGGCCATTTTGAGAAAATGGAGAAGATTGATACAGTATGTCTGTGTCTTGTTTTGTCTTGAAATGTTGTATTGTCTTTGTGACGAAAATATGGAAGGGGTGTTAAGTAAATTACTAAGGGAAGAAGGCACCCCAGTGGAACCAAGAATAGTTAGGGCATGTGTTGATGGAAGCCCAGGAACTCTAGTCAGAAAGAAAAAGAAAGTTCAGAGGAGGAAGGATTATCAGGAAAAAAGTTGCAGCAAAAGGCTATTACTAAATACTTTTCGTTACGAGAGTGGTGGCGTGGCTGCCTGTGCGCGAGCGTCGCGCTCAGCAAGGACTTTCCAAGTGGTGGCAGCCGGCTGTTCCCCACCCCCAGCCCTGGGAGCCGGATGCCACTGGGAGAGCCCAAATCCAAACCTGACCCGGAGGCACAGTCTCGCAGGCTCTTGCTCCCTGTGCCCAGTGGCAGTTTGAGACACTCCCCGGACTTTCCCCGGGCCATCTGGGGCTGTCCAGGATGCTGCAGGCCGGCCCTCGTCCCTGAAGTTTGATCATTTCCAAGGCCAGTAACTACAATGGTTCTCCCACACCTGGAAGCTTGAGTAATGAGCACTATTAAGGCTTATTTCAAATGTAAAAAACCTTGAGATAATGTACTAAATTGTTCAGAAGGTTGTTTTCTTAGTGGAATGCTACAGGATTTTCTTTAGCCAGCATTGCTGGAGTTCCTGCCTTCATCCCAGTGCCAGTGAGGATGACAGTGGAAGAATTTCCAGTGTTGCTGAGAACCAGAGGAGACTTCGGATCAAGCTAGCTGCCTGCAGAACTTATCTAGACTGTGATTTAAGCTAGCTACCTTCAGAACTTACCTGGACTATAATTTACCTGGACTGTGAGTTAATCTATTGAGACACTGCTTTACCTGGACTGAGAGAACAAACTGTAATCTACAACAAATTGTAACTCGGTATCTTTGCTAATGGTGTAATTGCTGGTATAATTTTTCCAAGGGCTTCTTGCATGGAGCCATCAATTGGCTTGGTATTGTGGCATTTTGTATTCTCCCCTTCTGCTTGTAGCAGATTATTTATGGTGTTTGTGTAAAAACCACTATGGTCATTATTTAAATTAAACAAAAGGGGGAAATGTTAAGGTCTGTAAATAAGTCGAGATGGCACCTGGCATTTTGCCAGGGGGAGTGGTTTGTGAAGTAACCCCAGCGAGCCATTAAGTGTGGAGATTCCTTATTGGTTGATTGCTGTATATAGTTTATGTTAATTAAGATAAGCTGTGTGTAATGTATATATACCCCTCCTGTCCTACAATAAACGGCTCCCACTCCTGCTGTATCAATGTACACAAGTTGCTGGTCACCCCCCTGGTTATTTTGCTGCAGCCAGACTGCGGCAACCACAGATTCTTGTAATGGGGACAGGATGAATTAGATTCCTAGGACTTCTGTAAGGAAATATCACAAACCAGATGTCTTAAAACAACAGATGTTTATTGTCTCACAATTCTGGAGATGAGAAATCTGAAATCAAAGCATAATCAGGGCTCTAATCTCTCTGAAGCCTGTACAGAAGAATCTATTTCATGCTTTTCTCATAGCTTCAGGTGTTGCCAGCAATCCTTAGCATTCCTTGGCTTGTAGTTTCAGCATTCCAATCCTTGTCCATCAATATGCTGATCTTCCTGTGTGTCTATATTTCTTCTCCTGTTTTTATAAGAACTCTTTTGATAAGACGCTTTATCCAAGAATCTCACATTCACGTGTATTGGACAGAAAGAGGTAAAGCTTCAAAATATATTTTGGAGGTACACAATTCAATCTATATCAAGGGGTTCTAAGTTCTTCCTCTCCAACCCAATTTGTGCATATGTTGTATATCTGATTTAGGGAGTGGGTCTTTGTCAGCATCACTGCTTACCATATGTAGTATCTGAATTTTGCCTTGTACATTTGGGGGTTTTGAGCAGGAGGGAATTTTCTGTCCTACCTCAGCCATGGCAGACATTTGCTTAAACTCATGGCAATATCCTAGACATTATTAGCAGGTTTTCTTTTCCCTTTCCCATAGGCGAAAACCTTTTCTTAAACTCTTGCCTCAATCTCAATGCTTGGAATTTGGAGCTTCTCATTCAGCAACTGGCATCTCTTATCAAATAAAAATGCCGTGGAAGGAAAGCCAGAATTCTTGCATCTCTGCCTTACCGGGTCTTCCCTGTTTCCAGTCTTTCTCCTGAGCACTGGTGGAGCACTGTGGAAAACAGCTGACGAATGAGCACGTACGTACTCTTCTGTCTGGAGCTCACCAGGATTGCCTCAAAGTAGCCCACATAAGGCCACATTCAGCTTTTAGGTAATTTGTTCAAATTACAACTGATTCCTTCCCCTCTTCTCTTGGTGGTAGCTTTCTCCTGGCACTCTCCATTCTGTGAAACAGTTCATTGGACCCTCTTGGGAATTTAGTTCACCTGGTCATCTTGTGATGTAGGTAGTCTCTGTGATTGAATCAAGAAAAGCTGGGGTTCTGTAATCTATGTAGCATTTTCTTACTGTTAAACTGGGAACTCCATTGCCTATGACTTCCTATACCTAAGTTGAAGAGGACGCTTATTACCCACAATTGAACATCAGATTTGCTTATTATTTATATATCCAGTTTTCTACTTCTATTTTATCATATGGGAGGGGGGTTATTTAAAAACTATTATTAGTTAACTGTTTTTTCCTATTGCAAAATCTGATGTGGGTATTTATAGTTTCTTACTGAGCATTTTATTTTGTCATTGATATTTGAAGTTTTAATAAGAGGTACCTCTATTTGAAATATTTTTAATTATTCTGTTTGAGAACAACTATGATAACTTATCTCTAAGGACTCATTACTGACATTAATTTAGTAAATTCTCAGCCTCAATATCTTGAATATTGCCTCTCTTCCACTGTCTTTTGTTAATAATTCTTAAACCTCTGGTGGGCATATGTTGATGTGTTGTACATTCTATTCATGGTTTTTTTAACTTTTAGTCATTTTAGTTTTTAAGTCTTTGTGTCAATCACTTTTATTTCTAGAATAAATTTATTTACTTTGGGGGTTCTAAAATCATTTTTTAAAAAATTTGTTTTGATGCATTTTTTTTTATGTCCATGTACCTTTACAACGTATTTATTATTATTCTACCTGCTGTTTTGTTAAGCCAAATTCCTTCATGTCTAGTTCTGATGTTTATGGCTACCACTGAGCCTGGTGGTGATGGATCATTTCTTTATGTGTTTTTTAATTTTAAAATGTGATTTCATATTTCTTAGGGCTTTAACCATGGGAATCCTGCATGGATTAGAATGAGAGAGGGTCCTTCCAGATTTATGTTAGGTTATTACCAGGCACCCCAGGGCATAACTAACTAAAGATTAGTTTTGTATTATATTTGTTCTTCTGAGATCCTGGACCAGGTTGATAACACAATTTGAAAAACAAGGTTAGAGTTATTTTTTTTCCTGTATATTTCATGGTAGCTGATGTTTTAAAAATAGGAATAATACAAATATTTTCCTTAGAAAAAGAATACCATAGACATTATTCATGTAATAAATCTGTATTGGAGAAATAACTACACTCAAACCATTATATTACAAATATGATAAATTAATAATATTACAGTATTTTCCTTTGAGCCATTTACCTTTTAGGAGTATGGAAAAATAATAAAAGTATCTAATAATTGCAATGTGGCCCAATCTAAGGCCAGATGTAAAATGACATTGCAATGAGGGACCCTGAGAAAGAAGAGGAATTTTCATTTCTCTATTTAACTTTCATAATTTCTTTTTCCCATTTCTCCAGACCTGAGGATTCCTACATGCCTGATGTGTTTTTTATATCACATTTTCTCACTCAATAGCCTTTGGTCTTTCCTTCTAACAGGATTTAATAGCTGCTGGTATTTATGTGCAATGCAAGTAAGTATAAAATTTCAGAGCAAAAATATTGCATGGAATCAGAAGAACTAAAAATAGATGGAATGCATTAATTATCATCCAAATAGTGTGACCTCTGACTTTGGATACATTATTCTCTCTTTCATAGCCCCTCACATAGTGGTAGTGTGAAGCTCTTCTAAATAAAGCTGTTTATATTTATACTTATTGACATGCAAAATAGGTGTACACAATATAGTCTTTGTTGGAATCAAAATTAATTTTGGACTCATTCTGTTGTTTAATCTGGTATCTTTTGAGAAATGGACATAAGAAGTAAATATTAACTGATACTGAATGGGCAATCAGATATGTTTCATACATACATTAAATAAACCTAGTAAAGACATATTTAAAAACTACCGGGATCCCAATTGGTGAATCTGTAATTGGCATATTGCTTGAGTTGAAGAGATTCTAGAAACTTATCAAGATCTCAGTGCCTAAAGAATGTTTCTAATCTGATGGCTAAGTCAGTAATTTCCAAATGGAGATCTCATGAAAATGTGGTAGATCAGGTTCTTTCCAAAATATTTATTTGTCTTTATAATAATGGAAAGGATTTCTTTGGATCTGGCACATACAATTATAGGGTCAAAAAATTCCGATAGTCTTTTTATGTTGCAGAACAGGAAAGCCAGTGGTCTTCAGTCCAAGTCTTTTATCTTGAGAACCAGGAAAACACATGTTGGAAATTCCAGTCCAAACCCAAAGCCTGACAATCACCAATGAAGTTGAGTGTGGGGACAATGACATAAGTCCTGGTCCAAGTTTGAAAGTCCAAGAATCAAGAAAACCAATGTCTGAGGGCAGAAGATGATAAATAATCCTGCTCAAAACATGAGCAGATTTGTCCTTCCTCTGCCTTTTTGTTTCACTGAGTCCATCAACAGATTGTATGTTGCCCAACCACGTTGGTAAGGATGATCTTCCTAGCCCACACACACTTCTGGAAATACCATGACAGACACTCGCCAAAACAATATTTTACCAGCTATCCAGGAATCCCTTTGCTCAATCAAGTTGATGTAAAATTAACCATCACAATATATGATATGAGGAAATAAATTAGTTAAGAAAATGAGATACTATTTGAAAAAATAAGTAGACCTGTATTATTTGACCATATAATAAACAGAAATGCTAAATATATGTCATATAATATAAAACTTTTGGAAACATATTTAATACTTTGAGTCATTACAAATTTGAACTGACAAACCAAGTGTACCTCATGTGTGAACCTTAACTTTAAGGCATCACCCTTACTTTGTCCCATTAAATCTGGTGGGCATTACTTGCAGCCCTCTACCTTTCCAGTCAGATGAATTAAAACTTTGTCAGAGACTGTGTTTAATTACTCATCCTTGATGAACAATGGATAAGATGCAAAAAAAAAAAAAAAATGAGGATTAAGAAGAACAGCATTAAGTTGGATTAAGGATAAAAACATAAAAATCTGTAATGATTATGAAGCTTTATCCTTTCTCTTGCTGTTATAATTCTATATCCTCTCCATTTGAGATGATAATCTAGTGGATGAATGAAAGTATATGAATGTTGAAATAATGAGTATCTGATATATTCAACTCATTAGGACACCCTGTGCTTCAATATTGCTCTTGATATAATTTAATACTTCTAAAGTTTCACTAGAAATTATTAACAGTGTGTTACTTCATTAGTGATGTGATTCTAGGATATCGAATGCAGAAGGACACTTGATAATGGCTACAGCTAAATGTGTACTGATATGCAAATGGACCTCCTGATCACAAGGGTTTACATGGGATCTTTAAGCTATCTTTTGATATCAATAAAAATAAAATATGCTTTCTATGTAAAAATTACTCCATACACTCAGTTATTTACAAGAAAGTCATGAATGTTAGACCTTCCTTAAAATAGTATCAAAGGAACAAATTAAAAAATCTGTTTCATGGTTTTTTTTTTTTTTTGGGGGGGGGGTGAGGGCTGTGTCTAGTCATTAAAAATTAACTAAAGAAGCATGTTTGCTTTTAATAATTAAACATATCCCTTATTATCTTTGAACATGTGCTTAAAATAGTCACATAAAGTTCCAAAAAAAAAAAAAAGACTCAGCTACTGAGAGCACTAACCAATGTTTAGATTCCCATCTTCTCTATTTGCTTTATCTAGAATTAAAGATCTCATTTTTACATAGTAACTTTCAAAGTGAGTAACTGTAACTATGGGTCAACCTAAAATATACCATCATTGTCTGAAGCAGCAGTAAAGTTCCAACAGACTGAATTTTGCCCATAGATAAGTAAAGATAGAACAGGATTGTTTTGTCCTAAATATAAATATAAACTCAGCAGTTTTTCAGTCAGCAGTTGTTATTCAGATGCATGTATGGTCTGCCACTTAAAATTCAAAGCTATTTTTCTCTCTATCCTTAATCATTTTTATGCGATAACATTGGAATATCAACAGTGTTAAACCAGAAGTTAATGTTGTTACCTATGATTTTTGTGAAGCTTAAATTATCCCTGAAACTAATCTATGCCTTTAGAAATTAGAATAGTGCTTACCTTGGGTAAAGAGGAAGTGCATGGGAGGGAACCAAGAGTTTGTGTGTTCTGCTACCAATCTATTCTGTGATCTGAGGCCAGACACACAGCTGTGTTCAGGAAAAGAACATTATGAGTCCATGTGATTATCTTCAGATCACGTTTATTTATATATATTTTATTTTGTTAATAAGTTGATCAAAAAATAGCCATGCTTCTTTGCAGTTATGTTTTAAAACAAAAGTTTAATTCACAAAATTTACATTTCTTATTCATTCTAGACCCTTCTAATATATTTTAATAATAATAAAAAGCAATAAGCCTGATGCAAGATAAAAATGATATGGACAATACAATATTAAATGTCAGCTGAACTTTGCATTATCCTCTTTTTAATTTTTAAAAAGGCTAATGCTGGCATGAAAATAACCAGTGCTTGAAAATTACTTTATAATTTATGACCTTGTGCAACATTGCTGTCTAATAAATCTTCCTAAAAATAGTTGTAAATATTTGCATCTATTTTAGAAAAGATTTATTAGTCAATAATGTTATTTATTATATAATCATATATTATTGTAAATAATTACATATATTTTTGGGAATCAGAAAACAATACTTCTTATGGTTTGGATGTGAGGTGTCTCCCAAAAGCTCACATGTAAGACAATGCAAGAAGGCTCAGAGGAGAAATGATTGGGTTATAAGAGTCTTAACCCAATCAGTATATTAATCCACTGACAGAGATTAAGGATTAACTGAGTGGTAATTGAAGTGGTAGGGTTTGGCTGAAGGAGGTGGGAATTGGGGCACAGCTTTGGGGTATATATTTGTATAATATCTCTCTCTCTCTCTCTCTCTCTCTCTCTCTCTCTCTCTCTCTCTCTCTCTCTCTTTCTCTCCTTTCTAATTACCATGTGAAAAAGCTGTGCTCTCTACCATACTCTTCCATCATATGTAGTTACTTGTGTATGGACTGAGACCTCAAAACCCTGAGCCCTTAAATAAAGCTTTTCTCCTCTACAATTGTGCTGGTCAGGTTCTTTACTCACAGTGGTGAAAAAGCTGACTAAAACAGAAATTGGTACCAAGGACTGGGGTTGTTGCTGTGACCAACCTGACCATATGGTTCAGAAGATTTTTGAGCTCTTTGGAATTGGTGGGAGAAATTTTGAGATGTTTAGCTGTGCAAGCTAGAAGTGCTTTAAATTGTTGTAAGCAGAGCTTAATGGCTGATTCTGGTAGGAGCTCAGAAGACCAGAATGACAATAGTACTGTGACAGTGAAGACAAGGGACAAGAGGGTTTAGAGGAAATGGAGAACACTATTGGTAATTGGACTAGAGGCATTCATGTTATGGTCTGGCTGAGAAGTTGTCTGCCTTTTGCCCATGTCCTGCAATTTCTTGTGGGGCTGATTTTAAAAGTGATGAACTTTTTAATCTGAAGGAAGAAATGTCAAGGAAGCATAGCATTCAGGCAGTGGCATGGATATTGCTCATGGCTTTTATCAAATTTATTGTGATATTCAGGAGTAGAAAGCAGAGCAGAAAGATTTGAAAAACTAGGACTTGAAAGGCCAGAGTAAAACTGGGGCTAAAGAAGTTGCAGTTATTAAAGGCATTACCGCCACTAAAGAAATGCTAAAATCTTTACCCAGAGACTAAGAAAGATTGCCTGAGGGCATCTCAGGAATTGGCAAAACCACACCCATCTCAAGAAAATAATAGTAAAAATCTCTTGAGAACAGTGGGGCACCCATCTAGCGCAAGGGGGCCTAAGAAGTTTTTATTAAACATGCTCTGCCATCCAGATACTCAAAGGCTGCTGCAGACAGGGTCCCTGGAGTCTTGGCTACTGTTTGAGATGGCAGCAGACCTTGGCATCAACTACATGGTGCTGGTTGTGGGAGAATGCGTGATGCTGGAATTAGGGGTTTGTGGAGGTTTCCATCAAGATTTCAAAGGAAGCCCTGGGAGGCCAGGTGAAGTTCAGCAGGCTCAGAGTCCCATAGGCACTCCCTGAGAAGTCCAAGTGTGTAGATATGAGGAGGAAGCCAAAGACAAAGCCCCTTTGAATAACCACAAGATAAGAAATGCCAGTGACATGGGACATCATCCTAGGAAAGTTGTAGGACTGAGCAGAGACAACCCAACAGAAATGCTCCTTGGGCTGCAACCAACAAGGCCCCAGGGGCAGAGTTAGACAAGCCCTTTGGAAAGAACATCAGGATGCCAAGTGGTCCAGATGCTAGAGGTGGAGCTACAGGACTTGTTTGCCCAGCTGGATTTTGGTCTTGCTTTGGTCTTGTTCCTTCTTTCTATGCCCTAAATTTTGTGAATGGAAATGTTTACTCTGTTCAATTTTATATTAGATACTTGAAAATTCATTTTAATTTTATACGACCTCACATGCAAGATTGCCTTGAGCCTCAGAGAAGACTTTGGACTTGAACTTTGAGTAATCTCAGAACTGTTGAGACTATGGGGACTCTTGGGAATGGACTCAGTGTATTTTGGATTGTCAGATGAGTGTGAGCTTTTGGGGGCCTGGGACAGAATGTTATGGTTTGAATGTGAGGTATCCCTCAAAAGCTTATGTGTGAGAATGCAAGAACACTCAGAGAAGAAATGATTAGGATATAAGTCTTAACCCAATTAGTGAATTAACTCCCTGATAGGGATTAATTGAGTGGTAACTGAAATGGTAAGGTGTAGCTGAAGGAGGTGGGTATTGGGACAAGGATTTGGAGGTATACATTTGCATCTGGCAAGTGTAGATTCTCTTTCTCTCTCACTCTCTGCTTCCTGATTACCATGTAAGCTGTTTCCCTCTGCCACACTCTACCACCATGATGGAGCTGGCTGTATATGGACTGAAACCTCTGAAACTGCGAGCCCTTAAATAAACGTTTTCTCCTCTACATTTGTGCTGGTCAGGTCCTTTAGTCACAATGGGGAAAAAAGCTGACTAAAACCATACTCAAAAGTATCACACTTGACATGGTAAGTACTTTGAACTAAAAAAAGCAGACTCAAGCTCTTTTTGACCTTCTCCACTTCCCTTGGCTCTGGATCTTTATCTCACCTGAAGTTCAGGGAGGAGCTTTCTGTGAAGTTCCCTCATCAAACCAAGTAGTTACTCTAAAATGAAGGCAGTTGTCATGGGCACCTTCCTTGTTATCTCATCATACAGGATGAAAAGTAGACTTGACACTACTCCATGAGCCCTAATGAACCTTGGCTCAGGCTGTTTTCTGTTCTTTAGGGCCCTTCTCCTCCCTTAAAAATAATTTACTATCTCACTAAAACTGAATACATTCCCCACTTCTGTCTCTACTATAAATGGGTACATAGCTTCTAAACATTATTAAGCTATTGAGGACTCACTTTCCCATGATGACCTCATGCACATAATAAACTATGCCTTTTCTCTTGTTAATCTATCTACTGTCAATTTGTTTCAGCAGACTGAACTATTGGAGACTTCAGAAAGAAAAAGGGAAGGTTTCTTAACCCCTACAGTTGATATTATTTTATAATCTGTGATATTTTATATATATATATATATATATATATATATATATATATATATATATATATATATATATTTAGATATATAATAATTAGATGTACTATTATAAACAATTAGAATAATTTACCAATATTATTACTTGGTGGGAAAACTCAATTTTGAAAGCCTTTTTCCTTTCCTCAATATTGACTAAATATTGTTATATAAATGAATTAGTTAATATCATTTTAAAATTACTTTTTTATTAGATAATACTTTAACTTATTTTTAATTAATTTTTAAATTTGTTTTAATTAGTTATACATGACAGTAGAATGCATTTATGCATTTTGTTATATCATACACAGATGGGATATAATTTCATTTTTCTGAGCATATTGTGGGATTGCTTATTTTGTGAAGCATGACATTCTCCAACTCCATCCATTTACTGGAGAATGCCATAATTTCACTCTTCTTTAAAGATGAGTAATATTCCATTGAGTATATATGCCACATTTTCTTTATCCATTTATCTATTGAGGGACATCTAGGTTGGTTCCATAGTTTAGTTACTGTAAATTGAGCTTCTATAAATACTGATGTGGCTGCATTACTGTAGTATGCTGATTATAGTCCTTTGGGTATAAACCAAGAAGTGGGATATCTGGGTTAAATTGTGGTTCCATTCCCAGTTTTTTGAGGAAAACATATTGCTTTCAATAGTGGTTGCACAAAATTTGCAGTCCCACCAGAAATGTATGAGTATACACTTTCCCCAACATCCTCGCCAACATTTATTATTACCTGTATTCTTGATGATTGCCATTCTGACAGGAGTAAGATGAAATCTTAAAATTGAAGTTTTCTTATACAAATACATTAAGCCCCCATATCCAAAATACTTTAAAAATATTAAATTGATGATTTTAAAACCACTGAATTTCATGAAAAACACTTCTGTATATGTTTATGATGTGAGAAAAATGCAGAAAAGTTAAGTGATTGGTTTGAGGTCATCATGATGAAAGAATAATCCAAGTGCTTCATCCTATAATGATTTTTTTTTTTTGTTTCTCCCAGTTATACTGAGGTATAAATTATGAATTAAAAATTGTATATATTTAAGGTTTATGATGTTTTGATGTTTTAATATATGTATACTTTGTAAAATGACTTTAAGTATCAAGCTAGTTGCTGTATTCATCCCTATACAGAGTTACCTTGGTACTTTTCTTCATCATGATGACAGTTAGGTCTCTTAGAAAATTTCAAGTACACAACATAGTAACTATCGTCACCATGCTATGTAAGAGCTCCAGAATTATTTGTCCTGCACAAGTAGATGTCTGGGACCTTTGACAAACATGTTCCCTTTTTTCCCTATCTCCCATCCCACTTCTCCTCAAGTATCACCCACCAGATTACCATTACACTTTCTGCTTCAGAGTTTCATGTTTTAGATTTCCCATGTAAGTAAGGTCATTTGGTATTTGTCTTTCTGTGCTTACCTTATTTCGTTTACCATAGCAGCCTATAATTTCTACTGATAGATAACCAGCTTTTTTTTTTCTTTTAAAGTAGACTTCAACACTTCCTGAAAGAACTTCAAGCCAGAAATTTCAAGGAGCTCTACATGTTGTGGAGTGGGAGAAACATACTCCCTTTAACCATTTGTTTCTTTGTAATCTAAATTATTTAAGCAGGAAAGACATATTTTTTTTTAATCCTAACTGAAGTCCTAAAATTTCCTTTTACTGGTTGATAGTTTCTTTGGTTCTTGTCTTCCTGAAAGAAAGATTTCAGTTGGGAGACACAAGATAAGCATAGTGGATTTACTTGGGGATTTTAAAACTTACTCCAGAGAACATGGAGTGGGGCTAACCCAAGGCAGGAGTTGCCTGGTGTTTTCCATGTAACAAGTTTTTATATTTGGTCTGGAAACCTCCCTCCTCATATATTGCATATTTGTGGGGGAGGTGACTATAGTTTCCCATCATGGCTCAGTACTGTGCTGAATTCATCGTGTTGGAAAATTTCCTATCAGTACCCAAGCAAAATCCACCGGGGAGATAAAACCACAATGTAAATGATGTCACAATGACCCTGGAATCACCCAAAGGACATCATCTCCATGTCCTTCATATGCTGCAAAGTTGGAATGTCCTGTGATTTGGTCACATCCAGTTCATTTTAGTTTTTCTTTTTTTCTCCTTTTAGTTATGTAGGATACCAGGACACATGCTGACATTATCACAAAAGCATGGAACCCTATGAGAGAAATAGAAAGTTTGGTAGTCCATTTTCAGAATACAGTATTTAGCCTCAATGGGTTGTAAGAGCCAATTATACCCATTTGAGATCCAATTGTTGCCATTTTAACTAAAACTCTTCCCATTGCCTGCCTGGATTTTAAACTCAGCCAACCCTGTGGATTACAACCCCAAACTCCTCTTATAGCAAGGGGTAGTGCTGTGTTAGTGATTAAAACAGGCAGACTGCGCACCCAAATGTGCTTGCTTTCCAGGCTGGGTAGCACACCTTCTGCAGAAGTGCCCAGCTACTTCCAAGCCTGTGTTTGGTTTCTTGCCATACTGGCACCCTGGTATTTCTAATTCCAACTGTCTATGATTCAATCCCTGGCATTCTCTCTACCCTTCTCTCTTGTCTAGTCAGCTTCATAGATTCCCTCCTCAATCCATTTACAGTTTTGTTGCTGTTGTTATTGTTTTTGTTTTAATTAGTGGCCTGTACATACACCTGATGCCAGGACCCACTGTGCCATATTCATGCATGCACATATGAAAACTGGTTCTGATTATTTCCACTGTTCTCCCCTTTTCCTGTCCTTTTTTCTTCATCCTCAATCCACTTTGTCTATTTTACTGATTTTTCCTCTGTTTCGATGAAATTCCCTCTCCCCTCTTTTTTTTCCTTTCTCTATCTCTTACTCTCTTTTTCATTTTAATTTTAAGAAGGTAATGAAATACCTTACTGGTCATAAAGCAGGGAGTTGATGGGCAGGATTCTCCATCACCAGAGATAGAGCAATGTTTCATCACTGGAGGTGAATGGAATGAGTCCTGTTGTCCTTCCCATCCCCAAGCCCCTGCTCACATCTATCTACCTACTCTAGCAATCTACATCATAACTATCCCTTTACATAGCAACTCACAGATGAGCATTGGAACACATGTTGCTTACCACCATGTTAACAAATCCTTACAGAAGAGCAAATGAAAAGGTAATTATTGAAGAGAAGTGGTGGTTTTTGAGAAGATGTGTTGTCACAGCTCTGGGTTGAGTGGAGTTATCAACCACTTTCAGAAGCCTTCTGCCTGATTTCTTTCTGTGTCATGTTGTGCATCTGCAGCAGCTTTAAGAGTTCCCTCCCTGTTGGACGGGAAGCTTCATTGCAGTGTCCACTGCAGTTCATGCCTGCAAAGCTTCTCCAGGGTCTACACATTAAACTGCTAGCAAAACAGGACTGGATTGGAATGAGAAGCTTGAATTTTCTATCCAGAGATATAAACAGTACACAGCCTAGAATTTTTTTTTAAATCTCCATTTTAAAATACAGATGAAATTTAGCTGCTGTAGCATTGCTCAATCCCCTACCATCTCAATGAGTTCATACTGTGTAAATATTGTGATCTTAATAAATAAATACTGAAGCACAGCTGGCGCCAGCAAGATATCGCTGTTAGGTTGCTGTGGCCCTGTTATCACCAGTGGGTGTTGCTAATTATTCTCAGAACTCGGGCTCTGGCATACTAGGGAAAAGGAATGCAGAGGAAAGTCAACAGAGGTTGAAGCAAAAATAAAACATTGTTTGTTTCAGTCCATAGCAAGGGCATTCCACCCTTGTGAAAACCAGAGATACATATAGTATAGGTATGTGAGTTGCTTTTCTCTGTAAAAATGATTTAACAACACTATTTATTTCAGCCCTTGATTGCATTCCAGCTGATTAAAATTCACACCACTTGTTTGTAAGGGCAAGAGGAGGTAATTGGGGTGTTCAAAGGACAGCACTGGGAGCCTGAATGTCTTAAATGAATGAGTTTACCCAGAGAAAGGATTTTTTTTTCCTCCCTGCTTTTCTGGCAGGTGTGTTAATGACCTAGCTTCGCACATTGCACACAAAAGAGGTTCATTGTGTATAACTGTCTTGACTTGAGAAAGCAGATGCTCTTTAGACATATTGTCAAACAGAAGAGGAGCTGCATATGAATTGCTACATTCTTTTTTTCAAAATGCCATGGTTAATTTTTAATTGCTGGCAGCAGGGTAGACCTGATGACCACAGCATTCCACTCAGGTAGAGCTGGTGCTGGTTCATCAAATTATTGCTGCCTTTCAAGTAATGTTTTTTGACTTTGAGCCCAATGGATAAGCAGAGAGAGTACTGTTAAAGGGCTTCTCATTGTTTTGTGCTGTTATGCTAAAGAATCTATTCTCATTTACTGCTCTCAGCATTTCATTACACAATAGGGAGAAGTAACTTCAGAAAATGCAAATTAACATAAGTACAAGTTAGATTCTTTCTTCTCTTGCTCTCCTCACAGCTCTTCTCCTCTAGCCTTGCTCTTGGCAAACCTTCTCTCTTACCCTCAACAACTCCACTCCAACCTCCCCATTATTAAACAATTGAGATTCTAAGGCAAGATGATTTGGAGCCAGTTGTTCCTGTGATTAGGGCATGTCTGTCTCCTAAAATCTATTACAAGGCCTGAGACTGTTGGAAATTCCCTGATGCTTTATTCAGGAATGCCTCCTGTGGAGGCATTCTTGGGCTTTACTAGCCTAGTGAGGAAAAATGTTACATACTTATTGAAACTGTTGGGAAATTTCTTCCAGGCAGTGTATGTATAGAAGAAAGTTGCACTGTTTTCACAGTTCATATTCTTGCCTGAATTATTCAACCCAAATTGTTCTTCATATTATTCTATATCCCAGATAAATCTCAAACCAGATAGTACAGCTACTTATGCCTGAAACAGATTGTATTTGTTTTGACTAATTCTATCTTAATGTTGTTTCTGTAGTTTCCTACTTGAGTCACTATATTAGTAAAGTGATACACATTTCAATTAAACAGGGAAAGAAAAACAAGTACTTTCAAAAATAGCATCTTGTATGGATTTGGGGCATAACAAACAGGGATGCCAAGGGAACAATTCAAAACAGGCAGCTAACATCATTAAGTTAATGAAATAATCATCACAGTAGGTGATATTAGCTAGGCCGGATGGTACTTTTACATCAGATCTCAGATGGACCAAACTGTCACTAAAATTCAAATCATAGATCTTCTACCTCGCCTCTCCAGAATCCCCATGTTGATCTAAACTTGTTCTTCTTCAAAGTTCACTTTCTTGGCTCTGTTGCCCTGAATTTAATCTTAACTTTTAGTTCCTTGGAATTGCATTTTTTCTAATTCTCGACAGTATTTGTTTTCTCCTTTCTTATTTCAATGATGTCTGTCTTAAATTGATTCCCTGGCCTCTGATTCCTCTCTCTTCTCATGAAGAACTCCCTAAGCCCATGTGAGCCACAAGGAATCCAATATTTCATCATATTTCTAATTGGGTTAACCACCAGGACAGCTATGACTGTCAGAAGCAGTGATTTTCTCCAGAGTGCATAGGTTTGAAGAAACATTAGATGTTTAATAGTTCAAATGTTCTCTAACACAGGCATCACATCTAAACTGGACCCAATGATTACTTGAAAGTCTCTGTCTTCTGTAACTACAAAGAAGGAAATGTCATTACCTTTCCAAAGGCAACTCATACTATTTTGGGAAGTTCTCATTATAATGAATTATTGTTTATCTTTAGCCACTATCTCCCTTTAGAGTGGCTTTCTTCCAGCCACATGAAGTCAATGTGCAATATCTCTGAATAGATCATTTTTCAGATATTAGAAAAATATTTTGCTTCCACAAAATCTTTTTTCTCCAGAAAAACATCACCAAATTTTCCAATATTTCCTCAAATTTTAAAGTTTGTCTCCTTTCAATCTAGGCAGAAAAATCAGGGAAAATCTCAGTTTCATAACCTGTTCTGTTATCATGATCCTAGAAGGTAAAATCTGCATTGAGGTCTTTCACATCTTTAAAAGTGAATCGCTAGGAAAATTTGAAATCACACTGTAGTACAACTAGGAGAGTGCCTAGCTGTTTATTGACAGGAACTATCTCTGTATTAGGTAGGTAGTACTGATGAAAATGTTGATAGTACTATTATCTTTTCTTGCTTTATGCATAATATTTGGGATAATGTTGTTTAATATTCCACCAAGGATTTTTGTTTGTCTTTTTCTTCTATTTTATTTCAAGTACTCATGCCATATTAGATCAGAGAGGAGGTTTCCAAACTGAGTTCACACATTTGACCATAGTGTCTCAATATTTTTTTCACAGTGATTATAGGACAAAATTTGTGTGTGTGTGTGTGTGTGTGTGTGTCTTAAGTAAATTAATAGATCTAACAAACTGAATAGATATTGGTTCTAAAAATGTAGTAATACACATACATTAAAGTTACTGATACTTTTATTTATCTTTTACAAAAGTACAATGATTTACTTATGGGATGAATTCACCAAATGGGTACTGAAAAACTTCTCAAAATTGGACCAGCTCTATTCTTATTTACTACAGTACTTGCATTTGACCATGGACCCCTTCTAAATACCATATTTGTAAAGATGTGACATCATCAGTATGAATGTAGAAAATACAATGTTCTAGTCGTTTGCATGAATATCAGTGTTTCCCTTAAACTTTTAAAATATTGAGTTACATCTCCATGAATTTCTTTGTATAATTTCAGAATCACAGACTTGGAGGTTACCAACATACTCAGATGATTTACTTTTATTTTTAATGCATTAGCTTTAATTCACATCAATTGAACCTGTGATATGCCTCAGAGATTTTTAATATGAACACAAGAACTTCAACATCCCCATGATTATTAAATTTTATCTTATGAAATAGCAGAAGTATACTTCTGCCATTTGACATGTACATGGGACTTGATTAGTCATGAAACCTAATAAGTCATTTTCCAAATTTCATAAATTAAATAACTTATATTAAAACTACATATAATCACTGCCTACTATGATATTACCTATTGGTTGTTGATGAACAGCAATGAACTAAGCCACAGCATTACATATGGTGATTTGAGGCATGTTATTCTGTATAAGGTATGATTCTTCACAGAATATTTCTCATTATCATCATCAAAGATGAAATAACACCTTTTGACAATTTGAAGGCAGGCATACTGTACTCTCAAGTAGCTTTAGGGATCCAGATTTATAAGGTACTGTGTCTTTATTTGTGTTCTGTTTGCTTCACTGAAATTAAAAGCTACAATGCAGAAGGGAGTCTCCTGGAATGTCTCATGGGGATTCCTTACATCCTTGTTAGGAGACAGGACTGCAGGCTGGGATCATCTCACAATTGTCAAGAGTGACATGTGTGAGCTATCAATATCAGACAGTATACTTCTGAGACATGGGGAAGACTCCCTTGGGCCACTAATGTATTTGAAATAGTTCATTAGTAAACACTATTCTCAGGTAAATTCGCAAAGAAGGTTCCTCTTCCCCAAGCCACCCATCTCTCAGTATGATTCCCTAGCAGTATAACTGTCAGGGCTATGACTTCTGTTTTAACAATTCTATAGAATATGATTATTCACCTCCATGGGGCCCCTTCAACAAGGTTACAACTTAGTAGAAGAATTTCCAAACTAAATATATGAGTCTCATGATTCCTTTGTAATATCAAGGAGCTTTTAAAAGTCTTAATTATTAGATAAAAATATTAAAAACTCAGTTTCATTGTAGAGAGGACAACTATGGGAAAGTAAAATATTCTGTATTATTAAAATTTAAAAAAAGAAAAGGAAAACACATTACTAATAAACTGAAGACATTTGCTGTAAAGGACACAAAATCCCTTTGTTCTTTGTTGTGAAGAAATGTTTTCCAGTATGTTTCTTTTTTAAGTAAACATCACCACAATTTCAAAGGATATCCCATTTATTTTTATGGATCTATTGCCTAGTATTCATTCTTAAATCTGTACCTCAGACAATTCTAATAATAAGATCCCAAAATCATGATCATAATCAGTATGAGAGTTCTTGAGTGTTCTTAGAATGCAATGCTTTGAAATTTTTTAATACAATATTTCCCATTTGATATGAAGTAACTGTTCTCTATTACTGATTATATGACTATTCTTATTTTATTTGGACCAAATTGTTAGTACAGAGCAATCCATGTACTGTACATGGACCCTTTACAAGTCATATCATCTAGATCATAATGTCTGTCTCACATATTGTAACTCTGCTTGCCGCCCTCCCCAAGAAAATCCCTAAACTACTTAATCTGCCTTTCTCAGCATGCTATACTTTCATATTTTCAGACTTAATATACATATTCAGTAACCAGATTTCTTTTGAGCATCCCTTTCTGTGCCCTGCTCATATTTGTATTACCTCCTACTCTTTTACGAATTTATAATATTTTCTAGCAGTGTGATGATTCACCAAACTGCTTCCCCGATGGAACCCAGTCTATATGATAAAAAGACAGATACAACAAAAATAGCTCATAGTACAGAAAAAAAGAATAGATATAGATAAAGATATAGATATTTATCTAGTATGAGAGAAAAACATTCAGATTACAGTGGAGAACAAAGATAAAAGGTTCAACTGACTGTGTCAAGGAAGTTTTCTTGCAAGAACACTGGAACCACAAGAAAAAAGAAAGAATAATAAAGGGGTAAAGGAGAAGAAGAGAGAAGACAGGGAACTGACGGTGTGTTGAGTCAAGCCATGGAGACATGGAAAATGCTTCATATGTGTTTCAGTCAAATTTCTGCTATACATAATACAATACCACAACTGAGTACGTTATAAAGAAAAGAGGTTTACTTTTGGCTCTCAACTCTGGTCTGAGGTTGAAATCTACACCTGGTGATGACCTTCACATTGACCAAGTCTTGATGAAATACAAAGTATCACATGGTAAGCCAGGAAGCCAAACCAGCTTCCAAGAAGACCAGCTCTTGAGCTAACCCATTAACTCAATCCATTAACCCATTAATTGCACTGATAGGTTAACCTGTTCAGGAGGGCAGAGCCTTAATCACCTCAAAGATCTCACCTAGCCCCACCTCTTAATATCTCCAACTGGGATTAAATTTCAACGAGTTTTGGATGAAACTAACACATAGAAATGTATTCATGGGACTTAAAGTTTGGTATAGTGGATCTCTTAAGCTCAGTGATTGTGAGTATGTATGTGGAGGGAGGGGATGGAAAAGGGGCCAGGGTATTTTTGATAAAGCAAAGCTAGAGAGATAAGTGAGAGCCAGTATGTTGAAGACTCTTAATCTACTGAGAAAACTCATGCTGTCTGGGATTTCATTAATTATGTTGGTAGCCTTGTGTAGGATGGTAATGAGGGCTGGTAATCAAGGCAAAGGGTTCAGATGGGAGATTAGAGGAGATTGGTAAACCACAGTTTCCCTAATCAGACATATTCCAGTGATATAATACTTTCATGGTGTGAGATAGGTTTCTTGATCTTTCTAAGCTTTAAAATGTGAAGAGTAAGAGGGACTGTGGGAAGTTTAACTGAGGCAATCCAGATCATTGATTAGTTTAATGAATGTTACATAGTAAGCACCTAGGAAGGGAGAGAAGGTGATGGATAAAAACCATTTAATGTTAGATTATTTTAAATGTAGTAATTGTTTAAATAAATGACAAGAGAATCTAGAATACACTTCAGAAAACTATACCCTGTGGGTCAAATCTGGCCATTAGCCATTTTTGTAAATAAAGTTTTATAGGAACAGAGCCATTGCTGTTTGTTTACAGATTGTGTACATAAGATTTCTCATGACAATGTCAGAGTTGAGAAAGAGATATGGAGACCTTATAGCTCCCAAAGGGAAAAATATTAACTTGACTTTTACATAAAAACAAAACAAACAAACAAACCCCAAAAGTTCCACAATCCTGGTCTGTTTTTTACATGAGCAAATATTTTACAACTAGAAACTCATTGTTCTCAATATTGATCTCTAGGATCAAGACACTCATGTTTCCCATGAAGCCAGTTTACCCTTTACCGAATCTTAGCAAGTCTCCCAAATCACTTCATGTCCCCAAAATATATCTTTGTTGTTTCTCATTCTGATCCCAGGGAGAAAGAAGTGTGATTCCAATGCTTCAGATTAGACTGCTGTAACCAAACACTTCACTGGTCAGTCTTGATATTTCAGTTGTGTCACAAAAATACTAAGCCTTCAAATTTCTCCTATTCAAAATGAAACACATTTGAGTATGCAAGGTTACGTAGGCAAATTGTGTAGACTGTTTATGACTGAGGTCGGGAGGAAAGAAAGAAGCAGTGAGGAAACAGGAGGGAATTGTGGACAGCAGGAGAAGGAGACATAGGACCCAGAGAAGGAAACCATAGGAAACAGAACTAGAAGGCTGGAGGAAGAGCAAAGAAATGGGAAAATATGATCTTGGAGGGGGACCTAGGATATAAAGCCTGAACCCCACACAGTGTCTCGGCACCTTCGTACAACCTTCTAGGTTAAAACCGTCATTATGTATTCACTGTTGGGGAGAAAAGAGAGTTGACATTTATTCTTATTCACCTGTGCATAATTTATATTTGCTTTTAAAAATAAAGAGATTTTTTAATGCTATAATTTATGTAAAGTTCAATTATGAAATGTTAGATCCTGTGTCAGGAAAAGTAGAGACATTCTACCACTCAGAATATCATATCCCCAGAACAAATGTCACTATGACCTGTGCATTAACAGCCTCATCTTCTAATGAAAACAAGAAGCGATGATAAGAAGCTGGCATGCTGGAGTTGGGATTCAAGGAAAGTGGGGTTTTTATGTAGTCATACCAGTTATTTGCTTTGTTATTGTAAGTTATTCCATTCTCTAAGCTTCAGCACTTTCATTTATAAAATAAAGATAAAAATACCTCATATAGTGTTTATGAAAATAGAAATGATGTTGAATATAGAAAGCGTGTATTTGTGTGTCTGGCATATAGTATGTGCTGAATAGATTATAGGTATTAGTGGCATTGTTCTGATTATTTCCTAATGGCTCAATGTCTAGCAGAAAAATGCCAGGAAACTTGTCTACACATTGATATTAGGAAAAAAAATAAAAATTAGTGTGTAGCCTTTTGGGACTAAAGGACATATGTCGTTCAATGTCCTCTTAGAATTAGCTTTGCCCCCTCCACTCATAGTTGCCTGCCTGCAACATCAGGAGTCTACACTTTTCTAAACCAGGTTGAGCTATATCATCTTGACAGGTACTGTATGCAGATAAAAAAACAAGAGGCTCTGGTGCATTGAAGGATAGGACTTGGAGAGGACCAGCAGTGCAGGATTTGCTTCACTCTGCAGGTCTTCCCATTTAAACAGTCTGTGTGACTTCCCAGAAATTTACACCTCTGTGGAGTTACAGCAAATGGAAAAGTGTTAGTTTCCAAATCTGTTCCCCTCTGAGGCACTCTCCTGCTGGGTTTAAGCTGACTGTTCATTTTAGGCCTCATTTACTATTTAGTCTTCAGAGGTGTTTTCAATATGAACAATGGAAATGTTGCTTTAATTTTACTTCCTCTTATCCATGAATAAATAAAAAACTTTGAAATCTGCAGGATCCAGAAACAGGGTAAACACACTTAGAAAAATTGGATATTCATATTCATGTTCTTTTAAAATTTGAATTAAATTTGTTTTATTGACTGATACATACAAACATAAAAGTTGTATATGTTGTAAAATAGTATGTGAGGTTTTGATACAATTATAAATTATATCAGGTTAGACAATCATTTCTTTATGGTGAAAGCATTCAAAAACCTTTCTTCTATCTTTGGAAATATAAAATGCATCTTTATTGTCTAACATCACCCTACTGCGTAATATAGAACATGAGGTTTCATAAAGAATTTACATGCATGCTAAGCAATTTAGGTCAGTAGAATGATAGACTTTTCCTTAAATATCCCCCCATTATATCATTGCAAAGTATTAAAATCCATTAGTTCCACCTCACCAAATCCTTAGTACATTATTAACCCCACTTACTTGAGGCAAATTTGATGTATCTAAAATTAGTGATTATCCCTAAATTTTGGCAAGTTATTCAAAGAAAAGAAATTAAATATCAGAGTCATTGATTCCCAGGTGGTTGATTAGCTCCAAGGCAGAATTACCTTTGATAGAATCACTGTTCAAACTTAGAAACTTACTATTTAAAGAGCACAGATGATCTTATAAATAAAATGAAGGAGGCAGGACTGAACAGGCTTTTGAGAAATAAAGTATTTTGAGTCTAAGCATTTAATGAGATGCAAGTAGAATTAACTTAGTAGTTGCTTTATCAGTTGATACAGTTAGGGTTAAAAAATATAAAAAAAATACTAGGTGGCTTATATTAAATTTAGTTCATTTGGAACAAGAAGTATAAATGAATATAGGGTCCACTTAAGAAAAAAGGTGGATTCCTTAGATACTGTAGGATACTACATGATCAAAGACCAATCAGGCTATTGGCTGAGAAGAGATTCACTCAGCCCCTGACAATACCACAAAGCTTAGCTTGCTTTATAATAATCACAAGTGGCAGGAAAAAGAGGGCAGAGTATAATGAATGACTGGCAGTTAGCAAAAAGGGCGAATAATGAACTATGAAGCAACTATCTGTTGTATTAATTTGGAGGTCTTTTAGCCCTGGCTGCCTTGACTGGACTGTTCTCTTTTCAGGCTTCTATCAGGAATTATTTCCCAATTCCAATTAACAACAAAGCAAAATAAATATCCCACCTCCAGTCTCTCATACTTTCTCAAAAGTCATCAGTCTGATTAAGAAAATAAAGAATGAAATATTCTCCTATAGTTTTAGGAAGATGATTATCTTATTTATAGATTCCAGGGTTCAGAGATTCTAACAGATTTTCTCCCCCAAAACTTCAATTTTATAAAGAAAAAAATCCAATATATTAAAAAATAAAATCCAAACAGCAATTGTTTAATTTCCCTTTGTTGTTGGATCCCCAACACTGGGATGATACTGGGGAGAAAAAACACATTAGAAGAAACACAAAGACAGTAGCTACATTTGAAACCACCATACATATTCTTACCATACCTGCAAAGTGAATGAGCAAGAAAGGACCATGCCTAGTATCTTTGCTGTTTGTCTGAGCAGGAAATTTGCTCTTAAGAACAGGATGCCCAGCAGCAGCCTTCTATCTTGAGGGTGATGTAATGAGGGCAGGGCATGGAAAGAATCCTTGGCCTCCTCCCTGCAGTCAATACTTAAATTATTTGTCTTGTTATTTGAAAATCACATACAAGGTTGAGGGAAGAAACAACATGGGTGGCACACCTGGAGACTCATGCTCCCTAAATAGTTCTTGCTTACTTATTGATTAGTCCAGATTATTGTTAGGTATTACAAAACCTGTAGTGAAAGTTCAACAGCTGAGAGAATAAAGATTTGTTGATATGTCCTGAGGTTTGTAGAGTTGCTGGCTGTAAGAAAAAGAGTAATTAGGAACATTAGTTTTTAACTGTGTGTGTGTATGTGTGTGTGTGTGTGTGTGTGAGAGAGGAGAGAGAGGAGAGAGAGAGAGAGAGAGGAAATTCTCAGGGTAGAGGGCATAAACAGAATTGAAGACTTCTAGGAAGTATGGTATACATGTATAATTTTATAAGATGCTCTCACTGGTTACTTAGATCTATTGTTGTCTTTTTAAACCTTAACTTGTGTTCAGAGAAGTAATCACTTTTATTTTAATTTAAATTTTCCTATTAACGTCTTTCAGGACCTTTCTTCCCTGTTTATTTGCCTTACCATTGACGTCTTTTGAAAAGTGTTTAGTGTTTTCTTTCTTTTATAAAGTGTTCACTCAAGTCTTTTATTCAGTTTTAAAACTGAGTTTTATATTTTCTCATTTTGAGTTTTAAGAATTCTTTACAAATTTCTGATTTAAGATTTTTTTTCCATCTTGAAAATCACTGTAAACGATAAGTGATTTTTAAAAGGCAAAGGAAAAAAGTTCAAATGTAGAATGAGTCTTATCACAGACTGTAGAAATAAAATTTATGCTAACAACAGCACAATACATGAAAGATAAAAATCAAAATCTATTCTTGTAAATATTACGCAATTTATGCAAAAAAAGAAGCATAAAGTTATTTGAAGCTATACTGCATATTGCGTGATGCCTTGTATGTGAAATATCCAGGAAAGTTAATCTTTTTAAAAAATATTTTTAAAATTTGTTCTACTTAGAAGTACATGACAGTAGAATGCACTTTGACACATCATACATAAAGGTAACATAATTTCTCATTCTTCTGGTTGTACATGATGTAGAATCACACAAGTAATGTAGATATATATGCACAGAGGGTAATAATGTAGGATTCATTTTAATCCTTCTTACTCCCAAACCCCATCCCCCCCTTCACTCCCCTCTGTCTAATTCTTCCCTGGCCACCCCCCACCCTTTCTATCTGGACTTTTGTTCTTTGGGACTGGCTTATTTTGCTTAGCAAAGTATTCTACAGCTCTATCCATTTACCTGCAAATGCCATAATTTCATTCTTCATTATGGCTGAGTAATATTTCTTTGTGTATACATACCAAATGTTCTTAATCCATCTATTTGTTGAAAGGCACCTACATTGGCTCCATAGTTTAACTATTGTGAATTGAGCTTCTATAAACACTGATGTGGCTGTATCACTGAAGTATGCTGATTTTAACTCCTTTGTGTATAAATCAAGGAGTGGGATAACTGGGTCAAATGATAGTTCTACTCTGAGTTTTCTGAGGAATCTCCGTACTCCTTTCCAGAGTAGTTGCACCAATTTGCTGTCCCACCAGCAATGTATGAGTGCACTTTTTCCCTCATATCCTCACCATCATTTATTGTTGTTTGTGTTCTTGATAATTGCCATCAGGAAAGGTAATCTTACAGACAGAAAATAAGTCCTAGTCACTGCAGCTGAGGAGGGGTGTTGGAAAAAGGGATTGACTGCTACTGTGATTAAGGGGACTTTAAAAAAATATCTTTATTTTGCTTATTTATTATTATGTGGTGCTGAAGATCAAACTCAGTGCCTTCCATGTGCAAGGCAAGTGGTCTGCCCCTGAGCCACAACCCCAGCCCCTAAGGGGGCTTTTATACAAAGAAAATGTTTTAAAACAAGTTTGGTCTGGTATATGCTGTTGATAGGGAATCCAAACCCTGGTCCTGGAGCTTCCGAGCAGTGGCCCTGGGTTGGTGGCAAGCGTGGGCTTGCCAGTATCTGTCTGAGCCTGAAGTAAAGGAAGCCAGGGCTGAGACAAGCTGGGGCATGCTGATCTGTTGTATTAATGGTGGCCTGGCCCGGGTTGGTGCAGACACCTGCTTCATATAACACTACAGCGCAGAACCCCAACTATCCACAGTCCACCTATCTCAACCTTTTGGGAAATTGGAATTGCAAATTAGACATGAAAAAATAAAAACAGGGCAGATATCAATTGACATTCAGACTCAAATGTAATCAGTGGCCTTCACCCATATGCTATAACCCTCAAGATTAGCACTTTCAGGTGGCAACCCTTATTGGAGTCCTTTCTTACCCCAGGTGAGTTCTGGTTTTATTCTTTTCACTTGAATAAATCCCACACCTTTCACTCTTGCCTTCCACTGTCCTGTTAATTTTATTCTTTGAATTATGAGAGAAGAACCCAGAAAGAAGTTGCTGGCGAGATGCTCAAGACTGATCCAACACGGAAGGGCACAGCCCATCATTTGTAGCTGCAATAAATATATAAGTCATGCCAGTCCATAGTAATGGAGAAGACTCTGGCTTTGCTGGCTGAAGACTGTGGCGCTAAAGCCAGTAGGCATCCCCTGCTTTGATTAGCTGCCAACACTAAAAGGGTCTTTCTCTGTAGCAGAGGACTGTAGCTTACACAGACCACACCCACTACCAGAAACTGAAAATCAAGTTTCATCTCAAACTCTGTTTTCAATAACATATCAGATTGGGGGTAGGTTGACAATTATTTGTCTGCTCTTATGTATTTTGGTTTTTTTCTCCTTGTGTGCATATTGTGGAATTTTCCCCTGACTCTTCATATTAAATGGGGACAATGTGACTTTGACTTACAATGACATGGCATATGTGTCACCTCCAGAGGGGAGCTTTCAGATCTACTGAATGATTTGCCGTATCTCTTCTCCCTACAATAGCAAACTGCCCCATTATTTATGGTCAGCTTATGTCACTGAGTGAGGAAAGGTGGGACAGAACCCTCGTCAAACTTCAATGGGCAGACAATTTAAACAAGAAATAGATTCGTTATATGAATCTACTCTTTGTTTATAACCGTCTCACCTATTTCAATAATTATCAGTGATATTTTCTTGAGTGTTCACTGAGTGATTAAAAACAATAAAGAAGTTAAAACTAAGAAAGGCATGGGGGAATCAGGCCTTTAAATCCTGCTACATAAGAGACTAGAGCAGGAAGATCAGGAGTTTGAGGCCTGTCTTGACATCTTGGTGAGACCTGTGTCAAAGTAAAATTAACTAAGCTGAGAGTGTAGCTCAGTCGTAGAGCACTTGCTTAGCACGTGTGATGTCCTGGATTTAAACCAGAAAACCCAGTCACACACACACACACACACACGCACACACACACACAAATTAGTATTTGTATTAGTTTTCTAGGGATATTGTAACAAAACACAAAGTTGAATGATTTAAACACCAGTGAGTAATACATTGACTCACAGTCTGGAGGTTAAAAGTTTGAGATTGAGATATTTGGATTGATTCTTTTTGGTGGATTTATGAAAAACCTAATCTCTTGCTTTTGGTGGTTTCTGGCAATCTTTGACATTCTTTGACAGGTAGAAGCATCACCATGATCTTTGCCTAAATCTTTGCGTGGCATTCTCCCTTGTGTTTGTATCTGTCTTTGAATTTTCTCTTTTTTATTTTATTTATTTTTTTTTAATTTTTTATTGTTGGCTGTTCAAAACATTACATAGTTCTTGATATATCATATTTCACACTTTGATTCAAGTGGGTTATGAGCTCCCATTTTTACCCCATATACAGATTGCAGAATTACATCAGTTACACATCCATTGATTTACATATTGCCATACTAGTGTCTGTTGTGTTCTGCTGCCTTTCCTATCCTCTACTATCCCCCCTCCCCTCCCCTCCCCTCCCCTTTTATCTCTCTGCCCCCTCTACTGGCATTCATTTGTCCCCCTTGTATTATTTTTCCCTTTCCCCTCACTTCCTCTTGTATGCACTTTTGTATAACTCTGAGGGTCTCCTTCCATTTCCATGCAATTTCCCTTCTCTCTCCCTTTCCCTCCCACCTCTCATCCCTGTTTAATGTTAATCTTCTTCTCATGCTCTTCGACCCTACTCTGTTCTTAGTTACTCTCCTTATATCAAAGAAGACATTTGGCATTAGTTTTTTAGGGATTGGCTAGCTTCACTTAGCATAATCTGCTCTAATGCCATCCATTTCCCTGTAAATTCTATGATTTTGTCATTTTTTAATGCAGAATAATACTCCATTGTGTATAAATGCCACATTTTTTTTATCCATTCATCTATTGAAGGGCATCTAGGTTGGTTCCACAGTCTTGCTATTGTGAATTGTGCTGCTATGAACATCAATGTAGCAGTGTCCCTGTAGCATGCTCTTTTTAGGTCTTTAGGGAATAGACCGAGAAGGGGAATAGCTGGGTCAAATGGTGGCTCCATTCCCAGCTTTCCAAGAAATCTCCATACTGCTTTCCAAATTGGCTGCACCAATTTGCAGTCCCACCAGCAATGTACACGTGTACCCTTTTCCCCACATCCTCGCCAGCACTTGTTGTTGTTTGACTTCATGATGGCTGCCAATCTAACTGGAGTGAGATGGTATCTTAGGGTGGTTTTGATTTGCATTTCTCTGACTGCTAGAGATGGTGAGCATTTTTTCATGTACTTGTTGATTGATTGTATGTCCTCCTCTGAGAAGTGTCTGTTCAGGTCCTTGGCCCATTTGTTGATTGGGTTGTTTGTTCTCTTATTGTCTAATTTTTTGAGTTCTTTGTATACTCTGGATATTAGGGCTCTATCTGAAGTGTGAGGAGTAAAGATTTGTTCCCAGGATGTAGGCTCTCTATTTACCTCTCTTATTGTTTCTTTTGCTGAGAAAAAACTTTTTAGTTTGAGTAAGTCCCATTTGTTGATTCTAGTTATTAACTTTTGTGCTATGGGTGTCCTATTGAGGAATTTGGAGCCCGACCCCACAGTATGTAGATCGTAGCCAACTTTTTCTTCTATCAGAAGGCGTGTCTCTGATTTGATATCAAGCTCCTTGATCCATTTTGAATTAACTTTTGTGCATGGCGAGAGAAAGGGATTCAGTTTCATTTTGTTGCATATGGATTTCCAGTTTTCCCAGCACCATTTGTTGAAGATGCTATCCTTCCTCCATTGCATGCTTTTAGCCCCTTTATCAAATATAAGATAGTTGTAGTTTTGTGGATTGGTTTCTGTGTCCTCTATTCTGTACCATTGGTCCACCCGCCTGTTTTGGTACCAGTACCATGCTGTTTTTGTTACTATTGCTCTGTAGTATAGTTTGAAGTCTGGTATCGCTATACCGCCTGATTCACACTTCCTGCTTAGCATTGTTTTTGCTATTCTGGGTCTTTTATTTTTCCATATGAATTTCATGATTGCTTTCTCTATTTCTACAAGAAATGCCGTTGGGATTTTGATTGGCATTGCATTAAACCTATAGAGAACTTTTGGTAATATCGCCATTTTGATGATGTTAGTTCTGCCTATCCATGAACAGGGTATATTTTTCCATCTTCTAAGATCTTCTTCTATTTCTCTCTTTAGGGTTCTGTAGTTTTCATTGTATAAGTCTTTCACCTCTTTTGTTAGGTTGATTCCCAAGTATTTTATTTTTTTTGAAGATATTGTGAATGGAGTGGTTGTCCTCATTTCCATTTCAGAGGATTTGTCGCTGATATACAGGAATGCCTTTGATTTATGCGTGTTGATTTTATATCCTGCCACTTTGCTGAATTCATTTATTAGCTCTAATAGTTTCTTTGTAGACCCTTTTGGGTCTGCTAGGTATAGAATCATGTCATCTGCAAATAGTGATAATTTAAGTTCTTCTTTTCCTATTTTGATGCCTTTAATTTCTTTCGTCTGTCTAATTGCTCTGGCCAGTGTTTCGAGAACTATGTTGAACAGAAGTGGAGAGAGAGGGCATCCCTGTCTTGTTCCAGATTTTAGAGGGAATGCCTTCAATTTTTCTCCATTCAGAATGATGCTAGCCTGAGGCTTAGCATAGATTGCTTTTACAATATTGAGGTATGTTCCTGTTATCCCTAGTTTTCCTAGAGTTTTGAACATAAAGGGATGCTGTACTTTGTCGAATGCTTTTTCCGCATCTATCGAGATGATCATATGGTTCTTATTTTTAAGTCTATTGATGTGGTGAATAACATTTATTGATTTCCGTATATTGAACCAGCCTTGCATCCCAGGGATGAATCCTACTTGATCATGGTGCACAATTTTTTTGATATGTTTTTGTATCCGATTTGCCAGAATTTTATTGAGGATTTTTGCATCTAGGTTCATTAGAGATATTGGTCTGTAGTTTTCTTTCTTTGAAGTGTCTTTGTCTGGTTTAGGTATCAGGGTGATGTTGGCCTCGTAGAATGAATTTGGAAGTTCTCCCTCTTTTTCTATTTCCTGAAGTAGCTTGAAAAGTATTGGTATTAGTTCCTCTTTAAAGGTTTTGTAAAACTCTGCTGTGTACCCATCCGGTCCTGGGCTTTTCTTAGTTGGTAGTCTTTTGATGGTTTCTTCTATTTCCTCAATTGATATTGGTCTGTTTAGGTTGTCTATATCCTCCTGACTCAATCTGGGCAGATCATATGACTTAAGAAATTTATCGATGCCTTCACTATCTTCTAATTTATTGGAGTATAAGGATTCAAAATAATTTTTGATTATCTTCTGTATATCTGAGGTGTCTGTTGTGATATTGCCTTTTTCATCCCGTATGCTAGTAATTTGAGTTGTCTCTCTTCTTCTCTTTGCTAGCATGGCTAAGGGTCTGTCGATTTTGTTTATTTTTTCAAAGAACCAACTTTTAGTTTTGTCAATTTTTTCAATTGTTTCTTTTGTTTCGATTTCATTAATTTCAGCTCTGATTTTAATTATTTCTTGCCTTCTACTTCTTTTGCTGTTGTTTTGCTCTTCTTTTTCTAGGATTTTGAGATGAAGTATGAGATCATTTATTTGTTGGTTTTTTCTTTTTTTAAGGAATGAACTCCAAGCAATGAATTTTCCTCTTAGAACTGCTTTCAATGTGTCCCATAGATTCCGATATGTTGTGTCAGTGTTTTCATTAATCTCTAAGAATTTTTTAATTTCCTCCTTGATGTCTTCTATAACCCACTGATCATTCAGTAACCTATTGTTCATTCTCCAAGTGATGTATTCTTTTTCCTTCCTTCTTTTATCGTTGATTTTCAGTTCCATTCCATTATGATCAGATAGGATGCATGGTATTATCTCTACTCCTTTGTATTGTCTAAGAGTTTCCCTGTGACATAATATATGATCTATTTTTGAGAAGGATCCATGTGCTGCTGAGAAAAAAGTGTAACTGCTTGATGTTGGGTGGTATATTCTATATATGTCAATTAAGTCTAGGTTATTAATTGTGTTATTGAGTTCTATAGTTTCCTTATTCAACTTTTGTTTGGAAGATCTGTCCAGTGGCGAGAGAGGTGTGTTGAAGTCTCCCATGATTATTGTATGGTGGTCTATTAGACTCTTGAACTTGAGAAGAGTTTGTTTGATGAACATAGCTGCACCATTGTTTGGGGCATATATATTTATGATTGTTATGTCTTGTTGGTGTATGGTTCCATTAAGCAGTATGTAGTGTCCCTCTTTATCCCTTTTGATTAACTTTGGCTTGAAATCTATTTTATTTGATATGAGTATGGACACACCTGCTTGTTTCCGAAGTCCATATGAGTGATATGATTTTTCCCAACCTTTCACCTTCAGCCTATGTATGTCTTTTCCTATCAAATGTGTCTCCTGTAGGCAGCATATTGTTGGGTCTTGTTTTGTGATCCATTCTACTAGCCTGTGTCTCTTGATTGGTGAGTTTAAGCCATTAACATTTAGGGTTATTATTGAGATATGGGTTGTTCTTCCAGCCATATTTGTTTATTTCTGTTACTAAACATGCTTTGTTTTCCTCTTTGATTATTCCCCCCCCCCTTTACTGTCCTACCTCCCACTGTTGGTTTTCATTGTTATTTTCCATTTCCTCTTCCTGTAATGTTTTGCCAAGGATGTTTAGAAGAGATGGTTTTCTAGCTGCAAATTCTTTTAACTTTTGTTTATTGTGGAAGGTTTTAATTTCATCTTCCATCCTGAAGCTTAATTTCGCTGGAAACACAATTCTTGGTTGGAACCCATTTTCTTTCAGTGTTTGAAATATGTTATTCCAGGATCTTCTAGCTTTCAGAGTCTGTGTTGAAAGATCAGCTGTTATCCTGATTGGCTTACCCCTAAATGTGATCTGCTTCCTTTCTCTTGTAGCTTTTAAAATTCTCTCCTTATTCTGTATGTTGGGCATCTTCATTATAATGTGTCTAGGTGTGGGTCTCTTATGATTTTGCACATTCGGCGTCCTGTAGGCTTCTAGGATTTGGGATTCTGTCTCATTCTTCAAGTCTGGGAAGTTTTCTCGTATTATTTCATTGAATAGATTGCTCATTCCTTTGGTTTGAAACTCTGTCCCTTCCTGTATCCCAATGACTCTTAAATTTGGTCTCTTGATGTTATCCCATATTTCTTGGATGTTCTGCTCATGGTTTCTTAACAGTCTTGCTGAGCTGTCTATGTTCTTTTCAAGTTGAAATACTTTATCTTCATTGTCTGATGTTCTATCTTCTAAGTGTTCTACTCTGCTGGTAGCATTCTCCATTGAGTTTTTAAGTTGGTTTATTGCTTCCTGCATTTCTAGGATTTCTCTTTGTTTGTTTTTTATAACCTCTATCTCCCTGTATAGTTGATCTTTTGCTTCTTGGATTTGTTTATGTAATTCATTGTTGAAGTGATCTTTCATTGTCTGATTTTGCTGTCTGATGTCTTCCTTGAGACTCCAGATCATCTGAAGCATGTATATCCTGAATTCTTTATCTGACATTCCATCTGCTGCAGCTATTACTTCTTCTAACGCTGAGTTGACCTGCATTGCTTGTGGTCCTTTCTTTCCTTGTCTCTTCATACTGTTCGCGTTCGTTTCTACTTGGTGAAACTGTTGTGCTATTGAATTTTCCCCCTATATATTTATATTGGTCTTGTATAGTTGCAAAGTCTCCCTCGCAGGCGCGGGCGGTGGCTCTGCCCCTCCTCCAATTGGGGCAATGTGCCTACCACGCCGGCAGGCCACTGGGACTGCTCTGCTGGTCGGTAGCAGGTCCGCCTACCTTGCAGGCGCGGGTGGCGGCTCTGTCCCTCTGCGGGCCGCTAGGCTTGTTCTGTCGGTGGTCGTAGTTCTGCCTACTTTGCAGGCGCAGGCAGCGGCACTGCCCCTCTGCAGGCCTCTGGGGCTGTTCTGCCAGTGGGTCGCAGGTCCGCCTACCTTGCAGGCGCGGGGGGCGGGGTGGCTCTACCCTTCCTCAGGCCGCTGGGCCTGTTCTGTCTGTCGGTTGCAGGTCTGACCTGTTCTGATGGTGGTCACAGTTCCGTCTACCTTGCAGGCGCGGGGGGAGGGGGCGGCTCTGCCTCTCAGCAGGCCGATGCTCCTCTTCTGCCGGTGGGTTGCAGGCCCGCCTACCTTGCAGGAGTGATTGGAAGCTCTGCCCCTCCGCGGGCCACTGGGCCTTTTCTGTCGGTGGTCACAGTTCCACCTACCTGGCAGGCGCGGGGGGTGGGGGGCGGCTCTGCCCCTCAGCAGGCCGCTGGGCCTGTTCTGTGGGTGGTCACAGTTCCGTCTAACTTGCCGGCACAGGGGGAGGGGTCGACACTGCCTCTCAGCAGGCCGCTGCTCCTCTTCTGCCGGTGGGTCGCAGGCCTGCCTACCTTGCAGGAGTGATTGGAAGCTCTGTCCCGCCTCGGGCCACTGGGCCTTTTCTGTCCGTGGTCACAGTTCCACCTACCCAGCAGGCGCGGGGGGGGGGGCGGGCGGCTCTGCCCCTCAGCAGGCCGCTGGGCCTGCTCTGTGGGTGGTCACAGTTCTCTCTACCTTGCTGGCGCAGGGGGAGGGGGCGGCTCTGCCTCTCAGCAGGCCGCTGCTCCTCTTCTGCTGGTGGGTCGCAGGCCCGCCTACCTTGCAGGAGTGATTGGAAGCTCTGTCCCTCTGCGGGCCACTGGGTCTTTTCTGTGCGTGGTCACAGTTCCCTCTACCTTGCCGGCGCAGGGGTAGGGGGCGGCTCTGCCTCTCAGCAGGCCGCTGCTCCTCTTCTGCCCGTGGGTCGCAGGCCCGCCTACCTTGCAGGAGTGATTGGAAGCTCTGTCCCGCCGCGGGCCACTGGGCCTTTTCTGACAGTGGTCACAGTTGAATTTTCTCTTTTTTATAAGGACAGCAATGATATTGAACCAAGGGCCTACTTCTCTATTATGACAACATCTAATTATTTCCGTAATCCTTCTATTTCCAAATAAGAGAACAATTTTGAAGTACTAGGGAGTAGGACACCAACATATGAATGTCGAGGGAACATAATTTAATCACTAACAATGAAAAGAACATGCTATACACACATACTGACTAATGAAAATCGGATTTTATGAATGAAGAATTATGTTTAGTGTTTTCTCTCATTTACTTTATCACAGCTACTATTTCTTCTTCCATAGTCTAAAGCCAACAAAAAAATAATGAAGCATATCATTTGATACATATTTTAACTTGAAGCTATTCTTTGTGCTCAGAATTGCACTATGAATTATAAGTGCATTGTAAACTTTAAAGAACTAACATTTGTTGATTTGTTTGCATGTTCTACAGTTGTGCATCAAAAGCTATTTTTGTAATGTTTGCGAATGCACTTCTGCAAAACTTTGGAAAAGTGGGATCTATAAGCATTTGGGGACAGCAATGAATCTGAGCTGGTGTACTCTTCAGTGACATCACCAGCTGTGAACCTCACACCTGTTCTTGCACAAACTCTCTTTGATATGGGTTAAACAAGCATGGTAGGCATGAGGGGGGAATTTCAGGATTTGAATTTTAAATTGATTTAATTACAGAAGTGGGATGACCTTATTTTTTTAAACTTCCATTTATGTGTGTCAAATCAGGGTTTATGTGTTGATGAGTTTGTTTGGGTAACACAGTTGACTGGAAATCAAGGAAGGAAATAGAATATATGTCAATTAGCAGTGCAATGTGCAATGTGGCCTTGTGTTCAATATTTTTTGTTTTGTTTTGAACCAATTCAGAAATGTCTGGGGGCACCATAAATGGGCAATCACAGAATTCTGAGTTCACACATGTTAGACTACAAGGGCTTGGGTCAGCCATAACAAGAATCTAGGAAGTGAACAGTGCTTTACTGATCATCTGCATTTTCCCCCTAAAAATGTGCAATTAGAGCTGTAATTACCAAAGGCATTGCCATGAGTATGTGGGTTTGACAGGAAATAAGAAGTACTGATATTAGGTCAAGCATTTTTCTCCATCATCTTTTTTTCTTCTCTCTCTATTGTTCAAAGACAGATTCAGGCACATTGATCTCAGGAAGTCAAGTACAGGATCCTCATTACATTAAAGGTAATTTTCAAAGAGGTCTAAAGAAGCACAAAACCACATAAAAGTTGCTAAAACTTGATGTTAGACAGTCATTTACAATATTTATAACATTAATTGGGGAAACCTTTCTAAATCTCTTTTCTCCAAAATGTTTACAGGAATATGGTATAGTTTAAGCCTTCTGCTTTTTTTTTTTTTTTTTTGGTCAATTTGACAGCTGCCTTCAGAGTGCTAGTCTAAGTTAACATTTGACTGTAGATATTGGGCTATATTAACTCTTTCAGTCTTTTTCATGAGCCCCCTCTTCTTTCTTGCATTGCCCTCTCCCAGACCCAAGACTGGCACTTAAGATTTTTTTTCTCAGACTAGTAAGAGTCAAAGATACACACTGATTTTGCAAGTTTTAGAAAAATAAAGCAAGAATTACAACTCTTATTATTTCAAGGCGCTCCTGAGATTGCCTTAGAATAGATTTTAAGGTCATTGAAATGAGGTCCAGCACAATTTGTTCAAGATCTTAATGGAATTTTGGACTAAATTCAATAAAATAATAAAGTGTTATTTTCGTTGTTTTGATCCCTTCTGCATGAACTCCCTCGAGGGTTTTGGGTAGCAAGTTTGTTTATTTGGGGTAGGATTCAGACATTATTGCCTTATTAGGGCAATTATAACCATTAAACTCAATCACTTGTAACTTATTATGTCAATTTAACCATAATTTCTAATATTCACATTGAAGTGTTTTAAAACTAACTTTTAAAATCTGATAATTGAGCCTGAAATACCCTCCATTTTAGATGACAATATCTGTAACAAAACTTTTACCAAATTAGTCCATTTACCAAGTTCTAATTTCCTATGGTTCAAGAAAAGAATTTCCTTTAAAAACAAAACCAGCCCAAATAATAGAGAGGGAGAGAAGTTTAGCATTGTTTATCTTTCATTGTAATTAGTTAGGTTATTATTTTATCTTCTAATAAAAAGGGCTATAAATTTAAAGTGAAATTAGACATTTGTTGTTGCTTGTTACTTCTTAATAGTTGTATGTTTTGCTTTTAAATAGAGAGCAATTTATTCATAATGACATAGAGCAAGAGTTTTGAGTATTAAAATATTGTCTTTGATTTTCATTTTCAAATTTTTTAAATTATCTTATGGATTCTATATATACCTTAACAAAGAATAGTGATTCATAAATATGATGAGTTCACATATATTGAATTGAAAATAAACCACAAAATTTCAAATACATATAACATATATATAATTATATATATTATTGATTCACTTTAGAAGTAAAAAAAAATACAAATTAACATCACCATTTTTAATCTAAATAATTTTGTTTTTCAAAATAAAAGTGTATTATAGCAACAGCAGTTTTACTTACTTTGAAATAACTTTAATGTCTGTCTTAATAGAAAATAGCATTCTCATGATTTCCTTACACATATGAACCATCAGAGCAATGCAGGGTCCTTGGCCCACAGTCTGAAACCATTGACCTAACCCCTCAGTTTCAGGACAGCAAGGCAGTTGACATGACTGTTACAGAATCCCTCTTCTGTTCCATTTGGTTTATGTCTTTTACTTCTGGGAAGTTCAATATGTCCATTAGTTTATTCACATTTCACATACTCATCCCTACATGTTTTTCAGGAAAATTGATGACATCTGTGTTTGATGAAGGTGTGTGGAGCTTCTAACAAAAGTAGAAACATCTCAATACAAACCCCTAATGTTCTGGAGCTGTGATAACTGGGAGATAAGAAGGAGATTAAGATTAATGAGCTCAAATTCAGGAAGATAAATATAAATACAAAGATATGTTACAAATTAGGACTGTCAATGGGATAATATAATTATGAAAGGGAGAGTTGAGGAATACAGAAAGTGGAGCAACCATCTCTGCCAGAGGCAATCTCCGCGGAGGTGGACTTCTCGGGGTTGCTCTGATTCTCAGTGACTCAGGTAGAAATTGAAAATGCCAAGTATAAAGAAATTCCATTTGAGAATTTTGAAAATATGGGTGGGAAGTGATAAAATAAGGGACTATATAGTATAATAAATACCAGACTATATGAGGATTCATGCCAAGTTAATTAACATATGGGCAGTGCATAAGGAAGAACAAATAAACTTGGGGTTAAACATAAACTCACTTCTTAAGAGAAAAGCTGGGCAACTCCCCATTAACTTTGCATACACTATTCATACAAGGAGTATTTTAATGTGAGCTTATTGTTTCAAGGATATTAAACGCTAGTTTAGGTAAAGGATCTGAAAGAAGACTGGCTCTTCTAAGCATTCAGTTGATGATTAGATCTCATCACAGTTATGAATCAATGGGAGCAGTGGAAGATAGGAAGATTATTAGATGGCTATTTTCATGGAGGAAATATCTCTGTAAATAAATCCTAGGTGGAATAGAAAGATAGACACAGAAAGCATTTTGTATACCAGGTGAAGACATGAATCAGTTGTCACAGAGCTGTAAAGAAGTGACAAGGACTGTGAGACTTGTGGACATAAAACTAAGAAGATAAGTGGGTAGATTGGATGAAGAAGAAGAAACAAGAAAAGGTGGGTTTAAATCAGACTTTGCCAGAATCAAATTTAACAGTGAAGACATGGAAAACAAGATAATTACTACCCAGGTAGTTCTAAAGGAATGTTATACGGAAATCTATGAAACAACTAAAAACAGGAATCCATACCCAGAATATGGGTGTCGATCCTGTTCAAGATGAAATATTTCCCTTTCTCACATTGAATTATTTGATATGATTAACATGCCATAAAATGATTGTGTGGTCTCCTGAAGGAATGAAATCATATAGGAACCCAGTGCTGGTCTTTGTTTCAGGATTGAATAATAGTGGCACTATATTGATGAGTCTTGGTAAAACAGTGCTCACATATTTGGGATTACATGGAATATCCTTCCCTACTGCTATGGCTCCTTCACTCATGAACCCACTGCATAAGCACTATGGGTCCCAGGCTGGGGCTAGCTAGTACTTTACAGAGATCTTCCCAGTCAGTTTTATCAAGAAAGGTCTGATTCCTAGAAATTTTTGCTGGCACAACTGAAGCTGGCCAACAAGTTTCAGCATCATCCTGCAAACCTTATCGGAGTCCCACTGACTCTCCAGTGGGCATTTTCTTCTACGGTCCCTCAGAGAAATTTTGCACTATGCAATAGTTTTCAGATCTCAGCCTTTATTTGGGTATTTTTCCAAGTTTACCCCTGGCCAAACCAATGATTTGGTGGGCATGAGGGATAGTTAAAGGTAATTAAGCTCCATGGGTACTTGTAGTAGTCTCCCAGTATTTGTTTTCCCAGTTATCACAGCTCCAGAACATTAGGGGTTTGTATTGAGATGCTTATACTTTTGTTAGAAGCTCCACACATCTTCTTCAAACACAGATGACTTAAGTAGCATAGGATCAGCTGGCTTGATGTCCCCAAAGACAGAGCTATTTATACTGTAGCATGGACCTGTAGCAGAGATCTTGAATTTATTAGCCTTACTAGGTACCTGATAGATGGGTCAAGGCAGGGACCTCAAAATTGAATACATTGTTTCCAAACCACAAATGTATACCAGTCATTATAATTTTCCTTCAGGTAGATAGAGTTACAAAGTATCCTGGCCTGGGTCTCTTAGTATATCTTTGAACATGGGACTTTCAGATATTCCTCAACTTCTATTTTTTTTTTTTTTTAATTTTTTTCCTTTCCCTTTTTCATTAGAGCACATATCTCTTACCAAGGAATCCAGAAAACTTAGCAATATTAGACTACTAGTTTATGGGTATCATAATATCATAAATATAGTAAACAAATATAATATTACATAAATTTTGGTTTGTCCAGTTACTATTGGGCTAAACTATGACAGGGCTTGGTTGTCTATCCAGGCAAATGTGAACTTATTTCTGACTCCCCTTCCTGGTGGCAATTGAAAATAATATGTTCTTCTTAGCAAGAACTCTATTCTGCGTATCAGATCTTGTTCTAACATATATTAGAACCATGGTTCCATTTGGGCCTACCAATTTATTAGCTTTTTTGTAGAGCTAAATAGATGAATTACGAATTAAATAGAGAAACACATATGAGGTACTATAATATTTTATCTTTAAATCTTTTAGGATAGCAGTTAATTCTTCCATAGCAATTATTGCTTATGGATATACAAATATATATGTGTGTGTGTGTATACATATACATATACATGTATGGATGGATATATACACACACATATATGTTTCAAGTATTTCAAATTGTCTAGTAGGCCCATTATATGATGGACATGGGCCATTGTCCATTTATTATTTTATCTTCTGCTAATAAGTGACTCTAATAGGATCATTATAAAGATGCTTTGAATCTCCGAATCATCATAAAGGCAGTCATATATCCAGTAGCCCTTGAGAGATCTAGATATTCATCTTTCACCTCTCAAGTTACTTTACATGTGGCTGTGGATTTGTTTGGGGGAGAACTGGAGAAATCACCACCATATATATTTGCCATAGTATTACAGATAAGTTCTTGCTTCAACCATTGCGTTTAGAGAATAGACAATCCTGTCATTATTGTATTCATTTCTTTAAAAAAATACAGGCTAAAAATTTGGTTTTGAATGGCCTGTGAATATCAGCACATTCACGACGTATACAACCAGGCTCTTGGTATGATATAATGGCATATATACATGGAAGTTAAAGATTGTAAAGAATCTTAAATGTTGAACTTTTTCTCCTGCCAAGGGAGAAATAACTTGTATTCTCGAAAGATAAGCATTTCTAACATATGGCATTCCATACTTTCTTAAGCAGGTCCTATACTGTTAAATAGCTCTTATTTCTGGCAAATTCTTCTAACATAGTGCTGAATATTGTCTCCTCCAATTCTTCATTTAGTGGTTTGGTTCTATTTCTGCCTGCTGGAGATAAACAAAATTGGTACACTCTTCTATATATTACAGTATTCCAAATATTTGCAAATGATTATTATAACCTGTTTAGTATTCTCTTCTCCATGCTAAATAGTCCCAATTCCCTTAGCAAATGCTGAGCTGGTTTAAAAATATCCTGTACAATCTCAGAGCCTCTCTTCTTCTAAATCTTTAAACCCCTAAGCTAACCAACAAAACAGAAGGTACACTCAATGCAGGATAGAAGATAATTTGTTCTTCTTGATTAATACAGCTTAATACTATTAAAGTCATAAAATAAATTATGCTATCTTGTTTTCTTTCACTTCTCAAAGTTATTCCTTTTTGGAAGTAGGCATTTAATAAGTCCTAATATTTTTCATATGTTTTTACATTAAAAGTCTCTGTCATTCTTTCGAAGGACAACTTTTGAAAGACAACTTGGGATTTATATTTATATATTATTTTGGTATCAGTACACTGAGTCCAGCCTATTATATTTTTGAACCCAGACTCTGCTGTTAGCACATTAGCCATCTCATCAAGCCTTATCATTCATGAACACACAAATACAAATTACATAAGTGCTAATTAAGCATCAGATACAATAATAGCTATTAGTGACAAATGTTAGTGTCTTGCACTCACAGAGATCATATAAATGATCATGTGAATGCAAGAAGCATAAATTAGTCTATATATCTAATATTAATTTATCTTTGAAAAGTCTCACCATTCATTTCTCTTGTTATAATAAACTCTAGAGCAGTCACATAACGTCTTTTTTATAAAAGATCACTCTGCCTTTAGGAAGAATTCTAGAAACTATTTCCCTTTGAACTATTAACATTTTAGCATTCAAAAAAATGGAATGATTATCGGAACTTTTACAGCCAAACAAAATATAATCTTATCGAAAAAGAAAATTATCTATAACCATATGGAAAATTTTTATAAAATATATGGCAGAATACATAGCTAAGACTGTTTAGAAATATGATTATTTCTGGTGGGTTGTGTCAAAACATGTGTATACAGTGTAACATCTGAGATTTATCAAAAATCAGTCATTTAAAAAATAATGATGCTTTTTTTCATAGTAAATTTTTAATATGTGGTCTTCAAAGCTAAAATATATTGAACAAAAATATAGGTTGGAGCAATTCAAATAAAATCAAACCACTTGATTATACATTGGGATATTTATGACTTAATGTTTGTGCCAAGTTTCAGAAATTGTTTTATGAGATAGAGCATAGTTAGTATATTCATGTCTCCTTACACAATTCAGGATAGCTTGGTTACACTACAATAACTAATACTATCCCATCTCAGTAGCTTAACATCAATCCTTTATTTCACTCTACATGAATTTCAGTAATGACCTTTGTTCTTTATGTTTATTTAGGGAACAGACTTCAATGGTTACCTGCAGAGGATAAGAAATCACTGAACTGGATTGCAATGGTAATTAAAATGCTCTACCTTCAAGTAACATGATACTTTATTCATATTTCTTTACTAAAAGTAACCCACTTTACCTAGTCTAAGAGAAATTACCATCCTCCCATGTGCCTAATAAGAGAATAATACACTTTGCGATTCACTCAATTAATCATTACAGCCCCTTTTACCAACAACATATTGGTAATGGTTGATAATATATTTGTAATATATTACTAATTAGAGCCAAGAAATCTTTAATTGTATTGATGAAATCTCAGTGCATTAAAGTATTTTGAAAAGATGCATTTCATAACAGAGTTAAATCAGTTAGTGCAAATTATGTTTTGACATATGACTGATCTTATGCAGAATTTATCAGAAATCATTTATACTGTAATTTAGAGCCACCAGAATATCACAAACTCCAAAGTAAACAACAATAGATATATTTGGAAAGTAATTCTGGGAAATAAACAACTATGATTTAAAATCAAATGAATACTGATTAAAAATAAAAATCATTGTAATTCTGAAACTCTTTCAAAGATTTTGTTGTTAAAATTATGGGTCATTGACAATTATAAAACAGGAAAATATGCTTTTATCATTGAAATATATATTCAGTTTAAGACTTTTACCACCCATCACTGTTACTTTTTATAGACACTTAAAAATGCAATTAATGCAATTTTGCAATTAGTATTTTCCATACATTCGTAAATACCTTTACTTCTGTAAGCAGGAATTTGGGGCATATATGTGTTCAATATTTAGATTTTTTGAAAACTTGTGTTGTTTTCCCATTCTAGGAAGGTAGAAGAATATAATGGACAAACAACTTTTATCTCAATCTACAAAACAAAAATAAACTGCCAGAATCTGTCTTGTATAAGTATTTTGGAACTCTGAAGTCCATTTGTAACTTATGACTTCCAGGGGAAGCTCTACATGGTCAATTACAGTTTACTTCTGTCAATTTGAGATCTTAATTTAGTGGCAGCTACTCATTCCGTTTTTGGCAAGAGCTGTCAAGGTATTCCTGAGGGTACTGGTTCATAGATTGCAGGGGTCAGGGAAGAAAAAAAATGCACCTTCTCCAAGTATTGAGGAATATCAGGGCTCTGATCTCTGATCACAGAGGTGTGGCCCAGGAGTAAGTAACCACTATTATTATAACTCTCCCCACTATTGTGCAAGGCAAGGCAAAAATTTCACGTTTCCCTCTTAAGTTTTTTTTTCTTTTTCTTCTGGCCCTGAGAATTAAATTGAGATAAAGTAGAACAATAGGAAAAATGTATACAAATTGATTTTATATATGTTTTATGTGGTACAGGGACCTTCATAAGGAAATAAAGACCCAAAGATGCAATTAGAGTTAGACACTTAGATATGGAACTAAGTCAAAAGCAGTAAGTTGTGGAACAGTAAATAATTTGAGAATGCTGAAAGTGTTACTCTAATGATCTCTCTAAGATTTCTCGGCCTCAACTTTTCATCCTTGATGGGAATATATATATATATATATATATATATATATATATATATATATAGCACAAGAAGTGCATTTTTCACATGGAAATTCCATCTCTTACTTTTATAAACAGCATGAGAGTCAGAGTGATATTATTGCATCTGTTGTTTTTCAAATGTTTTTAACTAAAAATAGTCAATATGCCAAAGTTGCATATTTTAGGGTGGCATAGTTTTAACTCCTTCAGTTGTAATCAATTCCCCCTCTGAATAAAATGAGTTCCGAATGATTTAAAGGGAAGTGCTCCTTTTCCCCTTCTTTTAATTTTTCTTTCTTTCCTCTTTTGGTAGCCAGATTCTAAATATTAAGACATGAAAAATGACTGTGTATGCAGGAAAAATAATATAGTGACCATAAATGTTCAGGGAAAGGGTGCAAAGTCAGAAGACATTTGAGAAGACCTTAAGTTTATACCTTATGATGATCTTTGCCACAAACAGCCTACAACAATAAAAATTAAAATCAATAAACAAAAATGAAAATATTGAACTTGAAAAATGGGAGATTTTGCTACTGAGGTTATCACGTTATTAGATTCAAAGGACCAGTTTTCAACAACAAAGTAATCATAAGGTATACAAAGAAATAAGAAAGTATAGCCAATTAAAAAGTAAAAAACAATTAAAGATCCCTGAAAAAGACCTGATGTCAGATGTACTAGACAAAGAATTTTAAACAACTGTCTTAAAGTTGTTTCTAGAATTAAATGTGATGTGGGAAAAATCATTAAATTAATTTTTAACAAAGTGGAGCTAGCAATAAAGAAAAATTCTACACAGAAATAAAAAATAAATTCTGATGCTAAAAATAATGATAACATAAATGAGAAATTCATTAGAAAGATTCTTGGTTTTCTAAAATATTCAGAACATAAATAGTTTTTTTTCCAAAACATACAAAAAAAACCAAATAATTATTAGCTTGCAATTCAGTCCTATGGGAATATTGGTTTGTAACTTTTCATTTTTATAAATTAAGAGACTATTAAAATTAAAATAGTTATCAACATATGCTTTGGGCACACAAGGCATAAAGATGCTTTGTGACATCAACAACCAGAAAGGATCAGGAGCAGTTAAAATTAAAGGAACAGAGTTATTGAGGTTAAGCTAATATATAATACAGTTATATATATATATATATATATGTATATATATATATATATATATATATATATATATATGGTGTTTCAACTTTGGAATATTAATAATTGTAATATCCACCACAGCCATATATGGTGGCTGTAAAGGAGACAAAAAGAAACAAGAAATTAGCTATTAAATATTTCACTACAAAGATTTTAAAAACACCACTAAATAAAATGCAGGAAATGAGGACTGAATAAATTACATGGCATATGAAAATATTAACAAAACCTTTAAGGAAAATTAATAACAGTATTTACCAAACTTTTCCTAAAAATTGAGATAAGACCTTCTAACTTATTATTTGAGGCCACCATCAGTCTAACACCAAAACCAAAAACACTAGAATAAAATAAAACAATAGACCAATATTCCTTATGAATAATAACTTAAACATACTCAAAAATACTAGCAACCCAATTTAGCAACATATTAAAAGAATAGTATGCTATGACCAAGTGGAATTTAGTTATAGAATCCAAGCATGGCTCAACATAGATGAATCAATCAATAAAATACACCACATTAGGAGAATAATTGGAATAAATGAGTATTTTAACTGATGCAGGAGGGAAATGAACAAAATTCAACATCTTTGCATAATAAAAGTACTCAACAAACTGGAATAAAAGAAACTACCTCAATATAATAAAAGCCATATAAGAAATCACACAGCAAATATCATATTTAGTTATGAAGGATTGGATTGAAAGTGTTTCCTTAAAAAGGTAACAAGGGTAAATTGTCCATTTTTGTCACTTGAAAGCATTAGAAATTCTAAACAGAGGAATTAGGCAGGGGAAAAAAACACATTGGAAAGGAAGAAGTAAAGTATGTCTGTTCACAGATGTTATGACCTTTTAATTCAAAGATGTTATGATCTTTTATGGAGAAAACCCTAAAAGTCCATCCAATAACAAAAACAACAAGGATACTCAACAACAAAAACAACAAAACCTCTTGTTATAAATAACATATCAATTTAACAAAGTAGCAGGATACAAAGAACATATAAAAAAGTTTCATTTTTATACATTATAATGGATAATTTTAAATGAAATTATAAGAATAATTTCATTTAAAATAGTATCAAAGGACTGAAATACTTAGCAATGAAAATTATCAAAGAAGTGGAAAACTTATAGCATGGAATTTACAAAATCTTACTGAAAAAAATTAAGACATAAATAAAAGGAAACACATCCTATATTCATGTACTAGAAAAAAATAAGATCATTAATAACTCAGTATTATACACAGTGATCTAGATATTCAGTGTTTACAGGAAAGCCCTATTAAAATCCTAATGCTTTCCTCTTTGATTATTTCCCCCCCTTTACTGTCCTACCTCCCACTGTTGGTTTTCATTGTTATTTTCCATTTCCTCTTCCTGTAATGGTTTGCCGAGGATGTTTTGAAGAGATGGTTTTCTAGCTGCAAATTCTTTTAACTTTTGTTTATTGTGGAAGGTTTTAATTTCATCTTCCATCCTGAAGCTTAATTTCGCTGGATACACAATTCTTGGTTGGAACCCATTTTCTTTCAGTGTTTGAAATATGTTATTCCAGGATCTTCTAGCTTTCAGAGTCTGTGTTGAAAGATCAGCTGTTATCCTGATTGGTTTACCCCTAAATGTAATCTGCTTCCTTTCTCTTGTAGCTTTTAAAATTCTCTCCTTATTCTGTATGTTGGGCATCTTCAGAGTATACAAAGAACTCAAAAAATTAGACAATAAGATAACAAATAACCCATCAACAAATGGGCCAAGGACCTGAACAGACACTTTTCAGAGGAGGACATACAATCAATCAACAAGTACATGAAAAAATGCTCACCATCTCTAGCAGTCAGAGAAATGCAAATCAAAACCACCCTAAGATACCATCTCACTCCAGTAAGATTGGCAGCCATCATGAAGTCAAACAACAACAAGTGCTGGCGAGGATGTGGGGAAAAGGGTACACTTGTACATTGCTGGTGGGACTGCACATTGGTGCAGCCAATTTGGAAAGCAGTATGGAGATTTCTTGGAAAGCTGGGAATGGAGCCACCATTTGACCCAGCTATTCCCCTTCTCGGTCTATTCCCTAAAGACCTAAAAAGAGCATGCTACAGGGACACTACTACATGGATGTTCATAGCAGCACAATTCACAATAGCAAGACTGTGGAACCAACCTAGATGCCCTTCAATAGACGAATGGATAAAAAAATGTGGCATTTATACACAATGGAGTATTACTCTGCATTAAAAAAATGACAAAATCATAGAATTTGCAGGGAAATGGATGGCATTAGAGCAGACTATGCTAAGTGAAGCTAGCCAATCCCTAAAAAACAAATGCCAAATGTCTTCTTTGATATAAGGAGAGTAACTAAGAACAGAGTAGGGATGAAGAGCATGAGAAGAAGATTAACATTAAACTGGGATGAGAGGTGGGAGGGAAAGGGAGAGAGAAGGGAAATTGCATGGAAATGGAAGGAGACCCTCAGGGTTATACAAAATTACATACAAGAGGAAGTGAGGGGAAAGGGGAAAATAATACAAGGGGGAGAAATGAATGACAGTAGAGGGGGTAGAGAGAGAAGAGGGGAGGGGAGGGGAGGGGAGGGGGGATAGTAGAGGATAGGAAAGGCAGCAGAATACAACAGACACTAGTATGGCAATATGTAAATCAATGGATGTGTAACTGATGTGATTCTGCAATCTGTATACGGGGTAAAAATGGGAGTTCATAACCCACTTGAATCAAAGTGTGAAATATGATATATCAAGAACTATGTAATGTTGTGAACAACCAACAATAAAAAAATTAAAAAAAAATCCTAATGCTTTTTATTCTTGTTGCTGTTGTTGTTTTGTATTATTTTTGGAGAAATAGAAAAACCTATTCTTAAAATCAATGTGAAATAACAAATAATGCCAAAAAAAAAATAGTCTTAAAAACTAAACAAAGCTGGAGGACTCCCAATTCCTGACCCAAAACATACTACAAAGTTACAGTAATCTAAACAGAAAGTGATCCTGATATAAAAACAAATGACCAATGGTATAGAATAGAAAATTCAGGGAAAAAAGAACCTCACATACATGGTCAAATAATTTTTGGTAAGGGTGTCAAGTCCCTTTAATGAGAAAAGAGACAATCTTAAAAGCATGATAATGTAAAAACTTTTTTTACATTTTTAATTTGTAAAAAAATCGTGTCAAAAAATGAAGGTGGATCATTGCCTAATACCACATATAAAAATCAACTCAAAGTGAATGATAGGAGAACTAGAACTATAAAACTATTAGAAGAAAACAGGAGAAATTCCCCATGACCTTTGCTTAGGTAATGATTTCTTGGACATGACAACAAAAATTATAGTTTCAGAAGAAAAACAGACAAATTAGACTTCATGAAATGTAGAAGAATCACGGGCATCAAAAGCTGGTAGTAGCAGAGTTAAGAGGGAAATTCACAGAATTGGAGAAAACATATTCAAATCATATATGCAATAATGAATTAACTTGCAGAACTATTAATATTCACAGAACTACTGAAAATCAACAATGGCAAAAACCCAAATACCACAATTTAAAAAATTACCAAAGGATTTAAATAGACTTTTCCATGCATAGGTATATAAGTAGTCAATAAACACACACACACAAATGAAAATCATTAATCATCTGAAATGTACAAAATAATAAAAAATGACACAACACCTCACACTCATTAGGATGTGATACACACACACAAACACACACAAAGGAAGTTGGCAAGTTTTACTGAAGATATTAAAAATTGGAGCACTTCTGATAGACAGGAATGTAAAATGGAGCAGTCAATATGGAAAACAGTATCATAGTTTTTCATAAAATTAAAATAGACTTGCCATATGATCTGTCATTGCCCAAATATATACCCAAAAAAGTGAAAGCAAACTCTTGAACACTTTTTCAATCTTGTTCACAGAAGCATTAACTGTCATAGCCAAAAGGTGTAAGCAAATTATATATATATATATATATATATATATATATATATATATATACATATATATATATATATACAATTTATATATTTGTATATGAATTATTCAGCCTAAAAAAAGGGAATTCTAATGTGTATTATAACAAACATAAATCCTGAGGACATAATGCTCAGTGAAATAAGCCAGTTTAAAAATGCAAATACCACATGATTTCACTTGTGTGAGATACTTAAGAATAGTGAAAATTATAGAGATAAAAAATGGAATAGTTATTTGTTTCCAGAAGCTAGGGGAAAGGAAATTTTATAATATAGGGTTTCAGTTTAACAAGATGGGAGGATTATGGAGATGGATGATGGCAACACTTGCACAACCTTATGAATACATTAATACCACTGAATTGTACACTTAGAACTGGTTAAGATGGTAAATTTTATGCTATGTATATTACTGCAATTAAAAAATATTGGATAACTATGTTAATGACAAGGAAATTTGCTTCCTTTTTTAGGCTTAATTGCTTGGGTGCTTTCTGAGAAGTATAACTACTTGTTTTTCCTGGAAAGGAATGACAAAATAATGAAGCTTGCATAGTTTCTGTTAAATATACCTTAACTTATTTAATTGTGTTTCCAAAATCAATCTCTATTCCACATGTGTATGTGGACGTTTCCCTAAGCACCTGTGTGGTGTCTACCTGCACCAGGACTCAAGTATGGAAAGTCAATAAAAGAAAATAGAGATACATAAAAATAAGTCTGAGGAAAAAGGTAGTAAGTAGGCATGAGTGAGCTATGTTGAAGGGAAATCAAAATGCATTTCTTTCCTGGACTTAATATATAACAATTTTCCATTAAATGATATTTTAAAAGTTGTCAATCATGTATTCCATTTTATGTGACTTTGTAAACATAAGTAGTACCTTTCTGCTTTGGTCAGCAGCAAAAGATAAAAAAAGTAAAAGTAATTAAAATATATTACCTTCAATCATAAAAGATAATTTGTCACAGGAATTCATACTTTGAACTTATTTGTAAAGTATAATACTGGATTTTAAAATAAAGTGAATTTCAATATGTCAACATAGCCTTAAGAAATTGTTTTCAGATAAATTTAAGTATTATATGTGGTTTTGTTTTATATGCACTTTTTTTCGGCTACAATGAATAAAAATAAGCTAAAACAAATAAAAACATGGGACAGAAATTTCCTTCAGGATACGCAAATTGAAAGAAAAAATGCATTGCAGATGTATGTTATTTTGATGCTCATGTTTTCTAAAGGGATCTGCTTGGAAATAGAATTCAGTGGTATTAATTTATTTTTTCTATGAAACATACATTTTTTCTAGTGTGGAGTATTACTCTAATGAATAGGAGTATATGAGACACAGGACAACAACTGGTTGCATACACACCAATGTGAGCTATTCTTTCCATTCTTTCCACTGTCATAAATCTGTCCATGCATCATGATTAGCCAAATAAGATAACAACACAAGCTCTGCTGATAGATGTCCTTTCCTCAGACTGAACTTGACACCAGGTGTTTGTACATATGCTCAATATTCTGGAGAATATTCCTGGTGCTTAATTGGAAATCACTGCTCAATTGCCTGTAGTTTTATGTATCTGTTTAACTCCCTATTTTTGAGCTATCCACAATATTACATAGTAAGGATCTTTTCTATTTTCCTATCTCTGCATTGTTGTAATGTTTCATTCTCCATTATACTTCCTTAAACAAGGATAGGATTATTCTAGAGCCGTCATCTTTTTTTCTTATCCTTCAACCAAAGCTGATCTTTTAATATCTCTTCTTGAATCTATATCTATAAATAAGCTAATTTATTCTTGGATTACTTTTTACCAATAATGCTAGAGAACTCTGGTTCTTTAGATTTCATATACTCTATCTTCTACACAGTTACAAAAATGAAAGTTAATTAATTGTTGGTCAGCAGAAGAAAAGGTAGACAGTAGGAGTAAATTTTGAGGTCTATCATACAGCAGAATGACTATAGTAAATAACAAAGTATTGTGAACTTCAAAAATAACCAAGGGAATATATTTCAATCTCACCTCCACAAACACACACATACAAAAGATAAGTGAGCTGGGTGTAGTGGTGAATGCCTGTAATTCCAGCAACTCATGAGCCTAAAACAGAAGGATCACAAGTTTGAGGCCAATCTCAGTGATTTGGTGAGGCCCTAAGCAACTTAGTGATATCCTGTCTCAAAATACAAAAATTAAAAAGGGCTGGGGCTGTGGCTCAGTGGTTTAGTACCCAGAGATTCAATTCCCAATATTAAAAAAATATAAAAAAATGACATAATCCTTCTACTGTGTGTGAGAGATAGAGTTTACATGTATATATAATTATATATATACATATATATGCAAATATGTATATTATAGATATATATTAAATTGTTGAAATACATTATAAAAGACTATTAGAAATCATTGTCTTGTAGAAGTGACTTTGTTTTAAATCATATGATTGAAAATATGTGGGTCTGATTCTGTACTTTCTATCCAGATCCATTGATCTATTGTTCCTTTGATATATAATATCCATCACCCAAATTGTTTCTCTTCAAGAGTATTTTGGTAATTCTTAGGCCTTGTTGTTTATACATACATTTCATAATAGCATATTTTTCTATTGAAAGAGAAACCTTCTTATATTTAAATATGTTTTAATATTTGAGGCCTTGAAGATATTGTCAAATCACAATGATCATGATTTTCAGGATTTTTTCTTTGTCATTTCATCCTAAGGAGTTTTTCAATTAACCCTAAAACCACAAAGGTGTGTTTATTGAGGTCCAGCTAAATTTATACATCAACAGAGAGGATGAACGTCTGTGCAGTAAGACATTTGTTTGTGCAAAACATGCGCAATCTTTTCATTTATTTGCCCAACGTTGTGTCTTCCAGGTATATTTTATATTTAACACAAATTTGAACAATATTTAAATTTATACATAAAAACAGATCATTTTTATTTTGTTTGTTTTCTTTCAGTATACACTATTATTTGTATGTGCTAAGGTTATTCATCTTTGCATGTTTATTTTATAAACTGATGTTGAAAAAATTTTTCCATGGATCAGTTTTTAGATATATAATAATTTCATATGCAACTAGAGGAAAATTTACTTCATGTTTTCTAATTATTAAGCCTTTAATTTCTTTAGTTTGGATTCATGTATTTCCCTTTTCAGTGAACTATTAAGTATATTCTACTTTTTTTATGCTATTACCACTCTGCCAAATTATTACTCAGTTTCAATGTTGTCAAAAACAGCACTGTAGCATAATACAGTATCTTCTTTAGGTCTGATAATTAGGTGCAAATTTATATTGAATGTTCAATACAGACCTTGTGCTGGTGATTCTCTATTTTATCTTTTTATTTATGATTTGATTTGTGAGGGACTCATGGTAACAACATCTTGTGGATCTTGCATTTGTGAGTCAGTTCTTATAAATCCCTTACACTTGAAGTCACTTGCATAAAAAATATTAATTAATTTGTTCCTTTGTCATGTACAAATGTCACTCTCTTATCTATTAGCATGAAGTGTTACTGTAGAAAAGTCTGATGCCAATTTAATTTTCTTTCTCTTCAAGATGAGTATCACTTTTTCAGTCTTAATTTTTACTTAAAGAATATTATTAAAATACTACTAATTGACTGCTGTGGGATATTTTTTCTCATTGTGCATTATATCAGCCTATAATACATGTTGAAATTATTTTTTATCATAATATGCACACTAATTATAAATTTTAATGTTTGTTCTATTCTATTGCTTTCATTTTATTTTATGGAACTTGGTTGCCTATCTTTTTACTTATTATCCTCTCTATTCAAAATATTATTTTCTCTATTTATTCTTTATTTTACCAATTTTTACATTTCCATTTTGTATTTATTTTATAATATCTATGACATCTCTTCACTCTTTTGTGTTCTCTAGTTTAGTATTAAATGCCAAAATTAATCTCTTAATTAATTTTCATTTCTGTCTCTTTCCTGAGTACTCAGCTCTCTTTTTGAGTTTTCCTTTTTGGGGAAAAACAAAACAAAAATCTAGTTTCTAAGATTTTTAAATTTGGTGTGGTTTAATTTATACCTTGATTCAGTCTTAAGTTATGCTATTTTAAAAAAGTATTACCTTGCGAATGTTATAGACCATCTGGACATGAGTTTCTACCAGAGCCTTATTATCTCTTATTATACTCATCATTTTATGGCTTGTTGCACGAGTCTCTTTTTTCTCCTTTGACCAATGTTCTGTTTTTTCAATATAATTTCTACCACAAATAATTTCTTCACAGTGCTCATTTTCATTTTTGAAAGGAGCTTCATTTACTTAATTAGAGAGTTCCTTTGTTCTAGAACATCATAACATTTTTTTAACCTTTGCACAATTCTCTTGCATTTGTCCATGAACGGAAGGTTGGTACACCCTTTCCTAGTTTTGTCTGCATTCCTAGATTATTCTGTTGAGGTTGACTCTGTAACTCCTCAGATTGGAAGCAACTACTTCCTGTAAGTGACATTTTAGAGTTGTCTCGATGTTAGAAATGTAGAACTCCTCTGACCTTTCTGCTGACTCCCTTCAAATAGATATTATTACCACACAAGTCTTCTTGCTTTTGATGAATACTTTTCACTCAATTTTTACAATTGTTGTATCTCATTTTATCACCCAAATTGCTCAGTTTCTGAGGGTAAAATTATTCAGAGATTCAAACACTATGCCCCTGCTGTCATTGGCTAGCCAGCTGATATTTTGCCCTCAATGCTACAAGATGAATGGCAAATTCTAAACAATTAGAATGTAAGTGGGAAAGCATTTTAAACAAAGGTTTCAACAATTTTCCAAGGCAAGACATTACATATCATTTTCAGTATCATGTTCTTGAATTTGTCTAGAAAATGGGTTATATGTAATGAATACATTTAACACAAACTCCAGAATGTTTTTGCAGCTTGATTGGAGGGCTTTGAATGATGGTATAATAAATTTCTTCTTGTTACTATTTATTATTTTCTTTTTTCCATCATATTTCTTCAGTTATTGTTGTAAAGCTTCCCTGCTGTTTTTTTTTTTTCCTTTTTTTAGCACTGGATTGTGACAGATGTTTAATGAAAGTTAAAAGTGTTTTTATTCAATGCCATAAGCTTTTCAGAAGAAAGACAGTATGCAAATTTAAATCATAAATAACTGAAGTGAGAATCAGGATGCTTTCTCAAAGGAATACATAAGTAGTATCTTAAAAAGAGATAAAAATGTAATGGCCTTGGATTTAAAGGATTATGAAATTGAAGAGTGCATAATTCCAAACTGCTTCATTATTTCTGGGAGAAAAAGTTTAATTTCTTTTCACTAGAGTATCAACCTACAGAAGAAAGTGACTATAAGGCACATTAGGTAAATGATGATGCCAAGAATTACCATATAACTAGAAAATATTTGCTGAGGGAGAGATATAAGTATAGTTGAAATTGCTTATCCTCCAAAATCATCAACCATGTGAGGGAATTGGTTAAATGAATTATGGATTTCATCCTTTCATTAGAACATTGTTTCTACAATGGTATTCTTAAAGTTCTCATGCAATGTTTATATTAAATACTATTTTATATGTATATGTGTTGATATGTTTTGTTAGGAGAATGTTTCATTCCACATTTTGCTTCCCTCAAAATGCACATTATTTCATTGAGGTAGCCCTTCTGACTTCTTAAAGCCATTTTAATCATCTTTTCACAAGGTAAATAAAAAAACTCAATATTATTGATTTATTTCAGAAGAAATGGTTGTGTTCAGTTCAATTCTGTAGTTTTCAATTGTTGGGACCAAGATATTCCCCAAAGAAGAAGTTGTTTTTTTACATCAGATATTCAATATGATTAGGGTGCATCCTTTAATTTAAAAAACTCTGCTCCAAAGTCCTCAGCTAATAGATGGGTAATTTTGTTTAATTTGGTTTAGTATCATTTATTCTTGACTTCTCTTTTTTTCCACATATTTTACCTAGGAGAAAGGTACTTAAATAGTCAACACAAAATAATTCCACTGATTCATCCAACAATTCACAAAATCTCTACACCATCTATTTGAAAACACATAGAGGACATAGAATTGTGATAATTTCCATTTCAAAACTTCTTTCAAATTTCAGTTTATAAGACATTCGTGTAATTTCCACTGCTTGTAAAAATGCGAGTTATTGACCATTTTTTGAAAACCCATTAATTTATAGTACAATGTAAATTATAAATAACAATTTGTAGATCTCTTCACAAGTTCAAAATATTTCATTCACTTGAGCACAAATTTTGAATGCCAAGATTGAGACAGACAACTCCCAAATCCCTAAAAGATTAAATGGTGGCATATATTGAAAATAACTAGGCTTATAGCTGAAGTGATTGAGACAAAACCAATCTTAATTTAATAACTGTGAATATAAGTTGCAAATACATGTCTACCACTTAAATAAAGCAAACTGCTATAAATAAGGAATTTCCTTCCCCCCCCATTGAAATGTGGGGGCTACTTAGAAATGCTTTCTTGAGCTAAGCTACAGATAACTAAAATTTTAAGACTATTGAGTTTTGTTATTTTTTAAAGGAAATTCCTTATTTATAGCATTTTTATGTATTTAAGTGATAAACAAATATTTTTATCCTATATTCACATTTATTAAAACATATAATAATATCAGATTATCTTTTATATTTAAAATATAGATATAGACAACATGTTTTGTCAAATCTTTATGCAATTATATATGTAAAGGATCAAAGAAAAATGAAACTGTAATAGTGGCTGACTCTCAGTAGTAGATATTAGATAATTTTATTTATCCATTTGTATTTTCAATGTATTTTAAAAATTCTACATTGAGATCAGCAAAATATTCATTGAAAAAACAAATTGGCACTGCATCAACCAAACATCTGGATACTTGGTTAGGTTTTAAAATTTTGAATATGTTACTTTGACATTGAATAGGTATAAACTTGGTGACAGGTATTTATTGAACTCTATCTTTAACATGAAAAAACAAAGATTTTTATATAAGTTTTGAAAAAATAAAGAAAAGTGATTCTCATATCAGGATAATACAGTTGTCAACCAGATACACTGATTTGTTCCCTACCAAAATGTTTAGCTGTGTCTTCCTCTATAATCTATGCAGAAAATGGTAATAGTCTGCTGGGCATGGTGCCACACCCCCAGAGGCTTGGGAGGCTGAGGCAGAAAGATCTAGAGTTCAAAACCCTCCTCCGCAAAAGTGAGCTGCTACACAACCCGGTGAGAGCCAGTGGTTGAGTGTCCTTGAGTTCAATCCCCAGTACCCCCCACACCAAAATGGTAATATTCTGCTGATTATGGTGCATCTTATCAACCACTAAAGAATAACCAGTCTAAAATGAAGTGTTTGTCCACTTTGTTGTCAATGAATTTACAGATAAGAATTTTGCTCTTATTTCTTTCTTTCTTTCTTTCTTTTTTTTTTTGTATGTGAAAAGAGGAGGACTGTAAGTATGGAATCTTCTTTGCTAATTCTTGTTTTTGTTTTGGGGATTGAACCCGGGACACTTTACCACGAGTTACATCCCCTACCCTCTTTATTTTGAGCCTGGGTTTTGCTATATTGCTGAGGGCCTTATTAAATTGCTGAGGGTGATTTGGAACTTGGGATCCTCCTTTCTCAGCCACCTGAGTCACTGGGATTATAGGTATGTGTCACTGCATCTACTTAGTCATCTATAAATAAATGACTACATATAAATTAATAATATTAGATTATAACCTCCATGAAATATTAGGCCTGATTTTGAGATTTTCTAGTCTATAATTTTCTAACAGTAGTACATAGTAAAGTTGAATATATAAAAAAAGATATAACAACTTGAATCCATTTTTAATATAGTGATTTAACAATATAACTTTTAAAATGTTTTCACTATTACTTTAGAAAGCACAATTTTTATTTTTTTTATTTTTTAGTTCTAGATGAATCAACACCTTTATTTAATTAATTTATTTATTATATGGTGCTGAAGATCGAACCCAATGCTTCACATGTGCTAGATGAGCACTCTACCACTGAGGCACAACCCCAGCCCCAAACCACAGTTTTTATAGGTGATTTCAGAGCAGAATTCTGTCTTGGCACCCATCCACAATTTCCCTTTCCTCAACACTGCTCTTTCTTTGATAGGTCACTTTCCTTCTATCTTGAGAAAACCTGCTTACAAAACAAAACTGTAATATTAAATCAGGAAGCACATGTTGGAATGTTCTTTATTTTACTGTCACAAGTAACATTTTTCCTGCCTGCTCTGTTGTGCTGAGAACAGCATGGTGAAGCCTTATAGTAATGTTTGAAGGGTACCTCATCTTCATTCCTCCTCTACTATTTATCATCTTTGTCATCTGAAACTGCAATAAGGATCTACCTTCCCATCTTTTATATTACTTTTATACCACTGACTTTAGTAGCATTTTCCTATTATCCTAAATCAATGGAGATGAGATTGATTTTTTTTTTTTTAACATGGGACTGTGTTAACTGATTATTTCATTTGTTAAAATGGTAGGTCTTATCCTTACCTATTTGTCCCTGAAAAAATGTTTTGTAAATAGTCAACTTCTTCATTATGTGGAACTTATAAAATTTATAGGCATGACAACAATAAATTAGAAAAGAACATAACCAAATAGTACATTGAAGCATAAATCTAATCAGTGTACTTTTGAAAGACTTTTCAATGGCTCTGGTAATCTGGTTAGAAATCAGTCTGCAATGCAGAAGGGAAAACTATAGTTTATTTAACATTATTAAAAAGACAAACTATATTTCTAGTGTATTGAAGAATTGGAAAAAATCTTTTGAATAAACAATATATTAGAGTTAAATACATGTAGATCCTTGAAGATAATAATTCTACCAGTGCAACTTTACCCAAAAGAAAGTTTTAAAAATATATGGCCAAACATGTTCAAAAGTTTAAAAATATATGGCCAAAAATGCTTTATTCATAATATCATGTGAAGAAACCAAATCTCAAAATTATAACATTACATGATTAAAATATGTTACCATATAAATGCAGAGGAAAAAATTGAAAATTTCAGTTTTTAGTGATGATATTTATTGAAATGATGGGTGATATATTTTCTTTATACTATCAAAAATATTACCTTAGTTTTTCATGAGAAAGTTATTATATAAAATATTGTTTAAATAATGAAACATTATCTTTCCTGCAAACTCTTTTAGATATGCCTTTAGTCATATTAGCTAAATTTTGGTATGATTCATTTTTAATGTGTACATTGTTATTTATTCAATACAAGTCTGTATACATTGTTTAAGGTCCTTTACCAAATGTATAATAATAATAAATAAATATGTTAGTTGTATTAACAACTGACACCAATAATGCATTGAGTTCAAAGCATATCTTGTATCCAGTATTGTCATTTCAAATGGTGCTTGGATTTTATATAGTACATTTACTGTTAACTTTAATATCTGTTATATTTTGAAACTTTAAAAAATTAACATATTAATTGTATACATCAATGGGATTCAGTATATTTCCATTCGTGCATACAATGCACACTGATAAATCCATTCACTTTTTTTCTTTTTTTTCTGATTTTGTAGAAGTTAAGAACTATTTATATTAGTGTGTTACAATCATACAAAATAGTAGTCTTCATTTTTATATAGTTATCCCTGCATATAACATAATTTGGTCTACTTCATGCCCCTGTTCCTCCCTTTTCCCTCCCCTAACTCCCGTCTCAAGATTCTTTACTTTCTGAATCTGGCTTCTCTGACTTACATGATGTTTTCCTGTTACACTCAAATAAATTTCTTATTTACTTTTTATAATGCGCATTGATAATGTTTTTCTGTGATTATACTAAATATTAGTATAAAGATACTATCTTTTATTTATATATGACAGAAGAATGCATTGCAATTCTTATTACATATATAGAGCACAATTTTTCATATCTCTGGTTGTATACAAAGTATAATCACACAAATTCGTGTCTTTATACATGTATTTTGGATAATAATGATCATCACATTCCACCATCATTTCTAACCCCATTTCCCCTCCCTTTCCCTTCCACCTCTCTGCCCTATCTAGAGTTCCTCTATTCCTCCCATGCTCCCTCTCCCTATCCCACTATGAATCAGCCTCCTTATATCAAAGAAAACATTCAGCATTTGTTTTTTTGGGGATTGGCTTACTTCACTTAGCATTATGTTCTCTAACTCCTCCCATTTACCTGCAAATGCCATGATTTTATTCTCTTTTATTGCTGACTAATATTCCATTGTGCATATATGCCACATTTTTAATCCATTCATCTATTGAAGGGCACCTAGTAAAGCTACTATCTTAAAAGCCCAAATTATATTTTAGTACATGGAAATCTGTTGTTCAAGCCAACCTATTTCAGCATGTATTCAAAAATTCTTGTAATTTTACTATATTAAATGTATTTAATATAAATGAAATTCCAAATTTCCAAAGTATTTTCATTTTCATTGTGATGTATACCTACTTATGCTTTTGATGATCACAGATCATTCTGTTTCCCAATATTCTATTTTTCTGTTTTAAATTTATTTTTAGATTTGATTTCTCTTATTCCAATGCTGTATCAGTACATTTTATACACACTATAAATGCTATTCAAGTATAAAATTGATAAGAGTTGAAATTAAATGACTTCTATATGCTTTGAATAAACATTAAATGAGGAGAAATAAGCAGAGTCCTCATGAGTCTTACACTGTATTTCATTTCACTGAATTTACATGAGAAGAATCCATAATACTTCATAAAGAAATAATGATTTAAAATTATTTTGTTTTTTTCTATGAGATTATGATTCGAATTGCTATCAATTTTTCAAAATATTATTGCAAACTATTACATTGATACAACATGTGTAAATGCATCAGAAAGATTTAAGAACAATTATAAATCTAGTCCTTAGATTAAGGATTAAATATTATCATAATGGTGAAACACCTTTTATAATTCAACCAAATTTCATCCTCCTCATGATTCTTAGAGAAAGCAACAGCCTTAATTCATTGTTCACCATTGTTCACTCTTTGTAATGGTACTTACTGTTTATACATTGCTAAATAATATATTGATTAATTTTTATTAGAAAAAAAATCTTATTTAAGTTGTACTCTTGTGCTTGCATTTTTCTATGTCTGTTTTGTTGATGTACTTTTTCTTGCAGTTCACCTGTGCTGACTTGTGTGGTGGTCATTAGTTCATTCTTCATTATTGCTGTATGGTAATTCATTACATGAACGTTGCCTTTTATTTGTACATTCTACCATTGATAGGCACTTGATTTATTTATAGCTTTTGCAGTTGCAAACTATATTTTTGGGGGGACACATATTCATATAAATTTTTTAAAAATCTTACTCTAAGACATAAACAAACATACTGAAGATAACAAAAAGTATTTTACAAATCTTCTCATTTGTAATTTTTGTTCTCTTCCTAGTATCTTAACCACTATAAAGTCTCAAATTCACATGATTATCTGCCCATTGTTTCCTATTTTTTTCCAAGTCCTGGAATGCCATTTGTTACTGTCTTGTAGTAGTGGCTTCAGCAATTGATTCTTTTTCTATGACACTGCTGTAATGTCATAACTATCCGTAAGAGAATATTTTTTTGCAGTTATGCTCTGGGGGTTTTTATTAGCACCCAGAGTTAAAATTTCTTTTCAACCTATCTTCAATGAGATGGTGTTGGTAGCAATAAATTCTCAAGGCAAAATATCAGCAAATGCTGTATAATAGGCCCCTCTTACCCAACCATCTGTTAAATAATTACCAGTACATCCGTGGATATTGGGAAATGAAAAGAAGAGGGTATACAGAGTCAGACACATTTAGAATTTAATTCTGTTACTACTGTTTAATCTTGGGAAAGCACCTAAGCTTAATTTCCTTATTTATAAAATAAAAAGTGAGACCACATGTAGTGCCCTTAGCCAGTTGCCTGGAACAGAATGTGTCCTTGCAGTGTTAGCTTCCTTCCTTGATGTACTTGGGAGGGTTATCAGTGAAGTTCAGGGGAAATATACTACTTATGTTTTTTCACCTTAATAACACTCAACATCTGTCACTTTATTTTCTGGATTCAAAAGTACCTGCATTTTCTCTTAGGAAGTATGAACGTAAAATCAAGTTTGTATGCCTGTCTTTGGCACTAATTGTGGAAACTCAGTTGTTCCAAAGAGGTTAAATTTATATCTATACCTATTTATATGGGGGGAAAATCAGCTTCACATGATTTTAATTATTCAGTTGATAAAATACATCTAAAATTATGAATTTAACTTTTATTTACATGTCAATGATTATAGTTTCCTATCTTTCTTTCATTTACTATATATTTTATGGGGCTAGGGTTGTGGCTCAGTTGTTGAGTGCTTAGCTAGCAAGTGTGAGGCCCTAGGTTAGAGTCTCAGGACCACATAAAAATAAATAAATAAAGATATTGTGTCAAACTACAACTAAAAATAAATTAGAAAAAATATATTTTATGTAAAGATATGTCCTATGTTTTGTTTAGAATATGATTTAGAGATAATATATAATTACATATTAAGAAAAAAATTTAATTATTTATTTTTTTGAGATAGGGTCTGGCTATGTTACATAGGGTGGACTTGAGGTTATAATCTTCCTGCTTCAGCCTTCTGAGTAGTGAGATCCAACCCATTACACATTACACATGAACACAATATTTATTTCCAAAGCCATATACACTTAGCATATGTTCAACTCTAAATATCTACAGTACAGTTCCAAATTTTATGCTATGATCTGAATGTGATTGATGAGAATATTCCTAGGAGGTAATGTTAAGTAACACCAATGCATTTATGAACCCAACAGATATTGTTGATAATGCAACCTCGTAGAAGGTAATTACTATGTGAACTCAAAATTGAGTGGATCATTCTCTTTCCTTAAGCTATTCACATCTGATAAATAACATATGATGTTATTTACTCTTTAAACCTCAATGACACAATATAATGGGAGTTTGAAGGATGGAGATACATGCAGCTCAGGATGGGGAGAATACTGGGAATGGTTGGGCAAGTTGGGATTGACTTAAAAAATCAATGGGATATTGACTTGTGGCTAGACTGGATGGGGGCACCAGATAAGTATAGGAGGGGTGTGGAGAATATGACTCACCAGTGTGATAGTAACTGCTAATCTAAACAAACTGCTTTAGATAATGCAGGAAGTCTAGTCAAACAAGTAACAAACACATGAGTGTCTATTCTTTTGTGATATGTAATTTTGCCATATAATTTAACGAGCTTCATTGAATTGTTTTGTTCTTTTAAGTAGGCTTTTTTACCAAGCTGAATTATACACAAAGAGAAATTTTGTGTCTCCTATGATGAAAGATAATAAATGCTTAGTAAATGTTTATTGGTAATTATAGCATGGGACTTCTTGAAAGGTATATAATATCATTTACAAAATGTGATCTTCTTAGAACATGGAAGATTACTGGTACATACTGTGAGCACTTAAAGAACATGAACTCTTTACTCAACCTGTGCCCTCAAGTTAGCCAAGAATATACTTTACATAACACTGTGGCCTACATAGTACAATGTTAAAATAAAATCAAGAGTCTAGGGTAAATTTGTCAGCTGTATTTTGAAACCTAAATATTAAGTGTATACTGAAAAGTTACATAAAACACATATATCATATGTAAGTAAATTTATAGAGAGAGTTAAAAGAGGCTTATGTAACTTTGTGTTTCTAAACATTTGTGATGGTTAATTTTATGTGTGAAACTTGAATGGGCCATGGGCTGCCCAGATTAAACATTATTACTGGGTGTGTCTAGAGGAGTATTTCCACATGAGATTAGCATTTAAGTAGTAGGTTCAGTAAAGCATATTATTGTCCCCAAAGGGGGCAGAAACCATTCAGCCCACTTATTAGTCTAAGGCCTAAATAGAACGAAGAAGTGGAGGAAAAAAGAATGTGTTCCTTTGCTTCTTGCCTGCCTGAATTGCTGGGACCTTAGTTTTTTATCCTTAAATTGTGATTTACACCTTTGATTGGCCTGATTCTCAGTATTTTGGACTTGACCTGAATTAGACACTGGTGTTCCTATGTCTTCTAGATTTTCAACTTCCATAATTGTGAAAGCCAATTCTTATGTTAAACAATTCTTATAATAAAACTTTTCACTTACACATACATTCTGTTTCTCTGGAGAACACTAATAAAATGTGCTATGAAGAAATTTATGGACTCCTATTTTCTTGGAGCTTATGAATTTTTCTTACTATATTTCAAATTAAAGTGAAAAAAAACAAAGCAAGACAGATGGCTTGACTTCAAACAATATACAACCTCAATCTATATGTATTTAATGCTTTTCTTCAACAATATTAATTACCACTTAGTTCCATCTTTATTTTTATTTTTATTAGATTGTGCATACTTCTTAATTATTAGGGGCTTTCCCAGTTTATCCTCAATTTCATTTTTTTAATTCAAAAACATTTTTTGTAACTTCACATGAAGGTCATAATTACAGAGATAAATGAAGTTTTCTTTCAAGGTCATTATAGTTTAGAAGGGATGATAATCATATAAATGAATGACTGTAATAAGATACGATAAATGTTTGAATTTTGTATGGAAACATAAAGAAATGAATGAATAAATCTTCTTCAGAGTGTTCATCATATTAAATGTAAACTTTGGGAGAATAAAAATATTAACAAAACTATAATAGTGTTCTTTTTCACTACAAACAGTTGAAATATTTTGAAACTTCAGAATATATACCTAACAACACAAAATCCTCAGGTGCAAATAGTGATCAAAAGTGAAGAAGATTTTTTTTTTCCCAAAACAGCTATATGATATGATGGTTCCTCCTAATTTATGTTCTGCACTGCAGTTTTAAAAGTCAGTTTTCATTCCTTTCAACCTTGATGCTGTACCAGAGAAGCAATGCAGAAACCAAAAAAGATATATCATTTTATGGTTTCAGAGCTTCTGTGGCTCCCCTTAAGAATTAAATATCATTTATGAGCATTTTCATATTCATAAATTATATTTATTAGAAAAGCTTATTGCTTAATAACCTTTGGGCACATTTACAAAAGTAATAAGATAGTCTCTGCCCTGCAGCTTCAATTTAGCAGGCAGCATAAAAACAAAATGTACTTAGCCACATGAAATACAAAGAAAAAACAGGTCCAGATAAAATCTGTTTCAAATCTGAAAGGTATAAAAAGACAAACTAATATTTTAAAATTTACTCTGGCCACGAATGGAGTCATATTTATTCTTTGTCTCTCCCTGCTCCTTTCATATTACTAAATGATATATATTCTAACATTTTGGACAGATAGATGGTTAAGAGATTAAGGCTACGAAAGAGAGAAAGGGGAAAAAAAGGTATAGGACCATATTTTTAAGTGAAGCTACATAATCACATGGTAACAGAAGTATTGGTTCATTTAAGTCAACATTATTTTGGGACGACATGTTTAATATTCCTATTTAAAATGCAAATAGTAGGCTACTATTTAAAGGAATTGATCACTTTTTTTTGCTAGAAAGATGAAGTCTATGTTCAGATTGATATTATACAGAACATAAATTAGGAGCATTGTTGATGTCCATGTCCCCTAATGCCCATTATGGGCTAAATTGTGTCCCTTAAAAAGATGTTGAAGTCCTAACCCCAGTTATATTTTAATGTGGCCTTATTTGGAAGAGGATATGCAGCTGCAATCAAAGTAAAGTGAGGTCATTCTATAATAGGATGGGCTATAATCCAATTACTGGTTTCTTTGTAACAGGAGGGAGATATGGACAAAGACACACAGAGAAGAAGGCCACATGAAGAGAGAGGTAGAAATTAGAGTGGTCCATGCACAAGGAGTGCAGGAGATTGCTGGCCACCAGAATCTAAAGAGGAGAAAAACAGTTCTTTCCTTAGGGTCTTTGGAAAAAATAAAAAATATCACCTTGTCAGTTTGGGACTTACAGCCTGAAGAACTGAGAAAAGGTTGTTGTTTGTGGCATGGTGCTATGACACCCCTTGGAATCTAACATAAAGTGCATTTTAGATATCAAAAACTTTATATGAAGAAATGCTGTAGTTTTCTATTCAGAGAATTCTTTAGACAAGGCATTAGCAATTTTTTTCTGCAAAAGGCCAAATAATAAATATTTTTGGTTTCCTAAACTGTATTGTATCTGCCATCTTTGTAGAAACCATAAATTAATGAGCAATGCTGTTTTTCAATAAAACATTTTACCTATGCTCCTATATTTTCATACAGTTTTATTGTCATTTTCCAATTCTTACATATATATATATATATATATATATATATATATACACACACACACACACACACACACACACACACACACACTGACTTATTTTCTGTTGACTGGTATGTGAAAACTTGCTGTCTTTTAGCTTTTGAGATAAATATGTTACTCAGGTATGATACACAGACTAATGATTCCAAAAGGTTTTCATAACTTAATCTATACAGTCTGTGACTATGTTAACTTATATGGCAGAATGGTCTTTATAGATGCATAAGAATTTTATGATGGTGAGTTTATCTGGGATTTTCCACCTGGTCCCAAAGTAAATAAAGGGGTCAACACAAATAGGAAAGAAGGTCATAGTCAGGAAAAAAATATGAAAACAATGTCAAGAGAGGAGGAAGGGTGACTGGAAAATAGCACACCTTTGTTCTAAAAGGGGCTGTCAGGAATACAGATAACCTCTAGAAACTTGAAAAAGAATGGAAACAGTTTCTCTTCAGATCTCCCCAAAGGGACACATTTATGTTAATCCTTTTTTAGGATCCTGATTTCTAGAACTGCAAGAGAATGTTTTTGAAATTCTCAATACACAAAATATGAAGAAATTTGTTACAATAATAGAAAATCAATATGCAGAGTTTTACATTTTTTGTTCTTATTTATTATTTTCAGGATTCCCTCTACTCATTCCAACATACTATACAGTTATCAACAAATGACACCTAAAAATTTATCCAGTTTTCATAGTTGGACATATCCCCAAAAGTAGGACCTATACCTTGGAATCCTAATTTACTGAAAGATTAGAACAAACAAATCAGAACAAACAAAAGTAAAACAATAAGACTTGTCAATTCTGTGTTATCTGAGTTCAATTGGTATAGTGATTAAATGGCTTATGAAATGTTCAGCTAAACACCCATCAGAGAGAAATTTTCCAGGGAATTTGATATTTATTTGTTAATAACATCTTTGTAATCTCAATATTCATACCATAAACTATGATCATACTCAAAGAGGTTGAGCCAAGGGGAAGTTTATTTTTTTAAAATAAAATGAAAATAAAAATAAAATAAATAAAACAAAACGAAAGGATTTCATAAGATATTTGAATAATAATCCTTGTTACAAGGTGGCATCAACCCAAGATTAAACACATAGCTGCCATAATGATAGTCTTGCAGAATTATTTTTTACATAAGGTTGTGATGGCCTTTGTGAAAGATTCTGGTTATGGCAGTCTTTGGAAATAGATCTTGCTATTAAGTATGCATTCATGAGAGTCTCTCTTCATAATCTTCTGGATTTATAGACTGATGTTATTTTGAGGGGTGGGGATAAGGCTTAATAAAAGTGGCTCCATTTTGACTCTGACAGCTTTCATATGTATGGTAGAATGTACAAACCTAATCTTGAAAGAGCTTCATTGGCTATGAAAAGTTCTTAATGTAGCCCAGTGGCCTATGTCAACACTGGGCTGACTGATTTTCTGCTGTAAGAACAATCTCACTTGGGCTAGACTATTAGTCACTATACTTATGAGATTTATAAAACAACATTCAAATGTTTATTACAGGATTACTTCGGGGGAAAAACAAAGGAAATCTTGGGATTATTTCTTGAGAGGTTTTCATCAAATTCCCTAGAAATAGAGTTCAAAATTGGCTTCATATTTCTTTCAAAGTCCTCTGTAGAGAATACATAGGATGTGAGAATCAGCACTCTAGACCCATGGACTGCAGACAGCACAGAGAACTCCAAGTGTGTTCAAACGTTCTCTTTGAAGTTTGCTGTTGATCCTAAGTAACAATTATTCATATGGAAAAGTTACTGACTCTCTAAACCTCTTCAAATCATCCATTGTCATATCTTTAACTTTCAGCGTAACAGCCATTGTTTACCGGGGACCAAACCAACACCTGCTCTTGACCTTGGCAGGGCCACCTTTCATTTCATTTCATTTCCTCCTCATTACTTCCTCCGTCTCACTGCAGCATCCCTCAATTCTGAGCATCCCCAGCTGGAATGACTCCTCAATCAGGCTCCTCTGGGGATGTGAAGATTTCTTTGTTTCTATTTTTCCATAAGAAGCAACACAGCATAGGAGAAAGTTTAATCTGAAAGGGCAAACAAAAGGCACATGCTCCACCTATTCTATGTTTTTAACAGGTAATTATCCACATGGAAAAAGATAAAGCTGCTATAATACTTTTTAAACTATTTGCTATAATTAGTGTTTTTTTGGTAGTGGATTAACTGGGATGTGGTAAGGTCAGGAGGCCTAGTTTAAAACATGAAGACAGTCTGGCATACCTCTTGTTAGAATACTAATTATGACTTTAAAAGCATTTAGGAAGCTGTGCTGTGGAAATAGACATTAGCCCAAAAGCAAACCAATCAAATAGAAGACTCTAGTGAAGGAAACTCTTCCACTGTCCATGTGTTGGTTTGCAGTAAATGCTTTTGTAAATCCATGAGACCAGTGATTTTTAGCATTTGTTTTTAATGTGGAGCAACAGAGATTTTCCCCTTTCACAAAAACTTAGTAGTTTTATTAAGTTGTGATTCTCCCTTTCCATTTTTAAGTAAATGAATTTTCAGCAAGTAAAAATATGTAACATAAAATTGATAAATAATTTTATTCGTAGTTTTGCAATAAATATCTAGGGTTTAGGAAACAATAGCTCTTTAATGTCTTCTATCAATGACTAAGTATAGCAGATGCATTCAGATATTATGTATTTCCCATGAACTGCATATATTATCTTAAAAAAACTTTTTGTGATACACTTTAAACCTTTAAAATCTTCATTAAAGTATAATATATAAAAACAAATGTATAATTCTCTAAGTTATTACAAAGGATTAATGATTAAATCATTAAGTGTATAACTGGAATATATGTAACTGGAATATGGCAATTATAGTGAAAAAATAAACCATTGCCATATTCTAGAATCCTCTGTAAAGGGCTATTATATTCACTTCTACCTTCCTCCCAGCCAGAGGCAATCAGTTACACTTCTGGCTTTCAATCTCACACATTAGCATTGTCTGTTTTCAGTCTTATATTTATGCTATTAACAATATTAATTTAGATCCAGTCTTGTCTAATGATATTATGACATTCAATCATAATGTTTGTGACTATACTTTTTCTATTTTAAGTTCACATATTATTAAATGGATTACTAGAACACTTTCAAATTTCCAATTGTTGGATAAACTTAAAATAATTATTAAAATACATATTTTCTTACACATATTTTCACATACATGTGAAAAAGTGGCTAAATCAGTAATCCAGTGTATTTTAGCTCCTACATGAAATTGCTACACCAAGAGGAACTCCAAAGTGGGAAAACCGCTCTTGGTTGAAGGCAATTATAAAACTAAAGAAGATATTTTTAATGTATTGTTCAAACTTTTCTAACATACATATTGGAAAAAGAATAATTGTTGAATTTAGTTACTAATAGTGCATATTAATAACTCTTTTATATGAGGAATTTTTTATTTTGAATTATAAGCAAAATATCTATTAAATTGGTATATCAGAGATAGAAATATTCGTAAATATGAAGTTTTTTTATGCGCTATTATATGCCAGGAGAGTTCATATGTGATATAATGAAAATAAATTCTTTTATTATTATTAATATTGTTATTATTGGAAAGTCATTAAAATCTCTGATATGTGGTATTTATCCCAAGTGCTGGCAATAAATGCAAAGTTTTGCAGAACAGTTATTTATTTTAATTGTTATTCTTATCACATAAATAGTGACCAAGACTATAAAGCTGAATTACAGATTGAATTACTTAAGATTAATGGTGTTTTCCTACTGGTTATTAGCGAGATTTTGATTAGCTTTAAGAGTAGACTACTATATTAATGGAAACAGCATCAGCCTTCTCAAATGGAAAAGATGTTTACTTCTTATATCCTTTGTAAATGTTTTAACAGATTATGATAATAATTAAAGAAGCAAGGTTAGGCATTTCCTGACATCAAGGAAGGGATTACTTTAAAGGCCTTGAGTAAAATATACTTAGGCAGTAATTAATGCCAAAAATTTATCATAAGCTTATAGATTATGCTTTTTAAAGTATTTGATATTTAATATGAATTATTACATCTACAATTATATCATACTTTTAAAAAGTAAAATAGTATACATGGGAGGAAATAGGAATGTTGTAAATCTGAAATTAAATCTAAAATATAATATTTCACTATGTCACTCATCAAAAATAAATAAATACAGAGGAGAAAATTATTATTTCATGTGAATATTGCGGACCATCTGCCAAACTGTAAAATAGGTATTATGATATGTAAAAAAATCTTGTTTTAACTACCATTTAGGTCAAAAATATTATATATATATAACTTATGTGGTTGTAATCATTGATTTAATTATGAAAAATACTCTTCCATATGAAAATGTTCTGATTTTTTTAAGCAAGAAAAAGTAAGCATACATTTAAATATTATTATATTTCATATGTTAGCAAATTTTAGTTTGCCTTTGAAGAAGGTAGTGTTAGAATGGAAGAAGAATATTTTAGGAAAATAATAATTAATATTTAGGAGCTTTTATTCATTCTAGGGGCACAATGTTTTAATCTGTAAATGGTCCACACTACTGTTCCATTTATTTTTTTTTCTTCTCACTTGATATGTTACCAAGACACTTGATATGGTATTAAATATACATATATTTATACATACATACATATATATATACATACATATGTGTGTATCTATATATACATACATAGATAAAAAAGACTAGAGATACACATAGAGAGCTATAGCTGGAGCAGAAGAAGAGTTTCCTTCTTCTTTCAAGGAAATTCACATGGTGGTATAATGGGAGTTATATTAAGAAGGGTCCCTTTATCTGTAATAATTATCTCTGTGAACAGACATCGTTGTATTTTAAATCTTCAAAACATAATGACCTCTTAATTTCACCGGTTTAGCAGGTATGAATCCCAAGAGTCAGTTTGGGCCCAGGAAAGTGATAGTAACTAAAGCCACTGAGAACTGTATCCCACGGGAACACTTTCTGTGAGACAGAATAGCAGAACACGCTGCCACTTAAAATTGGCAGTTCGAGTTCTGTGGGAATGAGACCAGCTGTGTGTGGATTCATACAGGCTAGGTATGGATGTACAGTGGTTGCAACTTGTAGAAAGCTTGGTTACCACAGCTCTTTTCTCAGGGCACAATGTGTTGACAGATTGTTTCATCCATGGTCACAAGTATTCAGAGAATGAGCCAACACATCTTGGCCATCTACTATACCCTCAGGCACATGGGCTAAGTGTCTTAGGAGTAAAGGGGAATATATAGTCAACACATAATTACAATCCAAGAAGGCACAGAGAAACTACAATGTGAAGTCCATTTGTAATTAAATTCAACACTACACAACAAAACAATATTCCAGGGCATATTATTAAGAGAAGGCTACTCAATGGAATAATTAGCCATCCAAATGGGTGCACAAATCTTAACACAAGAAACATGAAAAATAAGGCAATGTGATTCCTCCAAAATCAGGACTCCCTAGTATCTGTATCTGACACCGAATATAAACTGGATGAAATGCAAGACAATAAATTCAAACAAATGATTGCTAAAATGAACCAGAAATTCAAAGAAGTTACAAATATATAGCTGAAAGTATTAAGGAATGCAATGCAATATATGACAGAGTAATTTAATAAAGAGGTAAAGATTATAAAAAAAGAATGAAACAGAAATCTCAGAAATGAAATAAGTTAAATTAAAAAATCAATTGAAAGCCTCTCCAAAATATTAGCTCAAACAGAAGACAGAATATCAGGGCTTGAAAACAAAGTGGGTGAACTAACACATTTAAATAGTAATAAAGGAAAAAAAATAAAGAACCATGAACAGAATATACAAGATCTCTGGAACAACATTAAGAGACCAAGCTTATGACTCCAAGATATAGAAGTGAAATTTCAACTATAGACTAATGGCATAGAAAATCTAGTAAGTTAAATAATATCAGAAAATATAGAGATGCTGAAGGCATTTAGAATACCAAATAAAATGATCAAAAAAGAACCCCTCACACATATTATAAACTGCCAAAATTACAGAAGAAAGAATTTTAAAAGGTGGAAAAGAGAAGTGCCAAGCTTTATAGGGATAAGTTCATCAAAATTAGAGCTGGTTTTTCCATGGACCCTCTAAAGGCCAAGAAGGCACGGAATGACATTTTTCAAATCCTGAAAGAAAACAACTGCTAACCTGGAATACTACATCTAACAAAGTTATCCTTCAAAATTGAAGAAAACATAAAGACGTTCCAGGATAAGCATAATCTAAAAGAATTTATGACCACTAAGCCAGTATTACTGAAGACATTCAAAGCATCCCTACATCCTTATGAGGAAGCAAGATAAATACAACTTAAGAACACAAGAAGCATACATCTCATTATAAGATCAAACAAATGATAAGAAAGAATCTAACTTGATTATTTCAATGCACTATCATAGCTCTAGGATGAATAAGGGGAAAATAAACATAGAATATTCAAATAAGCCCAAGAAAAACAATAAAATGGCAAGAGCTAGTAAATTTCTTTCAAAAGTAACTGGGAATATAAATGGTCTCAATTCTCAAATTGTAAGAAAATGTTCAGCTGATAACATTAAAAAAAAAAAAAGAAAGAAAAGGCCCAACTATTTGTTGTCTAAAAGAAACTCACCTCACTGGCAAAGACATACACAGACTGAAAGGAATGTACTCCAATCCAATGTAATCTGGACCCAAATAGGTGTAGCTATACTTTTATGGTATGGATACGAAATGTTCCTTTAAAAGCTAAAGTATTATCCAAAGTAACAAGGTTAAAAAGGTGAAATAATTAGATCATGATAGCTGTTACCTCATCAATGGTTTAATCCTTTTGATGGATTACTAATTGTAAAGGATTACTGCCTTGTGTTTGGTGACTGCAGGCAGATGGGTAACTGGAGGCATGCCCCTGGGAACTATATGCTGTCCCTACCTACTTGTTTTCTCTTTTTGCTTCCCAGCTTTCATAAGCTAGAAACTTTCCTCTGACATGCACTTTTGCCTCAATGTATTGTCACACCTTGGGCCAGAACAGTGTAGTTGACGGAATATCAACTGAAAACATTCCTTTAAAATAAACTTCTCTTCCTCTAAGTGGTTCTTATAAGATATTTTGCTCACAGTAATGAAAAGGTGACTCATATACAATTGTGAGCAAAGAATTAAAATGCTGGAGGCATCACAATAACCAATTTTAAAAATATATTATAGAGGCATTGTAGCTGTAAAGCAACAAAAAATATGGTATTGGCATTAAAAAGTAGACATGCAGACCAACGGAATATAGAGTATTAATAATAAATCCATGTGTCTACAGTCAATATTACAAAAAAGAAACCAAAATTGTATGTTGAAGAAAAGACAAATCGCTGGAAAACCTGGACTTCTACCTGTAGAATATTGAAACTAGGTCCCTCTCTCTTATCCTCTACAAAAATCCTAACATAATGTATCAGAGATCATAATGTAAGACCTGCAACTTTTGAAATACTAAAGGAAAATGGCAATACCACTGCAAGATATGGATGTTGGCAGAAAATTTCTAAACAGCACTCCAATAGCTTAGGAAATAATTGTAAGAATTGACAAATGGGATTTACATCAAAGTGAAAAGCTTCTGCACAGCAAAGAAAACAATGAAGAGAAGAAATGGCCTATATGTAAAATGGCAGAAAATCTTTGCAATCTCTATATCTAATAGAGGACTAATGGTAGGAACAAATAAAGAACTCAAACAAAACAAAACAACTAACAGCAGAAGAACAATTAATCCAATCAACATTCTCAGAAGAATGAGTACAAATGGACAATAAATACACAGAAAAAATTCTAACTTCAGTCATCAGAGAAATGCTAGTCAAAACTACAGAGAGATGCCATTTTATTCCAGTCTGAAAGGCTACTATAAGAAAACAAAAAGCAGCAAATTTTAGCAAGGATGTGGGGACAATAAACCCTATGCACTGTAGGTGAGGAAAATTAGTACATCTACTATGGAGAATAATATGGAGTTTCCTCATAAAACCGAAGTATAACCACTGTATTATCTAGTTATACTAATTCTGGGTACATAGGTGAAGAAAGTGAAGTCAGTATACAAAAGAGATTCCTCAATAGTTCATGCCTATCAGTGGATTAACAGATAAATAAAATGTGGTGTATTTACACAATGGGTATTTTTCAGCAATACAGAAGAATAAAATCATGTCATTTGCAGGAAAATGGATGTGACTGGAAATAATCACATTTTGTTTCATGTGGAATCTGGAAAAAGACTACATGAAAGCAAAAGGTCTATTAAGGAAGGGGATGGGAGCTATTGGGAGGTGAAGGGAGGCAAAAGGGAGAATGGATAGGATCAATTTAATCCATGAACATAATACTTTATATGCATATATTAAATTGTCACAATAAAACCCATTATTTTACACAATTAATATATGCTAATAATCATAATAACATGATAAAATGTGTGTAAGATTTTGTACTGAAAACTGCCAAATATTTTCGAAAGAAAGTAAGCCTAAATAAATTGAGACATGTAAAGTGTTTATGTATCACATTATTATTAAGAGATTGATTCCTGTCACACTTAACTATGGATATTACAATTTCAAAACATTGGAAGCAGAAGAATATTTTTGCTGGAAATTTTGTAATAATCATAGGAAAATGCAAAATATCTAAAATAAACTAAGAAACTTGGAGTAGGGACAACACTAGAAAACTCACCTAATTTAAAGACATGTTCCAAAGTTAAGTAATTGAGTTTTTGAGTTATTGGAATAAAAGTAGACATAGCAATAGTAAAAAAAAATAGAGTTCAGATATATACTAACACAAATATAGTCAATTGATTTTTAACAATATTTCAAAGTTAATTCACAGAAGAAATGATATTTTTGTATTAATGATTCTATAACATTTAGCTACCCATATAAAATAACAATTTTAATTATGGATCATATCATATATGAAAAAGTTATGCAAAGTGAATCCTTAGCATAAATGCAAAGCATAAACCTTAATATTTATGGAAGAAAAAATTTAAAAATATATCTTTGGGACTTTGGGTGAGGCACAAATTTCTTTGAAATGTAATATCAAAGCATGATCCATAAAAGAAAAAGAAAAATAACTGGGTAATTTGATTTCATAAAAATATAAAAATTCTGCTAATTTTAGAAATTATTAAAAGAATGCAAAACATCCAAAAAAAGAGAAAAAAGCATTGCAAATAATATCTAGAACATGATTGTTTTATATTTGTGATATTTAATATCTTAATACTAAGTTGACAGATTTCTTCTAGTATGCAGGGTCAGTAAGCGTTATTTTTTCCTCACAGTTGACAAATGTTCTTTTAGGTTCTTATAAAGGGTATAGGGCAAAGGATCTCTAATTTTAGTACCCACTGTGTGGAAAAAGGCTCAGTGGGAATTTTAACACCTTAGGGAAAAGGAAGGAAAGAATTCTTGTTTTCTGAAAACAGGAAACATCAGCAGCTGGCATATAGTTATATGAGTTCTTAAAGTTCAAGTAATTAAAAAATGCCAATCCTCAGCACTTACAAAGCACTCAGTAAATGCTATTTTAAAACATTATGGGATTTTGATTACACTCAGAAGAGTACAATGATTCAGTTCTCTGTCTCTAATCTTCTATATTTATTAGCTTAGTGACCTTAACACCATAGTATATCACTTAATTTTACTGTTATTTTTTAATTAAGAAAGTAGCATGATATAATCAACTTATAATACTAAAAACCACATTTTCATTATTGAAAGCTAAAACTCAGCACATACCAGAATTTTATTGCATAGGCTTTATCACATTTAATCTTCGTAGGCAATATCACACTTAATTTTATTAATTTAGTGCACATATATATTTCAGTAAAAAATCTGATGTGGATAGTAAATGTTTCCAAACCCATTTAGACAGCAAATGGTAGGATTTATATTTAAAGAATTCAACTAGACTGCAATGCCTTTGTTGATGGTTTTTTTTTTTTTTAAGTCATTCAGCTACATTGCAAAATGACAATCTACTTTGTTTTTCTATTGAGGAAATATTTACTTTTTGTTATGAATAATCACACTAATGTGGGATATTTCTAATTTGAATTCATTTTAAATAATTCTAATGTACAATTGGTAAAGATGTTTATTTGGGGTTTGCTTGAGGGGTATGAGTGTGGCAGACTCCATAGATAAGTTAAAATCCGTGAAAAGGAATTCAGTATTAAAAAAATCAACCCAAAAGACGAATTCTACCAACACATCAGTTAAAGGAAAGACAGTAGGAAGAATCTGATGGAATCTATGAGAGTTTGGATATTTGGGACAAGAAATGATTTGGTAGCCAATACTCAACTTAAGAGAGATATTTTATGCAAAGAATGATATAACACTAAAGACAGCAAATAAGAAAACTGGCAAGTCAGGAAATATTCTACTCTCTCAAAGTGCACTAGGAACATATTTCAGCATCAGCATCTTAGAAGTGGATTTTTTCTCAATGATTTGTGTATCTTGAAAACAAATTAGAAATGTACATGATATTCTATTATGGTACTTCAAACTACTAAGCTTCAGAAGAAACTCTAAAACTCTGAAAACTATTTGTCAAGTCGTGATGCACTCAGTACTGCATTATGTTCTCTTGGCAGTATATTGAAATATTTGTAATTTTCCTGTTTTATGGTTCCCTGGAATCGTTAGCATGCTTTCATTTTAGAGGCTGTGCTAAATTCAGCACTAGAGTCAATAGTTTGAGGAAATGAAAGTGAGGGGTAAGATTCATTTTAATAGTTGGGGAACTCAACTGGGAAAATGATCTGTCAGTATTTTTCTGGAACACAACACTCTATGTAATTAGATTGGTGGAATGAAGGGAGATAGGACAAGATAGAGATGTTCTTTTGGGAATAATTAGCCTTGAGAATGTAGTTGAAATGATATGAGCATTAAAAGTTGCCTAGTCAAATCTTGAGGGAAAAGAAAAAAGAACATGGAAAGATTAAGAGGGACTGAGAGGACAGCTCTATGGACACAGAGGGCAAAGGTCAGGCCTTAGAAATAATAGAATATGTTTTAACTGGAACTGAACCTTTCAATGATCTTTTCATTGTTAAATTATGTGTACTCATAGGACAATAACCTTTTCTGCACTTCCTTTCAAATTGTAAAAGAATTCCCTACTTTGATCAGGCTCTTGGGGAAATTTTAGAACCCTTGAAGAAAAAAATTTACAGATTTGAATTTTACTAGCATTATGCACATTAAATTATTTAATATATAACATGGAGCAAGGAAATCAGAGAAAATTTTAGGTTGATATCATGATAGAGCCAAGGTAATTTTATGCTTATGGATGTTTGCCAAATCCTCTATTAAAACTTGTTCTCTGGCTAGTGACAGGTCACTCACTATCTGCACACTATCCATTATATGTTTCAGGAAAATCCAAACCTATGCTACTGGTCTGGAGTTGTTGCCACACATAGCATATTACAAGAGTATTCTTTCTCATGTATCAGATTTTGTGGTTAAAAACTTTGTGATTCATATGTTATTAACATAGAATCTTATATAAATATTTTCCTCTTTATACATTGACTAAATCAAGGAGAAAATATGTTCTAAGTGCTACCATGCTCTCTGGAACATCTTTGAGTAGTTACAGTGCTATGTCAAACTCAGTTTAAGAGGTATAGCCACATGATGAGAGACCTAAAATTAGACAAGGGTAGCCACTTCCAGCATGACAACATGAGGAATTTCATAGATCCATTCCTCAGAGGAACTAGTGAATAAAGTAAAGCTTATAACTTCTTAAAATTTCTAAAACTCGACTTAAATACCTAAAGTAAGTAAATGTTTATGCAAGAAAATTTGCAGAAACTTGCAAAGAACTAAGAGAACCTGTGGTATTTGAACATATAGCCTGTCTTTCCTCATCTCAGCCAAGGAGAGAGAAATTCTGCTTCACACTGTAAAGGGAAAGAGCTTAGGGTCCAACCCAGGTCGCAGAGTGCTGTCTACCTGGAAGGGGAGAGTAGCAGCATTTCTCATCCTGCTCCCAGCTATCTGTTGCTGATGCTAAGTTCAAAGTAACAATAGCACAAGGTGAGTACTTCCTTCTTTCTTGTTGTCCTCACCTGCAGTTTGGGGGCTCTGTCTTGAAAGTATCACTTAGGGTACCTCATTCTTATTTTCCCTGGCTTATGGGATGTATTTAACATACCAAAACAAACAAATAAGCTAAAGAAAACTGAGATTGTTGCCTTACCTTCAACAAGCTCTTGGCTCCTAAAGTCAGGGTGTCACTCAGAGAAAAGCATAGCCATGCTCAGGGTGGTAGGGGTAAAAGCCACAGAGAACTCCGAATCCTTTTTCAAAGGAACTAACTTCTTTTGCAACAGAATGTAGAGAAGGGCAATTTTAGAGCGTGGAGGTTATAAGGAAAGGTGATTAATTAGATGAATAGATTCATTGGCATCATAGGCTAAGCTAGAAACATTTATACTAGTATTCTATAAGTGAGAATACACATTCTAGATCATTGTTGGAAACAAAAAACAAAAACAATTATTCGAGGTTAACAACTGAGAGTGATCAGGAAAAGAGTTAATCAAGGATTGCCTTGCCAAAACCAAGTACCTTCTAGGTGACAGAATACCCAAAGCTGTGTCCTTTGTATTAATCAGTGTCCTCCAGAGAATGAAAACTGTTAGAATACATATAAGAGCTTTATTTGATTGGTTCACATAATTACAGAGTTATAAAAGTTTCACAATTGCCATCTTGGTAGCTTCTTAGTCCAAGAAGCCTCAGAATAAGATGGGTAAATGACTCAGTCCTTACTCAAAGTTTGAAGACTTGAAAAAAACCCAGAGGAACACTACTGCAAGTCCACATTCAAAGGATGAAGAACCTGGAGTCTCACATCCAAGGGCAAGTGCATCAGAGAACATACCCTCTGGGGATGGGGAGAAGGAGCCAGAAAGCAAGTTTCAATCCAGGAACCCAATGTGTTGGATGATTCCACTCACATACAGGGCAGGGCTTCACTCCAATTCACGCCCCGCCCCCCACAACCGCCCAGGCACACCCAGAAGTGTACTTTACTAATTCTCTAGGAATCCTTTCCTTATACAGTGAAAATTTAATATCATACGCCCCAGGGAGCAACATCAGAGATTTAATTCTGTGAGGTGTGGATAACAAGTTCAATAAAATCATCAAAACTAGCTAACAAACAAAGAAAGTAGCACATAATAATAAGCCTAGAGGAAATGGAAAGATGTTGTCACCAGTACACAGAGTTGATGCAATACATTTTCAAAAATGTCCTGTTTCCAAACCAGAACTATGAGACAACCTTCTCCCCCATTGCTCTGTCCAGCACCAAAAGCAAAGAATGGCAGAATGAGCTATACAATCATACACTTGGGGGTGGAAAGCAGGTAACACAAAGTACCTAGGAAGTGTTCAGATTTTGGAATAAACAAATTAAAACTTCCATTATGAACGTAATCAATGAATTAAGGAAACCCTAATAAGAGAAAAACTAAAAGAAATGATGATAAAAGAGTATGCTAACAAATGTCTCATCAAATAAAAAATATCAATGATGTGATAGCATAAAAAAAGAAATAGAGAATATTTCAGAGTTGAAAAATAAAATATATAAAAAGTTCATTGGAAGGGGTGATTAGTAGATTTAAACCAGTAGAGGAGTTAGTGAATTTAAAGACAACTAGGTAGAAACATGCAATTGAAAAGCTAGGAAAATTAATGACAAAAAATTAAGAGAACCTCAGAAAAGTGTTGGTTAAGTACATCAATCATAAAGTTATTAGGAGAATCACATTGGGAAGAGAAAAAATAATGAATGATCACAAAAGTTATTCACATAAATAAGTGCTGATTTTTTTCAAAATTTATTGAAATCTATTAAGCTACACATCTGGAAATCTCAAATAACTCTAAGTAAGATAGATGTAAAGTGGTTCACAGAATAACAAATGGACAAATTGCAGTAAAAATGCTATTAGGCTAAGAAAATGACTTCAGATTATCACTGGAATTGATTGTACATATTTCTCCTCTCCTTAAGAAAAATAAACCTGATAAATGAGATTAAAATAATGAAAGATTTAAATATGTATGCATTATATTTTTTCTCTTGTTTTCTTTAAATGATATTATTATATAAGTAATAATTTAACAATGTATTTTGTGTTTATAACTATTATAATATAATAATACCTCAAGTGGTATAGATGTTTAGAGTAGTATTATTTCTATATTTCACTGGAATTATGAATATGAAAATATATAAATTAAGTTGTATATGGGAATCTGTAATTCAATCACCCAGAAATATACTAAAACCATGGTAAGATATAATTAAAGTCTTTAAATTGCTACACTATAAAGTATTCATTTAATGCAAAAATAAAAGCCTTAAAGGAGGAATGGAGGGACAAAAAGATATGCTAAGTATAGAAAACAAAAGGTATTATGGAAGATGGATATCCAAGTATAATAAAAAATAATATTAAATGTGAATGTTCAACAAGTTAATAAAAATGCAGAGATTTTTTATTCTGGATTAAAACAAAGCAAAACAAAACAAAACAAAATGCATCCTTATTATAAGGGTCAAACGTTTGATACAATAGCTTGAAAGTGAAAGAATAGATAAAATCAGCAATCAGACACCACAAAAATACTATAGTAGTTCTGTTACTATCAGACAAAACAGTGTTTCAAGCAAATTAATCAAAGCTACTAGAGATAAAGACAAACATGTTATAATGATAAACACATCCATCCATCAAGAAAATAGAACAGTTACAAACACACATACCATTAACCAAGGAGCATCATGATACATGAATCAAAAAATGACAGTAAACAAGACAAGGAGATGATTCAACAACAATAAGTGGAGAGTCAGTGCCTTAATTTCAACAGTGGACAGAACATCCAGGCAACACCAAGAAGGAAGAAAAGACATGAACAATATTATAAACCAGCTGGAACGAACTGACACCTATGGGTCTAACAGCACTAGGACATACATTATTCTCACGTGCATGTGAGATTATAGGCAAGACCAAAAGGAAGCCTCAATAATTTTTAAAAGCAACAGAGATGATCAGTGTTTTCTCTAACAACAATTGAATAAAAAGAAACAACAATAAGAGAAATAGATTTGGGAAACCCCAAAAATATTTGAAAATTAAACAACACAGTTTTAAATAACCAATGGTTTGAGGAAGAAACAAAATGGAAATTAGAAATTATTATTATTAAAAAAAAAAAAAAAAAACCTAAGACAGAGCCTACCAAACCTATGGGATGCACCCAAAGCAACATTTAGAGGGAAAACGGCAACAGTGTATTCACATATTGAAAATGAATAATAATCTCAAATCAATAAAATGAAAAGAAGAGCAAACAATACCCCAAACGAAGAGTAGCAATTATGTATGATAAAGATTAGAATTTAAAATTAATTGAATAGAGAACATAAAAATAGAAAAAAAACAATTAAATAAAAAAAAACTGGCTCTTTAAAACAATAAACAAAATGCACAAACCTAAAGTCATTGATCAGGAAAAGACTCAAATTAGACTCAAATTTTTCAGAATTGAAAAAAGCAGCAGAATAGCCAAATAGAAAGAAATAAAATGATTATAAAATAATATGGCAACTTAAATGAAAAACAAATATTCTCAGAAGACCCAAATTACCAAAATGAACTCTGGATTAAAGAGACAAATTGAATAGGGCTACACTACAACAAGAGTGTGAGTTAGTAATTTAAGTATACTCACAAAGGTCAGCCCAGATCCACATGACCTCACTGATGAATTCTAACACTTCAGTAATTAGTAATTCATTTTAGATATGAGTAAATAATATGCTGCATCTATGCAGTATAAAGTTGTCTGACCATGAAAAGGTCTGGGAGTGAAATACTGACACATGCTGTACCTGTGGATGGATGTACATAAACATGAATGAACTTGGAAGCATTAGGGAAAAGAGACAGTTGGAAAAGGCTACATTTTGTATGGGGTTTCTTTTTGGGGTGCTGAAAATGTTCTAAAGTTAACTGTGATGATGGTTTCAAACATCTGTGGATATATAAAAGCAGTGAATTGTACACTAATGTGGGCGAATTTTGTGCTATATGAATGATAAATAATAGTAAAAAAAAAATGTTACTGAAATAACAGCATGGACCTGAGAAGGAAAGATAAGGTGGTTTAAAAAAAAAATCAAATAGCTTTTTTCCCCCACCTCTATTTCCTCTCTCTTTGCTTTGGGTTACCGTCCCTTCTGGAAAATCCAGTACAAGTGCAAAAACTTATAATTAGTGTTAGCAAGATATTTGGCTAGAAAGAACTCTTCAAGGAAGACTATAAATAAATTCCTTGTAGTTTTTACTAAAATAATAATGTTCTTCTCTTTCCACTGTAGAAATATTCTATATCTATGGAAGCATAAACATTTCTTTTTCTTAGTTTAGAAATTAGTAGAATTATCATGGCTATGAATATTCTAAAATAGTCTGCGGATATTTTTCTCCATTTTATAATATATGGCCATTTTTACGAGAATAATGAATTTTAAGGTTGTATTTACAAAATGGAGCCACCTGCCCACCCACCCTTTTAACCCAGCCCATCAGAGCAGAGCTTCTGAGACTCAGGAGGACCTGTGGAGAGAAACAGTGGAAGCCACTATCAGATCCAGCTACTTTCAGTGAGAGACGCCCTCTGTCCTTTCTTTTCTTTCTTTCTTTTTTTTTTTTTAACATTCCTTATAGACACATGATATATTTTTTTCACTTTAAACATTCAAAAAGAGCTCCAAGGAGAATCCAGGATTTTCCAATAGAGACTAAAGTTGAGAGATGAACAATTATAGTGTCTACACCTGTGTGTAAAAGCAGGTAACCTGATCCATTTGGGATTTATGTCCCATAGAGAAATTTTCTGATTGTTCCTGTTAGATTGAGTACAATTTTGCATAGGGGAGCCAAAGTGTGAAAGACAGGGTACCAAGTGCAAGCACTGACAAAAAACTTGAAAAGAAACAATATGTTAAGTATATTAATAGAATGGTTGAAAATATACATGATATACATGGTAAATCGCACAGAAAGAAGATGGTCATTTCAGGGTAACTGTTTTTCATTTTCTTTTTACAACTCTAAATATATGCATGCTCCAAGCACCACATATTTATTCTCCCAAAGAAACTATTTATCACATTGTTTTGGTGTGCAGTCTATTCTAAAATTATTTGCCATGAATACATTACTATTCAATTTTATTCTATTTTAGAGTGTGAAAAATAGGCTCAGAACATTCATAGACTTCTAATATAAACCATCCCAGATTCCTTTTCTTCAGTGTGCATGTAATCAATGTTAATCTTTTGGCCTTCCATTACATCAATGTGCTTCTCTTTAATTGGGAATTCCCTTAAAAGAATAAAGGGGGACAAAAAGAATAATATGTCATTACATAATTATAATGTGTAGAAAGCTATGTCTTAGATACTACAACTCAATTTAACATCAACAATAATAAAGCAGATTTCATCTTCTTTCAATATTGAAAATTAGCTTCCTATCTTATTCTTTCCTGAAAGATACTCAGAAGTATCTAGAGGTGGAAAAAAATAAACTAAGACATAGATATTACCTCTTTGAAACAAAGTAGTAAGGAGAAGTTTCTTCAAATAAAAATATGCGTGCTTTAAAAATTAAACTAAATGTCCTTTATAATTATTTATTTCAATATTGCTACAGGAAGCCAGGATTTTACTCTAAGACTTTGGAATTATATATTCTAGTCTATATTTGTCATTAACATTTCTTTCTTCATCATTGTAGTTTTTTAAACTATATCACATTTGGGATTCACATTACTTGAACTAAATTATTTCTTGTATTTAAAAGAACCTTGGAAACAATGGAAAACAAAAACAAAAAATCAGCATTGGTAACCAAATTAAAGAAACAACAAAAAAAATCTAAAAATCTGAGAATAGAATCCCAGGAGTAGAATTCTGGCAGCCACAACATTTGATTAGTATCTTTAATATTGATTTAAGATGACAATTGATAAAAACAGAAAATAGTTACTTTTGCCTACCTCAAAAGAACATAAGAGATACATGAGCAATAAGATATTGCATAAATATAAATACTAAGCTAAGCAATGTTGCTATGTTCTGTAGGGCCTGAAGGCCTTGGGATGCTTTTAGGAAGGGGATATCAGTATTTAGTGACAATAGCAATACTTTTGTGATTTTAAAATAATGAGCATTCTATTAAAATACACAAATTAATAGGTTAAACACAAAAACAAATGTAAGTATTCTTGTTATTTTATCTGAATCTCACGTCTAGTAAATGGTGCAGTCAATGTTAAATGATTATCATTAAAACAACTGAGTCACAGCAACCCATAAAAGAAATGAGCAAATCATGATGCAACCAGAAAGGAGGCTGGGGTGAGAACATAAGGAAACTTACATTCAATGCTGTTCCCAATTGATTTATTTTTATCAGCTATTCATTATTTTATAGCTTAATGTAGTATTTTAAAATAAATCGCTATACATCCCAAATAAATTTGACCCTATATGAAATTAAAATTCCTTAACACACACATACACACACACACACACACGCATACAAAACAAAACAAACAAACAGAAACCCCTCACTTCTATGATGTGAATTACTATTAGTTTCAGCTTGTGTTGTTGTTTGGCATATTTCTTCAAGGTAATGCTTTTATTTTATTTGCTTTGCTTTGCCTGTTTTTGTGATCAAGTCTTTTACCTATAAATTGAATATGAAGACTATTTTCTGGCAAGGTTTTATTGGCATTTATATTTGATGAAGCTTAGTCAAAGGAATCTAAAATAACATTTGCCTAAATTCAAGCTGCCCCACAACATTACTAAGACAGAGCACTGGATTCATCTGATGACTCTGCATTGGTGAGTGGATGCCTACACAACATTTTTATTTCATAATGACTAACACAGTGATGCATCCATTTAATGCTCAGTACTGTCATAGGATTTAATGAAATCTTATAACAAGTTAGTTAAAATGTTGCAGTTGAATAAAACAACCTTGAAAGAGGTAAAAAGTAATGGTAGCTAAGTCACCACCTGATCAAAAGTGGTGGAGACTAAAAACACTTTTGCTGAGGATTAGTAGCCAGAAAATAATACAACCTTGGCCCTTTTTAAATTGTTTGAACTGTTGGATACCAAGAACATGGTTATCATGGATATTGTGAAAAGATGGAAAAGTCATATACAGGAACAAGTTAATTATTCAAAGAAAAGAAAGTCTGACTAGATAATAATCATTCAGTTCTTATGCAATAATATTTTGGCACAATTTTCACTCAATATATACACCAAATAAGCTACAGTATTTAATCAGCTATTTATCATTATTTGAATAGTTAAAGCATAGAGGAAAGTTTTAAACGTCCAATAAATTTTTCTACGATATTAATAAGATATTAAGTCTAATTACTTTACTCAAACTTAACTATAAAATGTCGATCCTGTAACATAGTAAAAAAAAAGAAACTTTATTTTTAAAAACATATTTCAATGTATAGCTTAATGGAGAAGATTAGGGTTTTCTTATTACATTTTATTTAAATATTCTGAATTGAGAAATAGAACATGTGAAAAATAAGTTCAGAAAATATGTTGTTAAATAAAAATACAAAGAATATTCCTGGGTAATATGTTTATTGCATCAAATGAATGTAAAGATACAGGTGTTTCCAACATCCCAGAGGCTTTCTGTGTGTGTGTGTGTGTGTGTGTGTGTGTGTGTGTGTGTGTGCGTGCACCAGAGGTCACAGCCACAGTGGTCCCCAGAAGTAACCATTATTCTGATTTGGAAAGCAATTTGGCAGTTCATGTATATGTAGGATAACTCTGAAGTGCCTTGGGTATGATATTAGCAAAGATACTATTTCTAGTCTTTATTTCTCTGACTCATAATCTCAATCTATTGACATAACTAATAAATTGTTTCCTTTCCATTGAGCTATTAGTGAGGCATTGATTCACTGTTTTCCTGGTCAGAAACAGAACTATAACTTATCAATATCTAATATAAATACTTCCAATAATTTAATTTGATTTATCCATCCTTCTTCTTGCAATTCATTCAACTTCTTGCTATTGAAATTTAAATTATGTATTTTAAGCCATTTAGGATATTGTTACTTTTGTTTTTTTTAAATCACTACATTTAAATTTATCCACATATTTGCTGTATCCTATTTTTAACATATATTTTCTTTCATGTGTTACCATTTCATTTTGACTAATATCATTTCATATTATGCTTTTTGAGTTCACTGTTGACAAATTTTCTCATTTGAAATGTATTTATTTTACCTCATTTTAAAGACAATTTTCATTGGTTAAAAAAGTCCAGATCGATAGCTATTTCATTTCATCAATTTGAGGATATAGTTGTGTTGTCTGCTGGATGTTGCTTAATCTGCTTTTCTGTACATTTATCTTCCTTTAGGTTGACACTACTTCCTGAAGCTGGTTGATGTATTAATTCTACTTTAGAATATGCTTAAACATTATTTTTCAAGATGCCAGGCTTACATTTCTGGTCTTAGGTTCTCTATTTTATTATTTGCAATATGGCGTTTGTAGATTATATAGTGACTATATTTGAAAGAGAGCTGTTTCTTTCCTTTTTGTATTATTTGTTTAAATTGTTTTCTACACTGTAACACACTTCATTACACTGTTGAATAGAAATAATAATATGATGTGAGGATCCAGGGAATGAATGTCTTATTCATAACTAAAAATAATTCTTCTAAAGTTTTTTCATTTAGTACTATGTTTTATATAGAATTTTCTCATTATAAAATATCAGTTTAAAAAAGTTCCACTATATTGCTATTTTAATGTGTTTTATCATGAAAACCTGTTATATCTAGTCATTTCCATGATTTGATTTGATTTTCTCCTTAAAGAATTAAAGTACAGTAAACTTTGGGTTATTTTTTAATGTCCTAAGTAACAATTTTTTGGATAGCATCCTCTTTTTATTGAACACATCATTATACACAGTGATCACAAAATCTCTTGTTAAAAAATTTTAATATTATGCATGTAATACATAATTGGGATTTTTATATTTGTATTCTCATACTATCCTCATCTGGTTTGTCATCAGTATATTGCTAACTTCAAATATGTTTAAAGAGTTCATTTTTTTTTCCTATTCTACCACTATTTATGTTGAGTATAAATCAGAATTATCTGTTAATTATGGTAGAACTAATTTTAAAGTATCTGAGTCTGGTAAACAAGATTCTTTTAAAATAATTTTGTCGATTTCAAACAGCTAAGTTTATGTGCAATAAAACTCATCAATTTTAAGTTTACAATTTTTATAAATATACAAAATATTACAACCACCATAATCATGCTATAGATAAAAATGTCATCTGCTTATAAAATCATCTTATGTTTCTTTGTAGTCAATTCCCTCCCTCCACCTAGGCTCCAGAGATAAGTATTTATCTTTATAAGCATAATATTTCTGAACGAAATGCAACCATAATAAAACTATTTAGTCTTTTGTGTATGACTCCTGTTATGATTTGGATATGAGGTGTCCCCATAAAACTCCTGTATTAATTCAAGAATGTTCAGAGATGAAATGACTGGGATTTGAGAGCTGTAACCTAATCATTCCATCCTAGTTTGAATGGACTGGGGTAAGATTGTAGGAGAATGGGGAATGAGTAGAGGAAGTGAATCACTGAGGGCATGCCCTGGAAGGATTCATCTACTCTGTGGCTCTTCCCTTTCTCTGCTTTTTAGTCCTCATGAATGGATCAGTGCTACTCCAGATACTCTTCTGCCTTAATGTTCTGCCTTATCTTTAGCCCAGAGCAACGGAGTTGTCCAATCATGAACTGAACCTCTGAAACAAGGGTCCCAAAATAAACCTTTTCTCCTTTAAGTTGTTCTCATGGATATTTTGGTCACAGAAATAGAAAGCTGTACTGTTGAGATTGACTAATAGTGTTGCATGTATTCAGTGGTGTTTGTTTTATTTTATTTTTTGTAATTAATGAGAATTATTCCATTGTATGTGTATACTACAGATCCTTTATCCTTTGATTTATTAATTGGCATTTGTTTTGTTTTCATATTTTGACCAGATTGAATAAAAATACTAGGAACTTTAAAATATAAGATTTTAGAGACAGTGTTTTATCATTAATGTTTTTGTGTTACTCTCAGGTATGTGTTACAATTTGATTGTTGAGCAAAGCATTAAGTTACATTTACAGTTTATATTTTTCTTATGATAAGCCAACTGCTATAGCACTATTTGTTTGAAAATTTGTCTTTTCCCTATTAAATTAACTTGGCATGCTTGATAATTAATTGACCACATATTATAAATCTATTTCTAGACTTTTCAATTGATGTCTGTTTTAAACTTAACGCCAATGTAATATTACCTTGATTAATGGGGCTTTCTGGTGAACCTTGAAATCAGATGGCCTAAATTTTCCCGACTTTATTCTTATTTTTCAAAATTGATTTGTCTTTTCTATGTCTTTTGAATTTTTGTATAAATTTAAGGAATAGTTTGACAAGGTACCCAAAAATGCCATTTGGAGCTCTGATTTAGATTACATTTATTCTGTAGATGTTTGGAAAAAATTAACATGTTAAAATTATTAAACCTCCGAAACATGACAATAGCATATTTCTCCATTATTTAGGCCATTTTAAATTTCTCGCAGCAGTGTTTGTTTTTCAATTTCAGTGCAGCAACCTTAAGCATATTTTGTTAAATTTATTATTGTTTGTAGTTTGTTAATCTGTGTAAAGCTCTTTATAAGTTGATGTCATGGTGAATATAATATTGTTTCTTCCTATCCATGATTTCACCTTGCATAGACTTGGTTACCCATAGTTAACTGCACTCTGAAAATGCTAACTTAAAAAAATCCAGGAATAAACAATACATAAGTTTTAAATTATACAGTATTTTGAGTAGCATGATGAAGAGTCATGTGATCCCATTTCATTCCACCTAAAATACAATTCATTCCTTTGTCCAGCATACCTCTGCTGTACACATTACCCACTGATTAGTAATTTAGTAGTCATCTGGGTTGTCAGCTTGGCTGTTGCAGTATCACAGTGCTTCTCTATAGGGCTAGTTTATGGCCCATGGTTTCAGGAATCCATTGGATTTCTCTGAACACATCTCATGTGCTCAAATGAGGACTAATTTAGTTATTTTTAATTCAATTTTGGATCATCTTTTTTAACATATGAAAATAAAATCAACTTCTAAATTAATGACCTGTTGTGTATTGATTCAGATTTCCTATTACTCCAAGTCACTAGTAAAATTATCATGTTCTAATAACTTATTCACTTAATCTAAATTTTCAATTTTATATGCTATACCTTTATAATATTCTCCCATAATCTTAATATCTGCAATTTCTCTTGTCTTGACCTCTTTCATAATTTTGCTTTTTTATTATGGTCTCTTTCTGTTTTCTTCTTTTATAATGGCCCTTGTTAAGGAGATATCTCAAAATAATTAGATTAAGTGAAAGAAGTCAGATAAAAAGAGAAATTGTATGATCTTATTTGTATTGTTATCAAAGTTGCAAACTAATTTACCATGGCAGAATGTAAATTAGTACTCACTTGTAATTGGACATGAGGAAGAGTAGGAGGGAGCATTTTCACAGGGAGGGGGGAAAGCTGTGAAGATGAAAGAGATGTTAATTTATATGGAGAAGAGGTGTCTACAAAGAAGGACCCAAGGAGTTCCAGGAGAAGAGGAGAAACTCAGGACCAGCAGGGGCCTTGGCATATGTAATGAAAAAGTCAGAGACATTGACTAAAGTTTATTAAGGAAAAAATGTACCTATTCAAAAAGGATAAAACAAGGAATACACATGCAAAGGAGAATATGGGATAGCTCAAGAGTAAGAAATTCATTTTTTGATTCCCCAGGTCTTCTTTTAAAATAAACTTGGTGAAGCTTGAATTTGGGAAGGTATGTAGAAATGGTATCATTCTGGTAATCCCCAAGATGGTTCATGATGGTGTGACCGTCTAACTCAGGATCCCCAGACTGACATGGTCTTTTCCATCTCATTGGTACATAGTGCTAAAATGTCCTCTACATCATAAGTGTCTTAAAATATTGTATCTCTCCTTACTTAATCTATTTATTTGAGTGTTAATTAAAAGTGCACAAGTAACAAAGTTCATACTTCATTTCACAATATCTAAGCTTTCTAGATGCTTGAGGTGACAGTGAATCATAAAAAGTAGTGCTAGTGAATTAGCCAACTTGTAAATATCTTTTTGTTATAATTGATAGAAAAGATGCATCTTGGACATGGAATTGTTTTATCTGTGGGCATTGTGTATCAGGACTTGTTCATTAGGCTGGCAGCAGAGGGGCACAGGGAAACACAGAAAGATGGAAGCAAGTGCTCAAAGATTTACATTTTGATGTAAGCCACTGGTGTGTGTGCATCTTCTGGCTGTACTATAGGAATATTTTAATTCACTGGGAACATGCATTATTGCTAATATTTTAGTAGTAGAAATCTGTTAATGAAACAAGCTTGGTGTATTCTGTTGCTGTTTCATTTTAAATTGAGCATTAAGGGAATGAATTGTTTTAGTTGTAACTCTGCCAATATGTCTATCTAGAGGCCTGTTGCCATTTCTGTCTTCAGTGAAATTTTTGTCCCCAAGAAAGGATAACAGATTGAGTTGGTGTAGTGTATTCTTGGTTATCAAAAAATACTCATGTAGCTTCGGGATTTTGAATTGGTGAATATTCATGATGTGTGGAAAAGCACACACCACAATCTCAATCACACAAAATGGGATATTGTGTATATATGCATACAACCTAGAGGGACATGTCCAACTAAGCTTCTTGTGACTGGATGACTTTGTTCTTTGCTTGTGTGTGTGTGTGTGTGTGTGTGTGTGTTTTCCTGTAATGTACAATTTACTTTTAAAAAATAAAAAATATTTTAAAAACCTGTAAAAAAAAATAAATAAAAAAAAAAAATAAAAGTGCACAAGTAGATTTATAGAATTTCCAGGAATTGGGAGTGACATGCCTGGAAATATTCATGGAACTTCTGAATAAAAATTATATTTTCTTGTTCTTCCCTTGTGTCCTACCTACCTTTTCTTATTCCTTTTATCCTACCTAACTTACTATCTGGATTGTAATGACAATTTTGTCAATGTGTACATGTGCACTACTTTGCAATTAGACGTGAAGTTTTAATGTTTCAATTATACTTCATGAACTAAAAAATGGAGATACTAAAGAGTTCATTTTATATATATATATATATATATATATATATATATATATATTCCATGAATATATATACATATATATGTATATATATTCCATTTTATAAAGTATTCAAGGGAAACAACTAATATGTCACATTAGAAGTCATGCTAGCAGTTATCCTTGGGGGAATTATCTAAAAGAGAACATGTAGAATGTATTTGGGAACTGAAAAAAATTCCATTTGTATTTCTAGAATATTCTAGTGTGTTTATATAGATTACACACAGTGAACCACTTAGTTAAAAATATACTGTTTGATGAATTTCACTAAAATCCTCTACAGTGATATGAAATTAATTTTAGGCCATTGATAATTATGTCCTTCAACAAATTATCCTCAATTTTCCTGTATCACTTTTTGACATTAAAATTTAAAATAAAACATTCTTCACAAAATAATTGTCTGGTTATATGCATTTAAATCTACTTTAATTAGCAAAACTCAGATTTCATATTTAAAAATTAATATTTTTCCAATACTAGTGTCAGTCCTATCTTTGAAAGCATTTATTCCCACATAGATCGACATAGAACTCATTGTATAAAAAGAGACATGTGATTAATGAAGAACAACATTTAATTAGACATTGTCCTTCATGCAAATTAAGGAACCATTACAAAATCCCACTGATCTTGAAGAAAATTTATAATAGCATTAATATAACTTGAAATTAGATTTTAAATTATTTCTTAACAAAGTAAATTCAATTTTCAAAATATTAAGTATACTCCTTTTTTAAATTTTTTATTCTAGTTATATATGATAGCAGAATGAATTACAATTCATATTACACATTTAGAGCATAATTTTTCACATCTCTAGTGTTATACAAAGTATGTTCACACCATTTGTGTCTTCATATCTCTACTTAGGGTAATGATGTTCATCTCATTCCACCATTTTTTTTACCCCCTTGCCCATTCCATTCCCTTCCCTCCTTTTTACCCTATCTAAAGTTCATGTAATCTTCCAATGCTTCCCCTCCTAACTCCACTATGAATCATTCTCCTTATATCAGAGAAAACATTCAGCATTTGGTTCTGGGGGATTGGCTTACTTCACTTAGCATTATATTCTCCAAATCTATCCATCCATTTACTTTTGCCATGATTTTATTCTCTTTTATTGCTGAGTAATATTCCATTGTGTACATATGCCACCTTTTCTTTAGCCATTCATGTACTGACAGGCATATAGGTTGGTTCAACAGTTTAGCTATTGTGAATTGTACTGCCATAAACATTGATGTTACTATAGTATGCTGATTTTAAGTCCTTTGGGTATAGACCAAGGAGTGGAATAGCTGGGTCAAAAGGTGGTTCCATTCCCAGTTTTCCAAAGAATCTTCATACTGCTTTCCATATTGGCTGCACAATTTGCAGTCCCACCAGCAATATATGAGTGTGCCTTTTCCCTCACATCCTCACCAACATTTATAGTTGTTTATATTCATAATAGCTGCCATTCTGACTGGAGTGAGATGAAATCTTAGTCTTGATTTGCATTTATTTAATTGCTAAAGGTGTTGAACATTTTTTTCATATATTTGTTGATTGATTGTATATATTCTTCTGAGAGTGTTCAGTTCCTTGGCCCATTTATTGAATGAGTTATTTGTTTTTTCGTGTTTAGGTTTTGGAGTTCTTTATGTACCCTAGAGATTAGTGCTCTGATGTGCAAGTGGTAAAGTTCCTTCTAAGCTCTAGGTGCTCTAGTCACCTCACTGATGGTTTTTGCTGAGAAAAAGCTTTTAGTTTAAATCCATCACATTTATTAATTCTTGATTTTAACTCTTATGTTATAGGAATCCTATTAAGGAAGTAGAGGCCTAATCCAATATGATAGAGATTGGGGCATACTTTTTTTTTTTTCTATTAGACACAGCCTCTCTGGTTTAATTCCTAGGTCTTTGATCCACTTTGAGTTGAGTTTTGTGCATGGTAAGAGATACGGGTTTAATTGCAAGTCGAATACAAAAACATGTCAAAAAGATAGTGCGGCATGATCAAGTGGGGTTCATCCCAGGGATGCAAGGTTGGTTCAACATACAGAAACCAATAAATGTAATTCATCACATCAATAGACTTAAAGATAAGAACCATATGATCATCTCAATAGACCAAGAAAAAGTATTCGACTAAATACAGCACCGCTTCATGTTCAAACAAAAAAGAAAAACTAGAAATAACAGGAATATATCTCAACTTCACGCTAATCCCCAGGGCAACATCATTCTAAATGGAGAAAAATTGAAAGCATTCTCTCTAAAAACTGGAAAAAGACTGGGATGCCCTCTTTCCCCACTATTATTTAACATAGTTCTTGAAACATTGGCCAGAGCAATTAGATGAAAGAAATTAAAGGGATACAGATAGGAAATGAAGAACTCAAATTAGTGCTATTTGTTGATGATATGATTCTATACCTAGAACACCCCAAAAGTTACACCAGAAAACTTCTAAAACTAGTAAATGAATTCAGCAAAGTAGCAGGATACAAAATCAACACCCATAAATCAAAGGCATTTCTGTATATCAGTGCCAAATCCTCTGACAGGGAAACGAGGAAAACAAAACCATTTACAATAGCTTCAAAAGGAAAAAAAAAAAAAAAAAACATTGGGAATCCACTTAACAGAAGAGGTGAAAGATCTATATAATGAAAATTACAGAACCCTAAGGAAAGAAATTAAAGAAGACCTTAGACGATGGAAGGATCTACCTTGCTCTTAGATCGACAGAATTAATATTGTCAAAATGACCATACTGCCAAAAGCACTATAAAATATAATGCAACCAATCAAAATCCCAATAATATTTCTCATAGAAATATAAAAGGCTGTCATGAAATTCATCTGGAAAAATAAGAGACCCAGAATAGCTAAATAAATCCTTAGTAAGAAGAGAGAAGCAGGTGGCACCACTATACAAGGACTTAAACTATACTACAGAGCAATAGTAAAAACAACAGCATGGTATTGGCATCAAAATAGACGGGTAGAGAAATGATACAGAATAGAGGATACAGAGACAAACCCACATAATTACAGTTATCTTATATTAAACAAAGGTGCCAAAAACATATATTGGAGAAAAGATAGTCTCTTCAACAAATGGTGCTGGGAAAACTGGAAATCCATATGCAAAATTATAAGTATACTTCTAAGATTCATGTTGAGTTTGGAATTAATAGTAATGTAAAAATACGAGCAAGCACTTAGTGCATTTTGCTTACTATTGTGTCTTCACAATCACCTATAGATTCTCCGCATATGAAAACAAATTTTAAAAGACTTTTTAAAATAACTAAATAAATCATACAATCACTTTTCATGTGTTTATGACACTTTAAAATACCTTCAAAATGAAATGTTCTCTGTATATTTTAAGTGTATCTAATTCCCTCAAACTTATTTTTAAGTTATATGATAGAAGCATTGAAATAATAATATTTATTTCCATTTTTGTAACGAATATTTTGACTTTATGTAAGTGATGATTTCTGAACCATGCATTGTGTAGTGTTGAGTATGATTTTAGAACATGAATGTTCATGTAAATTATTTTAAAACAAACTAGGTTATTCAATTTTGAGTGATTATTTGGTTTTCCTAAGTACTTTTATATTTATTAACTCATCACTTTCACTACATGAATACTCCAAAACCAACTTTAAAAGAGAATCACTGGTATTTTTACTCTGTAGTCTTAAAATTTATCAATACAACAATTAATATAATTATACCAAAAAAAGCATACAATAATTTTATTCCAAATTAAAGCATTTCATTTGAAATTACATTTGTATGAATGGAGAAGAAATGTATTGATCCACTTAATTTTTATAGTTACTAGATGAAAAATCAATAAAAACTATTAAAATTAAAAATATATTTTTACTTTGTTAATTTTTACTTTGACAATTGTTAATTTGTTTCTCTCCTATTAATATCCTCTTCCTGAATATAAATTTTAATTTTCACGATTTATTACATTTTAACATGCACTTGCATGACTAATAAATATTCTGCAGTAACACTCATCCTGATATCTAAAATGTTTGCTTAATTTAACCTATTACATGGCAAAAAGGGGGATGAGAAATGTGTTATATGAGATTATTGTGGCTGTTGCTACAACTTACCACAACTTGGTAGCTAACAATAAAATGAATTTTTTTAATAGTTCTGGATATCAAAGGTCCTAACTGAGAATTACTGGACTGAAATCAAGGGATTAGTATAGCTATGGTCATTGTGCCTAATGCTTCTTTCTGCTATTGGTAGCTTCCAGCTTTCCTAGTTTATGGCCACTTCACTGAAAGCTTTGTCTCTATGGCTGCATTTCCTTTTCCTCTACTGAATGATTCAGACATCTGTTTGTTTCCCACTTATAATTTTATATATGATTACATTTAAAGTCTACTGAAATAATTCAAGATAACCCCCTCAACTCAAGATCTATAACTTAATCACGTCAGTAAAATGGTTTATTTTTCTTTGCCGCATAAGTGTTTAACATTCACAGAGATTTGTATATTAATAAGTGTTTTGGGTGGAGTGGTCTTTGTTCAGCCTTCTAAAATCTACCTTTTGGCTCACAAAGATTCATGATCCTGATTCATGATCTCACAGGCAAAATACATTCCCCACATCCCAAATTTCACAAAATCTTCCACACACTACAGTACTCACTCAATTCCAAAAACCTCATCTAAATGTCAGCTCAAAACTGCAAAGTTTCGCCACCTAAATGATGTAAATGGGAGAAAGGTAAGACTCTGTTTAAGATCTATCCTGAGGAAGAATCATTTTCTATTTTTTGAGATATGAAACTAAAAACGATTACTCTGTCTACAAAATAAAAAGTTGGAACAAGTATAAAAAGAAAATGATAGATGTTGCTATTTCATAAGGGAGATAACAAAAAAAACCAGTCACTGCCTCCATCAAATTAACAGTCCAGCAAGACAAATTCCATTAGATTTCAAGGGCTGGTAACAAGCTGTGAAATCAGTGGGTTCCCTTAGGTTCTGGGTCTATCCTCAAGGAGTAAGGATTCAAATGAGGCTTGGCTCTTAGAGACATTCTTTTCTATCAAGGATAGCATATGTTCACAGCTGAGTGACTTTTATTATCCTATTTCCTACCTATGGAATGTGGGGAATTCCATAGCCTTCTTTCTTTTTCTCATGTTTGTCCATTTATTTCAGTAGAAGCTTATAGTACATGTTCTGACATAAATTTCTCAAATGTCTCATGGGTTTCCTGTGTATGTCACAAGGATCCATATCATTAGAAACAAGGTGCTGCTATTAATCACTTATGTATAATTAAGAACTCATATTGTCATCTATGATAATCTCCCATCACAAGATTCTTAATAATCACAGTTTTCTATAGTATGAAGTCATTTTTACAGGTCACAGGGGTGAGCAAATGGATATTTTGGGGAGCCATTACTCAGCCCATCACAAGTAGACTTAATAAGCCTTACTCTTTCAATTAAATAGTGATAATTATAGCAGAAGACCTATTCATCTATTTTTCTGAATCAGTTAGTTCTACTGATACACATGCAACTATCAAAAGAATGTCAAATATATTGATTACTTTTATGGATATTAAGGAAAATGAAAATATGGAAAATAGAAAGATATAGCATGTTATAATAGATGCACAATATGTGTTAAGGTGGCACATCCTATTAATTATTAACATAAGTTTTACTTAAAGATATTCTACAAATACCTAAAAAATATTTAAATAGTGATTAGTTGGACCCAATCAATTAAATCAGTTTCACTGTATGATAAAATTGTTTTATGAAATGCATAAGAGGCATCTGTGGATTCTTTGAGAAGAATGAAGGTTGAGTAAAAAAGGGATCCTAAGAACTAACAGTTTAATAAATTATAAGGGTAGATGAATAAATGACAAAGAATGGGTTATATTCTGAGAACAGTATCTGAGTGGAAAAGGGTTAGTAATAAAGTAAATAAACCAGCTATGTTAAGCATAAGTATCCTCCTTCATTTGTCATTTATTTTAGTGAGAAACAGCCCCTTCCCATCTAGGTCACAAAACAATTTTAAAAAGAAAAGAAAAAATTTTGGAATATGTTTGTTTTAGTTGTATTGTTTTGTAAAATTGCCATTTATTTTAAACAGGTGTTTGAATAAAAGTAACTATTTTGCATTTTCTGCATGCAAAATGAGCCACCATTATCTTAGAATTTAAAGACTCAGATTAAATATTTCAATAATTTTGCACACTCTGGATTCAGCACTTTATTAAATATTCTCCATCATCATTAAGATCAGGTGTTCTTTAATGCACTTGTCTTCTTTTCATGTGTGTCAATTTAGAGCAGGTACATTTAAAATTCCAATAATTTGTTAACTAGTAGAAACTTAATACAAATTTATTACATATAAATTATTATTTTGGTTCTTGATTTTATTGGAACTGTATTGTGTGTGTGTGTGTGTGTGTGTGTGTGTGCGCGCGCACTATACACCAGCCTGTGTATTTGTATTTCTTTGGTTTGTTTTAGTTTTCAAAAGTCTGAAAAGTTGTTCAATGATTTACATATGTACATATTAAAATTACCTTTACATGAGGGTTTTGTTGTGCTTCTTTAAAATCAGGGGCTTTTGCTGAGTATTAAATCAGCCTAATTTACTTTAAGCGGTTTTAAGTACTGCATTTAAAAGTGAGTCTTAACCAAATAATTTGTAATATTATTTATAAATTTTGTTGAACAAAACCAAACATAACTGTACTTGCTATCTACTATTATTTAAATATTCTGATAAAGCAAGCAAAAGAGGATTTCATGTAGAATTAATTAATAACACTATTGCAAGAAAAAGTCAATTTGCTTCTTCAACCGTGGCATATTTCTGTCAGGCTTCTTACTTAGGCCCATAAAAGATTATGGGGAAGATGAGACAACAATGATATGCTTATTCATTACCTCTGAAAAGCTGATCTAAGTAAAACAGATATCTAGATCAAATAATACAATGGATTAAGCTATATTATATTACTGTGTTCTGTGAGAGAAATTCTCCTAAATGGTTTGGTATTAACATTCAAAATTATTATGCTTAATGTTTTAAATAAAACTTTGTTTTAGTAGCTTTTAGATTTAAAAAGCAATATCAGTGCTCAGTTTAAAGTGGTATATATGAAGACAGCTCAATCCAACCTTTCCCAAGTCCTACCCAAATTGCCTTTTAGGCAAACAAAAACAGAGCTAAGATCTCACATTTCTACCTCAGACAAAAGACTGCCAGAACCTCCTGCTAGGATGTTTTAATATCTTCCTGGTAGTTTTAATTTCATCTAGAGTGGAGTAAGATCTTCCTTGTAGCTAAAATTCCAGGAGAATATATTTTATGGCATAAACTCACCCACTCATAAATTTTCCTGTGACACTAAGCAGACCGGTCACCCAGCAAGAAGACAAAAGGACTCAGTCCATTCTACTTGTTTTTTTCCTCTCTCTCACTGACCTTTGGTCTTCACCAACCAGACCTTGGGCATTGGTCCCTGCTACTTCTGCATATCCACATTTAGTCAAAGATAAGGATCCATCTACTCTTTCCCTCTGCATCCAGAGGCACAAACTTTCAGGAATAACTGGATGTAAAGAATGAGACTGAGGGCTTATTGAGATGATTGACAGATGTCAGGTATATACACACACACTTAATTTAGAAAGATAAGTCACTAAGAATGTTAAATAAACAATCCAATAAATGAATAAAAACCAGACAGCACATGCATGGACTTATGCTGATTCTAGATCTACAATGAACTGAACCTATTCATCTTATAGTTGTTGTTGATGAAGGAAGAAGATGTGTCAGCCACAAGGAAGATGAGAATTAGTTTGTATTTGTTTTAAAAATTTGAATCTCTCTGAACAGGCCCAGCGGCCTGCTGAGGGGCAGAGCCGCCCACCACCCCCAACGCCTGCCAGGTAGGCGGAACTGTGACCACCGACAGAAAAGGCCCAGTGGCCCGCGGAGCGGCAGAGCTTCCAATCACTCCTGCAAGGTAGGCGGGCCTGCGACCCACCGTCAGAACAGGCGCAGCAGCCTGCTGAGAGGCACAGCCGCCCCCTCCCCCCGTGCCGGAAAGGTAGATGGAACTGTGACCACCCACAGAGCAGGCCCAGCGGCCTACTGAGGAGCAGAGCCACCCCCACCCCCCGCGCCTGCCAGGTAGGCAGAACTGTGACCACCAATGGAAAAGGCCCAGTGGCCCGCGGAGGGGCAGAGCTGCCAACCACACCGGCAAGATAGGCGGGCCTGCGACCCACCAGCAGAACAGGCGCAGCGGCCTGCTGAGAGGCAGAGCCGCCCCCTACCGCAACCCCCCCGCGCCTGCCAGGTAGGCGGAACTGAGACCACCGACAGAAAAGGCCCAGTGGCCCACGGAGGGGCAGAGCTGCCAACCACTCCTGCAAGGTAGGCGGGCCTGCGACCCACCGGCAGAACAGGAGCAGCGGCCTGCTGAGAGGCAGAGCCACCCCCTCCCCCTGCGCCAGCAAGGTAGAGGGAACTGTGACCACCCACAGAGCAGGCCCAGCGGCCTGCTGAGGGGCAGAGCCGCACCCTCCCCCCACGCTGGCAAGGTAGACGGAACTGTGACCACCCACAGAACAGGCCCAGCAGCATGCTGAGGGGCAGAGTCGCCCCCTACCCTACCCCACCCCCGCGCCTGCCAGGTAGGCAGAACTGTGACCACCGACAGAAAAGGCCCAGTGGCCCGCGGAGGGGCACAGCTGCCAACCACTCCTGCAGGTAGGCGGGCCTGCGACCCACCGGCAGAACAGCAGCAGCGGCATACTGAGAGGCAGAGCCGCCCCCTCCCCCCACGCTGGCAAGGTAGGCGGAACTGTGACCACCAACAGAACAGGCCAGACCTGCAACCGACAAACAGAACAGGCCCAGTGGCCTGAGGAAGGGTAGAGCCGCCCCACCCCGCCGCGCCTGCAAGGTAGGCGAACCTGCGACCCACCGGCAGAACAGCCCCAGAGGCCTGCAGAGGGGCAGTGCCGCTGCCGGCGCCTGCAAAGTAGGCAGAACTGCAACCACCGACAGAACAAGCCTAGCGGCCCGCAGAGGGACAGAGCCGCCGCCCGCGCCTGCAAGGTAGGCGGACCTGCTACCGATCGGCAGAACAGGCCCAGCGGCCTGCCGGCGTGGTAGGCACAATGCCCCAATTGGAGGAAGGGCAGAGCCGCCGCCCGCGCCTACGAGGGAGACTTTGCAACTATACAAGATCAATATAAATATATAGGGGGAAAATTCAATAGCACAAAGTTTCACCAAGCAGAAAGAAACGCGAACAGTATGAAGAGACAAGGAAAGAAAGGACCACAAGCAATGCAGGTCAACTCAACGTTAGAAGAGGTAATAGCTGCAGCAGATGGAATGTCAGATAAAGAATTCTGGATATACATGCTTCAGATGATCTGGAGTCTCAAGGAAGACATCAGACAGCAAAATCAGACAATGTAAGATCACTTCAACAATGAATTACATAAACAAATCCAAGAAGCAAAAGATCAACTATACAGGGAGATAGAGGTTATAAAAAAGAAACAAACAGAAATCCTAGAAAGGCAGGAAGCAATAAACCAACTTAAAAACTCAATGGAGAATACTACCAGCAGAGTAGAACACTTAGAAGATAGAACATCAGACAATGAAGATAAAGTATTTCAACTTGAAAAGAACATAGACAGCTCAGCAAGACTGTTAAGAAACCATGAGCAGAACATCCAAGAAATATGGGATAACATCAAGAGACCAAATTTAAGAGTCATTGGGATACAGGAAGGGACAGAGTTTCAAACAAAAGGAATGAGCAATCTATTCAATGAAATAATACGAGAAAACTTCTCAGACTTGAAGAATGAGACAGAACCCCAAATCCTAGAAGCCTACAGGACGCCGAATGGGCAAAATCATAAGAGACCCACACCTAGACACATTATAATGAAGATGCCCAACATACAGAATAAGGAGAGAATTTTAAAAGCTACAAGAGAAAGGAAGCAGATCACATTTAGGGGTAAGCCAATCAGGATAACAGCTGATCTTTCAACACAGACTCTGAAAGCTAGAAGATCCTGGAATAACATATTTCAAACACTGAAAGAAAATGGGTTCCAACCAAGAATTGTGTATCCAGCGAAATTAAGCTTCAGGATGGAAGATGAAACTAAAACCTTCCACGATAAACAAAAGTTAAAAGAATTTGCAGCTAGAAAACAATCTCTTCAAAACATCCTCGGCAAAACATTACAGGAGGAGGAAATGGAAAATAATAATGAAAACCAACAGTGGGAGGTAGGACAGTAAAGGGGGGAAAATAATCAAAGAGGAAAACAAAGCATGTTTAGTAACATAAATAAACAAATATGGCTGGAAGAACAACCCATATCTCAATAATAACCCTAAATGTTAATGGCTTAAACTCACCAATTAAGAGACACAGACTAGTAGAATGGATCACAAAACAAGACCCAACAATATGCTGCCTACAGGAGACGCATTTGATAGGAAAAGACATACATAGGCTGAAGGTGAAAGGTTGGGAAAAATCATATCACTCATATGGACTTCGGAAACAAGCAGGTGTGTCCATACTCATATCAAATAAAATAGATTTCAAGCCAAAGTTAATCAAAAGGGATAAAGAGGGACACTACATACTGCTCAAGGGAACCATACACCAACAAGACATAACAATCATAAATATATATATGCCCCTAACAATGGTGCAGCTGTGTTCATCAAACAAACTCTTCTCAAGTTCAAGAGTCTAATAGACCACCATACAATAATCATGGGAGACTTCAACACACCTCTCTCACCAATGGACAGATCTTCCAAACAAAAGTTGAATAAGGAAACTATAGAACTCAATAACACAATTAATAACCTAGACTTAATTGACATATATAGAATATACCACCCAACATCAAGCAGTTACACTTTTTTCTCAGCAGCACATGGATCCTTCTCAAAAATAGATCATATATTATGTCACAGGGAAACTCTTAGACAATACGAAGGAGTAGAGATAATACCATGCATCTTATCTGATCATAATGGAATGAAACTGAAAATCAACGATAAAAGAAGGAAGGAAAAAGCATACATCACTTGGAGAATGAACAATAGGTTACTGAATGATCAATGGGTTATAGAAGACATCAAGGAGGAAATTAAAACATTCTTAGAGATAAATGAAAACACAGACACAACATATCGGAGTCTATGGGACACAATGAAAGCAGTTCTAAGAGGAAAATTCATTGCCTGGAGTTCATTCCTTAAAAAAAGGAAAAACCAACAAATAAATGATCTCATACTTCAAAATCCTAGAAAAAGAAGAGCAAAACAACAGCAAAAGAAGTAGAAGGCAAGAAATAATGAAAATCAGAGCCGAAATTAATGAAATCGAAACAAAAGAAACAATTGAAAAAATTGACAAAACTAAAAGTTGGTTCTTTGAAAAAATAAACAAAATCGACAGACCCTTAGCCATGCTAGCAAAGAGAAGAAGAGAGAGAACTCAAATTACTAGCGTAGGGATGAAAAAGGCAATATGACAACAGACACCTCAGATATACAGAAGATAATCAAAAATTATTTTGAATCCTTATACTCCAATAAATTAGAAGATAGTGAAGGCATCGATAAATTTCTTAAGTCATATGATCTGCCCAGATTGAGTCAGGAAGATATAGACAACCTAAACAGACCAATATCAATTGAGGAAATAGAAGAAACCATCAAAAGACTACCAACTAAGAAAAGCCCAGGACCGGATGGGTATACAGCAGAGTTTTACAAAACCTTTAAAGAGGAACTAATACCAATAGTTTTCAAGCTACTTCAGGAAATAGAAAAAGAGGGAGAACTTCCAAATTCATTCTACCAGGCCAACATCACCCTGATACCTAAACCAGATAAAGATACTTCAAAGAAAGAAAACTACAGACCAATATCTCTAATGAACCTAGATGCAAAAATCCTCAATAAAATTCTGGCGAATCGGATACAAAAACATATCAAAAAAATTGTGCACCATGATCAAGTAGGATTCATCCCTGGGATGCAAGGCTGGTTCAATATATGGAAATCAATAAATGTCATTCACCACATCAATAGACTTAAAAATAAGAACCATATGATCATCTCAATAGATGCGGAAAAAGCATTCGACGAAGTACAGCATCCCTTTTTGTTCAAAACTCTAGAAAAACTAGGGATAACAGGAACATACCTCAATATTGTAAAAGCAATCTATGCTAAGCCTCAGGCTAGCATCATTCTGAATGGAGAAAAATTGAAGGCATTCCCTCTAAAATCTGGAACAAGACAGGGATGCCCTCTCTCTCCACTTCTGTTCAACATAGTTCTCGAAACACTGGCCAGAGCAATTAGACAGACGAAAGAAATTAAAGGCATCAAAATAGGAAAAGAAGAACTTAAATTATCACTATTTGCAGATGATATGATTTTATACCTAGCAGACCCAAAAGGGTCTACAAAGAAACTATTAGAGATAACAAATGAATTCAGCAAAGTGGCAGGATATAAAATCAACATGCATAAATCAAAGGCATTCCTGTATATCAGCGACAAATCCTCTGAAATGGAAATGAGGACAACCACTCCATTCACAATATCTTCAAAAAAAATAAAATACTTGGGAATCAACCTAACAAAAGAGGTGAAAGACTTATTCAATGAAAACTACAGAACCCTAAAGAGAGAAATAGAAGAAGATCTTAGAAGATGGAAAAATATACCCTGTTCATGGATAGGCAGAAGTAACATCATCAAAATGGCGATATTACCAAAAGTTCTCTATAGGTTTAATGCAATGCCAATCAAAATCCCAACGGCATTTCTTGTAGAAATAGAGAAAGCAATCATGAAATTCATATGGAAAAATAAAAGACCCAGAATAGCAAAAACAATGCTAAGCAGGAAGTGTGAATCAGGCGGTATAGCGATACCAGACTTCAAACTATACTACAGAGCAATAGTAACAAAAACAGCATGGTACTGGTACCAAAACAGGGGGGTGGACCAATGGTACAGAATAGAGGACACAGAAACCAATCCACAAAACTACAACTACCTTATATTTGATAAAGGGGCTAAAAGCATGCAATGGAGGAAAGATAGCATCTTCAACAAATGGTGCTGGGAAAACTGGAAATCCATATGCAACAAAATGAAACTGAATCCCTTTCTCTCGCCATGCACAAAAGTTAATTCAAAATGGATCAAGGAGCTTGATATCAAATCAGAGACACGCAGTCTGATAGAAGAAAAAGTTGGCTACGATCTACATACGGTGGGGTCGGGCTCCAAATTCCTCAATAGGACACCCATAGCACAAAAGTTAATAACTAGAATCAACAAATGGGACTTACTCAAACTAAAAAGTTTTTTCTCAGTAAAAGAAACAATAAGAGAGGTAAATAGAGAGCCTACATCCTGGGAACAAATCTTTACTCCTCACACTTCAGATAGAGCCCTAATATCAAGAGTATACAAAGAACTCAAAAAATTAGACAATAAAATAACAAACAACCCAATCAACAAATGGGCCAAGGACCTGAACAGACAATTCTCACAGGAGGACATACAATCAATCAACAAGTACATGAAAAAATGCTCACCATCTCTAGCAGTCAGAGAAATGCAAATCAAAACCACCCTAAGATACCATCTCACTCCAGTAAGATTGGCAGCCATTATGAAGTCAAACAACAACAAGTGCTGGCGAGGATGTGGGGAAAAGGGTACACTTGTACATTGCTGGTGGGACTGCAAATTGGTGCAGCCAATTTGGAAAGCAGTATGGAGATTTCTTGGAAAGCTGGGAATGGAGCCACCATTTGACCCAGCTATTCCCCTTCTCGGTCTATTCCCTAAAGACCTAAAAAGAGCATGCTACAGGGACACTGCTACATCGATGTTCATAGCAGCACAATTCACAATAGCAAGACTGTGGAACCAACCTAGATGCCCTTCAATAGATGAATGGATAAAAAAAAATGTGGCATTTATACACAATGGACTATTACTCTGCATTAAAAAATGACAAAATCATAGAATTTACAGGGAAATGGATGGCATTAGAGCAGATTATGCTAAGTGAAGCTAGCCTATTCCTAAAAAACAAATGCCAAATATCTTCTTTGATATAAGGAGAGTAACTGGGAACAGAGTAGGGACGAAGAGCATGAGAAGAAGATTAACATTAAACAGGGATGAGAGGTGGGAGGGAAAGGGAGAGAGAAGGGAAATTGCATGGAAATGGAAGGAGACCCTCAGAGTTATACAAAAGTACATACAAGAGGATGTGAGGGGAAAGGGAAAAATAATACAAGGGGGACAAATGAATGACAGTAGAGGGGGCAGAGAGAGAAGAGGGGAGGGGAGGGGAGGGGAGGGGAGGGGGGATAGTAGAGGATAGGAAAGGCAGCAGAACACAACAGACACTAGTATGGCAATATGTAAATCAATGGATGTGTAACTGATGTGAATCTGCAATCTGTATATGGGGTAAAAATGGGAGCTCATAACCCACTTGAATCAAAGGGTGAAATATGATATATCAAGAACTATGTAATGTTTTGAATAACCAACAATAAAAAATTTAAAAAAAAGAACCCAGAAAGAAAAAAATAGAGGTCTGCTATTTCTCAAAAACATTTAGTTTTTGTAAATGTTTTTGTAAATGTAAAACATAAAGTGTTTTACATTTTTTTCTCTCTGTGGCAAACAAACCCTTCTGAGTAGAGAAAAATAAAAAGGAGTAATCACTCCAGAAAAACAACAACACTAATTTAATAATATGTCCATTTTGCTGTAACATACAATATTATTAAAAATACATTTAAAAACCAAAAAAAATTTTGAATCTCTAATAGAAGTTTTCATTATTCAAGGATGAGGAAATAGAAAACAAAAGCAACACAACAGCTTAACAGTTTTATATTCATCTTACAAAATTCATATTGTCACATTATAAACAAACAAGCAAATAAAAACTGGGTCAGAAAAAAGAAAACAAAGACATGAAAAGTGAGATAGGTGAGAGAAGTAAGCTTGCAAGTAAAATGCAAGACATAATTAAAACCAGCCTCACAGATGAGGAAATTTAGAACCAGCAAAGTGGTATATCAAATTACTGGAAAACTGAACCCAATGTCTTTCAAAATATAGAGGAAAAGGCTATTAGAGTGAAGACAAGGAAGGCAAACACAACACATCTGAAGGAGGAGAACTGATTCTTGGAGAAACTGTTGTGCTCTCACTGAGAAGATAAACAAAACTTATGGAGCAGTTGGGGAAAAGCATACACAAAGTAGTCTGAGTGTTAGGAGTGACATTCATAATTAAATTTAAATTAAAAAAAAAGTTTCACAGACAAACTTAATAAAAGGGAACTGAAAAGCGAGTGACTCACCCAAGATGGAGATTCAACCAAGAGATTTATTGCGGGGCTGCCAAAAGCGAAGAAAAGGAGAGACAGCAGAGGAGGAGGCAGAGAGAAAGAGAAAGCAGAGAGCAGAGAGTAGAGGAAGAGAGAAAGAGAAAGCGTAGAGAGAGGAGAGAAAGAAGAGGAAGAGGGCAAAGAGAAAGAGAGGAAGAGGGCAGAGAGTGTAGGCTTGCAAGCTTCCGTTTAAGAAGGGTTGTGCAGGTGATATGGCAGGCACTGATTGGCAGGTTGACTCAGGAATAGCGAGTGGACACTGTGTGCAGCGGGATTGGTTGAGAAAACCTTTGAATTTGGTGCTCTTCTACTTGGCGCCCTTTGGAGAGGAATGGGAGGGGTAAGGGATTCACTGATGTTCTCCTGAGAAGGAAACTTAACTTCAGCTGGGAGTCTCCCACACACCCAACAGGAACCACCTTTAAAAAAAAATTTTTTTTTAATTCCTACATCTAAAAAATCACATCCCACGAGAAAAAAAGTGACCAGAGGAAAATAAAAAGCATGATGATCTTAAACTCGTAATCTTGACCTCTAAATTATAGCTGAGAATGAAGAATTGTTTTAAAGACTCTTGAAGAGATAATTGTGGTTCTAGAATTGTATATTGAATCAAATTGTCAGTCTTCTACGGCAATAATAAGCATGTAAAAGCTCTGATTTACACACAGAGAAAACAGTAACAATGGCCAATAAAATTATTTGAAGATGTTTATCTAACCAAGGCAAAGTTTTATATCTCAAAATAACATAGCTAGATGTGGTTACAGTACAGACCATTTACTTTCAGTATTAAATAAAATGTGAAACTGTATCTACAAAATTAAATAAATATGCCAAAATAGTTACAGAAATAGAAATTTTACAAATCGAAACATTAAAATAATAATAACCCATATACCTTATATATTTACATGCATACGCCAAAGGAATTATAAATTTTAAAGAATAATTTTCAAAAAAAGGAAATATTATGTACATAGGCTTCAGTATCTAATCACAAAGCAATTAAAGTTTGGATTTAATAATATATTCAACTTAATCCTCCTGCATCTTTTACATTTATACATATATTTTTATAAATCTAGTCAATCAAAATAAATTGATTGTGTGATAATGAGTTTTCTTCCCACAGAACAAGTTAACAAACATTATGGAAAACTGGAGAAACTATATCTTAACCCACATATTCATTCTGTAAATGTGTTGATTCACAAAACACTTTTTAAGTATATGCTCTTATGTCAGGCATCATTCTGAATTTCCCTATTCTGTACTTAGGAATAATATGCATAATACTATTTACCTGATATAGTCAAAACACATAAAATATAAGTGATGATGCTGGACCTTCCTTCAAGTTTGGAACTCCAAAAAAGTAATGCATATGTGATTAAAGGTCATTATCAACATGAGGAAGTCTTTGCTGATGTTGCTTTTTCTTTCTAAAAGTTCACAAAATTAATAATAGAGAAGATTTTAGACACTGTCAAAAATATTATAATCTGGGCTGGGGATGTGGCTCAAGCAGTAACGCGCTCGTCTGGCATGCGAGGGGCGCTGGCTTCAATCCTCAGCACCACATAAAATAAAGATGTTGTGTCCACCAAAAACTGAAAAATAAATATTAAAAGAAAATCTCTCTCTCTTTCTTCTCTCTCTCTCTTTAAATATATATATATGATCATATATATATATATATACGATCTGTTGTCTTTTCATTCTAGGATGAAGAGATTCCCTTCAGTTACGGTCAGTTATGGTGGATCTATATAATTTCACTCTAGTTATAGATACAATAATAGTCATATGTAATTATTATTTTCTATAACTAATAGACCCTGGCAGGTCATCTGACTATCTGAACTCAAGTGTTTTTCATGCACAAAAAGAGTAAGTTTATGCTCAAGTATTGTTTATTACCAATTCAATTATTGTTAACAATTGGACAATGCACGATTTAATCTTGTGTTACAACTGTATGACAATGTGAGTTATTAAATTAGATATGGATGAATATCTTCAAGGACTGTGTGTCCTTGTAAGATAGATAGAATGTGTACATGACAGAGAAGGTAAGTCACTTATACCAATAGAAAGCAAATTCCTAAAGATTGATGAAAATTGTGAACCAAATTTGAGTTAATGAAAATAACAGACTCAGGATATGTTGCTATTCAGGTCGGATGATGCCAGTTTCAGGATGAGAAGTCAACTACACTGCTGTTTGTGCTCAGTTCATGTTTTTGGAAGTGCACACCTCCAGAAGGCCCTCTCCATCAGTGACTAAATGTGGAAGCAATAGGAAAGTAAACCTCTACCTACAAGACAAAGGAGGTCTTTGTCTCACCTTCTTAGTCAACAAATCTCCCCAGTTCCATCTCCAAAACTTCTCAGCAATCCAGGATACTCCCAACCAAACACCTCTCCCCTCCCCACTTAGGACTGAACTTGCTTAATGGTCTGATAGTTCTCTCAGCCAACATTATCTCCAACCTATTTACTTTTACACTAGCCTTGCCCCTAATAAAATTCCAATCAGTTTAATCTGTTCCTGACAGCCACAACACTAAGGACCAGAAGCAGAGGAAATAAGTCGAACATAACTTTTTAAGTATGACAGAATATGTTTGACATATCAGAGCATAGAAAGTTATTCAAATTTATAAATTATTCAAGTTGAACATTATAGTGATGAGATAGAATTATTTTAATTGATAAAAATTCTGTGATAAAATCAGTAATGCATATTTGTTCTAGATAACTAAGAAAATAATCAGAAAAACAATCAACAAGAAAAAAGTTGTCTTAGCATTATTGTAAACAAACTTCTTTTAATACATAAGTATTTTTTTTTACTTAAGTTCACAGTAGAAATAATGCATTTTACTGCAAATATGTTTTAGGAATAAACAACAGTGGAAAGTATTTAAGGACTGAGAAATACCTTAAACAACACAATGTGACTTTTTATGATCATTGATAATTTTTAAAATATCAAAGAAAGTTTAATAATAATTTTATCAATTGCAGGAAATTCCCCCAACTTTACTGAGACATAACTGACAAATAAAAATTTCATTTATTCAAAGTGTGCAAATTGATATTTTGATATAAATGCACATTATGAATGAGTACCATAATCATGTTAATTAATGTATTTATCAACTTCACAGGCTCTGGGTTCCATCTTTCCCCCAGGATCCACTTGGTGCCAACTCCTACAACCCCTGCTTAGGCTATATCCCAGCTCAGTCTTGAGCTCTAGTCTCTATTCTACCACCATCACAGTCTGTGAATGGGGTTTTTTTGTTTGTTTGTTTTGTTTTGTTTTTGTGTGTGTGTGAGAGAGAGAGAGAGAGAGAGAGAGAGAGAGAGAGAGGAATATTTAATATTTGTTCTCAGCAAATTTCAAGTATTCAATAAAGTATTATTAACTACAGTCAGATGCTGTAATTAAATCTACAAATCTTTAACCATCTTGTGTAACCAAAACCTTATATTTTTGAACATCACAATATTTCCTCCAAACTTCACCGCTTAGAAAATACTACTCTATTCCCTGATCCTAGGAGTTAAATTATCTTTTATATTCTACCTAAAAGTGAAATAATACAGAATTTTTCTTCATGTGCTTATTTAATTTTACTTGGTGTAATATACGTATTTTATATATATATATCTATATATATATATATATAGAGAGAGAGAGAGAGAGAGAGATAATTTTATTATTTCACTATATTATTTCCTTATATATTACATATATATATACCAGTAAATATATATTTGTGTGTGTGTGTATATATATATATATATATATCTTTATCTATCTATATATTTATGTAAAATATATCTCACATTTTCTTTATCTGTTATATATTTGCCATAAACAGAGACATGTTTATTTCATGATCTGTATTTCTATATAGATCTATTATCTATATATAGATCTATATAGATATAGCTATCTCTCTCTCTCTCTCTCTCTCTCTCCCTCTCTCTCTCTCTCTCTCTCTCTCTCTATATATATATATATATATATATATATATATATATATATATATAATCTCCCCAAAGGAAATGAAACCATTATATAAGAAATATATTTGCATTTCCTTGTTTATTTTGGCATTATTCACAATAGCTAACATGAAAAAACATGTCTCCATTCATGGGAAATAGATAATAGATAAAGGAAATGTGAGATAAATTTACATAAATACATATATATATATATATATACATATTTACTGGAATATATATGTAGTATATAAAAATAATATAATGAAATGATAAAGTAATATATATATATATATATATATATAATAACATCATAATATAATCTATCATATTATATATATATATATATAGAGAGAGAGAGAGAGTTATAAGAGTTATATACCTATATAGATAGATACACATGAGTCTCTCTCTCTCTCTCTCTCTCTCTCTCTCTCTCGATATATATATATATATACAGGATTATATTATAGTTCTGGTTTTTTAAGGAATTTAGGAACTTCCATACTGTTTTCCTTAACAGATTTCCCTAGTTATAGTCCCATTACCAGGATTCCCTTTTCTTTACATTCTCCCTGACATTTATCTTTTCTCTTTTTGAAAATAGTTATTCGAATAGGTATGAAATGATGTCTCATTGTGGTTTTGATTTGACATTCCCTAATGATTTGTGATGCTTAGCATTTTTACAAATGTTTTCACTATGTGCGTCTTCTTTAGCCAAATATCAATTCAGGTAATTTATTCATTTTCAAAATCAAGTTATTTGATTTTACTATTGAGTTTTTTGAGCTCCTTATGTATTTGGATATTGACTATTTGCCAGATATGTAATTTGCAAATATTTTCTCTTATTTTACAGTTTGAATCATCACTCAAGTGATCATTCCCTTGACTATGCAGAAACTTTTCAGGTTGAAGCAATCTCATTTGTCTGTTTCTGTTTTTGTTGCCTATGTTCTTTGGAGTTATATACAAAAATCATTGCACAGAGAATGTCAAGAAGATTTTCTGTATTTTCCTTTTTCTATTTCTGTAGTTTCAAATCTTATCTTTCAATCTTTAATCAATTTTGGGTTGATTTTTATATATGTGGTGAGATAAGGACCCAATTTCATCCTTTTGTATATGAACATTCTGTTTTCCCCAAACTATTTATTGGAAAGATCATCACTTCCCTCTCATATGTTCCTGGCACCTTGGCCTAAAATCAATTGACTGTAAATGTGCAGAATTGTTTCTGGGATCTCTAGCCTAGTCTATTGATCTATACAATTTACTTTGTAGTAAATTTTGAAATTAATTGAGGACACTGAGTTGGTTCTTCTTCAAAATTTCTCTGGCTATTGGGGTGTTTTGTGATTTTATAGAAAAGTTAGGACTTCTTTTTATATTTCTGTGAAGAATGCCATTGAAAAATTAAAAGAGAATTCAGTGAATCTGTAGATTATCTTGATAGTATGGACATATAAATGATAATAATTTTTCCTAATCTAGAAAGATTGGATATCTTTCTATTTATTTTTATTTTTTTAGAGAGAGAGAGAGAGAGAGAGAGAGAGAGAGAGAGAGAGAGAGAAAGAGAGAAAGAATTTTAATATTTATTTATTTATTTTTAGTTTTTGGCAGACAACATCTTTGTTTGTATGTGGTGCTGAGGATCGAACCCGGGCAGCACGCATGCCAGGCAAGCGCGCTACTGCTTGAGCCACATCCCCAGCCCTCTTTCTATTTATTTAGGTCCTTAATTTTATTCATTGTTTTGTGTAGTTTTCAGTGTAGAAATCTTCTGATCTCTGCTATGGTTTGAATACAAGGTGTCCCCCCAGAGTTCCTGTGTCTGTACAGAAATATACAGAGGTAAAATGATCAGATTATGAGAGCTATACCTAATCAGTCCATCCTAGTTTTAGTAGTATCTAACTGTAGATAGATGGGAAGTAGGCAGAGGAGGAAGGTCACTGGGGCTGTGCCCTGGAACAGTGGGCATCCTAGTCTTATGCCTGATCTTAATGAAAGAGCTTCCAGCTTTTAAACATTGAGCATGATGCTTGCTGCACACTTAGTATACATGGCCTTTATTATGTTGAGGTACATCTCTTTAATACCTAATTCATTGAGAGTTTATAATAATGAAGTGTGTTAAATGTCAAATTCTTTTTCTGCAGTTATGGAGATGATCACTTATCATTTTTTCTTTATTATGTTAATATCATATATCATGTTTATTGATTTACATGTTTTAAAACACCCTTAATCATGGGGTATGATGCTTTTAAATTCAGATTCTTAGTATTTTGTTGCTGAATTTTGCATCTATTTCATCAGGGATATTGTCCCATAATTTTTCCTTACATCACCTACTTGTCTATTATGATCTTCTGTATCTGTGGTAACATTTATAATGTCTTCTCTTTCATTTTATTTATTTGGGTCTTCTTTCTTTTTTCCCCCTGTTACTCTGGCTTAACTTTTGTCAATTTTACTTCCTTTTTAAAGTAATCTTTAGTTTATTAATATATATTTTTAATTTTAATTTTATTTATTTGTGCTCTCATCTATGCTTTTTCCTTTCTACTGTTAGGTAAGTCCCTGGGGTATTAAAATTTATTGCTTATTTGAAATATTTCTATATCCTTAATATATGCATTTATTCCTATAGATTTTTTTCTCTCCTATTGCTTTTGATAAATCCTGTAAGTGTTGGTATATATTGTTCACATTCTCATTTTTCTTCACATATATTATTTTGATTTCTTCTTTCGTTGATTATGCAGAAGTGAATTGTCTAATTCCCACATGTTTGAGAGTCTTCCCACTTGCTTTCTGTTTATTATTTCTATTATAATATCACTGTGTTTAGAAGAGCTTTTAAAGAAATGTTTTGTAGCATTACACACTATGTTTTCTCAATTGTATTTAATTTGCCCTTGAGAAAAATGAATATTCTTGTGCTGCTGGATGAAATGTTTCATATATTATATGGCATATCTATTTGATCTGCAGTATTGCTCAAATCTGTTGTTTCCCTATTATTTTTTGCCTGGATGATTATTTATAATTTTAAGTGAATATTGAAGTCCCCTACTATTGCATTTTTGTTTATTTCTCCTTTCAGTTCTGTAAATATTTGCTTTGTATATTAATATTCCTTGATGTTGAGAGCAAATATTTTTACAATTATTATATCCTACCTTCTCTTTTCTGATCACTTTGACTCAATGTCTGTTTTGTGTGGTGTAAGTCTAGACAGTCTTGCTCTCTTTAGGTACCGTTTGCACAGATTGCTTTCCCCATTCCTTCACTTTCAGGCTGCGTACATCAAAGCTAAATTGACTCTTTCATAAAGTAGAATTGGACATTGTTTTTTTTTTCTTTCTCATTAGCCACTTTATGTCTTTTGACTGGAGAAATTAATGAATTTACATAAAGTAATTATACATAGCTAGAAATTTACCATGGTCAATCTATTAATTGTATTCTCAGTATTTTGCCTATCATTCATTTCTATTCACCATATTACCTTCCTTTGTTATTTGATGGTCTTGTATAATGGTATGCTTTGACCTGTTTGTCTTTAGCATTTGTGTATATTACAGGCGTTTACTTAGTGGTTACCATGCAGTTTACATTTATCATCATGTAATGAGAAGTAAAGCATACTTCAAGATTATACAGAACTTCTATTATATCAAAAACTCTCAAAAATATCTACACTAACTTCTCCTTCCACATTTTATGTTACTAATTTCACAATTAACAAATTTAAATATGGTGACTCTTTAACAAATTATTGTAGCTATAGTTATTTTAATTCTTTTGTTCTTTAACTTTTATATTGAATTGTAAAGAGGTTTATACACCACAATTACAGTGTTAGAGTATTCTGAATTTGAATATATTCTCAACGTTACCTTGTGTCTATGCTTCCATAAGTAAGCATATTTGCTTATTTGTTTTTATATATATATTTTTTCATGCTCTTTGCATCCTTTCATTTCTACGTGGTGAACTCCCTTTAGCATTCCTGGTAAGTGATGATGAACTTGCTGGTCTTCATTTCTCCTTTATTTCTCAAGGATATTTTCTTGAACATAGTTTTCTTATTTGACAGGTATTTTGTTTCATTTTTCAGCACCTTGAATATATACTACCTTTGTGTTCAGCACCTTGAATATGTGGTGATCTCATGTTTCCTTTATTACTTGTGGTTTTGGGGTCTTGCATTGGTGAAGTGGGCACTCATTCCAGTCTTTACTAACAGGCTTTGAGGTTCTGAGCAAGCAAACTTGGAACATTTGTTGGTTGGGCCTGGAGCCTTTGTCCCCTGAGTCACCTGTAGCTTGTTTCCACGTGGGAAACCTGGTTCTTATAGGGATCATCCTGGTACTGGGCTGATCTGCCTTAAGACTGGGTCTATAGAGGCCAGCCTGATTCTTGATTGGTCGTTGAGCCTGGATCCATAGGGATGAGCTGGGTTCTGAGTCTGTGGAAGCTCACCTAGTCACAGAGCCCATGAATTTGGGTACATAGGACACAAGAACCAGGTCCACAAGGACAAACCTGGTGCTGAGATGACCCTTGTGCCTGAGTCCATGGGAAATGCCTTGATTCTGGAGTTGGCCTTGCATCCAATTCTCTAATGATGGACTTGCTACTAAGTTGATGGTATATGGATTGATACCAGGGACCACAACACTGGGCTGGGTCATAGGTCTATGGAGGCAGGCCTGGAAACTGGTTCCATGGGGCAAGCCTGAAATTAGTTTAGACTGAGATCCTGGATTCACAGGGCTAGGCTTAAGCCTATAATAAAGAAGGTTTGACCTGGAATTGGGATGGGCCTGAAATTTGAATCTGCTGGGACTCCGGGTATCAGATTTCATTAGAGTAGGCTTGTTTCTAGGATTTAAGATAAAGTTGGGTATACATTTTCTTCTCCTTTCTCATTTAATGTTATCTTTCTTTGCACTCAGCCATATGGGTTTCCGGAGTAGGTGGGCATGAAAAATGTGAAACTATCCTTCATATTCTCTCCAATTCATCTTTCTTATTTTTCATGTTTGAACCCTTGGGCAATAATCTCATATCTGTATTCCTTAGCTCTTGCAAAGGTATTTGTGTACGGACAGTTGTTCAGATTGATGTTTCTGACTTCTACCATTTTGCTGATATCACTCTTAATGATATCACTCTTAATTTTCTCCTTATAGCAGGCTCAATTACCACAGTCAGTCATAATCGAAATGTAGAATGTAGAAAATTGAGAGCCATATGAAAAAACATTGGTTGAAAAAAATCTTTTTTTATGTCTGTTAAGCACTGAGGAATAAGTAATGTATATTATAATTCTTTCCACTCATAGCTGCGAATGTGAGGAGGTGAAATTTAATAAAGGCAAATATTGTAAGAGTACTATGTGTTCTCTTTGTAAATGATGAGCTGTTTTTCAAAATTTTAAACTTAAGGTATCCAAAAAAATAAATAAGTAAAATATAGACCTTAAAACGTATACCCAAGAAATAGTTAGGGATATAGATTCATTTTGAGTTAAGTATGTATCTATTAATTGTTCTATAGATAATGTGGACATTTACTTCCTAAAACCAGAGCCATCTTTCTAATTCCAATATTATTATTATCTTAAGGATAATAACCTTGATTATGTTTCCTAATTATGTATTCTTTAAGTGACTCAGAGAAGTTATATTAAAAAAGGAAAAAAATCATGCCAACAACCATATTTAATAGACTTGAAGAATGCTACTGTAAAATCCAAGAACCGAGTACAGCTAAAAATGTATTTTAATAAGCAAATAGAACAATTAATGCAAGTTCAAAAAATATCTTAGCAATATATAAACATACATATGTTCTGTACAGTTAGTGTTATGAAAAATCTCAGCTTTCTTTCCATCAGATTTTGATTCCTAAACAAGTATTTTCTTTGTCATTTTGGTTTTAGGGATCATCTTTCATCCTTGAAGTAAGAGTCATAAATATTGGGATGAATTTTAAATCCCCTCCACACTGACATCTATTGAGTCTTCTTATTTGAGAAATGAGCTGGCAGCTTGAAAGTGTAATAACAACTAAAATAAATGAATCCTGAAAGCTTATAACAGTCTTTTGGAAATTTAGTTTTCTTCAGTGTAGAAATGCCATTCCACTGATTAAACACAAATTAGAAATATGGAAAAAATGTGGAGACTTTTTCTAAACTCTAAATCTAAAATCTTAATCATTTTGAAACACAGCATATTACTGATCTTGTTCTTTACAGTTTCTGTGTTTTATTATACTGGATTTTTATATCTATTTTTGCTTATAATTTTAAAAAAAAACTTATGTATTTTTAATCAGAGGAAAAAACTTTAAGAAAATAAATCTATATTTTCAAAAGGAATTATGGTCTTCTATACCTCCATTTATAATAAGATGTTTTTATTTTAGACGTTACTGCTAATACATCACCATTAATGTTCCTGCTTATTTTCTCATTATTATATGAGACTAAAGTACATGTGTTTTTTTAATCTCTGTGATATTATATATTGGTGTAGTCATACTCATTTGTAAGTAAGTGATAGATGGAAACGAATATCAGATATTTAAAATGAAATGGGCTTTATGTTAATGGCCACCTGTTTAGAGCAGGTTTAATCCAAATCTCTAGAACTGCATTTGGCATCTCTGATTTGTGGAGCACAGTTTGAGCTCAGAGACTTCATTTCTGTTCTCTAGGTGGTCTTTTCACTCCGGAAAAGGCATGACTACATCATGACTTCTTTTATACATAGGATTTATTTTCCCCTGTTGCTAATATCCAATGATTTTTAACCCAATAGCTAAAAAGAACTGATTTATTCTTAAGTGTGTTGTGTTGTCTCACACATATATGTGTTCCCAAAGATACACACACATTACTATGTAATCGCTTCCTCTCTTGGCCCTAAATAGCATAAGAACCCTATTCCCTCACTTACCACACATACATTTGTTTGCATCTAGCAATTTTTCACATCCTATTCTCAACACTAATAATGTCTGTTCCTTAACGTTTGTTAGCATATAGGAAACTTTATCATTCTATACCCTTGTGGCAAAATATGTAGTTTAGAATAGGTGATACTTATACTATGCAAAAATTCCCTTAGAAAATTTATACTTTTATTTCAGCAAATGCCAAATTCGCTAGATGAAGTAAATTTTAGAATATCATGCTTGACTTTTTGTCTTATCTTCATTCCTCATCAAAAAGTAGAATTCTGTCTGCCTTCTTTCCAAATACCTAGAGCCCAAGCAAGATGTAGTTCCTCTTCAAAGTCATCTTGAATTCTATCTATGGTTAATCTATTTTTTCACATAATAAAGCTATCTAACATTACAATTTTTCTTTTTTATTCCTTTTTTTTTTCTGCAATGTTGGAAATCAATCCCAGGGCCTCACAAATGCCAGACATGTGCTCTAACACTGAGCTCCATATTGAACCTCCATTAAAATTAATGGGGATAATGTTTTTTAGGTAGAGATCTTAAAGTAATAATCTTATGTTTGAAATGTAAACATTCTTGCTACAAAAATCATAGATACAATTGTTCTGTTCTGTAATTATATTACATAATAGTATGCAGTCCAAACATAGTATTCAGAAATTATTTAAATTCATACTTGCCTTTGTGTGTTTTATTATCAACTAGATATTCATTTTGTTTATGTTGTGTTCTATTTTGTTTATTCTATGCTTTATCGTTTATATTTCTGTAATACATAACATTTTATGATTTGAAAACTATATGAAAAGTAACATACTTAAACTAACCTTGTTCCTGTATCTATGCCCTGCATACATTCCTTAACCACTCTTTATTGTTAACCACTTACATTAGTTTCTGAGACTAATTGCTGAAATGTTGACTGAGCTTAATGTTTTTATAGCTATTATGGAAAAGGTCTGTCATTCATATTTTCATTTAGCAATATTGCAGAATAAACATTAAGTTGTAAAGATTAATTTTTATTAAATATTATTAACTTAAATTATACATATTAACATGTTACAATTTGTAAAGTTTAATATTTTATAATTATGGGCTCATTAAACTATAACAATATTTAAAATGTTGAACATACTTTTTTTCTGCTAAAGTGTCCTTATATAATTCTGACTCTTTGTACCCGATATGCCCCCTGCATTTACTACTTTGTTAACCATTGACCTGATTGCTATTACTATAGATAAATTTCTATTTTTAGAATATTACATAAATGGAATCATAAAGCTTTTTTCTTTCCCCATAATGTTGGAGTCATCCATTCTGGTACATATGTCAATTGTTACTTTTAGATATTAGTCTTTCAATCTACAGACAGAATAGTTCATTTACACCTTCATATGATTATTTGGGGAGGGGAGTTACACATAGAGCTGCTGCAAACATTTGTGCACAATTCTCAGTATAAATATATGTTCCCATTGGTCTTAGAATTACTAGCTTACATGCTAGGTATATATTTAACTTTTAAAATAAATTTTCAATGTTTTTGCAGCTTTATATTTCAACCAGCAGTTTTAAAGAGTTCTAAATTAAATTTAAATTCTTTTGACACTGGGTATTGTCAATCTCCACTTTCTTCAATTTAATAAGTATTATGACATTGTGCTTTTAATTTGTGTTTTTCTCTAATGATGAGAAGTGTTAATAACCTTTTCATGGCCTTCTTGGCCAATCATTTCTCTTATTTGTGAAATGCCTGTTCAAGTCCTTTAAATATTTTTAGTAGGCTTTTGAAATTTTTTTGACTGTGATAAAATATACAAATATAAAATTTGTTACCTTAACCACTTTTAAAAAATACAGTTGACTAGCATTATGCACATCCATATTGTATAAACAATATCCAGAACTTTTGTTCTTGCAAAACTGAAATCCTAGAGTCAAACAGGAAGGATTCCTCTCCTTGGTCCTGACAACCAACATTGTATTTCTGTTTCTATGAATTTGTCTAATCCAAGTATCTCATATAAGTATCTAGAGGAAATTGGGGACTTTCTCATAAACAATACCTGATTAGTACCTAGATTACTCAAAATTTATCTCATATAATTAGTACCTAGATTAGTCAAATTCATATAAGTAAAATCCTAAACTTTTACCTAACTATTTATCTATTTATTTATCTATCTACCTATTTATGTATTTATTTGTAGTACTGGAGATTAAACTTAGGGCTGCTCTATCATTCAGTTTCACTGTAGCAGGTTGGAATCCCTGAAGTCATCCCTGAGACGGTGATGTACGAAGATTAAGAAGGAAGAAGATGAAGCTGTACTGAAGACCCCCAAATTAAGAGATGCCAGTAACATGGAATGTCTGCTAAGGAAAGCTTCAGTAATTGACCAGATACAAGGCAAGAGAGAGGTCATATGGGCTGCAACTAGCCAAGCCATCAGGGTGGAGCTAGACAAGCCCTTTGAAAAGAACATCACCATGTCATGTGCCCCAGATCTGACCTGGAGCTACATGGCTTTTTTGCTCAGCTGTATTTCATTCTTGATTTGATTCCTTTATATTTCCTTTTTGGACTGGAAATATAGGTTCTTGCTGTGGTTTGATTTGGGTGTTGAACAAGTAGTCTCGTGTTCTTTGACCGTTTGTATATCTTTGGAAAAATGTCTTTCCCAGTCCTTCATCTATTTGTTAATTAGGCTTTATTGCTGTTGTTGATCGTTGCTGAGTTGGTAGGAGTTCTTTATGTATTCTGAATTTTGGCTCATCATCAGATATAATTTGTGAATATTTTCTACTTTTTCATAAGTTGTCTTTTTACTGTGTTGATTCTGTTTTGACATGTAGCTTTTTAATCTTGATATGTCTAATGTATGTGTTTTTAGATATTTTTAAACATTTTCGGCAGTTTTGCCTGTTTTATCTATTTGTTTTCTCTTGGCTTTTAATATTTGAGCTTTGAGAGATCTTTTCATATTGCTGTATAAGTCCTTTATCAGATTCACAATGGGCAAATGTTGTCTCTTGCCCTCTGGCTAATGTGTTTATATTCTTATAACAGTATATTTCAAACAGATGTTTGATTGTGAACAAGTTTAGCATGTTTTTCTCAATGGATTGTGTTTTTAAGGTTTTACTTTTGAAATCTTTTTCTAACTGAAATCATGATCTTTTTTACCTATTACATGTAGAAATTTTTATAGGAATTTTCATGTAGGATTTGCATTTACATTTGTTATACACATAAAGTAAATTTTAGTTTAATGTATGAGGTATAAATGAAGGGTTTTTTATATATAGATTTCCAATTCTTCTAATATGATTAGTCAAAAGAATTATCCTTCCTCTACTGAATTAATTTTGCAACCAAGAAAAAAATACATTGCCCATATTTGTATGGATCTATTCCTAAATTCTCTTTCATTTATTTAATATATAATTGTCTAGACATCTTTGCACTAATATAATAATATTTGAATAAAGTAGCTTTATAGTAAGTTTGAATTTAACTGATATCAATTGTATAAATTCTCTTCTTATTTTGAAATTTTAGCTACTTTATTGCCTGTGTCATTGCATAAAACTTCAGAGCTTAGAAATACCTTAAAAACATGTTTCCAAGATTTTGATTAGGACTGTGTTAAATCTAAATATTAATTTTGGATGAATAAATACCTTACCAATATTTAGTCTTCCAGTCTATGAACAAATGTACCTCTTCATTCATGTCTTCTACAATCAGTTTTAGCAATATCTTATTGTTTCAGTCTGTTTTATGTGGCTGTAACATGACACATAAGGCATGATAATTTATAATAAACAAATGTATTTACTCTCAGTTCTGAAGGCTGGGAGCTCCAATATTGCAGTTATAGAACCCACAGGCCCTTTTTCCTGCATCATCACATGGCAGAAAGCTAGATGGTGAGAAAGTGTGCAAGAGAACGGTAAATTCAATTTCTTATAATAACATCAATCCCTCCATGATGGTGGAGGCCTTATGGATGAATCACCCACTAAAGATCCCACTTCTTAATACCCTTACAGTGGCAATTTAATTTCAATGTAAGTTTTAGAGAGAACAAGCATTCAAACTATAACACTCATACACACACACACACACTCACACACATTGTTCTCTCTCCCATTCCTCCTACACCACCTCCCCATCTCTTACTCTCCCTTACATTTGCCTGACTAGGATGTAACCATATCAATGTTATTGATACTTTTCAAAGAACAAGTTTTAGTTTAATTTTTTCCATTACGTTTTTGCTTTCAGAAGCCAGGTCACATTTTTCCTGTTTTGTGAGCCTTAGAGTTTGTTTCCTGTGAATTATTTATTATAAGAGAACTTGCGAGTCCTTTCACTGTGCTAGCTTTACCAATAAACTGTTCTTGCCCTTCTCCTTTTCCTCTGTTAGACTGATAAGAATAGGAAAGAATCACTTCTAACTAGAAATGAGCTGGGTAACTTTGAGTTCCAATGTTGGTTGTCCTTCGAGTAACAGCCCTCAAGGGCATTTACCTGTGAACCTTGATGATATCTGACTCTTCAAAATTTAAAAACCATGGGACACTTTGTTTGCCCTTTAGTGGGTTCAATTTAGTTCTGTTTCTTACCTCATAGATTTAGATTTGGGGAATGTACTGATGCAAAGATCAGCTGTATGTTGGGGAAAGATCCCCAAATCAGTGTTTTTTATTCAGTGTGGCACAAATTCTGTAACTGATATAGCTTCCCTGTTCCCCGTGACCTGCTGTTGAAAGTCATTCCTATACACTAATCTCTGACTCCTGGTCACTAAGTTCTCCCAATTTGGTTTTTCTCTTAGCAACCTTATAATTTAGCAACTTTTGGTGGCAATTAACTATATTTGAGGCCCATCAAAACTGCTACCCAGCCCTGCATTACTATCCAAAGTTTTTCTGTTTTTTTTTTTTTTTCAGGCTTGCTGAATTACTTTGCCTGTATTAAGCCCCTATTCTCAAATTATATCATGATCAGCAACTGCTAAGAAGAAAAACACGAGGCTGCTGATGTGTGCATTTGGTTCTGAGTGATTCCACTTCGCTTGCTCCCCTTTCTCTCTAATTTCCATTATATTCACAGAGTTGTGATGATTTTAAAATATAGTTTATATAATTTTTTCAGCTTGTTTTAGTTGCTTTCAGGGCATTGTTCTGCTCAACTTAATATATCTCTCATGCAAGCACAGATATCTATGCTAGTTCATTTGACAGAAGGACTTTCAGTTAAAGAACTGGTTTAAAATTTACAGGAAGGATAAAAAAGGCAAACAAAGATAATTCTGAGGTAATCCTGACAAAATAGTTGAAAGAGGCAGTTGAACCTCTAAGGGTGGAAGAATATAAGGAATCTGGAGCATGAATGCAGTTTCTTGCAGTGGTGATGTTCAGGGCTCTGGGGACAGACTGCTGTCTACCTGTTTTTGGCGCTTGAAAGCTGTAATGAGTATGTTTCTGGAACCTCTCTAGTAGCCAAATGCTTAAGCTGGATTCTAGTGCTCTGAGGATCTGCTCAAGTCAGGGTCACCGTGACACAGTCCAAAACAGGCAAGAAGGAGTAAAGCCTTCTTCCGTGATTTTCCTCTCAATCTCTTATTGGCATGTAGACAAAGTCAAAAGGGATACCTAGTTTGCAGAATTTTAGCATGAACATCACAAAGCACAGTCCAGAGAATAAATTTAGAGAGAAAGACAATGTTTTAACCGCTGTATCCAGTTCCTTCGAATCATTACTAGAGTGATCAAATGTTAAAACAAATTACACACAGATTTTTAGGCTCATGCTTCAGAGAAATAGATCTTTCTGAGTCACACCAATTATTTCAGGACTTTGTTTAATCTACTCTAGAGTCACTAGTTAAATTATACCAAAGAATATTTTTTAAAAATATTCTATTTTTTATTTATCAATCTTCTTTCTAGCTTAAAATGGGAAAACTATGGACCATGCCACTGATTTTTGGATGCTTATATGGTCTTCTGGGTATGTTTTTCACCCCTGGCATATAAACAGATAACTTCCAAGCTTTTATCTATCTGCAAACATCAGAAAATACAAAATGAGAAAAAATAGAGTCAGCCCTGGGAGGAAAACTGAACTTGGTGTCTTCTCCTCATTAGTGTCACTCATGTTAACTTTGACTTTCAAAATTCTGGATTCCTCTGTTTAAACCTTGATGTTTGTACTCAGCTGTCTTCCCTGGGCTTGAGCACTGCCTTCCGACCCCATGGTTACCTGGAGGATACTTCTTTTACTGGAAAATCCCTTGGAACTTCAGAATTTCCCTTTTAGTGTTTTTGCCTCTTCTCTATAATCACTTTTTTCCAGGTTTCTCTTGCTTCTACTCATTCCTGTGTAACTCTAGGGGGAGAAACTCATTTGCTCTCCACTTAATCAGACAGGTGTTTAATTGCTTTCTTAGCACTTTGGAGTAGCTATTTTTATATATGAATTTCTTTCTCTTTCACTCCTGTTTGATAATATATCTTTTACCTTGTGGAAAAGCAGAAAGACAGTGACATTTAAACTGCTATAATGTGGCTAATGTACATAAAACAATTGATAATCCTTTCCCCAGTCAAAAATAAATCTCTTCCTGTTTTCATGGAGAGAAGGCATATGCCCTCCATCAGATACTGTGTAGAAGAGCCCCTAATGATTGAATTAAAACTAAAAGTAAAGCTGAAAACACTCCAATACAAATTTTAATTTCTTCATATTTTGGTAGTAGTTCCAATTAGCAAAGGCTCCAGCATTTTTCCATTTTACTTACCTGGCTACTATTGGTGTATTTCTTTTTATTTCCAATGAAAATTGACCATTAAATAATATTTTAAAACAAAATGGAGGGTAGATTCTCAGTGCATGTATGTTCATGAGTGTGATATTTGTATGAATTGCACTAAATAATATATATTATAGATTGAAGCTGTCATCTTTGTGTTCATTTTCAGTTTTTGTTGTTGTTGTTGTTGTTGTTGTTGTTGTTTTTGTGCTCTATAGTTAGGTTGTTGCAAGTTATTTCTCATCTACAATTGCTGATTCGAGGCATTAACTTATCATACCTTACAAATACACAGCGTTGTGCTCTCTTCTGTTTTAAAATACAGTGAAATAAAGCAGTGGTTGATCATAGATCCTGGTCCAAATAGTTAGAGATCTGAAAAAAGTCAACTGACCTGAGGACTCTACTCTAGCTATGAGTAAGGGTTAATTTCCTCTTTCTTATTTGCCACTATTAAGGCACTTACCACTTTTCTTATGCAAATTGTATGCTTTTGTTTATTAGACTTTCCTCTACACTTTTGTAAGCCCTTTGAAGACAGGAAATTTATGTCTAGTGCTTTAAATACCCCTTCATATTTTATAAAATTTCAAGCACATACGCAGCATTTATTAACTTTAGTTACAATAAAGGATAAAGAAACAATAAAGAATTTTGGATATTTTCTATTTTTATTTATGATTTATAGTTTTTTTTTTCATTAAGCAGAATCAATGGGCCACAAAGTAGTTGGCTTATTTGAAATATCTTCCTAATTTAGAGTAAAGTAACAAACCTATCTATAAGAAAATTATTAATCTAAGTAGTTAATCTGTCAATCAGATATACAGTCTTATGTTTCAACCTGACTAAAATGTTCATATTAAGAGAAACATGCATGTATACTGACACATTTACTAATTTATAATCAGAGAGATAATAATACCATGTTATTAAATAGTGCTTACAATGGGCAAATTCTATTTTAAGCAATTTACATGAACTGATTTAATTTTCAGGACAACTTTATGAAGAAGGTATGATTATCATCCCCATTTACAAATTAAAAAAATAAGAACAAGAACAAAAACTGGCTTTGTGGTAGAAATTAACCCAGGAGTCTAGCTCAAGTCTGCAAACCCTTAACCATGATGTATCAGGCCTTCTCTTGAAATAATGTATTTATTTTGAAAGATATTTAAATTGAAAGAAACAGCAACATTATATTTACAGTCTAGCATGGTTAAGTAAATTCAATTTAGCCCCATTTTTAAAAATTCCAAATATGGAACGGGAACAGGCAAAGCTTTAGGAGGGAAAAGAAGTCAGCAGCCAAAGGCTCTAGAACATCCTGTTGCCCTTGGTAGTTCCTGTTGGATCTAATGCCTTCAGCAATATTCAATGAGTGAAAGATTTATGACAGAAATTCCGAAAGAAACAGTCCCTTTGGTCCCAGCAGCAGTACACTGGGGATTCGGTTATCCAAATATTTTGCTTTAGCTCTCACCTTGCAAAAAATACCAATTCTGAATATTAATGAGATTCTATGAAGAGCACATCTATTGCTCAAGAAACAAAAAGGAGAGAAAAGTAAGCATATTTATGTCCTACCATGAATTCCTGCAGATTTTAAATGTTTCTATAATTTCCTTTTGTGTAGTAATAAAAACAAATTAGGCTCATGTTGTTTTTATTGACTTAGGGCTTAATGGAACTGCCACTTTTCAATAGGATTTCACATAGGTGTCCAATTAACTATTCACTTAGACAGGAGGTTGCTACACAAATGTACATAACCTTACCCCAGACCATTTGTTTAATGTTTCCTGCCATGTGACAGTGCATATCTGATTACCAGCAGTAAAGCAAGTAAGTCACAATGACCAAAATATCTTTTCATGTGCCTTTGTAAGGGCTACTCTGAGATTCTTAGTTTTAGATATAACATTAAATAACTTCTATATTGCAGAACGACTATATGTATACATGCACTTACTGGTGTGTACACTCAAGGAAAAAAATTACCATTTATTTATTTTTCCAAAATAATGTAGGAGAAAAAAAAGGTTTATATGAAATCTTTCTTGTTAATTATTTTAGATGAAAATTGCATTGCTGTTAATGGAGGGTTACATAATTCAGTAATGAGCACTTCTTCCACCTTTAACACATCATTTTTTAGCTGTGGCAAACCTGAAGCTTTTCCTTTGTGTTCTTTCTCCTTCCTTCCTCACTCCCTCTTGGTTTTCTTTTCCTTTCTTCCTTCTTCCCTCCTTCGCTTCCTTCTTTCCTCTTTCTTTCTTCCTCCTTTCCTTTCTTTTTTCTTTCTTCTTTTCTCTTTTAAATATCATCTATTGATATACATTAATTAAGTATTTACATTCGTATCCAATGTATTATATAGAAACTGTAAAATTTTACATATATTTCTGGCACTCATTACAAGAACTAAAATATTAACAGCTAGTTTACAGAAAGCACCTGCATTCATATGAACTACTAAAATCAAAAATCATTAACAGACATTGAAAATGTGTCTGTTAATGATCTTTCTCTCCTCTATATTGTTAGAATCAACATAATAAGTATTCAAGTATTTATAGGTATAGATTTTCCTGTCATTAAAATAAACCACATTTTTCTTTGAAATCAATGAAGATTCTGTACACATGCGTGTGTATGTCTATGAATTCATGAATCCATATGAATGTAAGATTTGACTTTTGAGAATTTATGAGACTACCTGATATTTTCTGAATGTACAATAAAACTTAAGAGAGCTGTTTTTTGTTAGTTGTCTACCGATAGTGTTAAAATAACACCAAAGTAGGTATGGGGAGCATTGAGAGGCTTTAAATGACTAATACAGGATTCAATTTGCAATTTCTTAAGTCCAAGTATAAAGACTTTATTGTTATTTTCTTAGATACCCTAAGTACTGTAAATTGTGGAAAGCATTCTTTCCACAGAAATACCTATGTATTTTCAAATATTATATTGATTACAATTTTCTGGGATAATTAACTGTTGTAGACAAATGAATAGCTTAATGGCTATGTTCAGAAAGAATGTCAGCTGAATAAAGTTTATGTAAGAAGCACAGGTTGTTCATTTGTAATTCTGACAGTATCAGATATCATTTGGGCACAGGAATATGTCAGCAATTACAATATGTACTTCTTGTTAAGCAAAATCTATGTTTAGAATGTCTGATTTGAGTATTTAAAGACTTGTTTGAACTTTTAATTACTTCTTTTTAAATTTCATTTTGAAATTAATTACTTTTTACAAGAAGGATATAATTTGAGGTTTTTTTAGGAATAAATGGAATTTATGAGCCTAAATATGCTTTTTCTATGTAATTTTCAATTCAAAATTAAGCTTGTTGAAATGTATTGTCACTTTCTTATCTGTATAACCCATAAAGGCATGTTGATGGGCTACAGATACCATTCAAAGCATATCATTCAAAGTCATTTTTTTAAAAAAATTCTCTTTGTGAAAAGAATGAAAACCTAGAGAATAAATAGTTACTTGAGATAGAATAATAACACACAATATTACTTTTCTCTTGATTGCTAAATTATACATTTTCACTATGGAAAATTTTAAGTCAAAATTTTTTAACTCAAAGTGATTTTCTCCCCATTCTTTTTAGAGAAATTATTTAAAAGCATGGATTTTTTTCTCTTTTCTACTCCAACTTGTTACAAAGACTTTTAAACAAAAATATAACCTTTATTTTACATGGACGTATGTTTGAGACAAGGACTCACAACTTAGGAGTCTGGGTAATAAAAAGGCCCTATGCTGTAGACAGGGGTTCTCAAATAGGAACATATAGGACTAACTTGTGTATTGACTACCAAGCCTTATCAATAGCCTTTAGTCAACAACCTTTATACTAGTGACAAACTAAAACTGACATCATTCAAAACAATTGATTAGGGGGACAAATATTAAAGAGAAAAGAATGGTGGTGTTTTTTCACCCAAAATTCTTAGTGGAAAGCCTAACAAAAGGAAATAATATAGTTGAGATGTTCAACCAACAGTTAGCATTTTATCATGGGTATGTTTCTTTTTTTATTTATAAAATTGCTACCAGGGTTTTCCTTGGTTCAGAGTGACTTATGATGAGAGGATTCTTCAGAGATCAGGGCATGGTCCTTCTTAATGTTGGTAAGAAATGAACAAAATACCTCAGGAGATAAAGAGTCAGGAGTCATACACATATGCTCCACAATTTATGATGAGATTACACCCTAGTAACCCACTGTAAATGAAAAATATCGTGATGGTTTGAATGTAATGTGTCCCCCAAAAGCTCATGTATAAAAGAATACAAGAAGGTTTAGAGGAGAAATGATTGGATTATGAGAACCTTAACACAATCATTGAATTAATCCCCTGGTGGATTATCTGAGTGGTGACTGAAGACATGCAGGGTGTGGCTGGAGTAAGTGGGTCACTGATGGCTTGAATTTGGAGTGTATATTTTGTATCTGGTGAGTACAGTCTCTCCCTCTGCTTCCTGATATCATGTGAGCTGCTTCCCTTCACCATACTCTTCTGCCATAATGTTCAGCCTGACCTTTAGTCCTTAGGAATGGAGGTAGCAGTCAATAGACTGATACCTCTGAAACCATGAGCCCCTAAATAAACTTTCGCCCTCTAAAATTGTTCTTGTTGAGTGTTCTAGTCATAGCAGTGAAAAAGCTGACTAAAACATATATCATTTGTCAAAACTGCATTTAATATACCTAACCAAACATTGTCACTTAGCCTAGCCTATCTTAAAAAATACTCAGAACACTAAGTATTAATCTGCAATTTGACAAAATTGTCTAACATAGAGACTTCCATATAACAAATATTAGGTATCTCATGCAATATTTTGAATACTTAACTGACAGTGAAGAACAGAATGGTTGTAAATTAAAAAATACTAAGTCAAACCATAGTAAGCCAGAGACAATCTATTTATGCACCACAATGAATTGGGGTGACAAGAAAATAACAACAACAACAAAATGATAGTTCTTTTTCCTTTTTTATTTTAATTATTCTTTCCTATACAAATTTGAATAAATCAAAGCTCAAAAGGGTAGAGACCCGCCAAGAATAGTATGGTACATACACTTCCATAAACTAGATATATATTGGAGATGGGTGTTCAATAGAAATAGGACTTAAGAGTGAAATATTTAGGAGAAAAAGGGAACAGTTTTGTGTGTAATAAGAGATGGAATTTTTTATTTCTTCCTATTTGACTTTTAAATGCAGGAAATATTCCAAAGAACAATAGTAACTGGAAAGACTTTAGGAGCTACCTCACATGTCTTCCACATGTGGAAAAAGGAGATCCAGCAGAATGTTTTTGAGGGCTTAAGAAAACAAAATAAAGCCTCCATAGTGTACAGTTCCACTGAGATCTATCCACTTAAAAGACCTTTACATTTTCAGGAGTCATAAAATGAGCTCACAAAGACTCATTAATGAACAAGTCTTCTGACAGCCACTACTGGTTTAGCTCCCTTACTTATTTTTTGCCGGTCATTCTGTCCCCACGCATGTTCTCCAAGAGATTTTGAGAGAAGTTGGCATCATCCCTGGCTGTAACAATTAGCCATGATCCCATTTATTAGCCACAATTATTGGTTCAGTTATAGATTGAGCCCCTGAGATGAAAAAAGAATGTAATCAGGGCTCTGGGAAAGCGTTCTCAACCTTGTGGAGAACTTCCAGATGACATTCCCTCTGGGTAAGAATGAGAATGCATATGGCTTCAAGAGTCACATATGGCTTAAAGATTTATTTACAATCATCCCTGCATCCAGCCTTAGGGTGAAGATGACACACCAGAAGGAATACTAAAATCTGGTATGGAAATACATCCTTAACAGCCCTGTTCAGCTATCAAATCTAGGTAATTGTGAATCCCTCCTTAAATCAAGACTTCTCACTAGTGTAAGTCAACAAATTCTCTTGAATAAACAGTAAGTCACTTGGGGATAGACTTTTTTTTTAATCTTACTAGATATTATATAACACAAATTCTGCATCCAGCCATAAAGTCAAAAGACTCTACACTTTTGCTCTCTCTTTGGCTACTGAGATTTGTTAAACCAAGAGGGATCAGTCATTGCATTCCATTTTTTTTTTTTGTTTGTTAAATCACATTTTTATGAGACTCAGCCAGAAAATTCCCTGAAATTTTTTTAACTGAATGTGGTGGAAAATAAAATATTTCTCTTTAATTTCAAAGTTTAGAGCATGAGACTCTGGAATTTTGGTTGACTATAGAAAAAGAAATTCAGACAACAAAGCCAATGTTTGCACATTTGCAGAGAAGCAGAGAGTAGATAAAAATATCCATGATGGCTCTACAGCATCTGTTTCCAAGAGTAGTTCATTACTGTTTTTAAGACTTGATTTTTTTTTTTTATTTCTGTGAACCAGGATAGTATTACAAATTTGTCTCTCTTTGTTTAGGGTATGGGGTTATCAAAGCAATTTTTCCCCTTTGTAACCACAGAATTTTTGTGCTTTTTTCAAAAACAATGCCCTTTATATTATTCTGTAACATTTGCATTGTTTGTCGGTATGTATAATAGCAAGGCAAAATATCTCAACTATAATTGATTAATGGAAATTACAGATTTCCCTCAATTTTTTTCAAAAGGATTGCATCTGTCTATTTAAATGTATTACCATGATTTATTATGATACACACATGTTTTCAAATACTTGATATCACAGGTGGGATGTTGTTGAATATAGTTGACTATGCATATATTTGTTTCTAGGGGAAAAATTCCAATACAATGCTGTGAAGTCAATGGTCATTTAAAGGTATTTACAGACACTGCCAGACTGCTTCAAGAATTTTATTCTAATTAAAAAAAATAATGAACAATGTATGAGGCCATAAGTTTCTGGAAATCATTAACAAATGAATATTATGCAGTTTTTTCTCTAATGGAAATCTAAAATGTGAACAATTTATCTCCTTTAAATTTGAGATGATCTTTTTATATGTTTAAGAGAATTGTATTTTGTATTATGGAAATTATCACTTCTTTATCAGTTTTAAATGGAATCTTTAGGATTTCACATGTGTCAGAAACATTTACTATTTTTTCATGCATTTTATTCTTAATCTTTTACTTGTTTGCCTCCTCCTGTCCTGAAGGATATTGAAATATTTATTTGAATATTTGGATATTATTACTATGATGACTAATTTTTTTCATATTCTTAGAAAAAAATAGACATTCCCAAAATACAGATGCAAATTCTCCCTTACTTTCTTTCAGTACTTTCTGAAAAAAATAATAAATGTTGGCTTACTTCACATAAGTTTCATTAGCAAACCCTTTCAAGTTCATTTGCTTCATTGTATTTTGATTCTGAATTTTCTTTATAACTTTCTAATTTTTTACTTAAATACACAAAATACTTGTAAGCTACTCAAATCAAATTTCAGCAAGAACTACTTAGAATCTTGTCATTCTTTCTGATTTTTGTGCTTGATTACCACTCTCCTAGAGGTATAGAATGCAGGTGTGGTTTCTAATGTGCACAAATGTCAAGCATACAATCTCACACAGGCTTACACATGCCCATCCTATTTCTATTCCTACAACCCACCTCAAAATATCTTCTCTAGTATTTTTTAGAGTTTCAAATATAATTTAAGGTAATCATTTAAGAGATTTAAAATGGGATACCAGCATTTTCTGTGAGCATTTTCTTAAGAGATGTATAATATGTAATGTTTAATATACTTCAAACTTTTTAATTATTAAATGAAGATAGGTTACTGAATGATCAATGGGTTATAGAAGACATCAAGGAGGAAATTAAAAAATTCTTAGAGATAAATGAAAACACAGACACAACATATCGGAATCTATGGGACACATTGAAAGCAGTTCTAAGAGGAAAATTCATTGCTTGGAGTTCATTCCTTAAAAAAAGAAAAAACCAACAAATAAATGATCTCATACTTCATCTCAAAATCCTTGAAAAAGAAGAGCAAAACAACAGCAAAAGAAGTAGAAGGCAAGAAATAATTAAAATCAGAGCTGAAATTAATGAAATCGAAACAAAAGAAACAATTGAAAAAATTGACAAAACTAAAAGTTGGTTCTGTGAAAAAATAAACAAAATCGACAGACCCTTAGCGATGCTAGCTAAGAGAAGAAGAGAGAGAGCTCAAATTACTAGCATACAGGATGAAAAAGGCAATATCACAACAGACACTTCAGAGTTCTGACTTTTCATTCCAATAACGTTAAGTGTTCAAAATCCAATTTAAAAAAGATCTATTGTTACCTCATTGTTATGAAGTGCTCTTTATATCATTTGATAAAATAATGAAAACATAAAAACATATTGTTAAGTTTGTCTTTGGTGGTTCTCTTCCTTTAATTTATCCATAAGCTCCCCAATCAAAATAATTCACATGATATTAGTTCCATCATGGTAGGTCTATGTTAAATTTCACCGTTTAATCAAATTGTGACTCTTATTTCCAAAATTGTTTTGTGCTTTCTTATCCTTTTTCCATAAATTTTAAAATATAATTTGTATTTCTGATGAGTTATTTATTTATTTATTTTTTAAATACTGGTGATTGAACCCAGACATGCTCTAACACTGAGCTACATCACTACCCCCCCTTTTTTTAGTTGTACATACTCATACCTTTATTTATTTTTATGTGATACTGAGGATCAAACCCAGTGTCTCTTATGTGCTAGGCTAGTGCTCTACCACTAAGTCCCACCAGCCCTTTTTATTTTCTATTTGGAGACAGGTTCTCATTAAGTTGATCAGACTGAACTCAAACTTGTGATCCTCCTATTTCCATCTCCCAGACTGCTGGCATTACAGGTGTGTACCACTGCACTCAACTTGAGACTTATTTTAATAATATGAAAACTCAAATAATCTAAAAAATATTTTTAAATTACACATCTTAATTACATCCATCAACTTTATCAAAATAATAGCATCTTTCCATATTTTCTGTTGAATCACATTTAATTAAAACTATCTAGTTAAATTATCTTATGTATCCCTACTCATTAGCAATTTCTGTTCTAAATATGATTTTTATTATTTGGAAATATATTTGTATAATTTTATGGACTGATATAAACTCATATATTCATAAAAATACAGTCATTTTGCAAGTTTTCCAACTTTAAATATGGCTGAACATAACATCATTCAGAAATATGCTTTTGAAATATTTTATGTGATTTCATTTTTATATGTATAGTTCATTCAATTTAACTTCTGCTGAATATTATTATATTAAAGTATGCCAATTTTTCAATTTCTGATAAAAGAGAATGCAATCTGCTTTTGGTGTTATTTTGTTTTCAACTTTTACCCATATTTAATTAACAGAATTACATCAATATTTCAATATTTTTATTTAAAAAATATTTCCCTAAGTTGGTCTATACATTTATATTCCTAAAAACACAATGGTTTTCTTTAGTCTTGTCAACATTTGATAGTATCAAAATATACAATTTTACCAATTTGATGTATTTAAATTAGTAATTCATTTTTCTAATTTATATCTTCTTGAATTGGTAATGTCAAACTCTTTATCATTTTCTGACTTTGTTTTTTTAAAAAATTCATTTTCAATATATTTTTAGCTTTCCTTCCATTGGCTCCTTTCTGTTGATTTTTTGGAGACATTATTATGTTGTAGAAGCTCTTTCTGTATTGATTTTTAGGAATTCTGTATAAATATTTCATAGTAATAATTTGATAGTGACACTATCTTCCACCAACTGTAATTTGTCTCTGAATTTTATTGATAGTATCCCTAGTTGACCAGAAGTTGATTTCATTTTATTGTACTTTCTGAGTAAAGCTCCATTTTTATTATTATTTTTTTAATGATAAGAATCTACAAAAGAATTTCACACTGTGAAGTATGGAGAAATAAAATAGACATGACTTTAAGTGGTTCCATCTAACAAAGGCTTCATTTATAATTTAAAATTACAGGTATGAATTATAGATCCCCGCAACTAGTTGGTATATGTAGCTTCAAGATTAATGTCTGAGGATAGCTTTAGCATTTTCTTAAAGTGTTGTAAGCAGCATTTTTATGGGCAAATTATGAAAGTCATTTTTGTAATAATATATGAAATAGACATGTTACCATATAAAGAACAAGTATAAATCTGACATAAGCATTATTATTGTTATTAAATCAAATACCTCTCAAAGATTTCCAGTTTTAAATCACTTCCAATTGTATATAAATGACAGCACATCTCACTATTTTGGCTCTCCTTTCTTCAAGTGTCAAATATTTTTTATCCTCCTGAGTTATTTTTCATTAAACACTGCTATTTTATCAATATTTATCTACAGTAGTCAAAATTATTAATAACATCCTTTTTTCTTTTTGCTTTAATAAAAAATACTAAAGGATTTTGCATAAGAAATATTGTTATACTCTAGTTTCATATAATAATTATATTTTGTTCTAATTTTCATAGTTATATCTATAATCCTCCTGGGGAAAATATGTAAAAATTATATATGTCAAAATCTAAATTTATTTGTCATTCCTGTGAATGAACAATTGTTCAAGCATTATATACCAAATAATCACTTACTCTGCTGATTTAGGAGGTCACATCAGTCACATGCTAGGTGCCCTGTTTAATACTGCCAGCAACTTTCCCTTTCCCTTTTCAACCCTATGAAGTTTACTATAAGTGAGCTATGATTTTAAAATTGCAATTAATTTATAATTCACTTTAGAAATCAAAATAACAATGATTCCTCACGTTTGAAAATTTAGGATGTCCCTGTTAATATAGATTTTTTTGTCTCTCCGTGCCCTTTTTCTTTTCTTTATAAACACTTTACACATTTCACATATTTTTTTCATTAGCTCTGTAGTATTTTCTTATATTCTCTTGGGTTTTGTGAGTATACTGTAATATAGTAGCAAAAATGTTTTTACTTTTCCTATAATTTCTAATATCTCTGTAAATGTTTTGAGTTATGTAGGAAGTATTTCACAATAATACTTGATTATATGCATGAATATCATATCTCAGATTTTCATGAAAATGTTACTACACTCATAAGAAATATTTTGTTTGCTTTAGAATTTGATGTAAAGATTTCCTGGATGAACTGTACTTGTTCCTAATGTATTATTCTGTGCACTTCTGTTTTTTTCTGAGTTTTTAAATCTATTTGCTCACAATTTTATTTTCTTGTAGAGCTCTTGTCAGATTTTAGTTGCAAAGTGATACTAGCATGAGAAAATGAATTAGATAGCTTTGTTTTCTTCACAGAATCAGATTGAAAGATATAGGGAATAATCTATTCCTAGAAATTTTAGGATAGATGCACTTGAAGTTGCTGCAGTAAGATACTTTGAGTACATATTCAGTTGCCTTAAAATAATTGCTTAATATATGTTCGAAATTTCCCAATGATTTTATCTTTTCTTACTGTGTTATTTATAAATGTATTATTTCTAATAATGAATTTTTATTGGCTGTGTTTATATTGAATATTTTCTTTAATTATGTTGTCATAAAACATTTTTTATGACACATAGATATTTTGAAATTTGTTGAAATTTTGTGACTTAGAATTTGGTTTCATGTGCACTTCAAAAGCATGTATGTAATGTATGTATTGGAGCAAAATATGCTTGTCTCTTTGATTTTTCTTTGTCTAAGAAAAGTGTATTACACCAATGGTATCCATTATTTGGTATACTTTATTTTAATCATTTTTTTTTCATTTTTATTTTGTGTATGACTTCCAGAGGTGAATTTTTCAGCTGACATAAATAAGTTTCTTATTAATGATATGTTTTTCATATTATTGTCTTGTTATTTTTAACTCTATATTAATTACCCTGTTTTCTTCTCTTTTTAATTTTCCCATATCTCATAGGACTAAATAACGTGTAGCCCATTTATTTTTCTTGAACTCTGTAAAAATATTCTATTCCTATTCACTTGTATATTACTCTTAACTATATACTTAACTTTTAAAGGTTTCAGCTATGTGAAGTGATTGTCTATGCTTACTACCTGTTTCCAGCATATTACATGATTTATATTTTAGACTTATTTTTGCCAAACACAAAAATTTCTTATTATTAAAAAATTGTTACACTCAATAGTTAAAAATTAAGTGTATTGTAATTATACAAAGCTATCCTACAATGTTTTATCAAATAATATGTGCTAATATTTTACTTATAATCCATATCCTTCATCTCCATTTAGTTTGTATTCTAAAGGATGTACACATGTTTCTGGCTACTTCTCTGAAGGTCTTGGAGGTAATAAAGTCTTTTGTCATGTGTCTAAGAATGTCTTCACATTGCCCTCACTCTTAAATGAAAGTTATGCTGGATATAAAGTTTGCTTTCCTGTCTTAGTCTATTTTGCTACTATAAATAGAATACAAGAGACTGAATAATGTCTAAGAGGAAAAAAATTAATATCCTCCAACTTCTGGAGCCCAGGAAGTCCGAAATTATGATACTGATCTCTGGCCAGGGCTTTCTTGCTGTGTTTCCCATGGTGGAAGACGCCACTTCTGAATATACTGTTGCTAATTTTGTTCTGAAACCCATATTATATATTAAAAATGGAGAATCCATCTTTCTGGTTTACTAATGACAACTGGCTATTATTAAATAAAAACTTCAATTTTTTATCTTTTGTTGGTTTTGTTTTTATGGTAGTGCTTCTATATATTTTTTCTGCTTTTTATTTATTTCACAGGTCAGTTTATTTATGTTGTTCCAAGTATTTATTTAAAATATGATATTATATTTTACTTACGTATACAGTCAGTTTTACCCCATGAGAAGATAGTTTTTAACAGTTAAAATCAAAACTCCCATAAAAATATCAAATAATCTCATGAAAATTATTATTAAATAGCAAATAATGAGTAAACTATATGCTGTATCCAGATCAAAGAGCATATGAGAAAGTATGCATATAAATTGTATATATAATAAAGAAATATTAAGATTAGATTGATAAGTAAATGAATAGCAAAAGTATAAACAGTAAACACTGTTTATGACAGAAATTATTTCTTTACTTTGTGAAAAATCTATAGGTTAACTTCTATTCTGCAAGCAAAATAGCCAAGAATGCACCTACAAGGTTCAAGCGTGTGTCAAAAGAAGACTGAAAATTCTTTTTCTTATCCAATTTTCTCATAACTCTTGGTAATCTTTTATATTTTCTTTTACATCAAAATTTAGTTACTGATGATTAATTTCTATGATTTATGAGAATTTTCCCTCTACCCTTATCCTTCTTAATTCAATAATAGGAATGGCTGACCCATCTGTCAAGTGTTTTTAGGCCAAGAATCATGATATGATCATGTTTTATTTTTCTTTCATTTATATGTCACACTTTATTAAATTGATAAGAGTTTCCATTAATGAAAGACTTTGTATTTGAAAGAGAACAATGACAATGAAAATCTTGCTTGAGGATATTGCATTATTCTTTAAAATATGTCCATGGAGCTTGAGGAAAGAGTTCTATGGATTATGCGCAAGGGAATTCTGAAGGTTATGAAACTAATCTATATGAGAATATAATAGTGAATACAAGCCATTGAGTATTTAAAAAGTACCATAGAATCCTATAGAATACAGAGTAAACCTAAATGCATGCAGTTATTAAAAAAAAAAAAAAAGAGTTTAGAGAATTCCAGGACAGAATGCAGAATGTGACAAAATAATCTATATACATTACAAATGTATGAGGCAGCCTCACTAAATGGAGTAGGGGAATAAGCTTCTGTCCTAAATACTTTTGATAATGAGTGGTGTTTTTAAGACTAAAGACAGAAGAAAATGTATTTAAGCATTAGAGGATAGTTGGTAACATTGCATCCCATGAGGATTTAAGATTGCCCCTTTGAAGCCCATATACACATATGCTACAACTGAACAAGGAAGCAAAAAGATGACTGACAGTGGAAGCTAGGCTTCTCACTTTTGGAAAGGAAATTCGCAGAAAAGTAAAGGGTGTAGTTATGAATGACTCATGTATTAGTGAATTAAAATTGGAGACGTCAATTTTGCTATGGTTAACCTAGATTGTCAACTTGATTGATTGGAGATGCCTAAAGATTAAGAGGCACTGGGTATTTAGATGAGGGTGTTTCCATGAATGATTGGCATGTGGGAGAGTAAACTAAGGGGAAGACCTACTCTAAACGTGTGTAGCACATTTCAATAGGTTCCAGGCCTGGATTACAAAAACAAAAAACAAAAAAAACAGAAGAACGAGAAATCTAACGCAGATGCAAATTCATCTGTTCTTGAGCAGGCACTTCCATTGCTTCTGAGATTACTTGAAGACAGTGGTCTCCAATTCCCTCCCTTTTCCGAAGTGGACTATGACCAGAGAGCCCAGTTTCCTGGGCTCCAGTCCCAGTCTGTAGCTGTATCATTGGTCCTCTTTTCCTGAAGCTCCAGTTTTTAGACTGAGCAGCTCCTGGTTCCTTTAGCGCCCCCTGCAGACAGCCACTGTGAGACTATTCAGTTTTTGATTCTGTAAACCAATCTAATAGATTCTCTTTTTATAATCATACATGTATGTACATCCTGTTGGTTCTGTTCCTTTAGAGAAAACTAAGACAAGCTTCAACTAATGTTTAGCAATAAAAATAACAAACTGTTATATATAGAAACAATTATAGATATGAATATACACACAGGTTATTATACAAACATACATCTTAATCCGTCATTGAAGGATGTCTACAAGCAATGTAATTCCAGGTGTAATGAGGCTCCTTGGCACCCACCTCCTGATTTCTAATGCTATTCTTCAATAAAAAGAACCAAGAACTTTAAAAAATGTCTGATGCTTTGAGGAAGAAAATACATATACAAGATAAGCCTGCAGGACCTTTTAATATCAGAAAATTAGAAAGTGCTCGTCTCACTCTCTCTCTCTCTCTCTCTCTCTCTCTCTTTCTCTCTCTCTCTCTCTCTCTCTCTCTCTCTCTCTCTCTCTCTCTCTCTCTCTCTCTCTCTTCCTCTCTCTCTGATGGGGATATATCAGAGTACCCAAAGGATGTTAATAAAGCTATTATATTATAACACAATATGAAATGTTTATGAGTCCATACTTTCATAAATGAATTATTGAATAAACAGATTCTTAAAGGAGAATAGTCAATTATCACATGCAGAAGAATGCCAAATAGATTCTATAGCTAATAAACATCAAGGAGATGAGACATAATTTACTACTTCTTAAGTGTGAATACCGCTTTTTGACTTCTTCCAATGAATTCAGTATGAAAAGAGAGAAGAAAAGTATCTTTACAATAGAGAAAATTTAACAACGTTATCTTGAGCCAGATGATCAAGGTTTACATCAGCATTAATGTCAGCTGATATCCTTGATATAACATGATAAGAATGTCAACTTCACATCTGTTGGATTCCTTCCCAAAATACACTTTTTTATAGTGTTACTATAATAAAACCATTGTGTTATCCCCAGTATTGAACATTTGACTAGTACTCCTCAATATATCAAGTCACTAAAAACAAGGAAAATCTGAGAAAAAGTCACAACCAAGAGAAGATTTGACTTTTAAATGTTTCATGGATTAAGTGGGATCATAAAATAGAAAATTGTCATTATTTACAAACTAAAGAAATATGAATAATTTAACAATTGTACATCAAAACTAGTTCATTAATTATATCACAATAAATGGCCAATGTATCATGATAATGTAAAATGATACTAACAGAAGAAACAAGACATTAGGTTTTCTGAACTCATACAATACCTACATGAAAATTCCATAAATTTAAAATTGTTCTAAGAAGCTTATTGCAACACTGTTATCAATAGAAATGTGTTTAAGTAAAACACATTAATATACACATTAATATTCTTAATAGCTTTAACTCTTAGGAGATATTATTGTTATGTAAATACAACTTTGAAACAAGGCCATTGAAACTCATTTCCTGTGAAGTTACTACTATGAATTGCCTTATGAACAAGTTCTGGACTTTATAATGGATATTAAAACTCAGAAAATTTTCCGATTATTTTTGAATGTTAAACTCCAATTGCATGATTTTTTTCTGTTTAAAATATATAGTTAAAATAAATGTTAAAATATAATGTTAACCATTTCTGTAAAGTAGACATTTTAAGCTTTGAATTCTATACAGTGCCTATTACAAATATATCTTAAAAAGCATTGTATCTTAAAAAAACAACCATAGGTAATATGTGAATAAATGAGTATGATTGTGTTCCAATAAATGCTTATTTGTAAAACATAAGGCAGGCTAGATTTGATTTGCAGGCTAAGGTTTGATGAAACCTGAAACATGGGAATAAATATTTGTATCTTTCACCTTAATTATTAGATCTTTTTATTCTCTTAAAGTATTTTTGTTCATCAAAGTCTCATTAAAGTATGGGGATTTGTTATGGTTTCAATATGAGGTATTCTCCAAAGCTCCCATGTTAATGCAGAAATATTCTGAGCTGAAATGATTATTAGAGCTGTCAACTATTAAGTCCATCCTACTTTGAATGGATTAACTGGGTGGTAAATGTAGGCAAGTGTGGAATTACTGGCAGAGGTGGGTCACTGGAACTATGTCCTGAAAGGTTTCATCTTTTCTGAGGCTCCTTCCTCTCTCTCTGTGTGCTACCTGGCTGATGTGAGGTGAGGAGATTTCCTATGCCAACACAGGGTTCTAAAAATATAATTTTAAAATCTAAAGTCTTTAATTTCTTAATACTTACTTTATAAATGGTGGTCACAGAAAAAAGGCTGAGTCCAAGATCCAGAGAATACAAAACTGTTTTATCAGGCACTAACAGTAACACCTCCTAACATTTCTAAAATATATTTTGAGTACAAACAATATAATTTTCCATAACAAATGGTACTTTTATATTATTTTCAATTAAAAAAAATAATAATATTTGATCCTTAAAGATGATGTAGTTCAATCCTTTCATTTTATAAAAAAGCAAAATTAAACTTGGAAAGGGTATTTTTGACAATTCAAAAAGATTCTATAATTTTCTAGTTTTTGCATTTAAGAATATATTGTTTTGTTTTTATCATTACCCAAAATTTCATTATCTAATGACAATTATTTCCATTAATTTTCTTTCTTTAGAAACATGAAATAAAATGGTTTGAGAACCATCTATAATCATAAAATTCTTCACAAGTTTGGTCAATTATAATATATTACTTCTAAATTTATTGATATGTATATGAATATCTTTTAGTTAGAGTGGATTCCTAGTACAAAGTCCACACTCCCTATTTCATTTTCTGTCCTGCTCATAGAGTGTCATAAACATTAGAGTGTAGAATAGCATTTGCTTCTAACTTTATTGAACACACTAATGAATTTTCAAAATATAATTATAGGCTATTTTTTAAGGTAGCCAGGTTTTAATGTATTTCTCTTAGCAAATGTTATATTTCAAATTTAATAACACTGTCTAAAAACAGCATGATGAATTTACAACGACACGATCAAGGTTGTCCTGAGTGGTTTTATTAAAGCTCGTCATAGAAGAAGTGCCTGTAGACACATAGATTTGAATTTTGGCATCTTTGCAGCTTCATGATTTTGTGTAAACTGAACTATTTTTCCTTTCCTTTTTTTTTCAGAATACTATGACTGCTTACTTAACTTTGACATAAAATTTGGAACCACTTCATAGAATTAGAAATTTCTACTCAGTTAATAACAAGCACTCTGGAGATCAAGAAGGAAAAATAAAAATAAAAAAATGAAGGTGAATAATGAGCTTAGAATCAGAAGTTTGGGGTTCTAGATATTTTGATAATGACTTTGAACAAGTTATCAAACTTCCTTATATAATAAGTTAGCAGTATTTAGTGATAACCACAGTTTTCTCTAACCCTGATAGTCACTAAATAAATATATTTTACCTTTTTAAACAAAGGTAATACTTCCATATATGCCACAAAATACTGTAGAATTGAATTTTCATAGTATTATATTTTAGAGTATGTTTCCATTAACTTTGATAAAAATGTTTTAATAGATTCAAAGCTCTTTTAATACAATTTAAATCTGTTTTCCAAATATAGGCAAATTAACTTGTGAGGAAAAATATAATTGGCATATTGAAGCATAAGTAAATTGTAGTAAGATACTTTTACTAGAATTTGCATTTGGGTTGATAAATATAAGACAAAACTTATACTTACTACAGTTTATTTACTTCAAACATTTCAAATCAAGATTTTACCTTCATAATTAGTTTGGAAATGTAATAAATTTTGACTAGTGGATTAGGAAAATATCTCATTATTTCCTAAACATATGTTCTGGAGGGTTAAATATGGAGTGGTTTCTATATAGTCTTTAATGCTTTAGAAGGGTTATGGGAACTCCTTTGAGTTTTTTCAATAGAACAGTCAAACTCACTCTGAGGATCAGAGAAGAAACAAAGACTTGAATTGTCCTTGCAAAAGAGGTACACATTGCCACAAGACTTCACTGGAAATAATATCCTGCTTTGTTGATTGGGACCTCCCTCAAATTCTCTAAGCTCTGTCATATGATCACCAGAATGCTGAAAGGGTTAGACATGCCATTTGGGCTCTTGATTTAGACCAATTACTTGCACTCTAAAGAGGGCACAGATAGACAGCTGAACATAAGGGGAAGGGGGGGGGGGGTCTCAGCAACACAATAAACAGAATGTATCCTTAGTTTGGTGAACAGAGGGGCTTATTAAAAGATGAAAACTTGCAGTGAATGGGGAGCTTAGAAAAATATGTAGCCATGATTCCTCTCTCTAGTGTTTTCTGCAGTTTCTATTGTATCCTGTTTTCTGCATAACCAAGTGACCTCTAAATCTCATAAACAGTACATAGAACTTTTCTCTCCCTTCTCTGGGTGGATGACTATTATCCTTTCATCTTGAAAGGTCATGGGGTATTGATTGAAGAAGTACATCACTTGGTTTTGAGTGTCCTCGCTGTTTGAAGTGATTTGTCTGTTTGCTTTATAAATGGTGGTCTGTCCCCAAACAAATGGAAAATTAGTTAGTCATCTTTCCATCCATTATACATAGATGTTTTGACCTGAAAAGAAGCTAAACATACAATAGGATTTAATGTTTTGAAATGTGTAATTGAAGGTTTCAATAGATATTTAATTTAGTATAATATTTTACTGGAAAATTATGAGATATATCATTATACTGCATAAAGATAGAGTGGAAAAAGTTGAATCAATTGAGTAGCAGAAAAAAAAGTTAATAAAACTCATACTTAGATGAAAACAACAAATGCCTGAATTTGCATGTTTAATACTATGTGAAAGGATATTCCAAAAGGACTATCTGATCTTTGTGCATACTATAAAATATGAAGCCATCCATGTTCAAGGGAAAAGAAGAAACAATGCAAGAGCATCATATGCTGGTTTTCAGTATGGAGATTATCCTCTGATTTCATTATGTCTTAAACTTCTCAGCACTGGGAAAATATGTGATATGCTAGGCCTTGGGATAGGAAAATGATGATTGAGGAAACACATGATAGACTTTTGAACTAGAAATATTAGGGATAGTTGAATATGGATGGACCTGTTAAGTGAAATACAGAATCACAACCCTAGGGCAGAGTCACTGGAGTAGACAATGTTAAGAAAAATGTAAGTGAAATAGTATTTGTACTTGTTAAGTTTGTGTATAAAACTTTTACAACATATCTTTCCATGTTTATTAGAAAATCAAAGTTTACAGATTTGTGAGAAATTCAGATATTAATGGTTGCTTTGTTTTGGCCCACTGGTAGAGGAACAAATAATTTTTTTTTAATCAATCCCATTAAGGTTTTGTAGGAGTGAGGACAGATTTGCATTAAAAATTTGTATTTAATATATGTATTGTATTTAATATTTAATAATATATATATTATTGCTCTCAAAGTGAAACCATTAATGTGGTATTTGTATACAATGAAACACAATAATTTCCATAGTCTAAACACATTAATACATTCCTTTGAGATCCTAAGTTCTTTTTACAGACTCCAACTGCTTGAACTGAAGCATCATGAATTATATACTTAATAGTGTCTGTTCTTCAAACATAAGTTTATTACTAACATAAGTATAATCCCTAAATTAAACTTGATCTCAGGAATTGAAAGGATTCGTTGATGGTTTCTACCTCTGATATGAAAAATGGAAACAATATAGTATTCCAAGAAACAGATAAAAAGGACCCATTCTCTCTAGTCTCTACAATAGATATTCTTTGTATATTAATTTTATATCACTTCACTATTAGGTCTTTTTTTTTTTTTGAGAAAGGGTCTCGCCATGATAAGATGCTATATAGAATGCTAGTTTCTTCAGCCTTGCTAAGTTGTTGAGACTGTCTTTGAATTTACAATTCTCCTGTCTCAGTCTCCCAAATTGCTGAGATTACAGGTGTGCACCATCACACCCAGCTCAAAATTAGATACTTTTTGGAGCCACATCGCCTCAAAAAGCGATGTTATTTGCATATGTATTTTACTTTTCCTATTTTCCTCTTGATTGACTCTTTTATCTTTATATGATGGTTTTGTTTTTGTTATATATTTTGTTTGTTTGGTTTTGGGCTCTTGTTGCAGTTTTATACTTCAGTTTTGTTTGTATGATATAGGTATAACCACTACTTTCTTTGGGTTACCTTTGTATGGAACTTTTTTCCACCAGAGAGTATATACTTATTTCCAGTATATGTGACTATGTAAGTCTTTAGATCTAAAGTGATTCTCTTTTTAAATAGCAGATGACTGATAATATTTATTTGTTGTTTTCCAATCCATTTTGACTAAGGTATTACATCTGTTTATATTTTAGGAAAATTTTGGTATGTGAAGAATTATTATTCCATATTGTGTTTTTTATCTGCCTATATTACAGCTTTGTCATTCTTCTCTCTTATAGTCTTTCTTTGTAATTCTTTGATGTTTGTAGCGACAGGTTTGCCTTTCTTATTTCTTTTGTATATCTTCAATGGTTATTCTCCTTATGGTTATGATGGTGTTCATATAAACATCTTGTAGCAATTTGTTTTAAAATGTTGACTATTTAACTTCAATTGCTTTCTTTTACTTCTCTTTCTCCTCCTTATTTATGTCATATATTACAACTTTTATAGAGCATCCACTGACATTTTCATAGAATATGTTTTTAAAATATTTTCATCTATTCACGTCTAAGCCAGAAGAAAAAATGATATAGGTTCCATCATTACTCTATTACAGCATTCTGTATTTGGTTTACATATTTGCCCTTATTAATGAGCTTTATTCTTTCTATTTGTTAATAGAAAGAATAAACAGAGCATACATTCATGAAATTTGAAGGACCCCCTTGAATATTTTTTATGTGGTGAGTCCAGTGATGCTAAACTTTCTTTATCTTAGGCTATTTTTATTTTTCCTTCATTACTGAAATACAAATTTACCAGATATAGTATTCTTGGTTACCATCTACTTTCTCATTCAGCATATTGAATATATCATTCTACTTCATTCTGTCATACAAGGTTTCTAATGGTCTCATATATATGACAAATTGGTTTTCATTTTCTGTCTTCAAAATCATCTTGTTATTTATGGTTTTGGCAATTTAATTTTAATTTGTTTCACTGTGAATTTTATTTTATTTTATTTTATTTGGATTTTTTCAACCAGGGGGTTGTAGTTGATTCGTTTCCTTGAATATCTGTGTCTAATTCCTTCCTCCAGTTTGGGAAGTTTTCAGCAATTTTTCTTCAAATAAGTTTTTAGACTTTTTTTTCTCTTTCTCTCTCCTTCTGAAAATTCTATAGTGTGTGCATTATTTTGTTTTATTGTGTATCATAAATCCCTTTGATTTTCTTCAGATTTTCCTCATTTTTTTTCTTTTTGTTCCTTTGACTTCATAATTTTATATGATTTGGGAGTTCAATGATTCTTTTTCCACTGCTTCAAGTTTGCACTTAAATAATTATATTGACTTTATCAATCCAGTACTTGTATTATTTATCTCCCAAAGTGGTTTGTTTTTAAAACGATTTTTTATTTGCTGATAGTCTAAATTTGTTCACGTATCAATTTCATGAGTAGATTGAGCATCTTTACAACATTATTTTGAATTGAATTTTTTGTAGTTCATATATCTCCTTTGATTGGGATATTGGTCTCTTTCTTTCTTTCTTCCTTCCTTCCTTCCTCCCTCCCTTCCTTCCTTCCTTCCTTTCTTTTAAAATGTGATTTGTAAAAACAATGTATTTGGACCAAAAAATATTATATTTCTCTCAATCTTTATGGATTGGCTTTATATAGAGAAAAATCTTCCACAATAAACCCAACTAGATATTATGGGAAACTTTAAATTATTTTCTATTGATGCATCTTCTCTATACTTGTGCTTGTAAATTCCCAATTCAAGGTATTTACTGGTTTATTTTTTAAGATATTTTGATCCCTTTGGTGTCTATCTGCAGTACTTTACGTTCTCTGAAGTTGCCACAACCCATTTACATCTCTTTTTGCTCTTAGCAGTCCTCAAGTGTCTACAGTATGTCTGTAGGGCAAGCATTCCATGTTAGATAATACAGAAATAAGTTCACCCAGAGGACGTTTGAAAAGCTGGAGTGCTGGGTGAATGCTCTACTCTTTTCTTTCTTCTACAAGGGGAAGGTATGTCCAGCTACATCAACTTCTGTCTCAACCAACATGTCCTCTCTAGCTGTAGCAAACTACCTAGCTATTCATGGCCTCCAGTCAGCTAGAATAGGACAGGTCATGTAAGCATTCTTAGATAGACAACCACTCTGTTACACAGGCTCTTCAAAACCTGAAACACTGTCACATGTTTCTAGTTTTTCCTTCTTCTATAAGAAGTTGCAAGTTGAGAGTTTTCTGCTGCTTTTTCCATACTGAACCAGTGAGAGGACTATGGTGAGTGAATGAATACCCACAAATCATCGTGTTTGTTCTCAGCATCCCCAAATCTTTTTAGAACTTAAATTCAGGTGAGACAGAAACCAGTCTCTTGTGTGGATCCCTAAAACATAAATGTTGGGCACATTTTTCAGTTTTCTCTTTTCCTTCCCATGGAGAATCTCAAAGCGAGGCATTATAGTAAATGAACAAATGCTTAACCAAAACTAACATCTTTGTTTTCAGTGGCTCCTAACTGGCACCTTTCTTCTCAGTGCATAGATTCAGGCAATACAGAACACAGTTCCTCAATTACTACCTCATCACCAAAGTGTCAGTGTATGATCTACTTCTCTCTTCCTTCCCCAGGGAAGCCAAGTGATAGAATTTCTAATGGTACTTTGCTGTGCCTGGAGGGGGACTCAAAGAGTAAATACTAGGAATTTTCCTAACAGCTTCATTGTGCCTGGCTTCACCTCTCATCTGGGATGCAGGATCCTCTTACCACAAATTTGAAATTCTCACTCAGGGAAATGATTCATGTATTATTCTTTAGTAAGTGTTTATCTGGGGAAAAGGAGGGTGTGTGACTTCTTAGTCAACCCAGTTCTGAATTCATTTTAAGTAGTTATTTTATCAATGATTTTTAAAATCTAATTAAAAAAAAAAAAAACTATTCTAACCACTGTTTATTAAACCAAATAGTTTTGGAATGAGTCATAACTGAAAATCATTGCATTTGGCCTTGTAGTTCATGGCAACCTCTAAAGCCAGTACCTCAAATAATTGCATATACATCACAAAACATCCTCCAGTATTATTATTTCAAGGTTGAAAATGCTAAAATGGGCATTCTACCTAAAACATCATGTTATAATGGCTGCTATATTACATGGCAATTCTCTCTCTCTCTCTACCTCCCTCCCTCCCTCCCTCCCTCCCCCCTTCCATCCCTCCCGCCCTCTCTTTCCTCCCTCTTTATTGGTACCAGGGATTGAACCAAGGGTTGCTTAACCATCAGCCCTTTATATATACTGTACTTTGAAACAGGGTCTCACTGAGTTTCTTAGGGCCTCAATAAGTTGCTGAGGCTCCTGCCTTTGCCTTCCAAGCTGCTGGAATTACAGGCATGTGCCACAGTGCCAGGCTACATGATAATTCTTTATATAAGATTTTATTTACTCTTTTTTTTTAATTTTTTATTGTTGGCTGTTCAAAACATTACATAGTTCTTGATATATCATATTTTACACTTTGATTCAAGTGGGTTATGAGCTCCCATTTTTACCCCATATACAGATTGCAGAATCACATCAGTTACACAACCATTGATTTACATATTGCCATACTAGTGTCTGTTGTGTTCTGCTGCCTTTCCTATCCTCTACTATCCCCCCTCCCCTCCCCTCCCCTCCCCTCTCCTCTCTCTGCCCCCTCTACTGACATTCATTTGTCCCCCTTGTATTATTTTTCCCTTTCCCCTCACATCCTCTTGTATGTACTTTTGTATAACTCTGAGGGTCTCCTTCCATTTCCATGCAATTTCCCTTCTCTCTCCCTTTCCCTCCCACCTCTCATCCCTGTTTAATGTTAATCTTCTTCACATGCTCTTCGACCCTACTCTGTTCTTAGTTACTCTCCTTATATCAAAGAAGATATTTGGCATTAGTTTTTTAGGGATTGGCTAGCTTCACTTAGCATAATCTGCTCTAATGCCATCCATTTCCCTGTAAATTCTATGATTTTGTCATTTTTTAATGCAGAGTAATACTCCATTGTGTATAAATGCCACATTTTTTTATCCATTCATCTATTGAAGGGCATCTAGGTTGGTTCCACAGTCTTGCTATTGTGAATTGTGCTGCTATGAACATGGATGTAGCAGTGTCCCTGTAGCATGCTCTTTTTAGGTCTTTAGGGAATAGACCGAGAAGGGGAATAGCTGGGTCAAATGGTGGCTCCATTCCCAGCTTTCCAAGAAATCTCCATACTGCTTTCCAAATTGGCCCCACCAATTTGCAGTCCCACCAGCAATGTACAAGAGTACCCTTTTCCCCACATCCTCGCCAGCACTTGTTGTTGTTTGACTTCATGATGGCTGCCAATCTTACTGGAGTGAGATGGTATCTTAGGGTGGTTTTGATTTGCATTTCTCTGACTACTAGAGATGGTGAGCATTTTTTCATGTACTTGTTGATTGATTGTATGTCCTCCTCTGAGAAGTGTCTGTTCAGGTCCTTGGCCCATTTGTTGATTGGGTTGTTTGTTCTCTTATTGTCTAATTTTTTGAGTTCTTTGTATACTCTGGATATTAGGGCTCTATCTGAAGTGTGAGGAGTAAAGATTTGTTCCCAGGATGTAGGTTCCCTATTTACCTCTCTTATTGTTTCTTTTGCTGAGAAAAAACTTTTTAGTTTGAGTAAGTCCCATTTGTTGATTCTAGTTATTAACTTTTGTGCTATGGGTGTCCTATTGAGGAATTTGGAGCCCGACCCCACAGTATGTAGATCGTAGCCAACTTTTTCTTCTATCAGAAGGCGTGTCTCTGATTTGATATCAAGCTCCTTGATCCATTTTGAATTAACTTTTGTGCATGGAGAGAAAAGGATTCAGTTTCATTTTGTTGCATATGGATTTCCAGTTTTCCCAGCACCATTTGCTGAAGATGCTATCCTTCCTCCATTGCATGCTTTTAGCCCCTTTATCAAATATAAGGTAGTTGTAGTTTTGTGGATTGGTTTCTGTGTCCTCTATTCTGTACCATTGGTCCACCCGCCTGTTTTGGTACCAGTACCATGCTGTTTTTGTTACTATTGCTCTGTAGTATAGTTTGAAGTCTGGTATCGCTATACCGCCTGATTCACACTTCCTGCTTAGCATTGTTTTTGCTATTCTGGGTCGTTTATTTTTCCATATGAATTTCATGATTGCTTTCTCTATTTCTACAAGAAATGCCGTTGGGATTTTGATTGGCATTGCATTAAACCTATAGAGAACTTTTGGTAATATCACCATTTTGATGATGTTACTTCTGCCTATCCATGAACAGGGTATATTTTTCCATCTTCTAAGATCTTCTTCTATTTCTCTCTTTAGGGTTCTGTAGTTTTCATTGTATAAGTCTTTCACCTCTTTTGTTAGGTTGATTCCCAAGTATTTTATTTTTTTTGAAGATATTGTGAATGGAGTGGTTGTCCTCATTTCCATTTCAGAGGATTTGTCGCTGATATACAGGAATGCCTTTGATTTATGCGTGTTGATTTTATAACCTGCCACTTTGCTGAATTCATTTATTAGCTCTAATAGTTTCTTTGTAGACCCTTTTGGGTCTGCTAGGTATAGAATCATGTCATCTGCAAATAGTGATAATTTAAGTTCTTCTTTTCCTATTTTGATGCCTTTAATTTCTTTCGTCCGTCTAATTGCTCTGGCCAGTGTTTCGAGAACTATGTTGAACAGAAGTGGTGAGAGAGGGCATCCCTGTCTTGTTCCAGATTTTAGAGGGAATGCCTTCAATTTTTCTCCATTCAGAATGATGCTAGCCTGAGGCTTAGCATAGATTGCTTTTACAATATTGAGGTATGTTCCTGTTATCCCTAGTTTTCCTAGAGTTTTGAACATAAAGGGATGCTGTACTTTGTCAAATGCTTTTTCAGCATCTATCGAGATGATCATATGGTTCTTATTTTTAAGTCTATTGATGTGGTGAATAACATTTATTGATTTCCGTATATTGAACCAGCCTTGCATCCCAGGGATGAATCCTACTTGATCATGGTGCACAATTTTTTTGATATGTTTTTGTATCCGATTCGCCAGAATTTTATTGAGGATTTTTGCATCTAGGTTCATTAGAGATATTGGTCTGTAGTTTTCTTTCTTTGAAGTGTCTTTGTCTGGTTTAGGTATCAGGGTGATGTTGGCCTCGTAGAATGAATTTGGAAGTTCTCCCTCTTTTTCTATTTCCTGAAGTAGCTTGAAAAGTATTGGTATTAGTTCCTCTTTAAAGGTTTTGTAAAACTCTGCTGTATACCCATCCGGTCCTGGGCTTTTCTTAGTTGGTAGTCTTTTGATGGTTTCTTCTATTTCCTCAATTGATATTGGTCTGTTTAGGTTTTCTATATCCTCCTGACTCAATCTGGGCAGATCATATGACTTAAGAAATTTATCTATGCCTTCACTATCTTCTAATTTATTGGAGTATAAGGATTCAAAATAGTTTTTGATTATCTTCTGTATTTCTGAAGTGTCTGTTGTGATATTGCCTTTTTCATCCCGTATGCTAGTAATTTGAGTTCTCTCTCTTCTTCTCTTCGCTAGCATAGCTAAGGGTCTGTCGATTTTGTTTATTTTTTCAAAGAACCAACTTTTAGTTTTGTCAATTTTTTCAATTGTTTCTTTTGTTTCGATTTCATTAATTTCAGCTCTGATTTTAATTATTTCTTGCCTTCTACTTCTTTTGCTGTTGTTTTGCTCTTCTTTTTCAAGGATTTTGAGATGAAGTATGAGATCATTTATTTGTTGGTTTTTTCTTTTTTTAAGGAATGAACTCCAAGCAATGAATTTTCCTCTTAGAACTGCTTTCAATGTGTCCCATAGATTCCAATATGTTGTGTCTGTGTTTTCATTAATCTCTAAGAATTTTTTAATTTCCTTCTTGATGTCTTCTATAACCCATTGATCATTCAGTAACCTATTGTTCATTCTCCAAGTGATGTATTCTTTTTCCTTCCTTCTTTTATCGTTGATTTTCAGTTCCATTCCATTATGATCAGATTGGATGCATGGTATTATCTCTACTCCTTTATATTGTCTAAGAGTTGCCCTGTGACATAATATATGATCTATTTTTGAGAAGGATCCATGTGCTGCTGAGAAAAAAGTGTAACTACTTGATGTTGGGTGGTATATTCTATATATATGTCAATTAAGTCTAGGTTATTAATTGTGTTATTGAGTTCTATAGTTTCCTTATTCAACTTTTGTTTGGAAGATCTGTCCAGTGGCGAGAGAGGTGTGTTGAAGTCTCCCATGATTATTGTATGGTGGTCTATTAGACTCTTGAACTTGAGAAGAGTTTGTTTGATGAACATACCTGCACCATTGTTTGGGGCATATATATTTATGATTGTTATGTCTTGTTGGTGTATGGTTCCCTTAAGCAGTATGTAGTGTCCCTCTTTATCCCTTTTGATTAACTTTGGCTTGAAATCTATTTTATTTGATATGAGTATGGACACTCCTGCTTGTTTCCAAAGTCCATATGAGTGATATGATTTTTCCCAACCTTTCACCTTCAGCCTATCTATGTCTTTTCCTATCAAATGCGTCTCCTGTAGGCAGCATATTGTTGGGTCTTGTTTTGTGATCCATTCTACTAGCCTGTGTCTCTTGATTGGTGAGTTTAAGCCATTAACATTTAGGGTTATTATTGAGATATGGGTTGTTCTTCCAGCCATATTTGTTTATTTATGTTACTAAACATGGTTTGTTTTCCTCTTTGATTATTTTTCCCCCCTTTACTGTCCTACCTCCCACTGTTGGTTTTCATTGTTATTTTCCATTTCCTCTTCCTGTAATGTTTTGCCAAGGATGTTTAGAAGAGATGGTTTTCTAGCTGCAAATTCTTTTAACTTTTGTTTATCGTGGAAGGTTTTAATTTCATCTTCCATCCTGAAGCTTAATTTCGCTGGAAACACAATTCTTGGTTGGAACCCATTTTCTTTCAGTGTTTGAAATATGTTATTCCAGGATCTTCTAGCTTTCAGAGTCTGTGTTGAAAGATCAGCTGTTATCCTGATTGGCTTACCCCTAAATGTGATCTGCTTCCTTTCTCTTGTAGCTTTTAAAATTCTCTCCTTATTCTGTATGTTGGGCATCTTCATTATAATGTGTCTAGGTGTGGGTCTCTTATGATTTTGCCCATTCGGCGTCCTGTAGGCTTCTAGGATTTGGGATTCTGTCTCATTCTTCAAGTCTGGGAAGTTTTCTCGTATTATTTCATTGAATAGACTGCTCATTCCTTTGGTTTGAAACTCTGTCCCTTCCTGTATCCCAATGACTCTTAAATTTGGTCTCTTGATGTTATCCCATATTTCTTGGATGTTCTGCTCATGGTTTCTTAACAGTCTTGCTGAGCTGTCTATGTTCTTTTCAAGTTGAAATACTTTATCTTCATTGTCTGATGTTCTATCTTCTAAGTGTTCTACTCTGCTGGTAGTATTCTCCATTGAGTTTTTAAGTTGGTTTATTGCTTCCTGCATTTCTAGGATTTCTCTTTGTTTGTTTTTTATAACCTCTATCTCCCTGTATAGTTGATCTTTTGCTTCTTGGATTTGTTTATGTAATTCATTGTTGAAGTGATCTTTCATTGTCTGATTTTGCTGTCTGATGTCTTCCTTGAGACTCCAGATCATCTGAAGCATGTATATCCTGAATTCTTTATCTGACATTCCATCTGCTGCAGCTATTACCTCTTCTAATGCTGAGTTGACCTGCATTGCTTGTGGTCCTTTCTTTCCTTGTCTCTTCATACTGTTCGCGTTCGTTTCTACTTGGTGAAACTGTTGTGCTATTGAATTTTCCCCCTATATATTTATATTGGTCTTGTATAGTTGCAAAGTCTCCCTCACAGGCGCAGGCAGCAGCTCTGCCCCTCCTCCAATTGGGGCAATGTGCCTACCACGCCGGCAGGCCGCTGGGCCTGCTCTGCCGGTCGGTAGCAGGTCCGCCTACCTTGCAGGCGCGGGCGGCGGCTCTGTCCCTCTGCAGACCACTAGGCTTGTTCTGTCGGTGGTCACAGTTCTGCCTACTTTGCAGGCGCAGGCAGCGGCACTGCCTCTCTGCAGGCCTCTGGGGCTGTTCTGCCTGTGGGTCGCAGGTCCGCCTACCTTGCAGGCGCGGGGGGGGGTGGCTCTACCCTTCCTCAGGCCACTGGGCCTGTTCTGTCTGTCGGTTGCAGGTCTGGCCTGTTCTGATGGTGGTCACAGTTCCGTCTACCTTGCAGGCGCGGGGGGAGGGGGCGGCTCTGCCTCTCAGCAGGCCACTGCTCCTCCTATTCCTGTGGGTCACAGGCCCGCCTACCTTGCAGGAGTGATTGGAAGCTCTGTCCCGTCGCGGGCCACTGGGCCTTTTCTGTTGGTGGTCACAGTTCCGCCTACCTGGCAGGCGCGGGGGGTGGGGGGCGGCTCTGCCCCTCAGCAGGCCGCTGGGCCTGCTCTGTGGGTGGTCACAGTTCCGTCTACCTTGCCGGCGCAGGGGGTGGGGGCGGCTCTGCCTCTCAGCAGGCCGGTGCTCCTCCTCTTCTGGTGGGTCGCAGGCCCGCCTACCTTGCAGGAGTGATTGGAATCTCTGTCCCGCCGCGGGCCACTGGGCCTTTTCTGTTGGTGGTCACAGTTCCGCTTACCTGGCAGGCGCGGGGGGTGGGGGGCAGCTCTGCCCCTCAGCAGGCCACTGGGCCTGCTCTGTGGGTGGTCACAGTTCTGTCTACCTTGCCGGCGCAGGGGGAGGGGGCGGCTCTGCCTCTCAGCAGGCCGCTGCTCCTCTTTTGCTGGTGGGTCGCAGGCCCCCCTACCTTGCAGGAGTGATTGGAAGCCTTATTTACTCTTTTGTTAGTACCTCATATGAAAGTAAGCTAACTATTAACAGGAATGTTAAATATTTTTCAGTATATGAATCCAGTGGAAAAAGGTAAACCAATCAATTACTTTTTGTGATTATACTCTAGAATTACATGAAAATTATAATAATACAATCTCTAGTTCTGTGAATAAGTACAATATATTTTTTCCATTTTTTTTAAGAAAAGTTTTTACCAACAGCTTCTGAGATGTTTTAATTAAAAGCAAATGTGGATTTAGGCCAATCACAAAACATTGGTCCTTACTAAAATTGTGCCACATATTCACTGTCATGCATAATTTGTCATGCATAATTTAAACTAGAAAGTAAACCTTGATAGTTTAGGAGATTTAACTTTGCCCTGAAATTTAAATCAACCAATTAAGGTCTTCCAAACATGTATCTCAGTTATAGAAAATGAGCATATAAAGATTACATGGTAAGACATAAGAAGGAGAAAGAGAGGAATCCTAAATAATTAATATTTCAGCCAAAATAAAGAGGCAAAATTAAAAGTACCTTAAAAAGTGGAAAAGATTCATGATGAACATGGAAAATAAAAGTCTAAGGAAAGTACACAAATAAGGAATATAATAATTATAAAAATTAAACAACATAATTGAATGTTGGCATTAATAACGATAATTACAGACTATTCCCCAAGTTGAAAAATAAATAAATTTAAGTGAACCCTGATTTAACATCTCCATATGTTTATAATTTCTTAGAATTCATTATTTTTCCTCAAAGGGCCAACCACTCAACACCAAATTGTTCTGCTGACTATGAATTGATAAGGTCCTTATCCAGCAAGACCCCATTAGATTGAAATATTCTACCCCTAGAATAAAGTTGCTGACCCTTAGGGCACTATATTGTTTTTCTGCAGTTTACAAATCTTTTTCCCCTGCCCCAAAGGGAACCTTCCATGGGGTCACATATGTGAGAGAAAGAATTTAAACATTCTCCTGTTTTCAGTCCAAAAGATTTGTTTCTTTATTTAGAAGCTTTCAAAGGCTTTTCCTCCTCTAGGGATATTCTATTTCAGCTGTCTTAAATGAGTTCTTTAGAATTTGTGGGAATGAGTTTGAACAGAAGAGAATAAATTAAAGGGAGGAGTAAAGGAAAAAGGCAACCAGTTTAAATAGAATCTTTTTGAAGATTTGTTTCTCAAAATTCAGTTTCTAATACTGTCCACAGATGCACTTTTTTTTTCTTTTTCTTTTTAGTTTTAGGAAGAGACAAATAAGAATTGATTTCTCAATTTCTTGGTGGTCAGTTGATGTTTGGATAATTTACAGAGAGTATAACACTAAGAACCCATAACAAGGGAGGGTAGGGAGGGGAAGAAGTATATAAGTTCATTGGATTAGACAAAGGGGAATGAAGGGAAGGGAGGGGGGATAGGAATAGAAAAAACAGTAGAATGTATCAGATATAACCTTCCTATGCTCACATATGTATACACGACCAGTGTAACTCCACATCATGATCAACCACAAGAATGGGAGCTAAATTGGAATGGGTTGCAACCCATGTATGAATAGTATGTCAAAATACACCCTACTGTCCTGTATATATAAAAACAACAAATAAAAAAAAGAGAAGTAAAAGATCCAGATAATTATGTAAAATGTTTCCAATAACCCATCTTAATTGTTGCAAGCTGAGAATTGAACCTATTTTTCCAAATAATCCAGGCACCATCTTCATTTTACCTTACTTTGAAAAGATCCTTGAGAAGAGGTGTTTGCACACATTATCTGCAGGTTTGTTGTAATGGCCATAAAATCTTCCTGTTGCATAAAATAAAATCCTTGTTGACCTGGATAAAATTAATATGCTTGCAATAAAACACACCAACCTCATTTAAAAAAAAGGAATAACAGCTAACTTCAAATGTATTTTGTTCTCAGGAAAGTTGAAGAGTTTATTTTTACGGAGTTTGAATGCCAATATATCCCTAGTCTTGGAAAATGCCAAATTTAAAATGTTAATTTCAGGTAATAATTGAAAATAAATACAGTATGTGCATGTCATATTGTTTGTTTATTCAGTTTTCGTACTAAAATCAGAAATAACCAACAGCATTGAATTTTTAAGAGCTCTTAAATATCAGATGACTACAATTTAATATCTGTAGTACTGAATGAGCATGAAATACCTCCTCAACTCTCAAAAGAAAAGGAGGATTTCCAACTTTTAACTACTACTGAGCATAGTATTTTGGGGGAAAGTAATATAAATCATATATATATGATATATATTAACATATATATGATTAGGATACATTTAGAAACATATATATATATATATATATATATATATATATATATATATATATATATATATTATGGTTTTAGGAATATATACATATATTAAACCCTGATACTAATATACTAATATAATATATATATATAAAACATATAACATATGTATAAAATATATACTCCTAAAACCCTGATACTAAAACCAAACAAGAACAGAAAAGAAAATTCTAAACCAATCTCCTTAGTAATAAATTCTAATAAAAAATGGAATAAAGTAAGTAAAAACCACATAGCAAAGAGTAATGCAATATACACAAAAGCATTTCATTCCTATTCATGACTAGGGCTGTTGCACAGTACTCCTTAGCAGCTAAAAGTAACAGGGAAACTTGTTCCATTATAATTCTTGGCTGTTGGAACCACAGCTAAAGCTAGTTGATTTTTTTATAACTTTTATTGTGAACAGGGTCATACAGAAAATACAGGATGCCTAGTTAAATTTGAGTTTGGGAAACTAATGAGTAAATTTTTAGTAAATTTAGTATAACTCCAAAACTGCATGCAACATCCTCATACTAAATAAAATCAAATCATTGCTGCTAAATATGACAACCTTAATTCTGAAAATTATCACACATATTTCTGAGTAAATATAGGTAATTATATGGCTATATATTTACATAGAAATAAATATGTGTTCTGGACTCCTTAGAGAGTTTAAGAATTGGACATTACCAAGCATTTTAAATTTCATTCTGTACCTCTTATAGGTAGTATAATCTTATTATTCCATCTCTAGATGACCAAAGTACTGAAATAATTATTTCTGTACATTTAATATAAACTCACCAACAACCTCAAATATATGCTTACATAATGCATTATTCAGTTTTTCCTGGTTTAAAGAATATAATTATGGTTCTATGTGGCTTTATTATTGATATATTTTGGGCAACAACACTCATGCATATATAATGTGTCTCTGGATTTCATTATTAAATATAATCTAATATATAATTTGAATGTGTAACTATCTACAGATTATAAGGACAATATCTAATGTATAAGATATGCTTTTGCTACATCTAGTATACTTTATACACACCATACTGTATATAGATAAATAAATAAATACATTTGTGTATATGTACACATATTTGACTCAACATCTTAGAGATAAAAGTTTCAACATATGAATGGTATTATACGAAATTAACCATTGATCAGACAAAAATTATTAGATTTCATGAAAATTAAAGATCTGTGAAAGACCCTGTTAAAGAAAACACAAGTAACAAGAGAAATCACTTGCCAAGAATCTATTAAACAATAGGCCAATGTATAGAAGATAGAAATAATTCTCAAAATCCAATCCTAAATCAAACAATAACAAAAATAATTCAACTGGAAATGGCCCAAAGTCATGAAGATATATTTCACTACAGAAGGTACATGGTTGACAAATAAGCACATAAAAAGATTTTTATAATATTAGTTGTTACAGAAATGCAAATTAAGGCCACATGAGTTCTCACTAGTCACTATTTAAAACAGCTAAAATGCTTAAATATAATATTGAGACTGTGAAATACTGAAGAACATGCAGAGAAACTAAATCTCTTATACATACTTGTTGGGACTATAAGGTGATATAGACTCTAGAAAACTTTGGGGTAGTTTCAAAAAAAATTTGCAATTACAATATCATCCAATAATTTCAGTTCTGGCATTTATACCAGACACATGAAAATTTATGTTAACAAAAAAGCATATAGATAAATGCTTGTAACAATTTTATTTGTAATAAGTGAAAACTAGGAATAATTTCAACGTCCTGTGGTAGGTGAAAGTTTAGACAGTGGTATATCCATACCATGGAATATTATTCAGCAATAAGAAGAATGACCTATTGATCCATGCAAAAACATAGATGGATTTTAAAGGCAGACTATAGACAAAAAGAGACTCCTCACGTTTTCACACTGTGAAGCACAGCTGGAAGACATCTTCTGTGAGCCAAGGCTAACACCAGACACAACATTATAAAGATACCAATGCCATTCATGAGCATTCAAACCTCATGACCTCATTGCCTCCAATAGGGACCATTCTTCCCATATCCTAACCTTGGGAGTTAGAATTTCAATGTATGAATTTGGGAGAGACATAATGTTCAATCCATTGCAGATAGTGAGCTTTTTTTTCAAACCTGCACCAATTTACACTTCAAGTAGACATAGTGAATATTGTGGTATATATTTACTAGTTGCTTTCTTAATGCAATAATATTTATTAAATGCCTTCTGTATACAGACATTGATTTAGGTACCACTTTCCTTTAAATATTATTTTTTAAGAAGTTTTTAATTTATACAAGAATTACAAAGGTAACAGAGAATTTCCATTTTCTCTTGACCCACACTCCATAAAAGACACATTTTAGCATTTTCCAATCTGATAGATATAAAATGACATTCCATTACTTTTAGCTTTATGTATGCATGTGTGTATATATATATGTTATATAAACACACACATACACATATATACACACACGCAAAACATATATACATATAAGTGTGTGTGTTCCATGCTTCCTTTCTCAGAATTTTTATTTATATACTTTGTGAAATATTTCTATTGGTTGGTCTTAGTTTTCATTTGTGAAATTTATAAATAATGTGAATCTTTGTCGGTTAACTTTTGCAACACTTTTTCTTGATCTGGTGCTTGTCTTTTTATTCTTTTAAAAATTTAACATTTATTATTTCTTAATAACTGACTTGAACAAATTTTCTAATGTTGAATACACCTTGCTTATCTGAAGTAAAATAATTGATCATGATGTATAATGTTATGTATATGTGATTATATTCCATTTGCTAATATTTGGTTAAGCATTTTCATCTATATTTATGAGTGTCCTTGATGGAGGTAGATTCCAGTAACATAAGTTAGAATGTTTATTTTGTTTTATTTGGTTGAAAAATACTTGCTTCTTGAAAAATGTGATAGAATTTACATTTTAAATGATCTAGGCTAGCCAGTTGTGGTAGCACACACCTGTAATCATATAGACTAGGGAGGCTGAGGCAATAAGATCACAAGTTCAAGAACAAACTTGGGAATTTAGTGAAAGATTGCCTCAAAATTATAAGGGCTAGGGATATATCTCAGTAGTAAAGCACCTCTGGTTTCAATTTAGAGTACCCCCAAAGTTTAAAATTAAAAAAAAATGAAAAGATATCATGACCTAGACTTAGTTACCGTAAATAGTACTTCCATAACCTATGATGTGCTCTTTGGTATGCTGACATTGTTTGCTTTTGGGATATATCCAGAAGATATGGAATCAACCTAGGTACTCATCAACCAATTAATGGATAAATAAAATGTGATATATAACAATGAAATACTGTTCAGGCATAAAGAAAAATGAAATCTCATTATTTGCAAAAAAATAAATGGTACTGAAGGACATTATGTTAAATGAAATAAGTCACATACAAAAAGAAAGACAAGTGTCACATATTCTCTCTCATATGTGGATGTTATAAAATTTCAGTGCATTCCATATACACATATTGAAACATCACATGGAGCCTATTAATATGTACAATTAATACATGTAAATCAAAACACAAATAAATCTAAACTTTCCTTTTTCTTTATAGGTAGATTCTAACCAAGAGATTCAAATTCTTTCAGAGTAATAGAAAAAAAGAAATATTCTATGTTTTCTTAAGTATTTAAGTATTGATTGCATACATTTTCTCAAAGATTTTTTATTTTCTAATATTGAATTATGTACTGATAAATATTGATTTGAAACACTTTATTTCTATCATTTTTGTTTGATAAAAATAAAAGGTTATATTGATTTTTGTCTTGTGCCTTTTCTCAGAGATCATATATGTGAGAGGTTTCTTCAAATTATTATTTTTCCAAAGTAATATTAATGTTATTGACTTCTTTAATGTATCATTTTATTACTTTTATGTCTTTCTTATTTTGTGAGCTATCTCTTCTTCTCTTTTTACTGTGGGATTCCTTATAATATATACTATTTTTTCATTTTCAACCTTTCTACCTGTAGAATAAAGATATTTGTGGCTGTACATTTACCTAAATATTTCTATAGCTGCACTGCATAACATGTATTTGTGTGTGGTACTTTTGAAACTCAGTTTAAAGTATATTTTTATATTTGGACCCATTATGACTTGACCTAAATATTATTTATATGTTTATATTATTACAATTAAAAATGCAGAAAATGTTTTTATCTGTTTCTGTTTATGATATTGAACAGGGTTGTGGTAAATTTATGTTTGCTAAGTTCTTTTATCTGTCACTTGCTTCATGGCTTAGAGTATGATTACTACTTTTGAATGTTCTATGGTACCTAAAGGAATGCGCATGATCCAGTATGTGTTTGTGAGAGTTTGAAAGAAGAGAAAGTGTGTGCATGTCTCTTAGAGGTGTTGCTAAGGGTCTGATTGTTATTTGATTAACCAAGAAAAATTACATAAGAACCTATTATGATTGCAAACTTTTCACATTATTGAAATCTTGCTATTTTGGTGAGTATATTTTGATATATTTCATCCTATGTTTATGTTTTATCTCCTCCATCTCTCTCCAACTTGTCCCTCCTTGTGTTTTGGTTTCTTTGTTTGACTCATTTAGTGTTTTTTAGTTTAGTTTAGTTTTGTTTTTTCTTTAAGGTTTCCTCATGATTGTTTATCTCTCTATTCTTTACAAGATAATTTTCAATTAACTTAGTGATTACCCTAGAAATTTTATATATACTCATATTAAAAATGTGTACGGCAACATATATAGCTTGACTTCTTCCTTAAATAGATGGATTTAAGAACACTTGAAATAGTAAACTAGTCAAAATGAAGAAGATTCATTGTTAGCTGAGGGAAAATAGAAATCACAGAAGATGCCCAATGTCCTGGCATGAATCCCAATGATGGGACGTTTAAAGAGGGTGGCATTACAGTAAGAGCATGAAGTAATGGCTGAAGTATGGGGGCAGAGAGCAGGTGCTTGTTGGAGATGGGAAATCCATTTCAAACACCTTAGTCATGTATTGTGGGCATCTATATAGTGATGTGTTCACTTTGTTAGTCTGAGTGCCAAAGAGAGACAGGGATGAAAATGCTGATTTTGAATTCATTTGTATATAAATCTAACTGCAGCCATGGGAATGAAGCAGGTCTCCTAAAAACTTTGTCAGAGTAAAATGAGAGAGACTCTAAGAAAGAAGCAAGCATTCATGGAACTGTAGAACCAAAGGAGATTTAAAGGATCTGGCAGAAATAACCTAAGAGAGCAATATATCATCAAAGAAAAAGGAAGAGCAACTCTTCAAGAAGACAGGAAATATTTAAAGGGAAGATAGAAGCCATATAAATAAGACTCAGAGGTTCTTCTTGACCTGCTTCTCAGGGGAGGTTCCTTTGATCTGAGTAGATAATATTCATGTAGATAATAAAAAGAAATGTTTGAGTTTTCTAGATAAAGGGAAAAACTGTATATTATGTAACTAATCCTCAAATATGTTCACCATTCTACACAGTTATATTCCTTGAACTGTGGTCTATGTACTAACAGCATGTGGAAACTTGCTAGGAATGTAACATTTGGGATTCCACTCTAATAAAGGATGAATTGGAAAGTCTAGGTTCTGAAAGTGTGGGTTAAGTGTCATCAATCTGAACTTTATCAAGCCTGTTAGATAATTCTGATGCCCACTCAGATTTGAGAGCCACTGCTCCAACAAAAAATATTAATATTTGGCCATTTTCTTAAATTAGTATTTTTTCACATAATGCTGAACATGTTATTTCTTGTCATTCTGCATAGTTAATAAGTCACTGAAAATATTTGAGTCTATAACTGAATGTCATTTGAAATAATCTTTCACTTTCAATTTTATACATGTCTTATTCTGGGAATATAGTGTCTTTGGCTGAACTATGATGATTATGAAAGTGTGAATGTGTGTGTGTGTGTGTGGGCACATGCGTGCACGCACGCGCACATACACGTGAATGCATACACACACATTTTACATAGAGTTTAAGATGATTATTAGTTATGCAACTTTAGACACAGCACAGCATCAATACTTTGAAGTCTTTTATGTGCTCATTCTACAAATATTATTCTATAGCCAAGAGTAATAATTTTTCTAGGTATTCTATTTGTAATTCTGTTGTTCACTTATGTATTTTATATATATATATATATATATATATATATATATATATATATATATATATATATACACACATATATATATATGTATATAACTTTTGTTCATATATGTATATATAGCTATAACATTGTTATACAGATAAAAGTGTGGTTATAAAAGTACAAGCTACTGCCTTCAGAACATTTAGTGTGTAGTTTATTTAGAAGCAGTGTTCCATACTTTCTAATCTGTAAGGTAACAACATCAACCAGTAAGATTTAGATTCAAATCTAGCCCCTATTATAATATACCTTGAGGATATAACTTTAAACTTCAGGGTTCCCAACTGTGAAATGATTATGATATCACTTACTAATATGGTTTGATGTGTCCCCTAACATCTGTATTAGAGATTTAATTCCAAATGTACCAGTGTTGATAGGTAAAATCTTTCAGAGGTGGTTATTTCGTAAGAGCTGAGCCCTTGAGAATGAATTAATGCTGTTAGTGCAAGAGTGGGTGTGTTATCCAAGAGTTGGATACTTATAAAGAATGGATTCAGACCCCTTTTCTCCTTGTCCATGTAATGTCTTTCACTATGTCATAATGCAACAAGAGGATACTCAACATGTGAGATTCCTCCATCTTGGACTTCCCACCCTCCATATCTGCCAGCCAAATACACTTCTGTTACCCAGTCAGGTAGTATTTTGTTACAGAGCACAAAACATAATGAGGCACATTCCTTATGACTGTGTATGGATAACTGAGTTAACAAGGAGCACATTTCAATAACTTTTCAACCAAAAGTTTATGAATGGCATATGGCATCTGGGTTTGGTCAATAATCTTGAATGATAGTCTTGGAGAGGTGGGACGACTGATGTTGAGCATTCACCATTGAATCCCCTGCTCACAGGAGGGTACTTGTTGCTGGTGTGTTTAATAACTGCTTGTTGAATGCATGAATTTCCACCAGTCTTCTCTTTCCCATTAATCATTAGTAACACATAACATCATTTGCCATTAAATAAAATGCATTTCTGCATTTATGAAGATCAGTACCTTGTCAATGCTAGGTTGCTTTTTAAATGCTTCCCACCCTTTTATTTTTTGTAAAAGTTTTGATGTTAATTATACTTTACAGAAATTTATGCAGATATTAAGTGGGCAAACTGATAACTCTACAAATGTGAATTGTAAAATCACCATTCAAATCAGGAAATCCACTATTGCCAATGTCCTAAGACATTGTGTTTTCTCTTCCTCCAGTAATATCTTTCCTTCTCAAAGACAGACAGTAGTGATTTTACATGCATCCTAATTTATATATTAGGTATTTCTTTGTGTCTAAATTCATTCATTAATTCATCTATTTGTTATAAATTCATGTTGCAAATTATGGAAAATACTATAAAATACTACAATATAATATTCTATATCAATTTGAAGCAATTTGTAATTAATGTTGAGTATTACCATAAATTTTATGCAGTATGGAGATGTCTCAGAAAACTTGAAATGGAACCACCAATTGACCTAGTTATTCCACACCTCAGTATATATCCAGAGGACTTAAAATCAGGATACTACAGTGCAATAGCCATATCAATGCTTATAGTAGCTCAATTCACAAAAGCTAAGCTATGGAACCAAACTAGGTGCCCTTCAACAGATGAATGGGTAAAGAAAATGTGATATATAGACACAATGGAATATGACTTTATGACTTTTGCTGGTAAATGGATTGATCTGTAGACTATCTTGCTAAGTGATATAAGCCAAACACAAAAACACAAAGGTTGAATGTTCTCTATGATATGCAGATGATAATAGACAAGGGGAGAGGAGAATAATAAAAGTTCAGTGGATTAGAGAAAGGGAAATGAAAGGAAGTGGCAAGAAATAGAAATAGAAAAAAACAGTAGAATGAATTGGACATAACTTTTCTATGTTCATATATGAATACACAACCAGTGAAACTACATTTCATCTACAGCCACAAGAATAAGATCCTAATTAGAATAAGTTATAACCCATGTATGTATAATATGTCAAAATACACTGTACTGTCATGTATATCTAAAAATCACAAATGAAAAATAAAAAATACTATGGCTGTTTAAAGCAATTTTTAAAAGAAAGAAAGAAAGAAAGAAAAGAAAACACCAAGATTTTTCATTCATTGGGTTTTCATTTTACAAATTTTTATTTGCCTATAAATGTATTTATTTTGCCTATATCATCAAAAGGTAATTTAGATTTCAGCTTTTTGAATGTATTATTCTTATATCTTCTTACCATGGGAAAATTTGCTGTCAGTCTGTTCGTAGAGAATCTATTTTTTCTCTATTTCTATAAAGACAGAAAGAATCATATTTTGTTGTATTACATCATTTCCGGTTATTTTGTAAGATTCTTACACCTGAGGATACATATCTTCCATTAGTTCTAGGAACACCCCCAACTATTATCTCTATAAATATTGCTTCACTTTTACTGACTTACATTATTTCAGTTTGGAACTCCTGTAACAGACTAACTATTTTTGTATTAGTTGCCCTATATCTTTTACACCTTCTTTTGTATTACAACTATTATTTCCCTCCATGTTTAGATTGTTAGTAATTTCTCAGTTCCCTCTTCTGCTGTCAATTTTTGAAATTTTAATTTCAAAAACTATTGCTTTTATAATTTTATAAATGATTTTAAGATTAGTTTTACATCATCCTGGCTAATAATATCATTTTTTTCTTTCAAAAATTAAACTCCATCTTATTTGCTTTATTACATTAAATATTCAATACAACTTCATCTGTGGTGATCATATATAAATATATAAATCTACTACAGGCTCTTACTTTCCCAGTTAATGCTTATACTTATATCTATTTTCCTCAATTCAATCTTTTCAAAAATGGCAGGCCAACGATTCCAGTTCTCCAGGGATTTGTTTAACTTTCATTAGTTGTCCTAGAATTTGTGTAAGAGAAATGACTTTCTTAGTTGTCTTCATTTTATGGGTTCCAATACCACTGGAAACAAAACCTGATAAGAGTATTGACAAATAGTTGAGTAACCTTTTCCTCACCATATCACACCAAAGCCAAGAAAGAGAAGCTTCTTTCTCATCTTCCGTTCCTAATGATAGATTTTTTTTTTCAATCAGTCCAAACTTTCTGAACATGTATGGCACTATTGACACATCATGGATTCATTTGAATGTCTCATTACAACCTCATTTCACTTTTGTCCACAGCCTTTCTCCTTCCTTTTATATATACCACTCCATTCCAAGTTGCTGAGTTACAGGGATTGTTAATATCCCTAAGGCAGACAAAATCTTAGGATTTATTAACAGATATTATTAGTTTTTTTTCCCTTTCTGGCCTTGTAAATTTTTGTTACTCCCTTCTGATCGTGGCTATGAAAAAAATGTGTATTTTATGGAGAACTTTAGATTTCTGAAACCAGGGCTTTTTAGTTTATAACATTTAATCTTAAATTCTCTAGGAATCACATTGTCTCTGATTTTCCTGGTGTTCCTGTTGCCAAACCACCAAGTATCAATCAATTACTTGTTGGAATAATTGATAGAGGAACCAATTTATTTAGGGAATCAAATATAGAACAGTAATGTTAGAGAATAAGATGAAGTCTGAGATCATCAGAAGATAAATATCAAGACGTGGGTAGCCTTCAGATGAAATTAAGTTTTTAATATAAATTTTAAGAAACTTATTTTAGTTTAAAAGGGGTTTTACTGAATGGTTCAAGTTTGGCTGATATTTTGACAGACAAGGGAAAGTTTTTACTAGGGTTCTCCAGATAAATAGAACCAACACACACACACACACACACACACACACACACACACACACACTTACAGACATTTTTACTTAGGAGGGATCAGCCTGTTTTATTCAGGTCCTCAGCTGACTGGATGAGCCCCAACTATTGTAGAGAACACTCTAATTTACACAGTCTATCAATGTACGTGTAAATCTCATTCAAAAGCACCCTCCCAGAAACACCAAAAATAATGTTTGACCAAGAATCTGAGTACTCTGTGGCCCTGTCACACTGACACACAAAATTAATCATCCTAATGCCCATCTATTGCAATTTGTCTGTAGTTCTTGCATGTTACTGTTTTTTCTACTGTGGTTTTGAACATATTAATCATCTTTATTTTTAGAAGGAAGTTATGTTCACCACTATACCACCAATGCCACCTTACTTTATATATTCACTCATTTATTTTAATGAATTGCTTTGTCTCTTCAGATAGTATATTTCTTGCCTTTTAGCATGCTACTTGCAACTTTTTTTTCTAGAAAGCTGGACATGACATGATGTATCAGGCAAAACAAACTGAGATAAAAGATCAGAATGTAAGTTTTCATATTAATCTGGTTAAGAATTGGGATGCATTTGAGGTTTGTGGTTCTGTGTGCTCATCCATAATCACAGGAGCCCCTAACTCCTGTAGCATCAGTTTCCCCTGTGACTTGGGCTTTGTCTCCCCTCTTGTCCAAGGAGTCTTTAAGTCCTCCTTCCTAAACCCAGCCTGCATCTTCCAGTCCTTTCAACTTTGTTCACTGTTATTGCACTGCCCACTTGGTAGGGAAGCATGTGGGAGGTGAAGGGGTTTGTAATCTTATGATTACATCTCCATATTTAAGTGGAACTGGACTGTGATTTTCAAAAGCTTTTCTGAGCCTTTTCCCTCTATTATGTGAGACAGGAAGACTGGAAGGGCTGGAGTTGGTAAATGCCTTTCTTTCAGAGATAAGGTTCTGGTAAATATTTGCTCCTGAATAATAATGATTTGTAACGGGGTATACTCTGGGTGTAGTTCAAAATGATTGCTTTTTTACTGCCTTTGCTAGAGATATGAGGAATGCTTTATCCTGAGAATCTGGTGGGTTATCTTGTGGATAAAAGTAGGGGAGTGTTTTGAAGACTGTGGCATTAAAGAATTTCTCATTAACTTCCATAATTTCATGAGAATACCCCTAAGTGTTCCTATGAATACAGCTCCAGCAACTTTCATTCTAGTCAGCTGGTCTCACCAGTGATTCAATGTCTTACCTTCTTTTTAAGATCTTAGAATTCTGGTTTACTTTGAGACTGCAATTTTCTGATGTGTCCAAGAAAATTCATTAAGTTTCACCTTATTTCTTTATTTTTCTTATCGTAGGGATGGCAATGATGAATCTCAAGCTCTTTACATGCTCAAACCAGAACTGAAAATGTCTCAATAGGATTTTTATTTTGCAAGATTTCTTGAAGACTTTTATCAAGAAAAGTTATAGTCTATTTCCTAACTTATCCAACCATGGATCCCCTCTTGTAAGAATCAACTGTGAAATCTAATGTCCCACAGAACATAACCAGTGAAGAACCAGAGGCAGATCCAAGTTTAAGTTAGCATTATGTTTTGCACACTTATCTATTAGTGAGTTCTCTAAGTGGCACTCATAGCTCAATAAAAGAGATCAAAGATATGAACTATTAAATCTAAGAAGGCCTCAAAAATGCCTCCTTCCTCAAGTAGTCCCAAAGTTTAATGCTGATATCTGCCATACAAACGGCTTTAATAACAACTCACTGAACAAATTCTGACAATCATAGACACAGTTTCTTTTGGTGATATTTTATAATGTTTAAAAAAAAATAGTTCACTCCAGGAAGGAGTAATTAGAACATAGAGTAATATAAATAGGAACACCTAAGAAAAGGAAGAACAAATCCATGAAGACTGAGAGAAATCATTGAAGCAAATGTGGGTGGGACCAGCAAATGGATGCTCTAAAGACTATTAAGCTAAGTGAAGTAAGACAAACTCTCCCCCACCAAAAGAAAAAAAAAATTCCATAGGTGGAAACTAACCCAAAATAAGGGCAGAGTGGGTGGGGGAAGAATAGAAACACAATAGATTAGACAAAGGGAAATGGAGGGAAAGGGTGGGGGATTAGTAAAAGGAAGACAGTGTAATGAACCTGACATAGCTTTCCCATGTACTTATATAATAACAACCCAATGAATCCCACCACCATGTACATGCATAAGACTGGGACTCTAACTAGAATAAGATATATTCCTTGCTTGTGTAATTATATCAAAACAGATTCTGCTGTCATATATAACTAAAAAGAACCAATTAAAAAATGTGTGTGGCAAATGGTATGGATAGGTTTTACACTATAGATTTCCTATACTGAATGTTTGCTTTACTCTGTGAAAATTATCTGAGGCCAAAAGATAATTCAGGTTCTTATGAAGATAGAGTAATGAGATGAGAGAATTCATCAAGTTTAAGGATCTGGCCTTCCTGGTGGTTTTCTCACAAACTCCCAGTCCTACACTGATTTAAATAATAATCAGAAGCAAAATGGTTACTCTTTAGGTAATAATTTTATATTAAAATTTAAATGAATATGGTGATTACCACAAATTATTTATTTAGCCTATAAGAAATCTGCTTAATTTGTACTTTTCTTCAAAGAGTGATTTGCCCCTCATTAATGAACTTCAAAATAAAAGTTATTCTGACCTTTGAAATCCTGTTTAATAGGCTGGTAAATGTCTACTCCTTTGATATGGGCACTGTAGATATTGAAGATTTGTCTAAATATTTGAAACCAGATTTATGCATTTAGATTGTATATTTGTTTTATAAATAATAGCAGCATGTTATTGACAGAACAATCAGATAAATCCTAGACTGTCATATTTCAAGGTTTTTCTAATTACTTACTAAGCTCAATTAAATTATATTCAATAATTAATGGCTGTTGTGGTCTCTGGAAACTTTAGAATGGATGAAATTTCTAAGAAAGAATGTAAAAAATTCTTGTAGTTTATCTGAGTTGCCTAATTAATAGAAATAACAAACATGCCTTTTTGGAGTTGAACTAGAAGAAATCCAAGAAATATGAAAAAGTATGGTATAGTAGAAAGAGAGTTGCAATTTATAAAGAGAAGAAATTTTGTTATTAGAAATTTCATTTCCAGGACAATATACAGGAACCATAATTTTTCCATTTAGCCCAGCATTTATCTCCTTTTACCTCTCGTTTAATGGCATATCACCCAAATATCTGTTACAAAAAAAGAATTAGCCTTATTATTTACATGGTACTGAAGTCAGTACTTAATGTTATTCTAAAAATACTTCTCATTATATGTATTTTAAGGCTTTATGTTTCTCTAACTAGATGTGTTAGTCATCTGTGTATCACTATGACAAAATACCTGAGATAATCAACCTCCAAAAGCAGGAAACAATTATTGGAGCTCATGGGTTCAGATGTTTTGATCCATCATTGTTTCACCCTGTCACATTAGATCTGTGACAGCACAATACATGAAGGTGGAGGTGGGAGTGCATGGCGGACGTGGCCTGGTTACCTCCTGCATGCCAGGAAGCTAAGAGAGACTTCAAAAGCATCCCCTGGTAAACTCACAACTTTTCAATAGGCCCTGTTCTTTAAGTTCCTCCAACCAATGATGCTACAAGTTGGTGACCAAGCCCACATGGGCCTTTAGGGGACATTTAAGATCAAAACTAAGGCACAAAATAACGTCTGTTTGAAACTTTAACGCAGGAACTATTGAGGTTGTTGTGTTGATAAAGAATATTTGATTTCATATGAAGTAAAAATTAGATCACACTGTTTGGAATCAGGAAATAATGTCATGTTCTGTCTTCTAACATTGAGTTTGTCTGTGATTTTATTGGTTCAAACAAACTTATTTCTAAAAGTAGGTAAGCATGAGTTCATGAAATTCTAATGTGAGAAAAAGTAAAGGAATATCATTTGTGCTAATATACTTTTTATTAATTCTTATTTTATAATATTTATTAGTATAAATAACTAATAATCTCTGGGTACATAATATGTATTGGTAGTACGAGTACTAGGTCTATGTGTCTAGAACTTTTACAAGCATTTAGATAATCTCTATCATCTATTAACCTAGCTAATTCTCATAAAAATAATCTAATACCATGTTGTTACTATTGCCATGTAAATGTAAATAAAGCGCACCCAGACATTTGATGGGTTGCACAAAGTGGTAGAGGTAGTAACTTTTGGAGTCAGGAATCAAAATCAAGAATTGTGGCCTCAAGACTTGCTTTCTTTCTTCCAAGGTACTACAAAATCTACAGTTTGGAACAGTAGTTATAAGTTAACATAAATCTGTTAAAGACAGTTGTTTAAATATTTTATATCCAGGCAGGTAGAAAATAAAAGCCAATTGGTGTTAACCTCATTTGTTTGAACATAAATATGACCTAAAAACATTCTCAATTCATGCTCCACTAGCCACCATCAATTGAACATCTTCAATGTACCATATGAAAATTATCACCAAAACTTTCTGTGTGAGGTAGGCTTATCCAGAAATGCTAGATCATATTACAAGACTAGACAATGAAGGGCTTTCATATGTGGATAAGAAATATATATATATGTGTGTATATATATACACACATACACACATATATACATATATATACAATATATGTATGCACACATATATATGTATGTATATATACACATATTTATGTATGTATATATACACACATATATATTTATATATACACACATATATAAAATGTATGTATTATAAACACACACACACACACACACACACACACACATATATATATATATATATATATATCTATATATGAGATATATAGATATATATACAGATAGATATAGACAGACAGATATATCACACACAGACATACCATAGAACAATTTGGGCTCTTTATAGCCCCTCATGATTGTTTTTCTTAGTCTTTGCTGTGTTTTTGTTCTTTCACCATGAAGATAAAAGGAAACTTTAAAGTGGTATTTCTCTGTAGAAGACTATCAAGTTTGAATATTTACAATGACATTCATGCAGTAGAGAAAGTAATACACTGTTGACTTCAAGTCTTTGAAATTCTGTTGGGATTTGAGGATTCTACATAATACCACATACTATCATGTGTCAATTTCACTGCTCGGAGACCAGAAAGAATATTTCTTGCTTCTCAGTTATCATTAATCTAGTATTCTTTTTGCATAAAGGCTTAAACCAGAATCCTCCAAGGAAAAATAATCTGTCAGGATGTTTTCCCATCCCTTCTTCGAATATTGAATATAAAACATAAATTCTTAGATTGAATCTGAGGAGTTAACAAGCATGGGAGCAATGTAAGGAAAACAAATGCTTCTTTTTTACCACTAGCTAGAATAGTTGGGAATTCCAAGTCAGCAGTGTATTTCAGCAATTGCAGACAGTATTAAATGCTGATCCACCTTGTAATTGAACACATTCTTTTACAATATCAATAAATTTTAGCATAGCGGAAAGGTGACAAGAAATAGATTGAGGCTTACTTTCAACTATCCCTATGCAGATCATAGAAAGAGAAACTGAGTAGGAAATTTTCCAACTGTTTAATCCAGTAAGTATTCCTTTTCTTACAGTCAGTTTTTATATTGTTCTGAGGTAGGTAGGGTTCTGCATTCTCAAATTATTTGAAAGAAAGAAGAAAAAACAAAGATTCCTGAATGCAAAAATCCCAATGTAAAATAGGTGTAATTTGACATTGTTTGAATGTGTGACAATAGAAAATGGTTAACTAGTCCAACTTGCACATTTGTACCCATAAGACTTGATTAAAAATATCATATGCTAAGACAATGATGTTTTCTAACAGGACAGAAAGATCTTTAAAAAGAAGAAACCAGCTCTTTGCTTCTCAGAATTGCTATCAAAACTTGAGAAGCAATGGCCTCTCTGAGTTTCTGGAAAAGGCTAAATGACTCATTTAGCATTTACTGCAGAAAAAAATATGTGGTCAGTCTCCATCAAAAAGTTAACAGAGATGCTGCTTTCCATTTAAACAACACAGATATCTATGTTGCTCTTCTCTGAATTATTGTACCCCATGGCTAGATATCACTGTCTCTTTCCTGTTGGCCAATGCTTCATCTGACAAAGATACAGATAAATCCATCTGAACTTGAGTCTGACTAGTAGGCAGTTGTTGCAATTTTTGGCACTGATTTCTCTTAAAAACTCTACTTAAAAAGTTTCAATAGAACATATATTTCTTTCTTAGGTTATAATCACATTTGAAAATCCAGAATCACTACAATAGGTGTAGAATATACTAATTCTTTATTGGAATACTTTTAATTCCTCAAGACAAGGTTTAATAATATTCTATCACCATAACATATGTAATTTAGTTGACATTTTCTAAGAACAGGAGAAAGAATAAAAGCAAAAGCACATGAGAGGGAGGGAGGGAGGGAGGGAGGGAGAGAGAGGGAGAGAGAGAGAGAGAGAAACTGATAGAGATGGAGACAGAAAAACAAACAATAAGAAAGAGAAAAAGAAAGACTGAGGGAGAAAAAAAGGAAAATGGAAGAAAGGTGAGAAGGGAAGGAAGAAGAGAAAAAATAAGTTTGCACAGCATTTTCCTGATATGTAACGTTATCTCTAAAAATTTGTGTATTTCTGAATGGGGAGTTCTTAACTGGCAAGAATGTACTTCTCTTCTTCAATAAAAAAAGGTGGCTTCTTTTTATTTTATTTGTTTTCAGTGAGTTCATTTTGGTTTTTGTGTTGACTTATAAATAAAAAACCCTTTAACCAACATATTCATGTTTGAACATCCCAAGGCATTTAACTAGTCTTTTGATAGTTATATTTCCCTACAGGATAAATCTTAGGAAGTAAACACAATTTCAATTTCCCTTCACCCACACATGACAGTTTATTTTGTATTTTAGGTGATAAGTAAGGTGTTTGGATTGTCAGGGTTATGGTTAGAATGCCTTTAAATATACAGCACTAAATGCAGGAATGAAAACATGTAATATTTTTAAATTTTCTGTCACAAGGAACATGATGCTACGGGGAAATGAAAACACTGAAGCTTACATAGTTTTCTTGGTTCAGTATCGAGCTGGTGACTATAAAAATCTCTCTACATGAAATTGTAGCTATTAGAGGTTTGAGTTGTTTTGAAATTACTGGTATCTGTGCTAGAATTCTGTCAAAATATGTATCTTCCAACAATTTTCCATCCTGATGACTCATTCATCATTTAAATATGAACACAAAACAATTTATCAATATTTCATAGAAGGAGAAACAGAAGAGAAATATAGTTCTTGCTATTATTGTTCTTGCAGATAAAGGATTTAGGAAAAAGAGCTGAATGGGAGAAGTGAAGGTAAAGTTAGGGAGTAGAAAATAAGATGCTTTCCTAGAGATGAGCTGATGGGGGATTAATAAAGGAATTAAAGCTCGAAGTCCTCTTCTACAAAACTTAAAGAGAAAAAAAAATCTGTACATTTAAAATGTCACTATTTAATGATCTGTTCAATTAAGGATGACTACAGAGTCACCATGAAGCTTCATATCAAGCCACATTTTACCTCCTTCTCTCTTTGCTAGGTGGCTAACTTCCACTGGGGCTGAGTGTGCTCAACCTGAAACCCAATGCTTTCATGCAGGAGTGCAGGAGCTCAAATTCATTGAATTGTGTGACATGCTCCTAGGAGAACACTGCCCCCCCCCCTCTCTCTCTCTCTCTCTCTCTCTCTCTCTCTATATATATATATATATATATATATATATATATATATATATATATATATATATATAACTTATTCTGCCTTGTTCTTCATGGCAGGTGGACCACCATCACCATTTCTCAGTTGGATCCCTGAGGAAAATGTCAGAAAAGATATATATGCACGTAATCAGCATCATGGGATTGAGTCTTTTAAAAGACTAACTGACAGAGAACAGCCTGCAAGGACTTCTCAGTTCCTGCTTCAGATCCACCTAACAAGGGATTCCTGGATCTTGCTTATCACATGTAGATGTCACTGGCTAGCCAGTTCCTGGACTTCAGAAATCAATACAGACTGACTCAAAAACACGTAGCAGCAAAATTTAGAGCAGCATGATTTACCCAAATTCTGGACCTGTTTTCTGACTTTGAGGAGAACATGTATTGCCCTGGTATTTTCCCACAAGTCTAAATAATTTTAGGGATTTCAGAAAGATTGCTGAAGATCTTTGCATTATAATAGAAGTGGGAAACTCAGGGTCTGTGTGTCCAATGGGGACAGAATCCTGGAAAGATGTGTCAATAATAAGTGATATTTTGCCTGATGACCATTGTAAACATCTTCAGCTTAGATTGAATACTGAATCAATGGTCCCAAGAAAAATCACCAACACAGCAAATTACCTTTTAAGAAAGAAGGAAAAGCTAGAATGAAACAGATAAATTCTCTTAGTTTCCAGCATGTGGTTAAAATTAGGATCTTGGCTTCCTGCAGGCCCTTATTTCATTCATTTATACAGCTGGGCACTTTGTTTTGGAGATGTAGAGAGGCTGCAAGAAAGTGAGGTTTTAAAAAAGCATTAAATTGGATCAGTTTAGAAAATTGTTAAATCCTAATGTGATGCCCAAATCAACTTAAATGACTCCAGGGGAGCACTTAAAGATGCTTCATACATTTCCACTCTTTAGCATAAAACAAACCACAAACATCAAATGGAAGAATATGTGTGGGTTTCTCTTCTCTTGGTTCTGTTCATGTCCTATAATGAAAACGTATGGATATGTCCAAAAACAACAATAAACCCTGCCTTATATAAACCTTCTTCAGATTTGTCATCTTTGATGGCATAAGGTTTGTGTGATGAACTATTCTAGCTTACACAAACAGTCTTTTATTCATCATATGGGCTTTTAATGCACCCTCAATGTTATTTTCTGAATGTTGATAGTTTTCCCATAACAAGAAAAATCTGTCTAGCCCACTGATCAAAAATATCAAAAATCTGTGTCCAACTGAGGGCTAACAGACAGAGCTATTTGTCAACAGCTTGTATTCCCCTCAGGTAATTTAGATTTTTTTTTCTTTTTTCTTATTTTTAGTACCTCTTTTATCAAGCCTCTTAAATTCATGCCTAGCATGTCAAATGCACTTTAAAAAACAGCTGTCTACTACTGACTTTGGGGGAAGAATAGAAGATTAGGAGAGAACAGAAAGAGTTAATTCTTTCAGTTTTCACACTGGAATAAAGTTAATAGGCTGCCAATAACCTGGGTTATAGTTGCAAAAGCTAAAGTTATAAGTAATCCTAAAGGGAAAGAGGAAAATTGTTCCTGACAAGCTGAAATTACTTTATAAAACCTCTTATGTGTTGAGAAGCCCTGAGTTGGTCAGGGCATGGAGCTTATTTCAATGTTTAACTCAGCCTGTTTATAAAGAAAATACCTTGCCCAATATCCGTTTTCCTAAAACATGCCCTTTAACCCAGTATTTTTTGTTTCTTTTTATTGTTGGCATGGAGACTAAGAAGCACTGCACTAGACTGATCAATGCATAGTTACATCAACATAACATTTTCAGTCAAGTTCCCAGGAGCCTTCCTCCTGAATCTGTCATTTTGATTCAGATAACTAAATCAGGCTAAGCACAGCAATGATAACGGATGACTTGCCTCATTAGCTGGCCCTCGGCTCGATGTTGCCAGGAAGCTCTATAGTGACTGTCTAGGATCTTGGGAGAGAGAACTGTTTTTGTTTCTTCTTCTTCTTCTTCTTCTTCTTCTTCTTCTTCTTCTTCTTCTTCTTCTTCTTCTTCTTCTTCTTCTTCTTCTTCTTCTTTTTTAAAATTATTTTGGTGCATTTTTTTCTTGTAATTCTCATCTTGCCTTTTGACAGTGATTTTATAGGATGACACATGTACCAAATCCATATGCCTAAATATCCTTCCTCTAAATATATGCTGTGTGATTGCTTTTATGAAGGCTGAGCCAACTATAGGCATCATCTAGGGGGCCATTCAATGACATCCTTCAAATTTGTCTCCTCCAAATGGTACATAACTGATATCACTTTAATTAATGGTATTGCAAATATTAAGATGAACTTCCTTCCTGCCTGAAAGCAAAATCTGAAGTAAATGCTTTTTTCATGCTCTAAAATGATATTTTAGTTGGATCTGAAAACTTACTGAGCTTGAGTATATGAAATAACATATTTTTAAAAAATAGAACAACCAATTGTTTGTAGAAATTTGGATTTGTGGGGGAGACTAAGCAAGCAAAAAAAAAAAAACAAAAGATCTCATTTAGTCATCACAATCTGAATTTAAGACTCAGGAAATTAGATACAATTATGCATGTGGCTGAAAGCTGTCTGTAGAAAAAAAAATGAATAGGAACACACAATTGGAAGCCAAAGGGGCTGCAATTAGACAATGATCGATGCTCCAAGCTGAGAGAATATGAGCAAATTAAGAAGGGCTGCTCCAAATCAAACATTATTTTAGCAATATTATGACTTTTTAGTGCCGATCTATTACCATAAACTTAATTGTCAAAGCTAGAACTATGATAACAGCATTTAATATTTCCAATTACTTAGTGCCATCTTTCTCTTGACTTCTTTTCTACAAAAAAAATGTCCCAAATAATTTCCAGTTTCAGTTTTAAGCACCCCTACCCCCATCCATGCCCTATTTGTTAAACACAAGGCAGTATTGGATATGTTTCATGAATCTGCATTCTTTCTTCAACAATGGGGTTATATGGATGCATCTGTTCAAATAATGGTTTAAGTTGTATTTTGGCACCCATCTAAACAGAAGAGAAGAGAGACACTTGAATAGTGATTAGCTATGTCCCTGATATCCTGAAAAATCATTTAGTAAGCCCACATGCTCATATATGTAATAGGAAAAACACTGTTTGAAAATATTTTTCTTTTAAACATTTAATATTAAACCCAAATTCAGCAAATTTCTGCCATGTTCTTTCAATCTATCAATATATTCCAGTGCTTTTCTTGTTCAGATTATTTTTTATGGTCCATCACCATAATCTCTCCCTTAAAATTTTCACAGATTTCCATTTTGGTGAAACCCATATTTTGTTTTATTTGTAGCTATTATTTCTGCATTTGGACTTAAACCACTGAACTTTCAAAAAGAAGCTTAGGAAAGATAATGTGAAACCTCAAACAGGTGTTAATGTAAACTTTACAATCCCAAAATATCTCCCCAGAAGCTTAGGTTCAACTTCCAAACAAACAATATTATTTGTTCCTTCTCTCATCTGTCATCAGACTTCTCATATTTTGACTCCACTATGAAGACTAGCACAATTACTGTTAGCAGATGGCATAGTATCATATTTCATGGTGAATAGAGAAACCTTTAATTAAGACCTCCTATAAATTTTCTCTGACTAGTATCACACTTATATTTTAGACATGGTGTTTTCTCTTTGATTACCCACATTATTAGGCATTTTCAACTTAGCTCTTTCTAGTACATCATTACCCTAAAATTATGTAAGAACACAAACATGCATTTCTCATTTTCTTCTTCCCTTTTAGCCACTTTCTAATTCCCTCCACATCAAAATGGCTTGAATATGTAGATTATATTGCTATCTCCATTTCCTTCCCTCTCATTGTGTGTCCAAACATTTATCATCTGCCTCTCATCGTTACAAGGGCATTGGACCTTCTCTAGGCCCAAGTGTTGAAGGACACCAAGTTGATAAATCCAGTGGTCACTTTTCAGTTTTCATCATGTTTGAATTCTTGGCAGCATGCTTCACAGTTGACATATGTCTTCCTCCTTCTCCAAATGATCTGAGTTCAGCTGATATTCTGGATTCATTCCTACTTCAGTCACTGGTCTTGGTCTGATTTACTAACTCTGCACCTATTTTGCTAATGCTAATGTTTGTCATTCTTATGAGTTTTTCCTTTCAGCTTTCTTCTCTTTCTCTGTCTCCTGTTCCTGGGTAATATCATCCATTCTCATAGCTGAAAAAATGTCTGTGCTAGCATCACTCAAGTTTAGACACACAGTCCAATATCTTCCTCCTGAGCTCCAGAGATATAAATCAAATTTCATCCATGATATCACCACTAGGAAGCCTCTGGGTAATTCCAACTTCAGGCGGTAGAAGCCTTTTAAATGATTTCCATATAAGTGACATGCTAAATTGGCTTAGAATTCATTAATTCCATATAACATTCTAAAAGATACATGAAACTTTTTTCCCACACTAGTGAATGGATAGCCTTTCAAATGGCATAGAAATGTATTCCCAAATAGGTTTGAGATTTAACCACACATTATAAAAAAAACAGAAGAAATATGAATATAGGAAGTTTTCATTTAATAAAACTAACTTTGAAGAGTTAGAGAGATTTGACACTTATGAATTGCTAAAAACAATTTATCTCATGACATTCGAATTACAAAACTTAAAACAGCTGAGAGGAAAAGAAATTGCAAATATCTACAGGAAATTACAACTAAAACAAAATTGTTAGAATTCTTAAACTTTGGTTCAGTTTTCAAAGGAACCAGATATGGAAAAAAAAATATGATGGAAAATTGGTTGAGTGTGGTTTCTACAAGAAAGAACAGACATCTTATTAATAGCTTAAACTTCTAAAATCCATAAGGTACATAATTCTACTATTTAAGTCCAAATATATGTTTAAGGTACATATTGCAATGAAATTTTTAATGTGGTAAGTTTAATAATGCAAACAAAATATTCACGTTTTTGTTATTAATGTGCTTTGGTGATTTCTTTTCCTAAAATCTTGCCAATATTGGGTAACAAATCTAGTGTATCTGATTTTAAAACATCAATTTCATATCCACATTAAATCAACGCCCTTTCCTCAGATAAATTCTGCAGAGGAAGAGAGAGCAGTTAAAGGAGTTTCCATTCACAATATTTTTGTAATCTTTTCCAATGTTCTTTTTGTGGCAAGCTCTCACTTTTAGTTCTCAAAAATCAGAATGGAAACTCTCTGCAAGGACTATTCCCTGCACACTTCTCCGCCATTTATGATGCAGTGCCTGGAGAAATAATTTCTTGTGGTATATCCATTGTAACTTCTTGCTGGAATTCTCTTACTCCATTGGGATTCGGATGGTACTTTCTTTGTAGATAGGTAGGTAGGTAGATAGACAAATGGATGATAGATGGACAAGTTAGGTTTAGCACAACACTATGGGTCAGGAATTCTATAAAATGCCCTTCAGTTTTCATTGTTAGATGTCTTCCTTATGATTGCACAGAAATTATGGGTTTGGATAGGGAAAAATCACAGCTCAAGTGCCATCAGCATCACAAGAGTACACACTATCAACCTGATATCACTCACGATGTTTGGCTTAGTCACCTGGCTAAAGTGGGAGCATTTGTCAGTTTCTTCTCTGAACAGTTAGCATTCTTTTTTTTTTTCTTCTTAAACCACATTTCTATCATGTATTTTTGTGAAAGAAAGTCATTATGTACAGACTGTGTTTAAAGATAGAGACAAAAATATAGAAAATGTGCAAAAATGCAGTTCAATAATTTACTAGTAAGCAAATATTTTTTTACAACAACCAAGTTAAAAGATATAAAATTACCAGCATCCAGAAAGTATATTTTATTCCATCTTCCACTGTTATTTACTCCTTTATTTCACAAGATAATTGTTAATCTGACTTAAGAAAAGTCATTTTCATCTGTCATTTATATGTTACCATTGAAGCATGTGTGTCTAAACACAATATCCTGATTTTGACTGCTTTTATATGGATCTTACATAAATAATATCAGGAATTACAAAAGCATCAATAAAAATAGTGATTGTGGACAGAAGCACTGAAACAGTCAATCAGACTGAGGAAGTTTCTCATCTTTGCTTCCTCAATCTATAAACATGGTGTAACATCCAATTATTTAGAACTTTTTAAATTTCTGTGAACAATATATTACAGTTTTCTCTAAATAGGTCTTGCACAAATTGCATTGGAATTTTTAATAGATATTGATACATGTGTATAATTTTGCAGACTTCTTCAGGCAAATTTGGCTTTAATTCATTAATATCTTGAATTCCATCAGCTAGGAAGAATGGCAATGCAGACAAATGAATGTTTAAACTAAAGTTCTTATCATTTTCCTATCATGCCACAAATAAATCATTTGATTTTTTTTAACCTAATGCATTCGGGTTAATGGAAAAAAAATCTAACTATATTGGTAACATCTTGAAACTTACTTTTAGAAGCAGTACTCATATCTAATTTGAAATCCATCATTATGGTTTGGGGTATTAATGACAGGAAAAAGAAAAGCACTTTATAAATGCTTATTTGAAGATTGGGTGAAATTTGCAGAAAAAAAATTCAATTGAATCTACAAAGAGTATATAAATTATGGAAGTTTGGTATCTAACAGGGCATAACTTCTATTTATTTAGTAAACATTTATATATTTAATAAGGCAGTTTTGAAAGTGCCATCTAGTATCCAAAATATAGTATATGCCAGGTTTTATGTGTTAGAATTAGTGGTACATGAAAGAAATCTATCTTTTCAATAGCCAAAGAAGAGTCCTAACCAAGAAGAGTTCACCATGTAATGTGTTTTGTGACATTGGAAGAACCTCTATATCAGCAAGATTTTTTGGTTCAGAAGGCCACTGAGCTTGTCAAATTGTTTTATTTTCTGACAAAGGCCTTTGTTTGAAGTCAGGCATGGTATTACATGTGAAGAGGTACAAGTACTACACGACTGAGTAATTTGGCAACTTCCCAGTATACAACTGAAAACACACTAATCTCATCCCCACAATCTGGTTTATTACCCTCCCTTTAGACTTTCTTTTTGTTTTTGTTTTAAATGGAAGTTGTGGGTTTTGGGAGTTTAGCTTTCAGAATTTCTATACTTGGGGTTTTCCTTATCCAGAATCAGAATTTTTGATATTTAGAGATTTTAGACGGCAGGGATTTTGATGTGGTGGGATTTTAACATTTGGGATTATGATGTTCAGGCTTGTGCCTTTGGAGATTATGATTGGTTCTACTCAATGCTAGATGACACATGCCAAGCTATATGGAGAGGTCTCCTACTACGCTCTGTAGAGGGCGGTGCTTGTGATTCCACAGTTCAGTAAGCAACCATCTGGAGACTGAAACCCAGGTCTACCATATGCTAGTGCACACAACCCATGGTCCACAGATACACTTATTGAATGTCCTCTTCCATTAACTGGTGAGATACTACTAGGGACAGAAAATACCAACATTCACTGAATGAGTAGAAAATTTATAGCATAAATTATTTCATGCAACTAATGCTTATTCTGATGAGGTAAAGAGGTAAACAGAAGAGCTGATCATGGTCCCTTTGCTAAGCTCTGGATGGGGTGTTGAGCAACACTTTTTGTACTGTCATTGGAATGTAAGGATGCTGAATACTCGCTTCCACTTTAGAACTTTTGCTGAGGTCCCCCATGTGATTTAAATGGTCTATTTATGATGTAGTTGTATAAGCAATAACTTATGATTCGTTAATTTACTAAATTTTTAACAAAATAAAATCTTCCTGTGTTCCTACTGATTACAAGGGCAGTCGCTGTACTTAGGAGAATCCATTCTTTATTTTCCTTGTAGTTCTCACTCTCCTACTTAATATTTCTTCTGTCTTCCTTATATTGGTAAGTAAAACTAATATTTAATTATTTAGCTAACCCCCCCCAAAATCTATTATTCTTAATTTAAGCACTCTTTTTTTCTCTTAGATCCCATTACCAGTATACCAGCAGCTTATTTTGGCTCAACCTCCAAAATATATTCTCTTTACTTTAGGACGTCCTCTCCACAACACTCAAGCCAGTTTCATTTCTATTCTGTCTTATTTTAAAGCATCCAAAGGGCTCTACTAGATTTAAACTTTGCAAACAACTAATGTTTTTTTTTTTCACACAGTGGCAGAATGAATGCTAAAAAACATAAGTAATCTTAGTACTTATTTGCTGAAAATCAATTAATTGCTTCTTATTTCATTTACAATAAAGCTTAAGTGTTTGATTATAGCTTACAAACCATGCATTGTCTAACATTTGCATTACTTTCATTTTGTCTGTCTTTTATGTAATACATGTAATATAAGAAAATACATAAAACACATAAAATGTATTTTATATATTCAAATCTATAAATTTATATAAGTATATAAATTACATAAAATACATATATTTAAATCTTCACCACCATTGGGCCAATGGCAACTCACAATTTTCTATTTCTATACTCACAACCTCCATTTATTTGCTGCCAACTTATATACTTTAATTTCAATTTAACACAAAGTAAAGAAAGTTCAATTTTGTACACTTGTTTAACTATTTGAGTTCAGTTTATTAATGTACAAATTTAAGAGGTTAGACTTACCACTCATTTACATTGTAATGACAGAAATAGGTCATGCTTGAATAAATGCCCAGTGTTTAATATATGAAGAAGAGGTCAGTTAAATAATTTCCTCTCCCATTATATTTATGTGAGTATGTGTTTACTTTTCATAAAAAAAAAAAGAAAAAAGAAAAAAAGAACACCATGGTTTGAAGAGTAAATGTTTTAATCATTCCTTTCCTGTTCTGAATTTTAAATATTTATGCTGTGGTTTATGTAAATATGCATATGGTAGTATTGAAGACATTATAAACTATATTCATACACCTAAAATTCTTGTTGGAAACTAATCCCCATTATGATTGTATTAAGAAATGGAGGTGGGGTCTTTGGCAGGTGATTCTCATAAGAGCAGAGCCACCATGAATTGGATTTGTGCCCTTACAAAAAAGACCATAGAGAGTTCTCTTGCCCCTTCTATCATGTGAGAACACAGCAAGGAGACCCTGTCTATGAACCAGAAGCTGGGTCCTCATTTTCTGCTCATAGACATATCTGCTAGTACTATTGTCTATAAACCACTCAGTTTATGGTGTTATAGTTTATGCTCTTTCATTTCAGCAGCCTAAACACACACACACACACACACACACACACACACGCTCACACACACAATATAACAATATAATGATCTGTCTCTCAGTGGAAAATATTGGATTTCTAAGCTTCTGATCTTTGTAGAAATCTGGTGACTATATAAAACTGGATGATTAGATGAAATCAATTGACAATAATGTCCATAAGGTAATTTATACTAAATGTATAAAATATGACTGATATAAATTTAATATCACTTAAAAGTAACATTTCCCAAGGAAACATAATAATAAATTTTGGTTGGCCTTTTGAAATTTTGAGTGGTGACTGAATCCTGATTCCTACCAAATGAGATATTCTAATAAATTAAATATTCAGTCAACTACATTAATAAAGTAAACCCACTGATTGGCTTAAGTTAGTACTTAAGTGAAGAAAGTAACAAACTTTATGTTTTATCATTCATCACGTCAGTAAGCTATATAAACTCATGTGACATATCGCTTACTATAATGACCTTTTTGTATTTATCCATCCTAGTATTTAAATGTGTTCCTGTATTGTTACCACTTGTCCTAATTAAAGTTTGTCAAGTTTATCTCCTGAATAACACAAGATGTTAGATAGTAACATAATGAAAAAAAATTGCACTAATTTCCAATTAAAGGAGTTATATAGTGTGATAAAATTATGAACATATAAAAGTCTATATTTCAGTATCATTTGGTATGTTTCTACTTACCTGTACAGATTCACCTCTAAAATTCACATTTTGGCACTATCTTCTACATGATTGTTTTTTGAAAACTAAATATATATATTGGCTAGCATTTACTGAGTTACAATCACAGAGATTAAGCTAACACTCCTTGGCCACACATTGTTCTCAAGTGTTACAAGGAGTAATTAATTTACTATTTACACAAATCCAGTGAGGTAAATCTTACTGTGACCCAATTTTACAGGTGAAGAAATGAGAGACTCAGGAATTCATCTCAGAGGGCCTGGCTTCTGATTGCATGGTCTTAACAACTGCTTAGCAACTGCTGTTACCCTCTGCATGCTTAGAGTATGTGTGTGCATCTGTAGATGTATGTACAGTCACATACATGCTTCTTTCTGTGTTTTACATACTTAAGTATTATATGTGTATGTATGTATTTTTCTAAGCAACATTATTCAGTTATTCTTCTTAAATACCTGCCTGTTAATAAAACATAAATTGTTTTGTATTTTCCATTTGAATAAACTAGAAACAATTTGCTATACTCTTATTTCTTGTTGCCCTTAAAATGTCTAAATAATTCATTCTTACCTATATATGAAAGTCTTTTTTAAATTTTCTGAGTTCTCCTCTGTGTACTATAACTAAAGAAATGTTTAGTAATAAAAATATAATTTGTACAATAATTTTCTTATTTGGGAAAATGAAAGTGTATTTAAATCAACAAATTTGTCATTTGTTATTGTAATTTGATATTTGAAATATCAACATTTTTTTCCTCATTTAAAGTAATGTTTTTCTGGTTTAATAATCATATTAAGAATTACTTGAGAAATCTATGTGGTCAACAGAACAAATTAAATGTAATCTTTGTATAAAATAAATAACATAAATATGAATCATTTCATGTAATGCTAATAAAAGTTGAAAATTATTCTTCCTTTTTAAAAAAAGGAACAAATGATTCAACTCAAATTACATAAGCAGAACACTTCATTTAACATTTTAATCATGAATTTTTTTAGTTCAACAAGGAAAGATATAAAGAATAAAATGAAATTATAAATGCCAACATCAGAACAGATTCAGGGTACAAAGGCAAAAAAAAAACAAAAACAGAAGAACAAAAGGAAAGCACAGTCCTGTTTGTAATAAGGCATGCTTTATTATTTTATTTATTTTATCACTCCTTGTGAAATGCTGAACAAAATAACATGTGTTCTTTTTTTTCCTTTCCTTTCTATTCTCAATTTTAAAATGGGTATAATATTTATCTAACAAAATTATTGTGACATTGAATTGATTAATATGCAAAAATAATTACAATTCCTGATGTATGGTGACAACAAAATAAATGTTAGTTTTGTTTATTTTTTATTATTACTTTCTTCTACAGAAGAAGAGGTTGAGGGTCAGAGTAACATTTTCATTAAAGACAGTTAAGATTTGATACTTGAAAAATACATTGCTTTAGACACAGTTTAGGCCTATTCGCTTTCATAAAAAATTATTCATGTCTTAACAATTCAGTACAAAGTTTCAAATTTAGACAAAATTGAAAAAAGAAGTTGTGATAAATATATTTAGACAAATCCTTGTTAATATTGTTATATCATTTCATTTAGTCAGATTAAGAGTAGAAAACCGAAATGAGAGAGATTTTGAAGAAACAAGCACAGTGTCTTTGGAATAAGGCAGAAGGTCTTCTTGGCTTTTACTTAATACAAGAAAACATAGCCATACACTGCAAAATATGAGCTCAAAAGAAAGGACTAGAGTAAATACACTTCACCTGTTTGTCATAGACACCATCATAAAATATAATGAATATATGTAAACATGGTCCATGTATAAATTTTTGTGCTTCTTCTTTTCCATTGAATAATGATTTTTCATATGTGGTGAGATTTTACAATACATGTTGCTAAATTTAATCTCAACAGTATAATCTTATATCCATATTACAAGGGAAAAATAATACTTTGGCCTATGGTAAAAATGACACTTCAAAATTAGGTTTATTATTCATTTGAATCATAATAGATCAATCTGTTTAACATTATTTAAAGACTGATTACAACTAAATTTTAAATTAAAAAAAAAGTTACACAATAATATTACAGTTTAAATATTAGGTATCCCCCAACGCTCATGCATAAGAAAATGCAAGAAATTTAAAAGATGAAATAATTGTCTTACAAAAGGTTTAACTTAATCAGTGTGTTATTCCCTGATAGGGATTAACTTGGTAGTAACTATAGGCAGGTAGGTAGGGTGTGACTGGAGGAGGTGAAGGCATTCTTTTGGGATTTATATCTTGTTTTTGTTGAGCAGCACTCTCTCTCTCTCTGCTTCTTGGTGGTCATGTTCTGATTTGCTTTCCTCTGCTACACACTTCTGCCATGATGTTCTGTCTCACACTCAAGCCTAGAGGAATGGAGCCAACTGTCTGTAGACTGAGATCTCTGAAACCAGGAGTCCCAAATAAACTTTTTCTCTTAAAATTGTTCTTGTCAATTCTTTTAGTTGTAACAACAAAAAAAGCTAACAACTCAAATATCAGAATAAATAATAAGCAAAAGAAAATTATGAAAAATCTTTGGTTGTACATCTACAGTGGCTTAATGCACTTTTTTTATTTAAGCATAAAGAAATAATTTTATAAGGAAATGAATTATTCAATATGAAAAAAAGAGATTTTCAGAAATGATTTTTTTTAGCCGTTGGTTACTTTGCATTTGCATTCTCTGTAGTCTTATGTCAAAATAGCCTAATATATTATATAAATTTAATATTTTTTGTTTACATAGAAAAACCCAAGAATCATATAAATATTGTTTGTAGTAGTATATTTTAATCCTCAATAATCATTTATATAAACTTAAATTTGTATTAATAATATGTATTAAATTTGTATTATTAATATTTGTATTAATAATATTTTTATGTGAATACTCATATAAAAATTAATATAGAATGTTACATTAAAGGGAAGTTTTGACAATTTAAAATTAGAGTCAAGATATTAAGAATAAATTTACATACACTTACATACCTATGTACTCATGTATATATGAAAACTCAATCTTAATAAGACATAAATATATAGAGAGATGGATATGAATACACATATGGATATCCCTATATATATCCATGTATACATCCATGTGTGGGTATGTATGTACTCAGTATGTACGGATAGATGAAATAGATAGTTTGATGAGGTAGAGCAAAAGTTGATAAAAATAATGTGTTTCGCATTCTAGCTAATGGTAGAAATGCAAACAGCTGAAATCTATTATTTTTCAAATAAAACACAAGTCCAGAGAGATAAAGTAACTTCTCCAGGTCATACAAATAAGAATGATTTTACATTAATAATATTGCTTCTATTAACTGGATTTACTAAAATACCATGTGTACATCATTTGAGATATGAAGAATTTAAAAATAGTTAAATGTCAGAGGTTCTTTCCAAAATCATAAACAAGTAATTATAAATTGTGGCTTTATTTCTTAGATTACCATAAAGAAATTTTCTGATATATATTTGGAATAACATATTTGCAATACAAACAAGCATTATTTTGTCTAACCAATATTTTCTAAAAAAATTACAAAATGTGTATTATTAAACATTCCTACATGTATATTTTTGTCTAGACATTATGTTCTAGTATAATTATTAAGTGTAGTGTAAAAATAACATTTAAAATACTGTAAGCATGCATGCTCCTCATCAAAGTTATTGGCCATGTATACCAAATATCTACATGTTAAAATGTTGTAATGAGAATGTAAAAAATCATGGCTTGCTCTTTTGATACTAATACAGTATATTTACTACATTTATTAAATTGAAGGAAATTTACAACATATGTGAGCAAGCCAATCTTTTCTATAACAGACATGTTTGATATCTATTCACTATTGTATTAAATATGATGCATAGATGTAAGAAAATATACAGTATATATTTGACAGTTTAAGTAAACATTCTACAAGAAGTAAATTAAGAATATATTCATTCAGATTCTATGAATTTAAAAATTAAGATAAAAACTGTGGACAATACTTGTATATAAGAGCCTATGGACTTGAAAATAAGTGTCAACGTGTCCAAAATGCAAAAATAAATTTTAACATTGCCATTGAAATGTGGAGGTGATTTCAAGTAAAATTAATATGGTGGGTTCCACATTGTTGTGGTTTCTGTGTTTAAAGACAGATTAAGCATGTTAAAACATGTTTTGAGAAGAAACACCCCATACAACAAAGTGGCTACCTGTCTAAAACTGCAGGAAAATTCACCTGCTGTCTTCTAAGACTTCTTTTTTAGAGTTAGTAAATAACAAAGCCATAGCTACAGATAAAACAATAGGTGCAACCATAACATTGTAGCCAGAAAATGTGTATATTACATATAAAGCCACAAACAATTTTTAAAAATTATGTCTATTGTTTAATAATTTAAATTAGTCAAAAAGAATGACAAAATCATGAATGAAAAAACATGGGAATGAACACTAAAAATAATAATTCATATAACTATACAAAAATAGTAAAATCACAAGCATTATTTTAAAAGAAATCATAAATATAAAATCATTAGAAATGCCAGAAAAATATTTAAAAGCAGTAGTAAACGTAAAGAGGAAAAAATCCAAAGTGCCAGGGAAATATTGAAATGGGCTGATTTAAACAACTGTTTAAAATGTGGGGAGGGGAATTAGGAACATTCTCTTATGAATGAGATGAGATTATATCTGTCCTTATACTATCAATCAAATCACATTGTCCTGATGGAGTTCTAATATATGAAAAATCTTTGTGATACTTTTATGCTTTTCAGGAGAAAACAAAAGGTATAACTATAATGGAAAAACAAAATTATAGAACTAGAAATATCTGCTTTGTAAAAGCAGTGGAAATGTCCACAGCATCAAACTGGGAACCATCACTCTAAGTAATATACATTTAAGAGAGAAAAGAAAGATAGTATAGACTCAAGAACCAAAGAGAAGTTTAATTTTATTATTACTTGTATGAAGTTAATTACTAAAGTAATTTTCTAAAAAATGCTTTTTTAAGTTGTTGATAGATGTTAATTAATTTATTTTTTATTTATCTATATGTGGTGCTGAGAATCAAACTCAGTGCCTCACACATGCCTGGCAAGTGCACTACCTCTGAGCCACAGCTCCAGCCCTGGTAAAGTAAGGTTTACTTCTGAAAATGGTAGAGTAGATTACACATACTAAGCGTCCTGCTCTAAAACACAAATAAACACCCTGTGACCAATTACAACAAAACTCCAAAAGTAGAGAAAAAAGGGGGGCTCGAATCTACTTGAAGGCAACAGGCAGCTAATCAGGCAGTCAGTAATTATGAAGGAGAAACTTCTAGGAAGGAAACCCAGGATAATTACCTTAGTAGTTCTGACTGGTTTTCCCCTAGCACTACTCATTAGCCTCCTGTTGTATCTTTTAAAACTAGTTAAAATTAAACGGAAGCAGATATTCAGTTTCTTAGGTGCACCGGTCTCATTTAAGTGTTCAAAAATTACATAAGTTTAGTTGCTGCCATTTAATAAAATGTAGATGGAGAACTCTCTGTTTCAGCAGAAATTCTCTTGGACAGTGACACAGAGAGGTGAGATTAATTATAGAAGTGGAAAAATAATAGAACACGGCTTAAGTAATATTTGAAGACAAAATGGATGGGATTTATTTTTTCAAATGATGACAGAATTAAAGCCACAAATTCAAGAAACTCTACTAAGCTCAAGGAAGGTGTATGAATACTAACCTCAACTATCCTTGTCATATGATATCACTAAAAATAAACTGTATTCTAATATCCCCATCCTTGAAAATGACCATTTACCTTTAACAAATGACAGAGTTTCAGGTGACACTCAAAAGCAACGATAGAGGCATAAAGACAATGACATATCTTAATAGTGCTGCCAAAAAAATTGCCATATCAATGTAGATATCTTTTGAACTAAAAATGAAATATAGGCTTTTTAGACAAATATATAAAGAATATTTTATGGGAAGAATAGTACTCCAAACTAGAAATTCTGTATACAGGAAAAATAATGAAGAAAAATGGAAAAAACAAATATGAGAATATGTCTACACATAGTAATTATACTCTATTGACAGTTTTAAAATAAACATATAATTTAAATATATTTGAGAAATACAAATGGTATAAAATGTAATGAGTCTATAAGCTGTGTATGAATCAGTGAAAGAAGCAATTATTAGATTACAATATGGCAATTCAATTTAAAATTGATAGTTCCAAAAAAAATATTTGTCTTATTTTGTAGCAAGGTAATTTGTGTAGGAAATATTAAAAAGTTAATATATTTTTCTTTGTAAGGAATTGTCCTGAGCAGATTAAAAATTCTTCTGTACTTCTTTGGATTTTATTTATATGTTTATTAATTCACTCTTTCATAATATAAAATAACAGAGATTTTTATTTTTAATGACATTGAAAAGGAATAGTAATGTTATCTGTCAACTATAGAAATCCAGATGAATATTATCCAGATTTCAGAGCCTCCATAAACAGTAAAGCATATCTAGAAAAAGTATCAGTTAGGAATAATGAAGTAGGCTAGGTAGCATAGTCAGTGAACCTTAACTAAAGAAGAAGAAATGTTTTAGAAGAGGAAAATGGAATTATCTGGTTTGCACAATGCAAACTGGGAAAATACTGTAATTGCATCCATGCCAGCTACGTCTGTGGCTACAGAAGAGTTACGAATAGCTACAGTGGTGTAAGACAGGTTAGGTTTAATGTCAGGCAAGAATGTAAAGTTATTATTTTATGAACACATTGAAGACACCAAATAACTTATTTACATTAGTTTTAGGACTCTGTAGGCAGAGTAGGGTAAGTTGAGAATGAAGGAAGTGGAATTTCTTGGCTGAATAAGAGAGTACTGTGACACAGTAAGTATGTTAGAATATATATTGCACTCCAGTGGCACTTTGATTTTTGGAAGATTGATGATAAAAGCATGTGTCCTCTAGATTCTGGCAAGTACTGATTAAATCCCCCTGTGTTATTAGAGTATCCAAGAGGCTAGCAGAACCACAGAAAAACATTGTTGGATTATTGATCTGTTTCCAGAGAGATTCCTGCATTCTTAGCTGGAGATGGAATTTGCTATTTCAGAATATGCTGATCAATTCACAGAATTAACAGTGGACTGCAGTGGACTGAAGACATAAATAATGGTTATAACACAAAACCCTATTAATACAGCTTATGGTAGACATTATTGTTTAGCTAAATCAAAAGCCACATTGCAAGCTTTCCCAGCCCTCACTTGTTCTTCTGTCTAGTTAAAGAAGAGCCTCTCTGTTCATCAGAAACTTCTTAACTTTAGGAAACATAATTCCAGCACCTGAATTAGAGCTCTTCGTTTCTGGCCAAAAAGATGTCAGGGAATGCCTTTTGGGGTGCTTCTGAACAAGCCTTCCTACCTAGTAACAGCAAAGCACACATGGAGAAGTTCTTCTTCATACGCTGCAAAGTGTTCTGCTACAGGAATATAATGACTCGAGCTGCTGTAGCCATCTTGCAGGCATGAGTGGAAAGACAAAAATGCACACTTGTGTCAATCATGACATGGTTAATCTGCAAAATAGCAAAACCACCTTATTCATTTTCCTTTAAATTATGTGACTAAATCACATAATGTAGGACAATCTCACTATATCCACTCTCCAGACACCTTTTTCCTCTGCCTTGAAACTCATTTTGTGTGTGTGTGTGTGTGTGTGTGTTTTATTTTTGTTCAGTGGGCTGTTACCAGAGTGAAATTGCTTTTTTTTCCTTTTCTTTACTTTTTTTTTTAAAAAAACTTATATATGACAATGTAATGCATTACAAATCTTATTACATATATAGATCACAATTTTTCATATCTCTGGTTGTATACATAGTATACTCAGACCAATTCATGTCTTCATACATGTACTTTGGATAATAATGATCATCACATTTCAACCATCATTAATTACCCCATGCCCCATCCCTTCCTCTCCCACCTCTCTTCCCTATCTAGGTTTCATCTATTCCTCCCATGCTCCCTCTCCCTATCCCAGTATGAATCAACTTCCTTATATCAAAGAAAACATTTGGCATTTATTTTTGGGGGATTGGCTAACTTCACTTAGCATTATCTTCTCTAACTCCATTCATTTACCTGCAAATGCCATGATTTTATTCTCTTTTATTGCTGAGTAATATTCCACTGTGTATATATGCCACATTTTTTTTTGTCCATTCATCTATTGAAGGGCATCTAGGTTGGTTCCACAGTTTAGCTATTGTGAATAGTGCTGCTATAAAATTGATGTGGCCGTGTCTCTGTAGTATGCAGTTTTTCAGTTCTTTGGGTAGGATGTGGGGAAAATGGTACACTCATACACTGCTGATGGGACTGAAAATTGGTGGAATTTTTTTTATATAAAATTTGCTGTTTTTCTATGATGCCCATTTACTTGTTTTTTTGGCTAAAGAGAATAGGCTTGTGTTGGGATTTGTTGTTGTGGTGGTGGTGGTTGTTGTTTGACAATCTAGGTTGCCTGCTTCTTGAACTTCAAGTTTGAGATGTATGAAAAACAGAAGATGCAGAGAACTAGTTATCAGATAGTTTCATGATGTTCCTAGGGGATCTATATCCTCTTCCTCTTTCAGTCTTCATATTATGTAATATCCATGGCTTAAACCTGTATATTGCTCATAGGACAGACAGAAATCCCTATGGTCACCCCAGGTTCAAAGAATTATCAAGAGTCATCTATTTGTTAAAAAGTGGGAGAAATACAAGGAGAAGAGTTGAGCTTTTTAACATGGGCTGTGTTTTCAGGAATACAGACAGCAGGACACATGTTGTATCATGGAGTCTGAAGTAAGAAAGAGATAGGACAAGCATTGAAAGTTAACGGCACACACTGGATTATATGACATGGAATACAGAAGTGTATGAGAAATCTAAATATCAACTTCAACCATCAGCCTTTAGGGCAGATTTTATTAAGAAATGCAAAATCAAACATGATATTTTACAGGTGAGTAACTTGATTTAAAAATACCAAATGCATATGAATACAGAACTATATCTATATAATTATGTAGATACATATATACATGTATACATGTATATTTATATATTTGTCCTTTTCTTTCTGTTTATCAATGTGACAGGCCAAGAGGTAAGTATTCAATTTTAAAATAAGCAGAACATCACATGTCAAAATTATTGCAAAGCAAAAAAATGCCACTTTGTCATTTGTCATTCAGTTATGACTACTTCATCAAAGGAAAAATAAATTTTAAAGGGAATTCAAAAGAAGAGAGCAATATTACTCCCAAATGAAGAAATAGTAGCCTTTTGTTTGAATTTTAAACTTCAACACAAGGTTCTACACTTAAAACTTGGGCTATTCCAGAAAACAGTATTTAAAGCATAAAGTTCCTGTTTCACCATAATGCTTATTAGTTAAATTAACACATCCATAATTTTATATTATCCTTGTGGAATTATTGTTTCCCTCACAAATATTTTTAACATAAGACAGATCATAATGCAATTTAATATGCAAATATAGCTTACTAAGGAATACTACAACCTAATTATATTCTAAGCCCAATCAAGAAATTTAACATTGAGAGATGACAGTTTTGAAATGCAAAAGATTTGTCTTTACATATTTTAACTAATTAAACTTGTAATTATTCAATACTTACCTCCTTTAAGCACTTAAAATGCACTTTTTAAGTCAATTTCCTATGGAGTAGAGCAATAAGTGATCATCAGCCACATTCCTCAAATAGAAAACATGGGGATGCAGAATTTAATGATGGTTTCCTTTCTATGCTATGTTTATATTAAAATAACTGACAATTTCCAACAGACATTGAAAATGTTCCAAGGAATATGCATTCAATTATTAGCCTCCAACTTAGAAACTATTTCATAATGGGTATTACATTTTTCTGAATGAAACCATTAGAGAACCATAAATTGCTAATGAATATATGTGAGGATTGTTGCCAACATAAACAGTAATAAACTTATTCTTTCACTGTTATTGGTGAGGGCTCTGTGTCTGGCAAGTATAAGGCTGTGTTTCTTTGACAGAACAAGTTGGATAAAAAAAACCTTAGGAGGATTACTTAGATGTTAAAACAACATTGATGTATAGGTCTAATGTTGCTTAGAGATCATAAATTTGGGTAAAACAATTCCATCATTGGGAAGGAAAGAGAAGGCTTAAATATCCATTGGTACAGGGCTGGGGCTGTAGCTCAGTGGTGAAGCGCCCACCTAGCATGTGTGAGGCACTGAGTTCAATCCTCAGCACCACATAAAAATAAATAAAGATATTGTGTCCAACTACAACTAATTTTTTTAAATCCATTGGTACAAATTATAATTTTAACATAATTCTTATTTTATAAATTATTTTATATAGACAGAGATGTGGATTTGATTCAAAGCCACTTAGCAACTATACACTTTTGCTCTAACTCAGCATGATTCTTTAACCAACCTATTCACCAAATTCATTGGTGAAATATTTCTACATGCATGAAATATTTCCATTTAAAAGTTGACTGAATGGAAACATTTACCACAATAACCATACTGTTTTATATTCTACCAGAAAAGTAATCAAGTCTATTAAACAAAGGAAAGCCTTCATAACTGTCTTTAATTGGTCCTATTGTTGACAGAGGCCACCAAGATCAAAATATTTTCTCACTACCGGGGAGATTTTATAGTATGAGGCACATCAGTGGAGCAGATATAAATAAAGTTTGAATAGTTATTTTGCTCTAACTTATTGAACTGGCTGCTGCTATTTCGGTACAATGGTTCCCCATCCAGTTTGCTAGATGAGCTTAGAAAAAAAATAGAAAAAAGACAATGAGTGGCAAAGGCATAGGTGTCATGGTGAGGGTCAGATTATATTGAGAATGTAGTTTATTTCCTTCCAATTTTTTTATGGTTAGGTAATGTTTAGTTTTAATGTCATCAATTGAAAGATTAGTAAAATGAGAGTATACTTAAATCCAAAAAAATCAAATAACCCAGTCAATAAATGGGCTAAGGAACTAAACAGACACTTCACAGAAGAAGAAATACAATCAATCAACAAATATATGAAAAAATACTCAAATATTTTATCTCACTCCAGTCAGAATGGAAATTATCAAGAATACAAGCAACAATAAATGTTGGCAAAGATGTGGAGGAAAAGGTACACTCATACCACTCATACATTGCTGGTGGGACTGCAAATTGGTGCAACCATTATGGAATGTTTATGGAGATTTCTCAAAAAACTTGGAATGGAACCACCATTTGACCCAGCTATCCCACTCCTTGGCTTATATGCAAAGGACTTAAAATTGGCATATTAGAGTGACACAGCCACATCAATATTTATAGCAGCTCAATTTACATAGCTAGACTATGAAGCCAAATGAAGCATGCTTCAACAGATGAATGGATTAAAAATGTAGTATATATACATAATGGAATACTACTCTGCCTTAAATAAGAATGAAATTATGGAATTTACTGGCAAATGGATGGAGCTGAAGAATATCATGCTGAGAGAAATAAACCAATCCCCCAAAACCAAAGGCTAAATGTTTTCTCTGATATGCAGTTATTAATTCACAATTGAGGGAGGGTGCTAGGGAAGAAGAGTCACTTTAGATTAGGCAGAGGGGATTGAAGTGATTGCAGGGGTCATAGCGGTTGGAAGGATAGTAGAATGAATTGGACATTATTGCCCTATATTCATATATGACATAAGTGATGTAGAATCAGTATGATTCTACATCATGTACAACCAGTAGAATGAGAAACTATATTCTATGTATGTGTGATGTGCCAATTTGTGTTCTATTGTCATGTATAATTAATTAGAACAAATTTAAAAATATAAGCATACACATATTTTAAGAAAAGTCATATAAAATTCTTTTTCTTTGGGTTTTATAAGCTACTTTTTAAACTATACTTTTATTTAAGTCATTGTAATTTGAGAAGAAATTATTTTCTTATAAAGGAGTAATTTATGGTCTTTATTTTTTTATGTTTATTAAAGACAGTAAAGAGAAATCTCTCCTACTGTAGAATGAATAATAAGCATGGACCGACTGTTATCTTTTCTTAAGAATAGTAATCATTCCATATAATATTCTTTGGAATACTATTAAGTTGTTATTTGTTTTTGACTGAATGAGGTCAGATCTTTATCTTATAATAATTAGATGAGACTATTCTCAAATTACATGAAGTATGTGCTGACATGGAGTAACTCATTTTAGTTGGATTAGACTCTACATCCTCATTTATTATGGCCTTTAAACATCTCCAAACATCACGTTTATATGATATTCATACACAATTAATGTATTGTAACATAGGTTGTGTCATATTAAATATAATGTTTTTAACTTAAAGATATCCTTTATGGGAAAAATAAAGTGCATCTTGCCATGGATATTCTATTTCCCTAGATCTCCTGTTGTTTCATTAAAATGTGTTCTAGTATCTCTGTTCCTACCTTTTCTTCTCTTCCTCTGTCCTTTTAGATGCTCAATTCCCCTTGTCTCCCAATTGCTCTCTCCTTCCCTTTCTTCCTTCTATCTTCCTTTTTCTCTCTTGTAAAGAATAATTTGCTGTGTCCCCCCTGTCCCCGCCAGCATACATAGATAAACTGTTTGGTGTGAGTACCTCAACTAAAAATCAATGATTTTAGTAGTTATTTTTCTTACCCTAAAAATATTTTTACATCTAAAAGTTATTCAATATATAGAATTTGACAATAAATTATGCAGGAGGAAAGAATGAATGGAAGAAGGAAGAGGGAAAGAAAGGAGGAATTAAGGAAATGATAAACTTAGTTCACAATGAATATTTTATTCAACAAATTTTTTTCACCCTCAGCAATGAGAAAGGTACACTACTGGAGATAACAAACGTGTATAGGGAGGTTGTTAATAATGATAGCACTTCACCACCATAAGAGGTTTGTGAGTTAGTATGAAAGGCGGTAAAGACAAACAATTTATATTATAAATAACTCCTGAAAAATTGTAGATAATTGTGATAAGCTATAGAAGAAACCTAAAAATCAGTAAATTCAGAATATGAAGGCATTATTCTCAAATCATGAGTACAACTGACATCACAAAACATGTTTTTTAAACATTTTCATTGAGTTTGGGCATTTATCAAATATCTACTCTATGTCACATGTTGTGCTAAGCACTCATCAATGAAAGATTTCTATATTATTTACATTTCACAAATAAGTGAATATAATTTATCAAAAAATTTCTTTGGATAGCTCAGCTAATAAGTATGCAGATATTTAAACTCCAGGACAATCAAAACAGACCTTTAGACAAAAGATGCTTCACATATTATTCTGCAGCTATTCAAAAAGTAGATGTAGAGCTTGAGAATGACATGTTAGTGAGGAAACAAAGGGCGAGAAAGATGCCAAAAATTGAAAATGAATTGTGATTCAATTCTACAAACATATGTTGACTAAGTAGTCTAAGAAGCAAGTTCTGAAAGTGAGAACCAAATTGCCCTTCCTTCAACAGGTTATAGAAAGCCATTGTTAAAATTTTAAAATTTAAAAATTGTTTTTCATGTATTTGTTATCCTTTTTTTTTTTTACTCCCCCCATCCCATTTGTAAAAAGTGATTTATCTCTATTTTTTCGAGTTTCTTTTCTCTTAAATCCTTCTTACCCTTTCTTTTGTTCTCTGAATGTGTTTCTGTCACATACTTTTGGGTTCTTTTGAGTGTACTGGGCACTTTTTTCCTCTAAAATTTCATCTGTTTATTGCATATGCATTTTTGGTCAATATTTACTTTCATCTGTATTTCATTTATGTTTACTTTCACTTACCTTACATTTTTCTTGAACAAATCACATGTAAGTGTTACTCTTTCTATTCATTTAGTAACTGATTTTTTCCCCTCATTTCTCTGTTTGGATATCCAGATCCATGTGCACTTATGTAAGTATGAGGGTAAGATTTATAGCTATGATTATTTGCTGAATTTAATTCTGATTATGTGATATAGATGCATACTAAATGTTAAGAAAAATCAGTTTCAGCATCAGCCATTGTGTTACCTAGTTAAAAAGTGAAGTGTAAGTTAATATTCTTTCTTGCCATTAATTTTCACTATTTGCTTTATCTGAATAAATTTAAGAGAAAAGAAACTCGAAAAAATAGAGATAAATCACTTTTTACAAATGGGATGGGGGGAGTAAAAATTATCAAGTATATACTTCAGCCAAAGCAAATTGAAATTAAACTAATGAAGATATTGATTTTTTTCCATCATTTTCTTGACTATGTTACCAATTATTCAGGGTAAATAAGCTGAATACCTGGCTGTCTTACCCATATCATCAGCAAGTATGGAAGACTTACTGTGTTAAAGCACTTCAAAACAAACCCTGACCAATCACTGCCTGACCATTGATGTAAAATGATCTAGGGACAACAAGAGAGAGTGTGGGAATTCAAGAAGAAAAAACAAAAAATTGAGCAGTCAGACACCATGCAAAATGGGGAAGACAGATTTCACAAAATTAATCCTAATAGCATAGAAAACAAATCAAAAAGCAAAGCAAAAGAACAACAACAAAAAGGAATAAAAACATCAAAACCTTGGAAGGGGGGGTGAATAGAATCTAGAATTGACACAATATGTATCTAACACACTCAGATTTTTAGTAAAAATTTTCAGCTTTATCACAAAAAAGAAAATTCTGCCACATTACAGTAAATAAAAATTAAAGTCACTTAGACTTAGGGACTACCCCTGATAGTATCAATACACACATAATGGTAGCTCCAGAAGATTAAGAGAAAGTGATAGGAAAAAACATTTGATGCAACTGTAAGCAAAAACCTAGCCATTTGATGAAATTTTTAAACACCCAAGAAGATTGGGGACTGAAATTAGCATAAATAAAGAAGATTCCCACCTTAATACATCATAGTGAAACTGTTGAAAGTCTAAACAAAGACAAAATTTTGAAAGCCACAAGAAAATTACATATTGCATAAAAGAGAGCTTCAGTAAGATTAAATGTTAATTGCATGTTTTAGTCAACATTTTTTACTACTGTGATAAAAGTTCCTGATGAGAATAATTTTAAGGTAGAAAAGTTTATTTGGGGGCTTATACTGTCAGAAGCTTCAGTCCATAGAAGGCTGGATCCATTCCTTGGGGCTGGAGGTGAGGCAAAATATCATGGCAGAGGTTGTGGTGGAGGGAAGCATCTCAAGGCATCATACCAGGAAATAGAGAGAGAGAGAGAGAGAGAGAGAGACAGACAGAGACTCCACTTAACAGATTATTAGACTTGAAAACCATATACAAAAGATTCAAACATTTGCAAGTGATAAGAGAACATTTCTTTAGAGAAAAGAAGAAAATAGATGTCATTTTAGACTTTAACATTAACATTTAATATATTCATTTAGTAATAAATACGTCATAACGTTTGTTATATAGTTAGTAATATTTAACATCAAGTACTAACGTTTTCTTAAAGACAATTTTGACCATTAAAGATAAATAATGTATACTTGCTTTTCATAGACTGACATGAGAACTACAGAAGCATTTTTATAATAAAATTTTGGATATCATTCAGAATGGGAATTGTTCTTTTCTATGAACTTCTAGAAAACGTACAATTGTTATAGAAATTCCTCTGATCATATGCCACCACTGCTCATCCTTTCAAGAGAAACTTTGTCATGCATTTCTTGAAGAAATTTATGAAGGTGCTTATTTTCCTTCTTACCAGTGACTTTCTTCCCACTGTTCCTCCAAAGATTTATGTAATTAAGGAATTATCTGATAGCCAAAGAAAAATTATGATTATCACCATCTTTATACTTCATATCTAGTGCCCTTGAATGTAAATCATGCTTTCCAAAGAAAGCTATCATGATTCATTTGTAAAAACATTACATTCAGAAAGGATGTCAAGGTGGCTTTGTGCTTTTTAATCAGATGAACAATGAATCTGTATTCATAGAATAACCAAAAAGATGAAAGGACAATTTTAGCATGTGAAAAGCTCTTAGGACTCAGTAAAATAAAATAATACCTTGACATGCTCCCACCTGCCTGAACTTCTTAAACTGCTCTGGCAATCACTAGTTTTGAAAATGTTTCCTACTGAAAATTTCTTTTGCTTATGTATCATTGATGTGATGATAGAGATATGAAATTTTCTGAATATAGTTTTATGCTCATAAATTCTCCAGAGAAAAGATACCAGGTTATCAAATAAATTTTTCATCTTTAGACACAGCCACATTTTACCAGTCTATGGAATGTATCTGTATATATGATTATTCTGCACCTGTGTGAAACAATCATTAAAGCAGTGATATTCTTAGTGAATGGCAGTATTCTGGCTTTATATTTACTTAGCAAATCTACTTAGAACATAAGCCTCATTATGAGGAGCTCAGGACACATATCTCTATTATTATAGCCAAGCATAAGGAAGTAGTAGGTAGATGTTTTATGTATCTTATGTTAGAAACTTTCCTTTTATCTATCAAAGAGCTAGTAAAACTGTAATAGTCTTCTGATTATGTCATTTGTCATCAACTGCATAACAAAATTCAAAGCATGTGTGGTAAAAATTTTCTTGGCATTAAACATTCCCCTGAACTTCTAAAAAAAAAAAAAAGAAAGAAAGTAAAAGAAAAAAAGAAAGAAAGAAATATCTTGGGTGAATTTTCTTTTTTCATGCTAAGTACTTATTATGTTTAAATTTTAGAGATCAACAGTATTTTCATGAAAAACTCGAAAAATAACAATATGATTTTACTTTCTTTTACAAACTCCTACACTATCATCTGTATTTAAAATGTGGTCATCTTTTAATCACTAAGATATGTAGCAGAGCTGAAAATGTCCTGAGTATATTTTCGTAGTCCTTACATACCTTAGATGTCAACTTGTTCCAATCTGTTCTTTAATAGTCAAGTGAAATTTTAGCCCCTCACTATTCCACTCTCAATGTCTCTGATGATTCTTGAGGAAATTTGCTGGTTCAAGGAACAGGAGAGGCTCTAGGATCAAAGGTTCACTGTATTTAATTTTGAATTTTTCTTGTCATCCAGTGGCTCCTTTCTCCTTTACTCCATACTGGAGTATTTTCTTTAAAAGTGTATGCAGCTGACTTTAACTGAAGGTATTTATGGTGATATGGTGACAGCAATGAAGGCAGATAATAGCTAAGTTGATAAGACCAAAGGAAACCCCCACATGCCTCTTATTAAAAGGTTTTGGGCCATGTTATTGTCAGCAGTCCCCAAAGGCATTTGTGTCTGCTGCTTAGAACCACCTTCCTTTTACTCATTTCTATACTGTGGTCACCCCATTGCACAAATCATAGGTGGAGCTTGTTGCTTGATCCACTCTTTATCCGCTTCACTTTACTCTAAATCCTGGGCACATGATGGGTGTGGACTGCCAGCAACCACTCCTTTCTTTTCTTGTGTCCAGCTGGCTTTAACCTGGGAGAGAAAGCAAAAGGAAAATCAAAGGTTAGAAGAGAGAAATTGGGGTTTCATTCCACTGACTCTCACCCCAATAGAAACCTGCTTCTGCAGGTGGCCATATCTATAGTCCCAACCTTGCCTTTTGAGCTCCAATTTCCTTACTAAACATGGTTTACAAGATTTTCTTACTAAAACCAAAGAAATTCTTTCCAGGAGAAGATATGGTGCCTGTAGTTATCCTAATGTTTTTCTTATCCTAATATACATATCTAAAGAGGAGTCTTTGATTTGTTGTATTATGATGAGGATGTTTTTGAAGCAAGCCATAAAAAAGCAAATGAAAATTATGGAGAACTTTATAGATTTTGACTCTCTTATGAACTGACAGGGTGATCCAAAAAATTAATGTATCTAATTATACCAAGAGAGATATAACCCAATATTTGCTAATTACAAGGAACTTAATGCTCTCAGAAAATCATTAAAAAAATCTTCCCTCAATGGCATACATTTGTCAGGAGAACACCCTGCACCTGAAAGAGAAGAGTTAGAAAAAAAATGAGATAAAAGTGGCAGCTTGAAATTAAGCAATGTTCCCCTGCTTTAATATAAAGCATTTTAATGAGCATCTTAGTAAAGAGACTAGTAGACATTCTGTGGAATTTCTAGTATTATTAGCTTGCTATGGCTCCTTAATATTACCTCACACTCAGCATCTTCAAACAACATAAATCTAGTTGTATTTTTGAGAAGAGATATGTTTGTGGCTCTAAAATTTTGTCATTACATATATCATTGTAACTCTTCTGAGTTGGTTCACTCATATTGCATATACATACATTGACCCTATCACACACTGCATATTGACAAAATTCTGTTTATAAAAGCTCATATAATTACATGTACTGTAATTTTCAGTCATTAAACAAATATTGTTTATGATCAACAATGCACAGCAAAGAGCAAGAACGAGTTACTGAAAAAAATTACAGCTACTTTCTTTCTACCACTATTGTTTATATTCACCTGAACATATTTAGATGGACTGAGTACAAGTGAACAAAGAACATTGAAAAAACATACCTAACACTGAATGCTCCATGACATCTGAGGCAGTTCTGTCAGTACTCATTTCCCCACTTCTGGTGTTTCCACACCTTGTACTTAAATCTGCTGGATCTCATTGGCAAGCATAAAACACCTTAAATTCTGAGCTGCTAATCATGTTAATTACTAAATAATTACAAAGAAAATATATGTGATGTGCATGATTATTATTTCTTTTGTGGCTTAAACCTGTAATATACTTATACTTATTATTTTTTTTCCATTCAACTGATGGGTTAGTGAAGCCTAGAGAAGTTACTTAATAACCAAATCAGTCAAAGAAGTGACTTCACTTAGGTGACTTAACCTAGGTTTTGCTGATTTGCAATAGGTCATTCTTCCTAGGTTCCTATATGATTCCTGAAGAATCTCCCATAAATCTTGAGAACTAAAGACACTTACAAATTAAAAAAAAAACTATTTTTAAATCCATTCCTTTTGTAGGCTACATTCCCAGAACTAAGTGCCAAAGTGCTGTGTTCATGTGAAGATGCCATATGGGTTTGGAGTCAGACCACTTCTCAGATCTCAGCTTTGTTATATTCTGTCTCTCAGATCTTCAGCAATTTATTCAAATCTTGTTTTATTTTGTTTTCTAGTACCAGGGATTGAACCCAGGGGTACTTAACCATTGAGCTACATCCCTAAGCCCTTTTAATTTTTTTTTTTTTTTTTTTTTGAGACAAGATCTTACTAAATTGCTTAGGGCCTCGCTCAGTTGATGAGGCTGGCTTTGACCTTCCTACCTCAGCCTCCTGAGCCACTGGGACTAAAGGCCTGTGCCACCATGCCCAGCTCAAATTCTCTTAGTTTTTGGTCTAATAATAATGATAATAATAACATTTAAAATTAGGGTAGCTATCTCTAAGGAAGGGGGCAGGGATAACTAAGATTCTGTATGTTATATAAACTTCTGATTCTGTAAAATGCTCTGTGTTTCTTATCAACTTCTCCATTCAATAACCCTATGTTTTAGTCATCTTATTCACTGCTGTGTCTAAAAGATCTGAGGAGAACAATTGTAGAGAAGGAAAAGTGTATTTGGGAGTGACAAGAACAATTGTAGAAGAAGAAAAGTGTATTTGGGAGCAGACAGTTTTAGAAGTCTCAGTCCATAAATAGTGGGCTCCATTCCTCTGGGCTCAAGGTGAGACTGAACATCTTGACAGAAGGGTGTGGCAGAGGGGAGCAGCTCTCATGATCATCAGAAAAGCAGAGAAAGAGAGAGAGAAAGAGAGAGAGAGAGACAGAGAGGTACTAAGCTCAGCTCACCAAATATATACCCCAAAACATACTCCCCACCCCAGGGACTCACCTCCTCCATTCATACCATACCAACCTACAGTTACCACTCAGTTAATCCCTGTAATGGGATTAATCCACTGACTGGATTGATTAAGGCTCTATAATTCAATCATTTCACCTCTGAATGTTCTTGCATTATCTTACACATGATCATTTGGGGCACACTTTATATATAAACCATAACACCCTAATTTTAAAATAGTTTATAAACTCCCTAATCTTATCATTCTCTAAATGAAGTTGTTGGTCTTACTTTATCTCTCTTCCAGTATAGCACACAGCCTCTTGAAATATACTAAGAACAAACACATTCCCTGGAAAACATTTTGTAGGCCTTTGGGTATTAATCGCCAAAACTTGACTGTTGACCAAATTTCTTACTGATAAGACAGGTAGGTTCTGAAATTTCTGTTGACCATTATTTAAATTAGGATTAAGCCAGTGATGTCCTCCAGAGGCTCAAGAGTAGATTGTATAAATTTCTTGCAACACTATTAGCTTGAAACCATACAGAAGGTTATCATTATAAAAATTGGAGAGCACTACAGGCTTTTGTTTTGCTTTCTGAAAGGGTTGCATTATCAGGTCACCATTGATTAAGATTAATGTTATATAGTCCTGTACTACTCAAACTCTGGTCCATAGACTAATCCTAACATAGCCACTGAATTATTTGGTACTATTCTACCTTGAATTAAGAACACTAATTAAGTAGAAACACATAAAACATTGCCATTACATTTGTATACCTGGTCATTTTAGATTTACTAATTTCTCTTGAGTTTTACAGATGCTTTAAGCCACGATGGATAGTGAAAAAAATGTGCCTCTGAATGCACTGCTACAGACGCTGTACTTAAGTAGTCCCCCATTCCTTGGCATCTCTGTAACCAGATCACTTTCAACTACTTTTGCCCTACCATGGAAACTGGAGCTCATCCAATCCCTTGCTTTCTTTCCCTTCTTACTATTTAAGGACCAAGAATGACTGATGTCTGAGCCAACTCAAATTACTACAGTGAATTTTAGTAAGCACACTTATTTCTATGTCTTCTGAATTCCATTTTTCTGGGAATTCACTTTTATGAAGGTAATTGGAATATTTCTTTAATGTGGAAAGCTATCTGAGAATCAAAAGGAAGAGATTGGCATGAATAGAAAGAAGAGAGTGTGGTGTTGGCCAAAATGTCCGAAAGTAATTCTGCAGTGAAAGATTTTGTGGATCACAGAAACTTGCTTGGATGTTCTGGTGTAAAATATCTTTATTTTGAAGCTCAATCTTATTTTGAAAGCAATTTTTCCCCCAAGAAGTCTGGCACTTATTTCCAGAACTTCAATAACCTATTGAATGTTTTATAGTTTGTATAGTTTGTATTTTACCTAGTCTAAATTTATACTAAAATAGAAGTTTCATTGTTATTTTAAAAGTCAGAAACTAGAGTTGGATAGAAAATCTTTGCCCAGAGATTTGGTGCACTAATCTCTGTATGTCTGATTATATTCTGTCAACTTGAACTCCTGGCTAAATTAAGCACACCTATTTATATTCTTCATTGCCTGCCTAAATACTAATCCACAATTTATGCCTCCACATGTCATCTTCCCACTAACTTTTGAATGTTTCACCCTAGTAAAGAAAAGGAGAATTAATATTTATATAGATTCTTCTATGTGCCAACTCATTAATATTTAACATTGTATTTAATAGTTGCAATTATAAAATGGGCTATTATTAGCGTTATAGCCAGCATATCTGAAACATAGAGAGGTCACGCAATCAATGAATTACAAAACTCAGGTTAAATCTAAGTCTTTTGCACTCCACAGATTATGTGTATTCACTCCCTAACTTTATGCCACTTATCAATCATTCAACCTCTTTAACAAAAACTCCCACTTTCCAAAGTTTGTTTTATGTCTTCGTTGGCCTTCAGTTTGTTGATTGTTTGCTTCGTTTTCTCTCTCCTTTAGACAGCTTTTAAACCTTTTGTAGAGCCCTCATACAACCAACCTCCCAAGAAGTCCATGCCATCTTCATTCTGATTAATTTTGTGAAATAACAGGTGCTCCAAAAGCAAATTCATGTACAAGCAGAAAACTGAGCAAAAGTTTACTTTGTTTCGAGACTGAAGATTTCAAAAATGAAAATCACAGTTAGTGAAAGATTTAGGTTAAAAAAAAGGAAGCAACTTCCCCAAAAATATGAAAGAGAAAAAACTAATTATGTATTGACTCCTATAGTCCCAGCTAGATTTTTGAAATAGTAAGATCAAGTACAAAACTAGCTTGAAAAATTAAAAAAGACCATCTACCAGGATCAAGGTGGATTATGATGGAAAGCTAGGAAAATCTAGTTATATTTTTAATTTAAAAAATGCTCAACATGATTGTAACTATTCTATTTTTTAAAGTAAAATTTCAAAATATAGTCAAGGACTTTAAACATATCCTGCAGAGCCAAAAAACCACAAATGTATAATCAACATGCAGATTTGTATTTAGTATAGTTTATACTTAATAAAAGTGTGATTTTTGAACATATTGCATATTAAGTGTCCACAAGCGTGTACATCTGTATAAACACAGTATAAATCAAGACGTTGAACTTTTCCTTAACCACAGGAAATTTCCTTGTGCCCCTTTCCTGGATATTTTCACCATTATCAGGAGATACTGCAGTTTAGATATCTATCAGCCTGAGTTATATTTGTCTGTTTTTAATCATGATATATAGACAAACTTTCTTGTGTCTACACATTTTCTCCTCATGATATTTTTGTGATCCATTCATGTCAATGCTAATATTAATACACTGTCCCATTTAATACCAGAGAAGTATTCATTATTTATCAAAATTTATCTATTCTCATGTTGATGGACATTTCATCTGTTTTTACTTTTGGATATTATGAATAATACATCTATAAACATTCTTATCTCTATCTCTTTGTAAATCTCTTTGTGTAGATGTCATCTTTTATTTATCTTGGTTAAATAAGTAGCTGTGGTGTGCTAGGTCATATGGGAAGTATATATTTACTTTTATAAACATAAACACTTCCAAATTGTTTCCCATAGTCATAAATTTTAAAGCCATTTGTAAAATTTCAACTGCCTTATATCCTTTATAACACGTGTTGATATTTATAGTTTTAGCCATTCTAGATGTGATGCTCTGTCATTAAAAGTTTTCCAATGATGAATGGTGTTAAACACTTTCTCAGGTCTTTTTGTCATTTTCAATTTGTTGTTTTATTTTAATTTTTCAATTTCAAAAAGACTCCATATGTCCTGTGTACAAAACACAATCAGATACACATGAGATGAATATTTTCTTCTGGTCTCTGAAATCCTTTTCATTTTCCTAATGATGTCCTATGATACATAGAAATCTTTTAAAATTTATGAACTTCAATTTAGTATATTTTTTTCTTTTAGGTCCTTTATGTTGTTTTATATTGAAAAATAAATATGTGTCTATCCAAGTTTTCAAATCTATTTGGAAGAGTCTTCTAAATTGTTTCTATGTCTTGTTTTTAGGTTCAGGTTTGAATTCTATTTTGTGTATCTGGTATAGCAGGGCTTTGAGTTTCACAGTTATTTCATTCAAATATGTGGATGATTCCGTGGCATTTATTGAAGCTAAAGCATGTTTTCCCCTTTTTAAACGTCCAGGATACCTTTACTTGAATATATATTTTTTTATCTTTATATATTTTTTCTCAACTATGTATTCTAATCCCTAATCTTTTTATTCATCTTTATTCCAATCCCAGATGCTCTTATTCACTGTATCTTTATAGCACTTCTAAAAATCAACATGTAGATCTTACAAATTAATTCTCCTTCTCCTTCTCTCTCTCCTTCTCCTTCTCCTTCTCTCTCTCCTTCTCCTTCTCCTTCTCCTTTTCTCTCTCCTTCTCCTTCTCCTTCTCCTTCTCTCTCTCCTTCTCCTTCTCTCTCTCCTTCTCCTTCTCCTTCTCCTTCTCTCTCTCCTTCTCCTTCTCCTTCTCCTTCTCCTTCTCCTTTTCCTTTTGGTACCGAGGATTGAACACAGGGGTGCTTAACCACTGAGTCACATTCCCAGCCCCCACCCCAACCAATTTTTTTTAAATTTGAGACATTGTCTTGCTAAGTTGCTTACGACGATCTTTCTAAGTTGCTGAGGCTGACCTCAAATTTGCAATCCTCCTGCCTCCCAAGCCCCTGGGATTGCAGTTGTGCACCACTGTGCCCAGCCAAATTAATTTTTTGGCTATTGTGTAAAATTTGTATTTCCATATACACTTTATTATAAGCTTCTCAAGTTCTCCACTTATATTTTATTTTGCTTTTTTTTTATCTAGGTGTAAATTACATATACTGCATGACACAGCTATTAATGTGACAGAGAAGCTATGACAAATGCATATACTTATATAATCTGCAACCCTCTCAAAGCACAGAACATCTTTCATAACCTCAGAAAGCTCACTGTGCCCTTTCCCAGTCAATCCCTATATCAAACCCAAGAGTCTGTCCATGTTCTGACTTATTTCAGCATAGATGGTTTTCTTTTTTGTCTATAATTTATATACATGTGTTCATACAGAATATTCCCTTTTTCAGTTTATTTTCTTCAGCATCATGTTTTAGAGATTTATATTTGTTGTTTTATATGTTTGTGACCCATTTATTTTTACTATTAGCTAAGATGCCATTTTACAAACATAACAAAATATGCTCATCCATGCTTTATTAATGTATATTTAGGCTATTCTTAATTTGGGGCTATTATAAATAAGGCTGCTTCTGACACTTTAAAAATAATTTGTGTGGATACATACCTAACAATTCATGAGTCTCTTCAGATAATGTTTTCTATTTATTCACTTATATTTTCATCTTATCTTTTCGACTATAACAAAATCACAGTGGCATGTTATACTGTGGGTTTCCCTAACTGTAAGGTTTTCAAAATATTTTTTCAGGAATAACCTGATGAGGAGGCTGGGATAGGGGAGTGATCCACATCTCTTCTCTGTGTGTTCCAACATTACTCAAGAAATGCTGTATCAGTAGTCGTCTCACTTACCAGAAGCCCAGTGTTTGCTTGCAGAGGGCAGCACTGGCAAAACTGTGGTTTATTTAATGGATTAATCTCTGAGAAGCTCAGGACTACTTAAGACACTGTTTTATGGAGTGGAGTTACAAATATGAAAAAGCAATTACAACCTTCAGGAAAGTAACATTCTAGCAACAAGGGAGACATAGACAATGACGATGCAATGTGGAAGTATAATAATAGATTCTTCACCAAGTATTAAAGTTGCATGAAATGGATAAGTAGTTCAAAAGATAGGATTGACTCCTGAAATAAGTCTCAGAGTTTAAGTAGAGTTTAACCACGCTAAAACTAATGTTGGTTGCAGGATTCCAAATACAATAAAATCAAAGGCAAATAAATGGAAGCTAGAATTAGCATGGTGTGTGCAAATACAATTTATCTATTTTTATTTCACTTAGCATAATTTCATTAACATTCTTTATATTTTACATACATAATGAATGTGTTTAAAAGTTGCATGATTGTCTATCAAATTATCATTTAAAACTTTTGGAGGGTAATGTACTTGCTGCTTTCAAAAGAGATTTCTAGTATTAAAAAGAAAAGGTTATTAAATATCAGTAACATAATGGATATAAAAGTTGTATACTTTATAGAATCATGAATTTTGGTGGATATTTCTTCTCCTTAGAAAAAAGTTAGATTTATTTGCTATTTATAAATGAATAACACTCAATGTTTTTCTTAGCTGAGTCTTGCTATTAAGATTACCTGAAATATTTCACCCAGAATTGCATCAGTTTTTTGTTTTTTTTTTATCTACTCGTGGTTAAGATAAGAATAAAATTTAAAGTGAAATTTATAGTTTATAAATTTATCCTGAGTCTCAATAAAGATATATTGATATTTTACTATAATTCTTCTTTCTTGATTCAGATAAAACAGAATGGTTTATCTACCCAACAGTTGGTTTATCTACCCAACTTTTCTTCATCCATCTATCTATGCCAGGCACACACCCTTCTATCATCTCTCTCTCTCTCTCTCTCTCTCTCTCTCTATATATATATATATATATATATATATATATATATGCGCACATACATTTGTATTTGAAATAAAGACATTAGCCAGATTCTTAACAAAAGACAAAAGATGAATGACCTTATATCTAATGAGCCAATATGCTTTATAGACTAAGAAAATAACATTTTTCTCAAGGTAGCATAATAAGTAGAAGCAAGGGTATCAAAGAACCAACAGTTTTTGTTATTCCAGCATACACATAATTTTCTATTTACTACCAATTATTTGTCATTATTTGATTAAGTAATTTAATCAAGTGAGATAGTTTAAATCAAATGGCATTTATTATTTGTGAAATGAATTCTTTATAAGGGTAAAACTGTGTTTCACTTTAATTACCTGCAATCAATGTACTATACGAAAGCTCATTCTCAGATATCTACTGTTATATGTATATCATTGAAGTGTCAAGTATTTCATTCATTGCCTTGATATGATTTCTGTTTTCTCTTAGCTTATTAAAGCCTAAACTATATTAAATTGTACATCATCATTTTGCAAAAGAGGATAAGGAAATTGGTCAAGATTATTGTTCCATTCCATTATAAGTAAATTTGACAATTTAATGGTTATTTATTATTTTCATAAAATGTAGATTTGAGGACCTACAGTAAGGATAATAAAACAGAGAAAGTTAGAATACTATAATTCATAACTTAAAATGCCATTAAGTCCCCTTAATACTAAAAAGCAAAGTGTTCCAATAAATATTAGTGCTTTATATCCCACAGAAAGAGTTTATAGATAAGAAATAAATTTGGTATGCCATTATCAAATTCAGTATTTCTTTGCTTCTGAGTGTTACAAGATATTAGTTACTATTAAGACCATATTAGTTTTCTGGAAACAAATTTAATTTTCACTCTTTATGAATCGTTTCATTCTTTAATTCTTTATGAATCTTGCATTTTGTGTCAGACATTTGTATTATTTATTATTTTAAAATACAGAGGTAATCTAAACTTTCATATGCCTACAAAGATATTTATGGAAGAAGTCAAAATTGGTACAATGCCTTATTCTTAAATCTCAAAGAAATTTGCACCTACTTTCTCTATATTGTGTTTACATAAAACAGAATGACTGATAGGGATCTTATGTCAACCGAAACAGTTATCATCAGTAACTCTCCTGTCCCCCGAATTATTATGTCAGCCTGCAAATTGTTGATAAGTTGAATAAGTAACCCTGAACTATAAGGAAATATCTGTGATTATTACAATATAGGACAATAGCAGTATATGAAAATCACCGAGATTTAAGTATATGTGGACCTCTAATGGATTTTAGTAGTCTAAACTGTTTCAGTTTGAGTTACTACTTGCTTGGTGCACAAACTGCACTGATTTGAGCAGATTAATACACATTAAGTGGTCACAATCCTCCTTTTAAAATATTCTTGCAGCTTAGTTAAAATTTTCTTTAGAAATTGAGTCTAACTGGCATAATTTGGGCCAGTCTTGAATCCAATTAATCATGGACAGTAGGAAGCATCAGAAATGATATAATGCTTTTGTTCAGGTTGGAGCAGATAAAATAAATAAAGGAATTTGGATATGGTAAGAAATTAATAGTTTTGTCCAAAAACCTTAGTATTTGTAACAGAAATTATCATTGTTTGCACTTTTAATTTTTGATCGATCATATTTTCAACAACAATATACAGTTAAAATATTTTTTCATAAACTTAGCTTTTTAAGTGTATTCCGTTGAAACCCCTTTTCTCTCGGCAAGCAGAGAAGACAGTAAGTATGTGTTTGCCTTGTATATCATTGTCCTAACATGTGTATCATTGTCCTAACAAAACAGCATTAGATGTGCTGACACAATTTAGAATAATACCTTAAAATATCCATGGTTAATTTCACATTTGCATAAATACATATTTTGACCACATGCTGATCATATAATAATCTTTCTCATGTATTTTTTTGAATTTAAAAAAAAATCAGATGTTTTTGCTTCAGGTACTATTTTTGCATGTATTTAGTGTTGGATGTAACTTAAAACTCTGTGACATACTTATCCATAAAATAAGAGTAAATAATATTCCTGCAATATACATTACTGTGATAATTGCATTAGATAGTAGATAAAATTGTACATTGGTTAGGACTGTAACATGATGAACATTTCATTTTAATTTTATCATAACAATACTTATAAGGACCCTGAAATTACAATTGGCTATAAACCCTTAGGCTTGGTAAAGTTTGTTTCCATGACAAAGAAGAATCATGTCAAAAGTAAAAATTAAGAGAAAGGAAAATGTATACAATTTCAAAGTTACGTTAGATAGTCTATTTTCATATTGTGAATATAATTAGTCATACAATAATATATTTTTACATAAATTGACATGCTTTTCCACTATTTTGGGAGTTTGGAGATTCATGCATCATCTCTTCTCTTGCTATTTTTTAAAATATATTTATTAGTGCATTATAGCTATATATAATGGTGGGGTTTATTTTGAGATATTTATAAATGGATATAATTTATTCTATTTCAGTTCCCAGTGCTCCACCTTTGCTTCATCATTCCTAATATAATATAATATAATATAATATAATATAATATAATAGCATGTATAATAACATGTATACTAGTATGTATAATATAATATAACAGCATGTATGAATTTTGGTCAATTTAATTCTGCAGACGTTTCCCTTGGCTATTCCTCAATTCCCTTCCCTATTCCATTGTTCTCCCTTATATGTCCACAAAATTTTTAATTTTGTAATTCCTTGTATCTCTCTAGTTTTCACATATCAGAGAAAAATTTGACCCTAACTTTCTGAATCTGGTTTATTTCACTTAGCGTGATCTTCTCCTGTTCCATCCATTTACTAGCAAATGCCATAATTTCATTCATTTTTATGGCTGAGTAAAACTCTGTTGTGTATTTATAGCATATTTCTTTATCCATTTATCTGTTGATGGGCACTTAGGCTGGTTCCATAACTTGACTATTGTGGATTGTGCTGCTATAAATATTGGTATGCATGTATTACTATAATATGCTGAGTTTAGTTATTTTGGGTAAATAACAGGAAGTTGGATAGCTGGGTCATATGGTGGCTTCACTCTTAGAGAATAATTCTTAGATACAGAGTCAATATGGCCTAGCAAGAAAGCATCAGATATCTGAAAGAAACAAATAGTTCTTTACTGAATTATAAAAAAAAGCCACAATAAAAGATAAATGTTTTCTTTGCAGCTATCACAGTAAAATGTGTCACTTTTCTATGGTGTTACATATTTACATTAGATAAGACAGCTTGTAAGAAATCCCAAGATTGGAAATGTTAAATAAGCCCAGTTCCTTCAAAACAATAATAATAAAGTTAGTAATGCCAAAAAGAAACCATAGCAAAAAATCAAAATTCAAAATGTCTGCTTGAGATCTGAAGCTTACTATCACTGATTTATCTTAACACTAAATTGGTTGCCAGAATAGAAATGATGTGACAGGATTTTTATAAATGTCCATAATTAGTGTCTCAAATCCAGTCTGTCTTTGTTGTAAAAGCACTCACTGACAGAATTCCACTTCAGACTGTGATGGAGTTACTTGTAGATGAGCAGCATCCCCTAAGAACAGCTAGAATTTGGATTAATTTTTTTGTAAAATGTGTTTAACAGCATTGGAAAGTGGAGATGGCCAGGACTTGAGGGGGCAGGAAACCATAAAAAGGGAAGCTCATTAAAGAGAGCTCCACAGCTGTGCTACACTTTTACCCTTGAACAACTAGGTAACATTGAAGTTGTGCAGGGCAGAAAGCCAAGTAGAGCAGAAAGTAGCTAAAATGCAGAAGAGTGAGAGAGAACCGAGGCAGTGTTGGGGTGTCAGGGCAGCACAGACTTGAGGGGCTAAGATCCCAGAGATGAGGGAAGCTTCCCTAAGTGAACCCAAGGAGGCTTTTGCCTTTTGACATTATGAAGCGTGAATGTGAGAAAGCAGCTAAAACCCTGATTGTGATATTTGAGAGTTGCCAGAAAGACAAACTGTAGTTACCAAGCCACCTGGTTAAATACAACAGCTCTCATTTCCCGCCCTGGGAGGATACCAGCGCTCTACCGATGAGCCACAATCCCAGCCCCAACTATTCTCTTTCTTGATGGGAGTATTGATCCAATAGTTGAATTTGCTTTATGAAACTGCTTGACCGGGATGATTATGATATATAATCTTATGATATTTCAATATAAAGATTGTTTATATTTCTTCATTGAATCACTAAAGTTCAATGTGTAATGTGATGTTTAATATTATCATGATTTCATATATATATATAAATTAATGAGGAATTATCTACAAGTCTATATATATAATTTGGAATTTCACAAACCAATTTCAAGTTCTACAAAGGATGTTAAGTGCTATTTAAAGCAAAATAAAATTATATTAATGCATGTAATTTTTATTTCCTAGATGCGTCTGTGTGTAACACATTATCAAGGAGGTCTTTTCAATACAGCATTTAAAAAAATCATTTCAACTACAACTACCTATTTTTTATTTCCATCAAAGGCAAGGTGCTTCAAATTCTTTTTTTGTATTTCTTGAAAAGTAACTAAGCTTCTACAAGAATAATAAAATAGACAGTATATCAGGAGACCCTACAGTGAAATACCATGGCAACAGATACTCTGGCTGAATCTTTTTGACCATGGGCAAATCTGCCCAAGTCTGTCAAATTCAGTATCTCTAAATTACCTTCAGAAATATTAACATTGCAAAAGTAATAATAATCCATCCTGGTCATATTTTTATTTAAGACATATAACTAGTTATGGCCAATCAGAAATAAATTACCTGGTCAAGAAATGTATGTATATAAAACTAAATATTAAATATGTAGCATTTTATAATTTCATGAAATCACTGTATGGCAATATGTATATAGATTAAATGGATGAATGTAGAATTTTTTTTTTTTACTTTTCTGTGTTTATCAAGTACTGACAGAGCAAAGTAGAGAACTGAGTTAAGGGGATTAATTGACTATATGTAGTATTGTAACTATCAGTAAAATTTTGTTTATATGTATTATGTTGGAGTATTTATCTTCTTAAATTTAATATGCTCAGATATGTCTTTGTGTTGGACTGCTTATACCACCCTACTAGAGTCAGACTTAAAGAATACTTGGTTGTGCAGACTGTGAGGAATGGATGAAAGCATTAAATTTAAATTTCATAGATCACAAATTTATGACTTAGCTCATCCAGTAAGTATGCAACAGATGAGGAGACAAAATTCACAGAGGTCCTGTTTATACTCTTCCACTCACCACTAATGTCTTCTCACCAGTAAAGCTAAACACTGTCCTGACTTGTAAGACAGACTTTTATCTTTTATTTTGGATAATTTGTGCAAAGAGTATAACATGGAATACAATCATTTGTGTCTGATGCCTTTGCTCAATATTTTGTGAATTTTTTTTATTCATGTTGCTTGTAAAATATGAATTCATTATTTTTTATGATAGTCTAATGACTACAAATATTTTATTATTCACTCTACCTTTACTAGACATTTTGTGTTTTGATGAGTAGTCTTATATAGCAAATGTTTTTACTACAGTACATATGCTCTGGGCGCATATGGTCGCATTTCTTTCAGGCTCTACACAAGAGTCGTCACAATTTATACATATATTCAGCATTAATAAATACTGCTTGAGAGTTTTATGAATTATACAAATACTTTAATATTCTATTTAAGTCTGATAGTTTTAATTTCCTATTGAACTCGGCATTATCTATTTCATTTTAACCATTCCAATGGATGTATGCAAGGTATTTTTGATTTGCATTTTTCCATGACTAATGATGAGTTGTACAACTTTTTCCTTGTTAATTTGTATTTCAAATATCATCTACGAATCCACAGGTTGACTTTCACATTCTTGATAATTCATTTTGAAGAAGAGAAGTTCTGCAAGTATAATGTAATCCATTTGTCTGTGTATCTCCAATTTAAGAAACATTTGCTTACCTCAAATTTACCATGGAAATCTTCTGATTTTTATTCAAAGTGCAATTTTTAAAAATTTTTTAAATTTGATATGCATTTTATTCAACAGGAGGGAGAACAGTATATTCCGCTGTCACTGTGATTATACAACGTGGAATTGTATATATTGGCACTTGCTCCTGACCTCTGTTCCTTTTTGCTGTTCATTTTGTCTATGCTCTCCTATTTTTTTTTTAATAATTCTTCTTCATATCTCCAATCTTCATATTGGAGACAACTTTCAGAACGGAAGAAAATCAGATCTTTGATAATTCATTGTCCCTGATTACATGTGCTCCTAGCTGTGAGTTTGAGTTTGTTATATCTGTCCTGTATTGTGTTGTGGTCTATCCATCTCTATCTAATTCAGCGACTGTTTTTTTTTAAATCACTAAAGGATGCTGAATTCTATCATATACTCCTCCATCTGTTGAAATGTTCATATTTTATTTGCCTTCATTCCGTTAGTGTGATTTATCCCATTTATTGATTTACATATGTTGAAACATCCTGCATCCACAGGATGAATTCCACTTGATCACGGTGAATGATCTTTTTACTGTGCATTTGAATTCAGTTCACAAGTATTTTGATGAGGATTTTTCCATCTATATTCATTAGTGATATTGGCCTATAGTTTTTATTGTTACTGTTGTGTCCTTGTCAAATATTGGTAGCAGGATAATAATGTTGGCTTCATAAAATGAAAAAGAAATTAGTTCCTGCTCTTCAATTTTTCTGGAGGAGTTTAAAAATTATTATTAGTTCTTATTTAAATGTTTGGTTGTATTCAGTCATGTAGACATCAGGTTTTGGGGTTTTCTTAAATGGAAGCTTTTATACTATCAATCTAGTCTCCTTACTTGTTATTGGCCTAATTAGATTTTCTATTTCTTTACAAATAAATTGTGAAAAGTTGTATGCGTTAAGGAATTTATTCATTTTTCTAGATTATCTAACTTGTTGGTGTATAATTGCACTTAGGAGTCTCCTATAATCCTTCGTATTTTTGTGATACCAGTTATGCTTTCTTTTTCACTTTTAATTTTACTTATGTTAGCACATTCTTAAATAAAGCAATGATTAATTTTATTGATACTTACAAAAATTGCTCTTCATTAATTTGATCTTTTCTGATGTTTTTCTAGTCCCTATTTTGTTTCATTCTGCTTGGTTATTTTACTGATTTCCTTCCTTCTGCTAATTTTGAGCTTATTTGTACTTATTTTTATAGCTTCTTAGCTGTAATTTTATGTTATTTATTAAACATAAGTATTTATTGCAATAACTTTCCCACTTAGAATGTTTTTACTATACCCCATAAATTTGGGTGTATTATGTTTTCATTTTCATTTGTCTCAAGAAACTTTTTAACTCCCATTTTAATTTTTTAATTGACTCACTGGTTAGTGAAAAGCATGTTGCTTAAGTCCATTCATTTTTGAATTTTCAAAGTTCCTGCTATTCTTGATTTCCAGTTTTATACCATTGATTGGGTTCAGATGACTTAGACAAATCCTGATGATTTCATATGACTTAGATTTTCTTATATTTGTTAAGACATATATTGTGGCTTATGATATAATCTATCCTAGAGAATGCTCCATATGCGCTTGGGAAGAACGTGTGTTCTGCAGCTGTGGCCTAGAATATACTTTGTATGTCTGTTAGATCTATTTGGTCTAGACTATGGTTTATGTCTGATATTTCCTTATTGATTTTCTGTCTGGATAATCTGCTCAAACATGAAAGTAATATTGAAGTACTTTTTTAGATCTATTAATATTTGATTTATAAATTGAGGTATGACAATGTTGGATAACTTTACATATTTATAATTATTATATCTTTTTAATGAAGTGACCCTTTTATCATATGTAATGACCTTCTTTTTCCCATGTTACAGCTTTTGATTAAAGTCTATTTTTTTCTGATGTAACTTATAGCTCCAACTCTCTTTCATGGTTTTCATTTGCATAAAACATCTTTTTCCATACTCTCAATTTCAGTTTGAATGTCCTTAGAGTTGAAGTGAGTTATCTTGTAGGCATCATATACTTGGGAATATTTCATTCATTCATTTACTGTGTGTGCTTTGATTGAAAGTATTAGTACATTTATATTCCAGTTAATCACTGGAGGAAGACTTACTACTATCATTGTATTGTTTTCTAGTTGGTTTCTATAACCTTTTTTTTCATTTCTTCCTCTCTTACTGTCTTCTTTTCTGGGTAATGTTTATAGAGATATATTTTAACCTCTTGCTTTTTGTTTTTTGTGTATATATTATAGGTTCTATAGCTGCATAACTCAAGGATAAATCGGTGAAAATTCTGATGACATGAAAATATTACATAATATATGGCACTCTGTATTGATCATTTTTACCAGGTAATTCAGGGTATTCCATTATTTTGTAAAGTTAAAAATAGAAAAATGAACAGGTATTTTTATTTTGTACTATATTAAGTATAGCTCCTTAATTAAAAAAAAAAAAAAACTTAGGTTTCTGTCAAATCTTTGTAGGCATCTACACAAAATACTTTTCCATCATAAGTTAGGCAAGAAATAAAATGCTCAGATCATAAAAATATACTATATATTCAATTTTTTAAGTTAGATTCTTTAGTGAACTTTGAAAAATAGTACCAAATTAAAATAATAATTAAAAGAATGTTTCATGTATAAGTTGGATCATTTAAGATACAGGAATAATATATACCTGCCACACTCAAATAATAGGAATAAATATGCAATTTGTTAAAAAGTAAATATATAAAAAATCAACTGCCTGAACGTAGTTTTCTTTTTAAACAATTACATTAAATTTTTATTATGTTAAAATCAAGGTTGAACATTATCTTCTGACTGATATTTAATGGTCAGGTGTATGTTTTCTTGAATTATTAATTTGTCACATATTATCTACCTTGAATTCTCCCTGATTTTTTAATGATCAAAAGCACTCTGCATATAAAAAATGAAATAAACTAAGGGGATAAATATTGCAAAGACCCATTAGCAAGTCTTTGTTTTAAATAATTAATGTAGTGATCTTTGATCAGAATGTGCTAAGTTAAGCTGAGTAAGAAAACCCCCTAAATCTCAGTGGCCCAACACAACAAAATTTCTTGTTGGTTGCACAAGTCTGCTGGGGTTTTAAAAGGTAGATATCTAACCAGTTTATTTAAGGTGTGCTTACTGAGGTCACTCAGAGGCAGAGGCTGATGGAGCTTCCACCTCAACATATACGTCCACAGTGTTTTGGTTTAAATGAAAGAAATAAGATGAAGCTCAGTCATTTTTGAAGTTTCCAACCAGAATAGGACTAGTCATCTTTGTTCCCATTACATTGATCAAGAAATTAGAAAGTCTAATTTTACCATATGTCTGAAAGTCAGAAACAGGCACAACAACTAAGAGGGGTGCATTTATTATTACCAAGCATTCACTATTCTCTTCGTTCCTCAGAAACATTATAAATATCTTTCCAACCTAAAGGAACCTCAAGTTGTGTCCGGTCACAACCAAGTCAAAGTGCATTATCCTGCATTGATCTGTGGTAATGGTTTATCTTTATTAACTAAAACAAACAAAATAAATAACATTCTTTTGATGAGCTATAATAAACAACCTGAAGTAGTCTGATGACTTACTGGAAATTAATCAAGTAAGCAAATGAATGAATAAGTTAATTTCCACTGAGTCCCACAAACCCTTCCATCTTTAAGGGGATAAACACTTAGTAATCACTGGTATGTAAGAATTTTTACACCTGCTGGAAAATACTTGAGAAATATTCTACCCTGAAATTGGGGAATATTTCTTGATTATTCTTGTAAGGAATTCTTTACTTGAATTTTCCCTGAGGACATTATATTATTCTCTGAACATATCAAGAGTGCATAATGTAGGAAAAAAATAATTTTGGGGGAGGGTATACTGAAAAACTTATTAAAACTGTTTTTGTGTATAAAGCTAGGATGCCAGATATTTTTTTTTTTAAGAATCAAACAACTAACAGCTTTTTTGCTTCCATGTAGGTATATATAAATATATGTGTATGTGTATATATATATATATATATATATACAGAATATTTATATATATATACAGAATTGCCTATCATCTAAAGATAGCTATACAATTTTACATGCCAACAAATAATGAATCATATATATAATATACGAATCATATATGTATATGTATATATATATATATATATATATATATATATATATATATATATATACATACACATATACACATATATTTTTGGCATAACAACCTCTTAGTATTTTCCCAAGACTCTTATCTAAAGGATTCCAGTCAGAACCATGGTATTAAAGCTATTTCTATAACCCTTTCCAGATACAGTTCTCATAATTATTAAATACCTTTTTCTGTCCTTATGTATAACTTTCTGAAACTAATTTTCATTACATGGAATTATCAATCTTTGATGGAAGAATACTTTAGGCTTTCTCCCCAGATCTATTAATCCATAAAAAATTAACAAAGCCAATTTAATTCATTCAGAAGTCTTAAGGTATCTTTGCTGTTCAAAACATTTTAAAATTTTATCTTTTACTGTGTGGGTTTCAGAAGTAGTAGTCTTACTAAATCTGAAAATTTCCTGACACTGTGTACCTACCTCTCCATTATTCTTTATGACTACTAAAAAATTGGCCAGTTCTTTCCTGAATTTATTCCTCATTTTTAATGCCTTCCATAGAACAGTGAACACCAATTAATATTTGCTAATTTTATTTCTCAATCTTTGTATTGAGAAATTCAAATTTATTATATAAGTCAACAACTTTCCAAGTGATGATAGACTGCAGTTTTGCCAAATATTTGGCCATTGCAGAATGCTGATCACTGTCTTCTCACACTTTCATCATGGATGCTTCACCTTTTATTACTTGATGAGTAAGCCAAGACCATCACCTTTGTTGAAAACCTATCTCTGCACAAACATGAGTTTTCATCTCTTTAACTGTGATTGGTGAATTATGTGATAAGTATATGTTAAAAAATTGCCTATCATCTAAAGATAGCTATAAAATTTGGCATGCCAACAAATAATGAATCAGATTTCCTGTTGCTACACATCTTCACCAGAATCCGGTGTTATATAATTTTTATTTGGGCCAATTCTTATATGTACAGAGTATTATTTTACTGTTGCTTTAATTTGCAATTCCATAATGATATACCATGTTGAGGTGCTTTTCTGTACACTTGTATTGACATATATATTCTTGGGTGAGGTACTGTTAAAAAAATTTTCCCCTTTTGAAATTGGTTTGTTTTCTTATTATTGAATATAAAAATTTCTTTATCAATCCTTTATTGAATGACTGAATATGGCTTGTCTTATAAAATGTCTATAAATATGTATATGGGGACTGAATGAATAATGGACTTCCAAAAATGCTCATTCTCTAATTTCTGAAACTAGTAAATATGTTTCTTTATATGACAGCCCAGCCGACACTTAACTTCAATTTAGAAAGCTCTATTTTGGCCTTCTGACTCCAGAACAGAAATATATAATAAAATTTTGTTATTTTAAACCACTTAGTTTATAGTAATTTTGTGTAATAGAGAAAACAAATAAAGTGTGCTATGCTAGAATTGTAAAAAGTGATGGGTGTTATGGTTTGGATGTGAGGTGTCCCCCAAAAGTTCCTGTGGGAGACAATGAAGAAGGAGTAGAGGTGAAATGATTGGGTTCTAAGAGCCTTAACCTAATTAATGAATTAATCCTCTGATAAGGGTTACTGAGTGGTAACTGTAGGCAGATAGGGTCTGGCTGAAGGAGGTAGTTCCCTGGGGACACTTCTCTGAGGTATATATTTGGTGATCTGAGCTTAGTCTCTCTCTCTCTCTCTCTCTCTGTCTCTCTCTCTCTCTCTCTCTGCTTCCTGGTATAATGTTTTAAGCCCTTTTCCTCTACCATACTCAACCGCCATGATGTTCAGCCTCATCTTGAGCCCCAAGAAATGAAGCTGGCTGGGTATAGACTGAGACCTCTGAAACCATATGCTTAAAATTACTCTTCTTAACATCTTTTTGTTGCAGCAATGAAAGAGCTCACTAAAATAATGGCAACTACTTTCTTTTGTTTGCTTGTCAATAAATTAAGTTCTAGGAGTTAAAAAGGGGCAATATGTAAATCAATAATCTATATAAAATAATTTACATACTTATGAATATTTATGTTAGTTAAATAAGGACAAAGAATTGAAAACAGTAGAGGTTATATTTTCAAATGTTACCAATTATTTTAAAATAAAGGTTACTTCAAAACAAACTGAAACTTTGACAATACTGTATTAGTTTTATTTTTTAAACTTTAGTCTGAAAGATTTGAAATTATTTGTTGTAAGTAGCATAAACGGGATTCTTTTCCATATATAAAAAATAAATGAAAATTTTGACATTTATTGAATGCATATGTGTGTTTTTAAACAAAACTGTCTATCATTTTAACAATTTGAATGAATGAGGGCAAATAAAATAAATGAGGCCCAACTGTTTAATTAGTTTGTATCCTTTTTTACATAAATTATTATATCAAATACAGGCATTATGCCAGATCAGGAATACAAACTATCATTTTATTCCTTGGACAAACCCTACATTTACCTAAAACTATTTTTTTAAAAGGTAGTAGATTCAGAGAGATTTTTCATATTTACAGAACTGAGATCATGTTAGGCTCTCAGCAAATGTTTATTGAATCAACGAGTTCTCATTTGCAGTGGTAGAATCCAGAATTGGTCAAATATTAACTTAGTTCAGAATCTTTCCCATTTATAGCACCCTATGTGTAGTCACTTATTTATCATAACAAGGATTTCATTTATGCATGTTTATTCAATAATTTGATATATTTCACAGTTGTATACTTTGTATTTCAAGTAAAAAATGGTGATGAATATTTTTTCTTGAAATATTTTTCAATAATAAATAACAAAATTTAGTTCTCTTATAAAAACATAAATATTGCTGAGTATGCAAAAATATAGATATGTACAAATTTAACAATGCAAGTCACATATAATTCCAGTGATACAATGTTTTGCTCACCCACTGTTTCTAACCAAAACAAAATGTTTTTCAAAACTACACAGAAAGTTGACTACTTAGGTAGTGAAAATGGAAAATTCTGTATTCTTCCTGTTTAATTTCCATAGAGAGATTACTACTGCCACTGATTTATTTTCTTCAAATGCAACTGAACCTAAATAAAGTTGATTTATATTCTATCCTATGTTTACAGAGCTCCCTGTAGGATACACAAACTCCCATAGCTTTCAGGTAGGGAGGATATTTTCCTAATGACCTGTCTCTGAGTTCCCACTTCTATTTGAATTACATCAATTTATGGTTGATGTCTCTAACCCAGGCATCCTGTCCTTGTTTAGCAGTATGATACCACAAATGTACAAATTTCTCTTTTCCTTGATATTCTCAAAACCAATGCCCTTCTCAAATGAACCTCATGTAAGTTCTCATTCACGTGTTCCACAGTTCCAGTGATATTTGTAACAATGACTACTAACACAAGTAACACAAATAAATTTAAAATTTAAAAATGTAAGATAATTAATAAGATTAACTATTTCATAGAATAAATAGATATATTGTATTCTATATAATATATCTATACCTCAAATCCATAATAAACTCTTTTACTGACCCTTAGCAAACTTTTGCCTGCTTTCTGACACTAAAGATTAAATTCGTTTTTTTCTATATTTTTATATAATTTAGTGTCATGTTTCATAGAAATGTAATCATATGGTACAGTAGTTGTTTCATCCATAGCCAGTTGTGCTAGGACAGTGAGATATGCTCAGACAGGCCAAAGAAAGGACCCATAGGCAGCATAGGTTTACTAGGGAAAGATTATGAAAGATCAGAGTCTGTTCCAAGAAGAACTCAGAGGCAACAGGCTAACAGAAAGCATTTCCATCCCTCGAGGTGCTTTGCAGAGCAGTTTCTCCTCTCCCTCAGTGTTTTGTCTAGTAGCAGTGAGCTGAACAAGTGACACATATCCTTTGCATAGTACCCTCATTCCACACCAGTCCCCACTCAGAGAACAGTTTTATATCTGAGGCTTCAGAAGCAGTGAAATCATCAGAAGTAGCTTTCTTAGTTAGGTTGTATGACCAGCATCCTAAGGAGCAATTGTGTGTACATGAGAGAAAATAGCTTTCTGCAGGTGACATTAACTTGCCCTGGTTCCCAGAGTGCATAAGAGAAAACCAATGTCCTCCAAGATAATATGAATCTGTACTTTCTAGCCAAGAATTGCTTTCATTTTTCCCCTAACTTGATTAACATCTGGGGAACAGAAAAGTGACATTAACAGATGTAGTGCCTTACTCTCCCTTTTGCTTTAGGGATAATACAGTAGTTCACCCTTATCCTTGTTGGATACATTCCAATAGACACCTAAAATCATGCATGGTATGAAATGCTCTATGTACTGTGATTTTTTTCCACACATATATATCTGTGATAAAATTCAGTGCATAACTGAGGCATAGTAAGAGATTAACCACAATAACTAATAATAAAATATTTCTGCTCCTACTAACTTAGTATCAGCAGCTCACTCTTTACACACTTCTCCTGTCCATTTTCCCCAGGATCTGGTTGCCAACATTCTACTGTCCCATCAACCTTTTATATTGCACTTATGAGTAAGATCATCATTTTTTATTTGTGCTTTTTCTCATATGCATTAAGTAAGATTAGTCTATACGTATTTTTAGATTTTTATTGTTTAAACTTCTTCTTTTGTGTTGGCACAAATCTTATATGGCTACATAAAATGCATAGTCACATTACATTAACTCCCAAAGGGTAATAAGTTATTTAAAATTGTAATTAGATCCAACATGGCAGCGGGCATGGAGAGATCAAGTCTCTGACCTCTTCAGCCGCGCGGGCATAGGGAGTCGTAAACCATCTAAATGCTGTTTGCTCAGGATCACTAGGCAATGCTGAGCTGATGTGGATCTGGGGCGAGAACACACACCGAGACCGGATCGGCAGAATTCAAGATCCCGCTCGCCTGTGTCTCGCAGACAAACCGCTGTGACTCAGCACTAAACGATCCAGCTGAAACAACTGGTCGGCCCTTCTGAACCTGCGGAGATTAATACCATCTGAGCCTTCATAGGCAGTGGCCACAGGATTGAGACGGGGCTTGGGAGAGCAAGTCAGGACCCACCCGTTGCATTGGTCACCCAGCAAAGGGAACAAACTGTCGCCATTTGCATGGGATACCACCATGGCAGAGAACTGACGTCATCAGAATGCAGTGGAGGAGATAACTTCATTGAAACAGGTCGTGACAGGTGTATAACCCCCTAGCCCTTCCTCTCCACACAGCAGGGAAACATTAAGGGCCCCTCCCAGCTCTCCCGTAAGGGCTCCTCCCAGCTCTCCTGTGAGCGCGATCCTCAGACTGAAGGAATCAGGAGTGGCACCGCGGGACCCACGGAGCAGAACCCCAGGCTACCGCTCCCACCAGTGCTGACAACTGAGGTCTCTTGCACCAGCTACCGGTGGCGTGGCTACTGGAGGGCAAGCAAAATTTCGCTGAGGGTTCTCATCCCCAAGCTCCACAAACTTAGGGTCTGAGGGAATGGCAAACGGGGAGAGTGTGCCCAGTCATTCAAGAAAATAGGGCTCCTGGGAGCAGCAGACCTGGCGTGTAGCCAGTATTGTGGTGAGCATCACCAGTTAGCGGGGCCTGGCTTGAAGAAAAGTGGAGAAGTGACTAGACACAAGAGAAGGCCCTAGGCACTCAGGACTGGAGACCCACCCAGTCTGGGAGGAGGAGCTACTGCACAGTGATTGGTTCCCGCGTATTGAGAGGACAAGCATGGCCATGTGAGCACAGCTCCAACTACTGGAAGAGAAGTTAATCAAACTCTAAGACTGCATTTATTAAATTTTTGTTTCTTTTTTTCATTTTCATTTTTTTTATTTTTAAAATTTTTTTTAATTTTAATTTTTGTTTATTTTTTATGTTTTTGATTTTTTTTCTTTTTTTCTTTTCTATTTTTGTTTTCTTTTGTCGTTTCATTTCTTTTCAATTTCCTTATTCCCCCTTCCTTGAATTCTACCTGCTTACTCTCATTCTCTTTAGTGACTTCTTCCCTTCGCTTCTAATACATTTCCTTCCAAGCATCAAATAAATTTATAGCAGTAAACAGTAACTCAGCAGTCAAACAGAACAAGAAGTAACATGAGCACCATGAAAAAGCAAGGAAGAAAAGGAGTACAAACAATGCAGGACAGCCTAAACATTCAGGAGAACCTAGAGGCATCAGAAAAATGGCAAATAAAGAACTCAAGGAATACCTTAGACAGATGGAATGGAATCTTAAAGAGGATATGAGACACCAAATTCAAACAGTGAAAGAACACATTGAAAATGAATTACATAAACAGATAAAAGAAGCAAATAAGCATCTTTATCAGGAGATAGAGAGTATAAAAAATCAAACAATAATTCTAGAAATGCAGGAAACTATAAACCAAATTAAAAACTCGAATGAGAGTATCACTCACAGAGTGGAGCAAGTAGAAGCCAGAACGTCAGATAATGAAGGCAAAATATATCATCTTGAAAACAGTCTAGCCAACTCAGAAAGGCTGGTAAAAAAAATCACAATGAAAACATCCAAGAGATATGGGATAACATAAAAAAAACAAACTTAAGAGTCATCAGGATAGAGGAAGGTATAGAGGTTCAAACCAAGGGAATGAGCAACCTGCTGAATGAAATAATTATAGAAAACTTTCCAGAAATAAGAAAGGAAACGGATACACAAATTGTCGATGCATACAGGACACCGAGCATACAAAATCACAGTAGACCACTGCCAAGACACATTGTTATGAAAATATCCAATATACAGAACAAAGAGAAAATACTAAAAGCTACACGAGAAAGGACGCAGATTACATTCAGGGGTAAACCAATAAGGTTAACAACGGATTTTTCATCACAGACGCTGAAAGTGAGACGATCCTGGAACAACGTATTTCAAACACTGAAAGACAATGGATGCCAACCAAGAATTTTATATCCAGCAAAATTAAGCTTCAGGTATGACAATGAAATAAAAATCTTTCATGATAAACAAAAGTTAAAAGAATTTGCAGCCAGAAAACCAGCACTGCAAAGCATCTTGAGCAAAACACTACACAAGGAAGAAATGAAAAACAATAACCAAAACCATCAGTGGGAAGTGCCTCAGTAAAGACAGAGGGCGGGGGGAAAGCTAATCATGGAGAAACAAACTAAATTAAAAAAAGATAAATAATCAAACATGGCTATAAGTATAAACCATATATCAATAGTAACTCTAAACGTTAATGGCTTAAACTCTCCAATAAAGCGACATAGGCTGGTAACATGGATTAAAAAAACAAATCCAACAATATGCTGCCTCCAGGAGACACATCTGATTGCAAAAGACATACACAGGCTGAAGGTGAAAGGTTGGGAAAAAATATACCACACACACGGTCCTCGTAAGCAAGCAGGGGTGACCATCCTCATATCGAATAAAATCGACTTCAAGACTAAGTTAATCAAAAGGGATAAGGAAGGACATTATATACTGTTAAAAGGAACCATTCACCAACAAGACATAACAATTATCAATATTTATGCACCAAATAATGGTGCTGCGACGTTCATAAAACAAATTCTCCTCAAGTTCAAGAATCAAATAGACCACAACACAATAATTATGGGTGACTTCAACACACCTCTCTCACCATTTGACAGATCCTCCAAACAAAAGTTGAATAAAGAAACTATAGAACTCAATATCACAATCAACAACCTAGACTTAACTGACATATATAGAATATATCAACCATCATCAAGTGAATATACTTTTTTCTCAGCAGCACATGGATCCTTCTCAAAAATAGATCATATATTATGTCAAAGGGCAACTCTTAGACAATATAAAGAGTAGAGATAATACCATGCATCTTATCTGATCATAATGGAATGAAACTGGAAATCAATGATAAAAGACAGAAGGAAAAATCCTACATCACTTGGAAAATGAACAATATGTTACTGAATGATCAATGGGTTACAGAAGACATAAAGGAGGAAATCAAAAAATTCTTAGAGATAAATGAAAATACAGACACAACATATCGGAATCTATGGGACACAATGAAAGCAGTTTTAAGAGGGAAATTCATCGCCTGGAGGTCATTCCTCAAAAAAAGGAAAAACCAACAAATAAATGAGCTCACACTTCATCTCAAAGCCCTAGAAAAGGAAGAGCAAAACAACAGCAAATGTAGCAGAAGGCAAGAAATAATTAAAATCAGAGCGGAAATCAACGAAATTGAAACAAAAGAAACTATTGAAAAAATTGACAAAACTAAAAGTTGGTTCTTTGAAAAAATAAATAAGATCGACAGACCCTTAGCCATGCTAACGAAGAGAAGAAGAGAGAGAACTCAAATTACTAACATACGGGATGAAAAAGGCAATATCACAACAGACGCTACAGAAATACACAAGACAATTAGAAATTATTTTGAAAACCTATATTCCAATAAAATAAAAGATAGTGAAGACATCGATAAATTCCTTAAGTCATATGATTTGCCCAGACTGAGTCAGGAGGATGCACACATTTGAACAGACCAATATCAACGGATGAAATAGAAGAAGCAATCAAAAGACTTCCAACCAAGAAAAGCCCAGGACTGGACGGGTATACAGCGGAGTTTTACAAAACCTTTAAGGAAGAATTAATACCAATACTTTTCAAGCTATTTCAGGAAATAGAAAAAGAGGGAGCTCTGCCAAATTCATTCTATGAGGCCAACATCACCCTGATTCCGAAACCAGACAAAGACACCTCAAAGAAAGAAAACTACAGACCAATATCTCTGATGAACCTAGTTGCAAAAATCCTCAATAAAATTCTGGCGAATCGGATACAAAGGCACATCAAAAAAATTGTGCACCATGATCAAGTAGGATTCATCCCTGGGATGCAAGGATGGTTCAATATACGGAAATCAATAAATGTTATTCACCACATCAATAGACTTAAAGATAAGAACCATATGATCATCTCAATAGATGCAGAAAAAGCATTCGACAAAGTACAGCATCGCTTTATGTTCAAAACATTAGAAAAACTAGGGATAACAGGAACTTACCTCAACATTGTAAAAGCTATCTATGCTAAGCCTCAGGCTAGCATCATTCTCAATGGAGAAAAATTGAAGGCATTCCCCCTAAAACCTGGAACAAGACAGGGATGCCCTCTATCACCATTTCTATTCAATATAGTTCTCGAAACACTGGCCCGAGCAATTAGACAGACGAAAGAAATTAAAGGCATAAAAATAGGAAAGGAAGAACTTAAATTATCACTATTTGCGAAAGACATAATTCCATACCAAGAAGACCCAAAAAGGTCTACAAAGAAACTACTAGAACTAATAAATGAATTCAGCAAAGTGGCACGATATAAAATCAACACGCATAAATCAAAGGAATTTCTGTATATCAGCGACAAAACTTCTGAAACGGAAATGAGGAAAAACACTCCATTCACAATATCCTCAAAAAAAAAAAATACTTGGGAATCAACCTAACAAAAGAGGTGAAGGATTTATACAATGAAAACTACAAAACCCTAAAAAGAGAAGTAGAAGAAGATCTTAGAGGATGGAAAAATATACCCTGTTCATGGATAGGCAGAACTAACATCATCAAAATGGCGATATTACCAAATGTTCTCTATAGGTTTAATGCAATGCCAATCAAAATCCCAATGGCATTTCTTGTAGAAATAGATAAAGCAATCATGAAATTCATATGGAAAAATAAAAGACCCAGAATAGCAAAAGCAATTCTAAGCAGGAAGCGTCAATCAGGTGGTATAGCGATACCAGATTTAAAACTATATTACAGAGCAATAGTAACAAAAACAGCATGGTACTGGTACCAAAACAGGAGGGTGGACCAATGGTACAGAATAGAGGACACAGAGACTAATCCACAAAGCTACAACTATCTTATATTTGATAAAGGAGCTAAAAGCATGCAATGGAGGAAGGATAGCATCTTCAACAAATGGTGTTGGGAAAACTGGAAATCCATATGCAACAAAATGAGACTGAATCCCCTCCTCTTGCCATGCACAAAAGTTAACTCAAAATGGATCAAGGAGCTAGATATCAAATCAGAGACTCTGCGTCTGATAGAAGAAAAAGTTGGCTCCGATCTACATATTGTGGGGTCAGGCTCCAAATTCCTTAATAGGATACCCATAGCACAAAATTTAATAACAAGAATCAACAAATGGGACTTACTTAAAGTAAAAAGTTTTTTCTCAGCAAGAGAAACAATAAGAGAGGTAAATAGGGAGCCTACATAATGGGAACAAATTTTTACTCCTCACACTTCAGATAGAGCCCTAATATCCAGAGTATACAAAGAACTCAAGAAATTAAACAATAAGATAACAAATAACCCAATCAATAAATGGGCCCAAGACCTGAACAGACACTTCTCAGAGGAGGACATACAATCAATCAACAAGTACATGAAAAAATGCTCACCATCACTAGCAGTCAGAGAAATGCAAATCAAAACCACCCTAAGATACCATCTCACTCCAGTTAGATTGGCAGCCATTATGAAGTCAAACAACAATGAGTGCTGGTGAGGATGTGGGGAAAAGGGTACTCTTGTACATTGCTGGTGGGACTGCAAATTGGTGCAGCCAATTTGGAAAGCAGTATGGAGATTCCTGGGAATGCTGTGAATGGAACCACCATTTGACCCAGCTATTGCCCTTCTTGGACTATTCCCTGAAGACCTTAAAAGAGCGTACTACAGGGATAATGCTACATCAATGTTCATAGCAGCACAATTCACAATTGCTAGACTGTGGAACCAACCCAGATGCCCTTCAATAGATGAATGGATAAAAAAAAATGTGGCATTTATACACAATGGAGTATTATACAGCACTAAAAAATGACAAAATCATGGAATTTGCAGGGAAATGGATGGCACTAGAGCAGATTATGCTTAGTGAAGCTAGCCAATCCCTAAAAAACAAATACCAAATGTCTTCTTTGATATAATGAGAGCAACTAAGAACAGAGCAGGGAGGAAGAGCAGGAGGAAAAGATTAACATTAAACAGAGACATGAGGTGGGAGGGAAAGGGACAGAAAAGGGAAATTGCATGGAAATGGAAGGAGAGCTCATTGTTACACAAAATTACATATAATAGGTTGTGAGGGGAATGGGGAAAAAAACAAGGAGAGAAATGAATTACAGTAGATGGGGTAGACAGAGTAGATGGGAGAGGAGGGGAGGGGGGGTAGTAGAGGATAGGAAAGGTAGCAGAATACAACAGTTACTTATATGGCATTATGTAAAAATGTGGATGTGTAACCGATGTGATTCTGCAATCTGTATTTGGGGTAAAAATGGGAGTTCATAACCCACTTGAATCTAATGTATGAAATATGATATGTCAAGAGCTTTGTAATGTTTTGAACAACCAATAAAAAATAAATAAATAAAAAATAAATAAAATTATTATTACACATCCCTTGAGACTGAAAGAATTTTGAGCAAATCCATAATGCCTTGAAATTTTTATTTGAAGAAAAACATTGTTAGTAATTTTAAGTTTTACCAAGTTTCTCTAATGCTAAAATCTCCTTGCAGTCAACTAACTAGTAAGGATAGAAGTATTCTGTCTCTATTTTTATAGCAGTGTAGATCCCAAAAAAAGTTGGCAATTGCTTACTGGTTTATAGATGATTTATCTTGTTGAAAGAATTTTATAACTATTTTTATATATTTTTTACACTAAATACATACAAAACATATTTTTCTCTGTATTAAAAACCAGAAATATGTGTAGACAATGTTGGAGTCAAAAATACTTTCTCCTTTTCTATTCAGAATTTTAGGAATCTGTCTATATTTCTATCTCTACAACATCTAAATATATTCAACAGCAAATTCGCGTGTGTGTGTTCCATCGAGGTTTTAAATGCTTATTTTAAAAATATCTTAAGTAAGTCATAAAAATTTTCTTAAATTTCAATTCTATTTAAGATTATATTGGCAGTTAAGTTTAAATATAGAGTATGTATTTCTTCAATTAAAAGGAAATGCATATTTACTGTTGTACAATTAGAAAATGCAATTAACACTTGCCTAATTATTAGGTACACTATTTATTTTATTTTTAGATTTTCAAAATAGAGCATGCCCATAAGGATTTCTACCTACTGAAGAAACAGAATTATTTTGAAAGGCCTGCTAAAAATTGATTACTTGACCTAAAGAATTTAATTTAGCCATAAACAAACAAACGGGAAAAATGTATATTTGATTGTCTTCAAGTCAGAAAATTAAACTTTTGTCTACAATTAAGTTAATGCTTACCTGAAGATATCATGTGTTAACTTCTTAAAAGTTACTTCTGAGGAAAAAATTCAGTTGCACCAAAGTTCATTGTTGTAATAAAAGAAGAAAGAAGAATTTTTATTATCTTCAATGGCACTTATTACCTGAATTCTAGAGAATGTGAATTATTTATACATATTTTTAATTAGGAGTCATACCAAAATATTAAAAACATATATCCTTTTGCTATTAATTGAAATCAAATGCAATGACATCAGAACAATGAAAACAACTTAAGACAAGGAAGGGGAAAGAGAGTAGTTGACACTATACGTACCATACCTAATGTGGTCCTTATTAAGATGGAATAGGAAAATAATACAATTGTAGTACCCAATCTGTAAATCCATCCATTGGTTCATTTAATACTAACATACCAATCACCTACTGTGTATTGGGTATTGTGCCATCTATCTGGCATGTAATGATAGAAAAATTAAAGAAGTAGCGTTCCCATGGAGATTTTAGCATTAGAAACACCAAAAATTTAACAAATATTCTCCAAATACATTTTAAATTACAAATTTTGAGTGCTACAAAGCAGAGGTATTTTATGCTTTAAGATATTCCAATACATATCATTTAATTTTGAAGTAATACCAGAGAAGTGTTCCCAAAGCATTGAATTGTTAATTCCCAACTTTATTTGTACTACTTGTTATATGACAGTAATTCTTCTAGTTGTTATCGTGAATTATTTTGTGTAATCCTGAGAACAGCTGCATGAGCTACATACCTCCATCATTCTTTTTGTACCTATGAAGAACTGAAATTCACAAAGATAGAAGAATTTTCTGCAATATATGTAATTGTTAAGCCATAGATCCAGAAGTGGGATCCATGCATTCTGATGCAAGAGCTTGTATTAACTTTATAATAAACACTGAGAAAGATCACTGCCCCATACTAAGATTCTATTGATTATATAAAGAGTAAGAGCCTATTAGGCTAACCTCATCCTGCTGATTGAGCAACATTCATCAAGCAAGCATCAAAAGTAGTTCAGTTGACAAGAATGTATAATAATTATAACTCAAATATGCAATGACATCATGAATCAGGAAAGGCAGAGAAAGAAAGAAATAGAAAAAATGTATGACTACCTTTAAATATAGATGAAAACAATATGTAGTTTTCATCTGACACTTGGCATAGAAATACACATAAACTCAATTCACAGAGGAGATCAATCATATTAGAAATAATCTTCATCTACGAGAGATTACTTGACAGCTTCTTTTAAACTTGCTGTGCAAAGCTAAACCTTAAGAAAGTTTTCAAATTCCAGATTCTGAACTGTATAATGGTAGCTGAACTACCCTTTCTGAAATCAAAGGTGCACAATCTTTGTCCCACATATTTCTCAAACTACATTGGCTTTGAAGTTAACATGTGCACTTATATTATGTTTTTGTTTTGTGAAACTTGATTATGTAATCCATGCTAAATCTCTCAAAGTCATGATTTTATTTACATATCAAAAAATATTTAAAGTATAATTTAAAATATTAGATATAGTGAACAAAATAAAGAATATTTTAGAGCTACAAAGGAAAAAGAAAATTTACAAGTAAGCCAATGTGTTTAAATGTAACTTAAGTTAATAATTGAATATGAAACATATAAAAGCTATTTTCAAGGACATAACTATAGTGTGGGAAAAAGAATCTTCATCTTTCTCCAGTGTATCAAAGGGAATATACATTAATGAAGGAATATAAATATTTGTAATAGAAATATGAATCATAGCATAAATGCTCTTAGTTTAAATGCTGTATTTTCTTAATATAATACACTGAAGAATAATCATGTGTTTCTTAAATATAATATTTCATAATTTTGCCAAATATTGAACATATTTATGATATTATGAATATCCATCCAATAAGCTATTCTGAGGTAGTGAAACTTCTACAATCTAATTGTGATTATAAATTCTACTTTAATGTTATTCTTTCCTTAAGCAAAACAAATCCTAAATCTTTTATATAAGCAAATTTTTCTATAATCAAAGGATGGTTTGACATACAGTTATAACTCTGGTGTTTGTTATTTTCTTTCTTCCTAACAAATTTATTATCTCATTCTATTAAATAGATTAAAATTCATTATCAGTCAAACACCCAGCTCTCAGTAATCCCTAAAAAGCTTAATACTCTCTAGGAATTGTAAAGTATTTTTAGTGACCACTGTTTATCAAATGTCTTAAAACTTCTCCTTCTCATATTCCCTTCACTCATTTTCAGTTCCTGATTTTCTCTTTATTCAAAAAGTCAAACATCCTTCACATATGAGCTTAAATCTTTAATAGAGCTCTTCTGTACTGCCTAACTTAGATATAAACAAATTCAGATAATTTTCTTTCATATTACTCTAATTTATTCCTTCATCTACATATTGTCTTTCATAAGTATGAAAGATTTGAGCTCTCAACTCCTTAGTGTGCACTTTCTCTTTGAATTGTACATCCTGATCTCAGGGATGATGTGTGTTCTATACCCAAGGTCTATACCATCCTATACCCAAGGTCCACCATAGTGCCTCATACAGAGTGTGAAAGAGGCTTTCTATTACTAAATGAGCATTGGGTATAATAGTACATAATAGTGGAGAAAAGTCTACCTTTGTTTTCTACTTTCTCGTCTATAGAAAATACTTAGCAATTATTTTACATTTTCCTAAATTCCAGTTTATATTCCTATTTATGCCATAGTAAGCTCTTTGAATTGCAAAAGACAAGGAGGCCTGTGTTTGTCAGAATTCTTGGGTAGGATTCTGCTTTCTGCAACATTCATATGGTGAAAATACAAAATACTATTGAGAATGAAGATCCAAAGTTTATCTTCCTGATCTACAGTTCTTTTGTTTTAATTTTATAGCCCAAGATTAGATAAAAATGTGTACTGAGATTTTCTTTCTTATTGTTTTATTTTATTTTACTTTATGGGCTTGAGAGATTTCATTGTGTTTAATTAAGTTCAGTGGTCAAGTCTCTTAATATTTTCATGTTCACTCTGTTTGTCTGTTAAGGAAATTAACAGCAGTATAAAGCATTGGATCTCCCCGTCCCCTGCCTCTTATCACTCTTCCTCCAATGTTTGCAAAGGAGAGATCAAAATGCTAGACTGAATGATTGGAATAACCTGGGCACTAGCCAACTAGGTTCCTTATAACATTTGGGAAGATATTAATTGTAAATCATTTAGTTTTACTCTAAGATTGGATTAATGAAACCAACCCCCCACCAAAATATTCAGTACCAAGGGAACTAGAGTTAGGGAATGGAAAATTTTTAACCACAAAGAGAAGAAAACCCAAAGAATGTTTTTGGAACTGATTAGCACTTTGAAACATTGGGGCCTGATCCTCTGAGGAAAACACACACAAAAAAAACAAAAACAAAAGAACAACAATAACAAAAAGAAACAAACAAACAAACAAACAAAAAACCATGAAGTATGCTTGAAAATAGAATGAAATGGAATTGAAAGCAGTGGAACAGAACATACAATATAACTAGAAATTTTCTCTCTGAAACATGGAAGGTGGTACTTTTATTTCCATGAACTCCTGTCCCACGGTGGGAGAGGATAGGTGAGATATGCACATGTACCAGCAGAGCTGAGCAGACCTGATGGGCATGCAATGAACAGAAGCACAGATCCCCAAGAAAGAAAGCAAGAGGAAGGAGGAGGAAGACTAGTTCTGTGTGTGGCTTGATGACACAAGATAGACAGAGTTCAAAGATGCACTAAGGAATTGTAATGTGTGGTACAATATATTAAGCCAACATTACAATCTCAAAAGTAATAATTTAATTGTAGTTTATTATTAAGATTCATGAAAAAAAGGAAAGAATAGAGCACAGATGATGATATCATCAGTCAGATAAAATTTATTTATAACTAGAATATTCTACAGAAAACAATATAAGTACTCTTCAAAACTCCAAAGTTATTTTTAAAAAAAGAAATAACTAAGAATTTACCATAGGACATTAAGGAGAAATGAGGACTAAAAGCAATATAGTGCCCAGGATTAGATATTGGACCAGAGGAAAAGCATTATTGGGAAAAACTGGTAAAATTGGTATGAAACCCTTTAATTATTAGTAATTCACCAATCTTGTTTTCGAACAAAAGCTAATTAATATTAATTCATTGACTTTTAGGCAAATTAAAAGGGTAAAAACTTAATTTTAAATCATTTGGGGGGCAGGATTAGACTCAAGACATATATTTTATATGTAGAATTGCCCCTGTTTCAACAAAATGATTATTTGGAGTTTAAACCACAGGGACATTTTGATTTTACTACAGTAGGCCTCATTTGTTGACCAAAAAATTTCAAGGGCTACTGAAGGAGGCACCTGGAACTTGGTCAAGACCAGCAGCAGAATATCAACCAGGATCATCATAGTCGGCCCACCCAAGGATGGCTTCTGTCACTCTCCTATGAGGTTCGTATTTATTACTGATTTAGTCACCCTAAGAAACAGATGAGGTAGTACTGTAATTACAACACTGTTCCTTAGGATGACATTGAAGAATATGAATCCAGGGCTGATTAAGCCTAACTGGTTCCCTATTCAGTTATTAACCAATGGAAGTAAATCAGTGAATAAAGTCACTTCATTTAAAAACAAATTGTGTGCTGTAATACTTAATAACACTGGGTTATTAATAGATTACTATTTTGCTTATCATCTACTCTTCCATATGATATAGTAGTTTAGTACAAAAGTTTAGTTAGTACAACTAAAATATTCCTAGAAAATTTTTAATTTTTCCTCAAGCGTTGAATTATATAATTTGACAATATTTCAAAACCTAAGAAAAAGTTTCCCTTCAATATATGAACAGTTAGATGAGCCACTGATATTTTTTCAAGTGCATGGTAATATTGAGAGACAAAACTGCTTTCCTTTACTTTCTATTTGAATATTATTACTATCATTAATTTCATATACTATTATTTATTGCTCTCTTTATAATATTGAGACATATTTTATATAAAAATTGCATTTTATTTTCATTTTTATGACTTATTTAATGATATTTAGTAATGTTCAGTAGTTTTCTAAGGACTAAGTTTGCTGTAGTCCATATTTTATACATTATTTTGAAAAGTATATTATTTTTATTTCAATTTCACTTTTAATCATGTTTATGGAAATTATTTCACTTTACATATTAATATTTTATGTGGCAACTTTAATAAATTTTATTTCTATTAGCTTGTTTTTAATGCATTTTTATATGGAAAACAAAAGCCATAATCCTAAGCAATAATTTATTTCTCCTTTCTTTTTTTTCTACATTTTTTGATAGTGCATTATAGTTGTACATATTGATGGGATCTGTTGTTACATAATTATGCATGCATACTATACAACAATATAATCTGACCAATATCATTTCCCTGCATTTCACCCCTTCCTCCCAACCTCCCATCACTTGAGTCCTTTCTTACATTGATCTTACTTTGATTTTTAGGAAATCAACTCCCATCATTAGTTTCCTTTTTTCTCTCCTGCTTCCACATGTGAGAGAAACCTTAATCTTTTGAGTTTGACTTGTTTTGTTTAACATGAGCAGTCTCTAGCTCTAGGTCTTTTCCTGTAAATGCCATAATTCCATTTTTCATTATCTGTCCCCTTTCCTGTGAGAAGAAACTCACCATGTGCTTTGATTCCTGCCACTGAACCACTGAACCTGACTCCAAACATCTTCTAATAGAGAATTATTTTTATATCACTCTGTAGAATCCAAGATCAACCATATCTACATGCCTCCAAACTTGTAGGTGAGCAGATGAAAGAGTTAAAGACCCTTTAATGCTTTATGATTTTCTTCAATTTAGAGTCAATATATTATCTAATATTTGCATATGATGTTAATAGTATTTTATTTATAATGGCTGATATTTGTTTCTAAGAGTTTTATGAAGACAAAGATTAATGTATGAGTTTGTAAAACTTAAATGTGCAGAAATGCCCTTGTAACTTATTATTACTCAAATATAATTCAGTAATAAAATCTTCCCAAGTTTTCAAAATTTTTGTTGGAATTTTGAGCTTTTTAATGCAATGTAAAGAACTCTGGAATAGAAATCCCAAATCTTAGCTTTATCACTAACTCATACGTTATCTTAATAATTATAGTCTCTGCCCATAACTGAGGTTTGTATCTGTTTGATCTTCTGTTCCTTGTGTATGAAATAAGGGTAGAATTGGTCTTAGAGACCATTCCTGTTATTTTTAATTTTGATTAAATTCCCTAACTATGAAATCTCTTAATATCTATACTTCTTTAAGTGTGCTTCAACAGAATGCATACAACAGAAAAATTCACTTGAAGGGCAAGAAATGTTTAATTTAATTGACATTGTTGGAAAAAGAGTCCCCTTCACCTCAGTCAATACTGTGGTTTACAATGGCCTATAGGTTACCAGGTGTGGGTATCCCACAAAACCAAGAAAGTCTGTGAAAAATAGGAAATAGTGCATTTTTATATGATTTTTATTAAAAATATTTAATTGTAAAACCAAATACAAGGAAAGCTGCGGATGATTCTAATTAATTTGAAATTACATTCAAACTCACTTTAATCTAAAATAAATAAATGCAAGATGAATGGTATTTGAAAAGTAATGTTCATAAATGAAAAAACTGAAGATGCATGTACAATAACATTGACATAGCACTGGATACTGATTTGTGTTTAAGTGAATATGTGGAATCTAGATTTGATGAGTCTTTGGTTGCTCAAAAAAATGGAATGATTTTAGAAATTTGGAAATAAAAATTTAATATCAAGTAATCAGTTAAAATTATCAACAACTGATTACACCAAGAGGCTTGGAAAACTGAAGGAAAATATAAAAGGGGAAAAGAAATACCTTTCACCATACTCAAAGATTAGGAGAATGAAAGCCACGGTTACTTCATTTTTCTGCCTTTTGTAATTTACGCCTCTAACATTAGATTGCAAAGCAGCATTACAGACACCTGCTTCAGTAGAGTCATTGTTTCCATGGTGCCACTTTCCATCACCTATTTTTAATAGTTTACACAACAAGATCAAGGGTGTCCCAGCTGTTACTGCCACTGTTGCTAAGCAACCTTTAAATCAGAGTTCAAGAAGACAAAGAATCATGCCTGAAAAATTTCTCAAGTGTCTGTTTTATGCACCCCAGCCACTGCTTTCTTCGTTTTACATCATTTTTCAATGTTTATACTCCAATGCTCTTTTTCCTCTTTAATTCAATATCTGATATATGAATCCATGATTTCAAATGTTATTGGAATCAAACTAAATATTTTTGTTGATTTTCAAAAGGTAATACATGTATATGTTCAACCACGGGCTACCTTTCATGTAAAATAAACAAATTTGAAGTATTTACTTTCTTTTATTAATCAGAAGAGGAGGTTTCTTCAGGCCTTCATGATCTGCTGCCAGACTGTAACATTGCTCTGCCTGAAAGTCTGTTGAAATGACACACAGATCAATGGCTGGAGATTTAGTGCCTGCAGAGAATTATAATACCCTCTTGTTCATTCTGAAGTCAAAATATCTTCACCTGCAAGACAGAGAGGTCAAACTTCTGTAAGAAAAAGAAGAAAACAGAAGAGAAGTTAGAGAACTTGGAAATTTAGAATCTCTCACTGATGCCAAGTGCTATTAATTAAAAATACAGAAAATGTTTTTCATACATTTTGATAAATAGTGAGGTTGTTTTTCTCCAAAAGTATTAAGTCAGATAGTAATGACACATCTGTCTAGGTAATAGATTACTAAGCATAAATTAGCAATGTGGAAAATAAATTTTAAAAGGGAGAAAATGTCTCTATTTTGCATGTAGCATGTTTGTTTGTTTTGGGTTTGTTTTGTTTTGTTTTGGGAATGATGGATTGAACTGAGGGGCGCTTAACCACTGATCCACATCCCCAGTCCCTTTTTTATATTTTATTTAGAGACAGTGCCTCACTGAGCTGCTTATGGGCTTGCTAAATTGCTCCTGCCTCAGCCCCCTGAGCTGCTGGGATTATAGGCGTGTGCCACTGTACCCAGCATTTAGTATTTTTAATGAGTGATTTTGAAGCTCTCAAAGCATAATTAAATATTAGTGCATAATACATATGACAAGAAAAATCATGCTAGTATTTAAGATTACAGATATAAATAACCTATATATTGTTAGTAACTATGTATAATTTCATCAAGTAATCCAACTGGAATTAATCCCTTTGGTGAGAATGAAGTTTCTGGCCCATACCATATTAGCTCAATGCAGTGGTCCATACTGATCCAATTAGTTAGATGCTTGGATTTTCCTTTGACCCTTTGATAACAATACACAAGCTATAGTGTACATTTATATTCAGTTTCCTATGCATGTATGTGAATATACCATGTACATTTACACTCTGATATTACTGCATATATATATATATTATATAGTGATATTACACATATATTTAATATAGATGTATACATAAATATTACATATATGTATATTTTACATGCATATACAAATATTACATATGTGTGTATGCAATATTACATATATAAATATGTAATATGCATATATAAGTATAGTATTCACATGTAAATATATACATATAAATTATGCCATACAAATGTGCTATATAGACACACATATATGTGTGTGTATACACACACACACACACATATATCAGTATCACATTTTCTTATTATTCACTGTACTTCCATTTGGTTATTACATTCTGATTCTATTCTGATTTCTGATAAATCCTTAGATATCTCTTTGTTGTCATTGTATATAAGTTACTAAGTATCACGGAATTTATTTACATTGTATATTTATATATACATTCATGTGTCTATAAACTCCTCTTGCAACAAAGTTGTCATAAGATTTCATAAACATACCCTCCAATTTCTAATTCATGATTTTACCTCCTGATACATCCCTCTATCACATTTGTGTTCTCATTTAAAAAGCATCACCTTTTTACATTGCTTCATTCATCTGGCTTCTTCTGTATATTTGTCCTTCTGATTCTTTTGGTACTACTCACTTCTAATATTATCTATTTTTCAAAATATTTTGTCTTGCAAATTTTAAAGTATATTTAACTGAAAAATTTAATTTACTATTATTGATCTTATTGTGTACTCAAAGTGATATATGTAATGATAATGGGTTTTAGTTAAATATATGTGAAGGTAATTGACATGTCCTCACAGACAAAAGAGCAGCCCCTGTGGGTCCATCCATGAAAGTGATGGAGAATCCATAGTCCAAACATCCTGATGACTATGTCAATAATATAGTGTTAGAAATTAGCCTTAGACATTCAAGATCAATATGTAGAAACTGAAATGTGGTGTATATATTGATATGCCTATAAATTTCCCTTGCTAAAAAGCTGTTTTGATAAAATTGAACAAACACATTTCTTCAATTTCTTCCTCATGAGTATACCTCTTGATATATCCCTCTACCACATTTTTGTCTGGTTCAAAAATCATCATCCCCTTTCTACATTGCTTCATTCATCTAGCTTTTTACATATTTTCCCCTTAATGTAAAAACATGCAGTACTAATTAAGACTCTGAAACAGTATCATTGGCTAGATGGCTTAAACAGTAGAAATGTATTTCCTCCTAGTTCTGAGGAGTAGAAGTTCAAGTTCAGTATATGATCAGAGTTACTTCTGAGGCTTCTGTCTTGGAGGTGGCTATCTTTGTTTTCATATGCTCTTTCATCTGCAATCTGTTTCCTAATCTTTTCTTCTTGAAAGGGTAAAATTGCATTTCATTAGGACCCATCCTAATGATCTTTTTTAGCCTTTATTAACTTTTTAAAGACCCCTACTTATATAAATAAGGGAAAAAATTGGTTGTGTTTTCACAAACCTGTAATATCAGCAAAATTATATATATATATATATATATATATATATATATATATATATATATAGACAGACAGACAGACAGATGTAAAATAGCTGGAGACGTTGTTAGTTGATAATGTGCCTTGGGTTAAATGCCTAGTCCCAAATAAATAAATAAATAAATAGAAAGAGAGAGAGAGAGAGAGAGAGAGAGAGAGAGAGAGAGAGAGAAAGGAAAAGGGAGGAAGGGATTCCATAAAATAAAAGATTAGTGAACTAGGTGAAGGGGACTGAGGAGAAGGGGAAAGAGCTGGGATAAGAGAACAGTGCAGCAAATCTACCCTGACTTTCCTGTGCATGTATGTGAATATACCAAAGTATATCTCACCATCATTCATATCCACTAATTAAAAACCAAAATAAAGAAAAACTATAAGTTAATAGCAGAAAGGGAACAGGGGGAGGGAGAAGGGGAGAGAAAGGGGAAGTGCTGGGAACTATATTAGAAAAAATATATTCCATAATTTTGTGTCAAAATGAATCCTAAAGTTATATATAACTAAAAACAAGGGGGGGGGGTGGGCGGGGACCCTGTGAACAACACAGTCACATTCTCTGGCACTGGGAGTTAGAACTTCAATACATAAATTATAGAGGGAGACAATTCAACACTTCACACATACCTGGATAAAAATCCTAAATAAATGCTCCCTATGGAACTTCCTTCTGCTCTCCCTCAGTAAGGTGATTTTCTGAAGAAACTAGATAAAAAGAGAATTCTAAATGTGCTCTTCTACTCCTCTAGCTCCTCTTTAACTCTCAACTTATTGGCTTTTACTATCTATGCTGAAAAAATTTGTCAAATATGCTCTGATAATATTTTTCTTTATAAATATATTATTAAATTGTAATAAATTTTTCTCTAGAGTTCACATCCTTCTGTTGTCTGTTTTCCTTATGGATATAGAAAGTGTTATGATATGGATATGAGGTGTCCCACAAAGGCTCATGTATGAGACAGTGCAAGAAGGTTCAGAGGAGAAATGACTGGGCTATGAGAGCCTTAACCCAATCAATGAATTAATTCCCTAATGAAATTAACTGAGTGGTAAATGAAGGTGGGTAGGGTGTGGCTGGAGGAGGTGGGCACTGGGAGTGTGCCTTTGGGGTATATATTTTGTATCTGTGAGTGAAGTCTCTCTGTCTGCTTTCTGATTATCATGTGAACTGCTTCCTTCCACCACACTCTTCTGCCATGATGTTCTGCCTCACCTCAAGATCCAGGGAACGGAGCCAGCCTCCTATGAACTGAGACCTCTGAAACCATGAGCCCCAACATAAACTTTTTCTCTTCTGAAGTTGTTCTTGTCAAGTCTTTTAGTCCCAGACTAAAAAAAGGTAACTAAAACAGAAAGTTTAAAAAAATCTAGAAAACAGTGTTTCTACAGAGTTCTGCTTTATGCATCAAGTTTTTTAAAGTCTTGCTTTTAAAAGTGTTTTTCCCCAGAACTCAAATGCTTACCTGCAGCAATCAATGGAATGCATCATACATCCTGACCTTATTTTATTCAAAAACTACAATTTCATCAAAATGTTCATACCAAACCTTCTATTAAACCTACATTCAGCATGTTTATTAACTTTCTATACTAAGGTTTGTCATTTTTTGTTCTGATGTTTCTTGTATTTTTTTATTTTACTTCTTATTAAAAAAAAATCCAAAATTTTCTTAGAAATATCTTCATCTATGGCTTGACTTTGAAAAACAAAAGAAATTTTTCTTAGCAAAGCAAAGAAATATAAGATGAAAGTGTGGGTTATTATAATACATAAATATTTATTAAATACCTTGTATATACCAATAGAAAATGTCACAAGTGCTGGTATAGATTAGTGTCCAAAGTAGACAAGATTCCTGTTTCCAAGGAGTATATAACCTCCTGGAGAGAGGGAGATAAACACTGAAAATACAAATAAATAATGAACATTAGGACAGGTGGAGATAAGGACTATTAAGTAAAATAAAACAGCACAGGAAGAATGTGAACTGAGGTGATAGGCCTTCTATTAAAACACCATAAAGCAGAGACAGAACACAAAGAATGAGTCATGGAAATACTCTGAGGGGAAAAAAATCCAGGAAATACACACAAATAGTAAGGGATAATCATAGAATATAAAGAAAATTTTTAAAAAAGTCAAAAGTACTATGAAGAGGAAAGCAGGGCTAGTCTATTGTGTCTGAGAAGTCAAGATCATATTGGATCTACATGCTGGTAATGACTTTGGCTTTGATTTGAATGTGATGTGTTTTGAGCAGAGAAATGGTCTTTCTTCATAATGATGAAATTGCTTGCACTGGACCGATGTTTCCCTCAAGAACAACAAGAAAAGCTGCATAAAATGAAAAAAAAAAAAGAATTAAATGTATGAAAGAACTGATGAGCTTACAGAAACTGAGGATTCAAGATTGCAGAGACAAGGGAATTACAGAGAAATGAGCTGACATTGTACATCTGCTTCTCTGACAAGAGTTGCTGATTTGGGGCAAATCTGTTTCTGAGGGTCTATGCCAAGTCCACAGAGCCAGGAAAGTTACTGGACATCTTACATGACTAAATAAACAAAATTGGAGGTAAGAGCTGTCAACGAAGCCAGGACATGGAGATCAACTAAGCTCTGGGAAGGAAAAGACACAGAAACAACAGACTGAGCCCTGAACTCTGCAGGTTTTCATTTTATCTCAGAAAGGCTGTGAAGGTAAATTAAAGGACAAGGATTAATGTGGCAAAAGCTATATTAACATCAAGTGCAGTAACCTTAGGTGAAGAAGCAACACAGGAAAATGATCTATAACAGTAATCATTAATTCACCAGAAAAAATATCCACAAATATAAATTATATGTACCTACAATATGGCTTCAACATGGTTAAGAAGACACATTTATAGAAATATTGAAAACTAGTTCATGCTTCTCAGTGGTTGATGTAGTACACAGACAAAATTAAAAGCCATAAAATTGGATTTTTAAAGAGTTTTTTAAATTATAGAATTAATAGACTGATCAAAAAATGAATAAAAGAAAGAAATCATAAATAAAATAAAAAGAATGTATCATTGTAGATTCAGCAGATAAAAAAGTTCTGAACAAAGATAAAATTAAAAATTTGATGAGATAACAAAATTCTTAGAAAAATAACATCAATTTACAAAAAAAAGTGATATTATCTCTTAAAAAAATAACAGATTTCAAGCCTCTTAGAATGTAGAATGGCAAAATGGTAACACAAAAGTCTTACTGGAGAATGTGTCATTTTTTTTTTTTTAAAGAACAAAGCAACAGCAATTTTAAACTCCTAAGATGAGAAAAGAAGAAAGTATTTTGTAAGTTATTGATTGAAATTAAGTACAATTGTTGCTGAGATGTCCTAAAATATTATGGAAGAAAAGAAATCACAGACTAATCTTTCTATAAATGTTAAGGTCTTAAAACAATTATAAGCAAATTAAATAACTATAAGAAAGAAAAATAATAAATGTGTTTCAAGAATTGAAGATACACCTAAAGTTTGAAATTCAATCTATTTAGATTTTCCCATTCAAAAATTGAACTTTAAAATTCATGTTTTCATCTCAAAAGCTACACAAGAAAAGGTTTTTATAAAATTGAATAATGAAATAATTTAAAGACTTAATAATCAGAAAACAGCAAGAATTTTTTAAGGGCTTATGTTCAAACATAACTACAGAAAACATTTTAAATATAACAGTTATTATTAAAATTTTTAATAGAAAGTGAAAATGATCCTTACAGTTAGAAATACAACAAGATACTTCCCATCACTTTCTATGCAACATTGTACTGAAAGCTCTTATTAGTGACAAAAAGGCAATTCAATTAATGAATCAAATGTATAAAAGTTATAAAGGAAGAAATAAAAATAATTTTCAAACAGATATGGTTTTAAACATAGAAATTCCTTGGAATTTAATATTATTAGATTAAATTTAAATTTAATAATATTAGAGTAAAAAGTGAATTTATCATATTGATAGAAAGAAATTCAATTTGTATAACTTATCAACCTATCAGGAATAGACAAAAAGGAAATTTTTGAATGAATCAATACATAATGCCTTTGTCATCATTAATTACTTAGCAATGAATTTAATGAATGATGAACTAAGGTCTTGAATGAAATTATAAAAATTTTTTGAGCAAAATTATATAATCTAGAAAAGAAAGGGTAAAATGTTCATGGATATGAAAACTTTTAATATTTCCATTTTCTTTAAATTGATATATATATATAGCCAGTATAATCCCAATCAAAATTTTAATTACCTAGAAAAATTGGTTTTAAGCCTTAGTCTCAACATACATAACCCATAAATTTCAAATTGATGATAGATGTAAATATTAAAGTAGCAAAGCTCTTAGACAAAAATACAGATGAATCTTGTTCTGACATTGGAGTAGGCAGAATTTGTAAAACACGATACACGTTTAGAAGCAATAAAGAAAAAGTACAGTTTAATTACATTTACCCCCTTTAAGAGAGTTAAAAGACAAGCCAAAACTGAGAGAAATGCTTGCATTTATATAAATTTGATAAAGATTTCTCATCCAGTATAGGAAAGAAGAAGAGTAAGAAGGAAGGAAGGAATGAAGGAACTTTGAAATAATTAGCAATACTCAAGATAGTGGGGAAAAAGTCTTGAATGAGCATTTAAAGGAAGTTAGCATATGGGCAATGACATGCATTAATACCTTACTTCTACAATGATGAGGAAAATGTACATTAAATGACAACTGTGAACTAAAAATTATCCAAAGTAGAAAAATTTAAAGACAAACTACAGAGCGTCAGTCTGCACAGGCCTCAGACAAGAAACTCATCCACTGCTAATAGATATATAAATCTGTGTACCACTTCAAAAATCTTTTGGGGCTTTATCCACTACAGTTGATCTTGTGCATACCCCAAAATTAGACTTCAACATATATACCTAGGGAAAAAATATCTATATTTACCAAAATTCTGTAAAAATGTCCATGCTAGCCCAATTTGTAAGAATCTCAACCTGGCAAAAGCCAAATGTATATATTAATGAAACTGATACACAAATGTGGCACATCAATAGATTGAAATACTATATTGCAATAAGAAAATTTGGAAAATAATTTTTAAAAGGAATATGAAGTTTGATTTTGAATATAACATTAATAAATATATTATACATACAAGTAAATATTAAGTATTTATTCGGCTATAAGAGGATGAGTTTCAGGAGAGATGTGGTTTAATAATACATCAGATTGAAAGTCATTACTTTTTGCATGGTCTTAAAGTCATAAGACTGAATAAAATCAGTTAGAGAATAAGTACATATAGAAAAAATGGCCAAAGATCCAGGTTGGCACATTTCTAAATGTAGCTTAGGACTACATAAAGTAAAAAAGCAAAAGGAGATGGGGCAAAGAAGATTCAGAAGAAATGGTGAACCAAGATAGAGTGATAGATATCATGAAGCCCTGTGAAGGACTTGTTTCTAGAAGGGAGGAGCAACCACGTGTTTGAGTTTATCTTTTGTGATATTAGCATGAACACTGAAAATGGAGTTTCAAATTAGGTAATCACTGGCAATTTTAGGAAGAGCTTTTCCTGTTGAGCGGTGGGAATAAAATCTGAATTGGAGGCGATGCAGAGACAGAATTGAAGGAGAGGAAGTAGATCAAGTGAGTAGAATACAACAGTTACTAATATGGCATTATGTAAAAATGTGGATGTGTCTCCGATGTGATTCTGCAATCTGTATTTGGGGTAAAAATGGGAGTTTATAACCCACTTGAATCTAATGTATGAAATATGATATGTCAAGAGCTTTGTAATGTTTTGAACAACCAATAAAAAAATAAAAATAAAATAAAATAATTCTATAGATCATTTTATTGCAAACTAAGAATCTGGTTGAACCTGGAGGGAAGGGGATACATGTTTAGGTTTATTTTTATTTTTTAATAGGAAATATTTATAGATAACAGAATGATGCAGTAAACAGAAGAACACAGTGATGAAGGAATGAGGAAAGATAATTTCAGGGACTACATCCAATTCAGAGAACTGGCCTTAGGTAATGTTGGAAAGATTTCAACTCATGTAACAGAGGAGAAGGCAAAACATATGGGCAAAAATGCAGAAATTGGATGTAAACCAAGTAGGGTATGTAAATGACAGAATTGATTCAATATCCTTCTTTCCCCTGGTCATCCATAACCTTTCTTTTTATTATAGGGAAAGTTTTCGATGTTGAAATATGTAACATAGTATAGATCAATTTTTATTCAAATTTGTTTTAGCCACATAGTTTCCCAAACAAATAGATACTTTTCTACTGAGTGAATTTATGGGAAAATGAACAAAACAAAGTGAAACAAACAAACAACAACAACAACAACACACACACACACACACAAAGAAAAACAAAAAAACTTAAATTTGTTTGAAAGTTATATTCTGGGGCTGGGGACGTGGCTCAAGCGGTAGAGTGCTGGCCTGGCAGGCGTGCGACCCGGGCTCGATCCTCAGCACCACATACAAACAAAGATGTTGTGTCCACCGAAAACTAAAGAGAAAAATAAATATTAAAACTCTCTATCTCTCTCTCTAAAAAAAAAAAAAAGAAAAGAAAAAGAAAGTTATATTCATCCTCACCAGGCAAAATTCCTGAGAATTTTTGTTGACATTTATTACCAAATTCTTACCATTACTTATGTATGAAACTCTTTCCCCAAGTCAGTTATGTATCTTATTTATTATTAAATGGTTGAAATTGTGTTTTGCTAACATAACAAAGAAAGCACCAAAAGACATATGGCCCTGGCAAAGGGATTTCAGAGAATTTTTATCTCCTCCATCATAGATTCATATCTTCATTAGCAAAGAAGACAAAATAGAAATTTCTTCAGCAGAACAGAGCTTACTGGTTATTGGAGGAGAGAAGCTGGAGGTGTAGCAACTCTGGGTTTAAACCCTAGAACACAGCACAATCATATACACATACATAAGCAAGCGCAAGCGCAAGCGCAAGCGCGCGCGCACACACACACACACATTCACACATTATTGGAGAAGGGGAATATCTCCAAACTGCATATTCCAGGACTCACCCAGTGTATTTGGCTCACAGTGTGTTTTAATCAATGTGCTGAATTTCATATAACAAACCTGGTTCAGACACATTCTAGGCCAATCTCTAAAATATTTCAGCAAAATATGGTTAGTCTCTGAATTTGGAGTTTATTCCCATTGCTCCTATTATAAGAAGGAGTCAGTAGTATTATTTTTTACCCTGCTTTAGGTCCAACTTCAGCTTTATTTGATAATTTGATGCAAGAATTTCAAATTCAGGGTATGCTATTCTTTATGTGAAATATTCCAGTATACCCAAAGCAATTGTTTCTCTTCATGAGAACAGAACAACATGCTTCTCCCAATTTCTTACATCCTATAAATTAATCTATGGAAGCACCTACCTTACCCACAGAGATTTGATTAATGAGAATATAGTTTTATTGGATCCAAAATAAAAATTTGATTGTATATTTCACCCTCGTCAAACATGGCTATTACATAACAATGTAGATGGTATTGTATTTCTCCTGCTGGTTCCATCTCGACCTACTGAATAATTCCAAAACCACTGTTAACTCAGAATCAATTGCTTCAAGCCACTATCAGATACTACCTTCTGTATTACTTTATTTATTATTTTAACCTATTTGAACATGACACACCTGAAACCAACCCTCAAAAAAAAAAAAAAAAAGGAAGTTTGGGTAATCATGAGCTTTTGGAAAAATTCTTTTGGTTGACTGATCAAAAAAGCAAAGAAATAGCTAAAAAGTCCACCTTCGAGAAGACCAAGGAAAAGTGAAGATCTTAGAATCTCAGCAGTAGGAGCTCCTTCTGTACCTCCCTTTCCAATTGCCAACAAGTACCCCAACTCTAACAGCCTTCATTCTTGATGATAGTCCCACAATTTTCAAATTCCTGAAAGCTATAGATCTGACACAGGACACTTACTTATTTATGTGCGTAACCAAGGCAAAAGGAATTTTACCAGATATATGACCAAAGTTGTGGGTGAAGGGCTTGTGCTGACATTGGAGGCATGTTGGAGAGATAATAAATTACCTACAAAATTGGACAATTTACAAAACTCCGTCATTTTCTGTCTTCATCCTTCTCTTCTATCAGTTGTTGGGTCCTAAAATGTATGTTTTAATTATACCATTAAATTAACTTTAGCTGCTTTACCTCTTGCCACCGTCATGGTGTTATTCCCTCTTAGTTGATCTTCCAATCCAGTTCCCTTAGGCTTCATTGCTGCCAAGGGTTTAAAATTATAGATATGATATTCGAGCTTCAAAAAATACACAAAACAAATTAAAACTCAAACATCTCTTGACCTTGTCTACAGTGCTTAAAAAGACATGGAAAGTGGAAAGGGTATACTCCATGCTGAGAGTAGGTGGAGGTAAAAACCTGTGCAAGTATGAGTTTCTTGAGGGGAAAATGTGAATACTAAGTTATTGATATTTCAGCTAAAATGATGAAGAACAAAAGGTTGAAAACATATAATCACAGAGGCTGATACTTTCTAAAATTTCTTAATAAAATCTGTATGGCACCTTAGCCACTTACAAAGTGTATTAAACTTTAAATTTTATAATATTCATTATTAAAAAAAAATAACTACACCGGTAGCATTCAAAGTTTAGTTTAAATTTTGGTTCAGTCAATAATTTTATCAGCTTCATAAAAATATGGAATTCTCTTCTTATATCTTTTTATTTCATCCTATAGTATCATTGTTAGGGCACAGAAATAGATAAAAAAAATATATATATATATATATATATATATATATATATATATATATATATTCTGGAACAGGCAATCTGAAGACACAATGTTGAAAAACACTCAGCTATATTGTCAGACAGTTGTTGATCTGATCACAGGTATAAATGAACATGTTGAAACTTTGTAGGTTTACTTTCTACTGGTGTCTAATCATGCATTTTTGAAAGATTGAAGAATGCTTTTCTGCCAGAACTTAAAACTCTTGTAATTATTAATTTGTGCAATAGTGTACTTCAGGTAATAATTATTCACTTATTGTGAATAATTCAAATATTCAATTGTTATCATTTACTCTTAACAAAATGCAGGAAAGCTAAGAAATGGTCCTAGTATCACACAGCAACTGAGAATCTATCTTTTTACCATTCTTTTCCCTCTTCAACTACCATTATACTAACTTTCCAAGAATGATCCAGAGAAATATAAGTGTATAAAGCAAATAATATAGAGTTTAATTTCACTAAGTAATATAAGCATTTTGTTTTCTTTTTTTTTTTTTTCTTTTTATCAACTGAAAGCAGCATAAGCGTGTTATTCCTCCTGGTGTTTCTCAACCAGACTCTTTTGCATGATAAAACAATTTTACTCTCATTGGCCTATTCTAGCATTTAAGTTCATTTTCCATCCATCTGAATTCCAAATGTGCACCATAGAGGTTTACTTTGCTATCCATCTGCTGCACCAATACCTTCCTGTCTATGCTAATGATAGAAGGAGGATATTAAAAAAAAAAGAGCCATGTGGTGGTTTCAGTTTTGTTTTGTTTTGCGATGCAGATGCACTTGGAGCAGCAGGTCAATGAATTCCTGGAACTGCATCTTTTTGACACATGAGACCTTTGCAGAATGAATCAAAGTTAAATCCCATGAATAAATGCTATTGTTTAATAATCATTCCATTTATGGAAGCTTTATTGTGAATTCATAGAAGCAAGGACAACATTTCCTTGCTAGTCCACAAATCACCATCATAAGACAATCTTGAATAAACTAAGCTGGACTACAGAGCCTCCTTGGCAGTTGCTAGTATTTAAATATGGATGGTAGAAGCAAAGACTGGAAGAAGTTGTTCTGCAGCAAGCAAATGACAGCTCCCACAAATAAAGGGAAAAAAATGTTAAAACAATAAACAAAAGAGAAACAATTACTTGCTCATTACAAACATGTCATATTGCATTCTTTATTTTGATTGTGGAAAATTAGCCATTGACTACCAGGAACAATTGATTTTCCTTCACAGCTGTTTTCTAATTACATCTGAACACTGAAAATTCTAGTGCAGCCATTCAGCTGTACAAAGAGAATTTTCTTTTATTATTGTTGCTATTGCTTCAAGCTCTGCCCAGCAGTATGACTATAGTTAGAGGCTCCACTGTATGTCTGTGGTGTTTGGATTAAAAGGCATGCTTTCCAGGGATGTTATAAGATCTCAAATATTTTAAATTGCATAGGGCTGACTGTGTGTGCAAGCTGTTTGACCAGATGCTATTACAAACCTTTCTCTTTCTTTTTATCACTACCATACAAACAAGTTAAAAAAAAATAATAAAGCTAGTTTAAATTAGTATATCCGTTTCTTAGTCACTGCACAGTCGTCAATTGGATCTATTTTTGTCATTGTGGTTTCTGATGAGTGTTTTAGCACAGTCTTGCTGGGAGGGTGGAGGGTGATGGGCAGTTTCCTGTCAGTTGATTCTGAGCGTAAATTCTAAGCAAAGAGCATGGAGATTATTAACAGGCAGGATGCCAAGGTTTCAGAGAAGCAATTGAAATTTTGGATGCTTCTCCGAAACTCTTCAGAATTTCCTCCAAAATGATTTCAGTTTTTAAATGAGGCCAGAAATGTGAAACTTGCCCTTGGGAGTTTTCTAGGACTTGCAGCTAGAGAGTAAGTCCTGGAAAAATAGTTAGGCTATGTCCTTCAGACTTTAGAGTCTCTGATTATTCTTTGCCATGATTATGCTGGAATCAGCAATGTGAAAAATTCCACTTAAGTTTCATTTAAGAGAAATCTTAAAATAAATATATATTTTTTCTCAATGACATATTTAAAAGAACCATATAATACTGATAGCCTGGGCTGTTTGAGAAAGAAAGCTGGGCTCTCTATTGTCATTTATTAAATGTTTGCTCGTCTTAGAGATAACTTTAACCACACACCTGTTCACTGCATGGCAAATATTTTTTATGAGAACAGTAACCTCTGTTGTTCCTCCAGTATGACTTCAGATTTGCCATTTTATTTAGAAGACTCAAAGATTCCTCCATGACCCAACCAACTTAATATTTCTGTTGCTAAGATTAACATTAAGACAATATTGTTGCATTAAATTAAACTTGGCCTGAGCCTGCCTCAGTACCTGGAATGTCTACATAATTAACTGTACTCTAACTAAACAAATCAAAAAGCCTAATTCAGGAGTGTATTTTGTAATAAATACCAAGGGCTTAGCCAATCATTAGAGACAACCTTTAGCCCGTCTCAGATTGTCAATTGATCAGGCCAAATAAAGCAACTTGGAGGACTTAATCAAGCAAACTCTTTCTGTATTTCATTTCTACTTTCTCTTCATAAGTACTGCTTCCTTGTGTTAGTTACAGTGACTACCTACCTAGGTCTCTGAACTTCTGATGGTTTTGGGAGCTTCTGTATTCCCAAATAGGTTTTATTCTATTAACTCTATTAAATTTCATTGCTACAGGTTTTTTTTAATATTTCTTTATCTCATTTTAATTATTTTTAAATTTTTAACAAATTTCCTTCATTTTCCTTGTAATATATAATACAAAAGTAAATGTATTAAAATTATGTTACTTCAACTTATATATTTTCATAATTTTACCATTACAAAAATGAATATCATTAACATAGAGTTTTGAAACTGTAAACATTTTTTGAGTATGATAGATGTAATATAGCTAATTTAATAGAACCTATGTTAAAAAGTTCTGAGGTTTTTCTCATGAAGTCCTATATGCCATTAATAAAACAAAAACAATTAGAAAAAGTGTCAAGGAATACCCAGTGTCCACAATTGAATAGGTTGAAATTCATCTATTAAAACTGATGGCAATGAAATATTTCATACCTAAAAGGTTTAGTACCCAGAACTAGATGACAATATGACTGTTGGGAGGTGGGAGAGTAAAGGTCAAAAGGCTGCTTTCGAAAAAATTCTCAAGTGAAGCCACATCAGGAAACCATTAACAATGGTTTCAATTGCATACTATACCTAAGAGGAGGATTCTCAGAAGGATTCCCTAAGCCAAGGGACAAACCCATATGTGCATCAGCCAGAGCCTATGCCCAGCTATCACAAAGACGATGGTTCCTGCCTTTATATAACCTCATGAAATTGCCTCTCGTTGGTTGAATTTAACTGAGCCCTGTTGACAAGGAAGCTCAGACATGTAATTTTCATTCTTCATGTCTTGGTGGAGCAGGAAATAAGTCAGAGAGTTAGAGGTAATGGTATAACAACAACACCTAGAATAACTACACTGACTACAGCAGCAATTAAATCCTGAAGGTAATGAACTAGTATCAATAATGATGATATCTCATGAGCAGCTTGTTTTGTTGAATTATTGAATCTGCTTGAATTACTGAATTGTCTTTATCACATTTTTCCCCAAACTGTATCCCCTATCAGCTATGTAACAATAGCAGCAGTAATAAAGCATAAGAGGTGGAAAACAATATCATGTGATTGATTTTTCTCTCTCCCTCTTCCTTTACCAAAACAACAGAGCAAACTAATTTTGAAATGGCAATATATGTTTGATATGGCATAAAAAGAGAAAGGATTTCTATGTTGTGGTAACTTTTTAATGAGGAAATCAAAGAGGAAGTATCTATTAATTGACATTAAATATCCATATTGCAGTGTTCAGTTTGAATACTTGATTGTTCTGGGTCCACATTGCCGTGAAGATGAATTATGTGACACTTAGAATCAGAGAGCACACATGATCTGCATTTTCCAGATGGCAGATTTATGTCTAATGTGTGGACATTACAAGAATAAACAGCATGGGTCCACATTAGGAAGACTCTCCAAATATTTAAATAAATATAATGCACTGTTTCCTGTGACTGGAAGTAGAGTGTGATTTGGCACTTTGCCAAGAAACACATAGCAATATCTCTTTTACTGGGTGGTTACATTTTATTCTACACATGATTACAGTTTGTGTTAAAGTCTTAGAAGTATTAAGATGAAAAATAACATATTTGCATATAGTTTCCAAAGCCTCTTAATAATCAGTGGTGGCAATTTCTTCATAACATACTCTAACAACAATCTTGAGTATAGAATGTGAATATATTTATTATGCTCGAAATGTTTGTGTCCCTCCTCTAGATGTGTTGAAGACCTTAGCTCCAGTGGGGCTTGGAGGAAAGGAGACCTCTAAGGGAATAGTTAAGCTTTAATGAGGTCATGAAATTGGAGCTTGATCCTGTAGAATTAATGTCCTTATAAAATAGAGTGTATTTGTGTGTTCTCTTCCTTGCTTTTTCTCTCTCTCCAGGAATGCACAGAAAGAAGATCATGACAGCATGCAGGGAGGAGGCTCCCAGTCAAAGAGGTGAACCTTCAGGAGATATCAACCCTGCTGGCAATTTAATCTTGGACTAGCAGTCCCTAAAGCTCTAGGTAAATAAATTTCTGTGTTTAAATCACCAAGTATGTGGTGTTTATTATGAAAGCCTGAGCAGACTAATGCAGAATATGATAAAATTGAATTGTTAATTTACTAAAGAAAATGCAACATTTCATTTCTACTTCTTTATTGGAATTCTCTGGGAATTGATATTAACCATGAAAACTCATTCAGAACTTAATATTTGTATTTAATTCCAAGCATACAATTAATCCCATGACTTGGTAGTCTTTTTACTATATGTTTTATACTTATGCCAAATAATGATCCTCCCAGTATTGACTCCACAAAAACTATAAATTTCATTTGACATTTAATTTCCCCAATTCAGAGAGTATAAAACTGAAACAAACTCTCAGTTTTTCTAGATGTAAAAATAAATCTTTGATCTGTTTTGCTAAAAATTATGAAACACAGTAAAATGAAGCAGCCTCAATTTTGCTATTTTTTTCAAATTTGGGGAGTATCAAATTGATGCAAACTATCAGTTCTTCTAGCTGTAAAGATAAATCCTTGATTTGTTCTACTAAAATAATATGAAACAATAAAACAAAACATCCTCAGTTTTGCTAATTCTTTACTCTTCCCAATCATGCTGCAATGAGCATTCTAAAACTCTGTTTAGTTGGAGTGCTTCCCCTGCCAAACCGAACTGAGTCAAGGATTTGGACAGAGAAAATTTATTTTGGAGATGATCCCAGGAGCCAAAAATGAGGAAAGAGGGAAAGAGAATGAGGCAAAAGAGAATAGTCAAAAAAAAAAAAAAAAAAAAAAGACTTGTGCTGTAACAAGCTGGAGTAGAACAGTGAGCAACTGGGAATCAAACCCCCTGGGGATTGTGTGGAACATATTGCAGGTTACTTCTACCAGAGAACAAGGAGGCTGGAATGTCGAACCACTGACTCCCAGTGCCCTGTGTTGAGAATTACTCTTAGCAGTGTGAACTTCTTGATTGCTCCTGTGGGTCTACCAATTCTCCCTCAATTGTTTCTAGAATACAGACCCAATCTGGGAAGGAGGACCCCGGAACCTAAAGTTCGAGTCTGGCACCAGGTCAGTAATATTTGAAGGAAAAGTAAGTGAACCCAAGTAGGCAAAAAAAGGTATGAGGCTGGGCATCAACTATATCTACCAAATGCTTACACACAAATGCAGCAGTTTCTCTAAGGTACATGCCTACTAATGACTTTATTCAGTTGTTTCATGGATGCACATTCAACTTCATGAGATACTGACAAATATCTCCCAAGGTGGTAACCCCCAAAATAGTTCTGCCAGAGATTTGAAAAGTTCCAGTGGCTTCACCTTTCTACTCATATGTGTTGTCATCAGAACTTCAGATTTCTTGCCCATTTATTACTATGAATTACTATCCCCTGATTATTAATGAGCTAAGCAATGTTTGTGTATGATTAATTACAATTTGTATTTTTTTGTTTCCTGTATTTTAGAGGGTATACTTTTCATTTTCTCATCAATTCATCATTTACATATTTTCAATTTCCAGTATCTTTTCCAGTTTTTATTTATGCTTTCCATGCACACTGATTAATTGGATGTCAGAAAGACTAATTGGATGTTTTCAAAGGAAATGAAAATGTAAACATAAATGAGAAAACACTAAATCTTATTAGACTTTTGATAAGTACACATGTCCATCAAAGTTTGGTCAACTATTAAACATCTTAGGGCTTTTAGAAAACTTAAAACAAAATTTAGGTAATATAGTTCCTCAAATTAGAGAAGTTATTATTTTTTTGCAAGTCATTATCATAAATGTGTGATCCAAATATTTTTACCTTAATTATTTGACATGCTGAACCTACACAATAAGTTTACATTGTTGTTATAGAACTTTGATCATACAGGACTCTCAGGATGTTATTTATTTATTCATTTATTATTTAGTACTCAGTATTTATAACCCACTCTCATCAGAACAAACTTATTCTTCAAGACCAACATTGATACCTTCCAAGGATGATGCCCCCACTGACTTATCCATCTCCCACTAGGCCCCACTTCTTAAAGGTTCCAACATCTCATAATACTGCCACAGGGGACCAAGATTCTCTTAAAAGACACACTCAAACCATTTCAAAATCATAACACTTGTTAAAGTACATCTTGTTTGATTGCTATTATGTTGATGATGAATACAGTTGCTATAAACATTTTCACACGTGTGTGTGTGTCTGTGAGAGAGAGAGAGAGAGAGAGAGAGAGAGTGATGCCTGAGAGAGAAAGAGGGATCATGTCTTTCCAATTCACTAGGAAGTATATAAGAGCATGATTACTGGTGGTATTTACAGCCTACATTTAACTTAAGAATACATCATAGATACAACCTTTCTCTATTATTCTTTATCTTTGCAACTTCTTGTTAACATATAATTATTTCAAAATAATATGTTTTCAAAAAGGAAAGCAAAACAAAAAAAAAGGAAAAAAGAAACTTTTAGGTTGACTTCAAAAGAAGTTGTGATGTTTTACATCCCTACAAAAAATGAACATGTTTTTCTTTCAACACATTGAAAACATGACCCCATTGTATTTTTGTTTACTTGGCTTCAGGTGAAACCCTGTTATATTCTTACAGTTTCATTCTAAGAAAACAAGCTTTCTTTTTACTTTGAAGGCTGTATGTATGTGTCTTATATTTTCAGTTTGAATGTGATACATGCATCTTTTTATTTTGTTTATTTAGTGTATTTGGTTTTGATATTTACCTTCTTGTTCTCTGAGAATATTGGAACTTTTTTTGCATAACTGTCACTAATTTGGAATATTCTTGACCATTATTTTTTCTAATATGTTTTTTATACCTATTTTGTCCTTGTTTTTAGAGTTCCAGCTAGATATATGTTAGAACATATGAAATTGATATTGTTCCACAGGTCTTAGGTACACTGTGGTTTGTCTCATTTTTCCCTCCTTTGCTTTTAGTTTGTTTCCAGGCTTTGAGAAATTCTACCAGCCTGTCTTCAAACTGGCTGATTTTTTTCCTAGCAGTATCATGTCTACTGATGAACAAATAGAACACATTCATTCTTTCTTAATGTGTTTTTGTGCTGTTTGTTTGTTTATTTAACTATTTCCTAAAATTTAAATTTAACTATTTTATTTCCTAAAATTTCCATGTACTTGGTAAAAGTACCCATTTTATCATTAATGCTGACTTTTGTTTTCAATTGAAATCTTAAACATAATTAATCATAAATATTTTAAAAAGCATTTCTGATTATTTCAAAATTTGTAACATATCTAACTAGAGTTTTGATAATTGCTTTGTCTCTTTAGATTGTGCATTTTATTGTTTTTTGTGTACTTTATGCATTTTTGACAGCTGAAATTGCCAGTTATATTTATTGTATTAAAATATGTATTTATTTATTTTTTAGATTTATTATTATAATATTTGTTCATATATAGATATGAACAAATATATCTATGTGTTTCTGTATGTGTATATATTTACCTAACAATTTCCTGAGCTACCTCAATTAAGGTAAGCTCATCTTTTAGGCTTTTATTGCAAAGATAGATTTTGAACAAGATAGATTTTGCACCTTTTTATTTCCTTGGTGTGAAAGAATACATATCATTCAAACATTTTAATGATTTGTTATAGGTTATTTTTGAAAATAATGACAGTATTAAGGGTTCTTTAGAGGAAAAGGACCAACCTATTCCTCTTTATATTATATGTGTGATTATAAAAAGGGGACAATTTAGATTAACTATCATTAAGATAAAATAAATTTAAGAGCTTTTAAAATCAGAACACTGCCTTTATTTGTATTATAAACCAGTTTCAGTGAGTCTTTGCAGAATTAAGGAATATAAATTTGTATACAAAAAAGAAAAACATTTGTCCTTTTGTGATTATACTGCTAGCGATTAAAGACCATTGATTAATTATTCATTCTTCATCTACATCTTGAGGTAAAAAGTCTCCAAAAATTCTCTAAGCAATTCCAGTTAAACATTATCTTCCTTTATTACAATAATGTCCAGTTTCTTTTTCTACTCTTGATAAGAGTTTGCAGACCTCTTTTTTTTAAGTATGACTCAAAAAGAATTCCTATTTAAATTGTAGAAAGAACTTTAAAACAACATATGTCAAATGAATAATAAATAATAAAAATAGTACAATATTTTAGTGGATGCTTAACCAAAGAAAGTATTCAAATGGGAAATAAGCAAACAAAAATGATGTCAAAAACATTAGTCACTAGGGACATACAAATTAAAGCCCCAGTAAGATATCTATGCACCCGTCGGATCACTAAAATTAAAGTCTAAATATGCCAAGTATCAGTAAGCAAAATAAGTCACTAGAATTCTCATAGCTGCTGGTGAAGATACAGTTTCTTTTAACATTTATCCTATGGTTACATCAGCTGTTGACAGAAAAATATAAAAACGATGTTTGTTCACAGAAATACTCAGCCTCAAATGTTGATAACACATATACACATAAAAGTCCCCAACTATAATCAACTTACTCAATTGAAATGAGTTTGAAAAGAATGATTCCAAGTGAAAAGACACAAACACACACACACACACAATAATAATAATAATAATAATAATAATACAGTGCATAATACTTTTATATGAAATTTGAAAAAAGACAAATCTATAGTGACAAAAATCAAATTACTGCTTGCAATAGACTGGGATTGGTAGATGAAATTGACCTCAATGAGTCTCCAGGAACTATTTCTGGTAATGCAGGTTCTCTCTATTATTATGACAGTGGTGCACACACATTGAAATCATTTGTTGAAACTCATCACATATGACACACTGATGAAATTCATTATATACAAATGGTAAGAAAATAGAACTAAGTTTAAAAAGTGAACAACTCAAATGCAATATAATGAAGTAAAGATAGTGTTTTTTACATGCAAAAGAAAAAAATGAATCTAGTCACCGATTTTGTTCCCTTCATAAAAGCTAACTCACAATAGATCATAAACTTAAATGAAAAATGAAAAATCAGAAAACTTCTTGCAGATAACATAAGAGAAAATCTGGATTACTTTGGGTATGGTGATGCCTTTTTTGTTACAGTAAAATACATATGTTTTATAAAATATAACTGATAAATTAAATATCTTTAAAAGATTCAAAACTTCTCTATGAAAGTTACTGTTGAGAATAAATAAGAAGACAGGCCACAGACTGGCAGAGAATGTTTGCAAAAGACAGACATGGAAAGGATATAATCTAAAATATACAAAGAATTCTTAAATTCAACAGTAAATGAACAACCAAATTTTAAAAATGGGCAAATAACCTTAACACACACAACAGCAAAAAAAAAAGACATGAATAACAAATAATCATATGAAAATATATTCAATATACTCTGTCCTTAGAGAATTGCAAATAATAGGGACAATGATATAGCATTGCACAGCACTTATTACAATGGCCAAAATGCAAAATAATGACACCAAAGACTGAGGAGGATAGGTGCATATGGTACAGTCATCTTGAAAGACTATTTAATTGCATCTTACAAACTAACCATCATTTTATCATTCTTAATTAAAAATCAATGAAAAATAACATACTGTTCATATAGATTAGACACAATTGTATTGGCCTAAGTTTTGTAATGTTATATTAGTTTTCTAATGACCTAAGACAACAATCATTTGTTCTCACAGAGTGGGTGTTGCCCAGAAAATTAGCAGTATCTTCAGTGAGTGGTTCTGGCTCAGGAATTTCTCAACAGGTTGTAATTAATACTCCAACCAGAAAACAGTCTTTTGAAGGCTTTTTTTGTTTTTAACCAGGGAACAATCTTTTGAAGGCTCAACAGTTTTTTGAAGGCTCTTTTCTGGGATGACTTACTCATATGGCTGTTAACAAATATTCTGAATTCTTTCCTGACTGTTAGCAAAAGTCCTGGGCTCTCTACAATATGAATATCTTCATATCCACTCTGGCCCCAGGACCCTCAAAGCAAGACACATGCTTCCTCTGAATAAAAACACAAAATGGGCAGAGCAAGGAAACAGCCCCTGTGCTTTTCATGAGCTAATCTCCAAAGATGTACATTTTTGCTTGCAACTAATTCTATTTGTGAGAAGAAAGATTGCATAAAGAGGCTGAGAGAGTAGATTCAATCGTTTGAAGGGAGATAGATTTTAATAGTTATGAACAGATTTACAAAACAAAAAATATTCTAAAAGGAAGAGTGATTTCCAGAGATTCTTAAGAAGTGAATTTATGTACAGCAAAACAAAATGATACAAGCATGACATGTTGGGGTGTAGTTTTGTCTGATTTTATATTTTGGTTTGTTTGTTTGTTTTGTTTCCAGTGCTTGGGATTTAACCCCTGGTCTCTTACACAAGTTAGGCAAGCACTATACCACTGAGCTACATACCTAGCTCCTTATTTTTTTCATTTTTTTGCATTTTTCATTTGTTTGTTTTGAGATAGAGTCTCACTAAGTTGTCTAGGGTGGTCTGCAACTTGTAATCTGTCTGCCTCAGACTCCCAAGTAACTGAAATTACAGGTGCATACCACTATGTCCAGCTTCTGATTTTATTCTTTTTCTGCATATTGCTCTTAAAGTGGAAAGAAAAAAATAATCTCACAGAACAAAACTATTGCTATCATATTAAGATGTATATTTTTTTAACTTAAATAATAGACTGGATGAGCAAAGAGAAAAATACATTTTACAGAAGCTTAATTTTGCTTAGTGTAAATTAAACCTAATGTAGAGCAACACCAACCTTCTGCTAGAGCCTAGCTCAGCCAAGGAGGCTAAAACAAAATCAAGATAGTTTTCCTGACCACCAATTACCTGTGGTTTCTCTCTTCCATGTTTCCCCAGGGCTATGGAATAAGGAATGAGGGAGAAATTCAGCTCATAGAAGTACATGCATGCAATCCCCTTGATCAGCAATTTGTTTTTTCAAGAGTAGCAAAAAATGTGGAGGTAGAAAATTATCAGTGTGACAGTCTGTTCTTGACTCTTTCAAACCTAGAATTGAATTTACCAGACAAAGTCAAAGTTTGTGGCTTCAACCTCAGTGTCTGGATCCTATTTTCCACTTTAGTGCTTGATAATCCCCTAGGGATTATAGATGGTTAGAATATAGAGACAAATCAAATATTTGAGAAAAGGAAACAAAAATACTATAAAAAATATTGGTAACATAAAATAAGATAATAAAATTATAAAGAAGAACCAAGGGGAAATCTCTTTTATAAAAATATAATATTTATATTGGATATAAAGACCTCAGTACAAAGATTTTTATAACAGAATAATACAGCCAAACATGGTATTTTATTGAACTGGAATATTAGGTTTAAAAACTCTTCCAGAAATCACTGGGAGAGAATTAAAAAAAAATGAAAAAGATAAGAACTTGTGGTGTTTGCAGGATAGCAATAGACATGTAACTGCCTCAATAAAAGTCCTAGAAGGAGCTAAAATAGTAGAAGAAATATTTGAAGCTATAAGGATAAAAGATCCAAATATTAAAGCAATGAAATAACTCATATTGAAAAATTTCATAAAGACAGAATCTTTTAGAAAGCCACAACCCAACACACAATAGTAAAATTAAGATTTTTGTCAAACAGTAAAAACAATTCTAATCAAATTAATATCAGAATTATAAATAACATGCCATCCACAAGGCCATTTGTTAAGCAAACTGAATACATTTGTGGTCTTAAAATCGCAATGTGGGGAGCACAGATGCCAGCAGGAACAAGAATACATTCTGTTAGAAAGGCATTTGAGGAAACTTTTTTTTAAAGGGCAGTTTAAGTGACTTACATAGGTTGTTTATCAAAAATTATGATTGGAGAATATGAGCCCAGCACAGACCAGCTTTGACCATACCATTGTTTTAGGAAAGAGTACAGTTTATGCAATTCTCAGTATGTTCATTCTCAACAAATAACTTTTTTTTTTAATTGGAATATCAACAAGTTCATCAAGTGGTCAGCACAGCACAAGATAAAGTGTGTGTTACAAAATAGATCACTCCTGTTGATTTTCTTTAACAAAAAAAATAATAATAATTTCTAGGAGCAGAATACTGTGGGAGGTCAAGCCCAGTGGTTCAGGTCCATTCACACCAGCCTGTACATGTCCCAGGCACACCAAAGAGCTAGTCCACCACTCCCCTGGTGGGGCAGACACCCACCAGGGCCTAACCTCTGGTGCAGGACCACCCCTTCTGAACCAGCAGACTACCAGACTACTGAGGGAGCTGAGATTCAGCCCAGACCACCCACACCAGCCTTCACAGGACCCAGATCCAGGATGCAGTAGCATTCATTGAGGAACACCAGCAGAGTCTGGAAGCCTAACATCAAAATGAGGTACAGACAATTTGTACAGGTACTACAAGAATTCAGGGAAGAAACTGTAATATCTCAGATCCACACTACAAGAAAGGAAAGACACATAGACAACATAAAAAAGACAAGGGAGGAAAGTGCCCCAAACAAACCAGGACACTTTAATAACAGAACACATGGACAATGAAGTTGATGAAATGTCAGAGAAGGAGTTCAGAAGGTTCATAATTAAAATGATCTGTGAATTAAAGAATGACCTAAATGAGCAAATATAGGCAAAAATTGATCACTCCAACAATTAAATCAGAGAACAATACAAGTAGCAAAAGATTACTTCAAGAGAGAGATACAAACTATGAAAAAAGAAACCCAGAAATCCTTGAAATGAAGGATACAATAAATCAAATAAAAAACTCAATACAAAGCATAACCAACAAACTAGGTCACTTGGAAGAAAGAACATCAGATAATGAAGACAAAGTATACAATCTGGAAAATAAAGTTGATCACACAGTGAAAAAAGTTAGAAAACATGAACATATCCAAGATTATGGGACAGCACCAAAAGACCAAATCTAAGAGTTATTGGGATAGAGGAAGGCACAGACTTTCAAACCAAAGGAATGCACCATCTCTTCAATGAGACAATATCAGAAAATATCCCAAGCATGAAGAACAAATTGGAAAACCAAATATAAGAGGCTTACAGGACACCAAATGTACAAAATTACAACAGATCTACACAAAGGCACATTATAATGAAAATGCCTAGCATATAAAATAAGGATAGAATCTTAAAATTTGCAAAAGAGAGGAATCAGATCACATAGAGGGGGAGACTAATTCATATTTCAGCAGATTTTTCAAGCCAGATCCCCAAAGCCAGGAGATGTGGAACAATGTATATCAAGCTCTGAAAGAAAATGGATGCCAACCCAGAATCATATCCAGTAAAACTAAGCTTTAGATTTCATTATGAAATAAAAACCTGCCATAATAAACAAAAGTTAAAAGAATTTACAACTAGAAAGCCTGCACTACAGAACATTCTCAGCAAAATATTCCAAGAAGAGGAAATGAAAAACAATGATGAAAATCAGCAGAGGGAGGGATTACACTAAAGGAAAATCAAATCAGAGGAGAAACCAAGTCACATTAAATGCCAAAAATAAACAAAAATGGCTGGGAATACAAATCATGTCTCAATAATAACCTGAAACTTAATGGCCTAAACTCACCGATCAAAAGACATAGACTAACACATTGGACAAAACAAACAAACAAACAAAAAAAAAAAAACAACAATATGCTGCCTCCAAGAGACTCATCTCATAGGAAAAGACATCCACAGACTGAAGGTGAAAGGTTGGGAAAAATCATACCACTCACATGGACTGCAGAAGCAAGCAGGGGTTTCCATCCTCATATCAAATAAAATAGACTTCAAACTAAAGTCAATCAAAAAGGATAAAGGAGGACACTACATACAGCCCAAGGAAACCATACACCAACAAGGTTTAACAATTATAAATATATTTGCCCCAAACAACAGAGCAGCTATGTTCATTTAAAAAAAAAATTCTCCAGTTCAAGAGTCAAATAGACCACAGCACAATAATTTTGGGTGACTTTAACACACCTCTTTCATCACTAGATTGATCTTCCAAACAAAAGCTGAATAAAGAAATTATAGAACTCAATAATACCATCAATAATTTAGACTTAGCTGACATATGTAGAATATTTCCCCCTTCATAAGAGAATACACTTTCTTCTCAGCAGCACATGGATCCTTCTCTAAAACAGACCTTATACTATGCCACAAAGCAACTCTTAGTAAATATAAAAAAGTACAGATACTACCCTGCATAATGGAATGAAATTAGAAATCAATAGTAAAATGAGAAATAAAATTCACTCCAACATCTGGAGACTAAATAATATGCTACTGAATGAACAATGGGTTACAGAAGACATCAAGGAGGAGGTTAAAAAGTTTTTAGAAGTGAATGGGAACACATATTCAATATATTGAAATCTCTGGGACACTATGAAAACAGTTTTAAGAGGAAAGTTCATTGCATGGAGTTCATTCCTTAAAAGAAGAAAAAGTCAACAAATAAATGACTTAACACTACATCTCAAAGCCCTAGAAAAAGAAGAAAAAAATCAACACCAAAAGCAGCAGAAGACAGGAAATAATTAAAATCAGAACTGAAATCAATGAAATCGAAACAAAAGAAACAATTGAAAAAATTGACAGAAAAAATAGTTGGTTCTTTGAAAAAATAAATAAAATTGACAGACCTTTAGCCATGCTAATTAAGAGAAGGAGAGAAAAAACTCAAATCATTAACATACATGATGAAAAAGGAAATATCAGTGGCCTGCCGGCGTGGTACACACGTCACCCCAATTGGAGGAGGGGCAGAGCAGAGCCGCCGCCCATGCCTGCAAGGTAGGCAGACCGCCGCCCGACCCTGCAAGGGAGACTTTTCAACTATACAAGAGCAATATAAATATATAGGGGGAAAAAAATTTCAAAACCACAACAGTTTCACCAAGCAGAAAGAAACGCAAGCAGTATGAAAAGACAAGGAAAGAAAGGACCACAAGCAATGCAGGTCAACTCAACTTTAGAAGAGGTAACAGCTGCAGCAGATGGAATGTCAGATAAAGAATTCAGGACATACATGCTTCAGATGATCTGGAGTATCAAGGAAGACATTAGACAGCAAAATCAGACAATGAAATATCACTTCGACAAGGAATTACACAAACAAATCCAGGAAGCAAAAGATCAACTATACAGGGAGATAGAGGTTATAAAAAACAAACAAACAGAAATCCTAGAAATGCAGGAAGAAATAAACCAACTTAAAAACTCAATTGAGAATACTACCAGCAGAGTAGAACACTTAGAAGATAGAACATCAGACAATGAAGACAAAGTATTTCAAATTGAAAAGAACATAGACAGCTCAGCAAGACTGTTAAGAAACCATGAGCAGAACATCCAAGAAATATGGGATAACATAAAGAGACCAAACTTAAAGAGTCATTGGGATACAGGAAGGTATAGAGCTCCAAACCAAAGGAATGAGCAATCTATTCAATGAAATAATACAAGAAAACTTCCAAGACTTGAAGAATGAGACAGAATTCCAAATCCTAGAAACCTACAGGACGCAGAATGTGCAAAATCATAAGAGATCCACACCTAGACACATTATAATGAAGATGCCCAACATACAGAATAAGAAGAGAATTTTAAAAGCTACAAGAGAAAGGAAGCAGATTACATTTAAGGGTAAGCCAATCAAGATAACAGCTGATCTTTCAACACAGACTCTGAAAGCTAGAAGATCCTGGAATAACCTATTTCAAACACTGAAAGAAAATGGGTTCCAATCAAGAATTGTGTATCCAGCAAAATTAAGCTTCAGGATGGAAGATGAAATTAAAACCTTCCACGATAAACAAAAGTTAAAAGAATTTGCAGCTAGAAAACCATCTCTTCAAAACATCCTCGGCAAAACATTACAGGAAGAGGAAATGGAAAATAACAATGAAAACCAATAGTGGGAGGTAGGACAGTAAGGGGGGGGGATAATCAAAGAGGAAAACAAAGCATGTTTAGTAACATAAATAAACAAATATGGCTGGAACAACAACCCATATCTCAATAATAACCCTAAATGTTAATGGCTTAAACTCACCAATTAAGAGACACAGGCTAGTAGAATGGATCACAAAACAAGACCCAACAATATTCTGCCTACAGGAGATGCATTTGATAGGAAAAGACATACATAGACTGAAGGTGAAAGGTTGGGAAAAATCATATCACTCATATGGACTTCGGAAACAAGCAGGAGTGTCCATACTCATATCAAATAAAATAGATTTCAAGCCCAAGTTAATCAAAAGGGATAAAGAGGGACACTACATACTGCTTAAGGGAATCATACAACAACAAGACATAACAATCATAAATATATATGCCCCAAACAATGGTGCAGCTATGTTCATCAAACAAACTCTTCTCAAGTTCAAGAGTCTAATAGACCACCATACAATAATCATGGGAGACTTCAACACACCTCTCTCACCACTGGACAGATCTTCCAAACAAAAGTTGAATAAGGAAACTATAGAACTCAATAACACAATTAATAACCTAGACTTAACTGACATATATAGAATATACCACCCAACATCAAGCAGTTACACTTTTTTCTCAGCAGCACATGGATCCTTCTCAAAAATAGATCATATATTATGTCAAAGGGCAACTCTTAGACAATATAAAGAGTAGAGATAATACCATGCATCTTATCTAATCATAATGGAATGAAACTGAAAATCAATGATAAAAGAAGGAAGGAAAAAGCATACATCAATTGGAGAATGAACAATAGGTTACTGAATGATCAATGGGTTATAGAAGACATCAAGGAGGAAATTAAAAAATTCTTAGAGATAAATGAAAACACAGACACAACATATTGGAATCTATGGGACACATTGAAAGCAGTTCTAAGAGGAAAATTCATTGCTTGGAGTTCATTCCTTAAAAAAAGAAAAAACCAACAAATAAATGATCTCATACTTCATCTCAAAATCCTAGAAAAAGAAGAGCAAAACAACAGCAAAAGAAGTAGAAGGCAAGAAATAATTAAAATCAGAGCTGAAATTAATGAAATTGAAACAAAAGAAATGATTGAAAAAATTGACAAAACTAAAAGTTGGTTCTTTGAAAAAATAAACAAAATCGACAGACCCTTAGCCATGCTAGCAAAGAGAAGAAGAGAGAGAACTCAAATTACTAGCATACGGGATGAAAAAGGCAATATCACAACAGACACTTCAGAAATACAGAAGATAATCAAAAATTATTTTGAATCCTTATACTCCAATAAATTAGAAGATAGTGAAGGCATAGATAAATTTCTTAAGTCATATGATCTGCCCAGATTGAGTCAGGAGGATACAGACAACCTAAACAGACCAATATCAATTGAGGAAATAGAAGAAACCATCAAAAGAATACCAACTAAGAAAAGCCCAGGACCGGATGGGTATACAGCAGAGTTTTACAAAACCTTTAAAGAGGAACTAATACCAATAATTTTCAAGCTACTTCAGGAAATAGAAAAAAGAGAGATAACTTCCAAATTCATTCTACGAGGCCAACGTCACCCTGATACCTAAACCAGATAAAGATACTTCAAAGAAAGAAAACTACAGACCAATATCTCTATTGAACCTAGATGCAAAAATCCTCAATAAAATTCTGGTGAATCGGATACAAAAACATATCAAAAAAATTGTGCACCATGATCAAGTAGGATTCATCCCTGGGATGCAAGGCTGGTTCAATATACGGAAATCAATAAATGTTATTCACCACATCAATAGACTTAAAAATAAGAACCATATGATCATCTTGATTGATGCGGAAAAAGCATTCGACAAAGTACAGCATCGCTTTATGTTCAAAACATTAGAAAAACTAGGGATAACAGGAACATACCTCAATATTGTAAAAGCAATCTATGCTAAGCCTCAGGCTAGCATCATTCTGAATGGAGAAAAATTGAAGGCATTCCCTCTAAAATCTGGAACAAGACAGGGATGCCCTCTCTCACCACTTCTGTTCAATATAGTTCTCGAAACACTGGCCAGAGCAATTAGACAGACGAAAGAAATTAAAGGCATCAAAATAGGAAAAGAAGAACTTAAATTATCACTATTTGCAGATGACATGATTCTATACCTAGCAGACCCAAAAGGGTCTACAAAGAAACTATTAGAGCTAATAAATGAATTCAGCAAAGTGGCAGGATATAAAATCAACACGCATAAATCAAAGGCATTCCTATATATCAGCGACAAATCCTCTGAAATGGAAATGAGGACAACCACTCCATTCACAATATCTTCAAAAAAAAATAAAATACTTGGGAATCAACCTAACAAAAGAGGTGAAAGAATTATACAATGAAAACTACAGAACCCTAAAGAGAGAAATAGAAGAAGATCTTAGAAGATGGAAAAATATACCCTGTTCATGGATAGGCAGAACTAACATCATCAAAATGGCGATATTACCAAAAGTTCTCTATAGGTTTAATGCAATGCCAATCAAAATCCCAACGGCATTTCTTGTAGAAATAGAGAAAGCAATCATGAAATTCATATGGAAAAATAAAAGACCCAGAATAGCTAAAAAAAATGCTAAGCAGGAAGTGTGAGTCAGGCGGTATAGCGATACCAGACTTCAAACTATACTACAGAGCAATAGTAACAAAAACAGCATGGTACTGGTACCAAAACAGGCGGGTGGACCAATGGTACAGAACAGAGGACACAGAAACCAATCCACAAAACTACAACTATCTTATATTTGATAAAGGGGCTAAAAGCATGCAATGGAGGAAGGATACCATCTTCAACAAATGCTGCTGGGAAAACATGAAATCCATATGCAACAAAATGAAACTGAATCCCTTTCTCTCGCCATGCACAAAAGTTAATTCAAAATGGATCAAGGAGCTTGATATCAAATCAGAGACACGCCTTCTGATAGAAGAAAAAGTTGGCTACGATCTACATACTGTCCTTAATAGGACACACATAGCACAAAAGTTAATAACTAGAATCAACAAATGGGACTTACTCAAACTAAAAAGTTTTTTCTCAGCACGAGAAATAATAAGAGAGGTAAATAGGGAGCCTACATCCTGGGAACAAATCTTTTCTCCTCACACTTCAGATAGAGCCCTAATATCCAGAGTATACAAAGAACTCAAAAAATTAGACAATAAGAGAACAAACAACCCAATCAACAAATGGGCCAAGGACCTGAACAGACACTTCACAGAGGAGGACATACAGTCAATCAACAAGTACATGAAAAAATGCTCACCATCTCTAGCTGTCAGAGAAATGCAAATCAAAACCACCCTAAGATACCATCTCACTCCAGTAAGATTGGCAGCCATTATGAAGTCAAACAACAACAAGTGTTGGCAAGGATGTGGGGAAAAGGGTACACTTGTACATTGCTGGTGGGACTGCAAATTGGTGCAGCCAATTTGGAAAGCAGTATGGAGATTTCTTGGAAAGCTGGGAATGGAGCCACCATTTGACCCAGCTATTCCCCTTCTTGGTCTATTCCCTAAAGACCTAAAAAGAGCATGCTACAGGGACACTGCTACATCGATGTTCATAGCAGCACAATTCCCAATAGCAAGACTGTGGAACCAACCTAGATGCCCTTCAATAGACGAATGGATAAAAAAATGTGGCATTTATACACAATGGAGTATTACTCTGCATTAAATAATGACAAAATCATAGAATTTGCAGGGAAATGGATGGCATTAGAGCAGATCATGCTAAGTGAAGCTAGCCAATCCCTAAAAAACAAATGCCAAATGTCTTCTTTGATATAAGGAGAGTAACTAAGAACAGAGTAGGGACGAAGAGCATGAGAAGAAGATTAACATTAAACAGGGATGAGAGGTGGGAGGGAAAGGGAGAGAGAAGGGAAATTGCATGGAAATGGAAGGAGTCCCTCAGGGTTATACAAAAGTACATACAAGAGGATGTGAGGGGAAAGGGAAAAATAATACAAGGGGGAGAAATGAATTACAGTAGAGGGGGTAGAGAGAGAAGAGGGGAGGGGAGGGGAGGGGAGGGGGGATAGTAGAGGATAGGAAAGGCAGCAGAACACAACAGACACTAGTATGGCAATATGTAAATCAATAGATGTGTAACTGATGTGATTCTGCAATCTGTATATGGGGTAAAAATGGGAGTTCATAACCCACTTGAATCCAAGTGTGAAATATGATATATCAAGAACTATGTAATGTTTTGAACAACCAACAATAAAAAATTTTTAAAAAAGAAAGAAAAAAAAGAAAAAGGAAATATCACAACAAACACTATAGAAATACAGAAGATAATTAGAAATTATTTTGAAAACCTGTACTCCAATAAAATAGAAAATATCAAAGCATCGACAAATTTCTAGAGTCATAAAATTTGCCTAAATTGAATCAGGATAATATACTTAATTTATACAGAAAAATTTCAAGTGACAAAATAGCAGACACCCTCAAAAGTCTACTAACCAGGACCAGACAGATACAATGTCGAGTTCTACAAGACCTTTAGAGAAGAACTAATACCAATACTCTTCAATTTATTTCAGGAAATAGAAAAAGAGGCAGCACTTCCAAACTCATTTTATGAGGCCAATATCACTTATTCCAAAACCAGGCAAAGACATATTAAAAAAAAGAAAACTTCAGACCAATATCTCTAATGAACATAGATGTAAAAATTCTCAATAAAATTCTGGCAAATTGAACACAAAAGCATATCAGAAAGATGATGCACCATGATCAAGTGGGATTCATCCCAGGGATGCAAGGTTGGTTCAACATACGGAAATCAACAAATGTAATTCATCACATCAATAGACTTAAATCTAAGAATCATATGATCATCTCAATAGGTGCAGGAAAAGCATTTGACACAATAGAGCACCCCTTCATGTTCAAAACACTAGAAAATCCAGAGATAACAGGAACATATCTCAACCTCATAAAGGCTATCTATGCTAAGCCCCAGGCCAACATCATTCTAAATGGAGAAAATTTGAAGGCATTCTCTCTAAAAACTTGTTTCAACAAGACAGGGATGCCCTCTTTCACTACTTCTATTTAGCATTGTTCTTGAAACACTGGCCACAGCAATTAGACAGAGGAATGAAATTAAAGGGATACACATAGGAAAAGAAGAACTTGAATTGGCACTATTTGCTGATGATATGATTCTATACCTAGAAGACCCTAAAAGTTTCACCAGAAAACTTCTAGAACTAGTAAATGAGTTCAACAAAGTAACAGAATATAAAATCAACTCCCATAAGTCAAAGGCATTTCTGTATATCAGTGACAAACCCTCTGAAAAGGAAATGAGAAAAACTACCCTATATATAATAGCCTCAAAAATAAAATAAAATAAAATACTTGGGAATCAACTTAACAAAAGAGTTGAAAGATCTATATAATGAAAACTACAAAACTCTAAAGAAATAAGTCAAAGAAGACATTAGAAGATGAAAAGATCTACCATGCTCTTGGATAGGCAGAAATACTATTATTAAAATGACCATACTTCCAAAAGCACTATACAGATTTAATGCATTTCCAATCAAAATCCCAATGTCATTTCTAATAAAAATAGAAAAAGCAATTATGAAATTCATCTGGAAAAATAAGAGACCCAGAATAGCTAAAGCAATCCTTAGCAGGAAGAGTGAAGCAGGTGGAATCACTATACCATAACTTAAACTATACTATAGAGAAATAGTAACAAAAACAGCATGGTACTAGCACCAAAACTGATTGGTAGACCAATGGTATAGAATAGAGGACACAGACACTAACCCACAAAATTAAAATTATCTTATATTAGACAAAGGTGCCAAAAACATGCACTGGAGAAAAGATAGCCTCTTCAACAAATGGTGCTGGGAAAACTGGAATTCCATATGCAACAAAATGAGATTAAAACCCTATCTCTCACCATGCACAAAACTTAACTCAAAATGGATCAAGGACCTAGGAATACAACCAGAGACCCTGTGTCTAATAGTAGAAAAAGTAGGCCCTATTCTCCATCATGTGGGTTTAGGTTCCAACTTCCTTAATTCGACTCCTGTGGTGCAAGAATTAAAATCAAGAATCAATATATGGGATGGACTCAAACTAAAAAGTTTATTCTCAGCAAAGAAACCTAGGGTATATAAAGAAATCTCCAGGGTATATAAAGAACTCAAAAACCTAAGCATAAAAAAAATAAATAAATAAAAAATAACCAAATCAATAAATGGGCCAAGGACCTGAACAGACACTTCTCAGAAGATATACAATCAATCCACAAACATATGAAAAAGTGTTCATCGTCACTAGCAATTAGAGAAATGCTAATCAAAACCACTCTAAGATTTCATCTTACTCTAGTCAGAATGGCAGCTATTATGAAGACAAAAAACAGTAAGTGTTGGTGAGGATGTAGGGAAAAAGGTACACTCATACACTACTGGTGGGACTGCAAATTGGTGCAGCCAATATGGAAACTTAAACTATACTACAGTATGGCAATTTCTAGGAAAATTGGGAATGAAACCACCATTTGACCCAGTTATCCCTTTCCTGGGTCTATACCCAAAGGACTTAAAAACAGCATACTACAGGAACACAGCCACATCAATGTTTACAGCAGCACAATTCACAATAGCTAAACTGTGGAACCAACCTAGATGCCCTTCAATAGTTGAATGGATAAAAAAAATGTGGCATATATACACAATGAAATATTACTCAGCAATAAAAGAGAATAAAATCATGGCATTTGCAGGAAAATGGATGGAGTTAGAGAAGATAATACTAAGTGAAGTTAGCCAATCCCAAAAAACCAAATGCCGAATGTTTTCTTTGATATAAGGAGGCTGATTCATAGTGGGATATGAGGAAGCATGGGAGGAGTGGATGAGCTCTAGATAGAGGAGAGGGGTTGGAGAGGAAGGGAGGGGGCATGGGGTTATAAATGATGGTGGAATGTGATGATCATTATTGTCCAAAGTGCATGTATGAAGATACAAATTGGTGTGAATATACATTGTATACAATCAGAGATGTGAAAAATTACACTCTGTATGTATACTGAGAATTGTAATGCATTCTGCTGTCATATATAAATAAAAATAATAAAAAACAATAATTGCTAGAAGAGAATGGCATGATAATTTCATAATATAAGAAATAAAGTATCATACGATACTACTATTTTTGGCACTTAGATTTAAAATGAAGATGTAATGAAAGGTACCCAAACAACTTATCACATAAAAATTTTTTATTGACATATATTCCTAAAGAATGTGTAGGATGAACTGTGAAAAATGCTAAAGGAAATATATAAAATAAAGATGAATGTCAATTTAATAAAGGTTATTGTCATCTGAAAATAGCATGGATAAAAAATATGAAAAATTGAAATTATATCTATGGCATTATAGTCTAAATATAGACATCAATATGGTACGATAGAGGGACAAGAGAATCGTAAAGTTCTGTGCAGTCTGGTTCAAGAGAAAAATATAGAATCAATGAATAAAATACTGCAGTTGGATCCAAATAAATTTTTAATAAATTATTAGTCATGATTAAACTAAAAATACAAATAATATTTTCAAATTAACAAAAGAATAATTTATCTCTTATAATGAGAAAAATAAGTGTAATGAATATGACATGAAAATATTAACATAACATATTAGTTATTATTATAAATGCAAGTCAGTTAAATTTAGTGATGCAAAAGGTGTTCATCTCAACTCCAGCTGTTTTCCAAACATGTACAAAGAAACTCTCCATATGGCATTGGTTTCTTCACAACATGGTGGTCTGGGACATGTTTCATAAGTTGCTCAAGTCTATAAAGGAAAGGATTCTAAAGTAATCAGATGGATGCCATATTGCCTTCTATAACCTACTCCTTGCACATGTATCATTTTCTTGCTATTGCCATGCTAATGTGTCTCCCTGGATTCAAAGAAGGGGAACATAGACCTCAACTTTCAATGAGAGAGGCATGAAATCACATCATAAGAACATGAGTACCCGAGATAGTTTTGTGTCTGTCTTTCAAAAATATAATATGCAATTTTGCCTTCTAGCTAAAACATCTTAGTTTCCTCACATGTACAAAATAAAGCAGTGCCTGCTCCCACAGCTCCTAGGCTTTATCCTATTATGACATTAGTTCATAAAAGCCCAAGAACCAAATCAGGTTCAGTTACAGATGAGGCTCTTCAGGTCTCATACCTTATGTAAAGTCTCTTGAATTCAATTTCTGTCTGAAAACTTGTGACCTAAAGAGACAATTTGTCTGGCTCCTTCCCACAGGCAGCATGCAATGATGGTATGGGAATAAAATACTTACTCTCACTCAAAAATAGGTACTCTATATAGTTATTGGTCCATAGAATTTCAGATACACTCATGGGCATATTATCAAAGCATTGTTTAGGGAAAAGTCCTTCTGCCTAGGAGTTCAAGGAGGGGGTCCAGGCTGCAAACTCTGAGCTCTTGGTTTGGCTCTCTGAGGGACTATTTGTATCAAAATAGACTTCTCCACTTGTTTCTTCCTGTTTACCTTAAAGTAACGCGAAACATTCCCTTTGTTTTATATCCTCTCTTGCTTTCAATTCAAACCGATATGATTTCTTTTTAAATGCTTATAAACTTCCTGTGTATCAATTTATAATTTAATACAGTAAAGAAAAGCCACATCCACTGTCGCGACCCCTTGCCCGCAAGGAAGACGCAACTCAGGAATCTTCTTTCAGCAGTTTATTCAGGCCCTTGATGTTTCTTTGTCTCTCCTCGGATGCCCCTCCCAGCCTTAATAAAGCATCTCAAGCCCCAATGCGAAGCTGCCACGTGGAGCTTTCTCATAGGGTGGTGAAAAACCATGCGCCAACTCTCCCAAATAAAGAGTTGTTTGTCACAGACCACAGCGGAGCCAGCGCCATCTTGTAATGGCGACCATAGTCTGCAGAAACGGCAGAAGCGGCTCACCACAGTTCCCCCTTTCTGTTTTCTTAAAACAATACAGGCGAGAGTAGAGGTCCTATCCCACTGTGCAGAATTGGCTGCATAGTATGGCTCAGTCCTGAGGAGGGCCCTTCCCCAGATCTGAGGCCATATCAGCCGACGCCTTTTTTCGTGGGGCGGGGCGTGGACGCCTCTAACCCGCATGCAATAGGACATGCTCTCCTTGAGGTCCACGTCAAGGATCACTCAAGTGCAGTGCCTTGCCTCGCATCCTGTATCGTGACGATGGTGGACGAAAGGGGGATAGCTGAGGCTGAACTGTGGCTGTTTATAACGACAAACAAGTTGACAGCACCCTGAAAGAAAGGCACGGACTTTAAGGCGATAGAAAAGCACTGGTGTGGAAACCCATCTGCGTGCAATGGCAGTAAGACCGGCAGAGTGCAAGGGCTTTCCAACACTAAGAGAATAACAAGGAAAGTCATGTCGATCCCAGTGCAATGTTATAATAACTTGGGGTGTAACGACCATGTCAAAGGTTTACTGTTTAAGATGCGCAAGCCAGACTTGAGGTGAGTTGCCATTTTCCAAAGCTGCAAGAGCTTGTATGATCATAGCCTTATCGTGAGCACTGCGGGCCTTAAGGCGACAGAGAAACCACAAACAGAGGAACATACCGAAGCAACACATTGCACCAAAAATGCCTACCCCCACCCACTCTTTGAAGAAGGAAAAAGCAGAAGATATCCAATCGGTGAATTGACCCAAAGTCACGGGATCGACACGGGTACTGTTCAAGACAGCTATCTGGGTTAGTTGAGACTGGATCATGTCTTCCGCTGCCATGGACCAATTTCCGGCCAAATATTCGCCAATGATGCAGGAGGCATTCCTGGAATCATTAAATCTGACAGAGGTTATGCATAAATGTGCACGTTGGTCAACACAACCCAAAAGCACCAAGTCAGCCAATTCTTCTACCTGAGCTTGGAGTAAATCTATTCTTTGGTTGGCAGCTAAAATCCCTGACAAAATATGTTGATTAATTGTATTTTGGGATTCAAGTATGGTGGAAGTTTGTTGAACAACTTGATTAATGGTGGCAGCAGTTTGTACTTGACTGGCCATGGCCACTCCGGCCGTAACCGCTGCAGCAGCAGACACTGCCACAGCTGTCACTATAGCTGCCGTAATTCCAAAATCCCTGCGGACTCTAAGTAGCTCAACAATGGGGAATTTATCTGGGTCCGCAGTGACTGGGATTGGGACAAAAGTTGGAATTTTCACAACCACTGCTACAGTCCAAGAACCATTCTAACACTCAGATAAGAGACAGGTAACATTAGAACAATCCAGCATCCCCGACGAGGTGTCATTAGCCAAAAGGAGCAAGAACGGGGATTGGACACAGACCATTGCAGGGGGCAATGTGGCATTATATAGCAGAGAGTTGAACGAAACAGATGTAAGTCTATTACCTCGTTCACTCTCCCTAACAGTGCCAGAAACATTAGCCAGCCAGCTTTTGGCTCCCAGCAATTGAGCCAATGCAGAAATATCGGCTGAATCCCCCTTCTCATTGGAAATCAGCCATTGAAACCAGGACCAACCTACTCCTGTAGAGGAGTTGGCACTGTTGTTAAAGTTATAAACATGCCTCTTAAGAGAGAGGGAAAGGGAGAAACCTTTAGCAACTTGATGTTTCTCCCAAGAATGATCCTGACAAGGCGTAAATGTTGGGGGGAAACCAAGATTAGGGGTACAGTAAGGGGAGGCCTTGAAATGAGTGGCATTGTAAGTGCTATTAGAAGAAGGAGGCACTTGGATTAGTACCTTGGAGATAATAGCCAAGGTAGTTATGTTTAAAGCAGAGCTATTTGCGGGGGTCCCTGAGCCTGATTGCTTCCCCGAAACTACTTGGCTCAGTACGGCACTGATAATGCTCCCTGAGACCTGACTGGACCGCAATGGGTCCTCCCAGTTAGTCAAATTTTTGGTCTTAAGGCTGATGCAATTAGCGTTTCCAAGGCTGAAACAAAAAACTCCTGTGAGATTAACTTGAGATTGATTAAAAATGCTCTCCATGTCCCACTTCCAGGCCCTTGGAACGTAACAGGCCATCTAGGGCCAGGAGAAGCGGACTTGAAGATGCGGCACCCATGACACAACAACAAAAGAAGCACAAAAAACAAAAGCGAAATGACACAACAAAAGAAACACAGAAAACAAAAGCGAAAGTAGAAGCAAAAGTACACAGTGCAGCTGCAATAAAATGTAATGCTCTCTCTTTCTTTACAGAGGAGCTGCCCCGCTTTGATCGCGGATCCCACTTATTGGGACTAACCCCGCTTTGGTCACGGATCCCACTTACCTGGGACTAACCGGTGCACCACCCCTGACTGCTGAAAGTTCTGGTTCCCGGGTTTCGGCACCACTTGTCGCGACCCCTTGCCCGCAAGGAAGACGCAACTCAGGAATCTTCTTTCAGCAGTTTATTCAGGCCCTTGATGTTTCTTCTTCTCTCCTCGGATGCCCCTCCCAGCCTTAATAAAGCATCTCAAGCCCCAATGCGAAGCTGCCACGTGGAGCTTTCTCATAGGGTGCTGAAAAACCATGCGCCAACTCTCCCAAATAAGGAGTTGTTTGTCACAGACCACAGCAGAGCCAGCGCCATCTTGTAACGGCGACCATAGTCTGCACAAACGGCAGAAGCGGCTCACCACAATCCACAAAATTTTTTCACCAGGGCGCCCTTCCTTTCCTTCTACTTGGACAAACCTACGAAGATTTTAGAAATCCTTTTTTTTTTTCTTACCAGAGATGGCCAGGGACCATGCCTTGAAGATCCTCTCAAAGTCTTTTGGGTGTGTTAGAGGGTTTATGAGGTCTTTTAAAGGCTTTAACAAGTGGTTTCAAATTTGTACCCTTATTTTCATCTTCATCATAAAACATTTCCTTAGAATAATCTGGAATCAATCTATAATCTCTGCCTATTTCTTACTTTATTAGTCTTCTGGGGGACCTAAAAAATGAGAGAAAATTTTATTTGCAAACTCGGCAAATCTGGGACATTTATATTTATACTAAACTTCTCTCCCTTCATTTTATATTTGGCAACTAGAAAATAACATACTGCACACACAAAACTTTGCTTGGGAATCTCCTCAGTTATATCATTAAGTTCTATAATATATTCCTTATTTCTACTGACATAGTTGTCAGTTTTACAAAGGCACAGAAAGAGTGACTTTTCCTCTAACTACCAATAACATTTTTCCAACTTTTCTTTAAACCAGCATCTCTAGTATTTACAACTGCCTTAGGTTTTGTGAATATACTTTTTGATGCTTTTTACCTATTACTAATGGTTTCCTCAATGCCCTAATAACCTATACCACTGAACAATACCACACCATTACAACATATTTTAGATTTTGTAAAGGCTGCAACCCATTCGTGGTGCCACACTCAATTTTGGCTGTCAATCTGTTTATGTGTAACAAATAACCCAAAAGTTGGTGACTTAAAACAAGCATTTTTTTTCATGCTCACAGACTTTGGGAAACACCCATTCAGAATAGGAACATAGAGAGTGGTTTTCCTTTTGTTTTGTTTTGTCTTCTTGTAATGCTAAGAATTCAGTGAAAATTGGTCACAGATGTATAAGGGTTAACCAGATGGAACAAGGTAGTCTAGATGAGGCCTGCTAGATGTTGGTCATCACTGGGTATCTCACTAAGCTGTGACTGTCAGCAAGCTGATAATCTCTCTACCTCCTACACAAGGGCTGTCTATGTGGCCTGAGCATCTTGATAGCTTGGCAGCACTCAGCGTTCCAAAGGTCAGTGTTCCAATTGTCGAGGTAGAAACTCTGTTTGTTGAATTTTATTACCTAAATTTTCTGATATAAGACAAAACAATCCCTTATTTTCTTGAGCAATCTAAATTTAGACTTGGTAAAGTTGGTTCATCTCTTTCTACATGACTTCTTTTGAGGCTGCTTAAAAAGGGACGATTTTATCCACTGTGAATGATGGCTTGCTAAAATAGCTGGTGAATTGGTACTGGCTACAGCCTAGGAAGTCAGCCAGAGCTCTGTGTGTAGGGTGTGTGTGTGTGTGTGTGTGTGTGTGTGTGTGTGTGTTTTGAGGTAGGGATCTCATTTTCATTCCATATTCACCCTGGCAAACCACACTTTATCTGGATTTACACACAGCATAATGACTTACTTCCAAGAACTGATACCTCAAAAGTAACTGATACCTCAAATGGAAATCATTTTGTCAACAAAGTTTGAAACCTACATAACATTACTTTTGCCACTGTTGTAAACTGACCCAGATCTATAAGGAAGAAACAGAGTCCACTTTATGATATATAAGTTGCATTGAAAGAAGATTGTGTGATGGGAAATATGGCGTTAGCCATCTTTGAAAAATGTCATCTCTCACTCTACCATTGCAGCACTGTGGAAGAAATAAAGTATATTACTTATTACTGAAGCAAACATACATATGTGCATACATGCATACACATATTTAAAACAATAATTGACATGAAATTAGGTTTTTACCTCAATTATCTGAACCTGGCATGTTTTTACTATTGGGGAGTCTATGGCCAGTTTAGCTTAAAATATCATACAAGTAAACTTAGGAAAAGATATTTTTATGCATGCAGACTTAGAGGACTTTGAGTTTGTTTTTGTTGTTGTTTCTACAGGCTACAGAAGGAATTAAAATTTTGATTTTCTTTTTTGAGATAATCAGTAGATTTCACACTCCCATGAAATGTCTTGTATTAATAAATGAAAATTATCTTAATTATCATACCCAAGTGGAAATAAATATGCCAATTAACTGATCTCTCTAATTATAAAAAGCTGTTTCTAATGTATAATATTGGTAGATATTTAATTTCATTTCATGACTTGATTTTAAAACAAAGTCATTCTTAAATGATTAAGCTTAGTAATTCACTTAAAATGATAACAAAACAAAAGATTTTAGAATAGGAACAAAAGATCGCACAGCTGGATTTTCTATGCAAAATTACATTTTATACCAGCAATTTGTAAGAGAAAGTCATTATCAGATTATACTGTTTGCTTTATTATTAATAATATAGTATCTTTATTAAAACCACATGTAATTTGTATTTGGCCACATAAATATAAATTGTGCTTTTGCATGTCTGGTATTAGAAAACATAGGGATGGAATTTATGCCACATTTAAAATGGCACTAAACCCTAAACTCGTATATTCAACCCCATCACGTAATTTTGAACAGGCAATTATTTTTATGAAGTTAATCTGATCAATGTGTTCACATTGCATAAGACTCCTGACAGAAAAATTGATAAATGAGAAAATATTAGAGCCTTGATATAAGAAAAATCTTTTTTTTCTTTTTAGCTTGTTAAGATAAGGTGGTTAACCGAAGAATTATAACTCAAGTCAAATTAAATATGCTTTTAAAAGCATTGCTTTCACAGCTCTATTTATTTTGAAAAATTTACTTAACAATGCAAATAGCAACCCAAGATATGTCAGTCACATATTTTAAGCTGCACAAGTTTTAAGGAAGTTCGAAAGAAAAGGACCCAATTGAAGTGACTGTCTCCTGTCAACTTAGCTATGCCCAAACAATATTTCCAGGATGCCTTTTCCTCTGTTTCTGGCTTAGGGTTCAACACAATAGAAATTCATTTCAAGTTTTAAGGTACAAACAAAACATGAGGCATTCTATTTTGCAGGTACAGAATGCTCTGAGCTCTATCAGAACCCAAACAAGTGACCAAAACATTGGCTCACCCTTCTAGGTCTGCAGCTACTCAACCTCCCATCAACCCTCCCACCTTCACTTCCCCAAGTCATGCATCAGGCACTTACTCAGATCATGAGGACAGGTGCTGACAACTTCTGCCAGAAGCCCCGACTTTTCCACTTCCATACATGCATGTCTTTAACTGCCTCCAATACACATAACTGAGCCTCTTATTCTATATAAGTTCAGGGACTCTGTTTCTCCTGCTTCCACTTTGCTTTGCTTTCCTCCATGTTCAGTCTTCAGGTCAAACTTTTTCCTGCCTGTCAGCCATACTGACCAATGATAATTTTAGGTTCACCAGCAGACACAGTGGTACAAGACTTCCCTAGAATTCTTTAAATACTTCTACATTTTTGCAATTCCATCCCTAGAATAAATTCCCTCTTTGGTATTACTCATACTTGTGTTACCTTCTAGTCAAATGCTAACAAATAAACCAGTAAAACCAAGTTTTAAATGACTTATTCTATATAAAACCAGGGCTCAGTTATCGTACGTAACTATAATGGAAGAAAGAATGAAATGTGAATATCTCGTCCCTCAAATACATATCACTTAAGAATCAGTACCATTATTTTATTTTATTGGACATATGAACTCCCCAGAATTTACTAAGAGTGGGACTCATAGAAATTGATACATAAGAAAATACATAAAAATTGTTATATGATTATATAAAGGGTAATATATCTACTCATCAATCTTACATTTTCTATGTGAAAGCACAAAGATTTAGGATGACTAAACAGCTAAATAAATGACATTCTGAATCCTACATATAGGCTGGCCACAAACTAATGTTGCTGAGAATAGTATAAAATATATCTTCTCTCGAAATGTAAAGAGCATCAATAATATAGTATCTCAGAGGAGGTGACATTTGAACCGGGTTTTGAATATAGGAGAAGTCTTCTAGTACAGGAAGGATATAGACACAGAGATAGCAGTGTAAGAAGAGCAGGAACACAAAAGGTTTCACAATGTTGAAGATATTACAGCTAGGCTGATTACTAAGGACACTCATCTTTATGCTTTACATAGATAATTATGAATTTGATGGAAATAAAATAAAATGGAAGTGTGAATTTAAGAATGGGCTACTGGTTTGAAAGCTTGGTTTTAGTCCTTCATAAAGGAGATGTTTTATATCACAAATTTGATATTCCCGCAGAACAGTGAGATTTTACATCTACCTTTCAAGATCAGTTGAGAGATAGGCATGACTGATTAAAAACTGGTTCATCACTAGCCATTTGAAAGTAACAAGTTAGAGTAAGAAATATGAGGGCTTGGGATGCAGCTCAGTGGGAGAACTCAGTAGGAGAGCACTTACCTAGCATGTGTGAGGCTTCCATCCCCAGCACCAGAAGGGAGGAAGGGAGAGAGAGAAGGAAGGAAGGAAGGAAGGAAGGAAGGAAGGGAGAGAGGAAGGAGGAAATGATTTGGATCACCAATTCAGATAAATTTGGTGTAAAGTCTTAGTTTCAAATTATTTCTATGCATAAAATGAATTATAAGTTATGTTTAATTACATTAATTATAAGTTAATGTTAAATGAAGTTAGCATATAAAGTATAAAGTAATTGAAATAAGTAGATTCTTTAACAGTGACCGCATAAGTTTTTCCATGAAAGCATTATCTTTAGATAACCCTGAAGTCCCAGATTGCTTTTAGTTCTCTAAAATTAAGTTTTTAATGTCTCAGATTTCTACTGAGATTATAACTACTATTCTTTCCAGGCTGGTGAAAGAAAAATATAGTCAAATTCCTTGGGGATGTGATCTAATCACAGCTTAAACATGGCGTTTGAGAAATCATCTCTCATAGACTAATATTAGCTCAATACACATGAGTTATTATATCACTGCAAAAATTCTTTCATTGGAGAAGGAAGGGTTGTTTTAACACATGCACTGTGCCCTCTTTGAAATGTCTTTTCATGAAAAGCACTGGTAGAAAAGACATTTAACTTGAAGTTTTGATCATTTGGATTCCAAGAAACATTTTTACAGAAATAGCTTGTCAGAATAAAGCAAAATTAATTATTGATACAGGCTCTAATTTAATGATAAAAACCACCAAGCCACCTATGTTATGCTATTATGGTAAAAGGAAATAAACTTAGTATTTGATACATTTACTGAAGATCTGAGGGAAAATTTCCTTACACTGCTAAGGTTAATTGTGGAAACATCATCAGAATACAAAAGAAATAGGCTAATTTACATATTGCTTATGTGTTTCTGGCTATAAAGAGTTGGGGAAAAAAATGCTACCTCTTGATACCAATGTAGAACAGCACCAAATCAAGAATTACACCTGGATTAAGAAGCATATTATTACATCTTAAAAATTAGGGTTTTTATACAATATTATAGAAAAATAAAGATATTTTGTCTTACCATAATATTATAAGAACAAGTTCAAAGCAAAAATAAACATTTAGATAATTTGAGGGAAGAATCTTGAAGCCAAGATTTCATGGTCAGAATGAAAATAATTTGTAAATTCTTCTTTAAGTATAATCTGAAATTCTGTTATAATTAGTAGATATTTTATTGTTTATCAACAAAGCTGGGAGACTTTTACTACATCATTTCAATACATATCCCAAAGCTTTGAAATTCTGTTGCAAATAAGACTACCATATTAGAGCAAGGAGATCATATGATAAGTAAAACACAGAAGAGTTTCCACTATTAAAAAAAATACATAGGGTTAATTGATTTTCCATAAAGATGCCAAGGAAATTCAATAGAGAAAGCACAATATTTTCAATAAGTCATAATAAAAGAATTGATTAGTAAAAGGCAAAATTCAGAAATTTTAATTCACTCTTACCACACTATACACACAATAATGCTATCATAATGAATCCTAGCCAAAAGTGTAATAAAATATGAAACTTCTGGAACAAAATAGGAAAGAAATGTACTTTGTGATTAGACAAAGCTTTCTTAAAACAAAAGTTGGAACCATAAAAAGAAAATCCTGATAAATTGTACTTTGTTACAAATTAAAATGTTAAATCTTCATAAGATACCATTAAAAAACAAAAACATAAGCCATAAACTGGAAGAAAGTATTTCCAAAATAGAAATGTCATAAAGCTACTTATATAAAAAATATGTTTAAAATTCTTACACATCTTTTAAGACAAACAACTGAATAAATAAGTACACAAGCAATTAAACCAAAGAAGATGTTTTAAAGGGTACATCTAAACATAACAAACATAAAAAGATTCTAAGCAGACATTCATCAGTGGAGACATATAAAGTAAAACTACAATATAATAATATTGCATGCTCACTAACACAGCTAAAATAAAGGAGGCTGATGTTGCTACATGCCATTGACAATAAAGAAAGGCTGAATTCTCAATCATTGCCATTGAAATGTAAAATTGGTCCAGAAACTTGACAAAATAGTTTGGCAATTAAAAAATATTTTTGGCCTTTTGTGTATGTACGTGTTTATTGAAAGCAAAACATACACTTACCATGAGTCCTGACAATTTCTAAGGAATATATCCAAGAGAAATGAAAACATTTGTCCACATAAGAACTCTATATGAATACTTATAGCAGCATTATTCATGATAGCTCAAAATTGTTACAATGAATTTCAGCTAGGGAATGAGACAAATGGAGTGTACATGTATACTCACAAGTAATTTTGAATGAAGTATCAATGCATACAAAAACATGGGTGATTCTCTAAAACACAATATTAAAAAGGGAATCAGAAGGAAATGATTATTTGAAGGACTGCTCCATTTGTGTAAAAGTTTTAGAAAAGGGAGAAAGAAACATGGGCACACATTCACACAGAAATAATATTCAATCACTTAGGAATAAGGCTGAGAGCAGGAAACAACTATAGATAGGCATGCATGAATTAGGGGAGATGGCAGTCTAAAATATTTTTGGTGAGGGGTTGCATGAATTTATACATTAATTAAAGCCATTAACATTGAGGTTTAACATGAGTGAATTTTATGGCATGTAAATAATACTTGGCAAAGCTGTCAAAAGAAAAAATAAATTTATCAAAGTCTTAATATAAAATAGTGTAAAACTGATATTTATTCTAAATATGTGTGTGAAAGATATTAAGTGTAGTAGTATAGAAGCAAAAACCTGGGAGACAGATATCTCAAATGCCAACTTAAAAAAATATTTTTTTAAAAATGACATCATAATATAACACACTTAATATTAGAAGAGATTTCCAAAGCCAAATAAATTTGTAGCCTCAGAGCTAGGGGAAAATAATAATTGCAATAATAAAAGTAGTTATCCCATAACTACTTTTATTATTGATATGTATTTATGAGGTCATAAAGAAAAACGAATATACTTTTACAGGTGATAAAATGTACATGCATTTGTCACAGCTGCCATTATTGAAAAATGAGATAGCTCTCACATGAAATTTTCAAATATAAAAGAACCATACCCCATATTTTTAAGTATTTTTCAGGGACATATTTTTATAACATGTTAGACATGTTTCTATATTCAGAAACATGGTATGTTGAGCTTTAATAAAACTTAACATTATTTGTTAAATTAAAATACTTAACTAGTATAATATTTTGGAGCTCTAAAAATATACAGTACTCTACAGTACCTTACAACTCCCTCCCAGTAATGCCAAGTTTAAGATCCACCATACTAGACTCTCTTTCTCAAGGTTGTTCTGGGTTTGCATATAACAGACCTCTCTTTGAATACTTCACCACATATCCCTTATAATTTATGTTCCTTCTGAATTCCTGAAGATACTAAATACTAAAATAGTCTTCATTTAAATTTGTTGAAACTTGGCCATTAACACTGTATTTTTTTGTAATTAAAGATTTGACAGTTTCTTCTACTAAAAGTACTGATCACTAGTATTTATGACATCCAATTTACCAAGTCAGGAGCTTTTTTTTTTTTTAATTCAAGAGCATTTGTAAATAAACTTGATAACTGGGCTGGGGGTGTAGCTCACTGATATAGTGTTCACTTCACATGACAAAGTCGTAGGTTAGATCCCCAATACTATAAAAAGAAGAAAAAACAAAAAGTGTAGTGTCTGCTTTGTCCAGATGCCAGCATTTTCTCTGGGACAACATTGAGATTCATGGATAAGTGGCCCTGGGATAAATGTGTAAGGAATACAAAATGTCCTCCATCTGCACATTTTATATCAAAATAACATTAACAACCACTAAAACACATAATAGTTTTACTTGAAAATATGATACTACGTCTAATTAAATTGAACCATATTTTATATTTGCATTTATACTATCATTATAAATTTAATATGGTCTTTAAGGAATAAAGGAAATGAAAATGGACACAAATATGCGTATGTTTAAAACTAAGTGAAAACATCATACATATGTTCAAATGTAGCCTTAATTATCCACAAAATTTTAATGATGTAGATTCAAATTTGATCTAATCAAAGTTTTGTAGATTTCAGTGGAAAATTGTGTGGGCAGCTTCATTATAAGCAGGGATGGCTAGGAAAATGACTAAGTCATTTTTGAAATCATTTACATGTAGAAATCAGAGCAAGAAGAAAAGCTTCTTTTTATTCATTAGAATAGTTTAAACGTCTCTTGTGTACTGAATTGAATACACAAGCATTCTGAGAGATTCAGGCTAACCTCAAATGGGGTATCTTATTTGAGGACTTTATAAGCTGAAAGTAAGTACAGTTCACAGTTTATTTTGTTAATGTTTAGTTAACAACATACATAATAGTGTTTATGTTAAAGCAGTTATTAAAATAACCATTAGATTTCCTATCCTAGGAAATTATTGGCAGTACTGCAATTTATAGAAGTGATACCATATTAGGTTTGGTTAGAAATTCAGGTAGCATTGTACAAATCTTCTAGAAAGAAATGGTGAATAAGCAAGGAAAATCATAGTAATACTTTTACAAATATTCAGTTGACCACACATTTTGCTCATATGAAGAGATATGCAGCAGCCTAATAATTAAAATTTTAATATTTTTACATTATTTTCCTTTAAATGTATTCTTATGTATCCCTTTTCTAAATAACTGACAATATAGCTCATTTTGATCTAGAGCAAAAGGAAATTTATCGAAGATGTTTATGATTATTAGACTGTAAAGCATAATTACTTTGGAATCTAATTTGCATTACTCAACCATATCATTTGGATCAAACTCTAATATTGTGGAAATAAGGTCTTTTAAATAAATAAAAAATAAAAATTTCACAGCTTTTTTTTTCAAATATTCAGTCCATGTAAATTACAAGTTTACTTACTATTTCCTTTTGCCTTTTATATACATCTAGTCACATAGCTACATAAATAAGAAATATTTTTTTAAAAAGACTATGGCAATAGGTCATTTTAACTCTATTTGAATAGCTATGGTAAGGAACTAAATCCCCAGTGACTTAAATTAACCTACATTGGATCTTTTCATGACACAATTTTTATGTAGATAGAGATGAAATTTGCAATCTGCATTTTGATACATCCAGGAAAATATCTTATTTTTCCTGATTCCAGTCCTGTCAATATTTAGACAGCTGTATCTTTTCAACATCCTCTTTCTTTTCCAAGCTAAACAACTGTCAGGATTCTAACTCCTTATTTGACATCAATAATAATCACTTCACAATGTAGTGACCTTGTTTTGAATAGAATCTGGTTTGTCAATTTTCCCATCCCAATTTTAAAGAAGTCTTCTAATTTAAAATATCACCTGCTAATAAACCCAATAAAGAATCTCATCATGTGGAATTAAGTATAAAGGCAAAGAAATACTCAATGGGACTCTCGTAAAATAAAAGAACAAAAGAATGAGAATAGAGCTCGGAGGACCACAATAAATGGACAATTTTAAACACAAAATGATGATAAGATTAAAAAATCAGAAATGCTTAGCATTCTGATCATGTTTCAATGTAAAGGGATAAAAAAGGAAAATGAGGTTATTGGGAAGAATAAAAAGGTAACAGAGAAGGGAAAAAAAAAAGATCGGTAAAGTTTTAAAATTTATCACTAACACAGGATTAAGCAAATATTGATCCAAACGATTGGTAGGGCCCTAAAACAGGTATTTAAATATCTCCAATGGCCAAGATAAAGCAAGACAACAGGGCTCAGGGAAGATCTTTAGAGAGATGACAGATAAACCTACACAGTCACTGTTCTTAAAGAGACCTTTGATGTGGCACAGATTTACGACATGAACAAGCATGTGATCTAATGTTTTTTGTACTGAAGAGACATCTTAGTGTGTACATTAATATGAAATATTTTTATTTGTGAATAAATTCTAACAATATTTAAAATGTAAGGCATGAGCAAAAAGCTTAGAATTACTCCTAAAGCAAAATAAGACATACAGCAAACTAATTATAAAATGAGAGTAGCTTCATGACAAATTGTAAGCTATTTTACTCACAAGATGAGTCAAAAGGATTTTTTTGTTGTTGTTTAAAAAGTTGACAGAAAAATCTCATTAGAAAAGTAATATAGAAAACTCTAGCGTTCATATCTTATTTAAGATATATTTGGTCTGCAGTGAATAACTTATACTATCATGAGTTACAAATAAAACTGTAAAAGTTCAAAAGTTGGATTAAATAATATCATAACAAGTTACAAGTAGGAATATTATTGAAAACAGAGATAAATATTTAATAATAATTTAAATGTGGTTATTAATTTCAATGTACACCCTAAAGAGATCTCTAATATTTTATTTTAGATAAATATTTTAAATAAATATTTTAAAATAAAATATAGGACTGGACACATTTTAGTGTTCAAGGGTTAGCATAACAAATAAGAAAGACTGAGTGGCTTAAACAACATTCATGTATTTTCTCACCAAAAGTCTAAGATCTAGATATGCACATGATTGGTTTCCTCTGTGGCCTCTCTACTGAGTTTGTACCTGGTCTTCTTCCCACGGTATCCTTGATGGCCTTTCTTCCCTATGGAAAATGAAGAATAAAATGATGCTAAAACTGAGCCTACCAGGAGTAGATATAGTAATTTCAGGAATGGGAAATTATGAGGGATATTAGGATATTGTGAAATGAAAATGGAATCAGTTCCAAAAAAAGGACATGATAGTAAATGTAAATGTACCTAATAAGAGAGTATTAAACACATGAGGAAAAAACTGATGGAAATACAGAAGAAATAAACAAGTCTGTAGGAAGAAACAGACAAGTCTCCCCTCATTGAATAGTGCTTCCACACTACTATTGATTAAGTAATAGTTCCAGGAAAAAAAAACTCAGCAAAGAAATAGGGGACCTGGATAGCACTATTAATCAACATTCAGTAATTGAAATTTATAGAGCAGTTCATCCAACAGTAGCAGAATGTGCACTACTTTTAGGGTCACATGGTGCATTCACCAAAATACATCACATTCTTGGCATAAAAAATCCCTTAACAAATTTAAAAGCAGAGAAGATGTGACCTTAAATCTTTGTGCTCCCCAGCCATTCATATATTGAAATTCTAAACCTAGAGTGATAGTATTAGAAGATGGGGGTTGGGGGAGGTTCCCAACAGTGAGAGCAGAGCCCTCATGGATGAGATCAGTACCAGTAAGAAAGAAGCCAAAGAGAAAACTCATATTTCTAGCATGTGAGGGTGCAGGGAAAGGAGACACCCTGTATGAGAAACAGGCCTTCAGTAGACACCAAATACACCAGTCTTGAACTTCTCAGCCTACACACTGTAAGAAATAAATGTTTCTTGTTTATAAATCACCCAGCTTGTGGTGGCTAGGTATAGTAGTGCCAGGTGGGAACTAATAAAATACTGCTAAACCCTGAACAATTCTAAGGAAGTTATTGTATAACAATAACACTCTTTCCCCATTGGTTATTCTCTGAGACAGTGTCATCCAATTTAAACATTATGGACATTTGTGTTTGTATTATTTTGTCTGTTGCTGCCTAACAAATTATCCTAAAATGTAAGGCTTAAAAGCAGCACTTATTTCTCAAAGTTTCTGTAGGTCATAAATCCTGTCTCCACTTTTCTTGTTCTTGTTTCTCTGGTCTACCCCACAGATATAACAAAGCATTGTATAAGACTACACTCCTCCTAAACCTCAACCAGAAGAGTCAAGCTCACTCTTGAATGTGGATGTTGGCAAGAATAAGCTCCTTTTGGGCTGTTAAAGAATTTCACTTCTTCCCTGGTCATTAGCTGGAGGATGCACTCAGTCCTTTGTCATGTGGACTACTCCCACTTGAACAATCTGATAAGATCCCAAGTGTAAGTGGTAACTAGATAGAAGCCACTGCTTTAATGACCTAATCTCAGAATCTCTTCTCTTCTGCTGCATTTTTTTTGTTGTTGTTGTTAAATGCAAGTCAGTTGGTTTCTTCCCCACTTGTGGAGAATAGGTTACAAAGGGTACCATATCAGGATACAAGCACAATTAGAATAATTTCATAAGCAGATTATCAGAATGCTTTTGTTCTGCTGTCAACCTATAAATTACTACTGTGTAAAACATATCCTATTAAAAACATGAGTTAGAACCAGTAGTTCTTCTGATACAAAAAAAAATCACTTTGCATAGTTGGTTATCAAAAAGTTTTGAATAGAAATGAACCCTAGGCAACCATTCATCTTTGCAATGGCCCTTAAAGACAGCTGCCATCTGTCGTGAATTAAAATGAAAAACTTATGATTTATATATAGAAGAAGTATTTGGAAAGTTTTTCTTTTAAAATGTAGTCACAAGTATTCAAGAAAGGTAATGTAGTCCTAAAAAGAACTACTTCAGTAGGACATTGTATCTTTTTTCATCAAGCTTTCATTAATTTCCAGTATTGAATAGCAATATAGTCAAATTGGAGGACCCCAAGCAGAAACCACAGTCCCCAGAGGTCTCTACTAATTGTGGTCCTAGGCAAATCGTTAAGGCAATCTTCCATTAATTAGATGTCTTTCCCCAGTTGGAAGCAGAGTACTCAACAATGCCCACAGTAATGGTGAGGATCTTAGCATGGATTACTTTTTCTTCTAGTCAATGAAGTAGGACTCCAGTTCAATCAGATGCATTTATTTTTCAATATTTTTAAATGTTCTGATGAGCTGAAGTTAGATTTACTTTGAATCTTCCATCAAGAATTAAAATTCTCAAAATACACTGATATTTCAATTGATTTATATAACCCTAATTGGTTCCAAATAATACCCTCTAGTCATTTAAGTGAAATATGGAATTGAGCTGGTAATTTTTTTATATAACACTGCAATGAAGTGGAAGAAAATAGATGTATATGAACATATCTTAAAATGATGACACTTCTAATGTATAATATTTTATGCAAATTTGAAGGACAAAATAATTCAAAATTGGAAAACAGTTTAACAAAAAAATGCCTCATGATTTTATTTTGTATCTCAGGTGCTGAATCACAGACAAATCTGAAATTCTTTGCAAGCAGTAAATATAAGTGGAAGAAACATCATTCTTCTGAGAGAGCAGGCTTAATGCTCAATTAGTATGACGAAGAGCTAGCTGAATGCAGTATCCTTTTATGTATTTATGGAGGTACAATAGTCTTTTATTAAAATTATTTCCCCGAAGAAAGACTAGATGAACCTCAACATTTAATCCAATTATATGTTTTGGTCTCTACTTGTGTAGATATCTTTCTATCTTTCCTCTTTGGATGCATTAGATGTATTCACATGCTTGCTTAGTATTTGTTTGGGTTGCTTCTCTACCACCTTCTTATGTTTCCTTCCATGTGGAGAAAATTTCACCACCATTTCACTTCCTTCTCCCACCCCCACCCCCCACTTTTTTATGCTTAATTTAAAAGGAGGAATTCAGGGGAAATCATAATTTTTCAAGGAGAATCATAGAGCTGTTGTCCCAGAGCTGTTGTCCCAGACCTTCCCCACTGTATATCTTAAGGGAGCAGAAGCCATTGCATTGGGAGGCTCCTGAGCATCCAGCTCTATCATAGGTTTTAAGTCCATTTAATTCTTAAATTCAGTATAAAGAAAGCTGATTTTCAGCAGATTCAGCACAATACTGATCATCAGCCACAAAGATGGTATTAGATTCTCTACCCATATTTAATGCCTTTGTTTATCATATTAAATTCTCAAGTGAAGCTAAAGAGTTGTTTTACATTTGGGGCCCACTTAAACCCCAATAACTATCGGAATAGTTATTTTTCATTCTATTTCCTAAGTAGTTATTACCATTATTATAAAAAATAATTGAACTTTTATTTTAAGAACCCAAAATCTTGAGGAGATTCCTCACATTAGGTTTATCATCTGATACCCTTTGTTTTGTAAAAATACTACCTGGAATTGGGGATATTAATTTATTTGCAATATTTATATCTTTATTTTCTATTTGATTGCATACAGCTTCTTATACAATGACAAAAGGTAAAAATGCCATTCTTCTACTGAATGGGAATGATTCAGATTTAATACTTAGTACAATATAAATTTTTGATCTGACACCATTTTTTTAAATATCAAAAATGTAGTTTATATTTGTTGGTTACCAAGAAGTTACTATCTTTATTTCGTTTCTTGTATTTTTCCTACTTTAACATAACTTAATTTCTTAAAATAATTATTAATAGTCTTCAGTCCAATAATAAAATGCTGTGTTCGCTTTTCTAATTTTAACCATTTAAAAATTATTTTAAATTTACATTTAAAACATGGCACATGAATGGCATAGTTTCTGAGACTTAACATATATGAAAACATACTATACAATTTTCATATTTAAAAATCTGCTTGAGTTGACACAAAATTTAAAATCATTTTGAGGATTCAGCCATAGTATGTTTGTGGAGGTAATGTAATAGGATTTTATTATTAGTATTCTGTTAGTAAACATTGCAAAGAAACTAAATGTCCATCAAGAAATAAAGGGTTAAATAAAATGGGATCTGTCCATTTCTTGGAAATCATGTAGTTATTAAGATTAATAAGTACGGTCATATATACTCACCAGGAAAGATTAAATTACAATTACTAATTGAATAAAAATGTTATATATTCATTTTTAATACATACATAATAGATAAAACTGAAGATATTTATCTTTTTTAAATACATGTTTATATTGTAAATATGATTAATTTATTAGTCAAAATACTATCTCCTTAAGTTACCTTTCGCAGCGAGTCTTCATGGTAACTTTAGCATAACTTTTGAACTAAGTACTTCCATTTAGTGAATGTTTTTTCATAGAAGACTATAAGCCCTTTTATTTGAAGCTACATTGCCGCAGTCTGGCTGGGCACAAATGCTGCAGTCTGGCTGGGCACACAATCACGAGCCACCACACAGCTTGTAGATTCAAACAGCAACTCTTTATTCCCGAACTCACACCAGCCGTCTACAATCACGTTCTGGGGAAATCCATGTTCTCTGCCCAAATCCACATCCACTGGGCTTCTGTCTCTCAAAAAATACTGTCTGAATCCCGTGAGAACTCAAGGGGAACTCAGGCAGCAGGATACGCCCTATTCCCAGCAGGAATAATCTTAAACCTTAAACCTGGAACCTAAACCGGGAACACCCTAATCCGCCCTGGTCCTTGAGCAAGGTCACCTACATGCAATGTCACTGCAAAATGTCCTATTTCCATGAATCCTTCCACTAAGCAACATGGGGTATGCTGGCAAGAAAATTGTCATACCTACTTGGCTAATGGCTCCCAGCACTACATATTTCTGCAAAATATGTAACAACATATGTGGGGAAAAAACAAAAGTTTTAATTATGGTTACTTCTAAGAGTTATATTTGAATGATTATTTGGAAAATGTTTCAGTCCTACCAGCCATTAAAAATAAAATATTTTAGTAATGGTTTCTAATTACTTTGTATGTTTTAGTACTTTTTTCAAAGGTAATATATAAAGAACATTATAGTTATTTTACTAATGGTTTCTAATTACTTTGTATGTTTTAGTACTTTTTCAAAGGTAATATATAAAGAACATTATAGTTATTTTACAATTAAAAAATAAAAACCAACCAAAATAGATAATAATTTATTTTGTACCATTATAATATGTTGTTGTTATTCACTGAAATATAATTTCATAGTTGGTATTTCTCATTTCATTTTAAGAAAAAAATATGGTGGAGCAGAGATTCAAACAAACCCTAAACACCAGTTCCAAAGTCACTACCTTTTTTCTTCTATAACATACTTTTTCTCATGTATTGCATTATTTTTTTTTAATCAGGGGAGATGTGGTTTCTTTTTACCTCATCTGTCTTGCTTTCAGATTCTCTAAACTGATTTAGAGATGTGAAACAATAGCTCTGACAGGTTTTTCATCTTTTCCAACAGCCTTTTATTAAAGAGTAATAAGAACAGAACACAATTCTTTGACACTAGTGGGCCACTGCTGTCATCCCCTCTGCCATGAGTGTCCCATTCTCTTCCTCTTCTTTGCATCCTTAGAAACACCTGCAACTGAATGTCATGGCTTGGGGGTGCTAAACAGCCCTTCGATAGTGATGGGACAGGACGGGGGTAGGATTTTTTTTTGACTTATGTACACCAAATTTCTCTAAGTCTAGAGTCACAATAAAGGAAACAACTGTCATTTCATTTGTCACATAATATTATTGATCTAAGCATAATATGAACAAAACCAGATAACTGATTCTTTTCTGTATCAGCTCCACTTGTTGAATTAAAGATAATTCCTTCATGTTTCCAAAACCAACATATTAATCAAAATCTTCATTTTGTTAAACTTTTGTTTTGAAATAATTATAGATTCATAGAAAATTACACAGGTAGTAGAGAGGTCCCACAGCCCTCCATTCAATTCCCCCTATGATTGTATTCTGTAGAAGCGTAATTTGATGCTAAAGCCAGATAATTGACATTGGTTCAATGTCAGTGTATAGTCCTATGTCAGTTGACCACATCTGAAGATTTGTGTAACCACCACTATAGTCAAGACACCAAAACATTACCTCACAAAAAGATCTCCCTTACACTATCAAATTAAATGTGCACCATCTCCACTATTCCAAAACTCTGGCCACCATTAATTTGTTTTCTATCTCTGATTTTAACATTTTAAGATTTTTATCTAAATTCAATGATAAAATAATCTGACTTTCTGTTACTGATTTTTTTTTCCCACACAGCACAATGGCCTTAAAATGCATATCTTTTCTTGCCTGATCAATAATTCAGTCTTTTTATTGCTGAATAGTATTCCATGGTATGGATATACCACTGATATTTAATCTTTCACTCATCACAAGACATTGGAGTCATTTCTAGGTTTTACTCGTTACAAATAAAACAGCCACAAGTATTTATCTATATGCTTATTTTGTAAAAATATATTTTCATGTGTCTGTGGTAAATGCCAGGACTGCAATAGTTGGATGATATTGTAATTGCAAACATTTTAAAGAACTACCCAACTGTTTTCCAGAGTCTATACCACTTTATATTCCACATGGTAGACACTATGATTATACTCACTGATCACAGCCAGGGAAGCCATAGTAACTCAACTATGGTGCCCATATAGAAATAAAGCCAACATTGTATAACAAAATGGTATTCCAAGATACATCCTTAGGAGAAAGTTGCTTACTAACAAGGGCATACCATAAATGTGGTAAGAATATCCAACCTACCAGATGCATAATTCTCCACATAGGAACACAGAAACTGTGAAAAATCAAGGTTTTATGACAGAAGGTATTAGATAATGTGTTTAGTTTTTCTGCATGTTCATCAGTATTTTGAATAGTCACGTTATAATTTAGCATTTTAGCTATTTTAACAGGTGAGTAGTGAGATTTCATTGTGATATTAATTTGCATTTCTTTAAAGAATAACATTGTAAACATCTTTTTGTGTGCTTATTTGTCAATGACATAACTTTTGTAGTGAAATATGTCTTCATAGCTTGGGCTATTTCCAGTTACATTTTGATGTTCTTGTTGTTGTTTGTTTTAGGGTGAATTTTGAGAATTATTCATATTTTTTAGACATTGGCTTATTGTTGAATAAGTTATTGACAAGCAATTTCTCTTAGCCTGTTACTTGTCTTTTCCTTTTCTTAGCAGAGTCTTTCACAGACCTTTAATTTTCATGAAATCCAACAATTCTTTTTCTGATCAATGGTGAATCTTGTATCCTACCTAAAAGTTCTACACCAAGTCCTAGACCCCAAAGATGTTTTTCCATGCCATCTTCAAAACACTATAAAGTTTATGTTTGCCACTTAAATACGTGATCAGTTTGATCATATTAATTTTATATAAGTTGTGATGTCTTTACATAAGGTATGAAGTTTAGGGAGAGTTTTATTTTTGTACTTGTGGATATATGATTGTGCTAGCATTTTTTATTTAAAAACCTATCCTTTCAATTTTGAATTTTTTCACACCTTTACAAATACCAGTTTTCTAACCTTGTGTAGGGCTATTTGCAGGCATTATGTTGTTCTATTGCCATATATGACCATCCTTCCAATAATATTACACAGTCACGATTACAGTCTCTGTGTAAAACACCTTGAAGTTAGGCATACAGTTTTCTGACACTTTCTTCCTCTTTTTCTAATTATTTGACTATTTTTTTTCATCCTTTGACTTCTGTGTAAATTCTAGAGTAGTTTTATCTATATTGCAAAAAAAAATCATGCCAGTACTTTGATAAGAATTTCCTTGATTTTGTATATCAATTTGAAAAGAATTGGCATTTACGGTGTTTAGTTCTTTAATCCATAAACATTGTATGTCTTTATTTTAAATATTAAATCTGCATAATAAGTATTTTTCTATCATCATCATATATGTCCTATGTGTTTTTTTAGATTTATAACTATTTCTAGCATTGTAGATATTGTATTTTTAATTTTGTTTTATATGTATGTTGGTGGTGTATAGAAATATATTTGATCCTATATTTTGATATTGTATCCTCACATACAAAGATATTCAATAATAGAAGAGACACAATTTTATTTCTTCTTTTCCAATCTGTATATCTATCATTTACTTTTTTTTCTTTATCACTAAGTAGAGCTTCCAGTACTATTTCTAATAACACAGGTTAAAGTGGACACCCTTATGTCTTTTGTTAGCATTAAGGAAAGAACATTAATTATTTTTTTTATTGTTTCCATTTTTATTTGATGTTTCCAAATATAAAAAAGTCAAGATTTTTACACTTATCTCAAATAAGACCATGCAGAGCAATTCAGTGTGTACAGCAGTTACTTTCCCTCCAGTTTTGCTGCTCTTTATACAATAGTGTGATAGACAGGAAATTGGAGAACATGTGCTTGGATGGAAAAATGTCATCTTTACAAAAACATGCAGGGCAGATTCTACTTTGTCTACAAGTCAAATTTACAGTGACTGCTTTTTCATGAGGGACAAGGAACCGAAAAATTAAGTGCCCAATTTTATTCAACTACCCCCACAAATAAGCACAAATAACAGCTTGAACACCTTGCAAACTTTGGAGGGTTGAGATGGTAGATATTTTACTGGTTATCTTTAGTAGTAGATTCTACTATTTAACCTGGACATGTTGGCTTTTCTCAAGTAAGTTTCCTTGGGGCTTTCCTCTAATTTTGCTAGATCAGGTTCCACAAGAACAGTGAAGAAATTTTAAAAGTGAAACTATAAGGTACTCTGAAGTATTATACACATTTTTGCTAGTTGCATAGGTGAATGACAGATGTTTTGCTAAATGGCACTGAAGAGAATCCTGACAGCACTACTTAGACCAAAATGTTTCTGACCAAAGAAAATTATACAACAATATTTATAGGCTAACTTTTAAGAGATGGTTGACATTAATACTGTACAGTTTTTACATGTCAAATACATAGTCCAAGAGTATATAAAACAAGGTCATGCATTATTACCTCTAAGAATATCATGTACAAGATACACCCCCAAGTACTCTCGACAGCATTTTAGATGGAAGCAGTCTTTATACAAAAACAATCCAGTTTGTCTGCTGTATGAAGTTGTTAGGGTCTGTAAACAATTCAAGATGGTGCCTGGCATTTTGCCAGAGGGAGTAGTTTGTGAAGTAAGGCCAGTGAGCCATTAAGTGTGGAGATTCCTTATTGGTTGACTGCTATATCTAGTTTATGTTAATTAAGATAAGCTATGTGTAATGTATATATACCCCTCCTGTCCTACAATAAATGGCTCCCACTCCTGCTGTATCAATGTACACAAGTTGTTCGTCACCCCCCGGGTTATTTTGCCCAGCCAGCTGGGCTGCGGCATTAAGTGTATAATTTAAACAAATTTCAGAGATTACTGAGAAAAAAAATCTTAGTCCATTGGTGATTGATACAAATTTGTGGGATTTAAAATGTCTGAGCATTAATTATTTTGCCATTAAATTTCATGTTACTTCTTTTGTATAGTTTTTTTTTTTTTTTAAGTTGAGGAAAATCACTTCTGTTCCTAGATTTTCTGAAATTCTTAACATGGATAGGCACTGATCTTGCCAAATGTGTTTTCTGCATTAAATAATAAATTGCTTCTGTTTAGTCTACTAATGTGGTGGATTACCTTTATAAAAATCATAAAACCAGACTTCCATTCTACTTAGAATAATTACCACTTGATCATATAGATAGATATCATGCAATTGAAATATATTATTCTTTCATTAAGTAACTATAGCACTTTGAATTTTTTCACTGTAGCTACTACCATTGCATCCAAGATTTATGGTAATAACATTTTTTTTCCATAAAAACAAGACATAAAACAAGACAACTATGAAAATGTAATTCAAGGCAAAAAAATTTAAAGTTCTGCATTTCAATTACAACAACAACTATATGATTTGTTTTTCTTCTTTTCTAGAATTTACCCAGATAGGTGTTGGAATGAGTTAATCTGCCGCAGTCTGTCTGGGCACAAAATAACCGAGCCACCACATAGCCTTGTAGATTCAAACAGCAACTCTTTATTCCCGAACTCTCACCGACACTCTACACATATGTTCTGGGAAAAATACACTCCCTCCACGGGGCTATGTGTACCAATTCTCCCAAGGAGAGGGTGCCTGAGGCAGCAGGATACGCCCTATTCCCAGCAGGATCCACCCTAAACCTGAAGCCACTCTAATCCAGCAGGATCCACCCTAAACCTGGAGCCACCCTAATCCCTGAGCAGGGTCACCTTTCAACCAAAAATGCCATGCGTCATTCCTACTTGGCTATGGCTCTCAGCATTAATCTACACAGATTCCTCCTTTATTACAAAAATTGCCTAATATTTAGAGATTTTATACATAAAACTTTAGTTTTTCAAATAAGCTAGTTAAGGGAACATATGTTAATCATGAACACACTTAGTAGCTGTCTTCCATATATATGTACATATGTGTACAGACATAAACAAGAATAATTATATTTATTTTTATAAGGGATATTAATATACAATTTTCTCTATTATACTATATTATCTGATACTTTATCAGAGAAATAATGGTTTTACAAAATGAGTTTGATTATTTTCTTCTTCCATCTTCTGGAAGAGAGTATAAAGAACTATTGTTAATGTTTTCTTCAAATGTTTGGTAGAATTCTCCATTGAAACCATCTGAACCTGAAAATTTCTTTTATAAAATTTCAGTTTAACATTATTAATATAATCGATTTAACTTGCATAGCTATTAAATTTTCTATTTCATATTGTATGATTTGTTTTTCTTCTTTTCTAGAATTTTTGTTTCCCATTTCATCTTCTCTGTAAAATCAGTAGTTTTAGAGAATTTAATAATACTTACTACATTTGGATATTTACATGGTTTGTAGAAATATTTACTACAGTGATGTTAATTTTTGTCTTCTCTTTTTACCTAGAGATTTTCTAATTATATTGATCATTGTAGAGACTCAAGACTGTTTTGCTTGGCTTTTTAAAATTGATTTTCTCTATTTTCATGTGATCACTTTCATAAACATCACTTCCTTATTGTCTCTTTAATTCTTCTTGCGTTGGCTTCACTTTTGTTCTCCTATTTCTAGTTTGTTTTATTGAACCAAGAAACACTTTACCCTTGAACCACATCCACAGCATTTTTTAAAAAAAAAATTAAAACAGGGTCTCACTAAGTTGCTTGGAGCCCCACTAAGTTGCTGAAGCTGGCCTCAAACTTGTGATCCTTGTGCTTCAGCCTCCCAAACCCCTGGAATTTGGGCATTCACCACCGTGTCTGGATATTTCTACTTTCTTGAGGTAGGAATTTAGAATATTATTTTAATGGTTCTTTTATTTTGTAAAGTAAGCATTTAATGCTGAAACTTTCAACTGTAGCACTACTTTACATTTACCCCACAAATTTTGATGTTGTATTTTCATTTTATTCAGTGCAATGTGTTCTTTATTTTCACAGAGACATAGGCTCTTTGCTCATAGATAATTTAAAAGTGTCATTTCAGGTATTTGAAGACTTTGTGGTGAGGTTTATATTATTGCTTTTAGTAGTGATTCCTTGATGGGAAGAAAAAAATTCAAGATTTCAATTTTTATAAATTTGTAGATATTTTATGGCCAAGAATATAATTCTTAGTAATATATATTTCCTTTTTTTTTTCTCATTTTATTTTAGTGCCATGTACTTTTTATTTTGCTTGTATATAAACTGATTGAACATATTTTAGAATTTTGTTTTGAACTAGCCATGGTACTTTAATGTACTTTCTCATATAGTTTTCATAGGAATTGCTTCAAATGTCATATATGTATGCCTTACCATTGTCTCCTGTTTCATCAGTTTAGGTGATATGTATAAATCTTACCTCCCTTTATGTACTGTGTTGGTCAGTTTTTCATTGTTTTAACCACAACACCTGACAAAAACAACACAGAGGAGAAGAAGTTTATTGTACCTCATGATTTCAGAAGTCTCAGTCTGTGGTTGGCCAACCCCATTGCTCTGGGCCTGATGTTACTATATCATGGTAAAAGGGTATGTCAGAGGACAACTACTCACCTTATGGTAACCAGGAAGGAAGAGAGAGAGAGAGAGAGAGAGAGAGAGAGAGAGAGAAGAAGAAGAAAAAGAAGAAGAAGAAGAAGAAGAAGAAGAAGAAGAAGAAGAAGGAGGAGGAGGAGGAGGAGAAGGAGAAGAGAGGAGGAAGAGGAGGAGGAGGAGGGGGAGGAGGGGGAGGAGAGGAAGAAGAGGAGAGAAAAAAAGAAAAGAGAGAGAAAATAGGGAAGGAGTCAGGGATAGATATAGTCCCTACAGCCATGCCCCCAGTGACATACTACCTCTGGATATGCCCCACCTGCCTGCAATTTTCACCACCTACAAGTAAGTCCATTCAAATGATTAATTGATCAAAAGAATTAATCCAATGGTATGGTCAGAGCCCTCAGTACCCATTCATTTCACCTCTGAATATTGCTGCATTTCCTAACATAAGCTTCTTTGGAACTTTTAAGATCCAACCCATCACATATACATTTACCTTCCCCCTTTTAAAGAAATGTTTTAAAAAATTTCCCCTGCTTCCTGTGCTCTAGAACCATATCATATATATTTTATACTTTCATTCAACTATAAAGTAAAACTTAGAAAACTGAAGAGGAAAAAAAAAGTACCCATATTATTGCTTATAATCTTATTCAGATTGTGTGATTTGAGTATACTATTCTACTATCAAGTTCAGTGATCCTCTCCGGTTTTCATTTTTACAGAGAGCCCAGTGTGTAAGGCTTTTAATTTTAAGTAGTTAAGTAGTGCTAAAATTCCCATTTCATTTTTTATATATCTTTTTTTTGCTAAGCTTTATTATCTTTTCATTGATTTAAAGTGTGTTCAGAATTATTCACAAAGCAGTTTTATGATGGCTTCCTTTGAATCCTTCTGAGATCATTCTAATCTATTTTATTTAAGCACCAATATTTATTGATTTTCTTTTCTTAATAATTTGAGATATCCCTGCTTCTTAGAATGGTGAGTGATTTTTTTTTATTTTTAAAACCTGAATATTTTTAGTTACCTTTGTTAGACTCTAAATCTTACTTAAACCTTGTATTTAGCTGTCTTTTAGCTGGAGTAGAGATATCAGGTGGGGAAATGAATTCAGGTTTTCCATTTGACTTCTGTTGACAGCCATCTCTAGGGAGAAAGGGTTCTAGGATGAGGGTTTTGGATTAGGGTTCATGTTTTCACTAGGCCTCAAACAACCTAGGCTATTTGAGCAAAGGTAGTCTCATTGTTGTTTTCCATGTGGTCCTCCTCACTTACAATGCAGGGGTAGAGGGTGGCCTCACTGCTACAAATTATCATGGAAATGTTGACTCTCCATTAAAACCCCTCTGAAGCTCCCAAGGAGGATGATGAGGAGTGTCTTACTACTTCTGGGTCCAGCTTCTGCACTTAGTTTCCCTTGACAGAGTGCAGAGAGAGACCATGTCCCCACCCAGAGGTGACACAAGTTCTGGATCCCCACTCTTTCTTCTCTGACTAAGGCAACCAGAGTGAATCACCTCTTTACTAGTTGGGCAGAAGCCTAGAATCTCCATTTGACATTTGACATGTTTTATTGGGGTGGTATTGAGGCCTGGGGACAAAGAGACAATCAGTGTAAATAATAAATAATTGAGTCTGATTCAGGAGACAGAGGCTGGTTTCGAAAGAAAAGGAAAGCTAATGCCCCCAGAGCCCTTCCTCCTCCTCCCCTCAACCTTTAACCAAAGTTACTTGCCAACAGGGAACTGTTCCTCCCAAAAGGTTGTTAATGAGCACCTCCTGGGCGGCCCTTTACTTGGCCCTTTGGGCAGACTGGGAGATGCACCCCTAGAAGGCTGCTTTCCCATCTTTTGGCCCACCTTTTGTCCCTGGTCATGTAGGTGAGATAAGGGAAGAAGGTGGTCATGAGAACAAAGGAAATCTAAAATGTATTAAAGGGACCGGACATCACCACTTCCTACAGTACCCAGCTCTGGGACCCATTCTCTGTGGAGAAGTCTATCTCTGTTCTATTCTTTAAGTAAAACTTACTTTCTATGATTGCCTGTGTGTTCAGTCTTCACCATCTGGGAAAACGGAACTCATCATCATGGGTGTTCAGTATCACTCTGATTTTAGTTTCTGGAGTAAAGCACCTCTACTTTAAGATGTCTGTGTTTCTCAAGCTTCCCTGTTCTTGATCCTAAGTAGAGTAGGCTTTTCTGGAAGTTGCTACCATTGTGTATTTACTAGTTTTTGTTTTTGTCTGCAACTGTTGGCATTTCCAGGTCTCTGATTTGTCTAATAGTTGTGCGATGCCAAAGGCAAAATCAGAAATCAAGAAAGCCATTGCCAGGTCATTTCGTCAACCCTGAAGTCCTAGTTGGGTCTTTTTCCTTCTTGGCACTTTCTAAAGCTTTCTTAGGCTCATCTTATATATAAACTTGAGACATTTTAACAAACCTAGTGGGAGAAATAGGGATGAGATACGTATTCCATTGTAGTCAATAGCAGTGGACTTCGTGGATAGACATAAAACAATAGATCCATTTTTGTTATCTGAAATGATATTCATATGTGTCTTTTGAATACTGCATAATTCTGGAAATAGCTTTGTGTTCTGTGCAGTTTTACATTCCAGAAGTGGAAGTCTCACACATAAGTTTTGTTTTTATTTATTTTTTGTCATAGTTTTCAAAGAAATTTTCCATAGCTTTAGTATATGCTTTTTAAAAAACTACCATACAGTAGTCATTTTTAAATAGTGACTGGGAAACTATTTTATCAAGAATTATACTTTCTTGTACTTTCTAATTTGTATACTCCCTTCCCCCTTTTTAAAGGCAAATTATACAGTCTCAGCATAATAAGATTCTTGGTGAACCTACTGCAGAATAAAGAGGGAGACGCCCTTCACTACTGGAGTTAAGGAAGGCCCTAGACACACTTTTACATTCTTACCAAAACTACCCAAAAAACATAGATATGTTGAACAAAATGTGTTTTCAGGTACCCAGAAATTTACCAGCAAGTTCTGAGCTAGTAAAATATGTTAAATATTTAAAATAACAACTGAGAAAGCTGTAGGATTTTTGCATAATGTATTCTATAAGTTGACTCTGTATATAATGATCTCACCACTGATTACAGCATGTTTTGTTATTCTGATTACATTTAAATCTCAGATATGCCTCTATTTCTCTTAATTTACCTTCTTTTTACAATATTTCTTTGTAATACCAAAGAAGTAGAAGGAAGAGCTTCACAACACTACCTTCTTAAAGTTTTGATTCAATGCTTTTTCACTTTGTTAGTGAATATTTATTTGCTGTTTATATTGGCAGAATGAATAAATATTACCTTTATCTTTATTAGAGATCTTAAATTTCATAATTTATGCTTTCTTTTCAACAGATTTGTCCCAGCATACCTATGAGACTAAATACCATTCCAGCACTGCTTGTTGAAAGGCTACGATTTTCCCATTGAGTTCCCAAGTTATCATCCAAAAAAGTCGATTGGCCATATATGTGTCCACCTAATACAGTTCTATCAGTCTATTTATTTATTTTTATGAAAATGCTATACTTTATTAACTACAGTTGTTTGATAGTAAATCTGAAATTGTAAAATATAAGTCCTTCAAACTAGTTCTAAATTTACTTTAACTTGTAAGTCATTTGTCTTTCCAAAAATACGTAGAATTGACTTGTCAGTTCAAATGAACAAAAATTCCTCCAGGAATTTGCAATTACATAGTGCCAATTCTCTATATAAATTCATGAATAATTGATATTTTCATAATATTGAGACTTCCATATTATATACATAGTATGATTTTGCATTTATTTTGTATTTCTTTAATTTGTTTCAGCTGTGTTTTGAAGTTTTCAGGGTTCAAGCTTTCACAGCATTCATCAGATTTATTCCTAAGTATTGCATACTTTTGGAAGTTACTATAAATAGAATTGTTTTAATTATACTTTCTAGTTATTAATTTCAAGAGCATATAGATATAATTAAAATTTATATATTGATTCTGAATCCAGCACCCTTACTAAAATCATTGTTTGAATTGTAGTATCTTCTTGTAAGTTCATAGCATTTTCTACAAACAATATTACCTTGCCTATAAATCTTCATGTTTAACATTCATGGTTTTATTCTGCTAGCCAGGAACTCTGTTTTCAGAAACTTCCCAATTCTTCCTATAGATAAATAGAAATTTCTTTTGTTATAAATTCATTCAGGGTGGCTGAGTTTTCTGCATTTATGCATCATTAACAATGGTTTCTATTCTTATACTTCCTAAAAATGTCTTTTTCTAGTGCAGAAGGTAGGAGAGTGTGTCCTCTTTAAGCAATGTACATTTTAATTTTCATCTCCAGAATTATATTTCTGTAACTGAGACTGTAGTGGACTTCTTGGGTGGACATAAAACAATAGATTCATTTTTGTTTTCTGAAATGATATTCATATGTGTCTTTTGAATGCTGCATAATTCTGAAAATAGCTCTGTGTTCTGTGGAGTTTTACAAATGCCAGAAAAATCTAATTGTGGTATTCCTGATTTCCAAATGCATAAACAAACTTGTACCCAGATGCACCAACATTAAATGCTATTAACAAAGTTCTCTCTAATCTAAAAGGATAGTGGCAAATGTGTTTCTGAAGGGAATGGCTGGTTTTTAATCTGTAGTGGAAATAAATCTCTCACTAAAATTCGAGGATACATTATCATGATACTGTGTAGGGAGCAATGAAAGTAGATGAGTTGCAATCAAATTTCATGCTTCAGGGCTTGAACTGTTTTTATAGGGGTTATAATGGGATCTTTTGAAATAAGTGAAGGAATTTTTCTTGCCTTAAAAAGTCTAAAGTTATCTATGTAGATCATGGTCCAATCTGGAGTTTCAAACAAAGGGTAACATAGCTGTTCAAAAAGAGAATTTGACAAAGTTTAATCTGTCTCTTGGTTTCTCTCTATTGATATAGAAAAGCATGATATGAAACCTTTTGGACACAAAAGGAGTCCATGAAATTATTCAGCTGGCATTCTTTCTCATCTCAGAGGGAACTGACATCTTACTCTTTTCTGTACATGTAACCAAAAGAAACATCTTTATTCACAGACACTAAGGCTCACCTCCTGCTCTCTGGTCCCATAGATCACAGCTGTGTACAGAATCTATAGAAGGCAAGACGTCAAAACGAGCCAATAAAAAGCTGTCATCTGTGACTGTCATCTATGCACCAAGAATCTGTGTTGCTTGTTTCCCACGAACAGCTTTCTTTCCCTTAAGGGAAATATATGAGGGTTTTTTTTTATTTTTTTTATTTTTTGGTTTGTTTGTTTGTTTCTTTTCTTTTTTTTTTTTTGGTTCCTTGATTAGATAGCTTCTTTTGTGGAAATTACTACAGATTTCTCTCTCTTTTTTTCTTTTCAATTTGTTTCCATATCACTATAAAAATCTTTATAATTTTTATATGTTCAATTTTTTATTCTTGTGAAATCTCTTTGCCATATTGTTTTAGTTCTTGTACCAATTCTACACTTAAATACCCACAGTATCCTGTTCTCTCAACAGTATCAGTAATACCAAAATTGTATTTTTAAGAGCATATAGCTAGTCAAGTATAAATTATTTCTCAGAAAGTATCAACCAGTGTGTACACACACAGGCACAAAAGGGGTTTATTGAAATGTTATGTGCTAAATGAATATCAGTTTCCAATTTGTAGTTCCTACTATAATCGGTCCTCAATGCGTATCTCATAGTCATCATAAAATAATATTGACCAATTTAGTTTGTACTTATAGTATGTGTTGACATGTTGACTTACATGCTAGGGAAACTCAGGAGCAATAATCAGTAAGTTATTCATCGGGGGCAACCTCATGAATGATGTTATTCATGCTACTCACCAATGCACTAAAATTGTTCTCTCAAGCTCAGTACATAATTTATCAAAATAAGAAAGTTACCTGGCCCTATTAAGAAAGAGTATAGATAAAAGATTACTAATTTGTAAGTTATTTTGTCTTTTTATAAGGTCTCCTAAAGTGTCTAGAAGGCTAGCCAGTGAAAATAAAACTTATTTCAAAAATTTTCAATATAAATCATACAGAATTTGGCTTTAGAAATCCAATAACTGTGAAAATTATTCCTCAGTTCTGATAAATAATTTAAGATAAAATAAAGATAAATTTATTATTTTCACAATAAAAAATCATACATTATAAAACATTAATCAATTACTTGCTAAATAATAGAAATATTGCATGTTCTACACTCTATTGTCAATTAGGAAAAATACTTTATATCACAAATTTAGAGCAGTGGAGAAAGCCATCAAATGTGTTTTCTATATTTTTATTAGTAAATCTTTCTGTGTCTACCACACTATTGAGTACATTTTGAAATATACTTTAATCTGTGATTGTAGAAAAAATTTGTCCAAAAATTACAAATTATTACTTTACCCTATATAATCTCCTACATAATCTGTATTATGAGACACAACATTTTAATGGATATGTTGCTTTTAAAGATACTCACTCATTCATATTCTGACCTTGTATTTATAACAATTATACCTGAATAAATCACATTTTATATATTGAGTAGACCATCTGGACTTGGCACTATTCTCCTATTTTAGCATATAAAAACCAGTTTCTTATGCTTCTAATTAAGAGAAATACATCTACCGAATAACAGAATACCAAGCTTACAAGAAAGAGTCTCATTCCTTCAATTCAATATACAGGTTTCTCCTGTTAAGATATCCCTGATCAAGTGTTCATAATGCATATAACCAAAGAGTCCAGTTTACCTAAGTTATAAGAAAAAGATCTCTGAGCATACAATGAACCAAAGAGTCCAGTTTACCTAAGTTACCTAAGTTGTAAGAAAAGATCTCTGAGCATACAGTGTTTAGATTCTTGAGGTAGTCAACCATTTCTAAATTGCCTAGATTTCACCTGACTTCAACAAGCCATATAAATCAAAATTATTATTAAAATACCAAAATACAATCTGTATGAATTAAGAACTTTCCTTATACCACATCTTCAATGACTTGTGCATGTGTAACAAATTTTCCTAGAGGAAAGTTAAGTTGAACCTTCAGAGAAATAAATAATATGTTGCTGAGTATGAGATAATTCTATAAATTCATGTTATTGTTATTTCCTTCTTTATATCCATTATTTTGTTTGGCTCCAAAAAATAGTATACAAATATTTGTTGCCTTACTAAAATATTGAAAACTATTTCCCTGAGGAACAATGGACACCATATAATGCAGTAGTATCAAAAGGACAATAATAGCCACATATTGACTTTTGGATAAAGCTCCCTACCTTCACTGTTCTGAACAATGCTCTTTGTGCATCTAAAAGCTCTCAGGCTCTAATTTCTTAGTTAAAATAAATTAATACTAAATTCCATTACATTTCTGGTTTAATTTTAGTAACATAGAAAAAATATTGGCCCACAGTTTGGTTTAAAAAAGCACAATAAAACATTATTTAAAATGATTTACCATGGACATATTTCTAGTCAAGGAATGTATAAATCTGAGGGAATGAATAACAATGGTAGATTTATTTACAGACTCTTATGTAGCTTATATCACAGAATAAAGGAACAAAGCAGTGAAGAAAACATGACAGGGTTGTCCATATGTCACAAGTCAGGTGGCAAATTCATCATTCATAACAAAACAGGAGAGATTCATCAAAATGAAATTTAAAAATTACCTTTCACAGATTACTTAGAACATCTATATTGTTTTAAAATGTTGTAACTTGTTTTGTTTCTCCATTACTTTAATGTGCAACAACATTTTGAAGATATAATTTATGCCTCATAAAATCCACTTATACTAAATATACATATACTTTTTTTAGTAATGCTATAGATTTTATAAACACCACCTCAATCCAAATGTTGAGCCTTTCTGTTATTCCAGAAAGATCCCTCATGCCTATTTGCAATCATTCCTTGTCACTGTCTCCACACCCAGATGATTGTTATTCAATGTTCTTAATTTAGATTTGACTCCTGTAGATGTTTGATATAAATTTATTCATATTGGATGTGGAGTAGATTATTTAGCTTCTTGTTGCTATAGTAAAACAACTGAGACTGGGTAGTTTATAAAGAAAAGGGGTTTATTTAGTTCATAGTTTAGGGGCTGAAAGCCCAAGAATGGCTAAATAAGTATTCAGTCTCTGGCAAGGTCCACACAAACAGTATCACCATATTGAGAGCTTGCTGAAGAAATCACAAGGTAACACAGGAAGCCAGAGAGGAATCCAGGGACCAGGCCTGTTTTTTGTTTTCTGTTTTGTTGTTGTTTGTTTGTTTCTTTAATAACAATTTGCTCTCCAAGGAACTAAACAACATCCTGAGAGAAGCATGGTAATTCCTTCCAAGGATGGCATTCCCAATGACCTAACAACTTTCCACTAGGACACACTCAAAGGTTCCACCACTTTCAAACATCACCACATTGGGAATCAAGCTTGTGATTTGATGTAACAAGGGACGTCAGAACACATTTTTATTTGCTGAAATAAAATGACAACATATAAATATCTGAGATTCAGATAAATTAGTGCTGAGCAGGAAATTTTAGCTTTCAGTATTTCTAAATGATAATTTTCAAGCTTTAATCAAACCATAACATGAAGGTTTTCATTTCTCTTCCTTTAGTTAGAGTATGAGGCTCATTCATGTTGTAAAACATCAAAAGTTGTTGCTGAATAGTATTTGATTATATAGATATACCATATCTTGTTTAACTATTAGTGAGTTCATCAATATTCAGATAATTTCACTTTCCATTATTATGAAACATGGTGTCATAAACATACGCGTGTAAATCTGTGGTTGGATGGCTCATCGCTAGTATGTATAAATACAGTAGATTTTTTATAATGGTATGAACCTTATGAAATAATTCACCTTGCTCTAGTAATATATTCTGGATTATTTGGGATTTCCATACAGTCATATTCTCATTAGTAAAGTAGTTTTATTTCTTCCTTCACAGTCTCGATGGCTCTGATGTCTTATATTTTAACTTTTTACACTATCCAAGCAGTCAGGACAAAGTAGAACAGACGTGGTGAAAAAGACATCCTTTCCCTGGCCTGATATTAGAGGTAAAGTATTCAGTCTCTCATCATCAAGTATGATGTGAGCTGATGGTTTTAAAGCATGAACTTCAATAGTTTAAAGAAAACCCCTCTATTACTAGTTGATGAGAAATTTTGTCACAAATGAATATCGGATTTTTAAAATACTTTTTCTACTTTCTCTTGAGATACCCATGTTATCTTTCTTATATAGTCTTTGAATATAATTATAGATTAATATTTTAATGTTGATACAACCTTGCATTCCTGGAGTAAACCTCTCCTAACCATGATATATTGACATAGTTATGTGTGGCCACATTCTCTTCATGGATATTTGGTTGAGAACTTTTGTGTTTATGTTCAGAAAGGACATAGGTCTACTGTCCTCTTCACCTATGATCCATGTTTGTCTCAGTGATGTCAGCAAACTGCAGGCTTCATTCAGTGGGCTGAGATGCCTGCAGCCCTCTCCATTCCCTGGAAAAAGTTATAAGGTTTGACAAGTTCTTGTCTTTGAATCATAGTACAAATTCATCAACGAATCCATGTGAACATGGGGTGGACTTTTATCTGCTAAAGTTACTTTTTCATTATGTAAAAATTGAGAAATCATATTTCATTGTGAGTTAATTTCAGTGATGCTCTCTAGGAATTTGTCCAATTCACATTAATTATCTAAATAGTTTTCAGTACTCCTTTTTATGCTTTTAATTTTCATTAAGATCTGTAATGATACCTTCTCTTTCACACTTCAGCAATTGTGTTCACTTTCTCTCCTTCCTTTTCTAAGTTAAAACTAAACCATTTTTATAGATTAAGAAAACTCTTGATTTTTTTTTCATTTTCTCTATTTCTACATATTTGATAAATATGTTCATTCTTATTTTTTCTTTCCTCCTTGTTTAGTGTTTGTCTTCTTTTCCCATTTTATTAGAGAAAATAGATTTTGATTTGAGATTATTTTTTTCTTTTCTGATACAGATGATGAAAGCTAAAATTTCCTGCTCAGTACTAACTTATCTGAATCTCAGATCTTTATATTTTGTCAATTTATTTTCAGCAAATAAAAATATGTTCTGACCTCCCTTGCTAAAAATCTAAGATATGGGTTATTTAAAAGTTATTTAACATGTAAATATTTGATGATCAGGCAACTTTTTCCATAGTCATTCTGTAATTAATTGTGAAAGATAAATAATTTTATGTGCCTTCAATCCATTTACATTTATCAAAATTTGTCATATAATCTTAAAAATGAAGTATACTCAAAAATATCCCTTGAGCATTTGAAAAGAAAGTCATTATGTCAAGTTGGTTGGTGGAATTGTCAAAGCCTTTTATATCTTTTCTGAACTCTAATGTTTTGCATTATTGAAAGTTATTGAAACATTCAAATATCATTCATTGTTCAGTGTCTATTTCTGTCTTAAGTTTGGTCAGTTTTTGTGTCACATATATTTGGGCTTATATATCTCTCTCCCTATGGATATATATGTACACACACGAGCGCACACACACACATGCTTTGTATTTGTTATAAATTCATGTAGAACTGAGCCTTTTGTGTTCATAAAAATGTCCCTCTTTGTTTCCAGTTAAATATTATTTTTTCTTATAATGTATTATATGGTTACCATTTGCATCCTCTTAGAAGTCTAAATAAATGTTATTTTATGAAACAGGGAAGATTTTGGTTATCATTTATTCATTAGTTTCCTGTTCCTTTCTTTGCTTTCTTTCTGTGAGTTCCTTTATTCATGTGTGGGTTTCTTTGGTAATGTTCCACAGGTTCAGGCTTGGATCATTCTTCTGTGTTTTCCTCTCTATTCCCAAGTTGTATATTTCTGTGGATGCTATCTGCAAGTTCTCTTTGGTATTTTTCTGCTAGCTGGCATGTACTTTTGATCCCTTCTGGTACTTTGTTTATTATTTTAGGTTTGTAGTTTTCAACTTCAGGTTTTCCATTTGATTCTTTTGTTGATCTCTTAATTGATATTCTGCAATTGATGATACATTGACATCAGACTTCATTACTCCATTCATGAAGGCAGATCCCTTATTACCCCAAATGTGCCATAAAGTCACCATAACCTCTTCACACAATTACTTAGGGGACCAACTTTCAAAGTAAGTTTTGGTAGAGATAAGCCATAGTACCTATTATTGGTCTTGAAATATTTGGTTGCTTAAAATGTTATATAAAAACTAAATTTGGATTACTTGTCCAGGGGAATTGCTACATTTCTTGCTTTTCTTTTTTTTTTTAGTTGTTATTTATTTTTATATTTATTTACTTGTTTCTTTGTTTAGTTGCTTGCATGGATAATTTTATGAAGTCTATTCTACGGTTTGGAGTTGCTGTTTGAATCTACAAGCTGTGTGGTGGCTCGTGATTGTGTGCCCAGCCAGACTTCGGCATTTGTGCCCAGCCAGACTGCGGCAGTTTGGATCCATTAATATTTGTGATTTTATTTTACTGCTTTCTTACATTTGTCCTTGAGGATCTACCTAGAGTCAGCTTCACTTATTAGCCACCCAACAATTTGAGCTGATAAATGTTCTATTCTTTGCTAATGGATCGGTGTGGGAATGAGGACTAGTCAAGGCTTAGGCAGCTTACTGACCTTCAGCAGCTTTTACATCCTAAGGGTATAAGGCCTCATACTCAGTCAAGTACCAGTAGATCATTAGGACCTTTGTAAGCCTGTGTACTCTTACCCAGGCAAGTTGGCACATAAACCAGATTGTCATAAACTACTATGTTTGGCCTATTCTCTATGTTTCCTGTTTAGTCATCTTTCACATCTCTGTGACCAAAACACCCAACAAGAACAATGTAGAGGAAAAAAGTTTATTCGGGGCTCATAGTTTCAAAGGTCATACTCCATAGATGGCCAACTCCATTGATCCATAGCAATGCATCTTGAGAGAACAGGCCCACAGGAGAAAAGCTGCTCAGAAATAGAGAAAGACCTCAGGGAAAATGCATTCTTCCAGGGCACACCTCCAGTGACCCACTTTGTGCAACCAAAACCCACCTTCCTATAGTTAACACTCAGTCTACTCAACCAAGGTTGCTGTTCTCATAATACAATAGTTTTCTCTATGAATATTCCTACATTAACATGAGCTTTGGGGAATAACTCATTTCCAAGCCATAATATATCCCTATGAAATTTTTAGATGATCTGTTTGACGTTTTGCCTCAAAATATCTTATCCTTATATAATAATATTGGCATTACTGGGTATTTTCCATTAACTGAGGATGTAGCTCAGTGGTACACCACTAGCATATGTGAGGCCCTGGGTCAATCCCCAGTATTGCAAATAAAGAAATAATAAAATCACTATTGTTTTCATCAATTCTGGAAATGATTTTGGATCAGTCTCCTAAGACTGGGCAGCTACAGGTGCAGGTTACCTTCTCTACTAGAGTTTGGGGTGAGGAGGGAGGTATACAATGGCTTCAGTCTAAAACAATGCCCAGTCTCACTTCTCTTACTTGATGTTTCTTGAATAAATATCTCTCAGTTTATTATATGCCATTGATCAATGTCCAGAATCCTGGAATTATTTTTCAAAAAAAATTCCAGTTTAATAATTATTTGTAGGAAAGAGATAATTGCTAAGCTTCTCATTCAACCATTTCTGAACTCATGTTCTTCTAATACTGTTAATTCAATGTTATCACTGCTATAAATTCAAATAGACTAAATAATCAAAGTAATTCTTTAAGATCTGTGATGTAAAATAAGAATGTTCCCTCCAAACTTCTTTGTGATTTCCATTCAACAGTGAATAAACTTTTGCTTCTTTTAGCTTATTTTTTAATTCCAAAGTCAACAGTTTCCAGTACAAGACACAAATTGCATTCAACCTTCAATCCCCTCATATCCTATGTCATGTAACCTCAGCTGCTCAGGAGGCTGAGGCAAGAGGATTTCAAGTTCAAAGCCAGCCTCAGCAACTTAGCAAGGCCCTAAGCAACTTAGCAAGACTCTGCCTTTAAATAAAATATATAAAAAGGGCTCGGGATGTTGCTTGGGGGTTAAGTGCCTCTGAGTTCAATTCCTAAGGGGGGTGGGATTTCATAGCTAAGGTACTTACCAACATATCTAGATTAAAATAATCATCAAGCTTGCTGTCTTCTGTTAGCTGCATTTGTTTTATTTATTTTTGTCTTTTTTCCTGCCTTCCCCATTTTAATCATGTTTATGATTATATTTTGTCATCTTTTATTGATTTATCATATATGTATATTTTTTCCTTTAGTGTTTGCCTACGATATAAAATATACCTATAAAATACACATGATTAAATAATCTGAGATCACTTTTCAGATAGTATTACTTCAAAAATAGGATGTGGACATTATAACAGAATCTTGTGATCCTCTTCAGTCCCTTGTGACAGTGAAGACAGAAATTTCACTTTTACATATATTTAAACACAAAATACAGTTACTATTATTACTTTAATTAGTTTCCTTTTGAAATATTCAAATAGTATGGATAATATGCAATTCCTATTTTGGGGCATATGCAAACTTTTCACCTATATCATATGTTTTCTGCCTGAAGAACTTCCTGTATCATTTCTTATAGAAAAGATCCTCTGATAATAAAGTTTCTTATGTCCTTTTATTTTAGAAGGGCTTCATTTTTCTTTCCTTTTGAGAAATATTTTGACTGCACAGCTTTTTGTTTTGTTTTAACCTTTCAGCACTTTAAAAGACTTACTCTATTATCTTCTTGCTTTCATTGTTTCTTACAAGATGTCTGCTGAATTTCTTACCATTTCTCTCTCAAATCTTGTCCTCTTTCTACAATCAAGGCTTTCTTATTGTCTTTGGTTTTCAGTATATTAATTATTATATACCAAGTTTTGTTAATTTTATATTAATCCTACTTTGTGTTCCCTGAGATATACTCATGTCTTCTGCTGTGTCTCCAAATTCTATCATTTTTTCATTTGCTTCTTTCTTATAGTTAACATATTTCTGCTGAAATGAGTTATTCAGTTTCACATGTTGTCTTTTTCTTATTATTGTTCCACTAGGTTTTAACCTATTATTATTTTTCTGGCGGGGGTACTAGGGATTGAAGCCAGGGGCACTCAACTGCTAAGCCACATCCCCAGCCCTATTTTGTATTTTATTTAGAGACAAGGTCTCACTGAGTTGCTTAGTGCCTTGGTTTTGCTGAGGCTGCTTTTTATCTTGAGATCCTCCTGCCTCAGCTGCCCTAGCCACTGGGGTTACAGGCATGCACCACCATGCCCAGCTTAACCTATTATTTATTGCTATTTTTAACATTTGTCTTATTGTATGAATATGGTACATACAGTTGTCCTATCTTTTATGCTTTATAATTTTTTTACTAAAAGTTTGACATGTGTAGGCCAGGAGATCCTGACAACCTTGTGTGTGACATCCTTGTGTGTGCATATGTATGTATCTTGGTTTTGTGTCTCTAAGGCTTTGTGTTATCTTGTGATGATACCTAGAATCTGTCCCTTGGAGTTCTCTCCAGCTATTTTTTATTATTATTTTGATTTGATACTTTAATACTTATGAATGTGGTTTTAAAAGTGTGGGGGTATTTTTGTTTGTTCTGTTTAAGTCTCAAACTTATGAAGGCACTGACAATCTAAGTCTCTGCAGTGTGGCATCTTCTCAGCTGTTTTGGCATCTCCTTCAGATGTACTTATGCTTCTAGCATATTATGCTCATCTCCAATAAGGACAGCATTGTTTTTCTTTGTGGTTATGCACTTTCACCTGTGCCTGCCAGGTCTCAGATTTTAGTGACCCTTGTCTGAAAAATTAGGGAGGATACAATAGGTTGCTCTATGTAGAGTTTTAGAAGTGAGTGGTACTCCACTTTCTAGTTAGCAGTATGGCAAAAGCTTTCAGTGGATTCTCCTTCATCATCCCTGTGAACATATATGGAGGGATGGGTCAAGGATATGTCCTAAAGTAAAAGACCCACAGATGTTTGTGAATCCTGATATGTCTCTCTCTCCAAATGGTTTTATATTTTCACCCTAACCCATATTGGCCTTTAACAATTCATCAATGATTTTTAGTTGAATCCACTTCCTGGCTCATAGGCCATACATTTAGGATTTGTCTAAGTTAAGCAAATGCCCAGTGCCTATTTTTAATTTCAGGTGTCTTTCAGGGCTCACTTCCAAATGTCATAGTTTAATTACAGTTGTCCTGTGAGTTCAGTTTTCTGATGAATTCAGCTGTTTAATTGCAGTCTAGCTAGAATTTTTTGTTTTTTTGTTTTGTATGTGTTTAGGAATAAAGCTTTTTATAGCATTCTTCATTTATAAACTAAAACAAAAGTTAAATAATTCTTATTGTCATCGTCATCATCATCATCATCATCATCATAATTATTTTCCCCTTTACATTTTTTCTGATCTATTTTTTCACATTTTTTTCTGGATCAATTTTCTAGGTTTTGTTTATTTGTTTGTTTGTTTTAATTTTATTTATTTATTTACTTATTTATTTTTATAGTTGTAGTTCGACAGAATGTCTTTATTTTATATGGTGCTAAGGATCGAACCCAGTGCCTCAAACATGCTAGGCAAGTGCTCTGCTACTGAGCTACAGCCCAGCCCCAATTCTGTATATTTTTTTTCCACATCTTTTGGGAAGTTTTTTTTCTGTCTTCTGTCTGTGCTTTATTAACTTACTGGGGGAATTTTCCAACTTCATTTCTCAGAATTTCTATTAGATTTAAATTTTGTTGCTAACATTTAATTTATGATATCTGTGTTTTGCTCATTTCCTGATTGCTCTTTAATTATAGTGACATATATTTCCTTTAATTTTTTTTCTTGCAGTTTCTGCTTCCTTCAAAAGAATTGAATATGTCGATTTGTTTTTAAACAAGAATGTGTGTGTGTTCACATATATCGTATAGTTCCTCTATTCTCACCATTTTTGTTTGTCTGCTCACTTAAATATGCACTAACAAACTGAACTTAATTTTACAAATCAACCTACTCACTGAGGACAAAAAAAAGCCATACAAAATATAAAAGCAATTTTACTTAAAGGCATTTTTCAACTCAAAATATACGTCTTGATCTGTGAAAGGGTATACTTATTCAGAAAAACAAACCTCATATTTTGGACTTGTTTTAATCGAGAGTATCTGACTGTGTAGGAAGGACATATTGTAGGCTAAAGACTGAATCTTACTTTGATGGTGTCCTCAGTTATTTTTTTTTTTTTGGGGGGGGGGGCAAGAATTCAATTACAAAGGAAAATGAATGGATAAAAATGCTTACTATATTCAAGGATAAAATGAAAAATTGGAATTTGGGCAGAAAAAAATAAATTCAATTATAGCAGAGAGTAAAGTGAAATAGCAATTACAGCCGACGTAACACTAATAATGCCAATTAAGAACTAAATGTGTGCACACAACAGCAATAAGATAACTTCAGGAAAAAAATGGAAAATAGGTTGAAAGAAAATACATGGAAAGAAATAGGAATGAGAAGATAATGGAATTTTGAAAACAGACGGCAACATAGGATTCACTAGATAGGTAGATTTAAACTCCCAAATGTTTATGATCACATCAAAATTAAATGGCCAAATTAAAACAAAAAGTTTTGCAAAATGGCTAGAAATAATGCTCAACTATCTACAGCTTATTGCAGATATATTTAATATAAAAATGTATGGAAAAATAGAAATTATAGAGTATGATAAGTTGTGCCAAAAGAATGATAATATAACTATATCAAATACAGTGAATTAAGAAAATATATTTATATTATATAAATATATATTTATATATTACAAGACAAGTAGAATAGATCATACTTGTGTAAATTTCTAGTTATAAAGAAAAGAAAATTATAAATTTCTAAATTATTATACAACTAAGATCATAATAATATGTACGAAGCAAAATAATGATTGAAAGGAGATGATATAAATTATGATTAAAATAAATCCAGAGTATGCATGAGAAATTTTAAGTAGAAAAAGTCACTGCATGATACTTTCTGGATCCTTGCTTGCAAAAATAGGAATCATATTTCTATGCACTAGAAGCAGTTAGAATTCAAAAATTTACAAATGATAGCATTTTAATTATCATTAAATACTACACAATTTTGAGTGTAGCTTCAAAATTCTGAGAACTTCGGATTAGGGAACTATGAATCTCCTGATCCATTGTATAAACTCCACTTAGTCACTTTTTAACAGCACAATAGCCTGGCCTAAGATCTGCCTGATGATTGGGTAATTCACTCTCCACCCCTTGAAAAATCCTCCAATCTGTTGTAGAGTATGTACAAATGAGTATAAGTATATAGGGATTGGATTGCTTTTTCGATAGATTTTCAATTATCCAATTGTAAGGACCACTTTTGCTTCCAATTTCAGTGATGTCTAATACTGACATCTCTCAAAATTTTTGTAGATTCTAGACAGTAAGAGAGTTTTAAAGATTTTTATGTAATTCAGTCCAGGAGAGGTTTATCTACTGTGTAATTTTTCTCTTATGCATAAGGTTTTTTTCATTTGAAAAAATGTGCTATGTTTCATATTTTTAAAATGAAGGTCATAAAATGAATTAATCTTGTCTTCATCCTAACATTTATTATTTATTATCATCATATTTTAAAATTATTTTTATTATTTATTATGAGTATCATTTAAATTATTTTAAAAATTAACCTTAAATTAGTGTGTATTATTAGCATATTTTAAATTGTCATCAAAAACTGAAAAAGAAGTTGATGGGTTTAAGTAAAATACAAATGTAATGCAAGTGTACATGAAAGATAACACTGATAATTGAATTTCTTTTATTCTCAATAGTTTACTATCTAATAAATGCTTTTATCTAGGTTAACAGCTCTCATATTTTTATTTGAATTATTCCCATCTCTGAAGTAAAGTGAATATTTTAATAGAAATAATAGAGCTTCAGTTGAGAGTAGACCACTCCAAGTGAGTATACAGCAAATTTTATTTTAATTCGAGCTATTTCAATATTTGTTGCAATGTTAATATAAAATAAAATCAACATAACAGAATGTCATATTATTTTCCATGTTTTTCTAATGTAATTTATTCTTTATGATGTTATGTCATATCATCTTATGGCTCTTTGTTTCTATAACCCCATGGCATAAACTTAAGTAAAAGTACATTTTATAACAATGCAAATGAGAAAGTGAAGACTTAACTGAATAAATAGGATTAATCTCTTGAATTTGTGTTTTTAGCCAATCTGGAAGAACAAAAATAAGTTGGATATAGTGATTCATTTTCTTGTCAATGACAGATATCGCCAATGTAGCAATTTACCATTAACAAGGGAGGAGAAGAAAACCAGGGAGAATTGCCTTAGATCTAAAGATGACAAAAAAAGAAAGAAAATGCTCAAAGATATGAAAGAAAAATGTCATTGATAATTTAAAATTAGGCTAATAAACCAACATATAATAAAGTTGCATTCATAATAAAATTCTTTGTTGTAAAATGATGTCTTGATTCTTTACTAATTCTTCTGACTATATCAACATGAAGAGCAAGACAAGATTCTGATTGCCTGCAGATCAGATTTCATTTGATGTTTGTCTTCTAAAGCTTTTCCTAGTCTTCAGGGAATACTGAAACCTGCATAAAAGACATTTTTTAGAGTGACAATATTTCATTAAATTAGGAGGAAAAAAATTCCTGAAATTTCAATTGTGAATAATGGGTTCCTTCAATGAGTAATTTCTGATATAAATCCCTTAGCTTTAAAAATTAAAGAATATATAGATGAAAGGCAATGAATAATAAAATCATATAATGTACATTTGATGTTTGGATAAAAGAGTTGATAATTTTCAAAGTTTTGCAATGGTTCTTTCAGAAAGCATTTTTTTGTTGTTGTTCTTATTAGCAATACATGACAGTACAATGTATTTTGACATATTATACATATGTGAAGTATAACTTCTCATTGTTCTGGTTGTACATGATGTAGAATTACATTGGTAGTGTAATCATATAGGCATATACAAAAGTAATATACAATTCACTCTATTGTCTTTCCTATTCTCATCCCATCTCCCTTCCCTTCATTCCCCTTTGTCTAATCCAAAGTACTTCTATTCTTCCCTGACCAAACACCCCCTTATTGTTACTTAGCATTTCAGAAAGAACATTTTGCCTTTGTTTTTTTTTGGGGGGGACTGGCTTATTTCACATTGCATGATAGTCTCGAGTTCCATCCACTTACCAGAAAATCCCATAATTTTATTGCTTTTTTATGGCTGAATAGTATTCCATTGTGTACCACATCTTCTTTATTCATCATCTGTTGAAGAGCACCGAGGCTGGTTCCATAGTTTACCTATCATAAATCGAGCTGCTATTAACATTGATGAGGCCACGTCACTGTAGTATGATGATTTTAAGACCTTTGGGTTTAAGCAGAGGTAGGATAACTGGGTTAAAGCATGGTTCCATTCTAAGTTTTCTAAGGAGTCTCCATACTGCTTTCCAGAGTAGTTGCACCACTTTGCAGTTCCTACAACTATGTATGAGTGTGCCTTTTTATGCATATTCTCACCAAAATTCTTTGTTGCTTGTAAATCTTTTTTTTTTTTTTTTTAATTTTTTATTGTGGGTTGTTCAAAACATTACAAATTTCTTGACATATCATATTCCACACTTTGATTCTAGTGGGTTATGAACTCCCACCTTCACCCCATACACAGATTGCAGATTCACATCAGTTACACATCCATTGATTTACAAATTGCCATACTAGTGTCTGTTGTGCTCCGCTGCCTTTCCCATCATCCACCCTCCCCCCTCCCCACCTCTCCCCTCCCCTCCCCTCCTCTCTCTCTACCCCCTCCACTGTATAACCCTGAGGGTCTCCTTCCATTACCGTGCAATTTACCTTCTCTCTCCCTTTCCCTCCCACCTCTCATCCCTGTTAAATGTTAATCTTCTTCTCCTGTTCTTCGTCCCTACTCTGTTCTTAGTTACTTTCCTTATATCAAAGAAGACATTTGGCATTTGTTTTTTAGGGATTGGCTAGCTTCACTTAGCATAATCTGCTCTAATGCCATCCATTTCCCTGTAAATTCTATGATTTTGTCATTTTTTAATGCAGAGTAATACTCCATTGTGTATAAATGCCACATTTTTTTTATCCATTCGTCTATTGAAGGGCATCTAGGTTGGTTCCACAGTCTTGCTATTGTGAACTGTGCTGCTATGAACATCGATGTAGCAGTGTCCCTGTAGCATGCTCTTTTTAGGTCTTTAGGGAATAGACCAAGAAGGGGAATAGCTGGGTCAAATGGTGGCTCCATTCCCAGCTTTCCAAGAAATCTCCATACTGCTTTCCAAATTGGCTGCACCAATCTGCAGTCCCACCAGCAATGTACAAGTGTACCCTTTTCCCCACATCCTCGCCAGCACTTGTTGTTGTTTGACTTCATAATGGCTGCCAATCTTACTGGAGTGAGATGGTATCTTAGGGTGGTTTTGATTTGCATTTCTCTGACAGCTAGAGATGGTGAGCATTTTTTCATGTACTTGTTGATTGACTGTATGTCCTCCTCTGTGAAGTGTCTGTTCAGGTCCTTGGCCCATTTGTTGATTGGGTTGTTTGTTCTCTTATTGTCTAATTTTTTGAGTTCTTTGTATACTCTGGATATTAGGGCTCTATCTGAAGTGTGAGGAGTAAAGATTTGTTCCCAGGATGTAGGCTCCTTATTTACCTCTCTTATTGTTTCTTTTGCTGAGAAAAAACTTCTTAGTTTGAGTAAGTCCCATTTGTTGATTCTAGTTATTAACTTTTGTGCTATGGGTGTCCTATTGAGGAATTTGGAGCCCGACCCCACCGACTGTAGATCGTAGCCAACTTTTTCTTCTATTAGACGGCGCGTCTCTGATTTGATATCAAGTTCCTTGATCCATTTTGAATTCACTTTTGTGCATGGCGAGAGAAAGGGATTCAGTTTCATTTTGTTGCATATGGATTTCCAGTTTTCCCAGCACCATTTGTTGAAGATGCTATCCTTCCTCCATTGCATGCTTTTAGCCCCTTTATCAAATATAAGATAGTTGTAGTTTTGTGGATTGGTTTCTGTGTCCTCTATTCTGTACCATTGGTCCACACGCCTGTTTTGGTACCAGTACCATGCTGTTTTTGTTACTATTGCTCTGTAGTATAGTTTGAAGTCTGGTATCGCTATACCGCCTGATTCACACTTCTTGCTTAGCATTGTTTTTGCTATTCTGGGTCTTTTATTTTTCCATATGAATTTCATGATTGCTTTCTCTATTTCTACAAGAAATGCCATTGGGATTTTGATTGGCATTGCATTAAACCTATAGAGAACTTTTGGTAATATCGCCATTTTGATGATGTTAGTTCTGCCTATCCATGAACAGGGTATATTTTTCCATCTTCTAAGATCTTCTTCTATTTCTCTCTTTAGGGTTCTGTAGTTTTCATTGTATAAGTCTTTCACCTCTTTTGTTAGGTTGATTCCCAAGTATTTTATTTTTTTTGAAGATATTGTGAATGGAGTGGTTGTCCTCATTTCCATTTCAGAGGATTTGTCGCTGATATACAGGAATGCCTTTGATTTATGCGTGTTGATTTTAAATCCTGCCACTTTGCTGAATTCATTTATTAGCTCTAATAGTTTCTTTGTAGAGCCTTTTGGGTCTGCTAGATATAGAATCATATCATCTGCAAATAGTGATAATTTAATTTCTTCTTTTCCTATTTTTATGCCTTTAATTTCTTTCGTCTGTCTAATTGCTCTGGCCAGTGTTTCGAGAACTATGTTGAAGAGAAGTGGAGAGAGAGGGCATCCCTGTCTTGTTCCAGATTTTAGAGGGAATGCCTTCAGTTTTTCTCCATTCAGAATGATGCTAGCCTGAGGCTTAGCATAGATTGCTTTTACAATATTGAGGTATGTTCCTGTTATCCCTAGTTTTTCTAGAGTTTTGAACAAAAAGGGATGCTGTACTTTGTCGAATGCTTTTTCCGCATCTATCGAGATGATCATATGGTTCTTATTTTTAAGTCTATTGATGTGGTGAATAACATTTATTGATTTCCGTATATTGAACCAGCCTTGCATCCCAGGGATGAATCCTACTTGATCATGGTGTACAATTTTTTTTATATGTTTTTGTATCCGAGTGGCCAGAATTTTATTGAGGATTTTTGCATCTAGGTTCATTAGAGATATTGGTCTGTAGTTTTCTTTCTTTGAAGTGTCTTTGTCTGGTTTAGGTATCAGGGTGATGTTGGCCTCATAGAATGAATTTGGAAGTTCTCCCTCCTTTTCTATTTCCTGAAGTAGCTTGAAAAGTATTGGTATTAGTTCTTCTTTAAAGGTTTTGTAAAATTCTGCTGTATACCCATCGGGACCTGGGCTTTTCTTAGTTGGTAGTCTTTTTATGGTTTCTTCTATCTCCTCAATTGATATTGGTCTGTTTAGGTTTTCTATATCCTCCTGACTCAATCTGGGCAGATCATATGACTTAAGAAATTTATCTATGCCTTCACTATCTTCTAATTTATTGGAGTATAAGGATTTAAAATAGTTTTTGATTATCTTCTGTATTTCTGAAGTGTCTGTTGTGATATTTCCTTTTTCATCCCGTATGCTAGTAATTTGAGTTCTCTCTCTTCTTCTCTTCACTAGCATCGCTAAGGGTCTGTCGATTTTGTTTATTTTTTCAAAGAACCAACTTTTAGTTTTGTCAATTTTTTCAATTGTTTCTTTTGTTTCGATTTCATTAATTTCAGCTCTGATTTTAATTATTTCTTGCCTTCTACTTCTTTTGCTGTTGTTTTGCTCTTCTTTTTCAAGGATTTTGAGATGAAGTATGAGATCATTTATTTGTTGGTTTTTTCTTTTTTTAAGGAATGAACTCCAAGCAATGAATTTTCCTCTTAGAACTGCTTTCAATGTGTCCCATAGATTCCGATATGTTGTGTCTGTGTTTTCATTTATCTCTAAGAATTTTTTAATTTCCTCCTTGATGTCTTCTATAACCCATTGATCATTCAGTAACCTATTGTTCATTCTCCAATTGATGTATGCTTTTTCCTTCCTTCTTTTATCGTTGATTTTCAGTTTCATTCCATTATGATCAGATAAGATGCATGGTAATATCTCTACTCCTTTATATTGTCTAAGAGTTGCCCTGTGACATAATATATGATCTATTTTTGAGAAGGATCCATGTGCTGCTGAGAAAAAAGTGTAACTGCTTGATGTTGGGTGGTATACTCTATATATGTCAATTAGGTCTAGGTTATTAATTGTGTTATTGAGTTCTATAGTTTCCTTATTCAACTTTTGTTTGGAAGATCTGTCCAGTGGCGAGAGAGGTGTGTTGAAGTCTCCCATGATTATGGTGTGGTGGTCTATTAGACTCTTGAACTTGAGAAGAGTTTGTTTGACGAACATAGCTGCACCATTGTTTGGGGCATAAATATTTATGATTGTTATGTCTTGTTGGTGTATGGTTCCCTTAAGCAGTATGTAGTGTCCCTCTTTATCTCTTTTGATTAACTTTGGCTTGAAATCTATTTTATTTGATATGAGTATGGACACGCCTGCTTGTTTCCGAAGTCCATATGAGTGATATGATTTTTCCCAACCTTTCACCTTCAGCCTATGTATGTCTTTTCCTATCAAATGCGTCTCCTGTAGGCAGCATATTGTTGGGTCTTGTTTTGTGATCCATTCTACTAGCCTGTGTCTCTTAATTGGTGAGTTTAAGCCATTAACATTTAGGGTTATTATTGAGATATGGGTTGTTCTTCCAGCCATATTTGTTTATTTCTGTTACTAAACATTGTTTGTTTTCCTCTTTGATTGTTTCCCCCCCCCCTTTACTGTCCTACCTCCCACTGTTGGTTTTCATTGTTATTTTCCATTTCCTCTTCCTGTAATACTTTGGCTAGGATGTTTTGAAGAGATGGTTTTCTAGCTGCGAATTCTTTAAACTTTTGTTTATCGTGGAAGGTTTTAATTTCATTCTCCATCCTGAAGCTTAATTTCGCTGGATACACAATTCTTGGTTGGAACCCATTTTCTTTCAGTGTTTGAAATATGTTATTCCAGGATCTTCTAGCTTTCAGAGTCTGTGTTGAAAGATCAGCTGTTATCCTGATTGGCTTGCCCCTAAATGTAATCTGCTTCCTTTCTCTTGTAGCTTTTAAAATTCTCTCCTTATTCTGTATGTTGGGCATCTTCATTATAATGTGTCTAGGTGTGGATCTCTTATGATTTTGCACATTCGGCGTCCTGTAGGCTTCTAGGATTTGGGATTCTGTCTCATTCTTCAAGTCTGGGAAGTTTTCTTGTATTATTTCATTGAATAGACTGCTCATTCCTTTGGTTTGGAGCTCTGTACCTTCCTGTATCCCAATGACTCTTAAGTTTGGTCTCTTAATGTTATCCCATATTTCTTGGATGTTCTGCTCATGGTTTCTTAACAGTCTTGCTGAGCTGTCTATGTTCTTTTCCAGTTGAAATACTTTGTCTTCATTGTCTGATGTTCTATCTTCTAAGTGTTCTACTCTGTTGGTAGTATTCTCCATTGAGTTTTTAAGTTGGTTTATTGCTTCCTGCATTTCTAGGATTTCTGATTGCTTGTTTTTTATAACCTCTATCTCCCTGTATAGTTGATCCTTTGCTTCCTGGATTTGTTTGCGTAATTCGTTGTCGAAGTGATCTTTCATTGTCTGATTTTGCTGTTTAATGTCTTCCTTGATACTCCAGATCATCTGAAGCATGTATATCCTGAATTCTTTATCTGACATTCCATCTGCTGCAGCTGTTACCTCTTCTAAAGTTGCGTTGACCTGCATTGCTTGTGGTCCTTTCTTTCCTTGTCTTTTCATATTGCTTGCGTATCTTTCCTGCAGGTGCGGGCGGCGGCTCTGCTCTCTCCTTATTCCAATTGGGGTGTCGTGGCTACCACGCCGGCAGGTCACTGGGCCTGTTCTGGGAGCTGGTGGCGGCTCTGTTCTGCCCCTACTCCAATTGGGGTGACGTGTCTGTCGTACCAGCAGGCCACTGGGCCTGTCCCGCTGGTCGGTCGCAGATCTGCCCACCTTTCGGGCACGGGTGGAGGCTCTGCTTTGCCCCTACTCCAATTGGGGTGTCGTGACTACCCCGCCTGCAGGACGCTGGGTCTGTTCCTGGCAAGGGAGGTGACTCTGCTCTGTCACTACTCCAATTAGGGTGGTGTTTGTACCACGCCGGCAGGCTCCTGGGCCTGATCCGCCGGTCTGTTGTAGGTCTGCCTACCTTGAAGGCGCGGGCAGCGGATCTGCCCTGCCCCTCCTACCACGCCTGCGGACCCCTGGGCCTGATCTGCAGGTTGATCACTGGTCTGCTCACCCTGCGGGCACGGGTGGCGGTTCCGCTCCGCCCCCACTCCAATTGGGGTCACGTGACCACCACACCGGCAGGGCCTGATCCGGGCGTGGGATAAGGATCTGCTCTGCCCCTACTCGAGTTGGGGTGACGTGTGTACCACACTGGCAGGCCACTGGGCCTGACCCGCCATGCTGTCACTGGTCTGTTTACCTTGCAAGCGCGAAGGGCGGCTCTGCCCTGCCCCTCCTACCACGCCCATGTACTACTGGGTCGTGGGTCTGCCCACCTGGCGGGTGTGGGTGGCGGCTCCGCTCCGCCCCCTCTCCAATTGGGGTCACGCGGTCACCACGCTGGCGAGCCGCTGGGCCTGCTCCGGGGGCTGGCGGCGGCCCGGCTCCTTCCCTCTGGCTCGAGGACAAATTGAGGAGACTCGGGTGACTGAGCCTCACCCCCCTTACCAGGAGACCAACTGCTTATGTCACCGCATGTATTGATGAAGATCTCTCCTCCACCGCTTTCTGCTGACATCAGATCTCTGCCATGTTGGTATCCTATGCGAATGGCAGCATTTCGTTCCCCTTGCCGGGCAACCCAAGCAATGGGTGAGTCCTGACCAGCCCTCAGCAGGACCCGGACCAAGACACAGTTTCCGCGGGCTCCTAGCCCCGGTCCAGGGAAGTTCCGGGAGCCGGAACTCGGCCGCTCCGTGCTCGGTGTAAGCTCCTATAAGTGTAAGCTCCAAGAAGCAGCCCCCGCGGGCTCAGTTCCGGGAGCCGGAATTCGGCTTCTTAGTGCTTGGTGTATGCTCTGATAGTAGCAGGGTCCAAGAAGCAGCCTCCGCGGGCTCCGCAGCCCTGAGCCAGGGCGGTTCCGGGACGGTTCCGGGAGCTGGAACTCAGCCGCTCCGTGCTCGGTGTAAGCTCCTATAAGTGTAAGCTCCAAGAAGCAGTCCCCGCGGGCTCAGTTCCGGGAGCTGGAATTCGGCTTCTTGGTGCTTGGTGTTTGCTCTGATAGTAGCAGGGTCCAAGAAGCAGCCTCCGCAGGCTCCGCAGCCCTGAGCCAGGGCGGTTCCGGGACGGTTCCGGGAGCCGGAACTCGGCCGCCCCGCGCTCCGTGTTCACTCCGATAAGATCAGATTTTAAGAAGCACCCAGGCGCTGAACCCTAGCAATCTGTCTGCGAGCCACAGGCGAATTGCAGCCTGAAATTACCTGTTCTATGGCTGAATGAGCTGCGGTCAGTCAAAAACAGGTGTGGTGACGTCAGTTTACCAACATGGTGGCTGCTGGCCTCCTCTGTGGTCTGACCGGTGTGGAGAACCGAGATGGACCGCTTCCTTCCCCCGTCTCGAACCCAGAATTCAGCCCTGAGTGCGGTGCTTGCGCGTCTGGCAGAAGCTGCAGCGCTGTAACCCTGCGTCTCTATCCCAGCGCGCGTTGCAGACTCTAGCCGCGGGGCGATTTGCTGAATAAGCAGTGTTACCCTCCGTGCGACAAACCTCTCGCGTTTGAGTCCCCGTAGCCGATCCTCATGCGATGGAAATCCTTCCTCCAGGTTCCGGCGCACCACACTATTGCTGGAAATTCCTAACAAGATATCCTTTAGCCGTCCTGACTTGTCATACTCCCACACAGTGAAGCAGCACACGGGGGTAATGCACTCCCCTCGCCGCCATCTTCCGCATCCAGTGCTTGTAAATCTTGATAATTGCTATTCTTACTGGAGTAAGATGGAATTTAAGTGTAGTTTTCACTTGCATTTCCTTAATTAATAGAGATACTGAACAATTTTTTTTGCATACTTTGTTGACCATTTCTGTTTCTTCTTCTATAAATTACCCATTTATAGTCTCTTTGTGCATTTATTGATTAGGTCATTTGAAAACTACAGAACACTAAAGAAAGAAACTGAAGAAGACCTTAGAAAATGCAAAGATGTTCTTGGATAGGCAGAATAAATATTGTTAAAATGGCCATACAATCCAAAGTACTATACAGATTTAATACAGTTTTCATTAAAATTTCAATGACATTCTTCATAGAAATAGAAAAAGTGGTCATAAATTTTATTTGGAAAAATTAGAGGCCCAGAATAACCAAAGCAATCTTTATCAAGAAGTGTGAAGCAGGGGGTATCATGATACCAGACCTTAAATTATACTACAGAGCTATATAACAAAAACAGCATGGTATTGGGCTGGAGTTGTACCTCAGTGGTAGAGTACTTGCCTAGAACATGTGAGGCACTGGGCTCAATCCTCAGCATCACATAAAAATAAATAAATAAAATAAAGGTATCATATTCATCTACAAAAAAACAGCATGATATTGTCACAAAAATAGAATTGAAGAGCAGTAGAACAGAATAGAAGACATAGAGGCATACCCACATAAATAGAATTGTCTCATACTAACCAAAGGCCCATAAACAAACTTTGGAGAAATGATAGCCTTGTCAACAAATGATAGAAATCCATATGCAGTAGATAGAACCCCTATACCTCACCATACACAAAACAAAGTGGTTCAAAGACCCTGACATTAGACCAGAGACTCTGTGCCTACTAGAAGAAAAAGTAGGCCTAACTCTCCATCATACTGGCTCAAGAACAGACTTTCTCAATAAGACTGTATAGTGCTTTTAGTACTATTGCCATTTGACAATATTAATTCTGCCTATCCTAGAATATGGGGGATCTTTCCAACTTCTAAGGTCTTCTTCAATTCTTTCTTTAGTGTTCTGTAGTTTTAATTGTAGAGGTCTTTCATCTCATTTGTTAATTGATTCCCAAATATATATTTTTGAGGCTATTATGAATGGTGTAGTTTTCCTGATTTCTCTTTTAGTATATTCATCACTGACATATAGGAACACAATTGACTTATGGGTATTATTTTATATCCTGCTACTTTGATAAATTTAATTGTGAGTTCTAGAAGTTTTCTGGTAGAGTTAAACTAATATTGCATCTCAAAGCCCTAGAAAAATAAGAAGTCAACACCAAAATCAGTAGAATGCAAGAAACAATTAAAATCAGAGATGAAATCAATGAAATTGAAACAAAAAAAATTCCAAAAATTCAAAAAAACCCAAAAAGTTGGTTCTTGAAAAAATAAATAAAATGGATAAACCTTAGCCACACTAACACAGAGAAAGAGAAAACTCAAATGATTAAAATTCATTATGAAAAAGGAAATATCACAATAGACACTACTGAAATACAGATGATAATCAGAAACTATTTTAAAAATTTTTACTCCAATAAAATAAAAATCTTGAAGACATGGAAAAGTTTCTAGAGACATATGACCTACCCAAATTAAATCAGGAGGACAAACAAAATTTAAACAGATCAACTTCAAGCAATGACAGAGAAGACAACATCAAAAACCTACCAACAAAGAAAAGCCCAGGACCAGATTCTCAACGGAGTTCTATTAGGCCTTCAAAGAATTAATAACATCAATACTCCTCAAATTATTCCATGAAATAAAAAAGGAGGGAACCCTTCCAAACTTATTGTATGAGGCCAATATCACCCTGATACCAAAGTCAGAAAACGACATATCAAGGAGAGAAAACTTCAGATCAATATCCCTGATGAACACACATGAAAAATTTCTCAATAAAATTGTGGCAAATTTGCATACCACTGTAGCATGATCAAGTTGGGTTCATCCCAGGACACAAGTTTGCTTCAAGATACGAAAATCAATAAATGTAATTCATCACATCATCAGACTTACAGGTAAGAATCACATGATCATCTCAATAGATGAAGAAAAAGCATTTGGCAAAATATAGCACCCCTTCTTGTTCAAAATACTAGAAAAACTAGGGAGAGTAGAACCATACCTCAACATTTTAAAAGCGATCTATGATAAACCCAAGGCCAATGTCATCCTAAAAGGAGAAGAATTGAAAGTATTCTCTCTAAAAACTGGAATAAGACAAGGATTCCCTCTATCACCACTTTTATTCAACATCATACTTGAAACTCTTGCCAGAGCAATTAGACAAAAGAAAAAAATTAAAGATACAAATACGAAAAGAAGCCAAACTATCATTATTTGCCAATGAGATGACTTTATATTTAGAAGACCCAAAAAACATTGATTTCTTTAGGCCCTTGTCTTTATACTCTCACTTTTTGTATTAGTCAGTTTTTGATCATTCTGATCAAAATACCTGACAAAAACAACTTAGAAGAGGAAAAGTTAAGTTGGGGTCATTGTTTCAGAAGTCTCAATCCAGAGCCAGCAGACTCCATCACTCAGGGCTAAATTAGATGCAGAACATCATGGTAGAAGGGCAAGGAGTTGCTCAGCTCATGGCAGTTGGGAATCAGAGAGAGAAAGAGAAAGAAGTCAGTAAAGACAAAATATAAACCCAAAGACATGCCCCCGGTGACCTACTCCTCCAACCACCCAGTACTTTCCTATACTTGCCAGCCAGCACAAGAGTCCTTTCAAATGATTAATCCATCAAATGGATTAATCCACTGATTTGGTTTCAGCTTTCATAATCTGATCATTTCACTTATGAACAATCCTCCATTGTCTCACACATGAACTTTTTGTGGAGACACCTCATATCCAAACCATCATGACGTCTATCTTACACACTCACACACAATATCTGTTAATCATTTGTATCATGAGAATTTGTAGAGCAAATAACTTTCTTACTCTTAAAAATAGTCTGTGTATGTTTAGTCAGACATAATGTCCATTAAAGTGTTAACTTTCTGAGCAATGAGAAGTTATGTCTCCAATATTGCTCATGTTATTTGAGAAAACACGGGCAGAAATATGAGACAATTATCTAAATTCTCCTCTTTTATTTTAAAGATGTGAAATAAATCATCCCTTTTACTTGGAAATTGTTTTATTTTATAAATTTATTTTTGGAAGGCATTAATATTTAAAGTGATATTAAATGTTGGGTTTAGATGAGTAACCAGGGTCACTATGTCCTACCTTGAGCACTTGACATTCATTTCTTGATTGAAGTGCTAATAAAATACTTCCTGCTATTTGCAACTTTTCTAAAATTATTGCCAAAAATGAATAACACCTTCTCTTTAGAGCTATATAGAACAGTTTTCTAAGCATTCATTGTATTTCTATGAATCATTTCTATAATTTTAAATCTTTAAAATATACAAAATAATTGAGTACAAAAAATATTTATTGACATATTCATATACTTTGAGTCTGGTGAAGTGACTTACAATTCTTATGAGAGCAACATAAACTGACACTTAATATGTAAAAGGCCAAATATATAAAAAATATATAAAAGGCCAATTTCTGGTAAAGCACAGATTTTTCACACTATTTCCCCAGCAAAATGTATCCTTCACACAAACAAGGCTTTGCACAATAACATTAACATAGTAAATTTTGAATGAATATTGATTAATTTATGGAATGTAGTCTTTTGTCACTTAATGACTTAAACATTAGACTTTGATCAAATCTCTACAATATACGATAAAGCAATTTAGAGGAAGTAGTTTGAATAATTTCCATAAAAGTTGCCAAAAGTTCTCCCAATATATATAAGAATTTTGCTCTAAAATCCTTAATAATCATAATCATATCAAATATTTATGCTTATAAAAGAGGTGGTCTTTTGTGATTTATTTCATTCATGATTACTGTAACTTCTTTACCAATAAATATCTGAAGAAGACCTTTTTCACATGCAGAATGACTTTATAAATATTACATTTTTACTATATAAGCATCTATAGGAAACACATCAAATAAAATTCATCAATCACACAAGAAAATTATGGAAATTGATTCAATTGTAGTGTTAGAATTTCAATTGTGGCCTTTTAACAAGTTGAAGAAAGAATTTTAATATATACTTATGTAAGGAAACTATTATTTTATTTAACTAGTTATAAATGAGACACATTTGTATTTGGACACTATCCACAGGCTATGAAATCATCAGGTTAAATTCTAACTCTCCCAGAATCTCTTGGGGAAAAAAAAAATTGTTTCATGTTTGGAAACTGTCCCTCATGCCTCAGAGTGACTTCACTCTTGAGGCCTAATTTAACACAAATGGTAGAGGCATAATCAACATTTTTTTGGAGTCTATGCTACAACTTGCTTTTCCTTTAGTTGTGATTATTTTAATACCAGGGGAATTGTTCATTTGGTCTTGAAATTTGATATTTGTTTATTCAGTGACAAGGTCAAATGCTGCCTTTTTAATTTGCAGATTTTTCTGATTTCTTACATGAAGAACAACTTGCTCTTGCTTTTATTGTCACTATGATATCCTAAAGATTAAGTGAAATGTTTTTGACCAACAATTGATAAAGCACAAGGAATGTTTTGAGTGAACGGACTGCTTCTACCATCTGTACTGTCTCAAACAGTTCTTCGGTCTGTTCATTATTTACAGAAAGAAAGATAAAACCAGAATGTTTAAAATGAAAAATGACTGAGATGTTGAAAAGGACATAGGTCAATTTTTATATTCATACAACATTATGGAGAATAAAAGTTTATATTTATGTAGCCATTATAAATTCCTCCTTGGTATATCAAAAACTGTAAAATATGCATGCTACCTAGCATTTCCATATACCAGCTTCCTACATGTGAGGAAAGCTGGGAATGGAGCCACCATTTGACCCAGCTATTCCCCTTCTCGGTCTATTCCCTAAAGACCTAAAAAGAGCATGCTACAGGGACACTGCTACATCGATGTTCATAGCAGCACAATTCACAATAGCAAGACTGTGGAACCAACCTAGATGCCCTTCAATAGATGAATGGATAAAAAAAAATGTAACATTTATACACAATGGAGTCTTACTCTGCATTAAAAAATGACAAAATCATAGAATTTACAGGGAAATGGATGGCATTAGAGCAGATTATGCTAAGTGAAGCTAGCCAATCCCTAAAAAACAAATGCCAAATGTCTTCTTTCATATAAGGAGAGTAACTAAGAACAGAGTAGGGTCGAAGAGCATGAGAAGAAGATTAACATTAAACTGGGATGAGAGGTGGGAGGGAAAGGGAGAGAGAAGGGAAATTGCATGGAAATGGAAGGAGACCCTCAGAGTTATACAAAAGTACATACAAGAGGAAGTGAGGGGAAAGGGAAAAATAATACAAGGGGGACAAATGAATGTCAGTAGAGGGGGCAGAGAGAGAAGAGGGGAGGGGAGGAGAGGGGAGGTGAGGGGGGATAGTAGAGGATAGGAAAGGCAGCAGAACACAACAGACACTAGTATGGCAATATGTAAATCAATGGATGTGTAACTGATGTGATTCTGCAATCTGTATATGGGGTAAAAATGGGAGCTCATAACCCACTTGAATCAAAGTGTGAAATATGATATATCAAGAACTATGTAATGTTTTGAACAGCCAACAATAAAAAATTAAAAAGAAATTCATAACAGTCTTTAATATTAGCAAAATGGAATGTTAGCAAAGCATGTAATTATAGTCATTCAATGAAACATGATAAACTATCAGAAATTAACAAACTGTACTTATAAACAAGATCCTAAATGAATCTCACACACCGACACACAAAAATACTAAGTAAAATGAATGAAATCCAAAGAGTACATGATACATGATCACAATTATATAAAACTGAAAACCAGATGCAATATGTATGTTATCTATATTTAGAAGTCAAGACAATGGTTACCACTGAGTTGGTAAATAATAATTGGAAAGGAACATGGCAGTGACATGGAGGGTGATTTTGTTTCTTGACTGAATGCTGATTTCCAGTCATGCTCAGTTATGTTAACTTATCAAACTACACCTTCAATTTCTGTGTACCTTAGTTTGTGTGTTGTACATTAGTAAAAATTTTGCATAGAAGAGTCACTGAAATGAGTCTCACTGCAATGAATCATATACATAATACTTAAATTATATACAATTATTAGTAATTAGCTAAAGTATATATAACACAATTATTTGTAAATAGCTAAAGTATATGTGTGGTTATGAGTACAAAAATACTCCACAGCCTAACAAAGCTTTATTCAATAATTTTGTTTCTAGAGAAGAAAATACTTTGTAATTTAAGTCAGTCATGAATATCATATCATCTTCTATTAGTAAATAATACAAGGTAACCATTGTAATTAATTGATGTGCACATCTAATTGTATTGTTATAATAAAGATTATATTTGGGCCATAAATTATTGCCTTCAAAATTATTGCTTATGGTTTAGGGGTGTGAACACATAAGGCCCTGGGTTTAATCCCCAACACTGCAATATTTTTAATTATTGCTTGAATAAAAGGAGTTATTGGAAATAAAAACCTTTTTTAAAAAACTGAATTACATACTTCTCTATAATGAATACCTACTAAGTATCATATTTATATGACTTACCAAAATTGATCCTTTTATACATATTTTTGGAATTCGCATGAGTAAAAAAAAAATAAGTGTAGGGTTATTTTCCTCTATGAACAAGAGTACTGATTTACAACTATTTATTGCATGAAAAAATCAATTCCTTCCTTCAAAGACATACACGGAGACCAAGAAGTGCTCATACTTATACACTCAGATTTCACATCCATCACTAAAGAGGTATAAACAGATACATAAACTGAAGATATCTACGCATAAAGCAAAATAATCAACATGGAATATGTGATGGTGAATACGAAAATTACATCATCCTAACAAAATACAAGACGAAAAATTATATGGTGGTAGAGACTAGAGATTTTGAACAGTGCTTTTCATGTCATAGATAGTTATCGATTCATTAGTCCAACATATCTCAAATGCAAGCTGGCAAATTTAAAATAGAGTTATAATTCATTCGCAGTCTCACAGTCTCATGGACGTGGAAATAAATAACTAAATGCAGTGGGATAACAGCATAGGGCATGTGGGAAGATCCACAGGAACACAGATGAGAGAGTAATGGTGGGTGCAGACCAAAGCCCAGCTGGGGGTCCTGAGTCCTTCTCTGACTTGGTCAGTGTAATTGGACTCATGTTAGGCATTTAAAGAAAAACAGGCTACATACTTGAAATATTCTTAGGGAAGAACTTTTCTTTTAGACAACCTTAGTATTTTAGCTACCTTTCATGGAATATCCAGTAGATATAATAATGACTAAATCCTTAAAGATCATAAAATATTTAGTTAAGAATGAAATTCCACTAAGTCTGCTGGGCCTAACGGTACTCAAATTACAAAAGAGTGTTCTTGTCTATGCTGCAACCTTACTGCTTCAAATATCAGATTAACAGACTTGGTGAAGTTATGGCTTTTGCTTCAAAATGATTCAATCATTTCACATTTCAAAAAATATTTGCTTTTTAAAATTCATTTGGAAGTTATAGTCTAAAACAAACAAGAGTGGAGTTTACAAATTTTAAGCAAATAAATGAGGATTTCTAATAAAAATTTCAATTAAGATCCATCCCTTGTATGGTGTGTTTGTACATGTATGTGAGTGTGTGATTTTTCAGGCACACCCTGTCCTTTCAACAAATTTTGATTAACTGACAAAATGTTTTTCAGTCATTTGTTTCCAAATTCCAAACCAGGATAAAGTATCCTGGTTTCTGAGATATACATCAGGGATCAGTCCTCTGTCTTTATAAATTACAATTCATTGATTGTCTTTTCTGTTTCTCATTCCATCAAAAGTACGGTATCTGGTTGTGCCCTATCTGACTAGTGTCTGTCAACAAAGGGAACTGTTAGTACAACTGGAATGAGAAGCTACAGAACACTCATGTGCCCTTGAAACAAGATTTCAAGAGTCTCTATTTCATGAGTTTTTATTCCTGGCCTTCTTACTCTCTGTTCTCTACAACTCTTTATTTTTTCCTCGGAATATTGAGAGACACGGAGAACACCATTTTAAGAAAGGAGAATTTAGGCATGGACCATGTTTGCACATAGCTTTGATGCGATTGTCTACGATTCCGGAGGCAAACACAAGAACACTGAATTGCACACAAAGTCTGTATCTCATCATCTGTGGCTACAGATGGAAAACAGCCTGCACAAACAGGAGGTGTCGTTAACCAGGTGGATTTCCAGTTTCAATATGTTTGAATAAATTTGGGGGTAACACAGAGACATTAGCAACTGGGCAATGCTGAGAACACTGAAGAGGTGTCAGAAGGGACTCTCAATCCCAGTGCTAAGCATTTTTCAAAAAATCCACAAGTTATTTGAAAAATTTCCTAATATTTGAGCCACCTGTTTGTGCATTCAGCCTATTTTCTCACTTACCACCATAGCAGCATAGACTTATTTTATCCTGCTGCCAACTTCCCCTCCTCTCTCTGAGTTTGGCATTACCTGTGACATGATCTGTAATTTAAAGAAACAAAATCCAAATTAGCTGGATGCTCTTAACCTTTAGAGAATTTAGAATGGGGCAACATTACTATTTATAGCATGTGTATTCTTATAACTAATTTCCCCATACTTTCTTAAAAAAAAAAATCTGATCCTTGCACATTAAAGGCCATGATCAGCAACTGAGGATAGATTTTCCTGTGATTGTCCTCTCCTGTCGCACTGTTTCTTACATAAGTGACCATAGTGGTTCTCTATGCTTTTTAATAATGAAGCTGCACAACTGTGGCCCAGGATGGACTGTGGTGCTCAGCTCTCCTAGCTGCATTCCCATTTTTGAGGTTTTCCTGTCCTTCCCAGAGCCCCCAACATTCAAGAGAATGAGCAGTTTCAACTTTCACCTTCAGGACCACTTCCCTTCTAAGTGACTCATTTGGCAGGAAAGGGAAACCTGTGTTGGGGTGTGGAGTTTTCCCCTCAGATTAACACATTTCTGGCTGCTGGCAAAATTAGGGGAAAAAAAAAAAAGCTTCAAGGATAAAATGGCTTTATTTTATATCATGCCACCAGGAGGGAAAATTTTTAACATCGTCACCCAGCAAGCATGCCCCTTTAGGCTTCAGAAGGCACTCCCCCCCCATCCCCTTATATAATACACATAGCACTTTACCTCTGGAAATTATTTCTGACGATGACCCGGATATCAAAATTAGGAAACAGCCAGAAAGCATTTCCTTTCTTTTATGTGGTGTGTCAGTTGCCCTCTCTGAGTCTTTTCATTTATCCTGGCAGAGGTTTGTCTCTTTGCCTTTAAAAGTTAAATCCACCTTCATCACACAATGTAGAAAGAAGTGAAATTAAACTGCAGTGTGTTCCAGAGGAGAAAATCTACTTTATTCATCTCTCAGCCCTTCTTTAACTTACACTGACCTAATTACAGCCCACACCAGGAGAGGCCGAGTAGCCGAAGGAGCGCTTCTGCCACCTAGTGGGCAGTGTCCTGAACTGTGCATTGAGCCCTCTACGTTTTTGCTTTATTTCTGAAATGTCTGGCACACCATTGCAAATGACCTTCCCTAGTCTCTGCATGAATACTAAGGATATGCATCACACACTGTTCTCCTCCTTCGGATATTTCAAATATAATGTTCTCCTAAAGAACTCTATTTACAGAAGGTTGAACTGATGGTTCTTAGGATGAACTATAGCTTGAAAACTAATTCATTAGGAATGTACGATGGCTTATGAAAGTTAAATTGAAAATGATACTACAAATATTAATACCATTTAAAGAAGTATTTTAAATACCATGCATTGAATTTAATATTTAAGGATGTCAGCACTCTCCCCGATAAATCAATTACCCTTTCTAGTAGCAACCGCATGATTTAGCTAGCTGAATGATTTCTTCAGGGCAGCTTCAGGTCTGTTTATTTGTTTGCTTTGGGGAGTGGTAGTGGACATTTAAGAATGCTTCGTTCTCTTTTTCTGGCTTCATTAACGAGTTATTGATCAGTAACTTGAAAGAAAAACTTGGATGAAAAATGTAGTCAGTCCTGAATCACCAAATGCTAATTAAAACCAGGCAAAGAAAGGAAAATGAAAGGCACTTACAATGCCCAAATATCAGGATAACCGATCTCTTCTTTCACCAAAGCATGAAGGCAGCAGCCATGAGCTGTTCAGCCTGGCATTCCTGCCTGTGTCCTCAAGCAAAAAGAAACAACCCCGTGAAGTATCCCTGTAGATAAAAAGCAAAGAAATCTGCTGTGTATAATGGGCAATCAATTCTGGAATCATGAAGGTAAGTAATGTGTAAAGTCATATTGGCACCCATTGTAACAAAGCATTCAAAGTGATGTGATAATTTTCAGGGCTCTCGTATATTAGGACACTCTTCAATGTCATGGCTTCAAATTGCTTATCATATTAAACCTAAAAATAAAATTAATGAAGAATTGTTGTCATTATGCCTAAGGACTCCTTAAGTATCTACTGTTTTCAAGATTTTGTTTAGAGTTCTGATTAGACAAGGAAATGTCCATATGATTTCTGGCTGTAAAAACCTTTTTCATTTTTCAAACATTTAGAATGTATTCAAAATGGAATGGCCATTTATTCATCAAATATTAATTGGAGAGTGCAACGTGAGTTCTGTAGTAGACACAAGGGAAAACCAATGTGGCTGGGCTCTGACGCTGGTCAATTGATTTTTCCTCAAGTCTCTGTGCCTTATAGACTAAAATAAGAAATTTATGTGTATGTATTGCACAGTCTTTAAAAACCAACCCATTCTTCAATTCCACTGCCCTATCTTATTTTAGACTCTTATGGTTACTCCAGATAATTTCAATGACTTCCTTAGCAGGTCAATGTATTCTCAGTTTGTGTCTACTACAATTCAGATTCATTCTTTCCACTTTTGTCAGAATCATGTTGACCAATTGATCAATAAATAAAACAGGCAAATTCAGAACCTTCCAAAATTTGGCAAACAGGACTGATGCACATCATAGTTTTCTTCCTACAGCCATTTTGATACCAATTCTTACACATAAGTCGCTTCCTCAGAGAAGCACCTCATAAATCTTATCTCAAAATTGAATTATTTTCTTATAATTTTCATAGAATGCGATTGTACCATTCACTGCATTATTTCACTTGAACAAGATAGAAAGCCCTAAGTGAAATATCTCTTTATGTGTGTTTTACATTCAAAAGAGCAGAGACCAACTTTTGCTAAACATTACCACCTGTAGTGCAAAATTCAAGTACAATGCTATGAAATCCAGGTAGATAAAATACCAGAGCTAGTTCCAAAGTCATTTCTACCACACTGTGTTCTAATCTTTCTGCTGGGAACATCAGCATCGCTGGACGGCTGAAAGAGAGAGAGATTTTATTGGAAGCAGAGGTCAGCAAGGAACAGGGAAATGAGGGCAGGATTTTTCCAGATATCATGGTCAGAAGAGGGTGTTTCCTGCAGAAAAGGGAAAGAGGAAGTTAAGGAAGAGAGAGGGAAGCAGAGTTAAAAGTGGGAATGGAGATTAAAAGTGAGAATGGAGTAGAAACAGAGAGGAAAGGTATCAGAAAGAAAGAAAACAAAGTTTAATTTTATCAAAACAGCCTACTCATTGGGCATTATACTGGTCACACCACACATTTGTAGGGTTACCCCTCAAAAATTCAAGGAACAATTATGCCCATGTTTCATAGCAACATTTTGAAGCTTAGAAGGGCTCATAGCATTCAAATAGCTGCCCTGCCACTAAATCCCTGACCACTCAAAATACTTCTTATCAATAGCAGTCCTGGTTCTAATGGTCAAAAAACTGACGGTGTAGTAGGGTGACACCAAGGGAAAAATGTTCCTCTATGACATTTGCCCCTTTCTACCTGAGACTCTTAAGTCAGTTATTGGAAGAAGATGGTGGTAAGTAGTATGGTTTCTAGCAAAAGAGGCAAAACCAGAAATATTTCATGTGAAATCAGAAAGTCCTCATCTTTCCTTTCAATTTAGATGCATTCTACACCGTCAAACAATGGATCCAATAGAACGGATAAATATTCATAATCAACATTTATCATAATTTGCTTTCAAATGTTACTAATTTCTTTTATTCAAAAGTATTTCTCAAGTGCCTACCATGGGCCAATCCCTGTTTTAGTACTGGTGAACAAGGTGAAATCATGAAGTTTGTGTACGATCACTTTTTAGGGGAGGGAAAGTCAAGAAATAGAAAAACAAAGTAAAATATAAAGGTGTTCTTTGATGACTGCTGTAAAAATATAAAGCTAGGAAGAAGAAGGCTTTATTATGCTATTTTTTTACTTTAATTTCCATTTTTTTAAATTTTATTGATTGCCACATAATATTTGTACCTGTTTATAAGGTACAACGTGATCCTTTGATTTATTTACATATGGGACATAATAACTTAATATATATCCATCACCTTCAACTTTTATCTTTTCTTTATAATTAGTACAAAGTCCTCTCCTCTATTTTTGAGATACATATTATTGTTAGTTGTGTTCTTCCTATGTCATCATGGATCACCAAAACTTATTGCTCCTATCTCACTCATGTGTTGAATGTAAAAGAAGTTGATCTCATAGAAATTGAGAGAAATCTAACGGTGGGGAGGGGCTGAGGAGTATAGGTGACAGAGAGAAGAGAGAGGTCAGTCAGAGGGATGTGTTATTTTAAGTGCAGTCAACACTATGACAATGGAGAGACAAGTGACTCTCTTGGACATCTATGAAAGAGAGGTGTAAGCAAAGGGGACCTTAAGTGCAAAGCACATGGCAGGCAGGTGCAAATGATTTCTTCAAATCCAAGTGCTAAAGTGCTGGAGCATAAAGAGCAAGGAACAGACTCAAGGGAGGAGGTGGAGTTTAAATTGTTTAAAAGGCAAAGAGAGTCCCAGCCATACAAAGCGTTCAGATCAGGACAGACTTCCAGTAAGTGCAGAAAACATGTTACATAGCACCTACAATAACTTTAGGGGTCCACAAAACTGTTTTAATTTCTTTTAAATCAAAAGACAAAAAAAAAAAAACCTTTAAAAGAAAGTAAATGTTTTCATACATACAATTAACATACTTATCTCTATGCCAAATCTTTATGTGGAATAAAGATTTTAATATTTCCTTTATGGAGAAAGGAACTCACAGAGGTGAGACTGTGGTGGATCTTCATGGGTCACAGGATGCCAATGGAGTTGTGATCCACGCGAGGGACACAGTTTGAGAAGGGAGGCACCTTGGCTTGAGAATTGGAAAGGAAGGGAGGGTGCCTCAAAGGAAACTGAACAGGAGAGGTTCTCAGGACAGAGGAAAAGCAGGCACTCTCAATCTGGGGCAGCAACTGGGGAGAGTAATAGAGGAGGCTAATACTCCTGGATAAACTCAATGTTCATATGGTGTTGGATTCTGTTGTTTTTTCTTTACATCTTGTTTAAGCTTAGAAACGGAGGAGGCCCAGGGAAAAGGACCCTCTAATTACTAGCTAGTTACTGTCATTTTTAACCCCAAACTATTTTGCCTCATGAAGCTTTTGGATCATTATTGGCATCTTCCAGTTACTGTTTTGCTGAAAAATAGTTGTATTTTACTAGGAAAATTTTGCCAAATAAGATCAGGCACTATCATATTTCAATAAGAAGTTCACTTAATAAACTTAATCTAAGAATAACTCTAAGCCAATTATAAAATTTGCAACTTTCTTAATTAAGATTATGATTGATCGTTTCAGATTCAGTCTATAATTCAATATGATTCATATTATTTATTAAAATTTTTTATTTGCTTTTGCTCCTTTTAGGATATAATTATACCACTTAAACTTTTTCTTTATCTCTGCTGATTAGTTTCTTAGATGAAAAAAGTGACAATACTAACTAGTACATTATAAAGGTGACATAAAAAATAAGACATTACAAAGGAAGAATAATATTTGACATGCAAGAACTGCTCATCTTCTATTTTCTATTTAATCTCTATTTTAACAAAGTATATATCTATATCTCTGTCTTTCTGTGTATGTTTACGTATGTGTTTATGTGTGATGTATATATGTGTGTATATGTATGTATGTATATGAATGAAATAATTATATATATTACTTTACTTATATATAAGTAAAATGTGGGCCAGGGGCTATTCTCTGCTTTCAATAATAGACCAATGAACATATCAACCCAAAAAGCCTTTCTTGATAGAATTTAAATTTGAGAATGGTGGAAATGATCTTTATAAAGAGAAGGAAAAAAAATAAACAACACATAAAACAATGTAAGGAAAATTGTATCTGTTGGGCAGGGATTATCTAACAATTAAATAGATAATTTTGTCACAGTTTGAAGTAATTAAGGTATTGAGATTCTTGGTGTCTGGGGAGAAACATTGCCAATGTAGGGAGCTGCCATTCAGTGACCCTAAGGTTGGCCCTTGCCTGGTGTGTTCCAAAGAGGTTGGGAAGCCAGAGAGACGGGAACACAGTGCAAAAGAGAAAATGTAGTAAATATTGAGAGAAGAGCATTAACATTCTCTGCTTCTAGAAAAGTATTAAATTGTGTACTTCAGGATAGAGTGACCTCCAGAGTGTAGTTAGCCTGATTAATCAAGACCACTGAGGTTACTACACGGAAATTTTAAGTTTTATGGACAAAAATTTGGAAAGTAGTGGGGTAAATGCAAGTAAAATATAATAATAACTTGGATTGAGATGGTAGTATGAAAAGTAGTTGGATTATAGCTATGTTTGATGGTTCATCAGTATTTCCCAAGAAATTTATTTGCTTTCTAGGAAAAAGATGGAAACAAAAGGTATTTAAAGATCAAGCTTTTTGATCTTTAAAACTACAAGAAAGGAGTTGTTATTAATGGAAAGGGGGAGTAAATTTGAAATGCAAATAGAGATAATGAGTAAGCAGTGAGTGCATCTGAGTCTGTAACATCAGTGGAGAGATCTGGAGACATATTTGGAGTTTTCTGAATAAAAAATGACAATTCAAGTGAAAACACTATGAGATTATTTAAAAAATTATGCAGATATCAAAGAGCAAAGTCTTAAGGACACTCTCAACTCTGGGGTCCATCATTAAGAAATCAAAAGAAGAGGGGAAAACCTGAAAGAGAGACTAAAGGATGTGGCCATGGAAATAGGCAAAAACCAAGAGGATGAGTGATATTCTGGATGCCCAGGGAACATATTGCAGGAAGGAAGAGCAGTCAGCATGGCAGTGTTGTTCATAAATTATGTGAATGTTGACAGTTAACCACTGGGTTTATGATTACAGTGGGTTCAAGAGAGAGCAGGAGGAGAAGAGGTAAAGAAAGTAAACATATGTAAACAAACATAACAGTATTAAGCAGTCTATGCATTTATGTTCAAATAATTCCAAACATTTAACACATCAGTCAGGAATACCATGATTTTCAAGATAAAACAAATTCTTGAACTTTTTAGGAATTACACAGATAATTCATATGTGGAATTAATCAGATAATTCAGAATCTAAATAGATTCAAAATATCAACTACCTAAGAAAATTCTATTATTATTATTATTATTATTATTATTATTATTAGTGGAAAAAAAAGTCAGATGTAAGAATTTTTCACAACTAAAGGAATACTTATAACAATGTGCAAAGAGAAGCATGCTGAAGTCACTAAACCAGGTACTAGCAAGATAAAGTTCAAGGCCTGTGGTCTATGTGTCCCTTGATGAATTTCAGAATCAAAATATTGCTTATACATTCCTCATGATAAAACTCAACTGTCTTCTTTATATTCTTCCAGCTGAAAAATTAATATATATTATATATCAAAGGTGACCTTTTATGTAGTAATCACCTGTGAACGGACAATGTACACAATGTCTTATAATTGGGCAGGGAAAACTGTGAAAATGAGAAAAACATACAATGTGTATATTCTTTCTAAAAAAATGAATTCTGAAAAATAAGAGCAATGATTTCATATAATTTCAGTTGATAAATTGAGAGAGGTTTAAAAAATGTAGTATGCTAAAGACAAGAAAAAGCAAAACAAAGAAACTTGAACTGTGATTTATGATTTTCCTGGGATCTGTACTGTTAGAAATTCTTTTGTTTTCATTTTCCTTTCTTAATAAACTAGATATCAACTCCTAACTCAGGAAAGGAGAACCTTATCCAGGAAATATGAATATGTAATTTAGGAGCAATTCACAAAATGTAAACATGAATATTAGAAGCACAAATCATGTTTCAAACTCTACTGTCTCAGAAGTACTGAGGCCAAATGAGAAAAGACAGAATAATTCAGCATAATCACAGAGGACCATCTTAATGAAAAGCAGACCTGTGATATCTGGAGCTGTCTCCAAAGTGTGCTGAAATGGAAGAGCCCACTCTGCGTTGTCTGAACCAGTTTTTCTGGAAACAGATTAATTCATGATCTTATTGTAAAATGGCATTAGGTTTTGGCCAGATACTTTATAGACTCTAAGTTAATTCTATGTTACAGCATAAAGTTGAGCCAAGCAAAGGGAAATACAGTTTCACATAAAGATCTTAATGCTTAAAGCAAGAAAACTTTGCTTTGTAGAAGGCAGAACACTTGAAGACACAAGTTTCCTGCTTCACCCTATAAACACATTAAATCTTTTTCCAAATCCTCCTTTCATTTAGTTTGAAAGACTGTCAAGCCTGCATTGAGTAATTTGTCTAAATGAAAAAAATAAAAACAAAATCATGTATCTTTCATGAGTCTATTTTTTAGTAGTTTTAAATAGACGTTTTAAAAATAAATTTTAAATATTAGATCAGTCTTTGTATGATGAACTAAAACATTTACATACGTGTGCATACACAAACACATTGAGAAAAAGAAGTAAAATAGAACATTTGTTTTGTATTAAAAATTCATTAGTATATTTGAGGGAATAAAATATATTCATAAGCTGTTTTAAATATTTAATGCAAATGATTTTACTACGAAATGAATTCATTAAAGAGTAATCTTAAATTGATGTGTTTTTTTCCTTTAATAAATATGCCAGGTTTAATTACCCCAATCTAAATAGTATAGAAGGTAGTGAACATTAAATCCAACATAATATTATTTTTATGTTGTATTATCTTCATCGATATAAATTTAATTAAAGCATGCATTGGCAAGGACCAAATTATTTAATTACTTGAAACAAAACTTCACTTAATCAGTGCCAAGCTAAAAATTAACCACCCTAAAATGACCCTGTTTTCCATTGCATGGAAATAAATTAGGGAAAACAATAAATGGTAGATTTTAAAATTCTTACAATCTAATGAATATTATTGGAAAATGCTTAGTTTTTACATGGGCAAAAAATAAATTTCTCAGTGACTATCAAAGGAATATTATTTTTTCATAATTCTATTTAGCTTTCACAAATTGATGACAAAGTTTTTTGAACATCTATGTTTTCATTCATTTGCCTTCTATTTGATTTTTTAAAAAAATCAGTAATAGAAACATGAGCAGTAAAGCAAATTCCTTATAGGTGAGACTCATGTATATTTTATTTATTTTCGTTAACTTATTCATAGTTAACTCCCTGGAACTTACTATGCAATAAATGTTTGCTAAGTATGAGTATGATTGAATGGATAGCTAGCTTGAAAACTGAAGAAATGAATGAATGGATGAAATATTTCTTGCTCTCCCATTTTAAAAATGGAGACATTCAGCCCTAGAACTTGCTTAAAAACTGTCAAAAACACTGAAGATCCTGTTGCCAAGCTGATGACCACAATGGTATATCTTCTCATAGACTCAGTGAAGATTCCACATGAAAAGCAATAATGATAGCATTGTGAGGAGTGGTCAATGCTATAGAGGAACAAGACAATAGTAGTATCTTAATATCTACACAGACACTGACCAAAGTGAGCTAAAATAAAGCAGATCATGAATGAAATCATTGCTCAGTTAAGGTAGATGAAGACATTAAGCGAAATAAGAGTGTTTTAGATACCTCAACAGAGAAATCTATGAACTGAATGGGTGAATTAGGTAAGAGTGCTGAGAAATGAAAAGAAACCCCAGGAACTACTTCTGTGAGTACAATTGCTTGTGCTCACCACATCCATGCACTGAAACCAGAAGTCCAAAATGGTGGTCTTAAGAGGTGGGGCCTCAGGGAGGGGATTAAGTCTTGAGGACAGAGCCCTCCTGAAAGGGATCAATGCATTCATAAAAGAGGACAGAAGGAGTGGATTTACCCCTTCCACTGCGTGACAACACAGAGAAGGCATCAACTATTAAACAGAGATTGAGCTCTCACCAGACACCAAATCTACTGATACCTCAATCTTGGATTTTCCAGGGACCAGAACTATGAGCAATAAATTTCTTTTGTTTATCAGTTACCCCATCTGAGGGTTTCTGTTATAGCAGCTTGAACAGACTGAAATAGTAGGGGACAGGATAATAATGTCTCCATTTCAATTTAAGGGAGAAAATCGGATGATTTTAGGTTTAAAACTGCCATTTTGAAGACAGTGAAGAAAATGAATATATCATGGAGGGATCAATTAAAAGGCATAGATTCCTTTAATGTTAAATGTTAAGTCTAGTAATAGAGCATTGGTCTTTATCAGCTTGAAATACTCATGAATGAATTAATAAGCTGAATTTCTTCTTGTTCCTCAAGAATGGCAAGATTTTTCTTATCTTAGGAGCTTCAGGTTATGTATCAGCAGCATAGAATATTCTTGCATAGATCTTCTTAGCTGGTGTCTTTTCATCATTCAACTATCAATTGAAATATTGCTTCCCCAGGGTGACCTTCAGTGAACTTAGTTCTTATTACATTCAAAGCACTAACATATGGGTTTTACATGCATTAATTCCTTTAATCCTGATGACAATCTTATGAACTATGTACTATCAGAATTATATTTTACTTACAGGGAAAAAAATAGATAAAGAAACCTTAAGTTTGTAAAAACAGCTAGAAAGTAGTAAACACAATAAGGAAGAAGAATAAGATAAACAGGGACAGTTTGGGTCCTAGTACATGCTCTTCAACACCTGTGTGTGTTCCTAAATACATCTTAATCCTTATCTCTATCTTGGGAATGTACAATCATTAAAATTAACTTAATCACTAATTTCCTAGTAGATTTTCTGTTCTTTCTAGAAAACATGTGTCCAACAAGATGAAATGCTATGTACCTATACATTTAACCTAGGTATGAAATTAATCAAACCTGTGTAAACCAAGCTGGGAAAAACCTTGTCTCAGATCATATTAATTTATATATTCACAAACTTGGTACTACGTGATTTTTGCAGTCCCTCTCACTAAAAAGGTGGAATGTATTTCGTCTTCCCTTGGCTTTATCTTGAGCTTCGGAAAGCATACTTTAGGCAGTGGGATGTGAATGGGTAACCTGGACCAAAGGCTGGGCAAGCCTGCCTCAGCTTTCACCATAGGGAAGAATGCAGCTAGCTTGCTGCTTCCAGGAACAGATCCAGCTCAAATGACGGGCTTACCTGTAAACTCAGAAGCTGAATAGTGATGATTATTTTACACCACTGAGCTTTTGTGGCTGCTTTGGTACCAGAAAAGGGGCACTGCCATTATAAAAACCTAAATTATCTGACATTGCTGACATTGCTTTTGAAACAATCATCTGGCCCCCAGGAGATGGAGGACAAAGGGAAATGTCAAAAGAACCATCCTGGTCAAGGGTGTTATGTTTTCTCTCATGTGGAAGCTCAATAGGAGAATGAAAAAGAAAGCTCTGGGGGAATGGATCTCATGAAAATCAAAGGGAGATCCACAGAGTAGAGGAAAGGAACCAGAGTAGGGAGGAAGAGAGGAAAGGGGGAAATAGGGAATGATACTGGTCAAATCATATTGTTATATTGTGTGAATATCCAAATATGTAGCAACCAAACCACCATTACATAATGCCCCAATTTTAAAAAAATATGGAATAAAAAAAAGAAGCTCATATGGTCGAACCCTGCATAACAATAGTATTGGTGACTTCCTCAAAGTATAGGATCTCTTAGAATTGAGCTACCCCATTTACCCAAAAATATCCAACTAATTCTTCTACCTTCCTTTAATAAAGAGACTTGGATTCCTGAAAAAAAAAAAGAAAGAAAGAAAAAGAAAAAAAGAGAACACTTCTAGAAAGATGAAAAATCAAAACATGTACTATGTACTGATGAGATATTTGCTAAAACTGTCACGTGAGATTGTTTGTGAGATTGAAAATGTGCCTAATGAATTTTTGAAACTGGACAAGGATTCCTCCTGAGAAGATAATATATCGACAGCTTGGGATTTATCCATTGACTTGCAGAAAATAACAACTAAATGTAAGAGATGATTAAAAAAAAAAAAAGATTTTGCAAACACAATTTAGAAATCACACACAATCCAAAGTTGCTGGGTTGGAAAATATGATTTTTTCTCATTTCTAACATCTCTAACCAGCAAAATATTCTTAAGAAACAATACAAATGCAGTTTAGAGACTTTCTTCAGTATAGAATCCCAAGCATCGTTCTCTCTAGGATTTGAATCAGCAGTGAAAAGGTCAGGTGCTCTTCCAGAAAGATTGAGACAGGTGAAATTTGTTCACAAATCTCTTGTTACTCTTGTTATTGAGAGGCAGAGACTTAATCCACTACTTTTAAATATGGTCTCGATGACTTCTATGATTAATGGGACATGACTGGTCACATGGACCTAAAGTCTTCAGATGAAGGCACATGCATGAGATCCCAGGCAGGCACCAGCCCATCAACCAAGGAACTGTAATCAACAAATTTTGAGGTACTGGATTGGAGAGATTTATTGCTATAAAGCAATAAGTAACCAGAAAGAGACAGATAATAAAGGTTTAAGAAGTAAAGAATTAAAAGAAATTCTGGCAATGCTAAGTGCTATGAAGAAAAGAAATGAACAAATTAGGAATGTACATTCTGTACATGCATTGATTGATTTAATATTCATGACAGTATGATTTTAAATTTACTGAAAGCTAGAATCAGGAATTTAGCCTGAATACCTTTGGACCAGGATTAAGTAAGTAGAAATGATATAAATAAATAATTTGATGGTATATGGTTAACTAGAGATTTGATCTTTTTTGAAAATTAATTTTTTTAGTTGTAGATGGACACAATATCTTTATTTATTTTTATGTGAGGATTGAACCTAGTGCCTCGCATGTGTGAGGCAAGCACTCTACCACCGATCTGTAGCCCCAGCCCCAAGATTTAATCTTTTTGTTCTCATGTATCCAAAGAAATGACATACGAATTACTCAAATGTAAAACTTTTCTTATCAAATATTAAGAGAATTTTGAAAGTAATTAAAATATTTATAGAATAAGTTTCTAAAGTCCTTATTACTTATTATGTAAGAAACACCTAAAAATCAACTAAAATGTCTTACATTAAAGGCACAATATAAATGAATGAATAAACAAATTTGTAAAACAAATTTTTAAGAAATTTGTAATAAATGGTTAATCTCATAAGCAAAACGCAAATTAACATCATTGATATATGTTGAACATTTTTTCAATTTAAAATATAGAATTATGCATTTCATTGGTTAGTGTCAAAAAAGCAAGAAACACATCTTGCTACCAGCCAAGTTTGTGGTTGCAGAAATTTTTGAGTGAACTATGACTCTGAGTTTCACAAAACTGGAAATGGCTCAAACACCTGAAAATATTAAAGAAATGAATTAAAGAAGTTTATTAGAAATATAAATAAATATAAAGATATTTAATACTCACTGATATATTACTTAAAAGAACATAACTTTGGAAACAATGTAATAAATAATGAAAACTATGGTAATTAATAATCTTTAAATATAAGTTTCAAAAGATATTTAGTTGCCATGAGAAATGTTTTTAAAACAAGAGAAGATTAGAAGTCATTGGTTTAGAAAAAGGGGAATGATGGGAAGGGTGAAGGAATGGGAATAGGAAAGACCGTAGAACGAATCAGACACAACTCTCCTATCCTTATGTAAGAGTATACGACCAATTTAATCTCACATCATGTACAACCACAATAATGGGATCCTAAATGGAACAATTTATATTTATTCTGTCTATAAATGTCAAATAATATGTCAAAATATACTCTACTGTCATGTATATCTATAAAGAATAAATGAAAAATAAGAATATTTTTTGAAATAGGTTTTTGAAATTTTTTCAAATATTTTTGAAACAGTGTCTCAGAAAATATAAACTATAGAAAAATGGTAAAGTTGTTTTTTTGTTTTTGCTTTTATTTTATTTTTTATTTTTGCTTCTTACCAACTAGATATACAGTAAGAAGTAGAGAAATACTGTCATTAAGACAGAGATGAAGCCAGGTGTGGTGGCGCAAGCCTGTAATCCCAGTGGCTCAGGAGGATCCCAAGTTCAAAGCCAGCCTCAGCAAATTCAAGGTACTAAGCAACTCAGTGAGACACGGTCTCTAAATAAAACACAAACAAGGGCTGGGGATATGGCTCAGTAGTTAAGTACCCTGGGTTCAATCCAGTACCAAAAAAAAAAAAAAAAAAAAAGACAGAGATGGAAAAAGATAAAGGGAATAAAATAAAGTTAGTAATAGAAACGGGAATCCAGGTACAGTAAAAATAAAATGGAAGTGCATTGGTGAATATCTTAGGAAATGTAATGGGGAGTATGCTTAGGTATAATTTTAAAATCAAGATTATTGAGTCATAGTTTACATAAAATAGAATGCACTCATTTTAAAAGCAGTTAAGTGAATTTTGACCAATAGACATCCTTATAACTACCTTTATAATCAAGATATAAAAATATTGCCATTATTCAAAAAATCTTCTTGATAGATTGGTTATTTTGTTGAGTATATAGTAGACCCTAATTCACATTTTAATCATGTTTATTAATTATATTAATTATGCACACTATCTTGTAATTTTTTGTAGTGTACAATTTGATGTGTTTTGACAGGTATGTCCAGACATGTAACGATCACATCATTCCTAATCCCTAGAAAGCCTTGAATATCTTACTTCACCCCTCAATACTAGGACAGATAACCAATAATCTCACATCTTAAAAGGTGAGTATTGCAGAGACATAACCACTTTTATTTTCCACATACTTACCATTTCTAATAATTATCATTCTTTGTATAAGTCTTTTCCACTAAGCATTTTGTTCTTTTAGATATCTTAAAAAAAAAAAAAAAAAAAAAAAAACTTTTAGCATTTTACCTAGTACAAATCTCCTAGAGACTAATTTTCCTAGCTTTCATTTTTCTGCAAACATTTTTTATTTTCTTTTTGTTGCTGTTAATTTAGATGTCAGAAGTGCTCACTATATTTCATGGGACATAGTAACAAATTCTAATGCCTGAGTTTTTTCTACCAATAATAATTCCAGGAACTGCTTTAAACAGATACCATATAGGCACATTTCCCTTAAGGCTGGAAAGGAGAGTAAAATTGATACTTTAAAAATAAACTTTTTCAAATTATCATTTTCACATATTTTTTAAAATATTTGTTTTAAATATTTTAAATATTTTAAATATATTTTTAATTTTTAAAATATTTAAATATCTTAAATATTTTAAAAATATTTATGGATTTAAGATGCAACATTTTAATACATGTATACAATGTATGATGAGCAGATCAAAGCAATAGGCATCTATCACCTCAAAAAATTATCATTTCCTTATATTGGGAACATTCAAAGTCCTAATAGTTATCTAGAAACATATTAATGAGGGGGTCAACCATAGCTACCCTACTGTGTTATAGAATGTTACAAATTATTGCCTTCCTATGGCACTCCTATAGTTATGTTCCCTGGATGCAAGAATCACTGATCATCACTGTCCTTCAGCATTGTAAAGATATCATTTCTTTTTCTTTTTTATATCATGTGTGAAGAGAATTCTGAGGTCATTCATATCTGGTTTTATTCCCCTTTGTGATAATATGTCTTTTCTTCTCGGAACCCTTTTTATGATTTTTCTGTTTAGCACTTTTTTGGTTGTTTTATTTTTAGGAATTTGAGTTTGATGTACCAGGTATAGTTTTCTTTATTTATACACTGGATCTTATTGAACTTGGAGCTGTGGGAAATCTGGATTTATAGTTTGCAGAAAATTTGGAAAATGATGGCAGTTGTTCCTCTAAATATTTCTTCAATTAGTGTTTCTACTTTTTTTCCCTAGGAATCCAATTGCATGTGTGTTAGACAACTTGCTATGCTGTAGCAGGTCCAGTCACATTCATCTGAAAGCCACGTCCACCAGAAAAGTTTTAAGAGTAATAAAACAGCTTTCTTTACTCTTTACTTAGACTCATCAATTCTTAACATATTATCCCAATTGCTTTGTTGCCAGCTCATTCCTCTTCCTCTCCTCTCCTGCTATAAATTATAATCCACTTCTCTCCAACAACCTCTACATTGATCTATTTATTTACTCCTGCAAATATATTTTGCTAATCTATTTTAGTACAGTTTGTCCCTTTATTCACTAATCTTTTATAGTTCACAAGAAGGAATCAGGAAATGCAACATTGTTCATTAAACTATTTTGTACTAAGAGCTCATATTAAATTTTTTTCAATTGACCATTAAGTTCCTTCATAGATTCTTTTTCTCAACTCTTCAATGCAATATAGCACCACCTGAAAGACGATCATGTCCCTTTTAACAGTTTTCGTCACAGGTTGGGAGTTGTGTCTCAGTGGTAGAGTGCTCACCTAGCCTGTGTGAGGCATTGGGTTCAATACTCAGCAATACTTAAAAAAATAAACAAAATAAGACAAAATTGTGTCTATCTACAATTTTAAAAAGTCTTTTTTTAAAAAAGAGCTTTAATCAGAAATAATGCCTTGGCATTTTTGATCATATGGGCCAATTATTGTCTTTCATTTTGGGATAATCTGGTGTTTACTCATAGTGGGGTTTATGTTATTTATGTTTTTGGTAGGGATTTCAGAAAAATTATGTTGTATCCTTCTTAGTGTATTATGTGAAAAGGCATTTGATAGCAGCTTCTTCCCCTACTGGTATAATTAACTTTGATTACTTGATTAAGTATAATTTGGTTAAAGTCCTGATCACTAGGTTTATCCACGATAAAAATATTATTTTTCCAATTTTAATCAGTGAGTATTTTGTGGGGAAACTTTTGAAATTCTTAAATATATTATTCCTCATCAGGCTTTTAACCCCTACTTTTAGCAGTCATTGTTTGGTTTGGACTAATCTAATTATTAGTATGATGATTGCAAAATATTTATTTTCTAACTCCACACTAGCGTATATTTAATAACTTCTCTTCCACCCAAAGGTAGAGATTTTCCTTCTTTACAGCATTTATAAACCATACAAGAAATGTCATTCCAATGTTATCAATAGTCTTAAAGATATAATATGTAAAAGGAAGGTTTTTTCTTTACAAATTTCTTTCTAAATGTTCATATGATTCTTGTAAAATATACTTAATGAAACTTTTAATCTTCCTCGTCTTTTCTTTAAAAACACAGCATTATGCTTTCAAACTCAAATATATTTTCCTCCTAAAGTTATTTCATTTATTTAAAATTCCAAGAAAATTAATCGTGAATTTTATACTTGCCTTTTGTTAAATATGTTAACTTTTATCTTTTTAGTATTGAATGATAATAGATAAATCAACAATGGCCCAGTGACAGACCAAGATAAATAAAAAGTAATTTTTACAAGAATTTAATCAAATTGCAAGAGACAAGGAATGAATTTCTTCATTTATAAGTGGAGATGAAAAAAGTACCAAACTTATAAAATTGTAAAAATTAAAAGAGGCAATCTAATGAGAAAGTTATGAGTGCTTAGAACAGTACCTGCCACATGAAAGATTTAAAGCTATGATTAATATGATGATGGTATTATCACTATATTTTTCAATAGTAAATATTGTTATTGGTTAAAAAATAAATGATTGGTAGAAATATAAATGAATATTTGCTATGAAGAAAAAAATTAAAATGTAAAATGCATCATTTTGCATTGAATCTCAGTTTTTACTTACCAATGGTGTCAGTTGCTTTTCATGTGAACATACATAAAATTATGTAACCATGCTGCATTTTTCAATCTCTGTAACCATAAAATGAACATAATGATGATTGTACTTTTTTTGTCATATATAAGCATTCTTTTAAATTTGCTTACCTAATAAAAATTTCTCGTATTTCAAAATCAGAAAATATAATGAATATCATATTAGCAAATATGAACTCTTTGACAGTTCTATTTCAGATATTTTAAAATTTAGTGTTATACATACTCTTAAACCATCCTGTCCTCCTCTACTTCAAGTCAATTCCCTACACAGAGGTAAGCCCTGCATTGAAAGTCCTTTCATTTCTTATATTAATAATATAATGTGCCCTTTTATATACTTTAATTTGGGGGGGTGGGTAACTGGGGCTTAAACATTTTACCCCTGAGCTATATCTCCAGTTCTTTTTAATTTTAATTTTGAGATAGGGTCTCATAAAGTTGCTGAGGCTGGTCTAGAATTTGCTGAGGATCCAGCCTCAGCCTCCTGAGTCACTGAGATTACAGGCATATGACACCACCATGCCTGGCCCATTTGTATACTTTAAAATACACATAAATGACACAATTTTACACATGGTTTACAAATTTACTAGATTGACAGGTAATAATAAATATAGTTTAGTTATTTTAATCCTCATCAATGTTAAGTGCAGTTTTTATTATTATCATATTACTATTGCTTACAAACATTTGGAAGTATTATATAATTTTCTGACATAAACTTTGGCATTTAAAAATATTCATTATAACCTAACATGTTTATTTTGGGAAATGATTCTGTGTGTGTGTGTGTGTGTGTGTGTGTGTGTGTGTGTGTTTAAAGAATCCATACTCTAAATGTGGGTTGCAGCCTCCAGGCACAACAAGCTATTTTCTTTTTACTCAATTTTTTAAAATATCTATACTATTTGCCACCTAATCTAGTGAATTTATGAGTTCTTGTGTTACAATCTCCCAAAGGGAAATTTTGTTCACTTTTACTTGTATTCAGTAAACTGTTATTTGAAACACTTTGAGTCTCCATTATTAAATACCTAATGATTAAAGATTATTTTATATTTCTCATATAGTATTTATTTTAGAATTAGGTAATGACCCTAGTAGCAAATTATTATCAGATTATTTACTATTAATTTTTATTGTAACAACTTTGGTTTTCATTTCTGATGTTATAATTATTATGTCAGAATATCTATAGCCTGCTGTCATGGTTTGGATTATGATGTGTTCCCCAAAGTTCCTGTTACTGAAGGATTATTCAGAAGTGTAATGATTGGATTATATGAGCTGTAACCTGATCTGTCCACCCTAGTTTGAATGGTGTTACTGTAGACTGGTGACTGGGCAAGGTGGGTCACTGGGGTGTACCCTGAAAGGGTACATCTGCCTTGTAGTCCTTTCTTCTCCTCCCTTCCTATTTTCTGACCTTGCCATGAGCTCATCAGATTTCCTCCACTGAGTCCTTTCCCCCTGATGTGCAGCCTCACATAGGGCCCAGAGCTATGGAGAAGGCCAATGAACTCTGACCTCTGAAATCATGAGCCCCAAATAAACCTTTCCTCCTTAATTTGTTTTTGTTGGATGCTTTGGTCACAACTAAGCAAAACCTAACTAAAACACCTGTTTTTACTTTCAGCTCATTGGTGAACTGTTTTTGATCTCTCTCTGCCTCTCAAATGTAAACTTTATGAAAGTTTTTCACATGACTTTAAATATACAGATTACTAATATGTTTGAATTGTTTAGAATCTTGCTATTTGTTTCTTGCTTACCTATTCATTTATTTTTCTCCTTCAGATTTTTTGTTGGATTTAGTTAAGCATTTTGTTCCTCCTTTCCCCCACCATACATAATTTTAAACATTCTATTTCTGTCTTAACTAATAAATTAGAAAGTGTATGTTCTTTTTATTTTGATATTTTTTAAATACAGTACTTTACAGTGTATGCATTCTTTTAAAACAATACTAGTATGACTTTTAGTTGTTGCTATATTGTTATTAAAATTAAGAAACTGAGAATCTCTGTTCGCTGGTGAATTTTGCCTACTTAGTTTATCTCCTCCAGAAAATAAGAGGGACTTTAAAATGTTTTAGTTGGATTATGTCCATTTTCCATACTGTTACAATATATTTTAATTTTAATGTTTTTAAAACCCTAATGACTTAGATACGTTTATCAAAATATTTGTTTACTAGCCTTCCTTTTGTTCTTGTTTAGTTATTTTTTTCTGAAAACATTGCCTTTTCAATTCTGTTAATATTTTATCTTCCCTGTGTTTCTAATCTTACCTTCTAAATTCATATCAGAGACTAAATTGGGTCATTAACTTCTTTGTTTTCTTTTTCTTATCTATCTTACACACTTCTCAGATTCATATTCAACTTTAAACTTTCTCACTTTAGTTATATTTCATATTATTTGTCAACTTTTCAAGTGTCCAATAACTATAAAATATCAATTCTATATGGGTATTGATAGAGGTATATAAATATAAACAAGCTTATATAAATAAGGATTTTTCTACAAGATTTAAAAAGGTTTTTTTTTATCAAAATGCTTTTACTATTTCTACAATACATATTTCTTTTCACATAATTTCCTTATTTTGTTTATAATTTTCAATAAACTCATTTTGTTATTTTTAATTGGTGCATTCCTGTTTTATTCTTTCTGATTGAAAGAATCATCTTTTGACATTTATTTTAATTTTTATCATAATTCATTTTATTATGTCAATTTTGGTACTATTAATACTTCAATGTATATTTGATTCCTACCTAAAATAAATTATAAACTTATGATTCCAAGTCTTAACTGGGAGATGTTTCTTAGGTTTATTTATTTCCCTGTATGAGTCTTACATGACCTACTTTATGGAAGTGATTCTACAGAATGTTTTAAGTTTACCTCTACAGGTATTGTGGCTCCTTCATAGAAACTATTTTTTATTTGAACATTAATCGATAGCCATGAGATTACTGTACAATTTAGATAATTTAATTTGGATTTTGGATCCCACATCTTCTTGGTCTTGGGTTATGGTTTAACCAACTTATTGGAGATAAACACTTTCTGCTTCCAGACCTCAAACATCTCTCAGAGTCCAAGGAAGACAGATTTTTTTTTCATCCCTTTCCGTTTCTTTAAATGAGGGGTATTCCTTTGTGAAGGGGTTATAGTCTCAGCACTTAAGGGATAACACTGTAACCTATTCCTTATTAAAATCCCATTCTCTATTTTATTTTATTGGTTCTTCTTAAGTTACACTCAACAGTAGAATACATTTTCATAAACTTATACAAGCATATAATCTATATTATTCCAGTTAGGACCCTATTCTAGTGGGAGAGCATGATGGTGAGGTTCACTTAGGTAATTTCATATGTGTACTAGGAAAATTATGTTAGATTTGTTCTACCGACTATCCTATTCTTACCCCCTCCCTTCCTTTCATTCTCTTTTGTGTAATCTACTAAACTTTTCCTCCCCTCCCTCCCCTTTATTGGGATTCGCCTCCACATATCACTGAAAACATAGTAATTCCAACTTCACTCCATTATCCAGATCATTTCCTAAACAATCCCCAAGTGTTCCATTCCCACTGTGAGTCCTTTGCACTTCATCTGTATAGTCTCTTTGTTTTCACTTGATTTAGATTCTGATTTTCAAATGGTGATTTATATTTTGTCTGTCATTTCTGAATATTTCAAGCAAGGAGTTTCTGATCAAATCATTCTCTGTCGCGACCCCTTGCCCGCAAGGAAGACGCAACTCAGGAATCTTCTTTCAGCAGTTTATTCAGGCCCTTGATATTTCTTCTTCTTCCCCTCGGATGCCCCTCCCAGCCTTAATAAAGCATCTCAAGCCCCAATGCGAAGCTGCCACGTGGAGCTTTCTCATAGGGTGGTGAAAAACCATGCGCCAACTCTCCCAAATAAGGAGTTGTTTGTCACAGACCACAGCGGAGCCAGCGCCATCTTGTAATGGCGACCATAGTCTGCAGAAACGGCAGAAGCGGCTCACCACAGTTCCCCCTTTCTGTTTTCTTAAAACAATACAGGCGAGAGTAGAGGTCCTATCCCACTGTGCAGAAGTGGCTGCATAGTATGGCTCAGTCCTGAGGAGGGCCCTTCCCCAGATCTGAGGCCATATCAGCCGACGCCTTTTTTCGTGGGGCGGGGCGTGGACGCGTCTAACCCGCATGCAATAGGACATGCTCTCCTTGAGGTCCACGTCAAGGATCACTCAAGTGCAGTGCCTTGCCTCGCATCCTGTATCGTGACGATGGTGGACGAAGGGGGATAGCTGAGGCTGAACTGTGGCTGTTTATAACGACAAACAAGTTGACAGCACCCTGAAAGAAAGGCACGGACTTTAAGGCGATAGAAAAGCACTAGTGTGGAAACCCATCTGCGTGCAATGGCAGTAAGACCGGCAGAGTGCAAGGGCTTTCCAACACTAAGAGAATAACAAGGAAAGTCATGTCGATCCCAGTGCAATGTTATAATAACTTGGGGTGTAACGACCATGTCAAAGGTTTACTGTTTAAGATGCGCAAGCCAGACTTCAGGTGAGTTGCCATTTTCTAAAGCTGCAAGAGCTTGTATGATCATAGCCTTATCGTGAGCACTGCGGGCCTTAAGGCGACAGAGAAACCACAAACAGAGGAACATACCGAAGCAACACATTGCACCAAAAATGCCTACCCCCACCCACTCTTTGAAGAAGGAAAAAGCAGAAGATATCCAATCGGTGAATTGACCCAAAGTCACGGGATCGACACGGGTACTGTTCAAGACAGCTATCTGGGTTAGTTGAGACTGGATCATGTCTTCCGCTGCCATGGACCAATTTCCGGCCAAATATTCGCCAATGATGCGGGAGGCATTCCTGGAATCATTAAATCTGACAGAGGTTATGCATAAATGTGCACGTTGATCAATACAACCCAAATGTACTAGGTCAGACAATTCCTCAACTTGAGCTTGAAGCAGATCTATCCTTTGATTAGCAGCCAAAATTCCAGATAAAATGTGTTGATTAATTCTACTTTGAGATTCAAGTATGGTGGATGTTTGTTGAATAACCTGATTAATAGTGGCAGCAGTTTGTACTTGGCTGGCCATGGCTACTCCAGCTGTAACTGCTGCAGCAGCAGACACTGCCACAGCTGTCACTATAGCTGCCGTAATTCCAAAATCTCTACGGGCTCTAATCAGTTCAACAATAGGAAAAGATTCTGGATCTGCAGTAACCGGGATCGGGACAAAGGTTGGAATTTTCATAATCACTGCCGTAGTCCAGGAGCCATTCCAACACTCAGACAAATAACAGGTAATATTAGAACAATTAAGCATCCCCTGTGATGTATCATTAGCCAAAAGAAACAGGATCGGAGATTGGAGACAGACTGCTGTGGAGGGTAATGTAGCATTAAACAATTGTGAATTGTGTGAAGTAATTTTAAGTCTCCTACCTCACTCCGAGTCTTGGGTACTGCCAGAAACATTAAACAGCCAACTTTGGACTCCTAATATTTCCCTGGGGAAACACAAGCGCGGACTAGACTAGCCCAATCTGAGGGAGTCATGCAAAATCTAGTAAGTCCCTCCACCTGAGTGAGAGTGAAAGCGGCATCTATGCCATAAGTGCGGACAGATTCTGCCAAGGTTTTAATTATCTCAAAGTCTAAAGGCTCATGATATCTTCCCCTGTTATTGTCCTGAAATACAGGGTATGCAAGTCCCATATCTGTATTAACTGTCCTCCAAACTTGTGCATGAAAAGATCTCCCGGAACCTTGGCTCCCCCCCACAAACGGAGGTGGTGCAATCGGCACCATATCTTCTTCTAGATATTCTACCTCCTCCTCCTCAGAGTTTTGTTGACCCATGTTAACTCCCTTCCCCTTCTTACAGTAGGCCTGCGTGCCCTGTGTCTCCTTTTTCTTCTTTTTCATTTTTATCTTATGTAGTTGTTGTAACAATATATCAAGGTCCTCAGAACTCTCTGAGTCGCTTGTGTTCTCAGGCGTTTTTAATTCGGTCAAGTCTGGGTAGAGCCTTCTCCTATTTTTATCTTCAGGCTCTTTTGCCTTCTCACTACTGTTACTTTTAATACTCTCTGCCACTTCACTACATGATCCTTCAGATTTTTCCTCATGCAGTTGCTCAAGAATAGCTTGACCCTCACTCACAGCTTCCTGGCATTTACCATCTGTTATACATCCTCTAACTTCCAAAGTAGTATAATGCCACCCTGCAAGGTACCTTGCTCATGAGCGAAATCTAGATCTTTCCCTAATTTGTCCCAGCTGGGAACCGTAAGACTCCCTGGAAAAGCAAACCAAGGAGCCGCTATATCAGCTTCTCTTAAAAACATCTGCAAAGTACTCTGCTTTATCTTAAGTCCTTTTGAATGTAACAACCCATCTAGGGCCAACAAAATTGGGCTTGAAGAAGCAACACCCATAATGTTTTTAGAACTATAAAGAAAGTGAAAGTACAAAAGTCCCCGCTCTCTTCCTTTTACAGGGGAGCGTCCCTGTCTTCACAACAACAAAAGAAGCACAAAAAACAAAAGCGAAATGACACAACAAAAGAAACACAGAAAACAAAAGCGAAAGTAGAAGCAAAAGTACACAGTGCAGCTGCAATAAAATGTAATGCTCTCTCTTTCTTTACAGAGGAGCTGCCCCGCTTTGGTCGCGGATCCCACTTACCTGGGTCTAACCCCGCTTTGATCGCGGATCCCACTTATTGGGACTAACCGGTGCACCACCCCTGACTGCTGAAAGTTCTGGTTCCCGGGTCTCGGCACCACTTGTCGTGACCCCTTGCCCGCAAGGAAGACACAATTCAGGAATCTTCTTTCAGCAGTTTATTCAGGCCCTTGATATTTCTTCTTCTTCCCCTCGGATGCCCCTCCCAGCCTTAATAAAGCATCTCAAGCCCCAATGCGAAGCTGCCACGTGGAGCTTTCTCATAGGGTGGTGAAAAACCATGCGCCAACTCTCCCAAATAAGGAGTTGTTTGTCACAGACCACAGCGGAGCCAGCGCCATCTTGTAATGGCGACCATAGTCTGCAGAAACGGCAGAAGCGGCTCACCACAATTCTCCATTTATTTTTCACTTTGTTAAATTTTATCATGAAAAAAATGCTACATAAATCAGATTAGAAGCAGTGGGATTACAATAGAGAGATTCTGGTGCTGACTTTGGAAGATAAAACATGAGAACACGTGTCCAAATTTTATTCAGAGAATGAACTTGAATACTTTGAGATTTTTCTACATTTGCAACTGTGTGATTCTAAGAATTTACTGGACTTGGTTGAACATGTAACAATGAAATACATTGAGATTTAGAGGTGCAATTTTGTCTTTTTTTGAAATAAGATTACTTATTACTACTCCTAATTTAGCAGGTAAAAATGTCCATGAGCTTACCATAGGGTCAGATTCTGTTCTACAAACTAGTATTTTCCTGTACTCTGGGGTACTTTCCAGTTCATGATTCCCTAGCTCCCAAACCATTAAAATCCTTGAGAATAACTACTTTTCAATTCACCCGGGAACTTCAAATACAGGTAATTTGTTGAAAGTTAGATTCTATCCTTTACCTCTAAAGGTCCTCCATACATAAGGAACAATCTGTAAACAAAATAATAAGTATAATGGTATTCAAATGTACAACTTCCATGCAAAATCAAGTGATATGAGGTTGAATACTACTAATTTCTCCCCAACTCCTGAATCTTGGTGTGTGTGTGTGTGTGTGTGTGTGTGCACGCATTCGCACGCCCATGTAGGTGTGTAAAAATACCACAGACTACTATACAACTTTGATTGTTGAAACAGAAAAAAAATAAAAATAGGGGTGAAAACTCTATGTGTTTGAAGGGAAATCTTTTTAAAGCTGAAAGAATTATGTTGAAGGCAGCAAATTGTAAAAAAGAGCAGTAACCATCCCAATGTCAGATTCAAAGACAGAGTCCTAATATAAGGGAAAATTGTCTAAGCAGAAGAAAACTTATGAAATTTTATATATGGACTTTTTAATTAGAGCATTGTGGTGATACATAGTAGTTGGTTTTATCCTTACAAAGTCATCCATGCATAGAATTTGGTTTCAGTGCACCATCCTCCCCTTTTTCCTTCTGCCCTCCTCTCCCCACAGCACCCTCTTCCCACTTTCACCTTTCTTTACTCTACAAAACTGTTTTCACTCACCTATTTATTCATTTTTGATCAGTTCTTTTTACTTATACATAAAGGTGAAATTCCCTGTGGTATATGCACATAACAGGAATTTTTAAAATTAATTCTATATTTCCTTCCCTTTTCCATAACACCACTCTGTCTCTATATCTGCACATTCTTTAGGTTGATTTTTAATATTTTTAACATTTTATGAGATTTTTGGGTCCAGTTCATCCTATTTGTATTATCTATGAATTACACTGTTACCCTTACCTTTAAATGTGGACTAAAATTTGTTTCCTGAGAAAATTATGGACTTCACAAGAACTGGGAAATACAAGAATTTTGATTGCCTGTATGTGAATAAGAAATTATGTATGTGCAGTGTGTGTTCATAGAAGAGGAATTTAATTGTTTTAAGAGGTATATTTATAACAATTGAGTAAATTTGATACTGACTATAGCGTATTTGATAAAAGTAATATCCAAATATTGCATTGTTTGAATAATCTGATAATCATATTTCTATATTAAAATTCTTTCCTGTGGGATACATGTTGAAGTGTCATGATGCCTATAACTTACTTGCAAATATGTGTATGTATATGATTTGCATGCATGTGTTGGTGCCTAGAGACCAAGATGAAAAATAAGAAATTAAATTGGTAGATCTAATGTTCTTTTTACTCAAGAAACAAATTCCAAAGGCATCTCAAAGTTGATATGTCTACTCAGTTTCCTAACTCATGAAATGATTTATCCTCACTCATTCATCAAATTGAGAAACAGTATTTTTTTTATTTTCACACACATATGTAGAGCCCCAAGTTGTTTCTGATTTTTAGCCCTCAAATATATTTTCTCTTCTTCTCCAAACTTATACCATGCTTTGTAGTAAACATCATCTTTGAAAAATATTTCTTACACAACTTTGATCAATTTCCTCTGTGAAAGAATTGTCTTGCCAAATTATCAAATACAATGATGTCACCACCCTCAATCTTCTGTTACCCACCATACAAATCCCTTAAGATGAGTTTCTAGAGCTTTGCTCTTCCTCAGTGCTTGCTTGTGGCTATTGCTTAAGTTCTGTATTCTGACCAAAATTGTTTTCCTTCCATCTTCTCTTAAAAATTCTTGTTATTTTTCAAGTTTCTGATGAGATGTGACTCATTTCAATTTTTTTTCTATGAGCCACCAAAGTGTACTGAATATTCTTGCTTTCACGCCCATAAATCCCCAAACTCGCTCTCGTCCCTGTGTCATTTTGGCCACTAGACATCCTTTAGCAGATGTTTATCTTTCCAAAGTTTCTATACTGCATATGGTAGATGTACTAAAACATGTGTACTCTTAATAGATAAATTGTCAAATGATTATTATTTGAATTACAAGTTAATCCATTTTGTAACTCCATATTTATCAACTCAATCACCATGCTATAATAAACTCCTTGAGGCTGATAGATGACCAGTGGCAAAACAGTCAGAATTCAATAATTTCTAATAAGAAAACACATAGAAAATTTAGTCTATTTAGACCTCAGATATAACTTTATCTTTGCAAGAGTGTCTTACTAGGTGAGAGAGAATAGATGGAAAAACAGCAAAATAATCTAAAGGGACAGAATCTATTAGAACAGAAGGCACATTAGTGGATGTCTGGGTCTGGGGGTGGAGGAAGCTAAATTAACTGTACAGGCACAGGGGTGATTGAACAACTCTGTTTCTCCATTCTGTGGTTGTAATATGTGTGTAGAAATTTGTCACAACTCATCAAGATGTATATTTAAGAGTGGTACATTATACTTCCATTAAGTTGATTTTCTAAATGCTTCAGTAATTTAAACAGGTCCTCAATAACATTTCCAGCAGAGAAAGTGTTCAACAGTTTCGTTATTGAGGAAAAAATGCTAAGAGATAATATTATTTAAAATTTCTAAATAGTAGTAATAATGCTGAAATCAGTTTAAAGAGCCTTTTTATGGTAGTTTGTATATAAAAGGAAATTAATGGGTCTCACACTAATTTTATTCAGTGATTAAATCACCAAACTACTGATCTTTCCCTTGCTTATTCATACACCATCAGGTAATTAGGACTGTCTCTACTATATCATCTGCCAGCTGTGAGGAGAATGAGAACAATAGTTACTCAGTTCAGTGGGATCATTATCATTCATGTAGGAAAACAGGACCTTTAAAACTGTTAACAACAGGGCTAGATATGTTTATTCTCCATTTTCTCTCTACTTATTGAATAAAAAGCCATTAACCAACCGGAGACTTGGATGTCTATATGCATATACAATTAATTAATTCTAATTTATTTAATAGGGCCATCTAATATTATTGTAACACTGGGGTAATTTTAATGAATAAAGAAAAAATCAAGCATGCATGAATTCTGATACCTAGATGTCTTACAGAAATGTCTTTTTAAAACAATATCAATGTTTATCTAAAAAAAGTCATGTTGGTTTCCAATAAATACTATGTCAAGAAAAATTGAGTAAAGCTAAGAGAAAAGAGCACAATTTGGGGGTGCTTAACCAAGAAATACTCTTCTTTCCATTGCCTCAACCTCAGCTTTGTTTAAAACACACACACACTCTCACACACGCATACACGCGCACACACACATACTCTATAATACATACAACTGAGAAATGGTAATGGAAAAATACGGTATAAAAATATTATCAACAGTGAAATCTCCTGAGTAATGATGTCTGGTGGTAGAGGTGAGGTGGCAAAAACTAAAATTATCCTTTATTTTAGCTGAAATAAAATTTACCATAAAAACACAAATCTTTCATTAGAGAGATTTTTTTCTATTAGTGCATTTTTATCACATAGAATAATGGTTTCATCGTGCATATTTGTACATGCAAATTACATACTTTGACCACATCCCCATACCCTCCCTGGCCTTCCTCTCAACCTTTCCCTGGTCCCCTTTCTCTTCTCTGAGAGTTCCCATGTTTATTCCATGTCACCTACCCATCCCCCCATCCAGATTCCACATGTGAGTTAAAACATAATATTTTTCCTTCTGAGTCTGTCTAGTCTAAGAGGTTTAACACTTGAATTAGCACTCATATGTATCACCCAAAATATTATAGAACATGTTCCAATTACCACATAAAATCATGGCGAGGGCTGGGGTTGTGGCTCAGTGGTAGAGCGCTTGCCTAGCATGCATGAGGTACTGGGTTCGATCCTCAGCACCACATAAAAATAAACAAATAAAGATATTGTGTCCATCCACAACTTAAAAAAATATTTAAAAAATCATGGGAAACCTCCATGTTCCAGTAAATTCCTCACTCAGAGATGACAACTTTCTGATAATATTAGCATAGATTAACTTTGCCCATTGGTATAATTTGTCTAAATGTAATCACGTGATACATATTCTTTTGTGTCTGGCTTCTTTCATACAATAAAATGTATTTGATATTTGTAGCAGATTGTAGTTGGATCTATGGGAATCTTAGTACTTGTAATATCCTCTTTAACTCCTTTTAATGTCTGTGGTATCTTTTGATCCTGATATCTGTGTCTTTTACTATTGCCATCATGAACAGTTTTACTGTACAGTTATCAATTTCATTAATCTTGCCATGATCAAAGTTGACCTAATTTTTAAAAATTATATTTTTAATTTTGCATACCATGTATTTCCACCCCAATTTTAATGATGGCCTCTCTCATACTTAATTTGATTTTGTCCCTAGATTCTTATATTGGAATCTTAGATAAATCATCTATTTTCTAATAAAAAGCATTACATTAAAAGTTAGTTTTTAATGCTATAAACTTCCATTAACCATTCCTTAACTTAAACCCACAAATTTACATCTGTTTCCCTTAGGTGTTTTCTAAACCCTCCCATTCTTTGTCATTGGTTTTTGTAAGCATATTTTTCAATTTTCATATGTTTGTGGAATATATCAATTCCTTATTATAAATGACTTCTGATTTAATATTATCATTACCAGGGAATATATTATTTTTACTTTTTATGCTTACTGTTAGCACAACATGATCTTATTTCCTTCTGTGACACAAACATTCATATTTATTTTTCTAAGTGTACTTTATTCTTTCTTACAAATCTGAGCTTTCATATATAAGTTCCAAATAACCTCAAGAATTTCTTTTAACATGTATTTTAGGGCTAGTTGGAGATTAATCTCTACAAGTTTATTTTTTATGAAAATTTTTAAAAAATTCCTGTCATTTATTTGACTTGACTTTTTAAAATTGAGAGCAATTTCAGATTTGTAGAAACAATGAACAGGAAGTACAGAGTATCTAGATGCCCACATTTTATAAAGTCCCTACCAAAGTTTCCCTTATATTAGCATATTACTAGTGTGGTAAACTTGTTACAATTGATGAGCAAATATTGATACAACTGAAGATGCTACTTGACCTTAGGACTCACTCTGTGTGGTGATTCCATTAGATTAACATGGAGAACAGTTTCACTACACTGAATCTCCCCTGTGCTCCGGCTAGTCATTCTTTCCTCCCTCCTTCCTGAATCCCTGGTATTTACTGAATTTTTTGTTGTCTCCATACAAGTAGTTCTTTGAAATGGCATCTAATTGAAATTATATAATATGTAGTTTTTTCCAGATTGGCTTCTTTCACAGTCCTCTGTAATTAAGATTCCTTCATGTTGTTTTTTTTTATGGTTTAATTGTTTTGTTTTTTAGCACTGAATACTATTCTATTGTCTAATGTACCAGTTGTTTTATCCATTCACCTACTAAAGGAAATCTTATTTGCTTCCAATTTTAACAATTATAAATAAAGCTATCACTAACAATGTATATGCTTTTGTATGGGTAGAAATTTTCAATTCCTTTGAAAATGCCAAAGAGTAAATAACTGCTGAATTATATGGTAAGAGTCTTTTTATGTCTATATGAAACTGTTGAAAGATCTTATAAAATGTCTGCACAAGTTTCCATCCATTCCAGCAATGAATGACAGTTCTTATTATTCCATAACCTTATCCGTGTTTAGTATGGTCAGTTCTTTGGATTCTAACCATTCTAATAGATGTGTAGTAGTATATCATTGTTTTAATTTGCAACTCTTTGCACATGTTTCATATACCAACTTACGTTCTGTATATTATCTTTTATATATTGTGAGTCATCTGTTCAGATTTCTCAATAGGGTAATTTTCTTTCTCTTTGAGGTTGAGATTTAAGAGTTTTTGTACTTGCGATAGCAGTCCTTCATCAGATATGTTTTCTCTTCATTTTTAAAGGTTATTGTCCATGGACATCAAATCTTTTTTGAGGACTAAGGTAGGCTGGCTGAGTTTGAGTTTAAACTTTACTTGGATTCAGTCTTCCACTGGTTTTCATTATTTGAGTTAAAAAATTCTCTGGCACTTTATAAATGCCATATATTTTGAATGAGAAGGTAGCCATTGCCCTGCTTTGTATGGTGTGTTTTTAAAACCTCTGTCAGCTTTCAGTACTGATTGTGCTTGATTTTCAACAGTTACACTATGATATTCCTAGTAGCTTTTGTTTTGTCTTTATTTTGTGTTACCTGGAGTACACCAAACATAAATTTTTAGATTGATATTTTTAACTGTTTGTGGGACATTTTCACTTCAATTTAATTTAATCTATTTTCTTTATTTGCATTTTATGTGATTCTAATGACACATATGCTTTCCTATTGGATATAATCTCGCTTATCTTGGACATTTTATTTTTAAATTCCCTTTTGCCTTGTTATTTTATTTTGGGTAATTTTATTGTCATCCATATTCAAGTGTGCTATACTTTGTATCTGCTGTGTCTATCAAGCATATGAATTATTTTTCATTTCTTTTGCATTTGTTTTTTTTTTTTTTTTTTTTTTTAGATTTCTGTTGTGGTTTGGATGTGAGGTGTTCCCCAAAAAACTCACCTGTGAAACAGTGTAAGAAAGTTAAGAGGAGAAATGATTGGGCTGTGAGAATCTTAATTTAATCAGTAGTTTAATCCCCTGATAGGGATTAACTGAGTGGTAACTGAAGTGGTAGGGTGTGGCTAGAGGAGGTGGGAATTGAGGCATGGCTTTGGGTATATATTTGTATCAGGGAGTGAATTCTCTCTCTGCTTACTGATCATGTGAGCTGCTTCCCTTCACCGCACTCTTTCACCATGAGGCTCAGCCTCATTTCAAGCCCTGAGGGATGAAATTGACTGTCTATGGATTGAGACTTCTGAAACCTGGAGCCCTCAAATAAACTCTTCCTCCTTTGCAATTGTGCTAGTTGGGTCCTTTTAGTCACAGCAGCAGAAAAACTAAGACAATTTCTATTCAACCTTTTTTTTCATATTTTCCATCTATTTGCTTACATTCCTTGTCTCTTCATGAATATCACCTATTTTTTACATTAGATCCTTTGAAATCATTATCATTGTTATTATAACATTTTTCTGAGTATTTCACTAACTAGATCATTTTTATGTTTGCTTTAATTGACAATTTTGTCATTTGAGCATGGATTGACTTTCAATGCTTTTTCATTTTTCTTTTCATGCTATATTGCAAACATGAAAATTTGTGTAAAAGAACACTTAGATCTATAATAAAAAATATTTACTGGCAGAAAACAACATGTTTCCTTTTATCAAGTCATACATAGTATTAGAGTTTAAGTTTAAACTTTACTTGGATTCAGTTTTCCACTGGCTTCCATTATTTGAGTAAAAGATCAGACAGATGTTTGTCTTGCTTTTGTTTCATAATCTCAAAGGAGTTCTCTTTGATTTCCAGTTCTAGTCCCATGCTCTATTCTTTAGACAGTCTCTCTTCACCTGCAAACCTTCAAATCTTCAGAGGACCATTGTAGTAGGGTTCTGAAGTTCCTCATCAATTTTTCCTATCTCTGCTGCCCTTTCCCCAGAATTCTATAATGGTTTCACTTTGCTTAAGGATAGCAGAGTGTTTCCAAGCTATTTCTTGCGGCTTTCAGAAACAGTAACTGTTCATAGTATTATCAAGAAATTTATTTCTTCATCTCAGCTCTCTTTACTTATCTCTGTCTTCAGTATGAAGTACAACATTTAAGGTCTGGTATATTTTAGAGATCTCCCCTCTCCCCATGTCAAACCCTGTCTTCACCAATGCCCTAGTTCCTCAGGCAGATTTCTCTGATATTGGGCCATCATGCCTTGTCGTCATTATTAAAAAGAGAACTATGTGCACAGCGAAAGCCTATGGGAAGGAATTACCCAGTGTGTGCAGATTTTGTATGACTGTTTGGAGGATACAATTGTGTCATGTGAACTCAAGCATGTCAATTAAAAGACTATTAAATTTCAAATTATTTCTCCTTAAATCCACTTATTGTGGATTTTTCTCCTACTAGTTGGCTCTGCTAAGACTGAAAGCTCCTTATGAAGGATCCTTTAATTTTGAAATCTGATTAATTTTAACTGCCTGACTTTTCTATTTTCTTACATTTCACTGGTATTTCATTGGATTTAACAAGTCTCCTTATTTAACATAGAATATAAAGCTGTAATATTTTTCTCTGAGCTCCACCTTAGAACCATCTCACAACTTGGATTATGTTGTCCATTCATCATTGTTCAATTCAAAATGTTTTCCAGTTTCCTTTCTTTTGAACGAACAATTTTTTTAGAAATGGGTTATTTACTTTTCAAGAGTGAAGGGATCTCACTATTGATCTAATTGATCTAATTGTTAATAGTATCTTGTTTTATTTCCCTATGATCAAAAGAAATATGTCATTTTTAAAACTTTGGTTAAATACTCCATAATTTTCACATTTATTTGTACTTTACTGTATGTCCATTATGGAGTTTTATTTTTTAAAAAACAAAAGTTGGACCAAAAATAAGGGTTCCTATTTTGAAATGTGTTATTGAACTTCCAAATATTTAAAAATTTTCCTACACTTCTTTTATTTTGATTTCCAATTATATTCCCTTTTGATCAGGAAATACATTTCACATATGATTAATTTTACATTTAGTGGAACTTTTTATTATCCAGAATAGAATTTATCTTGATAAACACTCTGCATACATTTGATAAGATTGTATATTCTACAGTTGTTAAGTGTGAATTTCTATAAATAGTAATAGTACATGTGGGTGTCACTATTGTTCAAATTTCTGTACATTTTCTTTTCTTCTGAATTCCTGTTCCATCAATAATTGGAAAACAAATTTTTTAAACAATTTGTGAACTCATCCATTTCTCTTTCTCTTTTCAGTTCCATTATTTTTACTTGATGTATTCTCAGTTTATTAGATGAATGAAATTTTAGGATTTTAATGTCTTCTAGATAAATTGAAGTCATTATGAAATGATACTCTTGAACCTCAACATAATGTTTTGTTCTAAAAATTATTTAATTTGATATTTATTCAATCAGCTTTATTTTAAAATAAATTTGATATTTAGATAATCATCTTTATTTAAACAGTGTACTATTAGTATATTATAGCTTTTCATTCTTTAATTTTTTAATCCATTTGTACCTTTTTATTTACTTTTTTTGTGCAGTATGTATTTGGTACTTTTCTTAATGCAATCTAAAATATTGCTATTTAATTGGATTTTTAAACCCCAATTAAGTCACTTTAAACTATTGAGTATGATTACCTGGTTGTTTAGAACTGTCATCTTGATATTAATTAATGAACGTTATGTTTTTCAGGTGCTGATATATCCAACAAGTTTGAGAAAAATTATTTTATTCACATTCAAGGTTTTATTAATTTTTAATTTTTTAAAGGATTGAATATTTGCTTTATTCATTTTGATATCAACAACATTTTTATGTTAGTAATTATGTATTTTTGTATATATATATTTACACATGTAATTTTATGTACTTTAAAGGCACTTAATAGAATCCTCCTAGCACTTATTAGACTTTTCTGACAATTAGAGCAACTTGAGTGTCAATAACCAGAATTCTCTGTGGATCCCTTAGGTGGGGGCACTGGTTCCCATACTGAATGTTTCTAGTAGCAAGAGTTATAAATGGAAAAAAAATGTGTGGCATTGTCTACAGAGTACAAAAGTTTTCTAGGAATAATACATTAAAATTTTAACTCAGAGTAAAATCTATTTAAAATTGGTAATTTAATATAAATATTTTCACCAAAATAAAACTCTTTTTTATGCTGCTCATATCAAAAAGCTAGGAGTAACTTTTGATGTTCTTTGTTTCTTCAATGACAAACACATATGTAATCTGATCCTTTTCCAATACATTGCTCCCATTTTGCCTTATGTGGATTTTGCAATAGCCTTCTATCTTCTCTCCTTATTCTGTTTTTCTCCATTAAATCTGGATGAGAATTTAAAATGTTTCCTACAATATTTAGGATAAAATTCAAAATCTTTATAGAGGTTAGAAGTATTTATGTATATAAATTGGCCCATTATACCCAGTATTCTTGTTAATCCTGCTTACTTTCTATTTCCTTATGCCACCATTTTGATAGTTAAAAGAGACTGTCAACTCTACTTGACTGAGACAGCTAGGAACAGCCTAGTTCCTAGGAGTCTCTGTTAGGAGACTCCTGAATGTGTCTCTGAGGAAGTTTCCAGAGACAATTGACAGGTGGGACATCATTGGGGGAAGAACTGAGCTCAATGGGGGCAGCACTGCCCAATAGGCCAGAAGCCAAAATAGAATGAAAAGGCAGAGAAGGAGAATGCAAGTTTGAATATTGCTGTTGTCATTGCCCATGGACATTGGATTCTTCCAGTTCCTTTACTCTTCCATGGTGGACTGTGACCCATTTGATTCTCCAGGGAGTTTCTAGTCCTTTAATCTTAAACCAGGCTGCATCATTGATTCCTTATTCTGAAGTTGTACCATATTAGACAGAGCAGCTAATGGTTTCTCTGTTTTCTTAACTTGCAAAGGGCCATTTTGGAACTCTCTAGCTTCTTAACATGTGAGATAATCTAATAAATTTCCTCTTATATTCATATATGTATGTATGTGTATACATATGTCTGCAGAAACATACATAATCCTGTTGATTCAGACCCTAATTCAACCATCCTTCAAACTCACTGTGATGCCAACTCACTGTCACTTCTGTTCCTGGACAATACTACCTTTGTTCCCATCTTAAAACTATTTCACTTGACATTTTGCCATCTGATTCTTTACTTGTATTCTAGTATTTTACTCAAATGTTGCCACGTCCGGCTAACGGAGCCAAGTCCAGCGAGGGACGGTGGGGTTAAAAAATACACAGGACACCAAGGTTCTTCATCCAGGAGGGAGCATGTGCGCTCGCGCTTTATTGCCAAATTTGTTCCCCTTATATATCTTTTTAACAGCTGCGGGAAATTACTCAAAAGTGAGGAGGGGAGAGTAATAACTGCGTCCTTGGGTTACCGTCACGTCACCGTCCCCTATCAGGAGGCTCGAACAGCTCAAGATGTTCCCGAGAGACACATATGTGCGAGGCAGATAAACAGGGAACCGCAAGCCTGAGTCATGGCCTTGTGAGCTGGCCACATTGACATGCATAACAAAGAACTGGGGGTTGAGTCCCCAGGGGCCAGGGCGGGCCTACTATCAGCAAGTCCCCCTTTTTTGTTTTTTGCATGTCAATGGGAATCAAGTAACCCCTGTCTTAGGTCGTCCACCGCCCCTGCACTGCTTACCCGTCTCTGGGGAGGCCCCATTCCCCTGGCTTAGGTTGCAGTGCAAGCGTGGAAGTTGCCCATCACTGGGTACTACAAGATCAGCTCTTGTCCTACGTAAACGGACACTTTTCAGTAAGGATGTCATGGCCAGCAGGACACAACTGCGGATCCCAGTCATCATCTTTGCCAGTGGGATAGCTATGACCAGGGAGCTTTCTGAACATAAGGGTCTGGGATGATGGCACCAAGTCGGCAGGGTAATTAGGGACCTGGGCAAAAGCAGGCATACATAGGAGGGCTCGGGTATTGGCTCCTGTCCAGTTACATCTCATCTCCGGATGGGTCGTAAGTACACCTCGTGGGCGGAGTCATCCATCTCCAGGCGTTGGTAGTGAACCTGTATTGGCTTGGAGGTTAAAATGTTAATCTGGTCCTTAATGAATTGAGTTATCCTATTTGCAACACAAGGTCCCAAGGTTGCAATCAAAAGAAGACCCAGTAAGGGCCCCAGGAGGGGAAGAAGGTAGGGCAGGAACCCATTCATCCCAGTCCAAAGAGGGTTCTCGAATAATTGTTTTCTCCTTTTCTCTAGGTCTTCTTGAAGCTCCTTGATTTTAGTGCGAACTATGCCTGATTTATTGGCATAGAAGCAGCACCTTTCTCCCAAGGCTAAACAGATTGCCCCCTGATTGGCAGTCAGTAAGTCTAGGCCTCGCCTATTTTGGAGGACCACTTCTGCCAAAGAGTCAATTTGGTCTTGTAGGTCCCTAATAGTGCCAGATAGGGTCTGCACATCATCTATAAGCTGCTGAGATAGACGGCGATAAGAATGTATAGCCGTACCCAGTCCAGCTGTGCCTGTGCCCACAGCAGCGGTTATCCCCAGTGTGGCGAGTAACAGTAGAGCCTGTATAGCTCGCCTGTGTCTTCTAACTAGGGTGTCTAGGCTGGGGATGGGCAGGGGTTCATCTCCTGAAATAATCGTGATATCAGGAAGCAGTAATGCCAGAACGCAACCGCCAGTCCAATTTGCTGGGAGCCTGGGAAAAGCTAAATTTCCACCACACATAAAAACTGTACCATTAGGGGGACAAATGGGCGGAGTAGGTGAAGAATAATTCTTTACTAATGAGCACTTCCCAAAGGAAGAGACTCCAACATCAACATCATAGGTATTATTTTGCATCATGCCCAGAAGGCAAGACATAAAACTACCTAGAGGCTGCACCTTAAAGGGTAGCCCAGATTGACATGTGTTGTCATCATCAATGGTATAATTAATGGGGACTGCCAATGGCATGACTGCACCTGCCGTCATGCAGAGCCAGCAATCACTAGCAAGGGTAGGATTGGAACTGTTAAGTAAAGAAAAGGTAGTTTCTAGGATATCTAATGTATTGGCATCTAAATCAGGAAGCTGGGATTTGGGCAATATCAAGGGGTGGTATGTAGGCTTAGGGATCTCCGGCTTTAAAAGCTTAATCACCTGAAGGTGTTTGATAGCATCAGTGGGTCCCCCTCCATCAGAGACTCCGATGGGGGCCTGCATGGGCCAGCAGGAGGGTTTACCCATGACGCCCTCACATCCTGCCTCCGTTAACAGAGTCGTGATGCCTTCTCCTCCCCAGTCACCAAGAAAAGGAATAAAATTATAAGTAGTCCCCCCTTCCCCACGGGTGTTAGTTAGGATGGCCTCAAAATACTGTTTTCCTTGATTATTAACACAAATTGAGGCTGATGTATAACAGGAGATGTGCATTGCCGGGGTGTAATGACAAGTGGCGGAACAGCTTCCAAGAGTCTCGGTAGAACTGGGGACATTAAGTCCGGGCTTATTGACACATACCCATTTTGGTTGCTCAAATCCTCCGATGTTTTGATTGAGTTCAGCCGCCATGTAGGCTACTTTAGTCCCACAATCAACGCTCTGGGTATAACCAGAGGGGGCCGAGTGCCGGGGCCCTCCCTTACACTCACAAGGGGCTCCAAAAAGATATTCATGAATATTCCCAGGTGGGGGGTCAAGCCCTCCTTCAACAAACCTGTCCAGAAGGAATGCCACAAGTGGGGTCCAGCTCATGAGGTGTGTCTCGGCACTCACTTGAAGGGGTGAGAACAACAGCGGCAGGATCAGACATCTTGGGAACTTCATTTTGTCTTGAATTTTCATTCACCGGTCTGGTGCAGCGCTCCGGGATCCAAATGGGTTTTTCCGTCCCTGGAGGGAAGACACATACAGCTCCTCTCACTCTAGCCAAGAGTGGAGCAGGGGGTTGCCACTTCCCTGTAGCCAGATCCTTCCATCTTATCTGTGCTTTTTGTATGGTGGGAGGGGAAAAGTGACGCTGTGCCGCTGTATGGCCTTCGGCGTCAGTGAGCAAAAAATTTAAAGTGAATAGAGTTATGCTTAGGAGTGCTTGTGGTCCCTGACAATTCTGGTATATCTCCCCCTCTTTTGTTTTTTGCAAATAGGTTTTAAGATGTTGATGGGCCCGTTCAACAATGGCCTGTCCTTGGGGGTTATATGGGATTCCTGTTTTGTGTATAATATCCCACTGTGAGCAAAATTTTTGGAAGGTTTGACTAATATAAGCTGGGCCATTATCTGTTTTTATACATCGAGGGGTTCCCATAAAGGAAAAGGTTTTAACATAGTGCTGTATCACGTCCTTAGCCTTTTCTCCTGAATGTAAAGTAGCGGAGATAAAACCAGAGAACGTGTCTATACTGACATGCACAAAAGACAGCTTTCCAAAACTAGGAATATGAGTTACATCAGTTTGCCAGATGTCGTTTGGCTGAAGGCCCCTTGGGTTGACTCCCAGAGAAGGGGAATGGATAAAAGGTGCACAAGTAGGACATAGGGAGACAATTTTTAAAGCTTGATCCCGGGAACATCCTGAGCGGAAGCGCAAAGTTTGTGCGTTTAGGTGAAATTTATTATGAAGTTGTAGGGCCTTATCATACTCAGTTATTGCATATATAAAATTAGTGGCATGTGTGGCAGCGTCTGCCATGGCGTTGCCCGCTGCCAGAGGACCTGGAAGTCCGGAATGACTTCTAATGTGACCTATGAAGAGGGGGTCTGCCCTAGCCCATATAAGAAGCTGCACTGTTTGTAGTTGATCCATGATAGTGGATTGTTTTCCAATATAAGGTGCCGTCTCAATCGCGGAGGCGAGCCTGGCGATATAGAGACTGTCTGTGAAAACATTAAGGGGCACCGAGCTATAGGTCTGTAAGGCCAATATTAAGGCTGCAACCTCCGCTTTTTGGGCCGAACAATCGGCCACTCTCTTGCGGATGACTTGGGTCCCATCTGAAACGACAGCAAACCCATTTTTGGCCCCGTCAGTGAAGACGGTTTGTGCCCCCGGGAGAGGATCCTTTTTTAGGATCTTTGGGAAAATTATTGGACATGTCTTTAGACTTTCAAGGAGCCTGCTTTTAGGGTAGTGATTGTCAACCTGTCCCATGAAACTACAGAAGAAAAGACACCAGAGATCATGTTCCTGTCTTAATTTAGAAAGAATGTCTTGATTATATGGTAATATGAGAACATCAAAGGTTTTCCCAAACAAGGCATCTCCTAGATATTTTGCTTTCCAAACTAATTGTATTACCAGATCATGGAAAGGTATCAAGACCCGGGAGGGGGATGCAGGTAAGTGAACCCAATAAATAGGACCAGTCTGCCAAAAGACTCCAGTCGGGGTGAGTTTTGTTGGCAGAACAATGAATAACAAGGACTGGGAGTAGTCCATCTGCATCACCTGCATCTCTTGTAAGGCTGTCTCTATCAATCTAAGCGCCTTCAAGGCTTCTGGAGTAGGTTTTCGCAGGGAGGTGGGTGAGGGGTCTCCTCTCAAAAGGTCATACAGGGGTTTAAGTTCACCAGTAGGGACATGGAGGGAAGGCCGCAGCCATTGGATTTCCCCCAGAAATGTCTGCCATTGGTGCAGGGTTTTGAGCTGGTTCACCTGAAATTGAGGCCTCTGGGGAGTGATCCCTACCTTGTTAATAGTATATCCTAGGTATTTATAAGGATACTGAATCTGCACCTTCTCTGGGGCTATAATCAGTCCGGCCCCCTTTAACAGGGACTGGAGGACTTCATAAGACCGGAAAAGTGCTTTCCTATCAGGGCCTGCCAACAATATATCATCCATATAATGGACGAGGTAAAAGTTTGGGAATTGTTGCCTAAAGGGTTGCAGAATTTTTGCTATAAAGTACTGACACATAGTAGGGCTATTGGCCATTCCTTGAGGTAAGACAGTCCATTCAAACCGCTGATAGGGTTCCCTAAAATTTATTGAAGGTAAAGAGAAAGCAAAACGTTTACAATCCTGGGGGGCCAGGGGAATAGAAAAGAAGCAATCTTTTAGGTCCAAAATAATAAGATGCCAATCTTTAGGGATAGCCGTGGGGAAGGGTAGTCCTGGCTGTAAAGGTCCCATGGGCTGCATGGTATTATTAATAGCCCGTAGGTCTTGGAGAAGCCTCCATTTTCTAGACCCCTTTCTTATGACAAAAATAGGAGTGTTCCAGGGGGAAGTGGAAGGCACTATATGCCCCACCCTAAGCTGTTCCTGAACCAGAAGGGTCGCGGCCTGCAATTTGTCCTTAGTTAGGGGCCACTGTTCTATCCACACAGGGTCATCTGATAACCAAGTAATAGATAGAGGACGTGGCCGCATTTCAGTGGCCCCTAGGATAAATTTCCTAGCCCCCTCCGATCTCCTCCACTTCTGGTAATTTCTTCTGTAGGGTCCACAGGCGTTGCCCTTCCCTCATGTCTTTTCCCCAGTCCTTTTCCGGGAAGCCATCCCATATCTAACATCATGTCATTAACAAATTTATTACTCCCTTTTAGGGTCTGAGTGGTGAGGATAGCTCCCATTTGTTGAAGTAGGTCCCTTCCCCAAAGGTTTGTGGGGAGTCCAGCCACTACATAAGGCTGAAAATAACCACTGTGTCCTTCCTCATCTCTCCATTTTAGAAAGGAGGCACTTTTTTCTGGTCTCGTCTGCCCAATCCCCTGTAATACAGCTGAGGGATCTTGGAGAGGCCAAGCAGATGGCCATTGTTTCTTAGAGATAACAGAGACATCAGCTCCTGAATCTAATATCCCCTTGAAGATTTTATCCTGTATTTTAATGGTTAACTGTGGTCGGGAGTCCAAGTGTGCTACCCAAAAGGTTTGAGGGGTGCCGGGTGGAACCAAAACTGCCATTACCCTGGGCTGCCTGTAGGGCGCGGCTGGGTAGAGACGCCGCCAACAGCAGCAATAATTGTGCTATGCGTTCTCCGGGAGGAATAATAACGATCCCTTGGGTAGCCTCGGCAACAATTTTTAACTCCCCGTGGTAATCACCATCAACCACACCTGTAAGAATTCTGAGCCCTTTATGCAGAGTGCTGCCTCTTCCCAGTATCAGTCCCACAATTCCCTCCGGCAAAAGGCCAAAGGCTCCAGTTGGCAGGGTCTGGGGACCCATCTGCGGAGTCAGTACTGCTCGGGAGGTGGAACTGAGGTCCAATCCTGCACTTCCCGGTGTTCCCCTGGGGAGTTCCCAGATAGAAAGGGGTTGGTCAGGGGGAGGCGGCGGAGACGCCCACTCCCCGGGGCACTGTTTCGTCCCTGCACTGCCCCGTACACTTTGGCTTCCGGGGCCCGGGGCGGGCCCCTGCTCCCGTTTCCCGACGGTATTGGGTTACCCTGGATGTCAAATTTTGACCTGCACTCACTACTCCAATGATTTCCTTTATGACATCGAGGACAAATTCCAAGCATCCCTCTGCCAGCACCCTCGCTCCTTTCCGGGCAGTTTCTCCTTATATGTCCCTCTTTCCCACACTTAAAACACCCCTTAGAGCGGGTTCCCCTGTTATCAGATTTTTGCATTCCAGTCTTAAGGGCAGCAGCCAAAACCTGACCAGTAATATGAGGCCCATCTATATCTTTGCATGCTCGAATCATGTCATCTATACTTTTGGCCCGGGAGGACTTAATAGCATTTTGGCAGTAAGTGTTAGCGTTTTCATATGCCAGTTGTCTAATAAGTGGCATAGCCTGTTCCAGATTAGGGAATATTTTTCCAGCCGCCTGCATTAGGCGGGCTATAAAGTCCGAATAAAGTTCAGAGGGCCCTTGAGAGATCTTGGAAATTTTTGCTTCAGTCTTAGAAACGGGCAAGGCTTTCCAGGCATGGACCGCAGCTGAGGCTATCTGAGCATAGACCCCCAGGATCATAATTAATTTGCTGATTTATGACAGCATATTGTCCTGAGCCTGTTAACATTTCTAGGTTACGCCGTGGGAAGCCGGCGTCCTGATTGACTTGGGCTAGCTCGCGACACCTCTCTTGATTTTCACTTTTCCACAACAAAAAATCCCCTCCAGACAACACAGCCCTGCGAAGCTGTTGCCAAACCAAATCCCAATCATTGTTATTGAGAAAGCCTCCTGTCAGAAACCAAGGACAAGCCTGGGCGATAACTTCAACGAATTCGGTTGCAGTCTTAGTTTTTATTCCTGTTCCTTGTGTATTTAACAGCTCTTTTAGTTCGTTGGCCAGACGAACCTTCGCTGTTGAGTTACCCATGGTACGTACCCTGTCTCTTTAAATTACCTTTAAACCAATCCTCCCCCTTCTACCTTTAGAAGGTGAGCCCCGTCCGCTTACCCCTACTTTCCGGATCTTGGTGGGAGCCTCCAGATGCCGCGTCCGGCTAACGGAGCCAAGTCCGGCGAGGGACGGCGGGGTTAAAAAATACACAGGACACCAAGGTTCTTCATCCAGGAGGGAGCATGTGCGCTCGCGCTTTATTGCCAAATTTGTTCCCCTTATATATCTTTTTAACAGCTGCGGGAAATTACTCAAAAGTGAGGAGGGGAGAGTAATAACTGCGTCCTTGGGTTACCGTCACGTCACCGTCCCCTATCAGGAGGCTCGAACAGCTCAAGATGTTCCCGAGAGACACATATGTGCGAGGCAGATAAACAGGGAACCGCAAGCCTGAGTCATGGCCTTGTGAGCTGGCCACATTGACATGCATAACAAAGAACTGGGGGTTGAGTCCCCAGGGGCCAGGGCGGGCCTACTATCAGCAAAATGTCACTCCCTTTACAAGATTTTTCCTACTCCTCTGTCCAAGGTAGCTTCTACCCCATCCTGTTTATTTATTTTCACTTCATATTTATTTTTTCAAATCACAATTTTTGAAGTACCTTGTTTATAAACTTATTGCCTCTGGTAGAATATAATTCAACAAAAACAGGAATATCTTCAGTGCTATTCATGCTTTTCCAGACATGGTGATGTAATAAAGCTACCCTTTATTTATAAAACCTGTAATCTATCTATGTGGCTACTTCTGTATGTATCTACTTATTCACCTACCGACATGGATTAAATAATGAAAATATGTAAGTTTAAGGTACTTAATTTTTCACATATGTTTTATGAGGCAATTGTCACAAAATTCTCTGACATAGAAGGGCAATGCTGTTACTAATTATTTTACAGGTGAGAAAACCATGACTCCTGAAATGATATATGACTATCAAATTCACATAGATATAGAAGTGAAACTGATACTTAAATATAAGTCTTCTTGTACTAAGGCCTATATTCACTTAATCATCTCATTGTCACATGTACTGTAAGAATTTACCTTTATATCATGTTAATTTTAATGTACTAAAAATAGCCATTTGATAAGAGATCAGATATGATATTAAACATTATACCAAACTGAATTATTTTACATACCTATGAAAGTCTGAGACTTTAATTAACTTAGCACTTGTTAAATTATCAAATGACTCACTGTTCTGGAAGAGATAGTAATGTAATAAAAATGACTATATGCATGAACCATGGCCTTTATATCTACAGTAGAGAAATGAAGTTGCTCAAAAACAGAGTATAAATAAAATATTTAAGGATAAGAAAATCTAATCCCAATTGGCATAATTATTTTTATATGACCATAAAAATATAACTACAAGATGTTAAATATGTTAAAATACTCAGAAATCCACCAGAGAGGGAGTTTGCTATCACAACATGTTTGAAGAGGCTAGCATAGAAACCAGTCTAATTATGCATACAGAATCAGTGACATTGATGTTTTAAGGCTTTGTTTTACCCTCTCGAGATTATGTGCCTTTAGATATACTTTCCATTCCATGGTAAATTGAAAGTAAACTAAAACACAAATACTGCACACAAACACACTTGGCTGGAAGAGATCTAAGACAGGATGTCTTTACTAATAAACATCAAATCAATAAGCTTGCTAGATTAAATTATCATAAAAGAAATTACATTATGTCAGGTCCATTATAGAGATAAGTTTCACCATAGTGAAATTTAGAGGTTAAAATTTGTCCAGAAAATAGAAAAAGATAGAGAGCCAAAAAGAAGAAAAAATGGGATATGAGGTGACCTCTGATGTATTACTCCAGTACTCTAAATTCCACTTCTAAGGCTGAAAACCTGACACCTGCCATCTTCAACTGAGAATTTACTCCCTGGATATTAATAAAATCCAGGGGGTTTCTAGTTCTAAATTTTATGAAACATAATTTACACAGACTATATCTTAATTTAATGAAAATTTTATATTGCTTGAAATTAAATGAGACCATAGTTGAAAAATTATCAAGATCTCTGTGTTTGATCACTTAGTGTGATGGTAATGTATAAACCCTGGATGGCTAAAGTTACAATTGTCCTTTGGTACTCAGGAAAGGGAAATCTGGATGCTGAGCAATATGATCAGAGGGCTAGTGTCCCAGTTTAAAGTCAGATGAATGTTTGGTAGAACTGTAAAAATAGAAACTGCCTTGGGATAATAATAAAAGCATCCAACATTGTCTCTCAAGGTGACCAGGGTCTCTGTTTCTAAATACAGGATCCTGTGAGAGAAGAAGGATGCTAAGTGAGCTATGTGGATGTGAGAAATTTATCTCTCAAGCTCATGACTCATTCAGTCCTTTTTTTTCAATTATAAAAGAGAACAAAAACCATCAGTTAACCTTTACTGACAATCTGAGGTTACCAGCAATAAATAGTGACATTGCCAACAATTATTATAATTCAGAATAACATGGCAGGGGACAAAATATTTTAGAGACATTAGTAGAAATTTTATTCATTCAGAATTATAGAGAATGTTTAATTTATATTTTAATCTTTATTTCTTTTTCCAGACTCCACAAAGCACCATAATTTCTTTTTATTTTTCTTTCCCTTTTTCTTGTTTATTTGGTTCTCTAAATAATTTTTGTTAGTAATGTATCAACTTAGGAAGTACTGCAATTTTTTTAGAAGACTGTTCATGAACTATTGGCATCTATCCAAGCTAAGTGACCTATGCTGGGTTCACAAAATCTGAGTATTCCAATAACTTAAGAAAACGCCAAACAAGAGGCAGACCTGCGACTGACCAGCAGAACAGGCCCAGCGTGGTAGACACGTCACCCCAATTGGAGGAGGGGCAGAGCAGAGCCGCCGACCGCTCCGGCAAGGTAGGCAGACCTGCGACTGACCAGAAGAACAGGCCCAGCGGCCCACAGGCATGGTAGACACATCACCCCAATTGGAGGAGGGGCAGAGCTGCCGCCCACGCCTGCAAGGTAGGCAGACCTACAACCTGGACAACAGGCCCAGTTGCCCGCCGGCGTGGTAGCCGGCGTGGTAGACAGATCACCCCTATTGGAGGAGGGGCTCAGCCGTTTCCCACAAGGTAGGCAGACCACGCAACCTGGAGAAGGGGCCCAGCGGCCCGCCGGCGATACAGACACATCACCCCAATTGGAGGAGGAGCACAGCCGCCGCCTGCCCATGCAAGGGAGACTTTGCCACTATACAAGAGCAATATAAATATATAGGGGGAAAATTCAAGAACACAACAGTTTCACCAAGCAGAAAGAAACTCGAGCAGTATGAAAAGACAGGAAAGAAAGGACCACAAGCAATGCAGGTCAACTCAACCTTAGAAGAGGTAATAGCTGCAGCAGATGGAATGTCAGATAAAGAATTCAGGATTTACATGCTTCAGATGATCTGGAGTCTCAAGGAAGACATTAGACAGCAAAATCAGACAATGAAAGATCACTTTGACAATGAATTACATAAACAAATCCAAGAAGCAAAGATCAACTATACAGGGAGATAGAGGTTATAAAAAACAAACAAACAGAAATTCTAGAAATGCAGGAAGCAATAAACCAACTTAAAAACTCAATGGAGAATACTACCAGCAGAGTAGAACAATTAGAAGATAGAACATCAGACAATGAAGACAAAGTATTTCAACTTGAAAAGAACATAGACAGCTCAGCGAGACTCTTAAGAAACCATGAGCAGAACATCCAAGAAATATGGGATAACATAAAGACACCAAACTTAAGAGTCATTGGGATACAGGAAGGTATAGAGGTCCAAACCAAAGGAATGAGCAATCTGTTCAATGAAATAATATGAGAAAACTTCCCAGACTTGAAGAATGAGACAGAATCCCAAATCCTAGAAGCCTACAGGACGCCGAATGTGCAAAATCATAAGAGATCCACACCTAGACACATTATAATGAAGATGCCCAACATACAGAATAAGGAGAGAATTCTAAAAGCTTCAAGAGAAAGGAAGCAGATTACATTTAGGGGTAAACCAATCAGGATAACAGCTGATCTTTCAATACAGACTCTGAAAGCTAGAAGATCCTGGAACAACATATTTCAAATGCTGAAAGAAAATGGGTTCCAACCAAGAATTGTGTATCCAGCGAAATTAAGCTTCAGGATGGAAGATGAAATTAAAACCTTCCATGATAAACAAAAGCTAAAAGAACTTGCAGCTAGAAAACCATCTGTTCAAAACACCCTTGGCAAAACATTACAGGAAGAGGAAATGGAAAATAACAATGAAAACCAACAGTGGGAGGTAGGACAGTAAAGGGAAAAAATAATCAAAGAGGAAAAACAAACCATGTTAAGTAACATAAATAAACAATATGGCTGGAAGAACAACCCATATCTCAATAATAACCCTAAATGTTAATGGCTTAAACTCACCAATTAAGAGACACAGGCTAGTAGAATGGATCAAAAAAAAAAAAGATCCAACAATATGCTGCCTACAGGAGACACATTTGATAGGAAAAGACATACATAGGCTGAAGGTGAAAGGTTGGGAAAAATCATATCACTCATATGGTCTTTGGAAACAAGCAGGAGTGTCCATACTCAAATCAAATAAAATAGATTTCAAGCCAAAGTTAATCAAAAGGGATAAAGAGGGACACTACATACTGCTCAAGGGAACCATACACCAACAAGACATAACAATCATAAATATATATGCTCCAAACAATGGTGCAGCTATCTTCATCAAACAAACTCTTCTCAAGTTCAAGAGTCTAATAGACCACCATACAATAATTATGGGAGACTTCAACACACCTCTCTCACCACTGGACAGATCTTCCAAACAAAAGTTGAATAAAGAAACTATAGAACTCAATAATACAATTAATAACCTAGACTTAATTGACATATATAGAATATACCACCCAACATCAAGCAGTTACACTTTTTTCTCAGCAGCACATGGATCCTTCTCAAAAATAGATCATATATTATGTCACAGGGCAACTCTTAGACATTATAAAGGAGTAGAGATAATACATGCATCTTATCTGATCATAATGGAATGAAACTGGAAATCAACGATAAAAGAAGCAAGGAAAAATCATGCATCACTTGGAGAATGAACAATAGGTTACTGAATGATCAATGGGTTATAGAAGACATCAAGGAGGAAATTAAAAAATTCTTAGAGATAAATGAAAACACAGACACAACATATCAGAATCTATGGGACACAATGAAAGCAGTTCTAAGAGGAAAATTCATTGCCTGGAGTTCATTCCTTAAAAAAAGGAAAAACCAACAAATAAATAATCTCACACTTCATCTCAAAATCCTAGAAAAAGAAGAGCAAAACAACAGCAAAAGAAGTAGAAGGCAAGAAATAATGAAAAACAGAGCTGAAATTAATGAAATCAAAATAAAAGAAACAATTGAAAAAATTGACAAAACTAAAAGTTGGTTCTTTGAAAAAATAAATAAGATCGACAGACCCTTAGCCATGCTAACGAAGAGAAGAGAAGAAGAGAGAGAACTCAAATTACTAGTATACGGGATGAAAAAGGCAATATCACAAGAACCTTCAGAAATACAGAAGATAATTAGAAATTATTTTGAAGCCTTATACTCCAATAAAATAGAAGATAGTGAAGGCATCGATAAATTTCTTAAGTCATATGATCTACCCGGATTGAGTCAGGAGGATATAGACAACCTAAACAGACCAATATCAATTGAGGAAATAGAAGAAGCCATCAAAAGACTACCAACTAAGAAAAGCCCAGGACCGGATGGGTATACAGCAGAGTTTTACAAAACTTTTAAAGAAGAACTAATACCAATACTTTTCAAGCTATTCCAGGAAATAGAAAAAGAGGGAGCACTTCCAAATTCATTCTACGAGGCCAACATCACCCTGATTCCTAAACCAGACAAAGATACTTCAAAGAAAGAAAACTACAGACCAATATCTGTAATGAATCTAGATGCAAAAAGCCTCAATAAAATTCTGGCGAATCGGATACAAAAACATATCAAAAAAATTGTGCACCATGATCAAGTAGGATTCATCCCTGGGATGCAAGGCTGGTTCAATATATGGAAATCAATAAATGTTATTCACCACATCAATAGACTTAAAGATAAGAACCATATGATCATCTCGATAGATGCAGAAAAAGCATTCGACAAAGTACAGCATCCCTTTATGTTCAAAACTCTAGAAAAACTAGGGATAACAGGAACATACCTCAATATTGTAAAAAGCTATCTATGCTAAGCCTCAGGCTAGCATCATTCTGAATGGAGAAAAATTGAAGGCATTCCCTCTAAAATCTGGAACAAGACAGGGATGCCCTCTCTCACCACTTCTGTTCAACATAGTTCTTGAAACACTGGCCAGAGCAATTAGACAGACGAAAGAAATTAAAGGCATAAAAATAGGAAAAGAAGAACTTAAATTATCACTATTTGCAGATGACATGATTCTATACCTAGCAGACCCAAAAGAGTCTACAAAGAAACTATTAGAGCTAATGAATTCAGCAAAGTGGCAGGATATAAAATCAACACGCATAAATCAAAGGCATTCTGTATATCAGCGACAAATCCTCTGAAATGGAAATGAGGACAACCACTCTATTCACAATATCCTCAAAAAATATAAAATACTTGGGAATCAACCTAACAAAAGAGGTGAAAGATTTATACAATGAAAACTACAGAACCCTAAAGAGAGAAATAGAAGAAGATCTTAGAAGATGGAAAAATATTCCCTGTTCATGGATAGGCAGAACTAACATCATCAAAATGGCGATATTACCAAAAGTTCTCTATAGGTTTAATGCAATGCCAATCAAAATCCCAATGGCATTTCTTGTAGAAATAGATAAAGCAATCATGAAATTCATATGGAAAAATAAAAGACCCAGAATAGCAAAAATAACTCTAAGCAGGAAGTGTGAATCAGGCGGTATAGCAATATCAGACTTCAAACTATACTACAGAGCAATAGTAACAAAAACAGCATGGTACTGGTACCAAAACAGGCGTGTGGACCAATGGTACAGAATAGAGGACACAGAAACCAATCCACAATATTACAACTATCTTATATTTGATAAAGGGGCTAAAAGCATGCAATGGAGGAGGATAGCATCTTCAACAAATGGTTCTGGGAAAACTGGAAATCCATATGCAACAAAATGAAACTGAATCCCTTTCTCTCGCCATGCACAAAAGTAACTCAAAATGGATCAAGGAGCTTGATATCAAATCAGAGACACGGTGTCTGATAGAAGAAAAAGTTGGCTACGATCTACATACTGTGGGGTCGGGCTCCAAATTCCTCAATAGGACACCCATAGCACAAGAGTTAATAACTAGAATCAACAAACGGGACTTACTCAAACTAAAAAGTTTTTTTCTCAGCAAAAGAAACAATAAGAGAGGTAAATAGGGAGCCTACATCCTGGGAACAAATCTTTACTCCTCACACTTCAGATAGAGCCCTAATATCCAGAGTATACGAATAACTCAAAAAATTAAACAATAAGAAAACAAATAACCCAATCAACAAATGGGCTAAGGACCTGAACAGACAATTCTCAGAGGAGGACATACAATCAATTAATAAGTACATGAAAAAATGCTCACCATCTCTAGCAGTCAGAGAAATGCAAATCAAAACCACCCTAAGATACCATCTCACTCCAGTAAGATTGGCAGCCATTATGAAGTCAAACAACAACAAGTGCTGGCGAGGATGTGGGGAAAAGGGTACTCTTGTACATTGCTGGTGGGACTGCAAATTGGTGTGGCTGATTTGGAAAGCAGTATGGAGATTTCTTGGAAAGCTGGGAATGGAACCACCATTTGACCCAGCTATTCCCCTTCTCGGTCTATTCCCTAAAGACCTAAAAAGAACATACTACAGGGACACTGCTACATCGATGTTCATAGCAGCACAATTCACAATAGCAAGACTGTGGAACCAACCTAGATGCCCTTCAATAGACGAATGGATAAAAAAAATGTGGCATTTATACACAATGGAGTATTACTCTGCATTAAATAATGACAAAATCATAGAATTTGCAGGGAAATGGATGGCATTAGAGCAGATTATGCTAAGTGAAGCTAGCCAAACCCTAAAAAACAAATGCCAAATGTCTTCTTTGATATAAGGAGAGTAACTAAGAACAGAGTAGGGAAGAAGAGCATGAGAAGAAGATTAACATTAAACAGGGATGAGAGGTGGGAGGGAAAGGGAGAGAGAAGGGAAATTGCATGGAAATGGAAGGAGACCCTCAGGGTTATACAAAATTACATACAAGAGGAAGTGAGGGGAAAGGGAAACAAAATAACAAGGGGAAGAAATGAATTGCAGTAGATGGGGTAGAGAGAGAAGAGGGGAGGGGAGGGGAGGGGAGGGGAGGGGGGATAGTAGAGGATAGGAAAGGTAGCAGAATACAACAGACACTAGTATGGCAATATGTAAATCACTGGATGTGTAACCAATGTGATTCTGCAATCTGTATACGGGGAAAAATGGGAGTTCATAACCCACTGGAATCAAAATGTGAAATATGATATATCAAGAACTATGTAATGTTTTGAACAACCAACAATAAAAATTAAAAAAAAAAGAAAGAAAACGCCAAAGAAAACATGCAAACGCACAGAAGTACCTTTTCAAAATCAGGATGGCTCCATGACCTTAAGGATCTATGGAAAGAGAGCGAGCCACTGGATTTCTTTATTCTTATATAAGGGACACACATGGGGAGGTCTCATGGAACATTCTATCTCAAAAGGGCAAAGGGGTAGGATTACAAAGGAACAGGTGGGTATAATTCAACCCCATCAGGTGACACCCACTCCTGGAGCCTCACCTTCCTTATCTGAGCATAGGGTAAAGTCCAATGTATTGTGGGGTGCAATAACTGTTCAGTACCCCTTTACTCAGGACTTAAAGGTGTGAACATAGCTTCTGTCCAGAATGGCTCCCGACAATGAACATAACAACAACAAAAAAGGAAATGAATTTCAGAGATACAAAGAGTGTAGAATGTTGGTCCTATTTTATCACAGGAAAAACCTTGAGGAACTCCAAATGACTGATATGGTATGTATCAGTGTATGGTAGTGCACGCTGGTAATGCCAGTGTCTTGAGAGAATGAGGCAGGAGGATTGCAAATTTGAGACCAACGTGGGCCACTTACAGAGATCTGCCTTAAAATAACTTTTTAAAAAAGCTCAATTGTAGATCACTTGCCTTGCACAGGTGTGCGCAGGCGACACAAACACACACACATACACACACACGATGGAATTTCTTTTTTAAATGGGTAAATAATGAGTATAGAGCCCCTGGTGGCCACAGCTAGGAGGAGGACTCCACCTCCTTCCAAGGTTTTCCCCATAGCCTCACCAGATACTCTTAGGGTTAGTTGAAGGAGGGAAGAGCAATGAGTACATTAGCCATCAGAGACCTGCCTCCCCTGGTTCTTCTATGGACCACATGACTTCACCTGCAGGGGGAAGGAATGTGTATATGTGTGTAAAACCTTGAGGCATAGACAGAAAATAACTGTAGTGGGAGAAGGAAAGTGAAAAAAAATCACCTACCTTAGGGAGGGTCAGGAATATTTAATATTACTAGTGCAAAGGTTGGGATGGGGGACTTTTGTGAGTATGTCCTCCGTTCCAGAGACACAGTACCTAACACTGACACTTAATCAGAGCAGAAAAGTACACCCTCTGACCTGGCCCCACCATTGGGCCAACAAGCAATGGTGTAAAAATAGTAACAGAATATAGCTAGGAGAGTTGGAAGTAATGGATCGACTCTAGGAAACAGGGAAGTTCTGAACCCAGGGAGGATTGTGAAAATTACCTCTGAAAAACCATGTCACACCCTAAACACAAAGTATCCAGAAAAGGAACTTGAATACTGTGCTGCACCAAGGATATTCACTGGACCAACACACCTAAATGGCTAAGCAAATAAAGACCTAGCAGGAGGAATGGTACACTCCTTCTTCTCCAAGCATAGAAGTCATTTGCATCAGTACTGAAAAGGACAAAATAGAACTTCCCCATTCAAATATGATAAGATTTTCCAGGAAGAACATCACCAGGCAGCTATAAGAAAGTTCCTAGAACTATATAAATTTGCTTAAAAGGAACATAGTATAAAAGGCCAATATGAATAAGTCAATCATATTCTCATTTTGCAAAAATGAACAACTCAAATTAGAAATTAATAAGAAATACCATTTACAATACCACCCAAAATATGAACCATATATAACTGATAAAATTGTTCTATGCTATTCTTTAATGAAAAGGTTAAATTTAATTTGTCTCAATTTTTCTAAATTACTATACACATATTTTGTGGTTTTTAATGAAAAGAAATAGAAAATTTCTAAGAATCTCCTAGATTCCCATCTCCCAAAGATGCACCTTAGTGATTTTTCATAGTATTATTTATAGCTCAAGATATGTAGTATGAGAATCATACATACACAACATACATATATTGTATCATTTATATAAACTGCTGAAAGAAACCTCACAAAATTATTAGCAATCTTACTATCCACATGATGGTATTATAGGTAATTTTTAATCTTGCCAATTTCCTCAAATAAGTACTTTTTAATATAATAATGAAATTATAAATACACAATATTTTAAAATATATCATTCCATATTTAAATTAGTCTTCATTAAAATATATCAAAATTGGGTTTTCATGAATAGATAGATATACACATACACACATATGTATGTGCATTTTTTTTCATTTCGTTAATAGAATACTAAGTGGCCTTCTATTGCATTCACTTTACTTCCTTAAGGTACTTTCCTAGAATTTTACTTACTGCATAAGTGTGCATGAAGACAGTTCAGATCCTAGTACACATTGTCACATTACCTTCCACAAAAGTTACTAACATAAGTCTTTGCTATTATTTGACTCTATGTTTGAAAAAAAAAAACTTATTGGTGCTTAATACATGCTAATATTCACTGAGTTATGTGCATATTTTCATAAGTTTGACAAGTTTAGGTGCTTTGGTAATCACCAGTATAATCAAGATACAGAATATTTTCATTACCTAAACACATACGTTAAACGCCTACATCCTTGGCTGTAGGCAATCACTGGTCTGCTTTTCGTAAATATAGATTAGACGTGTCTTTTCAAAAATTTCATAGAGATTATTTTTGTTCCGATTTGTATGATTTTTTTTTACTTTTTACCTTATTTTTATGACTCAATCATATCTTTTCATGTGTTTGTAATTCATTGCTTCTAATTATGAATTTCGTTGTGTGACACAATTTGTTTAACCATTCACTACTGATGAAGGTTTGGGTCATTTCCAATTCTTGAGTATTATAAATAAGCTGCAATGAACATTTATGAAAAATTCTTTATAATTGATGTTTTCTTTATATTTTTCTTTCCATCAAGTAGCTTTCTGGAAGTGAAATCAGGTAATTTATGTCTTACAAATCTGGTCTGTCATTTTTATTTGTTTATTTTAAAATGGATTTGGCTCTTCTAAAGCAGTTTGCTGTGTCACATATATTTTAGAGTCTGTTTATTCATTTCTACAAATAAACAAAATACTTGCTTAGGTATTGATTTTAATTGTGTTGGCTCTATAGATCCAACTTGTGTCAAATTGTCACATTTAAAAATATTGAATCTTCCAACAGAGAGGCATGGTAAAAATATCTATTTAGTAAATATTTAGTTAAGATTTTCTTTATCTGACTCTGAATAATGTTATATAGTTCGCATTCTAAAACTGTTAAACATATTTTATTAAAGATATCCTAAAATACTTTGTGTATGAAGCTTTTGAAAATGTTTAATTTTGAAAAAGGTAGTTATAGCTGGTATATAAGTCATGAAAGTGATTTTTTTTTAATTGACCCTGAGTTCCGAGGTCTTGCTAGACAGTAATGAATTTAAGTAACTTTTATTAGATTCTTTAGAATTTCTACAAATACAATTATGGATTTTGAAAATAAAGGCAGTATGTTTCTTTCTTTTCCAGCTGTATGCCTGGATTTCTATTATACCAGCTAAAATTTTCAGTTCAATATTGAATAGAAATTTTTAAAAAAGTAAAAACTTTGCCTTTTTTCTCAATAATAGAGGGGAATAAATCAGTTCTTTTGGTAAATTCCACTTTTTATTTTCTATGTTCATTTTTTAAAATTTAAATATCTGTACAAAAGTAATACAGCAATTTTTAAATTCTTGTTTGCTAGTTCCATCAAATGCAACATTTTAGGGCATGCTGGCTCTTTAAAAAAAATGCCTGGTTTTGAGTTAAAATTTCTTGCTTATAATGGTTAGAGTTTTTCATTGGGTGCTAAACTTTGTGAACAGTGTACTGTTGAGTGTCTTTTTAAAATCTGACTTCCATTTTAGGATATTCGGTATTATTTTGGCAGGTGGTGGTTGGCAGATGAGTTTGATTCTGTTCAGGTCTGTTTTACAAGCACTTAGGGAGATCCTGGAGCAGCCTCCACTCCAGGAATTTTTGACACTACCCCTAAGGTTCAATCCCCTTGGAGCTTCTTCTCAATTCTAGGTGATCAGTGATCAGTGAGGATTCTCTGCTCTAGCTGATTGCAGCTCAAATATTTCCTGCACGTGGTGAACTCTGAGAACTGAGTTTACTTCTCCACCCACTGGAGAATGGAATCGTTTTTTGACTATTTGGACTTTTGCTTTTTACACCTTTTAGAAGAATGACTAAAAGAGGAACCTGCTTTGCTTTCTAGGCCTTGATTTTCTGCAGAGATTTCTCTGTTCTGTCCCGTAAATCTGCTGCTTGGATTTCCCCAAAGTTCAAGCTCACTTCAGTGAGGCCACAGGGCTCTGTTGATGTTCTTCATGAGCCTGGAGTTCAGAAGTTGCTTAGAGGCAGGAAAGTGAGGGAACCATGGTTTTCCTTGGTTGCCGCCCTTTGGGGGACCACCCTGTGTTGCCTATTTTGAATGTTTGAAGAGAGTTTTGTCATGTATTTTTTTCTAATTTTGTACCTGCTAATGCAGAATATGTCAACTCTTCATTATTGTATCATATCTGGAAGAAAAATTGAACAATGCCTCTCTCAATAAAATTTTAATATAGTATAGAATATTTTTTAATTTATAAAAACATTTCCAGAATATTACAAGGAATTCACAAACATCTCATTTTTAGTTTCTTCGACTGTGAACCTAAAGAAATATTTGTCACAACTCATGAAACAGTATTGGCAGTTTCTTATTAATTAAATGCTGTACTTTATTCAGACCTCATTAGCCTTTCTTAACACCCTTTTCTGTTTCAGGATTCCATCTAGCACACCACATTACATTTATTTGAAATTTCTTCTTAGAAGCCTCTAGATTGTGAATTTCTCACACTTTCCTTATTTTTTCATGATCTCTAAAATTTGATATATTTTTTTCCTGCTTTCCTGCTACTCTGTTATAAATTATGTATGTCAATGAAATAAAGAATGTAGTGATATTATTTTAGTGTACTAAATTAGTCCAGTCATTAAAAATTATACAATTTAATTTTGATGATTCTAGTATAATACAACTTGTATATTGCTTAATGATTAGGCTATCATAATTTTATTTTTTAGGTTACAAAATATACATGAGATTCTTCACTGCATTTTAAAATTTTTTTTTGTCGTTCAGATTTCCAAAAGCAAGTCAGTCATTATGGATGAAAGAAACAGCAAATGGTGGACCTGCTGCACTCACTTAGAGCAAGAGGGAGGATAATCAGACTTCAAGGGAATCTGATCAGGTGGAGTGGAAAGTCCTCTCACAGCCCCATCCTGCAAAGTTGAGTACAAACAGCTATAGCAATAAACTCACATGGATACATTAAAATCTAGATAAAATGTCTTATTGTAGGAGACTGCATAATAGCATAATTCAATAAAAATTAACATCAATAAGATAGTAATTATAAAAGAAATCATTGAAATTTTCAGAGAAATAGCTCGAAAGTCTGCATAAGAGCTGTTGGAACTTTGAAAAGCTTATAGTAATACTCATCTTTTTTGAGTCTTTTGTCATAAAAACTTTTTCATACATAGAATAATTATTATTTTGTAAAACTAGGATCACTTCAATACTAAAAAAACCCATAAACTATGTATCTTTAAAAAAGTTCTAACCCTTCTTTTGTATCAATATAAACCCTAAATCATAGATATAACATTATAGTAACTTAGGTGCATAAAATAATACATCATGACTGATAAATAATTGTCCAATAAGGATTAGACTGTCTCAATGAAATATATCTATAGTCCTTTCATACCATTAGAACAAAAACAAGTCATAGAGTAGAAAACTTGCAAAGTAATGTGACAAGTAAAATAATAATGAAATTCAATACTAATATTAACTTGAAATAATGCTTATTAAGAAAAACATTATAATTTATTGCTTTCAATGGGAAAAATACTAACCTCAAATAGATATCTCATGTTCAGAAATAAGAAGCAGAAATACCGGTAATATCTCTACTATTTTCTAATAGAGTCCTAAATATTTAACCCAGTTTCATGTGATCATAGTAACTAAATAAATAAAAGTGGGAGAAAAACTTGTAACAATTTACATATGGAAGAGGAGCAGACTCTTTTCAAAGCTCCATCCTTTCTTCAGTGCAAAACACCTCTTCCTGGAAAAGACAGCTTCCCTCCTAGCCACAGCAGCAAGTTTTGGGTAGCCTACATTTTATCTGTCCTATGACTCCATTCACTTTGCTGGTGATGAATTCAGCCTTGGATAGATGACACTGTTCTGAGAGTACTATTCGATTGCTCTTTCAGTGTAGTGTTCCGGCTTTCAATGACAGTCTCCTGTGACACTTAGCAAGCTAGTTGTGCAGATTTCTCTCCCAGTCCAGCCTTCCTCATAGAACAAAGTGACTGTCAGACAATGTCCCCCATACAACCCGAAAACCAACAAAATACATCTACAACAACTGATCTGTTTCTAGGACTTTATTTGAATGATTCATTCTTACCATTTTCCATTAGAGAGTGTATAAGTTATTTAATTATAAGAATTTCTTTTTATATTAATAAGTATGCCCCCCCACACACACACACCTTTAGTTCCTGGCCTATCTTTCTAAAATATTCACTCTCAAATATCCTAACTTGCTTTATTTATTTTTCTAATATTTGCACTCATATTTCTGAAGAATATACTTATAAAGTTTCTTACTGTTTTTTTAAAAAATTTTAAATATCAGTAATGTATATCCTATATGGACAATTAGAATTTAGCATTCTAAGAACTTGACCTTCTCTTAAACACCACCCCCAATCAAACAGATACATACATGTCACCTGCCTTTGCTATCATCTACTGTATCTTTTATTTTTTTCCTGTTTCTTCCCTGTATCATTCTTATTCTTTATTGGTTTTATCTTCATTTATAATTTTAGATTATTTCTTTGCTTTTTGGTTACCCTGTAGTCTCTGTTTATGGTCATGAAATTAGTGGCTGGAAGCCCTTGCTAATCTTGTTTTTTTGTGATGACCCTTACTAAAGGACATGTCCATGGGACTGATCATTTTATTCACACGTTCTGAAATGAGGGAATTGAAAAAACTTTTCTCTTAGGCCAAGCCTTCATACTTTCCAATTTCTTGCCTCAGAAGAAAAGTTCGAGACCAAAGAGTGATGGAAATTGTGGTCTCACTGTTAAACATCCCGAATTTTACTTAATCTACCTGTTTATAGGACTGAGTCCCAACCCCTCTCTCTTTGAGCATGCTGAGGATCTGTAAAGGGCAAATTTTGTCAAAAGGATGTTCAAAAAGATGCTCTTTGTTGTCAATCATGTCATGAATTTTTGACAGAAATATTATTCAACATAGAACATAAAGTAATAAAGAATACATAATTACATCAAATAAGAAATATTTTAATATGCATGTACATCACTTTACCACTTAGCCTTTCAAAAGATTATTTAAATAGCCCCATTGGAAAATATCAACGTAAATAATTAAAAATCTTAAAATGCTAAAACAACTCCCAAAAAAGAAGCAACTTAAATAAGTTTAAAATTTGAGGAAATACATATACTTGTTGTTAGTTTTGATGAACTATTAAATTCAGGCCAACACACACACTTAATCAAGATCAGAGATTTTTGTTACGCTATTTATTAACCTAAAACTTGTATTTCTTGAAAATATTAAAGCTTAAATCCTGTAGTTACTAATTAGGGATTCATCACAAGGAAATGCATTGTATGATTTGAAGATTTTTTAAATTATTGAAGCAGTAGTAACTAAATAAAAATTTGATTTTTTAAAACTCTTGCTTCATTTGATAGGAATAGCAAGTTCATTTTTTTCCAGCAAATGGAATAATTGGCTAATTAGCAGCACTTGTTATGTGATGAATATTCAATTACCAGAATAGAAGAGAAAAGATGCATCATACCTTGGTAAATTAATTCCTTTTTATGGAGTGAATTTGCATCCACCTGGCAGAAAACATAAACAGTCTCCTAGTAAAAGCCTTGGGAGATTTGCCAAATTCAAGAAATTAAAGGGCATTTAACCCTTTCACTCTTCATCAGAATACGATTGTCCCTCACAGATGTTTTCTTTATAACACCATTGAAATTAATCACAGCTGTCTAAAATGCCTGTATTTTACAATGCTGAGAATGTTAATTAAGTGTATTTCCTGTCTCCTTAAAAGATTCCTGCACTTTATATAAAGGAAAACTGTACAAAAATTGTAAAACTCTATAATTGGACACATATAAGTGTAGGTGATATTTGCATGCAATTACAATGAGCTTTTAAAATATTTGAAGCCTATCATCACCAAAGGTTATTTTCAGTGAGGAGTAAATTTTGCTTTGCTTTTCCAAATATAATTTCTACTTTATCTTTTCTAGATATTTCCCTTTTCTCACATTGAATGTCCTCTCCCTGAAATTTTGGATTCGGATATGGAAGTATTAGTCTTTCAATGAATTATCAAAGCATCTATGGAAACTAGGTTTTAGAGGGTTCCAAACTTTCTTCTAGCTGTTCATAGGATTTGTTGCCCAAGGTAGATTCAAGAAGTTATCTAAATTTTTTGAACATTGCCATCTTTCATATACTCTATAAAAAGAAAGACAGTTATGTCTCTTTCACAGCCAATGTTAAAACCCAGCACCAAGGAAAGAGATGCTTCTCTGTATTGAAAAAATAGGAGAGGTGACTTTTCAGCCAGTTAAATGTAATCATATAAAGTAGATTGATTGATGCATTTCTAAAAGCACAAATTGGGCTCAGGAATTAGGAATTTGTCTCAGCCCAACTGCTGTTTTTGACCTTAGTTAGGAAAGTTTCAAGATGGCAAAAGAGAGAGGGTTGCTTTTTTGGCTGCTTTATCCTGTGAAACCAAGAAAGCAGATAGGTGGCTTCTCTGTAATGTGGGTGGGGAAAGGGTGAGGGGCATTCAAAGCAGATCAGGGACTCAGGAGGTTGAGTATAATAAAATAAGTAAGAAATCCCCAATGCCACTTCCACCACTGGAGGCACCAGCCAGAGTGGTCCTTCCAAGAGCAAAGTGGAGGGATAAGGTAATTAAAGGAATCTACATTTTTAGGAGGACAGGGGTGTGTTAGGTTATGGAAAGATCAGAGTTCAAGGATACTACCTAACTAAACTGATATGTGCTGTACAATATCCTTGTGCTAGAAAGAAGCCACATCTCATGGAGAGGACTAAAAATTGGCTCTTTCACTGCAAGAGTAGAACTCAGGGAAGGTCCTTTAATGAGGTCTTCCAGTGTAGACCAGCAACTGCTGGGTCTTAGAGGTACACAGATTTAAAATCTTTAGGCCAGTGACAGTTCCACAAAGAACCTTGAGCTTAGCTAAGCCTAAACCCTGCCTTGGGTGGTTGTGCCTATGTGATTTCCCCTCACATTCCAACAATCCTACCATGAGGGTGGAGTATGCAACCCAGCTAGTCTACCCCACCCCACCCAACACTGCTAAGAAGGGAAGCTGAGAATGTTTTGAACTTCAACAGAAACAATTCTTTAGATTTTCATCAAGAACTTTAAAAAAACTTTTTTTTATCTTTTCTCTATTTAATCATAACCTAACTGGTTCATGGACATTTATACATATTCATATTTTTTCTCATTTCTGGCATGTTTGAAGCCAGTTATTTTTCATGGATAAGTGTTTTAAGGATTAGGATGTTTGATTAATATATATCCATTTTGTTTTGTACTTTCTTATTTTAATTTTAATTTCTAATTTTAAAATTTTTACTTTATGTATCTTTTATCTCATTTCTGTTTTCCTTGATTCTCTTTCTCATTTCATCTGCTAACAGTCAATCTCTATTGTTCTTTCACTCTTCCTTTAATTTTTTACTTCTATTTTCTATCCTCCCTCCTCATAATCATCATATCCTACATCCCTTCTGTTTTCTCCCTGTTTACCATTCAAAATTGTAAATCCTTTTGCAAAATTACTGTTTATACTGTGGACAATAATTGGTCACATGATTTTTGTTTATTGTGACAATTAACATTGTAGAAGTCATAGTAAGTTTTGACCTTTGACAAATTACAGTATTTAGGGGCTTTAGTGAACACACTAGTCATTCCAGGAATTCCAGGGATCTATGAAGATCTAAAATTCTAAATTGTTGGTCTCTTGAATGAGAAATTGCAAGTCATAATTTGCACCCCTCATAGATCATAAAATGAAGTGATACCATTTAGATTGTCAATCTGATTTCCCGACACTGTCTGATCCACAATCACAAAAAAATTATCACTAATCTCTGGAGACAACATCTTATGAAATCTTCCTTTTACAATATGCTCTCTGCACTCAGTGAAATTAAAAAGGATGAATTTTTACATATATCCAATCCTCAAACTAAATTTTATCTGGAAATTTAAGCTCATGATACAAACAAAAATCAAGAGAATTAGTGTTTATGATCCAATTTGGACTGATTAAGTGCCACTATTAGGTATACTTTTTACTACAACATTATTTAGAAATGATTGTTCATTCTTTTTCTCCTATAATACTATTGATTACGTATGGGTGGCTTTCTAATATATTTAAAATAATGTACATGTTTTTCTATTGCTTATTTTCCTAATTACTGGTATTTTAATAAGACAATAGAAAGCTACCACAGCAGTGCGTGTAAGGAGAAATCTGGATAAAATGAACTTCAAAATGAAGTGCCTCAAAATCCCTGGGATAATGTCTCCTTACAGGTTCATTATAAGTTGAAATTGTCAAGGAAACTGAAACACTGGGTCATTCCTTCATTTAGGGAAGTTAATGGTTCTTCCAGCGGTATTGTGAGGATCTCAAGGAAGGATTCTATACAGAAACCTCCCTCTGTTTCTTTCTTAAACTGCCACTAACTGCGTATTATTCCTTTATCCTTTGATGGGGCCTAGACTAAGTTATTATCTGTAGAAATTACATTTTTAATTAAGTATATATTGCCTATTTTCTTTCTCTTACTGCAAATTGCCAGAAAAACAGGTCTTTGGGTCCTAGAGCAGAGCTTGGGATTAATGATGGAAAATATGGTAGCTGGGAATGTTACATTACAGAAAATAGCATAACCCATTTGTGTCATGAAAAGATAATTAAAGCCGTGGTGAAATGAACTGGGGTTGTAGCTCAGTGGTAGAGTGCTCTCCTCACCTGTGTATGGCACTGCGTTTGATCTTCAGTACCACATAAAAATAAAATGAAGGTATTGGGTCCATCTACAACTAAAAAAAAAAGAAAAGAAAACATCCCTCTTAGCAAGAAAGCTAAATGATTTTATTTCCAAGAATTTGGTGCTGCACTTGAGTAATTGGTTTCATGGTGATCTCCCTATGCTCCTCTCTGAGCAAAATAAATACTTCCTTTAAAAAAGTGGTGAAATGAAAATATTCCCAGAAACAGCTCTGATGTAACATCCAATGTCCTCTGCTTCTTTCCATCGAAGCACTGTGTTGGTTTGTAATGACCCAATTATGCATCTGTGTCTCAACTAGTCTACATGATCCTTGCTATCAAAGATTTTTTTGGTTCTGTTGTTATTTCCATGGCAATCTACAACACATAATGAACACTCCATAAATATTTGGTTAATTAATAAATTAACACTTAATGTCTAGTTGAATGAAGGAAAAATAAAGACCTTTGATCACTTGCTTGTATCTTTCATGTAACACTAGACTAAAACTACATGTGTTTCCATTTAAGTGATCCTGTATTTTGGATTAATGACTTTGAAATTTGAAGCTCAGAATGACCATCATAGAGCATATCTAGAAGATATCAGGTTCTCTTCTTAATCCAATAAAATACATGATATCTTCAGTCACATGTATAGTGGATGCGGAATTTACAAGAAAATATTTTTGGTCAGGGAAATGATGTACTTGCACCCCAGTCATTTTAACATGTTTTATGAAACAACCCTAACTCCTATAATTCCATTGTTTAATTCAAGGTCCGTGCTATAGTTTAGAACTTGAATGTCCCCCAAATGCCCATGTGTTAAAGGCTTGATCCCTAGGGTGGTGTTATCAGGAGGTGGTAGAACTTTTAGGAGGCCATCACCTCTTAAAGGCCACTGGGAGCATAACTTAGAAGGAGACTAGGGAACCCCCATCCCTTCCCTTTCCTTTCTTTGCTTCCTGGCCATGATATAAGTGAATTTGCTCTACACTGCATTCCCTCCCTGTTGCGTTTCCTTATCCCAGACCAAAAACAATGGTGCCAACCAAGTATAAAGTGAAAGCTCCAAAACTTGGGCAAAAACAAACCTAGACAAATTGACTCTCTCAGGTACTTTGCTATAGCAACGGAAAGATGAAGAACACAGTCCAGAATCTTCCCCATCATAGAGCTAGAATGATATTTATTTTGATATAATGAAAAGCAGGTATTCGGACAAAGCAACAAAGTCAAATATCAACTATTCTACGTTAAAAAAATAATAATTTAAATATACCCTTTCTCAATGTGAGAAAAAAGTAATTTTAAACCTATGATTGGTTTATCTAATTATTTTAGAATACTGCTGTATACTCCAAACAATTCATATTTGTCATTTAATTCTCAAAAGCCTTTTTCACATTTTTAATCCTTACATTTATAGCAGAGAATACAGTGGAATTCTTCCCTTCTCAGCTTCATTAACAGTGTAATTTCTTGCCAAGAGAAAGAGTCAACTTGATACACTTGAATTCAACTTCAAGTTGAAGTGTACACTAATCCAGTTAAATCCTCTCTACAAAGTTGACATAAATTAATGAAGTTTCCAAATGTTTTGTCAAATATGTATAATGATGTAGGAGATCTAGACATATCCCTTTCTCACAACTTCATTGAGTCTCTTGTTACTAGCCTGGAAGAAGATTTTGAAATTAAATATAAATACAGTAATTCAAATGGTGAATTATTTATAGCCTGTGTTTTATAATTCTTTATTAGCAGACTGTTCATATTCATTTGCTTTTGAATTACCAAGTAATATAACCTTTCTACAAAGTTACAAAGTAAAATATTTTTGAAACATTATCTATTTAAACCATAATAAAGAATAAAGAGCATTTATTAGACTGGGGAAGAGAATTTTCTAATGTTCTTATATAAAAAAGAGTATGGTGATCTTAATACTATACACGAATCATTAGTAAACACACATCATAATAGACATTACATACTATTCTTGAGAAAAATGTTAAGTGAACAATAATACATTATGGACCCAGCAGGTAGTTATAAAGTTGGATTTAAATTTAGTATGGAAAATGTGAAAATAGAATAGCACAGTTTCATTCTTAATTGAGTCCTTCACAATGCCCTGCATCAGAAATGATCTAGATTAAATCAGAAGTGCTTGCATATAAGCAATCATCTGCAATGAGATGACACTGAATCATGTAAAAGCTGTTAAAAATGCAAACCTATTACTGAATGGGAGGAACAGACACATTCTCTCTGACTTACACAGTTTGACATTCTCCTCCATGGAAACGGTTACATTTTCTTTAAAAAAAAAAAAGACAGAAAGAATGTTCTCCTCTATTTACATTAATATATGATAACTCCTCAAAATGTGATTTATCACTTACCAAAATACCATAATAACACAGTGAGATAAAATGAAATTTTATTTGGGTATAAAAATATTTGAAAAAATTGGAATAATGGCAAATCAACACTATTTACTTCAAGATTTTTGGACATCAAATGTGGATCTGTAAATTCTACTTCCACAAAGAAATGGAAAATTACCAGGTCATCCAGAGAAATTAAAGCTGAAAACCCAGATTTCTTTGCCATGTATATAATTGTAGAGGAAAGAATTTGTGAAGAGATGCTATAGAACCTAGAATATTTAGTTCTCAAAACTTTCATAGAGGCAACATATCTAAACAGAAATCTCACTGTTTTGTCTTAGAAAATTCAGAACATATATATGTTGGCACTTGCATTCTGTATGTATTCTTTCTTTAATCCTGTTCTCCTCCCACTTCTCCTCTGCCTCTTTCAGTTTATTTTTTTAATCAATGCTTCTTGTCATTTCCCTTCTCCTGAATACTTCTAGTCTCCCCTACCACACCATTCCCAAAGCCTTGATGGTAACAGAAAAATCTCAGATGACTGACTGACTGACTGTTCCTTAGTCAAATTTCCAGGCATCTCTAGACTCATCCTGTACACAATTTTTGTTCTAATTCTCTGTTCTGTCCTCCAAATTCCCTGTGGTGGACTGTACAATGCTATAGTCTTCCACAATTAATCATCCCAAGCTTAGTTCAAAATAAATACACACTAGCTCTCACAGTTCTTAGATGCAAGACCCTATCATAGCTTATTTGTTTGTATTCTATGCTATTCTATCTTTCGGCATGGGCCCACATTTTTCCTTTCTACATAATATAAAATATCACTTCTTTTTTTTTTCTTTTCTTTTTTTTTTCTTTTTTTAATGAATCAACCTAAGATTGCTGACTCCTTACATTCTTCTCCATCTCAGGACTGTCTTCTCTGAGGCCTACAGTCTTTTTTTTTTTTTAAGTTGTAGTTGGGCACAATGCCTTTATTTATTTTAATGTGGTGCTGAGGATCCAACCCAGCGTATCGCATGTGCTACACTGTATCGCTGAGCCACAACACCAGCCCAAGGCCTTCAGTCTTGCCAAAGCAGACTAGAATTCCAGGTTTGAAAGGTTCTGTACTACTTTCTCAGGATTACTATAATAAAGAACAATATATCAGATGAATTTGAATTTTCTGTTCTTGAGACCAGAAGTCTGAGATTAACATGTGGACTTCAAAATGCATCTTCTAATGGCTCCACTGAAGAATCCTTTTTTCATCCTTCCCAACTTGTGCTAATTGCTGTAAATTCTTAGCATTCTTTGACTTGTTGCTCTATCAGTACAATTTCTACCTGTGTTTTCCTATGGTTGTCTTTCCTCTGTGTATTTGTGTGACTCCAAAACTCTCTCTTCCTGTTAGAACACCAGTCGTTGGACTTAAGCCCGTCTATTCTAGTGCACTCTCATTGGCAAAAATCCTGTGTTCACATAAGGTCACACTCATGGATAAAGATGGCTAGAATTTCCACATATTGCTTTGGAAGACACGATTAATCTCACCATAGAAATATGCCAATGCATTTAGACCAACCATGCATTAATATGACACAGGAAAACCCTATACAACAGAGTTTACATATTTCTGGTGAAGTTAGAGATGACAGAGATGTTATTGGTTTTATCAGTAGATAGCTCAGAATTACAAAAATCAAACAACACCACCAAAACACAACTTCCTTGTAACAAAAATCTGTTGATCTTGTTTCCCGATTTTTTATTCTTGAGCTGGTAAAGAATAATGAAGGGTGTTGCCTTGTCAATATCGTAGACTGTTAAATGATTTAAAGACAGTTTATTTTCCCCTAAGACTTTCTTCAGGATACACATTCCTATTTTACTTGATTGCCTTTTTAAAATATGTCATGAACAGAGTGAAAACCATGACATGTGTCTCTTAGGAAACCTGATTTACTTCCAATACTCTAATTTTTAAGAGAATCTCTTAATTGCCTACTTTCATATATAATTAGAGTTCATCATATCATAATGGCTTTGATGTCAGATAGATGTGTCTATGAATCCCAAATTTGCCACAAAATAATTGTGTTGATATTAAAATTAAATAATTTCTTTAAGCTTCAATTTCCAACTTGGTAAAATGGGGGTATAACACTTGCCAAAAGAATTAATGAAACAAATAATTAGACAATAGATAATTAGCACATTTCCTGGTAGACTTAATAACTGGTGACTTTTAATGAAATAATTTTTATTTTTCCAGCTACATAGAAATATAATGTAACATATCTGGACCTGTATTATATTGAGCATGAAGTTCTTTGATAATTCATGCCAACATCATAGCTAGGATGGATTTGTACCTTGCTTAATATATCTCACTATTCTTATCTTGCTAACTAACAGAGTACAGGAACAGAATAGTCTCAAACATGGTAGGAGTTGCATTGAAGCAGCAAGCTCAGAAATTTAAAATTCCATGTTGATAAAAAGCCTAATGCAATTACTTGTGGGTCCTGTGTATAAACAAATGTGAAGCAAAAGAAGACTGAGTCTTCCTAACACTGAAATCCATTCCAGACATAGTGCACAGCCATAGAGATCAAAATTACAAGTGCTTTCTCAATAACACAAAAACATATTAATGAGACAAAATTGAAACACCAAAGATAGGTTTATATACTTATACGAAGAAGTTAATAAGAGATAAATACTACAGTCAACATTAAGGTTAAAATGAAATATTGTCCCTAAATTTCAAGGGTAAAATGTTTCACTATTGGGAAAAGTAAAAACTAATTCTTTAATTCTTTAACACCAGAGAAATTTAAAGAAGGCATGTTAAAATCAAGTTTTAAAGTTTATGTAATAAAATGAAAGAGATTGTATTTGCAATAAATATGTAAAGGTGGTAGCCATGAAAACCCACCAAGCAAAACTTCAAAGCATGGATCATAAAAGTAAACAAAAAATATAAGTGGTATATTTTTAACTTTTTTGGATATAGACTGAGGAGTGGGATAGTTGGGTCAAATGGTGGTTCTATTCCCTGTTTTCCAAGGAATCTCCATACTGATTTCCATTTTGGCTGCACCAATTTTCAGGCCCAGCAGCAATGTGTGAGTGTTCTTTTTTTCCCCACATCCTCACCACCACTTATTATTGTTTGTCATCATAATAGCTGCCATTCTAATAGAAGTGACATAAAATCTTAGAGTAGTTTTGATTTGCATTTCTCTAATTGCTAGAAATGATGAACATTTTTTCATATATTTGTTTGTTGGTTGTATATCCTCTTCTGAGAAGTGTCTGTTCAGTTCCTTGGCCCATTTATTGATTGGGTTATTTGTTTTTATGGTGTTTAGCTTTTTTAGTTCTTTATACACCATAGAGATTATTGCTCTATCTGAGGTATGGAGAGTAAACATTTGCTAAATCAAAGAAAACCTTAGAAGACAGAAAGATCTACCTTGTTCTTAGATATGCAAAATTAATATTATCAAAGTAACCATACTACCAAAAGCACCATACAGATTTAATGCAATTCTGATCAAAATCCCAATGGCATTTCTCATAGAAATAGAAAAAGCAATCATGGAATTCATCTGGAAAAATAAGAGACCCAGAAGCTTATGCAATCCTTAGCAGGAAGAGTGAAACAGGTGGCATCACTATACAAGACCTTAAACTATGCTACAGTGCAATTGTAGCAAAAACAGCATGGTATTTGGCACCAAAACAGACTGGTAGATCAATGGTACAGAATAGAGGGCACAGAGACTAACCCACAAAATTACAATTATTTTATATTAGGCAAGGTGCCAAAAACATGCAATGGAGAAAAGATAGCCTCTTCAACAAATGGTGCTGAGAAAACTGGAAACCCATATGCAACAAAATAAAATTAAATCCCTATCTCTCACTATAATTATTCTTAAGTAAGAGAACAAAGAATTACATACCTCTGATGTCAAAACCTCAGATATTCACAGAATTGAATAGAGAAAACAAACATCAGGTGGAAAAGAAACAGGGACAGATTGGCATACTTCTTTTAATAATTTATAAATCATTAAATATAGAGAATAATTGAAAATAAAATTATTAACATCCACCTAATGTTCAAAAACTATTGCATCAAACTAGATGAGAATAAATATTCTTCTCAAACAGTCATGGATTCCTAAGATTCCTAAGAACAACACATATAAGTAATAAAAAATCTCAACCAATATAAAGGATTAGGTTCATACTAACTATGTTCTGTGGCCAAAAGATACTTAAAGTAAAAATCCAATTGGTAAACTAGTAAAAATGTGCATAAATTTGATACATAACTATTCTTAAGTCAGAAAGCAAAGAGTTAAATTAAGAAAACATTCAAATTATCAAAAATAAGCATAATTTCAAAAGTATAAAATAAGTGATTTATCATGTGTAATGTAACTTTGATAAGAAATCTGCAAGTTTCTCAACAGAAACCTTTCAGGCCATAAGAGAATGGAATGATACATTATTTAAAGTAAAGGGGGGAAAAAACCAAATAAACACAAAACCAAACCAAAAAAAAAAAAAAACCCAGAAAAACAAAAATATTCTGGCTTACCAAAAATACTATATGTGGCAAAACTGTCTTGCAGAAGTGAAGGAAAGATAAAGACTTGCTCGAACAAACTTTTAGGGAGTTATCTCTACTAGACCTACCTTATAAGACATACTAAACAGAGTTCTTCAAGTTGAAACAAAAGGAGGCAAAAATCAACTCAAAGGTTTATGTAAGTGTCAAACTACTGATGCAGGTAAATGTGCAGACAAATACAGAACAATTGCAATAACAGAAGACAAAAAAGGTAATAATATAATGATAAAGGGGTCAATTCACTGGAAAACCTAGCAATTATAAATATATATGTACTTACTATCAGAACACATAAATACCTGAAGCAAATATTGACATATCCAAAGGTAGTACTAGATAGTATAATAATAATAATAGGAAACTTCAATAGCTCACCCTCAATAATGGAGAGAAAATCTAGACATAAAAATCAATGTTAATAGTGAATACTGTCAAGACTGTAGATCAAATGGACTTAACATGTGTATATAAACATCCCACCCAATGGCAGCAGAATATGCACCCTTCTCAAGTGCACAGAGAACATTTTCCAGAACATATTACACATTAGATCACAAATCAGTTTTATTGATTTTAAGAGAAAGAACTCATACTAAGTATCTTTTTCTGAATAAAATGAAAGAAAATTACAAACTAATTACAAAGGAAAACTGGAAAATTCACAAATAAAAGGAAATTGACAAGACACTTCTGAATAACCACTTAGTCAAAGAAGAAATAAACAAAGAAATTACAAAATATCTCAAGACAAATGAAAATGAAAACAGAACGTACTAATACATATGAGATTCAGGAGAAGCTGTACTAAGAATAAAGTTTATAGTAATAAGTACCTATGTCAAAAAAGAAGAACGATCTCAACTGAACAAATCTAACTTCTCATGTAAAGAGAATACAAACAAAGAACAAACTAATCCTGAATTTAACAAAGGAAGAAAATAACAAAGATCAGAAATAAGAAAAGTAGAGACTAAAACAGTGGAAAAAATAATGAAAACAAGAGTAGCTTTTCTGAAAGGGTAATAAAATTGAAAAGTTGTCAGCTAGAGTAATTAGCTTCTCTTTGTACTTCTTAGTTACCCTATCAAATATTTAAAGAGAATCAATACCAATAATTCCAAAATTTTCAAAGGGTAATACTTCCAAATTCATTTTATGAGACAAACTTATCCTGATACCAAAGCCAGACAGAGACACCATAGTAAAAGACATAAAAACTACAGACCAATATCTCTGATAAATATGAATTCATAGATACAAAAATCTGAACAAAATGCAATCAAATGAAAATCAATAGCACCTAAAAGGATCATATACCATGAACAAATAGGATTTATCTCTAGGACACAAGGATGGTTCAACATGTATGTACAAATCAATTAATGTGATACACCACATTAACAGAATGAAGGATGTAAATAATGTGATCACCTCAATAGGTAGAGGAAGAAACTTTGATAATGTCAAACAATTTCAACCCAACAGGTATAAAAGAAATGTACAGCAACAAGATAAAGTCCATAAATGAAAAGCCCATAGCTACCAACTACTCAAAAAAGAACCACTGAATGTGTTTCCACTAAGATCAGGAGCAAGGGAGATGAAGAGGAAGAGAGGGAGAGAGAGAGGAAGAGGAAGAGGGAGAGGGGGAGGGAAGGAGAAAGGAGGGTAAGAGAGAAGATATGAGGGATGGAAGAACAGACATTCAAACAGGAAGGAAAATGATCTCTGCTTATTGGCAATATGATCTTACTAAGTAACAAACCCTAATGACCCTACAAAAGAAAAATGGTTAGAACTATTAAATCCAATGAAGCTGCAGGGCACAAAATTGATATATGATTTGTTCTGTTTCTGTACACTAGCCACAAACTATCCTAAAGAAAGTAATCACATTTTAATAATATCAAGAAAATATTTCAGACTTGGAGCCTCAGGTTTAAGTGTGGTCATGTTTCTCCAGCATTACCTCAACTAACAAGAAGAGAGGGTCTATAGAAAATTTCTAAAAGAAATTTGACCCTTTGAGACAACAGACCTGATCAGCCCATCCTGCTGGGTTCTCCCCAGACTACAATTACCGAGGACTCCAAATCACCATCAGGAAATGCTTCAAGGTACTCAAGACCCAGAAGCCACACCCTGTTCTCTGAGAGTACCTGAAATTTCAGGTCTCTTCAGTCGCCTTCTCCATTTCAGAGAATCCGTAACCAAACAACCAATGCACCAATTTGTGCCATGTGAAGCCTTCTTACCCCATGCCTTTTGGAACCCAGTCTCCTCCTTACCTTGGATAATACTTGTATGGAGTCCTCATGGAGGCATCCTCTTTAAAGGGAACAGGTTTTTTCATATTTTGAATTATTGCCACTTTATTGAAGATAAAATGATTTTAAAGAAAAATATTTCAGAATAAACAAATAGGAAGGTGAAAGATTCATAGAATATAAATGACAAAACACTGATGCAAGAAAATAATGAAGACAGAAATAAAGGGAAAGCTATTCCATGTTCTTAATGAAAGTATCAGTGATATGTTCATACTATACAGAATGATGTACAGATTCAGTGTAATTTCTATCAAAATACCAGTGATATATCTTGTAGGGATAGATAAATACAATTTAAAAGTCATACAAAATGACAAAACAAACAAACAAAAAAAATAGCCAAAGCAATATTGAGAAAGAGCCAATCTGGATGGACTGCGCAACCAGATTTGAGAATCTATTGCAAAGGGAAATTTTAAAAACTCAGCAAAGTTCTGTTATAAGAACAGACATATAGACCAATGAAACAAAATAGAAACCCCCCCAATAAATCCATACCTATGGGTCAAAAGCAAGAATACACAGTAGGGAAATGACATTCTCTTCAACAAATGTTGTTGACAAAACTAGAGACTAGAGGACCACGTGCAACAGAATGAAACTGGAAGCTAGTATCCTACACAGAATGTAATATAATAAAACTAGAAGAAAACATAGTAGAAAATCTTTTATTTTTTTTTTTATTTTCTTCAATTTCTTTTTTTTTTTTTTTAATTTTTTTTATTGGTTGTTCAAAACATTATAAAGCTCTTGACATATCATATTTCATACATTAGATTCAAGTTGGTTATGAACTCCCAATTTTACCCCAAATACAGATTGCAGAATCACATCGGTTACACATCCACATTTTTACATAATGCCCTACTAGTAACTGTTGTATTCTGCTACCTTTCCTATCCTCTACCATCCCCCCTCCCTCCCCTCCCATCTTCTCTCTCTACCCCATCCACTGTAATTCATATCTCTCCTTGTTTATTTTCCCATTCCCCTCACAACCTCTTATATGTAATTTTGTATAACAATGAGGGTCTCCCTCCATTACCATGCAGTTTCCCTTTTCTCTCCCTTTCCATCCCACCTCATGTATCTGTTGTTAATCTTTTCTTCCTGCTCTTCCTCTCTGCTCTGTTCTTAGTTGCTCTCATTATATCAAAGAAGACATTTGGTATTTGTTTTTTAGGGATTGGCTAGCTTCACTAAGCATAATCTGCTCTAGTGCCATCCATTTCCCTGCAAATTCTATGATTTTGTCATTTTTTAGTGCTGCGTAATACTCCATGGTGTATAAATGCCACATTTTTTTTATCCATTCATCTATTGAAGGGCATCTGGGTTGGTTCCACAGTCTAGCAATTGTGAATTGTGCTGCTATGAACATCGATGTAGCAGTATCCCTGTAGTACTCTCTTTTAAGGTCTTCAGGGAAAAGTCCAAGAAGGGCAATAGCTGGGTCAAATGGTGGTTCCATTCCCAGCTTTCCCAGGAGTCTCCATACTGTTTTCCAGATTGGCCGCACCAGTTTGCAGTCCCACCAGCAATGTACAAGAGTACCCTTTTCCCCACATCCTCTCCAGCACTTGTTGTTGTTTGACTTCAGAAGGGCTGCCAATCTTACTGGAGTGAGATGGTATCTTAGGGTGGTTTTGATTTGCATTTCTCTGACTGCTAGAGATGGTGAGCATTTTTTCATGTACTTGTTGATTGATTGTATGTCCTCCTCTGAGAAGTGTCTGTTCAGGTCTTTGGCCCATTTGTTGATTGGGTTATTTGTTTTCTTATTGTTTAATTTTTTGAGTTCTTTGTATACTCTGGATATTAGGGCTCTATCTGAAGTGTGAGGAGTAAAAATTTGTTCCCATGATGTAGGCTCCCTATTTACCTCTTTTATTGTTTCTCTTGCTGAGAGAAAACTTTTCAGTTTAAGTAAGTCCCATTTGTTGATTTTTGTTATCAACTTTTGTGCTATGGGTGTCCTATTAAGGAATTTGGAGCCCGACCCTACAATATGTAGATCGGAGCCAACTTTTTCTTCTATCAGACGCAGAGTCTCTGATTTGATATCTAGCTCCTTGATCCACTTTGAGTTAACTTTTGTGCATGGCGAGAGGAGGGGATTCAGTTTCATTTTGTTGCATATGGATTTCCAGTTTTCCCAGCACCATTTGTTGAAGATGCTATCCTCCCTCCATTGCATGCTTTCAGCTCCTTTATCAAATATAAGATAGTTGTAGCTTGGAGCTCTGCCAAATTCATTCTATGAGGCCAACATCACCCTGATTCCGAAACCAGACAAAGACACCTCAAAGAAAGAAAACTACAGACCAATATCTCTGATGAACATAGATGCAAAAATCCTCAATAAAATTCTGGCGAATCGGATACAAAGGCACATCAAAAAAATTGTGCACCATGATCAAGTAGGATTCATCCCTGGGATGCAAGGATGGTTCAATATACGGAAATCAATAAATGTTATTCACCACATCAATAGACTTAAAAATAAGAACCATATGATCATCTCAATAGACGCAGAAAAAGCATTCGACAAAGTACAGCATCCCTTTATGTTCAAAACATTAGAAAAACTAGGGATAACAGGAACTTACCTCGACATTGTAAAAGCTATCTATGCTAAGCCTCAGGCTAGCATCATTCTCAATGGAGAAAAATTGAAGGCATTCCCCCTAAAATCTGGAACAAGACAGGGATGCCCTCTATCACCACTTCTATTCAATATAGTTCTCGAAACACTGGCCAGAGCAATTAGACAGACGAAAGAAATTAAAGGCATCAAAATAGGAAAGGAAGAACTTAAATTATCACTATTTGCAGATGACATGATTCTATACCTAGAAGACCCAAAAGGGTCTACAAAAAAACTACTAGAACTAATAAATGAATTCAGCAAAGTGGCAGGATATAAAATCAACACGCATAAATCAAAGGCATTTCTGTATATCAGCGACAAAACTTCTGAAACGGAAATGAGGAAAAACACTCCATTCACAATATCCTCAAAAAAAATAAAATACTTGGGAATCAACCTAACAAAAGAGGTGAAAGATTTATATAATGAAAACTACAAAACCCTAAAAAGAGAAGTAGAAGAAGATCTTAGAAGATGGAAAAATATACCCTGTTCATGGATAGGCAGAACTAACATCATCAAAATGGCGATATTACCAAAAGTTCTCTATAGGTTTAATGCAATGCCAATCAAAATCCCAATGGCATTTCTTGTAGAAATGGATAAAGCAATCATGAAATTCATATGGAAAAATAAAAGACCCAGAATAGCAAAAGCAATTCTAAGCAAGAAGTGCGAATCAGGCGGTATAGCAATACCAGACTTAAAACTATATTACAGAGCAATAGTAACAAAAACAGCATGGTACTGGTACCAAAACAGGAGGGTGGACCAATGGTACAGAATAGAGGACACAGAGACTAATCCACATAGTAGAAAATCTTTATGATACTGTTCTTTGTGATGACTACGTGGATGTGACACCAAAAGCACAAGCAAAAATAGACAAGTGGACCTGCATCAGACTGAAAGGTTCTATATAGCTAAGACTGCATTCATGGTGCGATAAGGTATGCAGTAGAATGGGAGAAAATATTTGCAAAAAAAAAGTGATTAAAAAATGGGCAAAGAAATTGGAAATTGAGTAAACATTTCTCAGAGAAGACTAACAAGTATATAAAATGTTCATCAGGGAAACACACATCAAACCCACAATGAGATATCATCTCTCACCTGTTAGAATGGCTATTTTAAAAATTTAAATAAGTACAACAAGCAAAAGAACAAGTATTGGTCAGAATATCAATAAATTACTTTATATATGTTTGGTTCAAATGCAAATTGGTGTCACCGCTATGGAAAACAGTATGAATATTGCTCAAAAAATTAAAAACAATTACCATGTTACTTAGTGTTTCTGGATAAATATCCAAAAGAACTAAAATTAAAATGCTAAAATGGTGTGTTGTTTTACACTCATCACAGCATTATGCACAATTTCCAGGATAGGGACAAAACTTAAATAATGGATAAATGCATGAAGAAAACTCTGTATATATATATACAATGGGATGTTATTTACCCTTTAAAAATGAGAAAATTCTGCCATTTGTGATAATGTTGCTGAACCTGGAGGACTTTACATTAAGTGAAATAAGCTAGTTACAGAGGAATAAAACCACAATGATGTAGGGATTCTGACCATAGAAATATACAGGGAAGTGTTCCTCTGGTGAGCAAACTCCTGATGGGTAACTGGCACATTGTCTCCCACCCTTAGAATGGCCTGCACTTTCTCCTAGGAACTGGTAAGATAACTAATGTATGTGCTATGTATAGATGCTGTGGCAAGCTGCTAGAGTCTTATCAGCCTAGACCTTGATCTGAGGCACACAGCTCCTGGGAATAAAGGAACTCTCCTGTTAGACAACCACAATATTTCACTGAGCCTAAATCTGTCCACATAACAGTAACTTTATGCAATGGACTTTCTTAAGAGCTACACAAAACTCCTAACGTTGCACACTGTAACTTAGTATGTAATTGAGGAATAAGCTGCATAATGTTGCATTCTGTAACCTGCCTAGTAATACAATGAACAAATTATATACTAATTATGCCAATGACCTAAAGTAACCTATTGATATAAATAAAGCTGGCAGCTTGGCCTCTCTGCCACTCTGCCATCTTTCTTTCCTGACTCTGCATCTTGTCTCTGTGTCTCCTTTTTATTTTCCTTACACCATGATACCATTTATATGAAGTATCAAAAAATGGTCAAACTCAATGAAATAGTGAGCGGAACTCTGGTTGTCGAACTGGATACGAGAGGAAGATGTTGAGGGTGTTGCCTCATCAAATGGATGTGATGTTTCATTTATGTAAGATTATTAAGTTATTGAGATCTGCTATACCCCACAGTACAGTACTTAACAATACTGTATTGTGCATTTAAAAAATTGGTGAAATAGTGTATGTCAAGTGTTCTTAGCACAGTAAAAATACATAAGCAAATATATGTTCTAAAATTATAATTTCAAAACCAATTATTTAATACTGCATGGTTATGGAAATACTCAGAAAAAAATGTAAGTGCTAAATATCTTTATAACAGGGAATAAAGTTCTATAAATATGGCTAATTATCAAATTTTAATACTGATTTGATAATAGGAACAGTGCACCAACATGAAAGGGAAGGAAACACTTTTTTAAAAATATTTTTTAGTGTTGATGGGCCTTTATTTTATTCATTTATTTATATGTGATGCTGAGAATTGAACCCAGTGACTCACAAATGTGAGGCAAGCACTCTACCACTGAGCCACAACCCCAGCCCATGAAGGAAACATTAATAGAAGAAATGAATAAAACAGGAACCCTACCTTAAATAGATAAGATCAACAAATCCATAAGATGTTCTCTGATTTAAAAAAAAAAACTGACAATATTTACAAAACTCTGGAAAAAATAAGAAATTAAAAAATTTATGATAGTAATTAAATTAAGAAAATAATAATCACTTATGTTAAAGATATTACAAATTATTAGGAATTACTAGTAACAACATTACAAAAGTATTTATTTTAGGCTGCTTCTATCTGAAGGGAATTGAAACGATTTTCAATATTATTTATATGAGTAAATATATACTTCTGTCCCTTAGATAAAAATAAATCTGTTACCTCCAACTTAAATTATAATTATATTTTTCTAGTTTCATTAGTTAGTATGTAGTTCACTCTTCAACTTCACTTTCCCCAATTATTAGCATAAAGATTATTTAAACATGTTAATATCCTTTGAAATGTAAGGATATTTTAAATGGCAAACTATCACTTTTACAGCTACTGTTGCCAGTCATTTTAATACAATAATTAAGTCTAATAAATTGGTCATAACCTAGGAAACCATCCTGTATGAATCTGCCAGCTTCTCAGTTGTCATAGAAACTGATTGTAGCAGGCATGTTAATGCAACACATTTAACGCATAAATGATTAATGTACTAAAGTTTAGAAAGGAGCCTAATTATATATGTTTACCACAACTTTCATTATTGTTCTATATTTTATCTGATGAGCCATATCTTCTTTGAAATCAAACCAAAATGCATATATAAAACTGAAATGAGTAGATAAAGGATGTGCTTTGAGGAATGATATTCAGTAGTTCTTTAATAAGGAAAGAATTCCATCATCCCATGTCATTCCAGATGAAATAATATATCAATATGACATCCTGAGCAATTGAGTTGCTCTTGCCTCTGATCTTTAGCTATTCCCATCATTACCTCAAAGTAATAATTTGGGGAATGAAAAGATTTGCAAAATCCAACATTGGGATTCACTGAACTGCATCATCTTAAGGATTTAAAATGTAATTTCTGAGGAATAGAGAAGGATATAATTGGAACCTTGAAACAACTAAGCAGAGTGTTCTGTGCAAATATTAGAGATCCTGTCAATGAACTATTTTGTCATTCAAAGATTTCATATATAAGCCATTAGGAGAAACTTCTGAGTCATTATTGAACATAAAATGCTTTTTCATAAATTCTTTTCCTATGCTTGAATTAGTGACATCAAGACATAAAAATTATAATCCAAAGAAAGCATCATTTCTATTTTAATATAAGATTACTAAGTTTATAGTAAAACACATGTACTCAACATTGAAGAAAATCATACAGGAAAGAATATCTATGCAAGATACATACATTTATATGTGTGTGTGTGTATAGTTCCATATACATTGCATACACATGTATTTGTGTGAAAGATATATACATGTGCTTGCATACTTATATGAATATAGATGTATATGTGCACATTCAGAGACATAAAGGGAGAGAAAGAGAATTACACACCATGTATCTATCACTCAGATTTAATGAATAAAAATTCAAAATCAATTTTCCTTTACTTATATCTCAACCACACAACCCCAGCTCACAGTAGGGAGCTAAACTCAAGACATTATATCAGTCTGTATATATTAATATCTAGACATAAACAATCTTTCAGAAATATAATCACAATATCAAAAGCTATATTAAAGTGTTAACATTATATCCTTGATATCATCAAATGCCCAATGAATTTTCCTAATTTTCAGTTATTCACTGAAATAATGTCAGTTATTCACTGAAATAATTGCTTTAGGAGGACATAAGAACACTTCTTCTGGTTATACTATCATAGAAGGCATTGAAGATAACTATCTATATACATTAATTAATTTACATTTGCAAATTAGTGACATTTTAATTCTAGCTCCTTATTTGTTCCATTGTTAGGGACATTTCCATAAAAGAAAGTTTTTCTTATGAACTATGTGATTAATGAAGAATACAGTTTACATAGGAAAGAAGGAATAAATGTTTGATTTTTTTAAATTGTTTCAAAATAATAAATCATTTTCCTAGTACCCTCAAAGAAAACTAATAACTCTGTGTGTTTGTGTGTATATATATATACAAATATTTAACATTAAACCATAGCCATTATTTATATCTTTCATGTTCAAAGTGCTTCACAAATTTATATCTTAATAGTAGCTTATTATTATAAGCTATTACAGTCATATAAGAGATTTAAAGAATATTTAAGTATCAATCTAAGACATTCTTTTGGGAACTCAATTATGAATGGGTAAGACCCTGTGTTTTTCCTTTTGATAAACTATTATGTAGAGTTTTATGAGTTTTGCAATTGATTTTTAATATAATTTTAATTTTCTTGCATCAAATATTATTTTGCAAAACCTTCCTACCAAATACATAAATATTTACGTTGAAAAATATGACATTTTTATTTAAAAAAAAGTTAAAAGACAATACTAGAAGAATACTTGAATGCATATTACAAAAATATGTGGAATCTGAAATATATATGTATATATATAACAACTACAAACATTACATATTAATATAAATCTTAATAACAAATATAAAATATTTAGAATTTATATTACAAGGAAGAAATGTTTATATGTGTGAACAAAAAGAAACACATTTTATCTTTACCATTTAGCATCATTAAGTAAATATTTATTTATTCAAAAACAAGAAAATTTTATAGATATTTTTCTATTAGGTTGATTCTTGATTTCAAACTCCAAAATACAGAAAAGAATTAAACTCTTGTAAGGATCCCCACATTAATCTATCACTTGACAATCAAAGGTAACAATTCACTTAAGGAAAAATTGAAAATTACTAATCCTATCTGAACAACAGATTTGTGATTCAGGTGTACCTTAATGCTTACTTCTAGCTGTAACAGATTTTAATACTGCATTTTGTTTATTTTTGTTGCCATATTACTTTAAAATATTTGAAGATATTTACTATACATTAAAAGGAAATATGTATACAAAAGTGTTCAATATGACCATTATTGATTTTAATCAAGAAATTTGGTTATACAGTTTCTAGGAACATTAAGATATGTTAAATAAAATGACAATAAAGTAACATTGTCAAAGTTATTTTTAAAGATTAAAGGTAAAATTCAGAACAGTTTAAATACAAAATGAACTTTGAAAAATATAGAAGAATATTAAATAGTTTTGCATGCATGGATGTTAAGAATCAATTAGTTATCAAAATGATAATGTGGTAATTGTACTCAGATGATATACACACCACATATGGGTATGTTATATACCTTTTTTGCCTTCACTTGATTGTGAGGTATATTATATGTACTAATGCACTGTATAATGTAATAAGCTACAGCAGTGCATTACCTAGTCATTGTCTCAGCCCACTGACTCAAAGTGCAGAAAGTCAATATTAAGACACCAGAATAAAATCACCAAAGAATTTTGTTTTTTCATATGGCACTTATTAACTACTTAGAAAATACAGTTTTTGTAAGCAATGGGCCATTAAATATTTTTCTAAAATAAGGATGTTTGAAGTGACCAGTGAACTATTAACATTTTTGATCCATAGTTAAAGATTTACTTTCTTGATGCTATGTTCAAAAAGAATCCTAAAATATGAGAGTCTATCCAATGTAAATGGGGAAATCTTAATAATAATACCGAAATAATTAAAAATATTTAATGTATATTGTGTCCACATGCATGATGCTAATTGTTGACTTTATATATAATGGTTGTACGATTCATTGTCTGATATAGTTTAAAAGTGAAAATAGGAACTACTTATAATTATATTGAAACAATGGATATAAAACAAGTCTATACAGGGCAACCAGACATCCTAGTTACATTGAAATAATTACATCAAACTGGCCTCTACTTTCTTTGAAATTCTTATTGTATAATAGCTATTTTGTACATTAAAAATATGCACTTTCAAATTGCTTAAGAACCAAGATATGGAACCTGATTGATAGGACCAAGATTTTAGCATCAGACTTGCTATCTGTGTCAGCAGCATAATGTGATGATCATATTTACAATTAAAAACCTTTGACTTACTACATATATGTCAACCTTCCTCTGCTATTGCAATTTTTTTCCACCAGATGGTAGCCAATAAAAGCAGGAAGCAAAGAGATTAACAGAGTTAAAAGAAATAAATTAAATTGAAACAAAACTTGAACAAAAAAATTGATTATAGCTACAGAAATAACTATCACAGAAAAATTTTACACGTCAGATAAATAAAACTTAAACTTTCAAGAAAAATATTGCTCTCATATTGAAACTTGTGCAAATTCTTTGATTAGCTTGAAATTCTAGGCCTCTAAAACTAGACAGTAGAATAATATATGTGAGCATTTGAGTCAATGTTCCCTTTTTTATACATCACTCACAAATATATGAATACATACTTATTTAAAATATTCCTCTAGTCTTTATTTTTTTTAAAAAAAAGCATTGTAGTGTTCTAAATATAATTTTGGAATATGTATTTTCTGACAGTTCTTTTTAAAATATTTATCTATCCTATTTATCCTTCAAAAATCACATACATTGAACTGTCTGCTGTGTGTGGAGTTTTCTCTATCCTTGTTAGTCTTGGCTTGTACATGAAGTATTCATTATTTGCAAAAACCAATTATCATCCCTGTCTAGATACATTAAGATTTTTTGTACAAGTCTTTTCCTCTCTATCACATTTTAAGCAACAATTTACATGAATTATTCATAGTTCCCATATTGCAGGCAAGTTTTTTTTTATTAAATTTGATCATAATAATAGTTATTACCCCAGTCATGGCAGTTTTATGAGTATTCTTCAATGCCATTACCTGGAAAGATTTCAATCAAGAAATATAAAAGATGCAAATCAATTTCCATAATAAAATTAAACCACACTATCTACTCCTTCACTCCTGCATAGAGCTGATTGACAGCGCTTCCCTCATACCTGGAGCAGATAATGTTCAGATACAGAAATATAGAATGGCAGATTGTTTCCTCTTAAAAATTTCAGTGGCTTTTTCTTCATTGTTGCTATCATTGTTTGCCAATCTCACTGGAACATAATATTTAACTCAGACCCCATATGGAAATTTATTTTCAAATCAAAGTATTTTATTTTCTGACAGTAGTTGATTTTCTCCAAGGTATTAGGTAATAACAGAATTAATATGGAATTTAGTGCTATTGTATTACTTTCTTTCAGATATTGGTATGACCTCATTTTTCATAAAGAAAAATATACTGCTACTCGTAGAAGAGTGATTAATTTAGTTCTGTTTCACAATTTTTAAACAAATAAATATACGACTTTTATTATGAGAATTTTCTTTTAAAAATATATTCAGATTATGTTCTCACATAGTGAGAATTGGTATTCAATTACATCAACTGAAATTTTCTAGAGTTAGATTAGATTACTTTGTATAAGGAGAGATCACACTGTTACAAAGCAGAATTGTACGTAGGTACATTATATAACCTGGTCTAGAAGAGAAGAACCATAGATCTCAGAAGTCATGTAGATCTCAGAATGTCCTAGACTCACCTCAGTCCGTAGACTTTCATTCTCAAACTATTGTTGAAAGTGCTTTTGTAAAATTTTATGTTTTATTTTATTTTATAAATTAGTGTATTATAATTATACAAATGGTAGAATTTTCATCATGTATTTGCAAATATAGACAATATAACAACATAATTTAGGAATTAGAGAAACAGCTATATCTACTTTCATTCTTCCCAAAATATAGCATAGGATTTGAGTAGAAGATAACAGCAACATTGATCTTCTCCAAGAATGACTCTTGGTTAGGGATGTGACTCAAGTGGTAGCGCGCTCTCCTGGCATGAGGCACTGGGTTTGATTCTCAGCATCACATAAAAATAAAAAATAAAGATATGTGTCCACCAAAAAAAAAAACCTAAAAAATAAATATATAAAAAAAGGACTCCCCAACAGTCTTCAAAGCAACGTCATCAAAAAGAGATCTTACAACTTAATGAATTATCTATTTTGTTGATTTCTTCAACAAAATTTTCACAGCTAATATTTCAGATTAATCTTAAATATTATTAAATATTATATTTAAAATGTTTTTGTCTCAATATCGCTACTGATTTCCATAATCTCTACTTTTGTCACAACCTCTTCTTTCACAAATATCACTCTGTTCTCAGATACCATTAAAATATGATTCCAGGAACAGAAACACATTATTTTACTGAAGCAGATAGGAATTTTAAAGTTCGCTTGGCAGCAGAACTCTCCAGAAGGTTCCATCATACTAACTCTACTTATTTTTGATGAATTTATTTAAATTTTGCTTCTTACAGCCTTTACTGACTCTCTCAACTGGTATAGGAGCCTCTTCTCTTTGGTTTTCTATATCTTAGCACTTATGTCCACAAAGAATACCTGTTTAATTATGGGTGTCCATACTTGAGTGTAAATTGTTTCTAACCATATCTATTGGATATCTATTTCATGTTGGAGGCAATGCTTAGTAAATGCTTGTTGATTTGAATGCATGGATTGATGGATACACCAGTTGCAGAGATTAAGTGGCTTCTATAATCGCTAAGCGTATTACAGAAGGACCTCTTCTGATCAGAAAGCATGATTGTTCCTAAAAATGCTGTATATTAGTCACTAATGTACATTTTGAAATCGATGGTGTGTTTACTCCTTGGTTGTTCATTTTTTTATTGTTGTTTAATTAATATGAAGAAGGAATCAGACTCATTAACAGAGTCATAAAATTAACTTGAATTTAAATGCTGTTAAATCATTTCACAAAATAATAGTACTGTATTTTCAAACAACAAAAATATACACAACATGGACACAAAATTTATACATTAAATTATTTGAATATAAAAAAGAAAATTCCTATGCACTTAAAACCCAAATTTTCTACAAAGTTGTTGGTTGTGGGTAACAAAATTAGGTTTTATATTACTAGTGCCTAAAGAAAACAATGAATCAAAATAAATTATACTTTTTGTATTATACATAATGTAGAGCCTTAAGACAAGTGACTGAGTTGAGAAAAAATTATCTGAAATTTAAGATGATTTCTTCTGTGAAAAAAAATCCTTGTAATTTTAATAAAAAATTTTGTTACTACAAAGCTATATTAATTAATTAAGTGTGGTAATGGCAAAAGGATAGATGTATGTGTCAATGAAATAAATAGATTTTAAAGTCTAGAAAAGAATCTTTATATTAACGGTTAATATATATTGACAAAGGTGCCAAGTTAACACAATGGGGAAAACTAATCTTTCAACAAACTGTGCTCAGGCAACACAATATTCATATAAAAAATTTAAAGTTGAACTGCTTCTTTAAGTCAAATAAAAAATAATTCAAAATGAATCTTACATCCAAACAATAAAGCTAAAACTATAAATCTCTTCAAAGGAAACATAGGACTATATCTCTATGATGTTGGATTAAATAACAATTCCTCCTATATGAAAGCAAAACACCGCAACAAGAAGGAAAAAGACATAGATTGAACTTCAGATTTAAAAACTTCTGCAAACACAACAAAGCCAATAGACATTCTTCAAAATGGGAGAAAATATTTGCCCAAATTTGTGATGAAAATTTATTTCCAGAATAAAGAACTTTTAAAAATCATTAATAAGACAAACTGATAAAAAGTGGACAACAGATTTGAGCAGAGATTTCTCAAAAGAAAATAATACACATAGCCAAAAGCCCATTAAAAGATGTTCAACATCATTAGTCATTAAGGAAACGTAATCAAAACCACAAAGAGATTCCGTTTCATACCCCCTAGAATGGTTGTGACAGAAAACAAAGAGAGAGTAACAAATGCTGGCTAGAATATGGAGAAATTGGAACCTTTATAGATAGATGGTGGAAATAAAAAATGGTGCAGCCACTTTGGAATGCAGATTGGTAGTTCCTCAGAAAGTCAAATAGAGAGTCAACAGTATGAACCAGGAATGACAGTGGGATATATCCAAAATAACAGACACAGACGGCCATAAGGAAATACATCAAAATGCATAGCAGCATCCTTCATAAGAGCAAAAATGTAGAAAAAATCAAAATATCAACTAACAAATGATTAAATAATATGTGAAATATCCTTACAATGCAATAACATTCTGTAATTAAAAAATGAAGTATTTATTTATCCCTGATAACAGCAATGTTTTAGTCAGCGTTTCATCACTGTGATCAACATTTCTGACAAGAAAAACACAGATGAGGAATACTCCAGTTTGGCTCAGTCCACAGTCAGTCAACTCTGTAGCTCTGGGACCAAGGTGAGGCTGAGTATCTCGGCTGAAGGGCATGACAAAGAAAAGCAGCTTTAAAACACAGGAGAGCCAGGAAACAAAGAGCTGCTCTCACTAGGGACAAATAAAAACCCCAAAGGCACACACCCAGGGACCTACTTCCTCTAATCACACTCTACCTGCACACAGTTACCACCCAGTTTTTAATCCATATGAATGAATTAATCTACAGATTAGGATATACCTCTCATAATATATTCATTTTACTACTGAAAATTTTTGCATTGTCTCACAGGAGATTTTGGGGGACATCTCATATTTTAACCACAACAATCCAGGATAAACTGAATTATATTATGCTGAGCTACCTACACCAGTCACAATGATCTAAAGTGATATGTATTTGTAGGAAAAAATCTGAAAAAAAGAAACAAAGCACCATCAGAATAAATTTTTAAAAGCAAGCAATATTATGGATTTAAATCCAATCATATCAATAATCACTTTAAATGTGAATGATATAAAGACACCAGAGGCGGAGATTATCTGATTGGATAAAAGCCACACCTTAACACATGCAATCTAAAAGAAACCCACTTGATGTATACAGACATAGAAAAGTTAATAGTTAAGGACTTTTTGGTTCCAAGATTTTTTTTTAATCTAAACTAAAATTATTAAAGCATAACTAAGTAATGTTTGTAGGAAGTAGTGCAATTGCAATGTTTTAATGTGGCAAATGAACTAACACACACTGAGTCAATTTGTTTCCATTTTTCAACTTTTCATACTTCAGACCTAAATCACAGAAAATAATATTAACCAATACTTACGAGAGGTTTTATTTGAGATTCTACACTTAAGGAACTCTTTATATCAGTTTTTCTTCTTCTTTTTTTTAAATTTGTTTTGCTTAGTTACACATGACAAGGGAGGTGATTCAAAATGGGGAAGAGAGGAAGAGCATGGGAAGAAGATTACCTCTACATAGGGAAGGGGGGGAGGGAAAGGGAGGGAGAAAAGGAATTGCATGGATGGTGGAAGGAGACCCTCATTGTTATACAAAATATATGTATGAAGATGTGAGAAAAAAATGAATAGCGTTACCCTAGTTTTTCTTCTTTTTTAAAAAATATTTTTGAATTGTAGATGTACACAATATCTTTATTTACTTATTTTTATGAAGTGCTGAGGATTGAACCCAGGGCCTCACATGTGTGAGGCAAGCACTCTTCCACTGAGCTACAACCCCATCCCATCAGCTTTTCTTTGCATTGTGGTAATTAGTAGGCTTTTGAGATTTTTTGTTGTTGTTTATTTTGTTCTCTCATTTAACAACATATGACTTTTTCTTTCCTCAATTGGAAAATCCAACTATTTCATTTTCTGCAAAGTACATGCAAAAGCCATCAAAGACACAATGCTTAAAATATACTATGAAAAATTTTTAATTTATAAGCTGAATGTAAGACTTGAGCAATTTTTTTTCTAAAACATATTACTGAGTTGCTTTGGTATTAGCAAATCATAACAACACTATCACCATATGCAGTAGACAAGAAAAATATGCTTATCTCATTACTGTGTGCTTTAAATGCCTGTTTTAAACCTTAAGACATTCAGAAATGAATTAAAAGTGTGTGTGTGTGTGTGTGTGTGTTAATGAAAAATTGAATCATTTCGTTGTCATTAGAACAATTATTTTTTAATTTTTAAAAAGAGTTCTAGTTTGGAAAAATTTGACAGTATAGTAAAAATAAGTTAATGAATCTTCCCTTTATCTGGCATTTCCAAATAAGAATGTTCTAGATGTTTAAAAAAATGAACTACCAACAAGCAGTAGTTATTTTCTCAACCAATTAAGTTTTGAAAAGTCTCTGCTAGTTGTGTGCTTTGCATTTGCTCCCCTTATAGCATATTTCAACTCACTATCAACATTTCAGTTTCCTAGATACAAAAGGTTCTCTGATGGTCTGTTCAATACCTGCTACTTGACTGAGTGATCAATGAGCGTTGGAGGAGCATCATGTGTCCAGCTGTTCTGTTGAAATGCTTTCAATTTTTTCACATGGGAAAAAATCAGTTGAAACAAATCAACCTTTTCAAATGTATTTTTATTCAAGAATCTCTGCTGCTGACTTTATTTTCAACACTGACAGACTAATGGATGCCAATGTAACTAGCAAATACATTTGTAGTTCAGATTTGCAAAGATTTACTCAACTGAAACACTTTTTTTAGAAGAAAATAACTAAGGCTTAGGAAAAAAAAGTCAAAATTTCTTAGGAACCCTATGGACGTGTATTATTTATTTCTTGAAACCAAACTACAGATACTTGATAATCTGCTAATAAAAATTAAACATGTAAAATTTCCTTACCAACCTTGTGGAAATGGAAATATATTTTCAGAAAAATAACTATGAAGTACTTTGTGGTTTATTCACCATCAAATTATGTTGTTCAGATACCTATGTTACTTCTGACCTTGATCTACTAAAGAGAAACTGTAAATATCCTTTGAATTTTTCACAATGGCTTCACTGAATATGGAATTGACATAATCTTGCTGGTTTTTGTTTTCCCTTTTGTTTGCTTATTCATCCCATCTATACTCACAGGGCAGTGCAAAGGGATTTAATGTATGCAAGGTAAAATATTTTTAATTTTTAAGAAATCAGGGAATGCAGCTGTCTGCTCCTTAGTGTTTGACAGATGACATATTCTCATCAGTCCTTGTGTAGTGCCAGTCACATCACTGAGACAGGATGGTGAAGGTGGAAGTGAACAGATTTGGCCATATTGGCTCCGTAGTCAACAGCCTGCTTTCAACACTGGCAAAGTGAATATTGTTGCCATCAATAACTTCTACATTGATCTCAACTACATGGTCCATATGTTCCAGTATGATTCCACACATGATACAGTCAAGGCTGAAAATGGGAAGCTTGTCATCAATGGAAACTCCATTTCCATCTTCCAGGAGTGAGATCATGCCAACTACAAATGGTGCAATGCTGAAGTTGGTGCATATGTTGTGGAGTCCACTGGTGTCTGATTTGAAGGAAAGTACCAAAATAATAATCATTTCTGTCCCTTCTGCTGCTGATGGCATGTTTGTGATGCATGTGCACCATGAGAAGTACAACTCCCTCAAGATCATCAGCAATGCCCTCAACTGCTGAATCCCCCTGCCCAAGGTCATCCACAATTTTGACATAGAGGAAGGACCCATGACCACAGTTCTTGCCATCACTGCTACTCAGAAGATTGTGGAAAGCCTCTCTGGAAAACTACATGATGGCTACATGATGCCAAGAACATCATCCCTGTGGTTCAGTGGCTCTGACAAGACCAGAAGCAAAGTCATCCCTGACCTGAATGGGAAACTCACTGTCCTAGCCTTTCTTGTCCCACCGCTGATGTGTCAGTCATACATCTTACCTGCTACCTGTAGTAAGCTACCTAATATGACATTAAGAAGGTGATGAAGCATGTATTGGCTGCTCACCAAGTGCATCCTGGGCTACAGGGAGGTCCAGGTAGTCTCCTGAAACTTTAACACTCTGCCCCTTCCACCTTTGATGTTAAGGCTGGCATTGCCTTCAACAGCCACATTGTAAAGCTCATTTCCAGGTATGACAATGAACTTGGCTATAGTAACATGTAGTAAACCTTAAAGTCATCATGGCTACCAATTACTAAAGAAGAAAAAGCCCATGGACCACCTCCAACAAGAACACGAAGAGAAGAGAGAGGCTCTCATCCACTTGGGAGCCCCAAAATCATTTCCCAACACACTAAGAAAATCTTAGGAATCCTTACTGTTGTGTATCAATAAATTTCACTGCACCCCACCCCCAAAATTAGGGAATTACTATACATTAATTAATATTAAGCAAAAGTGTAACTGAATTTTATTCACTTTCTAAGCTAAATATTATAGAGTTGTGGTGTTTTTGTGTATGCACACACATGTATGTGTGTGTTTGCATAGCATCCATCAGACATGGAAAGCAACTTAAGCTTGGAGAAGTATAAAGTATCTCCCAATACTCACAGGAGCATTCATGTTACAGAATTTTAGAATCTACTATATGCTATCTAATCAATCACAATCGTGGTCTATTGTTATTGTGAAACTATTAATCAAATCAATGCTATTGATTATTTTGCATAGTTAAGAACTATAAATATTCGAGCAAATAGTAGGAAATATGAAACACAATTTTTAATCAAATTGAATTTTAATTAAAATTTTAACATTTTCCTAGCAAGCACTGATATTGTTTAGCTAAAATTAATTGAACTGTTTTGTAGCATCCATGAGAATATCTAAAATACTTAGAAAAAGGGGCAAAAAGTTAGTGGAACTAATAAGTGATTCAGTGCATATGCATATTACAAAGCCAATTGCAAGAATGTCAACCTAATTCTGTGAAAGAATGGAACCTGTATAAAGTAAGTAAGTAAAGCTTTCAAAATTTGTAAATTTGTGGAAATTACTTCCTCAATTAGAACATTTATATTTATTATACACTAAAGGTCTTAGAACCTTAATCAGCCTTTATTCTAAAATATGATTTTTCTTTGTATGTGTGAGTATGGTGCTGAGGATCCAAACCAAGGTCTCAGGCATGCTAAGTAAGCACTCTACCACTGCACTACTCTTCCATCACATAAATATGATTTTTAAATGAGCAACAATGGTGAAAAATGAGCCATGTGCTTTTGCACAGTTTGAGGTTATATATACATTATTATGGTTTGTGAAACTTCTATATCCCATAATTAAACAGAGGTGCCACTTACTAATTTTCTGGAGAGAATGGAATATCTGTTGTTTAATTCCAAAATATCATTTCCATAAATGCTATGCAATTGGAATTGAAATGGATGGGTGTATGTACCTTGTATTTGTGGATGTGATAGCAGTGGTAAAAATGAGCCATTGCAAAAAAAAAAACTGCTATTCTGTGTGGGCTAGGACTGTACTTTTTCATTTCCCCTTCTGATTGTATAACTGTTGTAGTGTCAGCCAACCATCTCCATACACATGGGATTTCAGAAGGTTAACAGAAAAGGCCAATATGGGATAATAACATGACAACATGCTGCAGTCACTCTGACCAAATACCAAAACCAGAAACCAAGTAAAACAGTAAACCAAGTGGAAGGTTTCATGTTAATGTAATATAGAGAGAAGATGTAAACCTAATAATTGTCTTTGAATTGAATCATGGGGAAGGTGTAACTAAGCCTCATGACCTGAGACAAAATTTTCAGTCTCTATCAGCCTAAAAATATACGTTTTTTCTTGTAGGTTTGATAATATTACTCTCTTCCCAGGAAGATACAAGGAACAGAAAGGAACTAAAGAAAAAAAATTGAAATAATTCCACAATTGTTATATTTTAAAACATATATATAAATAATGTTTTATTGCTGCAATGACCTGTATATTTATTATAATTTAAATATTTTGATAATAAGAATTATGTTTGGGCATTAAAGCTTAATTATTTTATCAAATTTTAGAAGAATTTTGTCAGATGAATTTGTGATCAATGTTTCAGTATTTGAGATAATTTATAAACAGTGGAAGCTTTTATTTTTCTAGCTATGGGATTAGTAACACATTTTAGTAGGAAGTTTTTCAATAGAATCATGTCTAATAAATGGAAGATTAAACAAATCACCAACAAAAACAGAGTTGAATATTCCTTTCCACATAAATGAAAGCTCCCTGAAACAATATCAAACAAGGAAGCAATGAAAAGAAAGCTGTGGTGCATACAGAGACCTCTCAGGGCTGAGCAAACATCTTACTACACAAAGGTAATGGAATATCCTAAAAATAAAGAGACCACATCCTTGGTGAGGAAGAGAAAACGTGTTTTTGAAGAGAATGTTACAGACATAGTTAGGAAGTAGGCATTCTAAATTTATAATACGATTCAAGAAGTCTTGAAATCCGTAAAACTACCACAAAAGACATGAACACAAAGCAAAAGAGCCATTCAAACAGTCACAAAAAGGGAAATAGATGAGAAGCATCAGGGAAAAAATGAGACTATTTTGTGACTAAGGCAATGAAGAAAAGTGAAAAAAGAAGGAAAGAAGGAAGGAAGGAAGGAGGAAAGAAAGAAAGAAACAAACAAAAGTAGGTGATAAGGTACTTCAGGTCTTTAGATTCAAAATTGCATAATCATTTTAAATATTATATTATTATAATAAAGGCCAAATTCAGGAAGGCTTTTACAGTACAAGGAAAGGTCAAAAATAATACAAAAGGAAAGAAAAGTATTCATATGTAGAAGTCATATAAATTCAAATTATGGATTGTTGGTATTTCTGAAGAATAAAATAAATTCATAGAGGTAATAATGTGTGATAGAAAAAAATCATTTCCCAGATTGACTAAATTGCTTAACTTACATATGTATAAGACTCAATTCAGGGAAGATTAATAGTTATATACAAACCTGTTGGCCTCAGATTTATTTATAATAGCAAATTTCAGAATAAAATGAAGGAAAATGTACATATCTTAGAAGAGTTTCAGTAATTCAAGAATTTATGCTGTCTTTGTTTATAAGAAGACAATAAAATATCTTTTTCAGACATGCAAGAGTCAGATACCTTTAAAAAGTTATAAAAAATTGATGGCCTAAACTAAAGTTGATTTTTTTTATTAAGTCAGGATTGAGGAAGTAAGCAAAAACAGGAAAAAAAAGTGTCAAATTTTTACTAACCACAAATATCTATCAAGCCAAAAATATAAGGTGCAACTAGAAAAGATAAAATGAAATAAATAAAACATTTGTATTAATATGGTAAACTAGGGTGTATTAGCCAATTAACTGTATTAGCTCAAGAAAGACCTTGATATGTTTATCAGGTAGGCTATAGTAATGAGGGGATGGAATGATTCACGCTCCTGTTGGAAGATGTTTGGCTTGTTCAAATAATTCTATGAACTGATAGGCTCCTTAAGCCTGCTGCTCCAGGAACTAGAACTAGACCCCACAATAAATAGAGTAGGTGTTTGGTTAGAAGACTTTATTGACAGGCACAGAATGGAGAGGGTGACCTTCAGTTAAAGGCTCTCCTAATTTTTACCAAATATGGAGTCAGCACAAAATGTTGAATCTTAAATTCAACCCTCAAACCACACTACATTTCCCTGCCTTAAAATGAATTGACAGGTTTAAGAAAAAAGAGAAATAACTCCCCAGGAAGTGAAGTACACACTTGACCAGGAGGGAGATTGTAACATGGTAAAGTGATCATTAAAAATGAACTTTAGAGGTGCTTGTTTAAACTCCTTGAAAACATTTGAGAAGTCTGTGTGGCATTGGTATAGAGAATGCATGTCCTTTGAGGGCATGAGTTTATACTGATCAGTGCCTGTGGCAATAGTAATACACATGGGGGATCAGTTTGCTACTTTGTAACTGAAATAGAAGTTCTTTAAGGAATCTATTATACCTCTCAACTAAACCAACTGCCTAGGGTCTAAATTTTAGATGGACTTCCACTAAACACCTTTATCAAGAGCCCTGAATCTTGTTCTCTGATAAATGAGGTGAAGGTCTTGGTCATTATCAGTAATGTGTGTAACTACTTCAGAGAGAAATAGAGTAACCTGGTGGAGCCTTATATTGTACACTTGGAATATATAGAACCATCAATAATGTCGATGTGTCTAGCTTTCCTTTTAGTACAACTAATTTTTCATGAATTTTGCTATTTGTATACAGACATTTAAGATTATTATCTCTTCTCAATATATCAATTATGTCAACATTCTGCAATGTCCTTCTTTATTCCTGGTTCTAGTCATTTTTCTAAATTCTGCTTGGTCTAATATAAATGGAGTCCTGCTAGTTTTCTTCCTGTTAATATTTGCATGATTTATTTTTTCTTAATAATTTTGCCCTGAATCTCTCCATATATTTTGAGAGAGCTTTCTGTTGACTACACAGACAAAACACATTGACTTTATATAAAACTTTCATTCTTTGTTTTTTTAATAGATGACTTTAGTTATTAATATTTAAAGCAGTTTTATATGGTTAGATGGAGATTTAATGCCTACATTTTTTTTCCAAGTTCATTGCCTGGATTTGCATTTAATGTGTGTTTGGATGGTTCCATGTTAGGTGTCTTATTGACCTATTATTCATACCTCATTAAAAATTTTAGTGACTGTTTGAAGATGTATAATCTATATTTTTCATTAATCAGCCTATTTCCAAATAATAGAATGACACTTTATATATAAAACAAAAATTGAAAAGTAAATACATTGAATTTTAAAAATTATTTTGAAAAGAACTTAGTTGAAAAACTCCAGCTATCCATAATCTCAATATAACAATAGTTTAAAGCTACAGTAATCAAGAGAGTAGGATAAAAACAAGAAGGCATAACATAAGTCAATAGGATAGAATTAGAGTATAGAAAGTACACGTGTGTATAAGTTGATATCTCTAAACACAAAAGTAGATTTGTCTAGATGTGTATTAATAAATGTAGAACAAAAATTAGAATAATCATATAGCACTAATCAACATAGATATTAAAAGTGTATTCATAAACACTCCAATCCTATAGTTTTCATAGACAACAATTGACAAGTTCCCAAAGAAGAGAAAATGATCATTTTTATGTAACTACTTTCAAATTATGGTATTGCAGAAATATTTCACCAACATTTCCATATATAGAGTGGCTAAAATATCATCCTAGAGAAGCAGAATATTAGAAGTATATAACAATCTCATTTACAAAAACAAATGTAAAATAATCCAGCAATGTGCAATTATCATTCAGTAAAGATCCCAGATGAATCTGGACTTAGCAGTTAGTGAAGGATAGCCAAATTATATCCTCATGTAGCATGAAACTTGACTCAAAGGATTACTTTTAATGCATATATGTCTGCCAAAACAAAATAAAGCAATTTTAAGGGACATAAAATCCATACTTTTTGTGAAATATCTACTTTCTCCAGCATCAAATAAAAATTACTAGTCTTACCATTAAACATGGAAATCTAACCCAAAATGAAAGGAAAACATTATTCAACAGTAACACTAACTGGACTAAAAGAGATAATGGAAACACTAAAAAAGAATGTTAAAATAGGTACTATGATTGCATACTTATATTCAAAGGGAAATATAATGAAAAAACAAGTAGAACCAATAAAAAGAACAAAGTGGAAATTCCAAACCAAAAATATAATACCTGAAATAATTAAATCATTATAGATAGAATATATATGAAATTTAATATAGAATAAGCTTTCAATAAGTGGTCTAACATATGAATATGTTATCCCAGAGAAAAGTAATGGAGAAGACCAAAGAAGTGTTTTTTAAAAAATATTAAACAAAATTTTACAAGACTTAATGGAAATATACATCATAGATCAAAAAATCTCAATAAATTTCAAAGATGATAAACAGCTACACAAGAATGAGACTCAATACACATACACTCATACACATTGTAATTAAATTGCTAAAGTTTGTGTTAAGAGGAAATTCGTAAAAGCAGCTAGAGGAATAATAAAAGATATTGCATACATAAATAAGCTAAAATACAGTGGAATGGTATCTTTAACGAAAATATTATTCAGAGATAAAGACTAAGTAAAAATTAATTTTCAGACAGAAAAACTGAATTCATTACCATCTCTGTATTGAAGAAACTATTATAATAAATTCTTCAGGGGAAAGAAAAGTGCGGATAGAAACTTGCCTCTGCACAAACGCTGAAGGGAATTAAAATTTGTGACTGTGTGGGCAAATATATAAAATTTTGATTTCTAAAGAATATCATTGATTTTCAAGCAAATATAATGGTATTTCTTTCTTATGTTTATAAACTTGTAGAAGAAAAATGTAAGAAGGTACATAACACGAAGGATAGTGGGGAAGAAATGAAATTCTGCTAATATGGGAATCTCAATTTATAGGTAAAGCACTGTATAAAACTTTGAAGCTAAATTTGATAAGATGCATAATATAAACCTGAGATTAACCAGGATAAATAAAACTAATATGTACATCAAATATCTAATAATGAGAAAATGTTCAATTAATCCAAAATACTAACAGATGCTCACTCTAACTAACATCAAAAAATAGGACAGAGGGCATAATAATCATCTAAAAACATAAAAAAATATGAAGTATTGAAAGTCAGTAGATGAAAAGACAGGGGTTATCAGAATAGAGATTGTCAGACTAGTTTAAAAATCCCCAGCTATATTCTTGTTATGAGAAATGCATCTTAAATATAAACACATAAAAAGGTTAAAGTTAAACCCATTGAAAAAAATGGATAACCACCAAGATGAAGAATTCTTTTGTGACTATGTTAATACCAGATACAATAGACTCCAGGACAAGCAATACTGACTGAAAAAAAGGAATATATTCTAAAAAAAGAGAACAATTCATCAAAAAGCCAAACCAACCATAAATGTGAATGCACAAAGCAAAAACTGACAGAATAAAAAGGTGAAACGCATAAATTTAAATTCCAATTAACAGTGCTAATGCTGGGGTGCAGAGAGAAAATCAGTTCAAAGAGTAATTTAATAAACACGATTATGCTGCTAGCCCTCATGGACATTTCAGCAGAGTGCTACATCCAACAGTACCAGAAGCCATTTATTTTCAGCACTAGTGAAGCACTAACCAATACAGCCCATATTCTAAGTCATAAAACAACAAATTGCAAATAATGGAAATAATTCAAAGCATGTGCTTTGAAAATAACAGAACTATTTTTAGATAAATTAGAAATCCTAAATGGACAGATATCTAGAAAATCCATAAACATTTCTCTAAATAACATTTAGATCAAGAATACATAACTAGGCCAATTACAAAATATTTTAAACTGAGGAAAAACAAAGATACAATTATCAAAATGGATAAATCCCCACAGAAGTTATTGGAAATGAATGTATAGCTTTGAGTGATATGAGTTACACTGGTGAAGAATGTCTAAAATCAATTATTTAAGCTTAGTTTAAAATAGAAAAATCAAAATGGGACATTGAAGTCAAAGTAAAAGAGAAAGAAATAATAAAGCCAAAGCACAGATCCTCAAAAGGGAAATTAAGCAAAAGAGAAATTCATGAAAAAAAAAATCAACAAATTTGATTACTGAAAGAAGATGATAAATCAATATCAGGAATTAAGGAAAAGTCATGCCTACGGGTCTTACAGGCAACTCAATATTAACAAATAAATAACATGAAAAACTCTGTGACAGTCTATTTGGCAATTTTTTGAAATGGACAAAAGATGAATTTATTATTTAATTTATAAAAGTGAATATTAAATGTATATGTCTACATGTCTACTAAAATAAAGTCCCAAAAGAGATAATAGAAAAAATAACTTGAATTGCTTCATCTATTTTATTCATTTACTTATTTTATTTTTTTTTTTGGTGCATTATAATTATATATGATAGTGGGATGGATTATGCCATGTTCATACATGTACATACCATAATTTGAGAAATCTCATTCCTCCATACCAATTCTTTCTTTCTTTCTTTTCTTTTTTTGGTACTGGGGATTAAACTCAGGGGCACCTGACCATTGAGCCACAACCCCAGCCTCTTTTAAGTATTCTGAATTCATAATTTAAAACTTTCTCATAATAAAGTCTGTTAGGTTGAGATGGATTCACTGGAGAATTCTGACTTTTTAAAAAAGAAGTTATATCAATTATATAAAAAGAATAGTCATATTTCATAATACATGAAAATTATACATAACATTGTTTGCATATTTGTGCACTTTTTCCTATGTGTGTTATGTTTCTGAAATATTATAATTAAAAAAGTGGAATAATTTTAAATAAAACTTTTTGAGGGGTAGTGTCTCTGTGGATTGTAACAGCAATATTAGTTATATCACAATTTACAAAATTTTATCTATACCATTATATTTTAAGTTAGGCCTATCTGTTCCAAATAGCTTCCTCAAATCATATTACATCCAATATTTTTCTTACATTTGGATATAGAACACAACTATTGAACCATCTGGCAAATGAATAATTTATATTCGTTAGAAGGGCAACTATGCATTTCTCATAACCAGAATATAGCTAAGGATTTTTAAACTAGTCTGACAATCTCTATTCTGATAACCCTTGATTAGTATTTTAAGATCAATAAATTTTATCTGTAATTTCCTTTCTCTGGAATAAGTAATTTAATTCCTTCTTCTATCTCCTAAGAAGAGAATTCCTATGCATCAGTGGACTTTCTGCTTGTTATTTGGCCACGGGTGGTTCTTATTTTCCTCATCTATGATCCTACTTGTGAGCACCGAGTCTACACAACCATTACAGACTAGTTATATCGACATTTCTTCCACACCTCAGCTTGGACAACCCTGAAAAACTGACCTACTGTGTTTCACAGTTGTATATCAGCCTACAGATGATGGAAATCTAGAATGCAAGAATATTTTAGCTGCATCCTTTCAAAGCCCAGAAAATTCATATATGTAATGAAATTGATATCAACTTTACTTCTGTCCTTCAATTACATAAAATATATTTGTTGATTTTTATACTGTCCTAAATTCCCTCTTTCCTCTAAAACATCTTTCTCAGTGTTTTTGTTTTTTAAGTGCCTCAGGACATGCCAACCAGAAAACAGTACTTCCCTCACCAAAGACAAAATATAATCCCCAAAGGCACATACTCAGTGACCTTCTTCTTCCAACCACACCCTACCTGCCTTCAGTCACTGTCCATTTAATCCATATTAATGGATTAATCCACCAATTAAATTATACCTCTCATAATCTAATCATTTCACTTCTGAAAATTCTTGCATTGTCTTACACCTGAGTTTTTGGAGGACAACTCATATCTAAACCATAACATTGAGATATTACAAGCATTCTTCTGAACAGAGAATGCAACACAAGTTAGCAAAGATCAAGACATTATTCTGCTTTTACAAAGAAAAAAACAATAATATATTCTAATAGGCAATATGGAGACATGTCAAGTGTGTTGCTGATTACATAGTAACGTCCTCATTATGAATTAGATTGTTGCTGAAAGACAAATAGGTGGCTACCATGTTGCTATAGTAAAGAAAATCTGATATTAAGCCACCATATCATTATCCATGAACCCAAACATAGTTCAATATTAAGCTTTCTGGAAGAAATGAAGGATATTTAATTTAGTCCTAGATAATTGAGTTCTATATAAAATCGAGAAAATATAAGTTATAAATCTACATAGTCAATGGGACTAATGATGATATCATCAATGATGATAGAGAGCATGTAACTCATATGGACAATATTATAAAAAGCACTCTTAGAAGATCCTTCCTCAGTGATCTTCTTTTAGCTGCACTCATAAGTATTTTTCAATACTTTCAGAATTAAACTTAAAATGTTGTTAATACATGCATTCACTATTTCCTTACTTTTCTATTACTTTTAAAGAAGGATTATACCTTCACATCTTCTATTTCTCCACTTATTTTCAGCTTTGAATATCTTTTACTAATTATTTTATTATTATTATTTTATACATTTAAAATTAATATTTATATTGTAAGACCATAATCAGTTTTTATGCACTCTACTGATAGGTTGAATCTAAAGTTTGAAAAATATTTACTTTGTTATAATTACAAAAATATTGTTGATTACAGTTACACTCATTTATTGTGCTAATTATCAAGCAATACTACATCTGATTCATCAAAGAAAATATTCTAACTAGTTATAGGCCCCTAATTGCTCAAATATATATTTTATTTATATTTGTACCAGGGCTTTTTTCCCAAGTCCCCCCTCTCACATCCAAATATTCACCAGTTTTTGTTTTAATGATGAAAAATATTTTATACATACACCTCCTCTTCTATATGACCAATAATTTTTAGTGCCTTCTTATTATCTTTGTGTACTGAAATTCACAATGATCTTTTTAAATATATCTATTTTGAAAATTTACTGATTGTCTGTTCCAAACTGTACCTCTTCTTTCCTAGGTCAATTGAAAAGTGCCATCTTTATATTTTTCTTGATTGTCAACTTGCTTTGTTTCCAAACTTACTTAAGCACCTTCTCTAAAAAAAGATGAATTCTACAACTCTGAGTATCTGTATATACAAGAAAAACTAATTAAAAACCTTATAATTATGGAATTTAAGCATTAAAATTATTTTCCTTAGAATGTCTAAGACCATATTGTAACATCCACTGTATCCTAGTACTCAATATTGCTGATGAGTTATTACGTTCCTGTTGGATTCTCATCCCTGTTTTATTTACCTTTCATTTTACCTATATTTTTCTCTGGAAACATTTAGTCGTTTCTTCTTGGTTCTTTCTCTGAAATTTCTAGTATTCCTAGAGTCAAACCTGAATTTTTTTGTTGTTGTTGTTACTTAATTGAATCTCTCAGAAGTATTTACTAGAATTCTCCACTCTGTTCTTGTAACATTCTCTTGAATTGTCTTTTAGGGCAGCATACTCCATTTAGATAAAAGAACTAACAAGTTTGGAAATGCTTAGGTACTTATTATGCCTCTTCATTTTAAAATAGCCTCATCAAACAATCTTGATAATGACAAAATGTTATTAAGATAATAATTCTCATTGCCTGATCTTGGCAAAACAAACATAATCCAGTTGTGTAAAAATGCTTTAGAACCTTGCCCAAAGGGTACCAACATCAAATTAATCCTTAACATTTGCTGAGATTGTACTTTTTATTTTTTACCATGTTGATTTGGGCAGAAGATCTTAAGAGCCCTTCCACAAATGAGTCACTGGATTCTATGGGATTGTTCTCTGTGCAAGAAATATGTGAAAAAAATGTTCAACATTCTTAGTAATTCAGTCTATGCAAAAACTATGCCGAGATTTCATTTCACTTCAGTTAGAAGAGCAATCATCAAGAACACAAATAACAATAAATGCTGGCAAGGATATGGGGGAAAAGGTAAACTCATACATTGTTAGTGGGACTTCAAATTAATACAACCACTTTGAAAAGCAATATGGTTACTCAAAATACTAGAAATGGACACTTTGCATAATCCAGCTATCCCATTTCTTGATTTTTACCCAAAAGAACTAAATATAATCACTACATTACAGTGATATACATATAACAATGTTTATAGTAGTGCAATTCACAATAGCCAAGTTAGTACACCAGCCTAGGTTCCCAGAAACAGATAAATAAAGAAAATGTGATATATGTACACAATGGAGTTTTACTTAGTATAATAGAAGAATGAAATTATGTCATTCTCTGGTTAAAGAACTGGAGACCATCATGCTAAGAGAAATAAGCAGACTCACAAAGTCAAGGTTCAAGTGTTTCTCTCAAGTGAAATCGAGAGAGAGAGAGAGAGAGAGAGAGAGAGAGAATGAATATGAAGAATTTTTAAAAGGGAGGTTCTCACAAAAGTAGAAAGAAGCCCAAGAGATCAGATCAAAAATATCCAGAGGGAGGGAAAAGGGAATGGCATGAAAAACAATGGGGAATGAAACCTACTAAGTTATGCACATGTATGAATATGCTACAATAAATCCCACTTGCACATAAATAATTATGATATACCAATTAAAATAATAATTATAATAACACTATAAAGGTAATCAGTAAGGTAGAACAAGTGGAAAAGGGACAGGGTGAAAGGGAGGGAGAGAGAAGATACTGGGGAATGAGATTGATCAAATTATGTTTTGTGAATGTATGATCCATGACATACCAAATCCTACTAATTTGTATCAATGTAATGCACCAATACAAAAGGTGTTGTGAAGAACAACACCAAAAAGAATATGGGCTTCAGAAGTAATGGAAGTGCCACTGTGTTTACAAACCATCCTCTAGTAGTCATTGGATGGAGGCTTGGTGTGGCAAGTGGGGCAAGGTGGATTTCTTCCTCAGTACTTTTGATCTTCTGTGAACCTCGAACAAATGAAATCTGGGGATTCACATATACTTTGCCCAGGAATAGACAAAGAAGATGGTAGCAGTTAGGAATCCAACTCTTCTGCACTGAAATGAGAATGATAAGACAGGAAATAAGCAACATCTACTTGTACAGACCTACAGATAGAAGTAAAGGAGAAATAATATTTTTAAAAAAAGTTTGCTTCTCAAATAATGCATTATCTTGGACTTTTTTTGATACCAGTTCTGCAGCTTGTCCTACTTTCTCTTAGGCTATACGGAGCTTTTGTGGATTCAATGATTGTTATACTACCCAACCTTTAGATATTGTTTTTCCTTCTCTGTTACAGAATTTCTTTTTTTTTCTCACTTTATATAATATACTTTGAAAAGATTGCATATTTCTACTATTTTAGGATGTATTTGGTATAGTAAGAAAATTATAACAGGAATCCTTTCTCATGAAATCCAGACACATATACCTAAAAATACCTGTTAGGAATTTTCACTTCAATATACTACTGGCACCTCAAACTCAACATTTCCAATATTAAAGTTGTCACATTAAGCCAAACACTCGGCCTTTTATGAATGTCTAATTCCATAGATACAAATTGCCAAAATAATTTGAATTTTAGAGAAACATGAATCATTTTACAAAACTAGGTCTTAAATAGTACATGAACATACACATAATAAAAATCCATTGTTTTAAAATTCAAATTTAACTGAATTTTAAAAATTTAATCAAATAATCCTATGGTGGTAGTCTCGTGATTCCTTGTTCCTTTCTCTTCCTCCCTGAACATATATCATCAGTCACCAAAAACTATGGCATTTACTTCCTAAAATGTTCCCATCTGCTCCATATTACTGAATAGCTGTTGCCACTCTCTTTGTTAAAACCATTTCAATATGTGCCTTGATTTCTTAGTTTCTTAATTGAAATTTCTGTGTTCCTTTCCAGAAGTGATGTCAAAATCATCTCAAATTTGATCATCTTACTTCCTTGAATAATACCTTTCCATGATTTCTAATTATATCTAAATGTTGGGTAAAAGTCCTACATTTGGCTTATAAAGCCATTTGTGGTTTAATTTCATACTTTCTGATCTTATGTTGAGTACTCCCTCACACCATCTGTTGAATACACAGGGGACATCTTTTAGTTTGTCAAGAGGGCGCACTGCCTCCAGACTCCAGGCTTATACAAATGCTGGGAGATTCCCAGTGTGCCTGTCTCTGATTGATTACACTAGGTTAGATTTTCTACTACAAATGTCTCAACTGTTTCATTCCCTTTTAATCTTTATTTCATTTGTAGTTAGATATTGTCTCTAGAGTTTAAAGTTCACCAGCACATGGAATATATCCATTTTTTAAATTTATTAACAGAGTCTTCCAAATAAATATGTATCACATTGATGAATGAATAAACTTTATTATAGTAAGTTCCACTAATAAAATAAAAATATGCTTTGTAATTTGCTTTTCCTCTGTATCATAATGACTCTTACTCCTTTCCACTCCCACCAGGGCCTATGCTGATCAATAGACTTCCTGTGAACTCTATCTTTTCATCAGTAGTGTTTAGAGAAGAATCCTAAAACATGTGAAAGGCTTACTTCATATAGTCTTATTCAGTTAATAAGGAGAAGTACCTTCAGACTAGGCCAAGAGGAAAATTGTTTTATCACTTATTTACATTTTAACCAGGAATTTTAATCTGAAACTGAACTAACATTTAGAATGGAGGATATTTAACTCAGAACCGAGATAGGTAGAAGATGGGGAATCAGAGCTGAGGTTGAATAACTTAGGTGCAGAACACTGATAGATTGAAGTTTATTTTTTTGGTACTGATAACCAGGCGCCATAATTCCCCACTGATATTTTGCATGGTCCCTCAAAGGTTAAGGCAGAGTGAAGGAATACTAATACAGCTAGCCATTATAAAAGACATGGTCTAGGTGCTCTAAATTTTCTACAACAAATATTCCCTTCTTATTTGTTTTAGTCAACTTTTGCATCACTGTGACCAAAATACCTGACAAATAACTTGGAGAATAAAAGTTTATTTTGGACTCATGGGGAGATTTTAGTCCTTAGTTGGCCCACTCTCTTGCTCTGGGCCCAAGGTGAGGCAGCACATCATGGGGGTAAAGGCCTAGCCAAGAAAAACTGCTCACCTGCTTATGGTGAGGACAATAAAGACAGGTGGAGAAGATGGACCCTTCCATGGCATCACCCCCAGTGACCCACTTTATGCTTCACCTGCCAACACTTACCCCATAGTCCATATAAACTAGGATGAACTGACTAGATCACAGCTTTCATAATCTAATCATTTTGTCTCTGAATATTCGTGCATTAGCAGGAGCTTTTGGGGGACACCTCATATCCAAACCATACCACTATTTGTGCAGTTAGTTAAAACAAATTTTCTAATCTAGAATTTAAATAAATTTAAACAAATTTTCTAATCTAGGATTCTATCACCGTATTTTAATTTTATTACTTAACGCTTTAAATTATGTCTTTTATCTCTCCAGAAAACTTTAAATTCCTTTAAAACAAAGCCCCCGCCATGAGAAGGAGGAATGAATATAGCACAGGAGATATTTAGGGCAATGAAAGTAATCCTATATGATAATATAATATTCTTTTACTATATTATCGGGCAACGAAAATATTCTTGTGTGATAGATGTTTACATACACATGGTCTTACATGTTTATATGAATCTATAAAATTTACAACACCAAGAATAAACCCTGCTGCAAACTATAAACTTTGGGTGATAGGTAACGTCTCAGTAAATATTCAGTAATTATAGCAAATATGCCATTCTTATGGAGTATTGATAATGAAGGAGGTGATGTATGGGCAGAAAGTATATGACAAGTCTATCTGCCTTCCACATATGTTCACAATTTTTCTGTGTACATAAACTGCTTTTAAACATTAAATCTTTGTGAGGGCAGGAAATCAATTGCTTTAGTTATTTAAAATAGAAGTAATTAAATATTATCAATTATTGATAATTAGTCTTAGATGCTTAAACAATTGCAGTAAGGTCTTCAATGGGTCTCCACTGGAAGAGTGAGTTCAGGTAATGCCACTTAGAAGTTAAGACCCAACCTTCAGGAAGATGTTGTTGCCTTCGCATCTGTCATGACACAACTGTCTCTCATTTCCATCCAGCAAGGCAATGAATAGCCACTTGCATTCAGCATCCAGCTGCTGTCAATAATCTACACACAAATCATGACCTCACTGCTCATTCCAATGATGGCAAAGTTGCCTCAGATTCACTTTTGCTTTTAAATCTCAAGTGAATGCAGTTTTTTGATGAGACAATTTTGTACACCAAATTCTAGCTGAATGGAATCTGAAAAATGACTTCTCATTTTTAACAACTCTAACTGAAAAGGAATGATACTGAGATTGCTGAGATTGTGCAAGCCAGCACACAAGAGCCTCTACCACCTTGATTCTTTCTCTTTCTCCTGCCTTATTATATTGATCACATTTTGTCACCAGAAAGGGTTCAATTTCTTTTTAAAAAAAATTGGAATCCAAATAATGAGAAGACAAACAACAGATTGATAAATAACATTCGAAAAAATTATCCAACCAAGTAATATTATCCAAATAAAAGGAATCTTAAAAATCAACAATGAAACAATGAACTATTTTATTAAAACATGAGCAAAAGCTCTAAATAGATACTTTAGCAAAGACAATAAATATATAGATAGAAAAGAACATACATTAAGTACATAAAATAACATGTTACATTACATGTAATTAAGGAAACACGAATTAAAACAGTAATGAAGTCCTTGTACAAATCTATCAAAATAGCCAAAATCCAGAATACTTACAACCCCAGACACTTGCAGGAATGTGAAGCAACAGGTAATTCATTCACTATTGGTCACAGTGAAAATGTGACACAGCCATTTTGAAGACAGTTTGGCAGATCTGTTTAAATCTAAGCACACTCTTACCATATGCTCCAATAATTTTGCTCCTTTAAAAATGTTGAAAACTGTGTCAAGGAAAAAATCCTGCACATGGACATTTATACAGACTTTATGACATAGTCAGTAAATTCCACTGAGTGTAGTCATGGGGAACAAAGGTAGGAAGATAATTGACATCTTCACATAGATTGGGAAGTGTATTAAAATCAAACATAATTTACCCTCTTTTTCTTAGGCATCTTATTGGTGATCTATTAAATACCATGCCAGTTTTGTCTTAGGTACATTCTTATCTACTCATTGATTCCTTGGTTTAATTAATCATTGTGATCTTAGAAATCAACATTAACTTCTAGGATAAAATAATGAGTCAATATAATTACATATGGAGTCTATCTCAATATTTTTACCTTAGTCTTATCTCCTATAACAAAGTACTATAGACTTGGTGGCCTATAAACAGTAGAAACTTATTTCTCACAGTTTTGTGTAGAAGTTCAGGATCAAGGTGCCAGCACAGTCAACTCTGGAAGACTCTCTTCTGGATTGTAAACTCTTGATTTCTTCTCATCATAGTGTGGAAGGAAGTAGCTTTGTGGTATTTCTTGTAAGGAACTCATCTCATTCACAAGGCTCCAATCTTATGATCTAATTACATGCCTACCCCCTAATACTATCACACTGAGGGTTAGATTATAACATATGAATTTTGGGAAGATATAAACATTCAGTTCATCACATTTCTAGAAAATAAACAAATACTACAGGGACACAGACACATCAATGTTTATAGCAGCACAATTCACAATAGCTAAACAGTGGAACCAACCTCAATGCCCTTCAATAGATGAGTGGATAAAGAAACTGTGGTATATACACATAAGGGAATATTACTCAGCATTAAAAGAGAATGAAATCATGGCATTTACAGGTAAATGGATGGAATGTAAAATATAATGCTAAGTGAAATTGCCAATCCCCCAAAACCAAATTCTGAATGATTTCTCTGATTTAAGGATGTTGATCCATAATATGCTGCTTGGGAATAGGGATGGGAGGATTAAATGAACTCTAGATAGGGCAAAGGGGGAAAGGAGAATGAGAGAAATGGAGTGAGCATAGGGGTAGAAAAGACAGTGGAATGTGATGGTCATCATTACCCTAAGTATATGTATGAAGACACAAAGGATGTGACTCTACTTTGTATACAACCAGAGATATGAAAAATTGTGCTCTATATGTGTAATAAGAATTGTAATGCATTCTGTTGTCATATATAACAAATTAAAATTTTAAAAAATAACACCTTAGAAAAATAGAAGTATGCAAAATCAAAACAAGTCACCTTTCTCATTGCTCAGACTAAAGGACCCAACCAGAACAACTGTAGAAGGGAAAAGTTTATTTGAAAGCTCCTGGTTTCAGAGATCTTAGTCCATATGTCTGGCTCCATTCCTCAGGGCTCCAGCGAAGGCAAAACATCTCAGTGGAAAAGTGTGGCAGAGGGAAGCGGCTTCCATGGTGATCAGAAAGCAGAGAGAGAGGTCTCCACTTGCCAGATACAAATACACACCCCAAAGCTATGCTCCCAAACCCACCTCCTCCAGTCATACCCTACCACTGCAGTTGCTACTCAGTTAATCCCTATCAGGAGATTAATTCACTGATTGAGTTAAGACTCTCACAACTCAATCATTTCTCCTCTGAACCTTCTTGCATTGTCCTACATGTGAGCTTTTAGGGAACACCTCACATCCAAACCATAACACATGCCATTATGTTTTCTATTTTCAGTTTGGTCATCTTGATATTTACATGAATAAGGATATTGATATTTACATGAATAAGGATATTTACATGAATAAGGATCTTGATATTTACATGAATAAGGATATGTTTGTGTCAAAGAATGTTAAGAATCACAAAGAATGTTAAGAATCACAAAAAATAGCATTAGTAGATATGATAACTGATATTTTGGCACACATGGTTTAGAATTTTCTGTGGTGCTTATTTCCCATGCTGAAATGAGTAGAATTTCTTTTCACTTAAAGCAACTTGGTTGTTGGAATATATTCTTTTTAGGTGAACCAATTAACTTTGCTGAAAGGCCAAGAAATTTTAGAAATGGTTTGTATGTTCATTGAAATGTAGGGAAGAGAGAGTAGAAATAAAATATTATTTTACTATATCGAAGTTAAACTGCAACATTCACACATAGGGTAAAGAATCTGGTGCAACCTCTATTCTGTTAATGAGTTTCTCAGTTCATGTAGATACTACAATGTTGACATTTTGTCTAGAAATCTGTTGTTATGTTTTGAATGTGAAGTGCCTCCAAAGACTCATCTGTTGAAGGCTTGATCTTCAATACAACAATGTTCACAGATGCAGCTTTTGAGAAGTTATTGGATCATGAGAATTCTTAACCTCATCAATGGTATCCATTGACAGCTGCATGGACTACTGGGACGTAGTGGAAACTGTAGGTAGGTGGGGCATGGTGGGAGAAAGAAGGTCATTGGGGGTGTACTCTTAGGGATTAGATCTTCTCCCTGGCCCCTTTCTCCTTCCCTCCTCCCCTCCTTCTCTCCCTCCTCCCTTCCTTTCTCTCTCTCTCTCTCTCACTCTCTCTCTCCTCCTTCCCAGTTGCCATAAACTGAACAGTTTTCCTCTGCCATGCCCTTTCACCACCCACCTTATCTCAATCCCAAATCAATTAGAACCAGCCAATCAGGGACTGAAACCTCTGACGCCATAACTCAAACACACCTCTCTTCCTCTAAGTTGTTCCTGTCAGGTATTTTGGCCACAGTAATGAAAAGTGAACACCTCAATATTGTTTTAATGTCAAGCATCATTTAAAATAGTGTTAAAATAAAGATGCTTTATTCTAGGGTATTGATATTAGCTTTTGTATTAAATAAATGATTATGATTTGCTTGAATCTCAAGGTTTCATTATTATCAAAACCATACTTTTCTTCCTTTTTGGTCTATTTGGAGGCCATTTTATTCACAGGACTTAATTGAGATTCTAGGAAGCACATTACAATATTATTTTCTTCTCTGCTTGTAGACTTTTGTGCTGTATCGTTTCCTTGTTATAAAAATGTATGACAAAGGCAAAAAAAAAAGTGACTTTAAAAAGCAACTAAATCAGTCACAAAGTTGATGATTCTTCATTGATTTTAAGGATTATCTATTGCTATTTTTCTTAACTGTTATTTTGAAGTAGGTCGGGGTGAAAGCCTAATGTAGCAACTAATATTTTTTCAACAAAAATTTAAGAAGTTAGACAATTGGGTTTTACTAATTTTAAAATCGTTGAATTTCAGCTGAATTCAGAGTATTCTCCAAATTGTACTGATTATTAAGTAAGAGATAGCAAGAATGAATTTTAGGGAAAAAAACAGAATACTGTGATTCTGAGAGGTGTAAAGTGCTTCTCTGGAATTTTCAAGAAGACAAGCATCATTTAAGTCATGAATTATAGATATAAATTAAGTGGTCTTTTCCGTAAGTTTTCTTAAATTAATTAATTAATTAATTAATTTATTTATTTATTTTAGATGTAGATGGACACAATACCTTTATTTTATATATTTTTATGTTCATGTGGTGCTGAGGATTATGTTCACAGTGCTACCAACAAGGAAGACATGCTCTATCAAATAATGATGCATTTAAAATTCAAAGGGAAACCACACTTTCAATAATCTTGAAGGGTGTAATAAGAATTGTCAGCTGCTGCAAGCATGTCTTTGAGCTGTTATAATCTTGAATTTTAATGTTAGCATTTAAGTAAATTTATTCTGCTTTTTCTATAATCTGTAGCAATATTCTTATATAATTGGAGTATGTTGCAGTGATATTCAAAATTTTCAATAGGAACTATCACAAAACATTTTTTATTGGGACCTATAACACATACATGTATCCACATCCATACAATAGAAATAAAATTCCAGAAAATAATTTACACTTACTCTATGCAACACACTTTACTATTTGATTTTTATATTCTATTCCATTTCATATTTCCTCTGCCATTTTTTGCATTCTCAAATTGCAAACCCCATGAGGACCTGTTTTCTTTTATATGTCTAGGACTTTACCAACTTGAAATTTAATTAACACATATTGAAATCATTCCAGCTCTACAATATGACTATCAAAAGTCTTACAATGGAAACTATTTCTTTGAATTTTGAAATACTTTGAGAAATCTTAAGCTATAAGTGATAGATCTAAAGATGAAAATACTAACATTTTACGATGAGGTGTAATGCATGCAAGAGATACATACTTTATATTGTATCATAGGCCTTTGAGCAGCTGTCCCAAAGGGACAAGTTACAGATACTGACCACAAGGGGGCTCAGTAAGGGAGGGAAAGGGAAAGAATCAGAGCAAACATGCATTTTAAAAACATGTGATCATACCATTTCAATTTAATCATCCTACCCCATCTCTCTTTGTCTCTGTCTTTCTGTGTGCCTGTCTGTCTGTCTCTGTCTCTGTCTCTGTCTCTCTCTCTCTCTCCATATATTTATACACACACACACACACACACACACACACACACACTCCTTTTCCTTGAATATCTGTGTATCTGCAAAATAAGAATTAAACACAGAAAACTTCTGAGAGGAATTACTAAGAGCTTGGATTATAATGCAGCCTCTATATACTGTAGCAGGGAATTCAATAGATTTTATTCAGCTTCTTAGGAGGATAATTTTTACAGTCAAATGCAAATGATTAATATACTCACAAATGATTTTATAGGTCAAGACACATTTTTATACATCCAAATAAAGTTAAGGTTTTCTTGCAATGGCATGGGCATAATTAATGTGTATTATGAGGTTTCTTCTTCCTCCTCCTGCTCCTCCTGTTCCTTGTCTTCTATTTTTCTCTTCCTGGTTTTTCTGCTGATTCTTCCTCTATCTTTTTGTTATTCTCCCTTTACTTTTTCTTTTTCTCTCCTTCCACTTCTTTTTCCTCTCTCTTTTTATATAAAAATAATATTTTATAGAAATTCAGGGGCTCTAGAATTAGGCATATTTCAGTTTGAAATTTAGTTTTCTGTGTGACTTTTGATGTGTTGCCTAACATTAATGAGCATCATTTTCCTAATCTGTAAATTTTAAAATTATGTTTTGTAAAATTGTAAGAAAATTATATTATATATATATAATATAATGTTAAATAACTTATGAAAAACACCTATTGAAGAAACAGGAAAATATTAATCTCAATAAATAGTAGATCTCTATTATTATAGCTAATTATTTTTGAATATGAAATCACATTAATGAAAATTATTATTTTGTCTAATATTTGCTCTCATTGTTATTATAATATTCAGAAGCATAATATCTCCTTCATATACATGTTACTGATGAATATACATATAAACTTTTAATGAAACACCCTGAAAAATCACAGTTATATGCTGCTGATATATAACTATAATGTTTTGTTTAGATTTGAAGTGTCCCCTAAAAGCTGATATGTGAGTCAATGTAAAAGGATTTCAAGGTGAAATGATTGGATTATAAGAGCCTTAATTTAATTGGTGTGCTAATCCACTGATAGAAATTAACTATATGGTAACTGTAGGCAGATGGGGTGTGTCTGGAGGAGGTGGGTCACTGGGGGCATGGCTTTGGGGTTTACTTTTTTTCTTTGTTGAGCAGAACTCTCTCTTTGCTACCTGACTCCATGTCCCCAGCTGTTTCCTCTGTGACACACTTCTGCCATGATGTTCTGCCTCATCTCAGGCCCCAAGAAATAGAACCAGCCTTCTATGTGTCTATGGACTGAGATCTATAAAACCATGAGCCCCCAAATAAACTTTTACTTCTCAAACAGTTCTTGTCAGGTCTTTTGATGACAGAAAAAGAAAAGAAAAGAAAAAACTAAAACACAAACTATGGAAAAACCTCAGTAGACAGAATTTATACACATTTAAAGATTTCAGAAACATAAAAGAAAATTTTCTTGAACTAGCATTAAAAATGCTTAATTAATTTTGCAAATTAAGGCTCCAAGAACAGAAAAAATCAAAATGGAGCAATAATATATTTTTTATAATACTATAATGGCAATACATGGCATTATATACTTGGACACTCTTTATTTCTTCTCTTGCCTGATTGCTCTGGCTAGGATTTCAAGTGCTATGTTAAATAAAAGTGGTGAAAGTGGGCATCCTTATCTTATTCCAATGTTTCTGTAAAAAAACAAAAACAAAAACAAAAAAAAAACTTTAGCTTTTCTTTATTCAGTATAATGTTATTTGTTGGAATTATTATAAATGGACTTTACTATGTTGATGTGAACATCATTCTTCTATACATAATTTGTTCATCATTTTTCTCATGAAGTGATATTGACTTTTATCAAATATCTTTTTTGTATTTGTTAAGATGATCATATGGTTTTGCTCTTCATTCTGTTGATGTGGTATATTTTGGAAACAATGATTTGAATCAAATCATGGTCTCTGACTAGCTCTTGGCTGTGTTTGTGCTGGGAGCTGCCTGTGCAAAGATGCAGGTCCAGATGTCCCAATTGTTATGATGATGGCCCAAGAATACTTTGTGCAAAGGCCAGAGCTATCAATCAAGGCTTTTAGTTCAGAAAACCAAATCCCAAGGATAAACAATTCTGAGCAAAACAAGATGATCCCAATGTCTTGCCAGTCCTGCATCCTTCAGATTGCCTGCTTTACTGAAACTTTCCCACAAATAACCTTTTTATAAAACTCATGTAAAAGACATGCTGAGCTATCTCTAATGACAGTCAAGCCTCATCAGGGCTTAGCTGAACCACCTGTCCCCTTCCCCCCTTTTACTCTCTATTTGTGTCTGTCTTCTCTTCATCTTCTCTTCACCTCTCATCTGGTATTTTCTGAATTAGCAGCAGTGATAGAGATGAGAGGGCCCAGGCAGTGTATCATGATTATTGACTTGCATATTTCAAACAAACTTAGTATACCTAAGATGAATCCCATTTGATCATGGTGAATACTCCTTTATATATGCTTTATTATTTCACTCTATTAAATACAATCCATCATATCCATCTACCTTTTTAAATTTTTTTAATTAAAGTGTCCTAGTCAAGTATTCAGAAGGAGTTGGAAGGTTCTGGCAAAATTTTTCTTATGTTGTCTGCGGTTTTACACTTCTTTGACTTTGCATTTATAAATAATTGAGAACAAGGAATTAAGACTGGTTCAAAATATTTTCTCATCTTTAATACTGGTAATTCTAGATTGCCAAACTTAACCTGAAGATCTACCCAATGATGACTCATCAATTAGTAAAAGCAGAGAATCTGAAGGGAGAAGGGGAATGGCTTATAAATTATGCCTACTTACTGTCCAATAGAGGTAATCATGGACTGCTCCAGACTCTTGCAAGAGTTCATGAAACAAATGAGAAAAAAGAGAATGGCATAGTATCTAGAAAATGTCTTCCGCATTTCATAGTGATAAATGTGATTATATAATTCCCTATTTGTATGGATTGGGAGAGGTACACATCTGCTTAATTCAGCAACCAGGCAAGTCACTCATTTTCTCAACAGAGAGAGCAAAAGATGGGATGGAAAAACAACATGGAGTGATAATTCCCAAAGTATTTCTTTGAGGCCATAAAAAGACTGCAATGGGTAGGGAATGGGTTCCACCTATCAAAGCTACTTCTATTTTAATATATTTTCTATAAAATTATAGTTATTTGCCAATTATTAGGAAAAAGGGTAATTCTTAGTTAAATTGTTCCAGATAGATTCAAAAGGGTTCTAACTAGGAATATTATGAGATCTCTTGCTTTTTTGAATCATTTGTCTCAAAATAAATGCAAAGAAATAGATTAATAGACAGCATTGGGTTTTTCAAAATATTTGAAATATTTTGAAGACATTTCCTTATACAAGTTGGTTGACGTCATATCAATTAACACTAAAAAATACATGGCAATCTTGATGAATTGGTATTGTGTATGTCTCAAAATGATCTGCAACACTTTCCCAGTGCTTCTTTGCTTTAATCAAGCTCTTCATATCTTCACACAGTTTTTGACCAAATAAGGTGATTTGCTTTAAGGAATCCCTGAATTGGACTAATAAGGCTTTCTGACATTATCTTAATTTTCTTGACCTTATGGCAGGCGAAATTGCTACTACAGTGGACTTGACAACTCTCAGCATGGAAAATTGGAAAATCAAATAATAACTGTATAGATGGGTATAATACAGAATAGTTGCCTAAAAAGCAAACAATAAAGCAAATTGGTGTACAGAATATAAAAAAAAGATATTTTTTTCAATTTTAAGCATTTTTAGAAATAGATGTGGGGCCAAGTAATAAAAGTAGAAATGAAAATAAACTGAATAAATGAACAAAGATAATCTTGATAAAGTAAAAATATTCACATTAAGACTAGATTAGAAAATATTATGCATAGAAAGAAAGAGTAGGAAATTTTTTTAGTCTTTCTTCCAGTTTAATTATATGACTGAATTTGTTTAGTTATTTCTGGATTGAAAAGATAAGCATAATCTATTTCTATAGTGTTCCAACAAAACAAAGTACATGAAAATAGCTGTTGTATGTTAGATAAGGTAAAAAGCCAACTGGAAGTTTAGATTGTACATGCATCTAGGGGCTTAAATACCCTTATTAGATGAATTGAGTCAAGAGAAATGCTTGTAATCTTGTTGCTGAGCTAAGGACCAGGCACATAAATGGTACTCCAAAAACATTGTTCTATCTAAGTTGTTGAATCAATCTTTATATTCATTTTGTCAGAAAGATAACTTGTAAATGTGAATTACAACTTGTCTTCTTTGTATTAACCAATCTCCTATGGATAAATATTAATTTACAAGGAAATCCACAGATCGTGGAGAGCAATGGTCTCCTTAGCTGACATCTTCATATACAGGACAGGAAAGCTTTGTTTCTTGTGAAAAGAGAGTAATTTGACTTTTATTACAAATGGAATCCATTCCATTAGGTAACAGTAGCTTAATTATATTTATTAAACATGCAATTCATGCCATTGTCACTTAGTGATGCCAGTGTATGAATAAATTGTTTTCCTCTGACAGATTCGATCTGATACAGTTTTACCAAATAAGAGAATTTAACTAAAAGTCCAAGATATGAAATATCTGAAGCACAGGTTTCTCAGATGAACATGAGAAATGTATTTCTTATATTTAAAAAATAACTGTATTGAAATATAATTTCCACTCATGAAATGCAGTCATTATAAGTAAAAATTTCAATCTTTAACAGATTGATAGAGTTTGGCAACCATCACAAAAATCAATTTTAAAAGTATTTCCAAAGGCCCAGGATTGCCCTGCAGACCTGCAGACCCATGCCAGAGCCCAGGCCCAGGCCAGGGACTGCCACTTCCCACCCAGATGGAAGCCCAGGCCCAGATTAGGACCAGGACCACCACAAAGACCAGCAGATCCATTCCAGAGGCCAGGCCCAGTCCTAGAACTACCCCAGCAATCCACCCAGGAGCCCAGACCTAGCCTCATCTCTGAATTTATCTATTCCTCCCATGCTGTCCATCTCTGGAAAGTGGTTTCATCTAAAGGTCTAGGTAATCTGCACAGACATGACAAGATTGTATGTTAAAAACTATAATACTTCAGATCTGCACTGCAAGAAAGAAAGACACATAGACAACATGGGAAAAAAATAGGAATAAAAGTGCTCCCAAACAAACCAAGATACTACAACAATAGAATCGTTTGACAATGCAGTTGATGAAATATCAGAGAAGAAGTTCAGAATGTACATGATTAAAATGATCTGCAAATTAAAGAATGATGTGAGAGAGCAAACACAGGCAAAAATTGATTATTCCAACAAAGATGTAAGAGAGCAAATACAAGCATCCGTTGATCACATCAATAAAAAGATAAGGAAGCAAATACGGCATCCATTCATTACACCAACAAAGACATAAAGGAGCAAATACAGGTAGCAAAAGATTACTTCAAAGAGATAGAGATTCTGAGAAAAAAAAAATACAATAAGAAATCCTTGAAATGAGGCCCAGCTCTATGATGCCTGCTTCTAATCCCAGTGGCTCAGGAGGCAGAGGCTGAAGGATTGCAAGTTCAAACCAGCCTTAGCAATTTAGCCAGGCCTAAGCAACTCAGTGAGACTCTGTCTCTAATAAAGTACAAAATAGGACTAGGGATGTGGCTCAGTGATGGAGTGCCCCTGTGTTCAATCCTTGGTACTCTCCCCAAAAATAAGTAAACAAGAAATTCTTGAAATGAAGGAAACAATAAACCAAATTAAAAACTCAATAGAAAGCATCACCAACAGACTAGATCACTTGGAAGACAGAACACTGGATAATGAAGACACAATATACAATCTTGAAAATAAAGTTGACCACACAGTAAAGATGGTAAGAAACAGAAGATCCAAGAATTATGGGATAGTATCAAAAGACCAACTATAAGATTTATTGGGGTACAGTAAGGCACAGAGATTCAAACCAAAGGAATGCACTATCTCTTCAATGAAATAATATGAGAAAATTTTCCCAGCATGAAGAACGAATTGGAAAATCAATTACAAGAGGCTTAAAAGACCCCAAATATACAAAATTAAAATAGATCTACATTAAGGAACATTATAATAAAAATGCCTAGCATACAGAATAAGGATAGAATCTTCAAGGCTACAAGAGAGAGGAATCAGATCACGTATAAGGTAAGACCAATTCAGGTCTCAGCAGATTTCTCAACCCAGACCCTCAAAGCTAGGAGATCCTGGAACAAAATATACCAAACTCTGAAGAAAAATGTATGCCAACCAAGAATCTTACATCCAGCAAAATTAAACTTCAGATTTGATGATGAAATAAAAGACTTTCATGATAAACAAAAGTTAAAAGAATTTACCACAAGAAAGTCTACACTAAGGGCCTGGAATTGTGGCTCAGTGATAGAGCTCTTGTCCAGCATATATGAGGCCCTGGGTTCAATCTTCAGCACCACATAAAAATAAAAAATTAAACAAAATAAAGGTATTGTGTCCAACTACTTCTAAAAAATAAATATTAAAAAAAAGAAAAAAGAAAGTCTACACAACAGAGCATTCTCAGCAAAACATTCCAGAAGAAAGAAATGAAAAACAACAACAAAAAATCAGCAAAGAGAAGAACTACACTAAAGGAAAGGCCAGTTGAAGGAGAAACCAAGTCAAGTTAAAAACCAAAAATAAACCAAAATGACTGGGAATACAAATCATATTTCAATAATAACTGAATGTGAATGACCTAAACTCATCAACTAAAAGACATAGATTGACAGATTGGATTCTTTTTAAAAAAGATGCAACAATATGCTGCCTTCAGGAGACTCATCTTACAAGAAAATACATCCACAGACTAAAAGTGAAAGGGTAGGAAAAGACACACCACCCATATGGACCACATTAACAGGCAAGGGTTTCCATCCTCATATCAGATAAAGTGGATTTAAAAATAAAGCTAGTGAAAAAGGATAAAGAAGGGCATTTAATAATGCTTAAGGGATTCATACATCAACAAGGCATAAAAACCATAAATATTTATGCCCCAAACAATGGAGCATCTATGTATATCAAACAAACCCTTCTCAACCACAAGAATCAATTAGACCAAAACACAATAATATTTGGTGACATTCATACACCTCTGTTACCACTGGATAGATCTTCCAAACAAAAACTAAGCAAAGAAACTATAGAACTCAATGAAACAATCAATAATTTTGACTTAACAAACATATATAGGATATTCCATCCCTCAATGAGTGAAAACAGTTTCTTCTCAGTAGCACATGGATCCTTCTCAAAAATAGACCATATGTTATGACACAAAGTAAGTCTTAGCAAATACTATCTGACCATAAAAAATGAAATTAGAAATCAATGATAAAATAAAGATAGATGCTACTTCACCAGCTAGAACTAAATAATACACTATTGAGTGATGCATGGATAGCAGAAGACATCAGGGAGGAGATAAAAAAAAAATCTTAGCAATAAATGAGAACAATGACACAACATATCAAAACCTCTGGGACACTATGAAGACAGTGCTAAGAGGAAAGTTCATTGCATTTAAGCTCATTCATTAAAAGAAGAAAAAGTCAACAAATAAATGATCTGACATTATGTCTGAAACCCCCAGAAAAAAAAAAAAAGAACAAACCAACACCAAAAGTAGTAGAAGTCAGGAAATAATTAAAATTTGGTGGAAATCAATGAAATTGAAACAAAAGAAACAATTTTAAAAATTGACAAAACAAAAAGCTGGTTCTTTGAAAAAAATAAATAAAACTTATAAACTCTTATCCACCCTAAAAGAAGGAAAGAGGAAACTTGAATTACTAAAATCTGTGTTTAAAAAGGAAATATCACAATAGACACTATTGAAATAGAGAAGACAATTAGAAACTATTTTGAAAATTTATACTGCAGTAAAATAGAAAACCTTGAAGACACTGAAAAATTTCTAGAGGCATATGATCAACCCAAACTGAGTCAAGAGGCCATATACAATTTATTTATTTTTTTAATTTTTTTTTGCGGTTGTTTCCCCTTTTTATTTTTTTTAATTTAATTTTTTGACATATCATATTTAATACATTAGATTCAAGTGGGTTATGAACTCCCATTTTTACCCCAAATACAGATTGCAGAATCACATCGGTTACACATCCACATTTTTACATAATGCCATATTAGTAACTGTTGGATTCTGCTAACTTTCCTATCCTCTACTATCCCCCCCTCCCCTCCCATCTTCTCTCTCTACCCCATCTACTGTAATTCATTTCTCTCCTTGTTGTTTTTTTTCCCCATTCCCCTCACAACCTCTTATATGTAATTTTGTATAACAATGAGGGTCTCCTTCCATTTCCATGCAATTTCCCTTTTCTTTCACTTTCCCTCCCACCTCATGTCTCTGTTTAATGTTAATCTTTTTCTTCTGCTCTTCCTCCCTGCTCTGTTCTTAGTTGCTCTCATTATATCAAAGAAGACATTTGGCATTTGTTTTTTAGGGATTGGCTAGCTTCACTAAGCATAATCTGCTCTAATGCTATCCATTTCCCTGCAAATTCCATGATTTTGTCACTTTTTTAGTGCAGAGTAATACTCCATTGTGTATAAATGCCACATTTTTTTTTATCCATTCATCTATTAAAGGGCATTTGGGTTGGTTCCACAGTCTAGCTATTGTGAATTGTGCTACTATGAACATCGATGTGGCAGTATCCCTGTAGTACGCTCTTTTAAGGTCTTCAGGGAATAGTCCGAAAAGGGCAATAGCTGGGTCAAATGGTGGTTCCATTCCCAGCTTTCCCAGGAATCTCCATACTGCTTTCCAAATTGGCCGCACCAATTTGCAGTCCCACCAGCAATGTACAAGAGTACACTTTTCCCCACATCCTCGCCAGCACTTGTTGTTGTTTGACTTCATAATGGCTGCCAATCTTACTGGAGTGAGATGGTATCTTAGGGTGGTTTTGATTTGCATTTCTCTGACTGCTAGAGATGGTGAGCATTTTTTTCATGTACTTGTTGATTGATTGTATGTCCTCCTCTGAAAAGTGTCTGTTCAGGTCCTTGGCCCATTTGTTGATTGGGTTATTTGTTATCTTATTGTTTAATCTTTTGAGTTCTTTGTATACTCTGGATATTAGGGCTCTATCTGAAGTTTTTGTGAGGAGTGAAAATTTGTTCCCATGATGTAGGCTCCCTATTTACCTCTCTTATTATTTCTCTTGCTGAGAAAAAACTTTTTAGTTTAAGTAAGTCCCATTTGTTGATTCTTGTTATTAACTCTTGTGCTATGGGTGTCCTATTAAGTAATTTGGAGCCCGACCCCACAATATGTAGATCGGAGCCAACTTTTTCTTCTATCAGACGCAGAGTCTCTGATTTGATATCAAGCTCCTTGATCCATTTTGAGTTAACTTTTGTGCATGGCAGGAGAAGGGGATTCAGTTTCATTTTGTTGCATACGGATTTCCAGTTTTCCCAGCACCATTTGTTGAAGATGCTATCCTTCCTCCATTGCATGCTTTTAGCCCCTTTATCAAATATAAGATAGTTGTAACTTTGTGGATTAGTCTCTGTGTCCTCTATTCTGTACCATTGGTCCACCCGCCTGTTTTGGGACCAGTACCATGCTGTTTGCATTACACAATTTAAACAGATCAATTTCAAGCAAGGAAATAGAAGATGCCATCAAAAGCCTACCAACCAAGAAAAGCCAGGACCAGATGGATTCACAGAGGAGTTCTACAAGACCTACAAAGAGTAATTAATACCAATACTCCTTAACTTATTCCATATAATAGAAAAGGAAGGAACTCTTTCAAACTCATTCTAGGAAGCTAGTATCATCCTGATACTAAAACAAGGCAGAGACACATCAAGCAAAGAAAATATCCCTGATGAACACTGATGCAAAATTCTCAATAAAATTCAGGCAAATTGCATACAAAAACATATTTTAAAAAACAGTGCATTATGATCAGGTGGGGTTCATTCAGGAATGCAAGGTTGGTTCAACATACAAAAATCAATAAATGTAATTCATCACATCAATAGACTTATAGATAAGAATCATATGATTATACCAATTGATGCAGAGAAAGCATTTGGCAAAATACAGTACCCCTTTATGTTCAAAACACTAGAAAATCTAGGGATAATAAGAACATGAAAACATTGTAAAAGCTATTTATGCTAAAACCAAAGCCAACATCATTCTAAATGGAAAAAAAAATGGAAGCATCCCCTTCAAAACCTGGAACAAGACAGGAACGCCCTCTTTCATTACTTCTATTCAACATAGTTCTTGAAACCTAGCCAGAGCAATTAGACAGATGAAAGAAATTAAAGGGATATGAATAGGAAAAGAAGAACTCAAATTATCAATATTTGATGACATTATTCTATACTTAGACGATCCAAAGATCTCCACCAGAAAATTTCTAGAATTGATAAATGAATTCAGTAAAGTAGCAGGATATAAAATCAATTCCCATAAATCAATGCATTTCTATATATCAGGTATGAATCCTCTAAAAGAGAAATTAGGAAAACTACCCCATTCATAGTGGCCTCAAAAAATAAAATAAAATACTTGGGAACCAATTTAACAAAAGAGGTGAAAGACCTCTACAATGAAAACTACAGTACACTAAAGAAAAAAATGGAGAAGACCATAGAAGATGGAAATATCTCCCATGTTCTTGGATAGGTAGAACTAACATTGTCAAAATGGCCATACTACCAAATGTGTTATACAGATTTAATGCAATTCCTATTAAAATCTCAATGACATTCTTAATAGAAATATAAAAAGCAATCATTAAATTCATTTGGAAAAATAAGAGACCCAGAGTAGCCAAAGCAATCCTTAGTAAGAAAATTGAATCAGGAGGCATCACAATACCAGAACTGTATTATAAAGCTATAGTAACAAAAATGGCATGGTATTGGCACCAAAATAGGCATGTAGAGCAATGGTACAGAATAGAAGACACAGGGCCAAACCCACATAAATACAGTTATCTCATACTAGACAAAAGGAGTAAAAATCATACATTAGAGAAAAGATATACTCTTCAACAAATTGTACTGGGAAAACTGGAAAGCCATGAAACTAAACCCCTATCTCTCACTATGCACAAAACTCAACTCAAAGCAGATCAAGGACCTACTGATTTAGACCAGAGACCCTGTGCCTAGTAAGGGCAAAAGTAGGTCCCAATCCTCATCACGTCATATTAGGCCCTGATTTCCTTAACAAGACTCCTACAGCACAAGAAATAAAATCAAGAATCAATACATAGGATGGATTCAAAGAAACAATCTATGAGGTGAATAGAGAGCCTACATTTTGGAAGCAAATTTTTGCCACACACATGTCAGATAGAGCCCTAATCTCTAGGATATATAAAGAAATCAAAAATATTAACACCAAAAAAAGAAACAACCTAATCACTAAATGGGCTTAAGAGCTGAACAGACACTTCTCAGAAGAAAATGTACAGTCAATTAACAAATATAAGAAAAAGGGTTTAACATCTCTAGTAATTAGAGAAATGCAAATCAAAACTACTCCAAGATTTCATCTCATGCTAGGCAGAATGGCAGTTATTAAGAATACAGACAACAATAAATGTTGGTGAGGATGTGGGGGGGAAAGTTACACTCATACATTGCTGGCAGGACTGCAAATTGGTGCAACCAATCTTGAAAGCAGTATGGAGATTCCTTAGAAAATTGGGAATGAAAACACCATTTGACCCTGCTATTCCACTCCTCGGTCTACACACAAAGGACTTAAAATCAGCATTCTATAATAACACAGCCACATCAATGTTTATAGCAGCTCAATTCACAATAGCTAAACTGTGGAACCACCCTCAATGCCCTTCAATAGATGAATGGATAAAGAAACTGTGGTATATATGCAGAATGGAATTTACTCAGCATTAAATAGAATATAATTATGGCATTTTCAGGTAAATGGATGGAGTTAGAGAATATCATGCTAACCGAAGTAAGCCAATTCCCAAAAACCAAAGGCCCAATGTTCTCTCTAATAAGTGGATGTTGATCCATAATGGCAGGAGGTGAGTGTAGGTATGGGAAAAATGGAGGAACTTTGGGAAAAGAGGAGCAAGAGGAGAAGAGGGTGCTTGGGGGCATAAAATATGATTGAATGAGATGGACATATTACCCTAGGTAGAGGTATGACTGCATATATGGTGGGATGCAATATTGTGTACAACCAGAGAAATAAAAAGTTGTGCTGCAATTGTGTACAATGAATAAAAATGCATTCTGCTGTCATATATACCTAATTAATATAAATAAATAAATAATTTTTAAAAAGGTATTTCCAACATTCCCCAATTTTTTTCATGCATATTTGTGATGAATCCTTGCTCCCACTTCCAGTCTCAGGGAACAACCATTCCCTTGCTGTCTCTGTAGGTTGGCATTTTTTGGGAGTTTCATATAAGTCGAATGATGCAAAATGACTTTGGTGTCTGACTTTGTCAGTAAGCAAATTTTTAGAGGTTCAATCATGCTGTAGTATGTTTCAGTACTTTGTTCCTTTTCACTGCTGGGTAGCATTCCACTGTATAGATAAGAGTAATAGTGTACAACCAGGCATTTAGATTGCTTCCAGTTGTGGCTATTGAGAACAGTGCTTGAGTAAACATCAACACCCAAGTCTTTGTGCTGAGATTGTTGTTGTTTTGATTATATTTTTCTTTGCTATATGCCTGGGAATGAAATTGCTAGATAACATGGTAAATTTAAATTTAAATTTTAAATATATCACCAGTATTTTCTGAGGTGGGTGTATAATTTTATAATGTTAGTGGCAACATACGAAGATTCCAACTTAACCACATCCAGCCATTCGTATTGTCTGTCTCTTTGATTATGGCCATGATTACATGTAGTTTTATTTGTTTCCCTATAACAACTACTGACATTGAACATCTTTTATTATACTTACTAACCATTCATATATCTTCTTTGAAGAAATGTCTCTTTATCTGTGCTTATTTAAAATTTATTTATTTTATTAATTTTGAGTAAAATAATGGATTCTATAGTATCATAAACTGCAAGTATTTTATCCCAGTCTGGGATTTATGTTTTAAAAGTTATTTCTAATGTAACCATTTTTTTTTTGTCGTGCAAACATGAATGAATTTCATTAATATAAAAAGTAGAAGTAACCTGGAAATCACCCTTGTAATATTAAAGTTAATTTATCATTTCAACTTCAGATCTTCAAAAACTAAAATGCAAAAATTAAATTATAATGGGAATTACAATAATTGCCATTATAAATTCATTTAAATCTCTTAAACCATATGAGTGTCTTTAATGATTTCCATAGTCTAAATGTAATTCTTGAAATAGTAGAACATATAGAATAGGGATAAATTAAGTCTATTTAGAGTGCTCATCCATAAACTCTTCATTACTTAACTAAACTAATATTAGCAAAGTAATATCTTTTAACACTTAATTGAGCTTTATTTCAAGCATGAAAAACTAAGTAATTTGCAACTAAAATGTATGAACTAAAAATTAGAAGTGATTAAATCCTTGGCATAAAAAAATACAGTTGTAAAAGTCTTCTAAAGAAGCTTATATAACTATTCTTCTCAGGTTCTAAATTCTCAGTTTTAAAGTTCTTAACTTCTCATAATCAATAATAATGCTTTGTGTTTGCAAATTTCATAAAGAAGGGATTACTTATGAGGGAAATGTGAAGTGATTAAGACCTGGCTCTAAACTTTTCATTGTGTCATTCTTCCATTACACTGAAAAGTATACATTTCCACACAGAAAAAAATTATCTTTTTGTTTTACAGGGATATTAGTTTCTAAGAAAGCATCAATACAGAAAATTTAAGCTTTCCCATATTCCTCATTAAAACAGAGCTTCCCACGTTGCAGGGTAAGTTGAAATGGGGACTATTTGGTCATGCTTCAAGTAGATTTATTCAGCTAAAGACCAGCTATCTAATTTCTGATGTTTCCTTAGTATTTAAACTTATGTAAAATTTATTACCTGTATACTTTGTGTTATGTAGAGTAGTTTATGTTGAATAATAATGTGAATAAATAAATTTCCCAGAGGCCAAGTGGATTTAGTTCATGGATTATAACAAGTCAAATGAAGTGGAATGAAGAATGAAGGAGGTCCATTGTGAACAAGTTGCCTTTTTACACTATACCCTTAGTTATGTTGTATTGACAGATCCCTTCCTAACTCATGTGTACAAAGCTATTCTTCTCAACATGATGTTATCATTCCAATTAAGGGTATTAATCAGATAACAGTGGTAGGCAGAAACCCCTGGTGTCACCTCCATGATCATGTTACATTATATAGCTAAAAAATGATTTTTTAATGTCAGTCTAATCCAATCGCATGTGCTCTTAAAAGCAATGAACTTTTTCCACCTGGTGTCCTGGGAAGTTAAAAGCATGAGAAAGATTCTATGTGCTTCTGATGCCTTGAAGGTAAATGAGAAAAAGTAGAGAATATGAGAGAAAATGAATTTAAAAGGGAACCTTTGGTTCCCTGGTCTAGCGTGGTGAGACCTGGAAGAGAGAATCCAGTCATGCCACGCCAGGCTTCAGACTTATTTACTCAAACTATAAGAGAACAAATCTGTGTTGTCTAAAGTGGCTGCATATGTTATGAAGCTGTAAAAACTAACAGAAGGGTATTAATCCACTGTCCCTGCTTTTCTTCAAGATAAAAGCAGAATGCATCTTATTTATGAATGAATCTTTTATGAGTCCTATGAAGAAAGATATCTTTGTGTTTAGGGGTTTTAGCATAAATATATGTGCCAAATGCCTCCCATAAGAAATTTAAGGACAATTTTCACAAGTGACATGTGAAATATTTGTACCTAAGCCCTTGAACCCTTTATACAATTTATCATAGACTTCAATTTATAAATGAAAATCATTAGATGATATGTACCTTTTATTCTATTATAATTATCTTAGGTAGTATCTAAAATAAAATTACTGAAAAGTTAAACACCATAGGCATTTGTCAGGGAATAGAAGGGTAAACAATGTCCACACCAATGAATTTTATCTCATCAATAATCATGAAATTCAAATTTAGAAAATAGTATAAGTCTACTAACCCACAAAAAAGTTTGGCAAAAATCTGAATTTGAAATTATAAAAGATACAGGCAACAGTCACAACCATACTACCTTAAGGCATGTGACACGTTACAAATAATTTGAGATTACTTAAGATTGAATATGGGCATGTACTGAGACACACAAGCCCCACCTTTAAGTTTAAATTTCAGACAAACTCTAGAATATATATAAAAAGGGGCTCTAGAATGCTGATTAGACCTGAGCCTTATTTGAAATATCAAAAAAAAATTAACAAACCCCCCAATTTTCCAGTGATAGTTGGAATGATAAATGAATTATGTATTTTTCACATATTCTGAATACTATAGGTATATTAAAATGAATGGACTGAAATATAAATAATAACTTTGTTTGAATAAAATTAGCACTTACAGTGATTAAAAAATGCTCAGGATAGAAACCATATTAATCTGTGAGAGTGTTACTCTTTATTATTGTTTAATTATCAGTATTCCTTGTGTGTGTGTGTGTGTGTGTGTGTGTGGTGCTGGGAATTGAATCCAAAGCTTTGCACATCCTAGGCAAGCACTCTACCAACTGAGATATATCCCCAGCTCCCTCTTTAATTTTTAATTTCACCATTAGTTCATAAAATTTTGGTTTATCTTTGTTGCTGTGTTTACAACAAGCACCTATAATTACCAATTATTATAAACTTCTTTTTAAAAAATATAATGCTACTCTGTATCTCAAAACCTTTCAATAGCATACCTATTTCTTCCCCCTTATCTTTTTACTTCTAATACTTGTCAACCTTATGATTAGTTGTTGATTATATATTTAAAATGAGAAAATCTCCAGCCACAGTGGCACATGCCTATAAGCCCAGCTCCTCAGGAGACTGAGGCAAGAAGATCATAAGTTTGAGGATAGCCGGGACAAGTTAGTGAGACAACGCCTCATAATAAATAATAAGAAAGACTGGGGATGTAGCTCAGAGGTAGAGTGCTTCTGAGTTTAATACCTAGTATTACCACAAAAAAAAAAGACAAAAAATAGTTCATATCTACACAATACTATTTTTCTCATTGTTAATATTGCTATATCCATTGATGCCTATTTACCTACCTACCTACCTGCCTGCCTATTTAGCCACCTACATAAAAGTTTCTATCTGCTGTCATTTTTCTTCTTCCTGAAGAATTTGCTTTAACATTTAATGCATTGGTAGTCACGTTTCTTTGTTTTGTTTTGTTTTGATGAAATTTTTCTCAGGTTTTGATTATCTTAACATGTCTATATCATTTTCACTTTTGGAAGTATTTTTGCTACACATAAAATTCATAATTGGCAACTTTTTCTTCTTTTTTCCTCCTATCTGATTCCCCTAACTTTGAAAGATTCTTTACCATTGTTGTTTTGACTTGCCTGGGTTTCTAATGAGGACTCTGCAGACACTGTTATTTTAAATTAAGTCCATAACTAAATGACTTAATAGCTAAATTCCTCCAAATTTTAAGACATCTTACAAAATGTTTCTAAAGATTAGAAAAAAGATGGAAAATTCTCCTAATCTTTTTATGAGTTAAAACCATCTTCATACCAAAACATGGGGTGCGGGAAATCTTTGAAGAAAGAAAACAACATATTTCCATGATTTGGACATGATTTTTGTGTCCCCCAAAATCACATGTTGGAAGTTTAGAGGTGGAAGAACCTTTAAGAATTAAGTCCCAGTGGGAGGTAAATAGGTCACTGGAGATATGCTCTTAGAAGAGATTAAGGTAATTCTTATTAGGACCTTGGTTAGTTTTCAGAAAAAAATGAGTTGTTATAGAGTGTGGCAAATCTGCTCAGACCTATTCCCATTCCCTTTTCTCTGCCATGTCACGATACAACCAAGATGCTTTCCCGAGAGACTGGACAGATGAAGACATCCAATCTTGGACTTTCAGAATCTAAATCTGTGAGCTAAATGGAGCTATTTTCTTTATAAAATACTCAGCTTCCAGTATTTTCTTACAGCAACAGAAAATGAACTAATGGGGATGGGGTTGTGACTCAATGGTAGAGTACTCACCTAGCATGTGTAAGGCATTGGGTTCAATCCTCAGCACCACATCAAAAAAAAAAAAAAAGGAATAAATAAAAATAAAGGTATTGTGTCCATCTACAACTTAAAAAAAAGAAAATGAACTAATGCACAAACCAAACCATTTCATGTACAATTGAAAATTAATAAGTAGTATCCAATTATGTTTAAAAGGATATGATATCACTCAGTGTGAATTCTCATAATCTTAGAGTAATAGGAGAAAATTTCTAAAGTTGCTATGAAAGTACATTTGGTCAGATTAGCCTAAGCAATCTAAAAAAGCAAAAGCAGTATTAATAACTGCCATAATAAAATAAAGAATATAGATGGTATACAGATTGAGAGCAAAGAAATAAAACTTTCTGTGGTCAGAGATATCATAACTACCTATAAAAAAATCCAAAAGAAGTACAAACAAAAATTCCTAAAATCAATACACAATGATAGCATGGTCGCAGGATACAAAGTTGATACAAAACAGCCAATCGCTTTTTCATATTCCAATAAAGAATGCATGAAATTTGAAATTCAAAACAAAACAAAACAAAACATATTAACCTGCCCAAAATTACTTATATATGTAATTCATCACAATATGCACAATATCTACAAAACTATAATAAAATAAATTTTAAGAAGAACTAGATAGACAAATGTTCTATGTTCATGTGTGGAAGACTCGTATTGTCATGATGTCTGTTTTTTCTAACTTGATATATAAATACAATGTAATTCTTTTCAAAATTCCAATAAGTTATTGTGAGACTACAGAAAAATTCATTCTAATGCTTTTATGGAGATGAAATAAAAACAAAAAACAGAAGAGCCAACACAATACAAAAGAGAAAAACAAACCTGGAGGGCTAACACCACCCACATTCATGACTAACTATAGCTTTTCTTTTCTTTTTTAAGCTAGAATGTTACCCCAATCAAGACAGTGTGGCATTTACAAAAAAATAAAAATAAAAAAAATAACAAGTAGATCAATGGAATTGAATATAGAGATCCCATAATAAGACCACATAAATAGAACCAAAGGCAACATAATAGAGAAAAGATAGTCTTTTTAGTAAATGTACCTAGAACAAATGGATATTCACACGCAAAATAAGTGGATCTGGATATTGACCTTATATCCTTCATGAAAATTAACTAAAAATTCATCCTAAACCTAAATGAAAAAGATAAAAATAAAAAATCCATAGAAAGTAACATTGGGGAAAATAGATGACCCTGAATTTGGCAATCACTTTTTAGATGTAACACCAAAGGTATAATATACATTTAAAAAAAAGAGTAACATAAGCTAGGCTTCATTAGAATTAAAAATTTCTGCTCCATGAAAATCATTGTCAAGACAATGAAAAATAAAAAAATAATTAAAAGACCAGAAGAAAAATTTGCAAAATGACTGATCTAAAACCCAAAATGTATAAATAAAAAATAAATAAACACAAAATATAAAAGGTACCCTTAGAAGTCAATAATTAGAAAATGAACAACTCAGTTATAAAATGGGCCAATGACCCATAATAGACAGCTCACCAAAGAAGACATAGATCGAAAATACACATATGAAAATATGGTGAGCATCATATGTCACCAGGGAAATGCACAGCATAACAACAATGAGATGCTACTGTTTATCTATAAGAATGGCCAAAAGCCAGAACCCTGACAACACCTAATGCTGACAAAGATGTAGAGCAATAGAAACTCTGATTTATTGCTGGTTGCAATGCAGAATGATAGTCATTCTAAAAATCAGTTTGATAGTTTCTTACAAAGGTAAATATATTTTACCTTGAGTTTCAGTAATCACACTCCTTTGTATTTGCCCCCCAAATTAAAAATGTATGTGCACACAGAAACCAGCACACTGATACTTATAGCAACTTTATTCATCATTGTCAGAACTTAGAAGCCCTCAAGATGTTTTTCAGCAGGTTAATTGATAAATAAAATATGGTATATGCAGATGATGAGAGATCATTCAACAATAAGAAGAAATGAACTCTCAAGCCATGAAAATAAAACATGTATGAATCTTAAATGTGTATTGTAATTCCAAAGATTGTTTATTATTTTCTGCAATAGGAAAACTTATGGAAACAGTTTAAAAAATCAATAATTAAGAGGGTTTAGGACCAAGCACAAAAGACTTTTATGGCAGCAAAACTACTCTCTGTGAAACTATAATGTCCAAATCTATAGAGTGTACAACCCCAAAAGTAAACCCTAAAGTAAACTATGAACTCTGAATGATAATGATATGTCAATGCAGATTCATCAGTTGTGACAAATATTCCACTCTGATGGTGGATGTTGATAAGGCATGGGAGGGGTACTGTGCATGTGTCAGCCCTGCAGTATACAGGAAATTTATGTATCTTCTGAATTATTCCATAAACCTAAAACTGGTCTAAAAAATAAAGTCTAGTAAAATAAAGGCAATTCCACCACCAGATATTATGCTTTAAATCTACTATAACCAAGCTTTGTTGCAAGTATAGATAATTGAATCAATGAATGATACTATGGAGTGTGGCAACAGATCCACACAGACAGTCATGTGACAGATGGCATGAGTATGTGTTGCAACTCCGCTAGGGGAAACCACTGGGGAAAAATTCCTCCTTTAATTTGTGTTGGATGAATTAAATATTCCTATGAAAAAAAGTAACATGAAAACCTTACTTTCCATAATAGAAAGTTGATCAATGTACCTAAATTGAATTCCCCAGGTGGATTATATATAAAAATCCGAAATGTAAAGCAATAACACTTTAAGAATAAAATGTAGAAGAAATTATCCATACCTTTTAATATGCAAATATTTTTAAGAGATCAAAACCTCATTCAGATAGATTGCATTTATTTATATTAAGTTCACCAATAGATAATATTATAGTTAACCTCACTAATGAAGTAAAGAGGGTATTGTACATGTCCTGATATGATGAGATGGGAAGGGCACCACAACTCTGTGCTATTCTTTCAAAAAAAATTCCATAATCTCGGTGAAATAATTAGAAAACATTAAACATAGCCAGTTTAACAGAAATTATATTGTCAAAGTCATGAAAAAAAGGAAAGATTAGGAAAATATCACATACTTTAGAAATCTAAGGAGACATGAGAAAATGTATACAATATGGCATCCTGAACTGGTTCCAGGAAGGGAAAGAGGAACATTAATGTAAAAATGGTGAAAAAAAAATATAGGTCTGATTCTTAGTTAGTAAAATCTACCAATGTTATTTTCTTGTTTTTTGACAAATATATCATAATAATGTGAGATACTAACATTGCAGGAAAGTAAACCTAGTGAGCAACGTATATGAGCTTCCTGTAATATCTACATGTTTTCCATAAACGGATTTTCCCCAATATAAAACATTTAAAAAGTAGCAAAATATTAGAGTTGGAATAAATTCAGAGAAGGGAAGGAAAATATTTTCAATAAAGGCACCTAACAAAGGTTATCCTGAAATATAAAATCTTTTTAAAAAAATATTTATTTTTTAGCTGTAGTTGAACACAATACCTTAATTTTTTTTAATTTATATATGGTGCTGAGGATCAAACCCAGGGCCTCGAATGGGCTAGGTGAGCTCTCTACCACTGAGCCACAACCCCAGCCCAGAAATATAAAATCTTTAAAAGTAAAAAGAAAAAAGCAGAGAACAAGTAAACCCCAGGCAAAAGACTCAGAGAATTTAGTTAGCATGCCCTTCACTAAAAAGAATATGCTACTATAAAATAAATATATGAAAGACTTTCAGATTATGTAAATATATAAGGTAAACAGCAAGTTTAAACCACCAATGAACTTCTTTTTATCCCTCAGAATTCCCAAACAAAAATGTGTTGATGAGCCTGCTGTGGTGGCTCATGCCTATAATTCCAAGGGCTCAGGATGGTGAGGCAGGAGAACCACAAGTTCAAAGCTAGTCTTAGCGACTTAGTGAGTTCCTAAGAAACTGGTGAGATCATGTCTCAAAATAAAACATATTTTAAAAAAGGCTTGGTGTTTTTCTCAATTGTTAGTGGTCCTGGGTTCAATCCTCCTACCAAAAGAAAGATGTGTTGGTGAGAAAACACAGTAATTGGTTATCCTCATACCCTGCTCTAATAATACAAATACAATAATTTTGGAAAATCCTTTATCCATTTAAAATGGATAAATACATAATCTACAACTCAGAAATTTTCCTCCCGTACATGAAACCAACCAAAAAGATGATGTTTTGCACCAAAATCCATGTGCTGGCAGCACTGTTTGTAGTAGGTGAAATCTGGGACAACCCAATATTTCACACATCATAACAACAGTGTTATGTACATATCATGATGAATTGCAAATGAAAGAATTGTACCCATAAAAGAAATTATATGGATCTCATAGATTCAAGGTTAACTAAAAGAAATCGTATACAAAAGAATGTCTGTAACAATTTCTTTTTCACATTGCTCATGGTTGAGCAATAATCATCTATTGCATTAGAATAAGACACAGCACATATTTTGCAGAAAGGTAATGAATAGAAGAGTACACACAGCAGGCTTTTTATGCTGGTTTATGGGTATGTCCATTTAGAGAAAAGTGATCCAGCTGTACCTTCATAATTTGTATGATCTTCTTTATGTATGATATGATCAAAGAATTTAAGAAAATGCATTTGTTTTCTAATAATTGGCTCTTTTCTTCCCTTACTTGAACATATCAATCTGTTATTGGGCATATTTAAAAGCCACACTGTTTATAGATATGATGAAATCTTTTCCAAAGCTCTATGTATTTAAAGATAACATTTACTAAATTATGACAAAACAACTTACCTTCCTGTATATGAGAGTGATACTATCATTGATTTGCATCACTTTGAATTAACAGCCCTCAGTGAAATTTTGCCTATAATTTTTTTTTACTCCACTGTCCACAGAGAAATCCAGAAAACTCTAAAACAATGGCTGCTGTTCTTAACATTCTTCCATGTTGGCTAGGATTTTTAAAGTTAGTAAAAATTCAGAATATTGAAAGAAATTGAGAGCTTTTGAAACAACCTCCAAGGAAATCCATCTGTCCTCAACATTGTATAGTTTTATGAATTTTATAAATAATGTCATAGATTATGCCTGGAAAAATAAATAATTAGCACAAATAAACCATATTGTTTAAGTGATTATTTTAAATCAAAATGATATGAATATTTAATGAATGGTCCTTGTATGGAAGAATTAATCTCAGGTGAAATGGGCTTGAAATCTGCCACATTAGTAAATGCAAGATTGAAGTCAGACAAACTAGGGTCCAAAAGTGGAGTCCCTTATTGATAGACTGGGAGACCTTGAAGACCCCCCTACTCTTTCACAGTTACTTAAGTGAGTACAACATTGGCTACCCATTAAGTTTTCCAGGAGATTCAAGTGAACTAATGAGCATATTTTGAATCAATGAACAAGTGCAAATAACAATATTAATGCTGGACTATAGAAAAAAATCAAGACATTTTAGTTGACTTCCACCCACGATCCTCATAATTTGTTACTGGGCTTTTGGAGAAATAGTCCATAACCAAGGGTTCAATCTGAACTTGTAACCTCCAGACAACTGTCTCCTAGCACTTCATTTATTTAAAAAAGACTACCAATTCTTACAATTTATTATGTTTCTTCCCTGCTCAAATTTCTCCTGGCCTTATGTTTTGTTTGTCGCATATTGCTGTTGTTTCTTGGAAACAGGTCTTGCTAAATCACCAAGGCCAGCCTCTAGGCCTCTAGCCAGAATAGAGGCATGTGTTCCCATACCCAGCTCTGCCCATAGCCTATAAATAATGACAAAGGATAAAAGAAAATAAGAAACTGTGGGTCATTTTAACTCATTATTTTGGGTGGATTTCTTGAAGGTTGTTTTTATGAACTTCCTATGGTTTTGCAAGCTCTCCTACCTTTTCCATTCAAAGCTCCTAATTCTATTGTTTCTTTCATGGTGACTACCTTTGTCTAGACCCCAAGCACATTTTAAAATGTTATTTACTGAATATTTAAACTATTAATGGAAATATCTCTTTTACTTTACTTCTAGATTTCAATATCAAAATACAATACCGATAATCTCCAATTTATGATATTTTGACTTTAAAATAGTGTGAAAGTAATACATAAATGTTTCGTATTTTTAATTCTGGTATTTCCCCCAGCCAGCCATATGTGCTGTGATACTCTCTCACAATGTTGGATGGTGAAAGTTGAACTTGAAAGCCCCCGGTCAGCCATACAATCATGAGGGCAAATGGCAGACACGCTACAGATGTTTGGTAGCGTAACAGTGGTCCACTTCACGCTTTGAATACAGCCTATTTCTAATGAGGACATTTTTTTTCTCTTCTCCTTTTCTCCCTCGTTTTTCCAATTTTCTGTGCCTTTCTTCTTCATCCTAAATGGTGTTACCTGTTCTTGAACACACACACACACCACAAAGTATTTCAGAATTGGGGGTGGAGGACTGTACCAGGAGATTTAAGAAATGACTATGGCCCATATTAACAAGTGAATTAAACTCTGGACACAGAACTCCTGGAATGTAGCCTTTGAAAACCCTCTGTTCTCCCTGAGGGGCAGAATTCTCAAGTTACTCCTCTGCTATCAAAGCAATAAAACTTATTTTTCCTTTTTCTAAAGCCATGTCCTCATTATTGGATTGTCTTCAGGTGTGAGGACCAAGCTTTCAGTAACAGTAAGTTATATGTATTGAATCCATTTTCCAACTGTAACATTTTCAACCTACAAAGACTTTATCTGTATATAACTGAGAAAATCTGTATAGTATTAATACTACCCTCTTTTATGGATTCATTCAATTATATTTCTGACAATAAGAATGTTAGATTTCTGAGAAAAATAATCTTAGGTTTATGAAGCTGCTGTTATATATTATAAACCTCTGAATATGTAAATATATATATATATATATATATATATATATATATATATAGTATCCAGTATAACCACAGTTTTACATATTTAGACCAAAATAAATATGTAACTTTTCTAATGATTATTTCAGAAGATACTGAAATAGCACACATTATTAGCATGATTAAACAGCTCCAAAGTTTGATCACAGTAGAAATTTTTAAAAATCAACAATACTTAAGTCAATTAAAAGTATCCATTAAGCTTCCAAAGATACCTGATATAGCTCTGATAAATAGCTCTGTAACTCTGGTACATGTGCCATAATAGTCTTTTTTAGTTTTAATATTTTGGATTAGGGTTATCACAGAAATGTTGGTAGGCAGAGGATAGTTATACTTTTTATATTCATTTAAATTATAGTATCATAGATCTGTGATAAACATTGTCTCTCGGAGCCTCATGAATTGAGACTGGATCACAATGCTGCTGTTGGCATGAGTCTCTGACAGGAGACTTCTGATTGATGCTGTAGCTCTCATGTGATGCTGCTGAAGAAGACACAGTTCAATAAATTAAAGCCCACAGAAGAAGGGTGAAGGCCTGCCAGCGTGGAATGTTTCCATGATTTACTTGCCACAGAAGAGCTTGCTAGAGGGATTGCAGGGCATGCTAATCATGAGATGACATAGTCTGATACTTTGTCCACCTAAAATTCAGGGGAAAAAAATTCAGCTACCTTGAAATCAATGAAATATTCCCTATTCATTTGAAGACAAGGCATGCCTACTACCAAAGGAAAACCATAGCAATCTGCATCCTTGTTCAGAAAAGCTAAAGCTAGGAAGATAGGTAGTAGTGGGTAGATAAGCAGATAATTTAGGTACATACATTAGATGTAGATATCTGAATAACTTTTTCAGCTACTTGATATAGAAGCATTGGTCATTGTCCTTAAACCTATTTTGATTTTCAAACAAGAATGTAATATGTAAATGTCTACCTGAACCCAGGTTTCACTTCTTCCCATGAGTATTAATGTGCTGTATTTTCACTGTTGTTTATTTTTAATTGTTTTCTAATGTCTCAAGAATTTTTAAAAAATCTAATTATGAAGTATGTTGATTGATTTCTAAATATTTGGATGTTTTCCATATAAATTTCTGTTGATGATTTCTTTCTTTATTTTGTTTGGGCCACATATACACATGTGGGGTGCGGGGAGACCACATTTTTACATTTTACTTAGAAAAGAGAATTTGATTCCTGATGAGGAGTCAGAGAAGTCAGTATATCAACATCTTCCTGGAATTGTGTTAATTATTTAATATTGCATCACAAATTTAGCAGTTTGAAAATATACCTTTTTTTTTTTCTCTTTTACATTTCTGTGGGTCAGAATCTTAAGACACACAGCTTAAGACTGTCCTCTGTAAGTTTATAATTAGGGTGTCAGCCTAGGCTTCAAGGTCTCATTAGAATGCTTGAGTAGAGAAGAATCTAGTTCCAAGCTTCTTCATGTTGTTGACAGAATTTGTTTTATTATAGCTTTAAGATTAATAGTTTTATTTTCCTGCTGGCTTTCTAAAACCTGTCTACAGTTTCTAACCTTCTGGGGTTCTTTAACATGAATGGATTCTATCCCAAAAGCCAGCAAGAGGAAAGGATTCCAGCAAAAGGGCAATAGGATCTCGATAATATAACCATGAAAATCTAATCACACACATCTCATCACCCTTGTCGTGTTCGCTTGGTTAGAGGCAAGTCATAGACAAGGTCACACAAGGGTATGAACACCAGCAGATAATGATCATGGCAGATACTTTTGAGTCTTTCAGACACACACACACACACACACACAAGTCTACTTCTGACTTCTAAATGTCATGCAAAATATTGTATGCTAATTCAGAATTGCGCAGAAAAGAATACTCTGTAACAAGTTTCTTTTTTAGCTGACACAATACACAGACCCAATATTTACTTTTACTAGAAGGATTATAATCTTAGTTTTTTATACGCAGGTTATTGATATATATTGTACATCAATTATGAGGTAATGATGTATGGTATGAGGTTTTAGTCAACTGAATACCCATTGGATACCCATCTCCTATATCATTTCTACAAGGGATCTTCATTTAATCAGTGGACTACGTTAGCCCTTTTGTCAAGAATCACGTAGTCATGTATACATGTATTTATTTCTAAGCTCCTTATTTTACTTCATTAACCAATGTCTATAAATGACACATTGTCACATTTTTATTTTTACATATGGCAAGTTGTATAGTCAGAGTGATATCTCCTATTTACTTTTTTTCCCCTTTTGAAAGACTGTTCTGCAGTTTGAGTTCTTTTCTTTTGCAAATATATTTTAGAATAAAGTAATATGTCAATATCTATAAAAAACTGCTATAATTATTATTTGGGTAGCATTAAATCTAAGATTAACTTGGGAAGGATTTTGATATTAACAATATTTAATATTTAAATCCATGGATACAAAGTATTTTTCCATTTGCTTGGGTTTTCTTAAAATTCTTTCAAAAATAATTAACCACTTTAGAATTCTTACACATAAGTGTAATAGCCACAGAAATTTCTGTATTTTCCTCTTATTCTTAGTAATTGCAAAATAAAATCATTTCTTCTAGCATAAATGTTATGGATTTTTGTTGTTGTTGTTTAAGATTTTCTACATACAGAATTATATGATCTATGTGTTAGTGAGCTTTTCTATGACAGAACACCTGAGAAAATCAACTTAAAGAAGAAAAAGATTATTTTGGCTCAAAAATTCAGAAATTTTAGTCCATAATCAGGTGGCTCCATTTCTTTGGGCTTGAAGCAAGACAAAATATCATGGCAGCAGAAGCATGTGGTAGAGGAGACTGCTCTCTTATGGCAGTCATGAAGTAGAGAGAAAGCAAAAGGGTGCAGGGACAAAATGTGCCCTTCAAAGGCCCACCCCCAATGAGCCACCTCTTAAAACTAGGCTCCACCTCCCATAGTTTCTACTGCCTCCTATTAGCACCACCAGCTGAGACTAAGCCTTCAACACCTAAGCCAAATCCACACTATAATAGTCCTCACTTGGATCCCAAAAGCCCAAGACCATCTCACAACGGAAAATTTATTAAGTATATTTTCGAGAGTTCCTGTAATTTTAACAGTTCCAGCATTGCTAAAAGGCCATGTTCAAAATCTCCTCTGACACTCTGTATCACCTATATCACCTGAAAAAAGCAAAATCATGTTATATACTTCCCACATAAAATGGTGGAACAGACACAAAGCAAAAATTTCTACTTTAAAAAGGAGAATGGAAATGTAGAAAGGAGAGATGGAAGCAAAGCCAAATTGAAACCCAGCAAGGCAATTATTAAATCCTGTTGTTCCATGTTCTTCATCCAACAGTGGTGAGATGTGAGCTCCAAAGGGCTGGGGAAGTCATACCTTAAGGCCTTACTGGTTGCAGCCCAAATGGTCTCTTTCCTGGGCTGGCTCTGCTTGCTACCTGCAGCTTTTCTTGGCAGAGGGTGAATGTTCCTGATACCTCAAACTCTGTAGGGTTTTCTTGCAGCCTGTCTTCTCACTCACAACTTCATGTATCACCCTCTCACAGGCTGTCCACAGGGACTGCTACCTAGTTACACAATACCCATTCTCCTAGGTCTTCCTTTGAAATTTCAGCAGAAGTTTCTATGACCCAAAAACTTTTAGATTCTGCATGTCTGCAAAACCACTACCATGTGAACAATTCTGTGGTGTGCTGCCAGTGGGAGTGGTAGCTGGGCCCATTTGAACCACAGCTTCAGGGGCCTCTGAGCACCCAGATGACTGAACCTTGTGAAATGATAGCTGAGGAAAGGACTTCTCAGGCAAACCTGGACAAGCAGGCTTTCTACTCAGAGCAAAGTCTTTCCTGAGCCTGCAGTGGATGATATCTGACCAGTTCTTGATGTTCCCTCATGTAATCTTTCCAATTATTCCCGTGCAAAGGATTTGATTTATTTTTCTTGGTGCTAATCTCTTTAGCTACCACACCCTTCTTTGTCAAAAGTTAAAACACCCTCCATTTCAGACCAAACTGCAAGTTTTTGAAATCTTGCTCTTTCCCTTCAATTATCACAGTAAACCTGACTAAAAGCAGTCAGAAATACCCAAGCCATTACCTAAATACTGTGCTGCCTTGAAATTTCCTCCACCAAATTAATTAGTCTATCACTTTTACACTCAACTTCACATAAAGTCTTAGTCTCAGTATGTGGACATTGACAAACTCTTTGCCAGAATGTGACTTTAATGAACTCAGGTCCAGGACCTGATAGTCTTCATTTGTATCTGAAGCTTCATCAGCACAGCCTCTACTCTCCACATTCTTATCACCATTTTAGTCTTCTGAGCTCCCCGTAGAATTTCACACTATATTCCACTTACAGTGTCTCAAGTTTTCTCTAACCTGCTTCTCCAAACATCCAAATTTGTCTTGCAAATGAATTCTAAAAATTTCTGAAGAACATGATCGAATGTAGTCCCAGCAATATCCCCACTTCTTGGTTCCTATTTTCTGCATTAGTCAATTTTCCATTGTTGTAACAAAATACCTGAGAAAATCAACTTAAAGGAGGAAAGATTTATGAAGAGTTTCAGAAAACGTTAGCACAAAGTCAGATGACTCTATTGCTTTGAGCCTGAAGTAAGGCTCGATATTATGGTAGCAGGAGTGTGTATTGGAGAAGACTGCCTACCTCAAGGCAGTTAGGAAGCAAAGAGAGGTGGAGAAAGGACCCAGGGACAAAATATAACCGTCAAACATATAGACTAGTGACTCACCTCTTGCAACAGGACTCTACTTTCTAAAGTTTCCACCATCTCCCAGTAAGGTCACCAGCTTAGGAGTAAATTTTCAACACATTAACCTACTGGAAACATTCCAAGTATAAACTATAATAATCCACAAGTAAATACAATTTGTTCTTTTTTTTCTACCACATTCATTAGTATTTGTTGCCAATTTTATTTGTTAGAATTTGAATAGAAGCTATTAAAGTAAACATCCTGTTCTTTTCTCTGTCTTAGGAAAAGGATAAATCTTTTAATAATAAATTAGGAGGGCTTAGATCAACTTTTTTTTTATAAACTGAAGAGAATTTCCTTCAATCTCAAGTTTGTTTGTTTGTTTGCCATGAATGAGTATTAAAATATTGCATATTTTTCTCCATCTGTTCAAGCTGGCTTATGATATCTTAGTTTCAGGTCACTACATGATAGTTATTTTGATTAATCAATGTGGTTAATTAAGTTGATTAATCAATTTGAATTGATCAATGCATTCCTGGGATAAAGCCCACTTGATGTAAAATTTTCCTTTTCATATGTTGATATGTATCTTGCACATATTAGGTTAAAGTTCATTGAAAGATAGTTATGAATTTTCTTTCTTGTCATTTTTTGTTTTCTGGTTTTGATGTTGCATGTGTCAGCTTTTTCGCTGCTGTGACTGAAGGACTTGACCAGAACAATTGTAGAGAAGGAAAAGTTTATTTGAGTTTCAGAGGTTATAGTTCATTGAAGGCTGAGTCCATTCCTATGGGCTCAAGATGAGGCTGAACATCATGGCAGGAGAGTTGCAGAGGGAAGCAGTTTAGGTAGTGATCAGGAAACAAAGAGAGACTCCATTCTCCAGATGCAAAATATATTCCCCAAATCTACTCACCCAGAGACCCACCTCCTCCAGTAATACCTTACTACTTCAGTTACCATTCAGTTAATCCCTTTCAGGAGATTAATTCACTGATTGGGTTAAGATTCTTACAACCCAATCATTTCTCCTTTGAACCCTCTTGCACTGAGTCACACAAGGCTTTTGGGGACCACCTCACATCCAAACTATAACAGATATCATGATAATTCTTAACATGGGTAGTAGAAAAGATTTTGAATATTCCCAACACAAAGAAATAATAAATGTTTGAGGCAATGAATGAGCCAATAACCCCAATCTGGTCATTATACATTATACATATGCTTTGAAATATCACATTATAAATATATACAATTATTATGTGTCAATTTTTTTTGAAGTTGAATAACTAGAGAAACATTCTCTTCTACTCCATGATTTGAAAGAATTCCTATAATATTGATTTTTTCTTTTAAAAATGTTTGGTAGAATTCACTTATGAAGCCTTATGAGCTTGGAGTTGACTTGGTGGGAAAATTTTTAATTATAATTTTAATCAATTAAATAAATATTGCCACATACCAGTTGTCTTTTATTTGGTATTCTCATGTAGCCATTTTTTCCTACATTCCTTTCTAGAGGAATCTCTAGTAGGAAAATGAGCTGACAGCAACATTTGTCTTTTGTCTTGATTGTCTATACTTCTTAACATTTTCCTATAAACATTTCATATTAATTAAGATTTGGTTGGTAGAAGATTATACAATAAAATTTCCTTGTGGTGGTTAACTTTATGCATCAAATTGGCTAGGTTGTATTGCTAGTTGTAATTTTTATATGTGTTATTAGGTTAAATACCACTTTGGGTGATGCTGTGAAGGTAATTTTTATATATGCTTAATATTTAAATAAGTAAACTTTACAAATAAGTGAGTTGGCCTCTATATGGGGCAAGCATCCATTTAGCTGAAAGTCACAAGGGGAAATAAGTAGGTTCCCTAAGGAAGGAATTATCTTTAAAAACTATAACATAGAAACCCAATCTGATTTTCTAGTCTGCTTCCCTGTGAAATTCAGAGTCAAGACTGTAGCATCAACTTTATCAATGTCTCCATCTTGACTGCCTACTCCGTGAATTTCAAAGTTGTCAGCCTCCACAATCAAATGAGCTAAACCAGTTCCTAGAAATTCTCCACCCCATCCCGCTGTGTGTGTGTGTGTGTGTATCTCTCTCCCTCCTCCTCTTTCTTCCTCTGTAGGTAGTATTAAAAGAATGAAGGAGAGAAGAGACATCTTATTGGTTCTGTTTCTCTGGAAAACCCTAATACATTGCTTGTTGAAGGATAATGTGAACCAGATTGGAGTTCAGGAGATACTATTTTGTGAAAAAGAAACAGGAATCTTAGAAAAATGAGAAATTGCCATTTTAGTTCCCAGTTCTGATAAAACAACCAGGTTATATTTCCAGAAAGAATAATCATAGCCTTTGAGAAGTGGAGTCTTCTGGCTGCTAAGAGAGTAAGTACATTCTAGCTATTGGCCAGTGGACTTCTTGAGCAGAAATATTTGTTGTAAGTACTCAAATAGGTAATGGTGAATTGAGGCAGCCAGAGTGTACTGACAGCTTGTGACACGGCATATTGTCAGAAAAAGTCTCTGAGGCTTACTCAAGGAGTAAGAGGAGTCATAGGGGGATAGAGCTGGATGCTCTCAAAATCACAGAGTAAAGGCAGGAAAAATCTGCTTTTCTACTATTCAAATCACCTGAATAGTTTATGGCAGGGTAGCATAGCATAGGATGTAATACAGAAAGTGTTGCAAATTACAATTGCTATTGTTCATAGCTAAATCTTAAATACCAAGATTCAGGTCCAAAGATGAACGTTCATATATAGTAGCAAAGTGAAATAAAAACATTTTGCATATATTCATGGAGGTACTTTACAACACTTCGTAAAAGACAGTTGGCTGAAAAAAAGTCACCAAAATCTTCCTTCAACATGACTGTGCCAAGCAATAGCTTTTAAATAATATTAATCAGTAGTATTACTTATAAAAAGAAGTCTGCCTTCTCAATGCAGGAGGTATTCCAATTAAAATCACTAAGACATAGGAAAAGCTGTCTGCGCAGTAGTACAGCCAAGTTGAATATTAAATATATATGTATATGAAAGACTCCCTAGGGAAGATGAGCTTCTTAATCATAGTGTTTGACTTCCATATCTGATTTGTTGCCGCTTGGATGGCAGGAGGATGGACTTGGTAGCACATTTTCCTCTAATTTCTTGATAAGCACTACTATCAGCCTGACAGCCTCGACTGATTAAATATCCCTATTCACATGCAGACATAACCACTGCCTTTAAGGACCTCTGAGGCTAAAATTAAATGTAAATTAACGAAGGCCCCAACCGCTCTTCTCCATCTTTCAGGAAATCATCGAATACTACTTTGTGCTTACAAATCACACAGTTACTTGCATTTTATTGGTCCTTGGAGGCTTGATGGGATTTTGTAACAGGAAGAATAATACAATAACATAGTTAGAGCAAGCCAAAACTGAACTTAGAAAAAAATAATATATTAACAGAGAGCCCAATAGGTATGCACTTTGAAAGAGGAAGGTTAAGAGTTTAGGTAGCTCAGAATGGAACAAGCATGTCTTTGAGCCTGATTTAGACCTAAGTAATTAGGGAAGACAGACAGAAAGATAAAAATCCAGGTCGGAGTCCTGGGCACAAAAATGGAGGAAATGTTATGAATAATGTGGGTGGGAGCTGACTGGAGACAAAGGTAAACATTTTACGATAGACGCATGAAACTTTGACCCAGAGTTGTGATGAATGGTGCAGACAATGGAGCAAATGGAAGATTCTGTGAGCTAGAATATTCTGTGAGCTTGTATTTAAGGTCGAAGCTAATCTGAGGTTCTCAGGAGGCTTGAACAAAGAGGGGAGGAATGAGGAGGAACCATTATTCAGGAATATTACTAAAAGGAGATTGCCAAGATCTTTTTAAAAAAAATATTTCTTCTGGTATTATAATACTAATATAATCTGAGTTTTCCTGTATCTAGCTGAGACTGACTATGGTCCCCTATTAATTATTCTATATCAATATTGCCTATTATTTAATGCATTTTGATCATTATTTTACTTTTTACAGCACTGCAAATGCTAGGAATGTCTACTATATCTGTTCTCATACTCTACATCTATCTGTACACCTTCTCCAGGTACAACTTTGCAGAGTAATAGAAATTATTTTGCCTATTCTTCCCAACAATTCTTTTTTCTTCTAATAAAAAGTGGTTTCTTCAATTATTCTCTGCAGTCAATCCATACTTATAATCACAAGATAGTTATGGTATTTGTTTTTATTTTTCTATCTCTCATTTTACTATATTATATTGTTGCCATCAATATTTAAATTTTTTACATCTTGAAAGTTGTCCTCTTTACCAACTCACCCCACTCTTTATCATCTGCATTTTTTGACTTGTTTCCTTTTTGAGAAAACATCACCATGCTCTGCCTCCTGTACTTTTACTGAGGAATAAGAAAGGAGTTTGGTGGTATCACATAATGTCTTGCCAGAGGAGGCAGAAAACCCTAAATCTTTTCCCTTCCAATACACTGATATTTCAGAAGGACCCACAGAGGCAATAAAAATTTACAAAAATATTTTTAAATTGTGTTAGAGAGATACATAAAACAACTAAATAAGAAATGAACTAACATAAGTGATCAAAAAAGTGCCATGCAGGTAAAAAATGGACTGGAGCATTAAATTTGACAACATAATTAAAATTATATTGCTTTCTACTTCTACCTTGTATGCTGGTCTTGGAAATCAGAATTGGGTCTCGTTCCCCTGATGTTGAAGATTAAACATCCAAGAAACACCAAAGCAGGAAGAAAAACTAAATTTTATTTAAGAAACAGAACAGAGGATGTGAGGAGAGAGACTCCTCTGGAGAGGAAGGAGCCAAGAGCTGGTACTCCAGGGAGTGGGGGTGTCTTGTCCCTTTATAGATTTCAGGTTTCCTTTCTTCTCATGCTACCTCTTCCCATCCTGCCTACATGACCAAAAGATGACCAAAAAGCAGGAAGAGAGCCTTTTTCCAGAGGGTAATTGTTTGTGTTGGAAAGTATGATCCCCTCACTTCCCATTGGATGCTCTTAGCAATTGGGTGATGAGGAATGTTATCTATCCATTTCCTTTTCCTTGATAATCAGCTTACCTGTCCTTTGCCCTGGTCTCACTTCTATCCTAAATAAAAATCTAGAGATTTCACTGAATATTTACAAATGAGATCAAGACTTTCCTCAAGAATTCCAAAAGGATATATCAGGCTGGTTTTCAGTATCTCCTCTTAGATGTTTCTCCTCTAAGCAACACATCCAAGAATGAAATGGTGATTCTCTCCTCAGGGAAAACACAAGACACACTCTTTCTCCATTTCCTTTGTCCACAATTGTAAGACACATGATGAGGTAGAGTCTTCATTGACCTGGGTTCTTGACTGAACACAATGAGTAGTGCTCCCCAAATGGATTGCAAATAGGGTTTACACATATAGCCAGTAAAAATATAGTACATATATTAGTTTTCAGTTTCAAATGAATAACACATTTTTAAAGTATGAGTATATCCAAAATATTGCATGGTGCATACTTATAATTAAAGGGCATAGTTTTTTTTTTTATTTTTTTTAAATTTTTTGGATATTGAGGGTTGAATTCAGGGGCACCCCACCACTAAGTCACATCCTCCTCCCTATTTATATTTTATTTATTTAGAGACAGGGTCTCACTGAGTAGCTTAGTGCCTCATTTTTGTGAAGGTTGGCTTTGAACTTACCATCCTCCTGCCTCAGCCGTCCCAGCTGCTGGGATTATAGGTGTGCACCAGCATGCCAAGCTAGTTTTTATTTATCTGATTTTCAAGACTGATTGGAAGTCAAGTATTTTATTTAGCAACCCTGCCTACAATAGACTTGTAGACTAAATAAAAATTAAATTTGTTTTTTTATAAACTCCTGAAGTTTGAACAGTATTTGTTGCCAAAATATAATCTAACATAATCAGAGTACATCCATGATAAATAAAGGAATTTATGGGATTAAATATTATCACCTGACTTTTAGGCTTCACAGATATTCTTTCTCCTACTGAATTTTAAAATCTTAAATCACCAAAACATTTGTCTTTTTCAAGTTATGTAATGTCAGTGAAATTTCTGGATTTTGATTTAGGATACAGGAGAGACCATAAAAATACTATAACTATGCCCATGCTTTATCTTGGAAAACACATAAATAAAATCAATTAAAAGGCAAAATATAAGCTTTTAGCAATCCCTTTCACCTCCCCACAACCAAATGTTTTAAACTAAGAGGAAGATTGAGATTTGAGTTGATGTTTCCAATTTACGTAGATGCCAGAAAACAGACATGTGGCTCAATATAAAATCACATTCATCATGGGAGGAAATTATAAGAAACTCTGAGGTCTGTGATTAGAGAAATGATAGCTTCAAACAAGAAAGGGTTGAGAAAGAGGGCTATGTCTTAGTGAGTCTCTCTCCTTCACTTTTTGCTGGGCCCTCAGGGGCTAGGAGATTTAATCTAGGGTGCCAGGATTGATGCACTCACCCCCTTCAGCAGCATCCCTCCTCAGGTGCAGAAATGAGAACAGTGTTCAGGAAAAGGAGCTGCATAGGAGCACATGCAATGCCCTGAAACTCAAGCATCCAGTGTGATGTTCCACATAGTTGATCCACTTTAGTGGAATAAGTAGTTCAGGCTGAAGGCAATGTGTACAAGGAAGTCCTGGAGCCGGGAGGCCTGAATGAGCTGACCTCAATTTTGCTGACATGTGTGCTGCCAGGCTTATGAGCAGAATGATAATAAGAGAACCACAGAACACATTGGTAGCTTGGACGAATGAGTTAGTAAACAAATATCACTAAGGTAAATTCAGATTGTATTGGCAGGATATAAGAAAAGAGATACAGACTAAATAAAGACTGATTTGTACATGTGATTGTGTGGGGAGTCTGTGTGCACATGTGTGCTTCCTTAGTCTTCACAGGGAACTGACTTCTAGTATTACTACTTCTCATTTTTATTTTTATTAAATTCTGTATTGATAATAAAAAAATCTACAGACAATCTTTTATCACTAAGTAGAGTTTCACATTGCTACTGGATTACAAGATGAAGAGAACAAATTCAGTACTGTTCCCCTGATTTTCTCTTAGGTAGAATTATTTTAGAAGCATATCTTGATCCAATAATTCTGAAGCTATTCCATAAGACACCAGAAAAGAAGTAGTGCAATCAGGAAAGAAAAGTGGAAAAAGCCAAAGAAGGATATGAAAATAGGAAAGGTAGAAGTTCCAGAATTTAAATTGTATCTCAGAGTCGATACTGTCTTGTCTATGTTCTTTCCCTCCAGCCCTAACTGGCTATGATCAACCTTGATTAAGGAGAGTGGGAGGAAAATCTGCCTACAAGTTAAGCTATCCACCAGGGGAGGTAGGAGGGTCCCCTAAACAGCTCAGGGTGAGCACAGAGCAGCCAAGGGTGCATATGGCAGGGGTTGCACATATAAAAAGGAAATGATGGGGCACCGCAAAAGAGGCATATCTAATATTTTTAAGTCAAAATCAAAATATGTATAATAGCATAACATATAAATTATCAGTAGGTGCTATGGATAGAATGTTTGTATCTTTCCAAAATCCACATATGCTGAAACTTCATAATCAATAATGTGATGGTATCTGAGATGGGTCTTTAGTGCCTGGGAGGTGGGGGTTATTAGGTCCTAGGGTAGATCCCTCAGGAATGAAATTAGTGGCCTTATGGCAAAACACAGTCTTCCTCCTTCCCTCTAACAGCAGTGAAAAAGCAGCCTTGTAAACTAGGACAGGGCCTCACAAAGAGCTCAACCATGCCAGCATCCCTATCTCAGACTTTCAACCTCCACAACTGTGAGAAAGTATTTGTTTTTTAAGTCACCTTGTCTAAGATATTCTTCCATAACAGCTTGAATTGTTGAAACTTCAGATAACAGAAGTACAAAATACCTTTTTAGAAACACAATTCAAATAAGAAATGAGAAACTTGGAGAGGTAAATTTTGCTAAAGGAATAGAAATGCAACATTGTAAACCAGCACTCTTCCAGAACTCATCTGTAATTTCAATTAAAAGGACAATACAACAGCAGAGGGGAAATAATTCATGAAATTAGTCTAAATTTTTATGAAAAGAATACAATATCATAAATAATTCTGAAAAGAAAAAAAAGAAATTTTCTACTAAATTCAAAGATATTTTCACATTAATAATAATTAAAGCAGTATGATATTGGTCTAGAAAGACAAAAATATCAAGTCTTGATCAGAGATCATTTCCACACATTGAAAGTTAATCCATAAAATATGTAAAATATGGGAGAAAAGTCTGGGAATGGTCAAACTAAGGGGAAACTCAGAAAAAAAATAAGATGAAGAGGTATGAAATAAATTAAAAGAACAATAAGAAGGTACCATTTACCCATATACTGAAGTTGTATGCAGCCATAAAAAGAAATGAAGTATTGATTCAAGTTACAACATGAGAGAAACTTGAAAACATTGCACTGAGTGAAAGAGTCCTACATAAAAAGTTATATGGTGTATTTATATGTAGTGTCCAGAATAGGCACATTCACAGGGACAGGAAGTAGACTGATGGCTGCCAGGGCAGGGGGATGGAGGGATGAGAGTGACCGATAATGGGTATGAGGATTTTTAGGATGGATGATGAAATGTTCTGTAATCAGGTCATGGTGGTTAATGCACACCTCTGTAACTCTACTAAAAGCCACTGAATGAAGGGATGAGCGTCATGGTATATAAATTAAACAATAAAATCATCACTGTAAATATTTATTTTTTTTCCTATTTTATCGCCTGGAAGAAAAAAAAAATACAAAATTCTTTAAAATAGGAAATTGGGGAATTCATCATGGATTTTAAAGAAGCACAACTTACATTTTCCAAAAAGAAAGGACAGAATTTGGGAACCATGGATTATATTATGAAGCACTCTGCCAGTTTCTTCGTTTTCCAAGCCGGTTTCAGTAGTGCGGTAAAAAAATTAAAAGCAGAAAAATGTTTTTCTTATATTGGAATCTTAAGTAAAATAAATAGATGTTAAGTCAAAAGTTTTTTCTTAAATTGTGGGACATGGATTGCCCCATAGCTGTCATGATTATAGAGTCTTACAGCAGTTGGCTTTCAAAAGTTCTTATTCTTTTTAATACATTTAACTCCCTCAGTTTATACATCCTGGAGGAGAAAATTAAGGTCTGTTATTTTAGAGAGTGACTAGAAATTGATCTTTAGAGTACTCTTTGCCTTAATTAGTTTTATTAAAACAATTATTTGAATGTGCCTAAGCGGGCTTTTCTCAGGTATATTTTGTTGTAGCTCTGCATTCAAACTATTGATCTTATTCTCAGTTGCTGTTTTTCATAACAGAGTGAATTCAGTTCTTTCACCAGATGCTTTTGGGTATAATTCAAAGAATCTGACTGACATTTTAATAATGATTATACTTATTTCCACAAGTGTTATTTTGTGCGTTTTTTAGGGAGACAGTAAAGATTAAAATGCTTTCAGTTTATAGAGAAATGGAGACAAGCTTACCTCTTTTGAGTCATTGTTTAATGCAATGTGTCTGAATCCAGATATATTAGTGAAAATTTGTCTCCTTTTTTTTCAGTTAGTTGTATATCAAGTGTGTGTGTGTGTGTGTGTGTGTGTGTATGAGAGAGAGAGAGAGAGAGAGAGAGAGAGAGAGAGAGAGAGAGAGAGAGAGAATTCAGAGAGAGGCGGAAATGGATTTATCATGGGGAATTGGTTCAAGCACTTTGGGAATCAGAGGAGTCCCACCATTTGCATCAACACACAAGAATCAAGATAGCCCATGGTGCGATTAGTGAAAATTCAAAGACCAGAGAACAGGAGGAGGGGACAGTACAGATATAAATCTCTGAGTCCTCAGGAACAAGAAATTCCAATGCATGAAGGCAGAACATAGACTTTACAGCTGAAGAAGAAAGAAAATTGGTCCTTCCACCATCTTTCTGTTCTGTGTCATCAGTGGGCTGATCCTTACCTGTACTGATGAGGTCAGATCTTTTCTATTCACACCTTTTTTTTTTCTTTAAAGCCAGGGTGAGTAGTATTTCTGGCCCCAAGTGAAAGAAGCTTGATTAATATAACCCCCTTAGCTTTATTAGTTTTTTAGCTTTATTGTTTTTTAATATGTATATCTAACAAAATTCTTGTCATGTTATGAGCTCTAAACACACACTTATTTAACAACTGGATGGATGGGTGAATGGGTGGATAGATTATAGAGTTAGGATTCCTCAACAGAAGCTCAGTCTTCAGAAAACGTGGGGAATATACATTTTTTTTTCCAATTCTGCCATCAGTGGTGTTACCACTTTAAAAATATTCACCAATTTTATAAAATCATCCCATAATTATTCCTTTGAGTTTCTCTGATTAAGAGGAAATATGAGCATCTTACTGTGCATTCACTGACCACTTGATTTTAATCATCTATAAATTGTCTCATCACATTTAGTGCATTGTAGTGGAATGTCTTCATGATATTGATATTTAAGTGAACTTAAGGTGTTATAAGAACTAATACTTTATCTCTCATGTGTAGAAAATATATATGTAAACTCACTTATTTAAGACCTCTTTTGTTATGAAAATATGATTTTTAAAAATTTAGGTTTATGCATTTTTCCACAATTTGGTGGATCTTTTATTGATCAAAACCATATCCACTAACTGCAGGGTAAACATAGAATATCCCAAATTGTCTTATTTTGTGTTGTTTTACATTTTAGGACTAATATTTGTAATCAATATTGAGTCTGTTTTTAAGTATTTTAAGATATGGTAACAACTTTATATACTCGTACATTGGCATCCTTTTCCCAGTAAAAGAAAATTTAACATTTGATAGATGTTAAAAATCTTTTACATGCTTTTATCTATTTTCAAAGACTCAAGCCTGCTCCAGTGATAGATTCCTAGTACATTACAAATACAAATTTATTATAATATATTTCAATACCTTATATGATAAGTGCTCCAGAACATTTTTTTCTTTTTGTTTGAATTATTTGATAACTCTCAGGGTTTTAATACAAGAATTAAGATTCAAATGTAAGAGTGCTGGAGTTCTAATTTTAATTAGAATTACAGAAAATGAATATATTTTTCTTTGAAAATTTGACTTTTTAAATCTTATTTTAGAAATTTTCAGAAATACGCTATGCATTTACATTTGCTTTAAGTCTTTTGATGAAATGAAATTAAAATACATCTATTTAAAATACGTCTATCATTACTATTTTAGCAATTTTCCAAGTTTTTTGTGTATTGACTTTTAATACATGAAGTCCAATTATTTTAACATTCTCATTATTTATCCTTAATCATAATCTATGTAAAGAATTGCATTTGTAGATTTCTAAATTATTAGTTTGTCTAGAATTTTGTTATTGGTTTCTGATTTTGTAGAATAATGGATACAATATGTGACTTCCATGGTTTAATTGTAACCTCCCAAAAATTATGTTTTGCGAACTTAATCCCAAACTTAGCAGTTTTGGGAAGTGGGGCCTGAAAGGATGTGTAGAGGTCACACCCTTATCAATGAATGAATGCTGTTTATAAAAGGAATTGAGTGTGCGAGTTCAAGTTCTTAACTGTCTCATGATTTCTCTCATGGTTTCACCTTCTAATTTGGGATGATTCAATGAAGATGACTCCTACAGACATGGCTCTTCAGTCTTGCACTTCCAAGCTTCCAGAACCAAATACATTTCTATTCATTATAAATCATAATCTGCAGTATTCCATTATAGTAGCATAAAGAGTAGCCTATAATGTAGAAATCCTCCAGAATTTGCTAGGACTTCCGTTTTTTCAGCCTAGGACAAGTTTAGCTACAAATGCATGCATACTATATTTGAAGTGTATGGATTTATTTACTTATCAACTATACTGTTTATTCATTTTGTAATTCAAAAATTTTATGTTGTATTACTCCTTAATATATCCTTTCCTTAAATGGAATAAAATATAGATTTATGTTTTTTTTCTATTTCACTTTTTATTTATTTGTCATTTTTTTCCTAAGTATATCAAGGCTGTGTCATTAGATAAATTCAGATTCATGATTTACATAATTCACGGTTAATTTTACATTTTTCATTAAGAAATAATGTCTCAAAATCTATTAACTTTCTCTACTTTAAAGTCTTTTTGATCGAGAGGGAACTGTGACCATGCACAGAGCAGGCCCAGCGGCCTGCTGAGGGGCAGAGCCGCCCCCCACCCCCCGCGCCTGCCAGGTAGGTGGAACTGTGACCACGGACAGAAAAGGCCCAGGGGCCCGCGGCGGGACAGAGCTTCCAATCACTCCTGCAAGGTAGGCGGGCCTGCGACCCACCGGCAGAAGAGGAGCAGCGGCCTGCTGAGAGGCAGAGCCGCCCCCTCCCCCTGCACCGGCAAGGTAGAGGGAACTGTGACCACGCACAGAGCAGGCCCAGCGGCCTGCTGAGGGGCAGAGCCACCACCCACCCCCCGCGCCTGCCAGGTGACCACCAACAGAAAAGGCCCAGTGGCCCGCGGTGGGACAGAGCTTCCAATCACTCCTGCAAGGTAGGCGGGCCTGCGACCCACCGGCAGAAGAGGAGCAGCGGCCTGCTGAGAGGCTGAGCCACCCCCTCCCCCTGCGCCGGCAAAGTAGAGGGAAATGTGACCACGCACAGAGCAGGCCCAGCGGCCTGCTGGGGGGCAGAGCCGCCCCCCACCCCCCGCGCCTGTCAGGTAGGCGGAACTGTGACCACTGACAGAAAAGGCCCAGTGGCCCGCGGAGTGGCAGAGCTTCCAATCACTCCTGCAAGATAGGCAGGCCTGCGACCCACCGGCAGAAGAGGAGCAGCGGCCTGCTGAGAGGCAGAGCCGCCCCCTCCCCCCCGCGCCTGCAAGGTAGACGGAACTGTGACCACCATCAGAACAGGCCAGACCTGCAACCGAGAGACAGAACAGGCCCAGTGGCCTGAGGAAGGGTAGAGCCGCCCCCCCCCGCGCCTGCAAGGTAGGCGGACCTGCGACCCACTGGCAGTACAGCCCCAGAGGCCTGCAGAGGGGCAGTGCCGCTGCCTGCACCTGCAAAGTAGACAGAACTGTGACCACCGACAGAACAAGCCTAGCGGCCCGCAGAGGGACAGAGCCGCCGCCCGCGCCTGCGAGGGAGACTTTGCAACTATACAAGACCAATATAAATATATAGGGGGAAAATTCAATAGCACAAAAGTTTCACCAAGTAGAAAGGAACGCGAACAGTATGAAGAGACAAGGAAAGAAAGGACCACAAGCATTGCAGGTCAACTCAACGTTAGAAGAGGTAATAGCTGCAGCAGATGGAATGTCAGATAAAGAATTCAGGATATACATGCTTCAGATGATCTGGAGTCTCAAGGAAGACATCAGACAGCAAAATCAGACAATGAAAGATCACTTCAACAATGAATTACATAAACAAATCCAAGAAGCAAAAGATCAACTATACAGGGAAATAGAGGTTATAAAAAACAAACAAACAGAAATCCTAGAAATGCAGGAAGCAATAAGCCAACTTAAAAACTCAATTGAGAATACTACCAGCAGAGTAGAACACTTAGAAGACAGAACATCAGACAATGAAGATAAAGTATTTCAACTTGAAAAGAACATAGACAGCTCAGCAAGACTGTTAAGAAACCATGAGCAGAACATCCAAGAAATATGGGATAACATCAAGAGACCAAATTTAAGAGTCATTGGGATACAGGAAGGGACAGAGTTTCAAACCAAAGGAATGAGCAATCTATTCAATGAAATAATACGAGAAAACTTCCCAGACTTGAAGAATGAGACAGAATCCCAAATCCTAGAAGCCTACAGGACGCCGAATGTGCAAAATCATAAGAGACCCACACCTAGACACATTATAATGAAGATGCCCAACATACAGAATAAGGAGAGAATTTTAAAAGCTACAAGAGAAAGGAAGCAGATCACATTTAGGGGTAAGCCAATCAGGATAACAGCTGATCTTTCAACACAGACTCTGAAAGCTAGAAGATCCTGGAATAACATATTTCAAACACTGAAAGAAAATGGGTTCCAACCAAGAATTGTGTTTCCAGCGAAATTAAGCTTCAGGATGGAAGATGAAATTAAAACCTTCCACGATAAACAAAAGTTAAAAGAATTTGCAGCTAGAAAACCATCTCTTCAAAACATCCTTGGCAAAACATTACAGGAAGAGGAAATGGAAAATAACAATGAAAACCAACAGTGGGAGGTAGGACACTAAAGGGGGGAAAATAATCAAAGAGGAAAACAAACCATGTTTAGTAACATAAATAAACAAATATGGCTGGAAGAACAACCCATATCTCAATAATAACCCTAAATGTTAATGGCTTAAACTCACCAATCAAGAGACACAGGCTAATAGAATGGATCACAAAACAAGACCCAACAATATGCTGCCTACAGGAGACGCATTTGATAGGAAAAGATATACATAGGCTGAAGGTGAAAGGTTGGGAAAAATCATATCACTCATATGGACTTCGGAAACAAGCAGGAGTATCCATACTCATATCAAATAAAATAGATTTCAAGCCAAAGTTAATCAAAAGGGATAAAGAGGGACACTACATACTGCTCAAGGGAACCATACACCAACAAGACATAACAATCATAAATATATATGCCCCAAACAATGGTGCAGCTATGTTCATCAAACAAACTCTTCTCAAGTTCAAGAGTCTAATAGACCACCATACAATAATCATGGGAGACTTCAACACACCTCTATCACCACTGGACAGATCTTCCAAACAAAAGTTGAATAAGGAAACTATAGAACTCAATAACACAATTAATAACCTAGACTTAATTGACATATATAGAATATACCACCCAACATCAAGCAGTTACACTTTTTTCTCAGCAGCACATGGATCCTTCTCAAAAATAGACCATATATTATGTCACAGGGAAACTCTTAGACAATATAAAGGAGTAGAGATAATACCATGCATCCTATCTGATCATAATGGAATGGAACTGAAAATCAACGATAAAAGAAGGAAGGGAAAAGAATACATCACTTGGAGAATGAACAATAGGTTACTGAACGATCAATGCGTTATAGAAGACATCAAGGAAGAAATTAAAAAATTCTTAGAGATTAATGAAAACACAGACACAACATATCGGAATCTATGGGACACATTGAAAGCAGTTCTAAGAGGAAAATTCATTGCTTGGAGTTCATTCCTTAAAAAAAGAAAAAACCAACAAATAAATGATCTCATACTTCATCTCAAAATCCTAGAAAAAGAAGAGCAAAACAACAGCAAAAGAAGTAGAAGGCAAGAAATAATTAAAATCAGAGCTGAAATTAATGAAATCGAAACAAAAGAAACAATTGAAAAAATTGACAAAACTAAAAGTTGGTTTTTTGAAAAAATAAACAAAATCGACAGACCCTTAGCCATGCTAGCGAAGAGAAGAAGAGAGAGAACTCAAATTACTAACATACGGGATGAAAGAGGCAATATCACAACAGACACTTCAGAAATACAGAAGATAATCAAAAATTATTTTGAATCCTTATACTCCAATAAATTAGAAGATAGTGAAGGCATAGATAAATTTCTTAAGTCATATGATCTGCCCAGATTGAGTCGGGAGGATATAGACAACCTAAACAGACCAATATCAATTGAGGAAATAGAAGAAACCATCAAAAGAATACCAACTAAGAAAAGCCCAGGACCGGATGGGTATACAGCAGAGTTTTACAAAACCTTTAAAGAGGAACTAATACCAATACTTTTCAAGCTACTTCGGGAAATAGAAAAAGAGGGAGAACTTCCAAATTCATTCTACGAGGCCAACATCACCCTGATACCTAAACCAGACAAAGACACTTCAAAGAAAGAAAACTACAGACCAATAACTCTAATGAACCTAGATGCAAAAATCCTCAATAAAATTCTGGCCACTCGGATACAAAAAACTTATCAAAAAAATTGTGCACCATGATCAAGTAGGATTCATCCCTGGGATGCAAGGCTGGTTCAATATACGGAAATCAATAAATGTTATTCACCACATCAATAGACTTAAAAATAAGAATCATATGATCATCTCGATAGATGCGGAAAAAGCATTCGACAAAGTACAGCATCCCTTTATGTTCAAAACTCTAGAAAAACTAGGGATAACAGGAACATACCTCAATATTGTAAAAGCAATCTATGCTAAGCCTCAGGCTAGCATCATTCTGAATGGAGAAAAATTGAAGGCATTCCCTCTAAAATCTGGAACAAGACAGGGATGCCCTCTCTCACCACTTCTGTTCAACATAGTTCTCGAAACACTGGCCAGAGCAATTAGACAGACGAAAGAAATTAAAGGCATCAAAATAGGAAAAGAAGAACTTAAATTATCACTATTTGCAGATGACATGATTCTATACCTAGCAGACCCAAAAGGGTCTACAAAGAAACTATTAGAGCTAATAAATGAATTCAGCAAAGTGGCAGGATATAAAATCAACACGCATAAATCACAGGCATTCCTGTATATCAGCGACAAATCCTCTGAAATGGAAATGAGGACAACCACTCCATTCACAATATCTTCCAAAAAAATAAAATACTTGGGAATCAACCTAACAAAAGAGGTGAAAGACTTATACAATGAAAACTACAGAACCCTAAAGAGAGAAATAGAAGAAGATCTTAGAAGATGGAAAAATATACCCTGTTCATGGATAGGCAGAACTAACATCATCAAAATGGCGATATTACCAAAAGTTCTCTATAGGTTTAATGCAATGCCAATCAAAATCCCAACGGCATTTCTTGTAGAAATAGAGAAAGCAATCATGAAATTCATATGGAAAAACAAAAGACCCAGAATAGCAAAAACAATGCTAAGCAGGAAGTGTGAATCAGGCGGTATAGCGATACCAGACTTCAAACTATACTACAGAGCAATAGTAACAAAAACAGCATGGTACTGGTACCAAAACAGGCGGGTGGACCAATGGTACAGAATAGAGGACACAGAAACCAATCCACAAAACTACAACTACCTTATATTTGATAAAGGGGCTAAAAGCATGCAATGGAGGAAGGATAGCATCTTCAACAAATGGTGCTGGGAAAACTGGAAATCCATATGCAACAAAATGAAACTGAATCCCTTTCTCTCGCCATGCACAAAAGTTAATTCAAAATGGATCAAGGAGCTTGATATCAAATCAGAGACACGCCGTCTGATAGAAGAAAAAGTTGGCTACAATCTACATACTGTGGGGTCGGGCTCCAAATTCCTCAATAGGACACCCATAGCACAAAAGTTAATAACTAGAATCAACAAATGGGACTTACTCAAACTAAAAAGTTTTTTCTCAGCAAAAGATACAATAAGAGAGGTAAATAGAGAGCCTACATCCTGGGAACAAATCTTTACTCCTCACACTTCAGATAGAGCCCTAATATCCAGAGTATACAAAGAACTCAAAAAATTAGACAATAAGAGAACAAACAACCCAATCAACAAATGGGCCAAGGACCTGAACAGACACTTCTCAGAGGAGGACATACAATCAATCAACAAGTACATGAAAAAATGCTCACCATCTCTAGCAGTCAGAGAAATGCAAATCAAAACCACCCTAAGATACCATCTCACTCCAGTTAGATTGGCAGCCATTATGAAGTCAAACAACAACAAGTGCTGGCGAGGATGTGGGGAAAAGGGTACACTTGTACATTGCTGGTGGGACTGCAGATTGGTGCAGCCAATTTGGAAAGCAGTATGGAGATTTCTTGGAAAGCTGGGAATGGAGCCACCATTTGACCCAGCTATTCCCCTTCTCGGTCTATTCCCTAAAGACCTAAAAAGAGCATGCTACAGGGACACTGCTACATCGATGTTCATAGCAGCACAATTCACAATAGCTAGACTGTGGAACCAACCTAGATGCCCTTCAATGGATGAATGGATAAAAAAAAATGTGGCATTTATACACAATGGAGTATTACTCTGCATTAAAAAATGACAAAATCATAGAATTTACAGGGAAATGGATGGCATTAGAGCAGATTATGCTAAGTGAAGCTAGCCAATCCCTAAAAAACAAATGCCAAATGTCTTCTTTGATATAAGGAGAGTAACTAAGAACAGAGTAGGGTCGATGAGCATGAGAAGAAGATTAACATTAAACAGGGATGAGAGGTGGGAGGGAAAGGGAGAGAGAAGGGAAAATGCATGGAAATGGAAGGAGACCCTCAGAGTTATACAAAAGTACATACAAGAGGAAGTGAGGGGAAGGGGAAAAATAATATAAGGGGGACAAACGAATGTCAGTAGAGGGAGCAGAGAGAGAAGAGGGGAGGGGAGGGGAGGGGAGGGGAGGGGAGGGGGGATAGTAGAGGATAGGAAAGGCAGCAGAATACAACAGACACTAGTATGGCAATATGTAAATCAATGGATGTGTAACTGATGTGATTCTGCAATCTGTATATGGGGTAAAAATGGGAGCTCATAACCCACTTGAATCAAAGTGTGAAATATGATATATCAAGAACTATGTAATGTTTTGAACAGCCAACAATAAAAAATTAAAAAAAATAAAATAAAATAAAGTCTTTTTGATCATATATGATTTATTTTTCTTAGCTTTTTGCTGGTATATTTTTTATTCATTGCCATTACATTCAAATATATTATTGTAATGTTTAAATTTGACCTTCAAAGTATCATAAAGCTAAAATTTTTTTCATTTAGTTTTTTTATCCAGTTAAATAAACTTAGCCTTTTGAAATATAATAGACATTAAAAAAAAAAAAACAGTTTTTGGCTTAAAGGAAAAAAAAGAGTAGAAAGTCCAAAGAGTTTTCATGTAGTGTCTCAAGTTACCCTCCCCCTACTGTCCTCACCACACTTTCTTTTATAATTAACAACTTGCAATAGTTAGTAGTACTCTTGTTACAACTAATGAACAAGTATTAGGATTTCTCGTGGTTTTCTTGATCTCTTGACTAACGTATAATATTATGTACCTACCATTATAGCATCACAAAGTGAATGGTATCAAAGAGACTAGTGTCACCAATTGTATGCTTCACTTGTTGAACCTTCCCTCCTTCACCTCTGAATCCCTGATAATCACCCATCTTTTGTACCTTCTGCAGAGTTTCACTTTTTCCAAAATGTCATATAGTTGGAATCATATAGTCTTTTCATATTAACTTCTTTCACTTGGCAATATGCTTTTTAATTTCTTTTATGTCTTTTTGTGGCAATTTTAGTCTCTTCATAGGTTATTTTAATCTGTATTCCTTTGTTTCAATGGAAAGTAGGAGTATTATTTCAGCTCTCTTTGCTGAAGTTTTTTAGTTAATCCCTCTCTCTCCTTGTTTGTAAATTGTGAGTTCTTTTTCATACTAAAAATCACTAAATAATAGATTTTCTCGATGCTTGCATACTTTAAAATATTGTTGAACTGCCTCATTCTTGAATGATTAATTCAATGTTTTCTGAACTTAGATTGCCAATTCTTTTCCTCAGTATTTTGAAAATGTTTACTTACAATTTTCTTGTATTTTTGTTGTAGATTAGAAATCACCTGCCAATATATGTTTCATTTCTGTGTAATTGGTTTTTTCCTCTTTAGTTGCTTTTCAGTTGTTCTCTTTGTTTTATGGCCCTAAAATAGGTATGTGATGTTCCTGACATCTTGTTTTTATTATTCTACTCAGGCTCCGACATTCTCCTTCAATCTACAGACTCATCAGTTCTTCAGGTATGAAAAATTCTCAGCCACAACCTTCATGATTTGCTTCTATCCCATCTGCACTAATGTCTCTCTCTCTCTCTCTCTCTCTCTCTCTCTCTATCTATATATATATATATATATATATATATATATTTATATATATATATATATATATATATTTATATATATATATATATTTAGAAATGAGTCATTCTACTCCTCATTTCCATTTCATTTTTTTCATCTATTTCACATGCAGTTTAATATAAATGATTTTCTCATGCTTATCACCTCTTTAATGGATTATTTGTGCATACTTGTCTATTCCAAAAATTTTTAATCACTATTTTTTCTTTCTAAAATTTTTGTTTGATTCTCATTCATATCCCACTTCTTATTTAGAAAAACAAATTATTATTATTGACTTCTAGATTCTGTTTCTTCCTTTATTAAATAAATTACAGTAGTTCAAGTTCTTTCATTTTTTTATATTTGCATATTCACCCAAGTAGTGATTTGTTTACTATACTATTTTGTGTTTTTGATTGTTCCTTCTTTTTTAGGTTTTGCACTGCTTAATTCGTTTTTAGTGAAATTTGTTGTTCCTTGAGGTTTTTATACTCACTGAATTATAAAACTACTTCCAAATTTTTGTCACTTTGAGAAGACTTAGATATTTTAGCAACTAAGCTTTATCAAAATTTTCCAAGTTATATCTCTCAACCAAGTTGGTACAGTATTTTGATTTTGGATTCAAGCTACCTTCATAACCAAATCTTGGAATTTTATGTTTTTGCAAGATACTCTTTTTCTAACTTCTATACAAGATAAATAGCAAATATACATACTGTTTTCTCTGGGGACAATAGTTTCTTTACACTACTTTTTTGGGGGGAGGGGATAGTGTCTAGCTGAATTACAGAAGCCAATCTCAAATTTATAATCCTTCTGTCTCAATCCCGGCTTTCTGAGACTATATAGGTGGGCAACATCACAACCAGCTTTTCCTGCATAAAGAATGACATCTTTTTTCCACTCCTGACTTATTCCTAAGTGAAGGTAATATGGCTTGGGCTTCTTTTCACTGTACTAATGTCTGTAAGGCAGTTAATAACTAGTATTTTAATGAAGCAGTAGACACTGCATTCTCTTACATCCGGACAGCAATTGAGTATGTTTCCAGAAATCTAGAGCTATGCTGACATTCTTTTAACTCAAGAGCAGAAAATTTAAGTTAATCATATTTCTCAGGACAGAAACACACTAATTTATGTTTTTTGTTCCTTTTCCCACCCTACAGATACCCACTTCCATGTACTGAGCATTTTTATTTGTGTGTGTGTGTGTGTGTGTGTGTGTAATTTAAGAATATATAATGGTGGTGTACATGTGGCTTGTGTATTTAACTGGGTAGTGTCAACCTCCTATATATCTGATTTTGTATTCTTTGGTCTCTTAGTGTTTTATTTTAAAATAAGGCCATTAGTATGTATAGATGTATCTAGTTTATTGTTCTAAAAAGGCAGATTAATGCATAGTATGCTTCCATCATATTTATTCATTTCCCTAATGATGAACACTTAAATTGATTCTGCCTCCCTGTTATCCCAGTAATGTGATAAGCATTCTCACATATTTTCCCACTTAAGCTCAGTGTATTTCAGACTCTTCTTGCTCTATTTATATCTAAAATTCTGATTATCAGCACAAAGGTATTCATTCTTCTAGATAATCTTTTAATCTCACTTTGAAATCTGTCAACCAATCATTATAAATTCCTGCATTGGCTTCAACTGGTAGTAATCTCTGCCCAACCAAGGTATTTTTCCAGAACCTCATGTAGATATTTATAAATTATCAAAAATTTAACCTAAAACTTAATTTTCCCTATTTTCTGTTTGTCCCATCATCTCATGGAAGCAGGATCAGTTGCTTAAATCACAATCTAGGAAATCCTCCTATATTTCTTTCCCTTCCTCATCTTCAACATCCAGTCAATAGATGCAGTGAACAGCTTCCATTTCTGTATATCTGTACACTTAACTCCATTTCCATTTTACCATGCCTAGTTTAAAACATTATTTTGTAATCCCTTTACCCAGTTTTGATTGCTTTGTGATTTCAGATGTCTGTGGTAAACTGTGGTCCAAAAACATTAAATGGAAAATTCTAGAAATAAACAATTCACAAGTTTTAAATGTACTTTGTTTTGAGTAGCATGATGAAATCTTGTACAGTTCTACTGCATCCCACATGAGATTATCAAGATTCCTTTGTCCAGAGTATACATGTTGAATACCCAGCATGTTAGTTACTTAGTGGTCCTCTGGTTTATCAGATTGACTATTGCAGAATAACAGCACTGGTGTTCAAGTAACCCTTATTTTACATAATACAGTAATTGTACTACTTTATTAATAGTAACTATTAATTTTTACTGTTTCTAATTTATAAATTAAACATTATCATAGGACTATGTATAGGAAAAAATATAGCAATACAGGTTTTGGTTCTGTCTGCAGTTTCAGGCATTTATTGCAGTTCTTAGAACATATCATCTGTGAATATGGAAGACTCTTATGGTCTTTTGTCAGGATTGCCGGGCAAATGAATGCATTCCCACTTTGCCTCCTTATTTTCTCCCTTGCTTGCTTTAAACCTTTCTTTGAATTGCATTCATATATCCAAAATGTAAGCCCAATTATGTTTAATTCTGTATTTAGAATATTACAAGTTTCCCACTATCTTTAAACAAAATCCAAATATCTTAATATGTGCATTTTAAAATAGAACTCCTAGCTACCTTTTAGCAGTCATTTCCGATTATGTTGGAAGTTTAATTCCTCAGTTCTGACACAGTCTCATTGTTAGACTTCACTAATTTAGTTCCATAATTCTGATGCATTCTTTCCCCAATTTTCTGGACAAATTCTACTCACTCCTGCTCGCTGAAGCTTAAATTTTTATCAAGACTTTTTAGTACCCCCAGTCTAAATTGTACACCACATTAAACCCTGTCAGAGCACTCTATTTCCCTACAATTTTTTTTCAGTTTTTGTAGTTAGGTTTTTATTTATGAGACTACTCGTGTAATGTTTCTCCCATCCTGAGGAAAGCTGCAACTGTCTTGTAATCTATGGCCTCACCTGGTACACAATGGTAGATCAGATTTAACTGAGCTCCTAAGAGCTTCCACATACCATTCCTTGGCATGTTACATCAAACTAAACAGACCAAATCCCCCGCCTCAGCCTTCAAGGGAAAAGCAAACAGTAAATACAATAAGTGAAAAAAAAATAGCCCAAGGTACACGGGAGCCAAGCTGCTTCACACACACCCCAGTTCAATCACTTATTAGCTCTGTGACCTTGGCAAGTTTCTTCACTCTGTGCTTGCCTCCTGCTTTATAAAACAGAGGTCATAATTTGTAATTCATAAAGTTAGCAAAATTAATGATCTGATATTTACAAAGAACTGGGAATAGTGGAATAGCATCCAATATGTAGTAAGTTTCATGTATTTGTTAAATAAAAGTGCATGTGTCATGTGGAAAAACAAAAGACTATTTTAGGCCAAAAAAAGAGAAAAGCATACTAAAGACAACTAGGAATATAAATGGCAAAGGCAGGGGACAATAATTTTAATATGTGTTAGTCAGGCCTCATGAAAAGGCAACTCTAGAGCAATAAATGGAAGGAAATTCGAAATAGATTTTTTAAAAATCAATTAAAGCTTGATTTTAGGCATTTAAAGAGTGACGTGAGATTTGAACAGGATGAAGAAAACAGTGACCCAGGTAACAAAAAATTTTAAATATATGGACCTTTGTAGCTGGAAATGAAAATAAAAAGTAATTTGAATAGAAAAACATTAACATTCCTCAAAACATAGAGCATAATTCTTCCCTCCTCCCCATCAACCTGCTGGCCAGATGGGACATGAGGAGATGACACTACCTTATGAGGGAGCTGCAGTTTAGTGCTCTCACAAAGCGGGGAATTAGTTCTGGTAAAGGTAAGGAGATGGCCTGAGAGACAAAGAAGACTTGGTCATCAGAGATGCTAAAACATTCTGAATAAAATGAAATTCTCATTCTTCCTAATGCAACCCTTTTAAAAATTTTGTATTTATGGAAAATTGAAGCCTACCCTAATTTTCCTTGATAAAACTACTATTTGAATTTATGTTCAATTTAATGCATTTACATAAATTGTTCATCACTGGTTTACTTGTTTTCGAGGTGGTTTAGTGTCTTAAGCATTAGACATCTCTGAAAACAGTGGTGATGAAGATGAAAGTGATAAAAATGAACAATCTGAAGGAAAGATTCTATGTGTTATAGAATCTGCAGAGAAAAGGATAGGAAGAAGAGGAGGAGGAGGAGAAGTCAGCTTAAGAATTCCACTGTCATTGAATTCCTTTGACCATATGCTGCTGTTTTTCTTTGTCAAATATCACACAAAGGAATTCTCAAAACTCATCTCTATAAATCACTCTAATATTATATAATCTTTGATGTGGAAGAATGAATGGGCAATTTCTGCTCTATTTCCTGTGGTTGTTTGAAAGAAGCTAAAGGTATTAAAACTGATATTACCTTTCATCTCATTGGGCAGAGCCTGTATCTTCTATTCTCTATTCAGCCCAGGGTGATAAATTGACACTGTTGCAATATACGAAGGATAAATTCTCCTCTATTTAAATCATTTGCTCATTTAACATCGCTCTAGTGAAATGGTTTTTAATAAACATTTTATAAAATATGTCTGGTTTTATGCACTTTTATAAAAATTGTTAGATACCCTTAGACAATAGAATCCAAGTCTGCCTCAAATATATTATTTTCTAAATATAGAAGTACCATGCCTAGAAATCAATGGACTGGACAATTTTATTTTTATAACACATGTCAAACGAGAGATAAATTCAAATGCATGAGATGAAATTTAAAATAGCATTGGCTGCTGCAAAAAATAATAAAGCACCTCCATTCCACCTCCTGCACTTTTGGAAATCATATTTTGAATGCATCTCACCAGTCAATGATGAAAGTAAAAGTGATTTTTAAGTGCTATTTTTAACTCCCCTGAGATTGCTTCACAGGAAGAATATTAACGTCTTGCCAAGAATAAGTGAAAGAAATATTTAACTCCCTTAGAATGGCTTTATTTTTGAAAAATCTGAAAAAAATAAGGCCTAATCCTATAAATAAAGAAATATGTGAATTTTTTGAGACATCAAATATTAAGGAATTCCTCTGAGGTCCACAAAGATAGTGTACTAAAGGTAGAAGGGGGCACACCTTCTACATCCTCTCCTCTAATAATTTTCCCTACAGTTTCAAGAGTTATCTTGAAGTTCATGTGTAAAAATTTATGCAATATGTCTTATCCATGTAATTAAAATTTAAACATGGAAAAATATTTCTACTTTTTACAAGCACATGATAAGATGAAATACATAAATTTAACTTTCCATGTGGCATGTATTTCAAAAAAGAGCTCCCTACCCCAAGAAATATCCTGATACTACAATTATTGGGAGGACCAATCCTATTGTGGGAATTAGGTAAAAACAAATAATTTTCCTCCTGCATTCCAAGATCTGGATATCTGTCGGAATTCTAAGGAAGTCTATCAAGTCTGCCCCAGATTTGAATGATTAGGGGATAATTAGGACCACAAACCACCCTCGTATGATAAAATATATTTGCACAGTAGTCGCTACTGACAAATTTTAACTTCAAATATCATCTTCAGTGCCCTATTTCTCTAAAATCTCCTATTGTTCTGAGGTGGACTGGCTATATAGAAACCTTTAGGACAGCATTTTACCCCACAGCTTTAGGCCTAAATTAGTGATGCCAAACGTATGCACTATTACCTTGGACTTGCATTTTTAACCTGACTCCAGTAAATAGTGAGTGAATTAATATAGTAGAGGATGGCAGGGACAAAGTAATAGAGTGAAAGAAAACAAGACATCCGTGCCTTGGGAGCAAAGCTCATATGAGAACCACGCTCAAAGCTGCTTCTCTGCCAGACCTTATTCCAGAAACAGCAAAGCTTTTCAGTAGGAACTGGTGGCCATACCACCAACCCAACTAGGTGAAAGAGAAGAGAGTAAAAAAAATTAAAAATGCTCCCATCAATATGTACAATTTTTAAATTTTATGTATCAGTTAAAATTAATTTATTTGTTTAAAAGGAAAGAAAACAAGCCTTGCAAATCATATTCAAGAGAAGGTAATATTTCACATGTATGGTTTCAATGCATGAAATACACACACACACAAACATGTATGTGTCATATATATATATACATATATATATATATATCAATTACATATACATATAATAAAATTTATATATATATATATATATATATATATATATATATGTATGTATGTATAAAATTCAGCCATAAAGAAAAAGTATGGCATTTGTGGGAAAATGGGTAGAACTAGAGACCATATGTTAAGTGAAATAAGTCAAATTCAGGTTAAGGATCATATTTTTTCTCTCATATGGAGAAGCTAGCATGGGAAAAGGAAAAGTCAGTTGGGGGAAGATGGCATGAAAATCAAAGGTAGATGAGCAGAGGAAAGGGACCAAGGGCTGCAATGTGGGGAGGGAGAAGGAAAGTGCTGGGGAGTGGTATTGATCAAATTTTATTATTATTGCACAGTGTATTGTGTGCATAATTATTGCACAGTGTATTATTATTGCACAGTGTACTGTATGAATATGTAACAACAAATCTCATCAGTGCATAGAAATACAATGCACCAATAAAAAAGTGGGAAAAACAAAACAAAAAATAATGTTTCGTTGCAAGAGTAGTAGACCAATTTTAACACGAGCAATCATAGAATTTTTGCAAGAATATGGGGCAGCTCAAAGAAGAAAGAAAATTCTGAGCAATGAAGATTTCAAAATGACAGGGTTGAAATACTAAGTAACAAGGAATAGAGAAGTATCTTTGAAGCACCACTTTAAGAATAAATGTGTCCTGTCTTTAAACTGCTCTGATCAAAATTCAAATGTATATAGCAAGCAAATTCCCTTGTCTTCATTTGGCCAGGAAGTGATACTTTATATGATGATCCAACTGTCATGAGTAATAGAAGAGTAGTTTCCCAGATGAAAACAGGTGTTATTAACAGAAACAAAATAAGTGATGGAAGAGCACCGTGTCACTTCCTCTGGCATTCAACTAGATTCTTTTACACAACGCCTCATTTAATTCCCTTAACCAGCTTTTGACATAGGATTTATCTCCCAATGCATATTAAGAAAATTGAAACAAAAATCAAGAAACTTGTTGATGATTATGAAGCTATAACCCAACTCCAATATTCTTGCTGTTTCTATAACCCACAAGAAGTGGATATATATTTTATTCCACACTAAATCTGAACAATTTTTAAAAGCAACTTTTATGAAATGTGAAAATAACACTTGTCGAAGAATATTATTTGATTATAGAATTTTATAAATAAAGGGTTTTGAATTTAATGCTAGTAGAAAAAATTGATTAAAAACACTATGGCAATGTCAATATTTTGAAATATTCTCTTTCTAAAAAAGACATAGAACCTACATAAATTATGAATTTTTAATGCATTTTTGATCTCACAGGAAAAAAAAGAGAAGTATTCCCTAAAGGCCAAAGGATAAATAGTTATCTGAAAAGAAGTGACAAGTCAATGAGGAAGCCAGAGTGGCTCTGAAAATGACAGCCCATAATAGGACCCCAGGGCCTTATTGGTTAACAATCAAACACAGAGAGAAGTGAGAATAAGCTATGGGACCATGAGAAATGGGAAGAGGAATGTGCAACAATCAGAAAACCAAGGATCCCGAGACTGCATCCTCCTGGAAAACCTGTACTGGAAAAGGTGGATCAGTTAGGAAAGGACCCCATGGGGGAATCCTATTTGTTGTGGCCAGCTCCAGGTGAAAGAAAATAATGATTCTAGTAATGCTTTCCATGGTGAACCCACAGGGAAAAAAAGAAAAGCCTGCTTTCATGAGATTGGGGTTGAATTTCTAAGAGAAACTACCATGGAAGGTGATGACAACATATATATAAAATTACTATGGAATTAAAGTAGAATGAAAAACTCCCAAACCTATGGATATAAAGAGCTGACCAAAAAAAAATCATACAAAGCTTTAAAAAATTATTTCAAATTTGGACAAACTGCATGTACAAAATGAGAAGAAAAATCCTAATTGATACTAATAAAAATCAAAAGGACAAAATTATTGTTGGGTCAGGAATTCAACTTTATCTCATTTACAAGATTCTCGTTTAGCCTATTACCTTTCTTGGCTGCTTGCAGAAAGCCAGAGACTTCTGAGTGATCAATAAATGTTTATGATTCATAGCTTGTTGAGCAGCATGAACACCAGAATATTGTGGCAGTTTCCCTTGCTTTCAGGTCCTGCAGATATAACATACTGTGATCCTCATGGATCTGATGCAGCCTGTTCCTTATACTAGAGGGAGCTATCACCTCCTATAATCTAGGCTGTTCACTGTAAACCTGAGAACTGGCCTTGGAAAGGGTCATCAGGGCCTTCCCCTAGTGGCACTTCTACAAAAAAAAAATAAAATAAAATAATGCAATAAGCCTTAGAACTCATAATAATTCATCTCCCAATATTCCACCCCTTGTTACAACACACTTTTAGTGAAAATAAGTTTTTCACATGAGTATACCAATTGGTCAACTACTTTGATTAATTATACCAGCAAGAACTGAGAAAAATCAGTTTAATTTCTCTCAAACATTTAATTAAAATTGCCATTAACCAGGATCCAAGCATCAGGATAAGGCCAATCTGCTTTACTGACCAGAAATGCTATTCTCATGACCACAGACTCATGCATCTGTGAATAAATTATATACAGCGGTCAATAGGATTTACTTCAATAGTCAATTCTACTCACAGTGTAAATAGACTTTCTGATATTTGTTGTTATTGTGCATAATTATAAGGAGCCAAAAAGGGGCCACAAAGCAATCCTGTCACTAATGGAAAGACACACCGTGGTCTGCTCTTCCCTACAATTAAATAACCTGAAGGGATACAGGTTAATTCCATGTCCATGGGCTGTCTCTGAATAGCCACAGCTTCTCTTGCTGTCAGCACAACTGGAGGCCACTGGGGTATTTCAAAAGCATATAAATTTGTATCCATTACACTGAAACAAAACTGAACTGGCCCTAATATTTCCATACGCTTGGGTGGGAGGGTGAAACTACAAATTCAGGAGCTAAAATTGATGACATCTCAAGTGTTAGAATCCTCCAAAGCTAGTCATATCTATGGGACTCTTTTCCTATTTTCCTTAGCACATGAACAGAGACAACAAACCTTGCAGGAGGTCAGTTATAGGTCACAACTGCCGCTTACTGATTATTTTACAACATAGAGTATAACTTGTTTCTCATGCCCTGAGGCTCTCAAGATCTAAGTAAGGTCTTTCCTAGTTACTAGGGCTGTTGCTACTCTTCATGCCATGAAATATGTGTATCTTTTTCCTACTAGCTACAATTTCACTTTATTAAAAAAAACTCCTACTTATACCAAAAAACTTCCACCTTTTACCTCCTGGGAAGGGGGCAAGGTACAAGAAGAACATATAAAAGCATATTAAAGATTTATTTTATATTCTACCTCAGCCCTACTAGGGTCACAGTATGGTGTTTGGCTAGTAGTGCACTCAACCAAATAGTCATAATTCTATGATCTAAGGTTATGTCAATCCAAAAACAAAAATCAAGAATTAAGTTTGCATTCACAAGGCCTCATTTTAGGTAGGCTGTCTCTCAGAAAGTGAGCAAACTAGGATGGAATGGATAATTAGTGCAAAAAAGAAAAATGCACCCTGCCCAGGGATGGTCAGAGAGCAATACAAATTTTCAAGTTAAAGTTACATAACTCACTTCAGATAGAGCATTAGTTTCCAGGATATATAAAGAACTCAACACACACACACCCCAAAAAACCCAAATTACCCAGTCAAATAAATGGGCAAAGGAACTGAACAGACACTTCACAGAAGGAGAAATACAAAAGGTCAACAAATTAGAGAAATACAAATTAAAACTACACTTAGATTTCATCTTGCTCCAGTCAGAATAGCAAATATCAAGAATAAGTAACAATAAATGTTTGGAAAACATACACTCATACGTTGCTAGTGGGAGTGCAAATTAGTGCAACCACTCTGGAAATTCCTCAGAAAACTTGAAAAGGAACCACCATTTAACCTAGTTATCCCACTCTTCAGCATATATACAAAGGACTTAACATCATTATACTATAGTGAGGTAGCCAGATCAATGTTTATAGCAGTTCAATTTACAATAGCTCACCTATGGAACCAAACTAGATGCCCTTCAACAGATGAATAGATAAAGAAAATGTGGTATATATACACAATGGAGTGTTACTCAGCCATAAAGAAGAATGATTTAATGACATTTACCAGCAAATGGATAGATCTGGAAACTATCATGTGGGAAGCCATCCTGACACGTGACTGGGCGACTCCCGTTAAGGGTCTGAGGCTTCTGGCTGTGTCGGAATATTCCCGGCTCTTTCCTGATGAGAGAACCCGTCCGTGTAGGGGTGTGACTGACCACTGACCCCGAGGGCCCAATCACTGACCCTGACCTTGGAGTACAGTCCCCCCTCAACCTTCATTGGATGGAATTATCCCCTGAATTTCTTGTTCCCCAATAAAAGGCTACTCCCTGGCGTGTTCACTCTCTCTCTCTCCTGCTAGCCCTGAGTAATCCTTGCTGCCCTGCTGGGCGGTTAGAGGTCGGAGCCAGAGAGGGGAGCCGTCTCGGACCTGGCAATAGAAATAAGGTAACTGAGTCTGTGTGTTTTATTTCGATCTCTTCTAACTAACTTTATGCCGAGAACCTCATTAATGAAACCATTGCGCAGGCCGCGTGGTGGACTATCATACTAACTGAAGTAAACTAGTCCCCCCAAAATGTAAAATGTTTTCTCCAATAGGTGAAAACTAACCCACAGCAAGTGGGGGTGAGGAGAAGAGAAGTTCAGTAGATTAGTCAATGGGGAATGGAGGGAAGGTAGAGGGTATAAGCAAACAAAAGACAGTGGATGAATCTGACATAAATTTCCCATGTACATGTTTTAAAACAATACAGTGAATCCCAACATCGTGTATATCCATAAGAATGGGATTCTAACTAGAATAAGATATATTCCATGCTTGTATAATTATATCAAAATGGATGCTGCTGTCATGTATAACTAAAAAGAACAAATATTTTTTTTAAAAAATTTAAAAAGTTTCCATAACTCTCCTCTTCTTTCATCTTGGGAGTTTACCAGGGGTGACCAATAAGAAACTGTCAAGGTATGGCTACATTCAGTTAAAAATAAAGTCTGCTTGTTTTTTGTTGTTGTTGTTGTTTTTTTTTTTTTTAACTGCCTAATTAAGGCTTGTGGACCACAGCGGCGAGAGGTAGGTAAAGTTGTTGTGTGAGGAATTAATTTGAATATATGCATGTGATATAAGGAATGTGGAATGGTGGTCATATGTACTGAATCAGCCCATTGTAAAGAGCCTTTTAAACAGAATGCATAACAGTGTCAGATTGTAAATGGTCCAGAAACCTGAACGCATGGGGAAATTTTCTTTGGTGCATCACAAAGGTATGACCAGAGTAGGCTTATAATATTCAAATAACATCCTAACCTAAAGTGTCAACAGTAGTGAGGTTCTATTAGTTGCCCCATAGGAAGTTAAAAGCCAAATAGTCAATTATCTGGAACCATAGAGTCAATGCACCATGCAGTATGGCCTCCTTCATTGCAAGATACATGAACCAACTTGAATAGGCATCACAAGGCCAGTGCACAGTGGAAGCTTCTTCATCAGATGTGCATGGTTGATTGATTCCTATATGTCCAGTCTATTATCATAGCTGTGTTGGCACTCCTGGCACAGTAGGAATCCAGGTGGCTGGCAATGGTGACACAGAATAGTAAGTGCTTGATCAGTAGCTTTATTCTACTAAGTCTTAGACATCAGGCTGTCACCATGAGGATACACATGAGTGACTCAGAATATGGAGAATCGTGACTTGGATTGTGGTCTCTGACTTCCTTGTGGTTGTATTTGTGCTGGGAACTTCCTCTGCAAAAGTGCAGATTAAGATTGCCCAGTTGCTATGATGGTGCATGGCCTGAGGAGGCTCTGTGCAAGGACACAGAACCATATCAGTCTGGACCTTGAGCTCAGGTGCCAGCTCCTGGAAACAGAGAATTCTGGACATAATAAGATAACCACAATGTCTCACGAGTGACTGCGACCTCACGGATGTCTGCTTTGGAGAAGCTTTTCAACAAATAACCATTTGACAATAAAATATATGTAATAAATGTGCTGTACCAGCTCTGGGTCATTGTTCCTCCATCAGAGGACAGTGTCCCACCTGGTCCCAGCTTTCTTATTCTGTATGTGTTTGTCTTTCTTAATCCCCCATCAACCCTCTATGGTTTCTTTATTAATAGCTATGCAGGTCATGGCATCAGACTGGCAGACGAAAGTTATAATTTGTTTTTGCAGTTCACAAGACCCTAACAGGATTGTCTTTAATCTGATACTCTGATATCCTTCAAGTAAATGACAGTCAGATAGATGAGCCATTGACATCAGTCTAAAGGTCATAAAAATTTAACAGTTCTGGCCTTTGGGAGCACTGAATAGGCCATTTCAGTCCTCTGTACCAATGAAACTCAGGGAGATTGACTCTCTTAACAAAGTCAATCTCCCTGAGTTTTATTGATCCCAGATGGCTGCTGTCATCCAGTGGACATGATTTGCTTCCACCCTAACCAAAACATCAATGAAGTATGCCCATGTATTCAGGTGAAATTCTATGAATAATGGTCCCATGTAACTTTGTTCCAGGCCACAAAGAGAGGGTAAGGATTCCCTGCGGGGAAAGCTGGTACTTGTTTATGTAAATCAAAATTACGAAAGGAGCAGTCTTGCTGTGTTCTTGAGAATATCGTTCCTATTTGTTCTTGAGAATATAATTTCTATTTGTATGAAAAAGTTAAGGTACTATTTCAAGGTATCCTAGAGTCATTGACCTCAAATTGGTCCACCCCCAAATGGAAATGTCAGAACAGAGAGTTATAAACCCTCCGTGAATCAGACAATCATTTTTAAAATGGTTGCAGATTAATAGGTGAAAAACACAGAAATGAGGTATAATTGGGAAGCTCTGTTTGACAGTACAAGTTGAGCACCCCTTGTACAAAATTTAAAAATCTGAAACTGTTTCTTTGAGTGTCAACATGATGCCACAAGTAGAAAATCTCACAAGACCTCCTGAGATGGGTGGCAGTCAAATCATAGGTATGCTGAAAATATTGCACAAAATTTCTTTCAAGCTATGTTCATAAGGTCTCAGCTCTCATTTGTAAATGAATTTTGTGATTAAATTTGAGTCCCACCCCAAATATGTCTTATTATGTATGTGCAAGTATTCCAAAATCTGAAAGAATCTGAAGTACTTCCTGTCTCAAGCATTTATAAATAAATATTTCACCTGTACTTCTTTTTTTCTTTCTTAGCTAGCATTTTCCTTATTCAATCATACTATTACTTGCCCCTAGTCATTGGTCTGATAACCAGTAGGGGTAGTAAGTATAGATCCTAAGAAGACTGTGCATTGTCTTGTATATATATATATATATATATATATATATATATATATATATATATATATGTGTGTGTGTGTGTGTGTGTGTTTATATGTGTTATGCCATACTTTTGGTTTCTCCTACATACATGTATATTATATATATTTGGTTTCTTCTATTTTTCTATGAAAAAGTTAAGGTACTATTTCTATGAGAAGCATTGCATTTTTCTTGCTACCATTATTTTATTTTCACTTAAAATTATATCACAGAGAATGTTTTAACTATTTAATTTCTGAAATTACATATACTTTTTTTCAAAATGCAGGACAATTTGTTATTACTCAAACATATCCCCTTCAGGGGACACTTGGTTTTTCCAATTTTTAGCTGTTACAAATAATATATGGTGAATATGAATATTCTTGTTCATATATTGTTTCACATTTGTAAAGAATTTCAAAATAGGTTTCTGGAAGTCGGGGTACTCAGTTAAAAAGTAAATGCATACATAAATTTTTTAAGTATTGCTGATTCCCTCCATAGAGATTGCGGCATATTATATTCTTGGCCCCAGTATATGAAGCTCTTTTCCCATTATATATATTATATATACTGTCCAACCTCTGCAATGCTGCCTATCTGCTGATTTAAGTTTCAGTTAATAGTTTGTATTATAATTAAAGTGGTTTATTTTCTGACATTTCAGGCTATTTGAGTTACCTCTCCATGAACTATTTTTATCAGTTGACCAGTTGTTTATTGAGATTCTAATATTTTCCTCTCAATTTTCAAATTACCTTTGTAGATTAGAAAGTTTACTTTTCAGAATAATTAGATAAATGTGTCTGAGTCTACTGTCTTAGTCTCCTGGTACTACTAATAAAGAAATATCTGAGACTGGAAAATTTATAAATACAATGATTTGTCACTTGAGAATTGGAATATATTCTTACTAAATTAATCACTGAGAAAACATTACAGGTTTTCACATAATCTGTATGGCACAACCTACTACATTTTTAAGTTGTATTAGATATCCATTGGGGGGGATGTAGGGGAGGGAGGGAGATCATAGCCTATTGCTGTTAGGTTTATGATGGATGTAGCAACACAAGATTGAATCAAACATGAGAGAAAATGTTACAATCAAGACACGTGGTAAACACAAGATATATCCCAGTGAAACATGGCATCACTGTTTCACAGTAAACATTTTTTAAACAAGTCAAAGTAATATACACTTAAATGACCATTTAAAGTACAGAATAGTAAATACATAACCCAGTAACATAGTCATTTGTTCTCATTATCAAGTAGGATACACTTAGTATAATTGTATGTGCTATTCTTTTATTTGACTGGAAGGCAAAAGTTTGGTTTCACTAGCACCACCACAAATACATGAATATTGCAATGGCTGCAACATCACACTAGTTGAGAGGAAACTTTCAGATCCATCATAATCTCATGGGACCACAATCATATATGTGATCCATTGTTGACTAGAGCATCCTTAAAATCCTTATGCATGACTATATATACACAAATACATATGTGAAATACTTAAGTTTATTTTTGCTTTTGTTTATGCATATTCTGTGATGCAAATATGTTTTTATTATCAAATCTATCAGTATATTTCTTTATTGCTTTTGGATTTCAAGTCAAAGAATGAACAGTTTTACCCACACCTTGATTACACAGAAATGTACCAATGCAGTTTCACTGTTGAGTTTGTTAATGATAAAATCTATCATTTCCCCATGATTATCTATTTTGGCACTTTAATTCAATTTTATTGGTATGTTTACTAACATGCCAATACTGTACTCTTTTAAATATATATACTGATTTAATTAATTATATCATCTGGTTCATTATTTTTCTTTTAGCCTTGATATTTTAGATAATTTCATTACAACTAATAAACTAGGGATCACTTGTTTTTCTGTATAAACTTATTCTGAATTAACTTATCATCAGAAACCCCTCCTAATAAAACCTAATTTTTAAATTGGAATTACATTAAATTTATATTGACTTAAGACAAATATACATCTTTATGGTTTATATCATTTTATACTATTACATGGACATTCAAAGTTGCTTTTTGTTCTAATTCACTTCTATTCTTTCAAACAAGATAGTTCATATTACTTGGGTTTTTGAACTTTTCTTGATAAGTTTATTCCTGGGATTATTATTTACAGATACTACCTTTTCATTATAATTGGTACTTCTACAAATTATATCTTCTAATATGGGGAATGTATTAGGTTTTTCCAAGAAAAAAATAAAACAACAACAAATACATACATACACACATATGCACATACAGAAGGAGAGACAGAAATACTGGCATTGATTCACTTGATTGTAGAGACTGGTAAGTCCAAAATCTGCAAAGTAGATTGCAGTCCAGAGAACAAGAGAAGAGTTGGTGCAGCAATTGCAATCAAAGGCTGTCTGCTGGTAGAATTTTCTCTTTCTCAGGGGAGAGCATTCTTTTTACTATTAAATTCTGCAAGTGATTAGAAGAGTCTCAACTACATTATGAAGGGCAATTTCCTTTACTGAAAATGTACTGATTTAGATGTTAATTCCATCTTAAAAATATGTTCACAGCAAAATCTAGAATAATATTGGACCTAATATCTAGGCATCTTAGCCACGTTGACACATAAAGTCAACCTTCACAAGAATCTTTGATTTTAGAATGTTACCTTTGTATTAAAGCTTTCTCCAGCTCTTTGCACTCTCCTGTTGTCACTTGCTCTCCTTCTCTCTCCACTCTCCTTTCATTTTCTTTTATTCTCTGGAGTTTCTCAGGTAAATTAATTAATTAATAATTAATTATTAATTATCATAGAACTTGCAAAGAAAAAATTTTTATTTTTTTTATTTCTAACTTCTATGTCCATAAAAATTTTCTTTTGTCTGATTTTGTTTTTTTTAGTATCTCCAACATAAAATTAAATCCTTCATCAATAATAAGCCTTATTCAGTTTTCTCTAAATTTAACAGAAACTGGTGAGCATTTTTTTCCTTCTTTAAGAGAAGAGTTTTCATATATTTCCTGTGTTTATATATGAATACAAGACCAGGGTAACTCCACATCATGTACAAGCACAAGAATGGGAAATTATACTGCATGTATATATTCATATGTAAACATCGGAAAGTTATATTCAATTCATTCTACTGTCTTTCCTATTCCTGTCTCCCCTCTCTTCGTACCACTGCCCCATCCAAACCAGTGAACCTCAACTCCTTCTTCCCCACCCCACATCTACTGTGAGTCAGCACCTGCATAACAAATAGAACATTCAGCCTTTTGATTTTTGTGATTGGCTTGTTTCACTTATCATGATATTCTTCAGTTCCATCTATTTACTGGCAAATACAGTAATTTCATTCTTTTTTATGGCTACATAATATTTCATTATACATACATATATGTGTGTATGTATGTGTGTGTATACACACACATACATATACACATTCTTTATCCATTCATCTGCTGATGGATATCAAGGTTGGTTCCACCACTTAGCAGTTTATAGCAGTTCCATTGTGAATTGAGCTGCTATAAACATTGATGTGGCCGCCATTACTAAAGTATGCTGATTTTAAGTCCTTTGGGTACATACTTGGGAGTGGAATATCTGGATCAAATGATGGTCCCATTCCAAGTTTTCTGAGGAATCTCCATACTGCTTTCCAGAGTGGTTGTACCAATTTTCAGACCCACCAGCAACATATAAGTATACCTTTTCCCCACATTCTCACCAACATTTATTATTACTTGTACTCTTGATAATTGCCATTCTGACTGGAACAAGATGAAATCTCAATGTAGTTTTAATTTGCATTTCTCTAATTTCTAGTGATGTAGAACATTTTTTTTTGTAAACTTTCTGATTGATCATATTTCTTCTTCTTTGAAGTATCTGTTCAGTTCCTTTGCCCATTGTGTTACTTGCTTTTTGGTGTTAAGCTTTTTTAGTTCTTTATACATCCTGGAGATTAACGCTCTATCTGAGATATAGGTTGCAAAGATTTTCTCCTATTCTGTAGACTATCTATTCATGTTCTTGATTGTTTCCTTTGCCATGAAGAAGATTTTTGATTTGATTCCATTTATTGATTCTTGATTTTAATTCTTGCACTTTAAGAGTCTGGTTGAGGAATTAATTCCCTAAGCTAACATGATGGAGGTCTGGGCCTACTTTTTCTCCTAGTAGGTGTAGGGTCTCCCTCCTGCCCTCTAATTTTACATTAGCAATTTTAAAAGGTAGATATTTTAAGGAAAAAAAAACAAAATGATAGAACCCTACATGTAAACTAATTGACTTAAAATACATGTTTTTCCAAATGGCATCAAAATTAGAATAAGAATTTAGAAGAACAATTATAAGGAGGTGCACATTTCACAAATCATGTTTGAAATACTATGTATTTAATGGATATCTATTTAAATTCTGATAAAATACTCTTAAAAGCTTCTCATTGTTGGTCCTGATACTATGTCCAAATTGTGTCCCCTTTCTAAATTATTAGAGTGTAGAATGAGAGGAGGAGAAAGAGGGTCCAAGAAAAGTTAAGGACATATCTATAAGAAAGTGACTGGCCAGCGGTCAGTCCTGAGCTTTGCAGACTTTTTCCTTCTCATGTGGACTGATTTGAATTCTCCTGAAAAATGGTCCAGACCAGGTGTTGTACCCACATCAGAAGTACTTTAAATCCCAAGAACTGGAAAATGATAGCAACAGAGATGAAAACCTTACAGAGTAAGCCTGTGCCTCAGAGCCAAGTCAGCCCCAATGGTTCCTGTGATCACACAGGAAAGACTTCAGACATGTCGCTCACGGTAGCAGGCATGAGTTTATTAAAAGGGGCAGAAAAGGTGGGAAAGGAGACACTATCAAAGAGTTGGTCCTCTCAGAGAGAAGAAAGATGGCATACCCCTCCTGCCCTCTAATTTTATTTGGGTTCCCAGGGAAGTTTCCAGAGAGTCCTTCCCACATCCACCTCTTGACTTTTGAATAAGAGCAGGATTGTTGAAGACTTGAAGTCCCCATTGTGCATGGTAAAGATCCAGGACCACTCTAACCCATGCTGATTAGTTCTAGTTATTCCTGAATTTTAGAATCTGGCTTATGTACATGTCCTCAAAGTCTTCCCATTTCAGCATAACTTGTCCTCTCCTTATGGGCAGGAAGGACACAAGGAGCCTTTCAGGCCTGCATTTCTCCTGCAGATAACAGGCTATTTGCTGAGGACCATAATATATCCTATTGACTTAAACCAGGAAGAGAGACCAGTAAATAGCTTTTCAAAGAAAGCTCATGGGGGTCAGTACAGTATACCTAATTTATAGAATTACTCCTTTAACCTCATGTTCCGACTGCTCACATCTGTCTGTTACCTATCAAAAGGAGATCTGACAATGCATGGTCTGTTAAAATGTATTTTTAATTCAAATGAGTCTTTCTATAATCATGATGATGTGGGACTGTGAAACATTTTCTTTATATAAATACCATGATTCACCTTGGAAAAGCTGTGGAGTCAAAAGTGTGGCAAAGCGTTAGGGACACACTGGTATGGAATCTGACAGCTACAGATGGGACTGTGAGGCAGAGAAACAGAATAGATGACTTGTCTCATTATTTTTGTTCTGTGATGAGTTTCTTTTCTTAGAATATTCGGCCTATTTTTATAAAAAGAAATTAAATGTGATGAGTTTATAGTTCATGTCAACCTGTTTCACTAGTTGTTTGTAGTTATAATCCCTCCAACATTTTTACTCTAAACATTTTAATTTCAACCATTCAGAAAGTACTGTTTCATTAAATACTTATATTTTTTTAATATAATTGTCATTCCACTGGTGTTTACAATATCTGGGCATGAATATGTAAATTACTGACTGGACAGATGCTCAAGAAACATGCAAAAGAGAAAAAAGTATCTTCCAGCTGTGTGAGATTTTAGTCAGCCTCAATGTTATAAAGAGATCATTGGAATAATGTATAAAGTCACTTAGAGGATATGAATGATCTCAGACTTCTAATGCTACCATATTATATATTGGATAATTTATACATGGGGAGATTGAAGCTAAATGCAAGTAAAATCCAGTAACTGGATGTTTGCATATTCATTTGCGTATGTTGGAGAAAATGTATTGTCAGGAATCATAAAATTTTAATTTTCTGTAAATGGCTTTCATGAAAATCTATGATTTATAAACTTATCGATGTTTTTATTTAAAGCAATGATTTTTTGATCCATTTTATGGCAAACACTGTTCAGGGTATAAGATCCACCATGAATGAAAACCTCCCTCTTTGTTGAATGCTGAAAAAATAAGAGGAAGTTTTATAGCTGCTAACAAACAGCAGGAGCAAGAGTACCAGGCTACATGTTAATATAATGAGTCTCTGGTACTTAAAAAGTGACAAGATTTCAGAAGAAGGAAGATATCTGATAATCAATATAAAGAGGTGTATGTGTTATTATATATGCTTCTCCCGTGTGCGTGTGTGTGTGTGTGTGTGTGTGTGTTGTGAATCAAGAAACTGGAGCTGAATTCCAAATATGGGTCAGTGTGGCTTGGCTGAAAGGAAGTAGCAGACTGGAAGTGAGAGGAATATCCCCCAGGAACAGGAGCAGGAGATGTTAAACCTCAGAACATCTTGAGGCACAACATACATTACATGCTTGCCTGACACTTGAGTTAAAAATATTTGAGACAAAACTTTAGGAATAATAGGAATTTGTGAATTGGAGCTGGGGCAGGGGGAGGTATGATGGGAACACAATGAAGGCAGGAGGCAGTGCAAAGCAAATGGCAGATTATTTGGTGAAACGTAACCTTTTATCAGAGTAGTGAAAAACAAGCTTATACTTGTTTCTTTTACTGTTAATATAGACATGTACCAAATGAAATTAAACCCCTATCTCTCACCATGCACAAAACTCAACACAAAATGGATCCGGGACTTAGGAATAAAACCAGAGACCCTGCATCTAATAGAAGAAAAAGTAGGTCCTAATCTTCATCATGTGGGATTAGGCCCCAACTTCCTTAATAAGACTCCTGTGGCGCAAGAATTAAAATCAAGGATCAATAAATGGGATGGACTCAAACTACAAAGTTTCTTCTCAGCAAAAGAAACAATCTGTGAGGTGAATAAAGAGCCTATATCTTGGGAGCAAATCTTTACCCCTCACACATCAGATACAACACTAATCTCTAGGGTAAATAAAGAACTCAAAAAGCTAAGCACCAAAAAAACAAATAGCCCAGTCAATAAATGGGCTAAGGACATGAACAGACACTTCTCAAAAGATGATATACAATCAATCAACAAATATATGAAAAAATGTTCATTGTCCCTAGCAATTAGAGAAATGCAAATCAAAACCACTCTAAGAGTTCATCTTACTCTAGTCAGAATGCCAGCTATTATGAAGACAAACAACAATAAGGATTGGCGAGAATGTGGGAGAAAAGGTACACTCATACACTGCTGGTGGAACTGCAAATTGGTGCAGCCAATATGGAAAGCAGTATGGAGATTTCTTAGAAAATTGGGATTGGAACCTCAATTTGACCCAGCTATCCCTCTTCTTGGTCTATACCCAAAGGACTTAAAAACAGCATACTACAGGGACACAGCCACATCAATGTTTATAGAAGCACAATTCACAATAGCTAAACTGTGGAACCAACCTACATGCCCTTTAGTATATGAATTGATTAAAAAATGGGGCATATATACACAAAGGAATATCACTCAGCAATAAAAGAGAATAAAATCATGGCATTTGCAGGTAAATGAATGGAATTAGAGAAGATAATGCTAAGTGAAGTTAGCCAATCCCAAAAACCAAATGCCAAATGTTTTCTCTGATATAAGGAGGCTGATTCATAGTGGGGTAGGGAAAGGAAGCATGGGAGGTCAGAGGGGAGGGAGGGGAGGAGAATGGCATGGGATTAGAAATGATGGTGGAATGTGATGGACATTATTATCCAAAGTACATGTATAAAGACATGGATTGGTGTGAATATACTTTCTATACAACCAGAGATATGAAAATATGTGCTCTATATTTGTAATAAGAATTGTAATTCATTCTGCTGTCACATATAAATTAAAAAAGAAAGAAAGAAAGAAATATACACATGTACGATTCCACTTCCATACTACACCTAGTAGATAATTGCACAGAAGATCTAATTGGGCTATCAAATGTCACTTTGTTTACAAGAACCTAGACATATTCATCAAATTAAGTTTTATGAATTTCCTTTGAGGAACCATATAAATAATATACTGTTGTAGAAGTCCCTGGAAATGATTTTGCTCCAATTTCAGTAGTACTTCTTTTTGAGGTTAGTTTTCAAAGAGAGCAATTTCTCAGTAGTCAACTGAATTGTCTATCTGTGTTTTGTTATTCTGCTATCCAAACTGTGCCATCTTTAAGTGTGCATTCTGGAATCTGCCTGGCATCTTCTAAGGTATTCCAGCATTCATTTCTACATTATTCTGTTGATGCATGACAATACTACACATTCCTTAACTTCCTTGTGGTAATTAAACCACAGATGCATAATTAGATGTATTCAAGCTTAAGCAAATTAAGTTAAATAAAATCCCAGAGCTGTTCCTAACTGAGAAACATAAACAGGTTAATACAGATACTCACATTCTTGGTTGGAAAAAAATTTGAAGTTTTGTTATGCAGTTATGCTTGACATAAAATAATATGCTTGGCCAAAAAGTCATAGTTTACTGCTTTTCGCAGAATCCATCCTATGAATATATTTATTATAAAACATTCCCAGCATTTACTTAAAGTAACTTGAGAGAGGCACATATAAAACTATGATTGGAAAGGCCTCATACAAGGTGACAGTGAGTCATGCTACTTATGTACCATATGAATAAATAGCACAAGTTAAGATATTTGAGAAAGCAAATGAAATATCAAAATCTACCAATAGATAGTGCAATTAAAGATAAACTTATCAAGAGCAAATAGTATGACATTCACTAAGAACACACATCAAGAAGTCATAATCATCAAAAATGTTGAGTCTAATGAAGAAAACTGAGAAGTTTAAGTTTACACAAAAATTCTGATCATATTAATTATGGTATGCAAAAGATACAATAGAAGCATTAAACAAAAATAGGCACCTATAATCCAGCTACTGGGGAGGCTGAGGCAAGTTCAAGACCAGCATGGGCAACTTAGTGAAACCCTGTTTCAAAATTTAAAATGTAGCTCAGTTGTAAAGCACTCTCCTAGCACATGCAAAGCCAAGTTCACATCACCTCCCTGCACACACACAAAGTCAGGGCGGGGCAGGGTGGAGAGCAGTGCTGCCAATCTCTTTAGAAGACAGAGAAGCTTTCACAAGTATGAAGAGAGTCTGTGGCAGCAGGTATAGCTTGCTCAGTGTGAAGGGTGTTTGCCTGGCTTGGGAGTGCTTACCTGGCATGTGTGAGGCCCTAGGTTCAATCACCAGTACTGGGCAGTGGCAGGGGTGGGAGTGGTTGGGCGTGGACACAGACACCCACTGCCTGGTAAAGTAATAGGGGAAAGGGAAGTTTTAGAGAGTTAATTAATATAATATTTATACTATTTCAGAAAATATTTATAAGACCCATTGACCCATTTTATCTTTTCATAGATATGGGTACATCATTTTTTATTTTCCTAAGTATTATTAAACTATTTTTGTTTGTTTGTTTTTTTAATCTTCTGCTTGTAGCATTGTTTATTACAAGGTATAATTTTTTAAAAAATTTGATTTGCTCTTTGATTTAACTTTGGCAGGATTTGAGAGACAGCATCTGTGTAGGTATTCAGAAGCACCTAGAATCACAGCTCAATCCCATTTATATGCCAGAAATAGATTTTATTTCCTTATAAGCTTGTCCTGAATACTTCAAGGCTAGAAAAATAATAATATGATTAATCTCTTCTGGTATGCTTGCAGAATGTATCAATCTAAGATTTATCCTTTAATTGAATCATTATTTTTAAAAATTAACACCTTCAAATGAACTTGACCTAAGAGGAAGAGGCATTCATTCCAATCTATCAGATTGACTATCATTTACACTGGAGCATGAATTGTGCTGTTTTTCTGAGAGGACACTTCAACATCAAATACACAAATGAAGTGTAGCTCTTGTCTGAAATATGGATTATTAATGAGCTCTAATGACCACATAATCATATATAGTAAGGGAACCTTGTGAGAGTACTTTGCTGTACATTCAACTACAGTCTTATAGATAAGGCAAATCTATCTATTTATCTATCTATAATTCTACTTTGGAAATTCATCATTCTGAAGTTTTCTTACATTCTGAATTGTTAGCTTATCAAATTTTACATACCATGTTTTCTGAAATTACGCAGGGTCATTTTAAATAAGAACTGTTTAGACAACATTTTTCTAGAGTTCATACACATTTAGCCTGTTAAATTTAAGTGAGATATGGCTAAATTTTTGAAGAAAAGAATAGAATGACTCCCTATGCTCATAAGAAAGTAGAGTTTTGACTATAATAAATCTGTTTTGTTCAGTCCTCAAGAATTGTTATTGTGATTAGTTTTATGTTGCCATAAAGACTTGGAACAGAATGAAAATGATCCTGATGTAGAGACAATGTCAACTTAACCATGAGAAGTCTGCCTCTGGTTCCTTTCCTTGAAATATTAATAGTGAAATCTAGTTCCTGTATGAAGATTATTGAGTTTTATCCTGAATAATTAATGCAGAAACCTACAAATAATTGTAAGAGAAGTGAAGAAACTAACTCTCAATAATGAGATGAAGAGATTCTGGTTGATTTGTTACAATATACTGAAATTTCAGAAAGAAGTAAGAGTTGAAACCTCTACTTGGTCGATTATTAAGGATTAAATCAATGAGGACCTTGACAGAAAGTATTGTGAACAGTGAGGTACTGACAAATCTCCAGGCATTTCTAATCCATCTCATAAGGTATTTGTTGTACTTGTCATGAATTGATAAAAGATTATAAAATACTTTTATAAATCAATTTGATGGCAGTTATTGACTGTCTTCATGAATGAACACAACTGTGCTTTTATTCATCCTGAAAGGAACACAAATCCTGAAATATTTTAAACATGTTACTTTTTTTATCTTTTTAACCTACGGGCACTGTGTTAGCTTCTCCTTTTGATTTGTTGAAGTATCTACAAATACTTTCCAAGTACTGCTCTCTGTATATTTTAAGCCACGCTTTGTGCTATAAAGCTCTACAGGTTTTGGCAAATGCAGAATGCCATGAATCCACCATTATAGCACCACACAGAATAGCTTTGCTGCTTGAAAAATCTCCCACTCTTCACCTGTTTATCCTCCTCCACTTTCCCCTGACCCCTGGCAATCACTATTCACTTTACTTTCTTGATAGCTTTGCCTTCTCCAAATCTCAGATAATTGGAATCATGTAACAGATATAGTCTTTCAGACTCATTCTTTTAAGACCATACCTATATGCCTTAGTGTAGCCTCCATGCCTTTCTGTGGCTTGAAAATTAATGTCTTCCTATTGCTGAATAACTTTTCACTGTATAGTTACACCACAGTGAATTTTTTCTTTAATCTAGACATTTATTGAAGACATCTGGATTGCTTCCTATTTGGGGTGATTATGAATAAGGATGCTATAAATATTCACATGGAAGATTTTGTGTGCATTATGTCTTCAAATCATCTGGGATCAAACTTAGGAACTCAATTGTTGGATCATATGGCAAAATTATTTTTAGCCTATAGGAAATTTCCGAAGTGGCTATATCATTTTGCACTCCTAAGGACAATGAATGAAAGTTCCTGTTCTTCCACAATCTTGCCAGCATCTGGAATTCTAAGGTTTATTTTTTTTAAATCTATTATGAAATTACTTATTTCAGTCAGTATCTCATTATTGTTTTAATTTGACATTCTTTAATTACAAATTATTAAACACCTTTCTATGTTTAATTGTCATCTGTGGCTTTCCCCCCATTTTTAGCTTTTTTATTATTGCTGGGATTAAAAGAATATTTCTTTTTCATATTTTGAATGGAAGTTTTTCATCAGATAGGTAGTTTGCAAACAATTTATTCTGTGATTATTTTCTCTTTGAACAGTGTCTTTGACATAGCATATATATTAATTTTAATAAAGTTTAAGTCATCATATTTTATTAGTCTAATTTTCCTGCATGATGATTTTAGGATCATATTTAAAAACTCATTATCAAACCTAAGATCACCTATGTTCAATGCATTCCTCAAGATATTTAATGTAATCTTATAATTTATTCAAATAATTTAATCTGAATATATCATAGCAAATAAGATACACAAATTAATACTGATTATGAATTTGTTGAAAACATTTTGTTTAGATATTTTAAGTGGAATAATTAAGTTTTCAAATTGTTCAGCAATGTCCGAAGTCTTTAAGTTCATATTGTTTTAGATGACACCAATCAAAATCATTTAACCTAACTGCACACAACATTTTTATATTTTTAAACCTTCAAGACATTTCTAAACAAAATGCTACCATCAAAAAAAATACCTTGAACAAAAAATCAACCTGGAACTTTTAAGAAATTAGCATTCATTTTATAAGACAATGATATTTTTGTAAATTTGTCTATTATGCTACCAATTTTTTTTCGCAATTTCTGCAATCAGAAAGAAAGCATATATCTGATTTAAAAAGAAAATAATCAAACACAATTTGTTCATGGATTTATATATATGACTGATACATAGTTAGATAATTTACCAAGTCTTAAACGATTGTCACTACTAGAGTGGATTGACAATTGCTTGAATTATTGCTTCCTATTTACTAGCCTAATATTATTTCACATTTAGTTACTACTCTTTAACTTGCTTATTCACAACTCAGTTTATCCAGGGAATGATGGCCAGTGTCTCTTTAGGGGATTCTTAATGCCCAGGAAAGTCCAAGCCTCCCTGAAATTTACAATGCCAGATAATTAGTCAGTAACAAAGCACAAATACTCAGAAATATATTTACAGAATGTGAAGCCCCTGATAGATCTAGTCTACATGGTTCTGAAACAACACAAAGGGAAAATGGCTCTGGTAGTTTATTTAAGGGGGTACATCAAAGGCAGGGGTAGGTTTCAAGGACGGATTATTGCTTCCTAATGTCTTACTTTGTCAGCAGATTGATTGACATCTTGGCAGGTCACACCCATCTCAAGTGCTGTGTGGGCCACAGCTGAGCAGGAAAGAGATTAACATTGTCCCTGGGAAATTGACCAGAGAAAGTGTCCACTGTTCATTCCCAGGTACCAAATGTCCTATCATTGAGGCTCCCATGAGTGATGACCTACATGCAACCCATGGACGGTTCCCGACACCAGTTCATTAAGATAATTCACAGATAAATTTGTTTGTTTGTTTTGTTTTGTTTTTTTCTCTTAGCTACTACTTTAGCCACTGTCTGGGGTGTTGATAAAGGTCTAATTACTTAAAGGAAGAGGAATTACTGTTTCCTTTCCGCACAATTCTTGAGTCTAATTTGAAATTTATGTATGCACTTTAATGTTTTCTATAAGCTAATCAAACAGATATGTTACTTCTAACAGGCTTTGTCTTTCCAAATAAAATTATTAATTTTCTTTGGAAAAGGACTTGATTGAAATGACTCTACAGTCTTTGTTATTTTTCTGTAGTTTGGATAAGGTTTCTCCAAAGGCCATGTGTTATACACTTGGTCTCTAGCTTGTGGTGCTCTCCAGAAATTGTAGAACTTGATTTGGGGCCTAATGAGTGGTCTTCCTGTCATTGAATACATGGCCTGAAAGGGGATAGTGGGACCCCAATCCCTTCCCCTTCCCCCTCCCCCTCCCCCTCCCCTCCCCCTTCCCCCTCCCCTTCCCCCTCCCCCTCCCCTTCCCCCTCCCTCTTCTTCCTTCTCCTTCTCCTTCTCCTTCTCCTTCTCCTTCTCCTTCTCTTTCCCAACTGCCATGAGGTGACAGCTCCTCCAGTGTGAGCTCCCATCATGGTGTGCTCCCTCACCACAGGCCCAGAAGCAATGGAGCTAAACAATGATGCACTAAAATCTCCAAAACTGTGAGCCAATATGAATCTTTCTTCCTTTTAACTTGATTATCCTAAGTATCTTGTTACAGAAACTGAAAGCTAACACTATTCATTTCCTTTTACTTCACTCGTGGCCAAGTACTTCAATGACAGAGTTGCAGCATGAAATCTGAGAATAGGTCACAAAACGTACTTCATCTTCTAAGACTCTTGAAGTCTTTTTCCTTAGGATGTCCTTTCCTTGTGTAACCTCTTTGAAGCAAGTGACTGTAATAAATGAGTACACACTATGACCACAACACTGTGAGAAACTCAAATTTTGCAAGGTAAAAATGAAATCCAAGAGGGTGTTCTATAAAATGTGGTTAAGAATAAGTCCCAGATTCAAGGTGTGGCTGTAATGCCTTTTATAGATCTTGGAAAGATCAATAAGATCTTGGAAAGATTTGAAGCAGTTCTTCTTAGACTATGACAATTAAGTCAGAATATTTCTAAGAACATTAATTGTGTGTTCCTAGACCCTCTCAGTCAGATAAAGTTCTTAAACCTGTATTTCTTGGCCTTTTGGCTAGACAAAAGGCCTTCTAAATGTATTAAGCTATTCAGCTACAGCACTCTCACTCCTAAAACAGAAGAACCTGTCTCAGAAATTAATGGCAGTGACTTTCATATAGGAGAATGAATTCCAATAAGATCCCTGGGAAACTCACAATTTATTTAAGATTGTTTTACTAGTAGATACACTATCTGACACCTCAGACTAAAATATGCAGAGATAATTCACATGAAACTCATGAAAATTAGTTTCTGGGCCTTCAAATTTCAACTGCAAAAAGAGGCCATGTCCTATAATAGAATCTGTCTCACAGTGAGACAGATTAAGAAGGGCCCAATCCTCCCCAAATACTCTTTCCATTTTTTATATGCATTATCTTTTTCTTGTTTTTGTGACTGGCTAGAAAAACCCAAGTTAGTGGGAGTGGGATTTGTTGGACGCTTTGAGGGACACTGAGAGTGACATTCTTCTACTACAGCTCAGATTGCCTATGCTATCACCATAGCAACCACCCGTGCCACTGCAAGACCCAGGGATGATGGCCTCTGAGCCTTGGTGTGGGGTACTTTCCCACAACCTTCTAGGGTGTAAGTAGTGAGCACCTCCTGCATGTCATGATAGCCAAGGGGAAAAGATAAGCTAGCATGATGGTGCAGAAATTCTGTAGTTAACAACTGACTAACTGGGCAAACCCACACCTGGTGCCTATGTAAGCTTCACTCCTTGTGTCCTAGGACAGTAAGTCTGGGAACTTCATCCTCTGCACTGTTTCCCTTGTGCTGTAGCACAAGCCCCAGTAAAGCCTCATTCTGATGGCATTGCTGAATACTTTTTCATGATTACCATCTTTTCAATAAAGCAAAGTTCCCCAGGCTGCGCTGGCAATACTGAGATCTGGTACCGATATCTGAGAGCTGGCAACACCTTTGCCTTTTCATGGTTTCTGAGTTGAGCAAAAGAATGCTTGATTGACTGGTAACCATAGTGGAGAGTAATCTGGCTTAAAGATCTGCACCTGAAGAACTCCACCTGTGACAATGCATCCACATCTGAAATTCATTTTGATGAGCTGCTGGACCTCAAGGCTAGCCCTAATGCTGTAATGTATGGAATTTCTAGGGGCCTCAACAAGGAGATGAATATTGTGTATGTATATGATCATAACTGATTGGCAACACCCCCATTGGGACTTTAGGAGAGTGGTCTTGTGAATTGTGACCAACAGAAGGTGATGGAAAGATTCCCTTTGTGACTATCAAGTCTAGATCATAAGCCTAGTTCTTCCCCTAGGCCTCTTGGAACATTTTCTGTGGAATGTTCCCTCTGAGAACTCAGCTGCCAAACATTAAGGAGCCCAAGACTCATAACTGGCCTACTGTAGGTGCTCCTGCTGACCGCCCCAACTGAATTTCCCAATATCAAAAGCATCTGTTGCCATCTTTGTAAGGGATGGCTCCAGTTGAGCCTTCCTTCACAGGCCAATCTCTATCTGCCTGCAATTTCCTGAGGTGTCTCAAATTAGAATCACCAGTCATGGCCAGGTGACATATAGAGCCAACAGAGATAATCAGAAATTGCTGTTCCTTCTTGGACACAGAGTTATGGAGTGGCTTTGCTAAGTAGCAATAGAAAGCAAAACAAGTTACAGTTACCTCTCCAGAAAATATTTTATGTTCACGGAATGGAAGGATCTTAAAATCTAGAGCAAGCTAAGAGAATCTAAAGGAGTTAATAACTAAATTTCTCCATATTGTATGAGAGGTTGTTTTCTTTAGTAATTGTCCATTTAGATTGTAGGCCAAGGCAGTTTCAAATATCAGGCTTATTTACATCTAGTATTCACCACATTAGCCAGTTCTTAACAAAGTGACTTGGTTCATTTATATATAGCTATAGGGATTTTCTATGTTTTTTATATAAGAGGGAGGAAATACTGTGCACTCCAAGCCCTCCTAATGTCTCAAGAGGTTATAAAGTTCTTATGGCCCAGAAGCAATCAATCCTGCATTATTTTCTTCCTTATTAAAAAAATGCATCCAGGCTGATCCATGTCATTGCCATTTTAACCAGGTGAAGTTCTTATGTAAGAAGTCAGAACTCTTTGTTTTCTAGGTTATAATATTTAAAAAAATTGCATCAATTTCTCTTCACTAATAATAAGTATGGGTCTTTGAATTAGATGAATTAGACATTTAAATGTAGACACTTTATTAAAATTTCTACAAAAGCAAAGAGAAAGAAATTGTAAGCAAGATAGACACAGAAAGAGCTAATATCAAGAAAAAAGAAAATCCCCTTTCTTTTCTGAGAATAGGAAAAATGTTTACTTCTTTTGCCAATTTGAGCAAAACATGGAGAGAGATCGGTATCTTCAGTGTTACAGTTTCAGGCATGGGTCAAAGAAATAAGGGATACAACTTGCTGTAAATATCAGTACAATTGACAGAATGATTGCATCAGTTGGAGAACAGAAGGTCAGAGAGAGCCCAAGAGTCTCTAAGGCATATTTACCCTATTCTCCTGATCTAGAGATTGTTCTTTATTATGATGGATGTAAATTATTTTTTCTCTTGTTCTCTGTGAATTATTTGCACTCACAGTGGCATACAAAAATATAATAGCACAGGATTTTCTTAATAATTGAAAGGCAGCTGAGCAGTGCTATCGTCAATGACAGAAGCTTAACTTTCAACTTAAGTAAACCATAATTATGTGACATGATGAAACAGAGGCAAGTGACCTAAAAGTCAGAAAAAAATCAGAATTCTTAAGATAGAGTAGGAATAACAAAGCAAAACAAAACAAAAACCCTCATATAGTCAATAACACCAGAACCAAAGGTGGAAATAAAAAGTAGTGGACAAATAAAGCCAAGAGAGATGAGTAGTCTTGAAGAAGATAATCTAGAAAGAGATTTCATGAGAAGCAAAGCCCCTGATCTAGAAACTAAATTGAATCCAGAATAGAAAGGAGATGCCTAAGAGGGAAATGGTGGATTCCACGCTGCAGGTGGAAGAGGGTGCTTGGATACCGCAAACCACAGGCCACACTCTCATCAGCAGCAAAGACTCATTGGGGCTGGTGACTGGGTCTGCTGACGTGGTTCATGGGGAAATTTTCTGTGAAATAAAGACTAGAAAAAGATGAAGCAAAAAGTTGCTTTCAAATGCTTTTTGTAGTAAGTGTAGACCTTAGAAAAACATTTAATTGGCGACTAGATTTATAATAGATTTAATCATTTATTAGAGTTAGGTTTAAGAAAGAGGAGCAGAGCTGATAGTGTGAGCATTTTGGTAAATGACATCTTGCTTTTCAACAAGGTAGTAAGTTAAGATGTAATGAAGCTTCTGGGAGAAGATGAGATCTGTTTCATACACGTTGTTTGAATGAGCTGTGATTCATTCAACAGAAATGTCCAGTGTGTAATATCAGTGTGTGTGTGTGTGTGTGTGTGTGTGTGCGTGTGTAAGAGAGAGGGAGATAGAGGAAGAAAGAAAAGGAGAGAGAGAGGAAGGAAGGAAGGAAGGAAGGAAGGAAGGAAGGAAGGAGGGAGGAAGGAAGGAAGGAAGGAAGGAAGGAAGAGAGAGAGAGAGAGAGAGAGAGAGAGAAAGAAAGAAAGAAGGAAGGAGGGAGAGACAGGGAGGGAGAGACATGGAGGGAGAGACATGGAGGGAGAGAGAGAGAGGAAACAGAACTTTGAAAAACTCATGTTTAATATCAAGAACTATGTAATGTTTTGAACAACCAACAATAAAAAAAAATAAATAAATTAAAAAAAATAATAATAAACTATAAGCCAATATAGACTTTCAAAAAAAAAATAAAAAAATAAAATAAATCACATGGACATAAAAGCTCCTTGAGTACGGAAAAATGAGCAATTAGAGAACAGAAAAGAAATCTAAGCTAAAGTGGTCACTCACATGCCAAGCATTAGGAAAGAGTCCTTTCTCAGTCAGGACTCACCTCACCGAAGAAGCAAATGTCCACTGTTTATTGAACAATCATATCAAGTGTGAGAGAAAGATCGAGGAAGAGTTGCAGAAAAATGTTTCTGGTAAGTCCTTCAGTGAGAGTCACACGTTGGTAGGGAGGGAGGAGCTGTAGACTTGTAAGGAAATCTTTAGGTTTTTATTTTATCCCCTGCCTAAGGAGAAACAAATTTTCAAGGTATTGCTGTGAGATAAATTCTAATTTTAAAAAGCCTGTGTTTTGTGGAAAGATAAATAATTGATAAATGAAATATAATTCAAAGCTAATACACATTCCTTCTTTGTCCAAGATTGAAGTTTCAATGTCATATCTTCCTAAGAAATACAATAGTGAATCAAAAAAGTAACACCTGAATATTAGAAAAATAATCAAATTTATAACAGGTTTTGCACATTAGTAAATAGAGATAATGAAGATTAAAATAGACATTTCATTTCCAGCTGATTATTTCTAATAAGCACTCATATAACTCTTATCAATAAATTATATAGTTATATTAATGAATAACCACTTACACAATATATAAACACATGTCTATATTTCTAATCCAAGTGATCTATATTTTTTAAAGCATTGGAAAATATATACACAAGAGAGGAGTACAGTCATCATGTAATATTTTAAATGTTTGTAGCAGAAGAATTTATTTTAAATATACTACTTAGAAATGTATCAATTTCACAATAATAATGGCTTCTTGAGTTGAAACTTTTAAAGTTTAATAGACAGGAAGAGTTCTTTCTCCAACTTAGATATTAAAATAGTGTATTTTGTAACAGTCATTAAACCAATGTTAAGAAGAAAAAAGGATACCATGTCTCTCCTTTTTATAAAATTTAGCAGTAAATTGAGAAGACAAAGAAATAAGTCCAATTCAGTCTGAACCGTGTATATGGTAGGCTATAACAAATTGGAAATTCCCTTACCTTTCATATTTAAATATCCTAATAACTCAAATGCAGATAAATATTTCCTTTACAGATAAAGAAAATGAACCATTGAGAGTTTAAGTAGCTTCTCCAAGATTTCTCTTTTAGAAAATCAGAGCTGGGGATGTAGTTCCCTGCATTGAATGCTAGTGCAGCATGCCTGAATCCCTGAATTAGATCTCCAGAATGCAAAAAAAAAGAAGAAGAAGAAGAAAAGAAAATTCACTACGGTGAATCTATGCAATTCCTCAGCTGGCAAACAGTACTCATTCTTCACAATCTAATAGCCAGCTTCTTTATGTTTTTATACTAGATTTTCCAGCACTGAAACCAATATCCCCCAACCACTAATGTATATTGTAAAGGATTAATATCAGGACGATCTATAATTTATACTCCTAAAGTAAACTCCAGTGAATAAAGACCTGAATGCCCTGCCCCAAAAGTCCTTGCAAGCATACTACTGAAGATGATAACAAAAAAGAGTTTCCATGTGTAAAAGTGTTTGGGCACAACACTACAAGTACATCTGAATTACTTATTGTAAATAAGCCTATGAAGTGAATATATGGGGCATAGCAGGGTTAAGAAAGAGCTTAGTCATGGAAACAACTTTTGGTCTGTTTGGTTGATATTAAAAATATCAAGAGAGTGGGATAATGTTTCCAAAACATACATTATAAAGATTGTCAATTTGCCTGTTATTCAAAAAGCAACATATGCCTAATGCAGAAAAGGAGGCATGTTCATAGGGAACTGTATATGACAGTTTTATACTCCTAAAGGAAAGAAATACTTCATTTATGGTTAATGTTTGTCTATCTGCTTTGAATCATTAGCAGTTGGATATAGGCAAGATCTATGGTCTGTGTTGTTTGATTTGATAAACTCTAGGATGCTTGGAAGCAGAGGAAAGAGTATCAACTTTGCCTGAAGTAGTGTATGATAGCCTCGCAGAAGAGATGGCTATTAGTTTGTGAAGCATGAGTACTGTTTGCCAGCTAAGGAATTGAATAGGGAGCACAGATGGCTGAAGGGAATCATGGGAAGTAATCCTTTGTTATTTGCAATGAAATAATATAATACAACCTCAAGTAAAAAATAGGCTTGACAATCTTTTTCTTTCAAAATAAAAACATATTTTCAAGTGATAAAGGTGGATTGTTCCCTAATAGTTTGAGACATTTATCCAGGAAAACATTTTGTACAAATGATCAAAGTGTACATATAGTAAAAGGATCAAGTTAATGGATGACTTCAAAGCAATTATCATTCATCATCATTGCAATTACTGTGTTTCTTATAATATATTAATTACAAGGCACTGTCCTACATCCTTAACATTGATCACCTTATTTAATCATTAAAATACTCTCCACATCTGTGCTAATTTTAGATTCCATTTTACAGGTAAAATAAAAAGTCATTTAATAGAATTGAACACCCATTAAACATAAAAACTTTAATTACATTAACAATAGAAAAGAGCTGCCTCAAACTGATAAAGTCTAGCTACAACCAAAACAACTCTACAGCACCTTAATAGTGAAACATAGAACCAGTATCCTTTAAAATAATAAATAGGGAAAAGTTACTGCTTTTGCAGATATATTTAACCTTGCAAAAAGTTCTAGTAAGTACAAGTAAATGTATATTTTAAAAACCAGAAATAACTAAAATAAAATATAAATTGAAAAAATAAAGTTGAAATCATACAAATATAATATAAATCTAGCACATTGATTTTATATCAAGCAAATAAATTTTTGTTTTAATATTTTTTCTAAGATTTTTATAGCCTTTTATGTGGTCAACCATGTCACCTACAAATGTGACAATTTGATGTCCTCTTTTCCAATTTAGATTTAAATTTTTATTTTTGTGTTTTACTATTCTACTTTACATTATTCTACTTTAGACTATTATTCTTTAGAATAGTAAAATTTGAATAAAAATTTCAAGCCAAATTAGAAAAAAAGATATTAAATTGTCCAACTATTTGAAGATGTCATGATTGACTACATAAAAAGCCAAACATAATCTAAAGATAATTTATTTAAAACAAAATTTTAACAGTACTGCTTGATATAAGATCAATGTGCTAGATAGTTGCTAGCAATAAAATCAACTATATTTTTATATAACAATATTCAGCTAGACATTATATTTTTAGAAAGAGAAAATACAAAATAAAACCAAAAATTATAAATCACTCAGGAATAAATACTTTAAAATATAATTAAGACCTATGGGCAAAAATGAAATATTTTACTGAAAAACATTTAAGTATAAAAAAATAAATGGAACAATAGTTCATTTCCATAGATAGCCTCAAAATTAAGAGATTCTATAATGGACAATATTTTAAAATTCTAGACACATTGAGGCAAGATTTCTCAACAGCAACACTATGGACAGTTTGGACCAAATTAGTCTTTATTGTGGGAGAATGTTCTATACATTTTAGAAAGTCTAACAATATTCTGACCTCTATAGAGTCATCAGTAGAACACAATAGATATCACTAGTATACTCTTCCCACTATAGTGACTAAAAACATGTCGAGATGTATGCTACTATCCCTTGAGAAATAAAATGGCTCCAATTTAAGAACCAGTAGATTAAAAATAAATATAAATATGCTTTTATTAATTTAAATACAGAAAAAATTAATACGTTGGTATGGACAAAGACTTATTGGAAAGAAAAGCAGGTAACTAGAAGAAATTTTTTTTTTCATCAAGAAAGTTAATTTGTGAAACATAAAGACATTTATATAAGCAAAAAGTAGATGCTAATATTTACAAAGCATTTAAAGTAAAATGCTATTATCTCTAATGCATAAAAATCTTTTAAAAGTTGTAAAAGAAAAAGATTAGTGAGTTAACAGGAAAATACAAAAATCAAAGTTATAATTAGCTTAAAATTATACTTCTGTCACCTATATCCTGTTCTACAGAAATGTAATAAATTTCTAATACATGAAATTGCAAATTACACAAATATCACTCCAGAAAAAATTGAATTTAAATCTATTTATATACACAGTGGCTGGGGAGATTGGGACAGGAGAATCGGAAATTCAAAGTCAGTTTCAGAAACTAAGTGAGGCCCTATGCAACTTTATGAGAACTTGTCTCAAAATAAAAAATGAAAAGGGTTTGAGATGTGGCTCAGTGTTAAAGCATCTCTGGGTTCAATTCCTGGTGCAAACAAACAAAAACTTAAACAAAAAAACAAAACTGTATATGTAGCATAGTAAAAAAAAATCCTTACAACAGTAAGAATTAATAAAAGAAGGCTACACATGACATTCTGAACATATTTTATAAACATAATAAATTTTAAAAATAAATCACAATGGATTAGAATAGATTGATCAATAATCTGGCCCATAAATTTTATCTTATCCTTCATTGTTGAACTTTTATGAAGTTTCTAGATAAAAATGCCTCACTGACATATAAATGAACATAAATTTATGTGATTCCTAAGAAACGCATGGATTTAATTTTCTTAATACAATAGCAAGTTAAAGTTTTACATATAATAGTAAGATACAAATGAAAATTTTAACCAACATTGGAAAAGAAGACATTGAATTGTTGCTATGTGCAGATGAAATGATCCCAAACATATAAAACCCCAAAGACCAAACCAATAAATTATTAGAAATGGATACAAAAATCAACATTCTAAGTCAGTAGTTTTGCCATACACCAACAGCAAATTATTTGAATCACAAATCAAAACAAAATCTCAAAAACAAACAAAACAACCACCACCACTTTAGGAATAAGTTTAATATAAAAGGTGAAAAATGTCTACAATAAAAACAGTTAAATAAACACTCTTGAAGAGAAAGCCAAAATATTAAAGCACATTTCATGTATAGTATTTTGGAGGAATCACTATTGTTTAAAATGTCTACACCATACAAATGGTCTACAGATTCAATGCAATCTCTATCAGAATACCAATGACATTCTTTACAAAATTAGAGAAAAAAGTCCTAAAATTTGCATGTAACCATAAAACAACCTGAAAGCCAAAGCACTTCTTCAGCAAAAAAACTTAAGTAGGAGCCAGTATACCATCTTGACTTCAAAATATACTATAGCACTGTAGTAATCAAAACAGCATGGTATTGGCATCAAAGCAGACACATAGACCAAATGGACAGAGTAGAAAGCCTAGAAGTAAACCCACACTTCTACCATAAAACTGATTTTAACAAAGGTGTTCAGAACATGCAGTGGAGAAAGGATAGTCTTTTCAATAAATATCCTGGGGAAATTGGATATCCCACATATAGTACAATGAAAATAAGTATCTCTCTCACCAGCTGAAAAAATAAATCCAAAATGGATTGATGACAGGGGGTTGGGGGTGTGGTTCCATGGTGGAGTATTTGCCTAGCAAGTATGAGGCACTGGGTTCAATTCTCAGCACCACAGATAAATAAAAATAAAAATAATTTATATCAAAAACTAAAAATATTTAAAAAGAAAAAAAATGGATTGATGACTAAAACTCACTACTTAAACTAAGAAATTCCTAAAAGAAAACAGGGGAAATGTTTTGGAACATTGGAATGGGCAAAGAATTTTTAACACGAACCACAAAGCAACTTAGAGAAATGAGATTATATCGAAGGAAAGAGCTTCTATGCTGCTAAGGAAACAAGAGTGAAGAGACAATCTACAGAAAGGGAGAAAATATTTGCAAATATACACTCAACAAGAGGTTGATATCCAGACTATAAAAGGAACTAAAATACTCAACAGAAAGAAAAAGCGAATAACTACATTAATAAATGGGCATATTATCCAAAAATAAATTGACTTAAATAGATATTTCTCAAAAGAAAATTATACAAATGGTCAGCAAGATATATAAAAATATTTAATGTCACAAGTCATCAGGGAAATGCAAATAAAAACTACAATGAATATCACCTATCTCTAGGACAAATGAGTATTATAAGAAAGACAAAAGATACTTGTGCTGGAGAGGATGTGGAGAAAAAACAACCCTTGTACACTGTTCATGAATATGTCAATTAGACAACCATTATGGAAAATAGTATGGAGACTCCTCCAAAAATAAAGAAATAAACCATCATATAATCCAGCAATCCCACTACTAGGTATATTTCTAAAGAAAATAAAAGCATTATGTTAAAGGTGAATCTGCAATCCCATGATTATTACAAAATTATTCACAATAGCCAAGAAATAGAAACAACCTAAATGTCCACTAACTGATAAATGGCTAAAGACAAGTTGATACATATACACAATAAGCACAACAGAATATTATTTAGCCATTAAAATTGAATGAAATCCTTTCACTTGTGGCAACATGAAATAACTGGAGATCATTATGTAATCTGATATAAGTCAAGCATAAAGAAGAAAGCATGTCATGATCTTGCTCATAGGCTGAATCTTTAAAAAGTTAAAGTTTCAATTATTTTTTTTTTCTTTTCCAAAGTTATCATCACTGGAAAAAAATTTCACACCCCTTCATTGAACTGATTTAGAGATAATTTTTATAACTTGGCCATCAAATCCCAAATTAATAATTATAAAACACACAGTTTTAACCCAGCTAATCCTGAAAAAGTTGATTGTCAAATGGTGGTATTGTTTAACTAATAAAATAGAATTGGAAATATTTTTTTTGAGATGTAATTTCATCTTACATACACACACACACACACACACACACACACACACACACTCAAAATAACTCTTTGACATCTCAGGGTTCTAATTTTGTAAAAAAAAAAAAGAAAAAGAATAAAGACAGTTCCCCAGCAGCAAAATAGATACTGAGCCAGTTACTTTGTTTCAAATATAGAAAACATGCCATGCAATCTTTGTAACTTATGACAAAATGTGATTCATATTTTTTAATGTGGCTCTAAAGCTAAATGATCTTGAAGGCAACACTCCAATCAGAATGATTTTGAAAGCACAGCCAAGATGAAAACACCCTCATTTTACACAGGAAAGAAAGCACTCATACATGCGACCAGTTTGTTCTCACAGGGGTCATAATATTTTGTTGCAGTCCAAAGAGGGAGATAGGCAAAAACAATCATAGGCCACTTTACTAAGATTTAAAGGAACAAATTTTACAAAACAATCAAAATTCTTCTTATAACTTTAAGGAACACTTTAATATTCCATTTTAACAATACCCTTGGGAGACTATAAACAGATATTAGATTGGAAAATAAAGATGATGACTTTAGGCTTAATTATTCCAAGCAAAAGGACTTATTCTAGCAAGAGATATGCAGTAAGTTCTTGTGGAGAATTTTCTTTATGCCACCTTTGCTTGAAAGTTTTGTTTAATTCAGCTTAGTAGAGAAGAGGCCAATTAAATGGTATTATATATTTTATTGGCCATTTAACCTATTTCCTTCACTGTTAGTGGTTGCTTTTATCTTGAATATTGTTTCATCATTTTAGTTTTTGGTCATATCTAGAATAAAAGTAAAAGTTTAAGATAATGTTTGTTATGATTTGGACTTGATTCCCAAATGTTCATGTTCTGGAGGCTTGACCCCTCCACACCTCACCCCCAGCCCCTGTGTTGCATTATGAAAATGGTGGGAATTTTGATGTGGTACATAAAGTGAGGTAATTAGGTCATTGGTGGATTATCTTAAAGAGTGAATTAGCTCTTGTGTAGTAAAGTGAAATGATCCCAAACACTTGGCCCCTTCTGCATACACCCATTTCCTTTCTGTTCTACCATGTTGTATATCAACTAAAGGAACTCTCATCAGAGGCTGAACAGATGGTGTCATTCAATGTTGGACTTCCAGCCTCTAATACTGTGAACTAAATAAACTTCTATTCTTTATAAAATGTTCAGTCATGGGCATTTTGTTATACGAGCAGAAATAGATTGATAAAATATTCTAAAGGCAGTTTCGCTCCTTTTGATTTTGCTGGATTTGTCTTCTTTCTGATTTTAGGGCTGCAAAAATGTCTACATACTGCACCTGAAATTGAAACTCAAGATGTAACTAAAATACAGTGTGCGTTCAATTCCCTATTTAATCCATATATATGTTAATATTTGTTAGACTACTTTTTAAAGTATTGTCATGTGAACAAAATGTATTTTCTAATTATTAACTTTCTTGGCTGTCTTAGCCTCAGATATCTTTTTATGCCTACTTATAGTTTGGAATTTCATTTGCAGTCTTATTTATGTTCTCTATTTTCTGCTCTCTTTCTTTCCATACATTCTTGTGCTACTTTTGTTTAAATTTCCCTTTTCCGGGTGTGTAATTTATCTTTTATATTGTCTACAGATGACCTCCCAAGGTGGTCGTGGCCCAACTGAAAATCAGATCTTACAATATTGCTGTGGAGGTGTGGCCCTGCCGTGACATCAGGATGGATGCTTCGGTTGGCTCAGCCCCATAGTTAAGGCTGTGTGCCTCTTCCCCTCCCCACAGGTCTGCAGGTCAATATCACACATATTTGGCCACAGTGTTTGTTTGTTTCTTTGTGTTTGTTTATGGTTGCACTTCAGGATGAAACTGGGGAAGTGTCCTTCATTTTGGGAGATGTCAGCTGCTGATAAGTAAGGATACTCACAAGGGATACCATGTGGCAAGAAAGTAGGGCTCTCACCAATAGCCAGGAAGAATTTGTCCAATTAAATGAGAGTCATGTTGGAAATGGAAATGCAATTCCAAGCCAAAGCCTTTCAGATGACTGAAAGGCTATATGAAACACGTTGGCCAATGTGTTTAATATAACCTCTTAAGATATGCCAAGGTAGAACCATCCGCCAAGCCACTTCAAAATTCCTGACCCATAGATACTATGTGAGATAATGCTTATCGTTTTAAGTTATTAGATTTGGAGTCATTTGTTACCCAGCCATAGATAAATAATATATTCATCTATATCCATGTCTTTATTCACATCTCTATGTCTCTTTGTATATCTCATTTTCTTTGAGAAATAAACACTAAGGAAACACTATTAATATAAAAAGTGAAATTTATTTTCTATTTAATTCATATTTAATGTCTTGTTCTTTAATAACAATTGCTTGAAAAAAGTTATAAAAATGAAACAAACTAAAAATTAGCAATCATATAATGCTCATTTCTTAGAAGTTGCACTGAGTTTTAAATGCCAATTAGCATAAGGTGTTAATGAGATGTAAATTACAAAAAGTAACCCCGAAATCTTGAGCTACAATATAATGCTATCACTAGAGCTCTTGATTATATGTCTTTTAAAAAAAATGGTTTACTAAAAAACTGTATTTGTTTAATAATTAAATATTATTTAAAGCTCTGTTACTACCAAGAGCATCTTATGCTGCAGAAAACAGTCATGGACTTCACAGTCTAAGAGGCCTCAAAGCATTCTAAGACATTAAGTGATGCTTTATAAAGTATCTTGTTGGTAAAGGACTACGATTTAGTGTAGTAACACCACAAATACAAATCTGGGGTTAGGATAATGTTTCAATGAAATCAAGTTCATAGCTAAAGCTATATAACAAACAGTTCATGAACAGAGTCAGTGCACCCACAACAGTCTCTAGAGGAAACCTAAGGAGTTTTAACCCTAACATTGAGAATACAATCTCAAGGATAACTTTTAACCTGTACTTATTTCTGGTGTAATAATCGTACTTTTAAGTTCAGATGACAGAAATCCAACCCAAAGTAGCTTAAGCCAAAAGTTAAATGCATAATTTGATTTATATAAACAGGCAGATCTGATTTCAAGAAAATTTAAGAGTTCAAACCTATTCAACAGGGATCTATTTCTTTGCATATCCAGGCTCCACTTTCTGTTCTTTCGTCTAATTTCCAAATAGGCTGTCACCACCTGGGAACAAGAAGTTACCAAAGACACTTGAAGCCTCATCCATACAAAATGTTGGTTTATGTCATGTCCCTATTACTGAACAATCAGAGGGAATAGGAGTATTCTGGCCTCTTTGAGCTCAGAGTCAATGCCTATTCCTGGCTACAGGAGCAAAAGGGGAAGGGTACTCAACCCCAAAGCACACTAACTGAACAAAATAACCATGGAATGGGATATGGAAATGAATGAATTTTTCTTTTTTGTTTGCTATGGTTTTTCCTATAATAACTTAGAACCACGGATCCTGTGCTTTTGCTGAGTTACTGCTTAGTCCCTAGTGCCAAGGTTGGTATTTTAAGGATCTGTCCAAGATAAGGATATGTTGCAAAGAATGTTTAGTTTTCAACCTGTACTATCATTATATTATGTATTCAATACTTAATGAACACATCCTGTATTCCAGAAACTGTGCTGGGTTTTAAGGATATATCAGTAAAGAAAGCAAAAGATTATAAATCATTTTCCTTGTTCTCATAAAGATTACATTTTAGTGTATCTGAAATTCCAGTATTAAAAATGTAGATGGTTAGTCACCATCTTGGACCTAATGAACTAGAAAATCTGATGGGTTTGATAAGCATATTTAATGAGTAGCCCATGTAGTCCATGGACATACCAAAGTTCAGAGCTAAACAACTTTCCTTTTCTCTTTTCCCTGCTCTATAAATCTTATGCTTGCTATAAATTTTTCTAAAAGTTCTCTGCTGGGATGCTATTGAATCCTTGATTTGTTATTCTGATGTTCAGTACCTCATTTGGGATCTCTTACTACTTCCTATGGTACATGTTATTTGAGTTACAGTATAATATTTAAAAATGTCTTTCAAAACACAAGTTAGTTGTCCTATTTTGTATTCCTTTTACCTTCAAACAAAACAACATGGATCTTTAAAATCTTGTGTGTAAAAAGCATAACACACAAGAATACAAGATCAAAATAGTTACTATCATAATTCTTTTTTTTTTTTTTTTGTACTAGGGATTGAACCCAAGACCTTATGCATAAAAAGCAAGGCTCTACTACTGAGCTACAGCCTCTTCCTGATAAATATCATTCTTACATTTGTATGTGTTATGGATAGACAAAATAATTATATACAATTTAAAAATAATACAAGTCTAGAAATACTCACTACTTTTATTCTCTCTTTAGCTAAGCTGATTAAAGTAGCAAATCAGGATTTAAAATATTCTGTATCTTGTGCTTTTCTTATGACAAGTTATTATAAGTTATTATAGGGAAAACCATAGCAAACAAAAAAGAAAAATTCATGCTTTTTTTTTCTTCACATTAGAGAAGAAAATCATTGCTCACATTCTTACCAAATATGTTAACAGGGAAAGAATACAAATATGAGAGCAAAAATGAACATCAATATAATTTAACAAGCGAAGCATTTTAGCAAACTTGAAGGGACTAGCCATGTTTTATGTGTTTCTTCATTTATTTTCTCACCTCTCTTGAGTACACTTTGACAATCTCATATGCCAAGATCACAGATGTTTAAATAAACAGTTGCCATTAAACAGGATAATAACCAACCCCACTTCACAACTCCAACAAATTCTTGGTCATGAATCACATCTAAGATTTCATCCATGATCAGGGGATATAATGAAAGGACATGACATTTTATTTTTAATTTATATAGTAGATTCTCTCTTACATGAAGTTCATTTAATAGTTTTGCCACAGCAACTCACCCTATCCTTTCCCCATTGAACACCAACTGAATAACCCTTAGGATATTTAACAATAGTGGTCTGTTTAATTTCCTATAAACCCATATTCTTCTGATTCTAATGGATCTACCTTTTTATAACAAGTGGTTGTGACTCAAGTTTTTTTTTCTTTTTACTGATTTTGTTAAGTATTATGCAAATTGACTGAATATAAATAGGAAAAGGGTAGTAGTCATTTAGGGAATTCTGAATTGAATGTTTGAGACTTAATAATGTCCTCTCCCATTGGAAAATGAGTCTTAAAAATACATTACTTAGGAACTAATGTATAAAATTTGGGGATGACATAAAACTAAAAAATTATTTTGCAATTATATTGCAACCTCTTTTAAGTTGCCTTTCTACCCTAAATAAGAATGACTCTGAAAATGGCCTTTGGTATATTATAAAGATGGATATTCAGGAAATGTCAAGAAGAAATTTCAGTGGGTTTATGGGAAAAATAGGATTTGCTATTTGTCAAAATATTGGTCAGAGAATACTCATGTCTACAGTTTATCACAAGGATCTGAATTAAATGTACAAGGCACTGTGGATTCACAGAGTAAGACCCGATGACTGTATCACTTACGTGTTCTCATTCTCTCAAAAGTTATTTTCTATTTGTTTGTTTCCTTCAAAGATATATAGTTTCCAAGAACAAGTATATAAAAATGATAGGACACCAGAAGAAGTAATGATTAACTTGTTTTTTTTTTAAACTATATAGTTATATTAATAGAGATAATAATCTTATTTAGAATTACTGCAAATCTCTTGAGAACAACAATTTACCCATTAGTCACATTAGTTCTTCTAATGCCTCATGGATTAAATTGAGAACTTTAATGAGGTTATCCTAGAAGGTGCCATGGAAGGCATTCTAGTCTTGGTGGCTTGACTTTTATATCAAGCTGCTTTGGGTCACCCTTAACTATGCAAATTGAAATTTATCTGTAACACATGGGTCAAGGCAAAGAGCAATGACTTAATAAATCATGATATTTTCCAGGAGAAGTACACAATGCTTTGAAAAAACTTGAAATTAAGATAAAACACAATTGGTTATATGGTATTTTCCTTGATTTTTAACGTGTTCACTGCTTTTCTTCGGATGTTGAAAATGAAGAATGTTTGGAATTGAGCAAGGATTTATTTGTAAATGTTTGAATCCTGCTTGGAAGAGGAAAACTGCCTCTTACTGTCATAATACTGACTTCACAAATTTTACTTGCCCAGAGTGGGTGTAAAATGACACTCCTGTAAGAGCCAGCAGGTGCTGGGCTGGCTGCTCAATGGCTTGTGGGAAGCTGACATTTCAACATTAAAGTTCAGTGCATCAGAGCATTGTTCTAGTCATAACAAATTGTCGAAATTACAAAATCCTGGCAACCCATTCTAGCCATTAAACTGTATATCCCCCTATTTTCAGTCTGGAAAGCTTTTATTAATTCATAAAAGAGTTTTCTCAGCCGAAAGAAATTGGAATCTGGCAGAGCAAACAACAAAACAGGTCCACTCATTTCCCAGCTGAAAGATTTGACCAGATTCATTAGCATTTGAATTACTTTTGAAAAATTCCACCCAGCACTGATTTCTCTCTCTCTCTCTCTCTCTCTCTATATATATATATATATATATATGTATATATAATTATATATATATAATTTATATATAATTATAATAATATAATTATATAATTATATATAATTATATATATATAATTATATATAATTATAATTATATATAATTATATATATATTATATATAATTATATATATATGTATATATATAATATATATAAAATATATATATTAATATGTTATTTATGCCTTTTCATCCAATTGTATTTTGTAGAATATATTTCATTTATGATGGTCTAAGCTTAGTTTATCGTGCATTACTCTTACATTGGAATTTTTTTTCCTTTGGAAAGGTTACAAACAGAGCTACAGTGAGAGTATTAACTAGAGAAACAAATGAAAGCCCTTTAGGCTTTGCCCAATTTTTTTTTTCCCTTAGTCATTGTCTCATCAAGTTTGCAACAAGAGTAAGACATTGTACTTTTCCCAAATAAACCACTATCAATAAATACAGAAATGATAGCAATCAGATCAAGAAAAGCAATCCTTGTCTAAGTAAGCATTGGAGCTATATCATATGACTACTGAAATGAACAAGTTACAAAATTCCCAATGAAATTGTACAATGTAACAAGTTGTGCTTTTTTGACAGATATTATACATACAAAAGTATATTAATCCTTTATATGTGCCTCAGAAATATTTACAAAAAAATCACCAAACAGATAAATACATAACTTTTACCTAAAATCCACAAGAGGACTGGCCCTTTCACCTCTGTCACCTCTCCCGTCTATTCTAACTTGCCATCCTCCATGCTCCACCACTTTTTTAATTCACATAAATGAAGTCCAACAGTATGCACTCTCTTTTTCTAGCTTCTTCTGTAAGTATATCTTTAGATAAGTTTATTTTATGGCTAGTCACATCAGTACTTCATTCTCTTTAATTTCTTTGTAGTAATAATTTTTTTTATTATAACATTGTTTCACAACAGCTTTATTTAGATTAAGTTCACTACCATGAAATTCACTTTTTTAAACTGCTGATTTAGAGGTTTTTAGTATAGTCTCAGAGTTGTGTAACTATGACCACCATCTAATTTTAAAACATTTTCATCACCCCAGGAAGAAATCCCATACCTTTTAACTGTCAGTCCCTGCTATGGTTTAGATGTGGTATCCCCCAAAAGCTCATATGTAAGACAATGCAACAAGATTTGGAGGAAAATGACTGGGTTATAGCCTTAGCCTAGTCAATGAATTAATCCCTGATGGAATTAACTGAGTGGTAACTGGAGGCAGGTGGGATATGGCTATGGATTATGTATTTTGTGTCTGGAGAGTGGACTGTCTCTCTCTCTCTCTCTCTCTCTCTCTCTCTCTCTCTCTCTCTCTCTCTCTCTCTCTCTCTCCCCTTCCTGATCATCCTGGGATCTGGTTCCCTCTGCTACACTCTTCTGCCAAGATGTCCTGCCTCACTTCAAGCTCCAAGAAATAGAGCCTACTATTCATGGACTGAGGCCATGGAACCATGAGCTCCCAGATAAACTTTTCCTCCGCTACAATTGTCCTGGTTTGGGTTCTTTAGTCACAGCAGTGAAAAAGCTGACTAAAACAGTCCCCATAACCTCACCCCTCTGGACATCACTCACCTACTGTCTCTATGGATTTGTCCATTCTGGACATTTCTGTTAAATGGAATCCTACAGTATGTACCACAGTTTATCCATTTCCCTATTGGTGGCATTCACTGGTTTCCAGGATGGGGTTATTATGATCAATAGTATGAAATGTCTCGTGTGTGGGTTTTTTTAAATATTTACATTAATTTCTGGATTACATAAATTATAAACTTAGATGAGTGGAAACTTCTGAGAACCCTTTCAAAGTGGTTTTACAATTTTCCAATGCTTCCAGGAATATATGAGAACCCTGGCAGCATCATAAACTCCCCTATACTTAGTATTGTCAGGACTATAAATATTAACTACTATAGATGTTGTGTAGTAAAATCCCATTAACAAAAGAATGAATCTTGAATGTACAAAAGATTCTAAAATACATGAGGCTATTTCATGGGGGAACTGTTCTGTATTCTATTTGTAGTCATGGTTACACAATCTATGTTTAAAAATTCATTAAACTACACAACAAAATGGTTTATAATTAATTATTATGGTCATGATATGTAAATTTTTAATTAAAAATCTATAAGACATTGTCACTATTATTTCTTTAATAATTACTGACATTATTTATAGAGACCTGCATAATTTTCAGTTTGGGGTGTTTTTTATTTCTTCCTAAATGTTCTTGCCTTCTTGTGGAATCATTAATATTCTATCGAAAGAGATTTTCATGTTTATAGTAGTGAGACTTTGTTGATGATAATTTCTTTCAATTTCTGCATTTTGAAACCTCACTACTACATTTTGGTTATTCAAATATATTTTTGCTGTTTATAGAAGTATAATCAGCAAAACTTTTTATCACATTAAAAATGTAGTAGTTTTGTCTTCTGGCTTCTATGATTCTATGGCAACATCTGCCATCCAGCTCAATGTTGCCCTTCTGAAAAGAATGCATCCCCCCATCCATCTTTTTTTTTCTTTTTTATGCAATATATTTAAACTTTTCTCCATGTTTTTGACATGTTTATAGTAGTAATACCAAAGTCCTTTTCTAATTCTAACTATGAGTTTTGTAATAGTTGGTCCTAATTTGCTTTTTTCCCCTTGAGCCACATTTTCCTGCTTTGGACCACATTTCCTGGTTCTGTGCTCTCTTCCAATATTTTCTATATGCCAAACACTGTTTCCAGAATAATTCATACCTGAATTTTATGTGCATTTATTGTAGGTATCTAAAGTGATAGATCACTTAAATCCAACCAGGAATTAAGCATGTCGAAGCATGGATTGCAGCTTAAATCACACCTCTTTTTACCCTGGTTTCAAGATCCTAAGGACATACAACCTTCAGGTGTTATTGAATCTCCTCTTTGCAAGGACTTGACTTTTAAGCACCATCCCATTGTACAGAATTTCATTCCATGTTTCCATCCAAACCCTTTCATACCTCAGCCCTTGGCAAAAGTCCAGTAGGAGAGAATTGGCAGCCTTGCATTTGGTCCTGTCCAGATTCCAAACATCCACACCAGACAATGCAGCCATCCAAACCCCACATTATCTTATCCTTACTCCATAACAGCTTGATTACTGCAAGCCTGATCCTCAGTCTATAGTCATATCTACAAATACCCGCTGAGGCAAAAGTCTGGAGATGAGCTGTATATAGACATTCCACTCAAATAAGAAGGGATCTTTTGGATCTAATGTCTTCTAAATTAATATACTTTTAGTTGGGTGTGTCACAGGAGAATGGGGAGCTGAGGCTCCAAACAAACCTTAGTTCTTATATATGAACAAAAGAAAATTTAAAGTCAGATGTAAAAAGTCAAGCAAGAGAATTTTATTATGAGTGAAAGAAAAGTACAGCTCAAGCAAAGAACACTCTCAAGAAAAAGAGTGGGTCATCTCTGAGCAGAGAACAAAGGGAAAAAAAATTGCTACTTTCAGAGTTATTACTGTTTGTTGGGCATTCGGCTCAGTGGTGAAGCACTTGCCTAGAAAGCACAAAGACCTGAGTTCAATCTCCAATGCCACAAGAAAAAAACAGAAAATAAAGAAACAAGTTTATTATTGTTTGATGTTTGCCAGGATAAGTGGGATGGACCTTCTGCAGTCTTTACAAGTCAGATGTTGAACTTCTCCATCACATCAGACAAGGGAGTTTTTGATCCTAGTTGATCTTCTTCAGAACGGTCATGATGACTATTCCATTCAGGGGAGCTTCACCTACAAGTCAGTCCTATATTAATCCAGGCTCTGAGGTCTATGGCCAGATAAACTTCATCTTAGTGCACTTGCACTATAAATGTAATTTTCTTTCTGAAATACATTGGGAAAACTATAACCATAAATCCTAACTTTACAATGACCTCAATAGACCCTTTCAGGAGATATCCCTATTGATCCTTTTTTCTTGCTGTATTTATTAATTGGGTCCCTTTGTTTTCAGGTGTTTATTCTTAAAGTTATTGCACTTGTTGTTGTACAAGCTACTTGATCGTTCATTAAAGGCAATTCAAAGAAACACCATGACTTGGTTAGGTAGTTAGAGTAGATTTCCTGGGTAGTGTGGTAAATGTATGATTAACTTTATAAAACATCTGTCAAACTGTTCTGAAAGGTGGATTCAGCATTTTGCATTCTCAACTGTATTAGACTCCAGTTGTTCCTTGTTCTCATCAGAAATTAATATCAGTTGATATTCATTTGACCCATGCAAATAATCCTATAGTGCTATCTATATGTAGTTTTCATTTGCATTTCCTTAATAACTTATGATATTCATTTGATTATTTTTCAGTCATATGTCTTCTTCAGTGAAGTATCACTCACATCTTTTACCCTTTTAATTGGGTTTTTTTTTCCTTGTAATAAAACATGAATGTTCTTTATGTGACTTGGTTACCAGTCCTTTATCATGTATGTGCTTTCCAAATATTTTCTCCCTATTTGTGTCTTATCGTTTATTTTTCTTTGGAAAAAAAAATAGTGTCTTTTCAATAACAGAAATTTTAAATTTGGATGATTTTCTTTTTTTTCTTTATGTTTTATTTTTTGTTTTGTTTTTTGTTGTTGTTGTTTTTTAGCCTAAGATATGCTTCAGTTATAGAAGCATTTAGAGATGCTTCTATAAATACAGTAACAGATTTTAAAATTTAGGTCTGATTTATTTTAAGTCAGTTTTTATGTATGGTTCAAGGTTGAAGTTATTTTGTTGCATGTGCATATCCAATTGTCCGAACACCATTTGTTGAAAATACTATTTTTTTTCTTCCCTTTAATTTCCTTGGTAAATATGTCAGAATTGACCTAATGCTAATAGTTGTATTTGTGTTCTCTTGTATTTTATCTATCAAAATGTCCTTCCTTTCACTAACAGCACATTGCCTTACTTACAGCAGATTTATGTTAATTTTGACTCAAATAACTTTAAAATATGTATATTTTACAAATTAGCTCTTTTGATCACAAATTATCTTTAATTCTTGAATACACCAGTATTTCTTATTTCTTTCCAGGACTCTTTTCAATTATTTTACCTTCTTAAAAATTAGAAATATTATCAAGTTATACAACATTTTAATGATAATCATTTTGCAATCCCTACTTAACATTGTTGTAATTCAATATAGTTCCAAGATCATTATATTCTCTGCATTATCAAATAGGACCTCTATCTTTCCCTGATTTGAAAACATCTAACTATATGACTTAATTTGCTTAATCTGAGTAGTAAAGTTTCTATAACAGATTGTTTTCAAAGGGGGACTGAAATGGATTATGATAAGGGAAATATGCATATAGCAAAACTACAAAATTATATGTGACTAATTTTTACAGGCTTCATTTTATGAAGGTAGAATTGGGTTGAAGTAGTAGTCATAACCTTGTCAAAAAAAATTGTTCCTAACCCCACTTATTCATAAGAGAATCTTTAGTCACACCACATTGAAAGTCACTACTCCCTGTCATTTCTGAAAATCTCCATACAGTAATTAACAACTAGAATGTCAGCCAACATTACCCTGCTGTGCCTGCCATATTTTCTATTTCTATTCGGATTCTTAGTCTATGTCAATCTCAGTTGCTCTCAAAACCACCTGTCAAGATCTTATCAACGTAACTTTGGTTTATATTCCATTTAAGTCATACACCTTAATAATAATTTTGTGAACTAAAGAATTATTTGACTTTTTGTAGTGAAGAAATCACATATATAACATTTCATCATTTGCCTTTAAAGCCCTCTTGTAGAGGGTTCCCTAATGTGGAACACTATCACAATGATGCTGAATATACTCTGCCTTAATAAATGCTATTGAATTTTTTTTTTCTGTAACAGATGCAAGCAAACTCACTTTTTGCTTTTTACTCAAATAAGTGAAAAACTTATGTTATCACAATATAGATGTTTATGTCAGTTTTATCTATAATTGCAAAACTTGGAAGCAATAAATAGTCCTTCAGTAGGTGAATGGATAAATAAATTATAGTACCTCCAGACAATGGAATACTACTGAATGCTAAAAAGAAATAAGTTATCAACCCATGAAACATATGGAGGAACCCTAAATGTATAATGTTAAGAGAAAAAGCTAATCTGAAAATCCTACATACTGTATGATTCCAACTTTCTGACATTCTGGAAAAGACAACACTATGAAGACAATAGAGGGAACAGTGATTTTCAGGAGTTAGGGATAAAAGAAAAATGAATAAATGGAGCAAATAAGATATTTAGGATAGTGAAACTATTCTGCATCATCATATAGTAGAATATACTATATTATACTATGCCGCCATTACACACTTATCCAAATGCATAGAATTTGCAACACGGAGTAAACCCTGATGTGAACTATGGGGTTTGGGTTATGATGGACCAATGGAAGTTCCTCAGTTATTAACAGATACACCACTCTGGTGCAGGACGTTGACAATGGAAGAGGTTTGTAGATTGGGGGAAAGAGGGATAAGGGAAATATGTGTACCATCTAGTCAAGTATTATGTGAACCAATAACTGCTCCAAAAAATAAAGTATTTTTTTAAAATAACACTTAAAATGGGTAAACTCATATGTGCAAACAGAACAAGGGGGAAAAGCAGCTATACAGATCTTCAAGATAGAAAAACACATGAAATGTGTCAATGGGCATAGCTAACAAGGAGAAAGATGATGCCTTTCAAATAATAGTAAGAACAAAAGTAGAATTTCGGCACCAACAATATGACTTAAAGAATTTAGATTTCATTAGAACACTTGAAAGATAAATTTGAGAAGAAACTTCCCATGTGTAAAACAACCAAAAAGATAACATATTAGAGAAAATAAGAACCAATCCAATTAGTCTATGAAGTAGACTATCCTGAAAAAGGACTTCTAAAAAGAAAGAAAGGAATTAAAGATAAAAATTTGAAAATTAAAAAAACAAAAACTAATTTAACTGGAGGACATTATTTTCTAGATTTAAGGAGTTGATTAAGGACCATTCTAATGAAAAAGACTCTGGCAAGGCCTGACTTCAGGAAGTATCACCAAAAAAAGTTAGCCTAAAATGTCCCTGAGTGAATTAATAAACAAGTGAATTAAACAAATAATATATTATAAAAGACTGAGAATCAGATTAACAATTTAGAAGAAAAAAAATGTGTTATGCCTTCAAAATTCTGAGGAAAAGAAATTCCATACTCAGGCTTTTACATCCCATAATATTTTCAATTAAGTAGGAAGCTGGAATAAAGATAATTTTAGATAAGCAAGTTCTCAAAATCTTGACTTTTCATGCATCCTTCTCCAGGAGGCTACTTAAGGATATTCCCTTGCAAAAAGAAAGAGTAAACCAAAACAGAACATAATAGACAGTGCCCAGCACCTCTTGTAATTAAGGGACTCGGCAGAGAGCCTTCATCACCTCTAGGTCCCTCCAGGAATTGCCTCAGCTTCAGAAACCTTTCTCATCCATTTAGCTGAGTATGACATACCTAAGACATAATGTTTAGATAGACCTAGACAATTAGGCTCAACTTGAGACAACTATGAAGGGCCACTCTAGTTCTAGAATCTTTGTGGAGTATCCAAGTCTGGCTTAAACCCACACTGCAAGTCAGCCTCTGCCTTTGGCAAAGCTTTCTTCTCCTCTCTTCTCACCAGTGTTGATCCCAAGGACGCTTAATGAACATTTAGCATCCAGATCTTTCTCAGAATCTGCTCCCTGGAGGCCACAACCTGAGACAGAGATAATATAATGGAATACGATGTAAGAACACAGAAAATTAATGTGAGAATGAGATTAAGATAATCAGCCAAATGAAGGTGAATTAAATTCCAGGTTCACATCTGTGTGGCAGACCCATTGTGCACACAGTCATGACTAGACAGAAGGTTGAAGGGTTTCAGGAACAAACTCTCCAACAAAAGAGAGAGAGAGAGAGAGAGAGAGAGAGAGAGAGAGAGAAAGAAAGAAAGAAAGAAAGAAAGAAAGAAAGAGAGAAAGAAATTTATAGAACTCTGGATGTTTCAAACACGTTGAGAAGGATTTAGTTTTTGCTATAGAAGAAGAGGATGAAATAATCAGAGGCCTGTAGAAAACAAAAGCAAAATAAAACAAAGACAACAAGTAATGTAAGGGAAAACTAAAAATTGTGCCAGAAAGTATACATAAACAAAATGCTTTTCACATATCAAATATGAATAATACGCTCATCAAAGTGTACTGTGGGACTGTTGTATAGATAAATCAATTTGGAGCATCTATTATTCTGATTTTAGAATAATCAAGTATTCCATTTTGGGATATCAAAAGGTCATACTGAAAACTAAAAAGCCATATATGATACTTTATGTGTTGTATTGAGTGATATAAACTACAATACTAGAAGAAAAACAAAACTTTTAAAATGAGAAATGCATCAGGGAGAGAAGCACATGGTTTTAACTTTGAAGATATTTTAAAAGGTGTATTTATAACTTTTATTTAAAATATTTCTTAGGAAAAGCTTATTTCATTGACTGAATGTGTGTGCCTAACCCAAATTCATGTGTTGAAGTCTTACCTTCAAAGAAATGGTACTTGGAGATGGGGCTGTTGGGAAATACCAGGGTTAGAAAGTGGGATCCTCATGATGGCATTGGTGTTCTTATGATTCAAGGCCCCAGCAAGTACCCACCTCTGTCTATGCCCACTCATGCCTCAGTGCACAAGGAAGACCAAGAAGATATCATATGAGCACAAAATAGGGGTGACAATTACCTCTGAGCTGGGAAGCAAGCACTCACTGGAAGGTCACTATGCTGGAACCCTGAATTTGTCTACCAGCATCCAGAACAGAAAGAAAATAAATTTCTATTGCTTAAGCCACTCTGTCTATGATATTTTCTTATGACAGGCTCAGGTGGTAAGTATATTCTTAAATGCGTTCTAAGTTATTTTTTTCTTTCCTATGCATCTTTTATTCCTGCCAGACAATATTCCAGTCATGCCATGACCCGTCCTTCCTCTATGCTCTTCTTGCTTCCAACTTGTTTTTCCCTTTGCTATGTAATGCTTTTCCACATGAAGTCCTTTTGCCAAACTTCCTCATTCTGTTCAAGTCCAAAGTCATTCAATTATCCCATTTTTCAAAAGCACTGTCCCAAATAATCTCAACAGAATTAAGCACTTTTCTTACTGCTAATTCTTTTACTATATTTCTATTATTGAACTGTTTTATATTGTTCCAATTGGGTTTATGTGCATATTTGCCAAATTGACTATGGGTTTTAAAAGCAGGAATATCATTTATTCACTTCTAGATTAACTCATGCTTACTATAGTAATTGCTGTATGTAAAAAATCTTACCTCTTTCAGCACAAAAATGTAAAGTTAGAGATGATTTTGTCTCAGCCTTACTTTATGTAGCTGCCATTTTTATTTGCCTCTTGACTGTTTACATCTACACATCAGTTGTTCTACTTCAGTACTGAAAAATTCCTCTGACCTTGTGAAAAAAAAAAAAAACAATCCAAAGATTTAACTTACAAAACATACCCATAAAAATCTACTTTAATGTGCCAATCCATATTTCATTTAAAACTTATTACTGGAATTAAAACTGCTTTAAACATCAGATCTGAAGAATTATAAAACTCTCACATATCCTTGACATCAAAGATATTGACTACGTTTATGTACAAAAGATTCTAAAGCAATGCTTTTCAAAATAAATTATGATGAAATTTTATAATATCATCTTGTTACCATAGTGATGAGTTAATCTGCATTTTAATTTGGGGTATTAGCATTATTACCTCATTCTTACATTTGCTAATGGAAGTCTGTGGATCAACAACTATTATTACAGTGTCGGTAAGAATTTAGAAATCTGATATTATATGAAGATTTGTAAACACAAGATGCTGGATATATTAAGCAATTCAAAATCCAATATCAATTTATAAATCAGTCTGTGGAGTGCCTTCCTTGCAGACATAGTTGGGTCTGCTCTGTAACATTCGCATACATGCATCGTAACAGGCAGGAAATCTCTATCAAAAGCAGTGGTTCTCAGCAGGGAGTGATTTTGTGTCCCATGGGATATTTGGTAATTTCTGGAAGTATTTAGTCACAAGTCTGGATACAACACTTAAGAAGCTGCTAAGTATCCAACAGTGTGACAGCACTCCAAAACAAAGAAGTACCCAGCCCCAGATGGCCAAGCACAAGACAGAAATTCTGGTCTGTGTTCCAGAGATGTATGGAGGAGGTCAGCAACCAACAGGTTCTGAGTTTTCCTTTTACTACCGTTTAGGAAGAAAACCAGGGTGTTACACATTCAGTATCACTTTGTGATTCTTCCCTGGGTCCATATACTCAAAACACTTCTGCTTTGTTAAGTAAAATGTGTAAGTATGAAAACACAAGTAACAGCACAAAATAAAATATGATCAATGTTAAAATAAATAGATACTATAAGAATTCAAAGAAAAAGAGGGATTCTAAGCATGAGGATCAAGCCCATGGATTCTGGGTACTATGAATTTCAATCCCAACTTCAACAGTTTCTAATTATGAGGCTCAGGGAATACTACTTGGCTTCTGGAAGCCTTCTGTTTTAGTCAGCTTTGGGGATTGCTGTGACCAAACACCTGACAAGAACATGGAGGAGAAAATGTTTATTTTGACTCACGAGTTCAGAGGTTCAGCCCATAGTATTCTGACTCCATAGCTCTGGACCCAAGATGAGGCAGAAATCACGGCAGAAGAGCATGGCAGAGGGAAGCAGCTCAGGACATGGCAGCCTGAAAGCAGAGAGAGTCACATTTGCCAGATAACAAATATAAACCTCAAAGTCTTAACCACCAGTGACCTACCTCCTCTAGCAACACCCTACATGCCTACAATTACCACCCAGTTAATCCATATCCATGGATTAATGCACTGAATAGATTAAGTCTCACATAACTCAATAATTTCACATGTGAAAACTCCTACATCATCCGCCAGGTAAACTTTTCGGGGACACCTCATTTCCAGACCATAACACCGCCACACTCTCATCTGTAAAATGGAGACCTAAATTGTAGGGCAGGTAATAAGAAGAAAATGAGTTACTACTTGGGAGTGACTTTAAAAAATGCCCGGTACATGATGTCAGCTATTATTATTGTTATGATGATACCAAAGCACTCAGAAAGTGTTATGAAGAAAATTAGATTTGATCTAGAATTACAGAATAGAGAGACTTTAATTAGGCGAAAAAGAAAAAAAAAGGCATTTTGCATGAGGGTAACATCAGCCTACACTGAATAAAATGCACAATTTCCCCTCCCCCATGCCTTTTCACTGTCTTTATTGTAGCTTCTACTCCCTTTGCTCTTCCCAGAGCTTCTACCATGGTTCTTTCCAACCTGAACCAAGATTCTACATAGTGTGGCTTAAGTAGGGTAGAATAAGAATAAGATAAAAATTGTCTTGTGTGAAGCGTAAAATGTTTTTTTCTACATTTCACATTTTGACTTACTTTGATCACTAAAAATCAACCTCTTAATGATTTTGCTGTATGTTTAAATTGCCTTAGGTATCAATTATACAATATTTCCTAATTATTAAAGAAGTATTAAGGTAATGTAAAAGGCATTTTATTTTCTCAATATTTTTATTCCAGAAACAAGCTATTAATGTCACGGTGATTAGCTTGATGGACCTGATATGGGTGTGAGTATATTTTAGAAGGGGAATAAATAAGTCATGTGTTAAGCTAAAAATCTGAAATGATGCTGCTTGTTTCTCATTGAAACATCGCCTAAGCATAATAATAATACATCTTCTTCTGGAAAATAGAAAAAATTCTACACATGTCCTAAATTGAGCCAGTATCATAAATAACAAAATGAAATGCCAAGTGCATTCATCTATATACAGGCAATTTTTAAAATAACCTAGTTTCAATAACAAATATTATTTTCCTAGAAACAAATAAGACTGGAGAACATAAGCAATTTCCTCCAAGGTCAGTCAACAATATTTTAAGGGCAGAATCATAAATGCAACTTAAAGTTGAAATAATATTTTCAAACTTGTGTGGATTTTAGAAATCTTATGGCTTGCTTTTGGAGTACTGGACTATAGCTTCTGGTAGAAGGTGACAGCCCAGATAAATTAAGGCCTGTCACAGGTCTTACTTCACTTCTTAGAATTCATGCTTCCAGAAACAACAATCCTAGCTAGCATACTGTTTTGTTTTTTTTTTTTTTCTTATGTACCATTTCCAACTATTACCTACATGACTGAAAACTGAAAAATCTTCAACATGCTATTAATATCTGACATCTTTAAGCACTTTTAAAATTAGCTTTGAAAAAGAAAAAAATATAATCTACACAGCAAAATCAGTGGAATGAACATAGGCAAATAAATATGGCACAAATAGAATGTTTTATGATGCAAATAACTGGTGAATTAAGATAGCACAGGAAGGAGAGCATTATATTATACATGTGTGTGCATATGCATCTTTTATGTATTAATTTTGTGGGAAACTGCCAATATTTCCTCTTTTAGTTCTACAGAATAGTTGAATGACTATTATCTTTCTACTTTAAATGGTCTCAGGATATTTTGAGAGAACAGTTTAAATTGATTCTACTGCTCTGCCAACCTAGCTATAGCTGAGAAACCGACAAGAAAATGCATATAAATTAGGTTATTTTGCAAATTGGTAACATCTTCAATATTATCTTCTCCTTCTTAATGGATTTAAATTAGAAACACTAATGAGTATGTTAGCATATTTTGTGCTCAGTAGGAGACGCCAATCGGAAGGTTCTTTGGGTGCATCTGAAGACGGAGAAACAATTGTATATCATTAGCACCAAAATCAAAATAATATTTCACTGAAAATATAGAGCTTAAAAAAAAACCCTGTCAAATGCAGCTCAGAGAATTTTAAATAAATTTATGGGATAGTTGTTAGCCATGCTAAAGGAAGAACTTATTGAAATGCATGATCTTCCTTCCACCAACTTGAAGTTTCTTTCTTTTTTAAAAAATCTATTCCTATGTGAATCATTCTCCAATGAGCACTGCTATGTCTTATATTATAAAAATATTATCCTTGACATAGTTATTTACCACATCTATGGCATATGGTCATTAGCAATATTTTAGTGAAAATTATTTGCATATATCTATTCCCTTGCTTTATTTTAAATGATTATATTTATGTAAAACTGTAATATGAACTGGTGAAGTCAAGGCATGTTTGGCTACTTGGACAGATTGATTCTCAATTGGAAGTTCACAGCATGCACAAATAGCTGAATTATACAGGACATAAATGCAACAAACAACTAAAAGGACTGACATGAAGTAGGAAAGAAAACAGTAACTGAAACTTTCTCTTTCTTTCTTCTATTGGCAGTCTTGTTACTTTCTCTCCCCCCTCCCCCCATTCCCTTCCCCCACCATTTTCCCTGTTGAGACATTTTCTCCAAGTAATGTCTGAGTACTACAGACCTTAGGCATCAAAGCATAAGACCAGTATTCTTTTACAAGTTTAGCTCAGAGCTAACTGCCCCAGAATTCTGCTACATCACAGGCTCTCAAAGCCTTGGACTGTACTAGCACTTTGCTTAAATCAAGGTGGTTTGTCAAAACTTGACTCACTCAACTGGGATCACAAATACTTTGTGTCACAAAGCAAAATCTTCTATACCTCTAACAAATATTTATTCTGACGAGTTGATTAATACTGTGTGTAAAGCAAAAATAAAGGTGCCATCTTTGACTTTATGAAGCACAGTTTAGTGGAACAAAAAATGTGTTTCAAATAATCACACTGCTATGGTATAATTACTTAAATGAGAAAAATTAAGAAAGAAATGGAAATATTTCTATGAAGGATAAGGAAAAACATTTTTGACCAAATAAGGTCAAGGATGTAATTAGAAGAATTAGTAGGTGTTTGTTAAGATTAAAAAGAAATAGAAGCCCAGAACATCATTCCTGAGAAGTAAACAACGTACGCAAAGGCCCTGTGGTAGAACACTTAATTCTATACCCTGTATGTTATGAGAGCCTCAGTTGATCTTGAAGAGAAAGAATGAAGCAGAGGCTAGGGAGAAGTAAGCCAAAAACCTCTTTATTTGTTCTAACTATAAAAGAAATGAGTATTTCTCTACCCTTGCAATAGTATAATTCTTAGAAAAAAATTAAATAAGTGAGTAAATTGAGATTTGTCTGAAGATATCCCTTTTGCAGTGGAAGAAAAAAGATTAAATCGGGGCACAAACAAACGTTAGGCCAGTTGATAAACAATTTAATAGTGCAAATAAGAGGTGATAGAAGTGTGGCCTAAAGTTTGGGAGTATCAATGAAGTGCTCAGAAATGAGAAATATTTAAGAACAAAACTGATATAACAAGATTATGTTCTACCAAAGGATTAACCATATAAATTACTGACATGACTAGAGTAACTAAATAACCAAGATCAAAGATACATGATGGATTGAACTGTTTCACTCCATAAGAGGTTTGACAGAAAGGAGAGCAACATGTCAAGCTTCATGTTCTAAGAGAAATGAAGGAGGAATTAACTGTTGTGAAGTATGGCATGAAAGAGCTTTCCAATCAATGTTGCATATCTTGGAAATGTGTAATATTTTTTTCCATAATTTGATTTACATTAATTCCAATACTCTCAAATTTAGGTGACAGAAATGGTGGAGAGCTAGATATCATAATCCATCATAAGATCATTACAAAGAAACTTTGGTAAAAAAAAAAAAATCCTCAAAAGGAAGGCTTATTTCAAATTCCACTTGATTTATATTTTCCCAAGGTAGAGATATCATTGTATTTCAGTTTCCATATGGAAAACATCCAGGCACTGAAGGAGGGCTGATTTAAAATTTTCAGTCCAGTTGCCCTTCAAAGTCATATTACTTAGGGGGGCCTGAAGATGGCAGATTAGTTTGAGGAAGCATTTCTCTTAGCTCAATGTTTTAGTCACCTTTTTTTGCTGCTGTGGCTCAAGGACCTGACAAGAACAATTTTAGGGAGGAAAAGTTTATTTAGGGCTTATGGTTTCAGAAGTCTCAATCCATAGACAGCAGGTTCCATTCTTTAGGGCTTGGGGTAACGCAGAACATCATGGTGGGAGGGTGCAGTGGAGAGAAGCAGCTCAATAATGATAGGAAAGCAGAGAGAGAGAGACAGACTTCACTCACCAGATACAAATATATACCCCAAAACCATACCCCAATTCCCACCTCCTCCAGCCACATTCTACTACTTCAATTACCATTCAATTAGTCCCTATTATGGAATTAATTTACTGATTAGGTTAAGACTCTAATAACCCAATCATTTTTCCTCTGAACCCTCTTGCATTGTCTCTCGTATGAGCTTTTGGGAAACACCTCACATCCAAACCAAAACACTCAGCTACTCAGAACTCAAACAGTGGGAACATTGCATCTCCCAGAGGCTTACAGTGAATAATTCTGAGACTGGAGGGATAGACTGCTCTAGCCAAACCACAGACTGCTTAACTCAGATATTAACAACAACAACAACAACAACAACAACAAACAAACAAAAATCCACTCCAGCATAGTTTATCAATCACCTGCCATTCAAGAGCCATCTTGGGACTGCAGTGTGGCAGAGCTGATGGAAACTGAAAGCCAGATCCTCAAGTTTGCAGCTAGGTCTGGGTAGGCCTGTCTGAGCCCAGCAATCCTGCTGAATGTCAGAAACTGGGACATTTCACCTGGGGGAACACTGGCTAGAGAGCCAGGCTCTACCCAGCTCCTTGAGTCCTGAGGCCCATGGAGACTGACAGGGCTGGCCACAGCGGGTCACAAGTGGGAAGTGGGTGTGAGGGCATCCTGCTCTCAGCTCCCCCAGTCAGCCAGTTTGGTACTCACCACCCATAGGTTCCTGGGACCCTCTCTGGCGCGTACTGGCCTGGTCTAGGCACCAGCCTGGTCCCTGACTCCCTCCTCAGTCTGGCATCCATTGATCAGTCAGGTCTAGCATCAGTCCAGAACCCAACAGGGTCCTCAGTCTACCCAGTCCCCAGTCTCGCAACCCCTATGTAGCCCCCACCCTGGCCCATCACTTGAAGCTTCACAGCTGGCCTGCAAGTCTCAGCACCTGCTCTTGATCCACCTGACACAGAACAGCTGGACCCCCGAAATGGATGGACCCCTATGCCTCTTAGCCACCAGGCCTTCTGGGTCCAGAAAACAGCACTCAGCCTTAAAGAAGAATTTAGTTATGGCTCTTCCAGTAAATAGATGGAGCTGGAGAAAATCATGCTAAGTGAGATAAGCCAAACCCAAAAAAACAAAGGCCAAATGTTTTCTCTGATATGAGGATGCTAATTCAATAAAGCGGGAAGATAGGACAGAATAGAGGTACTTTGGACTAGACAGAGGGGAGTGCAGGGAGAGGAGAAAGTATGGGGTTAGGGAGGATAGTAACATGTATCGGACATTATTGCCCTATGTGCATGTATGATTACATGATCAGTGTAATTCTACATCATGTACAACCAGAAGAATGAGAAGTTTTATGCCACTTATCTATGAATGTCAAAATGCATTCCACTATTACATGTAACTAATTAGAACAAATTAGAAAAGAACACCTAAAGGTAGGTAAACTTTTTAATGTACTGTAGAGAACAGCCAGTAAATACTTCCTTGAACTAAAAAAGAAAAAAGCCATGGACTGACAGATTGGGGATAAAAAACAAAATCTTACAATATACTGTCTCCAGGAGACCACTGTGTTGGCATAAAGACATCCACAGACTGAAGGTGAAAGGATGTTAAAAAAGACATCACTCATGTGGACTGCATAAACAAGCAGGGGTTTCTATCCTCATATCAGTTAAAGAGGGCTTCAAGCCAAAGTTTATCAAAAGGGATGAAGAAGGACACTTCATACTGCTTAAGGGAATTTTACAACAAGAAGAATTAGCAATTGTAAATATTTATGCTCCAAACAATGTGACATCTACATATATCAAAAAAGCCTTTCTTAATTTCAAGAATCAAACAGACCACCAAGACAATATTATTGAGTGATTTTAACATGCCTCTCTTCTTACCGGATTGATCTTCCAAACAAAAACTAAACAAAGAAGATATATATCTAAAAAATACAGTTAATAATTTATACTTATGCAGAATATTTCATCCATCAATTACTGAATAGATTTGCTTTGCAGCAGCACATAGATCTTTCTCTAACATAGACCATATCTTAGGCCACAAAGAAACTCTTTGTTTATTTAGCAAATAGAGAAAAAAAGATAATATCTTGCATTCTATCACATCATAATGAAATAAAATTAGAAATCAATAATAAAATAAAAAATAGAAGTTACTGTAATACCTGGATACTAAATAATACAATATTGAATAACCAATAAGTTAGGGGTTATATATATATATATATATATATATATATATATATATATATATATATATATATATGTGTGTGTGTGTGTGTGTGTAAATGAAATTACCTATTCAACATATCAAAATCTCTTGGACTTGGGCTGGAGTTGTGGCTCAGTAGTAGAGCATTCACCTAGCACCTAGTATGTGTGACGCCCTGGGTTCGATCCTCAGCACCACATAAAAATGAAATAAAGATATTGTGTCCACCTAAAACTAAAACATAAATTAAAAAAAATTTCTGGAACACTATGAAGGTGGTTCAAAGAGGAAAGCTCATTACATTGAATTCATTTATTAAAGGAATAGAAAGTCACCAAATAACCTAAATTTATATCTCACAGCCCTAGAGAAAAACAGGAACAAATTAGTACCAAAAGCAGTAGAATACAGGAAATAATTAAAATCAGAGCCAAAAACAATGAAATTAAATCTAAACAACAACAACAAAGAAAAAAAATTTTAAAGTTGGTTCTTTGAAAAAATAAAACTGACAAACCCTCACTGAAGCTAACTAAGAAAAAGAGGGGAAAAATTCAAATTACTAAAATTCGTGATGAAAAAGGAAATATCACTGAAATACAGAAGATAATCAGAAACTATATTGAAAATTTATACTCCAATAAAATAGAAAATCTTGAAAACATTGACCAATTTCTAGAGATATATGACCTACCCAAATTGAATCATGAGGACATAAAAATTTTAAATGGATCAAGTTGAACAATGAAATTGAAAATGCTATCAAAAGTCTACCAACAAAGAAAAGCCAGAGCCAGCTATATTCTCAGCTGAGTTATACCAAACCTTCAAAGAAGAACTAACACCAATCCTCCTCAAATTATTCCATGAAATAGAAAATGAGAGAACTCTTTCAAATTCATTCTATGAAGCTAATATCACCCTGATAACCTACACCAAACAAAGATACATCAAGGAAATAAAACTTCAGATCAATATTCCTTATGAACATAGATGCAAACATTCTCAATAAAATTCTGGAAAATTGCAATATAAAATATTAAAAAGATAGTGCACCATAACCAAGTGAGGTTCATCCCAGGGTTGCAAGCCTGGTTCAACATTTGAAAATTAATTAACAACATTCACCACATCAATAGATTTAAGAGACAAGAACAAAATTATTATCTCAATAGATGCAAAAAAAAATCCATTGACAAAATACAGCATGTTCAAAACACTAAAAAACTAGGGATAGTAAAAACATACCTCAACAGTGTAAAAGCTATATACATTAAACCCAAAGCCACCATAATTTTAAACAGAGAAATTGAAAGCATCCAACTGGAATAAGATAGGGATATCCTCTGCAACTATTTCTATTCAATATAGTCCTTGAAATTCTAGCTAAAGAAATTAGGGGAAAGAAAAAAATTTAAGAGATATGACTAGAAAGAACTCAAACTATCCCTGTTTGCCAAAGACATGATCCTATATCCTTAAAAGACTCAAAAAAACTCCACAAGTAAACTTCTATAACTCATAAAGGAATTCATCAAAGTAGCAGAATATAAAATTAATACCTATAAACTAATTGCATTCCTATACAACAATGATGAATCAGTTGAAAGAGAAATTAGAAACACTATTCCATTCAGAATAGCCTCACACACAAAAAAAATAAGATACTTGGGAATCAATCTAATAAAACAGGCAAAAGATATTTTCAATGCAATCTACATAACACTACAGAAAGAAATTAAAGAAGACCATAGAAGATGGAAACACCTCCCATGTTCTTGGATAGGCACAATTAATATTGTCAATATGTCCATATTATCAAAAGCACTATACAGATACAATGCAGTTTCTCTTAAAATTTCAATGATATAATTCATAGAAATAAAAAAAGCAGTCATAAAATTCCTTTGGAAAAATAAAAGGCCCAGAATAGCCAAAGCAATCCTTAGTGAGAAAAATAAAACAGGAGGCATCACAATACCATACCTACACAACTACAGAGCTATAGTAATAAAAACTGCATGATATTGGCACCAAAACAGACATAAAGATCAATGTTACAGATTAGAAGACACAACAACAAACCCACATAAATATAGTTATCTCATACTAGTCAAAAAAGCACCATAAACATACATCAGAGAAAATATAGCCTCTTCAACAAATGGTGCTTGGAAAACTGGGAATCCATAATCAACAAAATGAAATTTAACTCCTACCTCTCATCCTGCACAAAACTCATCTCAAAGTAGATCAAGAACCTAGACATTCGATCAGAGACCCTGCACCTACTGGGAGAAAATATTGGCCCAGCTCTCCCTCACGTCAGCTTAGGAACTGACTTCTTCAAAAAAGACTCCTAAGGCACAAGGAGTGAAATCAAGAATCAATAAATGGAATGGTATCAAACTAAAAAGTTTCTTCACAGTGAAGGAAACATTTAAGAACATGAAGAGAGAGCCTAAAGAATGAGGGAAAAATCTTAGCCACCTGCACCTCAGATAGAGCATTAATCTCTCGGATGTATAAAAATTCAATAAGTTTAACACCCCAAAATCAAATAACCCAATCAATAAATGGGAAAAAGAACTGAATAGGCATTTCATAGAAGAAGAAATACAAATGATCAACAAATATACGAAAAAAATGTTCACTATCTCTACCAATTAGAGAAATGCAAATTAAAACTACCTTGAGATTTCATCTTACTCCAGTGAGAATGGCAATTACCAAGAATAGGAGTAATGATAAATGCTGGCAAGGATGTGGGGGAAAGGGTTGTTGGTAGTGAGACTGCAAATTGGTATATACAACCACTCTGGAAAGCAGTATGGAGATTCCTCAAAAACTAGGAATAGAACCACCATGTGACCTGGTCATACCACTCCTTGGTACATATCCAAAGGATTTAAAGTCAGCATACTACAGTGATGCATCCACATCAATGTTTATAGCAGCTCAACTCACACCTAAGCTATGGGAGCAACCTAGTGCCCTTCAACAGATGAATGGATGAAGAAATTGTGGTATATATACACAATGGAATGTTACTTGGTCATAAAAAGAATGACTTTATGACTTTTGCTGGTAAATGTATGTATCTGGAGACAATCAGGCTGACTGAAATAAGCCATTCCCCCAAATCCAAAGGGCAAACGTTCTCTCTAATATGTGGATATTGACATCCAAAAGAGGATGAGGGAAGAGTAGAAGTTCAGTGGATTAGACAAAGGGGAATAAGAGAGAGAAGATAGGAGTAGGAAAGACAGTGAAATGAATTGGACACACCATTCCTATATTCATATGTGAATAAACTACAGTGAAACTCTATATCATGTACAACCACAGGAATGGGTTCCTAATCAGAATAAGATATTCTCCATGTATGTATGTTATGACAAAGTATACTCTACTATCATATAAAACTAAAAAGAATAAATAAAAATATTTAAATTCATTAAAATAAATTTAAAATTCAGTTCCTTGGACACTGACCACATTTCTAATGCCTAAAAGCTACATGGGCTGACGGGTACTGCAAGCAACACTGCAAGCACAGGACATTCCTGGAACTGCAGAGGGTGCTCTTGGTGAGCCTCAGAGAGTTCTGGTATCATTATTCCCACCAGAACAATAGAGGTTGGGAGATTTATAGAATATAAACTATTTTTTCAAGATTTCTGCAGTTAAGGAATTTGGACACCATTTAGTCTACTTCCAGGATCTTGTGTTTCCTTACAGATCAAGTGAGACATTACTACTCTAAATGAGGGTTAAAAAAAATGGCAAATCTTATGGCAACTAGTAAGGTAGAAGAAAGAGCATAAGATCATGTATGAAGTCGTGGGAAGCACGGAAGTCTGTGTAGAGTTGGACTGTGCCTGCTAGCCTAAAGGAACTTATAAATTATTTTAAAGATGATCCCTCCGGCTGGACAAAACATCTATTGACCTGAATTTAGGTCTCTGGTTTGGAACCACCACTTTATGTGTTTTTGTATTAATTTAATTTCATGAAATTTTAAAGGAAACTGGCAAAAAAAATACCCTACCATTCAGTAGTAGAGGAGTTACAGGAGTTAGAAAAGTCAAATCATTTATTCAAATTATATAGGAGATTAACCTGGAATGAAAATGGTACCCAACCAAACAGAATTGTATTTTTCAGTAAAACTAAAATATATACAGATAAAACCCTTTGTTAGTGAAGCAAAATCTCTCGCTGGAAATTTAGTGGAACAAATTGGGGTGGAAGGCAGAATTGAGAAGGTGATCAAAGAATTTAATCTCTATAAGCTAAAATACAAGCAGAAAACAACAAAAAAAATATTAGTGCTTTTCTTATATCCCAGTAGTTCTTACTCACAAAAATCAAACTAGTCTCTTTTCAAGGAATATGACCTTCTAAGTCATATTAAGAAATAAAGAGATTTTGGAGCTGGAGCTACGGTAGAGCTCAGTGGTAGAGCAGGTGCTTAGCATGCACAGGTCTTGGATCTAATTGTCAACACCAACAAATATAAACAAAGAAACAAATAAAAAACCCAAAAAATTTTATGCTTAATACTACAAGTTAGTAACTACCACAGTACCTACTGCTTTATTACTCTATCTTTACAAACCTGTGTCCCTTGATAAGAAAACTTGCTCTCAATGACTTTATCTGATTCTGTAAAATAACATTTTAAAGAACTTGGAGACAGATAAGAACGCTGAACCCATAGAATAAAATTACTTCAAGTCGACAATGAAATATATAAAACTAGGTGCTAATAACAAGAAATGAACATTGGGGTCAAGAAAAAAATAATAAAGATGTTTTATGACTCAAACTCTAATTAGAAATTAGCTCCATGTAGGGAAAAAATTATTTTGAAATTTCCCAAGTCCCCTTTTTTGACCCATATTAATTTTTTTAATTAAATGCCTTCCTCATTTCATGAGAAGCACATCTTGGGAAGTATAAGAATGATTTTTCCAGTTAGCATCAAAGAAGTAACCAGGAGAGCAAATATTGCTATTTTACCTTTATACCTACCATGACCTGCTTTGGTTTCAAAACATCATCATTCTCAGAATTCCTTAGCTCTTATTGTTCCTTTCACTGTTAGATTCCTCATCTTCTAAGGAATATTTTATATATAATATAGATATTATATATAACTTGAAGTATATGTAAATATATTATATACATATATTATAGTATATATAATATATATTAATTAATTTCCCTTTGGATATATATATCCAAAGGGAAATTACTATATATATATATATATATATATATATAGAGAGAGAGAGAGAGAGAGAGAGAATTTGAAAAGATTTTATATACATAAGCCCTTTGACAGACAAATTGGTGAGCTACTCTAAAACTTGCATTCTTAGAAACAGATTCAGCCATTTCCCATCCAGCCTACCCTTTCCTCAAGGGTCAGGTGTTCAACTAAATGGAGATCAGTGTAATCCCTGTTAGCACATGCTTTGGTGACAAAGCCTGAGCAACTAATGTCCATCCAGCATGGCAGTCAGCATGCCAATCTCATCTCCACACCTGCAGCTGGCATGGGCTTAGGAGAGAGAGCAGGGCAGCGACACAGACATAGTGTACCCTACAGCTTCTCATTCTGGCCCCTTTGCCTCTCTCTAAGCTGGAGTCTAGCTCCAGCCAGGCCTCTGATTCTTATTCTCATATTTGCTGTTTCTGTATGGATTTGAGTTTCACATGTTGGTCTAAGACTGCAAGAGAACACATAGGAAGCCAGAATGTAGTATCTCTTTGCTCGAGTTGTCTTCGTTATCTTTGTTGTTGCCTTTTTTTTCTTATACTTTTGTTGTGCCTATGCTTAAGAATATCTGTGTTACTTAACGGATACCACTCTTCACGCTCATCAGTTTAAAATACCTTTATAAAGCCTTTATCGGGAGTATGATCCTGTGTGTCTCAGCTCTTTCCCAGGAGTCTCATAACTTCAGCTTGCTTTTAAAGAACGAAGTTGGCAACATTCCTGGTTGTTTTTCTAGCTCTTTAGTCTTTAGACCCCAGACTTTTCTACTCTTGATCATCTTTGGAGTGAAACTGTTAAGAGGAATGACAGAAATTCAAGAAACTGCATAAGTTTACATACAAAGTTAACCCTTCATTTAATTTTTATTCTTTTGTTTAAAAAAAAATTAAAAACTACCTAAAATAATAATTCTCTCATTCTTCGTTTCCTTATGTTTATAGAAGAAAACTTCAGGTCCAAACTATTTTTTTCCCCATGAACACGTTGTATTGATTTAATAATTTTTGCGTTTGTTCAGACAGAGACTATACTATGTGCTAGTGACAAAAGATGAATCAAACAAATTATTTGTCCATAGAAAAAAGCCTTTGAGCTGCAAGACTGGAATATTCCCCCTCCCTCTCAATATATATATATATATATATATATATATATATATATATATATATATATACACACACACACACATACACACACATATCTTCATGTTGCTATTATTTTTTATTTGTTTGCATTTTTGAAGTCTCAAAAATTAGCATTTAAAAGTTTCTGTCCCCACCGAAAAAGTTTATGTCCTTTCCCAATGCATGTATGCTTATCAAATATCTGTATCATGCTTGTTAAGGTCCCATTGGTCAAATCCAAAATCAGGGGAAGGTACTACATGAGGGCATCGATATCAACAGCAATGCTGGTGGTGGGAGGTCTTCCATAGAAAGAATCCAGCACAGCCATTAAAAAAAAAAAAAAAAACTTATTCTGAAATTCTTGGAAGATCTCTATCTCTATGCCAACATAATATAGTTTCAATAAAATTAATACATGTAAAAATTAGCATTTTAATTATTTATGTAACAGTCAAAATGAAATTCCATATTTCAGATCAGTTCATCATTACTTTTCATCCACATGTAGCCATATACATACATTAAATTTTTTCTTTTATCCCACCTACAATTTAACATAAAATTTAGTGCATTTTCTTCCCTTAGGAAATATAAATATTAAATGTGCTGTAAGCTTTTCAATTTTTATTTTCTAAATTTAATAAACATTGTAGATACAGCACACTAGCTTATGTTGAAAAAGGTAAAAGTATTACCAACTCTCTTCTGCTTCCTTTCATAGAAAATATAATGAATACCTTTCTATCTTAATTTTCCAAACTTTTCAGCTACAACTTGTTATATTTTAATGTCTTCAGAAGCTTCATAAAGTAAAACTTTACTTGACACTTAAACACACACAATTTTATGCTGACAACTCAAAAGCTCCCTTGAACACAGAAATGATCAAAAACCAGCTGCTGTGCAGAAATTGTATATCACTATAAATTAATGACACAGCAAGCTGCAAGATAATTTTTTTAAAAAATTTCAAAATTGAGATACATTTTAAATGAGCCATGATAGTGGCATTGAGAAGCAAGACAATTTCAGATGTGAATCAAATGACATTTCTATAATATCTGAATATAAAGACAAATTCCAACGTAAGCCCTCAGAAGAGGAAGAGAATTTCAAAGTTTTTAGCATGCTACCTGATCTTCTAATGATTACTGCAACAGTTATATCAGACAATATTAATCAACTTTTTGTTTCAAATAAATTATTTTTTGCAAGCATTTTTTTAAAAAAGCTTTCATTTCATTAAAAATTCACTGATAATTAGAGATGCTACAACAGGTTGTGAAAAACCTTAATGAAAAATCAGTCACACAAGAAATAAAATTTGCCATTGATTTGATTAATTGAATGTCTCCTTATCTTTATAACAAATTCTCCCTCATTTTCCTACTTCCTCACTATTTCTCCTGAGTAAAGTTAAATTTCTCTCGTGATAGATTTGGATTGTCTGTTAGGAACTCATGTAGACTATTCCCTTTATTGTGATTGACTTTTCTTTCACTTTGTGTTTATGACACTCATTCTTATGGTTATGTTCTAGTAGTTCATTCATTTTCATTCTGTAGTATTCTGTTGTATAAAGATACCACATTTTCTTTAACCACTGTACTGTAGATGGCACTTGGGCTATTTCTAATTTGGGATTCTAATGAATAATAGTACCAGCAATAGTGTTATGAATGTCATTTGCTGCAAATAACAAACAAGAAAAAAAATCAGATTCATAATTGACTTGGTCAATGGAAGAAAATTGAGTAGTTATAAATTAGTATTTTCATATGTACAATAAATGTGAAAAGGTGTTCAAGATAATCATTAAGAAGATATCAATTAAACCCACAGTGAAATACAACAACACACCATTCAGAATGACAGAAAATTAAAACAAATAATGCCAAAATTGGAAAGGGTGTTGAAAATTTTGCTAATGACGTTGTAAAATGCTATAACAGACATTGTGAGAGATTGTTTAATGATATATAATAAAATTGAACAAAAGTAAAATCTATAAGTAGTTTCTCAAATGCTGTAAATTCTCAAAAAAAATGAGAGACATGTTCAACAAAAGACATGTACAAATAAGTTTACAGTAGCAATATTTGTAGTGGTCATCTTTATTTTGTAGGATATTCCAGCTGCTACACAGACATATTTTCTTCCAGCCTATCATTTTAATAATGCCATTTTAATAATGCTATTTTCATAATCTATGCTGAAAGATTAATCATTAGTCACATTGCTCCTCCTTAAAAGTCAATCCATCTATTTTCCTCCTCCTGTCATTAAATGTGGTAATTTTGTTTTTAATGTTTTTAACTCTACCATGTGGACTTTCCTTCCAAGGCAATATCTCTTCAAATCCTGCTTCATTCTTTTTTCCTCTTTTTGGTGCTTCAAGTATATGTATAATACAATATCTCACTAAACCCTATCTTATGGTTTCTTTCTTTATTCAATAATCATGATATATTTACCCCACTCTTTAACTTAAATATATACATGTATGAAAATAATTTCTTTAAATTTTATATGTATTATAGGTATATGATTTCATATATGTATGTATATATATATATATATATATATATATATATATATATATATCCCTTACATTATTTTCAAACTTTGCATTATTTCCTCCTGAACCTCAGTTTGGATATTTTAACTTTAATTTATTAATCATTTCTTCTACTGTTTCTATCCTTACTTTTGGAACATATTTATTAAGTTCTTACTAACATAAAAGAAAGTCACCCATTCTGTGACCTATAATGCATTTATAGAATTGTGCATAATAACTATTTATATTAAGAATGTGTCCATCACTCCAAAAGTTCCTGAATACTTCTTTACAATTAAACCACACTTCTTCCAACCATGTAGCAACCAATTTTCTTTCTACATCTATAAATTTACCTTTTCCAAAAATTTCATATGAATGTAATCACACAATATGCAGTATTTTAAAACTGTCCTTTTTCTAATTTTATCCCAATGTTTTTGAGATTTTCCAATGTTGTACAATGTAGTCATAATATTTTTCCTTTTTACTGTTGAATAGTATAACATTGCATTGATGCACAAACTTTCATTTATCTATTTATGTCCTAATAGTAGCAATATTCATTCTTATTGTTGTTATATTCTACTAGTTTATTCATTTTCCTTTCTGTGTAGTATTCTGCTGTATAAAGACATCACGTTTTATTTAACCATTGTACTAGTGATGGTACTTGGACTATTATGAATGCCTTTGCTCTAAACATTCATATGCAAAACTTTGAGCAGATATACCTTATTTGTTTCCATTTTCATTGGTAATACCTTCTGGTGGTGGGAGGTCCTCCATAGAAAGAATCTAGCACAGCCATTAAGAAAACAACAACAACCAAAAAAAAAAAATACTCATTCTGAAATTCTTGGAATTTCATGTTTAAATTTTTATGAGACTATCAAATTATTTTCTGAAGTGCTTGCTATGTTTTACGTTTATAAAAGTAATGTGTAGGATGTCCAGTCTTTGGATAACCTTGTCAATCAATCCTTCTTATTTTTTCTCTTCTCGATTATAGCCTTCTAATTTAGTATGCGGTAGGCAATCAAAAAATGGGTGAAAAAATATATATGCCTGAATCTCTCACAAGGGACAAGTACAAGCTTAACAAGTACATTTTATAAGAAAAAATATTTTTATTTATGACTATAGAGTCATGCATTGCTTAAGGAGAGGGTTAGTTTCTCAGAAATGCATCATTAGCAATCTTGCCATTGTTCAAACATCACAGTATACTTAGACCAGCTGAGATGTCTACACTGTCATTGTGTGATGTAATCTTATGGGACCAACATGGTATTTATGTAGTCTGTAACTGAGAGATGATCTCCAAGAAATTGACCAATCCTAGTCAAAGGTAGACCTTTTTTTGGAACGTGCAGGATGTGAGCAACCGAAGCCTGCTTACTTAATCCTCTCCTGCCCTCAAAGTACATATAATTTTGATATTACTACAAATGATTGCAATCTTTCTTCCCTTTAAATTGTTATTTCTTAATGAAGTCACCAAATTTTATGTAGCATGTCCTTGCATGCTGCATTCTGCTTAGTAAAATATCAAACCAAAGATTTTAGGAATATTTGTAATAAATATATGCTCTTTATGTTTGAGATTCCAAGAGTTCAAATAATATAAAAATGCTAAATCATGAACAAATAAGCCTCTCTTTTTTATGAGCTTCTTCAGAATTTTATGACCTGGAAAGCAATAAAAATAATGACAGAAGTTATGGGAAAGTCTTTAACTCCCTACTAGAAACTTAAAATTTTTCATAAATATTATTACTATACAAAAATATTCCAAACAGAGTGTAGAAAAAACAAGCCTCTGTCATCACTACTAAAATTTTGCATTGTTTTTCTTATACCTTCTTTCCTACACAGTAAAACAGATTTGTTTTTAAAATTCTATAAACACAAGAAAGGAAAAAATTCTCTTGGTAATTTATAAGTTATACATGTTCCAAATTAGTACTGATGAATAATAGTACTTACTCATCAGCACTAAGAGAAATAAAAAATAAAAAAGAACCAAAAAGAGGATTTATGAGTGTAATAAAAAATCTATAAAAGACATAGTAGTAAAACTTATTTCAAATGTCTAAGCCCAGGGTGAGAAATAATTTATAATAAAGAATGGATAAGAAAGCTGAATAATATAAATCTATGCCAAATTAATGCACTGGATGTATTTAATGTAATAAATCAATTTTTTATATTTTTAAAAAATTTAAGATATTTCAAAGGCATTTAAAATAAACTTTTAAAGTTAGAAGAATCACTTTTCATCTGGAAAAGAAAAATGTATAAGGAATAGTAAGGAAACATTTTTAAAAGACCAGTAATGTTCTTAAATTACCAATTATTAAAGTCAATGAAAGGCACAAGACTTCAAAAGAAATAGCCTACAAAGTGCTAAACCAAATTTAAAGAATTTTTTAAAATACTCTTAATTAATCTTACATCAAAATGTGCTAATAGTATGCTAATAGCAATACTAAATAATATATTGTTTCTAGAATAGATATACAGAAAAATGCAATAGAATAAAATAGCTATATTAAAACTAAGATAGCTATGCATGAGCACACCATAACACTTAGTTCAGGATAATGTACTATTTAAAATAACAGAAATGATGGGCTATTCAAGTATTTGCCTTGAGGAAAGTATTATATACATGGGAAAGAAATGAGTTAAATCCCTAAGTCACATGGCACAAAACAATTGTACTTGCAGTAATTAAAATTCAAAATATAAAACATAAAATTATAAACATACTAAAAGGCATAAAAGGAAGAAAGTTCAGAATAAAATATAGTGATGTTCTAAAAATATATAAAACCCCCAAATTTCATAGGCCAGGAAAAATTAATGACATTTTTCAAAATGGTAAAAGATACCATGAAAGTATAAAATATAAAACAAATAAGAACATATAAAATTCTTTTGACTCCATAAAATATTAAATATGAAGTATTTTGACAAAGGAAATGAGTAGATTAAAAAGAAAAAGGAAAGGGAAAATTTAATACGTATAAATCCATTTGGTCTTATTAGTAATGAGAGTATCCAAATTAAAGTCACAATAACAACTTACTCCTATTACTTGACAATAATGTTAAAATAATGCAATACTCATTTTTGTCAAGTATGTGGTAAAATTTCTGTTATTTAAAGGTTAATGTTGAGATAATATATTAATGCAAATATTTAGAAGGAAAGTTAGAAATTTCCCTCAACAATTAAAATACATACATTAGGGAGTTTTAGCTCAGCATAACAAAGAGCACTCATATTTCTCTTTCTTTCTAAAACAATCTTTGAAGTCAACAGGGTAAAATTTCTTAGAAAGTATTAACTCATGAAAGCACCGAAGACAATAAAAGATACTTCAGCAAATTGGGTACTATGAACTTTAGGTAGAACAAAGGATTAATGGAACAAAATTAATTGTTAATTCAGAGACATGGAGCACTGCATAATTCCAATTATATGACACTCTATAAAAGTCAAAACTATGAAGAGAATAAAAATAATCAGTAATTCCCAGGAGTTGGGGGAGACAATAAATAGATGGTACACAGGAGTTTTAAAGCATTCTATATGATAGTACAAGCTCAGAGGCTTGGAGCACTAAGCATGTAAAGGAAAAAGCTGAAACTTGGTAGAGACCCCAGGAGCTCCAGGGGGCCAGCCTGCAAAGTCATTGACTGTGAACACAGGTACAGAATTATTGTGAGATTCCCCCAACACACACATATCTAAGCACAGCTCAGCCTTACTCTATCAATATTTCTCTTTCAATTGAAGTGAGAGAAACATCTTCTAAATAAATGAAGTGTAAACCTCACTATTATGTAAAACTATAATGCACTTTAATAGCATTTAAAATAAATAAATAAATAAATCGAAAGATAGACAGACAGATAGATGATAGATAGATAGATAGATAGATAGATAGATAGATAGATAGATAAAGGCAACTGTTAGCTGTGAGGGATGGACACTGGACTCCCAAAGCCAGGGTTCATTTTTCCATCCAAGATTGACATTTGGGGCTAGAAGCCCATTCTTGCTGATTTCTTTTTGATCAAATATAACCTGTCAAGAAACACACATGCATACACACACACACACACACACACACACACACCTACACACACAGAGAGAGAGAGAGAGAGAGAGAAAGAGAGAGAGAGAGAGAGAGAGATAAAGTTCCTCATTCAAAAATGGATCTGTAAAGGACTGGGGTTGTGGCTCAGGGGTGCAATATTTGCCTAGCATGTATGAGGCACTGGGTTCGATTCTCAGCACCACATAAAAACAAATAAAATAAAGGTATGCTGTCCATCTACAACTCCAAAAAGTTGTTTTTTTTTTTTAAATGAACCTATAATGAAGACACTTTGAGAAGCGTACATGCTATATTATTCCAACTATATGACATTTTGTAAAAGTCAAATCTCTGGAAACACTCAAAATAGCTGTGGTTCTCTGGGCATAGAGAGAGGCAGTAAATAGTTGGAATACAGAAGATTTTTAGGGAACTCCATATGAAACTATTATCCATATCATTACTATTGATCCATTTCATTATTTACGTGTCCAAATTCATAGATATACAACACCAAGCGTGAATTATAATGCAAATTATAAACTCTGGATAATTATGATGTACCAGGTTCATTAATAGTAATCAACCTTCAAGTCTGGTGACAAATGTTGATAATAGGAGAGGCTGTGCGTGTGTTGGGGCAGAGGGTATATGGACAATCTCTATTATCTTTCTCTCAATTTTTCTATGAGCTTAAAACTGCTTCTAAAAATATTTAAGCAGGTGGGTGCAGTGGTGCATGACTGTAATCTGGAGGCTGAGGCAAGAGAATTGCAACTTCCAGAACAGCCTCAGCAATTTATCTAGGCCCTAAGCAACTTAGTGAGATGCTGTCTGAAACTTAAAAATAAAAAGGACTGGGGACATACATAGTTCAGTGGTAATGCACCCTGGATTCAATCCCCAGCATCTAAATAAATAAATTAATTAAATAAAAAATATTTTAAAAGACAAACCTGATAATTATGTAGCAAATCAATTTTGTTTTAATTAATTAAGCAAAATTATCATTGACAAATATGATCAGGCAAATGACAATAACCAGCTACAAAACTGTAAATGATTAATGTAAAGAAGGAATGAATTTTCCCAGGAACAAACATAAATAATTTACTAAAAAGAAGAACAAAAAAAAATAATTAAAATTATCAGAAGATTTCTTAATACTGCAATTAGGGAGGTTCTTTTTAAGATTTTTTTAAAAAGCAATCAGTGCAAAACAAAGACAACACTACATCATAGTGATAGAATATCTAAAAATATTTGCCATAATTCTTCCCTGGGCCTACCAAACACTTTATCTGGCTTGCTTGCTACTCCACTAATATCAGGCTTCATCATGTTCTGTACATAGCTTTGGACAACAGAATATGCACAGAATTGATATATTATTAAGGAAGAAGACTTAAGAGATAATGCATTAATTCATGTTGTTCAACCCACGCTACCATGAAAACAGCAAGTCCCAGATAACTAACTGCATCTTCATCCTGGGAAGTCATGAAAAGCAGCCACAGCAGGCAGATAACACTGGACAGAAATAAAAATCTCTATTTTGGTAAGCCACTGTGATTTCAGAAGTCTCTGTTACTAAAAATACAGGTACAATTGTTTTTCTTCCAAAATAAATTTTGAAGAGCTATATAATGTTTATGTAGTCAATATTTAGTTTAAGAAATAAAATATTTCTGGTATTTAGGCCTTCTCTCTATAGGCTGTTTCAGGCCCCTTCTTTCTCTCTGCTACATTCTCAATAAAAACAAATATCACTATTTATCATTTTATAATGTGTCACGTATGTGTAAGTCTATAAGTAAAACATCCTAAGGTTATGCAGGCTTTGAACTTAATATACAATATTCCATGGTGAAATATAAATATACAAGTTACTCTACATTCCATATTGTTTTTAAAGATACATAGGTTGATAATTGCAACTTAGAATCCTTCTTTTCTCTTATGAAAAGAACACACATCAACTATTTTCCTGTTAAGAGGTTTTATAATATAGCTAAATTTTAATCATGCCAGGCTGATTATGATTCCTCGTGCATATGTGTAAATGTTCTCGTCTGGCTGGTTCTATTTTCAGTCAAATACAATAATCCCTTTAGATAGCAACTGTTTTTTCACATGCTATTACTCTCTCTTGATAATATCCATAGATGATTGGGTATACCTATACAACATTTGAAAGAGTAAAATTGTATAAAAGAAAAAAATGAAAGAAAAAGAAGTCAAAATGTATAAGATACATTTTAATATTCAAATACTCAAGCACAACTATATTTGAGGATATAATGAAGTAGGGAGATGCTTCATTATATATAGAGAGAATTATCTGAAAAGCAATATGATGTTATAGATAAACATTGTTTTATGTTGTAAACATACATCAGCATAGAAAGATAAATCTAGAGAATAAATGTATTGCAAATATTCACTGATACAGAAAGATTATATTGATGACATACATCCAATGAGGTGTTTTGCCATTGGTGGTAGTTTCGAAATGGGAAACAACAGTATAATAAATTTTCAAACAAAAGAAAATTCAGCTTTTATAAACCATGCAAAAATAATGCTTTTTAATATAAAAATAAAGATATTTTTAAAACAGACATGTTACCCAGGGAAGTGTCCAGAGGGCACTCAATTAAAATATACTTGAAAACAAAACGATTCTTTGCTGTATGAACTTTTCCTGTGTATTTTTTGATATTTAGCTTCTGTGACCCTGTATACTACATGTAAGCAACATTTAGAAATCACTGTGGCAAGTACAAATACCCCAGAAATGTCCAAAACACCAAACAGGTTGAGAATTATTCAAACACCTACCCAGAAAAACTAAAGGTATAGGAATTGCTGTATACCTAGGAAAATAATAGTATATCATAGGCAATGTGCACTTTCACATTTACTTGGTCATACCAATATTTATTTGGTCAAATTTACTTGGTTATACTAATATTTCCCATAGCTACCCTGATTTATATACATAAACCACCCATATATGCAAGTTTATATTTTTTCCACATTTTCTTCCATATTTAATATCGGAAAATTTTTCATTTATTGCCAAATTTGATGTACATAATACAGTGTACAATTTTTAAATTAATATTTCTATGGTTACTGGTCATATTGAGTATTTATACATATGATATTTTAAAGTTCTGTTTTCTTTGAACATTGAGCTATGTCTTAAATTATCAAAAATTTTGTCAACAATATAGAAAGTCATATAAATTATAACTATATTATAAAATACTACACAATTTTTATAAAGAATGAACCAGAACCAGAAGTTCTGGCATGAACAAATTTAGTAGATATAATTATTCTAGAAAATAAAACCCAAAGTTCCAATGAAGAATATAAATTCACATACACACACACACACACACACACACACAAAATGTTAGAAGAGTCTTAGAGGGCTATATTCTAAATGTGAATGATAATGTCTATTGGCAAAGATTAAAGTAAATAGCTTTTGATTTGATTAAAGGAAATGACTATATGTATATTCACACTTTTATCTAAGTTGTTTTACTTGATATTTTATATGGATGATATAATTAAACATAACTAAAATTTAAGAGTAATAAGGAATTAGATAAAAGGAAAGTATATGTTTTTGTTAAGGGTTTCAAAAGGATAAGAGAAGAGAAAAACCACAGGTTTTTCTGATTGTTGTATATTCACAATGTTATATAAATAAATGTTGGAAGTTAACTGTGTGACCATGTAGCTGATAATTAGACAAAAAAAATAATAATAATCTATTAAGGAAACTCCTCCCTATTGTATACTAATAAAAGTCACATTTACTTAGTATATCAAGGTTTAAATATAGAAACAAAATGTTATAAGATGAACATCTAAAATTTCAAATGCAGTTATAATGTAGTAAAATAGTCCCAGATTTCCCTGATAGAATGTCTGTCATTTGTCCAAGTAAAATTATTAGCTGTTTGTGGTTCGAGGATGTTGTTATTATGTTTGAATATTTCAGGCCTTCAGCTATGGCTTGGAAAAGGCTTATGCGCACCCCCAGACCCCAGGTTCCTGTGTAAACACCTGATCACCAGGGTGGCAGTATGGAGAAGTTGTGGGACCTTTAAGAGATAAGACTTTGTGGCTGGTCTTCAGGCCACTGGGGTCAAGCTCTCAAAGTGTTTCTTATGGCACCCTATGGCGAAGGTTCTGATAAAAGGAGTAACCCTCTCTGGTCACTGTTCCCTATGTAACTGCTCACTTGCTTCCTCAAACACTTCACCATTGCTGTCACACCATGAGGCAATGTGACCAACGTGTGGCATTGTTGCTCCTATAGGAGGTCTGGACTTCCAGCATCCCAAGCCACGATCTAAATAAAGCTCTCTTTACTACCGTAAGTAGCCTTAGTCAACCTTCTAAATTCCAAATTTACATATTGAATATAACTCATAAATGATAAAAGCATATTGTCTGATAAAAGCAAAAAAATAAAAATCTGCACACTTTTGTTATTTATTTCTGTAATTATTATTACTGTGTTGATGACATCTGTCCTAATCAAACCACTTTTGTATAATCAGCTTGCCCAAGACTCAAGGGACTAAGTGTAATAAGTGATCTCTGAACCATCTTCCCACCCCAAAGACTTGCTCAGTGAGAAAACATAATGAATTTAAAGATAAGGTTCAAAATCATAATCCAGCATTTTTTATATTCTGCCCATGGGGCATATTTTGTCTCTCTGTGACCAAGATTTTGCAAAATTAATGGTAAGTAGTATGTAGGCATATAACAGAGTTTTCTAAGACATTTGAGGACAGAGGTATAATATTTATACTTAATAACCCTACATTATTAAACACGTCTCTATTAGTTTATCACTGTAACAATTATACTAACTATGCAAGGGACTGGGTATATTGCTTTTTCTTGATTTTAATGAAAAAAATAACTACAGGAATTATTTTCTTTCCAGTTTTTGCCTTAATTTGTCAGAACCTAACAGAGCTCTATAACTGCCATGTTAGTAATGACTGCAATAATATTTAGAAGGTACCTATTATCTGCCAAGCATTATTTCTAAGCATATCATATTGACACTTAATCATTTGTATAAAAATGTCTATGAAATATTATTATTTTAACCCTATGGATATGAACATTGACACAGAGAAGCTATGTAAAGTTATCTCAGGCTCTGTGGTTGATCAGTTGGGAAACAGGAATTCAGTGCCTGAAAATATGATGCAGAACTTTCTCCCCTAACCACCAAAGTGCAATGCCCATAATTAAGACAAGCAGCTGCAGCCATCATGCCATTTTATATATAAGAAAGAGTGTTATCTACTCTTTATGACACTGCTCTTTGTTTTTCTTTCCTTGATGGATTCTCCAGAGGCCCATTATTTCCGCCTCCAGGACTTTCTTGAACAACAGTCAGAGAGAGATTTACCAGCACAGCAGGAGGAGCTATTTCTTGAGATTCCCTGAACAGCTAAAGTAGAAGAGTTGGTATAGTAATTTGTATTTCTGAAAGGGGGTTGATGGGAGCTTTAGACACAGTAATATATGAGAATAAAATGCTGTAGCTCTTCATATCATTCAAAAGGAGCCTCACTGTATTTCTTTCCCCAACCCCTGTCCCCTGAAAGAAAACCATAATATTAAGAGTTGACCTTTTACTAACACAACACTGGGCTACAACTTCAGTTCTGTGTCAACATTATCCTCAAAACATATTCAGTAAGAGTTTCATTTAAATCCTTCCCAGTGTTCCCTGAAATTATGGTACAGCAACATGCCCCAAGCAGCCTGTTGCAGAGGCTCTATGCTCTGGTCAGCATTTCTATTCTTGAGATATTATTTTAGAATTTATAGTCTGCCCTGTCCACTCTTAATTTCCAGAGGAAAGATTTCTGTGGAAGAATGGAAATTGAATACATATGGTGATCTTGGATTGTTTTCACCTTCACTAATATTGGCCAAAATTACATTTATACTTTATCAAAAAATAATTTTAACTCAGCATTGGGAGAGAGAGAGAGAGAGAGAGAGAGAGAGAGAGAGAGAGAGAGAGAGAGAGAAACTGCCCCAAATGACAAAGCCCATTATTATAAAGCAACAAAACAGTACTATAGGGAATTATTAGAAAGCAGATGTGAATGTGCACTCACATTTATTTCTTCTTTGTCTAAAAGATTATCATTTTCTGCTCGAACTGAGCTGTCAAACAGAAAATGTTTTCATTAAAACAAAGTGAGTCTTGTAGGCATTTCTTTCCTAATAGGATCTGCTACCTTAATTTATTTTATAATTGTCTTAATGAACTCATCTTTCTTAACCAGAAATTTTAAACAAATAAGTTGATTTAAACTCAAGATACAAAACAGATGATAATTGATTTGCTCCACAGGGAATTACTTCACATTCCACCATAGATATCTCACTAATTATAGGGATTCAGACAATTGTCAATGCTTAATTAAAAAAAATCTGTATAGTGGGGCCAGGACACAATGTGGTTATATAAAGTCCTGCTACCACTTAAATTTAATTTAACGAATGACAGAATATGGGGAATATTCTGTTGAACTCTTTAGTAACACTGCTTGGGTGGTACTTATGAGAAACTCCTATAGTCCTCCCTTGAAATCATCTCTTAAAAAAAAAAAAAACACTGTTTTGTCCAATATCCTGAGGAAATTGCTTTAACTAGTCTAGATTGCTGGAATATCACTTATGGCAATATATTATTCATTTAGTTGGGAAACAAATAATAAACCCCACAGTACATATATCCCATCCCATTCATCAATTTGTACAATAGTAGCAATCCAGTGACTTCCTAGGCCTAATCAGAGGCTACAGCTCAAGTATTACATGGGTTTTCTCCACTTTTCCAGTGGCAAGAAAGCACCCACATTTCAAGTTTTTAATCGTCTTTATATTAGGGAAAAATAAATGAGGAATGGAGCAGTATTCTAAAACTGTGGTTGGTCATACTCAGAGCAACATTAAAAATGGGGGTAGGAAATGTTTCAGAGACCACCGATTACACTAAAAAACTGTTTTCTCATTGACTCTCAGTTTGATAATTCTAAAACTAACATCACTCCTTGCCAAAAGAGATAATAACTTTGAATGTAAATCATTTTCAGTTATTTATAAAACCTCCTTCTTGGATTCTATAGTAAGCTTCCAAATGCCTAGTAGGCATGTATATTTCTGAATTCTTCCTTCACCTTCTATTGAACATCTCCATCTCTCCTGTTCCTAAGACAGCTTCCATTTCCAACTCCCCTGAACTAAGAATGTCACCTGCTAGTCATTTGGATGTACTGACTTTTCTGTATCTTCTTTGTACAATTAGGTAGCATATCATTTTAAGTCACATTTATAAACATGTATTCAGTGTACGCCTTCTTCTCATTTCCTATTCAGGATCTCTTGTCTTCAGTTCTAAGAGAAAATATATATATATATATCCTAAAATTCAAATTGTGTTTCTGTAAGATAACTCTGAAGCTAGCATGGTAAGATTGGAGTTTAGAAAGCAAAAATGGCTTTGGCCATGGTTTGAGAAAAATGTAATCAGGGAAATCTCAAAGAAATAGAAGACAATTGAGAAGTAGAATTAGGAGATATGAGCAGCTGGATTAAGGGACCACATGAGAGGAATAATTTATTAATGACACCAGGCAGCATAATAAACCTAAAAACAATGTTGTGCTGTGTAACTATATCAGGTTGGCTATAAATAATTATTGGAATTTCTGGGAAAGTTTCCAAAACTTAAATTGGAATGGAAAACCAAGGCTTCTGAATATCATGACTTGTATATCCCCCAAGTTATTCAAAAATTTTTACCAAAACATGCATGTAATTTTTCTATATTTTAGAACAGAATAAAGGCATTTACTTTAATATCCTCATAAGTTATCTTCTAAATTTTATCTAATGGGCTTTGAGTGTGTTTTTTATGATAAATAGCTTCATTTAAAAAGTCTATTTTGAAATGAAGTACTAAGGGCTTGATATCTTAAAAGTGAGTTGCCAATATCCATTACAGAATCAGTTCTCTATTTAGCTTTTGGCAGACAATTTATAATTTGAAAATGTCTCAATAATTGCTAATATATGTTAAAACTTATGTTTTCCTCCTTCAATCCTTTTCTAGTTTTTTTTTTTCCTACCCACCTCTCCCTTACTGAAAAGTCAAGGTTCTTTAAGAGATCTATGCAAGAATACAAAAGAAATGAGTTTAAAATAACACTGTAGTCCCCAGTGTAAAAATAAGGGGTCACATTACAAAGCTAGTGGATATTACAGTCAGAAAAATTAGGATTTTTAATATGTTGGCCCTCAGACTATAATCGTCACTCACATATTGTCTTTCAACATATTTTTGTTGTTGTGTTTGGAAGTTTCACTTTGTATGAAATGAATGTAACAATGACCTCCATCTGGACCCCTATAACTCAATGCATAGAACACTGGGGAGCCTGACTGTGTTGTGTAACTAACTGTATTATAATACTTTAAGCCTGAATAGTTCAAACTCAAACAGGCCATAAAGAGATCTATATTCACTGAGTTGAGCACTTCCTGGGTATTAGAAAAACAGAACCAGAGTTGTAGAAAAGGAGATGAAAGAGAATGCCAACATTACCATCACCACATGACTGAGAAGGAGGGCAGGGTGAGGTTGTGAGACAGCTCGATGTGTTTTCTTGGGGGAACAATCCATGGCCCCTTCTATCCCTCTCCGTAGAAGGGAGGAAAAACAAGAGAAATCCACAGCCATCTACCTTGCCCTTTGGTTTCATAGTAAGTTCACCCATTGCAGATAGAGCCTAAACTTTGCCCTATAATACAACCAAATAGCAGTGCCCTCTACTCTGTGTAAAAACAGGACACCTGTGACAGGCGTGGGGGATCAACAGATCACCTGAATGCTGGTCTTCTGACCCCACATCCTTGCTCTGCTATTTCAGACTAAAGGCAGTTCCTATATCTCATTACGATCTGTCAGTAACACCACCACAGGTGCTTGACTCATTCAATGGATTTGGGGGAACAAAAAGGAAATTTTGTGCCTATAGAGTTCAATGAGTCCATTTTGCTAATGTTGAACCACAAAGACGACTAATATTGAATTCTGAGAGACAAAAGAAATCGGTTTTGATTTTGTCCTCTCCTCATAGTTTCCATTGTTTGAATCCACCTTTAGGGAGAATTGGCACAAAACAAATGGCCTTATATAAACCTAGTTACTTTCCTTCCTTCCAAAGGATTTGCTTCATTACATCTGTTACATTTTCCATTTCCCTATAGATTCATTTTTCAGGTTCTTTGATAGAATTCTAGGTTGGCCCTAGATTTAAGGAAAAACTTAAACTTCTGAAATGCATGTCAGGCCCCTGACCACTTTGGAACTATGACATGGTTGGTGGAGGTAAGCCACACCATAGAAGGATTTCCTTCATTTTGTCACAGCCCCACCTGTACATTCTTTTTATTTATTATCAGTGGTGGATTATTGTGGTTCCAAAACGGGGTAAATTTGAGAGAATTTAGAGAATTCTCTCTAAAGGTGCTTTAATTTGGAGCATTAAGGTATTTGGGCAACTTTCCTTCTTTCACATCTGTTTAATAAGAGATCTTAAATCAATGTACTCTTTTTATTTCCATGATGCCAATAAAAACTTCCAATATTCAATGACATGATAATAGTGAAAAAATGGTCTTTCAAAAAAAAACTACTTGGAGAAAGTTAAGGCATCTCTTCCATATAGGTTTTAATGGCAACAACAACAAAAAAATAAGCAAAGCAATCTAATATTTGCTTTGAAGAAGAACATTTGCTTACCTCACTGCAGCTGTTAATGTGGAAGAATAAGAATCACATGTTTAGCAATATCTCACTTTATATACCTATAATAAACCCAAATTTGTGGACATTATTTTCCTACTCTGGATAATGAATATAAGCATAAGATAATAACACTATATATGCTTGAATGAAAATACATTGTATTTTTTTCTTCATCCCAAAATATTGCTTATATATGTCTATATCTGTTTATTATATTTCCATCTGTAAAAGCAAAAACTATGTAAACATATATCTTTAAAATGATAAATGTCTTTATGAAACATGAAATGTTATTTTAAAATATATCAAAATAAAACTACTTGCTTTACCTTTTTTTTTGCTTATCAACACAATTATATGTTGTGAAAGGGCAACTTGCAGGAAGTTGGAAACAAACTATAATTGGTTTATTGATTTGTGACCTATGTTCTCACCTTGAAAGCTTCATAATCTCAATTTCATCCTGCAAAGCCCAAGATAGAGATGTATATTTGGTAAGTTAATATGCCTCTGACTTTTAAGATTTAGTATTTTTCTTTCTAGTTTATTTTAAATCTCTGTATAAAAGCTGAAACTAATTGCTTTGATGATTCCAAATAATTTCTGATAGTTTCTTTTCTTTAAGATATTATAAAATCTTCTGAAGACAGAATCTGTTGTGTAGATTTTAGTAATAGCAAATCAACCCAATAAAAGCCAATCATATTAATTCATAAATCATCCTCTAACCCATTCTCTATTTTCTTAAAAATGAAAGAATATACACTTCTATCAAAATGATAAAGCTCATTAAAACCATTGATTTTGTTATTTTTACAAAACTAATAAGAAAAAAACATGGGTTTTCTTGCAAACAAAAAACAATAAAAAGCCTCATGACTCATTCTACTATTACCTGGATGAAATTTTTTTTCTGTATTCACATTTTTATTTATTTTTATTTTTTTTCACATTTTTAAATTATATTCTTTAAAATCATTAGGAAAAAAACACAAGAGCTCCTAATTTAAACTTAAAATATTTACTTGGAGATGTTCTTTTTAAAATGTTTATTGATACATTAACATTATGCATAATTTACTTATGGGATTCATTGTGCCATATTCATACATTCACTTAACATAATTTGATCAGTCTCATTCCTTAGTACTTTCCCTTATCCTCCCTTTATCTGCTTTCTCTACTATACTGAACTCCCTTCCATTATTATTATTATTTCCACTAGTGAATTATAAGTATGCATATAAGCAGGATTCATTGTGTATATTTATACATGGTCATAGTATAATTTGATAGATTCATTCCCCATAACTTCCCCATGCCATTCCTTCTTTCCTCCTTCCCAATCCCCTTCTTCTACTTTATTGGTTTCCCTTCTATTTTGGTGAGAATTCCTTTACCTGTCTTTGTTGGTTTCTCTATAGCTCTGGGTATGTTCATGACAGAAAAGTTTTCCAACTAAAACTCTAGAAAGACAAATGCAAAAACATACTTCTTGTAGAAAACCTATTTGGTACTGCTATTTTCCCACATTTCTATCAAACAATACTCTTTTCTCATTTGGTTTGGACAGCTGGAGCTGTTGATTGCATTCTTCTGGTGGCTGTGATAAATGACTTCTTTCACTAACTAATCCTACCTTGGTGTGCATTCCTATATTATGAATGTTACAAAGTGAAGGCTTTATTTTCATGAGTGAGGTGTATTCCTGCAAATCTTGTGCTGAGAACAACTTATGTAAGAAAGAGGGTATTGCACACAAATCATTTATTTTGTTGATATAGAATAGGAATAAATATTCATGGTGCACTTCTGATCCTGAGATCTAGGGTAAGCTAGTACAATGCTATAAGCAGCAGTTGGATGACAGCTATTTGATTCTTCAACTTCCTGAATGTAGTTGATATGGCAGTTCCTTTGGCAGACCCATTCTGTGATCCCTCCCCCAAGAAATTAGCACTAGAGCCCCAGATAGATAAGAACCCCTGATCTAGTAAAAGAAATCAATATTCCTCACCCCAAATGCATTCCTTTGGTGTATACTAAGTTGATCATTCAGAGAAACTGCAGACTTCTTCAGACACAGGAATGACTCTGAAAAGGTCACTCCTCTAAAAAGAAATTTGCATGAGTCTGCATTACCAAATCAAGTAATGGGTACAAATACAGTCTTCTCCCATATATCTCCACATACATCTAGGAAATATCTTTTTACAGGAAGAAGTGATTGAAGGTGGACACCTATCCCAGACAGATTATCACAGGTGGTCTTCTGATAATTCTTACCTGGGAGACTTTACCTGCATAATAAGACAATTTTGCTAGGGTACATTTTACTCTCCTTACTCTTTCATGACTGTGTAGCCACCTCCCACTTCCTGCCTTAAAACTTATTTCTTTCTGTAGCTCAAAATGCTGTTTAAAGCTTCAACTATCTGGACATTTCTCCAATTTTCATACTTTGTGGGTGGTTCCATGTTTCTTCATATTAATAAATTTGTAGGCACATTTCCCTTCTAATCCATCTATTGTTAATTTATTTCATAGACTAACTTATCAAACTTTCAGAGAAAAAACTTGTTTTTCAACTTTCCTGTAAGATCTTCAAAAAACATTAATGAATTACAGGGCAAAGCCCTGCCACAGAGCTGAATCAGTCCAGGATGTCCTGTCTAGCTGTTTTTTGCGATCATGCCAGAAAAAATTCAGACATGTCATTCAGAATAGTGGGAATTAGTTTATTAGAAGGAATAGAAAAAAGGAAAAGGGGGCACTCTCAAGGTAGAGAGTGGGTCTTCTCAGATAGTAGAAGGACAGCACCCCTCCTGCCCTTCAGTTTTATTGGGGGTCCCAGGGAAGATACCAGAGAGTCTCACCCAGGTCTACTTGTTGTCTTTTGAGTGACAGCAGATTGAAATCAGACTTTCAAGTCCCCACTGCCCACTCTAAATCACTTTGGCCCATACTGACTGGTTTTAATCAGAAACTTATAGATTGGTTAATGGGAATTATCCTTATCTTCCTGAGTTTTTGGATCTAGTCTGTGCAAGAGTCACATAAGTCCTTACCTACAAGGTAATTTGTGTTCTCTTTATCAGCATTTAGGGCTTGCATTTCTCCTGCAGATAACAGATTGATTATTGAGGCATATAACATATCCTGTTAACTTAAGGCAGTGAGGGATGCAGGAAAAACTGTTTGTAAAAAGAAAATATGTGAGGCTGGGTTTGATAGTGCACTCCTGTAATCCTAGCAACTTAAGAGGCTGAGAAATGAGGCTCACAAGTTCAAAGCCAGCCTCAGCAACTTAGTGAGACCCTAAGCAAATTAATGAGACTCCATCTCAAAATACAATATTAAAGAACAAAGAGTTAGGTATATGGTTCACTGGTTAAGTGTCCCTGTGTTCAATCTCTGATACCAAAATAAATAAATAAAAACAAATCATGTGAGGGTCTGTATAAAGGACATAGTTTATAGAATAATTCCCTTAACTTCACATTCCCTATTCACATCTGTGTGTTTCCTATCAATAGGAGCAAGCACTAGTATTAAACGTTATTGTGATTCAAATTAAATAATCATTTTCTGATACATAAACTAAAATTTGAGTTGAAATATAGTTAAATGGATATGAACAGGTAGTTAACTGAAGTAGGTAGAATTTGTTACCTGCATAAGAATCCATTTTAGAAATTAGTCTGAGAGTATTCTCAACCCAGAACTCATTGTTTCTGATAAAAGTAACAGTTTCATTGTTCTTTATTGTATTGATTTTGTGATTCTCAGAATTTTGTTTTATTAAAACATGCAATAATATGTGTTTCTCTTCTTTTGAAAGATTTAGCACTGGAGAATATATTTATATATAAATTTTAATCATACTTAAGAGTAAAAAGTTGAATATTTTCCATGCCAACTTTGGGGAAGAAGCAGCCATGTCCCACTTTATCAAGACATGTCAAGATTGTACTGAAAGTCAATAAGTACAATAAAACAATTAAAACAAAATGCCTGAAAACCAAAAGAAAGAAGGAAAACTCTTTTTGCATATAACACAGATAATTCTATGTAATATATAACCAAGAGACTCAATCTAAAAGTGAATTTCCCAAAGACATAACATAAGAGATCAATGTATGAAGTCAACTGTGGTAGGTAGGTTAGTCAGCTCTGAGCAGATAGGTAGGGGAAGAATAACAAAGGGAAGACATGAGACATATGAATTAAGAAAAACCATAAATCACAAAACTGAGACCACAGGAAGCCTATTGCACAGACAAGCATCAGGAAATTTAAAGCCAAAATGTCCAACTTTCCCCAATATATAGATAATTATGATCTCATAAGGGAGCTATAATTGAAATCATGGGTAACCTTACTGAAACACAAACTTCAGGAAATGGGGCCTAGTATGTCAGAACCTCCCCTATTCAAATTAATTATAATCTCTTAAGTGAATGACTGGTTCCAGACCATATCACCACTATCTATTGTGTCCAGGTTACCAGAACCCTCCCTTATCTCCAAAACCATTATAACTAGGTCATCATGACCCTCACATAGGAAATTCAATAAAGGGTATACCAAGGGATAATTGCTCACTTAAGGGGCACAAGAGAACAAAACAGGGACAATTCTGTAAGGGTCATGATGTTCTCTTTAGAGATAGTCCAGGCCACTTAATACCTGTACTAAATTGTATGTTTATGTCTCTTTTCTCACTTTCTCCAATAGACTTTTGTCTGCTACTGTGTGCAATTGACCTGAAATGCTTCCTTCGACATTGCAAGAATGAGTGGCTTGCAGATTCCCAAGATGCTTCAGCTCCATAAGTAGGCTCACTATGCAACAATTCTTATATCTATTTTTTAGCCCCAAACAAAACAAAATATTTTGAAAAACTAATGTATTATAATATTTAAAAATAAAATACTTAAAAGTAAATTTAAGAAAATATATTTTAAAAACTCTATATTTATATGTAGAAAAAATTGCTGAAAGATAAATTTTTAAAATACCAGGTTAATGGACAGAAGTATTTATTATTATTAAGATGTCATTTATACCCAAAATGATATATATGTTTAATGAAGTCACAATCAAAATTCCACCTCATTTTTCTATTAATTGATGTTTTCATTGTATAGAAATGTTAAAAATATAGAATAGTTGAAGTGATCTTTGTAAAAGAGAAAACCAACAAAAGCTGACTTGCTATAAAATTAGAATGATCACAATATTTTGATATGAAAAATTATTTTGGGGTTCTGAAGATTGAACCCAGGGTGCTTTACCACTGAGCTTCATCTCCAGTCCTTTTAATTATTTTATTTTGAAACAAGTTCTCACTACATTGTGAAAGCTCTTGCTATGCTGCTGAAACTAGCCTGTAACTTGTTATCCTCTTTGCCTCAGCCTCCCAAGTTACTGGATTATAGTCATGAACCACTCTGCCTGGCATGATATCAAAATATGAAGAGAGATCATGAGAACAAAAATAAGTTCACAAATGAATTCACACATAAAAAACAGCTGATTTTCAACAAAAGTCCTAAGACAATTTAATAAGGAAATGAATGCTTCTTTAACAAATGCCTCTGCCACAACTCACTATGTGAATAGAAAACAATGAATCTCAACAATAAACCTCAACATCCAGTAATCAAAATACAAAAGAGAAAGAAAGAAGAAAAAATAAGTATAAATATTTCATAAGAAAAAATAGGAGAAAATTTCCATGACCTTATATAAATAAATGCTGAATGCAATGGGTTCTCCTCTTGGTGAGTACAAAACCAAGGAGCACCACAAGAAGGTAACAGAATGAATAAAGTTTTATTACCTACAGCAAATAAGGAGAGCACTGGGGTTATGTGTAAAACAATGCTCTCCTCAAACAAAGAAAGTGTGGGGATTTTACTGGGGAGTCCATGCTTACTCACATAGGAAATCATTTGTAGGAAAGGGTACATTCTTGAAAATGCACAAAATAAGGTGTAAATTTCTGAGTACACTCAGTTCAACGTCATAGATCATAAGTTCAAAAAGGAGAGAAGGCAAACATGAATGATTTTGGACAGAGAATTCATGATTGCAATGAGCAAAGTTTATTCTAGATCACATACCAGAAGTCATGGTGCATCAGTGACCTAGACTGTTACTCATAACTTTTCTCCAAAGTGTTTTAGCTGAAGCAAAAAGACAGAACAACTTTGAAGGTACCTGTTATGGTTTAGATATTAGGTGTCCCCCAAAAGTTCATGTGTGAGACAGTGCAAGAAAGTTTAGAGGTAAAATTATTGGGTTATGAGAGTATAAACTTAATCAGTGCATTAATCCCTTGATAGGAGTTAACTGGATGATAAGTGTAGACAGGTAGGGTGTGGCTGAAGGATGGGTGTCACTGAGGGCATGCCTTTGGGATTTATATTTTGTCCACAGTGAGGGTAATTCTCTCTCTTTCTCTCTGCTTCTTGGTGACCATGCCATGGCCTGCTTTCCTCCACTACATTCTTCTGCCATGATGTTCTCCTTCACCTTGAACCTGATAAATGGAGCTGGCTTTCTACAACCTGAAACCTCTAAAACCATGAGCATTAAATAAACTTTTCCTCTTCTAAAATTGTTCTTGTCAGATATTTTGATCAGAGAAGTGAAAAAGCTGAGTAAACCAGAAATTGGTACCAAGAAATGGAAAGGTTACCATAACTAACTTGACTATGTGGTTCAGAAACTTTCAGAACTTCTTTGAATTTGTGGGGAAAATTTTGAGACTTTCAGAGATGCAAACTGGAAAAGCTTTAAATTGTTATAAGCAGAGCTTAATGGGTAGTTCTGGTGGGAACTCAGAAAACCAGAATACCCTATGACTGTGAACAGTAAAGACTGGGCTCAAGAAGTTTCAGAGGAAAAGGAGGACTCTATTGGAAATTGGCCTAGGGTTATTAATGGTATGTTCTGATTAAAAAGTTGTCTGCATTTTTCCCATGTCCTGAGAATTTCCATGAGACCGAATTTAAAGGTGACTTATTAATCTAGCAAAATTAATTAATCTAGCAAAAGAAATTCAGAGGCAACACAGCATTCAGTTGGTGACATCAATATTGTTCGTGGCTTTTAGGTAAGTTTATTATAATAATCAGGAACAGAAAGCAGACCTAAAATATTGAAAAACTTGCAGGTTGGCCAGAAAACTGCAAATAAAACCAGGACTAAGGAAGTTGTATTATTAAAGAGATTATAGCTACTAAAGAAACACTAATCACTTCTTCCAGAAATAGGAAAGATGTCTTTAGAGGACCTCAGGAATTGGTAAGACCACATCTATCTCAGGACCAAGGGCATAAAATTAAAAATTAAAAATTCCCTTGAGCAGAGACCAGTGGATACCTTATTTGCACAGGGGTGAGGGGTGTGGGGGTGGGGTTGAAAATTTTTTCACTATGCTCAGCTGCCCAAACACACAGGGTCCCAAGCAACTTATCTCCTGCATGAGATGGAGGCAGACTTTGGTGTCAACCACATGGTGCTGGTTCTGTAGAATTGTAGGATGTTAGAGTTAAAAATTCCTTCCACCAAGATTTCAAAGGCCTGAGGGGCCAGGCAAAGTGTTATAGAGATCAGAGTCCCTGCAAGTTGCCCCTAATAGGGCAATTCATGACATGTGAGGAGGAAGCCAAAACTGCAATGGATATTCCCAAGATTAGTAAATGCCAGTACCATGGTATATCAACTGGAGAAAGTTGCAGGAAATGAGCAGAGAAAAGTCAATAGAGAGTCCATGTGGACTGCGATCACCAAGGTCATAGCAGAGGATTTACACAGTCATTTTGAGAGAACATCATGATTCCACATATTCCAGATGCTGAACATGGAGCTACAGGACTTGTTTACCCAGCTGGATTTTGCTCTTGCTTTTGGTACCATCTCTTCTTTTTATGCCTCTATTGCTCCTGTATTGAATGGAAATGTTTAACCTGTGCCTTTATATATTGGATATATGTAACTTGCTTTTGATTTTTACAGTGGTTCACACTGAGAATTTGCCTTACATTTCAGGAGAGACTTTGGACTTGGACTTTTATAATGGTAAAACTTTAAAACTAGGTGAACTATTGAAAATGTACTAACCATATTTATCTTTGTGAGATGGACATGAGCTTTTGGAGGCCAGATGCAGACTGTTACAGGTTAGATATTAAGTGTCACCCAAAAGCTCATATATTATACAATGCAAGAAAGTTTGGAATGCAATGATTGGGTTATGAGAGTTTTGACCTAATCAGTTCATTAATCCCCTGGTAGGAATTAACTGGGAAGTAACAGTAGGCAGGCAGGTGGTGGTTGGAAAAGGTGGGTCACTGAGGGTGTGTTCTCTTTCTCTGCTTCTTGGTGGCTATGTCCTGACCTGCTTTTCTTCACCACTCTCTTTTATTATGATGTTATGCCTCATCTTATGCCCAGAGCAATGGAATTAATGGTCTAAGGACTGAGACCTCTGAGACCATGAATGCCAAATAAACATTTTAACATTTTCTCCTCTGAACTTGTTCCTATGAGATCTTTTGGTCACAGCAAAAAAAAAAAAAAAAACACTGACTAAAGCAATGCCTTAACAGTATTTTAAAGGGGCATCAGCTTTGTTGCCCAAAATTTCAGGAACTTCCCTCTAAAGGTATTTGAGAGTTAATGCTTTGGGTAGGCAGAATTTTTTTAGGATACATACACACAGACACACACACACACATAAACACACACCACTAACTACAAAAGATAAATAAGACTTCATTAAAATTTAAAACATCTGTTCATTATTAAGAAAAGTTATTTTTCATAATATGTATAAATATGAAAAAATGAATTTCTTCCAGAATGTTTTTTAAATGAAATAATATGATTTTTTATAAGTAAACAAAGGCTTTGATTGACATTTTTCAAAAAAAGATATTGACAAATAAGAACATGAAAAGGCATCATTAGACATCTGGTGTTATAAAAGTTATTCTCTGTGAATAAGACATTGAAATGGGATTAAACTTCAGGAAACTTTTTTAAGCAGTGGTCTTTGGTTAAACATCTGTGGGGAAAGGAAAATACATCTAGATCTATGTTGGTCAGCTTTGTGTCACTGTGACCAAAATACTTGACAAGAACAACTTAGAGGAGGAGAAATTCACTTTGGCTCATGGTTTCAAGGATTTCAGTAAAAAGGTCAGTTCTCTCCATTGCTCCGTACCTGAGAGGAGGCAGAAAATCATGGCAGAAGGGGGTGACCAAAGAAAATTACTCACCTCAAGGTAGCCCAGAAAGGAGAAAAAGAGACAGGGTACTGGAGCAGGGAGAAGATATACCTTTGGACACCCCAATGACCAAATTCCTTCGACTAAGTCCCAGATCCCAGTAATCCACCCAGTTATCAATGAATCAATCCGTCCTCTGATGAGTTCAGAGCCTTCATGATCCATTCTTGAAAAGCCCCACCTCAGACCCTTGCTGTATTGGGTACCATGCTTTCAACATGTGCACTTTTGGGGAACATTCCAGATCTAAACAATAACAAAACCAGATTAGGGAGAGGAGACATTACATTAGTAGGGTTCACCCAGAAAATATCTCATCTGAAACTCCCATGAGTTGATCTGACACTGAGATCCTATGAAATCATCCCAAGTAGGAGCAAAAAGCTGGACTTTTATACTCCTCCAATCCCAGTCATTAGCAGAAAACCATTCCCAGGAAAGATGCATGAATTCATAAGAGGTCATGCACCAGCTCTCTTAAGTAGAAGGTAATCAATACAGAGGGAAGAGTTTAAACATCAGATAGCATTCATAAAAGTGTAAGTGATTCAGATCTGAAGAAAAGAAATGGACTAAAATATGGAATCAATTACTATCCACCAATTAAGGCTTTTGTTTGTACTTATTTTCATGAACCTCTGGCACTAGCTCCTTTAAGATTCTGGTGGACCTCTTTTCCCAGAAGAAAACTATAGCAGGAGAGTCAATAGGAATTCTTCACTGCACTCACCCCAGCAACAGATTTTAGGGCTACCACTAATAATCATCCTTTACTGTATATTCTCTAGTCTCCTCCTCACCTTAGCTACAAACTCTTTTGTAGCTAAGAGTTTGGTGATATGGCCTTCACATATCACCAAGGGTGTTGAAGTACTGCTCACCATGCTTCTCTCAGACAGTATCCATTGCACTTGTTCTTTTATTGTCACCTACATGAGCCACTAGATCAACAAACACTTCTGTTCATTTATTGTTCAACAACCACTGATGGCCACAGTTAATCATCCTTGTCAGAATATGGACATTTTTCTCCCCTCCTGAGTTCTTTTCCTGAAGATCTCAAAATTCCTGGATGATGATCATGGCTGAAAGTTGACTGGATTTCTTCCTGTATCATCTGATGTAAGCTTACCCTTTTGGAGAATAAAAGTGTTGAATTGTCTGAAGACTGGTGTTGTGGAGATAAGAACAACAAATTTCGCAAATAGGATACTAGGGGTGACAGTAAGCAGGGATGCTCATTCCTTTCTCTCTTTATTCATGGACCATACCTTGCCAACAATTTGATACAAAAGCCTCTATTCCACACCTCCTTGTCTCTGATTTTCCAATCTTTCTCTTTAAATGCCCTTGACCAGAAAACTAGAACATTCATTTTTACCTATGAGTGCACCCTCTAGCTATGTATTACTCCACCCAAAATGGGTAATTCAATTTATCTCATGTAGTTTTGCCTGTTGGGAGAATTTCCTCTTATGGCTCCCTGTCAAAATCACCCCTGCTGAGTGGAACCATAGTTAAAGTGCAGTCAGTTTTTACCTTGCACATCTATAATGAGCTGAGTCACCTGGGAACTAAACTTGTTTTTATTTCCTCCACTGAGAGCTGATAATAAGGGACCCACATCCCATGTGACCATAGTGTAAACTGAAGGACAGAGATGGAGAGAGAAATGGTGAATAATGTGGAGGTCTGATGAGGCAGCTTATTTATTTCCACAGACTGTTTGTGGCAGACCCCAGATGAACAACTTGCCTGTAAGGAAGGTTTGCTGCTGAAGATCTTAATCAATCTTGCAACTTCTTGAGTGTGACTGAATCCCATCCAACATCTTTCTGTATACTGGTTCAAGATATGAAAACTCACTCTGACATGTGCTCCTGTCATGATATGCCATCATTTGCCATCCTCACCAAAACTGCATTGATGTGGGCATCATGCATTTGAACTGAGCTAAATAAACTTTTTCTTTATATAAATCAGTGGTTTCAGGTACACTGTTGTAGTAACATGAAGCAGACTAATACAACCTTCAAAGCTTTGTGCAATGGAAACTTGCATGCTCCCTAGTGGACAATGTTAAAATGGTGAAACCTGTAGGAGATAAGACCTAATACAAGATAATGTTGCTCTCATGAATGGAATAATAATTCTTGCAGAAATGAGTCCAAACTTGTAAAAGTAGACTAGTTTTTTTATAGCAAATTAAAATTGACCAAGAAACAGGGTATGTCCAGAAATATTGGATTTCTAAATATTTAACTAAATCCACCTAGAATTTGGTTCTCACTCTGTGGAGCATGTTTCTTACTAGGTTTACAATTAATTTGTTACTCTCCGCTCATCTGGTTTTATTGGTATGGGGTCATCAATACAGTGTTCTGGTATGTTAATATCACTGATACAATCTAGATTGTTTGGGCTTCATAGAAGCAAGAAAAGTGAATAAAGTGGAAATACAATTGGGACCACATCTCTGAATGGTTCGATATTTAGGGGTAGAACAAAATTTTGTCACTTTCTACAGGATTCTGTAGGTTTTCAATTTGCTCTTTTAGCCAGGGGTGTTAGAGGCATTTCCAGATATCTCCATTTGACCTTCTTCACCATAATGATATTACCTAAAAGTCAAACAGGTATCATAACTATGTGTTAATTTTAATGATATATGTGCAGACCAGAAAACAACCTCTGGTAACTCCTAAAACACAGTGAACTCATCATAAACCAGAACAGGACAGATACTCCATTTATTAATATTCACAAATCCCAATCAAAAGTGTAAACATGATGAAATATGAGGTCAGAAATTAATAACAATTAGGATTGTAGAGTCCCAATTGAACTATGACCAATAGTTTTCATATTTTCTCTGGCCTCTTATATGGTTAACAAAGTAAATGACTACACCTAGCTTTGGGGAAATAATGAGGAATCATTACTGTATATACTTGTTTTAATATTTCAGTGTCCTTCTTTCTATGGTTTAGTCTACTAGGTCTAAAATCCAACTTAGATCCAAAAATGGGTCAAGGATTGCAAATTTTTCATTGGCATGACTTTCCTCAGCTCTCTGGTTATTCACTTTTAATCCAGTGTTAACAGTAGACTATATACATATGTTGTATGTCCATTCATTTTTCCACACACTGCCATGATTAAGTTCAGAATTTGTGCTTCAACTTTTTCTGCCCACTGACCAAAATGCTCCAAAGACTTACCACTGAGGTCTGTAAGCAGGTGACACTCTATTTCATATCTACTGAAATGACTAAAAAGACTGAACACATTGACAAAGAATGCAGAACAATCAGAACACTCACACACTGATGGTGAGAGTCTAATAAAAAATAAATAAAGTGATATTATGACCATACATTTATATAATATGTCCATATATTTATATAATATATACTCTGATATATACAGAAGCATTAATGAAAGTTTAAAAATTACATACAGTAAATAAATAAAGATAGAAAACATACTCAATTAAAAATTTCATTACATGAAGTTCAGTAACAGGCAAATGCTTAATTAATAGAGTGACAGAAATCAAAATGGTAGTTGCATATATTATGGATATTGATTAGAAATAGTCAAGAAGAAACATTGTAAAAGAAAAATTTTCTATATCTAGATGATAACAAAACTGATTTAATTGCATGTTTGTGATCTATGTATTTATATTTATACATTATTCTCAAATAGATTATTAAAATAATTATGTAAACTAAGGCTTGGAAATGTAACACAGTGGTAGAGTTCTTGCCTATCATTAAAAAGGTCCTGGGTTTGATATGAAGCACCTTGGAAATATTCTTCTAAATAATCATTAGGGTTTTTTAAAGTTAACAACATGAATTGCAGATATAATCTTATGCACAATCTCTTTTATCATTTAGGTTTCATTTATTTGTTTGTTTTTTTAATATAAGTAGCAACATTTATCTTTGGGGTAGGGTCTAAAGGTATATGGACCAGTAAAAGTAAATTTAGGCCTGATATTGTAACACAAAAACTTTAGGAAGGTCACAAGATATACTTCAATGCATTTTTTTCAAAATGTACTTTACATTTCCATAAATACGGATATATTTTTGGTTTAAACTATAAATTGTCTCCTTTATCCAGTGGAGCTCTAGGACTTCTTTCATCATCAGAGAAAGCACTGGATTCAACTGTCTTGATCAAAGAATGCTGAATTTCATCTAGATAATGTAAAGAGAATATATCAGGGCACTCAGATTAGAAAGAAACATAGTAGTACATGTCAATCTTGGATAAGGGGAAATGGTTCCCATAGTTGATTTGAGTAATTGTACACACAGAAACAAAGATTAAACCAGAAATGGATAATTAAAAGTACCATAGGAGAAAAGAATTTTGGTCTAAGATACTTCTGTAATTCTAGAGATGAAGAATTAGCTTTTCTTGCACTAACCCCACTAAAGATAATACCTGTAAAACCATGTGTTGAAGATCTCCTAAGGAGATCTGAGGAAGACATGAAATGCAAAAGAGGTGGTGTGGGGTATAATTAACATAAAACAAGGAAGAAAATTCCACAAAGAGAACTATGTCAGCAAAGCCTCTGACTGATTGGGATTCAAGCAGAAAGATGAAATTTTCTAGGAGAGTGACTTCCTAGAACAAAAGATACATTGCATAATAAATGAATGATAAAGAACATATTTTAATAGAAATGAAAGGCAAATGTGAAGGAAAAAGAATGAAGCCAAAAAGCTGTGGTTCAATTCAAAGCAAGTTAAAAAATGTGTATGATTGGTCAGAGAATTCTTCTAAGGAGATAATATTTGTCCTGTGGCCTGAATAATCATTGAGACCCCAGGAATTAGTATTTCAGACACATGGTACAAAAAATATAAGAAACACTAGTACAGATAAAAGCTTGCCATCTAAAGGAAATAAAGTGCAAGGAAATAAAGAAGATAGCAATATGGGCTATAGTGGTATAAGATGATATTAAGAAAGTAGCAATAGCAGTCAAATTATGAAGAATTAACAGGCAACAGTAAGAAAGTTGGTCTTTTATTCTATTTGTGAATAGAATGAGCAACTATTTCAAAGTTTGGGCAGATAGTGATATCTATATTTTTTATGTGTCAGGTTTTCTGTATTGACTAAATGAGTTACTCTCTTGATATTATTCTTGCTGTCAGTCAGACTCAAAATATTAATCATCTTCAATGCTATTTGCCCCACATCAACTGAGTCACTCAGTTTTCTAAGCTAAGTCAAAAATCTTCCAGACCTTTCTCTTTTCTCTGTCTTTATTATCATCTTAGTAGTTCTGGTCCTTATGTCTTTTTTCTATGTTGTTAGGTAAACCTTCATTTAAATTCAGACCTTTTCCCATACAATTCATCCTCCTAATGCAAAAGTCCTTCTTCAAAATCTCTCACATTTTTAAAAACCATCAACTGCCCACAGTCTATAGAAATCTCAGAGATTACAAATCCAAGCTCTCATACTTGCTATTTGACTTGTTCAACAAAATGCCTTATCCTGCTCAAGTATTGACCTGGGACTATAAAGTTTTCTTGCTCCATGGTAAAGAATGAGAGCCAAAGGGTGAAATGCACAGTTGGGCAGATTTCAGTTCAATATTAAAAAGATATTTTAGGAAAGTAGAAATATTTTATATTTTGGAAATACTGCTTACATACATAGAAAGATTTAAATACACAGTGTGATACTCTGCACAGATTAGTGGAAACAGCCACCCTGCTTTTTGACTGAGATTAAATTAAATTAATTGGAATATCTTTTTGAATTAACTATGTGGTTTTTGATAAAAACCTTAAAATTTCAAATTTCGTATTTCTGTGTTTAAAAAAAATAACTGTGCTCTTGATAATGCTTTCAATATGAAGTGTTTTCATTTTCAACACCCTATTCTGGAGTTATTTAATTCAAACAAAAGGAAAAGAAAAGAAAGCATCAGAATTCACAAGAATGCTGTGATAAGTGTGATAACATATTATCTACAGCCTTTGAGCTCTTTGAAGATAAGTTGTTGAATAATGTCACTACATTATTATTATAGTTAGAATATAAATACAGGTTTAGCATCTTGTCAAGATAATACAACTTTCAAAAGAGTACAAAGTGAGAAATTCACATGCAGTTTTAAAGGCAGCAAGAAAGATTAGAAAGATAAAAGCAAACAAAATATACTGCATTTTATCAATCACTATACTTCTCTAGAAAATAAATTATAGAAAAAGGATATTTAGCTAAGTAAGTATAAATTTTTAGCTAAGTTGCTTAATACCTTATGCAGAACACTATTTTAAGCATTTCTGGTGACCTTAATCGAAATAAAATTGTATAATTGGCTCATTTATATTTAAGTCAGTTTTAGTATTTAAACTGGACATTTCTATAACATTTAGTAAAAAGTGGTCATATTATATAGCTAATTTTTAGTAAATTAAATATCATGTCTAAAATAAAAAGAAATGGGAATTTTAAAGTTTTGGCTTTATTGCTCTGAAAGCATTTTTGCGTTGGGTATAGTCCTCTAATATAAGTCATTTTGGTTAATACTAAAAAATAAACAAATGCCTAATTATCCCAAGGCACAGAATCCACACTACAATTTTAAGACATCAAGACTGGAAAAGTAATTAATCTCTTGGGTATAATTAATCTGTCTACTAAGAATTGGGCCAAATTATAGTTTAGTGCTTTTTATAATTCAAAAGTCAATTTTAATTACACTGATGTTGTGCTTTGAAACTTGTGGACTTTGGCTCTAATAGTAAATACAATCCACATGTTTACTGTGGACTTGGAAGAACACAGGACATGTAGCAAGGACAGCTATACTTCCAGAATTAGTCATCCACAGCAAAAGTGTTTTTACTTGCTTTATACACTAGGTATGGTTTGGGGACCATGTGCCTGATAGAAGTGTTAAGAAGCAAATGAAGTTTATTTCCACTGTACTTTAATTTATAATCATTGAGCACAGGGCTACTGAACAAGAATGTGAAACAACAGACATAAAAATTAAGGTTTTTCTCAACTTTTAGAGAAAAGAAAATGGTGTTAGTTGCAGAAGTGGACCTCTTTACCAAATACCAGATCATCGATTGATAGCATCAACAAATGACCACTCAACAGAATTCGTTCATGGTATTTACTTAATTTGGTAAAGCAGTGTTTCATTTAAGAATCTACAAATTTCAATTCATATTTTAATAGTTTTTAAAATTTTACACAGTGTTGTCAGCTTTATTCAAAGTAGCAAATTTTCAATTTAATAATTTTTATTGGTTCATCTTATTTAAACCTGATAGTAGAATCCATTTTGGTAAAATTATACAAGCATGGGAAATATCTTATTCTAATCAGGTGGGCACAATGGTATATTCACCATTTTCATTTGTGAATATAGGAAAATTATGTTAGATATATTCTACTGTCTTTCCTATTCCTCACCCTCTCCCTTCATTTCATTTCCCTTTGTGTAATCTATGAACTTCTCTTCTTGCCCTCCTGCCCTTTATTGTGGTTTAGCCTCCACATAACAGCAAAAACATTTGACCTTTTGTTTTGGGGGATTGGCTTATTTCACTTATTGACAGTTTCCAGATCCACTCATTTTCTGGGGAAAGTCATAAAGTCATTCTTCTTTATGGCTAATACTCCATTATATGTATCACAATTTCATTATCCATTCATCTGCTAATGGGCATCTAGGTTGGTTCCCTAGCTTAGCTATTGTGAATTGTGCTGCTATAAACATTGATGTGGCTGTGTCACTGTAGTATGCTGATTTTAAATCTTTTGGATGTTTATGGAGGAGTGGGATAACTAGATCAAATGGTAATTCCATTCCAAGTTTTCTGAGGCATTTACATACTGCTTTCCAGAGGGGTTATACCAATTTGCACTCCCACCAAAAATGTATGAGTGTTCTCTTTTTCCCATATCTTCACCAACATTTGTTCTTACTTCTGTTCTTCACAATTGCCATTCTGACTAGAGTGAGATAGAATCTCAGTGTAGTTTTAATTTTTATTTCTCTAATTCTGTAGAGATGTTCAAAATTTTTTCATATGTTTTTTGATCATTTGCTTTTCTTCTGTGAATGAAGTATCTATTCAGTTCCTTTGCCCGTTTATTATTGATTGGGTTATTGTTGTTTTTGTTTCGTTTTGCTTTGTTATTGTTATTTGTTTGGGTTTGGAGTTTTTGTTGTTGTTGTTGTTATTATTCACTGCAGAAGGGAGAGCCTCTTCAATAAATGTTGCTCAAAAAACTGGAAATACATATGCAATAAAAAGAAAGTTAAATCCTTTCACCCTGCACAAAAATCAACTGTAAGTGGATCAAAGACTTAAGAATTAGACCAGAGACCCTGCACCTACTAGAAGAAAATGTAGGCCCAACACTTCAACATATTGGCACAGGAATTGACTTCCTGAACAAGACCCTTAAAGCATAAGAAATTAAATCAATATCAATATATGGAATGACATCAAACTAAAATGCTTCTTCACAGAAAAAAACACAATCAAGAGATTGAAGAGAGAACCTACAGAATGGGAGAAAGTCTTTCCTACTTGCATCTCAGGTAGGGTGCTAATTTCCAGGATATACAAAAAGCCCAAATTAGCAATCTAAGAAATGTTCCATTTGTCAAAATCTAAAGGCTACAGGAGAATTTAAGTTTCCTTTCAATATACTTGGGATTCTGAAAAGCCTATTTTTTTCTCATTTAGGCTAAATGTAAACATCATTTTGTAGCTTTCAATTTGTGCCAATGTATTTTGAATCATTTGTAATACAATTTCCTATTTTTTGAGGCATGTGTCTTTATCAGGATATATTCTCCAATATTTCAAATGAGAAATCAATCTTAGTCTTTTAAGTGTACCACTCAGAAGTGAAATTGTACCACATTTAGTTAATTTCTTATATGTTACCTGTATTGTTTCAGCTAACTGCAGTATTATACACCTGTAATCCCAGCTCCTCAGAGGTGAGGCAGGAGGATCCCAAATGCACCGCCAGACTGAGGAACTTAGAAAGGACCTACCTCAAAATTAAATCAAAAGGTCTGGGGATGTGTCTCAATGGAAGCACATATGCCTAGCATGTGCACAGCTCTGAGTTCAGTTCCCAGTACTATAAAAATGAAAGAAAGAATATATTGCCTATATTTTGAATCTGTAAAAAATCCTAAACAAAGCCCTTTGCGCCATTTTTCACATGGGGCTAAAGTATATACAATTTGAGATGCAAAATATGTAAATTTAGTTAACATAGTATCATTGATAGGAAAATCCCAAGAAACAAACAGGAAAGATAGAGGAGATATGTAGAAAAACAAACGTTTACCAAGGCAGGCGGAGAAAATCTTAACAAACACAGGTCCTATTCCTTTCCCCACTGGGAAAAGGAAACATAACGATTACACAGTTCTCCCTGTACAAATCAGGATATGTTAAGTGAAAAGAAAAATAAAACAAAGTCAAACAACACTGTAAATGAGGGTATTTGTTTGCTCATGTCTTTCTACTTCGATTCAAGTTTGGTTAATTCATTGACATTTCCAAAATCTGACTTTTTTTCACCTTATATTTCATCCTGGCATGTCATTAGCTTTATTCTAAGTCTAGCTTTCTTCCTGAGAGTTAATCTCTCCAATTTCCCTGAATGATAGTATACCTTGCCCACATTTCAAGATGGAGAGTTTGCAGAGGGGAGAGGGAGAGAGAAATGGAAAGAAAGAGATACGGAGGGAGAGGGAGTTGGATCTCTCCTGTGAACTCCTCACAACAATTCTGAAACATATTCTCATTCATCAAATTTAAATCATGTCTTTAGTTCTTAACTAGTCAGGATTGGAGTAAGAAAATACCACTTTCCAATTAACTTACTCCAATAGAGAGCTGCCTTTGGAATCTAAACCAAACCGTTCCTCTGTTAATCAAGGATAACAATATGAGTGATGTCAGGAAGGAAACGAATGTTTTCCACAGTTTCCAAGTTAGTTATAATTCATTATATATCTAGTGAAAATGCTGTGGGATTTTGAGATTTTGACAAATTTATTCTCATATTCATCTAGAAAAATATTCCTAAATTCAAATGCTTGTAAGGTCTAAGTAGTTCATTTAAGTAACAAAATCAAGTCATTTGGAATATGCAAAAAAAATCAAACCTATAAATTTTTCCTAACTTAAAGACAAAACAACAAAAGGACTCACCATTAATTATTACCCTAGACAAGAGTTATAACCCAGGCTATCCCATGCCAACCAGGACACACATGTTAGCACCCTTTCTCAAGATGGCAGTCTCCTAGCTCCTGCCAATCATTATCATATAAGAAATGGTCTCACTGTCACTAAATACTCTGATATTGCAGAAACAAGTAATCTAATTTTACATGATATATCATGATTGGGTTAATTAAAAATATCTGGGAAAACATTTTTTTATGTTATAATTTCTTCTACAAAATAAATGAATGCTATGGTTTGGATGTTAGGTGTCCCCTAAAAGCTCGTCATGTGTGAGACAATAAAAGATTTACAGGTAAAATGATTGGATTGTGAGAGTTTTAACCTAATCAGTTCATTAATTTCCCATTGGGATTAATGGTAATTGAAGGCAGGTAGGGTGTGGCTGGAAGAGGTGGGCTTTGGGGCTGTGCCTTTGGGTATATATTTTGTATCTGTCAATGTCCTGAGCTGCTTTCCTCCACCACACTCTTTCACCATGATCTTCAGCCTCACCTCAAGTCCTGTGGAATGGAGCCAGCAATCCCCGGCCTGAGACCATGGAAACTGTGAGCCCCAAATAAATTTTTGTCCTCTAAAATTGTTCTTGATGTTCTTTTGGTCACAGCAGTGAAAAAGCTTACTAAGACGATGAATAAAAACAAGTTTCTCCATTGAAGAAAAAGAGGGAAAAAATATTAAATATATTGACAAATATCAAAACTGCTATGAGTAAAGCAATATGGTATTCCTTCAGTCAGCATTTTTATCACTATGACCAAAAGACGTAACAAGAACAATGTACAGAATAAGTTTATTTGAGCTCATCGTTTCAGAGTTCTCAGTCTGTGGAAGGTTAACTGCATAGCTCAGGGCTAATGGTGAGGCAGAACATCATGGCAGTGGTGGAGAGAAGCAGTTTGGGACATGATAACAAGGAAGTAAATAGAGAGACACTCATCGGGGACAAAATAAAATCCCAAAGGCACAACTTTCAGTGACCTACTTCTCTAGCTACACACTCCTGCCTACAGTTACCAGCCAGTTAATCCACATCCCTGGATCACTCCACAGATCAGGTTACTATACCTCTCATAGTCTAGTCATTTCACTTCTGGACATTCTTGCATTGTCTCATACGTGAGTTTTGGGTAGACAGCTCATATCTAAACCATAATAGGTATCGATGTAAGAATAATGTGATAAATCAACAGATTAGGATGTATAGATCAAAAACAGATTCAATAATATGTAAGCATTCAGTATGTTCAGTATAGAAAATCTATTTCTCCAATACATTTCTCTCTCTTCCTCTGCACAGCCCCTACCCTCATCTCTGCCACCATCATCTCTTACAATCTCTTTCCTGATAATATCTGAGTGGCTTCTTTTAGGTAATAATGTTAGTCTTTAATGCATTCTGCCTACTCTGACCAGAGGCATTCAAATTGTTAAAATGAAGTTATCATTTCTGCATTAAAACACACCAATAATTTCTCATTTTCTTTATAGCAAAAATAAATTCATAATGTCTGCATTAAATTCATAGGCTGGTCCTTAACTGCTCTTAGATTTCACCTCACCAGTGCTCTAGGTCACCAGTTTTTGTCAGTTTTCATATCTGGCCAGTTTAAGATTTCTAATATACATGTAAGTTTGGAGATGTTGAATAAATGATGTTATTTGCAATTCTCAAGTTCAAGAAAAGTGCAAACCTGGATGTACAAACTTGAGAGCCTTCAGTGTTCTTATGTGCTTACAGCAATGAAACTAGATTAGTTTGTTTAAGAGAAGTCAAATTGCTGATTGCTGGGCACCCACCATTCAAGGTCAGGAAAATGGAGAAGTAGATTACCATAAAGACCTTGCCAGTGACACAGGAAAGAAACAAGGGGAGTGTGCCATTTCTAGGAACAGAGAAGGAATAAAAGGAGTTACACAAAGTATAATATGTAAAGAAAAATAAAACTTTATGGAGATTGAAAATGAAAAAGAAACAGAGCTTTATATAGAAAACCAAATGGAATCTAAAATTCTATAATTGAATTTCTTTCTTTCGATAAATATGTAATCAACCTAAAAAAAATCAGTGGTTTTCTACCTTACACAATGTTAGAAAACATACTTTTTATAGGAATTTATTTTATGTAGAAACTGTTTCTCATTCAACCTGAATAGAATCTTCAACAACATCTCTCAATTTCTTACCATGCTTATATGTGTTTGAGCGTGTATGTATGTGTGTATTTGAGTACATCTGTGTATGTGAGTGTATATGTGTATGTGTGTGCATCACAGACACATCACTAATAAAATATAAGCATGATCTTTAGAGGAAAAATATGACACTTTTACTGAGATATAAAACATACATATATAACTGTATATCATATTATCACATATAATAGATGTATATCATATTGATGCATAAGAAATTTTAAAACTCTCAAAAATATTGATTATCTTCCATTAATAAATTCACAATATTCTAAACAAGTTTCAATTGTTGTGGGGTGTTTTGGAAGAATTTGACAAGTGCAACTTAAAAAAGAGATAAGATAGGCAAAAAAAAAAGTCAAAATGGTCAAAAATAGAGATAAGATAGGCAAAAAAAAGTCAAAGCAGTCAACAATGATTTTGATGAAAGTGTTAAACAAATACAGTGTTTGAATATAGAGCCCAGAAATGTGTATATGGGATTTTTATACGTGATAAAAGTTCAGAAAAGCATAGATTATTTAATTATTTGTACTGTAATAGTTATTAATGGCAGGATTGGCAAAACGTACCTGTGTTAAACAATATCACAGTCAGTTCCACATACATAATGACTTTAATATATTTTAAAAATACATTTTAGAACCCTTAGAAGAAAGCACAAAAAATGTGTTTTTTTCACAGCTGTTTAAAATATATAAAACAGGATCTAAAATAACATAATATATAAAAGATTGCCAAATTTGTGGGTATTCATGTTCAGACTATATTTTTTTTTCAAAACACATTATGTGAAAAAAATTACAGACTAGAAAAAAGATATGCAAAGGACATATAAACAATATAGTGTTAAAATACCAAGTACATAAAGAAAAATACCCCACTGAATAATGTGACAACGGCTATAGACTGACCATTCATAAATGGGAACAAGTTAGTGACTAATAAACATATAAAAACATATCAACTCTCACTAGTAAGACCTCCAAAAATAATAAATTTACTCCCTTTGGCTAAAATTAAAAAATGAATAATATCAGTTGTTAGAAGGTGTGGAGCAACAGGCAATACCATTTAATGCTCCTAGGGATGTTTATTACCATAAAATCAGACTGGAGAAAAATTTGTCCCTATTGTATAGATAACACATATTTTCCCTGACTCAATAATTTTACTCTTAGATATAAACTCTAGAGAAACTCTTATACATATGCACAAGTAGGTGTGTGTGTGTGTGTGTGTGTGTAAATGTTAGAAGTTCTGATTGCAAAACCAAAGGAAAATAAAAGTAGCCTAAGTGTCCATCTACACAAAAATAGATTGTACTCTATGCATTAGACGGAACCACATGTAGCAGAGAAAGGAAATGAACTAAAGTTGCATTTATCAACATATGTAAGTATATAAATCTCACAAATATAAAGGTGAATTTGGCAACGAGTGAACTGAAGAATAAACATGCATGACAATTACAATGTCATCTATATAACAGACATATGAAAAGTGTGAGAATGATTTTAAAAATTTCATAGTTGCTATTTTTGCAATTGGAGTTTTCTTTGTGTTGATAGAATAGTTCTGGGTCCTCTCTGTGGTGGTAGTTTTAAGATCTGTACATTAGATAAGGTTCATATCGTGCCATAAGCCAAAAACAAATGCAAAACAAAAAAACAAGTGTATAATGTCTATGTATGTAATGTTTTGTCTTTGGTTTGATTAACAGTATATCAAAGCTGGTGTCCTGATTCTGGTATAGTCTTATGGTTATGTAAGATATACTTGGAGTTGAGTAAAGGGTACATGGATAAATTCTGAATCATCACTGCAACCTGTTGTGAGTCTTAAACTCTTTCAAGATAGAGAGTTAAGTAAAAATATTCACACTCTTGTTTGTTTCATCCTGAAAAAAAAAGTCCTAATCAAGTATTCCAGAAACCCTTTTTTTCTTCCAAGAAGCTGAGCATCTTTTCATAAAAACACACTTAAACACTCTCTACTTCAATAAATAGTACTTAGTGTAGTCATGCAGCAGTCTTTAGCAACATAGGCTTTTCTGAATTGCCACTATCAGAAAATTATTATCAGTGTGACTTCGCCTCCCGAAGGAACTTGAACTCACACACACTCACAGCAGGAATAGACTTAAGCCTGCTGGGTTTTCAAGTACTCTAATGTAGTGAAGAGAGAACAGCAGCATGTAGCAAATAGGGAGGAAGGAGAAGGAGTCTTGCTCAAATACATTGCCTGTTTAATTCTCTTCTCCCATTATGCCATGTTATAAATGTGAGGAATTTTCAATAATAGTAATGTGTGCAAACCAAGCTCCATCTGTACCTGAAAATCCCTGATAATATAGATATGAACTCCCTGTATTTATTTACATTAATTGAAAATGCTGAAATCCCCTTTCATTTGTTAGCTGCTTTTTTGTCTTCAGGAAAATCATAAAGAGAAAACATTCAATTAGAATTTCACCTTAACTGAATAGATTGGATAAGAAACCAATTAGTATTTAGATAATAGAATGTCTAATTAGCCACCAAGCACTCAGCAGAAAGTCTTCATTATTCTGCTTTCCCTAAACATTACAGGATGTTCAGCGAGGACTGGCATCTCCAGAGCACCAGTTCTAATCCCTCTCCTGCCACTAATTTATTGCTAAAGGCATCAACATGTCTCTTAACCAGGAGATAAAGGCATTTGGCAAATATGCTTAGGTTGGTTCTGCTTTGGATGAGTGGGGTGTGACTCCAAATACTAAAAACAAAGCTTACTTCAACATGGGCTAGTATGTTTGTGAAGAACAGTATTTCACTAAATGTAAAAGGGGATATGTGTGTGTGCGTGTGTGTGTGTGTGTGTGTGTGCAAGCACATTAAGGATAGAAACAGTAAAACATGGCCACTCATCAATCCTCGAACCTTCTAAATTTAACAGTTAAAGCATATATGAGGAGGACTTCTATTTAAATATGTGGAACATAGCTGGTTTTCCTCCATTTACACACCACACCCTCCTCACCAGTTCCAGATCAGTTTGGTAGATTTGCCTACTGTGTCACACTGATAGTAAACCACTGCTGTTCTGGTGGGCTTCTACGTGGCAATGGAAGCAAAAGGAGAGTCCTCAGACCTCAGTCTATAAGTGGGAATAGTGTGAAGAAGAAAGCAATTCTCATTCTCCACAGCAAAATCCCACACTCAAGAGGATGGAGAGCAGCATCCTATTGCCTCCCAGATAACCTCATTCATGGTCTATCTAGAGAGATAGAGAGAAACAGCACAGATAAAATTCAAAGCAATAAAATACAAGGAGCATTACAATTCTTCAGGTGTCCTATTTGATGTGAATTAGCAAACAAATTTATCTGCAATTTTAGTCTCAGAATTGTTTTCATACTAGTCTGTGGGGGCAGTGCTTGCCTTTAGGAAGCAGTATGATGACAGTCTTAAAACCTGTGTTTCCAGAATCTTAATCTCTTTGAATATCAATTCTTTATTATTTAACCAAGGATAACAGTAGCACCCCATAGAGTTAGTTGTGATGTGTCTAAGTTTTCTGAGGAATCACATCTCGTCATCAGTGCTCACGCTCTTTAAATAAGACTGCAGCATCCAGATCACAGAATAATAAGAATTTTATTAATCTTGTGGTGTCTGAGACTTAAGAGAATATATCTAACTCCAGCTTAAATTAGGAGTGTTCACAAGCATGTAATGGGTCCCCAATCTGTATTCTTGTATTTTCTAATGGCTCTGCAACTCTGCCCCCTCTGTACCATAGTAACTTTTATCCCCTAATAAGAAACAAAGAGGAAGGAAGGAAAGTTTTGAGTTGTTTTCTTCATAGTGCAGGAGTATGCCACTCTGCTGCACTCAACGGCCCCTGACTGCAGACCTCCTGTAGCCTTATGCCCTCAGTGAATATTGGTGGGATAAATGTGCTCTTCAGTTTTCTTCTGTGCAGCCCTTTGATGACAATCACAAGTTTCAGAGAAAAACAATGCTTTCCAATTCTCCAACTATCAGATCAGTAGATGAGAATCACTAAAGAAAAGAAAGTAAGAAAGAGAGAGCAAGCTTTAAGGAAGTAAAGCTAAATGCTAGAAGAGTCTGAGAGGAGAATCAAAATCACACTAAGCCCTGATTTAACTTAATTTCTGAGTATAAGCCAATGCACAGTATTAGAGTTCTCACATTAAGATGTAAAAGTAACAATGTGTTGGCACTGTGAAAGAGTTCAGGAGTAGACATGATTACTGCATGGTATTTATTTGTGCATGTGTACATACCTATATCAACACGTATACACATGCGTGTGTGTATGCGCGTGTGTGTTTGTGTATATGTGTGTGTGTGTGTGTGTGTGTGTGTGTGTGTGTGTGTGTATATATATATATATATAATAAATTTGAAATTAAATCTTCAGTATAACTTTGGGACAGAATCCTAAGAATCATGAATTTTCCAAATTTATGATATTATGATATTCAAAATTTTCTGGTTAGTACAGCATTTCCATGTTGTAATTTAGTAACATGATGATATTCAAAATTTTCTGATTAGTACAGCATTTTCCATGTTGTAATTTAGTAACATCAAATTTTATAACATAACAGTTTTCCTGGAAAGTAGACAATCTATAGTTTTGGCTCTCATGTTATAAAAAATGTTTCTAAAATTATATCACATAGAAAAGCCTTTCAACATATGATAAAGTAATGCTTTTACTTTTTTTAACAATAAAGTAAAATTTTAAGAGTTATTTATCCATTTTTAATTTCATTGAGAACTTTTCATTTTTCTTGAGATTATATTGTCAGTTCTTACAATGTCAGTGACACTATTATCATATGGTATTTTTTAAGCCATGGCATGACTTCAAATGTATACAAGATTTTTACATAAATTTTGTTAATCAAAAAGCTATCAATGTTTTTTGAAAATAAAATTTCAAAAATATTCTGAATTTATTAAAAGCACACAAGTCAGCAAAGCATATTTATTAAATTCTGACTAATGTGTCCCATCAAGAGCATAACTTGCTAGCAGTTTCATAAGTGAGATTTCTTATAGCCAAGGTTGATTTACCTTGCTGACTATTATATATTTTGTTAACTCAAGTCTCAGCATGTGCCAGATGGGAGAAATTCCTGAGACAAGTTAATAGAATTACAGAAGTTCTTTTTCTCTAAAATTATGTATTTTTTTCCCAAAAATCATTTAGTCCTTTCTTTTGGAAATAAATAAATAACTTTTTTTAAAAAATTGTATCACCTCACAGTAGGGATTAAATGGGGGTTTTCGATTTAAACAGATATGAGTTTGAGTCCCACAGTGTTCCATTCATTAATGAATGAATAGGGGCAAATCGCTGAGCTTTCTAAATCTCCAGTCCTTCATCCATAAAATGGAGATATTACAATGTACCATTGTGATATTGAATACTGGAAAAATTCATGAAATCTTAAAACATTCTTGAACACATTGTTATAACACACTTAGAAATTAAAATAGTAGAACTTAATGTAAGTTATTTTCATTACTATTATCCCCTGATTAATATTAAACTATTATTTGTGGTTAAGAAAACGTTTCCATATGTCCTAAATAAAAGCAGAAGTTATCCTTCTGAGAAACCTCACTTCCATGCTGCTTCCTTCACCTTAAATCTTCTTTGTGCTAGAAATTATTTTAGCCCTTTTGTGTTTCCATTACCCATTTTAACAACCAACTTTTTTTTTCATTTAACAATATATTACAGAGATTATTCCTTTCTTGAGCATAGGGTCCTCTATTCGTTTTTCATCTGCAAAGCTGAATTTATGAATTATTGCAATATGTGAATTTTTTTATAGTTTGTTCATCTAATCCCTTCTGAAGGGCTTTCATATTATTTCCAGTTTTCCACTAATGCAATGGAAAATTTGTGCACGATAATTAATATCTTTATAACTACATTTTCAATAATTTCATAGAAGTAGGTTGGCTCATTTATTTACACAAATGTACGGGTGATTTACTTAGGTGTTCTAAGTTCTCTTTCGTGTGAAGTTCTATTATTTTGCATTCCTCAAAGCACTGTAAAAGAGTATTGGATTCTCCAGAGTCTTATTAACAAAATGTGTTGTCCACTTTTGAATTTGTGTCAATCTGATTGGAGAAATTGTATCTAAAGTTTACTTTTATTTGTTTATTTGTTTGCTTATTTATTTATTATGCATTTTTGAGTTTGTAGCCTGTTTTTATTTTTTCTGTGAAATGCATGTTTCTATCTTCTATCTTTCTAGTCATGTTATTACATTTTCGGCTTCAATTTTTAGGAGCTCTTCATACATAAGGTCTATTTCTCTCCAGATATTGCAAGTATCTTTTCTCATTCTCAGCTGAGCTCTTCCAGTCCTTTACAGAAGGACTAACACCAGTCTTTCTCAAATTATTCCTCAAACATCTTTCCTCATTTGCCACTCTTTTTATTCTAATGATGTTTATTTGTGTATCATTATTTTAAATTTTCATGAGGTCAACGTTATCCATTTTTAATGAGTGGACTTTGATTTATGATTGGGAACATTTTTTTCTTCTCAGGGGTAGAAGGAATTTTGCCCTTCTGTTGCTGTTCTTTTTCCTTTTGCTTTTGTCCAACTTCGTTTTTCATTTAGACCCTTGATTTTTTGAAAATTTATCTTAATATATGACATGAGAAAAGAATCCAACTGATTATTTTTCCAATTGCCTTTTAGTTATGCAAATACTACTTATTAAAAATGTTTCTGTTCTTGTTTTGAGAAATTATCATATATTAAGTTTACATATCCCCTTTTGTTTCTGATTTTTCTATTTTACTCCTCTCCTCCTTTGGCTCATTCATATAAAAATATCACACAATTAGGAAGCCTCCTCCTTCCCTCAAGCATCTCACTGGCTGAGATTCCACCTTTAAGAAGCTGGTCACCCCTCACACACACACCTGAATGTTGCATAATCCATGTCTAATTGGCTATTCAGAAGCCAGAACACATGGTCCACAGTGGATCATTTTATACTTGTCCAGATGTGCCAAATAGAACTAGTAAGGCTTGAAGGATGTGCAATAACTGGATTTCACTTGATATTCTAACCAGGAGAATTCCACAAAGGTGCCAGAGTGGACAGTGTGGTTAGGAGGCAAACAGAATTCTCAGAAAGAAATAATCTGGAAAAGAACACAATGTTAGATTCCTATTTACTTCTTGCTTATCTTAGCTGCACCTGTAGCTGTTAATAACATCTGGTTTCCATAATAAAATGTTTCCATAATAAAATCTTATTATTTATTTTTGTCCATAACATTTATTTGGCCCTTACTGCTTAAGAGGGCTTCTGTCCAATATTAACTCTTTTAATACTTATAATAACAGTGTAAGCTGATGCTCAAGTTTTATTTGTTTTTTGTTTGTGTGACCTTTGTTGCCTCTGGTTTAAAGAGAAGGAAACTGAAGTGAACTGTAACCTTTCCCAAGATCACACAATAAACAACAACGCTGGGTTTTGAGAAGAAAGTCTGTGGTTTTAACCTCTATGCTGTGCTTTCTCCCAAAAGAATAAATGATTCCAAAGTTCTATATCAAATAGGTTTATTCTTCCTGCACAGGAGAGTAAAAAAAAATATTTTCAGCTAAATTTCATCATTGATTCTAAAAATACAAATTATTTTCAGGTTTTTAACTTGTCTGGAATTAATGTATGTTCTAACATGAGTGTCATGTTGTAATTTACTGGGCAGAAGATTTTTCTCTCCTAGTATACAAATAATTACAGTACATTGTAAGAAAGTTTTAGATTCATCAAATTATTGTAAATTCCCAGAAAGCATATTACATAAAGATATACTTTAGAAAAAAACATAATATAAAACAGTACCAATAACTCAGGAATGAAGAAATTGTCATGTAAAAAAACAATGACTAAATTATAATATGCAGTAAAAATAATTATTAAACTTGGTTATAATTGTTGTTATAAAACAAACCATTGAAAATCAATATTCTGTGTATTAAACAATAATTTCATAATACAACTAGAATAAACACCTGAATATTTTTGTCTGTATAAATTTGGAAGCACCTGGGTGAAAAGGGTGTGGGTAAAGCAATTTAATTGAATGTTGCATACATACAAAATTTCATGCCAGGAGCAGTGGGGCATGCCTATAATCACAGTGGCTGGAAAGGCTGAGGCAGGAGGTTTGCAAGTTCAAAGCCAGTCTTAGTAATGTAGTGAGGCCCAAAGTAACTCAGTAAGACTCTGTCTCAAAATAAAAAATAAAAAGGGCTAGGGTAATGTGGCTCAGTACGTAAGTGCTACTGGGCTCTATTCTTGGAACCAAATAAATAAATAAGTAAACAACAATTTTCATCATATACCCAAAAAGTGCAGCATACCCATTTTTCATAGGAAATTGGAGGGGGTTATGAGTACTAGATCTGCTCTTTAGAAACACTTTATTATCAAAACAATGTTAGAAGTTGAACATATCTTTCTTTCATATGATAATATATGTATATATCATATATATGTGATGTATATCATATCTTGTCCTTCAGTTGTAATTATAATAACAAAATTGAAAAAATAAACATGATTCTCTTTCTTACAGCCAAAAGGATATTGATTGTGGGCATCCTGAGCACAAAAAATAATAATAATAAATTAATAAATAAATAATAAATTAACTTTATAAAGGGAAAAAAATCCTTCATGCTATGTCTCCTAATACGCAAGATATAAAGATAGATGACAGGTGGGTAAGTGGATGGATGAATAGATAGGTACATAGATGTAGAGATGTATTCATTTAATATTCAGAGAAGCAAATGATTATTCCAACACATCTATATGTGTTAACCTATTCAAACTCAAGTTTTAAAAATTAATTCTTCTAGAAAAATTAGAACACTAGAATACACTTTGCTATTTAAATATTTTGCTTAAAACACAATATGCATAGCAAAGTAGAAAAATCTGTAAATAAAATTTTAGAAGTTTTATGCTATAGATTGGGTATAAGAGAGGTTAGATTAAGCTTCTACCTGATGCTGGCTAGGATTGGCATAAAAGGTGCTTAAGTATATATATTTTATAATTCTGTACCATTTATGATGTTTTATTCTCATTTAGTTATTATTCATATTAACTCCAAATATATAAGTTATGAATATAATCAGGCATTATGCCTTGTACCAATCCATTGTAAAAACAATTCTAATATTATTTTGATTAACTACATCATTAGGAAGTCTAAGGATTTGGACTTTGATATCCTAACCAAAGTAACCACTGTTTATCTACTAGAAGTTAACCCTAACTGAAAATAAAGAGACTAAATAAACTATTTAGTACCTAGTTGAGTAATGTCTCCAGATTTATGGACATTAGATACCATAGTTCTTTTAAAAGGTTAGGAGGACATACTACCATATAAAACTATAAAACATTAGTGTTTTCTTAATGGAATTGGAGCAACTTTTGATCCTATAATGTTTATTTGTTTAAATGTAACTCTGGACATTTAGTGGCCTAGTGCCATCAGTCTATTGCAAACAAGAATACAATAGCAACTGAAGAATAAGCGATATTAAAGAATTGCCCTTCAGTTGCAATTATAATGACAACAAGAAACATAAGTGGGATTCTTTTTTTTTTTTTTTTACAACCAAGTAGATATTTAATTATAGGTCTCTTAAGCAAAAAAAAAAAAAAAAAAAAAAAAAAACCACAGAACAGAACAAAAATTCAATACCTTCAAAACTTCATGTACCTTCTAATACTCCATGGTTTTATAATTACAGTCTTGGACATGCTGTACCAAATAATTAGCTTGAAAACAACTGATTAAAAAATATAATCAAGTTTTGTTAACTACAGTAGTTTATAAAAATGACTTTAAATATTACCAAATAGTTTCTTCCAGAGCATAATAGAGTATTTGTTGAAAGAAAATATTCACCATTAGTGCATTCAATTTGAACAAACTGGCTCAAAGACATTAAACAAAAGTGTTCTTTATTCAGTTATTATTATTATTTATTAGAGACCTTGATTTTGAATTCTGATAGTAGCTTCAAGTGTTTTATTTATACTGTCTGAAACATATAAAAAACATTTAACAAAGAAAAAAGTCTCAAAAATAAAGTAAAGTAAGATGTAATGCTCAATTATATATATATATATATATATATATATATATATATATATATATATATATATATATATATATATTTAAGTGTGTGGCACCTACTTACATTTTTCAGAGGAAATATGCAAGTACAAGAAACTTTGGACATTCTCAACTCACTAATTTGACATGTTTGTCACAAAAAGACTACACATATAGGTAGTTGTTCATTTCTGAAGATGATAATGTTAATGTTCAGCAAGTTACTACAACTTTATCAATATACCACACAGAAGAACCGAAGTGCATTTATGTAATTATTACATTCTGCTTTTGACAGCACTACATAAAATTCACATTGTTTTCTTAGCAAGGCTTCATCTCTATGCCAAAGATCCGCTCTCTATGAACTATTAAATCTTTCAGTTTAGCAAAACTATAGATTACAAAAAGGGAAAAAAAAAAAAGACTTGCCATTTAGTACCTACAATGGCCAGGTAGGGTTCTTTCAGGTGAGGCTACACGAGGAGATGCCCATTATTTCTTCTAGGAACTTCCACATTAGTGGGGAAAATGAGCAATTCAACAGTTGCAGTGTTGCAAACTGTATAGCAAAGGAAGTTTAATGAAGAACTCTAAAGAACCCTCAGATTCATTGCCAAATTCAGCCCTAGCAGAGAGAAAGGATAGTCAAGGCTGGCAATCATGCAGTCATAAAGGTTGAGATTTTATCTCTGTAAGGAAATCTGCATATGCCAGTCAGAAAAAAATGGTTTATTTAAAAGGTGAGAACAACAGAAAAAAATAATAGTGTTTGTTCAGAAATGAAGAAATATTATTCTTTTAATAGATCCAATGTCTTTACTTCCAATAAATCTATAATTCTATTATGAAATCATATCTAACACAAAAATATTTAAAAGCATATTTATTCAGTAAATTTATATCATTTAATAAATGACATAAAAGTGTTAGTTTATAAATATTGAGATTTATTTCTTTAAAGAAGGTGAGCAAAGATTTTTCTATAAGGAATCAGATATTAAATATTTAGATTTTGCTGGCTCAAAAACAAAGCAAAAACTATCATCTAGAAATGTATAAAACAAAGAGAAGAAAGCTAATTTTACAAATGTTTAATTGTTTAAAATTCAAAATTATATTTATATACCCTAAAATTTGAATTTCCTATTATTTTTATTTATAACAAAATATTACTCCTTTTGCCTATTTTCAACCACATAAGAATATGAAAACCATTCTTAGTTCACCACCTGTATGAAAGAAGCATTGGATTGGATCCGGCCCTTAAGCTGTAGTTTGTTGACCCCAGCTTTTGAGAAGAGTCAATAACTCCCTTTCAGAAAACCCATTGTTCAAGGAAAATTGAGATTTTGATAGCAAAATATAACAGAGAAAATAATAGCATGTGCAAAGAGTCATTACCTTACACATTTTTAAGAGCAGGTAGGAATTGTACATCAGTCAAAAAAGTGAATCATTAATATTAATGAGAAAGCAATTCAAAATGAAAACAATTCTTATTTAAAAGCAGAATGACAATATCTAATTCCATTACTGTTCAGAAAAAGTGAGAGAAAGCCAGCAAGCCAGAATAAATTTCTCAGAATAAAATGAAATGTCACTGACTCCAGCTTAAAAAAAAAAATGCCTATTAAAAAATCAACAAAGAAACTCTGCTGAATTTTCTAAGTGTCACATTTTGTAGCATTAATTAAGGATTTTGCTGAGAGAAAACTTTTCAGTTTAAGTAAGTCCCATTTGTTGATTTTTGTTATCAACTTTTGTGCTATGGGTGTCCTATTAAGGAATTTGGAGCCCGACCCTACAATATGTAGATCGGAGCCAACTTTTTCTTCTATCAGACGCAGAGTCTCTGATTTGATATCTAGCTGCTTGATCCACTTTGAGTTAACTTTTGTGCATGGCGAGAGGAGGGTATTCAGTTTCATTTTGTTGCATATGGATTTCCAGTTTTCCCAGCACCATTTGTTGAAGATGCTATCCTCCCTCCATTGCATGCTTTTAGCTCCTTTATCAAATATAAGATAGTTGTAGCTTTGTGGATTAGTCTCTGTGTCCTCTATTCTGTACCATTGGTCCACCCTCCTGTTTTGGTACCAGTACCATGCTGTTTTTGTTACTATTGCTCTGTAATATAGTTTTAAGTCTGGTATCGCTATACCACCTGATTCGCACTTCCTGCTTAGAATTGCTTTTGCTATTCTGGGTCTTTTATTTTTCCATATGAATTTCATGATTGCTTTATCCATTTCAAAAAAAAAAGGATTTTGGACAGAAATAATAAAGAAAAAAAAACCTCAAGTAACATATACATTATTGTAAGGCAATGTTTAATATGACATTCAATTTAATGTCACTGGTTATTGCTTCAGCTTAAGCAACTCACATGCCAACTTAGAACTTTATAATATAGTGCTATTTTTTGGAGTAAATTAAACTTCCAGATGTGTTAGTTTTTCATCACTGTGACCCAAGTACCCATGAAAAACTACCAGTTTGAGGGAATGCTAAGAGATTTTTTTCAAGGTCATATAGTTGATAGATGATACATCACGAATTTGAATCCAGGTCTTACTCAACTTAACATGTTTGCATGCAATATCCCTCAGGTCACTAAATAATGTATATTATTTGTTGCTACTGCAGAAAATTACAACTTAAAACTGACAAAAAATGTGACAGTATCCCAAAAAATAAGTACTAAAAGTATCTTTTTTTAGAAGAACAATGATGATGAAATAAATTCAATCTTTGTTCAAAAACTGTTTGCTCTAGAACTGAAGACCTTTGACATGGAAATTTATGTTACCATTAACCATTATGTAGAAATTAAATTCAAAAAAAAGAAGAAAACAAATTATCAATATTAGAGTAAAAATTAATACAATACAAATCCAGCCAACTAAGGAGAGATCAATAATGTCTATAATCGATTCTTTTGAAGGCACTTTCAGTACCAACCAAGATGGAATAAACTGACTAAATGGTAAATTTCCCACTGATTACATCCAAAGTTTCTGGACAGGATTCAAAAAGCAACAACCTGAGGACTTGGAATAGCAAATAGGTGACAGATTAAAGATTAGATTCTAAATTGAAACCCACTTTTGTATGAGGGTGAACATTTTAGATTCAGTTTTTTCCTTATTTATGTCCTTCAACTCAAGGACAGAGAGTATTGGTTTTGGTTTTTCAAAGTTCATGGCTTCCCTTCCATTTCCTCATAAGTTTAAAATCTGCTTGTTAAATTCTACAAAATCACCTAGTAGGATTTTTATAGGAGTTCCTTTAACTCTATGTCATTTTAGGGCAAATTAACAAGATTTAATCTTCTGACCCAGGAACAACCTTGTTAAACTCATTTATTAATCCTAGTGACCATTTTTTGTAGACATCATCAGATTTTCCATAGAGACAATCATGTCTTTATTTAAAAAACTGAGGTGGCAATACCTACTTGAAATGGCTCTGAGGATCAAAGGAGATTTGCAAGTAAGATGTCTAGCATATGGTTATTATTCAACTAATATAGCTGTCAATCTCATGACAGTGAATATTTTATTGATAATATACTTATTCTGGTGTTTTATAACATTTCATTAAATGATTTGTACTTTTTGAAGCTTTGCATTTTAATGTTTTTAATTATTGTGAAAAAAAAGTTTTTTAATTGAAAAATATATGAGGAGATACTATAGTTGATAAATGATGTAGGAATCCAGAATCTGCTATGCTTAGAAAGAACATATGCTCTCCCTGAGAAAAAGCATCAATTAAGGGAGAGGCTGGCATTTGGTTACTTCCCTGAGAGGTTCCATGTGGAGAAACCTTGTTGTTGGATATCTTAGCCCTGCCTGCGTTGTAAAGCCAAGTATGCCTCTCCTGTGATTATTCAATGGACTTGATTCACTAGATGCTTCTCTGCATGGTAAGGATTAATTTAGAAAGCTGAAAAACATCACACATGGAGCATAATTATTTTGAAGCAAAACAGAGCAAACTTTGTGAAGTGAACTGATTGCAAATGTACCAATTTGAATTAGTGTTTGCTTCACTTAAACTCTGTTATACTTTCTATGATCATTAAATGTGAATAAAGAATTTATCTTAATTCTCATGTTTGGAAGGGAGTAGTGTAGATAAATTCAGTCTCAGACTGTCCGCAATTTTTTTTTAAATTTTCCCCTGGTGTTGTGTTTTATATATAAGGTATCCCCAAAAAAATCCTGTGTGAAGGCAGGAATATTCAGAGTTGAAATGATTGGATTATGAGAGCTATAACCTTATCAGTCCATCCTAGTTTGGATGGTAACTGTAGGCAATGCAGGCATGGCTGGAGGAGGTTGGGCACAGGGGATGTTAGATGCTGAACAATTTCATTATCTTAAAAAAAAATTTTGACTTAATTGGTTTGTTGTTGTTTACTACCCCAGTGTCTCCTGCTCTTATTTTACACTTTCATTTCTTCACTTTCGGTTTAGTTAGTTTTTCTCTTCTCTCTTTTTTTTTTTTTTAATATTTTCTTAAGGTTGAATCTGAGGTCTTTAATGTATTTCTTATTTTTTTAAAATAGATGTTTAACATCATAAATCCCCCCACCAAGTGCTACTTAATAAAGAAAATCACAGAAAATTTATAAATGTGCTTCGATTTTTCATTCATTTCAAAAAAACTTCTGATTTTCTGTTTTTTTCTTTGACCAACATATTTTTAAGTTAAATTTATATTTAACAATAGATAAAACACTACAATTCATGTGTTTATAGGATATTACCTAATGTGTTAATACAAGTGTACATTGTGTGATGTTTTAGGATAAACATATATCTATCTCCTCAAACATTTGCCATTTCTTTATAGTGGAAACATTCAAAATTCTCTCTTGCAGTCTTTTGAAATGTACAGTACATAGCACACCAGAACTTCTTACTAATTATACCTTACTAATTAACCTAGTACTCACTGATCAAACTCCCCCTATTCTTCCATCACTCCTACTCTTCACAGCCTCTGGTAGCTACCATTCTGTTCTCAATCTCTATGAGAGCAAAATTTTTACATTCCACATATGAGTGAAATGATGTGATTACTTGTCCTTCTGTGGCTTCCTTCACTTAACATAATGATCTCCAGTTTCATCCATCTTCTCACAAATGTTATGGCTGAATGATATGCCATTGTATATATAAACCACCTATTCTGTATTGATTCATCAGTCCAGGGGCACTTCAGGTTATTTCCAACAGTTTACTTTGAAGTGTGCTATTTAGTGTCCAAGTATTTCAAGTATTACAAGGGAATTTTTTTTTTTATTTATAATGTAATTCTATCAATAGTAAAGAACAAACTTCACATAAGTTGAATCCTTTAAAAATTTTGTTGATACTTGTATACAGAATATTCAGTCTGCTGTTGTTGGATGGAACTCTGTAAATGCCATTAAGGATAAGTTATTTGACAGTATTTTTCTAGTCATTTGTATCCTTAGTGATTATCTTTCAGTTCACTCAATCGTTTATTGAGAGAAGAATATTGAAATATTCAACTATAATTTTGAGTTTTTCACTTTCTTTTGACAGTTCTATCAATCTTCCCTTTGCATATTTCAAAACTCTTTTATTAGAGACATGAATATTTTACATTATCCTGTCCTATTGACAAATTGGCACTTTATCATCATGAAACAAACTTCTCTGCCTCTGACACTATGTTTTGCTCTGTAATCTGCTTTGTCAGTGATTTCTGTTATGATCCCACCTTTCTTTAGGGTAGTTTGAGGATGAAATATCTGTTTTCATTCTTTGCTTTGAGTTTGTAAGTGCCTCTATTTTAAACACACTTCTTATATAATTAGATCTTATTCTAATTTTTTCTGTTTTTTAATTAGAAACTTTGAATGCTTTATTTATAAGAATAATAATAATTGTTATTATTATTATTATTATTATTATTATTATTATTATTATTATTTTGGTACTGGAACCCAGGGGTGCTTAACCACTGAACCACATCCCCAGTTCTCTTTTAATATTTTATTTAAAGACAAAGTTTCGCTGAATTGCTAAGTGCCTCCACACATTGCTGAGACTGGCTTTGAACTAGGATCCTCCTGCCTCAGCCTCCAAAGATGCTGGGATTGCAGTCATGCACCACTGTGCCCAGCTATATTTAATATTATTATTGATATGACTGATTTGGGTCAATTGTCTTGCTTCTAAATTTGTCCAATTTGCCATTATCTCTTTTTTTCTGTTCTTGCCTCCTTTTGGATAAATTTAGTAATTTTTCGTGATTCGATTTTTATACTTTTTTTGGCTTATTATCTGTAACACCTCACAGTTCACCCTCAAGAATAACAGTTTATGTGTGGTATAAGAATCTGACTATTAGTTCCAAATTGACCCTATGACCTTCATGCAACTGCTTTCATGCATTTTACTTAAATTTATGTCATAACCCCCACAGTGCCATCTTATTATCCAACAATCCATTTTTAAAGAGATTTATAAATAAGAGAATTTTCCCATGCATTATTCTTCACAGTGCTCTTCATTTCTTTGTCTAGCACAAAGAAAAAAAAATGGAGTAATTTCTTCTGCCTAGGGCCTTCATTTAATGTTCTTACAAATGTGTCTACACATTGAATTATCTGAGCATTGTTTTGTGTGTCTGAAATTGTTTTGCCCCATTTTCAAAAATATTTTTCTAGGCTTATAATTTTAAGTTGACAGCTTTTATCCTACAGCACTTTAAAGATATTGTTCCAGTGTCTTCTGGTTTGCATCTGCTGTCAGATTTATGGTATTTCTTCCTTATTTAACATGTTATTTTTTTTCCTTTGGTTACTTTTAAGATTTTCTCTTTGCAATAGTTCTGAGAAATTTGATTAATTTGTGTCTTGTAACTTTATGGTTTTTGAGTTCAAGGTTTCTCCGGCTTCTTTGATCCATGAATTTATAGTTTCCACCAAATTTGGAAGTTTTTCAGTCATTGTTTATTGAAATAAATTTTTGGTCCTCTCTCCTCTCATTCAAGAACTCTAGTTAATACATATCTTGAGCTACTTAAAATGATCCCACAGCTCATTAGTAGTCTTTCCATTTTTAAGTGTTTAATTTTTGGACAGCTTTTATGTCTTCAACTTTTACTGATATTTTTCTTCTATAATACCTAATCTTCCATTAATACCATCCACCCACTATTTACATTTTCCTGAACTTCAGATACTATAGGTTTTTATCTTTGGAAGTTAAATTCCCATCTATTTTTATATCTTAATTTTTTAAAATTTACCTTTTTGAACATATTGTATACAATTATAACTATTTTAATGTGCATGATGACTGATTCTATCATCTAAGTCAGTTACTGTATAATTTTCAATTAGATAATTTTTCTCCTCATTATGAAACATACTTTATAATTCTTTGTATGCCTGATAGTCTTGATTGGATGTCATACATGGTGAATTTTATCTTGTTGAATGCTAGATATTTTAAATTCCTAAAAGTATTCCAAAGCTTTATTCTGTGATGCTATTATGTTACTCAGATGCCTTGCAAGTTTTGCATTCAAGATTAACTAGCTGGGCCAGACAATTTTTTTCCTAGTTCTAATTATTCCCTACCTCTATGGCAACATCACTCTCAGTACTAGACTCAATGATCTGTGAATTATGATTTTCCAGCTCATCTGGTAGAAACAATCACTGTTCCTAGCCTTGTGTATTCCATGTATTTTTCCTTTTATATTTTGGGTAGTTCTTAGGCCACACTTATGAAGTTTCCTTACTTGTATATACTGATCAAACACCACTGAATATTTGAGAGGGAACAACTACTAGTCTTCAGGGTTCTCTTCCCATGCAGCTTTTTCCTCTCCAGTGCTATTCCCCTTTACTTAAGATAACTTGCAACCCTCTAAGCAACACATAAAGGGTGGCTACCCTTGCCCGAGGATTCTCATTCCTGCAATGTGGCCTAGAAATACTCTCAAGACAGTAACCTGGAACAATAGTAGGACTGACGTCATTTGTTTCTCATGTTTTCATGGGATCATGGGTGTGTATTACAAAATACTATGTCTTGTCTTATTTCTTTATTTAAATATGTTTTTATGTATCGTATTCTTTCAGCTAGAAAGTAAGTCTACTCTGTGATTTTTGTTGTTGTTGTTGTTATTTTATCTTGGTTGAAAGAAATATTAGAGGATTGCTCTTTCCAGAAAAATATATCCAATTTGAGGAATTAGAAATATAGTCTTTGGAGAGACTATATAAACTCTCTTATACCAAAACTGCTTTTATCCAAGCACTCCTAAAAGCTTAATAGTGTGCTAAATTATATGGTTGGGTTATCTAAAAATTCCTAGCATTTGCTCTAGCTGTAGTTTCCAACTTTATGCCTTCTCCCTTCACACTTATAAAGAAACCCTCAGTGTCATTTCTCAGGATATTCTGCTGCACCGGTTCTCCAGGTCTCTTCTCCATAGTGAACCATGGTTTCATTATTCCTCCTGGCTTATACAATGAGTAGCAAACAACACATTTGTAAGCATGTCATGTTTAAGGCACTAGGGATTCCTGTCCTAAGGACAGCAAACAATCTATTAAGAACAGACAGAAAGCAAACAACAAAATAACAAGTAACTGAATTGGGGAGCAAAACAGGAGAGAGGTAGGTGGGCAATGTTATTTTAAATGGAGTTCTCAATGAAAGCTTCAATGAGAAGGTGAAATTGGACACACCTGAAGGGGATCAATGCTTAAACAAGATCAGCGTTTGGAGCACACACAACCACAGCAACACAGGCAATATATTTATTCCATTACAAACTTACTCAGGGAATGTTTTCCAATAGAGAAAAAAAAAAGGACTTGAAAAATTATGACTCTTTTTGCCAGCAAATACTTTCAGTTGCTTTCTCCTTCTTTAGGGGTTCCTATTTCTGAACCAATAGATCTGAATGTCTTAAAATTGCTCTTTCGTTAAATATTTTGAGGTTTTACTATCTAGTTTTCATTCTAAAACTTCAACTATTTCCTAAATCATGCCACTTTGACAGGAAAAAAATAGAGTAATATGCCATTTAAAAAAAAAAAAAGCAAAAGTCCCCCAAAAGCTCATGGGTAAAATAGTACAAGGAGATTTAGAGGAGAAATAATTGGGTTATGAGAGCCTTAACCCAATCAGTAAATTAATCCACTGACGGGATTAACTAGGTAGTATAAAGATAGAGTGGCTAGAGGAGATGGGTCATTGGGGGGGTGCCTTTGGGCATATATTTTGTATCTGGTGAGTGGAATCTCTCTCTGTGCTCCATGATCATCATGTAAACCACTTTTCTTCACCACAAACTTCTGCCAAGATGTTCTGCCTCACCTTGAGCCCCAAAGAATAGAGCCAGCCTTCTATGGACTAAGATCTCTGAAACTGTGAGCCTTTAGAAATTTTTCCTCCTCTGAAATTGTTTTCGTCAGGTCTTTTAGTCACAGAAAAAAGCTGACAAACAGAAATTGATACCAAGAGGTAGGGTCATAGTTGTGACTAACCTGACCTTGTGCTTCAGAAGCTTTGGGGGTTTTATGGAGTTTGCAGGAGGAATTTTGAGATGTTTAGAAGTGCAAGGGGGAAATGCTTTAGATTGTTCTAAGTGGAGCTTAATGGCAGATTCTGGTGGGAGCTTAGGAGACTGGAATGCCAATAGGACTCTGGACAGTGAACACAGGGCTCAAGAGGGTTCAGAGAAGGAGAACTCTATTGGGAATTGGACTAGAGGCCTCTGATCTGGCTGAGAAATTGTCTGCATTTTGCCCATGTCCTGAGATTTTCTGTGAGGTTGATTTTTAAAGCGATGGATTTCTTAAGCTGGCAGAAGAAAATTCTAGGCAGCATAGCATTCAGACAGTGGCATAGATACTTCTGGCATCTTTTAGCTGAGTTTGATACTCAGGAGCAGAAAGCAGAGCACAGAGATTTGAAGATCTTGGATTTGAAAAGTAAGGGTAAAACTGGGGCTAAGGAAGTTATCATTGTTAAAGACATTACCACAACTTAAGAAATGCTAAAGACTTTGCTGAGAGACAATTAGAAAGATGGCTTGAGGGCATCTTAGGAATTGGCAAGACCACATCCATCTCAGACTCAAGGAAATGAAAGCAAAATCTCTCCAGAAGAGAGCAGTGGGGGTACCCTTCTTGTACAGAGGGGCCTAGGAAGTTTTTTTGAACATGCTCAGCTACCCAAACCCTTAGAGGCTGCTGTTGCCAGGGTCCCTGAAGGCTTGGCTACTGCTGAAGATGGCATCAACCATGTGGCACTGGTTCTGCAGGAATGCAGGATGCTGAAGTTAGGGGGTCATGAAGACTTCTACCAAGATGTCAAAGGAAGGTCTCAGAGGCCAGGCAAAGTTCAGTGGAGTCAGAGTCCCCACAGTCACCCCCTGAGAGGGCACAGTGTGGAGATGTGAGGAAGAAGCTGAAGCTGCAGTGGAGACCCCCAAGATTAAGAAATGCCAGAACCATGGAATGTCCACTGAGGAAAGTTGCAAGAGTTGATGGGATTAACTAGGTGGTGGCTGAAAGAAGTGGCTAGAGTAGGTGGGTCATTGGGGGTGTGCCTTTGGGGTATATATTTTTATTCTGGTGAGTGGTGTCTCTCTCTCCTTTCTTATCATAATGTGAGCCTCCTCCCTCTGCCATACTCTTGTGCCATAATGTTCGGCCTCACCTTTAGGACTGGAGGACCAAGGAATGGAGCCAGCCTTCTATGGACTGAGACTTTTGAAACCGTGAACCCCTAAATGTACTTTTTCCTCCCCTAATTTCATTCAAGTTTTAGTCACAGTCCTGAAAGGCTTATATTTTTATATCTCCATGACAATATGTACTCTTCTAATGTTAACTTTATTCCACATTTTTTTGGTACAGTTAATACTTTGAATATCACATGCATGTTAATAAGTAGAAAATATTAGGGACCTCTTACTAAATTGAACACAAATAGAAAGCCATAGAAATAGAACTTTTTAATCACTGTAGGATACATGAAAACTAATTTTTTAAAAATTCAGACAGAAAAGGAAGCAAAGTTGTTACTCATTGCCAGAGATGAAAGGAGAGAATTTTCAATTTTTCAATTAATAACCAAAAGCATCATTACTATCAAAGACAGATATTTGAGTGCTTTTGAGATGCATAAAGTGAGTAACAAGGCATTGAATTTTGGTACATATGGCTATAATATGCACTGCTTGTAAGTATAAGTGTAAAGTAATAGAAAACATGAAACATGTTGAAAATTTTGTATCACGGTATTATAAAATAGTAGTAAATGTTGAACCACATGACTTATATGTCCCTGCACTAAATATATTTAAAAGTAATGAAAATTGAATGTCTGAATAAAATGCAATTAGAATTAATGAAAAAGGCACAAAGACATTTTCTTTAAGTTTCTTGTATAAATAATTAATATTCATATATGTTAAATCATACAAGGAGTAATTAAATTTCTAGATGTATAAATCTCATTTATTTCCAAATTGCATACATTTTTAAATGCTAATTTCAATCATTTTTCAGTCTTGTATTATGTTTTCTGAATGATGTATTTTTAATGTATGAACTCCGTTAATATTGGACAAAGTATAACTACTTTTATATTAATATGGTGATATTGTATCTATTAATTCTAGTCCTGGTAGACTATAAAAACATAAATTTTTAAGAAAGCATAAATAAAAATGTAATGTAAACATATGGTTGAATTCAAATCACTTATTTGACTATATCATATTTCCAATAACAATGCGTTGTGCATAAATCTGACTCTCAATCTGTTTAGAAATAGATCATCATAAATCATTTGATGAAAGGTAAAAGCCATTATCTTTCAAGTTTCTGATTTAAATGCTATTCTTAGTAAATATTTACTGTAACTTGTATTAATTTTTAATAAAACAAATAAGCTAAAAACACAAGAATATCCTCAAAATGTAAATAGATTAATAATTTTAGAATTTGAGTTGGGATTTGTACTACTTTTCTCAGAGCATTCAGCTATCAAGTGAAGGACTGAAGAGAAGAACTGAGGTCACAGTATTGAGAGTCCTTCAAATGATAAGAAGTGCCATTATGAGTAGGTGTACCACTGCAACATGAAGGGACAAGCCAGAGTGCAAAACTTTCAAATACAAGGTGTTCTTAAATGAGGGTTTAATGGTGAGGAACTCTTCCTGGGAATTCTGTGCCACAGGATTGATGTGATGTGGAAAACAAGGCAATCTCACAGAGATAGCTACAATGAAAAGCCAAATTCTTAAAGGTGAAGTGTGCAGAAAGCATTCCATCAATAACTAGAATGGTGTAGGGTATCTGTTGCGGAGGGAATAGGATTTCACAGGTTGTAAATAAACAAATGGGGAGGCTGTTTTAATTGGCATGTTAATACTATTGAACAAGCAGTTCAATAATATTACTAGTAAATATTATCTCAATTATTAGACATTATTCTAAAGAAAATACTATTGCCTAAGATGAATTTCAAAAATGAGAAAATTGGATCTTAGAGAAATTATTAACTATCCTATCCACGATTGTGTAACTACTATGTGCAAGAGCCAAAAGTCAGACCTAACTAGTGTGAATTAAAAATGATCCACAAAATCAGTGCTGTGCTGCTTCAGAATTTGAGGTATGGAAATCTCCCATACACCTTGGACTTTTTCTGAATAGTCTATTTCTACAAATGAAACCTATGATTCTATTAGTACCACTGGCAATGCCATTATACCATTAACACGAATGGATTATGCAATAAAGCAAGCTTTCTAAAACTTTTACTTTTACTTTCCCAGATGCCACTAAATTACATTTTTTAATGCAAAGCACAGGATTTTACATTTGACTCCCTTAAAGTTTATTTTTTTACTCACAAACAACATTCTAGAGTGTTCTGAAGACATTTCTGTAATCAAATGCATAGGTACCATTCCCAGGGAAATTTTAAAATAAAATTTGGACTGAAGAGAATCTGAGATACCATTTATACAAATTTAAGAATGCGACATCATTGAAAGAGGTATTCTGAAAGACTATTGCATTATAACTACTGATATAAAAAGTAAAGAATTATTAGGTGAGCAAGGTTCTTTTCTTACACATGTATCTTCTATGTCACATACCAAATGGACAGAGGCAATCTCTTCCAGGGAACAAATGCACAAGAAAACACATGAGTTCTATGTGAGCCTGTATCTGAGAATTACAAATGAAAATAAGCAATGACAGAGAATGGACTATTTCTTTAAGATCACATGCATCAAATGGTCTTTCTATGCCAATTGTTCAAAGGAATATTAAAACTAAAGGAGAAAGTATGCACATGAAATCATGTGCTATGTAAACATGAAATTTTATTATTGAGGATTGCCTGCTCTAATTGTTTGAAGGATTCACTTGAATATAAGGTATAGAAGATTTCATAATGTCTTAATCTTGCTAAATTATTACCTTGAGCCTACTTATAATTATCCTTGGCAAAAAAAAGAATCATCTCATCTAGCAATAATTCACATAATTTTTATGAATAGGTAAATTATAAAAATAACATTCTGTTTTTATGTTATAAAGGCCACTAGAACCTTTGTGTCTTTATTAATTCACTGGTAGCTTTCAACCTTCTGGTGTCACTGGAAAAATAAATGAATAAATGTAAATAATCCCGATTTTATGAACAGTTTTCTTCATTCTTGTGTCATGTACTTAATCTTCAACACATTTGTATGCCCACTTTTTCACATTTGGGGTACTTTGGTAATTTGGAAAATGTGTGTGTGCCTTGAAATTAATTATTCACAGCTATCCACAAGTCTGTTACTGAATATAATTCTAAAACCTTGCCTAGCAAAACAGAGCATTCTATGAACCCAATGAAGGGCAATAAGTCCTCTATTCAAAACAGAATTAGGTATGCATTGCTGTTATATAATTCAGTCAAAAAGTCTTCAAATATATTTGCCCGACTAGAAGACACGTAGAAATTGTTTGACTCTCCCCCAGCAATATGCAAATTCAAAAGAGAAATGCAGGTATCTTTCATGTCATATTAATTATCTTTGGCTTTCTCTGGCTCTAACAGGGTAGACCAATGTGGAATTTTACACTTTGCTAGAAACAGCTTCAGGAAAACATGTTATTATTAGCTTCATCTGCAATTATAATTTCAAAGCCACACTTTGCAGGAAGAGGAAGAGAGGCCAAGGAAAATAGAAACCAAAAGTGAGAGACCACTAATTCCTGGACTCAGATGCCAGCAATTCACTCAGTTTGTTGGATTCAGATCACCTCTTGCCAACATTTGTGAAGAATTCCATTTCCCTTGAACACCTTTCATGAGTGAATTAAGCGATTATTTTAAATACATTTTAAATTTGAGAAATTCCGTTTTTTTAACAACTAATAAACTTATGTTTTGCTATTTTTTTTTAAACCACTGAACCACATCCCCACACTTTTTATTTTTTATTTTGAGACAGGGTCTCACTAAGTTGCTTTGGAGACTCACTAAGTTGCTGGGGGCTGGCCTTGAACTTGGGATCCTCCCACCTAAGCCTCCTGAGTCATTGGAATGAGCCACCACACCACACCCAGCAAGAAACTGGTCTCTGAACATTTATTACTGTCTAAAAACATGTATGCTTTTCTCATTTCTCATCTAATCTCCTCTAAAAATATGTTATCACTGTTACAATTCCACCACATATAATAGTGAGTAGATCCATCAATGTTTTTGTGCCTATTGACCCTTGATCAGTTGGTAATGAATGAATTTTGTCAAGTTATGTGACCTGTCTGTCAGTTTGTATTAACTCAGGGCCTCCTTTCCCAGTAAAGAATCATCCCCCAGAATAATTCAGGATTTGGGGTTTGCAGGAGAAGCTCTAAGAGTTGTTTTTATTAGTGAAATATAGAAATAGAGCTATATTCTAACAAATTTTATTTACTTTTGTTCTCTGAAAGTATAAATGTTAGACATGTAACAGTTAAAAAAAATGTGAATTCACTTTTGGTAAAGTAATAAGGTACACCACTTTTAGAACTTACTTTGGATTCCCCCCTTTGATGATTAAGGAGTAACTAGTCACTCATCTACCTGATAGGCATAATCCTTCCACACAGCTCCAAAACATGACACAATATGCTTAGCAAAAAAAAAAAAAAAAAAAATAGTAGCAATAACATTTTGCAGTTATAAATGTACTTATTATTGCTATATTTTTGAACATGTATCAAAGATTTTATTTAACTTGTTAATTAATGCAGAAATTAACTTAATGTTTATTATTTGTTCCTGTTCCAACTATTGTAAATGGGTCATCTGCCTCAGTTTCTTAGTGCCTTTTCATTTCCCCTACTGGCCTGATTCTCAACTTATTTGTCAATCTTTCTTGCCTTTAACAGAACCTTCTTTGAGGGAGAAAATGCTATTCCTGTAACCCATATGATTCTTGTTAAATTATAAAATCTTGCCCACTTAATTTTGAATGTCCTCTCCCTGAGATATCTGGCTACTATATCTCACCCGTAAGATGCTTTTTATTTCAGCTTTTATAAAAGACCAATGTGCTATTCTTCAAGGAACCCTGTAATATTCCTACTAGTCTCCCTCAAAGCAGAGCTATTTGCCTATATGCATTTTTCCATGTCCAGTATTAATAAGTTCTCCTTTCCTTTGGTTTTGCATCTATGTTGTGTTGAGCTTCTGTGCACCCTGGTAGATCATAGATGAGACTAACAAGACAGACCATAGAGGTAAAGAGGGCCCATTAGTCTCTCACTCTTCTGGTTTACATGATTTTCTGGGGGTTACTTCAAGAGTCGTATACTTACAGTAAGTTAGTAGGCCACAACCTAAATGTTTCCCTATGCTGATAAAGAAACCTTATAACTGAAGATAAACTTGCATCATTTTGATCAACGAGCTCACAGAAACTGATAGAACTTCTGGCTTAGGTCAATTAAATATTGGTTGGCATAAATTACTTCTCATAATTAAAAACTGAACTAACATAAAAGAAAGAAATTTCATATTAAAATATTTAATCATTGTGTTTCCAGCAAAAAAGAAAAAAAAAAAATTCGGACCTTGTGGGACATGTACCTTCCCTGTTTACTTATGCACCTACCAAGAAACTTCCCTAACTAGTGTTAACAAGTGTACAGGGACAAAGTAAAAGAGAAATATGTCATTAAACCTAAAAGACAGTATGATATTTCATTGAATTCATGACTTCTCTAATACTTTATAAATACTAAACATATCGTGGTATCTGGACATTACCTATATTCCTAATTTCATATCATACCAATTTCCTGTTTCCCTGATTATCTCTTACCTATAAGGGAGCCATGAAAAATCTCAAGTTCCTTAAAATAGAAATTAACTTCCTACTTCAGTGTATTTGCATGGGAAGACTATTTCCCCAAATTTTGATCTTGAAGAATTACACTTTAGGTCTCTTCTGAAATATGATCTTTAAAGAGGTCTTTCCTGGCACCCATGCTAAATTCCTCATCACACCTAGATTTCTGTTTTTTGAAATATTTATCATTTTTCCCCAGGCATATGTTTAATGCATATATCATTTAATTGAACTTGTTTAACATAAGGAAAATACATTAGCTCACAAAAGATCAAATTCAGATACAGGATAAACTTCAAAGTTGCTGGATCCAGTGTTGAAGCAGATAGTAGAATATCTGCCAGTTACTTTATATTTCCTTGCTCATGGCTAGCAGAAGGCAGAGAACTATTTTTCAGTGACTTTAGGAGTAAGGAAAAACATCTCTAAAATCCTCCAGTAAAACTAATCTCACATTTCATTGGACAGCATTGGATCATGAGCTTATATTTGAGTTGGTTACTGACCAGAGAAGTTGGAGTTTCTTTTAATACAACCTTACTTGTTCTCAGAACTGAGGTTGTGAAGATATTCTCCTGAGTCATAAACTGTGTTGGATAGAGACAGATACATAACTCAAATTTGCGTTCTGTTAAGAAGAATAAAAAAAATCAATGCTGAATAAATGATTGTGGTAACCACCATATTATTATATATAATAAACTTGTTTAGCTTGTTTGAACTATGCAACATTGTCAACATCTTTGTTTTAATGTTTTAAATGCTATGCTCCTGCTATTTACTATTAAAGTTAAATTTTTAAATATCATTTCTACTACTTTACAGGATGGCAATTTAGATGTACATTTATATGGAGCCAGAAACATAGTTCTTATTTTAAAAAATTGGCTATAAAATTGGTTTCTGAATTCTATGTCCTTCACAGGAAGTTGGAACATAAATTATGTCTGGCACTATCTATTTTAATAAATTTGGTTTGCTATAACACAATTACCATAGGTTGGGTGGTTTAAACCACAGACATTTATTTTTTTACAGTTCTCAAGGCTGGGAAATCCCAGATCAAGGTTCCAGAGACTCAGTGTCTGGTGAGGACTTGCTCCTTGATTGTAGGCAGCAACCTTTTCCATATATCCTCTTGTGTACAAGAAAGAGATCATCTTTGCTAGTCAGCTTTTCATCACTGTGACCAAGAAAACCTAACAGGAACAACTTAAAGGAGGAAACATTTATTTGGAGCTCACGGTTCCAGAGGTTGGTCTACAGTCTGACTCCATTGCTTTGGGCCCAACTGAGGCAATACATCATATTGGAAGGACATGGTGGAGGAAAGCTTCTCAGTTAATGGAAGGCATCAGGCAGACAGGGAGCAAGGAACCCAGAATAAGATATAGTCCCTAATGGAATGCCCCAGTGACCTACTTCTTCCAGCCACACCACATCTGGCTTTAGTTACCAAACAGTAGTCCATTCAGCTATAAATTGATTAATCCATCAAGTAGATTCATCTACTGAGGAAGTGAGAGCCCCAATCATTGCCTAAAAGCCCCCACATTTAAACTTTGCTGCATTGGGGATTGTGCTTTCAACATACCATCTTTAGTGTGGGATATTCCAGACTCAACCCATAATATCATCTCTCTCCTCTCTTTTCTTATAAAGGCAGTGATCTCACACTCATGAGGGCTTTAAACTCATGATCTAATCACCTCTAAAGATGTCACATCTAAATACTATCACAACCATCACAATAGCAATTAGGCTTCAATATTTGAATGTGTGGGGAGATACAAACATTCAGTCCACAGTGCTTTATAAAGATGTCATTGGAAAATAAAATGTCAAATCATGCAATTTTTCAGTTAAAATAACATGAATTCTGCATAGGTTTTATGTAGGCCCATTGTGTCTAAGATAGTTAACCATAAGACCATAAGTACCTATGGATTTGAGGTAGAGAGACTCAATACAAAAGAAGTAAATGTCTGTGAATCTCTTGGTGTGTCCCAAGGTCACAGAATCACAAAAGTCTAACTGCATCTGTGATAGGATATACTCACAAGAGTCAATGGTGAGCCGCCCATAGAGATCTGCAAGGAATGGGTTTGTGATGACACAATAAAGGCTTAAGCCTTCTCTCAAGGTCAGTCCAGTTCCAGGAACCTGATTTATTTTATTTTTTTTTATTTTTTTTTATGTGAACAATAAAAATGAAAATGTGCTAAACTTTATTTTTTTTTAATTTTTTTTATTGGTTGTTCAAAACATTATAAAGCTCTTGACATATCATACTTCATACATTAGATTCAAGTTGGTTATGAACTCCCAATTTTACCCCAAATACAGATTGCAGAATCACATAGGTTACACATCCACATTTTTACATAATGCCCTATTAGTAACTGTTGTATTCTGCTACCTTTCCTATCCTCTACCATCCCCCCTCCCTCCCCTCCCATCTTCTCTCTCTGCCCCATCCACTGTAATTCATATCTCTCCTTGTTTATTTTCCCATTCCCCTCACAACCTCTTATATGTAATTTTGTATAACAATGAGGGTCTCCCTCCATTACCATGCAATTTCCCTTTTCTCTCCCTTTCCATCCCACCTCATGTATCTGTTTAATGTTAATCTTTTCTTCCTGCTCTTCCTCCCTGCTCTGCTCTTAGTTGCTCTCATTATATCAAAGAAGACATTTGGTATTTGTTTTTTAGGGATTGGCTAGCTTCACTAAGCATAATCTGCTCTAGTGCCATCCATTTCCCTGCAAATTCTATGATTCTGTCATTTTTTAGTGCTGCGTAACACTTCATGGTGTATAAATGCCACATTTTTTTTATCCATTCATCTATTGAAGGGCATCTGGGTTGGTTCCACAGTCTAGCAATTGTGAATTGTGCTGCTATGAACATCGATGTAGCAGTATCCCTGTAGTACGCTCTTTTAAGGTCTTCAGGGAAAAGTCCAAGAAGGGCAATAGCTGGGTCAAATGGTGGTTCCAGGAACCTGATTTATAATTGAAACTGTAGTAAACCAGGAAAAGCTACCCCAGAGTGGTAATTGAAACTAAAACAGAACACTTTGTTAGTGTCTTTCTAAAACAAAGAACTCTATTAAAGCCTTCTACCACCAATGTAAAATGCATTTGTGTTTGAAAGAATTAGTAAAGATGAGTCAAATTCCTGTTATGCATGCATTTAACATCAGCAAGTTCAAAGAAAAGCAACTAATCAACTTTCAAAGCAGACCTGTACACACACACACACACACACACACACACATACATACACATATACATGGACTCACAAACACACACTAGAATTTAAATATTTTTTCAGGAAAAAATGGAACCCCCTTACAATCAGCATATCAGCTCTTATTTCCAGAAATAATAAGCAAGTCATAGTCTAATGTAATACAGAATAATTTGAACTGTTACCATTCTGATTTGTATTTACTGTATACCAGACAGTTATATCATCTAAAGATTGCCATGTTAAGATTGTACAGTGTGTGCATTGTGTAAAAATACCTGACCACAGAGGCACAGGAGCACTACAACCTAGCAGGGTTTGTTTCCTTTAAAGAAGAATGTATCCATGCCAAAGTGGCACCTTTTTCTAATTCAACTATCAAAAGTAAAGGTTTTTTTTTCTAATTTGCACAAAAAATTTGCATATGCTAAACAATTGAAATGGCAACAAACATTACAATGTCGATGTTATGAATTCTATGTAATCTAAAGCGTTCTGAGGGGTCACTCTTTAAATAGTGAATTGAAATAACGTGATTTATCCTACCCCTCCTATCTCTCCTACATGCGAGAAGTTAAATGGCCTCAATATGTATTTGATTTTGATACTTAGTTGGTGTGCTCATCTCTTGGTTACAACCTTGTCCACTTCTTCTGTCCATTTCTCCACTAATCCTGTAGCTATTGTCTTCTCACAAATTTACTTTGCCCCATAGAAAATCACAGCTCCTTCATCTAAGTTCCTTGGGGCAGCAAAAGACACAAGCTGTTTACACGTTAGTATGTTTGAGTAAACATACTATTAGAATTCATTGCAATACCAGGCATCAAAAGTTCAGGGCTCCATTTCCTCTGGATTTCTTCTCCAATGACCTTTCTGAACTGCCTCTAAAATAACTCTGCTTTGGACTAATAGATTGACTCCAAATACTTAATTTTTTATTCTATAGAATAATTAAATCTTGCTTTTCTCAAATTCTTCCATCAAGACTAGACAGAGCCTTCCTTTTCATAATATTATTTTTAACTTTCCTTTGAGTTAAATTTCTCTCCTTCCATGAAATGTATCTGTGGCTTCAATTATTATTTTAGATAGAACATTTCTTGTCTGATGCATCCTTTCTACAAATGAGAAAAGTGAAAAACTCAGAGAGCTTGTGTAACTTACATGAGAGAACTTAAATTCCAAATCTTACTCTGTTTTCACTAAACAACAATTTGAAACCAATTTAACACACAAGAAGAAATTCTACATCTCAACAGAGAACTTTCATGCTAATTAATATTCAAGGGAAAAGTTTTATGTGACCTTTGTACAATCATCACAGTAAAAATTATTAAATAACAGAGGGCTCCATAAAAAAAAGAGAGGCAAATCCCTAGAATTGTGAGTTTATCTTCTATTGGAGGATATAGACATTGAGCAAATTAACACAGGCATGTGTGTGAACACACAAACACACACAAACATATATGCAATTAGTGCTAAGTATTATGAAGAGAAAGAACAAGATGCTTGAGCCAATAACCACCAAATAAAACTATTTTAGAGTGCAGTCAACTAATCCTTTATATGTTCTTTGAAATGCAATATAAAAACCTTTCTTAATGTTTTAATACCCTAGATATATATATATTTTAAATCTTAGAAGCTATATCAGCCCAATAGACATTTTTAACAGTTACTCTAGCCACCAAATTAAGTTTGCTCTTTTTTTCTGAACCTGTCTCAAAACACAATATAGAAATACAAAAACAAGCAAAGAAAACAACAATGGCTCTGAAGGAGCCATCTACTTTCTTTCTCTTGTACCCACCAAGCTGAGAACTACAAATAGAAATCATATAAAGGACATCAAATGGGGACTGGGCTTAATGAATAATTGCATGCACCTGGAAGCAGTCATCCTGCCATCCTAAAGCATTCCTCTGGTTAACCCTGCTGTCACCACTTAACATTGGCCAAAGCCCTGTCCTCCTTCTTCAGAAAGGAAAAGTAGAAATATCAAATGGAGCCATGTATGGTGGCACAGACTTGTAATCTCAGTGGCTCAGGAGGCTGAGTCAGAAGCATTGCAAGTTCAAAACTAGCAAAAGTGAGGGGCTAAGCAACTCAGTGAGACCCTGTCTCTAAATAAAATACAAAATAAGGCTGGGGATATGGCTCAGAGGTTGAGTGCCCCTGAGTTCAATCCCTGGTATCCAAAAAAGTAAATGAAAAAAAAAATATATCAAATGGAAATTTAGTCATTTCACCTTCAAACCTCATTGTATCTGTACCCAATTCCTCCTTACTTTTAAAGGCTACCAAAGATACATCTTCTTATCTAAAGCAAAGAACTCTCTCTAGCATCTGGAATCCTCCCCTTCAGACTTCTTGGAAAACATATCGTATTGATTGTCCCTGATCTTTCTTGCTATCCTTATCTTGTGCTTCCTATTAGATCTCTCTTATTAGGTGTTGTTCACATAAAAGAAATAAACACAATCAAAACCTCAACTTCAACCTACATTTCTAAATAATTTCTGTATCTCACTCTACACCTTCCCAGCCAAGTCTCGTGAGCCAAGTCTCATGAAGAAATTTGTTAATTCTCTTTTCTAACATCCCATTCACACCAGCATTGCCTAGCTGTTTCCTCTCCTGGACCACACAGCTTGTTAAGGAATAATGCATTTGTCCCTGAAATTTGTTTGCTGAATATACATTGCTATGAATATGTAAAATATATTAAAATCTGTTTTATTTCCTCAAAGAACCCAAAGCATCCACAAAAAATGTCTTATCCACCATAACAAATTGATTTCAACAGTTCAGATACTATATACCTTTCAAAATATCTCTTCAACCCTGGTTATTCTTGTTTACACTACTGAATACTCTCCTAGTTAGTTCTCCTCTCCCTATGCATTGCTGCATCTCAGTGTGTGCCCATAATTTTCTTCCTTTAAATGAAAATATCATTATGATGCTATCCTGCAAAGACACAGCCCTACTGGATCAATGATAATAAATAAAACCTTAAGAATTTTTTTTTTTTTTTTTTTTTAAGATCTTAGTTTATTTATTTTTTTTTTTTTTAAATTTTTTATTGTTGGCTGTTCAAAAAGGTGAAAAAACTTGAAAATTTTCTAAAATATGCTCCTGCTTTTTGACCTTGTAACTCTCTAAACACCTGGTCTTTAATTCTCTCAAGTACAACATATTCTATCACCTCTGAGTTTGAACAGGCTTCTGCCTGAGAAAGCATTTTCCCAAATGTTTTATAAAATAAAATATCTACTTAGCTTTAACATTTCAACTCAAATTTACTTCTTCAAGAAAGCCTCCTTCTGTAGATATTATAAACAAAATCCTCTTTGCTTGTTAAGTCCACTCTTAACAAATAAAGACAGAAAATAATCAAATAGACTATCTGAAATCCAGCAATTTTATTCCTGATGTGTAACTAATAGAAATATGTGACATTTAATATCAAATAAACATTCAGTATCACTTAAACCAGTGTATAATATCAAATACCAAAGACTATATAGAGAGTAGTATTTGTAGCAATACTTTTAGCCCCACACTGGAAAACTCCTAAATGATAATCAACAATAGAATGGATGAATTGCAGTAGATCCATACACTGCAATACCACATAATAAGGAAATTGAATAGACTACAACTACATCAACAGTAATGAGTCTCATAAGTGTATTTAGTGAAAGAAGAAAAAAAATAAAATAATATGAATTTTCTCTTATTCCATTCACACATAGTTCAAAGGTAAACAAAAAAAAATCTGTATTAGAAATCAGGGTAGTGGTTATCCCTAGGTGGCATGATAATGACCAGAGAAAGATAATGAATATTTTTTTGCGTTGTTATAATAGTCTATTAATTGTTCTTGATGTATGTCCTATGCTGTACATTTTTGGGCTGTGACTCTGTCTACCTAAAAAATGTACTTAAAATATATAATATACCATGATGATTAAGTGGAAAAATAGCAATTTTCAAGGAACAATAAAATGCCAGTCTGACTAAATGGAGTTATCAAAGAAAGATGGGTATAGAATTAGGACAGGAGGTAATGAGGAAGTGAGACCAAAGATCTCAAGGCCTTTTAGTTTGTTTTAAGGACTTTGAACTAAGTACTTAAATTATGTGCAAGGAGCATGCACAGCTTGTTCACTCCTGAATCCTTCTCCTCTTCTCCAAAGGGAACCATGCTTCCCTGTAACCACACTTTCATAAAGCCCCCTTTTACACTGAATCTACACTGGTCCTGTGTAACCACTACTGTAACATTCATTGCTTAGTGATGAGTTTTGCTCACTCTTAGGGAAGTTAAGCATAACGTAAGAAGTCTATCACCAGACTCTCCTATTCTGAGGAAGCCCAAGCTAGCCCATCAGGAAGTAATATATTGAAAGATACTACATCTCTTACAACTAAGGCATTAGACATGTGAATGCGACTTCACCTTGGACGTCCAGTTCCACCAACTCAGCAAATCTTATATGAATCCAGCTCAACTGTATTTGACTGTAATAACATAAAAGACCTCAAGTCATTACCACTATCTAAACCCAGTCAATCCCAAACCACAGAGATAATAAATTGGTATTTTAAGCCATTAAGTTTTGGGGTGGTTTGTCACTCTGTAATAAGTAATTAGAACAGTATTTTTTCTCTACATGGGACTAATAGCCATGGGAAGACTCTGAGCTGAAGTATGACATATGTCTACAAAGGAGAACTCATAGACAGTGTGTTATTAAAAGACTACAGGAGCTGTTGGAGGGTAATGGCGGGGGGGGGGGAAGATTGTATAGAAAGTGGTTGCCCTCTTGGTACTTCTTGTAACACTTATATCTAATGCAACAGTTTATTTCATAGCCTTTCAGTATATTTATTTTTGCTAGACTACAGCCTTATGAAAGCAAGAAGCATGTAGATCTTATTCACTAAAGAATTCTCAGTGTTTGGTAGGTGCCCAAGAAACATCTGTCAAAAAAAAAAAAAAAAATGCATGACTGAATGAATGGATAAATGAATGCTTTAGATACCTAACCAAAGAAAGACTTTTTTTCCTGGATGCTTTCCAGTTTTTTGGTTCTTCTTTCCCTTTTTATCTTCTAATTTCCATTTCCATTTCTTTCAACTTAATGTCTGGTTTAAAAGATAATTTTCAAAATGCATGAATAATGCATGGAAATGAGAATTCTATCATTACTGAGAATTTGAATACAGAATGACTTTAATATTTTTAAATCCAAGTACAGATATAATAGGAAGTGAGACAAACAGTGACTTCACTGATAACATGTATTTCTTTATCATAATCAAATCTGAAGTCTACCGAATATTAGCACACTTAGATTTATTATTATTATTATTAGTTCACAGTGAAATATTCTACCAAATCAAAGGAATCATCTTTTTCGGAAAATTGCACCAGAATGAAAATTGGCTTACTTTCATATTGGAGATAAAGAGAACACTACTGAGAGCATACTAAAAATCATATTCAAAAAAGGAGGAAATTCAATATCTATATATTCAACTCTATCTACTCCAAGAATCATTCCTTAGCCATGGTTTCCTTAGTTTTGTCTTATTTTAAATTATTCGTGAGTTAATTTACGCATGATGTAATGTTTCAGTGCCTTCATATTATTATCATAGGCCACACTTTACCCAAGATTTTAGGAGCCATCTCTGCCCTCTAGTAGGACAAGCTCCAGTACCGATGGCAGGATGTTAAATCAGGAGGTATGTGAAAGTGGTTTAGAGTAAAAAACTTTCTTGCATTCACTTTGATATATATATTCCAAGATCTATCCCAGATATGTCCTCTAGTAACATTTCAGAAAACATTAATCAGGCCATACCCTCATTTACTTAATAACCAGTTTCCTTCCAAATTTAGACCAGTATACTTCCCCATTTAGACCATATGGTATTCTGGATACTGGTCCCTGATACAGATAAAGTTGTGTTAATCAGAAATGAAAAGAGAAACTGTCAACTGTTCTTCACGTGTGTAACAGAGAGTGAGAAACCCTATAACTTTCAAGAGAAGAATTCAGGAGTTCTGTGCTAAGAATCAGAAGAGGGCATTCTCTTTATTCCTATCATATAGTGCTGTATGGTAAGTCAGTTAAATACTTTGTGATTAAAAAAAAAAAACAATCATTTCTTTTGTTCAGGAATCTACAATTCAGCCAAGAAATGACAGGAACAGCTTATTTTCTTCCCCCATGCAGCCAACAACTAGGGCTAGAGGTTCACTCAAATGGCTAGAAAGTTGAGACTGTATTGACTGTGAACTCAGCTGGAATTAACTGGGGACCTCAGTTCCTCTCCACATGAAGCTCTCCCCAGGGTTTCCTGGGGTTTCTGACAGCATGGCAATGAGATCCCAAGAGCGAGTGTCTCAAGAAGGCTGAAGAAAAGCTACAAGGTTGATTTTCATTTGGCCTCAAAAGCTCCAGTGGGGAACATTTGCCATGTTATATCATTAAGTAAGGTTAGCCCAACTTCAGGAAAAAAGAAAAATGTATTCAATTTCTCAGTGTAAGAAGAAGCAAAAGTTCAGCTTTTTAAAAGCTACCACAACATCCACAGGAAATGAGAAATTATTATGCTTTCAAATTGCTACAACTCAAGAAGCAATCGAGTATTTAGTAGACCTCTTCAGACATTGGAAATAGCACATTCCATACTTTGAAATACTGCTTCATAATCCTTATTGTCTAACTCAAAAGGATGTGTTTTGAGTAGAGCCCAGAGAAAAGGAAGTCTCTCCAACAGATTCAAAATGCAGTACAAGCATCCCTTGATAATATGATCCAGAATGTCTAGTTCTACAGTTATTCATGGTAGATTAAAAAAAAAATACCCTTCTTCGGTGTCTGGCAAGCTCTATAGAAGAGATGCAGCAGAGTTTTCCAAGATCCTGGAACTAGACTGTCTGCAACAGAGATCTGATACTCATCATTAGCAAAGCAGCTACTGATGTTCTCCTTCACCCTAACAAGAACTAGTGTACTGACCCTGGGACATTTTCAGATTTTGCAACTAGCACTCTACACTTGGTTCATAGATAGGTCAAAAGAGTTGCAGTGAGTATAATATGGATATTGCTACACTAAATTCTCTCAGGAGTGGTATATTAGTCAGGGGAAGATTCCCTAGAGGAACATGACCAACAGGAGATATATATAAATAAATAAATATAATGCATTATATATATGATACATATACATATGACTATTAGATTCTCTTATATGATCAGAAACTGCATAATCCCACAACAGCCATCTGCAGGCTGGAGAGCTGGAAGAACCACTAGTTTCTCAATCCAAGAGCCTGTAGCCTCAGAAGAAGGACAATGATGCAGACCCAGTCTGAGACTGAAGGCTTAGAAATTCCCTGGAGAATTGCTGATGCAAGTCTGCTTTGGAAGAGTGAAGGACCTGGAGTCTGATCTCCCTGGGTGATGGCAGTAGCAATGGAAGGACCCACTCAAGAAGAATTGAGATTGCATCTGTGTTGGCCTTCTCATTTCTCCTTTTCTCCGTCCAGGCCCCAAACCTAATGGACTGTGTTACCCACATTCAAGGCAGGCATGTACCCTGAGTTTGCTCTTTCATATGACAATCATTTCTGGAACCATACTCATGGGCATATACAGAAATCTCTTAATCTTAGTCATCTCTTAATCCATCCAAGATGACAATCCAGATGAACCATCAAAGTGGTCCTTGAACAGCAATGGTGGGGGGAAAGCTTCCAAGTTGGCAAAGCATTTAATAGAAGAAACTGAACGTGTCTCACAGAATGAGATAGATTGAACAGTGGCAAATGTTTTTGCTTGTTGGCAGAAGCAGCTAGCAACATTAAATGATTGGAGAAAAGGTTCTGGATGACTATTCATAGTATTTCAGCCAGTGTTTGTTCTCATACACCCAAGTATTTAAATATTGGTCCCATGAATAAAGTTACTTAGAATGAAAATGCAGATGGCTCAGGCAATATAGGCTCCCTCTTGCTATTGATGCTATTGATTGGCAAACCGATCCAAAGGAGAGACCACTGTTGAGCCCTTCACATGATAATATCCATCAAAGAGAACAATTAGCCACATTGTAATGAAAGATCCACAGATCCCAAACCCGGAATGAACCACACGAGACACTGGCTGCAAAAAGCAGGAGGCATTTATTCTCACACAGGTGCCTGCGGGTGCACAGCAAAACCTCAGCCGGAGCTTCGGTGAACTGGCACACCGGGCTTTGGGGTACAGATCCTTTATAGGAAACAAGCGGGTTAGTTCTTAGCTTAGCACAGCAACAGCCTTTCTATTGGTTCCTCTGAATCCAGCCACTGGGTCACCTAGGGGGTAAACTTGTTTTTCCACTTTATTCTCTCGGAAAAACCCTAAAATTACATCCTGTCTTTTCAGTTCCTGTTTTTAAACCTAGTTCTCAAGTTTAACCAGTAGGGCTGTCTAAGAGGAACATCTTGTGGTAGGGGGCCCGTTAGGGTTATCTACATGGAACATCTTGTGGTAACATTGTGCAACACCTGAGGTGCTATGTGCTGCTGCAGGGGTTTTGATATGGGGGTTGGGTGAGGGAGCGTCTTGCAGCTTTGAGGCCTAGGGGTTTGGTCACCTAATGCTGGGCCTGGGTCTTGAGGTCCTACATTCCCCCCTTTTTCTTTATCCGGGATATAATCTTATATCCATTGATCTACCTGCTCAGAGTCCGGTATTTGCTCAGCTGATGGCTCAGGGTGCTGTGGGAGTACTTGATATTGCTGCGCGAGGACCATAGTTTGAATTACAGACAATCTTTCTTTTATAAATTGCATTAATTTGTTAAATATGCAGGGCCCAAATGTTAAGATCAGCAGCAATACAATTAAGGGACCGGCTACAGTAGATAATATAGTAGTTAACCAAGGGGACTTATTAAACCAGCTTTCAAACCAACTTTGGGAGCCTTGCAGAGACCTTTCCCTTGCATCTAGTCTTTCTCTAAGCTTTGTCATAGACTCCCTTACTACCCCTGTGTGATCGGTGTAAAAGCAACAGTTTTCTTTTAAGGCTGTACAAAGTCCTCCCTCCTTCAAGAATAATAGGTCCAGACCTCGTCTATTCTGCAAGACAACTTCTGATAAGGAGGTTAGGGATTTTTCTAAAGCAGTTACAGGGGTTTCTATTGCTCTTAGGTCTTGTTGGATTGCAGCCTCTAGAATCCCTAGCTGTCGGGGGCCCTCAACCAGAGCTGCAGCCCCAGTCCCAATTCCTGCCAATACTCCTGCTCCTAACAAGACTGCCAGGGTAAGGCTGATAGGCTCTCGGGTGTATCGAATCCTGCCCATGAAATGTCCTTCAAACTCCTCTGAGGAATAATAGAATAGTCGTGGGTAGATTCGGACTAACACACAAAAATCAGTGGAGGCATTGAGGATTGCTGTGGAAATACAGGGGGTCAGTCCAATGTTGCAGGCCCAATAAGTTCCGGGGGGACCCCACAAATAATTATTTTGTGAGCCATTTGTCAGGAGGGTGGTGTTACAGAGAGGTTGATGTGACAGGGGTATATTTCCTACACAGATCCCTTGTCCTGAAACTTCAGTGATGGTGAGTTTATAGCCGGGCAGGGACATACATTTAGGATCAGGGTTTATGTTACTGTTCCAGTCAGACATTATTGCTATTCCTTCATAGTAGGGTGGGCCGAGGGTGAGACAGAGCCAACATTCCCGGGTGCGGTCTGGGTTGGTGGCATTGAGGGCATAAAAGGCTCCTTGAATCAAATCTAACAATCGGTTTTCGGTTCCAGGGAGTGTGGGTTCGGGGGAGTAACTAGAGGTTTGATAGTCTATGGTTACAATTTGAGACATGGGTGGCTCACTGGGGGGTACTTTGGGCGGACTTTTTGATTGTCTGGGAACTGAGGGAGCTCTTTGGTCCCCGAGAGCAGGATTAGGTCCTATTGGGCTCATCAAAATCGGGGTTAGAGATAATTTGATTCTGAGAATTACACCGAGATCATCTCCTTTCATAAACCATCTAAGGCCCCATGTTCTCCCAGTGAGCCAGGGATCTAGCTGTTCTTTTCCTTTTTCTGTAAACTGTATCCGTAAGGGCAATGATTTGTCCCCTTGGTAGTAAGATTTAGGGGGGGGATAGCAATCAGAGGGGCGCGTGCCATGGGGAGTGAAGTTTTTGAGTATTGTTATGAATTCCTTATCAGAAGAAGGTTTCCAGTGGGTGTCCCCTGTAGTTTCACAGCCCCAGGAGGAGCAAAAGTATGTTTCATAATTTCCACATCTACGTGCTTGGGTTCGGTTTCTCCCCTCTTTGGGACAAACGTAAAAGTCATGTTGACCCAGTCTGCATCTTGTTATCGGGGTAGAACAATAAGTACTGAGGTCATGTGAGTTGCCGGGAATATCCCAAGAGTCTGATTCAGCGGCTAGTTGGCAAAAGTCTGGGGTCAAAGTAGGCCACCATGTGCCAGGGATGTGGGCTGCTGTAATAGACCAAATTATTTTCCCGGTTTCGGAATACACCTGCCAAGTCAACTTCATGGGGGTATGGGGATTACTACCTAGGACGAGGGGAGTAGCGTAGAGAGCAAGAGTGATTAACAGCGTGTAAGTCTTATCTTTAGCGGGTTTTGGGTGCGTTGCAGCTTCCATTCTGGATCCAGAGAGGCGTCTGTGGGCTCCTGCGGATGTGCAGCTTTCACGTGGGAAGCGTGGATCCAAGCGCTGATGCAGTCCACTTTGATTGCAGTGGGAGTGGTCAGCAGGATGGTGTAAGGTCCTTTCCACCGCGGTTCGAGGTTCTTGCTCTGGTGCCTGCGTACCCAGACGGTGTCTCCGACTTTGAAGGGATGTGGCAGCGAGGGGGTTTTGAGTTCCTCCTTGTATGCTGCGGCTAGAGGCTTCCAAACCTCGTTCTGGACCAACTGCAAGGCACGCAAATGAGTCTGCATAGATGGGGTGAGGGAGGCATAGGTTTCAGTTTCATAAAAGTTAACAGCAGGTGGTGGTGCACCGTACAGAATCTCAAATGGGGTTAGTCCCTGTGGGCCTGGGGTGTTTCGGGTCCGGTATAAAGCTAAAGGTAGGAGTTGTACCCAGTCTCTAGTGCCAGTTTCAAGCGTTAATTTAGTTAAAATCTCCTTGATGGTTCTAGTCATCCTTTCTACCTGTCCTGAACTTTGGGGTCTATAAGCACAATGTAACTTCCAATTAATCCCCAATGTATTGGCCACTATCTGACTTACCTGGGAGACAAAGGCAGGTCCGTTATCTGACCCAATGGTCCCAGGTACCCCATACCTGGGAAAGATTTCTTCCAGTAATTTCTTTGCAACCACTTTAGCAGTCTCATGCCGAGTCGGGAATGCCTCTGTCCATCCAGAGAAAGTGTCAACAAAAAACAAAAGATATTTGTAGCCATACATACCAGGTTTGATTTCAGTGAAGTCTATTTCCCAATGGGTTCCGGGCTTATGGCCTTTCATCCGGATCCCTGTTCCAATTTTGATCTTACCAGCATTTACCTGGGCACATGCTTGACAATTTTCTGCTTCCTGGCGCAGAAGTTGATCCCTGTTTAGAAGATATAAAGTACCTTCCCCACGCTCTAAGAGTTCCTTCATCTTTTTAGCCCCAAGATGTGTTAGTCTGTGTAGGGACTTCACTAGTTGTTTTGAATTTTTGAGGGGCATGATAGTCTTTCCTCGATATTTCCAGACATTTTTTCCGGGGTCATAAGTGGCCCCCAGTTTCTGTATGGCATTTAAATCCTTATCTTCATAGACCCAGTGCTCCTCATGGTCATCATGTTGTGGGTCTGCTCGTTGGGGCAATAGAGTCACTATCAAAAGCTGTGGCCCTAGGGCTGCCTTCTTGGCTGTTTCATCTGCTAATCTGTTCCCTTTGGCCTCTGGAGTATTACCTTTTTGATGACCGGGGCAATGCACGATACTTAACTTTTTAGGCAAAAATAAAGCTTTAAGTAAAGCTAATATTTCAGCCTTATTTTTGATCTCTTTTCCTTCTGAGGTTAGTAGCCCCCGGCGTCTGTAAATTTCTCCGTGTATGTGAGCAGTAGCAAAGGCATATCTACTGTCAGTGTACACGTTTAGTTTCTTCCCCTCTGCCAACTTTAACGCTTGAGTCAGCGCTATCAGTTCTGCCCGCTGAGCTGATGTTCCGCCCGGAAGTGCACTCGCCCATATTACCTCAGATTCGGTGGTGATGGCTGCTCCTGCTTGTCGTTCTCCATTGAGCAGATAACTGCTTCCATCTGTGTACCAGACCAGCTCCGCATCCTTCATCGGTTGGTCGGTGAGGTCTGGCCGGGTTCCCTGTGTCTCTGCAAGAATCTGCTGGCAGTTGTGAGGATCTGCTTTTCCTGGGAGCGGCAGGAGGGTCGCTGGATTCAGTGTCACCATGGGACCAAACTGAATTCGGTCGGTGTCCAATAACAAAGACTGGTAATGGGTGAGTCGGGCATTTGACATCCAGCGATCAGGCGGCTGGCGAATTACAGTTTCGATGGCATGAGGGGTTAACAGGGTTAATGGCTGTCCCAAAGTCAGTTTAGTGGCATCCTTAATCAGAAGAGCCACAGCTGCAATCATCCGGAGGCATGGTGGCCATCCTGCTGCCACTGGATCTAATTTCTTTGACAGGTAGGCTATAGGTCGTCTCCAGGGCCCTAGTTTTTGGGTTAAAACCCCTTTTGCATAACCCCGTTTTTCATCTATAAATAGATCAAAGGGCTTGGTAACGTCCGGTAAGCCCAAAGCAGGGGCTGACAGAAGAGCCAATTTGATGTGATCAAATGCCAATTGATGTTCCTTAGTCCAAGCAAAGGAGTTACCTTGCTTAGTTAGTAGATACAAGGGGGCTGCTATCTCAGCAAACCCAGGAATCCAGAGTCTACAGAAACCTGCGGTCCCCAGGAATTCCCGCAGTTGCTTGGGACTCTGGGGGGTTGGTATACTTGAGATAGTCTCTTTTCTGGCAGTTGTCAACCATCGTTGACCATCATGGAGTTCATAGCCCAGATAGGTAACTTTTGTCTGACAGATTTGGGCCTTCTTTGCTGACGCCCTATACCCTAGTAGTCCCAAAGTTTGCAATAATTCCTCCGTACCTGCCTGGCAATCTTCCTCGGAGGTCGCAGCCAGCAAGATGTCATCTACATATTGAAGCATGATTAGGGAAGGGTGTCTTACACGGAAGTCTGCCAAATCCTGATGCAAAGCCTCATCGAAGAGTGTTGGGCTGTTTTTAAATCCTTGTGGCAGTCTCGTCCAGGTCAGTTGTCCAGAGACCCCTCCTTCGGGATCTTTCCATTCAAATGCGAAGAGAGCCTGACTTTGGGGAGACAGTCTTAGGCAGAAAAAAGCATCTTTCAGATCCAGAACAGTATACCAAGTATGAGTAGGAGGCAAAGTGCTAAGGAGATTGTAAGGATTTGGCACTGTGGGGTGAATATCTTCTACCCTCTTGTTAACTTCCCTTAAGTCTTGGACCGGTCTGTAATCATTAGTCCCCGGCTTTTTAACTGGCAGTAATGGGGTGTTCCAGGGCGATTGGCAAGGTGTTAGGATGCCTTGGTCTAGGAGGCGTTTGATGTGCGGCTTTATGCCTTGATAGGCCTCTCTTGACATAGGATATTGTTTGATATTAATGGGAGTAGCAGCGGCCTTCAGATGAATGACTATTGGGGGCCGTTGTTTTGCCATTCCCATTCCTCCGGTTTCAGCCCAGGCCTCTGGGTAGGAACTAAGCCAATAGTCCATGTCTTTCATAGATACCAAGGGTTTGTCAAAAAGTTTATATTCGTCTTCCAATTTGAAAGTCAATACATGTAAGGGAGTCTGGTTTGGCCCCGTGATGGAGACTCTCCCATCTTTAAAATAAATTTGGGCTCTCAATTTAGCCAATAAGTCTCTTCCCAACAGTGGATACGGACAGTCAGGCACGTGTAGGAATGAATGGGAAACCTTACCTGTGGCAAGGTGTACTTCTCTCTTGGTGGTCCACCGGTAGGGTTTGCTCCCAGTGGCGCCTTGGACCCACGTCGTTTTGTGGCTCATGGGTCCTGGTGTCTGTGTCAGCACCGAGTGTTGGGCTCTGGTATCCACTAGGAAGGTCACAGGTTGCTCCCCTACTTGTAGGGTTACCCGGGGCTCAGGGGGGAGCTCCTGGCCCTGACTCCCCTAATCTTCATCTAATGTCAGCAGTCGGGGAGCCCGGTTGGTATCTCTCCTGGGGTTGGGGGGTCTCTTTGGGCAGTCTTTTACCCAGTGTCCTTTTTCCTTGCAGTGGGCACATTGATCTCGGTCTACACGGGGTCTGCTTTGCTCCCTGTCCCTGTTTACTCTGTTTCCCTGATGTCCTGCCTGAACTACGGTGGCCAATATTTTACTTAGTTCCCTGTTACGCCTTCGTTCTCTTTCTCTTTCTTTTTTGTCTGATTCCTCTCTAAGCTTAAGTTCTCGTTCTTCCTGCGTCTTTCTGATCCTGTCCTCTCGTTCTTCTGGAGTTTCTCTTTTGTTATATATCTTTTCGGCTTCCTTCAGTAAGTCTGCCAGAGAAAAATCTTGTAAGTTATCTAGTCTCTGCAATTTAGACCTGATATCTGGGGCGGAATGCCAAATGAAAGCCATGGATACATTTCCTTTTTGGTCCTCACTATCAGGATCAAAAGGAGTAAACCTCCGATATGCCTCTTTTAATCTTTCTAGGAATGCTGTCGGGGTTTCTTCTGCCCCTTGGGTAGTCTGTCTTACCTGAGCCAAATTGGTGGGCCGTCGCCCTGCTGCATGGAGACCCGCTATGAGTAACTGGCGATAGAGACGTAGGTGGTCCCTACCTGCTTCAGTCGCATGGTCCCAGTTTGGCCGGGTTAAAGGAAAAGCTTCGTTAATCAAATTTGGGAGTTGGGTGGGACGCCCATCGTCCCCTGGCACATTTTTGCGAGCTTCCAAAAGAACTTTTTGTTTCTCCTCTGAAGTGAGGAGAATTTGCAGGAGCTGCTGGCAATCATCCCATGTTGGCTGGTGAGTTACTAGGATAGACTCAATCAAAGAGGTTAGAGCTATAGGGTCTTTAGAAAAGGAAGGGTTATGGGTTTTCCGGTTATAGAGGTCAGAGGCAGTAAAAGGCCAATACTGATATTGGCCATTGGGGCCTCCCGTCTGTCGCAGGGGGAGAACTCTGGAGGTGTCTCCTGAGGCGGTGTGATCCCGGCATCCCCGGAGCCGTCCCACCATGGGAGATGGATCCGGGGGAGCATTGGCCACTGGGCCTTCTTGGTTCTCGTCCTCGGAGGATGCTTGATCAGGTTCAGGGGCTTGTAAGGGCTGGGGCTGATAGGGAGGAGGCTCATCAGTCAGCAAGTCAATCAGAGCTGAGTCCTCCGGCGGTAGAACCTTCTTTGGTGTTGTCCCTGTTTTAACTGAGGTCTCAGATTTGTTAAGAACAGGGTAAAGATGAGAGGTTTGGGGAGGGGGAAGTGGAATGAGGGGAGCAGAGGGTTCAAGGGGAGAACGGAGAGGGGGTTTGGGTGGAGAGAAAGGAGCAACCCAAGGGGGGGGGTTGGAGGCTAAGTCCTCCCAGGTAACAATGTAGGGTATCTGGTCGGGGTGTCCATGAGGACCATGGGTGAAGATTCGGGTTTTCACCTGGAAGATAAGATCAGTATTAAAAGTCCCTTCTGCTGGCCAGCTGGTGTTGAATGTTGGCCATTCTGAAGTACAGAGAGTTTTCCATTTTTTCTTTTTGACTGTCACGGACAGGTTGTCTGCCCGATCTTGAACGTCTTGCCAATGATCTAGAGTTAGGCTCAAAGGGGTTGTTAGTGATTGTCCCATGTTACTCTCAGAGAGGAAATAGAGAGACAGACACAACGACACAAAAACGAAACCAAACAGTGAGATCGCTGCGCGGCTTCGGTGGAAACCGAAAAAATCAGATGGCCTGGGAGAAGTTTGTACTTCTCCGTCGCCTACAAAGATGGTGTAATCCTCGGAAACACCGGGGGCCCCAAAGAAATGGACCCCTCTGATCCCTGGGACGTCTCCCAGGGTGGCAGGGGAGAAGTCCGAGTTCGTCAACTCCTTCTCAAACTGCCTCAGAATACTAGATGACTACAGAACTGCCTCAGAATACTAAATGACTATGCCTAGGATCATATAGTCTTACAGACGCTGCGCGGAACAAAGAACAGATAGCCAACAGGACAACAAGACAGAAAGTTCGAGCTGGCCAGCTTACCTCCCAGCGATGTCGGGTGTCCTCCGGATAGGGATCGGGATCGGAACCGGGATCTTGGATCTCGGTGGAACCTCCAAAATGAAAGATCCACAGATCCCAAACCCGGAATGAACCACACGAGACACTGGCTGCAAAAAGCAGGAGGCGTTTATTCTCACACAGGTGCCTGCGGGTGCACAGCAAAACCTCAGCCGGAGCTTCGGTGAACTGGCACACCGGGCTTTGGGGTACAGATCCTTTATAGGAAACAAGCGGGTTAGTTCTTAGCTTAGCACAGCAACAGCCTTTCTATTGGTTCCTCTGAATCCAGCCACTGGGTCACCTAGGGGGTAAACTTGTTTTTCCACTTTATTCTCTCGGAAAAACCCTAAAATTACATCCTGTCTTTTCAGTTCCTGTTTTTAAACCTAGTTCTCAAGTTTAACCAGTAGGGCTGTCTAAGAGGAACATCTTGTGGTAGGGGGCCCGTTAGGGTTATCTACATGGAACATCTTGTGGTAACATTGTGCAACACCTGAGGTGCTACGTGCTGCTGGAGGGGTTTTGATATGGGGGTTGGGTGAGGGAGCGTCTTGCAGCTTTGAGGCCTAGGGGTTTGGTCACCTAATGCTGGGCCTGGGTCTTGAGGTCCTACAGTAACAAGTTGTAAATATCAGACCACTTCTAAAGTGAGGGGTTAGTGATTTGTCCTTAACTTGAATTGATAAGTAGTCTAGGCACAAAACTGTCTTTCTTTCCTACCACATCTTAGATAGCACCACCATGCAAGGGTTCATAGAGTACCTGGTTTATCATTATAAAGCTCATGTTGGACCAATGGTCACACATTAGGAAGAAAGGATGCCAATGGTAAGTAACTGAGGAATATGCTAGTTCTACCATACCTATGCATTTTGTGGCCATCTAAGGGCAGATAAAAAGATTTTTTAAAGTCCTTTGGGTATAAACCAAGGAGTGGGATAGGTGGATCAAATGGTGTTTCCATTCCAAGGAAAGGAATCTCTGAGGAATTTCCATACTGCTTTCCATTGTTTCATTTGCTGAGAAGAATCTTTTTTTAGTTTGAATCCATTCCTGTTTATTGATTCTTGATTTTACTTCTTGCACTTTAGAAGTCTTGTTAAGGAAGTCATTTCCTAAGCCAACAGGGTGAAGATTTGGAACTACTTTTTTCTTCTATTAGGTGCAGGAGAACTCTTCTAGTGCCTAAGCATACTACAATGACACAGCCAAATCAATGGTTATACCAGCTCAATTAACAACAGACAAACTATGAATGAATGAATAAAGAAAATGTGGTATATTGCACAATGGAATATTACTCAGCCTTAAAAGAGAATGAAATTATGGCATTTGCTGGTAAATGGATGGAGCTGGGGAATACCTTGCTAAGTGAAATAAGCCAATCCCAAAGAACCAAAGGCCAAATGTTTTCTCTGATATGTAGATGCCAATTCACAAAAAGGAAGGGGCTAGAGAAGATTCGAGTACTTTAGATTAGACAGAGGGCAGGGAAGGTAACAGATGGGGTATGGGGGTAGGAATGATAGTATAATGAATCACATTATTACCATATGTGCATCTATAACTACATGACTGATGCAATTCCACGTCACATACAACCAGAAGAATGAAACATTATACTCCATTTATATATGATGTGTCAAAATGCATTCTACTGTCATGAATAACTAATTGGAGCAAATGTAAAAAAAATAATAAACTATATTGGAATGGTAAAAAAATAAATAAATGCTCTACATTGTGGAGGTCATCTCTGAAATCAGGACATTTTCCTTCTACTAATGTCCTTGGTAAGGTTTCCATAACACCACAAACTGAGCAGCTGCCTAGTCATTTGATGTTTCTCATATTACTAGACTGGCGAACGACTCACTGACTAACTAATCCTGGTGTTCATGTTGCTGTGATGGACTGCTTCACAATGAAAACAATGGGATACCTTGTTTCACATTTCCTTTCTTGGGGAAACCCAGGTGACAAGGGACACACCTCTTATTGCTTCTATACAGTGAGAATGGTAACCAGTCAATGGTAACTAGTCATTAATCCAGTCTATGAGGGGGGATGGAAATCTTGGGCTCAGTTCTCTCTCATCTGAAGATACAGATAAATGCAAATAATTAAGCAAGCCACCCATACCAGCAGAAGTGCTAGCTAATAGTGAAACTATAGCCAAATCCATTAAAATTGGATGGTTGTTACTCTAAAATCAAGACCAACTGTCACCTTAAAGAATTAATGGGAGGTGGCTTTAACTTAATGCATAGTATGAGTAGATCTGAATGGCATATGAAATAGATAGTGTATCATGGTGTCCCCACACTCCACTCCTTATGCCTTCATTCTTTTGTTCAGTACACACAAGCCTAACTTGTAACACCTAAACCATTGACCCTCAACTTGGGGCCTCTCTGATCATGCCTATGGTAGGCTCAAATTTCTCCAGAATGCATAACCTACTAATCAGTAAGTTTGAGATCCTAGTTCCTGGAGTTGGAGGTGAAAAAGATGTTTCTATTAATGTACTTGATAAAAGTTCTTGCTCCTGACAGACAGGCACTCAATGAATCATTCAATAAATGTTAGCTCCGTGAATGTGTGTGTGTGTGTGTGCGTGTGTGTTTGTGTCTTTGTCTGTGCTTTGCTCAAGTCTCCCATGCTCTTCTTTTCTTTAGACTGAGTCTCTAAGTCTTCTGATGGACCCATAGGTTAGAAGAAATAAGCAGTAGATATGCTTATGGAATCTGTTTTATTTCTTTACTTACAGATACGATGAAGAAGTGTTCTTTCTTTCAGTAGTGCTGAAAATATGGTTCATGTTTGACTTTGTTTACTCTCTGTTGTTTTTTTCATTTTATTTGTTTCAGGGAGTATAATGAATTGTTGGAATCAGCTCATCACCATTATTCCCCAGACCTGGAGGTTCTCTTCAAGTACGCATTCATAAATTCCTACAAACTCACTATGGGGAGTACATTTCCCAAGAGGGAAAAGCAGCTCTATTATTATACCATTCTTTTTCCAACATATTTAAAATTATAAAATTTTCTTTAAATTGTAATTTAAATCACATATTTTATAAGGGTTTAACATCAACTATATGTTAAACATAATTTTTATGTGTCCTCGGCTGAAAAAAATGTTATTATTCTGTATTCACAATTTTATTAATTTGAAGAATTAGAAAAATATTAAATATTTTTCTAATATTTCTGTAACTATCACAACAAGTAGTATAAAATGTAGTCTAACATAACCTAAGTTTTTATTTTACTGCTTGGAAGAATCACATTTTACCTAGAAGTTTTCAACCACAATTCAATGCAAAGAAGCTTTTTTAGGGCCTCAATCAGTTCCTGTTGACTATAAAGAACTGAAATAATTTACAAGTAAATTTGAGCTTAGTTTTCACTTAATGTTGTTGTAAAACTATTTACTTTCACAGAATACAAACAGGGCAAATGCTGAAAAAAAATAATTCACCAAACAATGAATTATATATTATATTATCATACCTTTGTATTTTTATCCAAATCCAAGCTGTTCTGTTTAAGAGCTATTTACTTGATGTTGGTGAGTTACTTCTCTTTTTCTAAAATTCAATTTTCCCATTTATATAAACGACATCATAAAGACCATAGACTAGTTTAAGAAATAAATGGATCAATATAAGTGAAGCAATTAATCCACTATCCTTGGCTAGACTTTCAATATCTTGTTGTTTCTTTCCTATTTAACTACCTTTCTATCATTCTTTTTGGTTTTTCCAACTTTGCTTTCCTGCTTCTGTAATTTAGACTTTGTGCTAACTATAAATATATACACACATATATGATATATAATACAATGAATGAACACCATCACATAGTTGATATGCCATATTATATAAGATAAATATGGCATATGCACATAACTATATTTATGTATGCATACATAAAATAAAGTTTCTATGTAGACACATTAATTGTAAGATTCTTAATGATATTTATTATTTTGATAGTTTGTCTTTTTATTCAGGAAGACAATGATTAGTTTCTTTAAATAGTTTACTACATGTTACATAGAATATAACTTTTCTATGGAACCTCTGTGTAGAGCATCCAATCTTGAAAATAAAACACTATATCATTATACAATTATGCTTTTATTTTTAGTTGATTTCTCTGTAAGTTTGCAAGGGCTGTGTTTTGACTAAGCTTTTGTATCATCACTGTGATCAAAATTACCAACAAGAGCCACTTAGAGGAGGAAAAGTTTATTTGGGTTTCAGAGGTTTCAATCCATAAATGACCCACCTATAGCTCTGGACCCAAGATGGGGCAGCACCTCATGGTGAAGAGAATAGTGGAAGAAATCTGCTAAGCTCACTGCAGGTCAGGAAATGGGGCAGGAGAGCTGCAGGGAAGATGCACCTTCTTGGGGCACACCCCAGTGACCCTCCTCCAGTCAGTTCCTCTCACAGTTACAATACAGTCCATTCAGACTAGGAGGGACTGATTAGGTTACTGCTCTCACAGTCCAATCACTTCACTTCTAAATTCTCCTGCACTCACAAAAACTTTGGGAGGACACTCATATCCAAACCCTAAGAGGCTGCACCACAGATTTAATTGCTTAAATAACAGCTTATTTTTTCAGAGTTCTAATGATTAGAAGTCCATGGGCAGGCTTGGTTTCTTTTGAAGGCCTTAGGGGAAATTTTATTCCAGGTCTTCCATCTTGGTTTGCAGATAGCCTCCCTCTTCCTGTGTCTTCACATCAGATGTGTCTGTGTCCAAATTTCCTCTTCTTAAAAGATACCAGTCATAAGGGATTAGGGCCTACCCTAGTGACCTCATTTTAACTTAATCACCCTGCAAAAACCATCTCCAAATACAGTCACATTCTGAGGTGGTAGGGGATAGGATTCGCACCTGAATTTTGTGAGAGAAGATTATTCATCCTACAACAAGTCCTCCAAGGTCTCCAATAACAGTTTCCTATAGCATTTATTATCTCCTTCCTTTCCTATAATAACAATTCCAACCACACTCAGTCTCTAAAAGGGAACAGCGAACAACTAGGCTATCAGAACTGAACTTCCTCAGCATCCCTTCCTATGAGTTCACCTAACTCTACATCAGCTCTCTCTTACTTTTCCCAACCATCTACCTACAGAAGGCTCAGTCCTCCTCCTTCGTCACCATCTGATCTTTTGCCCTTTCATGTGAAAACATGTTCCAGTGATGTTCTTTCCCTGTATTTGTAAATTCTTTCCCCTTCCTGGCTCCTCTAGACTGCCCTTCTTCTCTGCACAAGGCAAGTTCTCCTAACCCAGAGGTCCTGTCTGTCTTTTGTTCAAAGCAACAAACCTGGAAGGAACAGTCTGCACTTAGCATTTGGCTTTCTCTTCCCAGTCCATGATCACTCCATTGTGCAGGGAAGTTCTGCCACAGTTTCTCCGCTGACATCTCTCTAGCAACATTTACCAATGACACTTCATCAGCAAGTACCATGAGTTTTTCAATGACCTCATCTTATTTTATGAGCCTTTGATATCTGACAATGTTGATAACGCTTCCTCCACAGTGGCCCTTGCTGAATACTTTTCCTTCAAGATTCTTAAATCTTTTATCTTCAATGAAGAATTTCTAATATGCACATATTTGATGTCCATCTCCAGAGATGACCAACTGCATCTCTTCCTTGGCATCATTATTCATTGCTTTTAAATACCACATCTTACCACATACATGTATGTGTGTGTGTGTATATGTATATATATATATATATATATACATATACATATACACACACACACATACATACATACACACATACATATACACACACATACACACATACATATATATTTCAGCTAATTATATATATATATATATATTTAGTTCATCTACTAATACATATATTTTTTTCATCTACTAAACTGTAAAATCTTTGAGACTAAGAACAATGTACTGCTTAGTGATTATCATTTTGTTTTACAGTAGCTGTCACATAATAGGTACTCAGTGAACACTTGCTGAATATGTTGAATGAAAACAGTTTTGAAGCTTTTAATTCCAAACATCTGTACAATGCAGTTCCTTCTCCATAGTGATGCTGATTCATCTAGTAGTTGAACAGTTTATATGTGTATATATATATATATATATATATATATATATATATATATATATCATTTCTTTCAATTTAATTGTAATAAGTTCAAATGTTAGTCCTACTGTGCTCCATGTAGGGAATTCATAGCTGCCAATAAGAGTTTAAAGAGGGTTACTAGAATTGAAAGGATGTTAGATATAATATAAATATAACATACCATACTTATGTATTAATTCATCATCCTCCCAAATGTTACTTAACTCACTCATTCAGTCCTCATAAGAGTGAACAAACATAGATGTATTAAGCTAATAGGAACTTGATATTAAAATAGATAGATATAAATCCTACAAGAAATCAGGAACAATTTAGAATTTTTTATTGTTTCCTCCTTCACCACTATGAATTTGCTAGCTACGAATAAGACAAAAAGGCTCACATGCCCAGACATCTACAAGGGGGCTTTGCTTTTGTTGGTCTTGTGCTGGCTCTCCAATGTAATATTGCATGCACCAAAATACATTTACATGACATAGGAATGATTCAGGAGATTTTTCAAGTGTCATTTTAACTATGCACATGTCTACCATCTCACTGATTTTAGAATCTAAGCTACCAGGTAAGATGTAATATGAGAAGGATATGCAAGGATATAGGAAGAAGGAGAGTTAACAGCTTTAGTGGTAGAACTGAAGATTTACACACACATGGTGTGTAAATATATGTATGTATTTATAGGTATGTATTTATGCTATTGTATGCATAGATATGCATATGTTTACCACGTAAGTAAATTTTTTATCTGTCATTTCACACTCTTTTCTATGTTTATTAATGACTTTGGAGAAGATTTTGTGTGGTTTTGGAAGGTGTATGTTGGAAGTGTGTGAATTATGGGTTTGTTTGAGCCATCATAAGGTAGGGGACTTATGATACTCTTCTGAGGACTCCTGTTGAATCCACTGGCTGCAGATTGTTCAGATTAAAGCTGACACCCTACCTTAGCTCACAGCCCCTGGAGGTACGTGTAACCTCCCTAGTCCCAAACAACATGTTTTTTTTCCATCTTTATCCTGTTTTCCTAAAGAAGCCTGCCACACTGAAATCTTTTGATATATTTCCCCTTAAAGCATTTGGGCCTTTTTCATTGTTCAGTTCTAGTTCCTACCAAGACAGGAAAACCCACCAGGCCCCAGCTTTAAAAATTATTATCTGCCTCTTGTTTTTTTTTTTTTTTGTTGTTGTTGTTGTTGTTCCTTATTGATCATTTTCAGAATTTTTATTTTCCCAGCCGGCTCACACCTCCAAATAGGACTTAGTTGTTGGGGTGCTGATAACCCCGACAGTATGGCCTACATCACAGACTTCCTTGCCTACTGGATTATTGGCTTCTTCTATTTGGTATATGAGCAGGAGAACAAAAAGTGGAATAAGAGTTATATACTTTGGGGGAAGGAGAGAGCTTACTGTGGAATGATGTCATCTCTCATGAAATAACAGCTGCTGCCACCCAGCCCTCTCTAACCTCTCTCCCTTTCCTTCCAGTTATTTCTCTTCTTTCTACTTCAATCCTTGGAAAATTACTACCTTCTTGAATACAAGTTCAAGAATATTGTGTTATCCACCACAATTTTCCTACAACCTCCCAACACCTTATAAATAGTCCCCCACTTAAATCTGCTCAAATGATCCCAATTTGTGTATGCCATCTGTTCCTTACTGTGACATTGATTGATATAGGAACCCTTTGAAAATTTTTTGAATGCTAATACCTTTACTTCAAAAATAAAACTAAAAGAAACAGCGAAATTCACAAATCTTTATTTTCAAACCCAACCAAGATTATGTATTCATAAACACACAAAGGATTAAGATCACTTCTTGAAGATTTAAACAGAAAAAAAAATCGTTTGTCCAGTAGATTTCAGCAAACAAGGAAATTAATATCAACTCCCAGATTATATCAACTCGTCTAAGAGACATATGAAATACAGCTCCCTTCTGGGTATTGCTTTCAGGAAAAGCAAAAATAAAATGCAATTCTCCCAATTCTTTTGGCCTTGGCTGATATTTCTGACCTTTCCAGCTACTAAATGACTTCTCTTATAGTTGTAAAGCTCTTTTTCTACATTGTTAAAGACCATTTAGAATCTTTTGACAAGTGTAAATTTGATTCAATAGCTTCTACTTTAATAAAAAGTAAATCTTACTTTCTTTGGCTTGTGTTTTCAGAATACATATTCAGCACTTGATATTATGGCTTCGTCTCCACGTGTCAGATACAATACTAATCACAACACAATGTGTGATCAGGGACTTCAAATTGATCTGGAGCTAGAAGAATGTGGGAGAACATTTTGAGGCAGCATCAGAGTAGAGAGTGTCCTTGCCTTGCCACTCAGAATGATTGCAAAAGGCATGTGCTATTGTTACCATAGCTCCCACAAGAGGGAAAGCAGCCTTAGTGTCATTGGTAGATATGGTCTTTTCTCTAATAGTGAAACTAAATTCTAAGCCAGGCAAGATAATGACACATGGGATGCTTTTCCTCATCCAAGGCAAGCCTGCAGAAAACTGTGAATTAAGTGAACCTCATCTTTTATTTCTTGCCATATCTCTCATGGAGATCTGTGAGTCTTCTTGTTGAACGTTTGCAAATTCTCCATTTTGACAAACATTAAGTTTTCCTGTGCTGAAATAATTTCAAAGATTATTTCTTTTATATTTAAACTTATACCTTGGGCATTGGCTGGTAAAGTATGAATAAGTGCATTGGCATTTTTATGCTGATTTTTCAGATAAATATCTTTGATACTAAAAAAATAAGATCAATTGATAAAATATTAAAATTTAAAAAAAAAATACCAAGACTTGTGCACTGTCACACATTTTTATTGTAGAATTCTCTCCATTTCTATAATTCTCTGGGACATTATAAAGCTGTCCTTGAACCCCACATCCACCTCAATTGCATCATGTATCTCAAGTTAGCTTTAATAATGCTCATTAAATGCCTATAATCCCAGCCACTAAGGAGGCAGAAACAGAAGAATTGTAAGTTTGAGGCCAGCCTTAGCAATTTAGCAAGAACCTATCTCAGAATATAATAATCAAAAAGGTCTGGGGATGTAGTTTATTGGCAAAACATCCCATGATTCAATCTCTAAGCCCTAGAGAAGAAAAAAAAATCAATTAAACATATTTAAAACTTATAAGGAAGGTTTAAAAGAAAAATTTTACTGACAATTACTAAACTACAACATAAAACATATATTTTATATATTCAAGAAAAACTGTTTTACAAGCTGTCTCTAACCTACAGAAGGAGGCTAGATGGTCACACACAACTGTTAATTATATCCTGTAATTTTGCAAAATTTATGCTTGCAATATTCTGCCTCTTGTATAAAAATTCTACCTCCATATCCTAAAGAAAAGGATTTTGATAAAGTTTTTATTGTCCATTATTTCAAATAACATTTTAAATATTCAAGTAGGTTTTTAACAGTGCGAGAGTCTGACTTAAGGGCCATGTGTTATAGACTGGGTCTCCAACGTGGCACATTGCTAGGTAGTAGAACCTCTAAGATGTCAGCTGTAAGGAGACATCTCCAAATCAATGGGAGAATGCTCTTGAAAGGGACATTGGAACTTATCCCCTCCTCCACGTTTCATTCCTAGTCATGATGTAAACAGTTTTGCTCTGCCTCATGCTCCCTTCATGATGTGGGACCTCATTACAAGCCACAAAAATGGGAGAGCCAACTGGTCATAGACTGTAACCTCCAAAACTGCCCTCCAAAGTAGACCTTCTCTCTTTAGAAGTTCTTACAGACATGGAAAACTGACAAACATAATCTAACACTAAGCTAGGTATAATAGGGAGAATAAGAGTCATTTGTCGCATGTCCAACCTGGACAAATGTTCCCAAAAGAGCTTGTACTCAGCAAAAGTTTAGAAAGAGCTATCAACTATACAACAATGTAATGTGTCACAAAGTGACTCAAGATTGTATAAAGTGCTATAAGATTACAAAAGAGGAAATGAAGGAACATTCAGAGTAAAGAGATAAATACACAGCTACATTTTCTCTTCATTAAATACCCTCTAATTGTATACAACACTTGGAAACAAACATATGCTGGGCTGTAACAAAATTAGCCACTTCAACTTTATTGCAATTTTCACAAGTCTGATATTTTTCCACATTATCACTTAGGAGATTTAACGAGTAAAAAATGATCAACTGCAGTCTGCTGTGAAGTCACCAGCAAATTCATTTATTTCCTATGATTCATGAGAGCTCCTAAAATAACAGTGCACTACTCAGTAAATTACTTAAAACCCATCAACACTAAAATGCTATTAGTCTGCTAGATCTTGATTTGAAAGACAAAATGAAAATATTATTTTATTCCAGCCTTTTCCATTTAATATTATTCTCTTCGTTTCAATCTAAATAAAGTTTCTTTGTCATTTTCTATGATGATAAAACTAGGCTTTCAGAATCATTATAATAAAGTCCCAGACTACACTGAGTTTTATTTTTTTCTTTGTAGGGTGGTTTAAGACATTGGCAGGGGGTGCACAGGGAGGCTAGTCAGCTTCTTTGCTTCTTTTTTAGTTCTCGGGGGAGATGAGCAGTTCTCCTGAGCATTCAGTCATGTCCAAAATGTCTGTCAAATGTAATAAGGACTAATGGGCAAAATGGCAGGAGAACAGTATTGCTTCAGACTTCCCCCCAACAGTATCCTACTGGGACAAACCTATGGACATCTCTGTACATCAGTTTCAGCATTTGTATGTGGGAATTAAAGTACCATCTCTCTGTATCTCATTAGCTTGTTTTGCATATAATGTGCTAATGGAAAAGTGCTGTGCAAAAAGTATGCAGAAAACAACAACAAGGAGAACATGTAAGATGCAATTATTGCTTCCCAGAAACATCTTCTTGCTTTATTCAGGATTTCAGAAAAAAATATGCCATATTTATGTAAATATGAAAAGAAACCTTAGCGTAACATGACTGGAAATTTCTTTCTAAGGTTGTGCTAGGAAATTAGCATTGTGATTACCATTAGGAATTTATAGAAGTCTAAGAATTTTTGCAGTTAAAGATAAAAAAGACACAAGTAAGATAAATCCCAGAATTGAGTAAATGCTCCCAAGAAGTCCCTATTCAGGGCACATGAAGACAAAGCTTAAAAGCGGAAGGAATACATCTCTACTCCAAAATTTAAAGGAAGAACTTAGTTTCATTATGTATCTAAGAAAAAAGGTAAGGGGGAAATAGTCTTTTCAACCTTTACAAATGGATAACGATCATTTTCATTTACCTTTCATGCCTTATAAATTGAGACACTGAATCATCTGTTCTCTGGGTTCCCTTTCCCTTCCTCAGGACCCTTCTTTGGAGCCCTTGATATCTCTGGTAAAGTGTTATTTAATTGTTCTATTTTTGTAAAACCTTGTATACCTAAAAGATCTATATGTTTGCTGAATCAAATTAATCTTAATTCAACCACTATGGACTGAAAAATTTGAGATTCAGTAATTCTTTTCCTCATTGTAGATTTTAGTGACAGAGAAGCCAATCTAAAACAAAACACAGCTGAAACTAGGTCAGATATCACAGGTGCAAATTTGAACAAGGACCAATTACCATCAGAGAAGATCAAGAACTTATGTTGCAAGAAAGATGGTACAAAATCAATGTATCCAGTTTGAATTGGATACTTGATGTGGATACCAAGACAGTATCTTATTCTCTTAATGAAAATTCAGATTTGGAAGCTTTGGTTAAATCCTGGCATTGTAACTTCCAGATGTGTATAATCTATGACACATTTCTCAACATCATTTATTTCTATTCTATAGAAATTTTTAGAGATTAAATAAATAAAAGAACATAAGTAATATATATGATAAGCATATGATGTCTGTTTCATACTGAAACATTTAGGACTGTGTGAGCTAGTCAGCTTCCTCCCACTGTGACAAAATACCTGAGATAATTGTCAGGAGAAAGGTTTATTTTGGTTCACAGTTTTAGAGGTTTCAGTTCATTGTCAGTTGGCCAATTGCTTTTAGACCTGCAGTGAGACAATACATCATGTAGAATACAAAGCTGCTCATTCACCAAAAAAAAAAAAAAAAAATCTGATTGGGCGTCCTATATGCAAAGTTTTCATTCAATCACTAAGTGCAACCTAGGATGCAATCTCTAGAAGTTTAGGTGTTCTGATCATGGGCTACATTTGAGTACCACTGATACAGTGTCTGTGTAAAGATATAGTAAGAGACATAAACAAAAATTTGTGATGCATGGTAAGAAAAACAGAGGACTTGGCTAAGGGGTGTGGATTTCACTTACTAAAACATGGTTCATCCTACACAGTCTTTAAAATAGGGAATGCAATACTAACTACTCTGATTTACTAAGATAAATTTGGAAATAAATAAAAATATATGAGGGCAAGAGTAAGCTTGACAGAAACTACAGAAGATTCTACTGGTAGGCTGGTTTGACTAGTCTGGAAGAAAATTATGAATGGTTGGGTTTAGGGAGCAGATACTGAGCTTCAAGCAAGAGAGAAGCCAAGATACACAACTTGCAGCTACATAAAACAAGCAAAACACACAGTGGCGGAAAGAGGGTCAAGAAGGAAGAGCATGTAAGTAAGTTGAATGTATTTTAAAATAAATACAAAGTTCACATGTTAAATAGCCTCAAAAAATTACAGTGATCTGAAGTAATTCTTGCAATCTGAATCAAAACAGAACACAAATTGAGTTTTCAGCTCCTTATTAGAAAGGGTGTTGCTGATGTGCTACTTCTTGTTTATGACTTCCAACTATATCACACTTTCCCTCCTTGACGCTAAGACTCCTAGTCACTCATTTTCATTCCTTGAGGACGTAGAGGCTGGGTGGAGACATAAAGGATTCATTAGACATTGTTTCCTGAAAGCTTTTTTACTTCTTTGACTTTAATGGCCTGTACTTTGACAACACTTCAGCCTCCTACAGTTCCACATTTAAAATAAAAAAGCCAATTATAGCCACACTCATCTGTCCCTTTACAGATTCATCATAAACAACATTCTCCACAAGACTGCTTTTCCTCACCATCTGATTCTGATGTCTGCTTTCTTCATAACTCTTCGTTTTTCTTCTTTTTTAATATTTATTTTTTAGTTTTTTAGGTGGACACAATATCTTTATTTTATTTTTATGTGGTGCTGAGAATCGAACCCAGTGCCCCAAACATGCTAGGCGAGCGCGCTACCACTTGAGCCACATCCCCAGCTCTCTTCTTTTTTTTTTCCTTTGACACATACTCTATGGCTTCAAGAAATCTTTCCTGCATTTCAATGCCTTTATTAATATATCTTGCTGATTTTCCCAAGACACCCTGGATTGTGAGTCACAAGTCCTGTTCTATACCCAAGCCTCAGTGCACCAACTGCAAAATCCAAGAGCTAAGACTAAGGTCAATAGATATCACTACAAATTTATGACCTCCACTTTAACTGGGTCATTAATATTCCTAAGAACAATGTTGTTGGTAGGTTTCTTTTGTCATCTTCCAAAGTAGCAAAACATTCTGTCCCAGAAAAGAAATGTACCTTTCTAATTCACAGTGAAAATGAGACTTACTGGAGTAACCATAACTTTAAATCTCACACACACACAAAAAATATTGAGTGCTGTTTGATTAAGTACAGTTATTTATTTTCTCAGAAGCATCAAAAGGAAATAATTCCCTGTATTTATGGGTGATGCATCAAGCAGAGCTGTCAATCCTCTCCTATCTTCCCAGAGACTTTGACCTTCACCGACTACCCAATCCCATGTGATTCCCACATTGCAATGTCTCCTGGCTCCCTCTGCATCAAGTGTAAACAGGTTCTAAACTCTTCTATCTCTAGAAAATCATTTTCTGTGAACCCAAAAATATTTTATGAGTTGAATAATTATATAAATAAGAATGTATACTAATAATTTCTATAGAAATATAGTTTTGAACAAACTTATAGAGTGTATAGAATTATCAAGCAAAAAGAAAAACTAATCTAGGCAGGTCATCCCTGATGCCAAGTTATACCATGGAAAGCCTGGTGGTAGTAGATTTTTATTATTGAATGTGAGAGAGCAAACTATCATATGCAAACCACTTTTCTTTCACATCATCATTGCTGACTACATAACTCTTTATTATATAAATCTGATTTGCCCAAGCTTTTCAGTTTGTAACATGTTTACTTTCTATGTCTTTGTTTTCTTGTGCTAGTGCCTTAGACTTTCATCCATGACACTCCATCAAAATGGCTTATGTCCTATTGACATTTCAGGCTTTATTTTAATTGATATATCTATGTCATTCGGCATTTGTTTGAGTTGGGGCTAGTAGCATGTGCCTGTAATTACAGCTACTCAGGAGGCTGAGGCAGAAGGATCACCTGAGTCCACAAGTTTTGAGACCAGTCTAGACAACATAGTGAGACTCCTATCTCAAAAAATGTAATTACTAAAAATTGTTTGATCTTCTATTTGAGCTCCTTCTTTCACTAATTTATTCACTCAAGATGAGTTTATTTAAATTCTAAGGATTATTTTATATTATTATGTCCTATACTTTTCCATAAAATAATTAGAAGTTCTTGTGTTTGAGCCAGGAAGAGACATTAACCAAGCAAACAAAGCTAACAGAAATAAAACCATGATTTCCATAAAGACAGACTGCAATAACTTCACACTTACTATAAACAGATACAAATGTGGACAAAATACAGTAAAATAACTTTTCATCTTTTGGATAGTCATCAGTGCAGAACTGTAGGTTCTGAAAGAGGAAATCCGTGAGGTGAGCTCGATGAGAACCACAGCATATGGCCTGGAGTGACTTCCAGAAGGCAGACCCAGAAGGTGGACTCAGATGATGGTGGTTCTCACTGATTGAGGGGAAAGCAATTGGAGTTAGTAATAGCAGACCCACAAATGACTTTACTTTTGCCAAGCACTTGTTTTTAAAGGAATATAACAAATACAATAATCAGAGAAGGGTTAGAAAACTGCATAAATGCATCATAATTTGATGAACAGAGCAGATGAATAAATAGGGGTAGAGAAGATGCTAGAGAGGAAAAAAAAAACATACACACACACTATGCAAAAGAGCTGGGGTCTGAGAAAGGCAGGTGTATACACCTGTGTTCCTGAAAAGAGGAACTGTGATTAAGATGAAGAGAATGACAAAGAACCTAGTTCCTGAGGAATGTGAACAGATCCAGGGAATTTGGAGGACAAACAGCTGTGAGGAATTCTGGCCTAATTTAAGGAAAAAAATAAGAAGTTTGAGGATTGTAATAGGTTCAGAGAGAGTGATAACTAGAACAGGGATTAGAAGGGCCAAGAGGAATAAAAATGCATGTCTTCCTCTAGCTACAATGAAATATTTCACTGATCATTCCTTCTCGGTATCTTTTGTCAGACCCTCTCCTTCCCCTTCTAAATGCTGGCATTTCAGAGTATTCTTCTTTTTACCCTCACCACCCCTCACTTGATGTCTGTACCAAAGTGATCTCACAAAGCATCTGAAAGCCCATGACTCTCTAACATAAAGGCTGATCACCCTGTCTTCCACATGCACATACTCAAATAACCAGTGCGCATGTCCATCTAGCAATGCCACAGGGGCCCTAAATTCAATATCTACAAACTTGAAATGATCGTTCTCTCTTTCTCTTATATACACTATTTTTATGATACCATTAGCTCATCAAAAACACAAACAAAAAATCTCCTTTCTTCTTCCTCACCAACTACATCTAATGACACTAAACACCATCCATTCCATCCCTGAATTATCCTCCTTGAGATCCTCATTTCTAACTCTCCTGTGCCTGTTCTCATTTACAAAGTACATCATTATAGGTGAGAACAAAGGCTAAACATCATGCAATAAATTCAATAATAATCTTTCTGAGTCTCCACTTCAGTTAAGAGCTCTCTGAACTTTATATTCTGGGTATGTGAAGACTTACTTATTTTTTATACCACAGCACCACAGAAAACGCCTTCTCCAAACACATATATTATGCTCATGTAAATATTTTCACATATTGTAAACCTGAACACTATTTCTTCCTCCTCTGAAGACAGAGTTTATTGAAAGCCTTGTTTTTTACCCATTGTCACTAGAGGATTATTTCTGCAATGATAACTAGAAACAGTATTGTGAAAAGAATGGTTCTGCCATTCTTTTCACAATTAAATCCAAACTCCTTTAATAAAACATTTCTACAGTTAATCCCCAACTAAATTCCAGCATCAGCTCTCACCACTACCTCACTTATAATCTAAAATCTAGCTATATGGGCCCCTTGCATTTCGTTGAAAGTACAATTCACTTAATTTACATTGCTCCAAAAATTTTTTAAACAACTAACGTTCTTCAACAGACGATTGAGTAAACAAAATGTGATATATTTGCACAGTGAATTATAACTTAGAAACAAAAAGAAACTGTTTCACACAATGACATAGATGACCAAGAAGCTAGAAGAAATAATACACAAATTGTATGAATTTTGAGAATAATCACAATTTCTCTTATCTAATATGAGTAAGAAAAAAACATTGGATCTACTTAACGGTAAGAATCAGCAGGAGAGGGGCAAGAATTTTTGTAGAAACATCATAATATCCTATACCTTGATTGTTTTTAGGTGACATGGTTGTCTATTTACCAAGGCTGTTTACACTATATTTTCAGAATGTTCACTTGTGCATATCACTATGCATAAATTAAGTCTCAGTTTAGAAAAAAAAAGTTATAAAAAATGGCATAAGAGGTATAATAGAAAGAGCTGACATTTATTGAACATTTGTTCTGTACTAAAACCAATATCCCTTCTTGCAGAATCCTCCTTGATTGAGTCTATTTTGTTGGTATCTCATACGAAATTCTCAGGTGATGGTAGCGTAGCTATTGGTATACATAAGTAAAATATGTGGAAATATTTAGAAGATAAGGTTGTTATGCTATGAAGTTCTGGGTAGCCAAATATAAAACTCTTTCCTCACTCATATATATCCAAACTGGGATAATATAATTGTATAATACTGTGGGATCCTTTATAAGATCTGTTTTTATGGTGTTTTTTCCCCCCAAATTTATTTCTGGCTCTTCAACTTCTGATAGCCACTAAAAACTTGAGATGTATTTTATTTGCAACAGTGAAATGGGAAACTGACTAAAACCAGAGGGGTCAGGACAGTTAAACCAATTTTACTAGCTTTTATAAAAAGCTTAAAAGAATAACCTTCTGCAGCTGAGAATGCTTTTTTCTCTAGAAATGAAAAAGGCATCATAAAAAGACATTTACGGGGTTCATAAAATTCAAATGAATATATTATTACCAAGTTTCACAATATGAAAAGACAGATGATGAAAGGGAAAATGAAATACATGGAAGCAAATTGAAATTGATCATCAAAAATGCTAGAAATAAGAACCCTAAAAACTTTACCGGTAAACCAATTAGAATTATATTACAGCTCAAATGATTACTATAAAATCTGATACAATTTTGTATGAGATTTCATTTTTCTACTCTCCCAAGTAAAAGGCTTAGCCACATTTACTTAAAATTCTTGTCATTTATCAAGTGTCTGGCAACCTAAAATAAATCAGATTCTGAAATGCTTATAAAATATAGTTATTCAATAGGATTGTGGTTAATTCGACTAAATTATGTGCCTCTTAATAATTCCTTATCTAGTCATTGAAATGAACAAAAAGCAAGCATTTTTATCTATGGCGCTAATTATCAAAAGTCCTTCTGTTCTTACCTTTATTTTTTAATTACTTCAATTCTGTGAAATGGAAGCAGAACCCAAATAATGCTTCTATGGCTTTTCTGATGGAAAGTATGAAATGTTCAAAGAGACCACATCTATAAATAATACCCTCAAATTGGCTACCAACCACCAAAAAAAAAAAAAAAAATCCTTTCTCTTTCATGTGAGTACTTTCCTGTGGCTTCAGTGCTAAGTTAGAGGAACAATCATTTCTTTTAATTACATGACTATAATGTTATTCTACCCCTTACCACAGACAACCTGACATTTTTCTAAGTAACCCCAATAACAGTGCTATTTCTATAAACAATTTTCTTTGTGAAATTAAAGCTCATTCCATAAGAAAACAAAGATGAGTTTTTAAAAACATCAGTAGACATTAGTTTTAGAGTAATTTAGGTTTAGAGAAACATTGAAAGAAAGTAGATTTTACACTCACTCTTTTTTTCCCCTTTTTATTAACATCTTGCATTAGTGTGGTAAATTTCTTACAACTGTTGAACTAATATGATTCATTATTATTAAGTAAAGCCCATAGTTCGTGCTAGCTTCACTCTTCATATTGTATTGCTCCATGAATTTTAAAAAATGTAAAATCATGTAGTCATAATAGTATCAACCACAAGTTTCACTACCCAAAAAATCTGTGTTCTGCTAATTCATCATTTCTCCAAACCTCTGGTAATCACTAATCTTTTTACGGTCTCTATAGTTTTGACTTTTCAGTCATGCCATATAGTTAGAATCATAGCTACACTGTGTAGCTTTTTCAGACTAGTTTCTTTTACTTAGCAATAATCATTTAAGGGAACTTTATATGTTTCTGTGGCTTAGCAGCTTTTTTTCTTTATCACTGAAAGAAATTTCATTACATAGTTGTACTGCAATTTGTGTACATACCTACTGAAAAACATCTTGGTTTCATCTGTTAAGGCTCAGAAAACGCTTTGACTTACTGAGCACTTTGAATTAAAGGAGACCAAAAAGCCTTCTAAGCTGCCCTAAAATCATGGTCTCTCTAACAGTGCCCTCCCCCAAAAGTGCAAATGATTATTATAAAATCTGATACAATTTCATATGAGATTTCATTTTTCTATTTTCCCAAGTAAAAGAACTTAGCCACATTTACTTAAAAATCTTGTCATTTATCAAGTGTCTGGCAACCTAGAACAAATCAGACTCTGAAATAGTTATAAAATATCTGTAATAAAATAATTGTAAGGGCCTGTCATTTCCTCACCTGAAATGAAATTGGCTTAAAACCTCCTTCCTTATGAATCTCATCAAATGACCTGGAAAGATTAGCCACCAGAGAAGAAAAGAGACTAAAAGTCATGACCATGCCCAGCTAGACTTTCATCTATTTTTCTGTGGGAAATTCCAAAAAATTTCCTGAGAGACTTAACTGAGTAGCAAGACAGTTTTAGTTCAAAGTGCAGCTCCAGCTCACCGTCCCTCACTTTACCCCAGAGCCCAGAGAGACTTTGTCGCAGGCTACTCTGTCTGTTCTCCAGGTTCATTTATATTCCCTAAAACTCACTTACTATTCTTCTACAAAGGCCTAAATTCACCACTGCATTCTCCCCTGTGAAAAGGGTATTTAAGCATCAACAATCTGCCCTTTTTTTGGACTTTCATGTTTTATCTGATTCCTGTACACATGTGCATGTTAAAAAATTTATATATATATATATATATATATATATATATTTTTTTTTTTTTTTTCTGACAGTCTGTCTAATGCTAGTTTATTCAAGTGAACTTAGAGACTGAAACCTTCCAGGGCCAGTGGCAAGCAGCAGTGGGGAGATTCCCTTTGCCCCTACATTTTTATGTCTTGGCAATATTCAATAAAGCTGCTATAAACATTTACTTGAAATTTTTGTATAGACCTAAGTTTTCAACTCATTTGATAAAAAATACCAAAGAGGCCAGTTGCTGCATCATCTGGTAAGACTCTGGATTTGTAAGAAATTTCCAAAATGTCTTCCAAACAGGCTGTACATTGTATATTCCCCCCGAAATTGAATGAGAGCTCATGTCCTCCACATTCCAACCAGCACTTAGTGTAATTAGTCTTCTGGCTTCTTGCCATTGCAATAGGAAAATGGTGTCCCATTTTTGTTTTAATTTGCAACGGTTTAATGACATGTGATGCTGAGAATTTTACATCTACTTATTTGTACCAGACCTAGATGTGTAAGATGCTAAATTTTACCAAATATTTAAGGATGAAATGATACTAATTATCTTATGTTTCAGAACATAAAAGCAGAACACCTATTCCCTATCTTTGAGGCTAGCATTACTCTTATCCAAAAACCAGACAAGTAGATCACACAAAAAAATTAAAACTGAAGACCACTATCTCTCATGAACATAAATGCAAAAATCCCCAAGAATGGTATCAAATTCAATCGAATCATGTATAGAAATACTTATATACCCCACCAGGTGGAATTTATTCCAGATATGAAAGTCTGGTTCAACATTTGAAAATCAATTAATGAAATCTATCACATCAATAGGTTTTTATAAATCATATAATCATATCAATAGAAACAGAAAAAGCATTTGACAATATTCCACACCTACTCATGATGCAAATTCTCATAGCAAACTCAGCTATGTTCAATGGTGAGTCCATCAAAGACATCCTTCATCTCTGATGTAGTGCTTTTTATTTCTGCCATTTTCTTTTTATTCTTTCTTGAAGCTGTATCTTTGTCCTATATCACCCACCAATCCTTGCATGTTATCTACTATTCCAATTAATGCCCTTAGAACAACATAGTTCTTTTAAATTCCAAGTCAGATAATTCCAAAATATCCACCACATCTGTGTCTGAATCTGGCGTTTATTTTGTCTCTTCAGATGAAATATTTTGCCTTTTAGCATCACTTTGCCATTTATTGTAGAAATATAGACATGATATTTCAGGTAAAAAAAAAAAAGAAGAAGAAGAACTGCTGTAAATAACAGCTCATAGAGACAGTTTTGTGTTTGTCTGGCAGGGAGTAAGGCTGTGTGTACTGTTTTCTGTAACATTTTTGTCCATATAATGCCCTTCTTTTTGACCCCTCTGCTGTTATTGGGTTTCTGTAGAAACTGCTCCTTACCCCTTAAATAGATTCTTGAGTTTCACAGTTGTTCAGCTATAATCCCTTGATATTTCTGCATGTATCACGCTGATGCAGTGATAATGGGGTAGAATAGAAGCATTCTAGGATCCACAGTCTTTACAGAGCATTTGCTCCTGGATTGTGTTACAAGTGTTTCTCACCTTTTATTCCCCACCTATATGAGACAGGAAGACTTGGGTGGGATGAGGGATTACTATTTCTCTTCCTCCAAGTCACTTGAGGGATGGAAAAATCCCAAACTGCTAGAGTCTAGTAAAATTGTTTCACTGGAGGACAGACATTGTAAGTAGAGCAGAGTGCTCTGGGCTTATTGAGACCACTTATTTTTGCTCTCCCATGGCCAGGAAGCGCAACGTGATTTTTCTTTGATCTTCATTTTGAGAACCTAATGAGGCTTCGGGAGGTAATTATGCCCCCCACCAAAGATGACCGTCCAGACTCCCAGCAGTTTTTACCTTTCAAGTTAGTCCATGCTTAGCAATTAGTCAATTATCCTTTAAGAGTTTCTAGGCCTTGGTGGCTTCTGTAGCCCATAAGCAGTGATTCTCTGTGTTTGCTTGTCTCTCCTGCTTTGAGGGCAGCAGATTGCCCTGGGACCTCAATTCTCTGATGAATCTTAGAAGAGGTATTAATTTCGTCTTTTTTCAACTTACCTGGTGAGGAATTATATCTCTTGCCTAGACATCTATCTAGTTTCCTACCTTGATAACTCAAACAGAACATGCTCCAAACTGACCTCTGGATATTCCTCCTCAAAAGCTGCTCTACCCACAGTTTTCTCCATTTAAATTGATGGACACTCCCTTCTTCCCATTGTCCCTGGTGGGATGGAAACATTGAAGCTTTCTTTTAAGTTTTTTCTTCCTTTCAAATATATAGAATCAATCATAAAACCTGTTTAACTATTTTAAAAAAATAAAACCCAACTCTAACAACTTCTTATCACCTTTGCTGCCGCTGCCCTGATGTGAGTGGCCAGAGTCTTCTGGTCTGCATTACTTCAGTAGCCTCTTACCTGGTATAGCTGACTCCATCTCTGCCAGCCTGCCCCACCACCACCAAACTCCCATAGGGACTATTCTGAGTACAGTCGCCAGGTTCACAAATGAAATATTTGATGTGGTAAAGATAATGATGGTTTGCATTTCTTCTATTGATTTAATACTAGTCAAAATTTCAAAGGGTTTGCTTATAAAAAAAAGTATCCAATAATTCATAAAAATCTTAAAGTTCCACGTATAGCCAAGGCAATCTTGAAGAAGAGGAAATGTAAAAGAAAAAGGGAGGTGAAGTGGAAGAGTAGAAGGAGGAAGCAAAGGAAGAGAAGGAGGAGAAGGAGGAAGAAGAATAGAAGGAAGTCGGGAAGGGAGAGAAGATTATAGATTATAGAGAAGAATATATAGAGAGAGAAGAAGGCAACTATTATAGAGAAGAAAGGGGAAAGGAAGAAAACTGAAAGGAAAGAAGTAGAGAGCGAGGGAAAAGCTTGCTTTAATAGATATCTAAATTTATCCTTCGAGTTTGGAAGATAAAGCAGTGTGCTCTGGGTGCAAGTGCAGACTAAAAGACTACAGGAAAGAGATCTACTTTGCTGGAGGTATGTGTTCACATCCCAAGGGAGGAATGACACCCACAAGATAGACACAAAAGACCTCTCTAAATAGCTTGCTGTATCTAGAAATTCATCAGTTGGGAAAAGATGGACTTTTAGTAAACTGGAATGGTACAATGGGTTATCCACATGAAAAAATAAAATAAAATTAGTTTACTACTTCATACTGGACACAAAAGTATATAGCCAGGTGCGATGGTGCATTCTTATAATCCCGACACTTTGGGAGACTGAGGCTCAAGAATCACAAGTTCCTCAGCCTCAGCAACTTATCAAGACCCAGTAGATGGGGTAGAGAGAGAAGAGGGGAGGGGAGGGGAGGGAGGATAGTAGAGGATAGGAAAGGTAGCAGAATACAATAGTTACTAATATGGCATTATGTAAAAATGTGGATGTGTAACCGATGTGATTCTGCAATCTGTATTTGGGGTAAAAATGGGAGTTCATAACCCACTTGAATCTAATGTATGAAATATGATGTGTCAAGAGCTTTGTAATGTTTTGAACAACCAATAAAAAAAAATCCGGTCTCTTAATAACATATGAAAGACTGGGGATTGGCTCAGTGTTTAAGCATCCCTAGGTTCAGTCCCCAGTACCAAAAAAAAAAGGGGGGGGGGGGTTGATTGTGTAGCTCAGTGGCAAAGAACCCCTGGGTTCAAAACCCAGTACTGGGGGAAAAAAAGATTCTAGGCCAGTTTAAAGCTTCAAATACACAACACGATATTTTAAAACCTTCAAAAAAAAAAAAAACAAAACAGAATATTATAAACTTTGAGTACACTTTTGATCACTTAAATAGGTTACAAAAGTATACACCATAGTGTGAGACTGTAGAAAAGTTATTCTTGTTTTTGTACAATGAAGATTTCTGGGCTAAAGCATAAGACATAAAAGGTACATTATGTCTGAATAAACACAACTCTGGAGAGATTTGCTTCCCAGGAGAACCGTTCACACTTCAAGGGAGAGATGACACCCTGCACCTGGGAGACATCCTCTAGGTGGCAAACCTAGGGATACTAGTCTGAGCTTCTCCCTAGAGATTTGATTTGCATTCTAAAGGGTAAGAAGTAAGGATTCTTCTCTTGGAATTCCCAGGAAAATTTATTTACACTAGAAATGTAAAATTTCTCCTTGTATCTTAAGAGAGAGCAGAGATAACTGTTCCTCTTCTATAACAACTACATCTTTATTTGTGTGTTTTGCTGCCTAGCCTGCATTTCCCAGGCTTACAGGATGACTTCTGGCTGTCATCAAAAAGGGGTCCCTGGGGTGTGGAGGAGTCAGTGCAGTTATCACTATAGGCAACCAACAACTAATAGATCCTTTACCCAGAAACCTCATAGTACCTGAGGACAATACAAATAACTATATTTACTAAAAACTCAGTGACACAGAAGAAATTACTGATAATCTTGACAACATTAAAATTAAAAATGTCATAGAATAAGATTAAATAAATTAGTAAAATACAGAGATAATCAATTCTGGATGAAGTATTGATTATTGAGTGAAAAGAGAGACTTCAACAAGTTTACCCAGATAAGAGAAAGTCTTACCCTGTGAAAGATAATACCCATAAAGCTAAATCAGAGATACTCATCTATGACTTCATAGCAGAATCATCGTGAAAAATTTTTTTTAATTATGAATGTCCAAGTCTTACCCTAGATAATTAAATCAGAATATGAAGGAGAGACATAACCTATAATATATAAAAAGAAATACTCTTTTAAATTCTGAAAATAAATAAATTCAATAGATCATAACAGTGGGCAAGATATATAAACTATCAGTTCACAGGAAAAGATATAATAGTGTTTGCAAATTTACTAAAAATAAAACAAATGCATATTAAACAAAGTATAATATTTATCTATTAGGTTAAGATTAACAAGATTGATAATAACTAATATTCATAAATCAGTGGGAAATGGAAACCCTTAGGTATTTCTGAAATTGTTTAGAGAAAAATAATGGGTAATATTTTATCAAAATCTTGAATTTTGTCAAACTCTTTGAACCAGTAATTTTATTTTTTAGCCTACAGAGGAAGCATGTAAAAATGTACAGCACACACCCTCCTAACTGACCTCCACTTAACTAATATGCCAGGTTAACTGACACTGTCTTATAAACTATGTGAGTTCATCACGTGGCTGCCACAGCCTGATGAGCCTGCTTCTTTCATGGATACTTAGAACCTCCTGTTCACAAAACATTACTTCATGCCAACCAAATCAGGTTTATTTCCAAACCTATGATGCCCCTGAAATTATAATCTTAACTATATAATTTTATTAAATAATGTATGCTTCAGGGAAGACAGTTATTTCTGTTAAAAATGATATTGGATGTTTGGAGAAGACCTCAAAAACACAATGTATGATAAAATAAGAAAAAAATCTAAAATTATTCTACAATTAAATATCTTGGAACTGTGTTTAAATTCTCACAGAACTTTTCACACACACACACACACACACACACACAAATATTGGATGTAAAAGTGACTGATGCAAAAGATAACAGCCTGAGAAGCTAATTAGTGTGAGTTCAATGGGAAGCCAATTACTGTTAGCCCAATATATAGAGTGGCAAAAAATGTACATTCTTTTGAATCACACTTGATCATATATATCTTTACATATCATTTTTATGATATTTCATTTAAATATCTTTGGATTATCCAAAGTTAATTTCTGACTCTACTGGTATTTATTGCACCATTACAATAAGAAGAAGCTAAAATCAAAATTAATGCAATATACAATGATATTATGAAAAGTAGAGTTATTTGAAGTACCAGGAAAAGATACTAAAATAAATTGCTAATTAGAAATACAGGAAAAAATGTAGTATATTAGATAAAACATATTCCTAATTTTTATCTGAAGAAAATTGTGTTCAAATATAGATAGAGTGGCAGGTAGCTAACCAGGAGTGGGGGAAAAAAGACTGAAAAACTTCAGATCTAAACTAAAAATAGTAGTTTTTCTTGGTCTTAATTTTCTGTTTTCTTGATGTACTTTATTATGTATATATAAAATTTATGGAAAATGTTGTTAGTATTTGTTTTCAAATAATCAACACCAGTGTATAATCCAATGTGTACTATTTGTTTTTCTAAAAATGCTTTATGTATCAGATATTGTATTTGTGTCAAACTAATAAAATATATTTCAAATAAAAGACTTTCTCTACCACCTTTGGCTTTGGAGACTAATATCTGAGCACATAAAGTTGCATGGCAGAGGTTTACACTTTGAGCAACCTGTCAGTCACTTAAATTGCTGATTAATTTTGTCTTGGCACCACTTATCATTTTAGATCGAGTACTTGATGAAATAATCAGTCATCGGTGCTGCTTGTAGAAATTAGCACGGGTGTTCATTTGTCAAAATGTCAAAGCAAGTCTTTAATCCTTAAGTACTGTCCCATGCAGCATGTGTCAACATTTCTCAACATTAAGAGAGTAACAGTCACAAGCAGGGAGAACCACAATTCCCATAGCAAGACCACCTTTGTATACCTCTCTCTTTATTTTTCATTAGAAATTAAGTAGAGGTGGATCTACAGACTGAGGTGATGAACCCATGCTAAAACTAAACTGTTCAGTTCTCTTTTTTTAAAAATGGCTAATGGGGGAGGGGATATAGTTTAGTGGTAGAGCACATACTTTGTGTACATAAGTCTCTATGTTCAATCCCTAGCATTTAAAAAAAGATTATTGACTTTATTTGTTTAATAGAATTATTAAATGGAAAGCAAAGTGCCATTCCAGGTGTTGGGAAATGAGTCAGAAATTATTTCTAAAAGGAAGGGCAGGTAGTGCTGAACATAGAGTTAGCACTTTGAAATCAAACCAACCCAATATTTATGCATTAACATTTATTGAGATCATTATATGTGTAAAATTTTATCTCTAAAATTACAAAGAAATTCAATGACAGAAGTGTATAGAACTGGAAATCACAAATGACAATCAATCAATGTCAAACATCAAGATATTATTTGAAAAAAGAGTTATGCATTAACCCACAAGTAATCCAATGCAGGGTTTCAGATGCTTTTCCAACAGAATATAGAGCCTGCATTGATGCAATATACTTTTCTTTCCAAAAATAATTCTATAATAACACATCATATTTTCATTTGATCGTGTTTGTGATAAACTAGCAAAAATTTTACCCTTCTCAAGTTTGTTTAACCTATGTCCTAAATATTCTACTCATAACAATATATATAGATAAAACAAAAATGAAGGTAAACAGGAATTTCTATTCGTCATTATTTGAAAGTAGCTTAATATACCTTATGGAGTAAAAGTAAATGAAATATACTTTTATAAATGTACTGCTCTCACAACTGTGAAATATAATATCAGAAATCCTAGAAGTGAGATATAATTATATTAGAATTTCTAACTTCTACACGTTTTAAAATGCAGATGAACAAGGTAACAAGTTAAGAGTTGGGGAAACTGAATACAAACAGAACACTTCAGCAAGGAGAAGTGACTCATAAAGAAAACTGACCCCTTGAATAAATGTTGAAGTACCTATTTTGTTTCTGAAACCTAGATGCCCAAAGAACAAGACACTACTGTCATTGAATTTGCTAATGTAAACATTAAAATTACAAATATCCTTCTATGCACTGTTCTAGCTTTATTCCAAAATTTGATATCTGTATTGTCATCATTATTTAGTTCAAATGAGTTTTAACTTTCCCCATAACTTATGCTCTTACAGATGGATCATTCAAAAGTTTAGCATTTTATTTCCAACTATTTGGAGGCTTCTATACACATGCTATTGTCACTGGTTTCTGATTTAATTTCCTGGTGGCCAAGAAGATATTCTGCATAAATTCAATCTTTTTAAGCATAATGAAATTTATTTTATGGCTCATCATGTGGCCTATCTATTTTCATAAATAAACTAACCATATGTATTTGAACTGTATTTATTGGATGGAAGGATTTGACTGAGGAGAATAAGAATGAAATGAAGTGGAAAGCATCATATTTTGTTTTCTGGGTAAGATTGCCACTCACAGAAATGAAAGAGGAGGAGGAGGAAGAGAAGGGGTGGGGAGGAGGAGAAGGGATGGGGAAGAGGAGGAAGAAAAGCAAAGAGGTGTGCAATCTGGATATTAGATAATCTATGGGGCATGTAGATAAGTATGCTTAGGAGAGAGGATAATGAGCAGGCCAAATGAGACTCTATATTGCAAGGAAAATGGTTGTTTTCTAACTTCAATTTTGAATTTTTATTTTTATAATTTATACATGATACTGAACCATTCTGGTATAATTTTTCTGATATTAGTTAGTATTGGTATATAATAGTAAACAACTAAAGGAAAAGAGTCACTAGGACAAGCACACTGAAACAAATTTAGTACAGGAAAAAATACCTGAATTTAAAAATGTATAGACGCACACTTGCACATATTGTGAAAGAAAAAAGTAGCAAATCCATTTAGCCAGGAAAAAAAAAAAACATTTCCAAAGGTTTTTCTTCTTAGAGGTATTAAAAAGCAGGACTCCTCTGTTGGGGAAGGGTTTTTTGGTTTGTTTGTTTGTTTGTTTTGCTTTGTTTTTCAGAAAAATTAAATATGGGATTTAATGAAAAAAGGTGATAGTGAACTTGCTACCCAGATCAATCAATTATCTGGGTGATGATTAGTGGAACAGAGAGGCCACAATCTTCAGATCTTTTAAGTAGGTAACAGAATCCCTATCTCATCTCTTTCTTTCTTTTTCTTTTCCTTTTTTAAAAAAAATCATGGCTATGAATAATCTTTCCAGGAAAATAAAAAGTATTAGTCATAGTCTCCTTAAACAAATATGCTTAAACTCCTTGAAATCACAAGGCAATTACTCTAGGCTTGGAGTGGTGACATCTAATTAGAATATTCAATTAAGTTCAGTACTGATACTACACTTGTTTATATGTTCAGATTCATTTCAGTAAAGTAAAATTAACCATGGATATTATTTACTTTGTCACCATCAATTATAATACAATTATAAAAGAGATTTTGAAATGAGATGAGGCTGGGTAACTTCCTTCAACTTCCTGTTGAAAAAGATGAGGAGGAGGAAGAAAGTAGTACACCAAGAGACCAAAATTTATGACTTCCTTGGAAACCAGCAATATTAGTCTACACTTTGCTAGACCTCAGAAAGAATTTCTGCCAACCAAAGAACAACGGAAATCTCAAAAACAAACTAGCAGAGCCCCACAAAGACTACTGCTACTGCGATATAGAACATTCACAGTCCAAAATGCCCCACTAGTCAACTTTCTTCCAACTTGCTTTCTTTACAAAGATTTTCTGTTTCTTATCTTATAGCAAGAGAACTATGCATACACCTGGTTGAAGGCATTAATTTATAGCTAGTTTTACCTTTCCAACATGGATCAGGGCTCACTTACTCACTTTTATCTTTTTGCAAAGAAAATGCTACAGTTTGAATTTTTAAAAAGAAGGAAGAAATTACAAACAAAGTTCAATAGACTTTAGTGAAAAAATTCAATAGATTTTTTAGTGGGGAGATTAATATATTTAATAAAAGTGTGAAATGAAACAAATACCTTGGAGCTATGCAGTTGACATTTCGTATGTAAATGAGCCATGAGAGTCACTATAGTGATGTACCAACATAGAAATAAATAAACTCAGGTAGGGGCATTGTGCTAAATTTTTTTCAAATATTATATATCAACCTGGGTAAGTGGTATTGCCTATCCTTGAAAGGAAATTAGGGAATCCTAGGGCAGCAGCAAAGACAAGTCCATTGAAAGAACTATTTTCAATTAGTTAGGATTCTAAGACAGACAATACACTGATGCAAAAGCAATGTCATGTGACCAGCTGTCTCAAGCAGCTGGTTTGTTGGATTAAAGACAACAGACCCAAAGTTGTACAGTTCCCAAGTTTTCTCTAGTGATTGCTGAAGTTAAGAATCTTTACTTCTAGAAAAAGCTACAGGCCAAGGATGCATTCTACCATCATGCCTCCTAACCACATTGTCCCCCATTAAAATATGCCTTCCTACTGGAGTTCAGGACAGACAAATTGTGGGCCATGTCAGTATCTTCAATCCTTGACTTTTTAGAAATTCCCTTCTCCCTTTAAGAAGGAAATTTAAGAAGTTTGGTTAAGGCTGTTATTTGTTGATTTCTTTTGTTTATTTCATTGTGATTTTCTGATTAGATGGTGGAAGAAAAGTAGCTCTATAAAAATAAATGCATATACTCATTAAAGATGGTTTCTTGGTCTCTGTAGACCACTGCTGTCCTTAATCAGTATGACTGTACATCAGGATTGTACCATTGCCAAGTTCACAAAGTTTGTAAGTGGTGGAGCTCGCATAAAAATTCTGACTGGAAAACCCAATTTTCAATAACAACTTCAAATATCTTCTCTATCGTAGGATTTACTACAACAATACAACAATTATTTTTATTGTTGTACTCAAAAAATATTTCCAGAGGTATTCATCAATTTTATATCTTTTCCAGCTTGATGCTTTTCTAGTTTTAAAGAATTGTTATGAGTTTTTTTTTTATATTCCTAACTTCTCTTCTATCTTCTTAAAAGTCCTACATAAAATACTGAGTATGGAATAGAATATCTTTTCAAATGATACTGATCATCCTAAAATATAAGAATATTTTATACAGATTTAGATATATACTATTCCTGCTGAACACATAATTATTTTAGTATTTAATTATTCTTTTCTACTTCTTCCTATACCAATATCAGCATGAACTCCTTGCTAAATGTCAATGTCACCTAAACCTTCAGTAAATTTGTGAAGTTGTGTTAACACAAATTAATTCCACACAATTTTTCAAATTTACTGGGTAGATTGACCCAATCACCTCTAATCCTACTTATTCAGGACATTCTGAACTTCCAGCTTTATACAGAGTCAATTGCTAAGTATAAAATGACTTCATTATAGAGCAATAAATGTACATTATTCCTAGTTGTACATAATTTGAGACACTCAACCTAAGAGATGATATTAAGTTTATGCAAAATGTGTGGCCACCATGACACATGGAGAATGTTGAGGAGGCAAAGAACATGCTAAATGGGTAAAAACTAACAGATGGAAGAACTGAAGAACAATCAAAAAATGAATTACTCCCTAGAAGAGCAAACCCTGGAGCTCCTGGAATTTCAAAGACAAAGCATGGGGAAACTCAAAGAAAGTGAAGCAATGTCTCATTGAAAAAGAATAGAAAGGAAAATAATTCTATTATAAATATGGTCAAATGGTAATATGGTAATAAATATGTAGGCCACCACAGTCTTTAGATGTTTTATTAATACTTGGCAGAGCAAATTATTCTCATCCTCTTATTTGATTGACTTTTCTTCCCCTTTCCTAACTACTGTGTCCTGAACTGCACCCAATGAAGGTTTATTATGTTGAATTCTGACCACCAGCTTCATTACAGAAAGAGAATTATACGTTTTCTTCCTTCTGTCTTACAGCATTATATATTTCATCGAAAAGCATGATTTGATCTCAGGCAAGTTCAGAATAAATATTTCAAAGGCAAGAATAAAGTACTCTTTTTCTGGGTTTGTTCACCTGTTCTGAGTCCCTTGATATGCTTGAGAAAACAAAAAACAAACTCTATTGCTAATAAATACTGGTCAATAATTTTTCCTCACTCATTTAAGGCTCCATGACTTACTACAAAAACATATTCTTAACTATTTTTAAAAAATAGAGAAATCAAATCTCGCTATTGAATTTAAAAGTTATTTTCTGGATAGGGGATATAGCTCAGCAGTAGCACATTTGCCTAGCATGCACGGAACCCTGGGCTCCATCCCCAGCCCAATATCAACAACAAAGTTATTTCCTTTTATTACCCATAGAAATTATATAAAAACCAATTAGCAGAGTTCCATATAAATAGACTCTATTGTTTATTCTCTTGTAATTCATAGGACAATTATCATAGAAAATGGAGTTATTTTCTAATGAATAAAAATATCTTGCTTTAGATCAACTCAATGAGAGCCAAATAAATTAGGCTTCTCGGTGCTGGGAACACCAAGAGTAGGGTGACTAAATGCATTGATTTTTTTTTTATTCAATTTGTGCCCTACCAAGCTCTCTATGAAATCCGAAATTATTTTAAGATTAGCTTTGATGACACTGGATTTTATCTTCAATTTTTTACTTTTTCCACTAATAATGAATGATCATTTTCTTGACCTATACATATAAGTTGCAGGCTCATTTTAGATTTTTTGTCGTAAGCACAACTATTTTGTCATATTCAACATACACATACATTTGTAATCACTAATTTGTGTTTAGCTGGAGATAGCCTGAGAACACAGAAATGTTGCTTCATTGCCATTTTGTCACATCATGATTGATAACTCACATTTCTTATCTGGACAAGAGAACACTTATCTGCAGTTTTCATGTCCTGAATGTAAACAGCCATCTCTGGTAAATTATTTTACTTCCTGAGGACTGTATTTCTTTATTTGAAAATTAATGTGTTTAGATGACTTCCAAATTCCTACAGAATATTCTATTATTATAAATAAGATTTAATATCATTGCCTCTATAAACCCCCAAGATAGATAATATGTTGAAGTAAAACTGCACAGAGCTACATAAATTCTTGAGTTTAGAGTCATTCTCAGTAATAGAGGCAAGGGGCTAGGGTTGTGGCTCAGTGCTAAAGTGCTTGCCTTGCACATGTGAGGCACTGGGTTTGATTCTCAGCACCACATTATGTAAATGAATAAAATAAAGGTACATCAACAACTTAAAAAAATAAAATTGTTTTTAAAAAAGTAATAGAGGTAGTGAGTAATTGAAAAATGTGTAATAAGAACTTAGAGGCTGCTTTTGCACCTACTCTTCACTTGGGCCTGCAAATATCCAATGGGTAACTAAAAGCAAGATTTAAAAAATAATTGGCATCTCTAACTTCAATATTTATTCTCTCCTGCAGTCACCTTGGATTTCAGGAACAACAGGTCTGATTGCTAAACATATTGCCATGAGCTGAGACTATCCCCAGATCACATTAACTTTCTTGTAGTTCTTATCACTGCCGCTGCCAGTATGGCATCTCCTGATCAATCCTGAGATGAGGATCAACCAGGCCGCAGTTTGATCAAGACTTCTTGACTATGCATAACCTTGGTCCCCCTGCCCCATATAATCTGGGAATTCATGTTAGTATCTTCAAAGACAGGGATAAGGACACAGATCTCCTTGTCTTCCCCGTAGACTACACTGATTAAATTTCCTTTCCTGCCATCATCTCTTCAATTGGCATTGCAGGATGCATGGCAGAACCTATTCTGTTGGGGATCCCTGGAGCTGGGGCCTTCACCCTAAAAACTCTGGTAACAACTGACCCTTGAAAAGAACGAATAAAAAGTAGGGCTGAGCATTCCACTGATGTCACCCACTACAGCTGTGTGGCAGACATAGTTCTAGCACAGAGGGGAAGAAGAGACATAGTAAGGCCAGAAAAGTTAGAGGGAAAAAAATAAATCCACTGGCCAGGAAATCCTTATGGCCAGTTGACTCAAACTCACTCTTTAACAAATTACTCTTTACTGTTTAATCATTCCGCTCCCCAATGTCACCATAGTTTAGTATTATAGTTACTCACTCTGTACAAAAGAATTCCCTATTTAAATCATCTCAGAAATCTCCAATGGGATCTGTAAACTACTGCCAAACCCACATTCTTTAAAATCATTGCTGCATCAATCTATTCCCGGTTGCTCAAGAACCCCTGACTCCCTGATGCTAAAAACTTACATTTTCAATTCCTTTGGAATACACTTTTCCACTAGCACAGGCAGCCCCTACTTTACAGGAGGATTCTGGTTCTAAATACTCATTCACAAATACAAAATTAGAAATCAGGGTCTATTTCTTCCTAGGATTAAAATTCTACCTAGTGGAACTGTAACACTAGAACTCATGCTCATTTCTGAGAGTAAATGTATTTGTCTGGTGGTTTGCAGTAAATTTGACCACCGACCCTTGTTAGTGTGACAGAAAATTAACCTGCTTTAAACTTGGAGAGAATGCAGCTGCTCTTTGAAGCAACTAAAGAAGAGGAAGAGGAAGAGGAAGATTAAGATCCCTTGGTCCATACCCAAAGGACTTAAAAAATAGTATACCACAGGGACAAAGTTACATCAATGTTTATAGTAGCACAATTCACAATAGCCAAACCATTGGAACCAACCTGATGCCCTTCAATAGATGAATGGATAAAAAAAATGTGGCATATATACACAATGGAATATTACTCAGCAATAAAAAGAATAAAATCATGGCATTTGCAGGTAAATGGATGGAGTTAGAGAAGATAATGCTAAGTGAAGTTAGCCAATCCCCCAAAAAACTAAATGCCAAATGTTTTCTCTCATATAAGGAGTCTGATTCATAGTGGGGTAGGGAGAGGGAGCATGAGAAGAATAGATGAACTCTAGATAGGGCTAGAGGGGAGGGAGGAGAGGGGGCATGGGGTTAGAAATGATGGTGGAATGTGATGGACATTATTATCCAAAGTACATATATGAAGACACAAATTGGTGTGAATATGCTTTGCATACAACCAGAAATATGAAAAATTGTGCTCTATATGTGTAATAAGAATTGTAATACATTCCACTGTCATATATCAATTTAAAAAGTTAATTAGAAATTAAAAAAAAATAAGATCCCTCTGCTGTACTGTTCCACAGAGGATAACTGTGGATCAAAGGGGACAAGATACCATGATAACGTGTGTGAGAGGATGGACAGGAATATTCCTGTTGAGGGAGGCTCAAGATGGTTAGGTCCTGACACAATATCAGAGCTGAAAACAAAGCTATGTCTACAGCAGATGATTATTTTAATAGTATAAGTGGGAATGCAAAGTTAATCTGTCATGCCAAAGAAACGATTTATCCCCACAGCAGGGATTAAGCATGCTTTACCAGAGAACTCTTTCAATCTTGTTGCTGTCTGGAGCACAATTTTTCAATCCTCCAAAGGAAAAACTCCCTGAGAATCAATAATAGATTATAAGAGCTTCCTGCTTCTATGTATGTTTTTTTGTTCGTTTGTTAACCTGCAACTTTTGCTTCTCTGGTATCGATTAATTCATTCTCTCTTCTGTCCTTTATATTCAAACCTTAAAATTTTCTTCCAGGGAAAGTTCTCCCAGAACAAATATTATGAAATTCTCGGTGTCAACTTGAAAACATGCTTTGAATGAAAGGAATATTTTTTTAAAGAGGGAGAAGGGGAGATACATACATACACATACACACACACACACACACACACACACACACACACACACACACCCCATCTGGGGAAAGAGGATAACCTAGAGACTAACAGGAAAAAAAAAAAGATGAGAAAGTCACATAGACACGTCATATACCTTCCCTAATTGGCTTGGGGAGGAGGGTATAGAAAAATTATAATTACCCCTTCAGTTTGAAAGTGAATCATACCAGAAATCCATTTGTTGTCTAGAAGTTTTGAATCACTTTATTGATTCTTACTGGACTTTTGATGGGAATTTCAATACAATGTATGTAGTACATTACATCGCTTGCAATCATTTGAGTTGAGTCTTGAGTTGGTTGCATTGAATAAACAAACAAAAACATTCATTTTTAAATACATTGCAATTTTTCCTAACCATTAGTTGGTAGAAGCAAACCCTATATACAGAAGAATCAGTAAGTAGCTTATTGGTCCTCCAGATGGAACATCAGAACTTCACCATTTGCTACTTTCTTCCTCCTGTTAAAGAAAGGAAGGGTTGCTGCTGTGTCTGTCCTTAGCTTCCTCATGCTTTTAATTGTTACCCTGACCCCAAGGCCTGCATGGAGAGAAAAAAATTGAATGGCTGCCCAGACCTGAGCTACTGTGAAATGCTCTTTTGCTATCTCCTTGGCACAGACTCCTCATTTTCAATGCCACTGACAAATTCTCTGAACTATCTCCATTGTCAAACACCCACTAGTACACTAGTTCTTGAATTCCTCTTTGGTCATACCCAAGAGACCTTAATGACTTAATTCCCAGGGCTTTCCCCACGATCTCCCTAGGCAGAGACCCTGCTGACTCAGGTTTCAGAATAATTCATACTTTGTACATTCAGTTGAATTATGTTTTCCCTTTGTAAGGTTTCAGAACCAGATTTCCAAATGGATCAAGGTCAGTCCCAAACCAGTACCAGGAGCAAATATCTTTCATTTTCCCTTCAGGAGCATCTTTCCATTACTTATCACACTCCTTTCTCCCCCTATCCACCCACCCTCCCTTATCAAAGGAAATGACTTTGTCCTCCTACCCTCACCATTGCCACCAATGCCAACCTCAAAACAGATTGAAAGTACATAGTTTAAACCTTTGCCAGTTCCATTCTTTACTTCAAGATGGGATCATTCAATTGGTAACTCTATGAATGTCCATCTAGGATATTAACATGAGAAGACAACTCAGTCTTTCAATAAGAATGTAATGAATGTTCTCTGTGTCTTAGATATATTGAAGCATACTAAATGTTGAAAATATCATTGTCCTTAATTATACAAAAATTATCTCCATTTTATGTCAATATCATGAAGTCACATAGCTGTAAGTATGCCTTATTACCAATATTTAATGTAAAACTTGTTAAAGTTGGCTAAAATGTGCAGCCCTATCATTTGCTTTGGTCAATAGTACATTATTTTCTTTAGTTTGAGATAATTTAGTCAATAATAAATGTACTATATTATGCATATTCACATATTATTTAGGGTTAATATTTTTCTAGGAAAACAAAAGACTGTCTTTTAATTTTATATATGCCTTAGAAGGAGATAAATATTAATTTTAAGATTAAGCTATCTACACAAATTTACTAACAAGAATTATTTATAAATATTATCTCCAATAGCCAGGCTTTTTCCTCCCTTTAAACATTACAATTTAGATATTTGCTATCTAGCTTACAGAATTTCTAGTACCATAAAAAGTAACAAAGCATCATTTTATCTCTGCAAATTTGTATCCCTTATTTCTCTGTGAAGAAATGAGGGGAAAATAATCAAAGCATAACAGTGATCAGCATTTAAAAGTACAGCATTTAAAATATCCCATAGTGTTTTCCCTTCCTTTCCAACCAATTTAACCTCAATTCTTAGGTTATGGTTTGAGAAAATTTCTTGTTCTCTGCTAAGGTCACTCAGAAACACGTATGTGTAAGCAAAATTTCAGGAATCAGAGGGGTTTTTTTTATTACCAGCATTAAGAATGTAATAACTCCTAGCGGTAAGGCATTGTATGTTACTTTGTAGATAGATAATTATAAAAATTATCACTTTGCTTCTGTCGAGAGCTACCTGATACCTTAATACACAGTGAAGTGAAAATTTTTTAATTGTCACTATTTTAAAGGGTGATAATTTAAGTTGTTATCCAGAGGATCATGTGGTCCCATCAGTTGCCAAGATGTGATGCCAGTGTACACCTGAGGATGAGTACAGCAGTTGTCATGGCAACACTGAAATTCGGAGAACTGCTGAAAAGGCTCAAGTGTTGCTGTGAATCCCAGGAATGTGAGTGTGGTTTCCTCTTGCAGACTTTACTGGCCGCCTGGTCAGAGCATGACCAGCAAGTAGTTGTCAGGTTTGGGGCTATGCCTTTGCTGCTCTCTGCTTCTCTGACCAGCTGAGTTTTCCCTTCACTTCCCTCATCACTATCACTTTGAGCATTTGGAAAGTATTACTATCTAGTCCACATCAACATGGATTTTTTTCTTTTACCTTTTGGTTTGTAACAGTAGGTAATTTGAGAAAAATCTATGTAACTTAACTACAAATGTATAAAATCTGGAATGTATTAGAAGCACAGAAATTGACTCCAAAAATTACTCTACATGAAAATTATTGCTTATTTTTCCTCTGGAGAATGGGAAAATACAGATGAAACAAATTATTTTATAGACCTACTTAACATTTAAGAACTGTGACCAGAAAAATCTCAATTGTTGATCTTACCGTGTTTATAAATGAATGTGAGAGGCTTTGAAAAACAAAGATCTAATTTATCTTTCTCCAAAAATGAAGGAAAGAAGAAAATATTTTATAGGATTTCAATTAATGTGGCATATAGCTTATGCACCTTCTTCAATAATATTCAACTAGAAAATACTTTTCTAGAGCTTTTGTGAGGGGTGGCTCATATTGTGCTTTCTCATTAAATTGTTTTTTTCAAAATAGCTCCAAGGCACCAAGCCCCGAGTGCTAATTATGAGTTTGATACTACTAGATCTGTTCTTGAAAAACAAAAAAATCAAACAGAATAGTCATATACTTTTACTCCAATAATTCGTGTTTTATATAAGGCACTATTCTAAAGCATGGCCATATACCGCATAACTAAGTTTCAATCAGTGAGGGACCACATATAGGACAGCGTCTCAAAAGATTATAAGGGAGCTGAAGAAATCCAATGGCCTAGTAATTTCAGAGAAGTCAAAATACACTAGTGCAACACATCGTTCACTTGTTGATAGAGAAGCTGTGAACATACATGTTTAGATATGTTTAAATACAAGAATATTTTTACCAAGGTATTAAGACTGCCTTCAGTATTCAGTACATTACCATGCTATGCAGGTTGCAGCCTAGCAGCAATAGGCTACACCATATAGCCTAGGTGTACTAAGGTGTGCCATCTAGGTCTGTGTAAGTACACTCTATGATGTCCACACAACGACAGAATCACTAATTTTCTATTGTACAGAGCTTGTCCCTATCTTTAGTCAACATGTGACTGTGTATGTATTTGACTGCACTGTTGGTGGTGGTTTTGTGCAGAAAGAAAGTGACAAGATGCAGCAAAGGGGAAAATGTAAGCATATAAGCAAAATTCAGTTAGAACACTGTTCAAGAAATAGCATGGAGAGGAGTAAAGGGCAGTTGAGTAATAAGACGTGGCTGGAGGGTTTCAGGAAATGAGTATAGGCAAATAGGTTTTAATCATGCCATAAAAGCACTAACTGTTTTAAGAAGAGATGTGATATCATCATATATGTAATTCCTGAGTCAGTGTGGAAATTGATTGAAGCAGAGAAGATTAGACCTGGAGAGACCAAGCAAAAGAAAATGAATAAGGGTAGAGCCAATGGGGGTGAAAAGAAGGATATTTGACTATAACAATACAAACACTAATATTTTCCAAGGGCCTTGTGTGCATTTCCAAGCGTACTGCTTTTCAAACCAGGGTCTTGTTTCAACTGCCCTGGACTCTCCTCGGGCAGTACTGTATTATCCACCCCTATTCGTAGATGAGGACACTGAGACACTGCAAGTTTAAAGAAGGTCACACAACAAAGAGATTTTGAATCATCGGACTGATTCCAGAGGCATGCCCATTGAAATAACTGTAAAAAGGCTGAAGAGGGAAAAAAATGAATGGGTTTAGCAGCAAATCGGTCCTCTCAATCTCTACTTTCTATCACAGTATCGTTTTCATTAAACATTTTCATTGAAGTAGAAAAAGAAATGAATTCCTTGCAATGCTTTTAATTAATTTCACAGGATAATGGGGAAAACCATGCTGCAGTTTAATGGAGATTCATTAACTATAGCTATGATATTTTACTCTTTCAGAAGCTGAGAGATTCATAATGTTTTTTTCTAATTTTATCTTCTTATCTCCTGCACATAGCACAGTAGACCAGGTAGACACAATGCCTTGTTTCAGCTGAGATGTCAGCTGGGCCAATCTCCTGTCTTACATTTGTGACCTGAGATCCAGCTTAGCCAGGGTCTTGATAAAACAGGGCATGAAATGCATATCTTCTGACTTCACTGAACCTAGGATAATTTGTATAAATGGTTCATTTGTTTTAGGAGAATACTTACAGGAATAGCACAGAAAGCTGACGCTACAAATATGAACAGTTTAGCAAGTTTATTTGTGCTTGTTATGAGGTATAATTTCTGCAACTTGTTTACTAAAACATTTTGACTTTCCTTAGTTCTTCATGTTCGTTTATTTATACTTAAATTCACACCCATGTGAAAATGAAAAAAAAAATAAAAATTTGCCAGCAACTAATCCTCTTGCCTATGCTTTCATTAATTATAATGCATTTGATTGCCTTCTGTCCCCATTAGACCACATTGAGAATTACCAATAACAGAAAGAAGAATTTTGTTGTTGCTTTTTTTGAGGACGAAATTTTTTCTCCAGAGAATTTTACATAGGATATATGCCACTGAAACGCTGTTTAGCATGCTGGAAGTGTTAAACTTTGCCATAAATAACACTTAAGTTTGTGTCATGAAAGGGACCAAATGGAAGAGCCTCACTTTCCTCCAGTGAAGCCAACAGCAATGTTCTTGAAGCACAGCTCTAAGCTTCATCAAATATTTTTAATCAGGACCCAGTAGTGAAATGTATCCATCAGTGGACTTTTGATGTTATCAGATTTCACATAATGCCAAATTACTGAACAAGTATTTAAAACTCGGTTTATTTATCCATCCCAGAGGACACACCTTTTTGTTTTTTTTGTTTTTTTTTATCAGGAGAAAGGGGCAGTACTAGAGATTGAACGCAAGCTTGCTTTACCACTGGGTTACTGAGATACATAGCTACATCCCCAGCACCTTTTTATTATTATTATTATTATTATTATTATTATTATTATTATTATTTTGAAATAGGATCTTTCTAAGATGCTGAGGTTCAAACTTGTGATTGTCCTGTCTCAGACTCTTCAGTCATTGGGATTACAGGCAAGGGAATCTGGAAGACACACTAGCAGCTTCAATGGCTGATTGTTTCCTGAATGTTCTAATACCATTTATTTGTGGACACCTTTTGTAGTGATGCTATCCAAGTATGGACCCCAGATTGGCTGCTGTTTGGAACTATTAATAGGTTGATACTATATAAAGAGATAGTGCCAGAAAACAGATCAATGTGTCACGAAGCTGGTATTATGCACATTAGGGGAGAAGTAAGACTTTCTCATTGAAGGAGCAGTATACTGATTTTCATTCCAGTTCCATCTGCTCTTTGACTGGGACTTCAGAAAATTCCTTACAGGTATAGTCCTTCTCTTTCCAGAAGCAGGTCTAGGAGCTAGAGGCACTACTAATGCTAGAAAGCAAAGTAGAAGCAGAAGAATTTTGAAATGATTCGTTTTCTTGGCAGAGTGTATGTGAAATTATAGTTAACATTTATAAGTAAGCACTATATATTATGAGCTAGAGAATATGCCTCTAATTTCCTCAGATTGAAGGTGACAATTGACTCTTCAAACTCTATTAAAAGTTCTTTAATATTAACTACATATTCATGATTTCCAAGCTTGGAATTAAGCTTTAAATTGTATGAATAAAGGACAGAACATTTTGTTTTCATATTTTCTATGGATTTCATTTTTAATAAATACAGGTTTTTAAAAAACATAGGCACAACAACATTTCTTAATTCTTAAAAATTTTCCTCAATGTTCTCTATTGTTACCCTAATGCAAGCTATTTACAACAGAGATGCAAGGTTTTAACAATCCTTGCAAAATATATTATATGTACTTGACCCCTTCTTGAGTTTCAAACCTACTTAATTTTATTTTTTCTTTTCGAAGAACAATTTAAAAACTGGAGTCAACATAGTATATAAATATTTTGCTTTCACATCAATTTCAAAGATAAGAGTGAGAGTTTAATGGAGTGTGAGAAACAGCTTCAGTTTTAAAAAGAACTTTATTATCAGTTTGGAAGTCTTTAAGGACATTCTCTTGGGGAAAAAAATCTAAGAAAAAATTTAGACTCAATATTCTTATCTTTTAAAGACTATTCTGTTGTCATGTTTTACACAGCCTTCTAGATTAATCAAACATCCCAAAGGACTGTAAAATTGAATCAGAAAACTAGCGCCATTCTATAACTAAGCAAGGGCATTGCTATACTTTGTAGCTATGTAAGGAAAATTAGTTTTCTTCAATAAGTAAAATCCATGAGTCTTTCTTGTAGATTATCTCATCCTTTTAATCAAATGAAAGTGGCTTGAAAGCCAGAGTGAAAAGAGATTAATATACATATGCCATCTCCTAAAAATGCAACCTTTTAAAATAGTAGTTCACATGGTGGGTTGCAGACTTTTGAGAAGATGAGTTACACAGACTCTGGAAGATTCTCAAGATCAACTAAAATAATTGAATACACATTTGTGCACATTTCACACAGTGACTACATACACCACTGTAAATCATTAGCCAAAAACATCTGTTAATGGTGGAAAATCAGCAATATTGTTTGTCTGAAGATAATAAAGCTTGCAAAAATTCCTTTGATTAACAGCTGCTACAAATTATTTTTTTCATTGCTTGCTGAGTTGTTTTCAGAATCTTTAAAAAAATCTTGAAGATGAGCTTTTAATTGAGCAAAACAATTTTAATAAATTCACACATAGATCTAGGTGGTTCTGCTCATACAACTTTTAAAATGTATAATGTTTTTAAAAAAAGAGATGATCAGCATCCCCAGAGGTGAAAATTTTACTGCTCTATTTAACTTTCATGAAGTCTTATATGTCAACTTTACTTTTTATAAAATGTGTGCTTTTTGTGACAAGTAAAAATGCTTTTCCAGCCCCAGATTCTGAATATTTTCTTCTACATTTTTGGTAAAAATTTTACTTATACTTTCACATTTTAAATTTAAGTCAATAACCCATTTTTAGTTAATTTTTGAATGAAGTGTAAGATTCAGGTCATTTCATTTTTCCCCTAGAGATATTGAATTGCTTTAGCCCAATTTCTTTGATAGTCTCTCCCCACCTTCACTAAATTGTTTTTGCACCTTTGTAAAAAAAAAAATCCATTGAATATTTGTACAAGGCTGTTTTCCTATTTGTCTTTTTTTCTCCATTGATCTTTTTTTTTTTAAATATTTATTTATTTATTTTTTAGTTTTTGGCGGACACAACATCTTTGTTTGTATGTGGTGCTGAGGATCGAACCCGGGCCGCCCGCATGCCAGGCTAGCGTGCTACCGCTTGAGCCACATCCCCAGCCCCTCTCCATTGATCTTTATGTCTATTTCTCCACCTATTTCATATCATCTTGATTACTGTATCAAAATGGTAAGACTTAATATTGGGTCAATTGATTACCTGAGGTTTACTTTTTATCAGAATTGTTCTTATCCTTTCCAGGACCTGAACATTTTGATTTAAATTTCAAAAAAAAAAAGTCACTGTGGAATTTTCATAGTTAATTGCATTAAATTTATGAATAAATCTGGGGAGAACAAAGGTAACATAGTAAGTTACCTTAAGTCTTCCAATCCATGAACATAGTATATCACTTCATTTATTAAAATCATTGGGTTTTTGTTTCAACAAAATCAATAATTTTTAGCACATACCTTATATATGTTTTGTTAAATGTATGCCTCAATTCAATTTACCAGCTAATAGGAATTCATTCCTAAATTTCTCTATGGATCTTTCTCACATTGCAATTATGTATATCTTAATAATGATGCAACTTTACAATCTATTTGGAGATAAAAATTATACTTATTTCTGAGATATTCTGTTCTTTTGGTGCTGAAACCAGCAGAGAGAGAGAGGAAAAGGGGCCACAGGGAAGGTGAATCCTTCTATAGCATACTACCAGAGTCATATCTTTATCCAGCCACATTCCCTCTGAACAGTTACTATCCAGTTAATCCATTCAAACTAGAATGGACTTATTAGGTTATACCTCTCATAAACTGATCATTTCATCTCTGAAGTCTCTGCATTAACACAGGAGCTTCAGGGAGATACCTCATATATAAACCATAATACCACATATCTGACAAGGGATAAATATCCAAAATATATAAAGAACTCAACTCTACAGAAAGAAAAATAATCCAGTTTTTAAAAATGGAAAAAGAATCTGAGTAGACATTTCTTAAAAGCAGGCATACAAATGGCCAAAATGAGAAACGTTCAATAACACTAATCATTAGGGAAATACAAAGTATAACACTATGAGATATTACCTTACAGCTAGGGGAATGGCTATTATCAAAACAACAAAAGATAACAAGTGTTGGTGGGGATATCGAAAGGAAAGACCTTGTACACTGTTGGTGTGAATGTAAATTAGTAAAATTAGCACAGTACTTGTGGAAAACGTACAATAGTTACTTAAACAAACAAACAAACAAAAAAGCTATCATATGATTCAGCATCCCACTTCCAGGTACTTACACAAAAGATTTGAAATCAATATGTTGAAAAAATGAGAAATGTCAAAACTTCCATGTTCAAAGGATTAATGATGCTTTAAAACATTAATAGTGATTCCAAGTTGAGACATTATTTTTTTTGGGGGGGTGGATACCAGGGAATGAACTCAGGGGCACTCAACCACTGAGCCACATCCCCAGCCCTATTTTGTATTTTTTTTAGAGATAGGGTCCCACTGAATTGCTTAGCACCTCACTTTTGCTGAAGCTGGCTTTGAATGTGCAGTCCTCCTGCCTCAGCCTCCCAAACTGCTGGGATTGCAGGCGTGCACCACCACATCTGGCTACTGAAATATTATTTTCAATAATCAAATTATAGAATTCAAACAAAGTATTAATCAAAAATGAGTGAAAAAATAAAACACATTGTATACATAATGGGATAATATTCAGCCATATAAAAGAAGGAAATTTTGTCATTTACAGTGATATGAATGGAATTTATAAAGCTAAGAGAATTAATCCAGGAATAAAAAGGCAGCTATTGCATGTTCTCATTTATACGTGGATAATAAAATAATCAAACTCAATGCAACAGAGAGGAAGAGGATTGCAAGTTCAAAGCCATTCTCAGCAAATAGTGAGGCCCTAAGCAACTTAGCAAGACCCTGTGTTAAAATAAAAAATAATAATAATATTTTTTTAAAAAAAACTGGGCATGTGAGTCAGTGGTAATTGTCTCTGGATTCAATTTCGTGGTACCAAAATCTAATTTAAAAAAATTTAAAAAAAAAAGAAAAGAAAGTCATATGGTAGTGACTGAAGTCTATGAGGCCAGGAGAACTAAGGACATGATGGTCAGAAGTCACAATTTCAAAGCCTGAATTAGCAGGAAAGTTCATTCATTTTTTTATTTCTATAGCACAGCATGGTGAATAAAGTAAATAATAATGTATTATGAAGTTCAAAATTGCAAATAGAGTGAATTTCAAATGTTCTCACTATAAAAATATAAAGTATCCAGGTGATGGATATGTTAATTAGCTTGATAAAATTATTCCACATTGTATTAATAAATTATAACATCAGTATGTATTCCATAAACATATGCAATCATAATTTGCCAATTCACAATTAAAATAAACCATTTTTTTAGAGAAGCTATCTTAATACTTGATTAGATTAGGCTTAAACTAACATCTGGAACTACAAACTTACCTTCCATATAGCTACCAAAACTTGCTGATTTTACTACTTAGTACAGTTCTGACTAATATAGTCACCCTAATGTAATAGTTTGTGACTTGGACTGTTAAAAAGCCTGGTTCCTATTTCCTGTGTGACAGGAACCTTCTATTTTTTTTTTATTGGTTGTTCAAAACATTACAAAGCTCATGACATATCATCTTTCATACATTTGATTCAAGTGAGTTATGAACTCAGGAACCTTCTATTGTGTTTTAAATAATAAGATGTACTATCAAGTATGCTTAAGATTACTACTTCTTTAATCACTTTCTTTTAATTTCCATACTCAACTTCATAGTGCTTCAAAAATGCTCCAACTTTGATCTCTTTTCTTTGTAAAAGAACACTTAAAATTATGAACATATCCATTTGATGAAAAAATTATTCACAAGTATATTTCCCTTCTACATTTACTTAGGCATTGTTTAGAGAGAATGCTAACGTCTTAATCATAATAAATTTATGTTCTTTTTTTTTCTTCTTTTAAAAATGCTCTGTTCCTATCTAAATCAACCAAAGGACAAATGTATCTTTTAGAAACCATAACTGTTGAAGAGATGGTCAACACTGGAACCATGTAGCAGGGAAGAACATTGAAGTTGGGCCAAGCCAGTCCCCTACCACTGGAAGCAAAGATATTTAGTATCTCCTCTCTGCTCCTGTTTCATTGGTTTTCTGTCTCTGTTGCTTCCAAGCCTGTACTTTTAAGTACTTCACTCTCCCACTAGACTGGAACACTATCAGTTCAAAAATTGTCTTGTACCCAAGCATCAAAAATGTAGTACCAGATATATATATACGTGTAGCAGAACAAGCAATAGCTTGTGAAATTTCACTGCCATGTATGTCGGTTGTTACAGACATAAAGCCTCTGCTTTTGTACAGCTAGATCAGTTCCCATTAAATTCTAACTTATCAGGCCGGGGTTGTGACTCAGAGGTAGAGCACTCACCTAGAATGCGTGAGGCACTAGGTTTGATCCTCAGAACCACATAAAATAAAGATATTGTCACCACCTATAATTAAAAAATAAATATTTTTTAAAATCTAACTTATTATATTTTTCAGTTGCCACTCTTTAAATTTTTATGATTGTAAGATCATTTATATTTATTGTGAAATATAAGTATGAAGATATGATATAAATAATAAATAAAAAGAATATTCTAAAATATAAATAATCCAACAGTAATGTATTGGTGTATTTTCTCCTGGACTTTTTCCCCCTTTCATGCAAGGGTTTGATTAAGGTCGTATGCTTTTTGTTGAGTGTGTTTTATGGATAAAATTAATAACAGGAATAGGAAACAATGGCAAGGAGAAATATTTAGGGTAAGATGATGAATTTAGTTTGTGGGTATTCCATTCGAGCTAAATTACATATGAGTTGAGGGTTTCAATTGATCTAATTTTCCAAGTAGCTCCCAACAACTTGGTAGCAACTGAGAAGAACAAAGTGACCCCACAGAGGTGCAGCATTCTGTGGAGCAATCAGTACAGAGAGGAGGTTCAAAGAAGCACTTTGATGACCTGGGCTCCCTAATTACTACACTCAGGAAGAGAAGAGGTTGTAAAGGTGAGAGAGAGAAATGTACAGAGTTGATGTCTGTCTGGCAAAAAAATGAATATAGAATTGTGATTTTTTTTAAAAAATAATCCCCATATGAAGCAAATGGAAATCAAATAAGTAGGCATCAGGATTTTCCAGCACACTGGACATTTACCATGAGAATGATATCCATGCAGCCAATGAAGGATATGATAATGCTAAGAAAGAACTACGGTTAATAGTTCAATCAGGAAACATTGTGATTTACCATGTCCCCAAACAAGAGCAAAGTGAGAAGAGGAGAAATTTTACAAAGACTGAAAAAGCAAAGCTCCTGCTCTTTGCAAGCCTGGAACCAGCAAAGCCATAATATGGGGAAATCAGCTCCTGTGTTGCAAATCTAATAACCAGAGCCTTGATTAAGGCACACAATTCTAAGAGCCTTGAGCAAGGCACAAAATGAGACATCAAAGCAGTTGGGAAATCAGAACAGATTTCACAGAGGATGAGTGAAATAAGCTTTGAAGGATAAATTGGACTCATATATGTGTAGATTAAGAGATAGAAAAGTAAACAGAAAGACCTTAGAAACAGCCAAGAATAAAAAGCAGCAGCATGCCCAGATGGCACCAAAGAAGCAAGAAGACTCAAAAGAGCTGACAATTAAAATAAAAACCTATTGAAATTTTGAACTCATGGGAGTACTATTTCCTTTGCAGGTCTTTAAGTGGTTTAATGTTTCTGTTGTGTAAAAAGAAATACATATATCTTGCTATCCACTATGCCTCCAGGAGTGCTGACACTATGAAGTAATTGTTACCCGCACACACAAATAAATCGGCCATTATGGCATTTCCTGCTCAAGCATAGCTGACAATTAACGAAAAAAAGAAACGATAAGCATATTGCTTACCATGTTTGGAAACAAGCCACAAAAGTAATACCATTTCATGCTTCAGAGTTTTTGCAAATATAAATACATTTTTCAGGGTCAGAACAATTTGAGAAACCACAGTGTTCCTTTGCTCATTGCTGGAAATGGTAATTAGCACATCAGTAAATTACCTGTAGAATTTTATTTCCATGAACAAGAAAATAATACTATCTCATTGAGTATAGCAGGCTGACCTGAATTATGAATTTCAGAAATATAAAACCTAATGATATGCCTACCCAAAGGCACAAATTCACACTGATGGTGTTGCTCTTCTAGCAACTGGTTGTTATGAAAGGCAGAGTAAAGCTCATAAAATGTTCTGCAAAAGAACCTAGAAAAGCACAAGAACCCAGGCATGTGCTGTCCCATTTCATTACCTCTGAGATCAGGATACTGAACTATTATTTGCCAGGGAGGCGGATCCTGGGGATTGAATTTCACCCACAAGAACATAGTACCACTGAGCTACATCACCAGCAACTGAACCTTCCTAGTATTTCCCTTCAGTTGATTTAGTATCTTCAAATACTCCAAGAAAGCCACTTCAAATGCATCTATACCAAAATGCAATTGTCTCATTAATTAGCTTTACTAACTAAAATTTCAAGAAGAAATATGGATAAAAGACTGATAAAAATGATCTGGATTATTGTATATAACTGCTTTCTGCATAGTACCTATACATCACCTTAAATCCCAAAGTTGCTTTTAAATTTCTTAAAAATATACCCATTCTTTCATTTTTCAGTAATTAACTGTTTTACTTTTTATTATTAAACACTTTACAGAAATGAGATGTATTTTGTTGTTGTTTTTCTGCCAAAAATTGCTACAGAGAAAATATATCTTAATAGACTGCTTTGAATCACTAATTAGGAATCTAGAAATCCCTTGTGACTAATTACTTTGCAAAAAAGAAATCATGAGGAATAGAATTAAAGTGCTGAAATGAGACCTTTAGGTGATCTTAAGTAGTAATGTTTTAATCCCCTCTACAAATTCTAGGAAATTCTCTGGCCTGGCCCTCAATGGCTCTACTCATAGAGAATTTATCACCAGGAGTATCCCCTTGCTGTGCTCTTAGGGCAATGATTATTTTATGCCTCATAAGTCTTCTCTATTGTTCAACACTTGACCTGTATGATGTCAAATAAAATAAAATCTGCTCATATGTTATATTGCTTTACCTATTTCCAGTTAAAGTTGGTAAAACAAAGTTGATTTTATTCTAACTCCTCTCAGAAACCAAATAAAAACAATATTTAAATAATGAAAACAGAATTGAAAAGATAACTTCTTCTTTAATGAAACTAAGTAGCTTTCCCTTTGCACCATAAAGTAATGATATACTTGAAAAACAGAAAATTGGGGCAAAAATCATGAGAGAAAGTAAATGTAGATTTTAGGCTGTAGCACAGAATTCATCTGGCTGAATTCATCAAAATGGCTGGAATTTTCTTGATGCATCCAACCTAAGGTTGTTATGTTAAAAGTCTGCAAAAAGGTTTCAGCTGTGGGATCATCCTCTGCCTGTTACATATCAAGAGGGGCAGTAGAGGTGGGACTGAGGGAGAATCACCAAAGGTTTCATAGTCAAAGTAGGAAAGATAAACTGTAACCAAACACCAATGATAACATAAGCAAAGTCTTTGAATCTGAGAACCTTCTGTATACCAGAGTTTCTAAGATCGTTTGGGGAATAAGTATTTGCTCGGGAAAGTGTAATTTCTGCTAACATCTCTGCACCTCTAATTTCATAGATTAATACTAATGTCTTTGAAATATGAGCCTATTAACAAATTTCTAGCTGGTCACACTTTCAGGTATTACAATTTTAAATATAGTTTGTTTCTAATCACCTCTATCAATCAAAAAAGACAAAACGGACAAACATTCTACTTGAGAACTAATGAAGAAATGGAAAGAAATAATTAAAATTATTATAATTATGCATATGATAATACATGCCTTTACAGACAAGGTTTTATAAGAACTTAGAAGTATTATTAAATTTCTATGTTTAAAAGATCAAAGTAAAGACAGGAATTTTCTTCATCTCCTCAGCTACTCAGCATTAAGTAGCACCAATAAGAACCAGAAGCAATTGCAACCATTAAAGAGATAAATACATAAGCAAATACTGATCAAATTCCTACCATGGTCCTTACATTGTACCAAGCACTTGAGTACAAAAACAGGGAAAACAAACATTATTTCTGTCTACATGGACTTTACAATTCACAGTAAGATTAAAATCTCCTAATATGTTCTACTACCACATCTTTGAATAATAGGAAAATTGTATTTTGCAAAATTACAAAATTAAGAGAAGAAATAACATAATTACAACAAATGAAAATTATTTAAAGTCATTTTTAACTTAGCAAAGATAAAATAATCTAAATAAATATGACAGTGTTGACCTAGCAATGATTAAATTATAGACCAGCATTTTTCCAAGCGCCATTTTCCTTTTTATATGCAATGAATATTTTGCAAAGTTGATTTAAGAAAATGTACAATGTGCCATGTATAAAACAAAAAATGGGGCAAGGTAGATGGAACTGTGACCACCCACAGAGCAGGCCCAGAGGCCTGCTGAGGGGCAGAGCCGCCCCACACCCCCCGCGCCTGCCAGGTAGGCGGAACTGTGACCACCAACAGAAAAGGCCCAGTGGCCCGCAGAGGGACAGAGCTTGCAATCACTCCTGCAAGGTAGGCGGGCCTGCGACCCACCGGCAGAAGAGGAGCAGCGGCCTGCTGAGAGGCAGAGCCGCGCCCCCCCCCCGCGCCTGTAAGGTAGGCGGACCTGCGACCCACTGGCAGAACAGCCCCAGAGGCCTGCAGAGGGGCAGTGTCGCTGCCTGCGCCTGCAAAGTAGGCAGAACTGCGACCACCGACAGAACAAGCCTAGCGGCCCGCAGAGGGACAGAGCCACCGCCCGCGCCTGCAAGGTAGGCGGACCTGCTACCGACCGGCAGAGCAGGCCCAGCGGCCTGCCGGCGTGGTAGGCACATTGCCCCAATTGGAGGAGGGGCAGAGCCACCGCCCGCCCCTGCCAGGGAGACTTTGCAACTATACAAGACCAATATAAATATATAGGGGGAAAATTCAATAGCACAACAGTTTCACCAAGTAGAAAGGAACGCGAACAGTATGAAGAGACAAGGAAAGAAAGGATCACAAGCAATGCAGGTCAACTCAACGTTAGAAGAGGTAATAGCTGCAGCAGATGGAATGTCAGATAAAGAATTCAGGATATACATGCTTCAGATGATCTGGAGTCTCAAGGAAGACATCAGACAGCAAAATCAGACAATGAAAGATCACTTCAACAATGAATTACATAAACAAATCCAAGAAGCAAAAGATCAACTATACAGGGAGATAGAGGTTATAAAAAACAAACAAACAGAAATCCTAGAAATGCAGGAAGCAATAAACCAACTTAAAAACTCAATTGAGAATACTACCAGCAGAGTAGAACACTTAGAAGATAGAACATCAGACAATGAAGATAAAGTATTTCAACTTGAAAAGAACATAGACAGCTCAGCAAGACTGTTAAGAAACCATGAGCAGAACATCCAAGAAATATGGGATAACATCAAGAGACCAAACTTAAGAGTCATTGGGATACAGGAAGGTACAGAGCTCCAAACCAAAGGAATGAGCAGTCTATTCAATGAAATAACACGAGAAAACTTCCCAGACTTGAAGAATGAGACAGAATCCCAAATCCTAGAAGCCTACAGGACGCCGAATGTGCAAAATCATAAGAGACCCACACCTAGACACATTATAATGAAGATGCCCAACATACAGAATAAGGAGAGAATTTTAAAAGCTACAAGAGAAAGGAAGCAGATCACATTTAGGGGTAAGCCAATCAGGATAACAGCTGATCTTTCAACACAGACTCTGAAAGCTAGAAGATCCTGGAATAACATATTTCAAACACTGAAAGAAAATGGGTTCCAACCAAGAATTGTGTTTCCAGCGAAATTAAGCTTCAGGATGGAAGATGAAATTAAAACCTTCCACGATAAACAAAAGTTAAAAGAATTTGCAGCTAGAAAACCATCTCTTCAAAACATCCTTGGCAAAACATTACAGGAAGAGGAAATGGAAAATAACAATGAAAACCAACAGTGGGAGGTAGGACAGTAAAGGGGGGAAAAATAATCAAAGAGGAAAACAAACCATGTTTAGTAACATAAATAAACAAATATGGCTGGAAGAACAACACATATCTCAATAATAACCCTAAATGTTAATGGCTTAAACTCACCAGGCTTAAACTCACCAATCAAGAGACACAGGCTAGTAGAATGGATCACAAAACAAGACCCAACAATATGCTGCCTACAGGAGACGCATTTGATAGGAAAAGACATACACAGGCTGAAGGTGAAAGGTTGGGAAAAATCATATCACTCATATGGACTTCGGAAACAAGCAGGAGTGTCCATACTCATATCAAATAAAATAGATTTCAAGCCAAAGATAATCAAAAGGGATAAAGAGGGACACTACATACTGCTTAAGGGAACCATACACCAACAAGACATAACAATCATAAATATATATGCCCCAAACAATGGTGCAGCTATGTTCATCAAACAAACTCTTCTCAAGTTCAAGAGTCTAATAGACCACCATACAATAATCATGGGAGACTTCAACACACCTCTCTCGCCACTGGACAGATCTTCCAAACAAAAGTTGAATAAGGAAACTATAGAACTCAATAACACAATTAATAACCTAGACTTAATTGACATATATAGAATATACCACCCAACATCAAGCAGTTACACTTTTTTCTCAGCAGCACATGGATCCTTCTCAAAAATAGATCATATATTATGTCACAGGGCAACTCTTAGACAATATAAAGGAGTAGAGATAATACCATGCATCTTATCTGATCATAATGGAATGGAACTGAAAATCAATGATAAAAGAAGGAAGGAAAAAGAATACATCACTTGGAGAATGAACAATAGGTTACTGAATGATCAATGGGTTATAGAAAACATCAAGGAGGAAATTAAAAAATTCTTAGAGATTAATGAAAACACAGACACAACATATCGGAATCTATGGGACACATTGAAAGCAGTTCTAAGAGGAAAATTCATTGCTTGGAGTTCATTCCTTAAAAAAAGAAAAAAACAACAAATAAATGATCTCATACTTCATCTCAAAATCCTAGAAAAAGAAGAGCAAAACAACAGCAAAAGAAGTAGAAGGCAAGAAATAATTAAAATCAGAGCTGAAATTAATGAAATCGAAACAAAAGAAACAATTGAAAAAATTGACAAAACTAAAAGTTGGCTCTTTGAAAAAATAAACAAAATCGATAGACCCTTAGCCATGCTAGCGAAGAGAAGAAGAGAGAGAACTCAAATTACTAGCATACGGGATGAAAAAGGCAATATCACAACAGACACTTCAGATATACAGAAGATAATCAAAAATTATTTTGAATCCTTATACTCCAATAAATTAGAAGATAGTGAAGGCATCAATAAATTTCTTAAGTCATATGATCTGCCCAGATTGAGTCAGGAGGATATAGACAACCTAAACAGACCAATATCAATTGAGGAAATAGAAGAAACCATCAAAAGACTACCAACTAAGAAAAGCCCAGGACCGGATGGGTATACAGCAGAGTTTTACAAAACCTTTAAAGAGGAACTAATACCAATACTTTTCAAGCTACTTCAGGAAATAGAAAAAGAGGGAGAACTTCCAAATTCATTCTACGAGGCCAACATCACCCTGATACCTAAACCAGACAAAGACACTTCAAAGAAAGAAGACTACAGACCAATATCTCTAATGAACCTAGATGCAAAAATCCTCAATAAAATTCTGGTGAATCGGATACAAAAACATATCAAAAAAATTGTGCACCATGATCAAGTAGGATTCATCCCTGGGATGCAAGGCTGGTTCAATATACGGAAATCAATAAATGTTATTCACCACATCAATAGACTTAAAAATAAGAACCATATGATCATCTCGATAGATGTGGAAAAAGCATTCGACAAAGTACAGCATCCCTTTATGTTCAAAACTCTAGAAAAACTAGGGATAACAGGAACATACCTCAATATTGTAAAAGCAATCTATGCTAAGCCTCAGGCTAGCATCATTCTGAATGGAGAAAAATTGAAGGCATTCCATCTAAAATCTGGAACAAGACAGGGATGCCCTCTCTCACCACTTCTGTTCAACATAGTTCTCAAAACACTGGCCAGAGCAATTAGACAGACGAAAGAAATTAAAGGCATCAAAATAGGAAAAGAAGAACTTAAATTATCACTATTTATAGATGACATGATTCTATACCTAGCCGACCCAAAAGGGTCTACAAAGAAACTATTAGAGCTAATAAATGAATTCAGCAAAGTGGCAGGATATAAAATCAACACGCATAAATCAAAGGCATTCCTGTATATCAGCGACAAATCCTCTGAAATGGAAATGAGGACAACCACTCCATTCACAATATCTTCCAAAAAAATAAAATACTTGGGAATCAACCTAACAAAAGAGGTGAAAGACTTATACAATGAAAACTACAGAACCCTAAAGAGAGAAATAGAAGAAGATCTTAGAAGATGGAAAAATATACCCTGTTCATGGATAGGCAGAACTAACATCATCAAAATGGCAATATTACCAAAAGTTCTCTATAGGTTTAATGCAATGCCAATCAAAATCCCAACGGCATTTCTTGTAGAAATAGAGAAAGCAATCATGAAATTCATATGGAAAAATAAAAGACCCAGAATAGCAAAAACAATGCTAAGCAGGAAGTGTGAATCAGGCGGTATAGCGATACCAGACTTCAAACTATACTACAGAGCAATAGTAACAAAAACAGCATGGTACTGGTACCAAAACAGGCGGGTGGACCAATGGTACAGAATAGAGGACACAGAAACCAATCCACAAAACTACAACTACCTTATATTTGATAAAGGGGCTAAAAGCATGCAATGGAGGAAGGATAGCATCTTCAACAAATGGTGCTGGGAAAACTGGAAATCCATATGCAACAAAATGAAACTGAATCCCTTTCTCTCGCCATGCACAAAAGTTAATTCAAAATGGATCAAGGAGCTTGATATCAAATCAGAGACACGCCGTCTGATAGAAGAAAAAGTTGGCTACGATCTACACACTGTGGGGTCGGGCTCCAAATTCCTCAATAGGACACCCACAGCACAAAAGTTAATAACTAGAATCAACAAATGGGACTTACTCAAACTAAAAAGTTTTTTCTCAGCAAAAGATACAATAAGAGAGGTAAATAGAGAGCCTACATCCTGGGAACAAATCTTTACTCCTCACACTTCAGATAGAGCCCTAATATCCAGAGTATACAAAGAACTCAAAAAATTAGACAATAAGAGAACAAACAACCCAATCAACAAATGGGCCAAGGACCTGAACAGACACTTCTCAGAGGAGGACATACAATCAATCAACAAGTACATGAAAAAATGCTCACCATCTCTAGCAGTCAGAGAAATGCAAATCAAAACCACCCTAAGATACCATCTCACTCCAGTTAGATTGGCAGCCATTATGAAGTCAAACAACAACAAGTGCTGGCGAGGATGTGGGGAAAAGGGTACACTTGTACATTGCTGGTGGGACTGCAAACTGGTGCAGCCAATTTGGAAAGCAGTATGGAGATTTCTTGGAAAGCTGGGAATGGAGCCACCATTTGACCCAGCTATTCCCCTTCTCGGTCTATTCCCTAAAGACCTAAAAAGAGCATGCTACAGGGACACTGCTACATCGATGTTCATAGCAGCACAATTCACAATAGCAAGACTGTGGAACCAACCTAGATGCCCTTCAATAGATGAATGGATAAAAAAAATGTGGCATTTATACACAATGGAGTATTACTCTGCATTAAAAAATGACAAAATCATAGAATTTACAGGGAAATGGATGGCATTAGAGCAGATTATGCTAAGTGAAGCTAGCCAATCCCTAAAAAACAAATGCCAAATGTCTTCTTTGATATAAGGAGAGTAACTAAGAACAGAGTAGGGTCGAAGAGCATGAGAAAAAGATTAACATTAAACAGGGATGAGAGGTGGGAGGGAAAGGGAGAGAGAAGGGAAATTGCATGGATATGGAAGGAGACCCTCAGAGTTATACAAAAGTACATACAAGAGGAAGTGAGGGGAAAGGGAAAAATAATACAAGGGGGACAAATGAATGTCAGTAGAGGGGGCAGAGAGAGAAGAGGGGAAGGGAGGGGAGGGGAGGGGGGATAGTAGAGGATAGGAAAGGCAGCAGAACACAACAGACACTAGTATGGCAATATGTAAATCAATGGATGTGTAACTGATGTGATTCTGCAATCTGTATATGGGGTAAAAATGGGAGCTCATAACCCACTTGAATCAAAGTGTGAAATATGATATATCAAGAACTATGTAATGTTTTGAACAGCCAACAATAAAAAATTTAAAAAAAAACAAAAAAAAATAAAACAAAAAATGCATTGCTATGATGCCGATTCCTTTCAATAACAAACATATCACTGAGAGTTCCAAGTTATTTCAAAAATAAAACTAAAAACCTACATAATGTAGTGTTATTATTTTTTCTCAACTGAATAGATAGGCAAATAGATTTTATCACCTAGAAAAATGTATTTATTACTTACATGTAATTTTTATGAGCCTGTTATTACAAGGTATTACAACATGTTTTTAGTTTAGGATTTTTGTTTCTAAAGACTATCTCAGTATGCCTGGATATAGCTCAGTGATAGAGCAGTCGCCTAGCATGTGTGAGGCCCTGGGGTCCTGGGTTTAATTTCTATCACTATCCCCCAAAAAACCTTTTTTAATATAAAGAAACAAACAAAAACAGAAAATGAAAAAATTATGTCAATCAAAAGAGAAAAAATTAAACAGTGTATTACTCAATAAAAAATTAGATATTTAACTATGAGGATATACATGGTGAAGAAATGTTTTAGAAATTCAAAGAGTAAAATTAAATTTATATTTTAAAAGGTAAAATTGAAGGCAGATGTTTTCCTGATCCCATCAGTAAATCGGTAAATAGCAAAACTAAGAATAGAAACACAAACTTCATGCTCTTAGAACCTAGAGAAAGCTTACACAGCACCTTTCTTGAAAGTAGTAGGGGTGGGGGGTGATGGTCTGTCATTGGAACAAGACAAAAGTGTAAAGATGACCAATAAAAGAGCTTATCCAGGCTCAGTTGATATGAAGCCTTGCAAAGCAGATGGATGTGGGGCAGTAGGCAATACTATCATGTGGCCAGTGGGGGAAAGCATATCTTGATGGAGCCATCTGTTGGTGAAGCTGAATGAGCCATAAAAAGGTATTGAAAGACATAATGCTCTATATTCAGACATAACACTCCTGCTATTCTCAGATCAAGTATCCTCCAGTTAGCCATGGTGAGACTCAGCCGCCAGCTTACAGATCCACACCATCTACATGTGAACCACATGTAAGAACTTAAGAATGACCTTAGCAAGTTTTCCAGAGACAGTCACCATTACTGGAATCTGACTTCTGGCTTGCAGCAGGCTCTTCTCCTACTCAAGTTTGATGCTACTCAAATTGCTTTTAAATCCCACTCTATCTTTCAGTAGCTGCATGATCTTAGATGAGATACTTAGCCAAACTAAGCCTGTGTTTTCTCATCTATAAAATGGGCATTGGAGGAACTGTTTCATAAGGGTTATTATGATGATTAAATTAAATTACGACCTTAAGCTTTTAGTGCATTCCTAGGATAAAATAAATGCTAATAAGTATTAACCAGTATTCATTCACTATCTTAGAGCAATTTTTTCCTGTTCTAATGTTTTTTGGTTTCATGTTTTTGCCTTAAAAAAAACCAAATATATGTAGAAGAGCCAAGAATAAATACCCATGTGTTCAGGATATGATGCACAAATTTACAAATAATGTCAAGTTTGTAAATGTTAGAATATAAATGCAACTAAACACTTATCTGGCTTCAACAGCAGGTGATTTACATAAGAAGAACACTGCTAAAAATCTGGAATGGTGTCCATTCTACCAACACATTTTGTAATATGCTGTCTACATTTTAATTGCAACACCTGCTCCTGATGTCTGAAAAGAAAACTTTTTGTTTATTTATGCTTTAATTAGGTTAGGTGAATAAATATTGTCATGTTGCTACCTATCATATATTATATATTTCTAAAGTTATTTAATATTTCTGGAAAAAATATTTTCATTTTGAATCCATTAGTAAAAATTAACTCAAGTATTCCATCAAGCACACAATTAGATGCATGGTTAGTCTATGTGGAAAATATTAAAAATGAAAAGCCATAGCAGTACTGTGGAGCTCAGGAGAAATTATGGTAAGAGAGATTAATTATAAAGCTATTGTAATAATTACTGAAAGGAATGAAGATGTGAATTAAGGAAGCATGAATGGAAAAGAAAGAGAGACACTGATGAGAAAATGTTGCTAAGATTAATCAAGAGCTTTGAAAACTGACTGAGTATGGAGAATGAGGAAGAATGAGGATTGAAATGCCTTTTCTGTATTTCTCAGTCCACAAGGAATGAGTCAGTAAGCCCTGTGACGTAGCTCCACTCTGAAGCCAGGTGGAAAGAAAAAGAACATGGTCCTTGTAAGTTAGAAAAACCTGAGTTCAAGACTCTCTTCAACCATTTGTGATCAGCATAACTGTGGGCAATCTGTATTTCCTTGAGATTTGATTTTCATGATGGCAAAACAATGATACTGTGTTTATCTCCACCTCTCAACTTGAAGCCAGAATTAGACAGGCAGTGAGTATAGTTAGGCAAATCCAGTCAAGTCAAATCAAGGAGGCTAATTTGAGTGAGTCCAGAAAGTTGGAGAGAGATTAGAATGCTAATGCCTTTAGAGCCCTTCTTCTACCCTCATCAAAATAACCCGCCTGCCCCTGCTGCAACCTGTTGGTAAGGTAACCTGATCCAGGGATTGTCCCTCCCTACTGGGAGCTTTTAATTATGCCCCCTTCCTGCCCAGATCATTCCAACTTGGCCTCTTCAGCCCATCTGCTTCTCACCTTTTGGCCATCCCACTGAGTATCTCCTGGGCCTAGTCACTTACGTAGGAAGGAGAGAGATAAGGAGAAAAGAGCAGGAGAACAAAGGAAACCAAGACCTATAAAAAAGGCAAAGCACCCTCACTTCTTGGGATACCAGGATACCAGCTATGGTCCCCTTCCCCCTCCTGGGAGAGGTCTATGTTACCACTTTTTAAATAAACCCTGCTTTATATGCTTGCCTTGGCTTTGCTTCTCTAATGCTTCAACATGTGAGGGAGCAGAGCTCATCACAGGTAACCAGCAGTACCAAACTCATTTGAAACCCAAATGAAAGTAAGAAAAATACTCCTTGAGTTTTTGAAGATGATGACATCATTGACTACAGTAGTTATCAGAGATGGGGAAGCAGATACCTGTCAGACTTTGAGCAAGATGGGCTATTCAGACTATTGTAAGTTATATCTAAGAGAACAGAAAGAATATTTAGGTGTAGATTTTTTAAAAGCCATTTGGAGTCAACTCTGGAACTCAAAACACAATGATGGTTTGACAAAAAACAAATAAGCATACAAATCAAACAAGGATGATTTAAGAATCATCAACGTTGGGCTGGGGATGTGGCTCAAGTGGTAGCGCGCGTGGGGCCCGGGTTCGATCCTCAGCACCACATACAAATAAAGATGGTGTGCCCGCCGAAAACTAAAAAATAAATATTAAAAATTTCTCTCTCGCTCTCTCTCTCTCTCTTTAAAAAAAATCATCAATGTTACATTGATAGTTGAAAATGTGGGCATGGATCACTCATATAAATGTTTGGCCATAGATAGAAAAAAAGAGAATAAAGATATGACCCAATTTCATCTCTCATTAACACTTTTATTAATTAGTTTTTTTTTTTAATTAGAGAATACCTACTATCTATCTGTCAAATGCAGTGTCAACCCCTGCCTACCCAAATATAACTAAACACATCCTTTGCTCTTAAAAGCTTCTATTTAAAAGATGGAATCACACTTGGAAACATAATTTTAATTCAATAATCATAGAGTACAGAGGCTCTACTCCTGAAATTTCCATGGGGTAGGGAAGTTACACAGGGTAAATTGTTACTTGGAAAGTTAACAATTCAGTAAATATGTAAAGAAATATGTAAAGAAATACAGGGCATTCAAAACATGGATTGACTGATGAAATACACACACACAGACACACACACACACGCAGGAACAAAAGTTGAAGAGGTGTTCATGAAACAGAGACCCGTGGTGGTGAGATGGTAAAGGAGAAAATGGTTCAAGAAAAGGAAGATCACGATCAACATGTTCTTAAAGGAATTCAACCTCATATTTTCTATTGATGATGAGCAAGCGTCTATGGAAGGATAGAGAAGGGAAAGAGACATACTTTTAAATTTTATATTTCAAATAAAATCATTAATTTCATCAGAATTCAGCATGGTGAATATTCCACATTGTGAATGAGAGAGAAAGGATGGCTGGAAGTGATCTCAACAACTTGTGTTACTCATCTTTTTTTCCCTGAGACCAAAATACCTGACAAGAACAACTTGCAGGAGGAAAAGTTTACTTTGGCTCTAGGTTCAGTCCATAGTCATCCAACTCCATCCCTTTGGGCCAGAGGTGAGGCAGAACATCACAGCAAAAAGGCAGATACAGAGGAAAGTCACCATCTCCTGACAGCCAACTGGGAAGCAGAGAGTGAGCGGTGTGTTGGGGGGCGGGGGGGGGGGCGAGGAGAAGAAGAAGAAAAAGGAGGAGGAGGAGGCCAGGAAAAAGACTAGCCCTTCCAGAAGACACCCCCATGGATCTACTCTCTCCCAGCCACACCCCACTTGCATTTCACCTCTGATTATTCCTGCATTGACACAAGACTACTGGGGTATAATTCATATCCAAACATTATCACAACTAATATAATATTTTGTGAAAAAAAATTCCTGTATGTCTGTGGCAGATTGCATAAACAACAACAACACAGTGGTTCTCATCAAAAAGCACCCTTTGTATCTGGAATTGCCTATGGAAGGTGGAGGAAACAATTTCATGTGAATGCTAAGCCTGACACACTTCTAATGTCCCTTGGAATACTGCCATCCCTTCAAGCTGGTATACTGGAGGATAAGAGATAGGTGGGCCACACATGAACTGAAGCCCTCTCAGATTAAGTACCCTCCAGCTGACCTGGCAGCTGACCACAGCCACATAAGTGAGACCAAATAAAACCAGACTACCCTTTTGCACCCAGGCCAAATTGCTGATCTATAGAAACAAAGGCAAAATAAGTGGTGTTGTTTTAAGCCACTGAATTTTTACATGGCACTGTGGTTTGGATATGATTTACACATGTCTCCAAAAGTTCATGTGCTTGAACTTCAGTCCCTAATGCAATGATATTGGGAGCTGTCAGGATCTTTAAGGGGAAAAGCCTACTTGGAAGTGATTGGGTCACGACTGCCCCCAGGAAGGGGATATTGCTGGTTTCAAGGAGGGTTTAGCTCTCAAGGAAGTAGATTAGTTCCTATGAAAGTAGGCAATTATGAAATAGAAAGAATGGCCCCTGCCAGGCTCTTGCTTCCTCTCTCACCATATAATTGTTTTGGCCTATGTTCCCATTATATGATCTGTTACATGTTGTGACATCGACAGGGAGGGCCTCACCTTGTTTCCTCGACCTTCCACAAGCAAATCCAGATACAAGGGATGCAGAATAGCTTTGTTTTTAGATGAGAACCACTGTGTTGTCATTTATGGAATCTGCTACAGACATACAGGAGTTTTTTTCACAAAATATCATATTAATTGTGATAATGTTTGCATATGAATTGCCCCCCCTTTTAAATAAGTACTCTGAATAAATGGGGCTACCCAATATTGTATTTTATGTCTCCAAAACAATGAGCTAAATAAATCTCATTTTTATAAAATACCCAGTCTCGTGTATTTTGTTATAGCAACTCAAAATGGACTAATACACGCAACAAAGATGACTGTGGAAGAGTCTGGTAATTACATGTCAGCAAATGCAACATTTCATCTTAAGAAATTCCCCCATGATTAGTCTTTTTATAACAGATCTGAACCCCAACATTTGGTGATCAATTATTCATATCCATTAATTATTCATATACACAATGTAATCAAATTATTGTTAGATACCAGTCATTTGAAATGGTGTCACATAGACTACGAAAATTTTGACTTAGTTTAAGAAAAAGATTTTGCTACAGCCAATAATTAATACAATAGTTTTCTAGTCCTGTGAATTTTCATTACCAAGCAAATAACAGAAAAAATAATTGCTAAATCAAGTCTTTCTTATATTTATGCCAGTTTACTGCCTCAGAATGTTACTATTTGTGTAGTAAAACAGAAGGATTGCAGCAGTGGGAAATTATATATTTCACATTTTGTTGATTCAAATTGATTTTCCTTTTATATGGTAGTAAATTAGTGAAATGTTTCTGATATTTTCCAATCAATAATTATCCCACTGCCGACAGATCTGTACATGAAAATCTCTCCCTTTTTATATCTGAATATTTTCAAGCCTGACACTTCATGTCTTGGGCTATTTCATTTTTTTTTAACTAAGTACTCTGATTGTCTCCCAACATCAAGCTCATGATTTGAGCTCACTATTCTATGACAATATTCTTTCATTTGCCTACTAGACATGAAAGTATTATAGAGGAAAATGGAAGAAAGGTTTCTGAATACTTAACATTTTAACATGACACTTTTTAACAGAGAGCGGTTAAAAATCATATCTTTATAAATCATATCTTCTTTATAACATGCAATCATCAACAATGTCTGACAAATTATATTTTTCTGCACCCCCTACAACAGTAAGAATCATTAATAAAAAATGATGCCAATTTCTTCAGTAAAAACTGATATAATTTCTTTAATGACATTTATTTTGTTAGTGAAGTTGAATAGATGTCCATATATGTATTTGAATTTTCTCTTATTTACTAGTTCCGTCTTTTGATGATATCTCAAATAGGTATTATGTTATTTAATTTATTGTTGCATCTCAGTGATGGTGAATATGGAATATCACTTGATTGGAGTTTGAGTTTTCATTATCATGCAAATAAACCTAGGTTTAAGATACTTCTGGGTGTATCCTAGTGGGTGTTTGCAGAGGTATTACCAGAGGCCTGTGGATCAGGAACTAGGGAGGACACCTGTCCTGAATGTGGGCAGCACTGTCAAATAGACTGGGGACCCTGAAGGAACAAAAGACTGAAGAAGGAAGAAGCTGTGACGGATTCAAGACTGCTTCTTCTTGACCAGGTGAGTCTATTTCTGTTGCCATCTCCCAAGGACAATGGACTCCTGCTCCTTCACTCTTCCAATGTGGACTCTCACCTGAGATTCTCTAGGGAACTTCTAAGCCTTCAGTCCCAGACTGGGGATGCATAATCAGTTCTCTTCTGGGGCTCCAGCTTCTTGGACTGAGCAACTACCAGTCTGTCATTTCTCCAGTCTGCAGACAGGCATTGTGGGATTCTCCAGCTTCTGATTGTGTAAGACAACCTAATAAATCCCAGTTTTTAATCATACATGTGCATATCCTGCTAGCTCTTTTCCTCTAGAGAACCCTGAGTAATATCCAAACCTTCCTTCTTGCATTTATCTCTCTCTCCCTCCACTCCTAGTCTTATTGCTCTCTTAATTTTTCTTTAAACATTGCTTTTATAATAATAAACAAAAAAAGTACATATACAGAGGAGCTGGTAATTGGGGGGAACTCCCCTATCACTAACAGGAGACATTCTTCCCCCAGGCTACTCTTCGGAAGGCATGCATAGTTTTGTCAAGCACTAAGAATGCTGACTTTGGAAGAATTCTCACTCTGGTAGACCAGAAAACAATAAGTAATGACTCAGAACTGTAATTCTAGTCACACAAATGACGCATCAGGCTTATTGGAGGGTTGTTACTTTCTGGACTCTGTATCACATATAAAGAGCTGAGTGTTTTAGAATCGCCAACCACAATATATAGAATTCTGCCAGAAACCAAGATTCTAAAGGTATTGGTGGGAGGAAGGCTGCAAAAAAAAAAAAAAAAAAAAAGTATAGAGGAAAAGTTATTCAACTTTCCAGTAAAAATTCACCGAAATGACTAAACAAATGACTGAACAAATGTTTTTGATATATGAGCATGCAGCCTACCAGAACAGTAGCAATCACTTTGGGATATGTTAGAAAAGCAAATTCTCAGTTCTTGCCTCAAAGCTACTGAGTCAAAAGCCTGAAGGAGCGTCAGAAATCTGTTCAATAAGTCCTGTATTTGGTTCTGAAGCATACTTACATTGAAAGCTGCTGGTCTTGGGGACCATGTGCCTTCCTGCCTGCCACTGACATTCTTCCAGGCTGCTCCAGTTTTGTTGTGTCAGGCTCACCACTATTATTATGACAAAGTTTCCCAGAGTGGGAGTAAAATAAAACCGGACTTTTAAAGCAGATGTACACACTCCTGCTTGGAAGTGCAATTAATTTTTAAAGTTCACATTGGGCTTCGTAAGCCTGAAAACATTGGAACTTTTTTTAAAAAGGGAGATTTTTTTTTCTATAGATTATCATCCAAAGTCCCTCCCAGGAAGATTCTAAGGGAGCATCCATTCATTCATATGTTCATTGGTGATTATGTCTGTGCCATTTGGCTGCCACTGGTTATAGAAGTTAGCCAACAGATATGTGCCATGACGTCACAGAAATTAAGAGTCTAGAAAGATCATTGTTGTGCATTAAAAAACCACAGAGGTATTTAATTTTAAACTAAAACTCTAAATCAAGACAAACTTTCCCCAAAGAAGTAATAAATATTGCATAATATCAAGACTGTTATTTACCATATTATTTCTCCATCTCCTTCAAGAATAACAGGACATACAGGTGAGAACACTGAGGCAAGGTAGGAAAAAAAAATGTTGTTTTCTTCCTCTTATCTTAGAATAAAATATGTGAAGGAAAAGAGAACCCTATCACAGTATTTGTCTCCTTTATCAATCCTGTTTATTAAATTGTTGATATGTAAAAGATACCAGCCTTTTAATTTTAAGTGAAATACCAAATATATGTTGCATCAAGCTCCAGTTCACATGAGGGTCTAAAATGAGTTTTCAAGGAGGTAAGGCAACCCGTACATGTAGATATGATATGCAACTTAGTTTTCACCAAATTAAGAGGTGGGTCTGCCCATCAAAGATAAATTCAGATTAAACATTCTAGAACCTCAGGAGTCATGACAAAGCTTTGTCATTAATCCAAGGAAGTAGAGAAGGAAGGAATTCTAGGTTAAGAACCAGAGATAGTAGATAGTTTGCAAAGGTGGTCAGCAACAATGAATTTCACAGGGCAGGCAGAAGGAAAAGGAGACCCAAGTTGTAACATAGCAAAATTTGATACTCAGATGTTATAGTCAACAGAGGTGGAGGAAAAGTTATGTGCAAACTGGTTAGAAATATCAAAATATTCATAAGAAGAGATCAACATGATCTCTATAGTTTTATTTCATTTTCTTACTCTTGTGGTTTAATTTACTTTTTAAATAGCTAATTTATTTCACATGGTGCCCAAAACAAAAAGTGTGCCCTATCTTATAGATGGAAAGAAAGACTTCCTCTCACCACAGTTGTGGGTTGGCCCAGTACACCTCCTCACCTATTATTGCTTTGCTGAGTATTTTTTTCTAATTTCCTTGAGTTATATGAAATTTAAAAATCATATTTATTTTTCCTATAGTCATCTACCATTTTTACACCAGGTCAGAATGCTATGAAACCAACCCTTGTGCTCTCCACTTAACAATGCATCTGAATGACCTTTCCATAATATTGCAGAGACTTCTTATGTTTTCTAGTTGCCATCATCTTGCCATATCAAAATACCCAGGAGTGGGTAATTTATTAAAAAGAAAAAAGTTTAGACAGAGGAGAGGGATAGATGGGTCAAAAGGTTCCATTCCCAATTTTCCAAGAAATCTCCATTCAGCTCTCCATATTGGTTGCACCAATTTACAGCCCCACCAGGAGTGTATGAGGGTACCTTTTTCCCCCCATCCTCGCCAACACTTCTTGTTGTTTATATTCGTAATAACTGCCATTCTGACTGGAGTGAGATGAAATGTTAGAGTAGTTTTGATTTGCATTTCTATAATTGCTAGCGATGATGAACTTTTAAAAATATATTTGTTGATTGATTGTATATCTTCTTCTGAGAAGTGTCTGTTCAGGTCCTTAGCCCATTTATTGACTGGGTTATTCCAAAGGACTTAAAAACAGCATACTACAGGGATATAGCCAGTACAATTCACAATAGCTAAACTGTGGAACCAACTTACATGCCTTTCAATAGATGAATGGATTAAAGAAATGTGGCATACATACACAATGGAATATTGCTCAGCAATAAAAGAGAATAAAATCATGGCATTTGCAGGTGGAGTTAGAGAAGATAATGCTAAGTGAAGTTAGCCAATCCCAAAAAACCAAATACCAAATGTTTCATCTGATATAAGGAGGCTGATTCATGGTGGGGTAGGGAAGGGGAGTGTGGGAGGAATAGACAAACTCTAGATAGGGCAGAGGGGTGGGAGGTGAAGGATGGGGTATAGGGTTAGAAATGATGGTGGAATGTGATGGACATTATTATCCAAAGTACATGTATAAAGACACAAATTGGTGTGAATATACTTTATATACAACCAAAGATATGAAAAATTGTGCTCTATATGTGTAATAAGAATTGTAATGCATTCCGCTGTTATATATACATTAAAAATTAATAAAAATAAATAAATAAAATTTTAAAAAGTTTATTTTGGCTTACATTTCTGGAGCCAGGAAAGTTCTAGAGAACAACACCACATATGCTCAACTTCTGTCAGAGCTTTTTCTGTCACAATGTTGTAGAGAAGCAGAGGGGGAATTGGGCAAGTGTGTGTGTGTGTGTGTGTGTGTGAGAGAGAGAGAGAGAGAGAGAGAGAGAGAGAGAGAGAGAGACTGAGGAAAGACTCACTTGCTTTATTAAAACCCACTTTCTCAGTAACCAATGCAGTCCCAGAAGACCTCACTCATTCCCACAAGACATAATCCAGTCTCAAGAAAAGTAGTTCAGGGCTGGGGATATAGCTCGGCTGGTAGAGTACTTGCCTCACATGCATAAGGTCCTGGGTTTAATCCCCATCACCACAAAAAAAGTAGTTCAGTCTCTTGGGATAAAACAATAATCAATTCATGAGGATGATGCCCCATGACCTAATCACCATCCATGAAGTCCTACCTCTTAAAGCTCCCCAACATCTCTCAATTCCATTATATTGGGGACCAATCTTCTAGTATGTAAACCTTTGTGGTAAAAAAAAAAAAACACACTGAAACTGCAGCATGCATTATTGCATTGCATTGAGAGACTGTAATTTATAAGTAATATCCCACTAATGGACATTTAGATAGTTTCTAAAAATTTCAAACCAGAAGTAATTCTCCAGTTCCAGGGTTTGTATATTAATTACATTTTAGGTGTGTAAGTATATCACAGCAATAAACTCCCAGAACCAAATGAATGAGTTGAATTCTCTTTGTCATTGTAATTTGACAAGGTAGCAAATTGCAATCCATAGAGAACATAGCAATTTACATCCCTAACTGAAAAGTATGAGAAAGTCCAGGGCTTCAGAGACTGGTCCAAGAGTATGTCAAACTTCAGGTTTTACTTTTCACTTGATAGATGCAAGATGTGCATTTAATAAACCTTTATTAAGAGTGAATTTGAAAATCTTTTCATATTAAACAGCATTTTGAATTATTTTTTGAACTGTTTATACTACTTGTCCTTTTCTCCATTGAATTATTGGAAAGTCTGATACTCCAAAATTCTGATACCAATTTGGCACAATCACCAGCCAGTAGTAAAGAACTGGAGAAGAATGGAGGCCAGATGTAAACACTTGGTATACGTACAGCATCATATCCCAGTGGAAAATTAGGCCTAACTCTTGGTCTTCTTCCACCTGTTTCAGTACATAAGAAAAGTTAAAAAAATCTTTTTTTTTTCAAATTTATTATTTATATTTGACTTTGTACTATTTTTGGAATGCAATTCAAATGTATTGATTTTTTATCATTATGCCATCTGCATTTTCAATTTGATTTTCCACTTCAAGAATTTTTAACAAATTATTTTTTCCTTTGAGTACTTATAATTCAAAATTTTCACTTTTAGACTCTTAAAATATTTGTGTGTTATACTAATATACATTGTGAAATATAAATATGAATCATCCCTATTTTTCCAGATAATTATTTCTTTGTTCAACTCTTTGTTGATTAGCCCATATTTTTCATCATTGCCTTGAAAGTAACCTTACCTATATATTAAATTCCTTATTAATTACTACTTAAGGTTGGGGTTGTGGCTCAGTGGTAGAGCACTTGCCTAGCAGGTGTGAGGCCCTGGGTTCAATCCTCAGCACCACATAAATAAATAAGTAAATAAATAGAAAATTTAAAAAATAAATAAATTACTACTTAATTCTATAAATTCTACTCTGTATTATTGATCTGTACCACACTTATATAATTAGTGAGTCTTTTTGTTATATTTTAAATCTTATCAATCTTACAGCTCTACCTTTAGTGCTCTTCTTTTTAAAAGTTTTTCCTATCTATTCTTGTTTATTTTCCTACCTTAAATTTAAAGTCAGTTTGTAGTCTCCTTGTCGTTCAAAAATGAGTTAGGTGCCATTTTATATACTACTGGTAGAAATAAAACATCTGCACGAAAAATTCACAGTATCTAGAAAAAATTGCATGTACATTTGCCCTTGGAACAGTTAGCCCAATTCTAAAGATCTAGCTGAGAGATTTTAGCAAAACCATAAAAAGACTTGCACAAGACAATTTGTAATAGAAAAAAAAAAAACCTGGGAAAACCTAAATTATTATCAGTAAGAAGTCAATTGAATAAGATATATATATACCTACATAAAGGAGTATGGTGTAGGTCTAAGGGGGAGTGGGGGTTATCTGTAAGTGTTGTTATGAAATGATCTGAGTAAAATTGAATTTTTTTTTCAAAATTTCCTTTGATTCTCTGACTTTTCACCTCTTGTTGGTTGTTTTTGGTATTTCTTTTTCCTTCTTTCTTCAGTAGGTTAGGTAGTGCTATATCTAATTTTTCTTTAAAAAACAGCTTTCATGTTTATGAGTTCTACAGGTTTGTTGGGGTTTTGTTGTTGTAGTTTTCTAACGCATTTGTGGTTGTTTTATAGCCTCTAGATTCAGAGGCTTATTTATTTTCAATTTTCTCTTTTGTTATATACTTAAGACAATGAAGAATCAAAGCCTAGGAATTTCTACCTTCAATAAATTTTATAGTTATAATATCTAATATTCTTGTTATTATTAGGGAGGGAGGGGGGATTTAGTAATTCCAGTTTTCATTCTTCATTGATTCTAAAGAGGTTTAAAAGTTATTGCCTTTGTGTGTGTGTGTGTGTGTGTGTGTGTGTGTGTGAGCTTGTGTACATCCAGGCAGAAGTTGTCTTTGTTTTCAGATTTTGTTACTATTTTCATTTTTCAGAGAAATTTTTTCTATACTATTTACATTTTTGGACTGTATTGAGGTTGCTTTAGGAACTTACAAATGATCAATTTTCATGACTAGAAAAACGATACTTGAAAAAGAAAATTTTTCTATATTCTCAGGGATAAAGGCTTGATGTGTACTGATCAGATACAATTTTAAAATTATGACATTTTGACAACCAAAAGCATCACATTTTTTTCCATTTTGATCTGTCATCGACTGAGAGGTAAATTAAACTCATCTACCTCGACTATGTGTACATCTTTTTCCTTTAATCCCTGTATTTTCAGCTTGTTGAAGTTGCTGCTATCTGAAGCATAGCTACTGGTAATGTTTACCCCTGTTATAAATTCTTCACATTAGCATTACAAAGAGACCTTCTCCTTCTCTTTGAATAATTGTTGCCCTAAATTGCATTTTGTTTAAACTCTTAAAACCAAGATTTTTACTCCCCGCCACCAAGGGCCTGTGAATAAATTAGCTCATTTCTTACACAAAATATTCTGGGTTGTTTCACTCGCTGATCTTTTTTCAATCTAAAATTAAGCCTCTTGTTTGATCCACTCTGAAATTTTATTTATTTTGTTGTCGTTCTCCTTATTTTAAAATTTTTATTAGTGCATTATAGTTATACATAACTTGGGGGTTCATTTTGACATAATTGTACAAGCATGGAATATAAATTGTTCTAGTTTAGTCCCCAGCGCTTCCCCATTCCCTCCTCTCCTCCCCCACTCCAACACGCTGTCCCCCTTCCCGTTGTTCTACTCTACTAATATTCTTTCTATATAAACATATTTCTATTTTTTAATTAGTTCTTTAAAGTTATACATCAAGGTAATTTTACTGTGGTTCATTCATCTTTGTACGGTAATTGGGTCAATTTTATTCCACCCTTCTTCCATCCCTTTTCCCACCACCACCCAATCCTCTTCGTCTACTTTACTGGTCTCTCATCTATTTCCATGAGATCTGTCGCCCACACAACCTTTTATTTTCCCTTAATTTGGTCTAGTGTCTGCATATGAGAGAAAACATTGGACCCTTGAGTTTCTGGATCTGTCCTTTCTTTTAATGAGTGGATTAAGAATGGATAGATTAAGTCCATTAATATCCATTGACAAGCAGATGTTAATAAACGTGGCCCTGCCAGAAATACCTACCCACTGCTTCACATGGATGTGCTGGTAGAGAACATTCCTCTGGGTTGGCGACAGAACCTCTTTACCATCGCTTTTCTGAGTACCTCTGCCCCCACTCTCTAAATAGGTCTTCTTCAAGGAACACACACACTGTTTAGTAATTAGCTCTGTAAGAATGCTTTGCAAATTTACATAAGGTAATAAAATGTATTTTTGTGTGATTTATTTAATCATGCTCAATAACACATGGGCCCTTTACCTCTCTCATCCTGGCTCAAGGGTTTAGTATAGCATTTCCATTTTTCTTAGAAATATATTGAATATTTTGTCTTCCAATGTAGACAGAAGTTCTAATTTCTAGCAAATTATTGTTCTCCAATGTGAGCTCGATTTTATTTTCAAAAAGCTATCCAGCATATTTACAGATTACTGATTAGTTTCTTACTTCATTCCCTTTGCTTAAAAATGTTGTTTTCCTAAATGAAGGGTTTACTTATTTTGTAATATTCATTTTCAAATGGAAGCTTTTTTGTCCCCCATATATTTTCATCCTCAACAGAATAAAAATAATCTATAATATATCACTAATTTTTGCATCTGAAAAATTCCTTACTATGTTGTAAATTATTTCCATACATGAACAAAATTTTCTACAATTCAATTGAAATTATCTGAGGAAAAATTGAGGGTTTTTAATAATTCTATAGATATATAGTACTCAGTAATATTCATCTGCAAAGAAGACTTCATAAAAGCGTTATCATAGTAATTTAGTGTAAATTGCCTATTCTGTTTACTAATTTTAGAAGAGTAAGAAAAAAATTGTGTTGGAGGAAGGGAAATTTGGAAAGAAATTTTAATAGACAGAATTAATAATAAGCCGAAAGTTCATGTGCACCTGATGCAAAGAAAGGGTAAAAAGAAGAGAGAAGAGCAAATACATAATGATAGAAGAGAGAAAACAAATGTATTTCTTAACAGTTCTATTGGGGCATTCCCCTTTGCCATACTCAAACCTAAGTTAGAGCAAACCTGATAAATATGAGCACTTGTGGATCATTTTTATAACAACTTATGAAATTTTGTGAATGTGAAAGAATTATAAAAGAAATGCCAATATATTCACTTCCTAACTATAGCCATCTTGGGTTTGCCCCCAGGTATGTAGGGGACTAGTGTCCCTGAGTATGTCTTTTTTTAAAAAATTTGTCCTAATTAGTCATACATGACACAATACAATGCATTTTGACATATTGTAAACAAATGGAGCACAACTTCTCATTCCTCTGTCTGTACATGTATACAGGGCAATAGTGACCATCTCATTCCACCATCCTTCCTACCGCCACACCCCCATCCCTCCCCTTACTCCCTTATGCCCTCCTCCATTATTCCCTACCCACCCCCATTATGGGTCAGTATCTGCTTATCAGAGAAAACATTCAGCTTTGGTTTTGGGGGCCTGGTTATTTAGCGTAGCATGATAGACTCCAACTCCATCCATTTAACTGCAAATGCCATAATTTTATTTTTCTTTAAGGCTAAGTAATATTCCATTGTGTGTGTGTGTGTGTGTGTGTGTGTGTATCACATTTTCTGTATTCACTCATCTGCTGAGGGCATCTAAGTTGGTTCCATAGTTCAGCTATTGTGAATTGACCTGCTATAAACATTGATGTAGCTGCATCACTGTAGTATGCTAGTTTTAAGTCTTTGGGGTATCAACCAGGAGTGGGACAGCTCAATCAAATGGTGGTTCTGTTCCAAGTTTTCTGAGAAATCTCCATACCATTTTCCGTAATGGTTACATCAATTTGAATTCCCATCAGCCATGTATGAGTGTACCTTTTTCCCTGTATCTTCACCACAATTTATTGTTGTTTTTATTCTTAATAATTGCCATTCTGGCTGGGGTGAAATGAAATTTTAGTTTTGATTTTTATTTCTCTAATTGCTAGAGGTGTTGAACATTTTTTCATATATTTTTGTTGATTGATTGTCTTTCTTCTGTGAAGTGTCTGTTTAGTTCCTAGCCCATTTATTGATTGGGTTGTTATTTTTAAACCTCATGACTGCTTTTCTACCACCCATTAAGCTCTCTAATTTTTTATGCATTTTAAAGTAAATTGTAGAAGCTGTACACTTACATAGTTTAGAATGTGTATTACAAACGGCAGTTCAATTTTGGGGTTTTTTTTAAGTTTTTTTTTCTTTTCATGTAAAATTGAGTGTGTAAGATACCATTACCTCACAGCTATTCTGGGACAGTTTTGTGCTCATCTCTAGTACTAGGATAGGAACAATGGCTAAGTAAAGAGTAATAACATGCTATTTAAACTTCAAATTTTAAATTTTGCACCTTTTTATTGATCATTTACAACTAGTATAATAGATTCAACACCTTGGCTTGGCTATGTAACTAGTAGAACGTAACTACTCCACTGGCAATATTTTCTTATGGTCTCCTAAAGGTAAGATTCCTCATTCAGATTTTGATGGTTCAGAATCCACAGTCCAAGTGTGTTGTATGAGTTTGAAACAGATCCTGGGGAGCTGAGCCTGGGAATCTCTGGCCTCCACACTCAACTACACACTGGCTGTGGCCTTCTCTTTGCCTAGACTAAAGCTTTATATTAGTGTCCTCTATGAAATATTGAGTCCTGTACATTATTCAATCCTGTGAAAATACTACATTTATATGCAATGAGAAACATAAGCTTTATATAAGTTTTGACAAATAGATGGAGTTATACAATCCAAACTTCCATTAGGACATAGAACACTATCCTTACCTCAAATTCCTCTTATGCCCATCCCCAATGAGTCACTATGGCACCAGCAGAGAAATGCTATTCTGTTTCTCTGGTTTTTCTCACTATGATGAGTCCCCCCTTGTCACAGGGATATATGTTCCAAGACCTCCAGTGGATGTCGAAAACCACAGATAATTCCAAACGTTATGTATACAATGTTTTTTCTTACACTATTTACTCCTGTGATAAAGTTTAATTTATTAATTAGGCACAGGAAGAGAATTACAACTAATAATAAAATAAATGATTATAATAATACACTGTAATAATTTATATATTATTTTCCTATTTTTTCATCTATTCCCAGATATCTTTAAATCATTCATGACTTTATTCCTCCAGTAGGCATTTACAATTTCTGGTTTTAATTTGTCCACTGGAGCTTTGATGAATGTTATTTCATCATCAATGATGAATGAGTCCTGCCCTGCATCATGCCTAGATTAGGTTCTATACCAATTGATACTCTACATCAAATGTAATCAAATATTGAAACTGCAGTTTTGAGATGTGCAGGTGGAGTCTGCACAAGCTGCAGGGCTCTGCAGAGGAGAAGTATTGCAGTACTTAAGGGTGGGCCATGCCCTCAGTGTTGCAGCAGACCCCGGCAGCTCACCATCAATTTCTTCTTTCTGTGTTCTTGTCTTATGAATTTGAAGAATGAAATCCACAGACCAGGATGAGAGAGTGTAACAGTAGGATTTACTGAAGAATAGAAATAAGAACATAATGGGACATGATAGCAGGTTTTCTCCATCAGACTGTGCTAGTCTAGGGGTTTATAGAGCACTTGGGTCACTGCTATTGGTCCAAACTTATGCTAATTATGGTTTGGAAGAAGTACCAATGCTATTGGTTGAAACTGATGCTAATTAGGATTTGGAAAGTTACTAATTCTATTGATAAATTCTCAAGTCCAACTTCCATTCAGATCTGTTCCACTTCCATTTTCTTGCTGCAGGTAAAGGAGCAGGAGCTCAGTGTCATCGTCATTGAAAACTTGCTGGATGGTATTTTTTCTTCTTGGTCAACTTCATCTCTGCCAGAAATATGACAGCATTTTTTTTTCATTGGCAAAGGAAGCTTCTGCATTTTTTTTTTTGGTCTAAACCTATTCCTGAATCTGTGTAACCATCCCTCACTGGCATTAAAAGTCTTGAAGTCACTAGATTTGGGATCCTTTGCTTTCTGGCAGAGTACTTTGTAGTTGATCAGAATACATTTTCTGTAAATGTTTTCTACAAATTTAATGTCCTTCTCATCTTAACTAAGAACTTATCTTGTATAGTGGCTACAACATTGGCAGTTTGAAGTATAATCATAAATCTAGCATGAATTTCTTTTCCCTTCTTTGCAATTTCAGAGACAGGATTCATTTTTACTATAGATCTAAGCAACTTTAGCAATTTTTTTTCTTATTATGTTGAGACTTTTCACATTTTCACTTAAAGGAGCATTCTATGGATTTTCAGCATATCCAATTGCCAACATTGCTACCCTTGTATTTTGAGAACATTATTAAGTAAATTAGGGTCTTGAACACTAACACTGGGATCCAGTGACAGTCAATCTGATAGCAAAGATGGCTGAGTGACTAATGAGTAGGTAGCATATAAAATATAGATGTACTGCATGATTCATATTCTAGATAAATAGAAAAATATGAAAGGAGATTTAAAATTTAAGAATCGTTATTTCTGGAATTTTCCATTCAATATACTTGAAACATGGCTGATCACAGATAACTGAAATCACAGAGAATAAAACTGCAAAAAGCAAAACAATGGATGAAGGAGTACTATTGATTAGATTTGCCAATACAGTACTTCACTGTATCATATGGAACTATACTATACGTGCTTTTATGTGTAGCTTCTTAGACTTGGCATAATGTTTTAATGACTTGTTCTTGCAGGTATATGAATCAGTACATTTTTTCTTTGTACTGCTGAGTAATATTTTAAGTATATTAATATACCACAGAAGGCTTATCCATCCTCCTATTTATGGGCACCATGTTGTTCTTGTTGTTGTCACTTTAGAGCAATTCAGAAAAGAACTAAATTAATAGAATTGTAAGAGTGTCTTTGTTTTCATTTTGGAGGAGTAAATACCAGAGATGGAAAATGCTGGTCATAGAAATGTGTATGTTTAATTTTATGAGAAATTATGAATATTTCCCAAATGAGGATTGCATATATATTTCTAGCAGCAATGTATGGGAAATTTATTTACTTTACATCCTTGCCAAGATTTGATGTTATCAGTCTTTTTAATTTTGGTCACATCAGTGAATGTATAATGGCATTTTACTATAATTTTAATTTTTATTTCCTGAAGACTAATGATATGACAGGTGTTGTTTAGATTTAAGATTTGCATATTTTATTTTAAAACCATGGGTAAAAACATTTACCCATTTTTTAATTGTAGGGTTTATTAAGCATTCTAGGTACCAGGACTCTTGCAGTTTTCTCTTTTACAAATATTATTACTCAAGCTATAGATTGACAGCTAATTTGCTTAATAATAATTTCTTTTGATAAACATAAGATTTAAAATATAAAAGATCTATTTTCTCAATTTTACTGACAGGAACAAGAAAAATAATAAATCAGCATTATTTTAAACCTTGAAGTTTTAGGATGATTTGAAATGCAATAATAAAATAATAGTACTTACCTATCTTCATAGTTTAAAATTTTTAAAAGAAGGCTAAAGGAGAAGAACTCTTACAGTGTAATGAACCAGTATAAATATTTTATACAATAAACACATTTACTGGAATAAAGGACAATCATGACTTTTTTGTGTAGTCCCCTGTCCATGTATGAATATAAAAGAACAAAATTCTTCATGCATTAGTCAAAGATTGATACAGAAACTCTTAAAACCTTCCAAGAATTGAGCTCTACATTATAATCTTGATTACTACTCTTTTTTTTAAGTGCTGTTTCTTGATAATTTGCTTGACTTAGCCAACAACACCTCTTCAATGTGAAAAATCAGTTGACTAAAATTATTTGAACCACAATAAAAAATTGAGACTAGAGTTATATAATTATGGTTGTCCTGGTTATAATATAAAACAACCAATTAAAAAGATTGTAAGAGTGTCTTTTCTCACTCACACCAGGGGAAAATACTTAATGATATGATATGCTCTTAGTGAAGGTATTAACTAATGTCAATGAGGATTGTGGATTATTTTTTTTCTCCCTTAGAAGACAATTACAAACTAAAAAGCTGCGGGTGACTCATTTTAATACAAAGAGATTAGCATAATACAAAATATTTTGTAAAAAAAATATATATTATTTTGTGTTTTAAAGCTTCTTGTTTTTTGGAAAAGTAAAGTAAAAATCCTTTATAATAGCAATCTACATTGAAGGAGAAAATAAAAACCATTCTCCAGAATAATTTTCTCTCTTAAATTTATTTAATGGCTGTATAAATAAATTACAAATGGTAACAATCTATAATACTTTATTTCAAATAAATTTCCATATTTTTAATTTAGTTTTTTTTTACTTTATTGACTCAAAAGAATTAATATGTACAGTCATATACAAGTAATTTTTATGTGTTTCATACATATTCATAGAGCTCATCTCCACTCACAATGTGGAGAAATAGCTTCCTGTTTTCCTGCAATTTTTTTAGATACATTGTCTAGGGTTAGCTCCTCTATTTTTTTTATGAAAAGCAGTGAAGTATAATCAAAATTAATTTTTTAAATTATCTAATCAGTACTCTCAGCAACGCATTTTGAATGATCCATCTCTTTTACCTGATCTATGATTCATGAAGTTTCACTTATCAGGCATTACCTTAAATGGTTTGACTCCTAGATAGCTATTCTTTTCCATTGATCTGTCGATCTATTTTCACCACTAAATACTACAGTTGAATCATTGAAACTGCACTTTTAATTATCCTAGTTTTATATAAAGTTTAAATATCTTATGGGACTAATCCCTACATGTTATTCTTCCTTTTCAAATTTTCTTTTCGACACTGGGGATGGTACCCAGGAATGCTTTACCACTGCACTACATCATGTCCATCTTATTTTATTTTATTTTGAGACAGGATCTTGCTAAGTCGCTGGAGCTGACTTCAAACTTATAATCCACCTGCCTCATTATCTTGAGTGGGTGGAATTATAAGACTGTGCCGCTTCACTTGGTCATCCCTGCTTAATTTTTTTAGACAATGATGGAATGCATTTTTTGTCAGTTTTCTACAATGATTGAGAATATTGGTTCTAAATCCATTCTTCATAAACTTAAAACCCTAGTTCCACCACATACTAACTCTCTAAACCTGAGCAAGTTATTTGAACTCTCTGTATCTCAGTTTTTCATCTATAAAATGACAGTAGTAATAGGACCTACTTCATAGAGCTTTTATAATAATAGAATGAATGATTGAATCTATGTAAAATGCTTAACACAGTACCTGAAAACATGAAATGGAAATATATATATTATATAAATCTTTCTCTATATTTATATATGTGTGTAATATATATAAATATATATATTGTATAGATGTGTGTGTAGTTATTAATTGATAATTGTTCAGCCCTTTAGGCATCCTAACTTTGAGTACTTGATTCTAATTTTCCTTTTTGACTTAAGGATCTTGTGAAAACTAATCAAGTTAAGGCAATTTCATATTTCATATTTCAATTTCCATGAGAAAAGAGTCCTATCCTGAAAACAAAAAAAATCCAAGATTAATTTTTCCTTTACTATTTGGATAATTTTCATATATATTGACTCACCTCAAGGCTACTGATTCTCTTGACTTCCTAACCGATAAGATGGGGGAAAAAGTATAAACACTAGCTTTAGTACACATATTAAATTAATTCCCAGTTCTTTGCTTTACTGGGTGTTTTCTGCTGTGGTTTTATCCAAACTATAAAATAGGAACGACTCTCTGCATTTTACAGTTTCCCAAGAAGAACCCTATATATAGAAGATACTATCCTATTGGTCCTTCATGATGTAATTTGGGTTCTTGTTACTAAGACATATAAGAGCTTCCAAGAGAGCAAATTATAATCAGGTATTCCGTGGATTCTGAATTGGCAGACATAGTAGACATTTTATAAGCTCCTTGCCCTACAGTAATAGAATACAAATTGGTTCAAAGAACAGATATTGAGAATTATTATCCAAAAGAGAGGTCCAAAGGGAAACATGTGGCATGGCCTATAATTGTGGCTGATGCCTTATAAAAAAAATGAACAACACAAGCTTCTCTAAAAGAGATGCTATCAGATTTCAGCATGAAGCAAGAGTATTACAGACTTGCCTAGATATGCTGCTGGCGTGCCAGTAACAGGTGCTTTAACTTGATGGCTGCCTTGACTAGCAGCGGTCTAGAACACCTCTTGTCTAGTTCACACTTGCTCTCACTGGAAGGCAGGTTGGTTAACCAAAGACCATATACAGCTATGACCAAGTCCTTCATAGGAGGCTCTCAACATATTTCCTGTTTGAATCCTGGCTTTCTCTAACTACCATAAAACTCTGGATTATAGCTTCTGTGTGTCCACCTCCCATGGCTGACCCTTCATACAGGTATGGTCACTTCAAAAGGAAGAAGGGGAAATCATTAGATCTTTTTGTACTTAAATATAAATATGGATATATATATAGGATATATATATATATATATATATATATATATATATCTCCAAAATCATAATCAATGATTATGTACTAATTGAGATTTTACCTGTAAAAATGTGATCACTGTTATGTTACAAAATGTGAAGTATATGGTCCACTTTTCCAGTTGCTTGGCATACATATCCTCTCTTGCTTATATTACCTCCTTCTCCCTGACTCTTCTCCCATTATCATCTCTATACTGCAATGAATTCCACAGGTCAGTGAGATCCCTGGTATTTTGAGAACTATTCTAGGGATTAATGTTTCAGAAAGTTCAGAAAAAGTGCAAATTTTGAATAAGAAGGATGAGAGAAATGGGTTCTCAGAGAAGTATTCATCATGTTTAACTTGCAAAAATATTCCCAACAAGCTTCAAGTGCTTATGCTTTTACAAAGAGAAAATCATGCCAGATTCTTTCCCCAAAAAATTGGGTATCACTCATTGCAATTTCTTAGTGGTTTAATATTTTCTTGGAGAAATATTTTAGCAATTTTATCGGGTTCTGTTAAAAATATTCATTATCAAATGGTGCTTAAGGATGGTAGGTTTTTCCTGGGCAGTGATAAAAGAGTCTCACATAATAACATTCATCAAGCTCAGCTTACTGAAGGCAGGTAGTTTTGGTGAATGACTTGTAAGTTTCACTGACCAATTTGCTTCACTTAAGGAACATCCTAAGTAGGAACATAAAGCCAGCGAAGCAAAACTTTAAAGAAATAAAAATGGGCAAAAAGTGTTACATGAAAAGACAATGAACCAAGGTTCAAGAATTAGAAAAAAAAAATAGGATTCAGTGAACACTAAAAATTTGAGGGATGAAAATAATTGGTTCTGAATAAGAATAAAGCAGAAATACACTCTTTATTTTATTTGTTATAATTAGTTTTACATGACAATAGAATTCATTTTAACACATCACACATAAATGGAGTATAACTTTTCATTATTTTGGTTGTACATAATATAGAATCACAATGGTTGTGTAATCATATATGCACATAGGGTAATAATGTCCGATTCATTCTACTATCCTTCGTACCCCCTACCCACTCCCATCTCTTCACTCCCCTCTGCCTAACCCAAAGTACCTCTAGAAATGTACTCTTTAGACATGGTATGAGCTATCCCTGAAAACAATTTCCACCAGGTCAAGTCAACAGTTAAAGATAAAAAATTGGTAACATTTTAAAATTTATTTTAATTAGGTATATGTGACAGCAGAATGCATTTTGGTTCATCAAAAAAATGGTATCATTTTAAGATTACCTTAGTTGCATTAACATTTTAAGATTATCTAAGTCTCATGTAAAGAGCATAATGTGAAATTTTATATCCCAAAAACTGTTCTTAAAAGCAGGAAGCTTTCTTTAGATGCTTGCTAAAACCTAGTCATTTCTATATACAGGACGAGTATTTCTTATCCAAAATGTGTTGAACTAGTGGTGTTCAGATTTGAGATTTCTTTTGGTTGTTGTTATTGTTGTTGATTTATGAATAATTGCATACATATAATGGAATATCTTAGGAATGGGGACCAAGTCTAAAGACATTTATGCCTCATATAAACCTCATACACATAACCTGAAGGAAAGGTTTTATGATATTTCTATGTGCTTGTGTTTTAGCTGAGACCCATCAAATGAAGTCAGGGGTGGCTTCTTCCACTTGTGGCATCATGTCAATGCTCAAAATTGTCAGATTTTGAAGTAGTTTGGATTTCAGATATTTGGATTAGGGCTGTTCCACCTGTATAATACTCAGGGACTACAGCTCTTTGTGCCCACTGTCCTCATTCCACAGCCTAGTTTAATGTTCAGTGGATACCATGAGATTGTAACACCACTGTCAATAGCAATGGTCCAGGTGTCTGACTGTGTAAAAGAGGTACACAACAGCCAGAACTTCAGGGGAATCCCAGATCTGAAACAGAACGTGCATTGCCTGGTGGCACCATTTGGTGACAAAGCTACAGCACCATGGAAATAACATTAGAAGTGGAGACAACGGACCTGGGATAAAATTCAAGTTCTTTTATTTTCTGTGTGGGCCATCTTGAACAAATTGCATGACCTTCTAAGCCCAAATTTTCTTGTTGTGAAGCCATGATAACTCTTAATTTATAAAATTAAATATGGAATCCTACTTAGAAATTTGTCTGGTTGTTCAGGACTTGACACACAAGAAGAACTCAAAAATGTGGTTGAATCCAAATCTAAATGTTCAGGATATTCCAGAAAACTTCATTTAGTTTCTACACCCACTCAAACCTGAGAGTTCACACTGATACCAACATGGAGGGCACTTGTTTCCCAAGGTATACATATCTTCCCTAAGTGTCCCTCCCATTTGTTACACATCAGAGGTCCACAAAGCCCTGACACATAGTTGATTGCAGTCCACTAAGTGCTAGGAAAAGTAACTTAATAAAATTTACTGATTTGAATAAAAATAATGACAAAAATAATGTGCCAGGCACTATTATAAGTGCATTACCTATATTTATTTAGTTATTCCACACAAAAGCTAACAAAAACAAAATTTATTTTTCTGTGCCTAAAGACACAGGCAACAAAGAGAATAGAATCCCCTGTGCCCTATGCCTCTACCATAATGAGGACCCTGATTATGTGCAGCTGTTCTTCTTTGCATCCCCTTAGTTTCAGTCCATTTTAAGAATACAGGAATCACTCCAAATCCAGGATGCAGAACTCCACAGAAATGGTCCAGGTGGCTGGCTGCTAAGAGAGGTGCCCAACAGCCAGGACTGTAAGCTTTCACCACTGACAGAGAGAAAGGTCAACCTAATTCAATCACAATACCATTAATCAAAACAATTTTTCTATAAATTGCTGGGGATTATAAATGATAAAGGAAATTTTCTTCCTTTCACTTTTTACTCTTCTGTGATTTTGCGTACACCCCAAATCAAGGACTGTTTTTTTTTTTTTTTTTCTACAATGATGGCTGGTAATCGTCTTTTCTCAAATTCTATGAGATGGTTGGAACTATTAAAGATTTCATTGTAAGATGTCAAAGAAAGAGACAGAATAAAGTCAATCTCATGTTGAGAGCAGTCAGTGGCATTTGGTGACATTTTTACCTTTGAAGTAGCTGTGATTCTTATTGTTCTTTTTCCCACTAAACTTATAGCTGTTAAATAAATGTTTTCTAGAATTCAAAAATTTTTACTTTAAAGAGTGAAATTTTAAAAAAATATTATTGAATCATCTTCCAAAAAAAGCAGAAGTTATTATATATGTACATTTTATACATAATAAAAAGTACTTCAAAATAGAAATAAGACATTCACCAAAATATAGAATTATTGCAGAAATTTAAAATGTTTGGAAGGCTTATTAAATTTCACACTATAATAAACATATAATGCTTCTTTTTCTCTTTTAGTACCCTTTCCCCTTTTTCTTAATAAATATGCTTTTTATTTTTTATTTTTTCTAATTAGTTATACATGTCAGTAGAATGCACTTTGACACATCGTACATAAATGGAGTATAACTTGCCATTCTTCTGGTTGTATGTGATGTAGAAAACAACAGTCATGTAATCATATATGCACATTGGGTAATAATGTGTGATTCATTCTGCTCTCCTTCCTATCCCTATTACCCCTCCCTTTACTCCCCTCTACTAATCAAAAATAACTCTATTCTTTCCTAGCCATTCCCCATAACATATTGTGAATTAGCATCCTCATATAAGAGAAAATATTGGGGGGATTGGCTTATTTCGCTTAGCATGATATTCTTCAGCTCCATCCATTTACTGGCAAATGCCATAAGTTCATTTTTCTTTAAGAGTAAGTAATATTCCACTGTGTCTATATACCACATTCATCTGTTGAAGGACACCTAGATTGGTTCCATAGTTTAGCTATTGTGAGTTGAGCTGCTATAAACATCGATGTGTCTGCATCACTGTAATATGCTGATTTGAAGTCTTTGGGGTTATAAAACCAAGAGTGGGATAGCTCAGTCAAATGGTAGATCCATTCCAAGTTTTCTGAGGAATCTCCATGCCACTTTCCATAATGGTTACATCAATTTGCAGTCCCACGAGCAGTGTATGAGTGTACCTTTTCCCCCACATTCTTACCAACATTTATTGTTGCTTGTATTCTTGATAATTGCCATTCTGATTTGAGTGAGATTGAAAAAACAAATTCCACCAGAGAACGTCTAGAACTAATAAATGAATTTTGCAAAGTAGCAGGATATAAAATTAACACCCATGAATCAAATGCATGTATATCAGTGATGAATCTACTAAAAGAGAATTAGGAAAACTCCCTATTCACAATAACCCCCAAAATAATAAAATACTTGGGAATTGATCAAACAAAAGAGGTGAAATACCTCTACAGTGAAAACTACACAAGACCTTAGAAGATGGAAATACCTCCCATGCTCCTGGACAGGAAGAATTAATATTGTCAAAATGGTCATACTACCAAAAGCATTCCACAGATTTAATGCAATTCCTATTAAAACCCTAATGACATTCCTCATAGAAATATAAAAGGCAATAATGAAATTCATTCAAAAAAATAAAAGGCCCAGAATAGCCAAAGGAATCCTTAGCAAGAAAAGTAAAGCAGGAGGTATCACAATATCAGACGTTAAATTATACTACAGAGCTATAGTAACAAAAATAGCATGGTAATGGCACCAAAACAGACATGTAGACCAATGGTACAGAATGGAATACATAGAGACAAACCCACATAAATACATTTATCTTATACTAGACAAGGCACCATAGACATAGATTGGAGAAAAGATAGTTTCTTCAACAAATGTTACTGGGGAAACTATAAATCAATATGTAGCAGAATAAAATTTAACCTCTATCTCTCACCCTATACAAAACTCAACTCAAAACAGATCAAGGACCTAGGCATTAGACCAGAGATCCTGTACCTAATAGAAGGAAATGTATGCCCAACTTTCCATCATGTTGGCTTAGGAACCAATTTCCTCAATAAAAATCGTTTTAATTGCTTAAATTATTCTGTATCAATGATATATAAGGCTATGGTCATAATAAATTGGAAACAAAAAATTAAGCACTTAGATGACTTTACAAAATAAGATGAAAATAGGTCATATTCCACCTGTAATATTTGGACATAAAATTTTCTTTAAAAATTAGAAATTATACAAATGATTAAACATTAATCCTATAAAGGAAGAGAATACATTGATGACCAAAGGAAAAATGTTTAAGGAACCTAGCCATTGGCATATGCAAAGGGTCATGGACAAAAAGAGAGCTTGGTAAAAGAAAAGATGACCCAAAGAGAAGAACTGAAACTATTTCTATTTGCAAAAGAGAGTTCAAGTTAGAGAGAGATAAAGGAAGGTCGGAGGGGGGTGGGTGCGGGGTGAGAAGGCTTTTTGAGACTCTATAACCACTCAAACACTTTTCAGTTCATCATAAATCATTAGTGTCTCTCAAATTTGAAAATGCAATGAAATCACCTGAAGAGCTTATTAAAGCAGGGTGCTGGACTTCCCACCTCCAGAACTTCTGATATATTAGGCTTGAGGTGAGGATGTGAATTTGTATGCTGATTTCCTGAAATTGCTTACACTGTTTCCTCTGATCACATTTTAAGAACCTGTTTTAAGTGAACCTATGAAGGACTTTCATCAAGAGAGAGAATTCTCTTATGCAGTACAAGCAAGGTAGTAGAGAAGGGAAATGGCAGAGTCAAGATGTTTCAGAATCTAAGATTGTCCTCACACTACTGACCTGAACACCTGAGTGAATGGGTGTGAAAATTTCTGCAGTAGCACTGGGAAAAGAACCATTTGTGGAGAGAATAGTGTGCGACAGGTAAAGGTTGAGAGGTAATGGTATTCTGGTAAGCGTTCACCCTCCTGCCCTCTGTGGGAAGTTGTTAGTAGTGCTCACTAATTTATCTGACCAATTTTGAGCTACTAATGTAGTGCCACAGAAGAGGGAAAAGATGTAAAGTAAGGCATTGCTAGGTAGCATTTCTATGTGGTGAATAAAACTTAAAAGAATATTATGTTTCAGGTATAGCTATAAAGTTTAGTCAGATATACAAACCATGGGCAAGACCCTATTTATAACACCAAATACCAGTCTAGGTAAGACCTGATCAAATAATGAAGTAAGGGCCTGGGTCTCAAGAGAAGTGGATGGTGAGATGGGGAAGAGGGGCAGTCCTGGAAAAACAGGCAGAATCCCAGTGGGTATAGGTCAGTCATCAGCAACCTATAACAGACAGCAACCTAGCAACCCCGCTGCAGTTTGGAGAGTTCCTGTCTCTCCCTAAACCAATAGCTAGAATAAAGTAATGGTTTTAGTATTAAGGAATAGCAATGTTCAAGTGCCTAAATAAGGAATCTTGTATGAGGCAGCAGTCCAAGTAATATATCAGTGCCACTTGATGGCAGACTTTCCAGGAAAGTAAAAAACTTAGTAATGTAGCCTGGTGTCTAAGGTCAGAGGCACACCAGCAAGGATATGAACACTGAGTTGTATAAATATGAGGATAATTAAAGCCCTGGATTGTGATAGATCCTGGGATCTAAGATATATAGGAGAGAGTTATACATCCCCAGTGAAGATAAAGGAGGGTTTTAGGGGCTGGGAATAATAAGAGTATGATAATTATACAGCTCTTATTTGCACAAGTCCCTTTCAATTAGCCTGCAGAGCATTTCCTCATGAATTGTCACTGTTCGTGGGCAGATAGATTTTATTCCAAGATAGAGAAGAGAGGTGCTTTCTTAAAATGTACCTCTTACATGTATTGCCTATGCTCACTAGTTAATAAATACAGCCTCCATCATCTCCTAAATACAAAGGGAAAGCATGAGTGACCTAATGATAAATATGCTTTTTGAAATCATTGATTGGAGTGGTTAGACATGATGTGTACTTTGTAGATCATATAGTAACTAAATTAAATGAAAACAGTTGCAAATGTTCTGAATCCATTAAGATTTGGGGAGGAAAAGACAAAGCAATTTTATTTTCTAAATCCAGCACTACACTGAAATCTATTATACACAACCAAAAACCATGAAAAATACCCTCATCTGTCTCTTGTATTGAAACAAATTATTTCAGCTTCCCACTTCTATATTTATTGCATTTACTACAATATAAATTAATTTAACTGTTTTAAACCAATGGGGTATTTAAAAAGCTAACTGGAGTATATTTCTAAGAAAAAAATAAGCTAGCCAAAAGAAATTTTAAAGGCACAAAGATTTTAGAATACTCTAACAAGGAGAAAAAATAGGTTTTATTTTCCTTATCAATTTTTTTCCTAGCATTCTTTGTTATTTTTACCTGATTTTGAGACTGTTTCTTTAAAAAAAAAAGAAAGAAAAAAAAATCAGTCACTTCATTTGGTTTCCATAGTAACAAAAACTAATTTCTGGGTTTCTTCATGAGCTATGATCATGTTGTAACCAAAGAGGACTCATGGGTCTTGCAAAATTCATAAAGTCCTGATCAAATAGGACTGCCATCTTCTGGCATTTGTTTGAAATGACAGATAATTGTAACAGCTCTGCATTCCAACCACAGATTTCCCCATCCACCTCATATTTCCACCTGCTATTTCTATCTGATACATATAACATGACACATGCTCAGACAGTTCCTGGGTGACCTCATCAAGTTGCAAATAAGCCATTTTTCCCAAAGGGAACAGAAAGAAGTGAGGATATCTTTGCTCTAGAAAGTTGGAAGATAAACACACTGTGTAATAAAATCTTTCTGCTTCTTTCAAGAGGTTATTTAATCATTTTAGAATCAAACAATTCAAAAGATAAGCCATACGCTTCAAGGGGAAATTTCACCAGTGATTACTATGACAGAATTGTTCTCTTCTAGGAAAGAATGGAAAGGGGACTAATGGAAGAGGGCATATAGGATCCAGAGACTTCCTCCCTCCCCCTCAGCTGACAGCAGTGAGTTATGAGGTGTTACAGAGTAAAACAGAGTTACCGTAAGAGCTGTCCAAATAACTTATGGCACTGAATCACAACACCATCTTCAGGAGATAATTCATGTCACCAGTGCATGTTCAGTAATATGGATTTTCTCCAAAACACCATATTTAACAGGCAACACCATGGAAAGGTGAATTTAATGGCAAAGTAAATTATTTAATAGAATTGAACAGCACTCCAACATGGAACAAGAGCTGATTAAAATGTATGCATAGATGATAAAGTCATTTAAATTAAATATTGGATGTGAGCAGCAAATAATGATCAGTCCAAAATGTTAAGATGCCAGCCAAATCAAGAGATGAAAGAGAGTAGAGATAATGTAATTAGTGTTTGTATATATTTCAACACTGCCGTTTTATCATTACAGACATTAAGAGTAAATTAAATTTTAAATGTATAAGACAGATATTTATTCTATCAGAATAGTTTATCATTGCAATATCCATTTATTACAAAACTCAGCACATAATTACTTGAATAAATGAAAGGGTCTGTGAAATCTTTAAGAATTCAAGGATTATGTGTAGACTGTCCTCAAATGTGACCTAAAATCTGCTTGCCAATAATGGACTAACTGAGATGACTATGAACATTATAATAAGCAATGATAGAAGTAACATTTCATTGCTGATTTCATTTTAATATTACTACTACTTGCGTCAAGTCTGAAAAAGACCAGAATGGGATCTAAAAGCCCTTAAACCAAGCTTGAGGCCTTTTGGAAAGAACTGGATAATTTGGTTAGCTTTGCTCTTGGCTCTATGATCAATGTGACATTCTGTCCTAGTATGAATTCACAGCTATGATGCATTACCAAGTGCATCTACTCAGTTTATCCTGCAGGACTAGAGACGTTTCTCTGCAATTGGCAATGCTAGCATGTCTCTCAGCACTATGTTGACTTCAAGTTGCTCTTTCTGAAATTTGGAATCAGTCACGCATGATGCTCTAGCTCTCCTTCCAGATCAAGTAATTTTCCACCCTACAGATTCTTTCAATAAAATAGCCAATTGTATCTGCCAGAAGTTATATATACAGGCAAGTACCAAAGTAAAAAAAGAGGTTAAAAAAAATGAAATGGAGGGAAGGAATACAGATGTCTGATTTAGAGCTCCAAAGTGTTTAAACAAAGTTAACTGATTAGAACTACATAACCAGCTGAATTGTCTTTTAAGAACAAGGGCAAAACAAAAACTTTGTCAGGTAAATAGAAACTAATGGAATTTCTAAAGAATACTGCAAGAAGAAAGAAAATTATTACAGAAGAGAGATGTCAGATGAAAAAAAAAAACAAGTGGGGAATAAAAACTATTTAAGCATGTTGTTAAATCAAAAAAAAATATTTACCATGTAAACCAACAGAGTATATAGTACAATTCAATATACTCTGTTAAATAATCTGTGTGCTCGCATTATTTCCAAATTATTTCTCAGTTCTCACTTCTTTTTTCAATTCCCCCTTCAACACATTAGCTCGAGTCTTCACAGCTTTCCATGGTACTGATCCACGCAATACTCTCCGACTTGTTTTTCTAACAACCTTACCCCTCTATGAACCACCCTACATGACACTTTTATATCGGTCACTTCAAGGGAAAACTCTACTTAAGCCATACCTTTGATCAAAGTCACCAGCTGCCCTTAACTTGCAACACAAAATCCAGTCATAACATGTCTTTTGAACTGCACAATCTGAAATCAACTGGACTTCCTAACTTTTGCTTCCACAATTCCCTCTGAGAAGTGTATACTTCTGTCAAAATAAACCCATAGAGATTTGCCTACCGATATTGCTTCCACCTGAAATTACCTCAAGTCCCTGCTTAAATGAAACCAGATCTTCAAGCCTTTTTTGACAATCTAGCATAAGCATCTGGGAACTCTCAGTCCTTCAACCCCCATTATTTGTGTATTTCTTAGGGTTTCTAATGCATTTCTCAAAATATTATAATTTTCTGCATTTATTTTCAGGTCTATCCAAAGGAGACTAATTCCTCAAATCAGCCAAAAAATTGATTTCATTTTGTTCCTTTTTATTCACACATTCAATAAACATTGGTTGAGTACCTACTAAATCCCAATTCCCATCATAGGGACTGGGGACAGAGCTATGTACCTGACCCAAAAGAATTTGGATCTCATGGAATTCTCATTCCAGGGGAAAATAGACCATAGGGGCTGGTGGCACATGTTTAGCATTTATGAGGTGAGGCCCTGAGTTTGATCCCTAGCACCACAAACACAACAGACCATAGACAAGGTAATAGATAAACAAGAAGCCTAGATTCTGAGATAAACTTTATAAAGGAAATAAATGTGGAGATTCAAATATGAGAATTCATTTTATCTGGGTTAGCAGCTGAGACTTGATGAGTGAGGAATGAAAGAAGCAGGTCCTGGCTCTGAATGGGATGCTATCAGGGAGCAAGGAAAATTCTGTGATTGACAATCTTCATAAACTATACCCAGACAAACACTTTAAAGAGGGAGCAAAACACTCCTCTTACCAAGGGAGCTTTAGGGTAAGTTTTGTGGCTTGAACAATACGCATGATCTATGTTCAGACATGACTACACGGTGGTATTGCTTTTCCTCAATCCATTGTGCTTACAGCATGGCCTGATCTGATATTAATGTTCTACAAACTTGTTCATGTTCAATAGTTGAACAGCAAGCTCAAGCTTGGGACCAAGCCAGTTGCAGGATGCCAGATGGGAATTTTTTTTTTTTTTTTACTTTTTCATAGACTTTTCTATGTAGTTGTGGTGGATTGTCATGGATTTGTTTGTTTACTTGCTAGTTTTGTTTTTTTTTTTGCTTTATTAAGTGTAGTTAGACCCACACACACACACCTCTGTTAAGAGGAAAAAGTAGGAATATGTTCCAGGCTTTAGACTCAATGCTTAGGCACTACAGCAGCTCCATACCCAAGAGATCCCTGAGTCATTCTAGAGACCCCACATGTAGGTGAGGAATTTCTGATTCCTCCCATGTTTTTAAACTAGGGCTACCTGTATCATGTTGCCTGATGTTTGAAGAAAGATAATAGTGTACTTTTTAAATAGGTCAGAAACAGAGAGATGAGGCTGATATAAAATTCACAAACCATCTATGTGCCTGGATACAGTTTTACCTACAACTCTAATTCATCTTTCCCTATTATATAGGCCAATAAATTCATTTTAATCTAATTTTAACTTCTATCACTGACATTTAAAACAGTATGGAATAATATATATATCACACACATTAGAAAAACTTCCCAATTCAATAACTGAAGTCCTCTCTATTAGAAATAGTCCATAATCCATCAACAATTCTTCATGTGTGTACTCCCATTTTTATCTTACATTTGACCATCTCTCTCTGATCTGTGTGGCCACCACACTGATGGAAGACATCACCATCATGCATACAATGGCAATTTCAACTCAAATTTAAGTTCAAAAATCCAGAATAACTGGCCACTACCAAGTTCCCAAATATCATTTCATTGTACCCTACTCTTCACTCACTCTTCCTCAGTCACACTGTCCTGTTTTGGGCCCACCAAGCTAACCCAGTTTTTTTCTGCCATCAAGATGTGCTATTTCTTCTGTGTAAAACATTCCTCTAACTACCACCACTCTCCATTCCTATCCTTAACCCTATAGGAGTCAAGTAAGATCCTTTCAGGTACAAGTGGTACAACAGAACAATATTGGTAATAATTTTTTAAAAAATATATGGGAAGGGTCCTTTTCAACCTCCTCTCAGCTTTAACGTCAGAAGTCCTTTCACTGTATTTATTTAAAAGGACCAGGATTGTACTATAATTATAAATGATTTTTGTGTTGTTTCCTTGGTCATTTTATTTCTCCCACAATTGTCTAGGAGGCCTAGATACTTTACTTGTTTGACTGCCCTGTATAAATATTGGTTCTTATTCACACTTCTTGCCCATCTTTCCATTTTCCATTTAGTCTCAGAATTCTCAATATCATTGCCCAAGATTTTCCTTCTGCTTGAGTTAGTTAGAAATTTCTGACAGCTAAGAATTTTCTGACCATGTCTGTTTATGCACTATCTACTCAACATATTAGAGTACCCATTATATATTTGTTATTCTATAAATGTTTGTTAAATAAAATTTTGTGCTATTTTATGTAGTTTATGTAGGAAGCATAAGTCTAAGACCTATTGCTATGAAACTCCACAAAAATGTAGAAAACTAATCAAATTAACACAGTTGAAGACCCTCTCCTCACTCAAGTTCAGGCAAAGTAGGCCATTATAAGAAAAAGAAGTGGGCTATCAAGAAAAATGTTGTATTAGAGCGGTACACAAGAAAGCTGCACAGTTGTTTCCATGGAGACTTAAAGATGAGATGCCACCATTCTCTTCCTGGTCGTGTAGATGTCTTCTCATACTTAGATAAATCTTTGGCACAGATTATAATTCTAGTGAACTGTGGTTGTTGACAAGCTAATGCAATGAATCTGTAAAAAATAACCACGCTCAAAATTGCTCATCAAATCTAAAACTTAATGCCCTTTATTTTGCAAGAGTTAGGATAAGAACAGGATGAGAACCTGCATTGATCCAAAAAGAGCTATCCTTATTAACACTGAAGTGTTGTACCTCAACCTTATCCCAAGGTTGACTATTTTACCCAGGTACTTTTGTTTCAGCAATGTCTATATCTAAGCAACTTATTTTTGTTTTTGTTAGTAAGCATATGAAGATTAAAAAAATAGACATCCATGCTTTATCTTACATTTTCTGTGAGCTAACGAAATAATCTGTCCAGTTTAAGAACACATGTAGGAGCCATCTGGAGAAATGGTAAAAGCTACAATTCTGGCCTTGCTTGGGGCTATTACTGCATTATTCCCCATCCTTTTCGGCTATGCACATCCTGGAGTCTAAAAAAATCAAACTTCAGTGGTAAGAGGGTGGCGATTCATACAAAGTCAGAAATTTATAGTGTATAGGATTTTAGGATTCTCAATACAAAGAACTAGATCAAATAACTAAAAGGTCACAGAAGCAAATGCCACAGGTGACCTAGCCTCTGGTTTATATATTCTAATAAGTAAACTATATCCAACCACTAAAGCACATCCATTTGGAAAATATTTGACATAGCTGGGCATGGCGGCACACACTTATAAATCCAGCAACTCAGGAGGCTGTGGCAGGAGGAGATCAAGTTTGAGGCCAGCTTCCTTGTCTCAAAACAAAATTAAATTTAAAAAGTCTAGGGATGTAACTCAGTGGTAAAGTAGAGCACCTTGGGTTCAATTCCCAGTACCAAAAAAATACAATTAAGATTCATACATATCTTAAAAAACTGATTGGTCTGTTTTATCAGTAACTTCATACTTTCTCAGATTATATTAAACTATGACTTTTTTCCTTTTTTGAACTTAATGGAACCATCATACAGAACAATTTTTAATTATAAGTCCACAAAAAGGAAAGAAAGTTATTATGGTTTGAATATGGTATGGTGTTCCCTTTTTCCCCAAACTCATGCAGGAGTTTTGTCCCCAAAGTCATATGTTTATGGTATTAAGATAGTAAAAACTTAATTGAGCTTTGATTCTTAGAAGTAGGGTCTTTAGGATTCGATCAGATTAGATCATGAGGGTGGAGTGCCATTATTGAATCCTGTTGGCTGCATGAAAGTGAGAGAGACCAAACAGACATAGCTGCCTCTCCCTGTCGCTTGCTATGTGATATCCTGCACTGCCTCAGGACTCTGCCATCAAGAAGGCCATCATCAGATGTGGCTCCTAGGCCTTGCATCTCCAGAACTGTGAGCCAAAATAAAGCTTCTTTCTTCAAAAGTTGTCATTATAGTAATGATGAGCTGCCTCATACAGAAGGTTTCATGCATACCTAATGGAAATCAGTGGATTAACTTCTAGCTAGAGAAGAGTCCTTGTTCCACATCACATGGTGACTCTTAACCTACAAAAATGATTCTCAAGGGTGTTGATTCCTGATGAGTGACTATGAGCTCTAATCTCACCTCAAACCACAAGGTATTTAAGAACAAAGCAAATCTAAGGGCATAAACATCTCATGTGACTTTTAGGACAAAGGTTCCAGTTTTGCTTTATGCCCACGTCATTTCTTTAAAAATATACCACCCAAATTATATTTTACAGAACTTCATTCTTCGGGAGGCCAAAGATAAAAATTCATCAAATTCTGGGGGTATCTGTCCTGGAAAAATATGTGTTGATCTCTACATAGCAAGGTAGATTGTAAAAGCATAGTATAAAATAATGATAAATTAAATATTTCATAGATTGGATTAATTATAAAGTAGTTCCTGTTCACATTCATTTCCAATAAGAAAGAGGAATATAGGATGGTCCCTTTAGACACTGCACAAAATGCTTCCATCGTTTATTCTTAGGTACCCTTTTTATCTGCCAATCCTGCACATTTCAACTTTCATCTAGTCAGTCTACAATTACTTAGTGAGCATCAACTACATTAAAATACAATGTAGGAACCATTTGAAGTCACAGGATATACTACACATCAACACAGACAAGTCCCTGTTTTTATAGGATTTATATTCAAGATGAAGGAGCAACACCATGCAAGCAAGTCAATAAAGAGACAAGATATACACTATAAGAGCATAAATCAAGACAATGCCATATGATAGAATGATAGAATGGGTAGGTTGATCACAGAAAGCCTCTCTGACAAGAAAGAGACAGCCATGTGAATATCTGAGAAAAGAAAATTCTACACACGAGACTCAAGTACAAAGGCATTAAAGTAGGAACTTGTTTTTGTGCTAAAGGATCAAAAGAGAGGCAGTGAGGCTGAAAGCCAGTGAGTCAGAGTTAGGTAGAAAATGAAAAGTCTATAAGTCATGGGCTATATCTTGTAAAATAAGCAAATCATTTTTATTTTATCCTATGTATATTAGTAAAATATGATCTCATCTAGTTTTACCATGATTTTTATTTTCAGTGTAGAATATGAACTAAAGTGAAAACAGAGAGGTTGTTTAAGAGTTAATTACATTGACCTAGGCAAAAGAAGTGGTTGCTTAAAAGTTCATGGTAATAATTGAAATGAAGAGGCACAGATTTGAGATGTAACCTTTGAAGTAAGACTTGATGATAGAATAGAGTCAAGAGTCAGAGAAAGATGAATTAAGGATGGTACTTTTGCCCTTATTTTCCTTCAGTAAAGACTGAAAGGTATAACACTTACTAATATACAGAAGGAGTAAGCAGATTGGGGAACAAGGAGTCAGCTACAGACACAATAATGAGACACTTGTGAAATGTTCACGGTGAATGTCCACAAAGACAGGATTTACAGGTCTGGACCACAGATGACACCCTCTTCAAGGCTCCACCCAGCTCCCAAGACCCTTCTTCTTGGGAAATCAGCCTGAGCTAAAACTTGAAAATCATTATTATAGTGACACAGCAACCTCCCACCCCTTTTCTTCTCTTTTGTTTTCTCACCCTTAAGGGGAAATCTTCCTTTCCTCCTTCCCAAAGAGTTAGACTGCTCAGCCCAGGAATGAGAGCATATTTCAGTATGACTTTGGAACTTCGAATGATTCTGTATTTGATCCTAAATATATGAGTTCTACCAAAAGTAGTTCCTTCCTACCTCTGCTATCTTAGCAATGGCTGATAGAGTAACTTCGTGACCTCCTTATGCACCAACTTTGACAGTCACTTGCAAACCAAACCCATGAAAACCCCATCTCTAGTTTAGTTGGGTAGTTCTGCTCAAGTCTCAAGTTTCTCTTCAAAGTCATTACTACAAATGAAAATAGCAAACAACAACCCCTTCACTTTTTTCTTAAGTTGTGAGGCTTTTTAATGGAATAATTTGACTGCAGTGATAAACAGCAGTTTCTAAAGTTTTCTTAGAACTTTCATTAAAGAATTAATTAAAGATGGCTAATAGACCATACTAAAACCAGAGAATGCTCTTGAAATATGCAAATATTTTGCCTTATATATAACATTTTGACTATATTTCCTTGATAAGGTAAAATATCCAGTAAAATAAGCTCTCATTAATTATATTTCTGATTTTTTTTCTTACTCTATGAGTATTTACAGTTTCAATAAGAACCAGTTTCTGCCTTTCCACAGTAAGTCAAATATGGGGGGGAGGGGTAATTCTTTTTCTGTACCAGTTCTCCTTACTATTTCCTATATTCTATATCCAATAAGAAGATTCACAAAGCTTTCCCTGATTAGTATTTGTAATGGTTGTTAATATTCCCAAAAGCTAAGGACAAAATTGACCCTTACTTACCTAAACACATTATGTACTCATTATTTGTCTTTAATGATGATTAGTAATAGGTGGAAACATTAAGAAAAATGTTGATTTCATATGCTTTGAGGTAACTGATTTAATCTAAGAAAAGCACAAGAAGCTTAAACTAATTACATAATTTATTTGTAATTAATATAGCCAGTAGAATCTAATAGGAGAATTTAACCTATATCAATACTAAAATATTGAGATAAGGTGAAAAGTTCACATAAGCACACAGATACTTTGTCTAAACACCAAAGTATAAAAGTAGATGACTGTGTAGATGCTTTATTTTCCTCCCGAAGTTTGGTACTGTCAATATATTGTTGTTTTGTAAGTCTCTAGAGGATAAGAATGTTATTCTGGCATAAAGGATGTGTGCTAAAAGAGTGAAAGATTTTCTCTTTGAAGACCTGTCAAGTGCAGCGGTTGGCTTCAGGATTCTATACCATCTCTCCTGCACTATCTTATGAAAATAATTTGAGTCAAGACATTTTCATTTGTCACCACTTTTGCAATCTATTAGAATAAATTGAGAATAGTGATATGAATATACATTAAACCCCCAAATACAGTTCTGAAGAATACCCATCAAGAAATACCTTCTCTAACAACAGTTCAGTCATTACAGAAGACAGGTACAGCAACAAAAATCCAAGCAAGTCATTGATGCGTTCAAAAAACAACATGATGCATTAGCCAATTAAATCCTGAAAGCAGAAGAAACTTCTCACATATTTAATATTCAAGTAAAAAAAAATCTCACAGAAAAAGAATATTGGGAAATGGAGATTTTCTATTTCCTTAGAATATACAGTTGAAACCAAACAGAAGGGGGTCTTTTAGCCAAAGTATTTGTGTCTGAAATGTGCAACTTCAACTTTTTATTCTTTTCCTTATAGATTTCAAGGTTTTGAAACAGAGCTTTTTTAAGCAACTACAAATTTTGTACTTGGTTCTTCGTGTGCTTTTCTCAACTAATACCTTCCAAGATCTACTTTATTGATGTTATTACAAAGAAAAAAACATAATTCATAACACAATAAAAATTATTTATTAAATCAAGGAGTATAAAGAATAATTGCATGTTTTATAGAATATAAATTTCAGTCAATGTATAAACAACATATTGCAGTCAGTGAAGTCTACTATATCTCTATTGTATCAGTGAGCACTCACTAAAAGGCACAATATTCAAAATATATCCAAGAATAATTTTCCACAGATTCTGAGAGGGAAAATAAAACAAAGCCTCATTGTTGGAACTGATTCTGATTTGGTCTGAATTAAGTTCACTATGCATTTAAAATAAGAGGAGAAAGCTATACCAATATATCAAATTATTATTAATGATGCTATCCTGCACATTCCCACAATTCATATGTTGCCAAATTATCATTCAGGGATTTAAAGAAAATTATGATCAGATCTCTTACTCATGACATCTAAGTCTTTTAGACCTTAAATAATAAAATGAATGTTAATTTAAACCAAAATATTTTAATCAGGTTAGTTGTAACATGAGTATGATCATTATTTATGGTATTGTTTTTCCTCATAAATATTTTAGGTTGGCATTCATCTCCAACCATCAATACACACACAAAAAAAAAAAATAGAAGAAGAGATTCTGTCTTAGAGTCAAAGGTCTGATGCATTATAGGTAACTTGCTCTAATATGCACCTTTGAAATCTGATTATGAAAATCCAACTGGGACAATCACACCAATGTCCTGAATAATTCTGGCATAGACTGACATGCCACTAATTGGAATATACACAATTTTGTGAGCTTCCAAATTTCTATTGTTTTCTAATAAAAGAAAAATATTATTTGAAGCTAAGAAAGAGAGAGGTGTTCGGCTTCAGGGCTATCTGCAAATTTTTGGTTGTCTGGTAATTTGAATTATTGCAGAGAAGCAATAAGATATTTGTCACAATCATTTAGTAAGATTTCCAGTTTTGACTAAAATTATATATATATATATATATAAACTTTCACCAGAAATTATATTTATAATGATATTTGGATTTTATATGATCTAAGGAAATGTTAGTAAAGGGTATGATTATGAGATAATTTAAATAGAAGTGTCCCCACTCAACACCTGGATCATGATTTTAAAAGACTGTAGAACATGAATCTAGAACTTGGTTATTTTTATTTTCAAGTGTGAAAATTTTATACTCTGACTTTATTAAATAGTATCTTATTGATTAAAAATAAGACAACCTAATAATTCAAAACTGAGGTCATTATAAAATAAGGAACTAAAAAGCAATGAAAGTGTTCAAATATTTATCTTTGTTTTTGTATTCTTGAATTTGTTCTCAAATGACAAATTCTTCTGAAATAAATGTATTCTCTTGTCCTGTGCAATGAGATATGACAAACCATTTTATTCAACAGTGCTTCATTTCATTAATATCTTTCTTGGCAGACTGCCAAAGAGGAGAACCAAGTTCTAATTTTTTAAATACTCTAGACAGCTTATTATAGCTTAGGCTGAAATACGAAAGCAGACAGATTAAACATACCTGAATTCCAGCATATGCTTTTATAAGGTCTTTGTTAATTACAAGAGATGTGTTTTATGAAACAAGCAGAAATCATACTGCTGTTGGTAATTTGTTATTGAAATAAATTTCTGTTTTCAAATAAGTTAGAAGAGCACACTCAATTCAATTTACCATTGAATTTTATTAAGTATCAAAAGATATTTTATACCTGTTTGACCATGCTCTTTCTGCTTTTTCATGAGAAAACTTTGTCTGCCAAAAATTATGAACATAGGGCTGGGGTTGTGGTTCAAGGGTAGGGCACTTGCCTTGCACATGTGAGGCACTAGGTTCAATCCTCAGCACCACATAAAAATAAATAAATAAAATAAAGGTATCGTGTCTATCTACAACTAAAACATTGTTTTTTAAAATCATGAATATATAAGGATGACACAGTCTAACAAAGACAACAGGGTCATATAAAATCATCTATGGGATATTTTCCCTCCTACTTCTTCACTCTCATAGGAACATTATCCTGAGGAAGGAAAGAAAGATTTCTCCTTTCTTTTACACATACACATGAATATACATGCAAAAGAGTAAAAAAATGGACTATACTGTTGAGAACTTGCTTACAATTTTTGGCTAGAAGGAAGCAGCAGATTATTACATATTAAAAGCAAACAGATTCCTAATATTCAGCAGAAAATTAAAAATTTTCAGAATAGAGCTAAGTTCCAGATAAAAAAATTTGCAATATATGAAAATAATAATCTGAACATTCTAATACTTCATTTCAAGATTTGATTATCCACAGTGCCAAGTTACCTCAAATGATTATAGGTTTCCCATTCCAAATAGTTCTGCTGAGTATCATTCGATATTTTGTAAAATTCTTTTTCAGTTCCTAAGTGGGTTAAATTTATATTATTCTTCCACTATGAGGAATGATGGGTAAGTATTATCTGTTTATTGCCCATGAGTTAGTTCCCAGAAATGAAATCTTGGTTAAGTTTTGCTACATACCACTTCAAGAACAAATTGCCCATACGTATTAAGACTTGGGCAAATAAAATTTCCTGCTCCAAATTTTGTGGTGAGATGCAACATATGGAAAAAAATAGAGCACTTAGAAAATTTGGCATCACAATTTAGAGAATGAAATGGTATAAAATGCTTTAACCACAACATATAATTAACACATCCTCTTAATGATCATTTAAAATGCAGTTTTAACCAGACATTGTTAGCTATCTTCTTTTTATTCTTTTATAATCTTACAAAAATGGCTTTTTGCACCAAAACTGACATTGTTTTCTCACATTTCCTCTTGGGTTAGAAAATTCTGAGGAAAATATACAAATGTGATAATTTATCTGAAGTTGAAATATTCTTCCACTATTTAAGAGTGATCTAGTGGTTGAAACATTTTATGTCTTAGAACATTTCATGAGTGAGCAATGAGGCTAGTAATAAAATGTCAGTAAGTGGAACACTATACTTATTTAAAATCTATTAACCATTTTATAGCTCTGTAGTATTGTATAAACATTTAAGGTAGGTTCTAACAAATAGTCAAATGAAATATATGTTTGGGTAAAAAATTCCATTAATTTTTATTTCTCTTCCCTTTTTATATAGCATATACAATGTTAAGAAAGAAATTCAAGGCAAAATTATGATCCCACATTTTTTCATATAAAATTTATTTTTGTAAAGGTTTTCACATGGGTGACCCAGAATTTAAGCTGTTTTTCTTATGTTAGGAACAATAAAGGTAAATTTTTTAAAAAATCTTTTTATCCTCCATCCTCAGGTAACCTCTACATTTAAGGAAGGGAACTATTGACATAAATACTTCTATCTTTCAATGAATTATCTGAATACTAGATTTCTAGAAGTCTTGGATGGATCAAATACATTCAGGCATTGCTTAAAAATGGCAATACAGTTATACATTACCAGAAAAGTATTGTTAGCTTTTTTCATCATTGTGCTAACATCACAAAGTGTACTTACACAAATTTATATGACCACAATGTCACTAGCTAGTATAATCTTTGGACACCTTAATATATGCAGTGTATCATAGCCAAAATGCCATTATGCAATGAAGGACTGTATAAGAATTTAAAGACAGATAAGAGTTCACCAAAAGTCCTTCCTTCTATATCTGATCTGTTTATTAATCCTAAATTTCTTCATCCATAGGATGAGAATTAGAATAACACCTGCCTTAGAGACTGACATAATGATTCCTATAAAGGGTATAATACTGGATCTGGCACATGGTAAATGTTTAATATTTTTTTTATTATTCAATTACATGAGGAAAGGTAATTGTTAAATATAGTGATAGAAGCTACCTTCACTGAACACTGAAAATTATGCAAAGCACTGAGTGAACAGTTTACACTCATGACATAACTTAACCCTTATAATGTTGTTAACCCACTTTACAAATAACACAATTGAGGGGGAATAGTCTGTGGTTTCAAGCAGTCAAAGAATTCTCTTTTTGTATTTTTTTGAACAATTCCTTGTTCAAAGGAAGAGATTCACACAAAAGGATATATTCTACATGAATATAAATATAAGAATTTGATGAAATTTCTCTTCATTATGGCAGATATTGCCCCAATGAACACATTTTTCAGAAATATTTCCTTGAATTATGATACTACTAGATGAAATTGCATAAATCAGTAATAGATTACCTTTGTATGGGTCTATTGCAAGCCATGTATTAATCTATGCTCATTTCAACAGATTTAGAGTTTAGCATTTTTATTTTACTTCTTATATGCATTACTCAATTGGTTTACTTCTGTGGTGTGCATTTCATAGATAAATTTGGAATTAATTTATTTTAACATCAATGTTTGGTAGCAAGAACCATCTTAGGTTGCTTTCTGCTGCTGTAACAGAATACGGCTGTAAGGAACGACATGATTAAGCAATAGAGGTTTATTTGGCTCACAGTTCTGGAGGCAGGTGCTGTGGTTTGGATGTGAGGTGTCCTCTAAAAGCTCACATGTGAGATAATGCAAAAAGTTTCAGAGAAGAAATTATTGAGTTATGAAAGCCTTAACCCAATCAATGAACTAATCACATGATGTTATTAATTGAGTGGGAAATGAAGGCAAGTAGAGTATCACTGGAGGAAGTTGGGCTTTGGTGGGGCAAGTATATACAAATACATATATTTGTATTTGGCAAGTGGAGATCTCTCTCTCTGTGTGTGTGTGTGTGTGTGTGTGTGTGTGTGTCTACTTACTGATCATCATGTGAACTGCTTCCCAACACCACACTCTCCCACCATGATGTTCAGCCTCATCTTGAGCCCAGAGGAATGGAGCGGGCTATCTAAGGACTGAGGCCTTTGAAACCATGAGCCCCCAAATAAACTTTTCCTCCTCTACAATCATTCTGAAGCATACTAGGTACCCCCACCCAAAAGACTCTTGCCATAATTAAGCTTCTCCTCTTGTCAGATCAGCAGGGTGTCTACAGAGGTTATTGTGGTGGTTGTTAGTTTCCTCTTTCTTGTACATACCAGGTTTGCACACAAAAGGTGTGACAGAGTTAGTCCGAAAGCTTGTTGTACAAAAAGATATTACCTCTCTTTTCTTGGTAAAATCTTGTGAAAGCAGTGTCTGGTCTAGAGGAGAGATGGAACAGAAAGCACCTGCCATGTGAACCTCCAAGTGCCCTCTGCCACCACCACCTCTGCTGAGAATAAAATTCAAAGAATTTTCAAAACCTTTGTTCAGAGAATCTTAGGCAAGAACCACCTGTGAATCCTGAAGTCAATAACCCTGCTTCCTGAAAATTCCTCAGGTGTCCAGCTTCTTCTGTCCTACTTCAGTTCTGGTTGGGTCTTTCCAGTGAAAAAGCTAACTAAAATGGGTGGGAAGTTCAAGTCTAAGGGACCACATCTGGCAAGAGCCTTCTTCCTGCATTATAACATGGCAGAATACATCACAAAGAGTGTGCATGAGAGAAAGGGAGAGAAGACAAACTTATCCTTTACATGCTTGCTATTTTTGCAATACTGAATCTATTCCCTTGATTGTGGCACATGAATCTATTCTTCAGGGCAGAGCCTTCGTGTCCTAATAACATACTGAAAGTCCAATCTCTCAACATTTTTGCATTGGGGATTAAATTTTAAACACATAAACTTTGGGGCACACATTTCAACCAGAGTAGCCTGAGGTGGTAGCACATGTCTGTAATGTAACCCCAGCAACTCTGAAGGCTGAGGCAGGAGAATTGCAAGTTCAAGGCCAGCCTCAATAACTTAGTGTGTTCCTAAGCAACTTAGCGAGATCCTGTCTCAAAATAATTAAAAAAAAAAATGGTTGGAAATGTAGGTCAGTAGTAGAGTGCCCCTGAGTTCAATCCTCAGTACCAAAAAAAGAAAAAGAAAGAAAGAAAGAAAAAAGAAAAGAAAAACAAACAATAGGAAGAGCAGTGAAATTGTTAGAGTCTATAAACAAGTCAAGATGGCGCCTGGCATTTTGCAGAGGGAGTGGTTTGTGAAGTAACGCCAGGCCAGGGAGCCATTAAGTGTGGAGATTTCTTATTGGTTGACTGCTGTATCTAGTTTATGTTAATTAAGATAAGCTGTGTGGAATGTATAAATACCTCTGTTGTCCTACAATAAATGGCTCCTACTCCTGCTGTATCAACGTACACAAGTTGCTCGTCACCCCCTGGTTATTTTGCCCAGCCAACCGGGCTGCGGCATGAAATCTTCAAATGTTCACAAACAAATATAGATAATCTCAATCTACAATACAGTTACCAACCCCCCAAAAAATTGATAAACCCATTGTAAATTGAAAATATCACAAGTTATCAATGAATTTAAGACACCTAACCAACCAAACATCATATTTTAGACTTACCTACACTAAGCTCAGGACACTTATATTAACCTAAAATGAGGCAAAATCATTAAATAGAAGGCCTATGTTATAATAAAGTATTGATTATCTCACACTTTTTTAGTATAACTCCCTATAGATTACAAAATCAGCTGTTTACCCTCATAATCAAGACTTAGTGGCCCACTGCAGCTGCCCAGCTTCACAAGAGTATTGTACCATAACTAAACAACTCAGGAGAGGATCATGACTAAAAATCTAAAGTGCAGTTTCTACGGAATGCATATCACTTTTGAACAATTGTAAAATGGAAAAAAAAATCATATGTCTGACCATCTTATAAAAATATTTCTACAAGTAAATATGTAAAACAGACATGTATGATTTAAACATGTGAAACCCAATAAATGCCAAAGTACAAACTGTAATTTTAATATGATCCCAATCTTGTGTGTGGAATGAATGTGGATATTTAAAGCCTGAAGTTTTGTTTGACTTGGAAAGTGTAAGATAATTGCAACAATTAAAGACTCATTTTCATCATAAAATATATTTTGTGTATATCTATATAAAATATACTTTATGCTGAGAAAGAGAGATAAATGTGATTATGCATCAGAAAATATATTGCAGTGTAGTAATTCTCAGGACTCTATTCCAAAGAAAGGGCATATTTGAGATAATGATGTGATTCACAGAACTTTTTTTTTTAGAGAGAGAGAGAGAGAAAGAATTTTTTTTTTAATATTTATTTTTTTACTTCTCAGCGGACACAACATCTTTGTTTTGTATGTCGTGCTGAGGATTGAACCCGGGCCGAACGCATGCCAGGCGAGAGCACTACCGCTTGAGCCACATCCCCAGCCCAATTCACAGAACTTTTTGAAAATAAGAAATCCTAACAGGAAGTGAGTGGATTAACATTATAACCCAACAGTAAGGTGCAATAGTCAAATTTTAAAAAGAGTCTCCACAGATAATCTTTAACCTGCTTAATTTGCAGAGTTGTAAGAGTATTGACTGAGTCTCTAGAAAGCAGGATTAACACTAAAAGAAACTCTGACTTTCAATATCTACTTAAAACAGCCAGAAGGAAAATTTTATAAGCAGACAAAAATTGATAATATTATATGCTCTGATATGTGACTATTGTTAAGATTATTCTTTCTAAAAACAGAAAAATAGAAACTTGTGGTGCCATTTCAATCATTTGTCATTACAGAAAAATATTTTTAATAAAATAGGTGTTAAGTCAAAATTTTCTAAAATATTTTATAAACAATTGTTTTTTATTCTTGTGAAACAAATTTGATTTTTAGGTTATATAACAACATTATTCTTTTAAACTAAATTATTAGGAATTTACGATTAATATACACACATATACCTTAGTTTCATATATAAATATATAGTTTCATATACATATTTATCTTGAAAGATATGTGTTCATCTATATTGTAGTGTTTTCATCTGTATACACTATATATATATATATATATATATATATATATATGTGTGTGTGTGTGTGTGTGTGTGTGTGTATTAAACTAGGAGGACTATTCAAGATATATGCTTATGTATCTTGAGATTTCCATCTGTATGTACCATCATCTTACACCATCCAGAAGAAAAGTTCTGCATTGAGCAACATTTTTACTCTGAGGCTCTGACTCCTTAGGTTTCAATGGATGGTCCTTGGAAGATTTAAAAATCAATGTAAATCCTGTGAATGCTATTTGTGTGACTTTATGATGGGAGGATCTACAGTTTGTCTACAGATGAAGAACAACTCTTCAAGGTAATGGGAAGCCACAGGTTAGTGGCAGTGGAATAGTGAGATGCACACATCACGCCATGGTATCTGCTGTAATAGCCAGCACTTCCACATGGCTGATTAATCTTCTTCAAGTTATTTAATATCTCTGGGCTTCAATTTCTTAATGTATAAAGTAAAGATAGTAAAAAGACCTACTTCAGAGGTGAATGTACCATGTAGTTAATGAAGCCTAATGGGATCCTGATAAAGTGTTCACAACACCAGATGTTTTAATCTAATTTGCAAAACTGTATACTTTTTTGAAAAACAAAAAAGATGCTCCCAAATTGGATAAGTTTATACCCTGCCAAAACTGGATCCTAGTCTTTTTCACCTCAGTGATTATATTGAGGACTGAGTTAAATAATACATGTATATCTTTGGGAGTATTCCTATAACACAGAAAATATTTTATTTGTGCTTGTTGTCCTAATTGGCATCAAATAGCATAGGCAATTTTCTTGTGTTTATTTTTCCAATTGCTATATGCAATTGAAAATTTCATATGTTAAATGGAATGGATTAGCAGTATTTAAAGAAGAGCTTAAATATAAATATTTAAACAGTTATCTCAGCAAACTGGGAAAAAGCAATAGTATGAAATACATTGTTTCAAATATTAAGTTTATTGATACATGCTTAAGAAGGGGCTAGCTTTTAGGATTTTATTGAGATCATGTTTTCATTTTACTGAAAAAAAAATCAAGATATTCATTCAGAGAAAACTGTGATATCATGCATAGAAAAATTGCTTAAGTGAGATTTCACATACTTGTCAACTGGCTATTGCCAAGGAGGATGAGAACTCACTAGAATTACACAAATCTTATCACATTTACACAGAATCAACAGAACTGTCAAGAATTTAGCAGTGTATACAAAGACATGCAAATTTCTGAGTCATAATTTTACAATCTGGGGCACATGAAACCAATTTAACATTCATAAGGTAAACCATACTGTTATGACACCTATTTATAATTCATAATGCAAATGTCATCATACCTTCACATTACATTCCTAGAAGTTACAGATATAGGCTACTTTTATAAGCTATGATTTATCACACAAGGAATCACAATAAACATTGATTTGTGATTAAGCTCCACTTTTTTATTTTCCATTATTTTACTAATATGTATGTGTGTGTGCACATGTGTGTACTAGTTATGAATAAAATGTACTCACCAGGAAAATATAACTTGTATTCCTAATAATAGGAATTCAATATTCCCCCTGTTGAATCATTGACTCAATATAGTAATTTATTTTATGCTTCAAGAGAAAACAAATTTAAGTTAAATATGCTAGAGTTGGCTCTAGCCACAGCCTAAATCCTGAAGCAATTTTCATCTATACACATATTAAATTGGTTTTTGAATCACTTTTAATATGAGATACGTGTGTAGCATATGGGTGTCTGTAATGCAATTTAAAGTTTCATTCGGAGTAAACTGTTTCTTGCCTTTTCTGAGTCGATCATTAAAATGTCTAACGAATTAACTGAGAATGGAGAAATTACTTAAGAGTTCTTCTCTGCTCAATAGGAACAGGAAAGTTAGAAAATTCTTCTGAAGAAGTGAGTGGAATGGCCATAATCACAGTGCCATTTCCTGCTTCACACTGTGCCCATTTAGTAGCGCAGAATTGGTCATCACGTTCTTTGCATTGCTTTTCAGAGATGTCATACGTACAGCTGAAGAGCTAAGGAGGTAGCTGGTGTTTCTCTCTGGATAGGACTTCCTCCCACAACACAGCTGGCTATTAAAATGCTTCCTGAAGCTTTCACTGAGGAGATAAAGGGCAAATGGATTGACACAGGAATTACAAAAACTCAGCACTCGGGCAACTAAGGTGACAATCATGTGACCTAGAGATGGGTCAATCTCCTTATAGTTGAAAGACCGGTACAGGTAGAGAATGTGATTTGGAAACCAACAGAAGACAAAGCATCCCACAAAGACCAGCACAATTTTAGCCAGGCGTTTCCGTGTTTCCATCTGTAAAAGCAGAAGGAAATAGTCCCATTGGTTAAAATGAAAACAGAGTTGTCACATTAAAAATTTACACAAGAAGAGTGAAGCTTATGATAGCATGACAATACCTCCATAAACATAAAACATGTATTTTTTCCAACAAAATTATTATTTTAACAGCTTGGTAAAGTCCATTTTGATCACTACACTATTTTCATTGAGTTTACATAAGACTAGAAGGTAAATTATTATTTAATTGGTAATGGTAAATTATTCAAATGGCTACGTGTTCATGTTAAAACTGTGATCTGAAAACATTCTTATTTTCCAACTACTTTCCTTGGCTTAAATTTTCATTGTGTTCAGTATAAGTATGTCGTTTCTGTTTGTATTAAGTACACTAAATTAAAGAATACAAGGAATATATTCAAGTTTAGATATTCTTTTAAAATCTGGGCATTTTAGGAAAAAAATGATATATGAAAAAGGATTTTTTTAAAGTCTGACTACACAAAAAAAAGAAAAGGAACTTGAAATTTAAACTCCTAACTCACATAAATCAAAGCATCTGGAACACTGTAAACATTACTGTTAGATCACTTTTACAAATGAAAATACATTTTTTTCATCAAATTTATGTTATATACACTGTTTTATAAGAATATCTTTAGAGATGTGAAACTAGACAAAATTCAGATACCAAACATTAGTATTTTTATTTGTTCTGTTTAGTTATACATGACAGTAGAGTTTATTTTGATATGTTTAAATAATCATGGATTATATCTAACATCAAAAGTCCAAGTTTGAACAGATATTTGTCCATTTTGCCTGAATATTTATATAAATCAGTACAATGGGGAAACATAACTTATCAAAAGACAATGATGGTAGACCTCACGTTTTTTTAGGTAGAACTATTCTTCATCAACTGGAATATTCCAGAGAAGACTGAAAAGTTTTAGGATTAAAACAGAGCTGACCTTGGGAAGCAACATGAGTGGTCCAGATGTATCCCCATAGCCTAATTTAGATGACTCAGCAATGTCCAATGTGAAATCTAGGTTATCCAGCAGTGTCCTTCCCAGCAGGTGGAATATGGGTACCAGAATTCCATGGCAATCTATACCAGGAGATTTAGAGTATAGTAGGCTGGGGGCCTTGAGATGACTTCTTGGCAGATGACCCAGTTACCTCTGCCAGAGTTTATGGATGCCAATAGGCAAATTCACAAAGACAAGGTAGAACAAAAAACCATTGGGGCTAGGGTTGTGGCTCAGTGGTACAGTGCTTGTCTAACTTGTTTGAGGCACTGGGTTCGATCCTCAGCACCACATAAAAAAATAAATAAACAAAATAAAGGTATTGTATCCATCTACAACTAAAAAAAAGATTTAAAATCCATTAACAACAACAACAAAAAAAGGTACGGGATGATGTTGTATGAGAAGAACTCATCTTTAGAAATCAAAACCCAAAACACAAATGTCCAATTTGAGATAGAAATCACATTACAGAAGTAAAATGTTCGATGAGCCTATGAGCTGGACATTTTGCCTCAGTGATGCCAGATACGTAGAATCCAAATCTGTTAATTTACCTAATACTATCTTTAAAGACTGATTGACTTTTTAAAATTTTTAGAGCAGATGTGGCTCTTCAGTGTTGATGGTTATCAGTTAATAGTGGTTACCTTCCACTCAAGAAATTTTTACCAGTTTTTGCTGTTGTTAAATGTGTCAGAGGGGACTGCAATTGTGGCTCAGTGGTAGAGTCCTTGCTTAGCACATGTGAGGCACTGGGTTTGATTCTCAGCACCACATATAAATTAAATAAAGATCTATTGACAACTATTTTTTTTTTAATTTTAACAAAGGTTCCAGAGGATCCAGTCTACTATTCTATCTACATCCCAGTAATTTTAATAATCTCAGATTAAATTTGTTTGCCCTCGGACTGAGGTTGTGGCTCAGTGGTAGAGCACTCGCCTAGCATGTGCATGGCCCGGGTTCAATCCTCAGGACCACATAAAAATAAATAAATAAAATAAAGATATTGTGTTCAACTACAACTAAAAATAAATATTTTTTAAAAAATTTGTTTGCCCTCAGATTGGGAACCATACTCCCCTGTAATAACAACATCATTTAGAAGGTCTTTTCCAGAATTATACAAATGTGCTACTAAAGACTTTCCCACAAGAACACAATTTGTATCTCTTTGTGAGTCAACACAGTTTTACCTGAAATTAATACTGCATATTCTTTAAGAAAAGAAAAGCATATAGACACATATTATAATTTTTTAAATAGTATGTAATTTTTAGGGAAGTTTATATATTTGCATTAGACCAGTATTTTCAGCCAACTCTGGATTGATACTTATTCCCTCTCTGCTGCTCTGATGTTATCAGAGCCTCACATTCCAGCATCCCACTGAAGCCCTATCCTCATATCCCAGGCAGTGCCTATAGTCTTTTCTGGTTCATCTTCTTCCCAGATCCCTTGTCAGCCTTAGTAGAATGATGAAAGAGACAAAAATTAGGTAAATTTGTATTAAATATGTGAAATTTTTGACTTTATAATGTTGCTGTCTGCATAAACATTTGTATGTAAATAAAAATCTTCAAAGATATTAATTTCTAATGTAGGGAATGCAAGTCATAGTCACAGACACATGTAGACTGGATCCAGTAGACCTTTGCAGGGCTATGACACAAACACACACTAGAGATAACCAACATCCCTTCTAGGTAAAGCCAGTGCAGGTCCTATGGTCTCCTCACCATTCAGGGAACAAAGAGCCACAAAATACAACACAAACGGCAGTTGTTTATTCCGACCAACTCATTCCCAGCACACACATCTACCAAGCTTACCTGCTTTTTCGTATGCTCGTTGTACTCTCCAGGAAGATTATGTGCACTTTTAATTAAAGTTTTTGCAATGTGGTAATAATAAATGCTAATAATAGTAAGTGGTATGAGGAAATAGACCAAAAATATGAGCACCGAATGAATCTTTGGATGTAATTCATCTGTCTGAGGGTAAGGTATACATGCTGCAAAGCTGCTATTATCCAAGCTGCCAATGCGTGCCACTTCTGAAAATACAGCTTCAGGAACTGCCAACAACACGGAGATCACCCAGATGCCCACGGCCTTCACACAGGTCCACAGCAAAGCCCCCGATGCCTGCACGTCCATGGGGTTTACTATGGCTCTGTACCTAGAAAGACAATTCATCTCGAATTATTCCTTAAAAAAAAAATAAAGAAGGAAATATCACTTGGAAAGAGGTACCAGTGCTTCTCTTGCTACCTGGCTCTTTGGTAGTGTATGGAAGAACTAAGTTCCCTGGTGTTTCTGTCTCAAGTCTTTCCACTGATAATGAGTATGCAAGACAAGAAAAGAGAAAAAACATTTTAAATTGGGATTTCTCGAATTATCTTCTGTTTACCTATTTCACAATTTTTTCTTCATCTATACATACTACTACATGTCTCACCTTTCATTGAGTATCATCATTTATTGAATTTTCTTGTTTAAATTCTTTTATTTTCAAAATTTTATTATTGTCATTGCTATAGACAGGCTACATCCATAAGACATTAAATGTCCATAGTATAATACAATTATATTCTACCTTGATATTCTACAGCTTCTGAGCCTCAGACCTCCAACTTTCTTCGTAAAGACAATAATAAATCTTAGCTACTAATCCAAATTGGAACTTTTTCTATAATCCAATCATAAGAATTGAAAATAGGGCTGGGGATATAGCTCAGTTGATAGAGTACTTGCCTTGTATGTACAAGGCCCTGGGTTCAATCTATAGTACCACAAAAAAAAAATAGAATTGAAAATGGAACACTATTTTCTTTATAGCTCGAATTTTTCTTTATTGCTCATATCAGCAATTCCTAAAAGTCTCTCTCATCCCACCAAAAGTACTACTGGTGGTCACACATCAATTATAACTAGTGGTAAAGGATTCATACTCCAGGACACAACTTAGTTCAAAACTTTCTACAGCAAAGTCATTCACATACATTATTGACATAATGATGGTGCAAACAAATCAAAATTGTATGCAGGCCTCAATTTATTTATTTTTGTATTCAGAAGCATTTTAGGTTGCAGTCTGTCTAGGAGATAACAAGATGCAGTAAAAAGTGATTTTAGTCAGACAAATCTGAATTATTATCACATCTCTGATATCTTTTGGGAAAATCACTTGAGATCTGAATTTTCTTCATTTGTAAAGTGGAGACAAGAACACTTTGCTCATTTTGTGTATATGTGTGGTGGTGGGGGAGATATTAGGAAAAAAGTAAAAAACATCTGTTAAGAGCCAGACAAATAGCAGATCCTAACCATGTCACTTCTGTGTACCTTCTCCTTATTTAAACTTGAATTTTTCTGATGCTCATAAAGGTCAGCATATTCCAAGACTCATGACAACCAGTTAGGTCTCCTTCTCTGGTCTGTTAAGATTCTACTCCCCAGTAGAGATGAATAGCTCACAGCTTCAACATCACCCCCAAGCAGCCCCTCCCACGTCCTGACTCACCCAAGTGATCTTTCCAGACCCTCCATGGGGAAGGGTGCAATTCATATTTTAACCTAGAGGAACTTCCCATATGAAACAAAATGCAGAGAAATTAAAGGAGAGCCACAGTATAGCAATCACACTGAATTATGTGTAGCATGTACAGTGCACATTCCCCAGGTTTCCAACATGGTAGAAAGTGCTACTTTCCCTTATTCTTAATTGCATATTCTTAAGGAAATAAAAGAAGAATTAGAATGAGCTATATTTTTCTATTTTTTAAATCAGATGAATACATTCAGAGGTTTTATTTTTTAAATTAGAAATAAAAATAGAAATGCCAGTTTCATCCCACTCGTGGATTAAAACAAATTTCATATCTTTACTGTCCTATTTCTAAACAATATACTGTTTCTTGAATTAAGTTATAATATCAGTTCTCAACATTTTTTGTGGAAGTTCAAGATTTTCCTCTTATATTATCTTTACCCCACTCCAAGCCCAATGTCCTGATTTAGTCATTTGCGTGGTGTTTATTAAATATAGGTGATACAAAATTATTGTTATGAAATCATTTGTTCACTTCAGAATAAAGTACTATACTAAGATCATATATTAGGATGTTTTTTCTTATTAGCATTTCTGATTATCCTAGACTTAATACTTGTTCATTTTTTCATTTGCATAATTTCCCATGTACCTAGATTTAGTATTTTTATATGTTCCTTTACCATCTTCCTGTATAATTGGAAACACAGTTCTTGCATTTCAGTGCTTCTTCTTTCTCAGTTTCCAATTCATCAAGCATATCTCTACCTTTTTTATGGTTTTACTTTCTAAGATACTTTACTAGTTTTAGTTTTCATCCTTTATCATAAAGTTTTTATTTCTACTACAATACTTGTGTTTTATAAAAGTTCTTTTTTTAAAATTTTTTTATTGTTGGTTGTTCAAATAAAAGTTCTTTCTTGTTTTCAAATCATTCTTTTTTTCATAGTGTCATATCGCTGTTATACATGTATTTTCTTATATTATTTATGAAATTCAAACAGAAAAAAATTAATCTTTACCTTCCTGCATAGTTCCACTTTTTGTTTGTTTTATCTCTTTGTGCTGGAATCTCTTCCCAAAAGTTAGATAATTATTGATTGATAATTCATATTTAAGAAACAAGTACAAAACAAGATTATAAATTATTTTTATGTGGAGGAAGATTTTAAAAAGGCAGATAGGTGATCTCTTCAATTAGATCAAGCCTTCTTTTTGGACTATCAAAAATCACAAATGGCATTCTGAACTCCCTCTGTGTATTTATAAAGTAGAAGAAAACTGTCACTTCTCTCCACAATGTGTAAGCACATGCTATTGCAGAAGTACTATCTTAGTTAATTGGGGCTACTATAACAGAATACCCTAGACTGAGTAGCTCATGAACATCACAGATATGTTTTTCATAGTTCTGGAGACCAGCAAGTCTAAAAAAAAAAAAATGCTTGCAGATTCAATGCTCTTCCTAGTACATGCACAGTGACGTTTTGATTCTCCTTCACATGATGGAAGGAACAAGGGTCTTTCTAGAGTTATTTATATAAGGGCACTATTTTTTTTTCATGAGGGCCCTACTTTCATGACCTGATCACCTCCCACAATCCCCACACCCAACACTATAACTTTGAGGGTTGGAATTTAATCAAATTAATTTGAGGGAAGACATAAATATTCATACCGTAGCAGGTATGAATAATGTATGCTGGGACACTTCAAATAAGAATTGAAACTGTAAATCATTCAGTCTGATAAGATTGTTTGCAACAGATACAAAATTATTCACTTAAGAAAAGCAAGGCGCTTTCAAGCAAGATTGGGACAAGGGTAAGACAATCTTTTCAAAAGGGAAGATGTTGAGTTACTTCTTGTGAGATAAGGAGCTCAAACCCAGGAATCCTCTCTAAAGGACACATATTTAAATGAAAGGGCAGTAGTACAAATTCTACAAAACTAGAAACTGCAGTTGAAAATAACACAGTACAGTGTTATTATTAGTACTGAAACACAGCTCACAAGCATCAAAGAATGTATTATATACCAACCACTGTTGCATGTGCATCTTTAGAAGCATAGAAAGTAAAAACTAAAACCATCTATTGCATATAAATATGGGCATGCTTTATCATACTTCCTTGAAATATTCATATAAAATGTGGGGAAAATGTCTCTCACTATAAAAACTGTTTCACTGAACTCTTTAGCACAACAGGTGTTTGTAAAAATTTACATTTTCCCTTATGAATAGTGTTAGAATGTCATCCCTAACTGCATAGTAGAGAATAATTAATAAAAAAAAATAGAAATAGAAAATCATAATCACTATTCATGTATTAAGTATCAATGAAGAGATTTCTTTGTCAATTCCTATTGTGAATCTTGCTATCTGTGTACAGTCTAAATTTAATGTAAAGAGATAATGAAATTTAATCATAATACAAAATTGGATTATGTTTTATCTCTTACAACACCTCAAAATTTCCATCTCCACATTTCCACAATATTTCTAGTTACATTATCTTCTTTTTTTTTTCCTTTTCTTATTCAAACTTTAATTTATCAGGCAGGGAAAAAAAACCAACAAGAGTCTAAGGGTGAACTATATGCAACAGAAGAGAGGACTTTCTCTCTGCTGTATCTCTAGTACACAATATAATACCTGGCCCACAGTACGTCCTCAATAAGTGACAATGTTGCCTGAATAAAAAGATGATCTCTTATTAAGACCAACTGTGGTAGAATGAAGTAGGCGTCATTAGGTATTAGGTAGAAGTGGAAATGGTGGTGAGAAATGTAGAGAAGGCTAACAATGCTTAATATATGTCCATCTTCAGAATCACCTAGAGAACTGGAAAAGAAAAGATAAAGAGTATTATTAAGTTTCTCCCCAGATTTAGCAATGCAATGTCTACAAAATGAGATTCTGCATTTATTAAGGTTTTCAGGTAATTCTGAATACCAGCCAGGTTTAGAGATGATTTTTCAAAAAGACAGGGTACAGCTATGGGCATCTTTGCCACAGGCTTCCTACAAATTGTTCAGTGCAATGGGTGCACATTTAGCAGCTGCACAGAGCAGTTAAAATCCTGCAGAAGCTCAGTATTTGAAGAATCAGATGCCTGCCTTTAGCATCTGTTACTCCATGTTGAACATGTTATTCTTATTTTGCAACTGAGGAGTACACTGCCTTGTGAGCATAGGTATTGTGCTGTTTTATCATCTTTCTCCAGGTAAACATTTGGGCATAACAGATGCAAGGTTAGTACCCAGGTGCCATAAACTCCAGCTGTGTGCCTGCTCTCCTTATTTATAGTCCCACAGGTTTCAGATCAAGGTGGATGAATAATCTTCAAAAACTATAGAGCAATATAAAGCACAGCAATACTATAAATACTGTGAGAATCATACAGCAGCTTCCTAAGTCAGGAAATGGTGGTCCTAAGGAAAGAGAAAAGAGCTGGATGTAATTGAGCTCAATGTGTTAAAGACATCTAATTTCTAGCAATCAAATATAACAACCTTCACTTGATAACAAACCAATGAATTAGGTGCAGAATTTATGATTCATCCTATTTCTGTGGTTATATAAAAACAACTGAGTTCTTTCTATTAAAAGCAAATTTTCCTTCCTGAGTTAGCAACTAGATAGCACTCAGAAAATTTTATAACTCATATTTTGTGAAGTATGGGTCATCTTATATTTTTCAACTTTTATTTTTCCTACCCATTTTTATTTCCCTTTTTATGGTTTCCTCCCTTTTATTTCTGTTATGTGTTGTTTGTGGGGTTTTTTTTTTGTTTTGTTTTGTTTTGTTTTGTTTTGTTTTTTGTAAGTTGCCTTAAATTCCTTGGAACAAGTTGAAAATAGACAAAGGTAGATTGTGGTCCAAGTAGAGGGTAGCCCACCTTTCTTTAGCATTATAATTAAAATATCTGTGCTATATGCACAAAGTAACTTATATGCATATAAAACTAAAAAAAAATACTAACTATATGAAGATTTGCATTTTTGTAACCCTAAACAGAGCAAATTTACCTGTGTGCCTCCATGACAATAATTTGAAAAAACTTGTGGGAATTAAATCAAGCCCTGGTTTTTGCTACTGTCATGTTCTAAAAAGAAAGTATAATAATAGTAATTCCAATTGTGTCACATCTAATCATTGGTTTGTTAAAATAATTAACTAGATTTTTTTTTTTTTACTTTTTAATTAAAGTGGTTCCCATACAGAGGAGCAGCTAAACTAAAATGTCACATTTTAGTTTTGGAAGTTAAAGAAAATTTTTTAAAAGATAAAAGTAAATCATTTGCACAAAAGTCACCCAGTTCTCCAGGATTACAGTTTTAGAGAATATACTATATGAACTTAAGTAAATCATTTCCAGTTTTTTAAAAAATAATGACTTTCAGCTTTCCACTGAATATTATCTTTCCTTCAACGAAGAGTTGGTGAATGCCTAAGTTAAAAAAAGGGTATTATTGCAAATACCATCAAATTCAGTTCCAGACTCATTTTCATTAAGAATTTAATATGTAAATTAAAGAGAAGAGTTAATTTCACCTTAATTATCCAAGATGTTTATCTAAATAGCTTAATTCTTCTCCCTCCCCCTTTTTCAGGGAATTTAGACCACAGCTCCATGCAATGACACCTAATCATAGAGTTTGCCCCCTGCCTGACTTAGTCCTCTTGCTAAAACACCCAAAGGCATGATTCTGGATAGCAGCACTGGATTCTGGGTTAGGAGGCCTAGAATTTTCCTCCCCATTCTTTCAAGTGGACTTACATTCCGTTAGCTTCAATACCTACACATGGAAAAGGAGGAGGTTGAACCAATTAATCTGCCAGGTATAATAATAGACATTTCACATTGTTAGAATGTAAAAAGCATATTGGATATCAAAGACATATTTTACAGCATTGTTTTATCTGTGAAAAATAAAATAACCTGACTTCAAATATTAAATAGGAAGAATGGGAAAAAGCATCTGTCTGAAGAACATTTATTATTGTTTCACTTCCATAAATAGTACATAATTTGTGTGTGTAAATGATGCTTCTTATTTGGAAAAAGAAATCTAAAACATATCCCTAATACTAAAGCAGACATTCTTAACATATCAGAGTATTTCCCAACTGAGTAAGGAAAGTACACTTTTAAGGTTTAGGCACACACAAAGGGATCCCACAAAATAGTTGCACTTTCACGTGTTCAATAGGTTTTCTATGAAAGAGATAATAAAGATTTCCAAAGTATGTACAGGAATAGAGGAACTAGGATAGGCAATATTAAAGGTAATGTCCTTTAAATTATTTTACTTAACTTTTTGTAATTTTTTTTCAAGCTTCATATCTCAGTCCTTTTTAACTCCACTTACTCTACTTCCCCCATTCTCTCTTTCTCGTTCCCTCCCTCCTTACCTCCCTCTCCACTCTCAGCCTTTCCTAGCATCCTCCCCACCCTCTTTCCTTCCCCGCTCCCCCCACCACCATGTCCTCTTCTCCCCAACACTCCATTGCTACCTGTGGTCTTACCTGTCTGCGCTGAGGGCAGTGAGCGTGAACACAGAAACCCCCACGGAGGTGAGCTGGATGGCCGGGATCAGTTTGCAGCCCACCTTGCCAAACATCCACTCATCAAAGAAGTAGCGCGAGGCGTCCACGGGGACGCAGGTGAGCAGAAGCAGCAAATCCCCCGCCGCCAAGTTAGAGATGAAGATGTTGGGGACGCTCCTCATGGCGCTGTTGGTGACGAAGATCTTCACCAGCATGATGTTGCCCAGCAAGCCCACCGAGATGATGAGCAGGTAGAGGGACGGAATCACACAGCGGACCACCAACTCCGCGGTGGTCCCGTCGGAGCCCGGCAGGAAATCTTTTTCTGACACTTCGGGAACGAAATCGCTCTGATTGGCTCCGATGAACAGGGAGAGGTTGGGGAAAGATTTGGGAGGCATGATGTCCTTTCCAGGAGAGTCTGCTGGAGTTTTCAAGCGTCCGGGTGCCCCGTGAAGTGCAATGCACACTCCTTGGGTTTAACTGATGCCCCTCTCGCTCTGGCAAGTTTTCTGCTCGCTAGCAACCCGTCATGCTGTGGTGTCCCCGTAGCACACAGGGACTGGGGAGAAGTGGGTCCACAGCTCCAGAGCTGCACTCCGGCAGGGGTTACATTGGCCACCGCTAGCTCAGAATTAAATAAATCAAGCAAAGCAGTGGTGTCTCTGTTCCGTCTTGCAGTGGCTTGTTCTTGCTGATAGCAAGCGGAGAGAAGCCCTTTGGCGAACAAAGATCTGTTACTCTAGGGTTAGAAGCACCTGTCCCACTGTTCAAGAGGAGCAGCAGAAGTCACCCTGGCGCTGTCCAGCCTGCCAACGCTGAAGCTGTGAGAAGCAGCGCCCGCGCAGGGCCACGGCCACTGTGTGTTCGTCCCACACTTACACACTCAGCTCCTTTCCGCAGGTCCCGTTGTACGGATCTGGAAGGAAGCTGAGCCCTTTCTCTCACATTGAGTCCCTATATACTTCCATTCTTACCCGCCTCCCAGCGGGAGGAGCCCCAGGCAAGAAGTTCGTGGGTCTCTGACGATTTGGGAGCTGAGTTAGCAAGTCCTCAGTGTTGGATTTAGGAAGCAAACAAGTGACGAAGGGTGAAATAAATGAATTGAACCCTCTTCTCACTCTTATTTCTATCATCCTCTTTTCTTACCTTACATATACTTTTTATTTTGGTGGGGAGGTGGGGGCGGCAAGCAGTCTATCACTGAGCTACGCCCCTCACCCTACACACTTCTTATGTGTTAAACTCAATCTAACCACCATTCAGAACGAGCAATCTGATCACCAGCCCCCAAAGAAACCACTATGGACCCTGTTTTCATCTTAACTTACTTTGCTTGTTCTTGTACATGCCTTCTGGTGCACATTTGAATAAATCCCAGGTGTGAAATTGCTAGTCACAGTGCTTATGCACCTGTAGGAGAACTGACAATTTTCCCAAGTGAATTACCTACCTTTTTTCTTTTCTTTTGGAAACTCACTTGCTAGAATCTATTAATGCAAAATAAAGGTGGGTTTTTACATTGAGTACTGACACTCCTAAATAAAAATCTGATACTTCTTTTTTTTTTTTTTTCTTTTGATACAAAGTCTCATATGAACTCAAACTCTTGAGCTCAAGTGATCCTTCCACTTCAGTGACTGGAACCACATACAGGATGCATCACTCCACCTGATTTGACACATTCTTTTAAATAGAATGCCCATACAAGCAAAATAACTCCCAAATCACTACCACCTGAGTCTAAATAAACTGCTCAGAAATAATGGCTCAGTTCTGGAGTAACTAAATCACACTCTTTTCATTGGGAAAACATCTGACTATTCTTGGTTATTAAAGAATAAAATTTAAAAATAACCAGGAAATTACTCAAAGACCACATAAAATGATCAGCTGTAAGTTGATATAATATGTACATGTGCAAAGCCATGCACTTGCAAAGCAAGAAACTTTCACCCACCATGAAAAATGTTTCATTACCATAGTTAGTAAATGTTTTATGTCCTAACAAACATTTTTGTTTTTCACTCAATTACAAATCTTTATTGCACTCTTCCTGAATTTCATTATTTAAAATAACCCATTATAAAGTTAAGATTAACTAAATAGAATTTTCATGTACATTTATTTGAATATATGAATATTCTATTTGTATTTATATATCTTAACAATATAACAAGCCAATTAATGTTACATGTAAATTGAAATGTATCAATAGAAATTTTATCTTGAACATTATTTAAATTTTCTCCTTTTTAACATCCAATCTCATTATGCAAAGTAAATTTATAAAACAATCTAAATTATAAAAGGTCTCAAACATTCAAATTGCACTATTTTATTTAAATGCATTTGTATGAAAATGTATTGAAATCTAAATTACTGTAAAAATTTCTATATTCTCTATTTTTTCTATATAATCTTAACCATTTAGATGAGAAAATGGTTAGTCCAAAAGCTGCTTTAACAAATACATCATTGGATGGATTGTAGATATGAAGAATCTGTATTTAATTTTATCCATTTTGAGTAAATCCATCTGTATTTACTCAAAGGTTAAATTTTGTTGCAGCAGAGAAAATTGTGAATACTTTAATAATGATGATATTATTGATATTTTATAAAATATGTTATAAAGCTATTATAATTATGTAACATATATTTAGATACATCACATAATTACACATAACAATATTGTCCCATTTCTCAATACAGAGCAGAAATAAATATCTACTAAAGAAAGAAGCTTTTTACTCTATTTAATGCACCATATGCCATTTTACTTTCATAGCTCATTTAATGTTTATAAATATTCTTTGAGATAGATATTGAAGTCTGAATTTTACACATGACAAAATTTGGTCTCATAGTGACAACATAACCTGCTTAATTTCAAAAAGGCCTCAGTAAAACTATATTTTGAAGTTTATTTTACTTGAGTTAAGTGTCTGTTGTATCTTAATGTTCCTGTAGGAAAAAATACATGGATAAACATAAATTTCAGTATAATTGAATGATACACTTTTTAAGAAAAAGTTTTTAGTTGTCAATGGATCTTTATTTTTTCTTTCTTTCTTTCTTTCTTTCTTTCTTTCTTTCTTTCTTTCTTTATTTATTTATTTATTTATGGTATGAGAATCTAACCCTGTGTCTCACACCTACCAGGCAAGCTCTTGACGGCTGAGCTATAACCACAGCCTGAATGATACACTTTAAATCCAGAGGAATTCAATGTTTTTAATATACATTATACATTTTATTGCTTTAATACAAAAGCTATGTAGAACCATATTCTTAGTATTTAAAATTTGCTGACATGAGTAATTGCTATTGTTAAGTGAATGTGAACAATTTAAGATTTAAACTGATTTTATAATTTTCAACTGCCGCAATGAATCTTCCTTCAAGGTATTAAAAAGGAAAGGTCAAATATTATACTCAGAAAGACATTCTATAGATTCCCCTTTAAGATCATGAACAACCCAAGGGTGCCCATTATTATCACTGTTATTTAACAAAGTACAGAATATTCCAACCAATGCTATAGCAATAGAAAAGAAAAGAAAAAAACCTAAAGTTTTTTTTTTAAAAAAAGAAGAAACAGGAGACCCCAATACAAAGCCATAAAATACTAAAAGAAGAATGAAATTGGCAAAACAACAAAAATCAATAAAAGAGCATAGAAAGTTTAAAATGAGTTCCATGCAAATAAAAAAAACCAATATTTTAAAGTGTGTTGCAACAAATGAACGCAGAAACTATAGATTATTCAACAGAGAGTACAGAGAAAACCAGTTCACATTGTGAGGAATAAAATTGAGTCTCTATGCAAAACTACATACAGTGTTAAGAGTTCCAGAGCATGAAAGGTCATAGTGCAAAAAGTTGTCTGAAAAATAATAATAGAAAAAAAATAATAATATATTTGAAACCAAAGGGCCTATGAGTGATTGTTACTTCCAGACAAGATTAAAAAAAAAAAAAACAGAGAAAACATTAATCAAACAAGAAAGACAAAATATAGAAAATAAGAGTTTTAAACTTTGAACAAGAAACAGAGCAACACAGTGCTTACTGAGATAGGGTGAACAAAAGAAGTGAACTCTACAGCTACTCAAACTTACTGCCTAAAGAAAGAGTTTCAAAGCCATAAAAAGGCATAAGAAACTCAGACTGACCTGGAAGACTCCAACTTTCAGAGGTGGGGTTTTAGGATTTCAGGGAAACCCAGATGTCTAGAATTTGCAGGGCAGAGTTCTAGGAAGAGAGAGAGAGAGAGAGAGAGAGAGAGAGAGAGAGAGAGAGAGCGAGCGAGCGCAAGAGAGAGCGCGAGCACGCACTTCATACAGAGAGAACTCTGGAGATTTACAAATAATTCCACGTTTATTTTTTAGCTAAATAATTAATTATGTACCCATGTGAGAAAATTTTCCAAGTTTTTTAAAGAAACTACTCAGAATGGGTAGGAAAACAAGGCCCCAGGTCAATCTATGACTTCAATATGCTGTATTTCTAGTAGCCAGAGTATAAAAACCCCTTTAATACACAGGGTATCAAGTAGATTCCCAAGAATGGTATTGTGTCCACAGTTGGGAAAAATTTATTACAAACTAAAGGCTCTTCTGATTATACTTTTCTAAAAAACTACACTCAAAAATCATGACAAAAATCAATTAATTGAATTAAATGAATAATGGTATAGATGATATAATAAGTAAATGAAGGCATTAAATAGAAATGTTGAAAAACTGTAGTCTATGTGTTTAAGAAAAAAGAGAAACTCATTATAGAAAATATAAGAATACATACATTGAATTTCTACAGAGGACAAAACAAGGTTTATGAAGAAAAATGAACTTCACATAATTAAGAGCAGATAAATATTGCAGAGGAAAAAGTGAATATAAAAGTAGAAATAGAAATAATTGAAAATGAAATACACAAAGAAAAAGATGTGAGTAAACTGTAGGAAATTTTAAGCAGACCAATAAAATTATAATTAGGTCCCTGGAAAAAGGGAAAAGAAGAAAAAGAATTTACAGAAATAATGGCCTCATATTGATGGAAAGATAAAAAACCCTCATACCCATGGAAGCTCAACAAATATTACCAGAAGAAATATAAAGAAAATTTTACCAAAATGTGAAGCTAAAAGCTTTCTTTCTAATATCAGAAACAAGGAAATAATTTCCCCTCTCACCATTCCTTTTCCACATTGTACTAGAAATCCTAGAGATGCAATAAGATACAAAAAGTAATGAGGTAAATTGACTGAAAAGGAAGAAATGAAAATGCTTTCCTTCACAGATAACATAATTAACTATGTAGAAAATCTGAAGGAAAAAAAAAACAAAAACTCATTGTAATCAATTAGCAATTTAAGCAATGTTGGCAGATATAAAGTTAATAAACAAAAGTCAATTGCTTTCCTACATATCATCAATGAATAAGCATAATTTGAAATTAAAAACCCTAAAAAATTTACATTGGATCCCAAAATGAAATGTGTAGGTATAAATCTAATAAAATAGATACACTATCAATATGAAAAAACTATAAAACTTGAATGAATGAAATCAAAGGATAAGATAAATGGAGATAATATTCTATATTCATGAATGGAAAAACTCAAGATGTCACTTCTCAATACCTTGATTTATAGATTCAAATCAAAATCTCAACAAGGTAAAATCTGTGGATATCAACAAACTAATAATAAGGTTTTACGTGGAGATGGAGAAGATCCCAAATAGTTAAAACAATATTGAATTAAAAGTACAGAATTAGATAAATTAGATAAATTGACGTGATTTCAAGACATACTGTAAAGCTACATAATGAGGATAGTGTGATATGAGTAAAAGAATTAAAAATGTATGTCAGTGGAACAGACTAGAGACACCCAAAATGTGCCCACATAAATATAGACAGTTTATCTTTGACAAAAGAACAACAGCAAAGCAATGAAGCAAAGGAAATCTTTTCTATAAATGGTGCTAGAACAACTGAATATCCAAATACAAAACCACCACTACCACCACCACCACCATCATCATCATCACTATCATCATCATTATCATCTATACACAGATCTCTACACTACACAAAATTAACTCAAGATGAATCATAGATCTAAATGTAGAACATAAACTATAAAACTATATAGGAGATCACTTAGAAGAAAACTTAGATGACCTTGGATGTGGCAATGACTTAGATATAACACTGAAGGCATAATCTATGAAAAAATAATTGATATGCTATACTTATTGAGTCAAATGAAATGTAAAACATCTACTCCTCAAAAGCTATTGTCAACAAAATGCAAATGCAGACAATAGACTGGAACATTTGCTCCAAAATATACCAAATGTTACAAAGAATTTTTACAATTCAAGATATTTAAAAGACATGAAGAATGGTTAAAACTCAACAATAAGAAAATTAACAACTCAATGAAAAAATTGATTGATGATCTTACAGACACTTTACCAATGAACAAAGGTGGGGATGCAAATAATCACACAGAAAGATCTGCTGTATCATATGTGAACAGAGATTTGCAAACTAAAACTACCATGAGTTACCTCCATATACCTATTAGAATAGCTGAAATTCAAAATACTGACAACACAAAATGCACAGAAGGATCTAGAACAACAAGAGCTTCCATTCATTGATGGTGGGAATGCAAAATTTAGAAGACATTTCAACAGTTTCTTAAAAAAAAAAAAAATATATATATATATATACACATATATATGTATATATATATATATATATATATTTATTTATTTTTATATTTTCTCACCATATGACCAAGCAATTGCAATCTTGGTACACATCCAAAAGATTTAAAAACATACATTGAATGGATTCAGCTTGACATGACTGCAGACCTCCTGAATCATAACCATTATGATTGCACCCAGAATTATCCTAACCAGTTTTTCGTGCATATTTTCCCAGCATGCTAGAAATAGACAAAACCATTAGAGTAGTATATGGAGCTTTACAACCACACCCTGGCTTTATGGGTGGGCCTGACTCTTTAATATTAGCTTATAATAAACTAAGTGCATTCCAGATAAGAAGTCATTTTTGTTCTAACCCATTTATGTATCACTCTTTCTGGCCCAAATTGTGGAGATCCAACTGGTTTTGCTCGTGCCCAGGACCATATCTCCATCAGTAAGTCTCCCAATAGATTACACTCTGTGCAACCGTAGGTTTGTCTGACTTTTTATTTGGTCTCTTGGTACCTTGGGGCTAGTCCCCATATAATAGGACTGGAGTTTTCAAGAACATATATTCACTAAAAATCTGTGCATGGATGTTTATAGCAACCTTATTCCTAATTGCCAAAACCTGGAAGCAATCAAGAAGCCTTTCCAAAGCAAATCAGACAACAGACTATTTCTCAGCATTAAAAAGAAGTAAGCTATTGATACATGAAAAGCCATGGAGAAAACTTAAGCAGATGTCACTAAGTGAGCCACAACAATCTTAAAAAGATGCATATTGTATCATTCCAAATATGTGACATCTGAAAAGGGAGACACTAAAAAGATCAGTGCTCACCAGTGGTTGTGGGAGAGTGAGATGAATAATTTAGGTCACTGTCACTAAAATTATTTTGAATAGTCCTGTAATGATTAATAAATATCATTATAAATTTTTCTAAATGCATAAAACATACAAAACCAAGAGTGAAGCTTTGGGTAAATTATGGCCTTTGTGTGAATATAATATTTTAATGTAGGATCTTTAGTGATAAAAACATACACTCCGGTTATTAGACATTGATCAAGGAGGGTGTTATTAATGAATAGGAGCATGGAGCATATGGAAACCACTGTGCCTTCTAAGTTTTACTGTGTCAAACAGTGAGTCCATATGGGCTATTATAACAAAATGCCATAGACAGGGTAATTTATTAACAATATAAATTTATTTCCTACAGTTCTGGAGGCTGGGAAGTCCAAGATCAAAGCTCTGACAAAGTTGGCATCCACTCCTCATAGGCCATGACTTTTTTCCATCCTTATATATCCAACTATTCCATCATCCTCTTCTATAAAAGCATTAATCCCTCTGTCCTCATAACTTTATCATCTAACTTCTTAATACTGTCACACTGAGGATTAGGTTTCAACATATGAATGGGGAGGGCACAAACATTCAAATCATTGCAATTAACTTTTCTTAAGAGAACATAATGTGGAAGTAGTTGAAGCAGATACAGGGGAATCACAAGTGAGTGTTAGTACTAGAGTTCACAGCACTTGAAATCCAGGTAGCCTATGTTGAACCCTACAGCACACATAGAAAAATGTTTGTTTAAGGATAGCTACCATCATGTGACTTTGTCTTAGAGATTATATTTCTTTTTTAAAATATTTCCTAATTACACTGGAAATTTAGCAGACATTGAATACAATACATATAGTAGACTAAACAAAATTTTACTACCAGATCAAAGAAACCTTTGTGGAAATATAACCAGTCACGGGAAAATTAGGACAGACAATTTGCTTTTATTGCAAATATGCATTCAGAGTAAAGACATTTTTTGCAAGAATATGACATCTCATGAATACACTGTTCTAGAAAGAAGGCATATCCTGGCAAACTTCTTGGTCTAATAAAGGTGTTTTCCAAATGAAGGAAATGTTAAGACAACATGACTTAGCAAAACCGTAGTAAGGCTCTTATGCATTAACTCAAGCAGGTCTTTCAGATACACTAGTACAAATTAAAGCAGAATTAGCCCAGGATGAGAAGGCATCTTCTGGAATGATGGTATAAAAAGCTCCACAGATACTAACCCCACTGAAACAACCATATCTGGTGAACGTCTTAAACATACCTTAAACCATTAAACAAGTAATGGTTCTCAGATTGTCCAAAGTTCATTCAACAACTAAGGATACAAAACCAGCCAAAGTCTGGCATTTGGAACTCAACCCACTTCCTCTTTCCCCCACATTTCCACATCAACATGAGAGAAGCTTCTCTGTGTGTGTGCTCCTCCCCACATAGCTCCCAGTCAAATGCTACAATACCCTCCCCCAAGGAAAGAAGTAGGCCACCACCACCAATTTTCATCCTTCCCAGATTTATACTCTGTTCTAGGCAAGAGCAGTTGGGACTTCTGTAGCTATCTTACTATATATAACCCCACAAGTAAGGCACAGTTTCTACCACAGGCGCAATAAGGAATACAGATGAGCTCTGATGGGTCACTCATACCCTGGCTCACTTGTAGTGGGGAGATTCCATGCTTGGAGAGAAGCAAGTTGTGGAGATTGAGTTACCATCCTTGCCCACTGCCCTGCTTGTTAAGCAGTTGTGTCACTCAGAGTAAAGAAGTCATTGTTCCTGCCTTCAGAGTTATGAGAGAAGTTAGCCAGTGATGGTGGTGAGGAGACAGACTGCAAAAGCTGAACTCCAAAATTCTCCCCAACAAAACTAACTTAATTTGGAACAGAGTGTGGGAAAATTTAAGCTGAAGTACATTCTTGAAAACAATGAATATTATGGTGACAAGAAATCAAGAGGAGGCTTGTAACCCCAAAAGAAAAACAAGCTAAATTGTAAAGCTGCTACAAGTTTACCAGAGAGAACCACGGAAAACGGTAACTAAGAAGAGCCCTCCTAAGGAATGAACCTTAAAGACTGACCTCAAAGACTACCCTTGCAAAGGGGCATGAATTTAATTGAATCCAACTGTGAAGCAATTAATGCCCTCAAGGTATTATTAAAAACAATAGAGTAATCAACCAGCAATTACTGGAGACTAACAGCTGGGATGTGATACTTACACAGGCAGACAGGTTAATAAAGGGAGAGGATCAAAAAGAACAAAGTTAAAACTACTTCATACCAGGTGACTGCACATACGCAAGGTTTTGATACCCAAGGAGTGACCTCAAGACTACACACTGTAGGCAGCAGTGGGGGGATAGACATCACTGAAATACTCCAACTAGTTATTAAACAAATAAACAAGCAAGCAATATGGCTAAGATATATTATCTAAAATGTACAATTTTCAATAAAATACTATGAGGAATACAAAGGAACAGGGAAATATGATGCATATACAGGAAGACAACAATAAATTGCTTTGAGAGGATACCAATGTCAATGAAGGTTTCAAAGTAACTAATAAAAATAAACTCAAAGAACTAAAAGACGCTATAGTGTAAAAAGTGAAAAAGGTATGACAATAATGTCTCATCAAATATGGACTATCAATAAAGAGGTGACAATTGTTTTAAAAACAATTCAATGGAAATTCTGGAGTTGAAAAGTATAATTGACATGAAACATTCACTGAAGTATTGAAGAATAAATTTGAACTATCATAAAAGTCAGTAAAATTGAAAATAAGATATTAGAGATTATACAATCTGAAGAATAGAAAAAGAAAAAAGGAAAAATAACTGAGACTCCCCAAAATGTGAGACACAATTAGTCATACTAAAATATGCACAATAGGAATATCACAAGTGGAGGACAAATAGTAATGAGCAAACAAAATATTCAAAGAAATAATGGCTGATAACTTTCTACATTTGCTGAAAAACATTCGAGATGCATTGAAGAAACTCATGTATTCCCAGGAGGACAAACACAAAGAGATCTACACCCAGGTGTCTCAAGGTAAAAATATTCAAAGATAAGGACAAAGATAAAATACTGAAACCAGCAAAAGAAAACGACTTGTCAAATGCAAGGGAACAATAAATGCAAGCTAAACACCATTTAATCGCATATTTTAATGGATCTATGGCATGATGTGTGAATTATATACCAATAAAGGTGCTAAAATGAAGAAAGAGAAAGAAGGAGAGCAGCTTCCCAGACTCTAGCCTATCAACAACATTCAGGGTAAGACCTGATTTCTCATCAGAAACTATGGAGGCGCATCCCTCCAGTGGGATCACATATTCATAGTACTGACTGCAAAACAGTTGTCAACCATGAATCTTATATCCAGCAAAACTATCCTCTTAAAACGAAAGCATAAATGAAGACAAAAAATGAGAGAATTTTTATAAACACACTCACCTTAAAAGAAATACTAAAAGAAGCTCTTCAGGCAGATGACAAATTTTAGTAATTCAAACTCACATGCAAAAGCATAGAGCATTAATAAATACAGTTATATAATTACAAAAAAATTACAGATGCAAGTTCCTTCTTTGCTTTCTTAATTTTAAAATCAGTTGTATAAAACAATATGTACATGATTGTATTGCTGGGTTAATGAACTTCAGAAGTGCAACGGTGTTTGACAATAAATGTCCAAAGTTGATGGATGGAGGCAAAGCTATACGAATGTAAGGAAAAGAGACTAGATGAATCCACAGAACAAATGAAAAATCCTCAAGGATGCAAGCATAAATGAAGAATACTCATAAGAACAAATGAAGACACAAAAAATGGTAAATAGGAAAGCTAATACCACAAACTCTAAAATTTATACTAGCTGTCCTTTCTTCTCACAGCTTCTTTAAAAAACATAAGTGATATAAGGTAAAAATTATAGTAATGTATAATTGGGTTTGTAACATGTATAAATGCAATTTGTATAATAATATTGTCACAAAAAAGGGGTAAGAAGGAATAGAGCTATATAGGAATAATATTTTCCTACATCACTGAAATTTTTAGTATAAATCTGAAATGATTCTGATAAGATGAATATGATAAGCTCTAGAATGACCAGTAAGAAAATAAAACAACAAATGTTATACACACACACACACACACACACACACATACACATATATGTTAAAGGAATTTAAAATGCTAATCTAGAAAATAAATTAGTGGTTTCACAAGACAAGGGGAATTATGGAAAATGGGTGGAAATGGGGAAGTGTTAATGATGTGGGGTTTACTTTGGAGACAATGAAATATTTTAAATTTGATTGTGGTGATGATTGTACAACTCTGTGAATATGCTAAACACCATGTAATTGTATACTTCCGTGGGGCTATGGCATGATTTGTGAATTATATACCAATAAAGGTGCTAAAACGGAGAAAGAAGGAGAGCAGCTTCCCAGACTCTAGCTTATGAAGTTTATTGCCAAATCTATTTATAGAAAATTGATTGAATCCTTTTAAATAATGGAAGTTTCTAAGCAGGAATGCAATTTATATTGGTCTCCTTGGGAGTTTTGATCCATGGATAGATCAAAATAAGACATTAGCAATTGTGAAACTTGTAGACACAAGAAATACATAAAAATTTTTTCTCCCACTGAGAAATTGATAGACTCTTTTAGAATACTCATTCCATTAGGAAAAACATTTCGATTTAATCTTATAAAATGGTCAAATATTTGTTCCTGTGCTCAAAAAAAAAAAAACTTGCAGTTTAAATTCACTGAGACAGGGCCTTTAGTTTACACCACTGTCTACAAGAAACTGGTATCTGAGAAATGGTCATTTCTGTTAGCAAAAGGAAAAGAACATAGAATTCATAATTTCAAATTAAATTATTTCCCTTATGAGAAAAGTTACTTGTTTATATGACAGTGACTTCTTTCCAATTATTATTATTATTTGTGAAAAATTAATTAGACTGTCACTTAAATATTTAGTCATATGAAAGGAAACTTCTTTGAAACACTTTCATCAGGCCACTTGTTTCAAGTAGTATTATAAAAATGGAAAACAGATTTATTCAAACTAAAATATTGAACTAGATGAGACTGAATTTTCTTGGACAGAAAAAAAAAACAAGTGAAAAACTTAGGATAGCAGAAATTCTGTCAATGATTTAATGCAGAATTCTGACTTTGGAGAATATGCCCTAGTTTGTTCTTAGTAAACATCTCTTAATCCCTATTTGAAATGCAACTCTTTCTTTCTTGAGGGGATAGCTCTCATCTTGCTCAGGAACCACCAAGTTACCTTCTAACACACAGTTGAATATTGTTTTTGTAGTTTAATTCTTAGATTGACAAGGAAAGTAAATACTTTAATCCTTTCTAATTGAGTAGTATTTGCTTATTCTAATAAGCTCACTTAATTGCCACGGTTCATCCAATTTTTTTTCTGAACTTGTAATAGAGTAATTTTCCAACTTTGAACAATTGATTTGAATGGGAAATGGGTAAATAACCTGCTAGAAATGGCTGACCAACCGACAGAATTATAATTTCTTTTTGGTTCCCAAAATCCTATTTGAATTCCATATTTCATATTTAATGGAATCATCTAACATGATCCAGTTTTTCCCGTATTGCAGCATATGACTGGAAGGTACTTAGGTACTCCGTGTGAACAAGAGCCAGGCTTAGTTTTCAGCAGAAGATCCTTAATTGTTTTTCAAATATTTCAAAAGTGGACAAGAAAGAATAAACATAATAAAATTCTATATACAGCAGGATTGAATAAATCTCTAAAACCATTTGACATTACAAAAGCACTCTCCAAGTGAGAGAGAGTACAACCAGTCTGTCTTTGTCACTACATCCTTGTTACTAAACTTTATAATAAATCTCTGGCAATAGGAGTTGACAATTCAATCATGTATGTCTCATTGGCGCCACCTACTGAGCGCCGGTCTTTTTCTATAAATCTCAGTTAACAAGTCAACTGCTGTAAACACAGAATGAACTGAATCAAAGTAACAAAAGAATGATCATGTCTCCTGCATTTTGTTTTCATCCTTTCTACTTAAGTTGAAGCACAGTAATCAGAGAAGTGAATGGCAACTCAGAAAAGTAGTTTTAAATTTTATTAAATAAGATACTCGATTTGATAAAAAGAGACTTTGACAAAAGCAAGTATTATTAAGACATATCTGCCTTACTCATCTTACAGGCTAATAACAAAAATTATATAAATTAATTGATAGGAAAATTCTTTGCAAAACATTAAAAGTGCAAACCATTCTGTATAATTTAACCGTAATGCAATGGAATTTTTAGTTTCTTTTTCAAAAAGGTTTATAATACCACCTTTGAACTCATGATCCAAGTTAGCTGCTATGCTTAGGTTCAACTGAGCTTAGCATTTGGAAAAGCTGGAATATGTAATTTTACTAGAAAAATATTCTCTATATTAGATGGTTTAGAACTCATTTTTCTATTGTCTTCTCATTTCTATAAAAATTGAGTGGTGACTTTTTTTCTCAGTAGTAAATTGTTTCTGGGTTAAATCCCCAGTCCCCACTCTCCTCTGAAAGAATGTATTGTTGCCCTCTATCATCTCTTTTACAAAGCTAAATTTATTTTTCTCCACATTTTTACTGGTGCATTGTAGTTGTACATAATGATGGAATTTGTTGTTTGTACCTGCACATGCTATAACAATATAATTTGACCAATATTATTCCCCAGAACTTCCCCTAGCTCCTCATCTCTCACTCCTTGGTCACTTTCCTCTACTGATCTCCCTTTCATATTTAGGAGATCCACCCCTATGTTTATCTTCATTTTTCCTCTCTAGCTTCCACATATGAGAAAAAAAAAACATATTACCCTTGACTTGAGTTTGACTGATTTAGCTTAACATGATGATATCTAGTTCCACACATTTTCCTCCAAATGCCATAATTTCATTTTTCTTTATGTCTGAATAAAATTCCATTGTGTATATAAACCATATTTTTCTTTATCCATCAACAGATGTTGATGTGCACCTAGGTTGATTCCATAGTTTAGCTAATGTGAATTGGGCTATTACAACACGGGTAGTATGTATCACTGTAGTAAGATGACTTTAATTCTGCAGGATAAATACTGAGGAGTGGTATAGCTGGGTTATGGAGTGGTTCCATACCTAGTCTTTTGAGGATCCTCCCCACTGATTTCCATGGTGGAAAGGTTTTCTTTTATAATCTAAAGTCATATTTATTTTTCAGTTTTGAAGACAGATTGAGTCATTTACACAAAACATGACATATGAAGACTTCATTTATGAAAATAAACATTGGTGATTCAAACTTCTGACTTTTCTGAATCTACTGAAAGATTCATAAAGCACATGAAAAAATCAATATGGTTAACAATCAAGCTCAATGACATTTAACCATTGGTGAGATTTATAAAACAGGAATATTCTATACAGAAAAAGCTTCACTCACAAACTTAAGCTCTTTCTTGTCTGTAATAATAAAACAATGTAATTTATAATAAAATAAAAATGAAGTAATTCCATATATGACTAAACACATTTATTATACTCATTTTTTCTACTATATACCTAACACAGGTAGAACACAAATTTTGGTTTTTTTGCAGGCTTATTTGTTTTGCAGTGCTGGGGGTGGAACCCAGCACCCCCCACATGCTGGGCAAGCTCTCTACCACTAACTAAGCCACAAGCCAGGCCAGAACATCAGTTCTAAGGAATCAAACAATGCTCACATTGCATGTGTTCTTATCTACAGCATCCAAGTATAAAAAGTAGCTTTACCAAAATTGGAGGCATCTAAAATATCTACAAGCATTGAAATGATTGTCATGAACGTAACTGCCTGGAATGTTACCTCCTCACATGGAGGCTTTGACATTTTGTAAATATAATCATAGCTCAAAATCAAAGTCAATCCCACTGTCCATGTGCAAATGTATTATTCCTTAATGGAAATCATCCTCACATACAGTTTCCCATGCCTTCTCATGTTCGTGGCTATTCTTCCTGATCCCCTAGAGGTTTCTCAGCATGAAGAGCCCAATTATAAAATAGGAAAAGTTCCACTAAAAGCCAATACAGGCAGTTACAAAGTGCTCTGTAGAGGTTAAAAGACTGATATGAATTTGGTCCACAGAATATAACCTTCAGTGATATTACCAGAGAAGACAAGAATTTGAATGAGTCCAGGTTGGAAAACAAATTACCTTGTCGGCTTGAAGGCAATCTCCATGGGTCAGAGCTGAGACCTTTTACTTTGGTATTGTGTGGAGAATTATCTCTATCACTTTTTCCTTTCCTTTTCTTCTTTTTCAGATAACTAGGTGATTTTGACATTTTTGTTGTTTGTAATCTGATATTTTTCCACAAATTATATTTCAGAAAGTGGAAATTATTCTCATTAATTATAGGAATGATGAAATCATGCTATCTATTATCTTTCTCAAAACCCATTATAACTTTAAATCAAATTCAAGATATTAATAAGATTACTACCTTTCGCATATTTATTTTCCTTCTGGTTTCAAATGTCTGTATATGTCTAGCTGATGTCAACATTAGAAGAAAATAATATCATAGTTTTAAAAATGTAGTCCTGTTAATATTTCCTTAAAAGGCATTCAATTGATAATGATCATCAGGAAACACTTCATCAAGAAAACACATTTGCATCTCCAAACATACTTAACTTACATACCAGAAACTTTAATTCAAGGAGAAAATACAGAAGGACCCTGAGCATAAGGATGGTAACATAGCACATAATTATTGCAATTGTCAATGAAATTTAATGACTAGGGTTTATGTCCCTGGTGTTGAACTAGGTGATTTATACTCATTATTTCTTACTATATTCAAAACAACTGTATGAATTGCATATTATTATTACCACTTTTCAGGTGACAAAAAGAAATCTAGAGCAGTAAAATAATATACTCATAGTCACCCAACTAGACAGCGATAGAATAGAGAAGCAAACTTTTGTGAATCCTATTCGCTAAGCCAGGCAAACTGGCTGCAAAGATTAAGAGAAGTCAGGAACAGAAAGGCATCTACCACATGTTCTCTCTTGCATGTGGAGGTTTAAAAAGCTGATCCCATAGAAATAGATTAGAATAGTGATTGCCTGAAGCTGGCAAGGAGGAAAGTAGAGGGAAATGGAGGGAGGATAGTTAAGGAGCACAACGGTATAGCTGAATAGGAGGGATAGCTTCTAATGTCGTATAGCACCATAGAGTCACCATGGTTGTCAACAAATATTTATGTATTTCAAAATAGCTAGTAGAGATTTTGAATATTCCCAACACAAAGAAATGATAAATGTTCGAGGTGATGGATAAATCAGTTACCTTGATCGACAGTATAATTTGAATCTTTTTTTTTTATCAGAGCTTTATAGTTATTCAGAGTAGTTGGGTTCATCTGGACAAACTACTTTGAATCTTGAATGTCTCTCAAAGACCCATGAGTTAAAGCCAGTCCCCCAATTGAGCTGCTACTGAGGTGTAGAATAACCTTCAAGAGGCAGGGGCTTAATGGGTCTTTAGTTGATCAGGACCATGCTTCCAAAGAGGCATGTGGGACACTAACCCTGCCTTGCTCTCCCTTGTTTCCTGGTGATGAGGTGAGCAGTTTTGCTCTATCACATCCTCCCACCACAATGTGTTGCTTCTCCTCAGGTCCAAAAGCAATAAGGGCAAATAAATCATGGACTGGAACCTCAAAAATGTAAACCAAAATGAACCATTACTCTTTATATGGTTAATTGATTATGTCAGATTTTTATGATGACAGATAAGAGGCTAACAATTTGATCATTGTACATTGTGTTCATGTATTTAGATATCACACTATACCCAATAAATATGTACAACTTCCAAGGGCCAATTAAAAACCGTGTGTGTGTGTGTACTTATTTTAATTATATTTTTAAAGGCACTTTTTAAAAATTAATTCAGAGAAGTAATTTGCTCACCAAGCTATGTGTCTTCAGGATTTGGGGCAGAAATGAAGTTTGTTTTGTTTTGTATTGTTTCGTTTTCCTTAATTTACACAAAGATGTCAAACAACCTTATAATATACCTGGTATTGCAAGTGTTCTAAAAATTCAGGAGAAAAGTTTGTTTTTACCTCAGTTGATCAAGGATGGAATTCTTCAACTAAGGGATTTAAATTCAACCTAAAAATAAATACAATTTTAATTGGGAAGATAAAGAGAAGGAGGAGTAAAATAGAGCATTTTGAATTCACATGTGGAAAAAATATTAGGCACATTTTAGATATAGGATATAGTTAGAAGTGGCTGAAGTACAGATTTTCTAACAAGATGATAACTGAAAGGCCAATTTGTGGAATGCTCAGAACACTAAATTAAGGGATGAAGTCTATGGTTATTAAGCTGTGAGAAGATATGAGGATTAAGAAGGGAAACAACAAAACCACACAGAGAATGATTATTCTGGCATTGGATGCAGATTTTTTCAGATCTAACATTTTCCCACAATCATCAAATTTAAATACCAGAATCTTTTGGAATTTGACATAGAGATAAGACTTGTGAAAAATTATCCAAAGACTTTAAATAATGATCTTAATAAAGATAAACCGAGATATATTCTTGGCAACCCAGTCTATCCTCATAGTCTCACAAAAAGATACCTCTACCCAAACATACATATTCTCACCAATAGAAAATTACCTGTCAAGTTCACAGTTACAATAGAAGCTGTATGTAAAACATTTGACTCTGAGAGTTATCAAAATATTTTTGGACATAGATAGGCTTTCAAGGAATTTTATTTTCAGAATCTTTTAGGAAGGACTCATGGGAAAATTAGTTGGACCATACATCTACTAAATGATAGTGTTGAAACTCTACAGTTTGTTACTGCCTTTGAATTCTGAAATGTAAGGAATCAAAAGAAATTTAAATGCCATTCAATTCCAAATTCTTCTTCCTATCAACTCCATGGAATTCATTTCAGCAGTGACTTACTTTTTGTCTAGGTCTCTTTGTGTCATTGGACAATTAACAAGCAATTTGTAGCCAAGTATTTTTTAGGACACATTCTTTTTAATTCTTACGCATTCATGTTTCATTAATAATTTAGTGTTAAATATTTTCATATCGATTGATATAAGATCACTTTCAGCTTATTATACTGTAAATTTTAGCTACTATTATCCAAATAAGCTGTAATTATTATTATTATTGTCACTGACATAATTGTTTTAAAACTGTTATTAACTACTACTAATTTATAATTATTGATATCCTTGGAAACCTGTCATCTCACCAAAAATAATTTTTAAAATTCTGTATGTACAGTTTACAGATAAAACCTCTTGGAACACATAAACTCATCTGCAGTTGTTTGTATTCCAGTCTTGGTAACATAATGCTGGGGTTGGCTTCCACTTATTTGTATATACAATAACACTTGCAGTGATAAGGTCATTAAAGGTCATCAAGGTATTTACAGACCTTTCACTACACGTTGTAAAATATATACCCCTAACACATCAAGCTGGAAAACCATTCATTCTAAAATTATCAGAAAACATGAGATGGTTTTAATGGTGTTGGTTTATATGATTCATAAAACTCAATTATAGTAAGTAGCATATTAATAGAATCATCTCACATATGGTTTTATATTTTGCCAGCAACAGTATATCTGCATTATAAGATACACATTAACATTTTAAAGATAAATTAACACATACCAATACTTAATAAATAGAAATTCATGGGAAAAATGGACATTACATTTTCCTTATAAAAAAGAGCCAAGGTGATTTATAAATTACATGTTCATAACAGGAAAAGATATTAATTAGCTTTCAAAAGCTAAATTTGTCTGGAGCTCATTATTATTCAAAGCAGTGAATTTTCCCTGGTAACATGTCACAAAGGGAATAAGAAACGGAAGTTCTAATGATAGCCCAGCAATTTGGCACAATATTTAATTCAGTAACCTGCAGTTTACGCACATAAGACTGATTATATGCACAAAAGTTCACTTCTAGAAGCATTTCATAAATTAAAGGAATGCTCTATATTTCAATATACAAAATATGATTCAGTATATACTGAAATCAAGAAGCAGTTACAGTATAGTGCTTTGTTAAACATAAAGCAATCATTAATTTTCCCCAAACTAAAGCATGAACCAAAAGCATCTACAATTTCCCATTATGTACAACATTGAAAAATGACAACAAATTGATGACTTGTGGAATTATATTGATGAAAATTGGAATGAAGTCAGGAATAAACACTGACAAAGAAGTAGCAGTAAGCATAGGCATTCTAAGTTTAATTTTGTATTAAATAATTTCATAAAGCCATTGATTAGCCATTGTACATACATCTACAGATATTTGGCTCACAAAAAGAAGGAAAAAGGAAAGAAAACTGGACATGCACAAATTTTAAAATTTAATATTTATCAGAAAGATAAATATAATCTTCCTATCAGTAAATCTACATAATTACTAACTTTTTTGGTATTCATGTGATTTGAAATAACACAAAAACCTAAGTATGTTGAATGATACAGCTAATACTCCAATTGTAGCAGATTTGTAATCACCATCTAATTTATTACTAAGAATGTTCATTATGTGCATACAACCAACTTTAATGGCCAAGTTCCTCATTTTCTGATGGCGATGTGTGGTGACTTCAGATTAAAGCCCTCCAAATGGAGATCGGTTCATAATAGCAAATTCTATTAACTAAAGTTCTCTTAAACCCCTAGATGATTATATAGGAATCACTGATTGGAGAAGTGCCCATGTTCAAACATCTTTTGGAATAGATGGGCTATTCCAAGAGTGACAGGAGGCATGGATACTTTAGGAAGTTGACATGAATCTGAAAGACTGGAACAGTCCATCCTCTGGCATGCCTGAAGGGAAACACAGTTGCCTAAAGCTGTCATTTTATGATTTCAGAAGGGACCAGGCTAGTTCACATAGCTATATCCATCCTTTCTATACCTCCTTCATATCCTTTCTTCCCCTTTAATCCTTGCTCAGCAGGCATGAAAAGTACTGAGGAATGCATGTATTATAAAGGTCTTTTAGTTTAAAAACATAAAACATTTTCACACTTGTTAACGTGATATAGGTTATGCTTAAGAAACATAGGGAAGAGAGGATAAAGAAATCATCTTAACAGTTGTACAACTGTTGATCCAATTGGTAGGCCGTTACCAAATCTCAGGGAGAACCAGAAGATTGGGTTGGTTACATTCAGAATGCAGCATCCTGTCATTTGCATATTTCCTACATTATTGCTCCCCAAGGGCTATAGTTTAGATCCCCCAAAGTCCAGCCATTAAAAGACTTGGTTCTCAGTGTGGCAGTATTGAAAGGTGATGGAATCTTTAAGAAGTGGTCCCCAGCTGGGCACAGTGACGCATGCCTATAATCCCAGCAGCTTGGAAGGCTGAGACTCGAAAACCCAGAGTTCAAAGCCAGCCTCAACAAAAGCAAGGCACTAAGCAAATCAGTGAGACCCTGTCTCTAAATAAAATACAAAATAGGGCTGGGGATGTGGCTCAGTGGTCAAGTGCTCCTGAGTTCAATCCCCAGTACCAAAAAAAAAAAAAAAGAAGAAGAAGAAAGAGCAGGAGGAGGAGGAGGAGGAGGAGGAGGAGAGGAGCCCAGTAGGATATCTTCAGGTAGTTTGAAACATGCCTTTGAAGAGGACAGTGGAACTCCAACCCCTTCCTCTTTCTTTTCCATTCTCTCTTAGGCCATGAGGTGAGCAGTTTTGCTCTACCACACACTTCTTTCCATGATGTGCTGCCTCATCACAAGCCCAGAGCAACAAGGTCAAGCAGTCATGGATTGAAACCTCTAAAATCATGAACCAAAAACCATTTCTGTTTCTAAGTTGATTTTCTCAGTGGTTACAGTGTTAGAAAATTGACTAACCCCTCAAGTGGGTTAGACTGGGTTTCATATGAACAGATTCCAAGGTGTACCAGACGCTTATCAAAGAGGACTTTCAAGAGTTTTCTCCACAAGTAAATGAGGAAGACAGGACTGAGCAGAAGAAGAAACCCCTGCATTATGGTGGAGGCTAAAGTTTTGGTCAACACGAAGAGGAGCCCTGCAGCTGGGATAACACTAGATTATTCTTCTAGATTGGAATAGGAGTAGGCCTGCATTGGCCAGTTACAGGTCAGCCATGTGTCACCCTCTGGGAAAGGACACAAGCTCAGGCAGAAACTTCCCTGCCTGGCAGAGCTATGCTCAGTGAAGGATATAGTTGTGCACTGTCAGCAATCTACATTCCCAGCAGCCTGAGAATGGTATGTAGGTGAAGCATCATAACATTCCCGACTTCTGGGTCAAGCCCTCTCCCCATCCAAACAGAACTAACTCATTAGCCATGGCCTTCTGTACCAAGTCTATTCATGGCTACTACTGGCTGGTGCCCTAGAAGCTGATCCACACAGCTGTGCCGGAAAAATTGGTCTACTTTCACCCAAACTAGAGCACAAAGGATTGTCAAGAACCCTTAGGCCTAGCAGGAACTTAAAATTTTATAGACTCATCTAAGTATGTCAAATGACCAGTTTCGAACAATATACTAATATTTCTATGTTTATTTGGTGCTTACAGTCTAGGTATGTTAAATACTTTACACAGTCTCTCTCATTTGATCCTAACAGCAATCCTATGTGGTAGGTATTATTGCTTTTCAGTTGCATATGGGAAATTGAAACCTGGAAAAAAGTATATACCTAATATATCTAATATTATACAACTGATAACTCACAGAACTTGAAATAAGTGTGTCTGTCTTTTGTTTTAAAAAATCGACTACACAACCTACATAGCCTGGCTTATTACTGGCCACATAATAACTTGACACTTTCATGGAACTCTGTTGACATCCTGATTTTAAGTATTAAGTTATATCCTCTATATTGCAAATATTGTAAAATTGACATTATATTTATTCAGAGATCACATATCCAATAACCTTAGCTCTTGAGAACATTGTTGAGTACCATAAAACCAGTGTAAGACTCAGTAAGAATTGGAGTGATAGGATTGCATGTTTGCTTCTGCTTTAGAAAGTTAGAAAAATGGTCCCCCAAAAACCTGCAATGATCATTATAAAAGATGAGACAGACATTGAAAAATAAGTAGCATAGAACCTAAGAAAAAAGAAACAAACCAAGCAAACCCTGAAGGGGAAATCTTAACACAACCAGTGATCTTACTAAATCAAGGAACCAGAAATCAATATTGGAGGAAGTAAAAATGGCTTGAAGTTGCTGGTAGAAGGGGACCTAAATAGAGAACTCCAGACATTTGCAGAGGGATCTTACTTGAATCTTTGGCTGAGTATTGAGCTGCTCTTGAATGAAAAGTAACTGCTCAAGACCAGAGAAAGAACCATCTGTAAGGGTTTGAAGTACAACCTGGGCTGAAAGTAGTTTGTGTCTCTACAGCACAATGGAAAGACCTTGTAAGGCAAGATAAATTCTAGAGAATTCAGTCATGCACCACATGACATTTCCGTAATGATGTACCACTTATACAACAGTAGTCCCACAAAGTCTAGTGATAACACAGTCGTCTTAGTTTGTAAGGGCACGCTCTGATATTCACATAACAATGGAATCACCTAACAATGCATTTCTTAGAGGCAGCCTTATCATTGAGCAGTGCATGACTATACTCAGAAGAACATTACTTTAGTTATGAGCTTAAATTTGCCCTATAATAAAAGACAATTCTCAACCCATCTTAAAAATGTCTAAATCAAGCCTCAAAGACATCCAAATGATTCCAGTAGACTAACTGCACACCAGAACAAATTCTAACAAGGTTTAAAGAATACAATAAAAAACAACAAAGTAAAATTTACAATGTCAGGCAACCAGTCAAAAAATATCAGGTATATAAAGTGCCAGAAAATATAACTAATTAAGAGTAGAACATCAATCATTAGTGTTATGGTTTAGATATGGTGTTCCCCAAAATCTCACATGTGACACAATGCAAGAAGGTGGAGGAGAAATAATTGGGTTATAGCCTTAACATAATCAGTGAGTTAATCTCTGATGGGATTTACTGAGTGGTAACTGGAGGTAGGTGGGGTGTGGCTGGAAGAAGTGATTCACTGGAGGCACGGATATGAGGTATATATTTTGTATGTTAAATGTGAACTCTCTCTGCTTTCTGATCACCATGTGAGCTGCTTCCCTCTGCCACTCTTCCTCTTTGATATCCTGCCTCACCTTGAGCCCTGAGGAATGGAGCCAGCCACTTATGGACTGAGACTTCTGATCCCATGAACCCCTAAATAAACCTTTCCTCCTCTACAGTTGTTCTGGTTGGGTCCTTTAGTCATAGCAGCAAAAAAAAAAAACTGACTGAAATGATTAGAAAAAGACCTAAAATGACAGATGTGATGAAACTAGAAAACAAAGATATTAAAAAGCTATTAAATTATGCTCCATCTGTTTAAGATAGGTAGAGAAAATATTAGCATGACTACTAGAGGAGAAGATTAAGAAGAGATCCTCAAATTCATCCTCTTGAGTAAGATTGACTCTAGAACGGCAGGCAAGCTTTTTCTTAGTGGGCCAGATGGTAAATACTTTAGCTTTATAAGACCATATTTCAGTAGCAATTATTCAACCCTGACCCTGTGGCAAAAGCAATCAGAGATAATATGTAAATGACTGTGCATAACTATGCTGCAATAAAAGCATGTTTCATCAAAGGGATGGCAGACCCATGGGCTATAGTTCACTGACCCCTTCCTAAGGATAAAAGTACAGCATCAGAAATGAAAAATGCCCTGGATAGAAAAGATCAGTGAAATTAGCAAATTAACTAAATGAAACTAAAGATATTTTTAAAGCAGAAGATGGAAAGGATTCGTTACTATCTGCATCTGTTTTGTTTTTTGTTTGTTTGTTTTTTTGCTGCTATAACAAAATATAAGTTCCCTTCATTCAGAGTTTCACATCCCATGATTTCAGTTACGCACAGTGAACCACTGTCAAAAATACTAGATGGAACGTTCCAGAAATAAACAATTCCTAAGTTTTAAAGGGTGCACCATTCTAAATGATGTGATGAAATCTCTCTGGTCTCACTCCATTCTGCTTGAGAAGAAAACCTTCCCTTGACTGAGCATCCACTCTGCATATGTGATCCATGCATTGGTCACTCAGCTGTCCCAGTTATCATAACAACTACTGCAGCATCAGTATCACAGGACTTGTGTTCAAGTAATCCCTACATAGTATCAATGTCCCAATGCTTAAGTCATTCACCTCATTTGATAGTGTTACTGAGGCTTTGAACATCTCACATCATCACAAGAAGGCTGAGTACAGTACAATAAGATATGTTGTGAGAGAGACTACCCTAGCATAACTTTTATTACAGGAAGTTGTTAGAATTGTTCTATTTTATTATTAGTTATTGTTAATCTCTGACTTGCCTAATTTATAAATTTAACTTTCTCAAAGGTACTATGAACAGCAAAATACGTAGTATACATATATAGAGAATTCGTCACTACCTAGTTTCAGGCATCTACGTGAGCACTTAGAGTGTATCCCCCATAGATAAAGTGGACTACCATACCACAGACTGGGTAAATTACAGATAAAAGAAATATGTTGGGCTTATGGTTCTAGATGTTTTGAAGTCCAAGAGCATGATGTTGTCTACAATGAGTCTGATGTCCATGGTAAGAGTGAAAATATTATTTACTGAAGAATCAAGTACATTTTCAGACATTGTGCAAGATATCACCTTACATACTCTCATTTGATCACAACAAATCACAACACCTCTTTTAGAAAGAATTATGTCCCCCCTCCAAAAAAAAAGAATTATGTCCCCCTATTTTACAGATAAAAAGCTGAAGCTCAAGAATCAATGCAAAAATAATAATTAGTAATGGTAGAAAGAAGACACAAACTGAGGTCTTTTGGATATGCAGGCAATGTTTGACTTTAGAGTATGGCTGTGTGGATGGAGTATCCAAAAAATAAATTGCTGTGTCTGTTACCCAGCTAGAAGTCATACAGAAATATCTGAAATACAAACTCACTGAAAAAGAAGGAAAATAAAGCCTTTAGTTTAACTGCTGGGACAAGCAATTGCTGGCACCATTCTAATTGCTGACAATAAATCTCAAAGGTAGTCCAAGAGCTGCAAGTATGGTTATATACTTAGAATCATAAAACCATACAATTGTGAAATTACTTACAGATCCTTCCTGCTAAAAAAAAATCGGAAACATAACCCAGAAGGTTAAACCATTTACCCAAAATAACATCATTGGTTATTGACCTTTCTACGAAACCATCCCCCATTCCATTCCAGAAAATATAAATTATTCATACAGAAAGAAAAACCCAATGTTGGCAGGTCAGAGATTTCAGTGAGATGTGAATTGATTAAGGGGTGTGATTTATGAATCTAGGCAGCTACCCAGATTGCCTTATCTCAGCTGTCCTTCTGGGAAACCTACTATTGTGAGTACCTAAATTGACCCCAGTTCCACCCATTCAGCAGTCACTGGGTATCTGATGAGGAGGAAGGTAAATTACTATGACACAATATATAAAATACTTAGAATCAAAGAATATTAGAGAGGAAATTTATATTGAGATCATTTACCTTTGTTTGCCAGATATAAGAATAAGAGTATGTGACCATACTCCCAATGATTAAATTTAAATCATGCTCCATTTTAAGCAAATTCTCAGCAGCATGCATCTCAAACATATATACATATACATATGTACATACATACACATGCACACATGCTCTTATGTAAGCTTTTTGAAGGCAAGGGCTCCATTGTTCTCACAGTAGCTGGTATTGTAGATGCTCAGTATTTATTGAATAAATGCAAAAATCATCAAATAAGTACAAAAACATAGAAAAGCCTGGCTCTATAGCAATACATGTAACTGAACTTACTTTTTTATCTTCAGCTTACTGAGGTCTCTGACAAAAAGTTATATATATTTAAATTGTACAGTATAACATTTAAATATTCATATACATTGTGAAATTAAATCACCACAGTGATACTAATTAACACATCCACACAAAGTTACCTTTGTGTGTGCTTGTGCCTGTGTGTGTGAGTCTTGGAAACACTCAGATCTATTCTTTAGTAAATTTAAAGTGTACAATATGATATTGTTAACTCTAGTCACACTGCTGTGCGTTAGGTCTCCAGAAATTATTCATCTTGAACAACTGAAATTTTGCCTTCATCTCCCTGTTGCCCTTTCTCCCTATCCCTGGCAATCGACATTTTATTCTCTACTTCTATAAGTTGGACTGTTTCAGATTGCACATGAGTGAGATCACGTAGGATTTATCTTTCTGTATCTGGCTTATTTTCTTAGCATTTGTTCTCTTTTTACCCATGTTGTTGGAAATGAAAGGATTTCATTTTTTTAAGTCAGAATAATATTCCTTATGTGTACATTCAGCATCTGTAGACAGACAATTAGTTTGTTGGGTATCTTGGTTATTGTTGAATAATGCTGAAAAATGCTCCAATGAACATAGGAGCACAGGCAGATAGCTCTCTAAGGTGTGGTTCATTTCTTTGCATACAAACCGGAAGTGGGATTGCTGGATTTTATTAAGGAATTTCTAGTTTTTTGAGGAACCTTCATTATCTTTTCCATAATGGCTGTACCAAGTTACATTCCCAAAAACAGGCAAAGCTTCCCTTTTCTCTACATCCTTGCTAATACTAATCTTTCTGTTTTGTTTTACTTTCTTTTTTCCAGATAGCTTGCTACCTATTTACAGAAATGCCACTTATTTTTGTAGTTTGATTTTCATAACCTTCAATTTCACTGAATTCATCTGTCAGTTTTAAGAGTTTTTTTGAGAGGCGGTGGTAGTGAGTCTTCAGTATTTTTCTCATATGACTATGTTATCTGCAAACAGATACTTTCACTTTTTTTCATTCTGAGCTAGATTTTTTTCAAATTACTCTGTGTAGGACTTCCAGTATTATACTCACTAAACATGGTGAGTGTACATATCCTCCTTGCCTTTACCAGATCTTAGAAGGATAGCTTTCCATTTTTCCCCTTTGATGATGATGGTGGTTGTGGGCTTTTTATATAGGGCCTGTGTTGTGTTGAGGTCTGTCCCTTCTACACTTATTCCGCTGAGAGTTTTTATAGTGAATAGTCATTCACATTTGTCAAATGGCTTATCTGTGTTTATTGAAGTGATCATGTGGACTTTATCTTTCATTCTGCTAAGGTGGCATATCACATTGATTTACATGTGCTGAATATTTTGCATCACAGGGAAAAGTCCTTGTTATTGTGTATGATCCTGGTAGTATTCTATTGAGTTTAATTTGCTAGTGTTTTATGAAGGGTTTGGCTCTTATTTTCATCGAGAATCTAACCTTCATCTTTGGCTTTGGCATCCTGGTGATATTGGTCTAAAAAATGAGTTTGGAAATGTATGCTTTTCTTTCATTTTTTTTAGAAGAGTGTAACAAGGATTCTTATTAACTCTTTGAATGTTTTGTTACATACTTTTAAAATACTAAGTTACAGTAAATAGTATCATATATAGCATTTACAAATTTGTTTTCATGTCTTAGTCATCATGCATAGTGCTTTTACACATTTTTATTTCTTTCAGTCCTTACCTTGGGTTCTGCACAAAATTAGAGGTTTATTCACTTCTGGGTTAGAGCATATAAGTCCTAATTTTGTTTTTAATCTCAGACAGAAGTGTTAGGATTCCAACAAGATCTGTCAAAAGATTATACATTATTTCCAGGTCTTAGATTTGAACTAGCAAACCACAGTGATCATTAAATGTCAGCAACTAATTTTTTGCACTAACACCAATAATAGTAGGTCTGAACTTGTCTTCCCTCCTTTGTCTGAAAGTGAAAGTTTTAAGTTAAGTTTGAGCAAGTAAGCTGGTAATTTTCCCTCAAGTTTTAATCCATTTACTTAGGAAACTCATGCAGTTATCCTGCTCATTTTTCAACTCCATAGGGCTAGGAGAACAGAGATAAATTTTAATAATCACATTTACTTAGTGCCTTCCCCCACTAGACGTGGTTGCAGAAATGAATGCCTTGGCACATAAATAGACTCTAAAGAAAGAGAATTCTGCTTCCCAAGTAGATTAAACAGAGACAGAAGAGAAACTGAAAACAGATGTGGGATTTACATTTGATATTCATCCTTCTCTAAAATATTTTTACTCTGGCTAATTTTTGTACCTAAATAAAATACTGACACATCTTTCTTTAAAAAAGATCATTGTGCTGGGGATAAAGCTCAGTTGGTAGAGTGCTTGCCCCGTATGAATAAGGCCCTGGGTTCAATCCCCAGAACCATTAATAATAATAATAATAATAATAATAATAATAATAATAATAATAGATTTGTTAATATTCTGTAGTCTACATAATAAGGAAAATTAATTGAAAACAACAGGTGGCTTACTCTCATTGAGTACCGGAGAAATGTTCCCTGAATTTTTTGATGATCCACCTACAACAACCATATGAGGCAGATACTTTTGCCAGTTAGAGAATCTGAGATTCAGATGTGGTAAATAATTTTCTTGAGATCTGAAATCTTTAGTTTGAGAGCACATGATATTAGGTACTGTGTGCTCTTCCCTTTCACAGTGATGCCACTGATTTCTTTACTACTCCACTAGTATGCACTGTCCTCTGCTTGGTCTTTTCTCTTAATGAGAATGATCAGGAGTGTAATATAAGGTCAAACTCCACAGCACCATCCACCTACTATGTACCCCATAATCCCCTAACATTTTCATAGGAGAAAATAAGAGAAAAATAAAGAGGGTACAAACTATTTTCCCCCTTAATTCCCCATGTTTCTGGGTCCTAGCAATCAGTCTACATATATTACTTTGTCTAGAAGCCTAAAAATAAATTTACAAGCAAAATTTGGAAAAACTAGATAGGATTCAGGACATCCTACCTGGGAATGGAAATCTTTTGTTCACCTTAATCTCCCTGGCTGGTAGAAATTTCTAATGTAAGAAATGGTCTTGGGATAAAATTAAATTAATGGTGTGGCTATAATGTGCTTATTTTACTTAAATATTTAAGGCATGAGTAGTGAGTATCCCAGTTTGATAAAAAGATTTCTAAAAATCTTAAAAGCATGGTCTCAGAGAAAGTCTAATACAAAAATAATAGTAAATATATATTTAGAAAGAGAAACATGGCCTTTAAATAACAGTATTCCTGTAACCCCCATGGCTCAGGAGGCTGAGGCAGGAGGATCTCAAATTCAAAGCCAGCCTTAGCAATTCATCAAGGCACTAAGCAATTTAGGAGACTCTGTATCAAAATTTAAAAATAAATAAATAAATAAAGACAGAGGGCTGGGAATGTGGCTCAGTAGGTAAGTGATCCTGGGTTAAATTCCCAGGTTAATAATAATAATAATAATAATAATAATAATAATTGAATAATTGTATGATTTTTGTCAAGCTAAGTATATAAAATCCAATTCATAGAAAGGCAAAAATGTGATTAAGAGTGTTGTACCAACAAAAGAATCATTAGGATGCATTAAAACAGCCAGATATTGGTCAAATTATAAAAAGGCACTGCTGGTTCTCCAGTTTTCTTCTAGCAGAATAAAGCAGAAAGCAAACTGAAGAAGCTATTCAGCTTCTAACATCATTTTTTTTTCTAATGTCAAAGGGAAAATACTTTCAGCCAAGAACACAGAGTACAGAACTACAGACCACTGAATATCTACAGACTATCGTCAGCAAAAGGGAATCCCTTCTATTAAGTATGAAAGCACAGTAGGCTGGAGAGCAGCTTTCAAAGAATAGTACTATGCCCTAGTCATGGAATGTTCCCCTTGTCCGAAGTAGGAAAAACTGACAACAATTCTCCCTGTGAGATTTCAGAATTGTTATGGAGCAGAGACACATATGTGCCTCTGGTTCTTCCAGTTTGGGATTAGAATTATCTATGTGATCAACCTATACCTGTATCACCATTTTGTGTTAATATTTCTGTTGTAACTCCAGGTTCTGGAGTAAGAAAGTCACATTGGAGCCATATCTAGATATAATGCAAGTCATAAAGCCATAGATTTTAGCATTGATGCTATAATTAGAGAAGAGTTTCAGCATCCTGGGATAACAGTTAAAGATGGCTGGAAGAAATAAAAATACTTATGATATAATATCCGTAAAAGAATACAAAAACAACCGCCCACAATTTTTTTCCTGTCTTTGAACCTATACCTCTGTGACATGATTTTGCAGATCCATGAAGAAGCAGAAAGCTGTTTCTCAAATTTGGATTAGCAAACATGTGCCAAGCAAAGTCCTAAGCAATGTTTTTATATTGGGGAGCTTCCTCTCTTGCTGCTTTTTAAAACCTGCAACTATTAGAATGCAAAAGAGCCCACTTCATTACCTTAACAGCCCTGCCAATGGTCAGAGTGTGACGCCCGTCTCACAAAAGCTGCTATCTTATTTATTGTCCAGCATTTTCTTCCTGTGAGCAAGTTGCCCTACAAAGATCAGCAGTTCTATCTTGCTCTTTTCATGCCTTGACTCTTATAGTGGTGGGCAGGCACCCCACACAGGCAGGAAAAGCAACCATGATGTAGCATTGACCAAGACACAACAATTTACTAAGAATCACAATTTCCTAAAGAGAGAAACCACAGCCCTCATCAACCTCTAATCTTTATGTGTAACAAGGATAATATTTTGGCACCTTTAGATCTTATTCCTTTGTCTTATTACTCAGTTTGGTCAGAACCTGTAAGGGGAAAAACAGATATTATTCATTTGGCCCCTCATAGATCACCCAGCAATGAAGATGATTCTGCATTTCCCTCTTCTACACGTACCATCAATTTTTAGACACTTATCTACATCCCTTAAAGGACCAATGAAGATGCTGATGATCCATACATGTCCAACACTTATATATATTTAACTATACAATAACATTCATTACTGCACAATGTTAGAAGTCAAAAGAGGATTTCTCCCATGCATATGGCTCTTAGGGCTTTTAGATGTGCCTTCATAGGAATCGACACAAAGGAAACCTGGAATTCTGATTCTGGAAAGATGAGAACCTTTTCTCCAATACTTTTATCTAATCATTCTGAGGAATCATAAAGTTGCTTGTTTTTATTGCTTCCTATCCATCACATTAATCCTATTCAGCCCTGCTATCACCTTTGCCCTTTGCCCATAGTGACAGGTAGCATGCAGTCACTTCTCCACTGCTAGAATACAGTGTGAAGTCTGGAGTTACGATCTTCAACAAATCACAAGACAAATAAAGATGAGAAAGACAGGTAAGGAAAGCAAATATGTTCCATCATTGGCATTATAGGTGGATGGAAGATAGAAAATAGATGCATCAATTAGAAGTAGTTACTTGTCTGTCTTGGTTAGTGAAGATCCTGAACACCTACAGCAAGAGGAACAGAGAAACTTATCTACTGAAGAATGAAAGAAAAAAAATATCATTCTGATGGTTTGGGCTAGACCCCAGTCTCACCTTGATTAGTAGTTCCATAAGTATGTTCTTAGAATTGACACCTAATTGTGTTTCCATATATGTGGCAAGTACTCAGCAAAAAGACAAAGGAACACACTAGTAATATTCAATGATAATATTTATCATAGCCTTGTTACTATTTCTTATACTTGCTAGAAGTTAGTTATATTCCATGGAAGTAAACAAGAAGGGGTCTGGGATATTGCCCATATACTTATCTTTTAGGACACACCTAATGGAACCCCAAGCTAAAGAGTCCACTGGTTTAAATGCAGACAATTCTCAGGTAATTACAGAGGCACTGAGTGCTCAGAGCCTTTGTCCAGCTGGCCTCTTGCTTTGCTGGCACTCCTGGCTGACTGGCTGGCTATGCTGATAGTGCAAGTCAAGGGATTATTAGATTGACCACATGCCCTCCGCTTTTGTGTCTTTGTTTTTGTTTTCTTTGGGGACAGAGATAGGAAAGTTGACTGGGGCCCCAGACATCTATGAAAAAAAAAAAAAGATAGAAAAGGAGGAGGGGAGAGAAATTTGCAATGATAACTGTTTTCTGCTCTAAGAGTCATGAGAGAATATAGGAGTTTGATTCTGGCAGAAGCGAACCAGCAACGTGGGTCAAGAATTAACCCACAGGGATGCCAGGATAGCATCTCCTGAGACATGTCTCTAAATTACATCAAAAACTTCTATGAAGGATGTGTAAGTATTATACCAAAAAAATAATCAATTTTTATGATATTTGTCTGTGTTTATTGACCTGATTTGCATGAGTGGTGATAGGTAAGTTTCTCTATGTTTATGGTGAATAATATAAATAACAACCTTATACTTCAAAATATTCTGAAGTCAAATCTATAAATAGAAGAATTCAGTAAGTACCTTTAGATGTTGATGTCTTAAAATGATTCATTCTTTCAATTCCATAATTAAGAAGTCAAAAAACTTGTAGTGACAACTAAATAAACAATATTTAAGATAGTGTTTAATATTCAACCTGTCATCCAATTTTCCAAAGGGATTAGAGGGGAAGAGGATATTAATTGAACTCAAAGCTGCTTAAAATATTTCTAAAAATTACACATTTCATTGACAATATGTCCCTATTTCACTGGTGCATTTCATATTTTGAGGGTGAAAAGGCATGAGAAATCTCATAATACAGGCATTGTATTTGTCTGATGATTGCTACAAATCTATCTTGCTTCAAAACTTCTTGAACCTGAAGTTTTAAACATGTGATCATGAGAACATCCTTTAGAATATTCCTTTATTAATGTTTATTTTCAATGACCTTTTCTTCCTGAAACTATAAAAGGTTAAACCTCCAACTGTGATTGGTCAATTCCACACACTTTTCTTTGGATCTGTCCGAATGTTCTTCCTGGGAGTGTTAGGTTTTGCGGTTTATGGGAACGAGGCTCTGCACTTCAGCTGTGATCCGGACAAAAGAGACATAAACCTTTTCTGCTACAATCAATTCAGGCCAATCACTCCACAAGTAAGTTTTTCTGTGAGCACATTAACATTGACTCCACAACACACAATTTTTTTTAAAGTAAAATAATATCAGTAAAAGGAGTACTTTAACAGGCATGGTTTCAAGAATTAATATTACTTTTTCTCTCATTGGCTGTGTATTCAGAAATTCTATTATCTATTGATACTACAATTATACTCCAGATTTGTATTTAGAATATAGAAATTAAGTATCTACTAAAATTAAGTAATTCATTGTTGACAGGTAAAATATCATCATATTTTAACAATTACTGTGTTTAAGGTTTTAAATGTCCTAGTAATTACATATGATATGTCAAAGATTGCTGTGATTATGATCTTCTATTTACTGCTTGTAAGACTTCTATGAAACTTAGAATTCTTAATTTAGCTTCTGTCAAGAATCGGCATTTTCTAGGGTATTTTTGGTTATACGTTGATCCATTGATTTGACTAAGATATTTCTGACATACATTAGGTATTCTGGGCATTACAACTAGTGATTGTCCTGGTTCCTGGAGCTATTTTCCATCTTTATGCTGCATGTAAAAGCATCAATCAAGAATGTATTCTTCAAAAGCCCATCTACACTGTGATCTACATCTTCTCAGTTTTATTAAGAATTACTCTAGAGGTGATAGCATTTTGGCTTCAGATTCACCTCTTTGGTTTCCAAGTAAAACCACTTTACTTGTGTGATGCTGCATCTCTTGGGAAAAAAATGACTATTATAAAATGCATGGTTCCAGAACATGTTGAAAAGACCATTTTTCTCATTGCAATGTATACATTTACTGTAATCACAGTGGTATTATGTGTCGCTGAGGTTTTTGAGATTGTATTTAGAAGATTATGTTTTCTAATTAGGCAATGACAAGGGTTAATCATGCCGTAGTTATGTATCATTTTTATTTAGTTTCATCTTATTCAGTGAGTACCTCAATTTCAAATATAAATATATGTTCTTAAAATTTACTTTGGTGTGTCTGAAATTTATGTCTACTATAAAGTATAATACTAAGTTCTAAGACAGAGATTGTTGAACAAATGTTTCATTCTATTTTAATTTTAGCATTTATTTTATTATAAAATATGTAGAAAACTAATGTCAACTCATCAACATTAGTTAATCATCTCTTCCCTCACAAACAACATCTTAGTTGATCAGATCATTTTGTGGCTAAACTTTCATTATCTTTTAGCATACTGAAAATTAATGTTTAGGTGTTCAAAGTCATAGAAACTAGAATCCAGATCTTCCTATTTCCCTTTCCTCTGAATCATGCAGTTTTAACTTTGAGGATGTAACTATTTTTGCATTCATATAAAATATAACTAACTGAATCACAAAAGTTATAATTATTGAAGGAGTAATTCCATAGTTTGATCACTAACTTGAAGAAATGGAGCAATTAATTTTTAATACTTACTCTCATTGTTTTCTTGAAATTTTTAATATTAAATGATTTGGAAATATAACCACCAAATAAATTTAAAATTTTATGAATATTATTGTGCATGGTTTCCTCTTTTCTTGTTGTTCCCATAAGTATCAAGTAAAAATAACCTTTACTTGATTGAAATAAAAATTATGTTTCCATTAAGTTAGACTTCCTCCATAGCTATAAAACTATTTAAAATAATTTCATATTGATTCATGCCTTTCTGTCTGCCTCTTACCAATAGTCATCTTCATTCTATATCATTTAAAATCCTTATGTAATATTGCCTTACATTGTTGTCTTATTAGAGAAATAGCCATATCAACCAAATACTAAGGATTTTAGTATTTTATTAAGCATTATTGAGCCTATGTTTACTATTATGAATTTCTGGGTTTAATTTTTTTACATCATTAAGCTTTCTCTACATGAAAGCATAGGAGTAAATATAACTTTCCTTCATTCAATAAGTAGCTATGGAATAGCTAGTTTTAACATGTACTTCATTGGGAATTCATTTAAAAAGATAGTTGAAATTTAGTATCTATATGAGAACACATTCTAATGAGCAGTCTAGTACCAAGCCAAGATAGTGAGGACTGGAATAATAACTTACCCTAAAGAAAAATAATATTTATTTATTGTCTTTGTTTAAGATATCTGATCTTTGGTATCAATAAACCAAAATATTAAATAATAATTATTATTATTATTATTATTATTATTATTATTATATTTAAATTATCTAAGATAACATACCCCTTTATTGCTTATATCCAAATTGAACTGTTCCCACCAATCTGCCCACAAAGATACACATATTATTATGAGTCATATTTTCTTTCCTGCCACTTGGCAAGGCTGCTAATTGTCAATTGGATGTCAGACATAGTGTCTTCTACCTTGTTGGATGCTAGATAGTTTTCTATTGAGAAATATTCCTAATGTTTCTTCTGGAACATAGTTACGTTACTTGAAAATGGTAGTTGCCTCTGCTTCCTTTTAAACTTTGCTAGATGGAACCAGTATACTCCTTACTTTGCCCAGTGACAAAGGCAAAAACCTTTCTGAGTGACCTATGAGGTGTCCTTTTAATGGTTAGGAAATGTTTTCCTTCCACTACTTAAAATCCTAAGTAGCATCCTCACACTGGTTTATCCATGGCTGCCGAATAAACTGTTGCATTCGCAGGGACAGGTCCTCATTGTGCCCAAGGAAAGAATGAATGCACAACGGGGAAAAGGACTTCTTCCTGGTTTGCCTCTCATTATTTTCCTTCGGGAAGATCATGTTTTCAAAAAAAAAAAGGGCACAGCCGATTTTCTCTTAATGTATGCCCATTCATACACAAATACTTTGATTTATTTTTTTATTTAATTCATCCTTTAAAGTTGGGCATTATCAAAGTTGCCCCTTCAATAAGAGATTTTTCCACTCTCACTGTTGGGAACAGCAATGATTTTCAGTCCTGTGTACATCTCAGGTATCGTTCCTTTGAATCCTTTTAAGCAGTTCTTGCCCGAAAAATATGTTTGAAGATGTTACTCTAACCAAAACTCAGCTGAAGACCTTTACAGATCTCAGGTGTCTTGCTTTGTGGCTTCACCTCTAACTACAACAGTGTGGCCTTTGAATTCCATCCTCTGTGGCCTTCTTGGACTGTTTCTCCTCTACTGATAATGTAGACAGATGGATTTATGAGCCCCCAAAGGGGGCTTATCTCTACTCCTTTTAAGAAAACAGCACTGCAAAAGTTTGAACATGTCTCAAAAAGTTCATGTGGTAGATACTTATTCCTTAATGCAACAGTGTTGAAAAGAGAGATCTTTTTTTTCCCCCAAGGGTTTGAGAAAGGCATATTTTATTTTATTTATTTTTTTTTAATTTTTTTATTGTTGGTTGTTCAAAACATTACATAGTTCTTGATATATCATATTTCACACTTTGATTCAAGTGGGTTATGAACTCCCATTTTTACCCCATATACAAATTGCAGAATCACATCAGTTACACATCCATTGATTTACATATTGCCATACTAGTGTCTGTTGTATTCTGCTGCCTTTCCTATCCTCTACTATCCCCCCTCCCCTCCCCTCCCCTCCCCTCTTCTCTCTCTACCCCCTCTACTGTCATTCATTTCTCCCCCTTGTATTATTTTCCCCTTTCCCCTCACTTCCTCTTGTATGAAATTTTGTATAACCCTGAGGGTCTCCTTCCATTTCCATGCAATTTGCCTTCATCTTTATTAGGTCATTAGGACCCTGCTCACATGAATGGATCCATGTTGTTATCAGGGAGAGGGCTTGTTATCAGAAGAGTGAATTTGTTATTTAAGCAAGTTTGGTCTTTTGCTCTCTCACCATGTGATTGACGCCTTTTGCCATAAAGGTCATCTCCTGATGCCAGATCTCTGTTCTTGGAATTCTCAACCTGCAGAATTCAAAGAAATAAATTTCTTTTCTTTATGAATTACCCAGTCTGTGATATTTTATTATAGCAAGAAAAAAATGAAACAAGACAAGTATAAATTGTCATGTTTAAAGATAGAGATAAGATGAGAATTTGTTTGGACAATCTTTTTAATTTCTTACTGAACCACTGTTCTATTACTTCATTTTGTAGTAGCTACATCAAGATTGTTAGCAAACAGTATATCGTCCTGGATAATAAATGTTATATGTAAAAAAATTGAGATTTAAATATAAAAATTCATTTTCTGACCAAAATGAAAATATAGTAAACCTAAAAAGAACAGTTTCACTAAAACTAAACAAATTGGCTGGTTGGTGGCTCATGCCTATAATCCCGGTTGCTAGGGAAGCTGAGACAGGAAGATAGTGAGTTCAAAGCCAGACTCAGCAAAGGTGAAGCACTAAGCAACTCAGTGAGATCCTATCTTTAAATAAAATACAAAACAGGGCTGGTAATGTGGCTCAACCTGAGTTCAAATACCAGTACAAAAAAAAAAAAAAACTAAACAAAACAAATTATATCTATTTGAAAAGATATTTTAAACTATTTATATAAAAAGATCTTGAACCAAATACATAATTTAAACTGAAGTTTTTCAGACTATTATATACGAACAATAGGCAGAATATTACATATAAAAATGCATGAGCTATAACTAAATTTGTAGTGCTTAGAAAATGGACAGCAGAAAATAAGTCAATAATGAACACAGAAACAATAAAGGTAATTCAAAAACAAACCTAAGAACTTCAAAATAAAAATAAGAACAAAGATAGTTTTTAAATGATGTAGGCAGATAGTTATAAATTATAAAACAAATGATATATAATAAATAAATCCAAAATGGCTGTGGAAAATAACAATAAAATAGATAGGCCTCTGACAAATCAATTTAAGTATAGATATATACTACTATAATATTCATAAATATATATATATGTAAGTTATATATTGTCATTGGCAGATATTGTGATAATTTTAAAGATATATTATATATGATATAAAATATAATACAACCAACAAATCAAATCAACAAAATTTTGGTTAACAAGCCAACAAAGAAAATTAAATAGAAATTAAGTAGAATCATAAAACATTAATCATAAAACATTCACTTAATATCACTTAATCTCAAAGTGAATTCCTACAATTTTTTTATAAATTGTGTTTGAATTATCATTTCATTTTCACTTGCAAAAAAAGAAAAAAAACAAGACAAATAGAAAACAAGAAGGTAGTAGACTTAAACCCAGACACATCAATAGCTACAATAAATATAAAAGATTTTGAAATTCTATATAAAAACAGAGATTATCTATCTTAATGTATTTTTTTAAATTGAGACAAAATTATTAACAGGAACCCCATTTTAAACATTTTAAAATATTTAATATTTAAAACGTTTAAATATAGATGGTAAAAAAAAAAGAAAAGTTATATCATGAAACACTAAATATTAGAGAGCTCAATTGGCTATATTAATAGGAAAAAACCCAAGCAAATTTCAGGGCAAGAAATAATGACAGGAATTTAAAAAACATTTCATATATATATATATATATATATATATATATATATATATATAAAGCAAAGATAGATTAAAAAGAGAAATGAATCTAATTGCAGTTTAAGATTTCAATATTTCTCAGTATTCAGTTAAATAGTAAACAAACATCAAAAAGATAAAGCAAAATTAAACATTACTAATAACCAACTTGAAACGATTGATTCTTATACACCACTCCTTACAATGCCAGAAGAATATATATTCTCTTCAAGTGTTATGCAAAACATTCACAGAGAGATCATTGCTTGGCCATAAGATGTCACAAGGTTGGAAATCATACAGAATACGTTTATTGATAACAATGGCATTAAACTAGAAATCAACAAAAATAACAAGAATATGCCCAAATGTTTGACAAAATAATGATGCACTTTTATTAATCCATGGATCAAAGAATAAATTACAATGGAAATTAAAAACAAAATGATAATACAAACACAATTTATTAAAAGAAAAATTGTAGAAAGCATTAAAACAGTGTTTAGCAGAATACTAAAAGTTTGTTCTAAATATTACATTTGAAAAAAATTATAAAATGGTTTAAGCATCTCATATTATGAAATTAGAAATATGATAATTTAAATATAAATTAAATAGAAGAATGGGAAAAAAGCATATAAAACACAGATACAGAAACTGAAAGATAATAAAGAAAATGCATTAAACAAAAAGCTGGTTTTTGAAACCTTCATGAAACTAATAGATTTTAAAGTAGACCATTATAGATAATATAGGATATATTAAAAATTATCCATACAATGAAGGTAAAAAAGGGATTTCATGATAAGACATTAAAATGATTATAAGAACTCTTGAATAATGGATAACAATAAGTTTGATACTTGCATAAAATGGAAAAATTCCTTGAAACACGTTTTACTAAAGCTGATTCAACAGAAAACAATTAGTATAAATAGAAGAAACATCCCCGAATCTATTAAAGAAATCAATTTTAAATCCAAACCCTTTTCAAGAAGAAAACTGCAGGTTCACATAAACTTGCTTATAATTCTATCAAATGTTTAGAAAGAAATCATACTCCAAGGTCTCTTTTGGAAATGAAAAGGGAATATTTCCCATTTCATTAATGAAACCAGAATATCTTTGATTTTAAAAAATCTTAGCCAAAGTTTATTAACAAATGTAATCCCTCTACATATGTGCAGATAATACATTATGTTCAAGTGCAGTTTAATCCCAGGAATGAAAGTTTAACACTGTAAATCAATTAATGTAATTGAACTGTATTAAAAGAATGAAGAAGTCCACAGATATCTTAATAGATACAGATAAATGCATTTGATTAAATTTAACACCCACTTATGAGGAAACAAATGACTCAAACCTTTCATTCTAAAAAAGAATTACCTAAACTTAATAAAAGCATCTTAGGAAATCTTCAGTAAACATCTCATTTAATACCAACAGAATGAACAATTTTCCTTATAATATGGGAAAAGGCAAGGATGTCCACTTTTATCACTTCTATTTCATGTTGAACTATAATTCAATAAAAGAAATTTAAAAAGCCAAATATATACTTGAACATACATTTATTCAATAAATAAAGCAAACAAAGCTAAACACAAATTGGAAAATAAAAGAAAATTATCTTTACTCATAAACATAATCAAGCACATAAAAAATTCTAAAGAATGTACAAAAACCTACTTGAATAATGAAATTTATCAAAGTTAACATGTCTGCAGAATATTTCAAACAATTTAATGTTGAAAATCTTAATCATTTTTAACTTCAGTCACTTCAAATTGATCTATAAATTCACTATAGTTCCAGTCAAAATCCAGCAAATTTTTGTAGAAATTGACAAGTTGTTTCTGAAATTTATGTGGAAATACAATAGACCTAAAATACCTCATGAAATTGTGAAAAAGTAAAATAAGAAAGGGGACTTATACTAAATACTCTCAAGTTTTCTCTAAAGCTATATTAAGCAGAATCTGGAGCTGGAAAGAGGATAAGCATCCTAAATAAGAACAACAGAGGGAGCAGAAATAATTCGGCATATACACGTTAATTCTTTCTAAAAGTATTCATGTAATTCAGTGATGCTGTAGAACTAACTATGCATGTTGAAAATGTAAACTGTAACTTTTATGGTTTCAAAATGTCACAGCCATAGCAGAGTAAATGTGCCTATTCCTGTTTTCAGGATCTTCCCTTATTCTTCTGATAGATTTTTTTCTAACAAGAAACATCTTTATTTGGGGGGATTCCAACAAATTAGGATGTGAGTCTCATGATACTTGGATGGGGGTAACACATGCAGGGTACCCAAAAGATATAGCTACAGATATAACTCTTACTGCATAGATTGATTTGTCTTTTGCCATCAAATTAATTCTGACCACAATGGAACAGAAACTTTTACTGTGAGGTGAACATACATACACAAGGAGTCCAGTGGGCATGCAAAACTTTTAACTTTTCCCATTGAAAAAATGGTTCAGTTCTAATTTCTCTCCCTTTTCTTCTTCCCCTAGTCACCCTCACCCCCATCTCACTCTGCATCTCTACCAACCCCTCGCTTACCAAGGTCCTGGAAAGTAAGGGCAGATCCCTCTGAAACTGGCCAGACAGAAGGGGAATTTAGGCAAAATATCATAGTAAGTTCTTCATATAGTAAAAGAAGAACAACAAGCATCACTATTGTTAATATTTGTTTCATCTCATCGCATAATTCCAAAGTGCTGTAGTGCTAACACAGTCTGAACTTATCTTTTTTTCTTATTTATTTATTTAGTTTTGTTTTTTGTTAAAATTTGTTCTAATTAGTTATACATGGCAGCTTAAAGCATTTTGGTTCAATGTACACAAATGGAGCACAACTTTTCATTTCTTTGGTTGTACACGATGTAGAGTTGCACCATATGTGCAGTCATACATGTACCTAGAGTAATGGTGTCCATCTCATTCCACCATCTTTCCTGCCCCCACGCCCCTCCCTCCCCTTTGCCCAAAGTTCCTCTATTCTTTCCATGGCACCCCATCATATCAATTATTCTCTCATGAAGGTATACAGTTAAGAAAAAAGACAGCTGTGTGTTGATACAATGGGGCAAAAGCCAATTCCATCCCTTTCACATATTTGTTTACCCCTAACACCTTTCCAACCTGCCCACATAAGCAAATGAGGGACTGGAAAATTGGGGTCCCAAAGGGAGAGGTCAGGAAATAACAGGAAGGTGCAGCCTTCACAAGAAAGAGGATGATGGAATAGAATAATGGAATAGAGCAAAGATAAAATACAAGAATATATTGGTCTACAGAGACAACCTGGTCCAGTGGTAATGGTTAGGTACACAGGTTCTGAAAGCAAAACACTTAGATTTCAATGTTAAACACTCATCCTTACTGACTGTGACTTGTGCAAATTACCTAAACTCTGTGACCCATTTTCTCATCTGTAAAATAATTATGATATCTGCCTTACAGGTTATGGTGAAATTAAATAAATTAATAGAAAGACACTAGCAACATGCATGATATGTGGTAGATGCTCAGCAAATGCTAGCTACAATTACTTTGAATTGTGACAGAGAGAAGGTGAAAGAATTCGTATCTGTGGCCTCAATAGCAGGAAGTAAATAGTTCATCAAGGCAAGTAGGGCAGAAGTCCTGACTTGAAAAAAAGTAGGTAAACTTTGAAATATTATCTATGGACACTCTCTAGGGCACTGGTCCTTGACTCTAGTACATGCACCATTAAAATTTCATTAGGGCCTTTTAAAGTACTGATATATAGGATACAACCCAGAACAATTGAATCTGAATGACTAGGGGTTAGTACCTGGATATAATCCTTTTTAAAAGCTTCTAAATAGAGCTTTAAGGGTAGCCACAGTTGAAAATGAAGAAGTAATAGGTGAATAATAAATGACAAGTTGTGTGGTTGGAAAGAAGACATATATAGGTTCCAGTCTGTGTTTCTTCATTGATTTCTCAACTGACCCAGAAACTTTAAGAAGTCAAGAGGTGAAAAGAGAAAGACAAAGAAAAAATACATTCTCAAGATATCATTTGAGAATGTATTGCTGAGATTGGTGAAGGGTACAGAAATCTGTTCATGCTGGGTGAAACAAACAAACAAACCCAGAGTGATACCATGAATTCTGCAAACAAGGAATGCAGAGTGTAATAATATAAAGATGTGGAATGAGTTATTGGTGGTAGGGAGAGGAGAGTAATTAAAAAATTGTAGGCAAAGAGAAATTCTAGAGCTTGAGAGTGTGGTTCTTGAAAATAATAGGATTTCAATGGAAATGAGTTTTAAGAAAAATCCTCAAAGATGGGAACTGAGACAAAGCAAAGATGCAAGTTGTTGAAGGAGGTAATAAAACGTAAAGTCTTGAAGTATGATTTTATGTGATGAAAATGAAAGCAAAGAGAATCGAGATCACTGATGGTAGAAAGAAAGGCTGATGCCTTTGCACCATGATATGAGACTACAGCATTGAATAAGTCCCCAACACTCTGTATAGAGGACAAGATAATGAATGTGAAAATACTTTGTAAATTGCTAATCATTCTTCAGTAATAACAGTCTACAGAACATTCATTCACTAAAAATATTCACTAGCAAGTTCACAACAAAAGTTTGATTTTCTTTTAGCTTCATGCATTTAGTATTTACGTTGAAAAAATCTGGTTATTTTATCCAATGTATCAACACAGAATTTTCAAATTTAAAATTTAAACTCACAATTTCTCCTCTCATGCAATAATGTAAATTAAAATTCTAATCAAAAAAAGGTTACTATGGACACTATTAAGATTACTTGAGGAAATAAATGAAAGGGATAAATGCTGAATGATGCCAAAAGCAATTGGGCTTTTACTCTTTCTCCCAGTCAATAAACATTATTTTCTTGTTTTTCCCTTTGTTATCTCTCCTTTTGCCACTAGCCAAATCAACAAACGAAAAAAGCAAAACAAAACAACTCTTCTTCCTTCTACCAGCAGAGAGCGCCAGTGTCATGTACAACATTGCTGCCGAGGCGCTCAGCCCTCTTTGGGCTATAAACGCCAAGAGCCAGGCGCGCACTGCTTGTCCTTACTGAGCATCCGTAGTTGACTTGACGTCGCTGAGCAACGAGAGATAGACTGGGATGTGCCCGACGCTCGCGCGCGCGACCGCCCAGACGGAAGCGGAAGTGTCGGTGACGCGCGAGTAGGAAGAGGTGATTCCTGGAGTAGAGATGGCTGCTCTTGCACCCCTGCCCCCGCTCCCCCCACAATTTAAGAGCATACAGCATCATCTGAGGACCGCTCAGGAGCATGACAAGCGGGACCCTGTGGTGGCCTATTACTGTGAGTCTTTCCGAGTCGCCGCGCCACTCCCCTCCCAGTTACACCCCGGGGCCCACAGGCCACCCAGGGTTCTCGGGGCACGCCCGGTCCCCCGGCTTTCGACCTGAGCTTTGACCTCTGGGAACGCCTGGGTCCCCGCCCTTCTCAGGGAGCCAGACCTTTTCACAAGCCCCAGAATGGCCCAAACTCCAAAGCACCATAGTGTCCACCGCCTCTCCCGTTTCTTTCTATTGCGTTCCAGAACTGATTAAAGGGGTTGATGAACTCTGGAACACACCCCCAGGTTTTCTGAGCTTCCTGCCCCCTGGAAATAGGCTGCATAATTGAGTAACTGAGATGAGGTTAAAACGAAAAAGTGTCTCAAAGATAGTAGTGATGTGGATAAAAAGGAAGATAGACTCTGAAAACGGGGGTTAAGTGCAGGTTTGTTATGACAGCTCTCAGGTCCACTGCAGAATTCGTAAATGGTAATTAGAGAGTATATGCTACTAAATAGTTGAATTTGACAATTCCTGTTTCGCCTCCCAACTGCTCTTTCCCACCAATGGCAGTATTTACTCCTAGCTTCTTTTTCTAGTTGAAAAGTTTGTTAGCAGTATTCCCACTTTGTGCTACATATTGTGTATCTAGAGCTTATGGGAAAACAGGTTAAGTTTGTTTAGACTTTTTCCTTTACATTAGTTAAAGAGAATAGTGGGGGTATTTTTATATAAACTTTACTATAGATTTTGTACTCCAAATACAACAAGTGACCTACTAATAAATCTTCTAAAAGGTTTTTTAGAGTGGAGAAGCTCTGTATTTGTCCTCTGTTGTTGACATTGTAAGGTCAGCTAAAATCTGGTCATCTCTACTGTACTCCACGTTTACCCCATTCCCAAATGTCCCAGAATGCCCCCTTTTTTCTCTGCTTGTCAGACTCCTGATTTAAGATGCAACTCAATTTTCATCTCTTCTGTAGGCAGTAAATTGTTTATACTCTATGCCTGACTTCATTTTGTTAAAATGTTAACAGCATTGTTTTCACTATACTTCTTTAAGCAGGAACCATTAATCATTGATTTCGCATGTATTTGTTGAGCTTTTATCTTTTACCAAGAATTACTAAAAACCGTAGCTGCAGTCCAAATTCACGAACCTTACATACAATGGGAGTAGGGAAGTTAAACAATCAAATATATGTTCTATACAATATTAGAAGATAATGAATAAAAATAAGGCAGAGAAAGGAAATAGGGAGTACTAGAGTGGTGGTAGAGAGTGTGAAGGGGATTTTAGTTTCAAATTGGTCAGAGAACACACCTGAGTTGACATTTCATGGAAGGAAGGATTGGAAAGCAACTCTTCATGTACATTTGGGAAGGAGTATTCTTTATAGAGGGATTGAAGTTTAAAAATCCTTAGGCAGAGGCCTACTTGAAGGAAGAGTAAGGACACCATTGTGACTGGAGTGGATAGAGCTGGAGGAAAATGGTAGGAGAACAACAAAGAAGTAATCTCTCATAACAGTGAAATAGGACCCCTTGTTCTCATCTAAAATTAATCCTTATTCATGAGTTATTTTGTACCTTTGTGACTGCCCCAGACTCTTTATTTCCAGACTCTTTATTTCCTTACCCTTTTGTTATTTCTTCTAAGCCTGTCTGATTTTCTTTATTCAAAAAATAAAAACATAACAGAAACTTTCACCAGGACTTCCCCCTAAAGCTGCAGCTCTATCTGCCCAACCCCATACATAAGCTTGAATTGTCTATAGTCTGTAGTTGCCTTTATATTCTTAAAGAGCCTTTTCAGCCCACTGCAGTCTAGTTTTCATCTCCACTATTTCACTGAAATGGCTCTCCCCAGGGAGATGAACACACATTTTATTGCAAAGTCCAGTTGTTAATAAAATTTTTCATATATAAGAACATGCATAATGTGCATACTGAATTTAAGGAATAATAAAATGAACATTAATGTACTCATCATGTTTGATGTTATTAGACTTTTTAATTCTTACAAATATGGTGGGGGTGAATGGTGTCTCATTGGAATTATATTTGCAATTCTCTGAGTCTTAATGATGTTCAACATCTTTTCATATGTTAATTACCCATATGTGATTTCCCCTTTGAAATGCCCATTTACCACTTTTGCCCTTTTATCTATTGTACTGTCTTTTCTTGATAATATATACGTTAATGCTTTGTTATTTGTGTTGCAGATGTCTTTTCCAGTTCATAGTTTGATTTTTTTCTATGAAATTCTTTTTCAAAAATTCAGTTTTAAACTATTAAAATTTATCAGTCTCTTGCTTTATGATTTACATTCTAATTTTCTAGGCCTGTATTTATCTATTTATTTATTTATTTCTGTCTACTTGTTTGGGACTTTTAGCTTCCTGAGTCTGTAGATAGATACCTTTCATCAGTTTTAGAAAAATATTTAGAATCTATTCAGATATTATTTCTACTTTCTCTCTGTTCCCTAGTGAAACTGATTAATGTTGCACTTTCCCTCTTTAACTTCTTTGTTATTAATTCTTCCACAATTTTTCATTTTTGTTTGTTCTACATTCTGTTGATTTTTTGGAGGCCTGTCTTCATCTCCATGAACCTTATTGTTTATCCCATTTATTGAGTTTACTTTTATTTTTTGTTTCCAGATTGTTTTGTATGGGTACATATTGAATTCCAACTCCTGATATAGTAACTAAGATAGTGAATACTTGTAAATTTTTTGGTTTTTGAATAAATAAATTATACAGCAGTTTGTCACTTTTTAAGATGCTATCACTAATTATTAAGGACATGTAATAGTATCCCAATATGTGTATTTTATAATTCATATATATCATATATACATCTCTCTTTTAAGGATAATGCCTCATGTTAAAAACTGTTCTGTGCTGCAGTGTTCCAGATTCCCAAAATGATAAAAAAAAAAAAACCTCATCAGATGATTTTAACTGTTTATAAGTAAAGAATATCATTCTAAGTTAATAGGGAAGGGGGAAAAAAGACTATTTTAGATAGTTTTGTTACCACTGATTTTTTAAATACTCTTTTTACTTTGAATAATTCAAATGTTTGTATTTGCCATCTGATGATTGCTTTAGCTGCTGTATTTGTGGATCTTACTCTGCTGTTCAACAGAACACTAATCAAGATTTCTTTTCTGGTAATTGTCCATTAAGCATACATAACCAACACTTTTCAAACTGGGGATTCTATAATATTCTTCGAAGTCTAAAGGAATCAGTTTTCCAATTCACAACTTCCAAGCTCTTTTTCTAAAATTGTTCTTCCTGACAAGTGCTTTTGATCAGGAAAGCAAAGTATGCCACTGTCTTTGCCTCCTGTTTCCAGTTGCCTTTCTATTTTAACAAAGAAATGTATATTGTCAGATTTCTTATTGTTATGGTATATTGCCCTGAGGGAGAAGGTAGGAAATCCAAAGTGTCTAGAAAAATGAGACAGTTCAAATTGCTGGTGTTAGTGAAGCCTCTATTAATTAAGATAATAGGTAGAGCTTCTTGTCTTTCCCTGTCTTGCAGGGAAGAAAATTAACTAGAGCAATGATTAAGCCCTTATTTTAAAATACTGGTCATGAAAGTTAAAAAAAAAAAAAAATCTAGTTTGAGGAAAGAGGGTAGAACATAGTGTTAGTAGGATACAGGGAGTCACCTTGAGTTTTTCTCTTTTTAGAAACAGTTGAACAAGAATGAATCTCAAAAGAGGGAGAAATTGTTCAGGAATATTAGCACCCACATTTTTGATTTTATCAAGGGGGCTAGCAGGAGTGGTTTGGGGCCTAGGTCATGCATAAGAGGGTTTGGGGAGGGAGCATCGGGAAAATTACCTGCAAGGGCCAGAGGGGAAAATTCTCCTGCTCTTAGGGGTAATGCTTCATTTTAAACACTGTCCTGTGTTGCAGTGTTCCAAATTCCCAAAATGATATGAATTTTCATTAGAAGACCTTATTGCTGCATGCTTTGTTCAGTAATTCCTAAGTTGAGAGCAACACATAACAATCAAAAGAAAAATACCAAAAGCAAAAGTTCTCTATTTTATCCAAACAACAAGCTCCTCTAGGGGCTCTGTGGCTTCTTGCTTTATTGAATTAAAATTTAGAAAAGGGATGGTTGATATTCCAGTTGGAATATTAAGTTATATTTTTCTGAAAAAGTAGTTTGGCATTAACAACTGGCTTTGCCATTTATCTAATATGTTAGACATTTCTCCTTAAACTAATGAGCTAAATCTTTGGCTCTGAGGTTCTTGTCTAGTTTTGTTTTTATTTGTTTATGCTTTGTTTTGTTTAAACAAAAATATATTTGAAACAGATGATGGGATAAAAACATTTAAACCTTTTTTTTGGCAAAACCATGTTGAAATTAATGTTTTTAACTGTGTCGTACAATAAACAAGAAGACTGATTCAAGGGAAACGATGAATCTTTGTAATATCATTTTTGTATATGTCATAGAAATTGAGAAAATGAGTTACTGGAATGATAGCCTAACAAATCCATTTCTAGTTTTTAAAGAAATTTTGAAACACACCTAATTCAATTGTCAACTAAGATATTATTAAAAATATTGTTTGAAGGGAGGTGATTATATGGTTTTTAGCATATAAACCAGAAGGAATTCAAATGATTCAAGGATTTTTTTGTGACAAACTCCTTTCATTCTCTTCTAATTTTTTATGTGAATTGTTTCTTCCATGTTAAATTCATTAAAAAGTATTAATCATATTAATTTGATTTAACTGATTATAAGACACATTTCCAATAAAAACTTATTTTTTATATTTAACACTAAAATGTACAATACGTATTTGTGTGGTTGTCAATTATATATTAACAATAATTGTAAAGAATCAAAATACTTTATTTCATGGAAATTTTGTAAACTTTTAAACACTTTTTGTTGCAGAAGTATAAAGGAGAACCAAGAATGGACTCTTAAGCATACAAATGCATCCTTTATTGTGAAATTCTACAGGCTAAGTAATAGAAATATCAGAAAAAGATATTTTCAAAAGAAAAAGGCACAATTAAACTTTCTTGACTCTTAGCTCTTTATAATCAGAAGATTATGATAGTTACCACATTGTTAAAATATTTAAAATTGGAAGAGTGATGTATTTTTTAGATATCAGTATTGGATATAGTCTGTGAAAGGAAACTGAGAAGCGAGAGACAGGGGAGCCAGAAATGAAGGACGGAGACCAAGTGGAGATCCACATGAACGTTTATTTGTCAGAGCTGACAAATAAAGGCCATCCCTCTAGAGAGTAGAGAGAGGCCCTGAGATGTTCAGGTGTTAGGCTGGGGGTGCTTGTGTCAGCTAGGTGGGTGGGGAATAGCATGGGATTGGCTTAGGTCGATGGCACCATGGGGCTTTCAAGGGGTCATGTCCTTGGGATTGGCATAGGGTTATGGTACCATGGGGTAGGTCACCGTGGAGGGTGGGGAGTGTTCCCGCAGAGGAAGTACAGGAAAGGGAAACTCATCTCATAAGATGGCGGTTAACATTTAAGATGACTGCTCAGATGTTAAATCAATACCCTATAGTATAGAATTCACTTTTTTAAAACCTGTTTAAACTTCTTGAAGAAAAGGTTTATATGTCAGCTTCAAAATGTGTGAAGGGATACTCTTCTATTTTATAGCAAATAATATTTTTCTAAACTCCTAGAGTAAGGAAGAATTTTTTGTGAGAAAAAGATTAAAATTATATTGCTAAACTACATTCTGATTCATAAAAGCTTTATATCAGCTGCTCTTTGCCGGAATCCCCTTTTGACTTCATCTGAATTTGACTAACTTATTCTTACTGGTTCACTACAATCTTATTTCTTATAGATTGCTTTTTATAACCTCTTAAGGATGGTCTAGAAATTATTCTAGTGTGGTCCTTGTCTTAACACATTGTATTGTTTATGAACATCTATTTTCCTTTCAATCTTGGTCCTCCTGGAGGACAAGAATTAATATCTTGTTTTCTTTCACTAAGACATAGTGAATGATTGTTATTTTTTTAATTGAATAAGTAAATATACAGCAATTCATTACTTTTAGTTTTCTACCACTAATCTAGAAAGGAAATGTAATAGGATCCCAATACTGTATATTTTATAATTTATTACAGGTTGTGTAATCCAAAATCCAAACACTAAGTATCTGAAACTTTGAGTGCTGCATGTCACAAGTAGAAGGTTCCACATCATGAAACTATTTCATACACAAAATTAATAAAATTATTATAGAAAATGGCCTTCAAAATGTGTATAGAACATAAAAAAATTTCACTTTGAGACTGAGTACCTTCCCCAGGATATCTCATTATGTTTATTCAAATATTCCAAAATTTGAAACATTGCTGGTCCCAAGCATTTTGAATAAAGGATTCTCAACCTGTGCCTTACTGTGTTTGTTATCAGTTTTCAAATAAGTCATAGGTCATATCATGATAAAATATACACATTGTGCCTTCTCTTTTCTAGTATTTATTATAATTTCCAAAAATGACCTATCTCTGGCCTTAATGGTAATTCTCCAGTGTGTAACCATATTCGAAAATTGCCTTAGTTTTGTTTCTAGGTTATTTGCTCTTTTATTTTATTTTCAGAACACTTCAGAAATGCTGAAACAATGTAAGTCAGATTACTTTTTGTCTATTTATAGAGATAACATGTATATTGTTTCCCTGTTTGAATTTTGAGATAATTCGAGATTCATATGCAGTTTTAAGAAATTCAGAGAGAGGGACCCTATGTGCCTTTTACACAGTGTCCCCCAGTGGAAATATCTTACCAAATTAAAATATATCATCACAACCAAAATATTAATATTAATACAATTCACAAGTCTTACTCAGACTTTCCCAGTTTTACTTACATTTGTTTGTGTGTATACATTCTTAGTTCTTAACAGTTTTGTCAAGTATATACTTCTGTAGCTATAGCCTTAATCAAGAAAGAATAGTTCACGAGAAAAATCATTCATGTTGCCTACTGATAACCATATTACTTTCCGTTCTACCCCTACCTCACCTCTGTCTCCTGATAAACTCTAACCTGTTCTCTGGTTCTTAAATTTTATCATCAAAAATGTTATATAAATGAAATCATACAATATGTAAGTTATTGGAATTGGCTTTTATTTACTTGGTACAATTCTCTGGAAATTGATCCAAGTTAGTTTGCTTAGTCATATTCCATCATGTGTCTATACTAAAACTTAACAATTTGACCATTGAAGGATGTTTGTTTCCAATATATACATATTACAAATAATGCTAGAATGTTTATATACAGTTTTTTGTGTGAACATAAGTTATCATTTCTCTGAGATAAAAGACCAGAAGTATAATTTCTGGACTTATATTTACAGCAATTCATTACTTTTAGTTTTCTATCATTAATCTAGAAAATTAGTGATTGTACATTTAATTTTAAAGGAAATTAGTATGATTTTCCAGAGTGACTGTATCATATTACATTCCACTTACAACATATGAATGAGTGAACCTGTTTCTCCAAAACTTCAGCATAGCATTTATTTATTTATTTGTTTTTTTATTTATTTAGATACTAGGGATTGAACCCAGGGACACTTAACCACTGAGTCATATCCTCAACACACACAAACTTTTTTTTTTTTTTTTTTTTTGAGACAGAGTCTCACTAAGTTGATTAGGGCCTCCCTAAGTTGCTGAGGCTGACTTTGAATTTGCTATCCTCCTGCCTTAGGCTCCTGAGCTGCTGAGATTATAGATATGCACTCCTGTACCTAGCATTAATTTGTGTGTCAGAGTTTTAATTTTTGTTTGCATGATGGCTCATGAAGTTGAGCATCTTATCATGTGCTTTTTTTTTGGTGAAATTTTTAAGTTTCTGCCCCCACCCCCTTTTTTTAAATCATTGGGTTACTAGTCCTCAGTCAGGTATTTGTTTTGCACATATTTTCTCCCAGTCTTTAGCTTGTCTTTTCGTCTTCATAACAAAGTATTGCACAAACAAAAAGATGGTAATTTTGGTAACATCTGTCTTTTTCTATTCTTTTTTGTATTGTGCTTTGGGACATCAAGACTCTAACTATTATTTTTCTTACTTAGTTCATTTTATTTTGTCTGTGTTCTCCCAAGAATGTTTTTAAGTGAGACTATTTAGTTCTTTCATTATCATTATTTTTAAGTTACCATTTTGGGATTTTGGGTAATGTTATGCTAGTTTCTTAAATATTCTTGAGAAGAGCACATCTTTTTCAACTTAGTTGGGTTAAGAAGTCATCAATAAAGCAAAACTCTTGTAATCTTTGGGAATTTTAATGTATTTCTTAAATTCTATTGAAAAAAAATCTGCTTGAGCTAATGTTGATATATTAAGTTTTCTAGAATATCTTCTATTTCTGCCATACTTTCAAATTGCTGAAAATTAAAAGCTGAACTTCCCTTCACTCACAACTGACCACTCATTAATTTTTCATCTGAATTTTTCTGGTATACCCTCACCTTACACTTGCACTGTTGTGTCTTCCTAGTTTCTGCTTCAAACAGGTGATTCCTGTTGCCTCAAATGTTTAATGAAAGAACTCAAGTAAATGACGTAGTGTACTCTAACTATATAGAACTTCTGTGACACAAGAAATACAAATTAATGTAATAGATAATGCATTAGGAAAACATTTTCAGTAACAGGACAAAGGATCAGTATCTCTAATACATAAAACACAAATATATATATTTTTTAAAACTGAGACTCCCATTAATTACTGAACAACAACAAAAAAAAACATGTACATACAAATCATGAAAAAGTAAATAGTAACTATTAACATTCAGCTTAGTAATAAGTGTGAATTAAAATGGTAAAGTTTTACCTGAGTGCCAATCAATGTTGTAAAGCCTGTATTGACATAGCAGTGTGGATTGATAGAAAGTTTTTGAAGGCCTTTGGGTAAAATAAAAAATATCTATAATGAAGTATTCTGGTTTTAGGAAATTCATCTTTAGGAAATAATCACAAATATACTAAGAAACTTTTGCAGACTTCCTGAGTAGTTACTTATTTATGTGTATATTTATATATGTGATATCGCATATATAAATATACACATAAATGTTATATGTATATAAATGTTATATGTATATATGTTAATATATATAAAAATGTTATTGTGGAAATGGTTACTTTAATCGTGTAAAAATTACAAAGCATTTTTTTCTGTAAGGGGAAAGTTATATGAAAATGTAGGGTACACAATTATATATACACAATGATCTAATGTATATTTTTGTATGTGTGTACTTAGGGGAAAGTTGTGGCTTTTAGGTTCAGAGATGGTGATTTTTTTTTTAAGTTTTCTGTTTTATTAAGGAGGCATATTTCAAACCATAAAAGTAAGATAAAGCTTTATGAAAAGCAAAAAATGTTTTTAAAGCCACCTGTTAGGAGCTTCATATCAGTCAGAAAAAAAAATGTGTCCTCAGTGGCCCCTTATGATTTGAATTTCGAATAATAGTTTGTAGTTTTAATCAATTTCATTCCACTCTTGGTACCTTACTTTCTCTTGTTGCCAAGACTTGAACATTCATTATTTTTTCTACTTCCACACCTCTTCCTTTTCCCACCACACAAACTCCATTTTTATCTTGAAAGTACTACTAGCCTGAAGTCATTTTTCCTGGGAGGCCTTCATTTAAACCCCTAGTTTTCAGGTACATATTTGCTTTGTCTTTTCTGTCTTCTGTGGCTTTACCTTAGTTTCATTTTTATTTGTCTTCTCTTCTAAACTGTATACTTATGGAAGCCAACTTGTTCCCTTGCTGCTTTGAAAGAATAGGAACTCCAGAAATATTTGCTAAAAGGACCTGGATTTTATTGCAGTAGTGGTCCCTGGAGGGAACAATAACCATATAGTTGTCACCAAAACAAGAAGCCAGGCAACTAACATGCAGCTGTTGGCATTTGTAACAATAATGATTTCCTTCAAGATACCTCATTTGGTCTGTGCTGTGATTCTGGTCCTTTTGTTACTAAGTGATAGACTCAGGAACTTATTGTCAGATGTCAGAAGAGAAATGGCTGAATAAAAAATTGTCAGTAGCCTATAATGAGAGGACAAGTTGTTGAATAAGCAGCAGAGTGATTGAGGGGAAAGGGGATAGTTAAACTGGGAGGACAAAAAGACAGTGAAAAAGTGGAGAATGGAAATGAAGGACAGACTTTCTGTTAACAACCCTATATCTTTGAATTGCATCTCCCTTCCCTTTAATAAAGCAGAAATTTTCTTTTGCATTTCTAGTAACAGCAGACACTGTATGATAAATATTTTGATACTGCCAAGTTTAATCCTGTAGGTAAAGCTAAAGCCAGAAAGATCTTCCTTTCCTTTTTTAAGTTTGTTATAACTAAAGGTATGAAGTTTCACACTTGTTTTTTTTTTGAAGTTTCCTCTAGGGGGTGACATTGTAAAATCAATAGACTTTCAATGAAGGTATATAAATGTTCCTGAGAGATTTCACTTGCTTATATGATCAAAGGGAAAATTAAATATTTAGGAAGTTGTTAGTTCATCTGCTTATTTTATTTCAGAGGTGATACAGGACATATAGAAAAATTTAACTTATTATAAGTAAAAGCTAAATAATACTGGATTTCTTTGTTATTAGATGGTAATCCACATAGAGATTAGCCATTAATAATCTATTTCCTATTGTTATTTTTGTTGTTTTGATCACACAGAAATTGGATTTTTAAAAGTCAGACAAGCTTAACTAGTAAATAAAAGCAGTTCTTTTATTTCTTTGCTGGTTTCAGAATCTGAATGATAAATTGGAGACCATAGTTCTTTTGCTTAAGTACTTCTTTTTTTATTATAGACTACCTCAGGATACTATACTGTGGGAATGACAAGTTAATAACAAAAATGCACAGAAGAGTATACTACTAACTTAATCAGCATTCCGTTCATCATTTGTTTTTATGGACATACATACAAATACTAATTTTATTTTGTAACAATAGTCATTTTAATACTCTTTTCCTGAATAAAGTAAATCATTTTATATCTCTTAAGAAACAAAAAAAAACATGAGCTTGAAGGAATAGGGGTCTATGGAGTCAAATAACACATCTTGAGCTTTCGTTTCTTTCTTTAGTACCCAGGCAAATGTAAACATCTTTGATAAGGATTTTTTTTAAATACTAATTACATTTGCTTTTCAAAGTGTAACTTTATGTCCTTTTTGAGCAGCATAGGATTCTCTATAATAGGTTTCAATAACCATGTTTGTTCAGTTCCTGCTTTTGCTCAAATTCATCACAGATGGATCATATTTACCCTCCCTTCCCACTGTGCTTTAACAGGGCTTCTCAGTTTTGTTTTTTGTTTTTTGTGGGGTTTTTTTGTTTGTTTGTTTTTAACCTCAATTTATATTTGTTTATCTTTGGAAATACTGTTAGCATCTTGAAGGGCGAATTCTTGTCAGGACTCCCCAGCACATTTCAGTGTATCACTGTTTTTTTTTGTTGTTGTTGTTTTTGTTTTTTTTTTTTTTTTTTAAGTATTTACTATGTATTTATTTATTTAATTTTTTTAAATTTTTTTTTATTGGTTGTTCAAAACATTATAAAGCTCTTGACATATCATATTTCATACATTAGATTCAAGTTGGTTATGAACTCCCAATTTTACCCCAAATACAGCTTGCAGAATCACATCGGTTACACATCCACATTTTTACATAATGCCCTATTAGTAACTGTTGTATTCTGCTACCTTTCCCGGAGTATATCACTGTTTTAAATTGTCCCCCCAGACATTGCATTAACAGATTACAAAATTAAAAAATGAGTAAGCCGCCACTTTTCTGGCTTCCCCAAAAAGCAGTGTTATTTTTGCCTCCCTTGAAAACCATTGGTCTAATTAATATGTATTTATAATAGAAAATTTGTAATGCATAGAAAAAAATAAAGTAAGCATATAGCTTCATACTTAAAATCATCACCATTAGCATTTTGCCACATTCCATTCAGTTTTCTTTAGTGAGCATCATTTTCTTGAACTAAAATTTAAAATTATATGCATTACCATCTGTTCTATAACTTCAGGTACCACCTACTCTCCTAAGGCCTCAGTTCCTTTCAAGAAAAAAAAAATCAGCCAATTAATGATTGTGTCAGTAAGATTCCTATCAGATTAATATCTTCTTAATCTGTAATGATCACAAGTTGATTAAACAGTCACCATATGAAGAGAACTAGACTTTTTAATGTGTTAGTCCAGTGTATTAGACTTCACCTAAAGGCAATGTTGACACTGTAAAAAGTAGACATATAACTGTTTTTTATAATAAATAAAATTGAGAAATCTAAATGCCAGTATGGGCAAGTTCAGGTACATTATTGTACATTAATATAATAGAATATTATGTAACTAGGTAAATGATATGGAGCTATATTTTTTACAGAAGATGTCTACAACATAGTATACAAAAGCATGGTGCAGAAAACATATTTTTCATCTCTAGGAATTTCCATTTGAGTTCCTTTGTGTTATGTTCCATTTCTCCTTTTATTCAATTTCTTTAAATATTTTCATAACATATTTCCTACTATTGACTTACATCTGCTATTTCCATTATTTTGATATTGTTTGATATGTTGATTGTTGGTTTATTTCTTTTGGTTATGGGTCACAAATTTAAATATGTGGTTATATATAATTTTATGTGCATGTATAAAGAAAGATGACTCTGGTGCCAGACTCAACCTATCACTTGTTTGCTGTGTGCCCTTGGGCAAATATACCTCACTTTGTGGAGCTTTACTTTCTTTGATAATAAACTCAAAGTAATAGATCAGGTTCATAATTTTTTTATATAACTCTTAATTTTATTTACTTATTTCAGTGCTATATCATCAACTCCTTATTTTTTATTTTGAAATATGGTCTTGCTAAGTTGCCCAGGCTTCCCTCTAAACTTTCAGTCTTCCTGCCTCAGCCTCCTTTCCAAGTAGCTGGGATCATAGCCATGTCCCACCACACCCAGCTCCTCTTTAGTATTATCATGGTATAATATATAACCTCACATATAAGGTAATTACTTTTTTTTCACCTCTCCTGTCATTTTCTGTGGTTGTCTTGTAATGTACATACACATATGCTATATAGCCTCTAATAGATTTTTTTTTTCTTTTTAAGTATACATTCCAATAAAAGATGCTTATAAAATGAGAAAATAATTTTTTTAAACTTAACCACATGAATACAGTTTTCATCTCTTTTTATTCTTTTGTGTAGATCCAAGTTTTAAATCTGATGTCTTTTTGTTCCCTTGAAGATCTTTATCATTTATTTTGCAGGTTTGCTGCCATTTAATTCTTTTAGCTTTTGTTGTTTGAAAAATAAGCTTTCTTTCCCGTCTTCATTTTTTAAAAATGTAAAATTTTTTCAGCGTTTTTTTGTTTTTGTTTTTGTTTTTGTTTTTTTTTGCCACTCTTCTCCCTTCTTTAGGAATTGAGTTACATGGATAATCCAAAAACAAGGTCTTTGAGCCTTGTAGATTTTGTTTTTTGTTTTTTTTTTTTTTACAATCATTTTTCTCCCTGTTTTATTTTAGGTTAGTTTCTAATGCCATGTTCTGAAGTTCACTAATCATTTCCTTTTTGGATTCTATAATATTAATCATAGCCAGTTAATTTTTCATGTCAGGTATTATATTTTTCATCCCTAGGAATTTCCATTTGAGTTCCTTTGTGTTATGTTCCATTTCTCCTTTTTACTCAGTTTCTTTAAATATTTTCGTAGTATATTTCCTAGTATTGACTTACATCTGCTATTTCCATTATTTTGATATCGTTTGATCTGTTCATTGTTTTGTTATGGGTCACATTTTCTTAATCTGTTGGCATATTTAGTGATTTTTTTTTGTTGAATGCAGGACATGGTGAATTTAAGTTCATTAATATCTGACATTTGTGGTCTTACTTTAAATGGGTTTGATCTGGCCAAGTTATTTGCAGTTCATTTTAATCCTTTTGTGCCTTTGTTGTTGTTGTTTTGTTTTTGTTTTTGTTTTTAGCTTTGAGGCAAGTATAAAATAGCCTTTGCTCCATGGACAGGTAAACCATACTATTAAGGTATGAATGTTGGAGTCTACTGAACACGCAGGGCAAACATCTGGTTCCACTCTCATTGGAACTTGAATGTTCTGTAGCTCTTGTTCGTTCTGCTGGCCTTTTGGAGTTTTTCCATACATATGAACATAGTAGCATTCAGCTGATCACTCTTCACAACTCTGCTGCCTTTCAACTTATAACTGCCTCAGTCCTTGAACTCAGATTTCTCAACTCAACTGGAGGACACAGTCTTCTTGGAATTCTCCTCTTTGACCCTTAATTTGGAATGTGCCTCCAGGCACAGTGCAAGGCTAGTCAATGATGTCACCACTTCTGTTCTTTTCTCCAGCTCTGATGATCTGCTGTCTTTTTCTGTTTTCTGAAAACTTGTTTCCTATATTTTGTGCAGGTGTATAAAATGGAATGATAAGTTGTTGTTTCATCATTACCAGAGATAGACTCTGTGGTCTCATTTTAATCAAATATAGTCAGTGCCTGCTCTGTATTGGCACAGTGCTAACATCCAGGATCAAAGTGAATGTCTGCTTATTTTATAGAAAATAAAAAACCTGTATATTACTTTTTCATAACTTTTTTTTTAATTTTAGAAGGTCTTAAGTAATTGTTAACTTCATATTGTTATATTATAACATGCGCTCCAAAAATATTTATTTAATGAATAAGGAAATACCCTTTAGTACATACCCATTCATGCTTCCTTCCTTTTTTTTTTTTTTTTTAATGTCAAATTGTGTACAAGGGGGTGTTTTTGTTATTTTACTTTGGAAAGTAGTAAAGTATAACTGCATAAAAATTTTGTAATTTAATATTTGACTTAGAAGTCCCTTCACAAACAATAATGCTAATCATGAAGCAGGTATTTTCAATATACTTAGAATAATATATTCAGTTCTACTTTTGGGAATGAAATTTTGCTTCAAAATATCAATAAATATCCTATTTGAGTGCCACATTTCTTTAACTTAAGGAGCTTCACTCTTCACAATTGCTTTGATATATCTTTTTGTTCTTATATCATGTGTTTTATTTTTGTCGAGGATAAGCAAACTGTGTTAGAATATTTATGTTCAGGCTCCATGGAACTTTGAATTACATATACCTTTAGGATTAATAAATGTTGTTTCCTAAATGCCTCACATTAAACTAACATCAGGTTAGAAGTATTTAAGCCTTTTGCAAACATGCCTCATTACTTAACATTGAATGATATTTATTCATAAAAATAAAATTTCTGTTATGAAATAAATCAGATTATTTTCTTATAGACAATTTTAGCTACACATTTATTTGTTCTGCTTTGGTAGGTATTTTCCATGTTAAACATTAATTTTTCATATTGCTGTTGCTGAAATGAATTGTTTGTCTTTAATAGAGTTCCGTATTAAAGAAATCATTTTTCCATCCCTATGGCAAAAAATATTTTAGTGTACTTAGAATTTTAATAAGTAGATCTAAGGTCTTCTCACTTTTGTTTATATTAGAAAATACAGCTTGTGATAATTCTGTACTTAAGAATTGTAAATCACTGAACTTATTATGAAACTATGCCAAACCAATTTTTGTCCTAAGGCATTCTGAGAGGATCCAGTTTTTCAATTAAGAATGTTGCTATATAATAATGTCCTTATTATTTGCTAATATATATATATATATATATATATATATATATATATATATATATTTGCTAAATATATATATATATATATGCAAGTCCCATAAACTGTATTATCATTTACACTTAATTTCAGGTGCATTAGGTTAACTCTAAAGGACAAGAGTTCAATGATCAAGGTGGGGATGGTGAAATGGAACCAACTTGATCTTTTTTCAGAGAAGATATATGTATGCACATTTTACCCAGATGTAAAATATTATGGAGATTTCTCAAAAATGGAACCACCATCTGACCCAGCTGTCCCACTCCTCAGCATATATCCAAAAGATCTAAAATCATGCACTCCAGGGATTCAGTCACATCAGTATTTGTAGCAGCACACTTCACGGTAGCCAAACTGTGGAACCAACCTAGGTGCCCTTTAGCAGATGAATGGATAAAATTATTTGGTGAATATATACAATAGTGTATTACTCAGCCATAAAGAAGGATGATGAAATTGTGGCATTTTCTGGTAAGTGGCTGGAACTGGAGACAATCATGTTAAGTGAAATAAGCCAGACTTAGGAAGCCAAAGATCAAATGGTTTCTCTGATATGCAGAAGCTAGTATAAAAATAAGGGGGATGGGGGAGAAGTAAGGAAGGATTACATCAAAATAGAAGATTGGTGGACTAGATGAAGAGAATGAAGGGAAAGGGAGCAGGAAGAACAGTGGAATGGTTACATTTTTAATGATGCTATCTTCTATCAGTTTTTGCTATTTAGATGGAGGCATAGAGGAAAAAGATAAATGGGATTATATACAAGTATGCTTTTGCCAGAGGGATGTAATAAAAAGTTTTAGAGGTAGAGGAGATAGGACAATAACATTGTTGAAAAGTATATTATAAAATTAAGTCTGGTTTCACAGAATAGTGAAGGGAATAGAGAGGAGCCAGCTGACTGGAAGCCTGTAGTAATGTGCACAGTTAAATGTTGGAAGAAAAGGAGATTGCATTCAGAGAGTGGGTGATTATTTTGGCACTACAGCATTTTGAAATGTTAATTTAATTGTGGGATGGCCAGTGTGTAATTTAGAGTACATAAAATTATTGGGGTCAGTAAGAATTAAGAACATGTTGCTGGGGTTGCATTAGACTTAGATTTGCTTGCTTATTGCAAAAAAGAAATCCAAATTAATAATGGCTAAGTAAAATAAGGATTGAATCCCTTTTTTAAAAGAAAGGCTTATAGTGGCAGTGCCATTGTACCATCTCCCTGAAGCTCATTCTAGTTTCAAAGCTACTAACTAGCACAGTTGTAATTTTTAGGGTTGCATGTAGACTAAGATGAATGCTAAAACCTAGTCATCTCACATATTCATTCTCGGCAGAAAGGTGGAGAAAAGAGAGAGAGGATCAGTAAGATCTTTCCTTTGATGTCATTTTTCCTTTTAAGGAGACTTTCCATAAGTTGTATGATGTTAGTCTTACTTACATGGCCTTAGTTTGCTTTGAAGAATACTAGGGAATCTACTCTTGGCTAAGTACATTCTAATCCTTGATGATAGAGGTATCTTTTAGAAAGGAAGATAGGAAGAATCAAGTGAAATGGTTACTGTCTTTCCCTTGGTATTGATTATCTATGTAACAACAGAGTTTTCAAGATGATGAAGGGACAAGAAAAGACCCCAAGGTTCATGAGCAATTACAAGTGTAACATGTTTAGATGGCAGAGGGTGGCATGAGCCCAAGACCGGAGTGTTGAGAATATATTGAAATTTAAGTAGCAGTAGAATTTAAGTATGTGAAGAGGTAAACCTGCCAATCTTAAGAGGAATGTGAGAGAATTTTTTTTAAATCCCTCACTACTCAAAAGAACTGAAATTATAAGTGATTTCTTCATGTGACATCAGGTTTTAGTTAAGTCGGAGAAAGAGATCTGAGAAGATGTAAAGGGGTATGCTGATTAAGCAGTAGTAATCCAGGGACCTGAAATAGGGGGAATGAGGGCGTAGGGAGGAAACTGTCCTAGTTGGGGCAAGAAAATATCTCATCATAATTAAGAGAATTGGTCATGCAGTAGGGCCATGATTCTCAACCTTTTGATTGATCACCTGCCCATATATATATATATATATATATATATATATATATATATATATATATATATATATATATATATATTTTAAATGAACCTAAATCTCTTTTATGTATATTATTTGTAAATTATATTGATGTATTGATGTACTAATATATATCATGAGATATGTAAAAATATAAAATTTAGAAGAATGAAATAAAAATACCCAGTCAAAAATGGTAATGTTTTCTTTGTACATTCCAGGCAGTTGTTTTCTGAATCCTGGAGTATGTGAGTCTCAAAGATCTTAGCTTCAGTATAACTGAGGGTACTGGCTCTGTTAAGAAAATATGAGCAATGTGCATGGGACCTGGCATTCTAATCCCTATTCTCTACTGGAAGCTGCCTTCTTAAAAATAAGAGCAAGGACCCTATTAGCCTTCAGGAATTTTGGCAGTACAGTAAGGCATAGTAATATTAAATTTAGGGAAAGAAAAATTATATTATCATTTATAGATGTTATTATGGAAGAAGATGACATGATCTGGGATGTTAGCAAAATCAAATAGCCAAAAAGCATTACAGAAGAAACCATAAACCACTGTAGAAAAGATTAGCATATTAAGTGATTTTGAAACAGATACCAGTAACTTGGGAAATACAAGTTAGACTAGAGTTAAATTGAAAAGATTAGACCATAGAAAAAACCAGAAAAGTCATATAACTGATTATTTAATTCTCTGGAGATAAAAGAACTTTCCAAACTTAGATTTGTTGGGGTTGGAGGATTGTCACAAATAGTAGTTTGGGCTACATAAGCATTATAAGGTACTTTATTTAAAAATAACATTCAAAAATTAAAAGACTGGGCATAGTATTTACAGCCAATATTTTTATTATTTAAAGAGCTCATATGATACACTTTAAAAAAAAGAAATATAGCACAAACTCTGAAAGGACAAGGACAGCACACAGAAAAGAAGTGGTTAGGGAGTTCTGATAAGTAAAACAGCATGCCTCGGTCAGGCACAAGACTTGAATAACTCAAAAGAAATATGAGTGGTTTTGGTAGCATTTTTTTTTTCATGGCATTATTTTTTATTCTTACTTGCATCCCTTGAGTATTTTTATGTAAATTTTTTATTTATATGTCACAGAAGAATGCATTACAATTCTTATTACATACAAAGAGTACAATTTTTCATATCTCTGGTTGTATACATAGTATATTCACACCAATTCATGTCTTCATACCTGTACTTGGATCGTAATGATCATCACATTCCACTTCATTAACCACCCCATGTCCCCTGTCTTCCCCTCCCTCTGCCCTATCTAGAGTTTGTCTATTACTCCCATGCTCCCTCTCCCTATCCCACTATGAATCAGCCTTGGAAGCAGTTTTAATAGGGATTGAGGCAACTGATTAAAATCTAGCATAGTTAAATGAGAAAAAGGCCTAGATATTTGGTAGATAATGTGAATGGTTAAAAAGAGAAATGAAAAGGAGAGAAAATTTAAGTCAGATGTGTGACCAAAGCAATGGATATTTAAGCTATTCAACATTTTTTTTTTTTTTTTTTTTTTACCTTTCAAATCAGTATCTGTACATCAAAGTGATCACTTTTTTGCTGGCTAGTATACAATAAAAGCACCATGCCTTTACTCTGTTATGGGAGTATCAAATGTGTATGGCATTTTTAAAAATATTTTTTTAGTTGTTGATAGACCTTTTATTATTTTTATTTATATGTGGTGCTGAGAATCAAACTCGGTGCTTCACACATGTCACGCAAGTGTATTACCGCTGAGCCCCAGCCCCAGCCCATGTATGGCATTTTGAACCTCCATTTTTTTCCTTCTGAAACTGGATTTAATCCTTAATTTTGGTATGAGGAAATAAATACATTAGTAAATTTCAAGCTGTCTAACATGAGAGGTCTAAAAGTCTTAGTCATTAAAAAGTATAAAATAAGGGGCTGGGGTTGTGGTTCAGTGGTAGAGCACTCACCTAGTATGTGTGAGACAGTGGGTTCGATCCTCAGCACCACATAAAATTAAATAAAATAAAGATATTGTGTCCATCTACAACTAAAAAAAAAAATTGTGTAAGTACAAAATCAGATAATATCATTAAAATTAACAGCGGGTACAAGAAATCACTATCATGAATATATTAATACATTTTCAAAGAGGAGTTTATCAGGTAGACGTAATTGAATTGTAAATCCTAGGAGTAACTAACATATTTCATTATGATGCTATAGTAAAGCAAATGGTGATAAGCTAATGGACTAAAAGCAGGATGAACAATTGGGTCCTATTTCATGAAAACATAATGGATGATAAAAGTGACATTTTTATCAGTGGGGCAGAATGCACTTTATTTCATTTATGTTTGTATCTATTCAGAAAATGTTTATTCAGAGCCAAGCGTTAGCCTAGATGCCAGGGATACATCAGCAACAAGATAGGACAAAATCCTCGTTATCATGAAGTTTGAATTGTGGTTAGATAAATACTAAGCATTATTAAATATAAGATGATTTTGTCCTTAGGTGAAAAGTAGGGAGGGAAGATAGTTTCACAAAGATTCCAGGGAAGGGGAAGGAATTTATATTTCTACTTCATAACCTGTAAGGAATTTTGCTACAAATCATTTTGTTAAAAAGAAAACCAATCTGAGTCAGCACCATGGTGCACACTTGTAATTCCAGTGGCTTGGGAGGCTGAGGCAGGAGGATCACAAGTTCAAGGTCAGCTTCAGCAACTTAACAAGGCCCTAAGCAACCTATCAAGACCCAGTCTCAAAATAAAAATATATAAAGGTCTGGGGATGTGATTCAGTGGTTAAGTGGTCAATCCCTGGTACCAAAAAAAAAAAAAGAAAGAAAGAAAGAAAAGAAAACTAATTTAGCAAAAGTTGTGTTTGTTTTTTTTTTTTAATTTCTGTATCCACAAAGGAGAATATAGAGCTATGCCATAAACATCTAATACCTTTTTAGAATTCAGGAAAATGCAAACTTAAAGAGTGAACTACTATTTTCAGTCTTTTGATTGACAAGAATTTTTACGTTTAATTTGTGAGTTGAGAGAAAAATGGGTGCTTGCATATATTATAGATACAAATGCACTTATATCTATATGCACCCTGATATGTGTGCCTTTTTTCATTTTGGGAATGTCTAAAATTTAGACATTTAAAAGACAATCCCAAAATGAAAAAAGGCACACATACCAGGACCCGAGAATTGCACCTAGCTCAGGAAACTCTCGTGTGTATATACGAAGAGATATGGTATCACAGCATCATTTGTAACAATGAAAAACATAATTTATAAAAAATGAAAATTTGAAGACTACATAAATGTGCTTTAGTTTCAATGATACATGTATACTGTGGAAACTAGTGCTGACATGGATCGATAGGGGATATAGTTGAATTTATATTAGAGGAAATGACAGACCCTGAATGTATATACCAGTGATAAGAGTAATTACTCCAAAACTGTTCACAGCTCTTGTCACTGAGAATGCTATTAAAATTGTAATGTTTGTCACAAAGGTCTTTAGTCTTATCTCAAGTGTTTTTATTCTTTTTTAAAGAGAAAGTTTATTTAAAGAGATACTACATAAAAATAACTAAAAGAGTTCTTACTATCTCTGTTCAGAAAGTCTGAGTGTTCTTGTACATCTGGTTGTTCTGAATGTCTTGACTTGCTAATTAAATTGTAGATTGTTTTGACAAGTTAACCTACCTAGTCATTTCTTGGTTTTGTTTGTTTTGAAGCATAATCCCAAATCCCATAATCAGCTTAGTGAAAATGTGCTATCATTATGGACCTCCTTTTATTATTTGGATGATACTTTTGTGTCCTTCATATTTATAAATAAAATTCATAGTAAATGAGAATTTTATTTTAGTTATTAGGCAAAACTTTCAGTCATTTAAAAGGAAATTTAAAATCAACTTATTGTTCTTTCCTTTGTAGGTCGTTTATATGCTATGCAAACTGGAATGAAGATTGATAGTAAAACTCCTGAATGTCGTAAATTTTTATCAAAGTTAATGGATCAATTAGAAGCTGTAAGTTAAACACGGATAGTTTATTATCAGAATGAGTTTTAAATACCATTTTATTTTGTGTGTTTATGTACTCATTTGTATATATTGGTCATTTTTGTTCTTTCCCTTGGCAACATTCAGCAGTATCATTATACCTGAGGAAAAAAATGATACACCTTTTTTTGTATTTACATCATACTCTAAGAGGAACTGTTGAGTATAAATTAGGTTGAACTGTCTACTTATATAGGTTATATCTTTTTCCCCATTTTTGTAGATCACTTTTGGCTCATCATCTGTTGAGTGTCAAACCCTTTCTAACCTTCCCTCACATAGTCCTGTGGATGTTTGTTTTGGAAAGCCTTAAATAGCTCTTATCATGATGAAATAGGCTATTTTCTTTAGTGGAAGATGAAAAAGGAAATGGCACCAGTTACTTATCTTCTCTTCCTCCCCTTCTGAGTGTCAGGGCATGCTACTCTTAGGGTTTAGCATCATTCCCTCCTAGCAGGAATGTGGGGGTGACTAATAAGTCACATTCTTGAACATTTTATAACTTCACGAGTCACTGTAGAGTTGGCTATTGAGGAAAAATCGAATGGGTTGGATTGAATGTCAGTGCATAAAGCATGCAGTGCCAGCCATAGTAGTTTCACTTCATAATCAGGCTGCCCTGTGATTTTTGTGGCCAGCTGTCCTGGCGTTTGCTTTTAACAAAGTTAAGGGCTAGTCCATATCGATGCATCTTCTCCTAGGCTATTACACTGATAGCTGTGGCTTATTTTCTATTGTCTAAATTTTTAAAATTTCCATAATCTAATTCTAAGTTGGTCATCTTATTTAGAGTTAGATTTTTTTACACATTGTGCAAAAAAATTAGACATAATGATTCTTCGAGTCTTTTTTATATTTGATAGAAGAAATTTAAATGAGACTAAATTAAGATTTTTAATTATATATTTTTGGGGAATAATTTTCTAATTTCACTTTTAGGGTAACTTATAGTATATGGGATAATATTGTTGAAATATTTTTCTGATGCTTCATAAGAATACTTGCATATATTATCTGATTGTTCTTGGTTATTTTTTGTCTTTAGAACTAAATTATATTATTATGTTATCATAAGTATATTTCTTCATAGTTGTGTAAAAATTGGATTTTGTTTTAAATACATTGGACTAAGAGACAACCACTTTCTGTAAGATTTCATTGATACATTTTATTGAAATGAATATAAAATAATTTACTTTAAATGATTATTAGTTTCGTGTGCACTTAAGCAGAGACTTAAAAATTCAGAACTATGAGCTATGTATCTGATTTTGTTTTAGCTTAAGAAACAGTTGGGTGATAATGAAGCTATTACTCAAGAAATAGTTGGTTGTGCTCATTTGGAGAATTATGCTTTGAAAATGTTTTTGTATGCAGACAATGAAGATCGTGCTGGGCGATTTCACAAGTAAGTAAAGAAAGAAGAAACTAAAATTTACTTTATAAGTTTATTTATTGCCTGATATGAATTATCTTGTTTTCATTTGAAACTTTAATGATTTAGGTTTTTTTTTGTTTGTTTTGTTTTAAATTATAGACCTTCAGGATGACTTGGGGTCATAAATATGGGGCTTTCTTTTTAGAGAAATGGCTGAAAAAGGGCATGCTTTGCTGTTTTTTGTTTTTTTTACCCCCAGGTAAATTTACTCTAATTAGCCATTAGCCATTCTTAACATTTTGGAAAATCTAAGAGTATGTTTTCACCAAAATCACAGCCTAACCTGATAATGTTGATTTTTTGAAGTGTTCCTCCCAATTCAAATGATTTGTCATTATTATTATTATAATTTAATAATTAAATGTACAGAAGTGCATTATGATACTGTATGGATTCAGGTAGTACTCTAATTATGTTTTATAAAATCAAAACTATACTATAAAGCCTTGTTTTAGCATTTTTGTAAGTGTTGGTACTTTCTTCTAATAACATTAGTATAGGAGTTCCATTGTGTTCTTGAAATCTGATTTTATTTAAACATTAGTTTCAAAGTGATTTTATAAACCTTGCAATTTTTGTTCTTCAAGCTAGGCGGCTAATCTTACATTGTAATTTTTTTCATTTAAACTAGACTCTCTTTTTTCTTCTAGAAACATGATCAAGTCCTTCTATACTGCAAGCCTTTTAATAGATGTCATAACCGTATTTGGAGAACTCACTGATGAAGTGAGTGTATATTCTTTGTCTTATTAGTTGAAGATGAGTAATGTTGCCATTTATCAATTTTATTATTTTATGATTTATTTAAAGCAATGTATCCTTCAGAAGTATAATGGAAACAAAGCATAATTTAAAAAATTTTTATTAGCCACTGTTTAAAAATGAAAAGAAATGGGTAAATTATTTTTAATAGTATATTTTATTTTTTGTACTAAGTTCTTTAAATCCAGCATGTATTTTACTCTTCACCGTACGTATAGCAGCTTTATTAGCCAGCTACAAGTTTAGAATTTGATTTTATTAAGTGTTCATATGTTATTAATCCTGTATAGTATTAAATTTCTATGCTATTATCTGATAAAATTACCAGAGGCAAGTCTTTAGGACTTTTTTTCCATTTCATTTCTAGTCAGAAGTATTATTGCTCATGTACATATGGAACTTGATTTTTTAAAAGCTACTTTATATCCATTTTATTAATTTGTTTCTCATAATGATTCTAAGATAAGCATAGTACATAATTATTTTATACATGCCCACATAGAGGCTACGTGACAAAAGTCATTGCTTTGAATTCAGTTTTGTTTTCACTGTAACAGGCTTTACAATTGGCATGAAAATTTTGTTTTGTGAAAGGAAAGATATTTATCTGAAAAGAGATAAAGAGAGCTACATACTCGACTGATGTAGTCATGATATATGGTGGTTTAAATACTACAAAGAGCATCGTGTTCCATGATAGGATTTTTTAAAAATAATTTGCAGCTCTTAGTAAAGTTCCAAGCAAAAAGTACTGTCTATCTGTGAGATGTATGTTTTTTTTTAAAAAAAAAAAAAAGATTGTATATGAAAACTGCAGAAGTTCTTTTTATTTGTACATAAAATGTAGTTATGCTATAGCTTAAATGATTAGAAGTAGGGACTTTGCCAGCTTAAAAGTTGTATAGGACATTTCAGAGTTGTGACAAATAACAACCAATTATTTGACTGGGTTTTTCTGTCCTTTCTATTCAAGAACATCAAGCATTCCTGGCCCTTTCCCACACAATGCCAGTAGCATTCATTAGTCATTGAAATAACCAAGTACTACCTTTTTGTACTCTGAAGGCCTTATAGGTACATCCTACTTAACTGCCTTTATGGTTTTCAAGAAAACCAGGATAGTGAAGGAGAATAGTGAGAAAAGTAAGTTATAAGCCAGATTAGACTGATAATAGAAGGCCTGCAATCTTTGATTAGTGTAGTGTTGTAGTAAAGAACTGTACTTTGGGGGTGTTTATATGATAGGAATCTGTAGAAGGAGAGAACTGCAAGCCATTTGGCAAAGGAAGAATGATTTGATGAATTCTGTACACCTTAAGTACAAAGTAGAGAGTCATACACATGGGATTGTTTTGATTGGAGAAAATAATATGTTCAGACTTAGATTTCAAAATTTGAAGCATAGATGACATCAAAAAGAAATTACTCTTGGAAATAAATAGGCAAGAAATGGCAAAGTAGAGGGAACAGTTCAAGTTATGAAAGTCAGGTTGGATTATTTTAAAAGAAAGGAGAACATGTTCAACTAGATATCTTGGTAAACATCTGTATTTAAAATACAAGAGGAGAAAGTAAAGTTATAAATACTAGAAATGTTCAGATAATATGAAAAAACTAGATAAAGAGAACAAAATTTCTAGAAATCTCAAGTAATAGGTTCTTCTCATTTAAAGGATACCTAAACACTTTCACACACATAAAGCCTATGATTTTTCTGCATTTCAGAAGAAACTTCTAATTTCATGTACCCTTGATGACAGTTTCCTTAGTTGTTTGAATATTGTAACTAAGGCAAAGACTTCAAATGAGGCCACTGAGAAGGCTTCCCAAGAAGTTCAGGATGGTGAGGCAGAATTTGCACAGATACTGAGGTTACCAATAAGGTTGCATAAAACATTTTCCCCAAATGTTGACACTCTTCCCACTTAGGTAGCTCACTACCCAGTCAGCTACCTAAGCACCTCATGTGCCCTGCACTTGCACTAAAACAAAATAAGAAATAGCATCTTTATTGTTGAATAAGGGACTCTAGATACCTGGAGGGGTCTGGAATGGTACAGGAAAAAAAAAAAAGAAAGAAAGAAAGAAACAGAGAGAGGGAGAGAGAGAAAGAAAGAAAATTAAACAATTTAAGGCCAAAGTTGAAAGGGAAGCCCCTATTGTCACCTGATTGTCTGAGGTTTATTCTTAGGCCTTCGTGTAAATTCCACATTTTTAGGTTAGAAAATATGTGAGTACACAGTTAACAGGTAATTATGTAGCTGTTTTCATAACCATTATGCTATAGTGATCTTATCTTTACATGACTAAGGATTTTGTACTATGAGTGAAGATTAACTAAATGTATGAAGTCAACCTACAAGGAAAGGGTGCCAGTAAGACTGGCCATATGCCATCAGCATAATCCTGAAACCAGTCAGTTTGATCATCCTTTTTCAAATTTGCTTTCTCTTAATTTTATTCCATTTTGTTGTTGTTGTTGTTCCATTGTTTTTCATTTCTAGAAATGGAGTTTTCATAATGATTACTGAGATTAACTTTTTAAAAAAATAATGGCCTAAAATGCCACTAATTTTAAATGATGCTCTGTTTGAGTAGAATAGGGAGAAATACACTCTAGCTGTGATTTTTTATCCTACAAATATGGATAAACTGAGTAATCGGTGGCATCAGCCCTTTCTCATAGTTCCTTTGTGTAAATGTAAGACTTATATATACTGGTGATATAAGTATAAGGTACCTAAAATAAGACACAAACTATTGTAAAATTTCTTATTTCAAAAACTAATAAAAAGCTTAGTTGTACAAACTGGTTATTTAAAGCATTTAGCAGTTTTAACTCATTCCCTCCTTTCCACTTCCACTTTAGTTTCATCCTGTACTTTGAAAAAACTAACAGAGGCAAAGACAGGAAACAGAAAAGTGGGAAAAGAATGAGTTTGAGGATTTCAGGTAGGCAGATTTTATTTTAAATATATAATCTTTAGATGTACTTCAGGACTCTATAACTAGTATATTGATTTATAAAGGAAAAGCAGTGGTGGTACTGAACTGCATCATATTCCATAGATTTTCAGCACAGTCGAAACTCTCTTCAAAATTGTTCCTTCCCTTGCTCCTTAAAATATGCTGTTTGAGAAACACTAAAATAGCATCAGAAATTGGGGAGAGGAGCATTATAATTGTTTTTGTTATTGTATTTTTAAAGTATATTTCCAGGGTTGGGGCTGTGACTCTGTGGGAGAGCACTTGCCTAGTTAACAATAGGCCCTGGGTTCAGTCTTCCAGTTGTCTCTTATTGGCCCTAAAAATTATGCTAAAAAGAAAAGAGACTCTGGTTGTCAGAGCCAGGCTTCACTGAACTCCAGAACAAGAAGTCATGTTACCTCCCTGGATTTAATTACTCTCCTATAAAGCAGAAAGCTTAGATAAGACAATCACTGCAGTCATTTCAACTGTACCAGGCTGTGATTATATATGCAGGCACATGAGAAGTAATGGGAAAAGGAGAATAAAGAAGATGAAAAAGCAGACCAAAAAATGAAAAGGCAGAGAGAAACTGAAAGTTTTTAATTAGGAGCTAGGAGGTGGGGGAGGGTATAAAAAATTGATTAGTGATAAGTGGAACCACTGAAAAATATGGCAGCAAGGAAGAAAGTTCTGGGAAGAAGGGGGATGTCAGGTCTCATAGCAACAATACTAGGAGGTTCAAAATACCAATATAACACAAAATATAAAAATAATAGGAGGTAATAAGCATAGAAGAAGCAACCTGAACACCTGAAGCCTTTTGTAGGATATTTGTAGCATAATGTTTGTGAGTCTTCCAGTTAGGTTTTTAATTGAAATTTCAGCACTTTGCATAAAAGTCACTGGATCACAAGCTGAAATAGTGTAATTTACCTAATTTATTTATCTTCCTATTTTGAGCTCTGTTTCTCCACAGTCCATTCTCTTCTGTCATTGTTTTATTAAAGAACGTTCAGGGACTTTTGTTTCCTGGCACTGCAAGTCTAGGCTCTCCTGCTAGATTTCCAGGCTTTCTATCATAGTTTTCCGTACCTGACTTATACTACTTACCTGTCCTAATTTTTGTTTGTCGGACTTGTCTGCTCACCATCCTGTCAGTTTTCATTTGGAAAATGCATTTTTAGCCTGCTTTGCCTAAGTTTTACCTTCTCTTCAAATCTTATTCTAGCCTGTGTATGAATTTGTCCATTTTCTCAATTCTTTACCCTTTATTTAGAGTTACTTATAATTACATTGTAACTATACTGACTTTTTTTTAATATTATAATTCAGAATGTCTCATTTTCTTCTTTTCCTTCTTAAACGTTAAGTATAAATTTATACACTGAGTAAAATATCAGATAAAAGAAGTGACTGATTACTTGATGTTTCAAACATTGCTATAGTCAGCCTTTTATTTTTCTATCTGTAGATCGAAATATTTAGACTTTTGTATACAGAATTTCTTTCCTAATTCTCCTCAAAAGTAATAAATCTCATTTACTCACCAAATTTTTCTTGGTCCGTTCCTGGTATTTTTTTTCCTCTTCATATTATTACTCATACAAAACTAAATAAGCGTATATTTTCCTTAGTCTTCAACTCATTTGTTGTTAGTTTTTAAAGTATAATTGATCTGCCCCTATTTCTTTCTCAACTCTCTTATCTCTGTTTTAAATATATACATTTAACTTTTATCTGTGCCTTATATCATTTCTTTTCAGCATTTTAATTAAATTTCTGCTATATAAACCTTTAGTATTCCTGTGGCTCTCTTTGAGTCAGTGTCCCAGTTTGAGGAATAGAAACACCAGAGTATATATTACTTTTTAAAAAACATTTTATATCTTAGAGCAAGGGATCTTCAAAATACAATTATTTTTCTTCTATAATGGTATTTTGTGTAATCTGCATCCAGTATTATTCATGGGCTTCCTTTTATTGTATTTTAGATTTATTTCACTACCAATAATATTTGAGGAATGGATAACATTTTACCTTTTTACTATCATAATCTTCAGTTAAAGTTTCATACTGCTAATTTAGAAAAAAATATGAAATTGCAGGTAAAAGATAATATTGTCCTTATTTGTTGTTTCTATTAATTTGGGAGGATCAGGTTAATGAAATATATTTTCATACCTTCACAGAGCTTATATTCTAATGTAGAGAAGTAAAATAACTATGATGCTACTTGGTTGACTAATGAAGTGAAAGGAAGGAACCATGTGCAGCACCTGCCATTTGCCTGGCACTGTACTTACACATTTCACATACATCATGTTCCACCTTTCACATCTCTGAATTATACTGAGAAAATGGAGGGTCATAAAAATATGAGTACCATGTCCCAGGTACTATAGTCCAGAATAATGTTCCTCAAACACTCTATGATAAAATATACAAATAAGACTTTTTAAAATTTTTACTTTTTAATTCCCAATCCTTTTCAGAGTGATTGTTTTTATAAAATGTAAAGAATAAATGGATTATTAGAAAAATTAAAATTTAGAAAGACAGAAAATATGAGCCTAATTTGCTGTGAGTTTTTTAAATACAGTCTCTGTGTTACAGGTTAAGTATCCATTATTTAAAATGCTTAGGACCTGAAGTTTTTTAGATTTCCAAGATTTTGGCATTTTGGAATAACTGCATAGACTTTACCATTTGACTATGCTAATATGATATTCTGAAATGTTCCAGAATCTAAAATTATTTTGGCTTGTAACCTGAGTCTGAGCCATACTTTTACTATATAATAAGGAATAATTAATATAATAAAGAATAATAACCCTGTTTAATAATGTTCTTGTAAAATGTATTTAGAGATATCAACAAATAGATGAAAATTTCAACAGAAACTACCTAATCGATCTTATGTATTTATATTTAAATGAACTTATGCAGAAATACCTAAGCATTATGTATCATTGCCACTATATTTGGAAATCTAAAATGCACATTTGGAGTTCCACAAAAGGTGAGTATAAGGAAAATGAAAAGGAAAAGATACTTTAATAAAGACCATAGATTTTGCTGGTTGTATGGAAAATCAGTTACAGTCTCCAAAAGTTCAGTACATACTAGATAATATAAACATAAAGAAAATCACACCTATACCAATAAAAGCAGAGGGATTTAAAAAAGCAGAGAGGAGTTTAAAGAAACAGAGGGGAAAGATAATTAATTAATTAATTACTTTTTAAAGAAAAAATTTACACCTGTGAGCATCCTAGTCAAACCAAGGAAAGTCTTGAAAAAAGTAGAGAGCAGAAGATAATAATGAACTTTTTAAAGTGGTGACAGAAAAAATAAAGGCCTATAAACTCAAGATTCTATCTATAGCAGTGATATACTTCAAAAAATGAAGATTAAAGTAAATAGATTGATTTATTGATAACAGATTAGTACTAAAGATGTAAACAACAGCTACAAGTTTTTCAGGCAGAAGGAAAATTATACCAAATGAAAACTTCAGTTTACAGGAAGGAATGAATACTAGGCGTGGTGATGTGTGGAAATGTAAAAAACTATATACTTTCTTTATTTCTTTAAAAGATATATAACTATGTAAAAATTTTATAACTCTACATTTTATATATGTTTATTTGTATGTGTGTGCATGTCTGTGTGTCTGTGTGTGTGTGTGTGTGCATATATATATATATATATATATATATATATATATATATATAAAATTGTTAAACCCAGAAGAAGGGAAAGAAAGGGAAACAAAAACAAATGGAATCAATACAAAACAACTAGCAAATTTTAGGCCTAAATACAACTATGTTAATATGTGCTATAAGTGCAAATGAACTAACACTTCATTATAAAAGTAAAAAATTTCAGTCTGGTTGAAAGCAGCAAGCCTTAACTATATGCTGTTTACAAGAAACAAGTACAGAGACAAGCATTTTGAAAATGAGAACATGGGAAAGACATCAAATACAGATACTAAGTAAACAAAATCATAAGTGACAATATTAGGTAAAGTAAATTTTAAGATGTTACTGGAAATGAAATGGGATATTTCACAATAATAAAAGGGCTAGTTCATAAGAAAACATTATAGTTACAAATGCCTATGCACCTAATAACGAGAGCTTCAAATTCTATGAAATAAAAATTGACAAGTAAAATATAGAAAAATTCATAAGCTTATGTGGAGATTTTAACATGCTCCTCAGTCATTGATAGACTAAATATATTTAAAAATTAGTAATATTAACTAAAATGAATAAATACCAACCAGCCACATCAGATGTTTTCCAGAATGTGGAAAAATAAGAGCTTTCATACATTGCTTGGTGGAAATATTAGATGTTATAACTACTTTGGGAAAAGATTTGGCAGATTTTTGTAAAGTTAAACATACTCCCACCCTTTTACCCTGCAATTCCTTTTCTGGTATTTATCCAAGAGAAATGAAAACATATGTCCAGAAAAAGACTTGTTCAGGAGTGCTCATAGGAAATTTATTCATAATAGCCAAAAGCTGGAAACAACCCAGATGTCTACCAACAGGGGAATTGATAAACAAATTGTGCTATTACTTAGACACAAAAAGGAACTGACTACTAGTATAGTCTACATGGATGAATCTTGCAGACATACTGAGTAAAAGAATAGTCAATACACTTTCTGTGATTCCCTTCTTATCAAGTACTATTACAAATTGTAACTAAAAAAAATAATAATAGAAAATAGTTTTAGGTTTTTTTGCAGCAAAGGAAATTGAAAGGAAAGGAAAGGAACTTGAAATTTAAAGGAAATTGAAATTCTGGAAAGGAACTTTCTGGGGAACTAGAAGTGTTGTATATTGATAGCAGTATGGTTTACACAGGCACAAAACATCAACTCATACACTTTAAGATTTATACATATCAAGACATCAGTTTTACTGCACATAAAGTTAACAGAACTCTCCATAAATTTGGTTTATCTTGATAAGGTAAGGAATTCTAAACCTACTTACTCTGTACTCAAGGACTGAATAAATGAATATATTGAAGGAGACAGGTTTCTCATTTTCAGACAAGAATGGGAGATGACTAAATTATGTTGTGGCATTTGGTTAGAATTGGAAGAATTATATTAAATCATGCTTTTGAATATATTAGAAAATAAGTCTGTATAGAAGGTTTTTTTTTGTTGTTTTTTTGTTGTTTTTTTTTTTTTGTTTTTTTTATCTCTATACTGAAAAGACCTAGAAGCATTGTTGCAGCAGTAGCAATGATTACCCCTAGTACATGAATATGGCTTTAAATACCGTTCTTCTATAACAGGAAATAAGAGTCCTATACAAATGACTAAATCTCTAGTTGGGTCAGAGGAAGCACTAGACAACTGAACTTTCTTGTGCCAGAAAGTAAGCAAGTATGGTCATAATCAGGGGTCCAGCAACTACTCGAATGAGTTCCCACTGTCCATGTCATGAACAATTTAGCATGAAGAATGATAGTAATGAATAATAACCCATTAAGTAAGAGTCTGTGGTTTCATACTAACAAATACAATGCAATGAATAAATGATAGAACAAAAACAAGGGTCTTTACCATAGAATCTAATGAATATTTCCTTCAAGTTGCTTATCAAAGAGGAAAATATTTGTCATATACATCTCTAACCAGGTCATCAAACCTGCCACCACCAGTATTGGACAAACCACATCATGTGCCTTATAAAATCAACTGAAAAGGAAAAACATCACTTTCATGGTAATAGACCAAAATGCACAATGAGAATATAATCATGAAGAAATATCAGACAAATCCAAGTCAGCAGACATTATACAACTAGGTTAATGTCAAGGTCACGAAAAACTAACAAATGGTAGTCCAGATTGAAGTCTAAATGAACATGACAACTAAATAATGCATGCTCCTTAGATCTAGACGTGGGACAGAACCCACATAGAGGTTTACAGTAGAGGTCATGTCAAGGAGGAGTTGAATTTAGGATTATTTCAAATATAGAGATGACAGAAGAGATTTGAGTGGTAAAATGACTCAGGGTTTGTGTTGAACTGCTAATAATAACAGACAACATTTTCGGGACATTTGACAGAATTTATTATAACTGTTGTATCAGACATTAGTTTTTTCATAACCATTGTGTATTAGATTGTCCTGGAGCTTAGTAATGTACAGTGAAAGGATAAGGGGATACAGTGTCTTCAACTTAACTCTTCAATGGTACAGGAAAAAAAATGTATATACACATTTGTATTTTATGGTTTCATCTACATAAATAGATTGACAGACGTAAACAGTTGGAGAATCTAATTAAAAGTTATGTGGAATATCTTGTACTATTGTTGAAACTTTTTTATAAGTTTAATGAAAACTAAGGATTAAATTGCTAAATCTTTTGGCTAGTTGGAATGTGCATTCAAATATAAAAAGACTAATTAAATTTAAGTATTTGAATTCAATTTTAAATGTGTTTTTTGGGATGCAGTTTTGTTCTCCTTTTTTAAAACTTGTTTTATGAAATTCTGTGTGCTTTGACAAGTATCAGACTATAAAAATTAATGAATCTCAGGAAGTACATGTAATTTGTAACTATAAATACTTCGTATATTGAGTTATTACTCATTATGGTAATGTTTGTTTAATGCTTGTTTTTCAAGCATTTCTCATTGTATTACATCCTAGTATTGCTATATAGACCATCTGTTTGTATGATATACTTGGGAGAATTTAGGGGCTTAAGAATATACATGTATTATCTTCCCTATGAGCAAAAGTCTAAAAACTATGAACTCAAGTTTGATATGCCTGTTTATTAATTAGCAAAAAGAGTTATGTTTCGTTTCAGTGATTTTCATAGTATGGTTTCCAAACAGCTTCAGAATCATTTGGTGTACTAAGTAAAAATATGGACACTTAAAACCTACCTATCCACTTATTCATTCACCAAATATTTGTTAAGCTCAATGTACCAAGCACTGTTCTAGGCTCTAGCAATATAGAAATTGGCAAAATGCCTGCCCTATGGGAATCACAGTCCTATGAGAGACGATGAATAAATAATAATAATAATAAATAAATAATTAAAATGTATACTGTTTCATATGGTCATCAAGGAATTCAAGGTAGGAATAAAAAGATCAATTAATTTTTAAGTAAGTTGACTGAGGAAGGCCTCACTGAGAAGGCAACATTTTAGCAATGCCTTGAAAGAAGTGAGGGAATAAATGGTACAGGTACTCAGAGAAGAGGCAAGAGAAAGTGCAAAGTTTTCAAGACAATATAGGGTGCATGTTCTTATTCAAGAAATAGCAAGGAGGACAGTGTCGCTGAATCCAGAGTAAGGAGAAGAAGAGTGGCAGGAGATGAGGATGGGGAGGGGGAATTCAAACCAAATCAAGGGCTGGAGATGTAGCTCAGTGGTAGAGCACTTGCCTAGTATGCATGAGACCCTGAGTTCAATCCCCAGTACTGAAAATTTTTTTAAAAATCTATTTTTCCTTTCACTATAGTGGACAAGGGTGGGGAAAAAAAGAAGCCTGTTAGTACATTATTAAATAATTCAAGTAAGAGATAATGATTGCTCAGACTAGAATTTACAGTAGAGGTCATGTCAAGAAGGAGTTGAATTTAGGATTATTTCAAATATAGAGGTGACAGAAGATATTTGAGTGGTAAAGTGACTCAGGGTTTATGTTGAACTGCTAATAAGAATGGAGTTGTCATTTATAACGTGGAGTAGCAGATTTAGGGGCAGAAGATCAGTAGTTGGCTTGGAACTTTAAGAAGGCTATCCAATGTAGAAGTAATATGTCAAGTTGGATATAATAAGATTTAAGGTTCAGAAGAGAGGTATGAACAGAAGACATAAATTTGGGAGTTGACATGTGAGATGGTATTTAAATCCATAAAGTTGAATGAGAACATTAAGATAAAGTATAGAAGGAGAAGATTAAGAATCTAAGAAATGAAGTCTGGCACTCCCAGCCTTTGGTCCTTACAAAGGACAGAAGGAACTCTAACAAGGTAAAAGGAAAACCAGAAGACCTTGATAACCAGGAAACCCCAGGTTCAAGGTAAAAGTGATCAGCTTTTCATATTGATAGGACTGAGGAACATAACATTAAGCATTGGATTTAGCAGTAGAGAAGAAATCTCACCTTGACAAAAGCACTTGCATTGAGTGGTAGGGATAAAAACTTGACTAGGCTGGATTCAAGAGAAAATCAAAAAAGGAGAATTGGAGGTAGCTCTTACAAAACATTCTCTTTTAAGATGGTTCATTGGTATACTACTGAAGAGTATTTTATCTTAGATTTTTTTATAGATTGGGTCAGAATTTTTTGGAGAGAGTGTGTGGGAGAGAGTGTGTGTGTGTGAATGTGTGTACATACATGTATGTGCCTTAATTTTATCCTCATGTCATTCTTAAATGTACTGAGTTTTAAAACATCTGATCTCGTCTATGGCTAGTGTTTTCCTACCAGTCATTCTTAGGAATATCAAGTCCAACCAGATGAATTAGGATTAAATGAAAACTTTGTATATTGCTACCGACTTTAGTAGCTTAAATTTATATTTGTCAGTGGTTCTCATTATCCAGTTAAAAAACAGAAACTTAGAGGCCAGGGACAAACGCAAAAGGTTTTTTTACAACTTCTGTTTCCCAAAATCAACTAAAAGGAGTTAACAGATTTCAAGAATATTGACATCTTAAAAATGTTCTCATAAAATATTCTGCAATACCAGCATTCTGTTTTTTAAAGAAAGCAGTATTTTAGAGTATATTAATTTGAAGTTACTACTGTCAGAAATTGCTGCTAAATATTATTCACTCCTGTTTGTCCAACTGAAGGTATTTTGTAAACTATAATATAAAATTATTGCTTTATCTGCTTTGGGGACACTTTTTAAATTATGCTTACTAAAATGAACACTTTCTAGCTTATTAATGTTTTATTAAACTTCATATACTCTTAAGATGAAAAGATAACTTTTATAAAGTCATTATTATACAACTTTCCCTCTTAGATCTTCAGAAAGAATGAAAGCATTCAAGATTGGGAAAGATTTGTCTTATTTTTAGGACCACTCTTATCCAAAACAATGTACTCATATACTTTTAAAGTGGAGCTCTTTTTATCTTTCAAGATATATCCTACTTTAACATAGAAAGTACTTGACTTGTTAGTTTAGATATGAGATGTCCCCGAAAAGTTCATGTGTGAGACAATGCAAGAAGATTTAGAAGTGAAATGATTGAGTTATGAGAGCCTTAACAGGATCAGCAAATTAATCCCCTGAAAGATATTAACTGAGTGATAACTGAAAGCAGATAAAGTGTGGCTAGAGGAGGTAGGTCATTAGGGGTGTGCCTTTGGTCCCTGGCACACCACTTTTACATGTGCTTTCTCTTTCTCCCTTTCTCTTATCCCTCCTCCCCCACTTCTCAGTGATATGTCCTTGAGTCACTTTCTTCCACTACGTTTTTCTGTCATGATGTTCTGCCTCACTGGAGACCCAAGGATTGGAACCAACCTTTTATGGACTGAGACCTCTGAAACCATGAGCCCCAAAATAAACTTTAGCTCTTCTAATTATTCTTGTCAGGTCTTTTGGTCTGGGCAGTAAAAAAAAAAAAAAAAGCTGGCTGAAACACCTGTTAAAGCCCATTTTCCCTTATTTCATGTATGCCCATCTGAATTGCTAAATGCATAGCTTACAAAGGAAGTCCTGAATTGTCTGGCTTGACTACTAAATTATTGTAACCTTGGGCAAATCATTTGACTTTTTAATGGCATTTCCTTGTCTCTACAGTGATGAGATTTTTAAAACCTTAAGAGATAAAAGATGAAGAACTATTATGGGACTGCTGTGTTTTGGATAAGAGACCTCCAAAAGTCCATGTGTTAATTGCTTGATCCTCAGGATGGTAGTAGAGCCCTTAGGAGGTGGGGCCTTTTTGAGTTACTTATATAATTGGAACCCTGCCCTTGAAGGGAATTGTGGAATCCCTGGTCCCTCCTTACCCCACACTGCCTAGCCATGAGGCAAATAGTTTTGCTTTACTGTGTACTCCTACCCTTATGTGCTGTCTCACCATAGGCAGGCCCAGAGCAAGCAGGTGAACCAGTCATGGAGTAGAGCCTCCAAGGAGTAAAATAAAGTTTTCTGTTTATAAGTTAATTACCTTAGTTATTTTGTTATAGCAATGGAAGACTGACTAAAACAAACTTTAGATAAGATGGGTATCACATTTAGGCGTGGCAGTTAGTTCCTGGCTTTCATACTGGACTCTAATGGTTATGCCTGACTCATTGATCCTGGTAATCCTCAACACTTAGCATAGTACCTGATTTAATAAATGACAAATGTTGTCTTACTGGAAAGCAGGAAGCTGATTGGGAATGAATATTTGGGTTGAAACTTGAGAAAGAGACTGTAGGTTGAAAAGGAAATCATGTTAGATAAGGGAAGGTAATGTGGGAAAAGATGGCATATGATAAACAATCCCTTCTGAAATTAATGGAAATAGCAGGAACCAAGACTGAAGCAGTGTCAACAATGTGGAGGGCCTTGGGTGCCAAAGTGTCTTTATATTAAGCTAATCCTATAATGCCTCAAAGCCTTAATGGAACTAAAACATGATTGGCCTATATGTCAAAGTTATTATGAGGATCAAATAAGAATAAAATGTACAGAAATGCTTTATAACCTGTAAAGTACTATCAAGGTATTAAATCAAGACTTTGTCTTGTTTTGGACTTATCTTACTTATCCCACCAGCCCTGAATATGTATCTTCTACCCATGGCAAATTGATTTATTTTCAAATGAAGTATTTCCTTTATTTCTGTCAGATTTCTGACATAGCCCATGGTTTTCCTTCTCCCCAGAGAAGTCTGACTACTTTCTACTTTGTCCCATCGTGCTTACCCTGGAAAGCCAAACTAAAATATTGTTTTCTTTATCACTTATATCCAGTTTTTTTTATATTTTACTCAACTCTTACATGCATTTACTGCAAGAAACAAATTTAATATTTCCTACTTAATTATACCATATAGTAATCTTTGATGTTTTAATTCTGCATCCAAAAAAAGGTAGCTCCCTACAAACAGAAATAACATATTGATTTATTTTATATTTCCCATATTGCTAATTGAAGGTCTTAAGAATAGCAAATATGTATTGAGCCTACAAAAATTTTAAAGTGAACTATGCCTATCTTATTTTTTCTTTCAAAAGAAGGAAAATAATCAGTTTGCAAATAATGAATTCAAGTGAACAACTAAACCTGGAGTATCTTAAATTTGAAATAATGTAACATTTGTAGAACTTGAATTCAGTTGTTCAGGATTTTGAAAAATTAAAGAATAAAAAAGTCCAGTGCTTCAGTGTACCTACTCTTTACTCCCAAAGAATGAAATGGAAGAAAAACGTGAACCATATAATACTATTCTGTAGGTCAAAAACAGTCAAACACTAGAAATTTCAAATTATTCTATCTAACTGTATAATAATCTTTTTTTTTTTAATTTTATTTGTTTTTTTTTATTAGCTACACATGACATTACAATGATCTTGGCAATTCATACACTTAAATCAGTAATCTTAATTGAACTTTCTAATCCCAATATTCCATTACGTACTACAAAAATTATAATCTATTACATTAACACAGAAGTAATAAATATGTTTAGTGAACAGAATAACTTCCATCAAAATCAAACTATTATATGTTGGAAATGTGTATATATGTTTAACAGTTACTATGTGCTGAAACCAAGGTCAAGTGCTTGGAATAAATAATAGACGTGAACTATGCATTTTTTTAGTTTGTTTTCTAAAATATGTTAAGTGTGTGTTTGTGGGGAGAATACTCTATAAACTTATACTTAAGTATATAATTATGAATTGTAATAAATATTGTCATAGAAAAGATATAGAATTACTGAGTATTTTTAGGTTGGGATGGTCAGGGAAATATTTTTGAGAAGTAACATTTGATCTTATATATAAGGGGTGAGTTGACTAGGAGTGATGGTGAATTGACATGTGAAAAAAAAAAGGAAATCAGGTGGAGAAGAGGTGGTGTGGACCTTGGCATGTACACAGATAGAAAATGTATCCTCCTGGCTGGTGATACTGAATGAATGGGATACACATTAGAGTAGACTGGACAGTTAAGAACTATGTAGAATAGACTCCTGTAGCCCAGGTTACAAGTTTGTTTTCTATCTTAAGAGCATTGGAAAGCCATTGAAGATTGATAGGCAGGGATTTATATTTTATAAAGACACAGCCTGAGTACTGAGTGAGGAAGATGGGGGGCAGGAGTGGGGTGAAAGTAAGGAGACAGATTAGGGGAATAATGCAGAGAAAGTGGGAACAAGAGCAATTCAGGGTATGTTCCAAAAGCAAAAACAACTGAATCCCTAGTGGATTAAATGAGGGAACTGGGGAAATAGGATTAGGTGGGTGGGGTATGAACGTGGTAAGAATAACTCACATATTTCTCACTTAAGAGAATGAAGTTCCCTGCAAGTAGGAGAGTTTGGGAGAGAATCAAGAGAAAAGTTTAGACAAATTAAATTTAGTTGTATATGAACATGCAATTGGAGATGTCACATAGTTGGATATATGCCAGAAGCAAATTCAGGCTAAGTACAGACATTTAAGAGTGATAAAGATGTCCGTAGTACTTAAAGCCATGGGAATGATTGTGGAGAGATAAGAAAATAGACTGTATGAGGGTACCTTTTTCTTACCTTGTAGAAACCTGATAGGTAATGAATAAAGGCAGCCCAGTATGAAATAATAGGTGGCAGCTGAAGATAAGCAACAAGGAACTAAGGGAAGGAGGGGGTGAGGAACAGGGGAGAGAACCAGAGTGAATGAGTATAAATGAGCATACATCAACTGAAGAGAACTGTACTTACAGTTCAGTTCAGGTAATTATTACCAAGTAAGGCAGGCTCAGTATTTTTAGAACTCCCATTTTTAAAAAAAGAGAAATGTGGATTTCCATAATTTTCCTAGTATATGGAAAGCAATTCATACTTTAAATTCTGTGAGAATCAGCATTGACTGAACCACTAGTTTGCAATCTCTGCTTCAACAGGGTACTTCAGATTATTTGGTGTTTAGATAGAGCATTAAGTAGACACAGACAGTAGAAAGAAAACCTAGGAGAGATAGTGTCAAAAAATCAAAAATAGAGTTTTTCAACAATTGGAATGTTCCAGATTCTGGTATTCTGCTGATAGGTTTGGTTAGGTGATAACCTGGAAAATGTTAGATTTGCCAATGTGAAGTAGGTCGTTGGTGACGTTAGCAAGAGCAGTTTAGTGACATACAGGCTGCTCACACATGGACTCCCTGTCATTAAAATGCACCATCACATTGAAATTCTCTGACAAGGAAACATGAACTACACAGAAAAGAAAGCAAGCAAACCCCTTCCCACTGAGTGAACAGAAAGGTAAAAAAGCAAAGACTTTAAATGTGAATGCTTCTTTTGGTAAGATTGTTGGTAAAGTGAAACAAAATACAATCAGACTTGAAAGAAGATAGGAATTAATGTGTGGAATTTAGGAAAGAGGCAGCTAGCAAGTTCTTAAGTGATATTTTCAGTTCCCCTCACAATACCACAATGAGGCATTATTTTCCCCTTAGAATTGAGTTAATGAGATTCAGAGGTATTAGGTAGCATATGACAGGTTAAAAGTTAAGTTTACTTGGCTATCAGTCTAATGTATGTTTTAACAACTGTGTCATCTTAGTTTTCATAGATTTGCACAGATCTTTAGTGAAAATAATTTGTTGTTATTCTATTTTATGTTTAATCTTAAAATTCCATTTAGTGTCTTTCTCTGTTGTGCATAAGAGTTGCAAATTTTGCTAGAAGAAAACTCTCATATTTTCCCTGCAGACTTTTTCTGAAATGTTGACACTGTATAGAAGAACTGGGCATGTTCTTTGATGAAGATAGCTTTACATGGAGTCTGTCAAGCCCTAGATGGTTAATAGAATCAGCAACTGGGGTGATCACCAGACACTTCAGAGCTGTGCGACATAAAAATAGGTTTTATCTCAGAAATATAGGCTATCTTAAATGCTTAATATTTTTACTTTTTTCCATTATCTAATATTAGTATAAAAATATTCTCTTTTAGAATGTGAAACACAGAAAATATGCAAGGTGGAAGGCAACGTATATCCATAATTGTTTAAAGAATGGAGAGACTCCTCAAGCGGGCCCTGTTGGAATTGAAGAAGATAATGGTATGTATTTATATAGTTAAGTGAAATTATTTAGTGAGATAATATTTTTCAGAACATTATCCAAAATTTCTAGGAAGAAATGGTACAGTTTTAATTTTTTTATGAAGTCCAAAATCCTTAAAAATCAAGTATAAAAATCATAAACTTGGGGACAATGAGAGATTAAGGCCAAATTGCTATAATATCTATTCACACTTGCACATAATGACTTGAGTATCTCCTACACCGTTTTTTTTTTTTTTTTTTGGTACCAGGGATTAAATCCAGGGTACTTAACCACTGAGCCACAACATCAACCCTTTTTGTTTTGTTTCATTGTTTATATTTTGAGAGAGGGTCTCACTTATTTGCTTAGGACCTTGCTAAGTTGCTGAGGTTTGGCTTTGAACTTGCAATCTTCCTGAGCCACTGGGATTACAGATGTACACCACTACACCAGCTTATCTCCTACATTTTAATCAAATTCTATTCCTGCGTAGGAAAAGCAATGCATTGATAATTTATAAAATGTTTCCAGACAATAAAGAATATTATTATTAATAATTAATTATTATTTTTTGTATACATGTTTGAATTATGCAGGAGTTTGAGGGGGTGGTAGATAAGTAATACATGGTTCAGTAATTACAGGGTATGTGAAAAGTACAAAGAAACTTTCTTCTACCCACACCATGCCCCATATTCCTAAGTCCTACCAAAATTCAGATAAGTAAATATTAGGTTTAGTTTTTGTGTATCTTTATAGAGATCATTTTTTAACTTTATACAGACAGCAAAATTTTATCACATTGTAAGTGGGTTTTACACAATTTAATTATGAAAAAAAAATGAAGGTCTTATTTCACTTGACCTTTTAGATAATGTATAATGGAACAGAAAGGAAAAACATTTTTCACTTTTTTTTTTTTTTTTTATTGATTAGACTTGTAGGTAATAGACCATTCCAAAAAGAACAATCCTGTTCTCTAAACTGAGAAAATTCCAAATGATTCCTTATGTTTTGTTACATCTTCATCTGTGACAATGATCTAATGCAGGAGTCAGTAAATTTTTCAAAAAGGATCAGTTACAATATTTTAAACTGTGGACTACGATTTGTTACAGTTGTTTGACTCTACTGCTATTGTATTAAGACAGCCATAGACAATATGAAAACAACTTAGCATGGTTGTGTTCCAGTAAAACCTTTTTTACAAAAGCAGGCAACCAGCCACTGGCTAGTTGGCCTCTAATATGATTCATCTCCTTATGTTTTATGTTATTATAGAGAATTTTTGAAAGATTGCCTAATGTTAAACGAGCTTTTCACCATGCAACAAATCCCACTTGGTTGTGATATTTTAATTTTATTAATGGATTCAGTTCCCTACACTTGTATCATTGAGGATTTTGCAATGCAGTTATAACTAAAATTGGTCTACAGTTTTCTTTTTGTTATCAATATTATGCTTCTCAAATAAAATTTTGAAAACTTCTAGTTTTTTTCTATGCTTTGGAACAGACTAAGTAGCTTTTGAATTCTCTACTCTGTAAATGCTTCCTAGAAATCTTTTGTGAAATCAGCTTGCCCTGGTACTGAAGATGCTCTTTGGCACTAATTTTTCATGCAAATCTGTCGCCATGGAATTTTTTTTTCCTCAGTCAATTCACACTAAATGAATGTGCACTGATAAAATAAGTGGTATTTTACTTCTTTTAGCCAATCTCAATAATTTCTTCATATTTATAGTCCTTACCATTTTTCAGTCCTGAGTTACACTTTAATATAACAGTGTGCATACTTGTACAGAGTTGTATGTATCCACTGGCAAAATATGAGTTATCTTGAGTATTTCTACAAATAATTTGAAGAATGAGTAGGGGGTCACATAAGCACACAGAAACATGCAGAAATCTTCATTCTGAAAAAACAAAAACAAAACAAGATTCCCAACACACCTACTGGAATCTAAAGCTAAAGTTTTACAGACTCATAGAATTACTGACAAGGATGCTGAACAGCTGCATTTCCCATATACTGCTTATAAAAAAAGGGGAAAAGTTTGGTACTTTCATAAAAAATTAAACATATACTTAGCATATAGGCCTAGCATTCTCACTTCTAATTATCTGCCCAAGGGTAATTCAAATGTATTTTCACAAAAAGACCTATATGTAAATGTTTATAAGAACTTTATCTGTAATTATCAAACTCTAGAAGTAATCCGGATGTCATCAGTTTTAATGAGTCAAAAAATTGTAGCATATCCTTGCACTCAAGTACTAAACAGTTAAAGGTAGTGAACAGATGTATGCAACAATGTGGACTAAATCTCAAAAGCCAAACACAATAAGCTACCTATTATATGATTGCATTTATGTAATGTTCTGAAAAAGGCAATACTATAAGGATTAGAATCAGATCAGCGAGCAGTCAGAGAATAGGGAAGGAGATTTACTACAAAGGAGCACGAGAAACTTAGGGGATGATGGGAATATCCTGTATTATAGCTGTGGTGGTATTTATACACTGTATAAGCTTTTAAGACTACCCACAAAGGATGAGTTTCACTACATATAAATTATTACCTTATAAGAATTTTTTTTAAATAGGAATTAGGGAAAATCTTTGTGTTTTGTTTATTCAAAGATTATTAAAAATTTTAATATGGTGAAAAACACCATACTTTTACATATGAATACTAAGTGTGATTTATTTTAATGTTCATCTCTTTCATACAGCATTTCAAGTTAACTTGTTCTTATCTATTTATGAAGTATATTTTACCATCTGTTTTTGCCTAATTTTTAAAGTAATTTTTCATACAAAATGCTTCTTCACTGGGACTGGGGCTGGGGCTCAGCAGTAGTGCACTTGCTGGCATGTGTGAGGCACTAGGTTTGATTCTCAGCACCACATATAAATAAATGAAATAAACATCTATGAACAACTAAAAACATTTTAAAAAAACCCAAAAAAACTAGAAAAATATCCTTTAAAAAATGCTGCTTCTAGTAATTTTATATAATAAATGCCTCACATTCTTACAGTGCCATAAAACTTGCAAATCATTTTTAACATATTTTATTTCATGTCCTCAAAAATTCCTAAGATCTAGTTCATATAATTCCTATTTTACAGAAGAAATTGGGTATCGTCATGTGTGGCCTGTCTGAGATTATAAAAGCACAAGGAGACAACCAGAACTTGAGTGTTCTGAGTCCTGACCACTCTGAATTAAGTTTTGGGGTTATTCATCATTACAGTAGAAATTGATTATTTTAAGTATATTGCCCTAATTTTCTCACTTTCCAATTAATATTTTAGAATGTTTTACATACTTCCTTTTCTATGTTAATACTGACTATAATCAGGTATGTATCATACCAGGCCTCATGTATATTACTTCTAGTTTAACACAAGAAAAAAATTGAGATTCTTAGCTAATCAACAAGACTCACCACTGTCTGATAACACTATATTTCAATTGCTTTATTTTCTAAACCTACCTTCTATTGTATTAATGTGTTTGGGCTGCCATAACAAAATCCTGCAGACTTTATGACTTAAACTTAACGGAATTTACTTTCACCATTCTGGAGACAAGAAAGTCCAAGACCAAGGTCCAACAGGATTGGCTTTCTGATAAGAACTCTCTCTTGGCTTTCATATGGTTCTTGCTGTGTCCCCCCCCCCCATGCCAAAAAGAGAGCCTCTTCCATTCTTCTTCCTCTTATAAGGCCACAGTCCTGTCAGATAAGGGCCCTATCTATGTCCCCTTTTGACTTTAATATGTTCTGAAGACTCTCTCCAGATAGTAATATTGGGTTGACAGGCTTTACTATATGAAACTTGGGGTGACACACTTCAGTCTGCAGCATTCTGGTCCTTGGAATGTCTTTACCACATGAAAAATACAGTAATTCTTTACTGTGCCCCAAGTCTTAACTCATTCCAACATCACAATCTCACCTGTTAATCTGAATCAGATAAATGAGAGAAATTTTAGGTACAATTCATACTAAGACAGAATTATTCTCCAGCTTTGAACCTATGAATCCAAACAAGTTATATGTTTCCAAAAACTACAGTAGTGGGACAGCCATAGATAAAATAGGTATCCCCATTCCAAAAAAGAGAAATCAGAAAGAAAAACAAGGGACAGGTCTTAAGCAAATCTAAAACCTAACAAAGGCAAATTCCATTAAGGTTTCAAACTTAGAAATAATCCTCTTTAATTCAGTTTAGTGTTTTACCGTCTGGACCCACTGGTGTGGTAATCTCATCCATGAGGTTTTGCCCACAAGACTCCAGGCCAAGTGGCTGTGTCCCTATAACTCTGGATGGAAGCAATCTAGCACACTGAAATAGAGGTGATATCTCCACCCTTAAAGAAGATGAACACGTATTTACAACTGAGCAGTTTATGGTTAGGTTCTATGTGATCTAAGAAGGATGACAGCCTTCCTTCATTTTGTCTCTTTCAATCCACTTTAGTCCTAACTGACAATGTTTTTACTGCTAAAATTCCATTTTTATTCCTGGCTTCTGCTTAGACAGCTGATCAAGTCCATGAGTTGCACCCTAGTTTCTTTATTAAATGGTTCTTCAGCCACACCCATAGTGTTTTCTTAAAACAAGCGTTCTAATTTTTTCAATATGGATAAACTAAGAATTTTCCCCAAGTCTCCCAAGTCCTGGTTTCTCTTGGCCTAATAAATCCTTTTTAATTTCCCTCTCTCTACATTTTACTATAAGTACTAAGGAGAACCAAGCTTCACCTTCAGTATTTGCTGAGAAATCTCCCCTGCCAAATATCCAGTTTCATCACTAGAATACAATTTAGCCAAGATTTTTGCCACTATGTAAGAAGGATCATCAATATTCTTCATTTCTATCTAAAACCTTACCAGAATTGTGTGATTTTGTTTTTTTGTTTTGTTTTTTGGTGTGGAACGTGGGATTTAAATCTCCAGGGGGCCATTATTTTACCACTGAGTAACATACATCCACTAAGCTACATATATTCCCAGCCACTCCCCCCCCCTTTTTTTTGAGACATGATCTCAGTAAATTGCCCAGGCTGGCCTCAAACTTGTGATTCTCCTGCCGGATTTCCAAGTAACTGGATTATAGGTATGCACCACTGGTCCAGCTGGAATTGCCTTTAACATCCATTATTTTTAGTATGGACCTCAAAACTAATAGAGCCACTATCCATTACCCAGTTCCAAAGCTACTATCAAATTTGTAATTACTTATTATAATAGCATCCCACTTTTCACTGTCTTGATTTGAACTTCTGTTATAATATACCATAGACTGGATGGCTTAAATAATAATAATTTGTTTTCTCGTGATTCCAGGGACTAGAATTCCCAGATTAAGATCCAATAGAATAAATTTCTGATCCCTTCCTCACTTGTAGATGGCCATTTTCTTGCTATGGCAGAGAAAGAAAAATGTGTCTATCTTATTCCCTGTATTCTTTTATAAAGACTCAGTTCCTTGGGACTAAGGCCTCACTCTTATGATTTAATTTTATCTTAATTATCTCCTAAAGACTATATCCAAATACAGTCACAAGAGGGTTAGAGCTTCACCATTTGAGTGAAAGTGCACAGTTCATTTCATAACACCCATATAATTTGTTATGACAGCCACAGTAGTTAGCAGAAAGCACCATTGTCTCCTTAGTGAAAACTATTCCTCCTTTCTTTCTTTTTTTGCCTGTACAAATCCTAATGATATCTGATGACGACCTCTTTCATCTGAACTTCTGTGTAGTCAATTTTATAAAATCTATTTTCAACAGGTATCTTTATAACTTACAATAATATGATTTATAGAGTACTTGCTTGATGTTAGGCACAATGCTAAACATTTACTAGCTAAGTTAGTCGTCTTAAATTTGGGAGATGGTTGATCATCCCTACTTATTATTGGGGAAATAAGTATTTAAAAAGAATAAATAACTTGCCCAAGTTCTAGTAACTAATTAATATAGCCATCGTTGGAACCCAGATCTTTTTTTAACCCAAATGAGCACATGCATTTTTTTTTCTTTCAACTAGTTTGACATAGAATAAGAAGAGTTACACATATTTATCTTCTCCAGTGAGCTTTTAAGAAATAATTTCAGCCAGTCATTCAGCATAACTGTTAATCTTCCCTTCAAAGGATAGTATCAACATTATGAGGAGGATTTTTTTGCTTTAGACATGATGCAGACCTCTACCTTCCAGGACATACCCTTGTGCTTCTGTTTTTAAAATCTTTATGTATTTTTTCTTTCTTTTGTTCAAGAAATTTTTTTTCCTTTTTAATGTCTTTTTTTTTTTTGTATTAGCCTAATACTAGAGATGTATATGCCACACACCCTTTTCTTATAGGAGCTTCTATTCCCATGAGGAGTGATGATAGATTAGTCAGCATTTTTAATGGTAAGAGATTATGCCTGAACAATGTCTTAGTAGTTAACTGAACTAAAGTCAGGTAAAAAGTGAAGAGGGATGCTATACCTGAAAAGAACTTCCACAGAAGCAGGGAGGCAGATTCAGAATGTGAGGGTATATGAACTGGAGGAGGAGAGGTCTTCTAATTGTGAGACAAATTCAAGGGCTTTTGGTAATCAAAATAATAATAACAGCCTGCATAAGTTCTCAGCCATGGGCATACAGAGAACAAATAGAGAAGTATAATCAATAGGACTTCAAGACAGTTTAATTCAAAAGAAGACAGAGATAATGGCGTATGACTCCTATTTTTCCAACTTAGGTGATTGGAGGCATGGTAATTCCATCAAAGAAATGGCTAGTACAGGATGAGTAGGTTTGGTTGGAGAGATTTTATTTAAAAAGACATTGAGATGCTAAGGTAACTACTACTTGAAGTGCTCCAACTGGCAATTAGCTGTTCTACCAAAGATTTCTGAAGAAAGGGTTGGGATAAAAGTAGAAGTTGAAGCTCTCAGCTCAAAAGCAAGAGGTGAAGCAGAAGTGCAATGTGAATCTCCCAGGGAGAACCAAGCATGATATTGGCCAAATTATTTTGTTATATTATGTGCATGTACAAATATATAACAACAGATCCCACCATTATGTACAACTGTAATGCACCAATAAAAAATACAGAAAAAATTTTAAAAGAAGATCAAAGCAAAGATGGAATAGGTCTTTATGTGTAGTAATCACATTTGATTTGGGAAGATAGCTTTTTTATATGGTTTTGCTTATACTCTTAAATATACCATGAAAATACTTACATTAAGCATCTGTTTGCTTTTTTAGGATGATTTCACATGTCATTTTAGGCATATCAGAGTTATCAGTTTTGTTTTTTAGGTATTCTTCCCATATCACTGGCTTCTCAAACTTTTACATTTTGGTTATCGTCTTGATCTCCTTTGTTCTGAAACAGTTATTTGTAGCCCTTTTATCACACTAAGTAGATTATTAACTGTAGGTAGTTTTTACTTTGTTTTCCAAAACTTGGCGTAAGGAAAAGTTTTAATTTCTTTTTTTAATTTTTTTATAGTTGTAGACGGACAGAATGCCTTTATTTTATTTGTTAATTTTTATGTGGTACTGAGGATTGAACCCAGTGCCTCATGCATGCTAAGCAAGTGCTTTGCCACTGAGCTACAGCCCCAGCCCAGAGTTTTAATTTCTATTCTTTGTTGTCATACAAATTTCATGGAGCCTCCGGATAGTAGAAAATTGTGTCTACAGAAATCCTGAAAGGCACAGAGGAGAATATGTTTCAGTGTATACTTTTTTAGCTCATTAACTTAAAACAAACTTGGTGTCATAATCAGGTGTTAATGTCACAACATCTTACAGTATCTGCTTAGAATTGGCTTAAGTCTCTATAAGAGTAAGTTATTAAATCTCAATTTGTATGAGAAAAAAATCTTTTTTTCCCATTTTCTCAGTATAGTATTATATTCTGTTGTATTTTTCAGCTCTTAACAGTGTATTTATATTTAACCAAAATCTAATCTGTTATCCTAAAATTGAATTTCTAATAAAACCAATAGAAAATAATAGACAGTGTAACTTAATTAATTTAGGTAAAAACCAAGTAATACACTTACTTTTGACAGCAGAATGTATACTCTTTTGCCGTGACATTTGAATAGACATTATATAAAATTGATGATATAAAAAATATAAAATTGAAATAAACTCCTTTTATATGGTAACTTTATTTTTGATACAATGAAAATTTACCAAAACGTTGTCTGAACAGTATAAAGGATTCCCATATGCCCTTCATTCAGGCTCAACATTCTCTGACTTCATTCATATTCTGTCCATCACCCTTTTTTTTTTTAATTTCCTTCCTCCAACACACACACAGAGAAGCTATGGAGATTACTTTGTTTTTAAATTGTACATGAACACACACACACACACACACAAGTATAAATGTGTATGATTTTAAGATATAACTGGTAACATAAATTAGTGTTAATGTCATAACTTTTAGTAGTATCACCTCAGAAATGGCTCTCTCACCACTTACCTTCAAAACAGTGTTTAGTAGATTTCATCCTATTTTGCCATGTGTCTCCTTAGTCTCATCTATTTTTGTTCCCATCTTATAGGTTTCTTTTCTCTTAGAGAGTTATTCCTCTGCCATTCATTTTGGCCATATTTTTCTTTATGGCTTTAATCATATGTATAATAGTTAACTTAATGTTCTTTTATGCTAATTTTATATCCAAAGTCTATAAACATTTTTTCTTCTGATTTCTATTCACATTGTCCTTTCTTCCCACATATGAATAATTCCTATTGCTAATAGCATGTTGTAGCCTCTCTTCAGCTTGTTATCTTCCTCTGTAAAGTCCTGTTTCTTGTTCTAACAGTTAACTTGCCTTAACTCAAACTTTTTACCACTTTCAGTTTTAAGTTGTTGCTTTCTTAAGGATTCCTTGAGTATTCCCTATGTATGTACAATTCAGGGGTATGCAGGTATCTTCCTGAAGTTTATTTGTATTTGTTCTTTTTAGATATACATGACAGTAGAGTGTATTTTGATATATTATACATACATGGAATATAACTTATTAGGATCCTAGTCTTGTGGTTGTACATGATGTGGAGTTTCACTGGTGGTATATTCATATCTGAACATATGACACTTAAGTCCGATTCATTCTTCTTTCTTTCCTATTCTATCCCCCCTCCCTTCCCTTCATTCCCCTTTGTCTAATCTAGTGAACTTCTATTCTTCCCTGTCCCCACTCCTTATTGTGTGTTAGCATCTGCATACCAAAGAGAACATTCAGGCTTTGGGTTTGGGGGATTGAATTATTTCACTTAGCATGACAGTCTCCAGATCCAGCAAAAGTCATAGTCATTCTTTTTTATGACTGAGTAACATTCCATTGGTATATGTACCACATCTTCTTTATCCCTTCATCTGTTGAAGGACACCTAGAGCGATTCCATAGCTTAGCTATTGTGAATTGAGCTGCTGTAAATTTTGATGTGGCTGTGTCACTGTAATATGCTGATTTTAACTCTTTTGGATATATACTGAAGAGTGGGATAACTGGGTCAAATGGTGGTTACATTCTAAGTTTTCTGAGGAATCTCCACACTGCTTTCCACAGTTGTTGCACCAATTTGCAGTGCCATCAGCAATGTATGAGTGTACCTTTTTCCCCACATCCTCACCAACATATATTGTTATTTGTATTCTTGATACTTGCCATTCTGACTGGAGTGAAATGGAATCTGAGTATAGTTTTAATTTGCATTTCTCTAATTGCTAGAGATGTTGTTGGACATTTTTTCATGTATTTGTTGACCATTCATATTTCTTCTGTGAAGTGCCTGTTCAGTTCCTTTGCCCATTTTTGATTTGGTTATTTACTTTTTAAGTGGTGCTGGGAATACTGGAAATTCATATGTAGTAGAATGACATTTAATCCTTATCTCTCACCCTACACAAAACTCAAAGAGGATCAAGGAGCTAGGCATTAGGCCAGAGATCCTGAGCCTACTAGAAGATGAAGTAGACCCCATTCTTCATCATGTCGGTTCAGGAACCAACTTCCTCAAGAAGATCCCTGAAGCACAAGAAATAAAATCAAGAATCAATAATTGCGATAGCATCAATCCAAAAAGCTTTCTCAAAACAAAGGAAACAATCAAGAGTGTGAAGAGAGAACCTACAGAATGGGAGAAAATCTTTGCCACCTGCTCTTCAGATAGGATGTGTAATTGTCACTTGAAATATACTATCAAAATTTAATTTTCTCAGATTAGTGTTCAGAGTCAGCTAATGATACTATAGATTTTTTAAATGTACATTTCAAAACTTAAAAACCAGGTATCTCATACTTCTTTCTACATAACAAAATGTAAAATTATATTCCTTTGTTTTTATTAACTTAATTTGAACAACATACATAAGTTATTTAATAGCTAATACAAAGTACTGAGTAAAAGGCAGTTTTCAGAAAATAAAGTTCACGTTGAATAGCATAAATTTGACTCATTCTTTGTCAAAAATTTCCTTGATCTTTCATAAGTTTTTAAAGAAAGTTTATTTTAAAGAAAATTATGCAGGCTGGGGTTGTGGCTCAGAGGCAGAGCGCTTGCCTGACATGCATGAGGCACTGGGTTTGATCCTCAGCATCACATAAAATGAAACAAAGTTATCGTGTCCACCTATTACTAAAAAAATAAATATTTTTAAGAAAAAGAAAATATGATATGTGTAAAACTTTATGAAATTAGTGTTAAACTGAAAAAAGTGATAATCATATTGTTGGGGATAATTAATTTTTGTAAGAAATTGCAATAATTATTTCAAGAGAAAGAGCTTACTTATCAATTGCCTTAAATAGAATTGCATATGAAGATTCCTTTTATCTTGTGTGTATAGTAAAATAAGAATATTCAGCATTTGTATTTCAAACTGCCTACTTTAATACAGTTTATGTATTACGTAATAGATGTTGAGGAAAATGAAGATGCTGGAGCATCCTCCCTGCCCACACAGCCGCCTCAGCCATCATCATCATCATCATCTTATGACCCATCCAGCATGCCTTCAGGCGGCTATACTGGAATACAGATTCCTCCAGGTGCACATGCTCCAGCAAATACTCCAGCAGAAGTGCCTCACAGCACAGGTAGGAAATCAGAACTCAGCTTTGGAATTCTCCTTTCAGAAAGAAGAACTGCATTTATCATATTTGTACCTCATACTGATAGTCATAAACTCTATGATACTTAAGTTCCATGTGATCTCATAAAAATTATTTTCATAATTTTGATGTTTTGTAATCTACTTTTTTGAGCAATGACAAATATTTCTATGTGTGGATTACTATTAACTTTATATTTTATTAATAAGAGTAGTTTCTGTACTTTTTGTGGGTATTGCTGTTTTTCTAGACTCCCCTTTTTTTCTCTTCCACCATTGTTTAAGAATAGCACTGAGAAGAGTGGGGATTCTTGTAGGAGATGTCAGGGTCACACTGTGATGGCAAGATTAGGACCCTGCTTCTACCCTCTATATGGAAATTATCAATGATTGGGAGCAGTGAAATCATAGCTGAAAGAAGGGAGTTCAGATTACTATTTTTTTTTAACATTATAAATGTGTGGCCTTAAAATAGAGCAGGAGAGCTATATATGATCTTTGAATAGATCAGTATTCTGTGGGTGTTTTATGAAAATACTGATATCCAGCATTGGGTCAGTGTCAGTGAAGACACTTTCACAAAATTGAATATACATTCCGGTTTACTTGTGTTATTGACAAGTACCATTCTTAGTCACAAATTAAAAACTATGTGTGTTCTTACTTAATTCTTTTTTTTTTTTTCAGTTTTTATAGCATTATTTATTTATCTATAACATAACATAATTGATTATATGCAGAAGAGATTGTAGAAAGTATTCTACATTGCATTGTGACAATCTTTTTTTTTTTTTAATTTTTTTTATTGGTTGTTCAAAACATTATAAAGCTCTTGACATATCATATTTCATACATTAGATTCAAGTTGGTTATGAACTCCCAATTTTACCCCAAATACAGATTGCAGAATCACATCGGTTACACATCCACATTTTTACATAATGCCCTATTAGTAACTGTTGTATTCTGCTACCTTTCCTATCCTCTACCATCCCCACTCCCTCCCCTCCCATCTTCTCTCTCTACCCCATCCACTGTAATTCATATCTCTCCTTGTTTATTTTCCCATTCCCCTCACAACCTCTTATATGTAATTTTGTGTAACAATGAGGGTCTCCCTCCATTATATTCAATTTTGATTTTTTTTCCAAGAATTATCCTTAATTTTTTTCATTCGTCTCAGCCTCAATAATCTATGGTATTACACTATATAACATTTACAGGGTATTTAATAAAATGAGTTAGCCTTCTTTTTTAATATTTTTTTTATTGTTGATGGACCTTTGTTTTTATTTATTAATATGTGGTGCTCAGAATCAAACCTTGTGCCTCACACATGCTAGGCAAGAGCTCTACGACTGAGCTACAGTCCCACATTTTCACTTCATAGAGTTAGTTTTCAGCCCCATTTTATCCAGCTCATTCAGGTGATTTTGCACAAATTGAATAACATTTAAAAGTTTTTCATCTTAACAGTTGTAGAAGCAATTACAATAAATATTTTCCTTCCTATTTTAAAATTTTCAGCCTTATATTTTCTGCAGATATTGCTGACTTTTTGTCTTTAAATTGATTAATGAAATTGATCATCATATCCCTGATCTCTTTGTGTCAGCATTTGGCATATTTTACCCTGACTTTTCTGTGTTTATTGGTCTGCATGATGACATTAATAAAACAATTTGAATTTATTTTGTAAGTAAAATTTTATGGAACTTTGTTTAAAATATTTTATTTTCTTGTAGAAACATTCAGTATTCCCAATGTAGGATAATTAAGCAAAACCAGTTACTTCAATATAGCCTTTTGTAAATACTTTTGAAAGGTACTTCAAAATTAAACACTAATTAAAAGAGTCCCAAACAAGCTTTCTTATAGAGGAATGCAGTGCATTTTTGGATCAAATGGTATTTGTTATTAATTTCTACCCCTTCCTAAACCACCAACTCACCAGTTTTTCAGCTTCCCTCAACCTGGGTTTTTCTTCTTTCTACAATGAAATTAATACTTATTTCTCATGGGTATTTTAATTATTAAAAGGGGAAAAAGTATAAAAATTGACTACTATTAAGCCTAACACAAAACTCAGCAGTCAGCAAACTGGCTTTCTTTCCTTCTTTTTTTCCCCCTTTCCTTCCTATTTCTTTGCCAAAGACACAGGGCATTTAATGCTAAGTTAATGAAAATTAGAAATAATTTTTATGAATCAAAAGAAGTGTCATATTTGGGGGGGAGGATATTAAACTTACAAAAAGATTATCCAAGGGATATTGTTTTAGACAATATATCTTAGGGCAGAACTATAGTAAAGTCACATATGTATATGGTGTACTTACAGATTTACTCTTATGTGAAAGAAAGAACATACTGTTAGTAGAAGGTCTGTATTAAGTTGCTTTATATGTAATTGCTAGTCTTATGCAACAAAAATGACAAAATATTGGTAGTTTCATGTGATCAAACTATTAGACAGTGTCTATTAGAATATTCATGTTGTAAAGGTAGAAATTAGGAGGTGATAATAGGAAATTTTCTAGTGTAGACACTTCAATCTGATCTCATTAACTCGGGCATAAGCTGTTTTTTATTTTGGATGGGTCTTTATGACCTCCCCCCCTCCCCCCGCTCTCTCTCTTAATCTGTCTTTTGGTCCTCAGTGGACAGAATAAAATTTAAAACCTTTGAATTTTTACAGGATAAAGTTCTGTCTTTATAAATTCTTGCAAACTTTGCATTTAAAACAAATCTACAGTCTGGGGTTGTGGCTCAGCAGTAGAGCCCCTGCCTAGCACATGCAAGGCCCTGGGTTCCATCATCAGCACCATATAAAAATAAATAAAATAAAGGTAGTGTGTTCAACTACAATTAAAAAATAAAAATAAAAAAATATACCCAGTGACATTAGCGAAATTTGAAGCCAAACCTCTATGACTTTATGATTTTATGACCTCCTTTCTGTGTCACTTTCTCCAAAGAATTAAAATACTGTCAAATCCAAACCTACTTTTCTGATAGTAAAGCAAACTTATAGTTTTCTTTAATGCTGGTTTGAGATATGGAAATCTCCTCCTAGTCCCCAGATATATTTTTTCTATTATACTTGAAACATTTTAAAAATCAGTTTATAGTTGTCTAATAAAAAAAAAAAAGAATAACATTTTTAGTTTATAAATATAGCAGATGTTTCCCCTCTTATTCACTTTAGGAGTGATTTACTTTCTCTCATATAAAAGTCCAGGATGCACTTTTATCAAAGGGAAATCCTTAAGATAGCTGAAAAGAATAGTGTGTACTAATTTACAATATTTAGTTCTTCCACAAAAAAGCAAAGGGGGTGTAAAGAGGACATGGATAGTGATTGTTTAAAAAGCTAAGTGTTTGCCTTTTTTGCTTTAACCACTCACAAACATCACATTGTAATGTGATATTTTGGTTTTTTTTCCTCTTTCTTGAAGCATATGCGTCTTACAGTCTTTAAATACTATAGAAGCTCTTGGTAGAATAGGTAATTAGATGAATTAATAGAACATGTTTTAATCAATGCTAAGCTTTTCATTGAAAGTGTAGCTCACCTTATACATAGAAAAGTTGAACTATGTTGTGGTAGTCCTGGTGTCAAAAGTACTGAGTTTGTTTTCTGTGAGGCTTTGATGTGTTTTTGGTATTCTAGCCTGTTCTATTTTCATGATTACACTGAGGTTTAACTTAATCTAATCTTCCTATTTTCTTACCTTTTGTTCCTCATAGACTAACTTTCTTTTTTCTCTCTGCCTCTCTGAATCCTTTTTTGGGGTTTTATATAGTTAGAATTTTTGGATCATCTTATCTAATTTTCTAACCAACAGTCATGCCTCCCTTTTCAGAATCCCCACACTGCTTTGTCAGTAAAGCAATTTTGTGCATACCTATAAATCTTGCAATATTTAATATGTATTAATCCCATCTAATGTGCTATATAACTATCTACTTAAAAATTAATCAGAAGTTACTTCACAACAGTTCTTTTTTATTAAATTGTTGAATAGAGGAAATTTCCAACCCAATTCTGCTTTCCCCAGGACTGCTTTAGGGTCACATCACTCCAACATATTGCAATCTAGAGAGCTACAACCGTGTGGCAAATTGTCACATGAGACCTGTCCAAATCAAGAAAGAAGGAGAAATAACTAGATTTGAGCATCTCATTAAATAAACAAACAGCATAAACAAAAAAGCATTTTAATAACTGCACGGGTATTTATAAGCTTTGTTGAGCCAGTTACTCTAGGCCCAGTGGTAACATGCTCATGATTGCTGCCAAGAGGACAAGCCTGGCCTCTATGCTTCAAAATGAACAAGAAGTAGCATCTTTGTGCTGCCTGAGGCATGTTAAGGGGTCTGTGTTGTCAGTTCAAGTCTTAGTTGAATGACATTATTTAATAACATGCAGACTGTTTAATATTGCTCAAATGAAATTTTACTATATACCTAAAAATTTTCTCCCTGTGAGTTCTGTTTTGTTCTTAATAGTGCCTTTTTATTTGATCACATAGAAGTTACACAAATAAGTTAAAAGGTTAGAGCAGGAGCCCAACAAAATTATATACCTTTTCCAAAAAGCAGTTAGAGAATTTTAATTTAAGAACAAATACAAATTATTTAGCCAAAAATGGTATTGACATATAGCCTGCCTTTTTTTAAAGATGTATATGAAAAATATATACTATTATCTACATACATTTTTTGAGTATAGCTTCATCAAAGCACTGGACTTGACTAATCTTTGAAGATTCTTAGATCCTACATTCTAACCTATCTTAATATCATATATTTACATGCCTTTAAATGTTAAGCAGGTTTGGTGGAGAAAACTTTTTTAGGTGTTTATAGTTTAATATATTTGGTTAGCACTAAACAAAATCAAGGAGGGGGACATGAATTGGTCACTTTAAAATTTGTGTCTTCTGACTTTAGAATAACACTTCTATAAATTTTTCTTTGCATATTCATACACTAATTTGAGTTTTATAAGAATATTCACCATAGCATTATCTGTAGTAACAAACATTGGAAACAAGTTGAATGTCAGTAAAGAATTACTTTATAAATTATGGTCCATTCATAGAATGGAGCACTTATGTAGCCATTAAAAAAGAACAGAGAAGAGGGCTGAGGGTATAGCTCAGTTGTAGAGAACTTGCCTAACATGTGTGAGGCACTGGGTTCCATCCTCAGCACCACATAAAAATAAATAAATAAAATAAAGCTATTGTGTTCATCTACAACTAAAAATATTAAAAAGAAAAAAAGAACCGGGAAGATTTACTTACTACTAAGCCATATTAAGGAGAAAATTCAAGGATAAGTATAGTAAGCACAACATACTGCCATTTGCAAAGTGTCTTGATAGAGAAAGGGGTGTGTTTAGATGTTTTTTATTTAGGCAGGAACACATATTTCTTAATAAAGAATAACAAAAGTATATGTATTGATAGGTTAGGCTAAATATGAAAAGATGCCCTCAAAACTAGTAATAGCCCTAATGAGTCTAGGAGTAGAAATGAGAGGTAGGTTTTAACACATATATTTTTTGTACTATTTAAAAATTTTACTTGGCCTTTTGTCAATACCCCTTTGCATTTAAAAAGTTTTTATTAGCACAGTTTTCAGTTAAAAAGTCAGACTTTTATGATGTTTAATCCTTCCAAAGTCTAAGAAATGACGCTAATTTGCCCTAAAACAAAATAAGCAAAGTAAAATAGTCTGTATTTAAATTATTTTTCCCAATAGGTTAGAATAAGAAGATCCTTCATATTCAAAACATACCAGGAAGAACTTGAACCAGCCTTTATGAAACCAGCGTTCTAGAAAATATATATTTGTATTCCTAGAAACTTTTCTCTTTATCTCCTGCTTTTCTTTTGTTACCCTTTCCTTATCCCAGTATTTTTACCACTTTACCCTTACTACCAATTTCTCACTTCACTTTAATCTATCTAAATGTAACCTATTTCAGTTTGAAACAAATGAATCTTATTTTGAGAGATTAGTTGACTTCATTGATTTGGAGTAATGAATGAACTTTTCTTCATTTGCTTTTTCTGCTGATTGAATCATTTAAGTCTTTTTTTTTTTTTTTCCTTTTTTGGACAATTTCAACACTCTGTGAGTTAATTTTTTAGGTAAATAATAATCTATAATTCTAATATATATTTTAGGCTTAGAACTAGTAATTCATTAAATGTGACAATTTTGACAGGTTCTAAAAGGAAGACAAAATTTGTTTGATCTATAAAAATACTATCTTAAAAACGGTTAACTGGGCCTAGGGTTGTGGCTCAGTGGTAGAGTGCTAGCCTAGCATGTGCAGGGCCCTGGGTTCAATCCTCAGCACCACATAAAAATAAATAAATAAAATAAAGGTATTGTGTTCAACTACAACTAAAAATGAATATTTGAAAAAAAATGTCAACTGAAAAATTTGAAGTGTATAATTCGTAATTTCATGTAGAGTGATGAATTGGGACTCATCTGAAGTTAAACCAGTCATAATTATGTCACACCTTGTCTCCAAATTTAATTGGCTAAGAAATTAAAAGATAGGAAGGGAGTCTGTGATAAGCTTCAATTGATAAGCAAGTTGAAGAATCACACATGACAAACAAAATATACATTAGGAAATATGTGGCCAATACATGCAAGTAAACTGAGTTTTCCTGCATATTTTCTCTACTAGCCTCTATCTTCAAATAAGCACAAAGGTTTTAAGAAAATATTTAAATGAAGTAATACAATTTTTCCATTATCTTCTAGTTTTTTTCTAACATGTAATTTAAGAGCTGTAACACTTTATACGTATTTGTAATTTTCTGATTTGCAGGTGTAACGAGTAATACTATCCAACCTACTCCACAGACTATTCCAGCCATTGATCCTGCACTGTTTAGTACAATTTCCCAGGGTGAGTCAGCTGACTGTTTTCTGAGCTATGTTGTCCTTCCCATTTGGGGGTATTATTTTGTAATATTACCTTGAGAGTACCATATATTTAAGTGTTCATATTTAAATTCAAACATCAAGATAATTCAAAACAAATATCTTTGCGGTTTCTCACAAGAACCAAGATTGTTTCATATTATTAAAAATACCCAACTCCCAAGGTGTTCCCTTTCATTGAAGTTCTTTTTTTTTCACACACTACTGGGTATAGGGGCAGAAACATCTAGACAAAGCTACCATAGAAGTTTATGCTAAATTAGTTTGGTTTAAGATTACTATGTATTGTGATTATGTTCTTTATTATCTACCCTGAGTTTTTAGATTATCTGAAAAGAATGGAGATTACCATTGTTGAAAACATAAATCTTTGAGGTTAATTATTTTGGTTGATATTTTGGTTGGTTGGTTGGTTCAAGGCTGGGTGATTGGTTTGTTGATTATAATCTTTCCTGCTTTTCTGACTCTCCCCAATTTTTATCTCAAGTCATATTTTGAGTTTATGTTGGATTTTCTCATTCCAAGTTTATTTTCTTCATGTGTCTGATGAGATTTAGTCTTGTTCTATCTAGAATGAAGATCTTGATAGATTTTTTTAAGAAGATGTTTCATTTTTCTCTGACATTATGTATGTAGATATATTTTGCCACTTTTATTTTTATGTGCTCCCTATATGAGTTGGAACTGGCCATTGTGCCTACATGTCTTTCAGTCATTGAGGGAGGAGAGTCTATGTTTATAGACCTATATACCTATGTTTATACGGTGATCTTGTTGTCCAATACTACGAACTTTGTTGTTTACTATACATTTAGATGTAGTATATTGTTTACTTAGGTTTAAATGTATGAGTTATTTTAAATGTATTCCACTTGTTCCAGTTTTATTCAAAAGCAAATGAATTATGGGAATTAAAATTAAGAGCTACAGTAAATTTAAATCCTGCAAGTCCTTGTTTTAAGAGCAATTATGTTTCTTAAGAGAATGACAGTGTTTGGGTAAAAGGAATAGATTAGGAAGCTGTCAAAAACTGGCGCATTACTCAGGAGCATAGTGGAAGATACATACTTGTTAGCAGACAGAAAATAACCTACCCAATTAATACTATATGCCTCTTGTTAGTCTTGGTATCCAGGTTTCTTTCTATAATCCCACCACTTTTTAAATCTAAAGTGTGATATGAAAATAGCAGAAAGAAAAATATACAAATAGATCATTGAAGCAGAATAGCTAAAACGGAAATCAAGTGACATAGTGTGGACATTAAACTAATGGTAAAGATAGTATTTTATCATTGTGACAAGAATATATATTGTAAAGCAACATTAAAACAATGGGCTACCTGTCTCCTAATTCTTGTGTCTCGTTTAGTTATGACTAACAGGTTTGAAAGATGAAAAGTAACAAATTTCATACAAGAAAAGATCCACTTTCAACCATTATATTATTAAAATGCAGTTAATAGACCAGGAGAAAATATATAATTCTTAAATAATAAATAATGTCCAGAACATATGTAAAACATTCCTACAAATGAGTAAGTCAAACTTAATAGAAAAAAATGAGTGAAAATATAAACACGTAATACAAATGTAAAATAAATTCATGAAAGATGCAGGACCTTACTAATTTAATTGAGGTGAGTTCAGTTCTTTATCAATCGATGCAAAGATACTTTAAAAGAATGATAATCAACAGTGTTAATGAAGGTATAAGGAATGACTCCTGCATCATGTTGGTGGGAGTATAAATTGATATTCAGTAGCATATTTCACTATCAAAATTGCAAATGCATAAACCTTTTTATTCAGCTATTTCTCTTGTAGGAATGTTTCATTAGGAAATACTCAGACATGGGCACATGTATTTATGAAAATATTTATTACTGCATTGTTTGTAGTAATAATAAAAATGATTCTAAATGCTCACTAACAGAAAAATAGTTAAATTAATTTTGGTCTATCTCTACTGCATAATACTGTACATTTATTTAAAAGGGGGTTAGGGCTTGGGGAAGTAGCTTAGTTGTAGAATCCTTGCTTGGCATGCATGAAGCCCTGAGTTTGATCCCCAGCACTGTAAAAAGAAAAAGAATATGTAACTGTCCTGTGGAAAAAAAAAAGATTGCCCAGATATACCAAGTGACTAATAAAGGCAAATTGCAGAACATTATATATAATATGACCCTGTTTAGGAAAAAAAGAAAACAAAAAGGTATCTTCCTGTGTATACAATCTGTAGAATATACAAAGAATGGTGATTTCAGATAAATTAGAGTCTAGACAAATTAAACATACCTTATATTTTTTTAATTATAAATCATAAAGTTTCTGCTCTCAGACTTCACTGGAATTAAACTAGAAATCAATAATAGAATGATAGCTACAAAAAAATCTCAAATACTTTGAGATTCAGAAACATACTTCAGAATAACACAAAGGCAAAATACAAAGAGAAATTTGAAAATCAAAATTTGGGGAACCCTGAAAAGAGAGTACTTAGAAGGAATGCATATACTAGAAAAGAAGAAGCTAAAAATCAGTCATCTAAGATTCTACCTTAGTTTATTAGAAAAAAGAGTAAATCCAAAGTAAGCAGAAGAAAACAAATAATAAACACTATAGCAAGAAAGCATTTCCATTTATAAGACTACCTCCCCCCAAAAAGCAAATACCCCTCAGATTTAAACAAAGTGAAAAACCTCTACAATGAAAATTATGAAACATTGATGAATACATACCAAAAATAGAGAAGCTCCTATGTTTATGGATTGAAAAATTAGTGTTGTTTTTAATGCCCATAACTGCTCAAAGTGATTTACAGATTCGTTGTAATCCTTATCAAAATAGCAATGATATTCTTCACAGAACTAGAAAAAATGTATCCTAAAATTTATATGGAAGCACAAAAGAGCCCACATAGCCCAAGCAATCTTGAACAAAAAATAAGCTGGAAGCATTACATTATCCAATTTCAAGAGACAATCCAAAGCCAAGTATCTGAAACAGTATGGTACTGGCATAAAAAACAGAAATAAAGATCAGTGGAACAGAATAGAGATTCCAGAATTAAATTCATGCATCTGCAGCCAATTGATTCTCAACAAAGTTTCCAATAACGTACATTGGAGAAAGGACAACCTGCCTCTTCAATAAGTGGTGAGGGAAAACTAGATAGCCACATAACAGATTGAAACTTGACCCCATCTCTCACCCTGTACGAAAATAACTCAAAATGGATCAAAGACCTTAGTGTTAGATGTGGAACTCTGATGACACTACTAGAAGAAAATATAGACGTACTTCAAGACATTTTAATAGACAATGAGTTTTTCGGGACTCAAAAAAAAAAAATTGACAAATGAAATCCCATCAAACAAAAAAAGCTTCTGTACATCAAAAGAAATGGTTGATGGAGTCAAGAAAAAACCTAGAGAATGGGAGAAAATGTTTTTTAATTATTTATCCAAAAATGCATTAATAGCCAAAATATATAAGGAACTCAAAAAAGGTATTCTATTAAGAAGTGAACAAAGGATCAGAACAAACACTGCTCATAAGAAAAAATACAAATGGCCAACACATAGGGAAAAATGCTCAGTATCATTAGCCATCAGGGAAATGCACATTAAAACTACAATGAGATATCATCTCACCACAGATAGAATGACTTTTATTAAAAAATAAATAATAATAATAAATGTTGTCAAGGATATGGAGAGAAAGGAACTTTTACTCACTGTTGATAGGAATGTAAAATAGTAGAGCTGTTATGAAGAACCCCTAGTATGAGGATTCCTTAAAACACTAAAATAGATATTACCATGTGATATAACTTCCATTTCTGTGATATATAGTTTAAGGCAAGGAAGTCAGCATACCAAAGACATACCTCAGTGTAATAGAACACTGTTTATTGCCTCACTGTCTACAATAGCTAAAATATGAATCAGCCTAGGTGCCCATCAGTAGATGAATGGCTAAGGAAAATGTTTTATTTATATATATATATATATCTCACACACACACACACAATTGAGAATTATTTAACCAGAAATCAGCCAAAATGAAATCCTATTATTTGTAACAAAATGAATGAAACCTGGAGGGATGGGGATGTATTATGTTAAATGAATAAGCCAGGCCACAAAGAAGCATCTTCTCTCCCATATGTGAACATTAAATTCAAAACCTCAACATAGAATAGTGATTACTAGAGACTGGGAGTAGGGTGGACAAAGGGGGATTGGATTTGGCCATTATCCACCATATGTTTTGAAATATCACACCGAGTTCCATTAATATGTACAGTTAGTACTTGGTAATCAAAAATCAGAGAAACTGTGAAACTGGGAATAGAATCTCAGTAAAGAAAATGTATAACCAAGAGCTAATTCTTTGGAGAAAAATCAGTAAAATTAATAAGCCTCTAAAGAGAGACAAAAAGAAAAGACACAAACTATTCATGCCACAAGTGAAAGAGAAGACATTATTACAGATCCTGTGGACATTAAAAGGATAATAAAGAAATACTCCAAACAACTCCATGACCACAAATTTGATGTCTTACATGAAATGAACCAAATCTTTGAAATAAACTGTCTGACCAAGCTCACATATGAAGAAATAATCTGAATAGGTTTATACCTATAAAGAAACTGAATTAATAATTAATAACCTTCCAAAATAGAAAGTACCAGGTACAGATGGAACTCACTAATAAGTTCCATAAAACATTTAAGAAAGAAAGTATGCCATTTGGTATGATCTCTTTTAGAGGAGAGAAGTAAAGGAATACTTCCTAACTCATTCTGAAACCAACATTATCCTAATACCAAATCTAGATAAAGACATTACAAGAAAACGAAACTGTAGACCAATATCTATGCAGAAAACCTCAACAGTGTGTCATCCTGTTGAATCCAACAATATCAAAAAAAAGGTTATAAACCACAACCAAGTGGGATTTATTCTGGGTACATGAGACTAATTGAGCATTTGAAGAGCAGTCAATATACTCTAGCACATTAATAGGCTGAAGAAGAAAAGTCACATGATCATATCAGTAAGTGTAGAAAAAGCATTTGACAAAATATCATACCCATTCGTGAATGAAAAATGAGTAAATTAGGAATAAAGGGGACTTTCCTCAACTAGATTAAGAATATTTTCAAAAATCCTACAGTTAACATCATACTCAATGACGAGAAACTAAAAACTCTATGACCGTCACTAAGGAGGAAAGAATATCCCCTCTCACCACGGCTATTCAACATCATACTGGAATCCCTGGCTAAAACCATTAGAAAAAAAAGGAAATTAAAGATACAGAGGGCCTACAGAATGGAAGAAAATTTTTGCCATATACTCTGCCTACAAGAGATTAATAACCAGAATATATAAAGAACTCAAAAAACTTAACACCAAAAAAACTTAATAACCCACTCACAAAAGATCCAAAGAGACATTTCACAAAAGAAAAAATATAAATGGTCAACAAATATGAAGAAAAATATCCTTAGCAATCAGGGAGATGCAAATCAAAACTGCACTGAGATTTTATCTTACCCAGTCAGAATGGCAATCATCAAGCATACAAATAGCAGTAATTCTGGTGAGGATGTAGGGGAAAAAATACACATTCATTGTTGGTGAAACTGCAAATTAGTGCAACTACTTTGCAAAGCAGTATAGTGATTCCTCAACAGATAAGAATGGAACCGCAATAGGATTAGCTATCCCACTCCTTGGTGTTTGTTGTAAAGATCTAAAATCAGCATACATAGTAATACATGCATACCAATGTTTATAGCAGCACAATCCATAATAGCAATTTATGGAACCAGCCTAAGTGCTCATCAATTCATCAGTAGACAAATGGATAAAGAAAATGTTTTGTGTGTGTGTGTGTGTGTGTGTGCGCACATATATATACACACAGTGAAATTATATTCAGCCGTAAAGAAGAATGAAATTATGTCATTTGTTTCCTCTTGTATGCAGAAGCTAAAACTATGGAGCTATTAAAACAGGGTTGCAGAATATAAGACAAGATTCCTAGAAAACTACAAAACTCTAATGAAAGAAATCAAAATCTAAATAAATGGAGAGATATTACATGTTATTCAGGGATAGGAAGACTCAGTGTTCCCAATATATCAGTTCTTTTTGTTGATTCCATGCTATCCCACTCAAAATCCCACAAGTATTTTGTGCATATCAACAAACTGGCTATAAAAAATATCTGGAGAGGCAAAAAAAAAAAAAACCAGAATAATCAACACAGTATTGAAGGAGAAGAGCAAAGTTGGAGGACTGATCTTACCTGACTTCAAGACATTGTATAAATCTACAGTAGTCATAACAGTGTAGTATTACCAAACGAAGAGACAGATCAGTGCAACAGAATAGCACATAGAGTAGTCAGCTATACATCCATCTATATAGGATTCTGTTCACTGTTAAAAAGAAATAATTTCAGACCTTTGAAAGACATGGAAGAAACTTAAATGCATATTACTAAGTGAAGGAAACCAATCTGAAAAGACTGTTATACTATGTAATTTCCACTCTGACATTCTAGAAAAGGCAAAACTTTGGAGAGAGTTAAAATATCAATAGTTGGTCAGGGGTTGGAGGAAAGAAGGGAGGGATGAACAGAGTGGGGAACAGAGGAATTTTATAGCAGAAAAGCTATAATGGTGAATGAATGAATACTATCTATAATGATAGATATGTGTCAGTATAATTTGTTTTCACACAAAGAATATTACAGAACAAGAATGAACCCTAATTAGACTCTTAGTGATGATGTGTCAGTGGAAGTTCATTAGTTTTAAGAAAAGTACCACTACACAGTTGCAGGGTGATGATAATAGAAGAGGTGATGCATGTGTTATGGGAAATCTCTCTACCTTCCTCTCAACTTGACTGTGAGCCTAAAACTCCTCTTTAAGGTTTTTTAAAAATAGAGGTTTTATAATCAAGGTAACTACCATCACCACCAACTCTAGTACTTCCTGTTTCTGCTACATTTGTCTCCTTAGTGCTTAGTACCTTTTAATAAAAATGTGTTGTTTCTCAAAATATATTAAATATTTTTGCAGTGCATTTGTGGCTGATTCTGGAGAAGAGAACAGAATTGGAATGAAGCAGAGTATTTACTTTTTGATTTTTTATTTGTAGATCTCCATATGGCACTAGGATAAGAATAACAACTTCTGAGTCTTTTGAATCTTACTTAAATGATTGTTTAAAAACTTTCCAATTTATGTAGATAGTTATATCTGAAAAGTGTACACAGTGTATGTATATTTTTTCCTACATCCTCTAAGATTAACTGCAGGTCAGATTGTTCCCTTTCAGTCCTCCCTGTCAGAGAATAGTACACTAGGATGAGATTATCCAAGGCCCTGGACATACCAATTTCAAGAACTATCTAAATACATTAGAAAGATTTTAAAGACCCATTTTGGAAATTTTTAGAATTAATTGTTTTGTCTTCTGTCTTAACATTAGACAAATCAACCTTGGAAATGGATATTTATGTCAGTTGAGCATACAGAGGTTTCTCTTTACACCAAAAAATGTCTTTGATCCAGTGCTGACCCAGGCTGCCTTCACCACTACAGCAGAGAATTTGATAGTATAGCTGTCTTCTGCAAATCATTGTCCTGCCCTCTGTAGGGGAGAAGAAATCTTCTGTAAAGAGGGGTTGTGGCCTGAATGGAACTTAGAAGCACACATTTTAAAAGAGAGATAAGTGTTAGACAACATTTCTAATCCTGACATCATTTAAATCTTCATCGTACATATACTTGCTGTCCTTCCTCCCTAGTTCTTATTATAACTTCTAATAAATTTGAATGGTAGGAAAAACAACTTGTATTTGTTTACATTAAGTTTATGTTTTGTTTTGAATATAAAATCAGATAAACTGAAAGTGAACAGTTATTCTCTTCCTGAAATATGTTTCCCTTCTGCTTTCTCTGTTGAGTTTTTAAATAATGAGAATTCATAAGAATCATAATTAGGAAATGGATTTTATTTTTATTCTATTTAAAACTTTAATTTAGGTATTTTGTTATTAATTACTTATTTACTTTATTTTTAAATGAAAGAATGCCTGTTGTGTTAGACAATAGTTGAAGTAAGTTTTTGATAAGGCCTTTTAATTTCTTTAAATTGTTGAAAATAAGTCTGACCTCTCTGACTATAAAGCATTTTTATATCTACAGTTAATTATCGTGAAATGATTGTGTTTTATATGAGTTACATAATTTGTTATGCATATTTATAAGCTTTATATATACATCTATATTTTTCAGTTAAAATATTTCATGTTTTAAAAATATTTAAATTATTTCATGAAAAATGTGTTTTAAAATAGTTTATCATTAGTGGATAAGTTTATAAGAACTAAAATAGTAATAGTAACATTTATGCATTTTATCTTTTTAATAAATAAGCAATATGTCAGCAAAACAGTGCTAAAGCTATGCTGTAAAAGTAACATTAGTTTGAGCATTAGGGCTTTCTTCCATCAGGTCCAGTAAATTTTGGACGTAGGCCCTGCATATTTTAAAGGTTGCCCTTAAGATAGTAGGATAGAGTATTAAAGCACGACTGGGTAGTGTTAAGTAAGGGAAGCTGTTTATCAAAAGTGCCTTACTCACCTACATGGTGTGTACATGCAAGTGACTAAAGTCTCTTAATTATTTTGAAAAAGAATAATTAAGAATCTGATCGGTGTTTATCAAGAAAAATAAATACTTAAACTAAAGTGTGCTTACTAAATTGTAAACAGAACTGAAGGACAGATTTTTTTTTTTTTTAGATTTGATGGGAAACAAATTCCAAGTCCACTAAAATACTAAAAGAATTATGGAGAAAAATAATTTTCATTATAATTAGAATGTGTAATATGTGGTTCACAATAAAAGGACCAAATTTTATGCAATCTTTAATAATAATTCAACAAATACTAGAAGTATAGACAACTTGTTGGTGCTCATTCAGTAAAATTATCGAGCTGAGGACCTGCAGGTACCTGGCACTGAGATAAAAGCTTGAGATACGTTGTTAGTACTATTTGAAAATTTTAGAAAGCAATAATTATATTAATCAAAATTTGATATCAGTTTACCTGGCATTGTTACCTCTTTACCTAGGGAATGTCAAGAGTTTCATTTTATGTCTATCTACAGCAAAATTTAAAACAGCTTTAAAAAAATTATTCTGCTTTAAAAATATAGCCTTATAAACAGAATTGAAATATGTCATCTGCTCTTCATGGTCTTATGACCCCAGCCCTCTCTAATCAGTACTCCTTAGAGTCCTTATTTCAAATGACAACTTGCTTATTTCAAATGATAAGAAACAATGCCAGGTATTTACCCTGTCTTTAGAAATATACATGCAAGTATATTCATATCTTAGATTAATATTTTCCCCAAATTATTTAGTTGGGCTCTATACATATTAATCATGTATGTAGAGCTAGAAAACTTACTAGGGATAAATTCTGGAGAAAGAATTTATAATGGTTGTTTTCATGTTTTAATTGTTTATAGTAAAAAGTTTTGGAAATCTTAAGAATTTTTCCACAGATGGTACAAAAACGTAAGATATTTTCATGCAAGAAAAAGTTAAGTGACATGTAATTTTTATATAAAGTACATTATTCACCTTTCTAATTGGGGGTTATATTTATATTCTAGCTCAAATGAGGGTTGACTAGTTTAGTCTGGGTGTATTGTTCCATGAAGAGAGAGACTCAGCAATTCTAGCATGAACACCAAAGCTACTTTTCTTGTTTTGCACAAACTGTAACTTTTGCAGTTAATTTACTAAAATATAAAGAATTCTAGTTTAATACCTCATGAAGGAAAATCTTCCACAACTATGTTGCCATATCTGTGGTTTGTATTAGTAATAAAATATTGAAAAGAATGAAGTAAAGTGATCAAAATGCACTTGAGTCTAAGAAAACCTTTATGTTTTTAAATATGTTCATTAATCTTGAATGTAAGCACATGCCTAACAGCACTTTCTATAATCTAATAAATATCTTAATTATTTTTTTTTTCCTAGGGGACGTCCGTCTAACTCCAGAGGACTTTGCTAGAGCTCAGAAATACTGCAAATATGCTGGCAGTGCTTTGCAGTATGAAGATGTAAGCACTGCTGTACAGAATCTCCAGAAGGCTCTCAAGTTACTGACTACAGGCAGAGAATGAAGCCTTTGTACGACAGATCTGTGTATTTTTGGCATAAGGAACTACCAGTCCATTACTTTATCTTCAGCCTATCAGGAGCACACTTTTAAGAAAGACTTCAATTCCATTGAAAATGACAGTGAAATCTGTGTGTGTCTAATTCCTATTGAAGCACTCAGCAACAGCCTCTGCCAGTTTTCATTTATTCTAGTAAACAAGTCTTGAGTTCCTAGGGTCGATGTTATCACTGTCCCCAAAATGCCCATTGCACTGGTTCGTCCTTCCAAAAATGAAAACATACTCTGTGAAATTTTATTGGGAATAAGTTTTCCTAATTTACTTACATTAAGGGTATTTTTTTAAGTCTATACTTGGACACACAAACCATATTTCTTTGCTATAAAATTCTAAATTTAACTTAAAAAGATTTCCAGATTTCTAGATTAGAGATTGTTTTTGTTCTCTTCAAGGTTAATAAAACAAATATGAACATCTAAAAATATTAGATGAGTCCAAGAGATTATATTAAAAACTCAAATTATTTTCATGTTAGATATAAATACGTTAAAAATTTAAGACTTCAAGGAAGGAAATGTAAGTTTGAAAAGTAGAATGACTTTTAAAGAATAAAATTGGTTTCCCTGATGCATTTAAGTGTAAGGTGAATTGGTGTTTGTTTTTTAGGCAGTTTGACTGCATGTATTAGAAAATGGGGGGGGGGGGGATGTAGCCTGGAAACTTGGTGCTTTAAATTAAGGTTCTCTGCTGTTGTGGGATGGAATCCACAGAGTGTATGGATGGAATGATGCAGAAAATTATAGGACTTTAGGTTCTTGGTTTTAAGTTGATAATTTTGTGAGGAATTATGGACTTACTATATCACCTCCTACATTTGTGCTATGAAAAAAATAAATACAAGGATTCTTTTAACTAGTTCAACTTATTACAAAGCCAAATGTCTGTTTTGATTTGTGTGGTAGATTCGTTGTTTTTTTTTTTTTTTTTAAGTATTTATATTTAGATACAGGAATATAGATATTTCTTTAGTAAGAAAAAAAAATTTTTAATGAATTTGACAAATTTACCAGAAATTTATCTGGTCAATCTCATTTATGCTACTTGGATCGTAATCTTTTAACTTAGGGGTCAGCAAGCTGTGGCCCCTGGGCTATTCACATTGTTGTGTTAAGAATTTATTGCAATAAAACCATCCTTATTCATTTTTTTGATCTGTGGTTGCTCACCACAACTACAGAGTTTGGAGCCTGCAAAAGGTTTGCTGACATCTAATCTAACTGCCCATTTGAAAGAAAATAAATCACTAACTCATAATTATCTGTCGGCTTTTTCCTGCGTAAATGTGATGCTTGCCTTTGTACAGGGTTGGTAGAATAAATATTCAAACTTAATGAACTATTCTAAATAATCACCCAAAAAAATCCCCAAAAAAACTTACCTCTGGAAAAACGTTCTCAGATTTTTCATAAGATATGTAGACATTTGTAGTTAAGCATTTGCATCTGGAAATCTAGTATAGTTGTGTAGGATATCATTGTAATTAAAAACTGGTCAGGGTGACCTTTTTAAAAGATGTAAACACATTTTAATTCAAACCTCAACAAGTTTGCACTCTACAAGGTCAAACTTGCCCCCTATTTGACACCCTTGTTGGTTCCCAGTGGGGAGAGCACATGGAGAGGAGGAGACATCATGGAAACCATGAAGTCCACTGAGTAGCCAGATCTTTGGTGCAGCAGAGACCCTTTCTGTAAAATGGAAATGACACCATTAGCCACCTCAGAGTTTTATTATAATAATAATAATACATGAAGTGCTTAGCACCTGGTAGCATTCCATAAGTGTTTATCATTGTTCATTTTAATGCTATAGTAATGTAATATAAGTTATTAATAATAATTTATTTCCTAAATATCTAGAAATTTCACTTGTCTTTGTGGCCCAAGGCTTACAAATGCTTTTTTGCATGAGGAGACTGACTATATGATGTTTTCTAACTTTGTATTTGTCTTTCTTCATATAAAATCTGATGATAAAATTAGGATATGTTTTCTGATGTTATACTAGAATAAGCAATTTTCATTTGTTCATTCAACATGTATGCATTGAGCAGCTCCTATCTACCTAGTATTGTTCCTTGCAAGAAAAATAGCAGAAAACAAAACAAAAAAAAAATACAATCTCTGCTTCATAGACTTTATACATTCTAATGGGAAGGAAATGGACATATTTAATAAAGGTATACCATATATAGTATTTGACCAGTGGTTCTCAAAGGGTGAGTGTTAGGAATATAATTCTCAGGCCCTGCCTAGTGGTACCCAATCAGAAATTTTCAGGATAGGACCCACCTTTTTGAGTTTTCAGATACTTGTCTGTTGGTCCCTAATGTTTGAGGGGGTTACCCCTACCCAAATCAAGAAGATGGAGAAGCTGGGAGGAAAGATTCCCCAGAGGAAGTAGTTCCCAGTGATGTGGGAACTTGCTAGAAAGTTCTGAGGATGACACTTTGGAAACTTCAATAATGGACAGTGAAAACTAGAGCATAGACCTGGAAGGTATGTCCTACATCCCTGTTTCACAGGTGAATAAAGTGAGCCACAGGTAGGATAATCAATCTGCCTGAAGTTACATTGCTAATAGTTATTTCTAACCTCAGACTGCCTAGTTCAGATTATTAAAACTATTCATATCCCTGTAAGTTAATCACCAGTGAGGTGTTATGAGTGAATCCCACGTTATCAGCATCGTTGGCTGTTCCTTGTATTTGTGGGGAGCAGAGCAGCTAGATTTTTCCATTGTTTGAGCACTAAGTTCTAATTGTGGATGCTAGATAGGGAACACAAAGTATGAACTTCAATATAATTGGACCCTTGATGTTTGGAACATACTAGATTATGGCCTGAAATCAAAGGGACTTGAGTTCAGCAGATAAAAATCAGGACTTAAGTAACTGTTGCAGTAGATCAATGTATAATATTGGAGAGGGTGTCCCACATCACTAGGGAACCCTAAGTTTTTCAGATGTGCTTTTGTGCTTCCTTGTTGTTTTTTAAATAACATTACTGCCTTTCCTAATTAGATAGCCTTCACCTTCAAAAGATCTGATTGGAATATGGACTTCAATACAAAATTAACAATGATGTTTGGTTTTAGTTATTTCCTTGTTCATCTCCCCCAAAAGATGTTAAGCTCTTTAATGGTAAGAGCTATTTATACAAATATATAAAACCTGGTGCATAATAAGTATCCCTAACTAATGGAGTTAATGGGTGAATAGATGAAAGAATTGTACTGAAATTAAAATCTGGGCTGAAAATGTAGCTTAATGGAAGAGCTCTTGCCTAACAGACTCAAGGCACTAGGTTTAACCCCCAGTACTGAAAAAAACATCAAAATCAGTTGTCAATCTGTTATCCAAAATAGCGACCATCAGAATATTGGAATATTACAGTGTCATGTCACCTAACAAGTCTCAGTGATGTCTAACTTACATAGTTCTTTATCTTTTGAAATCATGAATTGTAATAGTGAATCAGATGTGCTCAGAACATTCTTAGAATATGTGCTTGTAACATCCTAGACACTATAGGTCCTCTGCTGACAGCCTACATATTCTTAGTCAATGTAACATGGCAAAAAATAATAATGTATCCCACCCATTAAAATTATTTAACAAGTACAATTTTGTGTGATAAAAGAAAACATATCCATACCACATTGGAAACTGAAAATAATTACTGTGTCCAAGGAAATTGTAACCAAAAGATTACTTTTACAGGTGAATAGGCAAATCATTAAAAATTAACAGAAACTGCCATTAAGATCTGAACCTTTGGAGAAGAGCAACTCATTTGATTTTCCTCCCTCAATTTATGTTTTTTTCTGCTTCCTGCAAGTCCATAGACAAGCAATTGAAAAGGTGTGAAGATTGTAAAAGCCAGAGGCACAGGGTGATGTAGAGTTAGGAAACTGGGGTTCTGGTTCCCTCATCATTGCAATCTGCTCTGTCCATCAAGTAAAGAAGATTAGCCCTACCCATCCTCCTCTGTTAGTTTTCCCAAATATAGCAAAGTCAGCAGAGTTAGATTTCTCACATCCTTTGAAGATCTAAAATTCTTCAACTCTCTGAATAATATTCAAGACATCTGCACACAAAATTTGGGATTAGGTGTATGGTCCTTGAAACACTTCTCATTTCAACTAGACTCCTTATGTGATATTTTCAAGATTAAATCCTGACATTCTTCCTAATCAGTGAGTTAATGTTCCTTGAACATCTTGTGTTAATATGTCAAGAATTCATTCAGAAAATCCCATTGAAGAAAATGGAAACCAAGGACTAGGAACACAAAATATTTGCTGTTTCTTTGAGCAGGGAATTTTCTGCAAATGCAAAATTACCATTAAGTTCAAACCTAGTATAAAGAAGATGTTAGAGGGAAGAATATGTCCTAGGATTAAGGAGAATAATTTCATAATGATAATTAAGGGGACAAAAATCAGAGGTGTATGTGCTTATCAAAGTATATAAAATGAAAGCTAACATACCTAATCTTGAAATTAAAAGTGGCCAGGAATCCAGTAGTAGTAGAAAATCCAAAATGGTTAGAAGTCAAAAAAATTTTGAACACTGACATGACCCTCCAAAACATTTCGGACTTTGGAGTATGTCGTAGTTTAATTTTTAAGTAAAGAATGGTCAGCCAGTAAAGTCTATGCAAATACTCCAGAATCAAAAATTTGATACACTTCTAGTCCTAAGCACTGTGGATAAAAAATAGTCAACTTGTATTCAGTTGCAAAGAAAAATAAATTTTAAAACTTATCTCAATAGTTGATAGAAAAAAATAGTTGATAGAACATTTAGAAAATATGGCTAGTACGCTGGATTCATGGGGTCCTTAAGATCCTGTTAAAACTAATCATTTTTTTAAAAATATGGACTCCCTCTCATGTTCTTCATTTGGGGTGATTCCTACATAGCTCAGTATGAAAATGACCCATCAACCCTTTTTTCATTGAAGATGTTATTTCTCCATTTTGTGAAGATTGCAAATAGCATCTGTAATTTTTTTTGTTCAACCTTTTGGGTTGGTTGGTTTTGATACTGAATTGAAGTGGAAACACATGTTGATTATTTACAAATGACTATATAACTTGTTGAGTATATGTGTTTATTGATCCTTTTTCAATACTGATTTTAGATAATTAGAGTAATCTCTTTTAAAATGATTTTTAAAACGTAGGAAAAAAACAAATCAGAATATTTTATTATCATTCTTAATCTCTTCATCTATTAAATTGTACCTTCTAGAATAAGCAGGAATCCAATAGAGAAAGTGAGATGAGTAGTTAAGAAGGGAAGCCTTGGAGGGGAAATGTAATTGTGGATGAGCAGATAAGTTTTTTGATGGCAGCAAAATAGCTATCATAGTCCTAAGGCAAAACTGCCTGATAAAACAGGCATAGTCACATTTTCCCAGTGAGAGATAGGCATCGATCTTAGAATGCTCTATAGTTTATATATCCATTCAATATATCAGTGAATAAATTTTTGAAAGATTACACCTTTTATTTTTGCATGTTTTACTAGTTTAAATTTTAAAGCTCAACCTACCACCTTTTCATAGTCCATAGAGGCTATTGTACCAAAATACTTTACACTGACTAGAACAATAGAAATGTATTCCTCATGGTTCTGGAGACTAGGAACTACAAGATCAAGTTTTCACCAGACTAAGGTTCTAGTGAGGAACCATTCTCTTGCCTTGTCTTCACATGGCAAAGAGGCAAACAAACTCCTTGGATCCTCTTTTATAAAGGTACCAATCATAGTCACCTCCCAGAAGGCCCCACTTTTAATACTATCACACTGGGGATTAGTTTTCAATACATGATTTTTGAGAGGACATAAGCATTCAGTCCACAGCATGCTTATAATGCAATTTCTGTACTTAGAATATGAGTTATTTGAGGATTAGGCAATGTTTTATTCATCTTTAAGCTATAATGTTTACTACAAATCTTAAATTGGATAGTGACCATTTAAAAATATGTGGATGAGGGATGGGGTTGTGGCTCAGTGGTAGAGCACTTGCCTTGCACATGTGAGACACTGGGTTCGATCCTCAGCACCACATAAAAACAAATAAATTAAAGGTATTGTGTCCATCTACAAATAAAAATAAGTGGATGAACAAAATATATTTCTTAACAAAACACAAAACAAAAAGATGCAAGAAATAACATTCAACTCTAAATTTCTTGCTGCAATTTTATTCTTCCTGAAGCTGAATATGCAGCTCCCAACTTTGTAAGAATTGAACCCAAGGCCTGGAGCTACAAGACCAGTGCTCTACTACTGAGCAACATCCCCAACCCTCAGGTTCTCTTAAGGATCTTCATACACCTTACCCTGCTTTATATTTCTCAGACACCTGCATGTCAAAGTGAGGACTGGGTTCCCCATGGGGAGGCAGGTGCTGTGGAACAAACCATGTCTGAAAGACTAGAATGAGTAAGGCAGAACAGAGAAATTGGAGGGTAGTGAAGGGATGGGATATTTTATCCAGAGTTTCAAAAGACAAAAAAGTAAGGGTGCAAGTCACTCTCCACAACTTTTAGGAAATGCCACTAAGTCGTCCTAAGAGATAACTGATGGACACTGTTACCATGATCCTTTCTATTCAAGTGCTTAGGGTAAGTCATCAAAATGCTATAGTTCTTGCGAGAACATTGTCAAAAAGTTCACAGCATACTTTCATCAGAATGTTTCCAAGGACCTCACCATCTAATCCTGCTTTCATCTCTTTTGATGAGAATTGGAGATCATATCAGTCCAAATGAGTTTTTTGACAAGAAGGCATGTGTCTTACTAGTGGGTGTTTGATACAGTCATGAGTTACCTTCTCAAGAAAGTCTTAGGGTCTAGGCATTTACAGTCTTAAACTATTCGGAAAAGTTGAATAATCCTGGAAACTTGAATTCAGTCCTAATGAAGTGCTACGCTTTAGTAATGTCAATGAAGGTGACCTAAGTTTTTTGATTCACAAACTTTTAAAGATGGGAGAGACATTAGAGAGGTGCTATCCAAGATTTCCATCTCACAAAGGACGGAATTGAGACCCAGGGTTACTTGCACAGGATCACACAATTGGTTAGTAGAAGAGGAAAAAAAAAAAAAAGTAAATCATCTCTCTCAGACCAAGGATCTTTTCATATATCCTACTCTGAAAACTACTTCAAAAAATGCATTCTGCTCAGGGCATGGTGGCGCATGCCTATAATCCCAGCTGCTCAGGAAGCTGAGTCAGGAAGATCAAAAGTTCAAAGCCAGCCTCAGCAAAAGTGAGGTGCTAAGCAACTCAGTGAGACCCTGTCTCTAAATAAAACACAAAATAGGACTGGGGATGTGGCTCAGTGGTCAAGTGCCCTGAGTTCAATCCATAGTAACCCGCCCCTGCCAAAAAAAAAACAAACCCACATTCTGCTAACCAAGCACGTTTTTGAAATTTGCCAGGTTGCCAAATTTTATGTAAGTCTACTAGGGAGCTTTAATTAGTCAACCACTTCCTAAAAACACATTCATTATTACCTAAAAATGTTACTGAAACTCCACAAGAGAAAAATGTGTACCACTCCTGCTCACAGATCTTCCAATCTCATCAGGACCTTAAAAAACATACACATCAGAAGGTATCTATCATCCCAAGGTAATGTATGAGAAAATGCTTAATTCATGATAGAGAAAAAAGAACAAACCTGTAGGCTCTTGCTATGTCCTTGGAAATGTTCAAAAAAAAATTGTGTAGAAAGCAGAGCTTGAAGATAATTGGATTTTGCTGGGATTATGGAAACTCATTTGCCTGCTGACTTAGTTCAGGCTTCTGTCCAAGAAAATATGCATGCTCCTATCAAATGTTCTCCACTCTTGCTTCTACCAAGATATCGGTGTTTCATTTCTCATTATCTCCTTAGAGCAAAGGTATTTCATCCTTAAAACGAGTCTTTGATAGTGGATGGGGGAAAATTAATTTTTAACTTTTTAAATCTCTAGTTGAAATTTAGCATTTTCTATAATTTTGAATGTAAACAACAAAACACAGTAGTATTCATATCTATTACTGCCACCAACAAAAATTGCCAATATTTTCATACCTCATTGTCATTGAAGTTGCTAATGATTATTGGTGAATAAATCTATAACTTTCTCATTTATGCACCTTAATAGATCTAGATCATGTCATTTAATGTGTGAATAAAGACAAACATGTTACTATGTCACCAAGTTATTTTTAAATATATATCCATTTCTGACTTTGACATTATTTTATCTATAACCATATTAAGTGGAGTAATGGCCCCCAAAGATGCCCACACCCTAATCCCCAGAACCTGTGAATATGATAGCGTACAATTGTCAAAACAGACTTTGCAAATGTGATTATATTTGAGGGACCTGAGGCAGGGAGAGTGTCCTGATTTATCCAGATGGGCTTTATGTAATCACATGCATTCTTAAATTCAGGAAACTTTCCTAGGTGTGGGAAGAGATAAGTTGTGACAAGGACTTGATTTGTCTTCACCGGCTTTGAGGATGGAAAATGCATCCATAAGCCAAGATTTGTGGGTGGCCTCTAAAAGCCAGAAAGGCAAGGAAACAGATTTGCCTTATGTCTTCCAAAAAGAAATGCAGCCTTGTCAACACCTTAATTTTAGCCCAGCAAGACCTCTATCAGATATTTTTGACCTTCAGAACTGTAAAGATTATAAATGTGTGGTAATTTGTTACAGTAGCAACAAATAACCAATACACTATCTTATTTTTTGCATTTAAAAATATTATTCTGAGAAAGAAACTTTACCAAACAAAGGTGTTTCAGCACAAAAATTATATAAAAACTTCTGCCTAGTAGTCTGTAGTTCAAATAAAAAAGAAATTCTTATATAGTTTGACATTGACTAGTGTTGATGTCTAGTGCAACCTAAAAGGAGATCTACATACATGCATATTTCACAATTTTACACAAATCTTTTGGTAAAAATTTTTTTGTAGTAAAATCATACGTATAATTCTCACTTGAACTTGTTTTTTTCCTCTACTTTCTTTCTCAGTGATTCTTATTTTTTCTGGCTTCCACTGTTTCTGAATTTGGACTACATTCACATGTGCAATTCATTCATGCAGGAATACGAGCCAAGGGGTGATTTTAATTCTTTTAATTGACATTATTACTTTATAAGCTTCCAAATGAACTCAGTGGTTACTAAAATATCATGCTAGGGAGTTGCAGTAGGAAAATGGAACCCAATGAAGAGGACATATGCCAAAGGAGCCACATTTCCATTTCCCAAAAGTGATAGTATCTCTGACCATTTCTAGATTGGAATTCTCAGGATCAATTCCTAATCTTGTTATAATATATTAATGCCAAAATAACTTTTTAAATAGTTTCCACTTTCCTATCTGTTTAATGTAAACTGCACTTTCTAAAGTATCTAGCAGATTAAAGTTGATAGTGATATTTGAGTTCTATAAAGTTCTAGAGAAATAGTTTAGGTAATTTAGAAGCGCATATGTTTTTTTAAGTACTGCTTTTATGAAAAAAAATGCTGTGAGGTTGTTTTCTTACTGCTATATTTTTTTCTTACTGCTATGTGTTTATTTACTTTTTGAATATATAAAACATTTATATGCCTCAAAAGCCTAATGTAACTCAACAATAAAAAAAAATCCAATTTGAAAATGGGCTTGGTCTGAGGAATATAACTTAGTGGTAGAGTGCTTGCCTACTGTATATAAAGCCCTGGATTTGATCCTCTGGGGTTTTAGTTAACTTTTCCTCCCTGTGACCAAAATACATGTCAAGAACAACTCAGAAAAGGAAGAGTTTCTTGGCTCATGGTTTCAGAGGTCTCAGTCCATGGTCAATAAAGTTCATTGCTTTGGGCCTGAGGTAGAGCAGAACATCATGGTGGAAGGGTGTGGCAGTACAGCTCATAGCAGTCAGGAAAAGGCAGGAGAGAGATGGATAAAGGGAGAAAGGGACTAGAGAGATTAATCATTCCAGGACATGCCCCGAATGACCTACTTCCTACAGCTAGATCCTACCTCCCAGTAGTCTATTTAGCTTCCATGCCCCTCCTGCCTGCAGTTACCCCCCAGTAGTCCCTTCAAATTATTCACAAAATGGATTAATCCACTGATGAGGCTACAAATCTCATAACTCAATGATTTCCTAAAAGTCCTGCCTCTGTATGTTGCCACATTACCTAACACTTGAGCTTTTCAACATTACAGATCCAAACCATAACAAGGTCTGAGGTATTTTGCAGGTGTTAGAGTATGCATTTATTTTAGTAAAAATGTAATTTAAAACTCTATAAAGCACAACTTAAAATTTTGTAGATTATTCAACTGAATTTAGCATCACTTAGCTATTTTCATATTCTCTACAAGACATTCTGAAAATATGTCAAATGTAATGCCACTTTATGCATCTAAGGCAGAAGGACTCTCTATCCTCAGTAATGAAAAATATTAGTTTTGAATTCCTTAAAACACATTGAAGTTCATGAAGTATGGGGAAGAGATTCATTAACTAAACAATACCTCACGTAGTGGAAAGGTGGAAATATTCTAGTTTTGCACTCCATTTTGTTGAAGGACAAAATTTCATACTTTATTTTATACTATATATTCTTGACCTGGAGTAGAGACACACATTACTGGCATGAATGTGTTTCATTACTGAAAGATTCTAATACTGGAAAGAGAAAGATTATATTCCTTTATATTTCTAAGTTTTGCAGTGCTGGGAATCTTACCCAGGGCCTTCCTTGCACATACTAAGCAATGCACTATACCACTAAGCTATCTTGTCAACCCTTATGCTTTTTTAATGTAGCTGATACTTCCTAAATGCCTGTGCACTGTAATGATAAATGGTACTAGAAGACAGAAAATACTTAGTGGTGACATAGTTTGCAATTAGTGTATTTGAATTTTTTTAATTGATTTTAATCTAATAAAGAATATACTCTTTCATACTATTTTTAAAAAGCCTTTAGGAGTTCATATTAGTGGAGTTCAAGTAAATAAAATATACATGCATTCTAAAATGCATAACAGCATGAACAAAATATTGTCTTATTTTTTCCTCATATTAAAGTCCAGGGTAGGTTTATCTGGTCAGGGGTACCTCTCATGCAGGTGGTAAATGATGGATCCAGATTCCTTCCAGCTTGTAGCTCTATCAGCCATTGCCTTTTTATCATCCCCATTTAGCTCAAGGAAAGAGAACAAGAACTCATCAGTGCTATATCATCTAATTAAAGCCTTTCCCCAAAGCACTCACCACTTCCACTCAGATTTCATAGGAAATAGTCATATGGCCACAGTTACTACAAATGAGAATGGGAAGTAAATGGAGGCATATGCCCAGGAATAATAGGAATCAGATATTTGTAAGCAAGATTTTCATAGGAGTAATTTCTAGCACTGAAATCACTGAAGTTAATTTTCATGGAGGTCATACCTATAACTTCCTAGAAAATTAATTCATTCTTAGGGGGAGAAAAAAAATCTAAACTTTTTTTTTTTAGGAAGGATCAAGGAAAGTGAAAGTTTTATTCAAGCCCAGTATCTATCGCACATTTTTGTATCAGCACTATAAAACTATGTCATAAATTCTTATGCCACAGAATACTCAATTTTACATGATTGAATGATATAATTTAATTAAACTGTTCCCTTTCTGACATTATTATTATTGACATTATTCAATAAAAGTTTGTGATTATAGCCTTTATCGTTTGTGAAGGTTTTTTTGCCATAAATTTCTAAAAATAAGATAGCTAGATTGAAGAATGTAACAAATTTCTAAAAATAAGATAGCTAGATTGAAGAAAGTGACATATAATATGTATATATAAGTGTATGTATAATTATATACATATTATACATAATTTTTGTTTTGTGGTACTGAGAATTGAGCCCAGTGCCTTGCATATGCTAAACCAGTTAGTAAATGCTCTACCACTGGGTTACATCTCCAACCATTTTATTGATTGATTGATTGGTGATTGCTTTTAAATTTTGAGACAAGGTCTCACTAAGGTGCTCAGGCTAGACTCAAATTTTCAATTCTCCTGCCTCAGTGTCCTGAGTAGCTAAAATTACAGGAATGAACCAATATACCTAGAACTCATTTTATATTTTAAAATATATCATATATCTACTCCCCAGAAAGCTTATACCAAATCATGGTCCCATGCTAGCTTTTCCCTTACTATTTATGGCTTTTATTTTGTTATGGTTTGTTCCTTCTATACTTAATTTACTCAGCATTTTCATCATGAAGGGATTCTGAATATTATCAAATGCCTCTTTCTGCTTCTATTAGATGGTAACATGGTTTTGTCCCATTTTGTGTTGATTGACTTGCACATGTTATATCATCCTTGCATCCCTGTGATGACCCACTGGATCATGATGAATGACCTTTTTAATGTGCTGTTTAATTTGGTTTGAAAGTACTTTGTGGAGGATTTTTGCATCGCTGTTTGTCAAAGATATAGGCCTGTAGTTTTCTTTTTTGTTGTATCTTTGTCTGGTTTGGGTACCAGGAAATGTGGGCTTGATTTTTAGAATAATTCCTTCCTTTAGTTTTTTTGAATAATTCGAGAATGGTTGGTATGAGTTCTTCTTAAAACATCTGGTAGAAGTCAGCGGGAAGCTGTCTGCTCTCATGCTTTTCTTTGATGGGAGAATTTTTAGTGTTGATTCAGTTTCATTGCTGGTTATTGGTCTGTTCGGGTTTTTATCTCTTCATGATTCTCTTGACCAGGTGTATGTATCCAGGATTCTGTCCATTTATTCCAGATTATCAAATTTGTTAGGGTATTGCTGTTCATAATCTCTAATGATCCACTGTTTTTCTGTGGAGTCAGTGTGGTTTCTTCCTCTTCATCTTGATTTTATTTGAATCTTCTCTTTTTCTAGTCTAGCTAAAGATTTGCAAAATTTGTTTCTCTTTTCAAAGAATCACCTCTTTTGTTCTTCTGTACTGTTCTTTAGTGTCTACTTCATTTATTTCTGGTCTGGTATTTATTATTTATGTCCTTCTACTAATTTAGGGTTTGGTTTGTTCTTGTCTTTTGAGTTCCTGAAAACATAGCAATAAGTTGTTTATTTGAGATCTTTGTGCCTTTTCGATATAGGTGTTTATAGCTACAAACTTCCTTATTAGTACCACTTTTGCAGGATCTGATAGGTTCTGGTATGTTGAGTCCCCATTGTCATTTGTCTCAAGAAATGTTTAAATATCCTTCTTGATTTCTTTCTTGGTGTTTCAAGAGTAAATTTTAATATGCTGGAGTTGTGGCTCAGTGGTAGAGAGTTTGTCTCAAACGTGTGAGTCACTGGGTTCAATTCTCACCACCACATATAAGTAAATGAATAAAATAAAGGTCCATCAACAACTAAAAAACATATTTAAAAAAAGTCAATCTTAAAATTTCCATTATTTATAGTTTCCAATGTTTTAAAAATTGATTTCAATTTATTGTATTGTGGCTTTGAAAAATACTCAATATATGTTTTTAATTTTTGAGAATTATTTTGTAATCTGTTATATGATAGATTCTGGAATATATATTTAATAAATATATATTAAATATATATTTATATTATATATTTAACAAATACCATATATATGTAATAAGGATCACTCATAACAGTAAGGATGCCATTATTCTGCTCCATCATCTGACCCATGCCCACCTTCCAACAGGCCTTGGACCACCCCTTCTCTTGCTGTCTATGTTTAAGCCACTCTAGATTTCTTTCAATTTTCCTGAAGTCATTTCATTCTATTGCCCCAGGACTTTTGCACATAATAGGGCTTTGCCTTGAAATACTTTCCCATTTAACCTCATTCTATACTTTATCTAGTTCAATCTTCCTCACTTTTGACCTCAGGTCTGTTGCCTCCTTAAACATGTTTGGTTTAATCACATTTTCAAGAAGTGGAGATCCTCCAGTTTAGAATTTATAGTAATTTGAAAACTTGCTAAAAGCGTGTGTTTATTAATAGTTTAAGTGTCTCTGACCCTGTACTACTATTCAAGAAAAGTTGACATTTCATTATTAAAATTAAGAACATTAACAATGTATTTGCCTATGAAAAAAATTCATCATTTCACTGATAAAAACTACCACTGGTTTTGTTGTGGTCTTCAACAATGCTACCCTTATGAAGATGCCTTAGTATCCTGCATCGTGGGATAAAGGTCAACAAAGTAGGATCTATGGACCAAATCTGGCCTTTCACCAGTTTTCAAAAATAAAGTTTTATTGGAACACAGCCATGCATTCATTAACGTTTTGTCTGTGGTTGCTTTCATGCTACAATGTGAATAGCTGAGTAGTTGTGACAGAGAATGCATGGTTCATAAAGGCTAAAATATTTCCTTTCTGGACCTTTACAGAAAGTTTTCTGGCCCATGTCATAAAACAAAATGGCAAGGATTTTAGCCTACAGAGTTCAAGGTCAAGCAATACCAGTAATTCTGAGAGACCTTTAGTATGAATTCTTGAAAATGTCTAGTTTATGCTGCACTCTAGTATGATGGACCTGCCAGAGGCTATCTGGAAAATGTACCAAACTGGTAGAATCAATTGATTTGTCTGAAGAGTGAATAGGAATAACAATCAAGAGTTACTAAACAATCAGAAATAATGTATATAAAATGCCTACCTCAGTTAACAGAGTAGAGAGAAGCATAATTAATGTAATTACGCTTTATAACATTTTATTCATTCATTCATATTCACTTACTCGTTTTACTGGAACAGTGTATCTCTGAGACAGTGAAAAGTTAATAATCCAAATACATTTGGGGGGGGGGCGGGTATCAGAAATTGAACCCAGGGCACTTACCACAGAGCCACATCCCCAGCCCTTATTATTTTTTTTATTTTGAGATAGGATCTCCCTAAGGTTGCTTAGGGCCTCTCTAAGTTGCTGAGGCTGGCTTTGAACTTGCAATCTTCCTACACTAGTCTCTCAAGTCACTGGGATTACAGGCATGGGCCACCACACCCAGCTTAGTCCGAAAACATTCTTGACATACATTTTATTGATGTTTATGTACAAAGGTTTCTGCAGATGTAAGTACGTATGCCAGTGTGCACTAAATAGCCCAGAACAGTTTGAACAAGTTGTGTATTTAGGAAACAATGAAAAAAGAAAAGGAAGAAAGTCATTATACAAACGATTAAAAACAGAGATCTGGCATAAATGTGAAGTATACATCACAAAGGGAGCAAAATTTGCATTTCCTGATTTTAAAGGAGCTCATCCCTAAAAGGATAAACAATAAATATGCACTAACCCCAGTCTCCTGGATCTTGATAAATACAATGAATTAGGGTCTAAATATGCATTCTCAATGCTTATAAATAAAACTGCTTTAGCCAACTTTTTCACTGCCGTGACTATAGACCTGACCAGCACAATTATAAAGGAGGCACAATTTATTTAGGGCTCCTGTTTTCAGAAGTCTCAGTCCATAGACAGCTGGCTCCATTCCTCAATGCTCAAGGTGAGGCTGAACATCATGGCGGAAGAGTGTGGCAGAGAAAAGAGGCACACATGATGATCAGAAAGCAGAGAGCTTGTTCTCCACTTGCCAGATACAAATATGTATCTCAAAGCCACCTCCCAATTCCCACCTCCTCCAGCTACACCCTACCACTTCAGTTACCACTCAATTAATCCATATCAGGGAAGTAATTCACTGATTGGGTTAAGACTCTCACAACCCAATCATTTCTCCTCTGAACCTTCTTGCATTGTCTCACACATTAGCTTTTGGGGGACACATCACATCCATACCAGAAAAAAACTTTAACATCAATGAAATGCTTGCTAGATGAAGAAAAGAATTTAAATAGAAATCTGCACTGTCAGCAGTAAAATTGCTGTGTGTGGGGTGGGGTGGGGGCTTTAACCCTTGTTCTTCGACAGGGGAGGGGCAGGCAGACTCGCCTAGAAGCTGTTTCCCTGTGCACTGATTTTATTTGTGACTCCTTTGGTAGCGGCAAAGGAAATCACACGGAATGTTAAAATATAAGTCTACCCATCATTTCCTGTCAGTGACCCTTAACACCACTTCTGAAATCTGTTTTTAGAGTTGGTGTTATCCTTTGCTTGGAACCTAAAGATTATGTTTATTGTTTGACTATATATTGTGTACCTGATGGATACTGTAGCAAATGCTAAATAAAGACCCAATATCTTTTCCCAAGGGGCCCAAGTTCTATAGCACAGAGGTCTGAAAACAAGAAGTACAGCTATCTGAGAAACACTTTTATCTGCACTTACTTCTTTCTAGGTACTAGAAATCATGTATCCATTCAGAATAAGCAGGGTCATCTTCACAGAAGGAAGGTTGTTGAAAATAAAACCTGAAGGAAATCTTGTTTCCATTTCAGTTTTTTCTTCTCTCACATTTAAGTTTCTGTTAAAAAAAAAAGTTTATTTTCAAGATTCATATTACTTGCAAATACTATCTTCACTAATAAATTCAAGAAATGACTCAAAATGAAAAATATTTAAAATAATTATCCCGTGGAACTCAGATTAGGAAAAAGAAAATCCCTAGTGTTTCAACATTACTTTTGGAAGAAAAGAAAGCTACTTTAGTTACTCATAGCTAATTTAGTTAATCAGTGCATAATAAAAAATAAACCTGATTTTATCTTGGAAATTTTGAGTGGTTTCCATGAGCCAAAGTCAGAGCTGTGTCATTTACATTATAATTTCTCCATCAGAATTTCAAAGATATATCTTATAAAATTTTAAACTCAGTGCCCTGAATTAATGTTCTTAATAATCATTTTGATTTCTAGGAATATTCCTCCTTTCATGTACCCATATGACTCCAAAGGTAGAGTTTGAAAAGCATGACCCTAAAAGGCTTAATCTCCTTTCAGTTTGGGTCTATGTGGGAATCACAAATATTTGGTTTGGAATTGATAGCTTTTATTGTGCCTGAAAAGAATCTCATATTCTCATATGGCTCTATCTGAAATATTTTCCAAAGACTTGGGACTATAATATTGACTTTATAAAGAAATGACTTGTACTTTTCTCCTGAGCCTAAAAAAGGAGTTAGTTCAAGAAGAAAATGTAATTCCAGCTAGGAGGCTGAGGTAGGAGGATTGTAAGTTTATGACCAGCCTGGCAACTTAGTGAGACTTGGTTTCAAAAATTGTAAAATATTTTAGAAAGGTCTAGGGATGAGCTCAGTAGTAAAGTACTCCTGGGTTCAATTACCAGTACTGCAGGAAAAAAATAGAAGAGGAGGAGGAGGAGGAGGAGGAGGAGGAGGAGGAGGAGGAGTTTAATGATATATTGAATAGAAAATTTCTTTGTGCCTCAAGTTTAGTACCAAATATTGGGACATGTCCAGCTAAGATTGTGTACTGTGATACATAAACTCTGTGGTCTAGCTGGCCAGGCTGCTCCTCTATAAACCAGGAAGATGACCCAAAGAAATGGAGAATCTTCACTGGCATTGTGCCCCTTGAAGAGACATGCAGGTAGGGCTAAATACAGCTCTTCATACTCTATTGCACTTGCCTCATCCCACCATACCTCTGCTCTGCTGGCTACTACGCCTCTATGATTTACCTTCATCCCCCACCTCTCCTTCTCTGCCCTGATTTTTCTATGAAACTGCAATTTTGCATTTTCAACACTCACAGAATTTTTCCAGTGTGTGTTTATATGGCCTCTCAAACTCTGTGTGTCAAACTGAATCCATTCTATATATAAATTTTGTTCCCTAAAATGCAGAGCACACTTCCTCATTGCTTAAGAACAGGTTATGCATAGTGACTTAATTCCAAAGAATGCAGTATAAAAAAATGAGAGAGAAAGAGTAATTTCCAGTGGAGAAACCTGACCAGAACGGCTCGTCCAGGTGATGGGGCTCATAACGAGAGCATGTGAGAGCATGTCACGATGTTAATATGCTGCGATGAACACAACAGTTCTTTTCCTCTGTAATCTTCCTTCCCAATCCCATAACCTTCATTACTCATGAGAAAACCATGAGATATATTTGCAAATGGAGGGACATTCTACAAAACACCTGGCCAGTACTCCTCAAAACCTCCAAGGCCACCAAAAGCAAGGGAAGTCTGAGAAAATGTCAGAGCCATGGAGAGTCCAAGGAGACATGCCAACTCCCCATAATGCACTATCCTGACCAGCATCATGGAACAGAAAAAAAAAGATGTTAGATAAAAACTAACAGGAGTAAAGAATGGACTTTAGTTAATAATAATATATTAATATTGGTTTATTAGTCATGACAAATATACCACAACAGTATAAGAAGATATGAATGGGAAATCTCGAGATAGGGTACGTAGAAACTTTCTGTACTGTCTTAATACTTTTTCTGTACATCTGAAACTATTCTAAAATTAGAACTTGATTTATAAAATAAATTTATTATTTTGCCTCCCAACCCCTTTTCTTCTCTTACTTCCTCTGTTTTTTGTGGATGTGTTCTGGCAGGACTTCACCCTAGGTTGCCCATGTTTATAAAGCACCCAGGTTTTAGCAAATGCTATTTTATTAATTTTTAAATTTAATATATGATTTCCTACATAAAAGGAAAAATAGTTAAAGTAGGAAGCTTCTAGGTACCTACCCCAGTTATTAATGACACAAGTCATTAGCATGTATGTTAATGGCATCATACCATAAAATACAAATTTGGTTTGAAGAAATCTGTAGTGAAATCAAAATGAACCCATTGGTTAACGCAACAACATCAACAAAGCCAAAAACCCTGTAAACTTATTTCTCTATGACTCAGCTAGATTGCCACACAAGGGTCACCCCAGAGGGCTTTCTACCTTTTCGGCTTGCTATCTTCATTAGAATCTTCCCATTCATATCCTATATCCATCTCCCTGGTTAAGAAAGCTCCTTTTGAGCACCTGCTGAGTCCCTACTTGGGATTCACACTCTGAGGCACAGCAGGATTCCCCTTGTCACTGGGGGCTTCCTTACTTCTCCAGGCTGACTTCTCTGCTGTGACCTCTGGTGCTGGCAATCCCCTCGCTCTTAGCCCCAGCTTCCTGATCTCTGCCCTCCTCCAGTTCTTCTACAACATGCATGAGACTCTGAGGACATAGAGAAAGTTCTAGATCACTTGCACTTCAGACATAGGCCCTAGAAGTCAAGAATGGTATCTCAGGCCCAGGCATTTAACCCCCTTGTTTAACTTTGGAACTGATTTTTGGGTTCACTGCTGTATTCCCAAGGTTTCTCCAGAGATGCTGGATAAAAATATTCTCCAGGAGGGTGCACCACAGGACAAAAGACCAGGTAATCCCTCTGATTTGGGATTACCCCCAGAACTCTTGGGGCTTTTCTACCACTGTTCCTATCACCAGTACCTGTCCTCTCTTCACCTTGGTAGAGCCACTGTGGAGCATGAACTAGGTCCTCAATTGACTAAACTCTTTTATTTTTAAATGTTTTTAAGTTGTAGATGGCCACAGTACCTTTATTTTTTTATTTATTTGTATGTGGTGCTGAGGATCAAACCCAGTGCTTCACACGTGTTAGGCAGGCGCTCTACCACTGAGCACAACCCCAGCCCTGAACTCTTGTTCTTCTCGTTGTTTAATAGTGCTCGGGTGTTTTCTCTTGCTCTCTCTCTGTTCTGTCTTTCTTGCTCTCACTCTCTTCTCCCCTCAGACATAGGAAGAACTTTAATTTTCTTTACTTGTCTGATAGAAACTGTCCTTATACCATAGCCACATCCTTCCCTACTCTATAGTTTATATTAAAACTTCACACCATAGTCTTCTGTGTATAATTCAGTATTCAAAGCCAAGATTGGGAAATTCTGAGAAAATCCTTTTATAGCTCCCATTAAGTAAGGCTCTTACAAATCAAAAAAACTTGTTCTCAGACCATCCTCTCACCATGAACTTCAAAAATCTCTATTTTGAGATTCAAAGCAGAACATTGATTTCTTTTGTCTAGGCAGTGTCTGCCCTCTGCTGCCCTTGGGCAATAAGATCAGGCTCAGGTCTGTCTTCATGGCAGAAAATCTGCCAGGGACAAATCTCAGTCACTCAGAGAAAAAAAATGCAATAAGTTATACTTAAAATATTATCCCAAAATAAATGCCTTTACTCTGCTTGGCCCAGATTCCAACCTTACAGGACACGTTTCCCGACAGAGCTCTCAATCCCCCTGACTTCTTTTTCTGCTCTCATGGCCAATGAAATGTCACATGGGGTCACTTCTTCTCTAATTGTCATGTTCCTACCACTTTCCCCTCCTCCTGATTCCCATTCATTCACCCTAGGTTATTCTCCCATTATTTCCGCCCATGGATTATTTCTGTGAACTTGTTTCACTGCCTAGAGTCTCTGTTTCAGTTTCTTTCGGAATTTCTTTCCTTAGATTGGGAACATGAGCCTCAGAGTGATGTAAACCTGAAATCCAATTCTTTTTCTGCATTTGCTAGCGTGTGAATATGAGCAAATTGTTATACCTCAGTTCCCTTAGGCTTAGGAGACTACAGGTCTTATAAGGAGGGGAATACTTTGCAGAGTGATAAGCTGGGTGTCTGACAGACACAAAACAATGTCAACGATTGCCATTATAAATATTATTCTCAAAGTTCTAAAATGCTTCATGCAGTCCAAGGATGAGATAGACATTGAAGGCAGGGGAGGCTTCAAAAAAGTATAGCTGTGAAGAGAGATCATGAATATGGGTGTGGAGACAGGAAAAGAGAGCAGTCATCGGCTGTTGGATGGGAGCAGACCATGTCAGGAAGGTAGGGAGAGAAATGTTGGACAGGTGGGTTACAGGTCAAGAATGACCAGAATTCCTAGGGCAAACAATGTCAATGTTCATAGACATTGAAAAGGTTTTTGTCTGTTTATTTGTTTGTTTGTACCTGTAACAAAGTCATGTGTATACAGTGTATATGTGTAAATTCTAAAAATAAAAAAAAAATCCAGAAAATTTGAAATAGAGAAAAATGAATGTCTGTCATTATTCAACATGCATATGTGTTCTGAATATTTGCTTTGGATTTTTAAAAAGAAATGCATCCTTACAGATGATTTTTAAGTATCAGAATCGGCCCACCCCAGTCTATTAACCAAATATATCACCAGGTTTCTTTGAAGTTAAACTGTTAGACATTTTAATTTTTTAAGCCTCAGATTTGCCTTTGCAGTTAGGCCCTTCTGCCTTCCGTGTGTTTACTCTTAACAAAAAGAATTACAGAAATATATCAAGACCTGAGAGAAATGGGTAAAGAAATTATCAACAGAGTAAGATTTGGAAAAACCCAAGGATAAAAATCTAAAAGATGAAGGTCATGGGAAGAAAAGTTACAGAGGCAAAAATGGCAATAAATGAACTCCCACACCTAGATCAAACTCAAAAACTGCCCTGCCATTTAAACAGACAAGGAAGGAGCTGAATTTATTTTGTCTTTGGGGGAAAAGGCTCCAAATGGACATGGCTGCCCTGACAGGCTGGGACGAATTCATGATTCTGTTCCTGGGGTTCCCACTGCCAGGCCCTTAGGAAGGGCTTGTGCCTTGCTTCTTGTATCAGCTCCTGTTACTCAAACCTAATTGGCCCTCCATAAACTTACTGAAGTGAACTAAACTGAATACCCACGAACTGGAGAATATGAACCTTGGCCACGGTATTGAGCCAAACTCTAGCAACCTCCCAAGGAGCTCCGTACTGTCCTCCCCCAGACAAGTGACACCTGGTCTGTAGAACTGGTTCAAGCAAGTCCTGTTGATTTCACATCTCACAGAGGAAAATTTTATGTCTTTTTTTCCCCCTTTGCTTTTGTCCCTTATTAGCTGTTCAGGGCAAGAGAATCTATCATGACTTCAAATAAAGTTGAGTTTCCAGTAATTTTTGTCTTTCTATTATCCGGAGCTACACAGAATGGGCCAGTACTTGGGCTGCCATGTAGCTGCTGGAGGATGATATTCTATAATCCTATTCATTCCATCCTTCCTAAAATTTATCAGATGTTCAGCAAGGCATTTAGAATTACTAATGATAACTAGGGAAGAGGTGAAGAGTTAAAAATACTACGATAGGTGGATGAATAAAAAATAAAAACTCGAAATAATGTTCTGTACCCTTACCCCATGTCCTTACCCCATGACTCTTGGTTCTCCATTTCAGTGTACAAGAAAAATAGGAACTTAATTCCCAGGGGATGAGTACTCTTTAAACCTTTATGGTGTACTTGAATTACAGCTATTAATAGTGAGATCATGGAAGATGAGTAAGACATTCCTACTCATTAAAGATCTCCCAAATGATGCATTCAAAACTTTAAGTCCCTGAAGTGGCTCTAACTTTCCATTAATAATGAAGAAAGTTTCCTTATTTTAAAATTTCTAGGAAATGAGACTTGAAATACATCTTCCCTAAAAAAGATCAATTCATTTGTTACTAATTATCTAGTATAATTTTCTCTTCTCTCTTTTCCATTTTTGGGGTGGGAGGATTGAAAGTAGGGTCCTATCCTTTATTTGTAAGCCTCTCCCAGGGGTTACATGGATCAGTGAATTCTACACCAAGCATTCAGAAGTCTCAATATATAAAAGTATGGAAATGACTGTTACTTACAGTCTTCGTAACTCTGTTAACTTTCTACTCCCTGTCAGAGGTGCTATCCTAATAAAAAGTCTTCATTCCTATCAATGTTTGTTGGTAAAGATGAAATAACTAACAAAACCTCTCCTTGAATTTAGATGGAAGCAGAAATAAAATAGTAAAGGATAGGAGAGATCTGTTCCTTGAAGTGCTAACACACTTTATTTTTATTTTTTTGCAATGGTGGGGATTGACCCCAGGGTCTCCCTGAGTTCTAGGCCAGCACTCAGCCACTGAGCTACACCCTCAACCCCTCAGACACTTTTTTGGGATGTCCTCATCTAGGACAACTCTGATTATTCATATGCTTCATGAACAAAATTTTCTTACTTCAAAATCATCACACTTTTTATCATATTCAATTTATAAATTAAGAATCATTTTCTGAGCAATAGAAATAATTTTTTAAAGACAAAGAAAATCTACACTTTTAATTTTTTTTAATTGATACAGACCTTTAAGAAGCCCCAGGTTAAAGTTTTGTTTTGTTTTAATTTTTTTTCCCATGCTGCAGAGATATTATGGAGTTGTGGGAGGGAATATTGCGTTGAACTGAGAAAGTGGTTGGTTCGCGAGGAGAACCTTCTAGTTTTATTCAAATTCCTGATTGCATCACTAACCTGAATGGGGAAAGGTAAATCCTACAGGGAACAGAGTTAAAAAATCAGAGACCAAGCCAATTCTCATGTCTTCTATACATTAGCCTCCATGTGTCTTTTATACACATGCACACATACACACACACACACACACACACACACACACAGAATAGAACAGCTATAAATTCCATCATAAAAGTTTTCCAGTGGGAACAGGCAGTAAGTCTGTTTAAAATAAACCACAACAGGCATTTTTTTTTATGGTGGAAAACATTATAAATACCTTATAAGCTGGCAAGAAAATATAATGAATAAGTGTGTTCTAAGAATAGTAGACTGGAGGAGGGAGACTACCTATAATAAATGACTTCCAAAGGAAATTCCAATTATTAGAATAAGGCCAACAAAAGAGGAGGAGAGCACCTCAGTCCCAGCAGGCAGGCCCATGTTTCTTTCCACTGGCTTCAGTTAAAAGAAAGCACATTTTCAACTTCCCTATTCTGAGTGGTTCACCTGCTTTTATACATCAGAAGATTTGCATGTTTTCCCCACAATGTAACAGGGAGCTTCATTCTTTCAGGAAAGAATGAGAATTGCAAGCACTTCCTCCTATTATCATGTCTACAGAGGTTCATATTTTTGTATCTTGTAAAACAGAGTTTACAAATGAAGCCAGATGGCCGCCCTGAGTGCTGGTCCTTTAAGAGACATAGGTATACAGGGGGCACACTTGCCTTGATTACCAACTAACAGTCACGGAGGATTCCAAGTCAAACAAGACCTTGACCTTTCCATCAATGATTATGCTTGAGTGAAGGAGACAGACAAATATTTAGGCAGCCATATAATCTGTGCAATAAAACAGGCATGAAAAAAACTCCAAGAATGACATCTACAACCCACCAAGAGGCAAGTTACTTAAGTTTCTGGGACCAGGATTTTCTCACCTGCAAAATTGAAACAATAATAACTACATTGAATAAGTATCAAAAGGATCAGAGGAATCATGGAAGGCTTTTTAAAGCTGAGAGTACTATATGACCTATTATTACTAAGATTACAAGATTTATTATGTGCTAGGCCTTGTTATTAGCCATTTACATATATAAACAAGGGTGTGAAGTGGGTACTATTTTTGTTATTCATATTTAAAAAATTTTTTTAGTTGTAGATGGACACAATATCTTTATTTTTATTTATTTATTTTTATGTGGTGCTAAGGATTGAAGCCAGGGCCTCACGCGTTCCAGGCAAGCTCTCTACCACTGAGCCAAAACCCCAGCCCCTTGTTATTCATATTTTACAAATGAGAAAACTGAGACCCAGAGAGATTAGTAACTTGTGCAAGGCTGCACAATTAGTATCACAAAGCTCATGAAGCTTAAGCATTGGGACTGCTATTTGTGTGGACCTTTCCAAGACTCTGGGAAGGACCCTCGTAATATGTTCTCATGCTCAAATGACCAATGACTCCTTATCTTACTGCTTACCATTGCTTCTAACTCTATTAACTTTATCAGGACTACTAATTCTATAGGTCAATTAGACTGAAATGCTGACAAAATCAGTTACTATGGGTTAAAGAGAAACAAGAAGTCTGCTGGGATCAATGCAAAGATGGGGATGCAGGAAGAAATGTCACCCTTGAGAAGGAAGAAGCTGATAGACCACCTGAAATCACCAGACAAGAAATTGCACATGGGGTGGGGGCTTGGCACATGGCTACTGCACTGAAGAGGAAAAAAGGGGAGACAGCAGCAATAGCAGCAAAATTATCAAGATCACAGATAAGGCCATGCCAAGCAACCACTTAGGTCTATGGTTCTCGGTGCCAAGTGCCTATTAGAATTACCTAGAGAGCTTTTAAATGAAACAGTGTCCTGCCCCATTCTGATGTGATCACTAATAATCCCAGGTGATTCGAGTATGCAATTAGATCTGAGCACCACAGGTCTAGGTGCTTTGTTCTCTGGGGCAGCCCAGAGATGGGATGCTTGTAAGTTCCCTCTTAAACAAAGGCTAATATTGGAGCTGGATCCAGTTAAGAAAAAAATCCAATTAAATATAGATCTCGCAGAAGGAAAAAATTACTTTAAGCTGTCATTAGCTACTAATATTTTACTGTGGCTCTGTCCAATAAATTGTTTTTGAGACGATGAAAATGTTTTGTATTTGCACTGTCCAACTCAGTAGCTTATTAGCCACATGTTTATTGAGTACTTAAAATGAGCCTAGAATAACTGAGTGACTGAAGTTCAAATTTTGTTTTGTTTTAACTAGTTTAAATTAGTAATTCCCTGCAAGAGTCTAGTGGCTACCATACTGGTTAGTTCAGTTATGGCATAAATGAAGGATGAGTAAAGTGATACACAAGGATTCAGGGACCCTGGGAGAGGAGGGAAGGAAGGGAGAACCTGGAGATCAGATCATGGAATTCTTCCCAAGGAAGAGTGGAGGACATGCAGAAGAGGAATTGCCCAGGAGGTGACTCTGGCTATAATTTATTCCATTTGTCTTATACAGATCCCCACCTGGTCAGGTGGTAAGGCTCACAGAAGCCCCTGCTTCAGGTAACAGTAGGTGTGTGGCAAGGAGGTAATGGAAAGGGCAAGGTGTCTGGAATCAGGCAGACTGGTTTGTATTCTGAGCTCTAAAAGTCACTTCATGCCTCTGAGTCATAACTTTTTTTAATCTATAAAGCACAAGTGGTAATACATGATTTTTGTATCATTTGCTTAGCATTATTCAACATATCTGATGGGAAGCTCCATAGTCCATGAGAGAACCGCTGAAATATTACTGATTATTCTTGTGGAACAATCTGGGCCCACTTAAATACCTCCCCTTCTAGAGGTCTTTTATAAAAAACATGATGGGTGTGATGTCTAAAGATAACAAGACAGGAAAGAATTTTGTAAACAGAAATCTAGGTCCCCTACAGCAGGCTGCCAGACCCTCTGTAGATGGCCACCTGTACTGTTAACTCTTGAGAACTGTTCTTTGCCTCCAGTCCTGAACTTGCTCCACAACTTAGGTGTGTCTGCATAAGTCTCTGAACATTTTTTAAAACTTGACAATGTACATTGAAAATGGGTTCATATAGTTAAGTAATTTCTTAGTTTTATATTTAGTTAAGAATACTTAGGTCTTACACATACCCTTAAATCATTTTATATTTTAATGAAACTGTGGTATGAGTTTGCTTCTTTTGAGAAATTGTCAAAGAAAAGATTTATTATGTTTTATTTGTATAATGGTGCTACAGGATCTTGGCACTTTGACAGAAGAGTGAAAGATATTCGGGAAAACCAATACACGAAAGCAAAACAACAACAACAACAACAACAATGCAAGAAAGGTAAACATAACAATAAGACTAGTTTAGAAGTACTAGTGGAACTATTAGCAACCCTGAGGAATGTATCTGGCTGCCATCCACAATTGACCATATTTGACACAGCATGACCTCTAGTAGATTACACAATGGCTTGACCTCTGTAGATTCCTTCTGATCATTCAGTCTCACCAGTCTTGCCTTGCATATGGGAGGCCCAGGCCCAGGACAAGGACCACTGGGGACTCCCCATGCAGATTTCTAGAGTTCTCTTTCATTGCAGTACCTTTCCGATTTGTTCCTTTAATTATTCTCACTTTTTCAACATCCTAGGACTCAAAGCTCTGTTTCTTCAGTCCAACAGTCCCCTAGTATTCTTTCTGGTTGCATTCCAACACCTTATGCCCTGCAAAGAAAATTTTCCCCACCACAGAGCCAGGATGAAATACAGCTCATCTCACAAGACACCCTTCTATTAAGAATTGCAGGCTTGCACAGCCGATGTCCAGTGTTTGATGTCTGCAAACGGTTGCCTTGTATGTGTTGTCCAATATTTTAGCTTTATGTTTTGTATGGAAGTCACTATTCTTTTATAGGGTTTCTAACAAACCATTGATATGTCATTGATAAGAGACATACCAGTATGTGATGAATACATGGAAAGAAAGAGAAACGTCATACCTGTAAAAGATCACTAATGCAAAGTTCACATAGCCCTATCAATAAGATAGAGATGAAAATGCCATAATAATGAGCAAAAATTATTTATTTATTGCTAACAGGAAAAAATAATGGAAAATATAAGAAAGCTAAACTTTTATGTGTTTAAAAACATAGCCTCAAAATGAAAATAAGGGCTGGGGCTAGGGCTCAGCAGTAGAGTGCTCGCCTAGCATGTGTGAAGCACTGGGTTCCATCCTCAGCACCACATAAAAATAAATAAGTAAAATAAAGGCATAAGAAATGAAAATAAATTTTTAGTTAAATACATAGTTGGGGCTGGGGATATAGCTCAGTAGTGAAGTGTGTGCTTAGCCTGTACCAAGGGCCTCACTTTGATCCCCAGCACAACATTTTAAAAATACATAAGAAAAATTGGTAGTATTTCATCATAGTAGGACATTTTAGCCTACCTCATTTAACAATTTATAAAACAGATAAACAATCAAATGATGGAGGATGAATATTATTTGAAAAATATGATTTACAAGCTTTACCTAAAGGAAAGGTACAGAATTCTACACTCAGAAATTGAATATACACACTGTTCTCACACACACACACACACACACACACACACACACACACCATATGCAGTTGGCCCTCCCTATCAGCTGTTTCCATGTCCTGGGATTCAAACAACCATGTATCAAAAATATTTGCAAAAAAAATTACTTCTACACTGAATATGTTCAGACTTTTTTCTTGTTATTATTCCCTTAAACAATGGTAAAACAATGATTTACATGACCTTTACACTGTGTTAAATAATCTACAAATGGGTTAAAGTGTACAGGAGATCAAGTATAGATCACTTACAAATACTACACAATTTTCCATAAAGGACTTGAGCATTTGAGGATTTTGGTATCTGTGGGAGTCCTAGATGGATCCTCCATGGATACCAAGAATGCCTATAAATACTGAATGCATTCCATAAAACAAATATAAAAAAATAGTAAAGCTATGTATATGTATGTATGTATATATATATATATATATATATATATATATATATATCAGTCCTTTTATAAGTTTATAAACTATCCTAGAAAATTTTGTCTCTAAGAAAAAAAAATCATAGTATAAATTTAAAACTAGAACAAAACAACAATGATGTGCTATGCATAAACCATGTGAGATGCAGCTATGAGAGAATTCATAGAAAAGGCTAGTCTTAAATACAAACATGAGAAGAAGTGTTGAAAAAAATGAGTAATCTGCAACTCAGTTTTGGAAAAAAATTAAAGCAAAACACAGAAGAGGCAAAATATATAGGATCAAAAAATCCAAATGTTATCTACTAAATCAATAATCCCTGGGTATAAATTATCAAGGATAAATAATATGAAAAGAAGGACACTACATTTGTAAGAGATCTTTAAAATCACTGAAGACTATGTGACTATTCTTATGTTGGGAAAATTTGAACATTTTAATAAAATGAACAATTTCTTGGAAAACATAATATTAATCTTATTCATGAAATTAATTAAATATATCCATGATTAACAAAGAGCTATTTTTTAAAAGCTCCTGAAAAACATCAAGTCAAATATTTTACTTGGAAAATTATGTGTAATATTCAGGCAACATATAATATCTAACAGAAAAAAATTATTCCTGAGAATAAAAATGTGGTGAAATTTTCCCATTTTATGGTGGATTTAGAGGTCAGGTCAGATGCAGAATGGGCAGACGAAGTAAAGCATTCCAAAGTTCTCATGGGCATAGGAAGGAAAGTTACAAGGGAAAGGAGAATGAAATTTTTCTAATGCTCTAATGCTCATATGTTATTGGGATGGCAGAGAAGTAGAGGGAAAAGAAAGCATTTTGAAAGCTAAACTGAAATTCAGTGGGCACTTGTTTGAATACTTGTGAATGATTATGTGAGCAAAGAAAGGGAAGTTAACCATTGATGAAATGTAAAACTCAGTAGAAATTCCAGAACAGGTCACACACACACACACACACACACACAAAAAAAAAAAAAAAGAACAAAAGTTTGATCAACCTATAGAAATAACAAATAAGAAAGTAATACATTTAGAATACAGAAGGAGTGAATTAAGAATACCTGTCCTCACCCTAGAAATAAACGGCTGCATTCCACTCTTTTATTGAAGAGAGAACATTAGGTCACATTTGAAAAGAACTCTAGTTAGGAAACAAGACAAACATTTTAAATGTTTGCTTAATTTCACAAATGTCTTCAATATACTTTTAAAAAAATCTTCAAGCACATTTTTTTTAGTGAAGTACCTCTTGATTTAAAACATTGATTTTAGTTCTGATGTAAATTTCCAAAAGTTTAGAAACACAAGAAAAATAATTCATCTGCTGTACTTTTTTCCAGATTAACAACTAGAAATTAGAAGTTAAATATAAAATTTGCTATGAAATCTAGAAGAGTACATGTAACATAGAAGGGCAGAGAAACTCAGAATGCATAACAATTTCAAAATAAAAAGATTTTATATGCAAAATTATCACAAAATCAGAGGGTAATGATAACAATGGAAAATGTTTCTAGCATGATGTTAAAGAATTCACCCAATACAGTGTTACATGTCTGTAATCCCCGCAATTTGGGAGATTGAGACAGGAGGATCCCAAGTTTGAGGTGATCCTGGGAAACATAGAGAGACCCTCTCTCAAAATAGAAAATACAAAGTACTGGGGACATAGCTCAGTGGCAGAGTACCCATGGGTTCAATCCCCAGTACTGTAATAATAGTAATAGTAACAATAATAATGATAAAAATAATAATATACTATTCAAGAGATATTAAAAATTAACAAGAAAATGATAACCAACCCAATATAATATCTGATAACATAACCTAGGAGTAAATACATCATAGAATTCATCTCTTAGGGCAAGAAACATTTGAAAGAAGTGCTCATTTGAAAAAATATGCTCAAAAAGCAGAAAGATATTACTTTGCATCCATCAGCCTAGTAAAATTTAACAATGAGCTGTACAGAGTTGGCAGAATGAAAGGAAAGATTTTTTTCAATATTTTCAGTGGAAATGTGATGTTACAATATCTTGGAAGGCAATCTGGCAACATGTACTAAAATTAAAAATAAATATCTGGTTTGACCAACCCATCTCTCTTTTGGGACCCCATCCCAGTAAAATATAAGTACCAATACCTAGGGACAGATGGATAAAGCTATTTGTTGCAATCATATTTCAGTGCTGGAAAATAAGCAAAATGTTAATACCCATTAACAGGGAAATGAATGAAGTAATTATAGAATATATATTTAAAATATTTTTCAGCCATTAAAATATTTTTCAGCCATTGCTATACTAGTTTACTACAAGGTATTACTGTGGCATACTGTTCAAGGGAAGATAGCAAGATAGAGAGAAAGCACAGATAATATATTTTTTTTGTAAAACAATTATATTTTCTAGAAAACCCTGAGTATATGTGTGTTCATATTATGCCTATAAAATGGAAAGGTCGGTTTCTCAACTCACTCTTCTACTCCAATAGTTTAGTATAAAATGGGAACCTGATCTAATACAGATCAGAATAGCGTACACAAGGCATTACAGATCAGTAGCATAATAATGAATGTTTCATCAAAGGCTCTGAGACCATTATCTATGGGAAAAAATGTTGTAATATCTTTGAATTGTAGCACACATCAAACCCAAGCAAAGATTCAAGGAAAAATTCAAGACTGAAAAAAATTTTTAAATAGTTTTTTTTAATATTTATTTTATGGTTTTAGGTGGACACAATATCTTTATTTTTTATTTTTATGTGGTGTTGAGGATAGAATCCAGCGCCCGGCACATGCCAGGCGAGCGCGCTACTGCTTGAACCACATTCCCAGCCCAAGACTGAAATTTTTAAAACAAAAATAAAAAGTTCTTGCATAAACCTGGAAAATTGTAATTCTATTGGACAAATATTTCTTTTAAAAAAGGACTAGAAAGCACAATCCAAAATGAAAAACATTAGTAAAAATGACTATATTTTAATTTAAAATTTCTGTACATCATGAGGTAATCAACAATGGGAAAGAAAAATAGGCCACAGATTGGGAGAAGTCATTTGAAACATTACATACTCAGGAGATACAAACAGAAAAAGAACCCTTTTCTAAACATGAATACTACAACATCAATAGCTGGACGCAGTGGTGCACACCTGTAATCCCTGGGGCTTAGGAGTGTAAGGCAGGATGATTGCGAGTTCAAAGCCAGCCTGAGTACCTTATAGAGGCCCTAAGCAACTTCCAAGACCATGTCTCAAAACAAAATATAAAAAGGGCTGGAGATGTTGCTCAGTGGTTGAGTGTCCCTGGGTTCAATCCCTGGTACAAAAAAAAAAAAAGAAAGAAAAAGAAAGAGAATATAGCATTTAGCCAATAGATTTGTATTAGCTAAGGCAATGCTGATAACAAAAATACCTCCTTGGCTACTGTACACCTGTAATCCCAGCTTCTGGAGAGTCTGAGGTTGGAGGATCAAAATTTTGAGGCTAGATGTAACAATTTAGCGAGAACCTGTCTCAAAATCAAAATAAACTTTAAAAAGTTTTTTAAAATATTTTTTAAATGCTCCAAATTTCATTGATTGTCACAAAAGTTAATTTCCCATTTGTATAACAGACCAAGGAACGACTCCCAGTGCACGAGCAGCTTTCCTCCACCAGGTGACTCCACTGTGGAGAATTCTCTATCTTCTAGGGCTTTGGAGACTTCTGCATCAGGCTAGAAAGGATAAAAGAGTGAAGAAGTCACACTCCCTCCTTGATAACTTATTTATATATTTGCCACATACTTATCATTTTTGTGAGGTAGAAACATTTGAAATGTACTCTCTTAGCAATCTCCAAGTGCACATTATTATTAACTCTAATTATTAGCTGGTTATAAAAGAGATCTCTTGAACATAGTTCTCCTAATTGAAATTTTGTATGCTTTAACTATCTGCCCAACCCCCCCCCCCCCACACACACACACCTAACTCCCCCACACCAGGTCCTGGTCAATACCATTCTACTCTCTGCTTCTACAAGTTCAACAGTTTTAGATTCCACATATAATGAGGTCATGTAGTATTCACCAGTGTCTGGTTTATTTCATGTAATTTTAGTGTCTTCCAGGTTCAAACATGTTGCTACAAATAACAGAATTTCCTCTTTTTTTTTTAAAGGCTGAATTGTATATACCATTGTGAATATGGACCACATTTTTAATCCATTCATCCATGCATGGATACGTAGGTGGATTTTATGTCTTGACTCTTGTAACGCTACAGTGAACATGGGAGCACAGATGCTTCTCTCACTGATTTCATTTCCTTTGGATATGTACCCAGCTGTTGGGTAGTTGGGTCGCATGTTAGCTCTATTTTTAGTTTTCTGAGGAACTTCATAATGTTTTTCATAATGGTTGTACTACTTTGCAACCCCATCAATAGTGTGCAAGGGTTCCCCTTTTTCCACATACTCCCCAACACTTGTTATCTTTGGAGTTTTAATAATAACCATTATATAATAATATTTCGGTATTTTTAATAATAACAATTTTAATAATAACCATAGATATGGGATGATGTCTCATTGTGGTTTTAGTTGACATTCCTATGATGATTAGTAATGTTGAAATTTTTTTCATAAATGCACTAACAATTTGTATGCTTTATTTAGGGAAATATCTATACAAAATATTTACCTTTTTTTTCTTGTTGTTGTTGTTTGTTTCTTTTGGTGCTGGAAAAGAATTCTGTGCCTTGCTGATCACAAACCATACCACTGAGCTGTACCCAGCCCACATATTTTAAACAGGTAGTTTTCTTACTATTGAGTTACTTGAGTTACTGTAGTCACCCATAATCACAAGCTTGGTTTATGAATATTTTCTTCTATTCTGTACATTGTCATTTTATTCTGTTGATTGTTCCCTGGGCTCTACAGTTTTTTAATTTGATGTCTTCCCTTTTGCCTATTTCTGGTTTTGTTGCTTGTGCTTTGGGGTTCATACACATGAAGTTATTGCCCAGACCAAAATGATAGAACTTTCCCTTATGTTTTCTTCTACTAGCTTTATAATTTCAGGTTTTAAATTTAAATATTTAATCCATTTTGTATATATGGTATTAGATCAGAGTCTAATTTCATTCTGCCTGCAGATATTCAGTTTTCCCAACACGATTTATTGAAGAGACAGACTGTTCTTTCTCTATTGTGTGTTCAACTGATCATAAACAGGTGGGTCTATTTGTAGGCTCTCTACTCTCTTTCATTGGTCTATGTGTCTATATTTATGCCAGTGTCACACTGTTAGGATCCCGGTAGCTTTGTAGTATGTTTTGAAAAAAAAAAAAAGAGTGTGGTGCCTCTTTTTGCACAAGGTATCATTGACTACTTGGAGTCATTTGAGTCACACTCACTTCATATGTACTTGACCCACCTGGACCACTATTGGTAATAACAAGTCGTGGCCCAAATTTGATGCAAGCTGTGCCTGAACGTGACTTCTGTCTCCCATCAATTTTCAGCAACAACTCCACAAAAATGACGGGGGAGCTTGAGATAGTGCTTTCTACTACAGGTTACAAACTGGCAAATATCAGAAGGAGCTGGAGCTCTATAAACAAATGCAAAGAAACAGCCTCAATATTCAAGAAACTACAAACAAACTAAAATAGCAATGAGATAAGCAGAATTTAACATCAATTATGGCTAATATTATTTTTTAAGAGACACAAAGATTGTGAATAAAGAGGTGACAAAGTTTTAGGAAAACATTTTTAAACCATGTACTTGGCAGTTAAAATTGATAGAACCACCTCTCTCCATCTATGGAGAGATGGCCTTTATTTGTCAGCTCTCACAAATAAAGTCTTGTGTGAATCTTTGCCTGGTCTCCATCTTTCATTTCTCGCTCCCCTGTCTCCTTGTTGCTTGCTTTCCTTTCAGAAGGCAAGGGAAGAATGGGAAGTGACTGCTTAAAGGGCATGGGGTTTCCTTATGGGGTGATAAAAATGTTCTGAAACTGGATAATAATGGTGGTTGCCCATCACTGTAATTGTACTAAAAAATCACTGAATACTACATCTTAAAATGGTGAATTTTATGTTTCGTGAATGCTACCAATAATTTCTCAAAGTGGGCTTTAAATATTAAAATGATTTTCTTTAAAGCAAAAGTGATCTAATGAGCTTTAATGGCTTTTCATGTCCTGTTTCAAAATAGAAACCAAACAAGGCTGGCTTTGTAGCTCAGTGGTAGAGCTGCTTGCCTAGGGTTCAAACCTGAGCACCATACAAAAAAAAAAAAAAGTAAATAATAAAGGTTAAAAAAAAAAAAGACGAGTGTCTAAAATAGAAGCCAGATTTCTTCCTATAGCCTACAAAGCACTTCTTGATCTGACCCTGTCTGGTTCTTCCCAACACTACCTGCCCTACACAGACTCCCAAGGTCACCTTCACCATTTGGTTCAAGCTGTTCCCTCTGTGGGAAGTTCTTTCTCCAGCCCCCCACAGAGCTGCTGCTTAGCAGTTTGGTTTCCATCTTGGAAAGGCCTCTCCCAAGTCCTCTCTCTGCCTCTGCTCTTTGCTTCCTTCCTAGCAGTGAGTGATCATGGTATTTGCTTATTTGTTCACTTCCTGCTAGACTGTGGACCAAGTGAGGATGGGATCAAGTGTGCTCTGTATTCCTAGAATCCAGACCATTTCTATTTGAATAATTGAATAAAGCTTGGAAAGTTAAGAATGAGTACATTTTCTGTAAAAAATACATACACACACACACACACACATATATTTAGATCCCCCCCCCCTTTTTTTTTTTTTTTTGAGTGATTCTCCCACCTCAGGCTCTCAGTTTCTTTGCACTTTGTATTGGAGAAAAATATACACAAATATATACACTCCCTATGTAAGGCATCTTAAATCTATTCGGCACTTTCTGTATTTGTCCACTAGATGATGGGACAAATATTCACTTGTGCTTAGCACTTGACCTAGAGCTGTTGATGACACACAGTTAAATCTGGCCTTCCTCTGAGGAACAGTGTCTTTGGTAGAAAACAGACCTGTTTTAGCACAAGTGCTAATTCAGAGCTGGGCCCAGTGGCCCACACCTGTAATCCCAGCAATTTAGAAGACTAAAGCAAAAGGATTACAAGTTCAAGGCCAGCATCAGCAATTTAGCAAGGTCCTAAGCAATTTAGCAAGACCCCATGTAAAAAAAAAAAAAAAAAAAAAAAAACCAACGTACAAGGGCTAGGGATATAGCCCAGTGGTAAAACTTCTGGGTTAATGGTAAAGCACCTCTGGGTTCAATCCCCAGTACCAATAAAAGAGTTAATAAAAAAAAAATGATAGAACCACTTGCAAAGTAAAAACAGAGATGCCCTATTCCTATAGCACAGTAATTCTACATCTAAATGGACTCTTACATGTGCACAAGGAGAAAAATTTAAATTTTTCATTTGTAACACAATTTATTATGTCCAAAATGTGAGAAAACTCAGTAGGAAAATGGATACAAAAACGGCAGTTTCTTTATTTGGTAAAATCTATGTTGTCATTAAATTAAACATCCAGATTCAGAAACTTGAATAAATCTCAAAAATAAAAAGTCTAAAACTATAGTTGCAAAAGAATACATTTAACATGCTACTATTTATTAAACATTTTATAATAGAAAAAACAACAGCACTTGGAAAGCAGTATGGAGATTCCTTGGAAAACTGGGAATGGAACCACCATTTGACCCAGCTATTCCTCTTCTCAGACTACACCCAAAGGACCTAAAAACAGCATATTACAGGGACACAGCCACATCAATGTTTATAGCAGCACAATTCACAATAGCTAAACTGTGGAGCCAACCTAGATGTCCTTCAGTGGATGAATGGATAAAAAAAAATGTGGCATATATACACAATGGAATATTCCTCAGCAATAAAAAACAATAAGATCATGGCAATTGCAGGGAAATGGATGGCATTAGAGAAAATTATGCTAAGTGAAGTTAGCCATTCCCCCCAAAACAAATGCAGAATGTCTTCTCTGATATACGGGTGGTGACTCAAAATGGGGTTGGGAGGGAGAGCAAGGGAGGAAGATTACTTCTAGATAGGGAATAGGGGTGGGAGGGAAAGGGAGGGAAAAGGGGAATAGCATGGATGGTGAAAGGAGACCCTCATCATTATACAAAATATACGTATGAAGATGTGAATATGGTGTCAACATACCTTATATATAATCAGAGATATAATAAATTGTGGTATAAAGGTGTATTAAGAATTGTAATGCAAAAATAAAGAAATAAATAATAAAAATAAAATAGAAAAAAACAACAGTACATTTGTTTGTGGAGATATAGGGATGTACTGAATGCCAGAAATTCTACTTTTAGATATATAGCAAGAGGAAATAAAATCATTGCTATGGTTTGAAACTGAAAAGTCTCCCAAAAGCTCACTTGTTGAAGGCTTGGTCTCCAAAGCATCCATGTTCAAATGTAGGCTTTTGGAAGGTGATTGGATCATGAGGGCTTTGACCTCATCAAGAAATTTATCCACTGATGGATTCCTAATGTAAGGGGTTATTGGGAGGTGGTGGAAACCGTAGGAGGTAGAGGAAGTAAGGAAGTCTTAGGGGGTAGAGGCAGGCCCTGGGAGGCTAGTGTCTTGTCTCCAGCTCCTCTCTGCTCCTCTCTGTTCCTCTCAGCTTCCTGGTTGCCATGGATATTTTCTCCCTTATGTATTGCACGTGTGATAGTCTGCCTTGTCTTGGGTCCAAAGCAATGGTGCCAAGCAACCATGGGCTGAAACCTCTTAAACTGTTAGCCAAAATAAATCCTTCCTACCTTAAGTTGCTTTATTCAGGTATTTTGTCACAGCAACAGACAGCTGATTAATACAATCACTATCTCAGAGAGCTATCTTTACTTCCATATTCCTTGCATAAGTATTCATAATATCCGAGATATGGGGACACCTACATATATATTGATAGTTAAGTGGTATCTATCTATCTATACCATGGTGGTGGTGGGTATGTACCTTTATACTGTGGTAATATTATGTATTCTTCTGTGACATAATATTTTTCAGCTGCAGAAAAGAGACCCTGTCATTTTGACAACGTGGATGAACCTGGAGGACACTAGGCTTACTGAAAAAAGTTAGGCAATGAAAGACAAATAGTGCATGAACTCACTTATATATGAAATCTAAAAATGCTGAATGCATATAAACACAAAGCAGAGTGGTAGTTACCAGTGGTCAGGAAGTGGGGAAGGTGGAGTAATGTCGATCAAAGGGTGCAAACTTGCAGATATAAGATGAGTAAGTTCTGGGGATCTAACATAAAACAAAGAGACTATAGTTAATAATAATGGATTCTGCACTAAAAATTTACTAAGAAAGTAGATCTTAAATACTCCCCCATAACAAATTATACAATGGGTTTAGTTCAGTGTTGACTGTGGATTAGAAAAGGTATGTTTTACTCAGCTTTTTCATCACTGTGACAAAGAGACCTGACAAAAACAACGTAGAGGAGGAAAAGTTCATTTTGGCTCATGGTTTCAAAGGTTCAGTCTTTAGTGGGCTGGATCCATAGCAGAGAGAGCTCTACTTACCAGGGACAAAATGTAAACCCCCAAGTCATACCCCCGTGACCTACTTCCTTCAGCCACACCCTACATGCACACAGTTATCACCCAGTTAATCCATAATGGTGGAGCAATCTACTGATTAGTTTAAATCTCTCCTAATCTAATCATTTCACCTCTGAAAATTCTTGCATTGTCTCACACATGAGCTCTGGGGGGACACCTAATATCTAAACCATAATAGGGCAGAAGTTAAAAAGTGGACTCAGTGGTATATTGCTTATCTAGCATGGATGAGGCCCTGGGTTCCATCCCCAGCACCACAGAAACAAGCAAGCAAACACAAAACAAAAGAGAGAGCGAGAGAAGAATAAAAGAACCTAAAAAAGATTTTTTTTTCTCTTTTCTTTTGTCTTGTTGCAGTGGGGAGTAAATGATCTCAACTGCATGCAGTCAGAGGAGAAGTAAAATATCAGACTGCTCTTACACCAGGTTGAGAAGTAAGGCATTTCCCTTCAGAGAAGTACTGTGAGACCAAAATGCCCGGGACTTAGCCTTGCTTTTTAAAAATCTTTTCAAACGTATAATTAAAGTATCTAATATAGAGTAGACATTCAAATATTTGTTGAAATAACTATTGAATAAATGTATGTCCTCTACTTTTAGCCCAAATGCCTTCAGGAAATCACCTAGCGTACTCTTCTCTGGAGCTTGTAACACTAAGTTTTTTATTTTCAAACTCATTCCTTATACTCAGGGCTGGTCATCCGCTGAAACTCCGTTCTCCTTATCCAAAGTTGAAGATCTCTTTCCTGAACCCACAGCTCCTCCAGCAATTTATTTGCTTTCTTATCCTATCTCTCGAAGCCAGACCTCTTCTGTCTTCCATGGAAACAGTTATCGTATCTGACATACCGAATCTCAGCTCACAGGAGTGTTAGTTTAAGATCGCCAAGAACAGATGCCAAATGGGATTGGAAGTGCAAGAACATATTACAGGAACATGCTTCATAGGGTAAAGGGAAGGGATAGGAAAAGATGGGGGAGCCCTCCATCTGCAGTGCAGGTCTGAATCTGAAAAGGAGCCAAAGGAGGAGGACTAGCAGGAAAAGGCTCTGAGGACAGAACAGTTCTGAGATTTCAGCTAGGCTAATGGAGAGTCCTTGAGACTAACCTACCCTTCAGGGAGGTCCAAGGGACGGTAGGAGTGGCTGGGTTCTGATCCCTCCATAGAGCTCAGCAGTTGGCTAGGTTTGGGGGGATCCCGGGGGATAGATGTAGACAGAGCAGGTTGCAGCAGCTAGCACCCTAAAAACACACCCTGGATCTTCTCAGTGGTGCATCTTCATGGTGACCACAGGGAAAGAATTTAGAAATGTTCCTCTGGTGTTGCCCTTCCAGCCCTGGTAACAAATGGGCATTTTCAATTGCTCTTTGGAAATGAGACTCTGCTCTTGTTTACTCTGTGCTTGCCAGGCTTTTACTTGTCTTGGCACACATATGAAATGATAATGAATCAACAGCATGTTGTAGTAAATAGTGGAGACTGCTGTTGGAAGAGGCTCAGGCGCCTCTGTTATTCAGATGATTGATGGATTCACTGTCCCAAACCTCCTTCAGCCCATCTGAAGCACAGGGTAGGGAAGCAGTGAGCTAATCCATTGGTTACTTTGCAGAAGGAATTTCTCTCTGCAGTGATTTTTAACTGTGACTGTTCTTTAGAATCACATGGCAGGCTTTTAAAAAATAATAATTGTGCTGGCTCTCCACTGCAGACAATTCAAAAGTCCTGGGGCAGACTCCAGTTACTGGCATATTGGTTTTTATGTTTTCATGTGCAGAGTTGAAAGCCACTGTTCTGTGTCTACTGCAATGACAGAGCAATGGGAGAGAGATCTTGAAGGGAGATGAGCAGGTCTTTAAAGAATACATCCTTAATTCTAGTTAGAGTTGGGCCAGTTACTAACAAAAAGGTCAAGCTGACCCCCATTAGGACAATTATAGCCTTCACTGTTCCCCTTGGTTGTCTAGGGAAATGTACAAGGCTGGGTTTCACAGATATGCCATCATGGCCAGCTAGCACTTAAATTCTGAATTTGTGTGGAAAGCAAGACTCAGAATAGCCAATCTGATACTGAAGAAGTTTTGTAGTTTTATTAACATTTACACCACAGCTATTGGCAAACGCCAAAACTCATAACCTTTTTTATTTAAACCAGGTAGTTGAGTTAATGGCAAACCTCTGCTCTTAAGTATCTTTGTTTTGTTCATTTGTTTGGTACTTGGGACACAACCTAGGGATGTTTTACCACTGAGTGTGGCTGAGGTTGTATCCTCAGCCTTGTTTATTTTTTTTTAAACAGGTTCTCATTAAGTTGCCTTAGGATTTACAATCCCACTCCTTCAGGTTGTGTTTAGATGGAATATTTATGAAATTTAAAAACAAACTGAGAAACAACCTTATCATAGATTTTATCTTATTCATTTGGATGGAAAAGAGGTTTTCAGTAGGAAAAAAATATATGTATGTAAGAGTTGTATTTCCTGGAATAATTCTTACTTTAGTGAGCAACTGTGCTTAAGTGGTTATGGTTTTCACAACAGACACACTTAGATTGCAAAACCCACCATAGCCTTGTGTGTGACATTCAACTCAGTACAAGTACGTTGGGCAAGTATGAAAATTACAGAGGAAGTATGAGGAGCACGGGGATGACCAAATTCCAGCTTCTCTCTTTCATGGTGAGTATAAAATCCCTCCAAAGTGATAATTTGGGGACATGTTATTCTATCAAGTCACCATTATGTGTACATGGACATTAATTGGCTTGTAGACATCCAAACTCTTGTCAAATGGTTAAGGACAGCATGATTTAAATTTCTTAGAACTTAAGAAGATGTAAAAAATAATGTAAGGAAACTCTGTGTGTGTGTGTGTGTGTGTGTGTGTGTGTGATGTAGGGGTGGGTGTGAGTTAGTGAAGTGAGAGAACAGGAGGAGAGGATAAGTAAAGAAGGCAGAGAGAGAGAAGATGGATAGGGATAGGAATGAAAAACAAGAATAGAGGAATAAATAGAAATATGTGGTTAGAGATAGATGGTTATAAGCAATGAAGTGCCCAACTTATTGCTTAATTCCAGAAAAATTTATTACATGCCATCTCTATTAGGAGCTGGGATACAGCAATAGACAAAATCAAATAAAGCCCTCCTTTACAGTTTACATTCTAGAAGATTCTATGCAGCTATCAAACCTAAGTGAATAACCATCCTACAAAATAATCTGAGAAAGTGCCTATTAATAGGTTTTTTTAAAAGACGAAAGAGGTACATTAAAATTTTCCCTTTTTGTATTTTATTACTTTGACAAATAATAATTTTATTTTTTGAGGTACAACATGATATTTTATTAGGTATATATTATGGAATGATTAGATCAAGCCAGATAATAAATCCATCACCTCAAATCCATATGAGAACATGTAAAATATACTCTTTAAGCAATTTTCAGTTATATGATATATTATTATTAATGTATTTTTATTTTTTATTACTCACTATGCTGTATAATGGATCTCAAAATGTTCCGCCTGTTTAATTGAAATCTTATCTCCTTTACCAGTAAACCTCCACTATCTCTGCCGCCACCAGCCCAGTCTGGTAACCACCATTCTATTCCCTACTTCTATGACTTCAGCGTTTTAAGACTCCACATGCAAGAGACATCAGACAGTATTTGTCTTTTTGCATCTGCTTTATTTCACTTAGCAAAATGTCATTCAGGCCATTCCTGCTGTTGCAAATGACAGCATTTCTGTCTTTAGAAAGAAATACCTATCATCAAATACATGCCATCCATAGATAAATATGTGGCATATATACCACATCTATTAAACACTTAGGTGATCCCATATCTTGGATATTATCAATAGTGCTGTAATGAACATGAAAGTGCAGAAATACCTTCAACATACTGGGGTGTGTGTGTGTGTGTGTGTGTGTGTGGTGTTGGGGCTTGAACCCAGGACCTCACACATACTAAGCATGCATTCTACTACTGAGCTACACCCTCAATACCCCAATGTCCTGATTTCAATTCCTGGGATACATACTCAGAAGTGGGATTACTAGATCATATGGTACTTCTATTTTTAGATTTTTGAGGACTCTCCATAATGTGTTCCATAATGACTACACTAGCTGACACAGCTGACATTTCCATCTGGACCGTACAGTGTTTTCTTCTTCTCCACAGCCTCTCCAACACTTGCTGTCTTGTGTCTTGTTTTATTTTCATTGCTAGGGATTGAACCGTGAATGTTTTAACACTGAACTCACCTAAGGACATTCCCAGCCCTCACCCTTCTCCCTCTCTTTCTTTGAGACAGGGTCTCACTAAGTTGTTCAGGATGGACTTGAACTTGTGATTCTCCTGCCTTAGCCACAGGAGTCATTGGGGTTATAGGAATGTGCCACAGTGCCCAGAATCTCAAGACTGAAAATAAAAATTGAGTGTATCCCTCACTAATCATCAGGGAAATTAAAATTAAAACCACAATGAGACATTCCCACACACTTTTTGGAATGACTATCATAAAAAAATCAAAAGATGACAGACACAGTGGCACACTCCTACAATCCCAGCTACTCGGGCTCCTGGGATAGATTGTTAACAGTATCTCCCTTTTCTTATTTTCTATAGGAACTTTGTGAAGTTTATGTTTTCAGGGCACTCATTTTAAGATTGTCTACTAACTCCACCTTGAAACATTTTTTTCATTAACTAGAAAAACACACACACACAAATGGGACAGGACAAATTTTATTCCCCATTCATAATACTTCAGGAGCATTCCTACTCTCCTCCTGACCTTCACAGAGCAAGGTTAAATAAGGAGGGCCATCTTATCACTCATTAACAAGTGGAATAACAATAGAGTAGGCCTTGTTAGCATGGCTGAGGTAGAAGACATAAGAAAAAGGAAGGCTATATAAAAGGATATATAAAAGAAAATAAGATTTTAATTTCGTAGTCCTGCCTACTTTTTGAGGTCTGTCACTCCCTAAGTCTGTCTCCTTTTCAAACCTATTATTCCCAAGAGAAATCTGGGATATCTATAAGTTTTCTGAGAAGTCTGTAAATCATCCTGGGCACTGATAACTAACCCACTATAATTAGATTGATCAAAGAGAGCCAGGCTATCTTGAGGAACCCATAATTTTGAGGACTTCCCAGCATTATCTATTGATCAGATAATAAAGTCCATGTCAACCTGAGGATCTGGAGATTGACCAGACCACCAGATCCTGTAATGAGATCACCAGACTGATAACATTCCTATATGCCTTCCCAAACCTACTCCTCACCAAGTTTCCTTTAAAAGAAGAGCTGGGACCTCCCTCCCCCAAACAAATATCTCACTCTTGAGATGGCTTACACTCTCCTTTGAATGTATATTCTTTGCTTTGTCCCCAAAGGCATCTCTGTCTTTAGACTGTCCCTGTCATCCCTTGATTGTGTATATGCTTTTCTATATAAACCTCACTCTCTGACTTTAACTGGCGCCATGCTGAAACTCATTTCTGTCATGTATGCCAAGGATCCTGTTGGTCTTAAGTTCTTCCTTCTCTCTGGTACCTCCTTGGGCTCCTCTTCAGGGCACCCATTCTCTTCTGACAAAATGAAATTCTGGAGAAGAAATGAAGGACAAAAGAGAAGTTTGTCTAGAAACTGTTTCATGCAGAAGGTTCTGGGAAGGAACAGTTTCTGTCACTCCTTTTAGATAAGCACAGGACCTGAATGCACTCTTCCATTTCTTCACCAAAGAAAGAAATACTCAGCTTCCCACATACTAAGTGTTACCTAGAGGGAGAAGTAGATCACTGGGGAGCTGAAAGGCAGGGACATGGGTTACAGAAAGACCAGGACACATGACACCCACACAAATGTACTGATTTGCATCATGCTCTGGACTCCCCAAATAAGATTTTCTTCTGTTCTGGTAATCACTAAGGACACACTTAAAGTATTTCACAAATTTTTATTATGATTATTGTTGCTGCTGTCACCAAGGCAGTAAACCATAAAGTAGACCCTCTCCCATACACCTCCCCTGCTACCAATGAAAATTCAGAACATGGGGCTGGGATTATGGCTCAGCGGTAGAGTGCTCGCCTAGCACAAGCGGGACCCGGGTTCGATTCTCAGCACCACATAAAAATAAAGGTATTGTGTTGTGTTCATCTACACCTAAAAATAAATAAATAAATAAATAAATATAAAGAAAATTCAGAACACTGCCTCCATACTTCATTGAAAACTGACAGTGGGTGTCAGTTATGGTTTGGATATGAAGTGTCCCTCAGAATCATATTTTGAGGGCCAGACCCCCCATGCAGCAGTGTATAGAGGTGGGGCATTTGAAAAATGATTGGATCATGAGGGTTCTGACTTCATCAGTGGACTGAAAAATAAATGTAGTACTGGGAGGTGGTGGAAACTGTAGGCAGGTGTGAGTAGGTCACCAGGAGGACTTTATCTTTTCCCTGTCTCTACTCTGTCCTTCTTCCTCTGCTTCTGTGAGCAGAGAAGTTTTCTTCTACCATGCCCTTCCACCATGATGTTCTGCCTCGCTTCAGGCCCAGAGAAGTGGCACCATCTGACCCTGGACCAAAATCTCGGAAACCATGAGCTAAAATAAAACTTTCTTCTTTCAAAAAAAATTATCTATCTATCTATCTATATCTATATCTATATCTATATATAGATATATATATATATATAGATAGATAGATATAGATATAGATATAGATAGATAGATAGATAGATAGCATCAATAAGTTGACTAACACAGATGTCACACAGTAGCAGTCAACACCCACTTTTTACTGTGCCATGGGAAGGAGGGAGAAACAGTGAAGTTGTGTGTGTCCAAGAACTGCATTCTTATCTTTCTCTTCCCTCTGAATTCTCAGTATGTCCCTTTACTTTGATCTGAGACTAGGATACTGACAGTTTTAACATAAGAAGTACTCAAGGAAGGAGAAGGAAATCACTGAGTAAAATGCTACATACCAGAAGTTTCATTTTTCTCAATCTTAAACATAAAACAGCATGTTACTATTTTTATTACCTTTAGTGTACAGGTAAATAAATAGAGGTTCAAAAGTGAATTTCATTGGGTCATATTTGCTAATAAATGGGGAAAACAGAATGCACATCTGAATCTCTTCAATTACAGAATATATATTTTGCCCTGTATATGGTGTGGTGATATGAATTAGACTAGGGTGTCAGGCAAAATCAGAATTCAAAAGCTGGTTTCATTGCTTTCCAATCATGTGATTTTAGCCTGAATATTGTCATCTATACTATGGAGATCAACTACACATACTCATGGAACAACTAAAAGAATTAATGAAATAATGTTTCTAAAATCATAGCATAGCATGTTACATAGTAATTGTGGTAATTGAGTGAGACTACTTGGGCCAACATATATCCAGGTTAAGGGATCCTTATTTAACTTTCATTACCAAGAGCATTCATTCTAATTTTTAAAAAGAGTTCTTTTTTTACTCTTCTCTCTGTTCAAAAATTTATAATTTCCTTGTGAATAGTTCTGCCTCCTCTGTAAAAGATGATTTCTTCATAAATAACAGTTTTGCAAGGATTTGGTGCCTTTCTCAGTCATACAAAAAAAAAAAAAACATATTTGTAGACAGTGATGATAACTCTCCATCTCAGTTTTCCATGATGAATTTTTTTTTTGCCATTTCTCTTCTTTAGCCTGACCTTCTTTAACTCTTATCTATGTATGTTTATCAAATATGTATCAAACATCTTTACAGGGTATATTTCTCTAAAAAAATGACTCCATTCTAAAATGTCAAGGCATGAGAAAACCTCAATTAGGATAGTTAAGTGACATTTTTAGCTTTCATTCTAAAATGTCAAGGCATGAGAAAACCTCAATTAGGATAGTTAAGTGACATTTTTAGCTAGCCATATCCTTTCCTAAATGTTTTTGGTAAATGTGTGTGTATTCATATATCATTTTATCAAATCAGAGATTTTCAGTCAGGAATTTCAAAGTTTAGACTCAGAGATGCCTTTCTTGGGTACAAACTGAGACTTAGACATCAGAATTTCCATGTGATATTTGGAAATTTGAGGAAGTGAGAAGGTGGCTGCCAGATGTGTGGAAAGTCAGCCTGGTGTGGGAGGAAAAGACATCAAAGTGCTTTCTCCAACTCCTTTGCTCTGAAAGGCCAGAGGAGTCTCCTTTAAGAAGCTTCTGAGCCTCATGGACTGTCTTCTAACAGCAGGTCCTTTCTCACCTTTTTAGGTCCATAATGTACACACTAAGCAGATCTTTTTCCTGTTGCGCTTGTGCTCTCAGAAGACTAAGTGGTGTGCTGGAGAAAGAAAGAGAAAAGGAAGGCATGAATTCTGCTATAGGCATTTTCACTCTGGTTTAAATGAATTAAAATGACTTCTACTCATGCAAAAGTTACAAGGCTCATTCTTCAAGAACAGAGCTGATAACACTTGCTGTAAAGCCAAATGCATTTAGACTTAGAAGATGAAACATGGACATGAGAAATTAGCAGGTGAATTACTCTGTAGGCTTGCAAGTCAAGAGACCTGGGCTTTCAGTTTGTCTCTAGCTTTGTATGCCATCTAATTCAATCACTTAATTTATTCTATTTATTTCTTTATTTATAAAGCATGGATTAATTAATCTGTAGGTCTCTTTCCAAAATATGTTTCTAAAACTCCAAGTGGAAAATATGTAAACTCAAGACAGCAAAGGCATCTTTAGGAACCACTTAGTGTTACATACCCATCCTCTGGTAAGGAAAACTGAGGGGTGAGTGAGTCATGGGTCCTGTGGACAAGGGCTTAGGTTCTATGGAGAAAATCAGATGTGCACCAGTGTGCATCTGTGACTTCACAACCAAATGGGCTAATAATACTCTAACAGAGGTCCAAGGGAGGTAAGATAATGGTGTCTGAATAAAGCCATTGATTTTATATATTTTACTTACTAAGGAAGTGGAAAAATTCAAAAGACCTCCCAAACTGATAACTTTACCTTGATCTGAACCTCTATTCGTTACTATTTCAATCTACATACATGTCTCTCTATGTCTCTCTCTCTTTCTCTCTCTCTCACACATATAAGACACATACTCATACACATGCACATACATATATCAGGTTTTACATCACACACAAGATGTATTTAATTTTTTTTAATTAATCCATGTTATCGATGCACTGGGAGAACTCCAGTCTCTAGCAAGGTAAACAGATTCTGAACAATGGAAGTGAAAGGGAGTTTACTGCGTTGGCTCACTGAGATCACAGAACTGAAGGGGAAGCACAAGAACCTGGATAAGAAAGTTCACAGGAAGCAGCTGGCTCCAGGGGATTCTGTGACAACAGAAACCCTGTTGAGTTCACCAGTGAGCCATCAGAACTAGAAGGTGTGAGTTCCAAGTACTCTCAAGACTCAAAATCCTGGATGGCAAAACCTGGTTAGTTTGGATTTGGCTTTGTTGTCACCACTTGCAAGTTGAGGGAGGGCTCCTTGGTTTCTGGTACTCCAAGGTTGCACAATAGGATGTGGTAGGGAACTGGGAGATGTCAATGCCCCAAAAGGAAAGAGAGAAGGGATGTTGAGCAGTCAGTACCAACAAACGTCCATATCACATTCACAGCTCCTGATGCATCCTGTGAAGCTCCTGTGAGCAGTTAATGTGTACCCAGCAGCAGAAGGAAATGTTGGAAAGAGCTGGTGAGGGTGTCAGAGAATCTAGATTTGAAACTTCATTCTCTACTAAGCATGAAAATTTAAACAAATCATTGGCTTCTCTGAGTCTCAAATTCCTAAACTGAAAGAGGCAAGTAGAAGCTGCTAGTTGTGTTGTGGTTGTTACAGTTAAATATATTTGTGATGGAGGTCAAATGGAATATATCAAAAAATGCATTACTTCATAAAGTACTAGGAAAGGACAAGAGACTTCTCAGGTCCAGATTAACTTTTCTTTGTATTAAAATGGCCCATATAAATTGGGTATCATTGTTATCTCTAATAACAATGATAGATTCTTAGATTCTTAGATTGGATTTGCCAGTAGAAGCAGAACTATTTTACATGATTTCTCATTTCTATTCCAAACTTCTCTTAAGGACAGTGATGATAGCTTTCGTTCCCCCTTTACATTTGCCTAATTCCCACTGTCCTGTGTCCAGCTCTTCTGCCTTATTCTTCACAAGACTTTCCTCAGCTCTGCATCTGGATCTCCCTTTTCTCAGGTTCTGCGTCATCTTTGTGTGGACCACTCATCTTGTCACCTGTTCATCCCATATTCTGTAAAGCTATTGTTACTCATTTCTTCGTGAGTCTGGGACTTGTTTTATGATTAGGCAGTGTTCTGTATATACAAGGCACAGTGCTAAATACTTCAGAGATTTCAGGCATGAGTAAAGCAGACCCAGGCCTCAAGAAACCTTGGCTGGGCAGAAAAATGAGGATCATCATTATTCAAAGTAGAGAGAAGACCTTGCGGATTTCTTAGTCTGTTAAGGTTGCTATGACAAAGTCTCAGAGAGTAGTTGGCTTAAAAACAACAAAAAATTATTTCTCACTGTTCTAGAGCCCTGGAAACCCACGATCAGAGAGCTGTCTTGGGTGGGTTCTGAAAAGGACCTCCTTTCAGGATGTAGATGATCATCTTATTGTATCTTCACTTGGCAGAAAGAGGATAAGAGAACTCTCTGGGGTCCCTTTTGTAAGATCATTAATCCCATTCATAAGGGCTCTACTCTCAATGAACATTATCTCCCAGAGGTCCCACATCCTCATACCATCACACTGGGAATCAGGAATTCAATGTATGAATTTGAAGGAGACACAAACATGCAGTCCATTGCAGTAGAGAAGTTAGCATTTGATCATTTACTTCCTCATCAAAAAATCATGTTGAAATTTGGGCAAGTGCCAGGATGAGCAAGAAGGGTTTTCCAGACAGACGGCAACTATAAAAAACAAGAACACAAGCCAACCGCACCTTTCACTTCTTTTGAGCCTACTGCGGAGTTTGGCCTGTGCTAGGTGTGACTGTGAGACCTCAGTAACCGGCAAGTGTATTAAAAAAGAAAGGAAGAGATGGAGGGAGAGAGGGAGGGAAAGAAAGAGAGAGGGAGAAAATAAAAGAAAAGAAAGAAAAAGCAGTCAGGCAAGTGAGTACACACAGAGGGTAAGAGAGAAAGAAATTGGGAAACATCTGTACTTGGGGAGTCAGAGAACTCAATATTGTACTGGGCTTTTTTTAAAAGTAAATCAAGCTGGAATATATCTTCAATGTTTTAGAGTGTTCACAGGACAGAGGTCAGAGTAGTCACAGAGGTAGTTATTACTTATAATTTATTTTATGTCCTGCGTCAGAAAATTGGGGACCTCCATGAGCCCCCAGCATAACTTCCCAAAGGAGAATCAGTAGCACTGATAAAAGGTCACACCTCAGTCTCCTCTTCCAGAGCCTCAGGTAGGGGAGTCCGGGCTCAGACTCAGTACCTTGCCTCAGCAGAACACAAAATAAATCAATCCCACCAAAATAAAATGTGGATCGGGGTCCTGGGCTTCATGTCTTTGTATTCAGGTAGACCTACTCTATCATCATTCTTGCTTTGAAAAACAAGTACATTATTCTCCTTTCCTCAGTAATTTATTCCACTGATAATTTAGCTCAATGACAATTTAGATTTTCTTCTGTCACCAGTTTTTGCCATTTACATTTTAATAAGCCAAATGGCTAAACATTCTGTTTTGAGCTATACTAAATGTACTCACTGCCCAACAAGAGTCTTTATATATGTTTGTCTCTAAATATACACATCATATTTTCCAGAAGGATCTTTTCAAGTTGCTCTGGTTTCCATTGTGACCACTACATTGTACTGACCACCCACCAATTCCTTGTTTTTCATGCATAATAAATCTTAAAGCCACATGTTTCAGCCAACATTTCTGGTAGATACTCCTCCCTTAAGGGGAGGAAATTGGTTATTTCTGCATTATTAATTAGTCATTAGCATAGGCATCTGAATGCATGCAGAGAAACAAATGTTGCAATGAAGTCCAGGTGCTCAAAGAATAGAAAGTTTCTGTAAACAAAATAAAATGGAACAAAAAGATACCCCAGCGAAACCCTATTTTGGAAGGTTTCAGAGGGCATATCTTTGTTAGCCTCAAGCACGGAGACAGCACAAAAATTTCTAGAGGAATTCTGGGCACTTATGAAAATATTCTCACTAAACCAAGAGGATATTTCAAGGAGGAATTTAATAACAACTTGGCAATGACATGGGGGCTGCAGGGCTTCCAACTTAATATTCAAGTTTCTCAACAGTTCAAATATCAAGTGTCCATGATTTACATTTGTATACACCTTGGAGGTCCATAAATAATATTTTTCTTTGACTAGAGTTCTCTCCATCCAGACACAATCCAAGGAAAGCCCTCCCAGTCTTTTTTTTTTTTCCACATCCCCTTTAAATTTCTTTGGATTCTGTCCTAACATTGGTATGATCTGTCTTGATCTTCTTAAGGATGAACCCTAAACATTCCTATTCCAGTTGGCATTCTGATATTTTTCTGATTCTTAACTATTGGAAACTTGCTGCAGATTGTAGATCACTTAAAATCCAATAGGTAGAGCTGATTTCCTAGCTGTTAACAGGATCCTACTCCTAAAAATTACCTCTACTACTATTGCGTACTTGATTGTGTTCTCTGAACTTTAGACAAACACCCGAGGAAGAAGGCAGGCAGGACACTTCTAGTTCTAGCACTTAGTACTAGCTTTTCTAGAACTTTTTAGTTGGACAGTTAGCAGCGCCCTTTGATGGTGGATAGAGAGAGCAAAAGAGCACGAGGAGGCCTGTACCTGAGTGGGTGGGAGAAATGCTGTAAGGGAAAAAAGAAAAAAAAGTAGGAAAGGGAATTTCAGAAGAGAAATCATGAAGGATCAGATTCCTAGGAGCCCCTTGACTGCTACAGCCTCCTGAAGTCTTCCCAGTGCTGTCCCAGTCAGAAATGGGAACAATGCCTCACTCCTAATCAACCCTAGGAAGATCTGGTGCCAGTGTCATGGTATATCCACGTGCTATTTTTTTTTACAAATGTTTAATTTTCTATTTTGTGTACAGATTTTTTTTTAATAAATTTCTCTGATTCTCTTTTATTCCCTACTAATTCATAAGTGGGTTTGCCTCATCCTGGGGCAAGTCATTTTATACAATAGTCCATTCTGGAGTGAGGAGAGGAAGAAGGGGAACAAGGACAGTCTTCTTTCAGGAACCTCTGACCTGAGAGCACCCTGAGGGCACACAGAGGCTGCTTTTGGCTATAGGAAAACCAAGCTCTAAAACCAGATAGCAGCCTGGCTTAAGCAAATAATCTACCTGAAAAGGGCATTTGTCATTTGAATAACAGTGGTAGTCCTGTTTGCATGGGTGAGGTCTTTGTCCTCATGGCAATACAGCAAGACTCTCTCTCTCTCAAGAATGCACTCACTCACTCACTCTCACTTACTTTTTCTGTCCCCAATACAGATGAGTCACCTAAAGCTAAGATTAGTTAAAGAGCAGAAAGTTCCAGGAGTGCTAGAATACTCCACCAGAAAGGGAGAGTTGTCTCACTGCACTTTACTATCAAAAAATGCCCTACTGATCTTTTTTTTCCTAGAAAAGAAGGTCCAGACTTTCTTCCCTACCTCATTTTGAAATTATCACCCTCTTCATCCAGCCACAAACCTCCAGAGCCACTTTTTCTCCTCCTTCATTCTCAGAATCCAAGTTCGCTCCATTCTATTTTGGCAATGTGCAAAACATTCATTTGGATTTAGCAACCTTCCAGAGGTACAAAGCAAGTCCACATCTATCTGACTTTAAAGCAGTATTCTTCATTTTTCCTTCTCATTATTTGAAACATTTTTCAACTTTCAGGTTCCATCTCAAATACAAATATTTTATTCCCCTTGTATTTTTATATCATGTTGTATTTAATTGGTAATGTATTATTACAATTTTTTGTGTCTCTGCTTATGAGGAATATTGGTCTGTAATCTTCTTGTTCTATAATGTTGAGTTGTTTTTCTTTTTATTCTTTCTTTCTGATCTTTGTGTTAAAGTAATATTGGCCTTGGGCTGGGATTTTGGCTCAGTTGTGGAGCACTTGCTTTGTGTGTGTGAAGTACTGGGTTCAATTCTCAGCACAGCAGATACATAAATAAATAAAATAAAGGTCCATCAATAACTAGAAGAAAAAAAATTTTTAAAGTAATATTGACCTCATAAAATGAGTTTCCAACTGTTTCCTTTTCTTCTATTTTCTGGTAGAATTTTTATAGGATTAATATTTCCTTTTTAAGGTTTGATATAATTTGTCAGTGGAGTCAAAAAGTCCCAGAATTTTCTTTGTAGAAAGCATTTTAATTATGAATTAATTTTTTAATTAGCATTCAGATTTTTAAAGGGCTATTCAGATTTGTTTCTTCTTGAATCAGATTGTGACAGTTGTTTCTAAAGAACATGTTAAACATTAAATTTATCAGTGGAAGATTTATAAAAATTTTCCTCTTCATCCTTTTAGTAACCTGTAGAACCCTCTCATTCCTGTCTTGCCAACTTCCGTTTTTTTTTCTTTTTTACTGATTCACCAAGCTAAGTTTTATCAATTCCATCAAATTTTTCCAAAAAAACACTCCTGTTTCACTTATTTTCTCTGTTGTCTTACTTTTAAACATATTTTATTGATTTCTGCTCTTGTTTGTTCCTTTCATTCTATTTGGATAAGGTTTAATTTTTAGCTTTTTTTGTCTTAATTTCTTAAGTCAGAAACTTTTATCATTGGTTCTAGCTCTTTCTTCTGTTTCAATATAAACATAAAATGCTATAAATTTCCCTTTAAGTACTAAATTTAATTCCACAAATTGATAGATCACAAGTGCATTATTATTTTTCTCCATATATCTTCTTCTTCTTTTGATTTCCTTTTTATCCAATGGATTACTTACAACTGTGCTGTTTGATTTACAAATATTTGGGAGAATTTCCAGACATGTTTTTGCTTTTAATTCGAGTTTAATTTTGTTTTTATCAGAGAACACATTCTGTAGGACTATGGTTCTTTTAATTTTTCAGGCATTGCTGCATGGTCTCTGGTCTATATTGTAAGTACTCTATGGCTTGAGAGGTTGTGTTTTATGTTATGTTGTCTTATAGTGTTTTCTGTACTTGTCAACCAGTTGACTGCTCAGTTCAAGTCTTGGATGTTTGTCATGATTTTCTGTCTAGGTTATCAAGTCGTGAGATGAGCTTTGAACTCTTGATGGTGTTAAATTTTACTATTTTTTCTTTCGGTTCTGCCTGTTTGGGGAGCTCTGTAATAATAATTACAAATGTATTTATAATTTTTGCATCTTTTTGTTGTATTGATCTTTTTAAGTTTACGAAATGTCTTACGTTTTCTGTAGGAATATTCCTTGGCTAGAAGTTTGTCTTATATTGTTATATAACTCTAGCTTCCTCATGCTTATTCTGATTTTACCTTGCTTTCTGTTCTTTTTCTTTCAAATTATTTGTCTTTTTTTAAAACTTGTATCTTTTTGAGGGAGCTGAGTCTTTAATAAAAGTTTTGCTTTTACATCCAGTTTGATATTGTCTACCTTTTTTTGTGTGTGTTTAGTCAATTCACATCTAATAAAACTATGTATACGATGTTATTTATGTCTGCAATTTAGCTGAGTTTCAGAAATTTTGTTTCATTTCTGTTTTGTTCCTATACCCTTTCTTTTCTGTTTTCTTTTGTATTAAGCCAATATTTTGTAGTATTGCATCATAATCTAGTATTAGCATTTTTAACATATACATTTCAATTACTACCAGTTGCTTAGAGATTATATCATGTAATTTTGACTTATCTAAATGTTCTTAACTAATGGTTTTCAGTTGCATATAGAAAATTTTGAAAGTATAGTTGCTTATTACTCCATTCTTTGGATAGTTTTTATATATATACATTATAATCCCAATACTATCATAGTATAAATTTTGTTTTAAAGATGCATATATTTTCAAATAAGTGAATAGAAACTATATATAATAATTCATATAACATGCATTTATCCTTTTTGGTAATCTTTGGTCTCTTCTGTATATCTGAATTTCTATGTGGTGCAATTTTCTTTAGTCTGAAAGACTTTCTGTAACATTTAAACAGTGTAGTTCTACTAACATTAAATCTCTCACTTTCAAAAATTCTAAACCTATTTTAGCTTTAATTTAAAAGAATAATTTATCTGATCTATGGATTTCTTGAATAATAGCTGCTTTTCTTTCAGAACTTTAAATGGGGTCATTCCCATATCATCAAGCCTCTGTCGTTTCTGAGGAAAAGTCAGGCATCCCGCTAAGGAGACTGAAGCCAGAGAATTGCAAGTTCAAGGCCCACCTGGGCAACTTAGTGAGACCTTGTCTCAAAATAAACTATAAAAAGGCTGAGAATGTGGGGATATAGCTCAATGGTACAACGCCCCTAGGTTCAATCCCCTATACCCCCCCCAAAAAAAGGTCAAACATCAATCATAATATAATCCCTATCAATATAATATATCATTTTTCTATCAGTGCTTTATTATATTATTGGATTTTCTTTTGTGAATTTGGTGTGTCTGAGTATGATTTTCTCTATTTTCCTTCTATTTGGGTTTTATAGAGCTTAGATTTATAAGTTCATCGTTTTCAACAAATTTAGGAAATTTTACACTACTTTTTTTTTTCTGGCCATTTCTCTGTCTTCTCCTTTCTGATATCTTTTTGTGCTGTCCCACTTGAAATTTTGGCAAAAGTTTTTCATTTTCTCCCTCTCTCACATTCAGATGGAATACTTATTATTGGTCTATCTTTATACTAATTTTGTTGTACCATCTAAAATCGAACTTGATTTTACCATCTGTTTTTTGTTTTAATTAAGATTTTTTTTTTAGCTTTAGAATTTTTAGTTGTTTCATAGTTTCCATTTTGTTAGAATATTTTGCTCAATATTATACCTTTTTCTTGAATTACTTGAACAATTTTTAAGTTTTTTAAAAAATACATATTTACAATACTATTTGGAAGATTATATCTATTATATCTAACCCCTGACCACTTCAAGTTAGTTTCTATTGACAATTTTGATCCTGATTTTGTGTATTTTTTTTATAAAAACATTTTTTTGTTGTTGTTGAAAACTGGACACTACAGCTATTCTGGAACTTATTTTGTTCTTCTGAGAATTGCAGGTATTTTTTTCTAATACTCTGTGACTTGCCTGGGCTGTGAAGCTGCTTCTATGAGGTAGACAGAAGATATCTCTGCTCTGTCTTTTAGTGTTCTATTGTTGTTTCTGGGGGTTTATTTTAGCTGGCCATCCTAGAAGTCAGCATAGCTCAGGAGAAAAAAAAATCCATATGATAAAAGGAATGTGTGTTTGTATGCATGTGCACACATGTCTTGATTTTGCGTGATACAGTTTGATAGCTGATATGCACTGAAAGTTTCTCCACCACATTGCCAATCCAATGGATTGTTTCTGGCAGAGATGCCATATTTTCACATTTCCTCTTTCAGTTTGGTCTTTTCTTGCAAAACATGTTGCCAACAGAGTGTAGGTGCTTCAGAGACATCCAGTCTACAGCAATCTAGTCATTCCAAACAACAGGATATTGGTTTTGACTTTGGAAGTTTATATTTACTATGAAGAATACTGAGTTTTGCCAATTTTGCCAAACACCTTCTATAAAGTATGCTTAATTTCCAGCCACTACAAGATAAATTACAAAGAGAAGGTCTTAGGCAAAATTGACAAAACACATAATTCCAGTTTTACCAAAATTAAGTTAAATTTTCAGTCTCTTACATAGATATATATTTTCACAAAACATAAAATAATCCTGTTTTTTGTTACATATTTTTATTATTTTTATTTATTAGTGCATGATAGTAGTACATAATAGTGGGTTGACAATTCTGCTTTAATGTCCCCAAGGACAATGCCAGACTCCATGTAGCTTTCCTTCTCTGGAACTATGACAAGAGAATATATTCATCTTTATGAAAATGAACTTGACTTCAAAATCCATGTTTCTTTCATTTCCACTATACTTCAGTAGCTATAACATTGTAGGACCAATAGAGATTTTATCAAAATCGTTAGTTTCTGAATAGAATTAAAATGCAATATGAAAGTCATATTATGAAAGTATATTTTTAAAATTAAATATAAATTGATATTTGCATATATTAGAGCTCATAATTCACATTTATATTGAATTCAACTCATCAATTTAAGCAAAGTATTAATTTTTCTATATTATTTGGCATATGAATACTATGGGGAAAAAAAAAATATATATATATATATATATATATATAATTATGAGCATCACAGGACAGAGTAAAATGTGGCCAAATAGGAAAAAATGTGATATGAATTTATTAATAAGTTATCTATAATTTTAGGTATAAATTTATAGTTAAGTTTGATTAGAAGGAAAGACATTTATCTTTTGGGGAAGAATTTTTAATGCATAGAATTGTAAGAATCCTTCGTAGAAACACTGCAGTCAATTCTTTATTTTAATGACAGCTTCTAGTTACTGTTTTGAAGATAAAATAACATGAAAACTTAATTATAATACTTTTGTTAGATATCATAATTACTGTATTTTATTTTATATATCTATGTAAGGCTGCATAATTAATGGGTGTTTTATGTATATTTGCTCTTTCAATTGGATCTAAAAAGGAAACCTCATTACATTATTCAAAAGATGACTTGAATAATGGCTTTAAATTTGAGCATACACACAAAACTTGATCTTTCATTCAGAGATTACCATTGCACTTTCTATGAAATATCTGCTAGTACCTCTTACTAAGCTCTATATAACTTCAAGTTCAGCAAGTGCTGATTTTCCAATAATTAAAAACTTTAAATCCTCAGGTTATTTACTAATCTACATCTGAGTGTTAAAAACAAAGAAATAAAGCAAATAATTTTCTTATTTTTTACAGGAGACAGGAGTCATTTCAAGTATATTTGAAAAATAAATTTAACCATTATAGAAGATGACCTTGTACTGTGTTAATATTTAATGGTGAGTAAAATAATGAAACTCAAACGAGGCCTATCAGGGATAGAAGAATTGTCCTCTGGAGGTACACTGGATTCAGTTCTTATCCAAAGCAACAGCCTATTCCTTGATTTCAAGAGGAAAAGTTTTTTGAGTCTAGCTGATCTGGGAAAGCAAAACCTGTGATCTGAGTTCACTTGGGGAAACCATAAAAGATGGTCATGTGTTCATGGATGTGAATGTTATTAATTTGGGCAAAGATTTTCATGGAAATCAATGGCCATATATAAAAATAGAAATATATAGTCTAACAGTGCAATTCCATAAGTCATAAGTAGTGTTTGGCATTTAAAGTATAGCTATATTAAATTTAACATCATATATGGATGCTAATGAAATAAAAAAGACTTGCTGCATGAATGATTTTTTTGATTCAACCAATAATTTTACAATGATGATGAGAAACTGATCATAAAATTTATGAATACAGTACAAATTAATAAAGAAAAATCAGTATGAGTACTGTGCAATATACTGATAAAAGAAACCTTGGCAATGGTATATCAAAGTGCAATGGCACATCTAAACATATTTCATTGGTTGAATCTATTTGGATTCTAGACATAGTTGCCCATGCCCAAATGCACTAGCATTTTCCGTGTCAAAATATTTTTTTTTCCTGAAACTACATAACTATTAGCAGCTGTCTGTGTGAGAATAGAAGGAGGATTGTTTTTACTTCACTTGAAGATTAATGATATTTTAGAGCTTCAAAAGAAGTTTTTGAATCTGGCTTTCATAGCAGGCACCTCCTTCTTGTCTCCTTTAATTTTATTACCACTTTTAAAACATAATTATTCACTCTGTGGCATATTAAAAATAGTCTACAAAGCAAAGTTTTTATTAGAAATAAGATTTTGCTTGCTGTCAACTCTGCAGAATTCTACCTTTCTCTCTCCTTTACCAGGTAGGATTATAATCATTCCAATACAGTCAATGCTGGCTAATGGAAATGTGGGAAAAGAATGGGGTGGGGAGGTTGAATTGGTTCTATTTTCTTTCAGAGTGTTTGTTTTCTGACTCTCCAAAAAAGATACAGCTAAGTTTAAACTACAATGTAAAATAAATTATGAAATAGTGGAATTGTTATTCACATCTTCAATCCTCTGATCTATTATTAGAGTTAGACCCAGGTGGCACAAGAGTTGCAAACTCATGCTGGAAATAAGCATGGTCTTTACCAGTCTTGTCCTGTTTCTGATCACTCCACTTCCAAAACCTTAAGTTACTGGCCAGTTTTTAACCTTGTGTGTAATTCTAGTAGAACCTGCTCAGACATCTGAGATTGAAACTTTTGAAAATATATATAGTACAACTTTAAAAAGGAATACAAGGTACAACATGGATTAATCTTGAAGACACCATGCTGAGCAAAATAAGCCAGACACACCAGGTCATCCCACTAGCATGAGGTACCTAGAACAGACCAAGTACACAATCACAGAAAGTGAAATGGATGTTACCAGGGGTTGGGGGTGGGAAAGTAGGGAGTGCTCAATGAGTATAGAGTTTCCTTTTGGAATGATGAAAAAGGCTGAGAGCCAGAAAGTGGTGATAGTTGATAACTGCATTGCACACTGAAAAATGGTAAAAATAGTAAATTTACATTATATACATTTTATTCAAACAAAAAGTCAATAAAACTTTAACACATCATTTAAACTATAATTTGAGAAGGCATTTATTTTATTTGGAATGCTCCAATGAAAGAAATAAGAAATAAAATGATTATGTATGTCTCAGATGGCAAATAAATATACAACAGTATGTTAAAGAAGTCTTACCAATAGTCGGGTAACTTCTTATAAATCAAAATCAAGGCTGGTTTACATAGAATTCAGAAAAGGTAGCTTCTGGTGATGGTGATTTAAGGGATTCAGCTCAGATGCACTGAATGCCCAGTTTACCTGGCTTGTATGTCTGTACTGCAGACGTGGAAAGATCAAGCTATGCAAGTTAACCTACTCTCAGTGATCACACCACACCACCAGCCCAAGATCTGTGTCCCTACTCCATCGTGGGTCAGCCAAACCATGAAAATTTGAAATGGCAAGATCTTTTACACCACAATCGAAGGAATGCTGACTACTAACTATTTCCAGGATGGGACTATACACTGAACAGAATCACAAAATCCAACTTGACAGGAATTAACAAGAAATTGTGGCTATTGTATTTTGTTAATGAATTTTGCCTTCTTCACTGAAAGGATCTTTATAGAAAATCTGATCCTGCTTTGAAACTATTATTAATTAAAATAGCTCCTATCGTTTCTAAGCTCCAACTCTGCCAGCTGTGTTATAAACACTATCTGTAAAAATAGTAACAATGAAGCTGAACATCATTTATTCCATGTATAAAGGTGGAATCAGACTCAAAGAGGCTGATCTTTGCTCAAGGCCACCTCTTGACTGAGTGGCAGGGCCTGTGTTTGCATCTCTGCTGCTCTGCCCTGCATTCTGAAGGGTCCCACACTCATTGGTCATTCTGCTAATTCCAGGGCTGCAACTTCTTGATTTCTTACTTTCTGAGACCTCTATTCCCTGGTCAACTTTTTTAAGTGGTTATTCTTTGTGCACCAATTCAAACAAATTGGACACTTCATTGCATTTTCTCACCATTCTCTCTGGTGTAGCAGGCATGCTTTATTTTCAGTCATATTGCTTGGACTGGGATTGTGCTTTCCTCTGTTCCCAATTGTTCTGTCTCTGCCAGATAATTTTCACAATAAAATCAGCTTCTCCAAGACCAGCAGAGAGACCATCTGATTAAAATCACTATTAAAGAAAGGGAAAAGACAAAACTCTGCCAATAACATATCAAATATCCAATGAATAATCAATGACCTAGTTATAAGTGAAGCATGCATTAACTTTGAGGAAAACCATGTTTAAAAAAAGTTTATAACATGAATCTCTGACTAAAAATAACTTGCACAAATTTTCAAGGGGTCAAGACTGTCTTTTCAAACCATTAAAATTTTAAAGTAGCCACTATTTTGTAAAGAAAAATGTGGATTTTTAAACTCTTAACTCAACTTTTTCTTTCTGAAACCCAAAGTTGACAATATATGCAGATTCAGACGTCTAGTAAGCTATTCCTCTGAACACTGATAGAAGAATTTTGTAAACTGTACACATTTAATGGATCAAGTTTTTATGATATTTGCTGGTAGTTCTAGAAATATGAGAAACTAGCTGATTTTGTTTTTCATTTGTTTTACAAGTTCTGGCATAAAACTTGGTAGAAGACTTAGTTATTTAGTAGCATTGCAATAAGATTTAGTGGGATGTTATGGTTATACCAAAAAAAAAATAGCATTGGAAATTGGCCCCCATCACCATTGACATCTCATATATGTTTATATATATATATATATATATATATATATATATATATATATATATATATACTGAATCAAGGTTATTGCATATAGTTGTGCTAAATGAAGAATGTGAGAATCATCTGTCAGTCTTAGAAAATTGTAGTTTTTTAGAGTATAAATTCAATTAGTTTAAAATAATAAAGGTTTCACATACTTTGAAACTTAAACTGTAGCTGAGGTTTTGAGCCTCATTTTTGAGAAACTGGAACAAATGTATTAAGCTCCAACATTTCTAACAATTGACTAATACTCAGTAAACACACTCAATCTTATAACATATTCTTTAGTTCTTAGAGGATCTTTTTTTTTTTTTTTTTACCATTAGTGCACTATTTAACACTGGTTTTTCAAGATTATGTCTGTCTTTAAATATTCATCTTCAATGACACTTGGAGATATCTATAACTGAAGATCAGTGTATGAACCGGAATGCTAATGAGGAAACGAAGAATGACCTAGCAGAGGGAAGTCAAATTTCCAATCCAATGTCTCCTAAATGTTTGCTGAGAAGGAGACTGAAGGTCAAAAAGCAGAATTGCCCACATCATTCCAGAAAGATTCAGAGACCAGAGGTCAAAACTCCCCTGATGTCAGGGCTGAGGTATGCAACTGCTAAAGGATCTACAATGGAGAAACCAGGCCCAAAGCCCCACTCTCAACTCATACACACTAGAGAACCAGCTTCAGTACCTAGGAGAAAAATTGAGGATTGTTTCTGGAGAAACTGAATCAAAGAGGCTCTGGATTCCCTCCTCCAGACTTAGCAGAGGACAGGGCAACAAAATGATAAAAAGACTCCACTGAGGTGACACATCCTTCAGACCAGTCTCTCCATCTTCAGATCCTAAAAGACCAAATGTAGGATTACTAAAAACTTTAAGAGAAAAAAGCAATACAGATTCAATTAGTACTTTTGATAGTCATAGCAAAGCAAATGTGTACTTGGTAGAATGTATAAAAGGCATACTTGGTGGGATTCCTGTTTGTTATTTATTTATTAAGAACCCGAGAGAAACTAAACTGAGTGAAATTTCTTTTTAACAAATTTTGTGTGTGTGTGTGTGTGTGTGTGTGAAGATCCAGATCATCCTGGGATCATTTCACAGTGTACTACAAAGTTGTTCTTTATTGTGTGCTTCAGGGGCATGAAAGCGAAGAATCCTAAGTGTGACATAAGAAACCTGTGTTTCTTATGCAGAACTTGAATTTAGCTTTGCCAGTGTGTCTGTCCTTCCAGATCACTTGTGCTTCCATATGAATTCCAATGACTATCCATCTGTCCCTCTCTGAGTTAACTTTTTTGTTTGATGCTGGTGATCCATAAATATAGTCACTATATTATAGTCACTATTCTAAGATAGTGTGTTGGGACCTATTAGGGACCAAATTCTCCATATGCCCTCTGGATGTCATAATTCCTTTATTTTTCTCTGGAACATCACTTCTGCAATTAGTCTCCCCATTCTATCATCAGTTTCTTCTTTCTTAAATCATGTATGTCCTAGATGCATTTCTCTTCGAAGGGGAAAATAGCTCTACTACACTCCTCTTCAAGAACATTATGTTTCATTGTTCTGTTCTACTTCAGAACTAAATTCATTGTGAAAGTTGAATATGTTTGATTATATCAAATAAATTAACATATCTATCACTTTATGTACTTACCTTTAAAACCTATTTTTTTTTAGAGAATTTGAAATAAATAATACAACAATTCTAACTATGATCACCATGATGCGCAATGGATTTTTTTTTTTCCATACCAGGAATTGAACTAAGGAACATTCAACCCCTGAGCCACATCCTCAGCCCTATTTTGTATTTTATTTAGAGACAGGGTCTCAACAAGTTGCTTAGCACCTTGACATTGCTGAGGCTGGCTTTGAATTCATAATTCTCCTGCCTCAGCTTCCCAAGCTGCTGGGATTACAGGTGTGCACCACTGCGCTCAGCTTGTGCAATAGATCTTGAAAACTTATTCATCTCCCCATTCCCTATCTCTACCCTCACTTAGCTTCTGGTGACCACCATTCTAATCTCTTCTCTAACTCTGATGCTTTAAGATTCTAAATGCAAGTGATTTAATGCAATATTTGTCTTAAAACTAAAAAAGAAGGAAGTTGGATCAGTTGTGGTAACAGGACTGACCCTGGGGGACACCATACTAGGTGAAGGTAGCAAGGCTCTTTTCTCAGGCTGCTCCATTATGGTTTCTAACCTCACCATCCTACTAATGCTACTCCTTAGAAGTCTGAACTACTGGGGAGACTGGCCATATCCAAGAATTTTATTTTCATCTCTCATCAACATCAATACTTCTTCCTTCTTGAAAGGCGTTCCTCTTTTGGCTTCAGTGACAACACATTTTCCTATTGTGTTTGACTTTACTAGTCACTCCTTTTAAGTCTTTCTTTCCATTTCTTCCTCTTTAAGTATTAGCCTGTACAGAGCATGGTCTCAGCTCCCTTCTCTTCTCTGTATGTACCTCTGGATAGTAGTCTGACTCATTTTCAGAGCATTAAAGGCCACTGGTATATTGACGATTCCCAAGTCAGCTCTTGAACTCCAGATGTATGTGCCAGTTACCTAATGGTTATCTGTATTTAGACATCTCTGGGTAACTCATCTTTAGCATGTCCCTTTCTGCCAAACCACCTCGTCTTTCACCCCCCTTATCCATTCAGTTGTTCAAACATAAAACCTGGGCATTCTCTTTATTTCTTCTATTCCCCTAGATCTCCTGCATTCAATCATAATAAATCCCATCATCTCCATCTCCAAAACATATCCTGAATCGTCTACTTCTTTCTGCATCTTCACTATCAATACCCTACTTCAGGCTGTCATTACTTTCCACCAAGACTACTGCAAAAACCTCAGTCGTCATCATGTGTGTCAGGGTTCTCCAGAAAAAAGAACCAATAGAACCCACCGAGAGACACAGAAAGAGACAGATGGATCCATTATAAGGAATAGGTTCATGTGTATAGGGAGGTTGGCCAGTCCACACTCTGTATGCAGCAGAGTAAATACCTATAAATACCTTTATAAGAAGATATATAAAAAATGTTTGGCTAAATGTCTAGGTACCTTGTGGCTCTAAGTTGACACATAAAATGAATCATTACATCATGTTTTCATTATTATACCTTTCTAACCCATCTTCATTGCAGCTTTCAATTGTCAAGTGCATATTTAATACTCTTCCTGTCATTCCACAGAGCTTAAAGTATTCTGACTTAAAAGAATCTAAATAATCTGCCCCTGCCCTCCTTTCCTGTTCTCTCCAGTCACTTTTCCCTTCTTTCCCATGCAAACCCATTGTTTGCCACAGGTAAATCATGTAGAAATAGCAAAGAATCGTGTATGATTGTACCTGTGAACGAGAATCCAGCTACTCATACTGGGCCTACATGATGTCAGGCATCCAAGTGCTTAGATATCTGTCATATGGTTTGGATTGGATAGGAATTGTATCTCCTTGACTCCAAATTTCCAATCCAATGTCTCCTTGACTTCATATTTTCACAGGTGCCACAGTCGGTGTTATTGCAATAGCTTACCTTCTCTCCTTTTACTAGAATCAACAAATGGGACTTACTCAAACTAAAAAGTTTTTTCTCAGCAAAAGAAACAATAAGAGAGGTAAATAGGGAGCCTACATCCTGGGAACAAATCTTTATTCCTCACACTTCAGATAGAGCCCTAATATCCAGAGTATACAAAGAACTCCAAAAATTAGACAATAAGAAAACAAACAACCCAATCAACAAATGGGCCAAGGACCTGAACAGACACTTCTCAGAGGAGGACATACAATCAATCAACAAGTACATGAAAAAATGCTCACCATCTCTAGCAGTCAGAGAAATGCAAATCAAAACCACCCTAAGATACCATCTCACTCCAGTAAGATTGGCAGCCATTAGGAAGTCAAACAACAACAAGTGCTGGCGAGGATGTGGGGAAAAGGGTACACTTGTACATTGCTGGTGGGACTGCAAATTGGTGCAGCCAATTTGGAAAGCAGTATGGAGATTTCTTGGAAAGCTGGGAATGGAGCCACCATTTGACCCAGCTATTCCCCTTCTCGGTCTATTCCCTAAAGACCTAAAAAGAGCATGCTACAGGGACACTGCTACATCGATGTTCATAGCAGCACAATTCACAATAGCAAGACTGTGGAACCAACCTAGATGCCCTTCAGTAGATGAATGGATAAAAAAAAATGTGGCATTTATACACAATGGAGTATTACTCTGCATTAAAAAATGACAAAATCATAGAATTTGCAGGGAAATGGATGGCATTAGAGCAGATTATGCTAAGTGAAGCTAGCCAATCCCTAAAAAACAAATGCCAAATGTCTTCTTTGATATAAGGAGAGTAACTAAGAACAGAGTAGGGACGAAGAGCATGAGAAGAAGATTAACATTTAACAGGGATGAGAGGTGGGAGGGAAAGGGAGAGAGAAGGGAAATTGCATGGAAATGGAAGGAGACCCTCAGGGTTATACAAAAGTACATACAAGAGGAAGTGAGGGGAAAGGGAAAAATAATACAAGGGGGAGAAATGAATGACAGTAGAGGGGGTAGAGAGAGAAGAGGGGAGGGGAGGGGAGGGGAGGGGGGATAGTAGAGGATAGGAAAGGCAGCAGAATACAACAGACACTAGTATGGCAATATGTAAATCAATGGATGTGTAACTGATGTGATTCTGCAATCTGTATATGGGGTAAAAATGGGAGTTCATAACCCACTTGAATCAAAGTGTGAAATATGATATATCAAGAACTATGTAATGTTTTGAACAACCAACAATAAAAAAATAAAATAAAAGTCTTCTCAATTTTTGTGCATTCTGATTAATTTTCTCTAGTGTTACTTTAATTGTGTGACTTCCTTGTCAACGAACTAACAAAAACAAAATATAAATGGTTGAATATAAGTTTTTTTGGTTCTGTATGTCCTAGAGGACCAAGCCACACCTTTCAAATTTTTCACCATTTACCACCCATCAACCTTTCTCTCCCCATCAGCCTCTAGAATCTACCATTACAGACTCTTTTCTCACTTTCCCTACTATATTTTTCTTTTTTTTCCTATATCATTACTAACATTTTTCCACTTGTTCAAATTTTCACTGTGAATCCCATCTATTCTTCAAGACTTAATTAAAATTCTAATTCACTATTTAAGTTTATTCTATAAACAATAACCCAGATGGCTTGACATTGACTTTAGAGAAAACTTAGAAGGCAATGCTTTCTTAATTAATTAATAACTTTTTACCAAGCACCAACTAAATTTCAGGCTATGTGTTAGTTGCCTGTGTTAGGATATCTGTTGGACATCTCAGACTTAAATGTCCAAAACTGAACTCTTACTTTTCTTTCTCCCTTGTTCTTCTGCAACTCAATTATTAGTCACTCCATTCATTCAATTATGGGAGGAAAAGACACAAGAACATCCTTCTTTGTTTCTGCTTTCTTTCATATTCACTATCCAATTAGCAGGGGAACTTAACCTTCAACATATCCTCAATAAAATTACTTCTCACTACTTCTCTTTCTATCTTCCTAGTTAATACCATTCATTGTTGTTTCTTACTTGGATTATGCAACAGCCTGCTAAACAGTCTCTTTGCTCCTACTTTTGAACTCCTGGGACTCTAATTTCTATACAGGTCAGATCATGTTATCTTCTATTAAGAAATCTTCAGTGCTCTGGAAGTGGAGAAAATAAAACCTTTCCTTTACCCTCTCAGGTTCAGTGACTCATGTCTGTGAATTAGACTTAAAGAGACAGATTAAGAGAATAATGTCCTCAGGATTCATGCATACAACATGCATACACACAGAGCCCAGTGACAAATAACTCAAAGAGGTGGTTAGATTTGGGGCTTATATATCATCTTAAGAAATGGTGATGATTTTGTGCAGAATTGTCAAACAAAGGAAAAGGGGTTTGGTTTTCTAGGGGGAAGTAAATTTAGGGCAGGTGTATACATGGCGAGAAAGTATTGCAAGATAAAAATTCTTCTGGTAAAATTTGTTTGTGCACACTCATCTTGGTTGTGATTTGCCATCCTACTGATAATAGCTGTTTTCCTTCTCTTGATATGTGAAAAAGGGAAATCTCTCTCTCTCTCTCTCTCTCTCTCTCACACACACACACACACACACACACCACACACACATATTTCAGGGTGGTATATTCTGATTCTTAGCATCAATTGTGTAACACAATTCACTTACTGTGGCCTTTTATACTCCCTTAGATTTATACTCCCTTATTTACCCCTGAAACCTAGCTTGCCCATTCTCTTTTTACTTGTCTGTAAGCTAAGCCCACACTGCCATGGGCATTTGCACTTGCTTCTCCTTGTTTGGGAGACTCTTCCTTCACATAACTGTCTGGATCTATCATCCACTTAATTGAAGTCTCTTCTTCAATGTCATCTTATTAAAGAATCTTCCCTGACCACCCTATCTTACTCGAATCTTTCCTTGCTTTATTTTTAATGGGTTCTATCACTATCTACATACTATTTTTCATTACTTTATTATCTGTCATCCCTTTCACACCAACAATATGAGCTCAATGAAAACATGAACTCTTTGTTCACTGCTATAGTTACAGTGTCTAGAATAATGCTTGCTATATAGTAGCTAATACTTTTATTGAATACATAAATTAATGAATATGAAGTCAAATTCATAATTACTTAGATGAATGCAATCCTTATTCTTTCATTTCTTCCCAGGGACTGTTTGTTTTTTTTGTATAATTATTAGTGGTTTCCAATTTTTGAAACTATAACGTTTACTAAAGCAGTGCATATATACACAGTCAGATTTTCAGAGACATTAGTTAGTACTCATCCAAACTGGTTAAAGCCAGGAAAATAAAATAACAGAAAAACCTGCATGCTTATATGTCCTAGATCCATGTCTTTTTTCTTTGAATTTCTCTTGATCAGAATGTACTCTGGAGTCTCTGTAAAAATGATTTCTGCAAGGACAGCTGGACCTGAGTTGGTAAGGTTTGTAACCAGGAAAAACTGGAGTTTAAATCCCAATTGGCTGCAGTCTTTTGGACCATGTCTCTTTGTCTGTGGGGTTGGTGCAAAGATTAAAGGAGGTCTTATACCTAATTTTTGTGTGTGTGTGTGTTGGGGGGCAGTTTACCAGGGTTGAACTCAGAGGCACTCGACTGCTGAGTCACATCCCCAGCCCTATTTTGTATTTTATTTAGACACAGGGTCTCACTGAGTTGCTTAGCACCTCGCTTTTGCTGAGGCTGGCTTTGAACTCTCCATTCTCCTGCGTGAGCCTCCCAAGCCGCTGGGATTACAGGCGTGTACCACAGGGCCTGGCCATAATTATTTTTAATAGAGTGTTATATACAAGCACTAAAAATAGTGGTGATTGTTGTCCATGTTAATATTTGTATAATTTTCATTAGTAGTCTTTCATGAATTATATGGAAGACTAAAATGCTTCTAGTACTTGAAAAGACTTCAGTACATGCAGTTGATAGAAGCCTATATTCATCCCCATACTCTAAGAACTGGACTTACAACATACACCTTGTCAACTTGAAAATAATATATAATCTGTTCTGATTTTCTCATAGGAAAGAAGGATTCATAAAACAGTAGAATCAAGATGAATGATGTCTTTCAAGCACTTGAAAAGAGCAAGACATCAGCAGGTGAACACCAAGAACATATCCTGTCCTTGGAGTCCTGTTCTAGGTGGATACCTGGAATGACTCATCCATAGATCAGGAGAATAGAAGATCTACTTGAACTTCTTGATTTATATAAAATACTATGATAATTTTGGAGTTCTATTTGAGCAAAAGTGTGGAATAAGAATAAAGCAAGATGGATAAGGGGGCTGGAAGTGTGTGCCACCAAACGCTTACTATAAATAGATCAATCACACCAGGAAGCAAGCCTCTCCAGGCCTCTCATTTAGGAAATAGCATTATTAAATTTGTATGGCCTGGTGTAGTGGCACATACCTATAATACCAGGACTTGGGAGGCTGAGTCAGGAGGATTGCAAGTTCAAAGCCAGCCTCTGCAAAAGTGAAACGCTAAGCAATTCAGTGAGACCCTGTGTCTAAATAAAATACAAAATAGGGCTGGGGATGTGGCTCAGTGGTCAAGTGCCCCTGAGTTCAATCCCCAGTACCAATATATATATATAATATTTAACATATATATAACATACATCTATTTTTAACATTATATATATATATATATATATAACAAAAAGTTATTAAAGATTGTTAAGGTTTTAATTGATATCTGCAGACGGATACATTGGACTGAATGTAACAGAATGGAATATACTAGGTTCTTTGATATGGATTCAGAATATATTCCTTGATATGGATTCAGAAAATTTATGCCACGTTGTTGAGTAAGGTTTCTGGCAGTTCATCTGAAAAGACTTAGAGCCATGAAGGAAAAGCACAGTATTAGAAGTCACTCAGAACTTAGCACAGGGATCGGGGTCTTTCACACCTGTATGATCTTGGGAACTTTGCTTAACCATTTTGAACTTTAATTTCCTATTCTCGAAACAGAAATAATAATTATCTGCAGAAATCTTGAATTCGTGAGAGCCACGATACTTTTGACAGTTTAGATTTTTGTCCCCCTTTCTATTTATTTCCCCTTCCTCCTCTCTCTATTCAAGTTTCCAGCATGTGCATTTCCATAGCTTGTGTGAATGAGGGGGCAGAGGAGACAACAGAAAGCATTCAGAATGTCTGAAATTCTTTCTCATAACTTTAAGCCCTAAGGGTGCTGAGGGGAGTTGAGGTACAGAAGAATGTGGAGGAAAACACAGAAAGCAAATCTATCTCCCCCTGTCAGACAGGATGGGGTAGGGGAAGGGCAGTCTGTGAGATCAGGTTGATAAGTGGTTCTAAGGGGTCCTGCCCTCTGCCTCTCAGACAGACACCAGGGAGGAAAGCAAAGTCCCAGAAAGAAGGGCTGCTTGGAGGGACTAAGCTGAACATCAGGGAGTCAGGAGAGAGCCTGGAAGAGTCTCATTGACATCCCAGGTGGACCATGTCCAAGAGCTGGATTGGTTGATATTGACTGACACATACGAGTCAGCTTTCTTCTATCCCTCCCTGCTGAGGAAAGCAATATACCTGGTGAAAGGGGAGGACATGGATTGATTAAGGAAAAAATAGGAGATTAAGACAGAAACTTCCAGTTGGGATGAATTATTTACGAGTTAAGATACATTTCTTGACCTTGATTTATTAAAAAATAATTTATATACTGTCTGACACACAGATCAATTTATCATAACTATACCTATTCCTGCTGTGCATAGCTTTTGAGTCTGCTCAAAAAGTCAATATTAACTTTTATTTACACCAGATTAACATCCAGTTCAGGTAAGATAAGGATCCTACAGTTATCAGGAATGAAGTGTGGAATCCACTTTGCGTACCTGGTAAAGAAGGTTCATGTTGACCCCTGTAGATAGGAAAGAGCAAATCCAGGAACCAGACACTGAATGGTTAAAATAATGAGAGCTGTGAACACTGAATAAGGGAAGACTGAGGGGGAGATGATAGCTGTCTTCAGATATTTGAAAGACTTATTGTGGAAGATAGAATGTCCTTGTTCTGAATGGAAGCCGAAGCCATGAATGTTAGATTCAATCAATGGAAAGAGGAAGTTTCTCATAGTTGAGTGTTCATCAATGTTCAGGGATTCAAGCAGATGTCCAATATTCATTTGCCTGGAATGTTCTCAGAAGATTCCTGTATGCAGAGGAATGTGGTCCTGGCACTTCATTTCTAGGATGAGATGATATGTGGGGCAGGAGGAGGCAACTGATATTACCAAATTCCAGGAAATTCACTGAATGCTCTCTGTCCTGAGCTCATTGAATCTGTCCAAAAGCTCTGTGAGTTAAACATTCTAAGTACTGTTGTTGTGATTTTATAAATCAGTCTACAAATACACAGTTACACTGCCAGACTTCATCGTATTGGGAAATTTCAGGGCCAAGGTTTGAACCCAAGTGTATTGCGTTAAGAGACCCTGTACTTTCTACCAGACACCCCATTTCCTTAACATGCTTTCACAAATAAAGAATAAATCCTTAGTTTGAGGATAGAACTTTCAAAATATACAGATGTTGCTAACCTAATTGACCAAGGACAGGCAAAGGCCCATTCAAATATTTCCACTGTGATTCACATGGCTGCATAAAAATATCAATGCATAAATTATGAACATAATTGATATTAATATATAATATATGTAATGGCACATGAAAATACTTTCCTATCTTCTCAAAGAATGTCAATTGACTTTGGTTAATGTAATGGTTAATTTGGCATTTTTAAAAAATATTTTGTAGCTGTTGCTGGACCTTTATTTTATTTATTTATATGTGGTGCTGAGAATCGAACCCAGTCCCTCACACATGCTAGGCAAGCCCTCTACCACTGAGCCACAACCCCAGCCCATAATTTGACATGTTTACTTGGCTTAGTCATACTGTTTAGGTAGTTGGTCAGACATCATTCTGGATGTTTTTATGGAGGTGTTTTTTGGATGAGATTAACACACACATCAGTTGGTTTTGCATAATGTCGTCCAGATTCATTTATGTTGTCAAATGATAGCATTTCCTTCTTCTGTATGGCTAAATAGTATTCTATTGTGCATGTGTGTGTGTGTGTGTGTGTGTGTGTGTGTGTGTATATATATATATATATATATAATAGAATGTGCAATATATATATATATATATATATGTATATATATAATGTATTTTCTTTATCCATTCATCTGATGATAGACAAAAAGACAATACCACATGATCTCATTTGTATGTGAAATATAAAACAGTTAAACTCATTGAAGTAGACAGTAAAATGGTAGAGGGTGTCAGTGGGAATGGGGAGAAGTTGGTCAAAGAACATTATGTTTCAATGAGACAGGAGGAATATATTTTGAGATCATTTGCATAACAAGTGACTATAGTTAATAAAAATGTATATTTCAAAATTACTGAGAGTAAATTTCAAATGTTCTCACCACATACACAAAATGATAAATATGTGAGATGATGGATAAATTAATTAACTTGAGTTAATTATTAACATTGTATACATAAATCAAGACATCAAGTTGTACCCTATATCAACATATAATTATAACTTGTCAAAATATAAAACAGAAAATAAAATTTAAAAATACTCTAAACAATTATTTTAAAAGCCAATGGACTTAGTCAGGCATGGGGGTGCACACCTATAATTCCAGTAACTTGGGAGGCTGAGGCAGGAGGATCACAAGTTCAAAGCCAGCCTCAGCAACTTAGTGAAGCCCTGTCTCAAAATAAAATAAATAAATAAAATAAAAAGGGCTAGGTTTGTGGCTCAGTGGTTAAGCACCCCTGGGTTCAATCCCTGGTACCAAAATAACTACAACAAAACCAAAACAAAACAAAAATCTCAAATCAATTGACTTATAAGAAAGTTATCTTTAATAAGGTCAGGAAGCTTTATCCAATCATTTGAAGGCCTAACAGAACAAACACCAACCTCTTCAGAGGACATAAGAATTCTGCTAGCAGATGGCCTTCTGGCTCCCATTGCACCTTTTCCCTGAGTTTCTAGCCTGCTGGCCTCTCCTAACAGATTTTGGACTTTCACCTCCACAATAGCCTGAGCCAATTCCTTAAAATAAATCTAGGTACATATATACACAAAGTTGGTTCTGTTTTTCTGGAGAACATTGGCTAATGCAGATATATATATATATATATATATATATATATATATATACACACACACACACACATATATCTATATCTATCTATCTATATATATCAAATATATTTAAAATTATATTTAAGAATATGGATGCAGATCTTTCCCCAGTCAAGCCTTCAGATGATACCATATCCTTAAATGTTACTTTGCAGTCTTGTGAAAGACACTGAGCTCATCATTTCACTCACAAAACTGTGAAATGACGTCACTTTCAAGAAATTCTGAGTAGAACTTAAGAAATTTCTTTGGGACAATGTGGTATAAGAGACCAACTTGAATTGGGAGTTTGGGGACCTGGGCCGTAGCCCCTGGTTACTTCTAACTGGTTTGTGCAGACCTTACATCTATCTCTGGGGTTCATAATAACAGAAGCTTGGGTAGAGAACTTCAGCTTTCCCTTAAGTGCTACAATGCAAAGTCTCTATTAATCCTATTTATTCATCAAAATAAAAACTGATAAAAGAGACAAGTAGAACACACCCTGGTCAAGCCCCTGGATTTGGTGGCAGAAGTCCAGTTTTCTTTCTGCCTGTAACTGTCTGTTCTTAAGTCCTGTTCTTTTTTCTCCACCCCAAGAGTTTTTTATCATTAGCCAATCAAAGATAAATAATCTCTATGGCACGTCTGGGTATGGCCTGTGCGTGCCTGCATTTGAACACTTTGGGCAGGGTAGGCTGTTTCTGGCTCTGGATGTTCATACAGATCTGGCATCCTAAGGTTTGTATCTAGTATTTTATTAACTAGCTCTAATAATACACAATGGGAAGGGACCCTCTTACAAGTGTCAGCCCCTTTTCTCTCTTCTTGGCTCCAAGGGGAGGTGTCCATATCTTTAGTAGGGCAGCTACTTTATAGGAGCAACAGGCAGGTAGCAAGTAAGTAGCTAGGTTTGCATTGGCAAATTAATACTGCTCAAAAAAATGTGTTAATGTTTTTCCAAGTGCTTGTTAATATACCTTCATTTCTTTATTATTTTTTTTGAAAGGTGGTGGGGAGAGGGGATCAGGTGGAGGAGAGGGGGGTATCAGGTGGGGAGGGTGTGGAAAAGAGGAAAGAGAAAAGTAAAGTAAAGCTACAGTTCCGGAGCTTGAGAGAGGAGCCCCTCAGGGGGACCCGGGGACCCAAGTTGGCTGGGGGCGTGCAACGGCCGCGGACAGGGAGGAGATGCCCCCCGGAGCGCCTGCCTGCATTCCGAGCTTCTCATTTCTTTTGCCGGGGGTCTACTGGGTTCAGCACTCCTGCCTTTGGGTGACCTCGGGCTCTGCCCTATCCCCTCCCTGCCGGAGAGCTGCGGCCGGCTCTGCGCCAATCTCCCACCCCCAGCTGTCGTGGTCACTTTCTCCCCGCTGCCTGCGCCCGGCCCGCCCAGCGGGGCGACTTCTCCCTTTCTGCCCTCGGGTTGACGATCCTGGGTGGGGCAGCGGCGCGATCGGGACGGCCCCCACCGCAGAGCGCCCAGACCCGAGCCGCCCGAGGGCCGCGCTCAGCCGGGACAGCCGCACCTGAGACCCCGGCTCCGGCCAAGCCGCGGCGCCGGAAGCGCGGGCGGATCGGCGGCAGGGGGAGAGCGACTCGCGCAAGCCGGGAGCCCAGAGCCCCAAAGCGGGGGACCAAGACCCACCTCACCCAGCAGGGGCGAGGACGGCGGGTCGCACTCCTCCGTCTCAGAGGCTGACCCTGCAGCCTCAGCGTCTCGCCCTGACTCTTAAACTTCTGGGCGAGGAGGAACCTGCCGGCCGCCCGCCCCCTCGCGCACAGGATTCGCTCTTGAACTCCGCCGCGCCCGGGGTCCACCTTGCGCCGCCCTGAGCGCGGGCGTGGAGCAGCCAGCTGCCGGGAAACCCGATGAACTCTCCAGAAAGGGCGTGACGGAGGGTCCAGCCGCCACGCTCGGCCCAGGCGCAGGGGTCCCCTTGGCGGAGCGTGGAGCTCGGGGCAGCGGAGCGCCGCAAGTGGTGGAGGATGACCAAGAGGCCTCAGGGGACCTCCGCGCAGTAATGCCAACATGTAAGTAAGTCTCCCTTCTCAGCCCAGAATTCCTTCACACCTTCTCTGTTTCTCTCCCCCCCCCCCCCCAACTAAATGATTTTGTTAAGGACTTCAGCTTCATTGACGTAATAAACCGGTTTGTCTTCACTTTGCCCCTCGGGGAACTGTGGAGTGAGCTTTGCCAAATGGAGCTGTGACTTGTGTGTGCGGCTTTCTCCCCCCATACCCCCCCCCCCCCCCCCCCCCCGCCCAGCGAGAGGTGAACCTCACATTTGGGCGGCGGAAAGCATAATAAAAAGGGCAGGGTTTCAAGAATGGGGAAAACGTGTTTTCGATTCAAATTAAACAAGGAGTAACCAGCACCGACGGACGATCAGTCCTGGGCCCGGGCCCTGCCAAGCCAGCGTGCTACGGGATCAACACCTGGGGACTTGGAAGGTACTGGAATTCCCGGAAAATGTTGAAAGGAAAATGTTGATTTTGCACCTCGTCACCATTGACTGTAGAACTTATTCTTGGATCTCTGGGGGTATTTGAATAGTGTTTTTGCTTTCTTTTTATTCCTTAAGAAAATGTTCTCAGTGTGCTTTGGGGTTTAAAAATAATTAATGAATATGTCATGTTATGTGATAGAGACGTCCTATAGAATTGTAAGTGGGGTCTGTGGGAACTGAAACTGTTAGAGAAACCTAAAAGGCTGAGCTTCTATGGAACTGTCATCCAAGCGGTGAGGTGCCTTGGAGGACCCTGGGAAAGGGTGGCTGAGCACCACTGCCTGCCTTCCAGAATGGAAAAACAAAGATTGTTCTCAGAAGAGCCAAGCTTATTTTTGTGGCCAACTAAGCAGTTACTTTTCCTTGTAATATGTAATTTTCCTTCTGGAGTTTTATTTGTTCTTGGGCAAGCACCCTGACAGACATTTCACCCACTTCTAGTAGCTAATGTACAAGTTTCTAGAAATTGATAATCACTTTATCTCCACCAACTACTGGATCCTAATTCAGTTCTACTTGAGCTTCTTTTCAGTTCAGTGCTTTAGGAAAAGGCTTTTCCCTTCTTCCCAGCACTCTCCCCTCGCCTCCTCCCCCAGCACACGTTTTTAAAGTAGGAGAAAGCATGGTACCAACAAGACCAGCGCTCTGCTGGTTTGTTCTTGGTAGTGTGCATTGTAATTAGAAACGAACCACTTAGTTTTATTAATTCCACACCTGTGAGTTTTCAAGCTTCATTGATGCCAGTGGAATCTGTAAGGTATAATTCAAAAGAATTTATTTTGGAATACAGCCAATAGTCTAACATAAGACTTTTTCTCATACAGGCAACTTACTTTTGAATGAATATGAGTTTGTTTTCAACTTCAGTTTTTCCTGAAAATATTCTAGGGTTTTTAACAGCAGATGTTTATCTAGTTTCCTTTCAGCCTTCCTAGATATTGATAGTTTATGAGGGAAAAGCATATTACACTTAAAAAGAAGAATACAAGTTTTAAAATAAAGAATACAAGTTTTAAAACGAGACTGATCAACAGGTAATATAAAATTATTGATAATGAAATTAAATTATATAATTTATTTGAATGCTATGTGGTTAAAATGCAGATTTTGTTAGAATGAAAGCATTAATATTCAATGACAAGGTTTGTGTTTCTTTATTGAGCTATTTTGACTGAAAGTTTTTCTACTTCCAGATTGTAATTAATTTTTATTTTGTTATTTATAATTAATGTGGAACAGTTTAGGAAGTTATGATACTTTTTAGATATTGGCATGTTATGTGGAAATAATGCCAACCTTTACAATGTAAATAGTTCTACTCTCTTGTTGTAAATGGAGGACATAATCTTATTATCTTTTAAATTTTAGTAGCTTCAACTACACAAACTATTGAAATGTATATTCTGTCTATTCCTTTGAGAGAAAGAATATTGGTATATTATTGCACTCAAATACTGAAATTATACATTTAAAATATGGTTAGGAGTTTTAGTGACTATGTATTTTTTCATATCCTGAGACACTGAATAGATTTAGCAAACTTGCATTAGTTGGTCTCAAGCTACATAAAGCTACTGTTCCATTTATGGCTTATATAAATTACATGGCATTGTGCTTTTCCAGGGTGAATGGTGAATGAGGCTATTGTCTGTTGGCTTATGGGAAATATTAGAAGCCTGTAGTTTTACTGCCTAACTGGACACGTCACTCTGATTTCTGGAAATAATGATTTGAAAGAGATTCAGTTTATATATTAAAAATAAACTGACAAATGCTTCTTTAAAACTGACCATTTTTCTAACTGCCTGTGTATCTTGCAGTGTTTATATTTCTAATGTGATGATTAAAAGTTTAAAGAAACTATTTAGAATTTAGACTAAATAGAGACTCTTTAAAGTGTGTGGTATACATGGGCAAAAACTTTGTCTTTCCATGTTCATTTCTAATTGAATGACATTATGTTATCTACATAAGATGACATTAAGGGTATACTAGTGGCTGGAGTCATAATTTTTAAAGGATATATCAGTTGCAACTAAAAGCAGTAAAACTTGAGTGTGGCTTCCTGAGTACCATCTTTCATACTTTTAAAAGCATTACTCAGAATCAAATGATTTAGGAGGTCTTAAAACCTTTAAGATTAATTTAAAACAAAGCAAATAAGAAAATAAGACAAAGGCTTAACATTTAATATAAAATCGTTTTTTTTTTTTTTTTTTTTTTTAAATCACAAGTCAGGGAAATATTTACATTGTAATAGAAAAGTATACAAATGACTTGAACATGCCAAACCAAATAAAGCAAATCCAAATGAGACACTACTTCTTCTATCAAACTTACAATGACTAAAGCAATAATAACAGAAATGAGTGTCATGAAACAAAAACACTGATACACGTCAGTGTGTGCATTTAACTCTTTCAGAAATAATTTTAAATCTACAAGAAGGCTGCAAGAATACAAATAATACAAGGTATATGCCTGTATACCCTTTACATAGGACCATCTATTATGAATATTGACTCAAATTGTTTTATCACTCTCTTCTTATAAGAGGTAATGTTTTTCAGAATCAATTGAGAGTAAGTTGTATACGTCAGAGCTCCCAGGTCTACCTTTTTAATTGAAAATGTGAAGATATTTATAGATTCAAATATAGTTGTAAACAAAAATGCATAAAGATTCCACATATCTTTTACCCAGGATACCCATTAAGAAGATTTTGTAAAACTAGAGTACAAAATCAGAATCAGTCTACCTCTCTTGCCTCCAATTTCCTGTTTTACCTGTATTCATCTGGTGTATATGAATGTAATTCTCTAGGTTGACTTAATCTCACCTATCGTATAAGTCAATTATGCATTTTACTGTTAAATAACATTTAAGATTTGTGAAGATTTTGAGAATCAAGCCAGTGTTTTTGAAGTGGGAGTGAACCCAACATCGTCAAAGGACTTACACTGAAAGTAGAGTAGCACTTTTCTCCTTCCTTCCTTCCTTCCTTCCTTCCTTCCTTCCTTCCTTCCTTCCTCCCTCCTTCTCCTCCTCCTTCTTTTTCTTTTTTTTGATACGTTGCTTAGGCTCAGGAACACGATATCTAACCAGAACAAAAAATACCATTATGAACAGACTTGAATAAACTAAATTGCTATTCTTTTCACTCTTGAATAATGAAGGTATTCTCTGCCACTCACTCAACCCCTTTTATGAAAAGATTTGCCAGAGAAACACAGTTGGCATATGGGCAAGGAAGTGATTGCTATTGCTGGTGATAATAAAATTAGTACTTTATCAATTTTTCTACTGACTTCAAAATTTCTTCTCTAATTTCTCTTTAATTTGTGACTTTGGGGAAAACCACTAAGAGTAGAGAAATGCAAGATGGTAGGTTTCTTAGATTATTTCAGTGATGAATTTGGATGAAATTGTGCCTTCAAGGGGGTTATACTTAGATTTAAATTAATTGCTGTAAGTGGTTACATTTTAAAGCTTCCTGAAACAGGACCCAAGCATGTTGTGTTTTGTAGCCTGTACATATTGAAAAGTGGAACAAGTTTGCAATACAGGTAGAGGAGCTGAGTAGATTCTAGGTAACACAAAGAGTTTTGGACTGTGTCACCACTGATTCTGTGATCTTGGGCACATAGTTTAGTATCTTAATTCTCTCACCTATGAGATGATAGATTATATTATATAATTTTAAGATTCCTTTCAGATTATCCAAATCTACCACTCTCTTTTACTTAACAGTGTTCCTGCTTTCCTCCACAGAACTTTGAGGCCACAATAAAAATGATACAATCATGTATACTGTTTTTTTAATAGTTCCTATTGAGAACCTTAGTAACCCAGGATTTTCCACTCTTGTGAGAAAGTTGTTTAAATCTCAGGGATGTGTGTTGGCCAAGTGATCCCTTGAGAAGACCCATAGTGCTTTCCTTCCTCTGTTCTATTCTTAATTTATTTTTTTTTTCTGTTCTTCAGTAAACAGTAAAATGGATGAAAGTTGGTGGGTCATGTGATGCATGTCTGGTTACAATTGCTTTCTTGGTCCTGGGCTTCTTTTCTGAGTTGACAGAGTCTTGAGCAGCCCTGGAATGTATCAAGCCTTGGTCATCAGTTGAAGCCATTACCTGATAGGATTTCAGAAAGCTTTGGTAAAACCAGGACTGGATATGGAATCCCTAAATGTCAGAACCTTTTATAGCAAAGGAAAAGTTACATGAAAACATTATACACAAAACTCTATTGAGAAGCCAAGCTCAGGAGCATGATTCCCTGAACATTGGCTAGACCATGTAGGAACTATATAAACATCATTCACATATTTATAAAGGAGAATTGTCATGTGTTATGAAGAGGAAGAAGCTCGGAGTTAGTTCTCTTGGTCTGATACTTCTCTCTGTTAATATCTGGAAGGCTGGCAGCCAGGCTTGATTGGTCTCCCCTTTTATTTTACTGGACGTCAGTTTCTTCCTCTGTGAAATGAGGTTAGACTTCAGCTCTAAATTTCTTTGAATATATAATTGTACTTTTGTTTTAGAAGCCTGTTTATTCATTCACAGCATGAATGGGGAACACCTTATTCATCCAGCATCAATAGAAAACAGACTATTCTTCTAAATATGTGAGGTTTCTATGAGACAGAACTATAGTCTACTCTTTTACAAGCCCCTACTAAATGCATGAACTGTTGTCTCCAGTTCTTTTTGGTGGGTAATTTGGTAGCCTATTTACCAGATGAGGAAAAGAGCTGAGAGTTTAAGTACCTGCCCCCAAACCACAAGTTAACAGAGGGACCAGGATGTAAGTCTATGGTGCTCCAAAGTCCACATCTATTATTACTTACTTACTAAAGCATGATTCTCATTTGCAGCAGCTGATTTTAGCTTCAGATATTTTGGGTGAATGAATTCAAAAACATTATCATCTTCCATACAAAATAGTCCCTTCAGATCTTAACCTTGTCCTAGCTTAGAATTTTCAACAATAAAGCTGCCTGTTGCTGAAAATTAAGGTTTAGTAAATATAAAAATCTGACATGAGATTCAGACACTGTCTTCCTAGCAGACATGAATAACTTTTTTGAGTTTGGTTCCCAGGTGATTCTAGAAGTGGCTATAAATCAGATGATTGGTGTTGGCTGACAGGATTAAGCCTGTTGTCCATTCTTGTTTAAATTGGTTCCTTGGCTTTCACTGTAAACAGAGTATCACACTTATGTTAGAGTCTGGGATGGTGGTAACAATAGCTAATATTTACTGAACACTCACTGAGTGCCAAGACATTATCTTATTTGATCATCTCAATAACTCTCTGGACTAGGGATATTGCTGTTCCTTATTTTACAGATGAAATAAAGGAAGTTCAAGTGATAAAGTAAATGTTTCAAGGATTGTAAAGTTCCTAAGTGAAGAGCCCAGGTCTCTCTGACTCTAACATTTGTTCTGTTTGCTATGAGGTAGCCTTTGCTTCAGTTAAAAAATGGTGGCTTGAGGCAAGTGCAGGAATCACTTGATATGTGCTTTGCTCATTCGAGTATTTCTCCTCTAGTGATTTTTGGGTTTTGTGTTAATATATAGGTTTTACCCAGGTAAGCAATCTTCAGACTTTAAGGAAGGTTTCTCAGTGGCCCTCAAGTATCTTTTTTGGGGTGTGTGTGTGGCGGGGGTACTGGGGCACTCAACCACTGAGCCACATCCTCAGCCCTTTTTTGTATTATGTTTAGAGACAGGGTCTTACTGAGTTGCTTAGCACCTTGCTTTTGCTGAGGCTGGCTTTGAACTCTCGATCCTCCTGACCCTCAAGTATTTTATAGTTTACTCTTCCTTTTAGAAATGACTGTCAGTTACCACTATAGGCAAACTAGCTTTCTCTTCCAGGAATTTAAGAGCTGGAGATTTTATACTGCTGTTTCACTACCTGAGTGCCTCCTCATTTCTCTCCTGCTCATCAACCCCCTGTGTGGTTCCTTACTGGTAACTGGATTTTAGACTCACTGCCCCCTTAATTGGCTTGCCTCTTTTGAAGGTGCTGAATCAATGAAATACATCATACTACTATTTTGAGCAAAGATTATATGGATGTTTCTTTCTAAAGCTTTATTAAATATGACTATAAATTTAAGCTGAGACCATTATGCACAAGGAGTATTTGAGAGTTACTACACAGCTCCCCTCTATATGTTATTTACTAGTGTCTGTAATATTTGGCATTTTCTAGCCATTTAAAAACATCAGTATCTATTATTATAATAAGATATCAATTTTTTTTCAAATATTAATGCTTCACTGCCTCATTTTAGGGAAAGACCTTAATCAATTTAATTTTACTTAAATACCTGTAAAGCAGAACATGCTATAAAATGAAAATATTTCCTTACAGTTGACATTTTTGGGAGATTATGGAAGACATCTATATAAACATCCTCTTGCTACCTAGATGGGTGTGCAACTGGAGAGGCAGAATAGACTGAAACTGAAATTCTTTTCTTTTTTTTTTAAATAATGATTTTTCCTGAATCATTTCTTTACTCATTTTCACCCAGAAATTACCTACTCTGTGTGTGTGTGTGTGTGTGTGTGTGTGTGTGTGTGTATTCTGATTAGGTGAATGTCATCAAGTATCAAAATTCATGGATTTTTTTTTCTTTTGCCATCTTGAAGAAGGTGATTAGGATGTCGTCATCATTGAAATTTCTTCTTGGGCTGGGTGTGTGGCTAGGGGTTAGAGTACTTGTGTAGCACACACCAGCTGCTGGGTTTGACCCCTAGCATGCATCAGTCAATCCATCAATATAAATATACTCCTTCTTTATTCGAAAGCAAGACTGGAAAAGGTTTCTGTTCTCCAGTCGCTGCTGAAACCCACCTTATGACGTTGTCATAATTAAGGTACAGTGTCGGATGGTGCCTTTCTTTCTTTTGCAGGATGTTTCACTCAAATCGAATGTGGAGCTGCCATTGGAAATGGAAGCTGTGTCCCCTCCCTCACCTTCTCTTCTTCTTGGCCCTGTGTGTCATTTGCGGTCCTCACTCAGGTAAGACACTCTGAAGCCTGAACTGAATGATGACTTTGTTGTCCTCAGTACCAGTGTGCTGCTTAACTTTGTCCCTTGTCTTTTCTTCTGTTTCTGTTCTTCCAGGGATTTTTTTGTTTTGTTTTGTTTTTTTTGTCTGCCTCTGGTCTCAAGCCTCTCTAAATTCTGTGCAAATACTGTTACTTTGATCATTGTTTTGTTTTCTAATGAGTTTCTTTCTTTGCCATCCTTCTTCTCATTTTATTTATTTATTTGGCCCATATTGAGTGATGAGATAACTCCCCAACTGACATTAAAAATGTTTTAGTTGTTTCTTCTACTATTGAATAAATATACAGTGCTTAGTTCTTTTTTCAAGTTTTCATATAGTTATTTATGGAAAAGTACAGATTTTGCTAGTTTCATTCATCCTGATTTTATTAGCATGTTATAATATGTAATAGGAATTTGAAATGGTTTTTCAGATGACATGGTTTATTTAGTTTAGTTGGAATTAAAAAGTTAATTTTAATTATAGTATTTTTAGGATTAAAATGTCTACTTTTTGTAATTATAGTTTTTTTTTTTTTCTGATCTTTGAAATAAGATCCTTTGGCTGTTGAAAAGTAAGTTTTCCATAAACAGCTAATTATTTAACAAGTCAATCAGACTGAGGGATGTGAATGATTAAAAGAAAATTGTTCATTTAGTTCTGTCACTGAGCAAGCTACATTTCTCTTCAGTCTATTCTGCTTTACTCTTTTATTTTCTCTTGATTTATTTATTTAGTTTACTACATTCTCTTTTCGAATAAACCTAAAATGTCAATTAGAAAACCACTATTCTTGAAGTCCTATGTATTTGCCACTTAGAATTTAATAAATATCTATAAATTTCATATTTATAATGTATCTATGCTATTACAAACAATACACTTAAGGAATCATAGGAATGGATTATCTGCTAAAATTGCTTACTCTTTGATCACTTATTTAATATGTAAATGTATTTTTTTCAAGCCACAGATTATTTTAAGAGTTTCAGTTCTTACTTGGAAAATCCCTTGCACTTGTGTAAAGTCTCCAAAACAAAATTGATCTTTGAATGAATTTTTGTGTGTATTTATTAGTATTTTATTATGAAGTCTCTCTTTCTGTTCCTGTCATTGACAGAAGAGGAAAGACACTTGTAAAGAGACCTGAAAATTAAACACAGCTTCAGTTTTGTGACGCAGTGTTGAAATATTCTTAACTTTCAAAATGATCTTTCAAGAACCAGTTACACATGTATGTAAGATAAATTATGAGATGAAAATTAGTTGAGATCTATTTACTTTCATTTCTGTTAGGTCATGCATTTGTAAAATTTCCAGGCTTCTTTAAACCAAAGTACCTCAATTGGGACTTTATGTTTTAGATATCAACATTTTAATTGATATACGCATATTTCCAAATTTCAGTCTTTTGAATAAATGAAAAGAAATGTGCATTTTTAGGCAAATTAAAAGGAATGAACCAGGCTGGGACTAGACTGAGGAGGAAAGAGAAATCTTCAGGGTGCATAAAGTAAGGAGGCAACAATCTGAGGGGCTTGAGAGTAAATTACTCTCTCATCCAAGGTTTTCTTTCCTTTTAAACATTTTTTCACTGATATTTCTTATGTGCATCAAATGAATTTTTTGACAGTCTCTGTGTTCACTTGTGAAGCCACAACATTTTCTATCTGTGTCTATCAACCCATGACCCACTTAAAATGCTACCACCTCACACATAAATAACTGAATTCCCAAAAATATTTTACAGGTTATTAATTGGCGTTTAAAATTTTATTTGTTCTTTTTAGATATACATGACCGTAGAATGTATTTTGGCATATTATACATACATGGTGTATAATTTATTCTAATTAGGATCCTATTCTATGGTTGCACATGATGTGAAGCAACCTTGGTTGTGTATTCAAATACAGGCCTAGGAAGGTTATGTCCAATTAATTCTACTGTCCTTCCTATTCCCCGTTCCTGTCCCTTCCCTTTATTTCCCTAATTACTATTGGCATTTTAATATGAAGGTTTTGTTTCACATGATAACTCAACAATAGGCTTCCTTAAAATGAACTCTGTCACAATTCATTTAAAATAGTACATATGACAACTTAAGATTATGCATAATTTTTAAAGCCTTACCTTTTGCACAAATCATAGTTTAATAATATATCTTTAAAGAATAATTAGTTCTTAACTGTGATGTTCTGTCTCCACATACACACTGTTGATTTCTTATTCTCTAATGACTCCTACATGATCTCAGGTCTAGGGTCCTTAAAGGGCACCTGGATTCCAGTGTCTCCTAAGTCCTTATCTTCAGTCTCAGCTCCTGCCCGGGCTTTGGAGTCACCTCCCTGGTGCTGATGCTCATCTACCCTGGATATGTAATGGGCCCGCACTCACATATGCAGACAGTATTCTTGGCTCCACTTCTTTGCCCCAAATCTGCTCCTCCCTCCATCTTTATATCCCCTTGTGCTCTCCTTCTGCTTTCTTCCACCCTGCTTTCTAGACACAGAGGCCTTTCTGTTCCTTGGCCATGCCTCCCCAGTATCCTCTTGTTCCTAACCCCTACATATTCTTTTCTCCCAAAGAACATGTGTGGCTCTTTTGACACTCTGATCTCAGTTTCATTTTCCTTATCTTGGATGACCCTTCCCATCCCACTCCCATTGCGTCACACTGTAGAGTGGTAATCTAGGTGGATTTTGTTGTTTTCTGGATTGTTAATGCTTTGCTAATTTGACTGTGACAGCTAGGTTAGAAGATTCACAAGTCTCATTTGATTATTCAGATTGGCCAAAAGTTAAAATCTTATAGCTTATTTTTGATAACACTCATGGTTTCATTCATGTAACAGGATTCCAATATCAAGTCTCCTTTTAGGTAAGTTAGTATTGTATTTTCATGGAACACTAACCAAGCAAATAACTCACAAGGTTTTTGCCTCCAGGGATTAAAAAACAAAACAAAACAAAAACAACAACAACAACAACAGAAAGATAATTTACTTTCTCTTGATCAATGACAAATGTAACTTTTAATAAGAATTGTAACAAAATAACAATTGGATATTTATACTGGTCCCACAGAAATGCAAATTAAAACAATAAAATGTGATTTTTTTTTTTACCCACTAGCTTGACAACATTGGAAAGATTGATTCCATCCAGGATGGCTGAAGCCATTGAGCAAAGGATGTATACTGACACTGTTGGCATTGTCTTAGAGAATAATTGGATGTGTCTTAAAAGTTAGGAATGTGTACACTGTTTGATATAGCACTCCCACATGTAGGCATCAATCTTATAAAAATAAAATGTTCAGAAATATTTTAATTGTAGCAATGTAATAGCAACAATTATAGAACACTAATTATTCACTAAAAGAATGGTTATATAAATTATTTTACTTTCACATCATGAATACTGTGCAGCCCTTCAGAACAAAACGATAAAAATATACACATTGGCTTAGAAAGTTGTCCATTACGATAAGGTCAAGTTGAAAAGCAAATTATAGAATAATGTGAGATTATTCAAGATTTGTAATAGACTGTATTATAAAACTGGGATACATTGTGTACATGTTTGTATAAAACTATCTAAACACAATAAAACATGGGATGATGCACAATCAGGTGTTTCAGATGAGTTATCTCAAGGACATAGGTTAGAGTGAGAAGGGAGAAGAAATGGAACTTTATGTACCTCTGAATTTTTTGCCTTGGTACAATGAGCATTTATTACTTTAGCAATTCAAAAAACAAAGAAAACCTGATGAATTCTTTGGTTTAAAAAAAATCCACTAAAAAAATAAATAAATAAAAGACCAGAGAAACCATTGAAATGCATGAGAATATTAATTTTCTGTGAGTTCACTTAACTGTTACTCTGACTCTTTCTTCACTTGATAAGAATCTTGAAAAGATGTTTCAAATAATAACCCCTTTTCGCTCCATGACTCTGAAGATGAAGGCTATCCCAATCAGGCTTCTGAGTGGGAAACAAACGGGCAAGAGCCAGTGAATTCCTAAGCAACCAGGAGCCTGTTTCCACCCAGATGGCCTTAGTCATGAGCACCAAGGGAGGAGTCTCTCTTCTCTCCTGAAAATCAGTGACATCAGCATATTGTCTCAAGGCCCAGTGTTATTTTGCTATCTATGAGACATCAAAGGCTAAATGGGGAAGTGATTCTGAAAGTACAGTCTGGCCTGAAGTAGCTGTTTCTAGCCCCGAGCACAGCATGGTTTTAGAAGGCAGGCAGTTGGGTGGGAGGAATCTTGTGCTTTTTTTGTCTTAAGCTCTCTCATGGTCATAGAATGAGCAATTATATTCTAGTATCATTTCCATTTAAATATTAAATAGACATTGCACACATATTTTTATATTTAATTAAAGGGCTTTCAGATATCCAGGAAAATTAACCCTTCATAGATCTGCAACTTGTTTTTACCTATTTTAGTATTAGTGTATCCTTAAAATCACTAAATGGATCCGAAAGGTCAAAATTAAGGCTATGTTGTGCCACTTATTTCACAGACAGTGATAAATGTGTGTTTGAATGTATGTGTGAATGTTTTGATTAGTATATTTCAAATTACTGTCTGAAGCTTTCACCCAAAATGGACCATTTACCCATTCTAGACCTCAAATCCAAAGAACTGATGTGATAGACAAGTAAAGCTTAAAAAAGTTGTATACAGGTATTTCCAAATGTTTCTTTGAGGAATTCAATTTCCTTCTTGTCCCATTGGATGATCTTAATTTGGTATAGTTAGGTATGAATTCCTACACATGAGTCAAAGTCAATTTCCCTAAACATGGAATGGGGTGACTCACTTTGTCACCACACTGACAATCTCAACTGACCAACCACTGTGATGGGGACACTAGTGAAACTGAAACCACTTAGAAAATATGAAGAAGAGAAGGATGTCACCATAGTCCTCTTTTGAGGTCAGATTGCACTTGCCTCTAGGCATGGCTTTCATAATTTCGAGAGCATTGGTGACCATAGAATGTCTAGACCAGGCCAACCAAGATGGTGATGATTCTTGAACAGTCTCAGGAACGTTCCTGAGCCATCTCGGATGACACCTTAGGGACGCCTTTTCTTTGTGTCAGCTATATTATTGTTGCTTATAAATATCGATTTTTATTTATATATGACAGCGGGTTGCTTATAAGTATCAATTTTTTAATTTATATATGACAGTGGAATGCGTTATAAGTCTTATTACACACATAGAGCACAGTTTTTCCTATCTCTAGTTGTATACAAAGTAAATTCACACCAATTTGTGTCTTCATATATGTACTTTGGATAATAATATTCATCCACTATCATTTCTAACCCCATGCCCCGGCTTCCTTCCCCTTCCACCCCTCTGCCCTATCTAGAGTTCATCTATTCCTCTCATGCTTCCCTTCCCTATCCCACTATGAATCAGCCTCCTTATATCAGAGAAAACATTCGGCATTTGGTTTTTTTGGGATTGGCTAACTTCACTTATCGTTATCTTCTCTAACTCTATCCATTTACCTGCAAATGCCATGATTTTGTTCCCTTTTATTGATGAGTAATATTCCATTGTGTATATATGCCACATTTTTTTTTTATTCATTCATCTACTGAAGGGCATCTAGGTTGGTTTCCTAATGTAAAAAATTGGTTGAGAGGAATGGTATTTTGCTTTGAAGTAGTGGAGTCAGTATGAACAAGATACTGGTTCTTAGATAGTTGAAGAGTGGTCATTTGAAAGTGATAACAGATACATCCTAAGTACAGTGGTAGGACCAGTGAGATGATGCTGTAAATACTAAATGGCTCTCCTAGTAATTGGTTGTCAGAAAAATAAAGCCTCCCTTCAGATTCCTCACCATGGATGACTGGCACATGAAGAAATGTTTTCAGGATGAGCTTGTACTGGAAACCTTAAAGACGTTTTCAGCCTACAGATTCATCACAGAGGGTGTGTGTGTGTGTGTGTATTACAATGTCTTTGTTTTTTAATGTATACATAGTTTTGTTCCATTTATGAATTATTTGATTCATTTCAGAAATTTTTCCTTTATGTAGTGCCTTTCAATTTTAGCTGCTGATTTTTATACCGAACTAAAATCAGAGATGGGTCAGGTAACTTTCTTGGACAAAATAAACCAGGGGAACTCTAGACTTGGAAAGGCACATATCAACTCTGAGACTTTGGTAGTTATGAGATTTTCCACCCCTTTCAAATGACCAGTTCTTTTATTTTCAGCAAGTGGAATTTGTGCTCTTTGGCATTGTTCTCACTAAAGTTGCAATATAATATTCAGTAAGAATGTGGAAAAGAGAGAGAGGGAAAATGTATTCCAGATTATGGTTTACAGGGTGGTGCTGCATTTGGAGAAAAGTTTGGAGGTTAGATGAGAAAATATATTAATCCCACAGTGATCATGAAGTCCCATAAGTATCCTTTTCCTTCCATCAAACCAAGACGATTAAACACCTCCCAATTAAAAAATCTCAATAAGCAGTAGCCCAGTGAGAGCTATATTAATGCGATACTTGTATGGTTAAGACTAATTATCTTGATTAAAATATTTATAGTTAATCATCTGAGTGAAATCTTTGTTCGGGAAAATAGTTTGTTATGATGTGATTCATGTCAAGATACCTTGATGTGGAGTCCTGCCTAAACCAGTTTTGTCTTAAACTTGTGGTTTAGAAATGATAGACTTTGTAAAAAATTATGAAATTTTCTTCAATAAATCAATTGTTATGATTCAAAAATGGTACATTCTATTCCAAGCTTGGTGCGGCTAACTTAGATAGAAAGTGTCACATTAGAGTCCAGACAATAGATTGTGTCAACCTATTTTAAATAAGGATCTTGGTACCAAATAAATAAATAAATAAATAAATAAATAAAATAAGACTCTTATTATTTTTATTAATTATATTATTATACTAGTCAGTATTATCTGGGAATTTGCAAAAAGTATGAGCATTGGCTTCACCATAACAGAAGCCTTCTTTTAGAAGATTCTTTACCTGATTGAAAATTCAAAGAATATTACTAAAGTAAAATGCAGGTCTGAAAAAGGAAAATACTCTGTGCATATTAATCACCACTTTCATACACACCCACAGTTATTTTCTTCTGTTCTTCTTTCTTTATTTGTTTTATGCATTAAATATATATCCAGAAGTACAGCATCATGTACAATTGATATTAGCCCCCATTGTGTATAGATAACAGTTTTTCTGAGTTACTGAGCTTACTGGACAAAGTTTAAGGCAGAAGATGAAAGTTTCTGACCACAGTGATTTCAGTGGCTGCAATCATTCTGTTATCAGAAAGAAGTTAGACTTTTGGAGATAATTTGCCATGGTGTTTTTTTTTTTAAAGGATGAGAGTTAGGTATGCACACCAGGGTTGTGGAAATATGCCTCCACTTTTTCCTGAATTCTTTTTATCAGACTGTGTGTACCACTTGTCTCTGAGAGGGTTCCTCAGAGGTCAATATCAGCTTTTTATTTGGGCAGATAGTCTCATCTTTCTTTAGAATGGTAACCTGAAAATCTGTCATTTGTAGGAAGCTTATGACCATAAAATTTCTGTTTCAACACTGATAAAGACCTAATATTTTAACAAACAATATGGTTTGTGGTTTTTACTATCAGAGACTTTGCTAAGTTGACTTGTCATTTCTCCCCTCCAATTTGGTAAATCCTGATGTCTTAGTTGGTGTTTGGTTAGAAGCTCATTACTTTTCATCTGACTTGCTTACATGTCTTACATGTAGTAGAAAGTTCTGTCTTTTCTAGAACCATTTTGGAAGAAAGTTCTTTCTGAATTTTAAGCCATTGCTTGTATCTAAGGTGATGTCCATTTGGCCATTTGCAAATTTAAGACCATGGATTGTGCCACCACAAAAGATGTGCCCAATACATGTGTGGTGAATGAGGTGAGTTTCTTCCTAAGCTTCTGTATTGAGATTTTTAATTTCCTTAGCAAGATCCTAGCTGGTCTAAGAATTAGGCCTTCTTAATCAGTATATCACTATTATTAAGTATATTCAAGATTTGTGAGAGAATTTTAGAACTTAAAAGGAGTTAGAACATAGAGCTAGTATTGTTTCTCTTAAACTCATTTAAAAGCTAGGTGCTACATAATAATAACACTGTAACATTTGATATGTGTGTGTGTGTATGTGTGTGTGTGTGTGTTTCTGTCTGTCTGCTTACCTGCCTGACTCTCTCTCTTGTGTAGGCAAAGCTAAATGATAGCTTTCTGGGGAGACCAACAGGAGATAAAAATATTACGATGCATTGTAATGCATGATTTAGTAGAAAACATGACATGGAGTGATAATAGGAGATCTCAGAAAAGTTTTCAAGGAGAAGACTACTAGCAGGGACAAAATATTTAAAAACTATTATAGCTTCATCATTGAATATTTTATCAGATTTATCTACAGTTAATCTGATTGTAAAACTTCTGTGACTGGGGGAGTGGTTTGTACCCTATGAGTATCAGCCCTGGTGATAATAGAAAGTGAGGAGATGGAAAATGGGAATGGAAATGGAGAAGGGCGAATATAGGCAAAGAAAGGGCAAAGGTAGGTGCAAATTCATAGATGCACTGAAAATGATTCTGTAGAAACACCATTAATTCTTATTCCCAGAATGAAGAGTTTCTGCGGAAGAGGACAAGGAGTGGGGTAAGTGGGAGGTCAGATGAGGCTGTTGTGAGGGACAGTGCTGACAAAACTGAATGAAAACTTCTAGTCCAGGATGGGAGATAGACTGGACTCCACTACCCAGAATGCAGTGAGATATGTGTAGCTTTTCTGGGGCCATGGTTAGGTTGCTCAGGGGCAGGACTGGCTATTGTTTGTTGAATTTGCGGTCTTATGCTTTTTCCGCCATCATGCTATTGTGCTTCAGAAGTAGCAACCTTGGTTTCCTCATTGAACAGCATTGACCCAGAAAAGCATGAAAAAGGCGTGGAGCTTCAGGCACCCTGGAAGCCTGTTCCTTCTTATGTGGACCCATATTTAGTTGTGACTGGAGGCTGCTGAATCGGAATGAAATATGTCTTTGTCTCTGTCACTACTGGTTCTGAGTTGTTTATCTCCTTTGCATGTCTTCTCAGGCTCCTCAGAGATCTCTCTGCATCCAGGGTTTCTGATAAACCATGGGTGGAGTCATGCTACTGCCCTGATTGAGTTCCCTTGATGGTTCTACTTGCTCACAGGATGGAGTCCACATCCTTACATTTGGGGTTCACTGGCTTTGTAATGTTCTATCCGTCCTGTCGAACAGCAAGGCTCAGTGAACTATTGAGTGGTTGTAGAAATTGAAGAATTTGTATATTATTGCTTAGCAAAGATAGAATTGCCATAGACATTCAATTATTTAAGAGAAGAAATTAGCTCAGGTACAATGATGGATTTTAAAAAAAAGAAGTCAATTCTTTCATTGTGGAAAGCCAACTATTTGAGAAAGGAAATTTCATAAAACTTTACCATAATTATTTGTGCCAAAAGAGGAAAGTGACTGCTCTAAATGAGTATAATACCCAGAATACTTTCTCTCTCTCTCTCTTTTTTTTTAATGTTTTTAGTTGCTCCAAGAAATGAGCTTCTTGTGGAAACCCTTTTTTTTAAGTGCTAAGCTAATCTCATTGCTATTGAAATGTGCACTTAAAAAATCTATTTTGGTTAAAAATGGAAAAAAACCCACAATTATTAAAATTCTTTCACCAATTCTCTTCTTCTCTCCACACCATCATCTGTGTCTTCAACTTTTTCTCTTGATTTATACTTTGCCTAGCTTAGTCCACACACATCTTCATTGTTCTTCAAAACAAACAGAACTTCCCCCTTCCCTTAACTTTTTTGTTCTTTTAGGGCTTCACTTTCCTTCATCATTCCCATCATTCCAAATATCTTGAAAAAGTAGTTTACATTTGAATTTATTACTTCTTGGTCCTAAAAAATAAATTGTCCTGTTTTCAAGGTGCTTGTATCAAACTGTGTTATGTGTGAATAATTATAGTTTTCTAAAATTCTACAGATCTCCTGAATAGTCTGAACCTCTCCAAAGCTTTTTATTAATTTTTTTTTCTTTCTGAAAGTAGTCAGGGGCTGGGGATTTAGCTTTGCAGGCACAAGGCCCAGGGTTCAATTCCCAGCACCACCAAAAAAAAAAAAAATAAATAAAAAGAAAAGAAAAGTAGTCAGGGCATATTTTCTATAGTGATGTTTGATACTAATGGGATCAAAAAGCATTTTCTTCATAGAAAGTCTGGCTTAGGATGAAATTGTGTCTCTGAATGAAATGACTAATGATTTAGAATTTAGACTATTTACAGGTAACTTAAAAAGCATGAAGTTTTTCATATTCTTCAAATTGTTCCTTTTGGTGCCTTCTCATTTCAATGAGATTTACAACCCGATTTTCCTGCTACTTGGTTTCATTTCCTATTCTTTATTTCTTTCCTTTTCAGTGCTTGTCAGTATTTCTATCTGTTAAATATTTCGGTAAGACAATTTTTAAGATATTTTTTGCAAGGTGATTGGTTTAAGTGAAACTTGGAGAAAGACATATCATTGTTCTCTGTCCATAATGCCTGACTTGACTTTATATTAATCTTTGTGTTATGATTATAGCAAGCCAATCATTACTTAGGGTTGGAGATGCATTCTGAGAAATGTGTAATTGTGTGATTTTATTGTTGTAAGAATACCATAGTGTGTACTTACACTGACCAAGGATGATGATGTAATTCACCAGGTGATGAAGTTGTACAAGATCACCATCAGATATGCAGTCTTCTGTTGGCCAAATGTTATGTGGTATGTAACTATATCTGGAAGGATCTTCAATTGGAGACTTTTGTCTTAGTTGAAAACTCCCATTTTGGGGAATTAGAGATGTATAAAATATAAATATTTAGTGTTATAATTAAAGCCTTACTATTTTGGTCAGAAAAACAATTTATTATGCTTTGTTAAAATAGAAGTCTTTTTAGATTTTAGGGCAGAATATGTAAGTTAAACAAGTTTTATTTTCATGTGGAGATAAAAGCCCGGATTGGAAATGTAATAATAAAAATTATCACAAATAATGTTGTTTTCCTCCACTTAAAGTAGAATTTTACATGTTTTATAAAGTAACAGTATAGTACCTTAAATTATTTTAAATCTCACTCATTCAAGGCAGAAGTAAAATCAGAAATTTAGGGCCATTTCAGTTTAAAAATAAAAGTGCATTCTGTATTGTTTAAGAGGAAACTATGCCTTTGAGAAACATTTTAAAAAAATTTAAACAGTGGGATTTTATTTAAACTTGAACTGTATGTATCAAGCATCAAGAAATTTTTTGATGTATCTAGACTGACTGAAGTGAAATAGTTGGTTTGGATATCAATAAACCTGTTAATTTGGTTCTTGGCAACTTGATCAATTTGTAACATGAATTGAAATGCTGACTCTGAAATGAAATCTTGCAAAAATGTTCTTTTCCAGTTGGAAATATCTTTTCAATGTACACTAGGACTTTGTTCCCTGTGGCTATAGGTAGGAGAATACAGTTAATGTACATGGTAAAAACTGTGTATGACTGTTCCACTGTTCCTGGTAAAATCAGATAGAGAGGGGTTAGAGGTAGCTACTTTAGCAAGTTGATTTCTGTTTCTCTGGTTGCATAACCCAGATGTCGCTTGATAAAAAATAACTTCAGTTCTTATCTATTCAATAAATTGATATGATTCAGATTTACTTGAAGTTCTCCAATAACTTGAGAGAGGATCTTGTAAATTTGTTATGCTATATACTGATCTTTCTATAAATGTTAAAGAGTAGTATGACATTTTCAAAAAGCAATACATTTTATAATAGCTATCAAACTTTTTAAAATCAGTAGGCACCTATAAGAAATAACACGTATGGATTTTCATGACAAATAATTATTATAATTACATATTAAGGATAACCTCAGTATCCAACCAGAAGGGATTGGTAATTATAGTGTATTTGCATTATGCAAGGTTTATTTTAATGAATACTGTCTTTATTTTTTTAGCTGTTTATTGAAATAGGATAAAAATTAAAATGTAATTGAAAAAACAAGACATAAAACTATGATGAATATGCTTTTTAAAATAATTTTGTAAGTGAATAAAAAATTAGTAAAAACAAATGCAGCAAGATAGAAATCTCTCTACTCTTAAATTCAGATGTTTCCTCTTTTCATCACATTATTGTGTTTCTAACACAATAATAATATATTGGTTACTAACACAAAATCAGTTAATACTTATTCTTTTTGTAATTTGATACAAACATGAATATAATAGTTATTGATTTTATGTGCATATATATTCTCATATATATATATATGATGCTCAATGATTATTTATATATTTATATAGCATTCTTTAATTCTAGCACTTAATATTTTTGCATAAGAAAACTTGTTTTGAGTAGTGAGAATCTTGTTCTGAACATTGGAAATACCATTTTATTGCTGTAAGTTTGGCTAAAATTAAAAATACTGAAATTACCATTACTGGTGAAGATGTGGGGCAACTGGCACTTTCATACATTGCAGGTAAAACTGTAAAATGATACATCTACTTGGAAAACAGTGAAATAGTTCTTACACAGTAATACACACACAGAAACTGTAATAATATTGGGTATTTGTCCAGATGAAATGAAAACATTTGTCCAAAAAAAAAAAAAAAAAAAAGGATCTACAAGAATTTCATAGCATAATTTTTTACATAAAAATCCCAAACTGAAAATAATTCCACATTCATCAATGGACATGGATAAAGCAGATTTTGGTATATTCATAAAATAGAATATTACTTAGCAAAAGTGGAACAAATTACTGATACACGCAACAATATGAATTGGAGATATTCAAAACATGTTGATCAAAGACAAGACATGGAGTATATACAACATGAGTCTGTTTATGTGGAGTTATGGCAGAGGCACCTTTAAGCTCTAATGATAAAAATCAGAACATTCATTGCCTGCAGGGAGCAACTGACTAGAAGGAGGCACAGTAAGATAAGCTAGGTGGATGGGAGTGTTCCAAATTTTGATTGAGATATAATTACATAGGGATACACATTTATCAACATTCAGCCAACAGCATACATAGAATCTGTTTATTTTTAATGTATGTAAATAATACCTAAATTTTAAATTTCTCATTCAATTAAGAAACTGGCAATAGATTTAAAGCACAATAAACAGTGCTCCAGAACTACCAGGACTTTACTAGCTGTACCAAGAAGTAAATAACAGCTTTCTAAAACACAACTTAAATTGTGACATATGCTGGAATATCTTTGGCCTGCAGGAGAGGAATATTCAATTTTACTGTATTTGTATTAGTGATGTTTATGCAGATATTTTCAGCAGTTGAGACTTCTGGGTTGGCATGGGGCAGGGCACACTTCTGCAAAGCATTATCAACCTCACCCATGTGCAGGGTAAGCATCCACCTCCCTCTTCTGTGGCCTCTGCTCACATTTGGAGTTCTGGTTATCATTCCTATGCCTCATAGGTCCTTTCATGGAGAGCTGCTATTTTTCCATTTAATAAAAACTAATGTAGTGATGAGTATATTTTTCCCTCTTAGTAATATTTTTCACACCTACACAGGTTTTGCCTTTTACCATGACATTGTGGAAGACTTATTTATGTTTCTGGCTTGTCACTTTTAATAAAAATTAAATATAAAAATGGTGTGACCCAGGAAAACTGGCCCTATTTGTTGTCATTGTATGTAGTGATTTGTCTGATTACTTTGTTTTACTTTAACAGAGTAGTTTATCATTTATTTATCATCACGTGATTTGTTATCATTTCAAAAATTCCTGGTCTTTGTGGAAAATTCTACAAATCTCTTTGTAAATTGGATTGCTCGGCCAATATCGAGCCTGAACCCGAAAGTAAATTCCAGTCAAACACTTGAAAATTCTGACCTAGAATAGGCTCAGCACCTGGTGAGTGGCTTCTGGGGGGTTATTTGTTCTGCCTTGGTTACTGGCTTCAGAAGTTACCTGGGTCATAGTGAGTTGAAAGCATCAGTCAAGACAGTCTCATTTCTAAAGAAGCACCTGCTATGACTGTCCCCTGAATAAAAGGTCACTTTTTAAAAAAATCTATGAAAGGTGTAATGAGGATGGAGCTCTAGATAAAAAGTGAAATAATAGGACCCATAATCATCAGCTGTTAATGTTAAAACCCCAGATGATCCACAGGTTACACAAAAGCATGTCCTGATAGCAAAAGTTATCTTATTGGAGGGATTGAGGAAGCACTCTTGTATAGTTCAGCAACCCAAAGGGTGAATGGAAGTATAATGTAAACTTAAATAAATATTATTAAAAAGGTGAAGGTCCAATTTTATATCTTAGAACATGGTATTAGACGTGAGTTTTCATACATGTTTAAAATGGAGCAGACATTTTGCTGTGCAGAACCTGTGCTTTTAGTATCCTCGGCTGTTACCATTTGCAAGTGCATTTTATTTTCTTAGAAGTCTGTGTATGTTATTAAGATACCAGTGGTAGCTTGGGACCAAGTCTATATAATAATAAAGCAGGGTAATTTTACAGGTCTTTCATTGTGAAGCCACTGCTTTTTCTTTGAGCTCCATTAATGGCTTGGAAAGTGCCTACAGGCAGAAAAACAGAATAAATATGGTGCTCATCTCGTGTACTCCTTTTTTTTCTCAAGGATGAGGAGTTTTGTTCATCAGTTGTCCCATGTCTGAAAATAGTCCAACATTTTGTCCCCTTTTGTTGTTTCTTAAGGTAGAAGGGGAAGTACAATGCCTACTATTTCATTGTGGCCAGAGCCAAGTGCCCACACACCTCATCTGAACTCAAAATCATTCATACAGAGCCACATTCTTTCCTTGGGGACTAGATCTACTTATTGGAGATCAGAATTGTCTTTTGTGAATGCTCGTGATATATCATTGGTGATTTTAAATTTCAGTTCCATTATAGTATGGAGAAATTATGAAGGGATCTGATTGCAGAATACTTATTTTGAAGATTTACCACCAGTTTTGAAAGGTTGTCTTACCTGTACTTAATAATACCTATATATATTCATTCATTTTTGTAAACAACTTTCCTAGCCATTGAAATAAGTTTTTATAGAATCATAAATCCTTTCACTTTTTAATTTTTATTGGTTCATCAAACAGACATTAAGTTTTGTAACTATAATGTGAAGTGCAACCATCAAAACAATAAGTTTGAGAACAAACAATCTAACAAGCATACAGCTCATGGTCTATTTTAAGAAAAAAGGGAAGAATCCAGAAAATCAGTTAGTGCAGGTATAGCCTTCTAAACTCTTCTTCAACATCAGCATCTTTTTCCTAGATTCAGTATTGGTGATGTCACCATCTTCCTTCTGTCGGAAACCCACATTTCAGAGATCATCTTTGACTCCTCCTTGGTGGTGCCTCTGTGACCTTGACTCGTTGCTAATGGTGGGAACATCTCTTGTCTACCTGTGTTTTTTGAGTGTACACTTTATTCTAATGCAGGTCCTCCTTACCTGACAACAGAAAAGCTGATGCTATTGCCCTCTGTCTTCCTTTGAAATCAAGCAAGAAATAACTTTCCTATGAAATTTCTTAAAATGTAATTTGGGAACTTTGAAGAGCTCTTCATTGCTGAAGTTAAGTACAGCCCTTATTGATTGACATTTGATGTTCTTCACTATGTATCTACAACCAATATTTTCTGAACTATTTATACTACTTCCTTATACATAAGATCAAGAAGCAACTTGGAAAACAGTTTTGTTTTTTTTTTCTCTGACATGCCACGTGCATTCCTGCCTCATTATTTCTCCAGTCTAAAACTTCTTGGCTACCTAATACGTTTTTCCATCTCAAGCTATCTCAAATACCTCTTCATGCCGGGAGCATTTAAATAACACTAGAAAGATCGGCAGTTTCCTCCTTTCTACATTTCCATGTATGTGTATACACATGTAACCCCTGTGGGATGGTGTTTTAAAGGTAGAGTTGGAGCAGCAAAATATTTCCTAAATCTTCCAATTTTTTCCCCATCTCTTCTTTGGAATTTTGTAACAATTTGTACTTAGTCTACATTTTTTTGCCATGTTGTGTTATATGATTATCAATATATTTGCATCGTCTTCCTTATTTATTATTAGTGCCTAAAGGTAGGAGGTTTGTTTTTATTTCTGTGTTCTGTACAAAACCAAGAGAGACCAGGTACTGAAATGAAAAGGAAATAAAACACATTATTTAAAGGGAGACCTTTGTGATAAGAGTACCCCATCACTCACAGATTTGATGTGAACAGAGCTGTTGGGAACAACTGGAGCAAGGTACATCTTCCTCCAGATTATTATGCTGGGAACAGATTTATTTATCTTATTCACAAGTGATGCAAATTTGAGTGATTTATTTTGCATTTCAGTAATTTCATGTCTGTTGATGTATATAGTTGTCCCTTGGTATCCACATGGTATTGTTTCCAGGACCCCAGTGAGATCAAAGCAGATACTCAAGTCCCTTGTGTAAAATGGCACAGTGTTTGCATATAACCTATGTACATCTTCCTGTATATTTTCTATAATTTCTACATTACTTATAATACCTAATACAATAAAAATACTATGTAAGTACTTGCTGTGCTATATTGTTTAGGGAATAATGACAAGAAAAAAATGTAAGTCTTTAGTATAGGCGTGGTTTTATTTTCTGATTATTTTTGATCCACAAAAGACCAGTTCTACCTGAAATTGCATAGTGCCTAAGAAAAGCTCCCCAAACAGTCGATTGTATCAGGAGACCTAATGTCTTCATGTCTAAAAGGCCGTGAAGTTTACTTCTTCCTGTCTTTTCTCTACTCAGCGATCCATGTGGTATTATGTATTTGTTCCTACATGTCCTTTTACTGTCAGCTCCACTGTCTCCCCTTTTCCTAAGAGAGGAACTACTGGGACTCCCTCCCAGCCCCACCTTTGTATTCTTTTCTTTACCTTGAGGGACAGAGCTTAGCAGAATCTTGGGCTGAGGCTCCAGGGTATTAAGTGGATTTGTTATGTGGGGTTTTCTGTTCATTTGTTTTAGCTATGATATGAATTGGCTTGGGATTTTAACTGAATTTTATAATGCTATTTCCATGGGGAAAAGAATTCTAAAATACAGACAGCCAACTTTGAACTTATTTTTTGGAACATAATGTATTAGTATATTTTTAACTTGTGTTTTTTTACTTATTAAAGGACAAATGCTTCTAACTTCATTTATCTATACCCTGTTCTAATGTTTCAGACATTTATTTGATATGTTTCATTTAAATGAGTAATTTTAGATTTAAAAAGGAATTCATTTATCTTATAATTAGTGGGTTTATAATACAAAAAAAAAAAGAAGTAGATATTTGACTTTAGTCTAGCAGGGAATTTTCTTCCATGCTAGCTAATGTTTTACCTTTTGATTAATTACTGGAAGATGTACCCAAGAAAATAATTTAATTGATGCAAAAGCTTTATTTATGAAGATACTCAGTTAATACTGGATATGGTAGAAAAAAAAATCAAAGAACCACCTACAATTCCATTAATACAGAATATTTTTATTAATAATGAAAAATTACAGTTAAGTGTAGACATACAAACAGGTTTGGTATAATAAGCAAAATATCAGTACTCAGTATTAGCTGAACTGTGTTTGTAGAATGAACATATATCTAGATGACTTGGAGGCAGTATGCAAATATTAAAATAGAAGTAAGGTGGCTGGTAGTGTTGCTCAGTGGGAGAGCACTGAGTTTGGTCCTCAGAACTGAAAGAGATGGGGGAGGAGAATTAAAAATAATGCCTTTATTATCTTTTTCAAAATGTGCCTTCAAAACAATTCTATTTGATTTTAAACAAATTTCTCCTCTAACAATAATGCAGGCAGATCTGAAACACTGTATCAAGACAAACTTTTAAAAAAAGAGAGTTCTTTTTTCTCTGCTCTCCCTCCTGATAAAAAGGTTATCTTTAAAAAGTGATTCCCACTTGTGTGTCTATTTCTCATCATTGCTGCAAATTGTTTAAACCTCCCCTATCAAAAGAAATGGGAATTAAAAAGTAACTAGAATATTATAAGTACAATTGGCACCTCTCATAATGCCTACTTATTTACAATAGAGAATGTGATTTTGAGTTTTTCAGTTTTTTTTTTTTTGCTTTTGAATATGGTTCAAGATGAGTGTCACACTGAATGTCGATTCCTTGCACAGAACAGAGTTGTTTTGTTCTTAATGTACCCCCTGACTGTTCACTGCTCTTTTAAATTAATGGTGCAAGAACAAACTCATTCTATGAGACTGAGATCATCTGTTATCAAAACTCTGTTATTAGGTGGAGACAAGAGACCTCATGGCTGAAGTGATCACAGAGGCATCTGCAGAAGAGCCTTATAGTCATGTTGTGTGAGGTTCAGGGTGTGTGTATGTATGTGGGGGACAGGGGGGAGTTAGTTGACTGTAAGCCCTTTGTGTAGACTTATGGGATTTATATTTGCATACATTTGCTTTTGATTTAAAAGTCTTTTCACTTTAAGAATTCCTTGTATATTAATTGACATAGATCATTCTTTCAGAAACTGATAGCATCCAGAAAAATCCTAGTACATTATTTAATGATTCAGTACCAAATCATGGGTATTGTGAAAGTATAATTTCTCATCTTGGTCTGATTATGAAAGATTAGTGTCCCATCTTGCTCTCATAATATTTGGGGGGGTGGTATTTATATTTTGTTAAGTTGTTTTCATATGTAATGCATTCATCAGTGGATGTTATGACTTTTAAAAAAATGTTAATTTTTAAAGACTCATAAAGGAGGAGGCAAATGAACCGTAGCTGTAACGTAATAATGACAGGCAAAACAAGTAAAAGAGGAATAAGTCTTTGAGAACTAGAAGGAACTGGATATTACAGCAACTTTCTCTGTAAACCAGAAAACCCCCTCCTTTAAACTTAACAAATTTGAGCATCTTTCATAGTCGCAAGAGTTGTTTGTGAGCACAGTATGGAAGCATCTGAAGCTGAACACTTAATTCAGTTTGCAGAAGGTTCTAAGTATTTACAGAAAATCAGTATTAACTTCTCCATAATTGTGTGCCACCAGAACCTGCGCCTGCTAATAAATGCTAAATACTTCTTTCCCATTATCTTTCCCTCTCTCAAGAGGATTATGTAAGCAATTTTTTACTTATGTGATTATTCAAAAATCAGTGATTTCTGTAAAGGGCAAGCTCTTCACCAACTTCCCATTGAATTTCCTTGCATTTACTTCTCCAATTCTTAAGGAATATTTTGAGTTACAATGTCTCATCATGACTCATTATAGTGATCTATAATTGTAAATTGATTTAAAAAAAACCCCTAATTATCTTGAAAGAAAAAGATCCTGGTCTGGGGTCATGGCTCAGCGGTAGAGTGCTTGCCTAGCATGTGTGAGACCCTGGGTTCCATCTGAGGATGGAACCACATAAAATAAATAAATAAATAAAGATTTTTAGAAAGGTATTAAAAAAAGTCCTACATTTTAAGAGTGGATCAAATGATCAGAATGACAATAATTCTAATTTAATTTTTATGTGTATAAAATATTGTTATTCCTCTACTTTATCAGATTCTCATAACCACCTACCCCACAGGGAATTATTTTTCCTATATTACAGATGAGCAGTCAGAGTTTAGGAATAGTTAAGTGATAGCAATGCAGAGTGAAAGCAGGATCAGTCCTGTTTACTCCTGGTCACTGGCCCCTGTTCTTTCTTTTATCTTAGAGATAAATGCCTGAAGGACCCACCAGTATGAACCAAGACTAAGAAGCTTTGCTCATCCTCACATGCTTATTCTTTCTGATTAAATTTACTTTATCTGCATTATCAGGAGTTGGAGTACATTTTTAACCTAATTTTAACAGTAATTGTGCTCAACAAAATTCCTTACATCATGTTTCAGTTAAAAGTATTGTCAGAGTCAGGAGTGGTGGTACATGCCTGTAATTCTAGTGACTCAGGAGGCTGTTGAGGCAGGAGAATCACAAGTTTGAGGCCAGCCTCAGGAAACATAGTGAGAACATTATTCAAAATTATAAAACAAAAGGACTGGGGATGTAGCTTAGTGGGAAAGCCCCCTACCTCTCTGTGGTTTGCCCAAGTATGATGGGATGACAGTAGTCATGCATCTTCTGCCACCTGTCATGGGAGCCCGACTTGTCACTCTGGGATGCTCCTCTTTACTGCGTCCCAGAGCCCTGTCTTTGAAGTGATGTTTTATACCAGTGGTTCTTAAAACATGATCTTGTCTTGGGATCAGTATAATATCACCACTGGTAGAAATGCACAGGTTGGGGTCCTAACCAAGATATACTGAATCAGAAACTCAAGGGTGGCGCCTGATCTCCATGTGATTCTGAGGCAAGGTAAAGTTGGAGACCATTGTATTAAACTCTTGATCACCACCGTTGAAATTCAGGTTGATTATAGTCTAACTGCTTTCTGAGATACCAAAGGAGCTTAACAAGCCTTTGCAATGTCTTTCTTTTGTATGTCTGCCTGTCCACATTAGCTTCCTGAGATGGTAGAGTGTAGTGACTCTGTACATGGGCTCTGAATACTGGTTTATTCCTTAGAAGTTACATGGGCTTAGAAAAGGTTACTTTGCTTTTTCTTTCTTTGTTTTTTAAAAGTTGCTTTTCTTTGAAATGAGGTCAGGATAGTTCCAACTCCCTGGGATCACTGTAACAAATAAATGTGAGAATTTATACAATGTTTTTAGTAGAACCTGATCCCATAAAAAGCACCTATGATATGGTAGCTAAAATTATTGTCATTATTCTACACCATGATTTGCTCAGTGAATGAGTAAATATTGTTTTGGAAACTGGTATTTTAAGTTTCAACCAAAGACCTTAAAAATGAACTTTTGGGGAAACAACCAATTTAGAAAATGTTCCAGGTGTAGCATGTAATGTCCATGGCTCATTAACAAGCTATTTTTCTTCCTAAATGTTTGCAATTTCATCTTAATAAATAATTTATTAGTAACTAAAAGCAACCATAAATAGAATATGTATGCAACAACATCATTTGAAAGTGATTTTCCTCTTTTTTTTCTATACACTTTTTATTTCTGAAAGGAAATTATTACATGTCAACCATCTGCAACCTTTTGCCTCTATTCTTATTAATTTATGATATTACCAGTGTCCTAAAAAATCCTCACAAAATGAATTTAAGAATTTAATATACAGTTTGTTGCATTTCCCTTTTCCTTCAATGAAAAACCATTATTTATAGGAAGAGCTCCTATGGAATCATTGCTTGTTTGTGAATAACACAAAAGGGCCAGTGGCCTGGGCGTGGTGGCGCATGCCTGTAATCCCAGCAGCTCCGGCTGATGCAGGAGGATGACAAGTTCAAAGCCAGCCTCAGCAAAAGTGAGGCTCCAAGCAACTCAGTGAGACCCTGTCTCTAAATAAAATACAAAATAGGGCTGGGGATGTGGCTCAGTGGTCGAGTGCCCTGAGTTCAATCCCTGGTAAACCCATCCCCACCCCAAAAATAAAAAGGGTCAGTGGAAGAACCTGTATGTAGGGAATAAGTGTTTTTGCACTGAAGTTTTCTCATTCACTTCATTTGTCAAGCTATCTCCTGTTCCTCTCCATAGTTTGCCCAAGTGTGGTAGGATGATAGTAGTCATGCAACCTCTGCCACCTATCCTAGGAGGAACCCTACTCTTCACTCTGGGCTGCCCCTCTTCACTGTATTTTTAATTTGCCACTATGATTATTTTAACAGCACAACAACAAGGGGGGACAGTTAAGAATTAGGTGATGAAAATATATTTTTCCTTCATTGTATTCTCAGCCAAAGAGGTTTATGCAAGCCAGAAAGATATGGGAGTAAATATGGTAATGCCATTCATTAATCATCAAAATCTTATTAAGACAAGGGCTTCCTCTAACCCTCAATGTAATAGACCAGGTCATCATATCCATTTTTTTTTTGTTTCAAGATTTCTATGTCCTTTTCTGAGTTATGAAATGGATGATGTGTTAGGATTTTGATACCTTGTCTTTCCTTTCAGGGAAAGAAAGAAAGTGTGCTCAGGAAGACAGATGTGATTTACTTTAACCTTGGAATACTGAATGTGTTTAGTGGGCTGCAACTTGAAAATATTTTCTATGCTTTTTTCCCTCTAACTGTCATTAATTTGGGGTTTTGAGGAGGAGGAGGAATTTACAACTTACTCTTTCCATTTCCAATTTAGGAGTCTAAAACCATGTTCTTTCCAGCTTGAAAAATCATTTTCAATTTATTAAACAAAAGAACTACAACCCAGTATTTATAGTGTTTAGGTTATTGCTCATGTAAAAAAAATTCAAAATTGTTTTCCAAAAATCTTAAAGCTTCATTTGTAAAACTGGGCTAGATCAACAGTTTTGCTGTGGGAGCTCAGAAACAGAAATTATCTTTGCCTGAAAGTTGGAGCTCAGATCAGAAATGGCTGTGAGTGACATATTCTATGGAACATAGCAGGGTATTCAGTAGAAAAGAGAGAGAGAGAAAAAAAAAAAAAAACTATCAAACTAGTGTTTTCCAATTGTCTTGGACCCCTTAGAGTTTCCCCACTAAGGTCTGACCTTTGCCATCGGGCTCCTCTAGTTCTGAGAAGATGGATACACGGCACAGGCTTTTGCTTCCCCCCATCCCTGCCCCTCCCCACCGAATCTTATGGCTCATTGAAAGTGTGTAGTTGAAAGAAAAGACCCAGTGAAGAGGGCTGTGTCTTTTTAGGCCCAGTGAAACATGTCCTGCAGCCCATGTGCTTTGTGTGAGACTTTCTGTGATCTCATCTTGCAGAGTCAGAAATGAAAAGAGATCCCTCTGTTACTGAACAGTGCTTCCGGTGTAGTCTTCATGCTGTGTGATGAAAAAGCAGTGGGACAGTGACAAGACCCTCTGAAAAGAGAGCCAGAGAAAGCTTTTCAGCCATGTGGTTAACCTGGTCTTTCTTTGTTTTCCTTGATGGAAAGTAGTCCTGAAATGCAGTGGTATTTACAGAATGTAGCTGTAGATTGGTAGACGAAAACATTTTTTTTTTAAAGCAACAATATTGATTAGCATTATGTCAAGTTAATGGAACAGAATGGTTGATGGAAACTGTTGCCTTTTCCTCTCGCTCTCTCTCCTTTTGGGAGGGGGTGGTAAACTGCTCTTCTATTTTTACTATATTGTGACTAAGTAGGAAAATATGTGTCACCACCTCCAACCCCCTCCCCATTAACTAATCATCCTAATTCACAGCTTGTGGAATTTGGCATGCTTTTCATGTTAGCTTTTTTGTTTAGTTGTCAAGCCGTCTTTTTAATGAGATGTGAAAAAAAATATCACATCAAGAGAGTTAACTGTTTCTATAATTCAGAACTGTATTGGCATTTTGTGGTCGTAAGAACTTTATAATGGAACAATTAAATAAGATCTTCAGGTCTTCAGAATAAAATGCCAAACCTAAAATAAACATCATCAGTATTTCACAAAAAGAGAAAGCACATGTGAATACAGCACAGCACGCAATTCTTCTTAAAGTGGATGGAACAGAATTTAGTACCACAGTGTGCGAAGTCAAGTACTGTTGATTTCTTTAAAATATCATGTCTTGATAGCATGTGATAGGTTCCAATTCCTGAGAAAGACTTAAAAACTGAACTTCTTCAGCAGAGGCTATATCACCAGCATAGACAGGGGTAGGTAAAATGTCCTAGAATATTAAGTGAGCTATCTTCTAATTTATTCACAAAGAAACTTAATTATATGTAATTCTTAGATGCCATTACATAAGTACTGAAATTTCGTTATTTTTAATAAAAGGAAATCTTATAAACCCTTGGCTTGCTGACCTTAATTGGCTCTCTGTTCTCCACTAAACCCAGAATGTTTTTAACCAGGATGTTTTTTGCCGATTTTGTGAAGGAAGTCTGGGTTAAGCAGAGTTGACATTCTGCTGGCTCAGATAATGAGCCACCTCATTCCAAGGCAGTTTCTCTAGGAAATGATTTCCTTTCCTTATAAATCTTGCTGTGGGCCTTGGATGTTGTGTGGACATAAAATGTTATTATTTACTGAGCCAAGAATGATAGCTTTAGCGAGAGAGATAAAAGATGATTACGTTTGCTTTATATACATCTAGTTTGTTTACTTGTGGGTTTTAAATTAGTGAGAATTTCCTCGATCCTCCAGTCTCTCAAAGAAACAAGGGACATAATATGGGCTGAAGTATCATGGCAGGAATAGTAGCCCAGAAGTTCTAGAACCTTCCAGGGAAAGGTTTCTGTCCAGTAGCTTAGGTAGTTGAACCTGTGGCAGTGGCAGTATACTATCCAGGTATCACCCTACCGAGCTTCACTAGGAAGCTGAGTGAGTGTCAAAATACTGGCCACCTTATGAACTAAGAGATATTTGAGCTGTTTGAAAAGCTAGAGAGTGGAGATGGTCATGGGCATCCACTAGCCAGTGGAAGAGTATGATCCTGTCTTGCTCAGATTTCAGAACAGAGAGAAAATATGATAAAGACTTTACTGAAAGAGTGCTAAATTATTTTCTTCCTTAAGTTTGTTGGTCAATATTTCTCTTATCAGTTACCAAAGAGACCAGGGGAACAACTTTGGACAGCATGGAAGACCCAGATCATTAGAAAGAACACTGTGCACTGACTTATTTAAATCATCACCAAGCATATTTCTTATTTTGTCAGGACTGTCTCCTCTGAACCATTTTACTATCCCCAGGTGTTTGTGTCCTTAAAATCATATGACCTTGCCTGTTAGTTAGTTGGCCTTCTTCATTTTAATGTGTGGTGTATTGAAGAGCGGGTGTTGCAGTCAGGCCGACTGGAGGTGTAATCTCACCTTCATCCCTCTTTACATTGCAAGCTCTGGGAATTTGGAAGCAGTGCCTAATGGTCTTGTCATTTGAGGAAGAGGCCAGTAATACCTGTGTCACTCTGGGATGAGGATGAAACAATACAATAAGTGTCTGGTGCATTGCAGTTTGTTATTGTTGAGAGTTGAGGAAATTAAGTCCAGAGAAATGAACTGATTTGCCCTTCATGACACTGGGACTTAGTGTCAGGGAGGGACTTAATTTCAGGCCGTCTGTCTCAGTCCTGTCTTCTTCACTCTATCATTCCTCTGAACTCAAATAGATTTGGAGAGTAAAATCTTTTACAAGGGCTGGTACTTAGGTGAATTAATGGTGTTTGCTGGAGGTGAGCTTCATGACATTGGATATTGACCTGGGTTGGAAAGTGAGTTTTCAATAACTCATCTTGAATGGGTTTGTCGCATTCTGTTCTGTGGAAGTTTCAGGATGTTTCCAAGGTGAGCCCTAATGTATGACAGTTCAATCTGAAATTCTAACAATATGGTCAATAAAGGAAATATGAAATTCCTAGACAAAAATGATGGAAGAAATAATTAAGGGAGGAAGCTAGAAAGAATATTAATATTTCATGGAAGAAACAGAGAATTACAGTGATTTTAGCTAAGGAAGAAAGTGGTCTTAAAAAGGTGGGGTGGTGGTCCTGTGTTGCCAAACATAATAGACATACATCACTGTTATTAGTAGCTAGAGAATCTACACTATCTATATCACCCTACATCCCGTGAAATAAAGAAGAATATTTGCAAATGCTAATGGTCCTACTACCCCTATCTTCAGAAATGAGAGAAGCCCAATTCTGTAGAACTGGAGTTGGAGGTAAGGAGGACAAGTTGCCAGGAAGTATGTCTTGGCCCAGAATAAGGAAGAACTTTCTAACAATAAGAGCTGCCAACAGTGGAATGTCCTAGTCCCCAGAGTCATGAGCTTCCTGTCTTTGGAACATCAGTAGCAGCTAGAAATTTTTGTGGCCAGTGTGCTACCAACGGGTTCTTGCAAGGTCAGAGTTTGGATCAGAGGATACTGAATGTCCCTTGTCAGGATTCTGTGATTTTCTGACTGTTTGGGTTATACCTTATTTCTCTTTTGTATTCAAAGTTCTACTAGTTTTTATAAATATCTTTAATACATACAAGGTAGAACTTGGGCTTATGAATAAGATTAGCTGTGACAGTGTTGAAAAGTATTCAAATGAGATTCAAAATAATGTATGTTAGAGGAAAATAATGAAAGCATTGAGATTCTTTTGAAAGTCATATAAAGCTGTAGGAGTGATAATAAATCTCAGTAGAATGAATAAATGATTGGCACAAACACATCTAGGAACGAGTTGATCATTCACATTTCTATTATCATGGTAAAGGAAAGAGCATATACAGAGTGCAGTAGTGAGAAACCAAAGACATGCATAAATAAGGCGAATTAAATTCCATGCATACGTGAGTACATCACAATAAACCCAACTATTATGTATAACTATAATGTGCTAATAAAACCATTTTCAAAAAGCGAGATGCTTGCAAATATTCTCCTTTAATATAGCTATTTGTAGATAGTATTGAAGAAAAATAAAACCCAGAAATAGTGTCAAGTAGTTGAGGAGATTGGCTTTCAAGTTTAGATGTTTGGAGGTTTGATGGACACCTAATTCATTTTTATTTTATTCATTTTACATTTCATGTATAGATGGAAATTATCTGTGGTTCATTGTACAAATACTAATTTGACAGTGGTGGGGAAGAAGGTTAGAAAAGAAGAATTGGAAGGGAGGAACAAAAAGGCTGGGTGAGAAAAATTGAAAACCAGAACATAACTCCTGAGAGCCCAAGTGGAGAGGAGGGGAGCACAGAAGAGCTTTGTCGGGTTGAGAGAAGTAGGACTTCAACTCCTAGGAGGGAAAAACTGCCTTTCACTGAAATGGGAACCACCTGGGGAGAGAAGGTTTTGGGGATCAGAGGAAAATCAGGTTGTTTTGTCTACTGGTGGCTCCAAGTGCAGAGCTGGTGCAAGGGCCAGATGTCAGGAGTCGAGACTCAGATTTGGGAGTTATTCCCATGGAAAATGGAACTGAAATTATGAATTTGTTGAAATGCCAAAGGGAAAGAATATGGGGAAAAAAGTAAGAAGACTTCTGAGCCAAACTTCAGGGAACAGAAAAATTTAGGGGAAAAGAAAGAAAAAGTAACCTAAAGAAAAATAAGGAGAAAAAACAAGAGATAGTGTTTCTTAAAAGTCAAGAAAGAAGAAAATATCAAGAAAATGTGCTCAGGGACACTTTTCATGTCCTAAAGGTGTGAACAAAGAAAAAAACCTGAGATGGAAGCTCCTATGGAGAATTCTAACCTCTCTTCAAGAGGTTCACAATGAGGTAATTATATAGTTTTGAAAACATAGAAGAACAAATAGCACCAAAGTAATGAATCAGTCACAGTTTTGTTTTGTTACTCCAAGTGGCTTTTTATGATCTCTTTTTCTTCTGGGGAATAATAATGCATCTTTATACAATATTTTTTTCCCCACAAGGCAGCTCAGACTTCTCTCAGGGATAAAAACTTTAAATGTGACTAAATATTTAATTTTGGACCAAGCCCTACTGGAAGGAAGACAGTTAATTGCTAATTTTCTTTCTTCTGGTGAAGTAGACAATCAGCATACAAACAAGGAACTTCAGGTATCTCTGAAATACTGTCTTGTGAGTAGTAGCTTTCTTATGAGAATGACTTTGGTCTAAATAGCAAGTGCAGAATGGAAAAATGCCCTGGTCCCAACTGGTTTTATCATACACACATAAGACCATAATTGAAGAGCACTTGAAGCTTTGCTTATTTATGGTCTGTTGTCTGGAATTGTGAAAACAACTGCTGTACTTGATTCAAACAGTTCATCTATTAAATAGCAGCATCTATAATATATCAAATACAGTAATCTTACTACTATAATAGCTACCACTTCTATATCTAGGTATATTCTAAGGTTCTATACACTGCATATGTTTACATATGCGCTCTCTCTCTCTCTCTCTCTCTCTCTCTCTCTCTCTATATATATATATATATATATATATATGCACATATGTTGGGTATAATTGTTTACACCCATAGAGGTACACCTATTATCTTCTTCTATGACAGCCTCATTAGAGGGGTAGTATTGTTGTCATAAAGGTAAGCAACTGAGTTTGTGAGGATAGTTTAAGTTCCAAGCTCAGGTGGTTATAAGAGCTGATCTGAGAAATGGGCCTGGAGCAGTCTAATCTGATGTTCTCCATCTCAGTATCCTGCTGCCCTTCCTAGGGTGTGGGCGTATAAAACTGCTGAAGGACTGCAGTGTCCAGGTGTGCCAGTCAGAGAGGTAACGAGTAAAGGATTCATGCTGGGTTAGGCAGGTACTAGGCCTGCATCTGCCACTGCAGTGTCCCTTCTACCATGAGGCACCTCCACAGGTATGTTGGCTTCTCTTTTTGAATTAATTTCAGAAAGCCATCCATTTCACTTTTATCATTAAAATCTCTTGCCATTAGCATTCCTTAAGATAATACACTGGAATTTTATTACAATATTCTGTGTCAAGAATTTCATTCAATCTGGCACTCTTTGGCAAGCTTGAAATTGTGTGTTTCCCCAAGAGCCCAGCACTCTTAGGGTGAACAAAGTTTCCCCTGCTGGAAGTAGTTAAAGGGTGTTAAAGTTTATACTCTGTCTTTTGGAAGTTATAATTAAAATGAAATAGATTTTGATTCATTGTTAATCACATATGGACTGTTTTAGCAAGTGGCACAAGGGGACTCAGGTAATGAAATCAAAACAAATAAGAAAAATGGTAGTATGGTGTGTCCAGAGAAACCTGGCTCCTCTCTGCGAAGGGAGTCCAGCCTCTCATTACTCCTGGAGGGATGTAAATGATGGTCATGTGTGGAAAGTATAATTGGGCATGTCCAGAATGACTCTGCCCGGCTTTGTGGCAGCAGCTGCCTCCCTGAGGAGTCTTATGCATTCCAGTGTGTTTTTACTGGTTCATTCCCCAAACCCAAAACCTGGTTGGTGTGTGTGTGTGTGTTGGTGGTGGGAGGGGGATGTGGGGGGGGGGTTGCAATGGTTGGTTGCAGTCAGGATGCTTAGTAGGCCTGGTTCTGGGGCTCAGCTACCATGTCCAGATCTATCAGGAAACACAGTGGTATTTTAACCTCCATGCTCTTTTTTTACTCATCTATCCAAGTCTTGGTATGAGAGAGTGGACCACACAGGGACCCCTGTAGACCTACATGAAATGAACACAATAAGTGAATAGTTTATATCTGATCATTTTATCTACCCATTTGACACTGAATATACTTCTTATGTTGAAAATGAACAAATATTCTGACAATATAAATAAAATACTTTTATTTCCTTTATCCTTGGTGGTGATATCAAAATGAAGAATAAATCTTTGCATTTAATGATGTCAAATTTGTTTCTTGAACCATGTTGAAAATATTAATCTTTGTAGTTCAATTATTTATTTTTCATAGAAGGTGGTACATAAAAGGATTTATTATATTCCATAAATTCTTAACAATTTGAAATAAACATTTGATGTTTAAATAATAGCTAAAAATTTTACATAGATATATTATCAAATTCATTTTAGATATAAAGCTTAAGATGTGTCCCAATTAGTTTTCTTTGATATCTTAATAGAGTTATCAGCAAAAGTTTTACTAAAGTAATAAACATTTTACAAATAGTTATGATGTAGTTAACATTATTGTATTCATAATTTTGTAACACCACAACAATCTAAAAGCAGTAAATATAGTATACTTTCTACCTTTATCTGCTATATAATTCTACCTTCATCTACTATGTAATGGAACCATTTTAAGTTATTTCCTCTAATTCTATAGTAATAAATCCATTTACCACCTCTGCTTTTACCGCCCCTCCAAACACAAACTTGGAAAAAAACCTTGAAATTGACTTTTCTTTCAATGGCTAATCAGTTGTTCCAAAATCTGTGGAATTTCTTCCCACTCACTGCCCACAAGTGTGTGCCACATTAACTGGATGTCATTGACACCCTATTGATTATCTGAATTAATATAAGAAAAATGTAACCTTATATTCTTAAATTTTTATATACAGAATAGTTATTAATTTTAACTTATCTGAACCAGCTGTAGTGTAATTCTCAGATACTAATTTTAATATTTACCTACATCTATAGTGTTCTGCACATTTTTGAGTCAGGGTCACTGCTGAGAATCTGGTTTCTCTGTGCATAAGATGTCATAGTCAATTACCAGAGCTTAGTGGTAAAGAAAGCAGATAGATGCAAGGACTGGTCAGGTGGAGTCCTGTGTACATATAGACTATCCATCAGTTTCAGGAGTTATCACAACAATAAGAATGCCTCCAAAGAAGCTGGAGACCAGCAGACAGCAAACATTGGCAAGAAGGACTGAAATTAAAGATTCAATTTAGGGACTGTCAAACATATTTCAATCAGGACTGATCTCAGAGCTTTCTAGAAAGCATATTAAAGTTAAAACCCATCCATTCCACCCCAGTACCAAGCAAGACTACAGATACAGACTTTGGGCATTTCTTTTTTATGACTTCTGCTTGACTCGAGTACCCAGATTTGTACATATATAACAACTTAGGCTTAAAAAGTATGATCGCTTTGTGGTAGCAAGAGCTTACATTTATGCAGTGCTCACACTTGGCAATGACAAGCAGGCCTTCTTCAAAACTATCCATAATTCTAGGATGTTTTGACTTCCAAGGATTATTATGTGCCTTACTTACTAGGAATAGAGAATAAAAACCATTATGATTTACTGACTTAATCTTTTCTTTTTTTTTTCACTGTTTCTCAGTATTTATTTTCTCATCAAACACACAGAGACACATACACATACATATATGATTAGTTGATAAAAAGTTTTCTTTTTGAGGCTGCTTTTGCATCCATGAGGGGAAAAATGTAAATCATCACAAACCAATTAAATTTATCTTTGGATCTATCCTTTGCAATTATTCTTTGACACTTAATGGGTAAGGAGAACTTTATTCAAGACTACTATGATGGAAAAGAAAAATTGACCACAGCTCTGTTGAATAAACAGGGAGAACTCTTAAGTATGGGCATCTTTTTTTTTTTTTTTGCTCTCACTTCTTTTTTTTTTTTTTATTGGTTGTTCAAAACATTATAAAGCTCTTGACATATCATATTTCATACATTAGATTCAAGTTGGTTATGAACTCCCTGACTTAATCTTTTCATTGCAACTGCCTTTATTTCATGCCAGACAATTATTTCTGGATTGCCTTACATCATGGAAACTTTAGAAACCAGGTGATTTTTTTTCTCTTATTCTAGTGCATTGCTCTTCAATATAATAAGTGTTCCCTTCCGTGTTCTGTAGTTAGGCATGTGCATTGCAAGTGTGCTTAGAATTGGAAATTCAGGTTCCTGACCCACAGACAAAAAGATTTGAAACATAAGATGCAGAGTTAAGTAATGTTAAGCCACCCTTGTTTAATAAATTAAGTTCTTATTTTGTCTTAGTAACAAAAAATATTGCACATTGATAGTAGCTTATGTGCCCAGCGGGACTAAGCTATCTTCTTTCTGTAAGTAACTCCACATCTGTGGAAAGAACATTAGAGTAGGAGTTAGGTTAGCAAGTGCTGTAATGCTGATGCACCAACAGCTGCAAATTATTTTGCAAGAAAGACAACATGGAAGCAGATGCACTCCCAATAATAAATGCCCATTTATAGCAATTTATATTGGTGATGTGTATTAATTGGTAAGCACAGGACTTCCTGGTCACAAATAATCTTGTATTTATTCAATTTCCAATGTATCCATTTAATTTAACATAGGAGATTATTATGATGATGAGGTCATGTGTAAGAATTCATAAGTGATTATATAGATATTGATACATGGAGTCATAGAATGCATAATCATCAGTGTGCATTGTATACACTGTAAAAATCTTGGATGTGCTAAGAAAAATCTAAGGACCATTTTCTTATTCTGTGATAAGATTAAAATGAAGAGAATAAGAGTTTTTCATGCTCTCTCTACTCTGAAGCCCTCCGAGTAGCATTGTTTTCCAGACAGAATGAAACATTCTTGCTCCTCACACCCTATTCCCAGTAGAATCAGAAAAATCTTTTAACTTGTAAATCTCCACAAAATTAATGAAGTTGTTGAACTTCAACAGTGGGTAACTTCTATAAGCCTTGGGAATTTATTTGAAGTCTGTATGGTTAGTCTATGTTTCTGTTATTAAGGTCTCTGAGGATAATATCACAGTTAAGTGAATGGAGTACTGTCTTACTACATCATTTTTACTAGTTTTCTTGGTCTTTAAGACATTGTAGGATTACTTAGGTTGCAATATTTTTTTGATATGTATAGAATATAATAGTCTCATAAAATTAAGGGGTAGAAACTGGTTCAGGAAGCCACATGTTTTTTTTTTTTTTTCTTTACAGCTATTTATTTTTGTATTGGTTCTTTTTAGTTATAGGCAACAGTAGGATTCATTTTGACATAGTTAAAATAAAAGTATGGGATGTATTTTTCTCTAATTCTGTATCCTTTTTGCTCCCCTCCCCCCTCCCCCAGGTCCCTTCCTTTTTCTACTGATCTTTCTGCTATTTACTTGTATTTTTTTTTCTTTTTTAATTAGTGTCTTTTGGATATACATGAAGGTGAGATTCACTGTGGTATATTCATATATGTACATAGGAAAATTAGGTCAGATTCATTCCAGTGTTGGAAAGATATTATTTTAAAAATTTTAAAGCAATGTGATAAGAGAGTAAGCTTTTTGTAAATAGACATTGAGAATAAACAGGAACTTCAAAGTGGAAAATTACATAGCCTATAGGTGACGTCTGCATTTCAAAGTAGTTGGTAATGAATGATGTTACTAGGGTGATGGAGAGGCAGTACTGTATATAAACTGAATAATAAAAATGGTTCTAGAACTGGGCTTACTGAATTTGAGTTCTGATTCCACCATTTTTGAGTTTGTGACTTGGCAGTTAATTCTCTTTACACCTTAGATTTATTAATTGTTCAACAGGATTATTAGTAGCTTCTGCATCATTGAGCTGCCAGATGTATAGAAAGGACTTTATATGTGTATACTGGAAAAATAAGATCTTGGTGTATTGCTTGCTTGGAAAATTTTCATGAATGGAGAGTGCATTGGAAAGCAAAATTCTGCTCATGGTCACTCACTGAGTAACTGTGGCCTTTCACTAGTTACACTAGTCTTCTTCTCTGCTCCTTAATTAAAAAGTGAGATAATGGACCATAAGCTTTCTAATTCTGTTGCAATTAGAACTCTATAATTCTATGAGTATTTTACCAACAAACAATGCATTTTTGAAAAACCATTGATCTGAAACTTGACTAATTGAAAGGCCTCCAATAATGTTTTGTTTTGTGAATGTAGAAAGCAGAATCTGGAATCAGTTTTCTTGCTAAGAAGGGCTACCTTTTAGAGTTATTCTAGAAAAACCCCACTTTTATTGATTGATTGATTGACTGATTGACTGATTTCAGTGCTGGGCAATGAACACAGGGCCATGCACATGCTAGGCAAGTGCTTTGCCACTGAGCCTCACCTTCAGCCCTTGGAAACACTTTTTTTGGTGAGGCTCACTTCTTAAGATGTGATAGTTCCAGTGTTTGGTGATTAAACTGATCAAAAGCCCCTGCTTCTGTGAGGACATGTGTGAAGAGGACTAGAGTGGGGTGCTTCCCAGCAGGGCTGAGGGAATGTTGGAGGTGTTAACAAGTTAGAGGCACAGTATGAACAAGTGGGGAAAGTTTTTCCAGAGGCTGGAAAGAATTGTTAAAAGAGATAGCATAGGAAACTAAGTTTATCTCAGGGATTTATTCTGAAAACCGACTTTTAGAGGAGAGGACATGCGTTTCCTTAATGGTTTCCCAGCCTGTACTGATGTTGTGATATAGTAATGATTGTTACTCAAAACATGCAATTGTAATATCCTGGATAATTAAGGGAAGGTGAAATAATGTCTGTTGTTCCTTGGAACACAGTATATTCTTTCAAAAGAAATTTAGGTTATAGGATCCCTACAATTAATTATTTAAAAAATATGATCCCCACAATTAATTGTTAAAAAAAAGACTATGAAACTCATGAACATTTTTACTAATAATTTAGTATCTGAATAAATCATATAGATGTTTTCATAACCAATTGGCTATTTTAGTTGTGCTTTATCTAAAATTAGTAAGATCAAAATTAGTAAGCCAAATGGCTAAAAGTTATGATTGTTTCAGTACTCCCTTGTGAATATTTTTAAAAAATGTTGTTTACCTTATGAGAAATTTTTGAAATGATAAAAACTTCATAACAAACCCAATTACATAATCAGAAAGTAAATGAAATCTGTATCACTAATAATCATCTGGCATAAATTACTGCCTCCTGATAGTAAATATGTATTTTGCTACTTGAAGTAGGAGAAATACTGGAAAAGATTTTATTTGTTTTAAAATACAGTTGGATAAGTAAAATTTCTGTTGACAATATAGCTGAAATTCTCACTTTTGATTGCTCATGTTACCATTACGTTTTAGCCAAACATGACCCCCAGATACAGATGAATGGACTCTTTATATTAAACAGGGTAAAAACATAAATGTTTGTCTCTGAAAATATATTTGCACTCTCTTGTGAAATGAGATATGTTTTCAACAAATATATCAAATCTATTTCCTGTTTTAAAAAATAATTTTCATGTTACTCAAACAAGTGCTTTGGTACATTCATATTCATGAAGAACTTAAAAATTTACTTGGTTACTTGGAGTAGAAAGAGCACTTGGAAGGAAGAAAATAACATCTCTTTTAGAAAACTCAATAGCCAGAGATTGTAAACCATCATTAAGCAAATATGTAATAAAGCAAAAGCAATTTATAGTTAATTAAATAAACAGTAAGCAAATAAATAATATTTTATTAAAGTAACATGTTTTTAATAAACATGAGCATGTGTATTAACATCTTTAAAGATTTTTATTTGCTTGTTATTTTAAATTTTTCTTCATCTCATTTAGCAAAATCATTCTATGAAAAATAAAGTAATAAATGGAATTAAGGAAAACATATTTTTAGTATGTACCAATTCAGTTTCTTCTTGAGATTATAAAATTATAGGTTTTAAAATTAGACAAATATAAAAATAATGTTAATCTTCTAATTACCACTGAAAACAAGAGTCAACCAAATTGTAAAATACATTTGTTTTTTGAGTATAGCAATATTAAATCATTCATAACTTTTAGATTAACCAAATTCAAAGCCACAGACTTGTACAATTCATTTATTTAAATATGGTACAAAAAGTCAAGACTTTTAAAAAATTATCTGGCAAAGGAAAACAAAATTCAAAACAGGGATATTCTCACTATATTTCCCCCTGGGTTGAAACTAAGATTTATAATTACCCATGTTATTTAATTTGGTATGCTTTGCTAGAGCTTGAAGTTTGCAACACTAAATTTCTATTTCTAAAGCTTATCTCAATGCTAAATGAAATGTATGAAAGATATTTTGTTGAACAATGGTTACAGTTTCACTGGAGTTTTTTTTTTTTTTTTTTGGTTTGAAGCCTGAAAGAATGCTCAGAAAGGTCAGAAAGATTTAGCTCACGTGCAGATAATGTGATTTATTATTCTCGATTTATTACTCTGTAAAACGTGCAAAAAATCCTTCTCTAGATGGTGTCACAGATTGTTTTGTTTCCAAAGGATTAGTGATAAGAAAAATATTACGTGAGCTCAAAATTGTAAAAGGAATAAATACTTGGAAAAACCTTGTCAAAAGTGTGACAATCAGTAAGGTTTTCTTCATACTGTACTTTTGTAGTCGGAAGGTATTTTTGTGGCCAAAAGACATATTTTATTAATACAGTCTAATATTTTAGATGAGTTTTAGCACTTCACATAGAGCTATTGTTATGTCTTTTAAGTTTTAAATATACATAACAAAATATCCAACCTTAAAAGAAAAATGTATGACATAATTCATCCTTTTTGTTCAAAATTAACTTGACTTTTGCCTACAAACAAATTTTTCAAAAAGTATTGAGAAAGAAATAGTTGAAGTGTTTTAATTGTCAGTACTTAGGGCAATTTCCCAGGCCAGGCAATTATAAAATAACCTTGTACAATGAACTGGTTAAAAAGTTGTTTTCTTCAGACATCTGATACTACATGAAATATTAATATATACTTTCTGCTCAAGAAATTTCTGTTAAAGTATTTGGATGCTTTAAAAACTAAAGAAAAAGTTTCTGCTCCCATTCTATTTAGAAAATGCTTTGTAGTTAAGGGATATATAAAGGGCTTGCACGCGCGCACACACACACACACACACACACAGTATTGTCAACATTTTAAACACAAGATATTTAATGTGAGTCTGGAGTTGTAGAAATCAGGTTGTCTTTGTGATAAAATAGATTGGTGATTATGGGAATGTTTGAAAATCTCTTTAGATGTTGGGAATATTAGGAAATGAACTGATTCTACTCTCACATTAAATAATTACAAATACCCAAGGCTAGACCATAAGAGGAATGGGATGGGAATCAAGAGAACCGAGATTCCAGTCTGTCCAACAAAATATTCCTAAAGTCTCTTGAGGAATATTCATTTTGGATTTTGCAATTTCACATGATGCAACAGTTTTCAGCAGAATAGCAAAGGAGTAAAGAAGTTATATGCTACAGATTTATTGAAGAGTTAATAGATTTTGACCTAAAAATTTTATTTTCTCTCATCTTTCGGTTTTCAGTTGAGAAATAGCCTAAGGAAAATGTAAGTAACTTGAAAATAATATCTTAGTATCTTTGGAAGTCTTAGTGAAGGCTGTTCATCACTTCTTATACTTGTTGGCTATAAACATTGCATACATAATGAAAACACTGAATCAAAGTTTGATTTGTAAATATAAAATTTAACACTATATTAAGCTTTTTGATTTAGAAGTTCTTTTCAAATTATGATCAACTCTGTTTGAATTCAAAAATAGTTTTTCTAGTTTACATATTGGTTAAATGTATGAATTTTTACTGGGTGTTTCTGACATGCACAAGGGAAGGGAACAGAATATCATAAATATGAGGTCCCCCGTATCCCCCTAGAGCATGTTCTGAATATATTCTCTTAGATAGTTTATTTTGTGTTTCATGCAAACTTATGAGCAAATCATTTCATCAACTGAAAATGCATTTTCCCAGTGGCAGCTTGGCTAATAGTGTGGGACTGAAGCATAACAAACTGAAAAGGAAAAATTTGATTGCCTTCATTACATGGTTAAAGTTGACTGTTTCAATCATCAAACTGGTAACTACTAGCCAGACGTTAATTCGCAGCAAAATTGGTTAAACTACATCAATCCATTGAATTGCTTCTGTTTTATTTCTTAGATTTATGTTACTAACCCAAAGAAAGTTGTTTTTATGAAAATGCCTTTGATTGAGGGGTTGGATTCTAAGGGGCTGTTCCAGTTCTATTTTCTGTTAGTAGTCTCACTGCAGGTTCTGTGTGATTAGGGTAAACTCCGTTGTGTCTGCTGGGCTGGATCAGGATGATGTAGGAAAGCTGTAGACCAGTTTCCTAGGAAACCTTACTGAATGTTCTTTCTCACCTTGGAGACTTTCAAGTGTGATTCAAAGCCTACTTGTTAAAAGTAGATAAATCTCAATTATTATGCTTTTTTGTTTATGTATGTATGCATGTATTCATTTGTTGGATTCTCAGGGCAGGGCCAGATGTTATATTAGGCATTATCTCTGAAGATACAGTGGTAAATGAAACACAGTCCTTGTTCTCATGGACCTCACAGTTGAAGAGGGAAGAGAGATGCTGAACAAGGAAGTGCAAGTTTACATGTAAGTCAAAAAAATACAGAAATCTTATGGTGACAGCTGATATTCTGCCATCCTGGTCAGCATCTACTCTGATTGATCAGGGCCTTAGTCCTAATTGTTACAGGTTGTTAAATATTTTTAACAGTTCTCATGCTTACGTGATGGGATTCTCTCTCAATGTGGAAAACCAAATTTTAATGAGCCAGTTTGTTGATATTAAAATGAATAATGTCTGTCAGAGGAAACAGAAAAGCAGATGGCCAACTTAAGTAGAAAACCATACAATGACCTGAGCAGGAATTAGAAGACTCTGATGCATCTGTTAAATCCTGTCAAACAAAATGATCCTTGCCTATGTGTCTTACGAAGGGTTGGCTCTTATCAGTGGCACAAGAGCTCCAGGTCATTTGCTGGGATTTTCTTGCCGATTCAGTCCAATATTTAGATGGATATTACTATTAAGCATTTTTTAGACTTTCCTTTTACTATACTTAATGTGTTGCTTGACATTCAATCTGATTAGTCAAGTTTCAGAAAGATTCTCTCTTTTTAAGATGGTGTATGTCTGTTAGTATCAATAAAAGATTAAACATATATCACTTTAAAGAACAATCTGATTTCTAAGTTCCTAGGGCACTCTTCATCTTAATTCTGAAGTACTAACAAGAGTTTCTATTTGAATAAAGTTGTTAAATATTCCCCTGGATCCTATGTTTAGTTTTTTTTTTTTAAATTCTGGACCAAACTACCATGTTTTTTCTGGCCAACAGATTTAAAATCTAAACATAAAGGTTTATTTTTCATAAATAAGTTTTGAATTTGACTTTCACAGGGAACATTTTAAGTGTTGTAATCAATGAGGTTTCAGGTACCTCTTTACAGAGAGCTACTGTGATTATGTTTTTGTGGTTGGATTTTTCTGAACCCATTAGCTACATGGTAATGGAGTGGTGGAATTAAGGTTTTGAGAATCATCACGCCACCCGCTTACCAGAAATTCAATAAAAAACAAACATGAGTGATAGGTTTATGTTCTAGTACAGTATATTTTTAAAATGGTGTTTGTTAAGTTCTCCAGAGGATACATCAAAGGGAATATGAAAATCCAGCTTTGATCAACTGAGCCTTTTTATAACTACACTCAGCATCACATGTTAAAAGATCAAATCGATGTAAGAGGCAGAATTTAGATACGCGCATGAGATGGGTCATTTTTCTGAGGGAACCTTGATTATTTTCAGATTTGTAAAGATAGGATGATAGGAAAATATTATTTTCCAACTTCCTGCATTATTTGAGAGTAACCCCTGCTCATTCATTTCTAACATCATTTGAAAAATATCTGTTTCTTTATTATGGACATAGTATACTTCAATAACTAAATAACTCTATATGCTTCAAAAATAAATATCCATGGCCCTGAGCAAAGCAATTTTTGAACATGAAGTTTTCTTTTAACATGTTTATACTTCATAGTAAAAAGAACAGTTTTCTAAAAACTAAATCAGAATGGGAAAATCTAGGAGATTTTAATTTATCAGTAATCTACTTTGATTAGCATTCTACAATGAATTAATGAATTACCACCTGGTTATATTAATCTGGAAAGTCCTGCATTCTCAGTCTATTGAGAAGGGCAGGGCTTGGTGCAGTGGCCCACTCCTGTAATCCCAGTGGCTTGGGAGGCTGAAATAGGAAGACTGTAAGTTCAAAGCCAGCCTCAGCAACTTAGAGTCCCTAAGCAACTTGGCAGCACCCTTCTTGAAATAAATAAATAAATAAATAGACAAATAAATAAATAAATAGGTCTGGGGATGTGGCTCTGTGGTTAAGCACCCTTGGGTTCCATCCCTGGTAGCAAATAAAAGAAAGGCTGGGACTATAGCTCAGTGGTAGAGTGCTTTTCTAGCATGCATAAGGTCCTGAGTTCAATCCTCAGCACTGAAAGAAAGAAAGAAACTCTATATAAAGTAAAAATTCAAATCAAATTCATTAAGAAAACGTCCCAATCAGGCCGGGGCTACGGCTCAGTGGTAGAGCGCTCGCCCTGGGTTCGATCATCAGCACCACATAAAAAATAAAAAATAAAATAAAGGTATTGTGTCCAACTACAATTAAAACAAAATATTTTTAAAAATCCAAATCTTTAAATTAGTTTTCTTTGGTATATGAATTGATTGGAATTCATTAGTAGATACAATTTTTTTTTTAAAATTTTGGAAAATATTTTTCTTGGCTGGAGGGAAATAACTAGCACCATCGGGCCTGAAGAGGGTTCTAGAATGAGGGAAGCTACACTGTCTATGTGCCATCACATTCAAAAGCATTAACACTGAGGCATGAAATAAATGATCCAGCCTAGTTCGAAAGTGACCAGAACCAGAACTTAACGTCTGTCCCTTCATTATTTTTTCCATATCATCCCTGCAGAGTTCTTGTTGTAAAGAGTTCTTTGTTGAACATCCTCAGTGTCTGTTGTCTTACTGAAGCATAAGCGGGTTCTTGCAGGTCAAGTTGCTTGGATGCCAGATTCTGAAGGGGAGATCACAATCCAGAAGGCTTGTCAGTGCTAATGCTGGACCAGCACCTGTGAGGGCAGGATAGATCAGGCTGAGGTATGAGATGGACTATGGCACTGTCATATCCTCTGCAGGAGCTGCCTGTGGCCCCTGTGCTGGAATGGCCCACAGATGCCATTCATGAGGGCAGGAGGCCTGGCCTTACACCCCTAGTTTGATTAGTCAGTAGACAGAAGCTACCCTGGGAAAGCACCTGGGAAGCCACCACCCTTAACTGGATGGCTACACTGTATCAGCTGTTGCATAAGCTACTCTACTTGGGGTTTCACTGATTTGCACAGTAACCACAAAAAGGAGGTGATACCTTCCCTTTTCTTAAAAGAAACTGGGTTAGATCACATAAAAATGGCAGGTTTAGCTGATTCAAAAGTTCAACGTCTCTCATAAAGTTATCTTTTTTTTTTTTTTTCTATTTTGGGCATTGAACCCAGGGATGATTTACCACTGATGATTTACATTCCCAGCGCTCTCGCGCTCTCGCTCGCTCTCTCTCTCTCTCTCTCTCTCTCTCTCTCTCTCTATATATATATATATATATATATATATATTTTTTTTTTTTTTTAATTTTGAGACAGGGTTTCTCTAAGTTGCTAAGGCTGGTCTTGATTTTGCAATCCTCCTACCTCAGCCTCCCAAATTGCTGAGGTTAAAGGCATCTACCACTGTTCCTGGCTGCTAAAGGTGTTTCTTAAAGTAAGATAGATTGGGGGGAGGTATGTTTTCTTAACTAAAGTTTTTCAAAATCCTTTGATTCTGTGAAAGTTTGACAGTTAATTGTCACCTTGAGACCCTATCTCAAAATACAAAATAAAAAGAGGCTGAGGGTTTTGCTCAGTGAAAGAGCATGAGACCCTAACTTTAATTCCTGATACCTCCCTCCCAGTGATATTCAGAAATCTCAGTTTTCTTATTATTAAAATAATAAACCTACCTACTTTACAAGGTGATTATCAGAATTTAATTTACATATGGAAATAAAATAATTCATGGCTTCAGGCATCTTAGGCACCCCAAAATTTATTTTCTATGTTTAAATTCAGTATAAACAGAAATATTAGAGAACACTTACATTGACCATAGTTGGGAAACAGAAATAATTCTTATTTTGATCTCAGTTGGCAGTTTCCTCTTGGGCAAGTCTTATGGTTACCTTTTGACCTTAGCTTCCACATCTGTTAAATGACCAGCATGAGGTAGGTGAAATTGATTTTCACCAGCAGCATAGCCTACTGAATGCTATTGATGATAGAGGTCCTGGTAGTTCAAGATGAAATAACACATGCAGTTAACAACTGGACATCAGCACAGTGACCCTCCTATATTGGGTAAGCCTGCAGCAACACTGCTGTGGCTTCTGACTTCCTGACAGTTAATCTTCTCCTCTTTGACTTATATAATGTGTGCCTTATGGATAATATGTGCTGAGTAAGTGTAAGTTGACTAGGGCGAGGCAGACATATAATATGGAATCAAATATAAACATGTCTGTGAATGGAATTCAGCTTAACTCTTGTCATGAACAGCAAGAGGAAGGAGGAAGCAACTTGATCAGTTCTTCTACACAAACAAAATCCTGATTATCCAATTTTTTTTTCTTTTTTTATATAGATATGTGTATATATGTATATATACTCATAAGTATATAAGATGATGCTACATATGCTTTGAAATATACATTTTTCTCAACTTCTACATATTCACATGGTAAATCTGCACCATGTAAAATGCCAAGCCCTGGAGATTTAGATGTGACCCAATAAGCATGGCTGCCTGACCTCAGAAAAATTGCACGTATATGTGTCAAACATAGATCCAGAAAGCACATATGTTATTGTGTGCATGTTAAAGTTCACTCTTATTTGTTCTTTACTTTCTTTTGACCTGACTTATTTTTATGAATTTGTAGTATTTAATCAAGATAAAATATCTGACAAGAAAGCAAGCAGATAAAAATCATATGACACTTCCTAAGGATAATAGTCTTAAGTTTTAGAAGGTGTACCTCAAGATGTTCAAATCTCATCTCATCAATCCTCCCCCGCCCTCAAAGAACCCCAAGCCTTTCCCTGTGTGGGATAAGGAAATCAGTAACCCGGTGTACTGGCATCACACAATGTCATCTTTGAACCCAAGACAGGTGGGTCATCTTAGAGACTGTTTTTTTTTTTTTTTTCCTTTTCTCTCTACTTCCATTTTTATTGGATAAAACCCAAAAATGAAAGAGGAAGCAGACAGCACAGCATACCCACCCAAGCTCCATATAAAAATATGTTTTATTTTACTTCTCTATATTCCTTACCACTAACTACCAAAGAGGTCAAGAGGAAAATGTGATATTTTAATGCATCATAATTCTATTCTAATTGTATATAATAAGATGCACTCATCTTCTAATGATTTCATCATGATTTACATCAAACATTCTTAGTGTATAATGTCTACCCCCCAGCCTACCCTTAAAATCCTGGATCAAGTCAATTGAGCCTTGGCATTATCTTTGTGCTTGCCCCCACCCCAATTCCCCAAAGGCAGCAAAAAGATCAGCACATTAATTACCGATGTCATACCAAGTAGGGTAGAGTTTAATATACTTTTTTCCATTTAAAATCTCATTAAGATTAAAATTTGCCTTTACTAATGGTTCACTGTGGAGGAAAAATGTTTAGCTTAGGAGATGCTCTCATGGAAGTTCTTAATTTTTTATATTTCTGAAAAGAGTGTGTCCCATGAGGAGGGTGCACATCTTTTTACGTAGCTTCTACATCACTACAAGCCATGTTTAAAAAAAAAAAATCACACTGGGAATTGAAAGCCTGTACCTAAAAATGACATCATGAAGCATTCTGGGGGGTAGAAGTAGATAGGATATAGTGCTGCCTTTGTCTTTGGCTTCAGCAGCCAAAATCTAATTGTTGAATAATGTGCTTTAGAGGACAGTGGTGTCTTTCACTGAAATAATGTGCAAGAAGTTCCAGCCAGGCAATGTGCTTTTCCAGTCAAGTATAGGGAGACTTTACATGCTGGGAGCTGCTGTGAAGATGGTGGGGTAGGAGTAACGGAGAAGCCAGCTCAAATAGAAACTTGGACTTGTGTTCAGAATGGCTTATATGAACTATAGGTGTTTAGTTTTCAGCTCTCCTCTGAGCAAATGTTTAAACAGAAATGACAAGGTCCATCAGATTTTGCACTTCTCATATTTTGTAAAGAGGGATTTTTCTCTCTGAATTGTTAATAACCAAATATGAGCCTCAGTTAGTGACGTTACACATTAACTCTTCTATAAAATCACTTGCAACATTCTTCTTTAACTTTTTGTCCAAGGGCTTTGGCCTGAATTTTAAATTCAGTGTGAAACATACTTCTTTTTATATTTGTTATGAAAAAAAATAGTGACCAAGGAACTTCATCTGCATTGTTTGCTTTTGAATCATGACTTAGTTTAGTAGAAAAAGAAATTTGTAAAACAGCATAAAATTAAATCCATAAAAGGGACCTACTTGAGAAAAAAAATACTTTTAAGAATTAAAAACTATTCCTTTCAGGTTAAATCACACACATCAACTATTGTATCAGCCTATGTTAAGTTTTATTAAAATTTCAGTTAATTTTTTGGGGCTTGTTTTGCGTAAAAAAGCTAGGAGTTCTTCCACATAGAAACTACACAATGTCAGTTGGATGATTCTTTATAAAAAATGCCTGAAGTATCGCTCATCCTAAAATTTTAAACTCAGTTGATTTTACCAAAGGGAGAGAAAAATAATTTTTATTTCCTTGGGTAAAGGAGCAACTCAAATTATGTTGGCAAATAATCTTCAAAAATGTTATCTCAACAACTTCTATTTGTTTTCATTCAATAGTAAAGAATCCCAAAACTATGGTTTCTCCTCTTTACTTATTGAGAGTTAATGACAAATGGTTTTCTCATCTTAGCCCCTTCCCTATGAGAACAATATAGGTGGCTGAAGCTCTGTCTTCACATTGCAATCTCAAATTGCCATCGTTTGAAATTTCCCTTTCAATTTTCCCATAAGATGGACCTCCCTATATAATTTTAATAAACACTCAGGATAATTCTGCCTTGTCATCAGTGTTATTATGGAGGATGGGAAAATAACTGTGTTAGCTGTGTTATAGTTTATGGTGAATCAGAATAATATTATATGTGTTATTTCAAAATAACTTGAGTGATGATGCCTTGTAGAATTTCCCTACCATGTTCTAAATGAAATGGGATCACAAAAGGAATGTATACATTAAAGTAATCCTTCCCTCTCTCCCAGACAACACCACCAACCTGAATGGTAATCAAGAGTCTAGAAGTGATTTTGCAGAAGGTTTGAGTGATCATTCTGCTCCTCTGGTAGACAGTGAAACAGATGTATGCAGCTGAACCCTCCTACACTCTGGCAACTCTGAGTTGTGCCACAGTCCAAACCTCTCGGACACTGACAAGCTTCTGTTTTTAGGTCTGGGCCTCCTATTGGAAACATGCCCCACTGTTTGCTCTGTAGACCACCCAGCCCGCCCACGTTTGGTGGTTTGGCTTTCGCTGGCTTGCCTGCAGGTGTGACCTTACTCACCCACCTAGAGCAAGTCACTCTACCATTTTTCTGAAGTTTAAAAATATGACTGGCTGAAAGAGACAGTAAGCAAGTAGATTTTTATACTCTCCTGGAAACTTATAATTAAAGTTTGGTGACCTTCGTGAACTTTTTCAAGTGTGTTTTTGCTGCCCACTTGTGATTGATGTGGAGGATCCCTGGGGCATAGGAAAAGCATTTGAAATGCAGGGAAGTTGCGTAGGTTGTCCCCCAGTACACAATCTGCAAGGGGCTATGCTGGGTTAGCATCTACATCACCTTATCCCCAGCCCAGTGCAACCTCAAATTAGATAAATAGTGTAGTGATGGAGAGGCAAACCCAAATTCAGCCTTGCTTTTTATAAGGTAATAAACTGTTTCACTTTGTAAAGTAAGCTGGTAGGCATCAGGAGCACACTAATGCAACTATATTAAGTAGAAAGGAGGTGATTTTTTTCCTGATGAAACCACACTCTAAATCTTCACAATCTGTCACAGCTTGCTCTATAATTCTATGCCAGCAATATTCAAAATAGCACAATAAGTACTGTTAGCAAGATGTGGAAATTTTCTGGAGCAGTAGGAATGTACCCCAGAAGCCAGGATGTTTGCTGACCATTAGCTCTACTTGCATTCAACCTGTATTGGCTGTCCCTTAGGGAGGCGGACTTATGGCTTCAAAGTGGACAAACGAACACAAACAAGCTGAGCTTCATAAACACCAAAAAGACCCTCTTGCCTCATGACCTTGTGAACTATACATCAGGACACTCTTTTCCTTAGGGAAGCATCAGATATCTTTGTAACTCTTCTGGAAGCTTCTTTCTAGTAGGAATAACTGAAGCTATTGTGTTTGAGAACTCGAGTCCATCACTCATAAAAGCGATTAAGAACCAAAAGAGACTCCCTCAACCCTCACCCCCAGATCTGGTCTCAATGGCTAGTGACCAGCACAAGGTCACCTGGATTGGTTAATGGAAGAGCCATGACCAAAAGTCAGTGTGCACCAACTTAATATGGTCAGACACTCACATGAACATGGATTGATTTAAGAGGAAGGCGACTTGGTCTTCTTTCTCTCATCTGACACGATGTAATCACTCCAAAATGCAGCTTGTTGTAATTATTTTACCATTACTAATTCTCTACCTTTCCACATACTGAGTTTCACACAATAGTGTTTTATGGGTTTATATGGCTATATTCAAATTCTAAAGAAAGTACCTTAAGGGATAATTTTTGATCTGGAAAGGATCTCAAGAGTTTTTTCAGCTTCATGAACATATTGTTCTTCACATGATTTTTTTCCCCCTCAATAATAAAATATATATCTTATCAACTAGATCTGGTGATTTTGTTAGAGTAGAAGAACTACTGAGCCTCATTCCCAGCCCTTTTTGATATTTTATTTAGAGACAGAGTCTTGATGAGTTGCATAGGGCCTTGCTAAGTTGCTGAAGCTGGCTTTGAACTCTCAATCCTCCTGCTTTAGCCTCCTGAGCCACTGGGATTACAGACATGTGCCACCACGCCTGGATAGAAGAACACTTTTTAAAGTTCAGTTTCAGAGTTTAATATTTTTTTTCAGTGAAAAAAATTAAGTGAACCTATTTCTCATGCCCTTTATATATTATACTTGAGATTTATGTGAAAAGTAACTTTTTTTTTTCAGTAATCTCTGAAACTGAACTTTAAAAAGTGTTCTTTTATCTAGGAGTGGTGGCATGTGTCTGTAATCCCAGTAGCTCGGGAGGCTGAAGGAGGAGGAAATACTTTATACAAAACCAGAGATATGAAAATTGTGCTCTATATGTGTAATAAGAATTATAATGCATTCCACTGTCATATATAAATAAATTTTTTTTTAAAAGTTAACATGATAAAAATTTTGAAAAGTAATTAATCCCAGTGATGAATTCAGGCAGTTAGGTGGATAATATACTTAAACAAGGTCCTCAGGTACAAAAGGAAAATTTTTACTGAAAAAAGAAATACTTTTAGTTTTAAAAAAATATGTATTATGGAATTTTTACATCAACTCTTCCTAATTACTAAGATGTTTATATTAAAGGTACTCCTTAAAGAGGAACAATCATGCCAGCTGCATCTATAATTTGCTTTGCTCCAAACCTTGACTATTTAAACTGCTTCCATTTATGTGCACAAACCTGAGTGACTTTTTTTATGCCCTCAAATTAAAGGCTCATTTGGAAAATTTGAGCTAACATGCACACTTATCCCGCTACTAACATTTTCTTCCAGTATATTCTCCCAACTTATTGGGAAGGTAATTTTGTAAACCAAAAATTTGCTCTAGCTATTAATTTCAGGCTCTTCACCTGTACCACATTACATGGAATAAATAGGAAGCAATAACCTTCACTGAGTCTTAAAATTTGTTTTACTCCTACCTCCCCTTTTGACCACCCTCTGGTAACTATATATAAAGACATCTAAGAGGAAACTGAATATGAATGGAAGTAAGGATGCAGAAAATCAAATAAATGAACAAAAAATTTATCTAACAAAATGTACTATTAAGTAATAAACAAAACAACACTCAGAGTAATATTATTTGAACATCTTATGAGGAACCAAATAGAGCCCTCATATGGATATTTCATTAGCTAAACTCATGTGCTCAAGAAGTTAGTAACGTGCTTTTTAACCAATAATGACATCATTGCCTTCCTGGATGTTAGAACTGCAGTTAGCTTTTATGAGATGAAGACATTCTCTGCATATTTGGTGCTATTTAGCAATGTTTTTCTGAGTAATGCCAACATAGACCAGTTTTACCCTGCCTAGATAATCTATATGGAAAGATTCTCTCTGACAAGAGTGATGTTTAATGTTAGGTGTTTTTTTTTTTTTTTTCTTTCCTATAGTGTTGTCAATTTTTCTTTAAGAGTAATAAAAATCACAAGATGAAAATAGGACAGATCTTTGATGAGCAGAATAGTCACTTGGCTGCCCGTCATCATTTTGGCTTTGCTTCAGTGAGTCCAGTCTTTGTGGAATTAGCTTGACTGCCCCATGACTGCTCTTCTCTTTCTACAGACAAACTGTCTGATGGCTTGCTGTCTTTTGTCTTTCTTCTTGTTCTATGGACTCATCAGAGTTAGGCTCTAGTGATTCTGATGAGGATCTTTGTTCACTGTTAGTTTGTGTGGTTGATGTGGAAAAGAATGAGGTTTATTGAAAATGATTCCTCTGAGCACAAATTTGATTTTTACCTTCCCATGACTAAAATGTCTTTGTTTTTCTAGTGCTCTTATTATAATTTTTCTCTTTATTTTTTTAATATAGCTTGAAGAATTCTGCAAAATTCTAATCTCTGCCTACTTTATGAACTTTATCTTTTATTTCTATTTCACACACTGTACTTCTGCTGAAATAAAGTCATGTTATTTGAGTAATCCATGTTCTTTCTCACCTGCAGGCCTTCTTCCCTGCTGACCCCACCACCCAAAACACTCTTTTTCTCCTCTGCCTTCTTTCTCCATTTGGCCTATTTCCTAACTGCATATTTAGACCTCAGTTTCTTTCTCATCTCTTAGACTTGGTACCTCTTCTAAGTTTAAATGTAGGCTGTAGCACTCAGTTACATGTTCTATCAAAGCAGTGATCACATTGTATTATCCCCATCTTTCTGCATTTCTAATAATCTCTAAATTCCTGAAAATCAGGGCTGGTATCTTGTGCATGGTTGTATTCTCAGAACTTGGCACTGTGCCAGGCACATAGGATGCTTAAGAGGTGTTCATTGAGTGAATGGATGTAAGGGAGGTGGTAAGAGATGAGTTAATAAGTGTGAATGAGGCAAATTTCAGGTCCTGTGTATGTCTTTCTAAAGGTCTCGTCTTCTTGGATTTCAGAGAGATTGGAGTTAGAAAGACTATACTTTCATACTTGCATTTTCATTTTGATAGCTATTTCTGGTAGATTTGTGGAGGATGAGTTGCAGGTAACAGGGTTATTGATAAGGAAGTTAGTTAACTCAGCTTTATCCTAAAAAGGAAAGGTAAGAACCTCAAACTACATGTCCATGGGGAGTAGATGAGTGGACACATTTAATAACTATGAACAAAATAAGTAATAAACTGTTAGAAATAGTGTGGGAGAAGGAATATTCAGAGTTCTGGCTTGAATGATTCTTGTGTACTGCACTTGTAAAGAGGACCAAAGTAAATTACTTGAGGAAAGGTGCTTGGATTGTTGCTTCTGTGGGTTATCTGAGTGAAGACATCTAGCAAACATTTGCAAGCAAATGTAATGTAACGCGTGTATACTTTCAGCATTTGGCTATGATGAAGGCCTTTGTTCAGATGGGATCACCCAGAGAAAATGAGAGCAAAAGGGAAGAGCTTAAAAGAGAGGGGAGCTCCTCAGGGTGTTGGCTTACAGCACACCTGATTGCAAGGAACACAAATCCACTAAGACTGGACCAAGCCAAGTAGTGTGGCAGTAGGTATAACAAGAGTTCCTCCCCCAGTATCCATGGAATAGCTACAAAGAGCAGCTCTTCCCCTTGGTAGCAGGGCATGGAATGTCTGGAACAAAACTGTGCTTCTCTCGCCATTCTCTTTTCCCTTTTCTTTGCCAGCCTATCAGCTTCTTTGTTTGCAAGTGAACAAGGCACAAAATGATGCTACTTTATCATTGTCCAAGGAAGTTATCTGCCTCTCTATCTCCAGATTCTCAGAAAGATGAATTTGACGGATTAGGAAAGCTCATTATTTGGTCCCTTAATGTCAAGGGTCCACCCTTTGGGTCAAATAGTACAAATATGATAGCAAGTGCTGTGGGAGTGAACAGATCCTCTTGGGAGAAGCTATATGCATGGAAATTATGTACAGCTTTGGTGGCATGTTGTTATTTAAGGGAACTCCTTGGAACCACTTGAAAATCTTCAACTACAGATTGTGTTCAAAGGTCTGCGTGATTCTATATGTCTAACAACCTCTCAGTTGATGCTGCTGGTCTGAGGACCATGCTTCAAATTTCAAGGATTAAAAGGTCAAGCAGAGAAGAGGAAATGCTCAAAAAAGAACAGGAAAATGTAGGAACGTGAGTGAAGAGACTCTCCAAAAGCAGGATGTGTTCAGAGGCATCAAATGTTGCACAGAGTGTAATAAAAGTGGAAGCCTCTTTAATAAAGAATAATCTGTGTGATTTTATGAATTCTTTTCAGTGGTGCTCAGAAGCTGATGAATCAGAGTAAAAAGATCCAAAACTGGATTAATCCAGAGTTGGTATTTGCAGGGCAGGAATGTGGAAGGGATAATGGGACTGAAAAGAATATATTAACCAGTAAATATATTAAGTGATAGACCATACAGTTTAGATTGTTTAAAATTATTGCCTTTAGATTTTTTTTTTTTTAAGGAATAGGGAGGACCCAACCACTGCTTAGGAGACAACAGTTTCCCATGAAAATGTGTATGGGTGTGTGTGGGTGTGCATGTTCTTGTGTGTCTAATCCTCTCACAAGGGATATACAACATGTCTACATGACAGGTTGACTCTAAAGGGATTTATAGCAGTTAACATGTTTGGATCTTCAGAAAGTATTACCTTTTGCAATTAAATATGTTTGTTCTCTTGGGATGGGGCTATAGCTCAGTGACAGCTCTTGCCTAGCATGTATGAGGCCCTAGGTTTGATCCTTAGCACCACATTAAAAAAAAAAAAAAAAAGAAACAAATAAAATACAGGCATGCTGTTCATCTACAATTATAAATTTTGTTTTTAAAAAAAGTATGGGTGTTCTCTTGCCAAGGGGATTATGCAAAGAGAGGGCTCAAGATTTAAACATTAATATTACACAAGACACAGGTGTTTTTCAGGGTGTGGTACATGTGAATATCTTTGGAGAGTCAAAGAAAATTGTCAGGCTGAACACTCAGTCCCATATGGAAGAACTTTCATTTCCACCTCATGTTAGTTTTCTAGCTGTGTCAAACCTAATCAAACTGATCTAAGTAAAACGGTGCCCTTTTGAACCCATGCTTAAGTCATTGCGGTAGCTTCCTATTCACAGTGCTTCCAAAGAACATTCTGAGGTTGAACCATCATAGAAGGAAATGAAACAATTATCTGGTTAACTCTGGGGAAACCACTGTTTTAGGAGGAGTGTGGGAGAGAACTGATATCCTCGCATGGCTGCTGGAAGTTCCTGTAGGAAATTGGAATGACCCGGGTAACCCTGGCTGAAGAGTCCCCTCCCAGTGTGGAAATGGCTATCTCTGAATGCCGAGTCTGGGGAGGAGTGGTGAGGGAGGGTGAGGATGCTTGCCAAGTCTGTCACATTAACAGAACCACAGATGTCACAGCCAGATTGCCTTCAGATTCTTTGCCATCTTGAAAAGTCTGCATCCTGGTCTGAAATCTCTTTAGCTTAAATACTTGCTGTGATGAAGTTATCCAGTTTTGTGTATTATCAGTCGAAAATGTTATTTACATTTTATGTGCATCTAAAATGCTGTTTACATTTTACATTTCAATGATGTTACATCTTGACTTGGTCTGGAGAAATGGGGTGTCTCTCCTGGGCCTTTAATGATTAGAGCTGATCCTAGATTCTCAGCGGCTGACTCTTAAATTTAAACTTTAGAAACCACGAAGGCTATTAAATACTTTAATAAACTTTTTAAAGCAAAAAAAAAAATGAGCTTTTCATTCATTAGAACTTACTACATTCACATGGATAATTAAAATGATTTCAAATAGATGTAAATTGAAAAGATGACTTACGCTAAGTTTTCATGGAGATCATTTTCACTCGTCAACTTTTCCAGCAAATTAATTAGCTACCCTCCTACTCACATCCAAATAAAGAAAAAAGATGTGATTTAAATGTATTCATTTTGTTCATCATTTAACTCAGTGCAGGGAAAAAACAAAACAAAAAAAGCAGTTATTCAGTGCCAGGCAGAGAGATCAGTGTTGAAAGCAGCTAAAATAGGTCTCTAATTTGATTTATCTCTTGGGATCTGAAATTCCTATTTTAGAGAGATTCCTGTTTATAAAAATTCCTATTAAAAAAAAAAAAAAAAAAACATGGTATTTGCATTTTATGAGAAGTCCGACTGCTAGAATGGAGTAAGGATCCAAATCTCTGAGATTAAAAATCCCCATAAAATGCTGGTTATTAAATTTCAGTGTTGTTTGAGAGTAGTCTTGGGTATGATTGGGAGGTTTCCCATGTAGATTTGAGTTTCGCTGAAGAACAAACTTCTGTGAAAATGTGGAAAGTACATGATGGCTGGACACGTGTAAGCACAGGCAGAGGGTGGCATTCGGTTTGTTGTATGTTTAGGTTGCCTGAAAACTTTGTGTTACAGATTGGAGGTGAGGACACATTACTCTCTCTTGTCCTTGAGAACATGATGAGGCAGATGCTTTGAGTTAGGTAGCTTCTAGAAGATATGTTAATCCTGGTTTCAGCAAGGTCTTACTCAGTGGCTACTTCAGTAGCTTCCTTTTCAGCAGTTCTGCCCTGTGAGAGAACAGATTATTCATTAAAGGGCTGTCTCAGAGTGTAGGAATCAGTTAAAACAATGATGTTAGATTTTTCTAAACAAATCCAAAGCCCTATATTTCAGACTTTCTAACATTCTTTACTAAATTATTTCCAAATTAGTTATTTTAAAACATAAATTTTAAGCTGATGAAATAGACTCTTAAAAAATGTTGTTTAAAAAGTAACCAAGCTCATTATTTTGCTCTGAATCACTTATTTAATTGTGATATTTTTTTCTCCCCTAAAAGACTCTAGACTTAGATTCAGAAGAGTTGCTTTGGATCTTGGTTGTACTATCAATCAGATATGTAACTTTGAGCAAGTTATAGAACCTAGTTTTATTTATTTCCTCAAAGGATGGGGTAGTCATAATACCAGGGTTAATGTGATATTAAATGAAATTATATATATGAAAGTTCTTTACTTTGATGTGATCCATAAATATAATGAACATGATGATAATAAACTAGTTTAATTGGCATTTTATCCAGTTAAGATAATTACAATTTAGTAGCACTATCTCTAGATGTTGTCTAGCCACTATGGATGAGACTTATATAAGAGAATATTTTGAAATGTTTTTTAATGTGTTTTATGGATGTCTTACCTCTCTGTATTTTATTCAGTGAATTCCTTACAGAAAAAGATTCTACTGAGGTGGGCTGCTGTTCTACTTCTCTTACATTATGGATGCACAGGTTTGTTGTTATACTAACGACTCCTGATCAGCCAATGCTTATATAGTGCTAAAAACATGCCACATACAACCTTCAGGACTATTTAATATTAACCCAAGTGATCTTCCCAATAACCCCAGAAAGTGGGTACTATTGTTAACCCTTGTGTAGAGGTGGAGAAACAGGACCAGAGAAATGAACTTAATGTTTAGGATTGCATAGTCAGTGTTATCAGTCAAATTTAATTTCCTTTACCCTCTATTCAGCTTTTATGAGGGATTATGCAAAACTAATATATCAGGATAAAGTAAGTTCTGAATATTGCTTGGATCTGAGCAATAAGAAATGACATCTCATCTTGGAAAAATTATAGTGCCTGTCTGAATGTTGGGATGACACAGATGATGGGATGATGTTTCTTATTTTCCTTAAGTTTTTTTTTTCTTTTTAAATCTCCAGTGCCTATTACTGGATAAATTTATTGTATATAAATCATTGACTAGGGATGTTTCTCTCTCCTGAGTCCAAGGTATAATAATGGGTTGCTAAACTTGTCAGAGAGTCCAAGTCTTCTCAATCCTGTGCTATGTATGAAATCATCTGAAGAAAGATCCAGAAGCCCCATCCAAAGAGACATTCCAGATTTTATGCACTATTCAGACTTTTTACAGGCTTAGAATTTATTTGACCTGGTTTCATGTGCTGCACATAGTCATTCTTTAATGTAGGCATGTTTTCATTCATTTAAGCTACTATCTTATTTGTTTATAAATTTAATAGATTTTACTGAGGTTCTCTCATGTTCCTTGGCTACTGTGGGGTGTTGGGAATAGGGTAGTGAATGTAACAGGTTTGTACCTTTTATTGAGCTAATGGGAGAAGACAGACAGTAAGCAAACAATCTCATGAATAGAAGTAACACAGCTGCTCTGAAGAGTACTGTAATGGTGTGGAACATGGTGCTCCAGGGATAGATAAGAGAAGGCATTTGGCAGACACGTGAGGATCATAATTTGTTTTCTCTCTTCTGTCTTTGGCCCAGTATAAGATATCAGAGCCTTAGGAGGAACAGTGGGAGGGCAAGTTAGAGTGGGTGGGGAGCCAAGGTGGCAAGACAAAGAAGAGGTGAATCCAGTGGCCACAGAGAGAAGAAAGGAAAACTAACCTCAGCAGCCTACCAGCTTTCAGTCCTTGAGAATATCAGAAGCATCAGAAATACTTGTCATAACTGCCATTTTCAAGAAAAGCTGCTACGTAGGCATTCTACTCAGTTTAGTTAAAGGAAGAAAACAATATATTTAAAGCCTTTTCTGTTAACATGGTTAAAGGGTTTTACTTTTGAGAGGATGTCTTTCATGTTTTTTAACATTTTTTTAAATTCTTATTTTTTAGTTGTAACTGGACACAAGATCTTTATTTTATTTATTTATTTTTACGTGGTACTGAGGATCAAACCCAGGGCCTTGCATGTGCTAGGCAAGCGCTCTACCACTGAGCCACAACCCCAGCCCCATCTGGCAGTTTTAATGCAGCTTATTTATCTGGACTATTGTTTGGACAAAGTTGCTGCCTTCATCTATGCAAACATTTTTAAACAGCATGAATATTAATGTAGAAGCATCTCTGGATGGGAAGACGGCTGACCTTAATTTTTGGTTCCAGCTGCTGCCCAGGCCATGGGTAAATAATTGAGAAGATCCTCGATGTTCTTGTTAGTGAAAATGCTATCATAATGTTCCCCTCTGTCTCAGAAGTTTCTTTTATATAAATATATATTCATTTGATTAATATTCATTGCAAGTTTACCCTGTTGTTTTAGTTAGCGTTTTCATCACTGTGACCAAAAGACTTGACAAGAACAATTTTTGAGGAGGAAGAGTTTATTTGGGGCTCACAGTTTTAGAAGTCTCAGTCCATAGATGGCTGACTGTGTTCCTCAGGGCCCAAGGTGAGGCAGAACATCCTGGGGGAAGAAAGTTGAGGAGGAAAGCAGCTCAGGACATCACACCAGGAGGCAGAGAGAGTGAGACAGCTCTGCTCCCAGGACAAATTACATATCCTAAGACCACATCCCCAGTGACCCACCTCCTCCAGCTGTAGCCTACCTACAGACTGTCACAATTCAGTTAATCCCTATCAGGGGATTAATGTCTTGATTAGGTTAAGGCTTTCATAACCCAGTCATTTCACCTCTAAATTTTCTTGCATTGTCTAACTCATGAGCTTTTGGGGAACACCTCATGTCTAAAGCATATCACCTGTGCACTGAGAACAAAGTGATGAGCAACAGAGATGTGGCCCTTGGCCTCATGGGACATGCAGTTCAGTGGGAGAGACCCAGCTCTCATTTAGTGAGGCTTTGAGGACCCTTAGCCTACAATGCTATTCCCCTAGTGTGTTGATGACATGCTCCATCTCTTCATCTGGATCCCTGCACAAACGTCACCTCTTTGGATAACTACCCAACTTGCCCACCCATTCTTGTCCCTGTCTATCCCTTGCTTTACTCGCCCCCCCCTTCTTTATCATCATCTGTAATTATGTTTAATATTGGTTTAGGTCTGAGACTGAAGTGTAAACCTGCACAGAGAGCATCTTTCCCGTTAGTACGGTATGTTACTATTTAGAATAGTGCTTGGCACACTCGGGCATTCAGTAAATATTTGCTAAATGAATGAGTAAATGAGATGATCACTGAAGCATATAATTACCAACCATGATAAACAAACGGGATAAATGGAAGTACTTTCAGTACTATAAATATTCTACACACGCAAGGTGATAATGTTTATTTGAATTTGAGGAAAAGTACAATCTGCCTTAAGATAACCTGTTTAACTTTTGTGTTTTTAGCTTTCTCTTCGACCATTTATTTCCTAAGAGTTTCTCTTTTCTTTGTTTCCATGGTTTGTAATATTGAGCTCTACCTTTATGGATTATACCTTCTCCCATCCAGTTCTATTACTACGTGGAGTTTCTTAACTTGGGTCAGTGAACCTTTGTGAAATCCACTGGTGACTCCCCAGGCTCTTTGTGATCGTGAAATTGGATGTGATATATGGCAAGACCCGTGTGCATTATATATAACACCTAGAGTTTAAAAATCATTGCTCTAAATTTTTGTGTTTTTCTTTTCCTTTTGGTTGCACCCTTGGCATTTCTTTCTCTTCTTGAAATGGTTTCATGGTCCTTTTAATTTTCCCGACTGTATTTTGGTATTTTTAAATGTTTTCTGTTTGACTGTCCCCAGCGTGTGGCATGCTTGGTTTATTGTGCACGTCTGATCCCAGCCCTTCTCCCTGTCTCTCTTTTGTCTGGCCAACAGTGCGAGGATGTGCCAACTGCAGGGTCGTCCTGTCCAGCCCGTCTGGGACCTTTACTTCTCCGTGCTACCCCAACGACTACCCTAACAGCCAGGCTTGCATGTGGACCCTGCGAGCCCCCACTGGCTACATCATTCAGATAACGTTTAATGACTTTGACATTGAAGAAGCTCCCAATTGCATTTATGACTCATTATCCCTTGATAATGGAGAGAGCCAGACTAAATTTTGTGGAGCAACAGCCAAAGGACTATCATTTAACTCAAGTGCGAATGAGATGCATGTGTCCTTTTCAAGTGACTTTAGCATCCAGAAGAAAGGTTTCAATGCCAGCTACATCAGAGGTATGTAAACCAAAGGCAGCGCCAACCTTCTGTTTTCAGTTAACATGTGCTACAGTAAACACAAAGACCAGAAGACAGAGTTATGCTCTTTTATGTGAATGTGAATGATTAGGATTAGGACTTAAGGGCAAGAATCTGTTAATGTTCTCTAAGCATTCTCATTAGTAAATTATGACTACCAGATCCCAAATCTGGTTACAGTAGAGCTTAATTCTTTTATACTGTTTATATGCAGAGCATTTAAAAGCTGCTTGGAAGACAATGTCGATACTCCACTGCTAATAATTAAAATCTGTAATTCTAACAACTCTCCACTGAAAATTTAAAGCATCCTTATTTAGAAATCATTTTATTTTGGGCAAGTTCAAGGCCAGCACCAGAAAATTAGTGAGGCCCTAAGCAACTTAGTGAGTCTCTACATCAAAATAAAAAAAAAAGGGCTGGGGATGTAGTTCAGTAGTAAAGCAACCCTGGATTCAATCCCCAGTGCAAAAATATATATATACAGAGAGATGTTGTCCTTTGAAAAAACCACCCTAGGGGACAAATATAGAAAACACATGTAAATTTACAAAGAGCTATTAATAATTAAGGTAACAACTTAGCCTGAGGAAAGCCCCCTGAAAGTACTTAACTGAAAAAAATAAAACATTATTAGTAAATGTTTCCCAGATTCTAGCATCTCATAACATTAAAATAATCTTGTAATCTCTAAAACCAGGCTTTGCTTAAGGAAGCTTAAGCTTTAAGACTATGCAATTTAGTTACATATTTTTGTTTTTGTTTTTCCCTCTTCTTATGAGCTTCCTAAGTAGATGTAATATATTTGAAAGAAAGGGAGAGAGGGAGGGAGGGACAGACAGATGCAACCATGAGAATGGCTGGCCCTCATCATTACAAACTGTGTTTTGGTTGAGAAGTTATTTACTGTTTGTGATTGATATTAGAGATGTGTGGTTAAGTAAAACACACTTGATTTAATTTTTCAAAACAATGTTTTAAAAATATGAAATATAGGACAATTGAAAATGAAAAAGACATGAATTAATATTCATTGTATACCCACCACACACTCATAACCACTCATAAGAAATATCCACAGCTGTTTCCTTCTAGCCTCTTTCAAAAAAATAAAATGCATATAGAATACTAGATTCATATTGCATGACTATCCCTTCACATAAGCAGACCTTGAACTGCCTTATATTTAAAATGTAGACTTTCACAGTTCTCTAAAATTCTACTATGGATTTTTTACTAGAATATTTATATTAAATGATGTCTTATACAGCTCTTCTTGGTGTATATTAACATATGTTCATGTGCACTGCCATTCATATGAAACAGTTTTTAGATAGCATTTTTTAAATAATTTTATTTATTTTTGTTTGTGGTGCTGAGGATCAAACCCAGTGCCTCACATGTGCTAGGCAAGTACTCTACCCCTGAGCCACAACCCCAGCCCCTTAAATAGCATTGTTAAGGAAACATACTTATCCTTAAATCAACTTCTATTATATTAGCATAGGAATATGTTCATAGTGTTATTTAATAATTTCATATATATCACAGATATAGTAGGCCAATGAATGCATTTATTTTCATTTATTATACAAATAATAATAATAAGCACTTCCTCTTTATTGCTATGGGATGGTCACCACTCTCTGCTTCAAGATATTAACTTATTTGGTTCTGATTGACCATATAGTTAATAGTACCACTGTTTATTTTACAGATGAGGAGACTAAGGTAGAGAGAGGCAAAGTAATCCAAGGTCATGGTTACTCTATAGAACAGCTGGGATATGAAGCTTCATTGTCTGTCCTTTAACCAGTACTCTTTAGTGCCCCTCAAAAATAGCTCGTATGCCCAGGTTTAAAAGGTCCACACCTTAAAATACCATTTATGTTGGATTTTGCCTTATACTCTTTCTTCTCAATAAAATTCTACTTACATTTGTTCCTAAAATAGCCTGCTGATGGGAAGAAAGAGAAGGATATGGAATATCTGAAGGGAAGAAGGAGGTCTGGAAATGTTCAGGAAGAGTGATGAAACATGGAACAATTGATTATGTTTAGAATACAGTTGAAAAATAACTTTTTTTTTTTTGGTAGTGGAGTTTGAACCCGGGGCGCTTAACCACTGACCCACATTCCTCAGCCCTTTTTTATATTTTATTTAGAGACAGGGTCTTGCCGACTCACTTAGGGTCTCACGTCACTAAGTTGCTGAGGATGGTTTTGAAATGGCCATCCTCCTGTCTCAGCCTCCTGACCTGCTGAGATGGTAGGCATGCGCCACCACGCCCAGTTAAAATAATATAATTTTAAAAATCTTAATGTGTATACAAAGCCTTCTTGGAAACTAGTTCTTTCTTAATTGGGGAGTTATGTGAGTTTTTTTGTTTTGTTTTGTTTTTAATTTTGAACTCAGAGATTTAAAAAATACTTACCAACTTAGCTTGCTATAACTTCAATTGAGTTTAAGCATTAGATTCAATCATGATTAGAGTTAAAATGGGTAGGATTTCTTATTGGTGTTATTATTGGTTTAAGACCAGTGGTAAGGGGTTGTTGATAGAGGAAGGGCAGAGAAAGAGGGGAGCAAGCAGGCAGAGGGTGGATAAAAGTCAATGAGTAGAAAGTGGTGGAGGACAGAAGAGGTCAGATGTTTGCATCTCTGTAGTCCTTGTTCTGCAGTTAACATGTCTTATCTCTGGTGCTGTGTTTTGTCCTAGTTGCTGTGTCCTTAAGGAATCAAAAAGTCATTTTACCCCAGTCAGTAGATGCTTACCAGGTATCTGTTGCAAAGAGTGTCTCCATTCCAGCGCTCAGTGCTTTCACGCTGTGCTTCGAAGCAGCCAAAGTTGGCAATGAAGACAGTGACTGGGTGGCGTTCTCTTACTCGGATGCATCCCTCGAACCCTTGCTCACTTTTGGAAAGGCCAATGGTGACTACTTCCTAAATATTTCTGGCTCAAAATGCTGGCTGAATAGCGCATTACCTGTGAAAGATAAAGAAGACATTTTCACTGAAAGCTTTGAGCAGCTCTGCATGGTTTGGAATAATTCTTTAGGCTCTGTCGGTGTCCATTTCAAAAGAATCTACGAAATGGTCCCGTGTGATTCTACCATTAGTAAAGTCATTCCTGGGAATGGGAAATTGTTGTTGGGCTCCAATAAAAATGAAATTGCCTCCCTAAGAGGGGATATTTATAACTTTCGGCTTTGGAATTTTACCATGAATTCGAAGATCCTCTCCAACCTCAGCTGCAATGTGAAAGGGAACGTGGTTGACTGGCAGAATGACTTTTGGAACATCCCAACCCTCGCTCTGAAAGCTGAAAGCAACCTAAGCTGTGGTAAGTCTGTGGCATAGAGAATTGATAGTCTTTGTTTTTTAGCATTGTTCTATGAAAATGTGCGTCAGTAAGAAATTGCACACACACATGCATAAAATTACCATTAAGGAGCTCTTTAAATTTTTAAAATGTTATCTGCTCCATCATCACAACATAATCAAGAATTGTATTTGATTATAAGCCATGCTGACTCAATGAAAGCTTTTGGTCTTGCCATTCTTAAGGTTTCCCTAGGTCATAGAATGTCACACAGTTTGTCACTATCAAAACAGTTATAATTATTGTGTCTCAAATAGAAATGTTAGCTCTTGGTTTGAAACAAAATAAATTAATAAATAAGTTATTATTCACGAAAGTGATCTACTAATAACCTGATCTTTACCATCCTAGAATGAAATTATAATTGCATTGCCCAAATAAACAGCTACCACCTAAGAGAATATTATTTGCTCAGCCAGTACTAAACACTGAATTGTCCATTTTATGGAAAATCTTGATAGTCAGAAATTATCAATTTATTCTTTGAACTTTTATCTTCATTTGTTTGAAAATGAGCATTTGTAGTCATTTAAAATATTTTTCTCTCTGGTTCCCTTTTAGGAAACTTTTAATGTGGTATTATTGGAAGTAGGTAAATGCAAAGTATTTAGAAAACTAATTCTAAAACATAGACTTCTATCAAATATTTCCTATGTATACAAGTTAATTCTGGAAGTCTTTATTATAGGTTTTATTTAAACATAACAGTAAATATTTTATTATCAATTTTATTTTATTTTATATAGATTTTTTTAAAAAAACAACTTTTTTATTCCAACTTTTGCTTTGTTTTGGTAGTTGGACACAATATCTTTATTTTATTTATTTTTATATGGTGCTGAGAATTGAATCGAGTGTGAGGCATGTGTACAAGGCAAATTCTCTACCACTGAGCCCCTTATTATCAATTTTAAATGCCATTGATAATCTAAACTATTGATAATATGTACTTTTTAGTCACAGAGCTAACTCTCAGTAAAGGAGAGCAGAAGAGGTCTAGAAGTCCAAAGTAATTTTATGTAACTTTGGGAAGAATTTTATCAGATCTTCCTTCATATTTTGCACCAAGGAGGACCCATTGTAAATTTGAGGCCACCTCCCCAAGTATCCTGGACTGTGCCTGTCTTTCGGACTTGGGAAATCCCTGTCACCTTTCCCTCCATGGAGGTCACCCATCTCTCTCTGTGGTCCACAGCACTCCTGCAGATGGTAGGAAGGCTATCAACTGATGTCATTTGGAAGACATTTTCTTATGGATTGTTGGAAAGAGGGGTGAACCACAAACCTGTTCTGGAAGGAGACTGAAACTTTGGAAGAGCTAAGAGTGTTCCTTAAGATCATACTCTGGTCTAAGGTTAGCTAGAGAACCTTCAGTGACTCCTATAGAAGTCTTTCACTCAGTGAGGAAATGTAGAAGGTCAAGTGTATGTGTTTGGTGTGGCATCAAGAGTGAGGAGGGGGAGCATTCCCTACTTTCTTGGAGATCAGTTTCAGTCCAAGGCCTTCTTTCCATCATATTCTTAGCCAGTGTTAAAAAGTCACAATATGGACTATTCTGATATTTGCCTTTTTATGAAGCAATATCTTGAGGACTGGGATAACCCAAAATTACATTGAAATAGAATACATATACTAAATATCATTTCAAAAACTTTACAAATATTTAATAGTTTCTTACATTATTCATCTTATCATGTGAGTTCTATTCTTGACCCCATTTTGCAGAAGAGGAATCAGGAATGAGAAGATTAAATAACTGAACCAATGACACTAAATTAGTAAGTGACCACATCAGGATTTGAACCCAGAACAGCTGACTTTAGAACTCTGCTGTCTTAACCAGTATAAATTATAGAGTTATTCAGCATAAGAAGGACTAGAAAATGTGACATGGTACTAGAGTAATTGAGCTAATTTGTGCCCATGGGAAGAGTATGAAGTCCAAGAACCAGTAACACATTTTGTACATTCTGAGGGAAAACACTGGATTTACAGGGTGTTAACATAGTATTTGTTTGAAACAAACTTAATAAGGTTGCTTTCCTGCAGTGCTTCTTGGATACCTTAGTATAATAAAATATGAGGGACATAGTATTACAGGGATTCCTAAACTATGAGATCCTTGAGGCCAGAAGTTACAATTTTAAGAGCTTATGGTAGGCCACTTTTTTAAAAAATAAAAGGTTCATTGGAACATAGCCGTGCCCATTTTGCATATATTTTCTATGGCTTCAACTGTGCTGTAGTGGCTAGGTTGACTGATGGTGATGGATACACCACAGACCTAAAATATTTACTATGAAGCTCTTGGTGAGAAAATTGCCAACACTAGAACTAGTCCAAGGAATCATGAGGGTCCATTTTGCTGAAGTTCACATTTTGGGAAAACCTGGAAAAGACCTGTCAGATCTTCAGGCAAAGTGAGCCAATCACTCACAGGCTCTTTAACCCTTAGTCTTGGTTGGCAGTGGTGGTATTTATTGTCATTTATTTGCTTTTGTTCCACATAATTCTTTTAAACTATGAATTATTTCCCACATTAAACAAAAAATAGATCTCACACAAAAATGAATATTGGGAGTTCTTCTGGCAATCAAAATACTAGCACTTGGCTGGAATTTCTACATGGATGATGCAAGTGGAGTTAAGTGACATCTGCTCCTTTAGGGATCTTCCAGGTCACCTCAGCCCTCAGCACTCCCCATATCCTTCCTACTGCAGCCCTTTCTTTTGTCTTTAGATCACCTTCTGACCCTGGTAGGCATTTAAGTTTGAGAATCGCAGTTTAGGCTACTGCTTTCTGGTAATATAGGGTGGGAAACCTTAGAACCTTAGGGAAATTGAGTAGTGGAGATGGTTGGTGGGCTAAAACTCTGGTCTCCTCCAGATTGTATCTGGGAGTCTTCATATTTTCTTTGCTTTTAATTAATTTTAATTTTTAAAAATTGGCAGACAAAAAGTGTAGTGATTCGTGGTATACCATGTGGTGTTTCAGCATATGTTTTACTTGGTAGAATGGCTAATTCAAGCTGATTAACCTGTTACCTAATTCATTCAGTCTACTTAATCTGTTACCTCATATACTTGTCATCTATCTGTGTTGAGAACATTCAAAACCTACTCTCCTAGTAATTTCAAGTGTACATTACATTGTTTTTAACTATAGTCATCATATTGCATAATACATCTCCTTGTCTTCTTATTTCTGTTTAACTGTAGTTTTCTATCTCACACACTCCAGCCCCTAAGAACCCCCATTCTACTCTCTGCTTCTATAATTTCAACTTTTTTAGAATCCACATGTAATGAGATGATGCATCCTCATGTTTTTTAAACTCTTATCTTCAAGACTTCTTTTCCAAGCCTTAAGAATACTAGAAATGGGGCTGGGGATGTGGCTCAAGCGGTAGCGCGCTCGCCTGGCATGCGTGCGGCCCGGGTTCGATCCTCACCACCACATGCAAACAAGAATGCTGTGTCCGTGGAGAACTAAAAAATAAATATTAAAATTTTCTCTCTCTCTCTTTAAAAAAATCTCTCTCTCTCTCTCTCTCTCTCTCTCTCTCTCTCTCTCCCTCTCCCTCTCCCTCTCCCTCTCCCTCTCTCCCTCCCTCCCTCTCCTCTCTCTCTCTCCCTCTCCCTTTAAAAAAAAAAGAGTACTAGAATATATACATGTTCATGTACCTTAGTCATTTGCAAAATGACTTAGTCATTTTCAAAATGATTTCATCAAAGAACTATCACAAGCATCAAAGTGAGTTAATTTGAATCTCTCTTTTATAGACACCTTCTTTCCATTCCAGGATGACACTAGACACCCCAATTGGGTTCACTTGTGCCCTGGACTGTGTGTTGGGAGTAATTATGGGAGAAGGGGATTTCCTGTTGCTTAATCATCAGCTCTGGGAGTTGAAGAATCCCAGTTACTTATTAACTGACAGGAAATACCTGAACCAGAGATTATATCTAGTTTTGTTAGCAAAGAAAAACTTCAAGAAGTAGAAAAAAGTGTGTTCTATTAACATTTTAACCTTTCTTTTCTTTTTTTTTCCCTTCTGGAGAACATTTTGCTTTGCTGTCTATGGTTATCTTAATTTCCAACAAACTAATGATCAGTACAGTAACCAGTGAGAAAATAGGATCCCATTCCTAGCATTCCACTGGACTGACAGGGTCTATTAGGTATGAGCTATTCCAGCATCAATTTGTAATAGGAAATGGATGGATTTTCCAGTGGTGTTTTGCCAGATTAGTTATAATGAAAGTAAGATAGTAAAACAATAGTCTGCATTTAATATTTAAATATCCTGTCATTTGTTTCCCATGTATTAAATATCCTTGCCATAATAACATGAATGTTATTATTAAAAGCTTTAACAATTTCATAATTGGACATTTTGTTTCCCTTTATTTTTTCAAAGTTTATTTGGGGAATGAATATGCCTGAATTAAGAAAATTTCCCCTGATTTTTAAATTTATGATTAAATCTTCTCCTGTCCAGAAATAAATGATTTATGTAGCAATAATTCTTTTTCACATTGTGGCACCTTTATTTTTCCTAGAACAAAATTTTAAACATTCATTTTTATGACCTTCAGGAACAGATAATCTTCTTAGTTGACTCTTTAATTATAGGTGCAAGCATTTGCCTGTGTTATAATTCAGGTTTAGACACTGGCTGATGTCCATCAGTTTTCACAAAGAACAGACAGTGCTCTCTCTAACCGTTTTATTTATTTTACTGATTACCGCTCTTTCCTGAGGAGTGGTACAGTATAACTCAATGAATAGCAGGAGTTCAAACAAATTACATTATTTAACAAGCATAGCTTAAGCACTTCCCTCTATTAGTCACTGTGGATATAGAGATAAGACACAGATCACAAGTACCCGATTTTGTTTTTATTCCTCTCCAGAAATTTTTACAATTTTATAGACTTTTGTTTTCATCTTCAAGATTTTGCACCCTGTTGCTATGGCTTCATCAGCTCTCAGAGACCTGCCCTTTCTTAATTTCTACAGTTCTATCCCTCACAGCTATAAAACTCATTCATTGTTGAATCCTGCCCTCTCTCCCTAACAAATTATTGAGTTTAGCATTTTTAGATTTCTAAATCATCTTGAAATAAAAGTAAGATAGAATCACTTTATCTTTACAAGGAATTTTATTCTTTGAGAAGATTCAAACTCTTTATTAGCATAGTAATTTCCAGAAATAATTTAATTTCAAACATATTTTATTGAAAATTTATCAAATCCTTCTTAGTAACGACTGAAAGAGAAAAGGGAAGGGTCCAATTTTTAATTTTATGCTTTTTGGAAATTACTGTTAGGGTTACCATTATTTGGGTTATCAAGTAGGGTATGAGATAAGCTACTGGCTGCACATCTGTCCATTTAAACCATAACTTACATAAATATATAGTGACTTCTTTCAGTAGTGTGATGTGGGAAGAGCAACAATAGGTACAGAAAAAAGATTGGAGCTATGTAGCTGTTCACCAACTCCTCATATACGTTTTTGTTTCTTTTTTCAAGAAAACTTGACTAAATTTTTCTATTAAGTAAACACTTTTGTTAGCCTCAAAAATCAGGGAACATACACAGTTCATGTTATAAAAACTGTTGGTGATAAATATGTCAGTATCTGGAAGAGAAGATTGTCCCCTCTTCTTTAAGCTCCCAGTTTGTAAATCCATCAGCCTAGCCAAATTGATCATGACATTGGCTATTTTATACAGATATGCTGGAAATGGAACTAGGTAGTAATGGAAGAGTGGGTTTGCTCTTGGGTTTTTTGTTTGTTTACTTGATTTTATTTGAAATGGGATGTCACCATGTTAGCCAGGCTAGCCTCATACTCATTGGCTCAAGTGATCCTCCTGCTTCAGCTCCTGAGTAGCTGGGATGACAGTCACACACCACTATGCCTGACTGTATAGACATTTTATATTTCATGTGTTTGTTTATGTAATTTGGTGTATTTGTAGTGTCAAATCTCATTCACTATGGTAACTTCCTTCCAATTAAATTGGTTATTTTTTATACCACTTTCATAATGCAGTTTTCATATTTAATTTCTATTGAATTTCTATTGCCCTGTTAGATCATCATAAAATAGTGTTTATTGAGTATTTATAAGGCAATATTAATTTGCTAATGTAAAATTTCCCAGGAAGAACAACAAATTAAAATATTGAGAGGCAAATGCTATAATTTCCCAGGAAAGCCCGTCACACACTGATATTTATACTTGGTACCATACAGTGAAACTGATAAAATGTTCAAGAAAATGATTGCATATCTTGTTCTAAATCATAGCTGTCTGACTTTCTTTTCTTTTTTTTTTCCCCCTCTAAACTCTCTAACATAATGTAGTGGAAATGTAGTTAGCTTAAGAACTTCTTTCCCACACCACTGTCCCTTATCTCCCTTTGTCTTCCAGAGATATTGTATCAGTTCCAGAAGTGGCCTAAGGAGCCTTTGACTGCCAGCATTGTGTGTAATTTGAGAACCAGAGGACTCGATCCAACCGTCTCCTCTGTTGCATGTTAGTGACTGAGATTTCCTCAGTCGCTCTGAGTTTTAAAGGCTTTTTCACTTTTAAAAGTTCATTACCAAAATACAAGAGTGCCTGTAGGAGAATGAGGTCCTGAAAAAAGTGGACATACATGGTGATGGAAAGGAATGAGGGCAGATGGCATTCAAGATGAAATGATTCTCCCTCCATCCTGCCATACCTTCTGCCTCCTCAAATGCTTTTTTTTTTTTTTTTTGCCAGACTACACTTGGTTTAGTTTTTGAGTGTTTAAAACTTTTTTAAAGTCCCTCCCCATCTCGGCTTCCTTGCACAACCAAACATCCTCATCCAGCATGCACTCCTCAAACCTCAGGAGTCTGAATTGAATCATTCCCATGAGACTAAAACTAATTTCTGTAGAACTGCTACCAAAATTCTAGAACAAAATGAGGACTCTTTATGGGTCTCCATCATTTCCTTGCCCCTCTGGCACACTTGATTGGTACCGCCACACCCTTCACTGAACTTTCTTCACTTATGTTCCCTGAGACCACTTTCCACAGAAGCTGTTTTTAACTTCTGTGTTCTGTATGACTGATGCTTAACCCTGGGAATATCCAGAGTTCATTCTGTTCTGTTCTCATATCAAAACCGTGAGGTTAGGCCTCTTGGAAGACCCATGTTGCACAGCACCTCAGTTTCATTACAGCCCTTACTCTTTACCCATCTCCACCTAAGTTTGCAGTCCTGGTATTTCCTGTCTCCTTTCATGAGATGGTTATGTGCCTATTTCTCAATTTGGAAACTAGCGAAATGTCCTTTCTTCTCTTCTGTAAGTTGATAAATCTTAAATCCATGTATGCTTCTCTCTGTCCTTCCTCACTATACTCATGATATCAAGCCTGAATTGTTAGTATTACTCCTTCTTTTTGTGTCTTCCTTGTTTTGGTGAGAGAATGTCAAAAATTATCGTTTTCAAATATAAATCTAATTTTCCCTAGCTCTTATTCATTTTTTCCCATTGCCTTTAAGAAAAAGGTCAGAATTTTAGCAGTCATTCATAATGTGTTGAGTAATTTATTCAGTTCAGCTTGAGCACCCACCTACTGTGTGTGGGATTCACCACTGGAAGAAAGACACAGTGTCTCTCCTACTACAAGGCCCTCCACTGTCTGCTGATTACCTGTGTATCATGATGTCCCTACTGTTCTCTATAATTACTCTATTGCATTTTTAATGCCACATTACTTGAGTTCCCAGATCTCTTCAGTACCTTCTTGGTATATGCTTTAGAAATCGTCTGGCAGCCCCAGGTCTCTTACTTCACATGCCTCCTGGGTCTCCTTCATTGTAATAGATTTCCTGTTCCCTCTCCTCACCAAGCTGCTGTCATATCCCCCTGGGGACTGCTACCACCACCGTTCCCTCAGCACTCAGAACTGTGCAGCCAGCTCCATTCATGCCTCTGAGAGCAGCAGCACTGCAGGGGACACTGTCCTGACCTCCGTGCCTCATGTATTGTAGGCAATGAGTGAGTTTGTGTTGCATGAACATATAAAGGTCTGATGAGAGCTTCTTGCTAGTTGATATCACATCATAGACCTGCTTGTAAGGCTGGCCTTTCTGGTATACCATGATCCCTTCCCTGAGCCTGGTGCCTGAGGCAATCAAGAATGAGGAAATGGTGCCTCCTGAGATGCTGTTAAACTGCTGGGGTGTTTTCTGCTTATGCACACCGTTTACCTCATTAGGAATCTTTTGTGAGCTCATGCATCTGCTCTGCCTTTTCCCGTGGGAAAGCTGGGAAAAGGTTCAAACATTAGAATGAAATCATTGTCATATAAATGTCCCTTAAACATGTAATATTACATATGTATGTGCATACATATGAATCTGTAGGTATACACACACGTATGTCATCTACTTTTGTATTTATTCCTATGACTTTATTCAAATGCTGTATACTTTATAATAAGTTTATTTAGCCCATCTTCCTTGGCCACCATGTACTGGTAAAAGTCTGTCAGTTGTCACAGGAAGTCTTATTGCAACAGAGAAAATCCACGACTACTTCTAGAAAATCAGCTTTAAATTTACTTCCTGCTGAAAATGAGTCAGTAAAAGCCTGAAACAAAACAGATGCAAGACTGACTTGAATCACAGAAACAGTCTAGGATTGTAAGTAGGATAGGCATGCTAGTGTCTATGAACCAAAAATATGTATTTGGTGAGTAATCCATAATTCTGCAAGTTCACTTTTGAAACTTAGCCTTGATGTCTGTACTATTTTTGTATGACTTTCCACCAGAGCCTTATAATTAATTATGTAAAAAAGCCCTGACCTTTTTTCACACAAACTATAAGGGACCATAGCTCTTACTTTCATTTCATGTTGCATGGCTGAAAAATTGAGTTCAAGATTTTGAGGGTAATTTCAATACCTCGAATTTGTATTTGAGAAAATTAAGGTTGCAGTGACCTTAAGAAACTTTTCTGTTAGAGTATTATTGATGGGCTTTTTTTAGGGCTGTTCCTATTCCACTATCTGGTTCATGATTTTTTTATGGTGTCAGTTAATCATAAGTCAAAATTGGTATATTCCCTCTGTGTTGATCAAGGTTCCTACCTGATTCCGCTCCCGGCAGCAGAACTAGCCAACTGTGCAGAACTGGGGACCCTCTGTCAAGGTAGGGAGTCCACGTTGTACTTGTTATTTTGGATCATGTAGTGGTCATTGCTTTGATTTTTATCTTTATTTTCACTTAGAAGGCCAGAAGCCAACAAAACAGAAAAATTTCTGGATGTGTTTTAGTTGTGTTGGTGCACTGTACATGCAGTGTGGAAAAATAATGCATTCACACACTGTTGACATATTTCCATGAAGCACTGAGTTTTTTTAAAAAACGTGAATGATTATTTGCTATTCAACAAGGGTGGATTCCATTTCCCTTGTTTCTTCTCAAGAATATTGCAAAGGTCCAGCATAAATATAGTTTTACAGTAGTTTGAAGAAGTATTAGTGTCTATAAAACAAGGAGGAAATTTTTTGAATTTTTAGTTAAATTTAAGACAAGTCTGGGAGGCAGTTTGTGATGTGCAATGTAACTTAAATCTTAAGATAAAGATGGTTATACTAACCCATTGTTAATACGTTTATTATGATGTTTAAGGACTACATCGTGGTCAATATTTAATTATGTATTATACACTAAATAGTTGCATGCTAAATAGTTTTAAAATAGTAGTTTAAATGTGTTGCTTTAATTTTATCATTGCTTCTTCTAATTACCCATGGCTCCTTTTTACCCATTTATTCTATTAAATACTTCTACGTGAACTAGCATGTTCTACGTGCTACATAAGAACCATGGCCATACCTTTTATAAAAGCTGAATCTCTTATTAAAAAAGAATCATGGCACCAAGGTGACAGATTGGAAGTGAGAACAAACAAGTAGAAACCTAAGCTCTTTTCTAGAGTTCCAGTGTGGGACTAGGGCAAGCAGGGGTGGGGAAACTTATTATTATCTTTGTTTTCCTAAGACATTTCTTGTGTTGTTATTTGTCAAAACCCTATGAAAAGTAAGTTTGGTTTCTTTTCACAAACTCAGTGTAACTTTAAAATAGTTATATGAAATACACCAAAAAAGATTAACTTTATTTAGTTCAGGATCTGAAAGTTTTTTTTTTTTTTAAATTGTTCTATTAATTTGAATCCAAGATATCTATAAGTACTTACTCTCTGGGACAAAGGACCAGATATGCAGCTTTTTCTTTGCTTTCCCCCATGTCCTAACCAAAAAGCATTTTTGTGATGTATTTTGCATCACAATAAACACAATTGATTGTTGATAATAAAAGGCTTAAAAAATAACTCCCAGTTCTTAAGTATTTGGAATGGAAAGTTATTTTAGTTATAAATGCACATTATGCATCAAGGAAATCAGTATTTTATAAAGAGCCTTTGGAAGGCATTTCTCTGTGTAATTCTGTTTTAAATAATTTTTCAGTTAAAAGAGATATGTAACAAATGGCTATTGTATATATGAATGTACATCTAACATGAATATACTGGATACATAGTGTGTATACTTTATTTTACTATACATACATAGATACATATGTATACATATATGCATGTGTATATCTATATCTGTATCTATCTATATATCTATATCTATCTATCTATCTATCTATATATATATATATATATTTATCCTTATATAACCCCTCCAATCCATTAGAAAATATTATCAAAGCATTGTGTAAGGGTTTAATCTTTGAGAGTTTGAAATGTATTAGAAGCATATCTATGACATAATGCTTTGAAAATGTCTCCTCTGTGAGGGTTGCCCTTGTGAAATACTTTTTAATCCATCGATATTAAAGTAAAGGTATTGGGATCTTTAAATTATTTACTCTGTACATTTCATTCTCTTTCCTTTTTCTTTACATTTTTCTTCTTCAAGAGGGATGTATTTTCTTCTGAGATTTTATTCCTCTAGTCACAGAGTATCAGGCAGACTGACTTTGGATAAATTTCCAGGTGTAATCTGCACAGAATGCCTTCTGTAATTTTTCCTTTAATGAATTCAGGGAACTGAGTTATGGAAAGGTTTGCTGATCTGTTTGCTATTTGATTGCCAATCTGTTGATGGCACACTTGGGTCTAAACTATAAATACCTTTTCTCCAGTCCCTTGTGTAGTATGGCCACAAGCCATGTGAATTGATTCTTGATGGACCATAGAAAGCATCACTTCATTTTCTGCATTATAACCTTGGAATCTGTTGTATTTGGTGCCAAGAAATAGTTTCCATTCCTCTTCTGTGTGTTTTCATGCATTAATTATAGATCGCTCATCCATATTAACTGTTATGTGCTCCTTGCAAAATTACATCTTTCTCATCTTTATCACCAGCTACTGTAAACTCTGCTAGTACTACACCACCCACTGTCACCACTAACATGCCTGTTACTAATACAGTCGATAATCAAATGAATGGTAAGAAATCATTATGTTTTATATTTGTGGATGTCTAACAAAATAAAGAATGTATTCTAAGGGTGGGGAAATTTGATGTTCCAACAAAATTTCTGTTATTGGAGGCAATTGGTATACTTACTGTACATTTGCAAGACTAGAAAAATAAATATCACTTATGTCTCTCAAGCTCCCCATTGTTATAACCAGTGGAATGAGTTCATTTCCATACTCCTCTTCTGCACTTTTAGCCAAAGTTTTTTCCAAAGGAAATTTTAAGAGAAAAAGCTTCAATTAAAAGGAATTAATTTGCATTATAAAAGAGATCTGAGAAAGAAAAGCTAATTTTTCCATGATATTTATTTATTCAGCTCATTCTCTTCAGGAAAATGGATTTTAAAATTAAAAAATACTAAATAATTTTAGAAATTTACTTTTTCACTGAAATCAACTTTATGTTCAAACGTTTGTGACACTTGAATCAATTTCCATGGTTATACTTTGCTCTCTATTTTTATTGTTGATGAATATTGGTTAGAATATGAGTATATATATATATATATATATATATATATATATATATATACACACACACAATAAATCATAGTTCTTGTTTTTATTTATTTTTTGTGTGTATGTGTGTGTGAGTGAATGTGCTGGGGATGAAACCCAGGGCTTTGCACATACTATCCAAGCATTGTACCATCAAGCTACTCTTTTAGTCCCTTTAAGTTTTTTAATAATGAAGATTCAAATAACTCCCATTATTTATTGTCTTTTTTCTCCATATTTACTTTTCTATCGATATTATTTATAATTTGCAAATATAGTAGTTATAATAAGGTAAAGTGTGAGCCGAGGAAACACCAGGTGAATCGAGTTATTATTTGACCTGCTACCCATACATAGAATTTTTGTAATTTGAAGTTTGCAATTTCAGTTTTTCTTAAAGAGAAATTCCAATCAGGTGACCACACCATTGCCCCAAACATACTAATATTCTCAACTATGAGATCTTAGAAACACTGGGATTTCCTAAACCCTAGTTCATTCGCTTGTGAGGCCAAGACATCTGTAATGTGTCACAAGGGACAAAAAAACAGAGCAAAGAAACCCACATCGTTCATTTTTTTTGATTTTTGCCTTCTGAGGTTACATCAGCTTCCTTTGTAAGGACACTTAAGTTGGAAGTATGGAATATTTTACATGAAACATAGATATAAATTTCATTAGGGTTATAAAGACATCGATTCAGGGAAGTGTTTATGGTTGTTCTGCTAGTTACACCAAGGAGATTTATGATGGAGCACAAATTCCAGCCAGCCCCAAGAAAGCAGCAGCCGCTCAAGTTTCCAGAGCATATTTCACATGGAGCCCTGCCAGCAGATGGGAATATTATAATTCTGACTAAGTATTTCACTCTTTGTATGAGCATACAAAGAGCCTCTGTGGCATTCTCCCTCCAGGACTGGCACATCCTCTACTGCCCAAGAACATTTATATGGAGCTTCAGAGTCCTCGGCTTGGTGGAGTGGTGCTGCATTCACTCAATCATGTCACTTCTGACATTCTTGAAGAGAGCCTTGTTTGGCCCATCTCTCTTTGCGTCATAACCTTCACTAGAGTTTCAACAAAGCAGGCAAATGTTGGAATCAGTTAAAATGGTTTATCTTGACCACATTAATGAAAAAGAATCTTAATTCAGAGGATTCTCATTCAAAATTAAATCAGCATTTTAAAATATTCAAAACTCATGTGGAGGAACTAGTCTTAAAATTGTGTGCTCAAATTTGTTCACCATCTTAATAATACTTATCATATCCTTGAACCTCCTATGATACTTCATATGTTTATTTCCTAAATTGATTTGCATTTTACTTAAACATTTGCATTTACATGAGAAAATAAATTTCATTATTATAAACTATAATAATATTTTATATATATAAAAGAGAAGTGAAAATAAGAAGTGTAAAGTGAATATTGTTTCTGGATTCTTTCTGTATTCTGTTGGCTTCTCACATCTCAGAGCCTGACGTCCTCATTATCCTTTTTAAAAAGGAAAAGTAGCAAAGTATAAGAAACAGACAGTATGCAAGTAAGATTTTTTTTCTTTGATGTAATCAAATTTGAAACAATTGAAAGAGATTTTTTTTCCCTAGTGAATAAATAACATCCAGTGTTATGTGCTGGACTATCTAAGACTGTTCACATACTATCAACAATTTCTTATTCTTTGGGAAATGGATAGAGTAAACATTCTCAGGCTTATAATCTCATATATTAGAAGGTCCCATTTTGTTCACTGTAAATAAGATAGACAGAAATGTCAAATCTGTTATCACCTTACATTCCTTTTAACTTCAGTGGATCAGTTTTACTGAGTTTGGTAACAGTCTGCCAGGGCAGGGAGGCGATAATCAGATATATGTCCATAATATAGCAATTAAAATTTGTTTTCCTGACCTTTGTAAAATGTTCCAGTTTTTCTGTGCAAAACTCTTTTGTCATTTTCAGTAGGACTTTTGTCTGATACCTCAGATTTCACTAAGAAAGCATTTAAGGTACTTTTTACAAAAACTGGTATTTCAGAATATTAAGGATAATCTCAGTGTTCCTACAAATAAAGAACCTTTCTGTTTTTTCCAAAAGAAAACTCCTAGACTAATAATTTCCATTACAAATCCTATCTTCTATACTTGAAACAGTATTCTAGTGACACTGGACGGTAAACTTTTGTGAAGTTCTCACAAACAGCCCAAGTAAGAAATTAACTCTTAGTTCTTATTATTGTTTTAAAAATCTAATTTACAAATACAAATTGCTGTGTTCCCCTTCCAGGGTCTCACATATGTTTAGCTATTCAGATCACAAATTCACTCATAGGACATTTATCTGGCTCCAATAATCGCTCTAGCTTTATATGCCAGATATTTTCAAGAAACTGTAGGCTCTGCATGATGCCAGTCATATTATAAATGCCATTGATACATTATAACGGCTTCATCACTAATAACATAGTCTCAAATGTAAACATTTGGTTTGGATTTTAACATCTTTTCAAATGTTTTCAAACCCATCATTTCAAAGGTATATTTCACACTCTTGAGGAAAAATTAGATATACCAGTGTCATTTCTCTATCCTCCAAGAAACTCTAAAAATGTTATGAAACAACAGCAACAAACAAATAAAAGAAAGTTTAATTGGTGAGAAACCTGCAAAAAGAAATACCATTTTGATACCACAACTGTAATAACCTACAATAATTTCCACTTTCACATTCTGTGTGGCTGGAAGACTTCTCTAATTGGAAAGTGGATATATTTTTAATTTTTTTCAAGAGATATCTATGAGAAGTTTTACTGGCCTGTGTGGCATTATTAGGATAATCTATGCATCTTTTGAAGCCTCTGGAACACGTGAAGATTTGTATTGACTGTTATGTTGACTCACAAGCAAGTTGCTGTGTCCGTGGGAGCAGAGGAGCTATGATGACGTGGGAGGGCCTGCAGCCGTGTCTTGGCTGCATTTCTTCCAGTGTCACTGTTGAAGCCAACTGATTTGCTGTTATCCAGAACCATTGTCACCATCCCTTTGTTGAACATTTTCTTTTCTTTAATGCTTCACCCTTGGACATGCTTCATGATTTCTCATTGACTCTTCAAAATTTTTTTAAAAAGTAATAGATTCTGCCAAGTAGTTTTTAGCTAAGTTTGCAAAATATGTAATCTTGAGGCTTCAGAAGAGGGACAGCCTGATAATTGTCCATAGAAGAAGAGAAACTGTACCATAAGATGCTAGGCTATTTGGTATATTAACTAATTACATTGGCTGTAGGCAATATAACTAGGAAGAGAACTCTCTTGGATGCTTATGATACTGGATGTCTCTCATTTGTAAATACAATAATGTACTGAAAAAAACTGGAGCTGCCTTTAAAACTTAAAGAAGCCACCTGAAATATTTGGATGATTCCATAAATTTTCAAAAATTTCAGTGGTTAAAAACATTGATTTTTAGTACTTTGCAATATTTTTCTGAGGGAAAGCATTACCAAAAAAAAAAAAAAAAAAAAAAGTGCTTCAGGGCTCCATCTAGTGGTAGTTTTTTAGATACTCTCCAAACCTTGGTGAACTTTCACATGGGATCCCTAGGATCTCTTGGACCTTTGCAACTTGAATTTCCTATCAGAATGTTCATGATTTGAGATGATGGATCTACACTATGAAAGGTTTTGTTGTTGTTGTTGTTGTTTAAATTGTTGTCATTTATTGTAATTTTCCTCCTTGGGTATTTTTTTCATTCAGAACATATTTTAAAAGAATATAAAATCAAGACCATTAAAATACCTCATTAAAATATCTGAAGAGTTTTAGAAGTTGAAATAACCCCATTTGCATAAATTAAACTCACTTTTTTTTTGACTTATCCCAGTGGTATATATTTACATTATTATATCCAGGATTGGTAGTTCATATTATTTAGTGTGAAACTGACTTCTTTACTGGAAAGACATTCCTTAACTAATGGGACTGGAATTTGCATTTTGGTAGATTTGGGAGTTTTCAGAAGCATACATATATTTTTTTCTACTGCCTTTCCACAATTTTTAATTAAATATCTTCCTCAACATTGTTTTAATTATACATTTCTGTATTTTCTATGTGTATTTTACTTAAGACCCTTTGCTAAACAAAGCATGAAGAAAGATATGGACAAAATTATTCAAAAATTTTCCTTCTTTCTATAGCACACCATATTTTAAAATAATATTTTCCTCATTAGATTCTTTGGGTCAAGCATCCTAAGTACAAGCAAGAGAGATTTAGCAATCTCTTGCTGGTGAGTTCAATTCTTCATAGGGAAAAAAAAAAAATCAGACTACTTTAAAGATTGCCCCTAAAGGAAAAACCATGTCCCTTTTCACTATATAATTTTCTTTTAAAAGAAGTTAGACCAATTAAAAGTCTGCCTGCCTGCAAATACTCTTTTTTTCTCTCTCTACTTTGGCATGATGACTATATTTAAGAGTTTTAATGAAAAACCTGGTGACATCCAACCCAATAGTTTTGTAGATGTCAATGTTTTACTGGAGAGAGAGATTAGCAAGAAATGAGAAGAGTTTAAGGGCAGCAAATATGTGTGTGCCTGATGTTTTTAGGCTATCTGTCCATCATCTCATTCAAGTATCACAATAATCAAGTGACTCTTGATTATTCTTTATAGTGTACAAAACGTGATTTCTTTCTTTGATAAATCAAATTATCATTTTATGGATGGTAGATACCAGAAATCTATACAGCTAAAACTTCTGAATAAACATGCAAGCCTGGCAAAGGTCCTATTCTAGACATGATTTGGGAGCAATGAATCCTCTGTAAGAGCAAACTGATATTTATTTTTAAGAAGTTGCAAAAGACAGTAAATGTTACCTCAAAATATTTCATAAATTTTCTATGACTCCATAACAAGCATTTCTTTGAACTTGTATGAAATTATGTGATTAATGTTGTTTTATATGACTATAAAATATAATTAATGGATTAACCCTATTTCCAACGGGCAGATGGAATTATATATAGAATATCCATAGTGATTCAAAATATCCTTCATCACCCTGAGGTCAAGGTACAGAGCAAGGTGGCAGAATGGGTAAGTGAACCTGAAAAATTTCTTGTTTGTTTTAAACCTTTAACTTCTGGAAATTTGAAAAAGATTCTGGGTAACTGAATCCACAGATCATACTAAAACACAGATACTGTTCATTATAAATATATTAATAGATGTAATAAGCAAGATATGCTTATGCATAATGAATAAAGGCCATGAAACTGAGCCTACAGACTATAAATTTCCTAAATAAGTTAGCACATCAGTAGATTTTGGTAGGTATCATTACTTATGATTAGCTTTATATGTTTTCAGCTAAGTTTTAAAAAAATAGATTTCTTATTTTTTTATTTGACTGTTTAGTCAAAACCAAAACTTACACGATGACTTATCATGAAATTGTTTCCTTCCTCCTTGCCACTCCTCCACCTGGAGACCCCTCTGCTTGGAATCACTGTTAGGTTTTTGGAGTGCTCTCTAGAGCTCTTTGTAGACATAAAAGAAAATAACACTGTAAATTCTTATCTTCCTTCATTTTTACACTAAAACTAATAGAGTTTAAGTACCATTCTACACCATAAAAATTTTTGTGGTTGCCAGGGTTAGTATAGGAGAATGTTTCTAAACAGTGTATGTTTAATTATGTGACTGTCTAGTTATTTATTTAACAAGTTTTCTGTTGATGCGCACTTAGGATATAATTTATTTAACCAATATCCTACTGATAGACAATTTGAAAGTTTCAAATTTTCAAAATTTTAGTAGTTTTCTTATCTCTCTTGCAAACGGAGCCTATTTTTTCAATTTTTCTCTTTTCCATACTCAGAAATTTCATTTTTCATGGATTCTATGCTGTGAGACTTGGTGCTTCTTTTTCTACATAATGCAGTAGAGTTCAAACTTTAGCCCTTTGTATGGATAGAATCATCAACATATATATTCTGAAGTAAGAAAATGGATTTTCTTATGTACTAGGTGTCTGATAAATGCTATTGATAGCAAAAATAGTTAAAACAACAATTTAGAGGTAGTGGTGAAAAAATACATATGCACAGACATACACACAGAGATGTAAGTGTACATATACATACATTTGGAGAATAACTGATAGAAAATGGACTTCTTTTTAAAGACAATACTCTTTAAGACAAATTGACCATAGGAAATAATAGTATGTAATTAACAATTCTGTTACAAAATTGGTGGGGAGAGTGAAATTCTTTAATAGAAGTTAAAGAAAAGGCCACTGTTAACTTTTCTAGAATGACTCATTAACATCCTAACTAATTCAACCTTAGGAGTTGCATTTAATTTTTAAATGGGCTCTACAAAATAGAGTACATACTTGAATTCCATTTTCTTTCAGCATTGTTCTTTTTTCTTTCTTTCTTTCTTTTTGGGTACCAGGGATTGAACTCAGGGGTACTCAACCACTGAGCCACATCCCCAGCCCTACTTCATAGTTTATTTAGAGACAGAGTTTCACTGAGTTGCTTAGTGTCTCACTTTTGCTGAGGCTGGCTTTGAACTCCTGATCTTCCTGTCTCAGCCTCCTGAGCCACTAGGATTAAAGGTGTGTGCCACCACACTGGGCACAGTATTGTTCTTTATATTTTGTTTAAAGTCAGAATGATTTCAAAATATAAAATTTCTTATTTTCATTCTCAAGCAACTGGCAATGTTATTAATCCTGAAAGCATTCACTGGAAAGTTTGTGCTAGACAAAGTATAATTTTACATTTACTTCATGCATGGTTTGGTAACATATATTCATCTGAAGCTAAGCTTTTTATTGGACAGCTTGGCTTAAGATATAAGCTACCAAAAGCAGATGCTTGATGATGAAGATACAAATTTTTTCCACAAGTCATATTATACGTTGAGTGTCTGAAAAATTCAAAATCTAAGTATGTCTTTGTGATTATGAGATTAGTGAAGCCTAAAAATATTCCAAAATTGAAATATGTATGAAATCTGAGATACTTCTGGCAGGATAAGTGACATTCAACTTGTATTACTATTTATAATTTAAAATGATTAAGTACTTTTTGCCAGTATTTTCTAAAATTTCATTCAATTTTAGAAATGCTTATAAGGAAGTCCGGTGTATATATGAAACAAGACTTAAAAACCCCTGGGAAGTGTTATGTAAGTAGGAAAACCTCATGTTGGTAGATAAATCCTGTTTTGCAGTTGTGGTGGATGCCACATCACCAAAGCTTGTTGTTCATGTTGAAGGGAATCCTTGCTTTCAATCATAAATCTTGTACTGAGCTCCATTAAGACTATTAAATAACCACATGAAATTAGTTTAGTTCCAATAATGTTGAACATATTTTATTGTTTTTTGAAGATTTATATTAATTTGTAATTTGTCTTATTACTAATATTCTTGAGGTGTTAGTTATTAGAAAACATGTTCTGTTGTACCTCAGTGATTATTAAATGAATGAAAAGGAAGGTGTTTTTGTAGTACACTTCATATCACAATATGGGCTAAAGAAAACTTGAATATTCCAGTGTGGGATCTGCCACTTCCTAGTTGGGTGACCCTGGGCAAACTCTGTCATCTCTGCAGAACTCCATTTTTTTCATAAATAAGGTGATGGGGTGTGGTGGGGGTGGATATATTGTGAGGACTGAAAGAAACAGCATTTATCAAGACTCAGGGGAACAGTGATCTGGTATCTCTTACCTTTTTCATTCACTTCTCTAGCTCTCTATGATTTTCCCAGGATCTTATACATACAGCTTATCTTTGGGGAGGTAAGAAATTGGATTCATTTTTCTAAAGAGTTACCCAAACTTAGCCTTTTGTGTTTTTCAGCTCAATTCAACCTTCCAGAATTGGAACTACACTGTTTATGTGGTTAATATCAGGTAAATGTCTGAATCATTTGAGAAAAAAAATTCTCTAAATTTACCTAAATTCTGTGTGTATGTATTCGTGTGTGTGTATATGCACACACACATATATACATATATATACACATATATATGTAAATAAATATCTATTCTAATAAGTCAAAAATTAAAAGGATAATTAAATACACACAGTTCTGTTAGTTTCTTCTCATACTCTGGTGGATCACATAGAGTGTCCCCTAGTTTGCAAACACCTCAGTTTGGAGAATTTTTTTTTTTTTTAACAAAATAAGACATCTATAGTTTGCAACTTAGCATTTCAAAATGCCCTTTCACTATTTTTCTATTAAATACTCCAGTAAATTCCTAGAAAATAGTATTGTCCATATATTCTCCTCTGTGCCTTATTTTCATGGTTTTATAGCTGAAACTAGTTTTCTGAAGTATATTTTGCAACCCTGAAACATACATTCGTCTGACCTAAGAGACACAATAACACAAAAAAGCAGTCAGTTGTCAGTAAATTCAGAATATATATTATTCAACACACTAAAGTAGGTTCCTTCTCAGAACATCTCCAATTCTTTTTTCTTCTAAAATGCAAGAGCACACAGTTGCCTGGGTTTACAGAAGAATCTAGAACCTCAGAACACACATTTGGAAATACTGGCTTAGAAAATCTGTTTTCCCTCCTCCTGTCTCCTCCCCCTAGTTTTGTTGTTGACGATATGGTGGATGAGATTGATGCTGATTATGTGTATTTGTATTTATAGTTTTCACCTGAGCATGGGAGAGGACAAGATTAAAGTCAAAAGAAGCATTGTGAATGATCAAAGGTAACACTGACTACAACTTCTGGAAGGTGTAACCTTTCTCTTGTTCATTGCTTTGACTATCTGAGAAATGAAAATAATGAGATAGGAGAAAAAAAAAATTTCTATCACTCAGTACATTTAACTTTGCCATTGATGCACACTATTTTTTCTTATATTTAAAACCATAATAGAACAAATGGTAAAAATGTAAGTCTGATGAAAAATAATTTGAAAGTAGAGCATTTAACATGGATGAATTATGATTTTTAGTACTTACAGCTTGTTTATGATAAACCATTACCTCTTATTTGAAAATTCAAAGAGAACCTCAAAGAAATAGCTCTGTTATGACTGATGTGTGGCTCCATGATAGAGCTCTGGCCTACTGTGAGTAAAGCCCTGGATTCCATACCTAAAGCCACACACACACACACACACACACACACACACACACACACAAAGGCATGCACACAAAAAGCTTTTAAAATGCCAAGTTTATATGATCACATCTAATAATATGAATGATATGTACAAAATATTTTTAGCATTTAAAGCCATGAACTCATTTTCTAAAGTCTCTATTTTTAAACATATTAGGAGCATGACTTAACCACCCAAGTAATTTAATATATGTGTCCAACATACATACATAACCTGTTGACGTATAAGGACCACCTGTTCATATTGCTATAAAATTGAAAACTTAACTCCAAATGAGAAAAAATTAGTTCCAGTCAGTATATTGCATCCTCATAGAATTTTTAAAAAATCAATTGAAGAGCAAAAGTTCTCATAAGCCTTGTTGTTTTTTTTTTTTTTTTTTTTTTGACGTTTTGGCTATACAACTATGATGCTCAACTGTGCTTCTTTTCAAGTGATATAGTCTTACTAGGAAGGGATTAAAATCAAGTTTCATGTGAGAATTGACCAGAGAACTTTCTTCTTGTATATTTCTATTTAATATTAGAAAAACAAATGTTTTTAAAGTTACTGGTATATTGAAACTCATCATTTCTGTATATATTCAATAGACAAGATTAAGCCATTTGATTAGGGAAAATTGTTTTTATTTTCTGACATGTTCTTTGTCCTTTAGGATCTGAAAATGAGTAATATATTTCAATATTATAAGTGATAGAACTTTTCCCCTTTACTTAGCCAAATGATCTCTTCCAAGCCTGCCTGCTGGATCACAATGAGACTTCAGGAGTGGATCCAGCAGCATTCTGGATCCTTTTGCTGAGCATTTTGTTTAGCAATTGGGACAAGAAGTCAGCTTTCCCTTTTTAGCTTACTGTGGTTCTTCTGTGACCTGATACTAAAATCATCCCTCACCAGTATGTCCACACCTCAGAAACTCTTGCCTAGAAGAGTTAACTGACATAAAACCTCAGTTTCTGTCTGTCAAACCAATGAATAATTTCACACAAAATGATAGGGAGAATGAACTAAGACAGTGTACGTGGGAAAATACTGTCTAGGTTTTCTTTGGTATGAATTTTGGCATTGCTGTAATTATCCTGGTAGCACCCGCCCCCCCCCCCCAAGCCCCGCTTTTTTCCTATTCTCTAAAGTTTGTATATGCTCATTGCTGAGGTTTTATAATCTCTCATTGTTTTTCCTTGAACTGCAATAGTAGTTTCACACACATTCTTTTTTTCTAAACGTTCCCTTTCAAAGTCATTGTGTCATTATAGCTTCAGATAATGCTATCATACTCTATCACCTAGACAGGCAGGAAACCAAAGCCACAGAGGCTGTTCTATTTGAATGAAGAATGGTTGATGGTGACAACAGATAGAACTTGACTGTGTAGAACCATAAAATTGGTTCAGTTTTCAGGAGGAGAGAGAGGAAAACAACCCAGATAAGACCTGTGAAAATGTGTGCTTATTCTTGAATTGCTGAGTTTGGGTATTCAACACTCCCCCGGATACATTGTGCTAAAGATGTTCTCAGTATTCAAGAGAAGTTAAATATCACATTCCCACCTGTAGGTTCTCAGTGACTGGAGTGGCAAAGCATATCTTCAAACAATAATATAATCAATTTTTTTTCATAGGCTGTTTCAAAAAATTACTAATGCAGCACTATTCACTATTATTATTCACATCTATGTTTACCTCATTCTGAAATATGACCTGTATATGAGCGTTGGGTAGTAGGTCATTTTAGAAATAAATATCTTTTCAGAGTAAATTATAAGAATAGTACAACACTTTGTCCTTGAGAATAGCACAGATATGGGGAAAGGGCATAGAGCTATTTAATTTCACCAAACCTTGAACAGAAAATATTTAACTATTTTTTTTTATTTTTTAGCACCACAAATATATTAGTAGTCTATTTAATTTTTATTTATTTTCACAGAATTTTATGAACAAAATATGCCACTGTCTCTGTACTGCACATTCCATAGTTATTTTAAAAAGCAAGCTTCTGGTTTGTCTTTGGCAAGCTTGATAATATAATGCCTTGTGTCTTATTTATTCATTTCAGAATATGACCAAGATGAAATTCTGTTGCCAACCCAGAGCTTTCATATACAAGGGAAAATATTTCTCATTTACCTGACATACTAATCTCATTTAATTTATCTCAATGTTGAATGAATAGATTTGATGTCTGGTGTTGATTATAGCTGTGGTTATGGCTGAACCGAAAAGGACCTTGTTATTTTAAATTGTAAAATTGAAAGTTTTGACAAAGCAAAGATCCATCTTTTGCTTCCATTAGAGAGATTTTCTTTTTTAAAATTTCAAGATCAGATACTCTAAAATCATCTACAGTGATATGCTGACTAACCATAGAGTATATCTTGAGCATGTTTAATAAATTTTCACCACATGAAGCATGTGAGAGGGGCTGGGGATGTGGCTCAAGCGTTAGCATGCTCGCCTGGCATGCGTGCGGCCCGGGTTCGATCCTTGGCACCACATACAAAAAAACAAAGATGTTGTGTCTGCCGAAAACTAAAAAATAAATATTGAAATTCTCTCTCTCTCTTCAAAAAAAAAAAAAAAGAAGCATGTGAGAATGTTTCATGGAGATGGAAAATTCTAATATTCTATTTGAAATATTAATTTTTATTTAAAGACCTTATTTTTTCCCTTAAAGCAATAGTGTAGGATTAACCACACTATTTCTTTCTTATGTGTATGTTACAAAATAGTATTACAAATAAATGTTAAAATATCTCTGAAAAGAAATGAAGTGATATAAATATACATGTAAAATAACATCCATTCATATTGAAATATTTTAATGTTATAATTCATGCATCATCAGGGAAAGCCTGAGAGCACAGTGGGTAGTCATCTCAGTCTTGACATTTCATGGTCATTGTATCCACATATTCTGTTTTTTGCATCAAAAAACAACCAACCAACGATAATTTTATCTGCACTGTTTTTCTAGATTGATGATTTGGGCCCTTCTAGTTTACAATGCTACCAATAATGCCAACTTAGAAGGAAAAACCATTCAACAGAAACTTTTAAAAAATAATGAGTCCCTGAATGAGGGCCTGAGGCTCTACACAGTGAATGTGAGGCAACTGGGTAAGTGACTTCAACTGCTTACAGTTTTATGTGACTATATATTCATGTTTAACTGAGACTCTTCCTTTATGTGTTATTGTCTGTGTAAAAATATTTTTTTTTCTGATGATAAAATTTATTATATTGGAGATCATTACAAATGAGTGACTTAGTCTAACAAATAGTCAGTTCAGTACCTGTGAATCTTCCGGTCAGCTCAGTACTTAGGAATCCACTGATCAGCTCAATACCTATGAATCTATGGAAACCAAGAATATGAGAGTTTATATTTATCTTAGGAACATACTGTGAAAAGACTAAGAATATGAGCAAAATGCCAGAATAACTTGTCTGTCATTGACTTTAGGGATTAAAGAAAGAGTGTGTCTCTGAACATATGAGAACTCGTAACCAGGTAGATCTTGCAAAGGGAAGTTTTTTTTATTATAAAGCATCTCTCTGTCTTGTGTTCCCTGTCTCCAGCAATGACACCACTGTCTTCCACAGATAGGCCAGAAATCCAGGTGTTATCCTGGACCTAGACTGTGGTGCTGCTTCTACTGTTTAATATGTCACATTCACGTACAACTCCTCTCTACCTTTGTGCACATATTCTCTCACTGTCCACTCTATGATCGCCTGCCTGTTTTTAAAGGCAGTCCCAAGGTCACCTCTTTTGTGAAGACATTTCTGATCTAATCATGTGTAAACATACATCACCACCTTCTTGAGCTTCCTTTTCATGCTGTCTGGACACCCAGAGTATCATACCTGTTAGAAGACTGTTGTCTGCTATGAGACTTGTTCCTGTTCCTGAATGTGTATGTTCTTCAAATAGTCATTTCCTCTAGAAGGAGACCACTTCTTCATTTTAAAATACCTTTACTTCTATCTTCCCTCAAAACCCAAAATATTTCTCAGCACTTGAATACTTGTTGAGTAGATGAAAAATTAAATGGAACTTGATGGGATTTTTTTTAAACATATTTATTTTTTAGTTGTAGTTGGACACAATGCCTTTATTTATTTATTTTTATGTGGTGCTAAGGATTGAACCCAGGGTCTTTCACATGCTAGGCAAGCACTCTATGAGCCACAGCCCAACCCTATTGATGGGAATTTTTTAAAGGAATTATTATAAAAATATAGATGACAAAAATAATTGTTCTAATATTATTATATGAATACAGCAGTGCTGTGATTAAGTACTATATAGAAATCAGGAGAAAAGAAAAATGATGCTTTCCAGCCTGTGCACTCAGAGTCTAAGCAGGGAAGTGGGAACTCCTTGGCTCTAAGAGGGTGCTGATGCCTGAGGCCAGAATCACAGGGGAATAAAGCCCTTTCTATCTTTATGAGGAACTTCCCATCTCTACCATGTCAACATAGGATGATAATGATGGTGGTGATGATGATGAAGACCACTTTCTGAGCCACTGTGGAGAAACGCTTCCTAACAAACAGGGCTCCTTAGTGTGGGGAGACCACAGCAGCTGCCCTTTCACACACTGGAGTCTCCATAAAGAAGTAATGTGACAAATGGCAGTTAATAAATGACTGAGGGACCCTGGGGGCCAGCTCTATCCCTTCTCAGAGGCTGGAGAATCACAGAACACCCCTCTCTGCATATTTGGATATTTAATTTATAGCATTTAATTTAAATTTTATAGTTTTTCTTCAAGTGGGTCTGTAGAGAAAAATTTCCATCAAATGCTCAAATGCAAAACAACAACAACAACAAAACTAAAACTGGTCATTTTAAAGCCCAGGCCACAATGGGAAAGTTACTTGAATTTTCAGTTGGTGACTATGATACCAGTTCCCAGAACTCCAGTATAACTTGGTGATTTTAAGCATTGAAATATAAGTTTTATTGTAGTTATTGATATATTGCTATTACTTTGATTTTTTTTTTAAAAATAACATCTGAATCATTTATATCGTGAAGTGTTTGACAATGAAGAAGTGAGGGTAAGATAGGGGACAGTGCTCATAGATACCTTCTTGCCATTCTTTCAGTGAGCTTCCTGGCAGTAGATTATTAGCAGAGAAGCTAATTTTAATATTTATAAAATATGTTCACAACTCAATGATGAAACCATCAATGAATGCACCATAAGCTTTCCACTTTAACAAAGATCATTACATTTTGAATCTTTCAGGTTTACTCTCATTTTCTGTAGTGTTTATTTTTTGAATAAAACTTATGTTACTAATCTATGCTAATTTACATGTATGTTACCTGTTTATGTGTACTCTAGGCACTTTATTGGATGGTTTTATAATATGCAATAATTTCTGTGTCTGAAATGTATTATATGTGTATTCTTCCTTATTTGTAAATTTTTACAGTTTCTGAACATAAAACCCTAGTATTTTATCATTACATGAAATGCATTCCTAATTACCAGGATTGTATTTTGTTTTCATCATGCACCTTTAACATCAAAGGATGGACTGATATTTCTCGTGCTCATTCTCATTTCTCTCAGGTATTTGTGCTGCGGTGGAGGAACCCACAGGCTTTTACTGGCCAGCTATCCCACCTTCTGAGTACAGCCATCCGTGTCCAGACAAGCCTGGCTTTTCTGTTACACGGATATGGTAATATTTTCATTGACTTGTACCAACCAAGCTCCATGCTATTCATATTCCCAGGGTACATGTACTGCTCAGCAGTACTGTTGATTGGGAAAAAGGGCAGGAATCTCTGTATGTGCCTAAATTGTGCTCTTTTGGGTCAGGGGGGTAGAGATAAGGTTAGCAGGTTGTCCAGAAAGGCAGCATTTTTCTCCCAGCAACAAACTCAAGACATATCTAAAGAAAGATCTAGGAACTTGGAAAACAGAGGGTGGTTCCAGGGCATGCACCTTGTGTATAGCTGACCCTAGCCAGCTTGTAGCCGTGGAACATGCAATTAAAAATCCCAAGACTTTTTAACTGTTTGAAGTGAAGTAGCAAAGAGGGAATAGACAAGATCCAGGCTTAGCAGTCTGCTGATACAGACTGTCAGAATATGAAGTTTCCCTGAATGTCTAACAAAAAACTTGAGAAACAAGATAATTGTAGGGATTCATCCAACTGCTAGTCTCAAATCTAGTTCTTCACCCTCTACCCCACTCCCGGTTAGAGCTTCCTTGGAGGGAATTCAGAAACGGAAACTGCCTAAGTGTGACAACTGCTCTCTTTGACACTTGGTTGAAAGAAGAAGGCTTTAGAGATCGATGAACTGGAATTTAAAATGTAGCCTGACCTCTTTCTGGCTGGAGACCTTGGGAAATTCCTTGGCTTCCCTAAGTCCATTTCCTCATCTATAAAAGATGGATTTCCAGAGTTATGTGAAATAAAAATCAAAATGTATCTATAAAGTTCTTAAAGCAGTACTTGACCAATGTATTCTAGGTTAGGATACAGGATATTGCTTGTATTTTGATTCTGTGATGTAGGCTACTCCTTTCTTCCAGTAAGGATTTTTAGTATGCACTTTATTTCAACATATTACAGCTTTATTTTCAGATGGAACTTACCTAGATAGCAAAACAAATTCTAGAGCTTATTAACTGATATCATAAGCTGTCTTCTCATTTATGTCAAATATTTGAAATATCTTTTTGATGTTGTTTCATAGTTACCGCAATCCTTCCAACACTTCATTAGCCGAGTGGGGGCCCCTCGATTTATCCAACTGTACAAGTAAGTGAGAAACTTCTGTTCAGTTCCCTAAATGAAATGACCTTATGCCTCATGGCTTTCACCTTCTTCAGACATGTTCTTCTGTGTGCTACTGTTTTAATACTAAAAATTAGACATGTGACTGTTTTTCTTAAGGTAGAAAGTACATGCTTCTCTCATTCTAACTTTATATTCTATTTATTCTATAAGACTAAAATAGTGAAGAAATCTTAGAGAAGACTTTAAAATATATATGTGTAGATATAATATATATGTGTGTATACACACACACACACACACACACACACACACACATGCATAAATACACCCCCTCAAACACACACAATTACTACTATCAGTGTTTTGTTGTATTGTCAAACAGCAAACGTGCTTATTCAGAGATTCCGGAGCATTTCTTTTAGAACAATATGTGAACACTGGTGTCTTAGAGTTGCTTATGTCTTTGTGTCTTACTAAAGAGAGAAGTTAGTCTGTGTATAAATATTGTATTGTTACCTTGTGCAGACAATCATAAGGGAGTACACACAGGAACCCTGCTTCAGCTATAAAGTAAAATATCACACCATGCTTTGGATCCCTGGACATGCTTAAAATGAAATGTGCAGTAAAATTTTCTATGTTGTTTCTTCAGCCTTTTTTTGTTGTTGTTGTTTGTTTTAGAGGAAGTAAATGAAGTTGCTAATCAGATTTTAAATTTAACTGCTGATGCCCAGAACTTAACCTCAGCCAATATCACCAACATTGTAGAACTGGTCAAAAGAATTGTGAATAGTGAAGAAAACATTGATTTAACACTCGGCTCGACTCTAATGAATATATTTTCTAATATCTTAAGCAGTTCAGATAGTGACTTGCTTGAATCTTCTTCTGAGTAAGTACCTCTCTCTTTTTTTCTTGAAGAGTAAAATTTATTGAATAAATGTGTTGTTGTATAATTTCAAACCTATCTGAGGACTTTGTGGCCTGCCTTCATAATTAAAATCTCTGGAAGATGCATAGACAGTCCCCAAGGTCATTCAAAAAGGGAACTTCAAAAAGTTCTCTCTTTTTTTATTTTAAGAGAAATAATTTACAAAATGATTAGAGTTGTTATCAAACAGTATATGTAAATCAGCATATCATTTGTCTATTTGAAAATTCCTGAAAGATTACTAATCTGAGGGATATTACTTGGTCAATGTAAGTCTACTGTCCTGTGAACTGGGCATAAACTGCCACAGCTATGTGATTGTTTGACTTTTAAAGTGAAAATGCCTAAGGCAGGTGAAAATGGACCTATTTTTATAGAATCCAGTTTGTGTCCAATAATTTCACTTAATATGTTAATATTAAAGTGTTTAATTATTTTCTGTTCCCTTCTTTTCAACCACATTTCTTTAATGAAAATTTTATATTCATTGAAAGGTATTCTCCAAGTTAATTTGTCTTTAAAATAATAAATTACAAATATTTTCACATCATCTTGTTTCCTTTGATTATTTCTAAGTTATAAAGTGGGGAGGGTATTTTTCTTATGAGCAAAGAGAGGCCAAAACAAACGAAAGACAGTACTTGTTCAGGATAATTTAATTGTTGGTTTCCCTTAAAGAAGATATTTCTCTTGAGGATGAATCTGTCACTGTGATTCTATGTTTTAACTGATATTATTATGGTTTGGGGTAACTTTGTGGATATTTAAGTTATTATCAGAAAATTTAAGATAATTTTATGTAGTTTGTATTTTGCTATGCATCAAGACATGTGATCAGGTATCTAAAACATTGTGTACTTAACAGTGACATCATTGTCATTTCTTTAGGGCTTTAAAAACAATTGATGAATTGGCCTTTAAGATAGACCTAAGTAGCACCCCGCATGTGAATATTGCGACTCGGAATTTGGCTCTTGGAATATCGTCCCTGAACCCAGAGACGAATGCAATTTCAAATTTTAGCATTGGTCTTCCAAGCAATAATGAATCATATTTCCAGGTAATAAACCACAGTTTTCTATAATTTTAATTAGTTAATTAGATACAAACTTGATGACCACTTTAACAGTTGTTACTTCAAGGACATGTATGCCCAAGAGGTGGCAAGCCGGTCTGAATATTGGCTAAGTTTAATTCTATCAGCAGCTACAAGTATTGTGGAAGCAGGGAGAAGGTGCCCCCTTCATAGCTGAACAATAAGAGGTCATCATCTATGAGAGATGACATGGAGCCAGGTGTTAAAACATGAGTTGGGACTGCCATATTGGGGCACCGAGAATCAATCCATTGAGAAGAAAGAGGTCTGTTAAGGACTCTGGAAAGTGAAAACCTTTTTACCAGTGATTCTTAAACTGAACATTAGAATCTCCTGGAGAACTTATTAAAACCAATTGCTAGACCTTACCCCAAGAGCTTCTAATGGAATAGGTCCTGGGTCAGACCCTGAAATTTGCACTTGTGAGCAAGTTCCTGAATATTACCAGTGCTGCTGGCCTGAGGATCACACTTCAAGAAATAATGACAGAAAAGTCTGTAAATAGCAGGTGACACTGAGACTGGACAAGTGAGCTGGGGCCAGATTAACAGAGAGCCTCTTGGACATGTTGAAGTCACACTTCAGCAAATAATTTCAAGTGGTTCCTATGTGCCCCAAAACGCTTGCCAGAAGAACAAACAGAATAAATGCAGCCTAGTTCTTTACCTGGCGAAATGTCTACATGGAGCATGATAGTTGTTTAGCTATAGAAATAGACTACACTAAAAATAGAAAAATGTCTGGAGCCCAGGGTTCAAGGAAAACTTTTTTTTTTTTCTTCACACTGAGTGAAAACTCAGAAAGCACTCTGTAGCTTGAGCTATGGTTTCAGTACAAATGATATCTGAGAGTGTTCGGAAAATTTCAGCTGTGGCCTCTTGACAGAGATAATTCAGTTTCTGTACTCCAACAAGTTAACTTCAGTCTCTTTCACTAAGTGTTTTAAAAACAACTCAGAATCTGATAGGCTAGATCCAATCCTCATACAGGTCAATATTGACCAGTTTGTAGATTTCAGGTTTCCTTAGTCAGAGTCAATGTGTTTTCTTCTTTGTCTGGCGTTGTAAACCTTGATTAAGACTCTGGATCGCCTGTGGGGGTTTATCCAGGAGCTGCAGAGGCTGCCATAGAGGTCCAGGGAGCCCCAGCTCTAGCTAACTAGGTGTTTGCAGTTGTTCTCTCTCCTTAATCAGTGGGTGGAGTGAAGTATCCTTACTATGTCCTTGTGTTCACTCCACCAATATGTGTGTGTGACAGATGGATTTTGAGAGTGAACAAGTGGATCCACTGGCTTCTGTCATTTTGCCTCCAAACTTACTTGAAAACTTAAGTCAAGAAGATTCTGTATTAGTTAGAAGAGCACAGTTTACTTTCTTCAACAAAACTGGACTTTTCCAGGTAAGCATTAATTAAATAATTATTTTTCAATGGCAACTGAAGTTTCTTTGTTAAAAAATAAAAATTAAAGTTCATATTTCTTCCAAATACATCAGAAGGTATTAGAAAAATTAATCTATTTTATTTTCAAAATAAAAAATGTTTTTATAAACAAAAGGTTTTAATACAATTGTTTAAAAATTTATTTTAGAAAATAATGTGCTTATTAATAGGATAAGTTTATTCCAGTTTTTAAAATTAATAAAAAATAGGCTAAAAGTTGCATAATGGAATTAAAAATTGAGTTACTAAAGAAGCTACTATTTATTATTCCCTTTGTTAAATATTTTACATTCCTCAGTCCTGTAGGCCTTCAGAATTAAAGAAATTGCACACCAAAGGAAAGGACTTTTTTTCAATTCAGCAGGAAGCACTGTTTATATAATGAGCAGCATTCTTGGCTTTAATCAGTTTTCCCATTAGTATTTCAAGAGACCTTTGGCTTTCACACATCCGCAGAGTAGGGTGGCATTGTGCTGAGCACATATTATCATTTTTATTGGCTTTAGTTCTAGATACTAGAAGGTCCACTGCCAGCAAACTCTGGTGACCTCTGATTGCCTTTAAGAGTACAGCCCATATACAGCAGTTTCACTGCTTTTCTTAAAACCTGTTACATTCAAGATACCACAGTATTCCAACAGTGTGGTCTGTATAAGAGAAAATCATGTCTCAAGGGCAGGAGAATTGTTTTTAATAAATCCATTCTATGCATCACACAGAGAGGAATGGCCAAGTAGATTACAGATTAAAAAAAAAAAAGCCATGGAAACATTGATAGAAAATCGCTTCAAAAATTTAAAATTTTACCTGTGAACCTTTTAGGTACAAGGTATATAAAACTTTTGAAATCCATATAAATATCACTTATTAAAAACATGATTTACCCTGAGGCTCCTATAACTATAGATGCATACAACTGTATTTATTAAAATTATTGTAATTTGAGGATTATAGTGATATCACCTTAAAAACAATATTAAAGTACGCAGGAGACATCACAAAATGTAAGTGATGCTAAGGCACAGTGGTGAATGCCTGTAATCCTAGTGGCTTGAGAGGGTGAGGCAGGCAGGTCACAAGTTCAAAGCCCCTCAGCAACTTAGCAAGGTCCTAATCAATTCAGTGAGACCCTGTCTCTAAATAAAATATTTTTAAAAAGGCTTTTGACATGGCTCATTGGTTAAGTAGCACTCCTGGTTTCAATCCCCTTTACCAAAAAAAAAAAAAAAAAAAAAAAGTGATAGAAGAAGGTCAGGGGTCTGGTTCATAGGAGTAGTTTAGGAGAGTTCTTAGAGTGAGAAGGATCTGTCACTCTTTTGAGTCTTCTCATTTTTCCTTCTCATTTGGCATCTCCTTATCAAAGTTGTTATTAGGAAATGTATTTTTGGTTTTTAAAAATAAATTAACAGCATAGTACTAACATAATAGGCAAGATATAAGTATATCCATATGTACATACATACATACATACATATAAGCATAATAGACAAGATACATACATATATGTATATTATATCTATCCTAGAATAATAGGCAAATATATAGGTATAGATCCATTTTAAATAGAAGTCTGGTATCACCAACCAATAGCCAGCATTTTGATAGTGATAACCATATAAAATTAATAAAAACCTCTATTTTGGATGCTGAATTTTGCTTGGAATTTAGGACATTTTACAGCTATTCCAAAACAGCTGATTTATAAGCTGTTGTATGGAGAGAAATTTAGGAGATTTGACAGGAAACACAAGGGAGGAAAATAAAACAGAACTTGCTGGAGAGACAGCCTGTTGGTCTGAGTCATTTTGCAGGACAGGTTCCACTGCAGTGAAGTCTGCAGGTGCTGACATGTAGACAGCACAGAAGAAGGTGAAAGTTCTGCATGGGACTTGCATCCAGTGGAACTACATTTAGGTATAGGTTAGTAAACAGGCCAGGCTCTTGGCATAGATGTAAAAGATGAATTGCTTTTTATTTTTCACACCAAATTTCCTTCATACTTCTCTAAAGGAAAAAAAACTTCATCTGTTTTCTAGAGTAGGGAAATGAACTAATTGTTTCACACTTGTTCATGAGTTTGTATTATTTATGGGTTTGCATTGTTCCAGATATGAACTGGCTGACATCAGTTACCCCGATCACGAATGGAGTTTTATGAATACTACCTTATTATACTGGCTCATAATGCCCCCTCAATGTATTTATTGTGATAAGGGAAGCAGCACAGCTCCTTCAGGAAAGCCAGCAATTTTATGTTATAAACAGGATGCTCTAGAGTCGAAGATCTTAAGTGTAAAAATTGCTGACAGTTTGCTTATTTTGGAGCACAGAAGCAAAATAAAAGTGTGTACTTCTGACTCAGGCACGCAATTTTTTTTTTCCCAAAGGATGTGGGACCCCAAAGAAAAACCTTAGTGAGTTATGTGATGGCATGCAGTATTGGAAACATTACTATCCAGGATCTAAAGGACCCCGTTCAAATTAAAATCAAACATACAAGAACTCAGGTAAGAAAATGCTACCAGTTGTGATTGAGCAGTGCAAACTATTTCAGAGAATTGTGGGCCTTTTCCTTTTACATGATAGTAAGTAACTGGCACTTTTTATGAGGGCAAGAATCAGTGTTCCAGAAGGGAGGCCACCAGTCAGGCAGTGCTCTGCGGTCACCGTGAGTATCATCAGCTTGGGGCATAGTGTGGGAATTAGTCTTACCTAGGACTCATGAACCAGAAGGCATGGGAGTGAAGAAAAAGATAACTGTTCTTAAAAAATGACACACATCATTTCAAATAAGTTGGATCTAATATCTTGCACCATTCTACCATAGGAGGTTTTGGTTGTGTCTCTATATTTTTAAAGTAAAAAGTAACTGCAGTTGGGAATGTCAAGGAGCAACAGAAGGGAAGATTTATTCTTTAAGGAGTTAGCAGTTGCTTGAAATCTTGGCAAATGTTACTTCTCTTGCCTTATTGAACTGTCCTCAGTGCCCTGGAAACAGGTTTTCCCACTTTTTTAGGGGGCCCCAGTGATGATCCTGCCATTTGTCTGGCAGGAAGAGAGCAGACAGATAAGGGCTAACAATTGGAGTTAAGTCATTGCAGAATCCTTGGAGAGGATCCTTGGAGACCTTCTCCAAAGAGACCTTGTGGCCTCTTTGTTTATCAGCCCCTTTCTCTATAAAGGAGGATTTTTTAAAAACTGTGGTGGAATATACTTGACAAAATTTACCATTTTATCATTTTTAAATGTGCGGTCAGTAGCATTAAGTGTATTCACATTGTACCATCCGTCTCTACAAGTTTTCCATCTTCTTTGACTGAAACTCCATTCCCATTAAACACTACCTCCCTATTCTCACCTTCCAAGAACCTCTGGTAACCGCTGCTCAACTCTAGATCACTATTAATTTGACTCTTCTAGGTACCTCAAAAAGTGGAATCGTACAGTATTTGTCCTTTGGGACAATAAATTGATTATTTCACTTAGCAGAATGTCTTCAAGACATAAAGCAGCATCTGTCATCAGAATTTCTTTTTTCTTTTTAGGGTCAGATAATATTCCATTATATGTATATATCAGAATTTGTGTATCCATTTATCCATCAGTGGACATTTGAGTTGCTTCTATTTTTTGGTTATTGTGAAGAACACAGATGTATAAATATCTCTCTGAGTTGCTTCTTTCAGTTTGTTTCTGCATATATCCAGACACAAAGAAGAATTTTGAAGAATGTGAAATTATAGTATAAAGAGCTTTGCTAAATATTAGGAATGGTAGTGGATGGATTCAGTATTTAATGATGGGACATGTAGTAACCTGCAGGAAAAAAATGGGTGATTTGATTCCTCATAAGGTTTCTAAGGTTATAGCTGATTTTCCCTTGGGATCTCCATTCTGAGAGAATATCCTCTATAGATCACCTCAGGTTTTCAGGTTGTATTGGCATGTCTCATGCTGATCTATTTCTTTGTGAACCCTGTAGCATTTTCTTCTTTGCCACATTTCAATCATGTGCTTTTTAAGTTATTTTAAACACAATTTCACATGTTTATTCTTGTGTTGATATAGGAAGTGCATCGTCCCATCTGTGCCTTCTGGGATTTGAACAAAAACAGTAAGTGTTAAAATACTGGTTGTGTTAATATAGATAACAACGAATTTTAAACACCATTAGACACCTCCATTTCCTTTAATTCCACTCCAAACCACAATGAGTCACAATGTAAGTGTAAGAGCAACTGAACTGCAGATTTCAGTTTATATCACTAAGTCAATTTTAATTTATGTGACTTTTTAGATACTACAAGAAGAAATGGGCATACTTGACTTTTTTTTTTTTTAATGAAACAACTCTTTGATTTCAGTCATTTGTCAAATACGGTATAGACTTTTGTTGTGACTGTTAGTTGAACGTAGGCACACACTTGACGTTATTCTTCTAGGATACATAGGAAGATATTACTTGATATGCACAAGTCATATGATTAGAAACCCAGCTTCTATTTCAAGTTAGGGTGGGTGGAGAAAACACCAAGGAAGATAAAGATAGGGATGGTGATAGTGGACGTGGATTACAGGAAAGAAATGAGCAGCCTCTACAACACCGAAAACAAATAGAGGCTGTCAAAGTAAAGCAATAAGCACATCATTAGGCCGCAGCTGTGGAAATCTCCTTGAGGGGATTTGCCTCCAGCCATAAATGATGAACTTCATGTGTCTGTACCTTCCATGTCCCCTTCCATCAGGGTCCCCCACTGGAATTATCGTGGCCAAATCTGTTCCAGCAACATGCTGGATACTTTGTTAAATGCCAGTAATATTCATTTTTAGAGTGAGAGAAAGACAGAGAGTGCCCCAAAGTAGTCAAACCTCTTTTTTATTTTGGACAATCCTTGATATAGCTGGACAGTTTTGTGGTTTGGTTGCACAGTTTGGAGACCCTGATTTCATCATATACATTTGTTAAATATTACCTTATATCTTTACATGCTGTTCAAATAAATGGATCTCATATTTTGATCATAGGAGTTGTTCATACTCTATATTATACTATTAAAGTCAGAAAGGATACACTCAAACCACGCGTAGTTAAGTCATCACCATGCTTGACTGTTGTGCTCATAATCACATATTCTAAGAAAGCAGACTTCCTTTGTTCTTAGGGCTTCACAAAAATACAGACCCATCCTATGGAACAGTATTGGTCTCCAGAAAGTTCATGAGCACGTAGCACATTTGAAAAGGAGCATTCTTTATAGAAACTTTTTTTCAATTATGTTACAATTAAACTCAAACATTTGCAGAACCCCCAAACACTCCAGTAGAACACAGTGAAACACAGGTTCCACAGATTCACTATCTAGATTGTCTCTAACTGCCTGCTCAGCACTAGCCTCCTGTGAGTCCAGGATCCAGGATTATTTTACATATTGGTAACTTTATGAATGGCATTCATTGCACAGATAAACTCAGTAAGACAGACCAGATGAGGCTGAGGCAGATTTTCTGAAAGTCATCCCGTTCCTTATGGAGAAGATGCTGTTGCTCTCACTCTCTTTATTGATTCCTCCCACAGAAAGTCTTGGAGGATGGAACACGTCAGGGTGCATTGCGCACAACGATTCAGATGCAAGCGAGACCATCTGCCTGTGTAACCACTTCACACACTTCGGAGTCCTGATGGTGAGGGGGGTTTCTAAGCTCATTTTGACATCATGTAATTTCAGAAGGCATACTTCTTTCTTTCTTTAAACTTTTCTTTTTAGATTTTGTGTTTGAAGAATTTTTTTTCCTGATCATGCCCATCTATACCCTAAATCTTAATTCTTAAAGAAAAATCTAATTAGTAGAGAACATATATTAAAAATATAAGAAAGTAATTATAGAACTCTACGTGTTTTTTACAGTATTGACAGTGATGACAGATAATCCCAGAAATAAGAAAATCTCTGTTAAGAGAGAAATAGAGTCTTGGAAACAGGAGACAGGAATAAGAGGGAGGCAAAGTTAAAGAAGAAAATGTTGGAAGAGAACTGTGAATTGTATGATCAAAATTTTTCTTATGTTATGACTCAGTCTGTCATTCTGTACCAGGCTCTGTGCCAGGGAATCTTCCTCCTGGAAATGGCAGCACCTCAGAAGAGACCTCAGTGATGATGGGCGTGGTGTTTCTCTGGCTCTCAGGCCTTGTATCATTCTTTTCTTCTTTTCTTCCTTCCTTTTTTCCCATGGATCTGTTTTTTTTTTCTTTTTTATCTTGTTGGCCAGCCTGCTCAACAATTTTAAACAAAAATTAGAGCACATCTTTGTTTTTTTAATCCCACAAATTTTCACCCCATGTCCAAGGACTTATTTGTGTTTATCCATAGACTTGCATTTTCCCTTTTATCTGGTACACTAGTGTTTTTGCACACACTTCTGGAATCCAGACTGCCATGCAGATTATCACAGCCATTGTTTCTGTATGGTTTCTGTAAAGGAACCAACCACATTTGTTTTTAAATAGGAGATGGGAGTAGTGCAAGCTGAGTCAAAAAGCTTTTCCAGTTGAAATCACAGACATGAGGTTGTGTTTATCCCCCTCCTTTAAATCTTCGGCAGTTCTTCCTGTGGGGACAGGGAGGAAGTGGTGAGAAACTGTGGGATGTAGCATTTGGCTCATGAATATACTTGGCCTATGCAAATGGCCCATGTCACATGGCAATTCTGCAAATTGTAATTTTCCTGACAACCCAGGACATCAGTGCTCTCAGGGATGAGAGCAAATCATTGAAAAAGGTGGTGGTAAGTCACAGAAAGTAACTTTTTAATGTTCTCAAAATACAAATATTTTTTCTTTACTGCCAGAGCATGAAAATGAATAATTAAACTATAAAATGATTTTCCCTAAGCAATCTAGAAAGAAAATTATATTTCTTTCCATATTCTTTTTTCTTTAAAAGTGAAAAGAGGAAGTTTTCAGAAAATACTTATTTTCAACAATTATTCATTCAGGTATAGGAGCTTTAACTTAATTCATTTAAATATTTTAACCGTGTGTGTGTGTGTGTGTGTGTGTGTGTGAGAGAGAGAGAGAGAGAGAGAGAGAGAGAGAGAGAGAGAGAACACATAATTGCATCTGTTAAGTCTAATATTAGGTAAATAGATAATAGTAACAAAAGAGAATATTAAGAGATAGTTCATATGCAATCAGATTTTGGCTACACATTATTTTAAGTGGTCAGTTCCTTCATATATTATTTAAATTGTGTTTGGAGTAAAAACACTCTACATGATTGTACATTATTTTTTCTGTTGCCATCTGATTAAACAGTTAATTTTTTTATATATATGGAAATATGCATCTTTAGCATTATCTTTCCATTTTATACCTTGACTGTTTTTATAGGATTATAAATTGCTTTAAGAAAATCTTGCCAAAATTCATCCTTTCTGGCCATGTGTTCATATCCTTTCAGCTTTTCCAGACCACCAAGATTTTGCTAAGAGTCTTTCTTAATTTACAAACTCTTTATTCATTTGCATAGATTTTTCTGAATCTAAATTTTTCCCATGACACATTCACCCAGAATCATATCTTCCAATCTACAAATGTGCGAGGGATTCAATGTCCTCTACTACATTTATCTGTAGTAAAACTGACTTTCATATTTTGAGCATTAGTGTATTTTCATGTTGGCTGGCTCAGAGGGATAAATATTTCCATTCTCCAAAAGTTCAAAACAGCATGAGAATTGCGTGTAAATGGGGATCAGTAAAAAGCCTTAATTTTTATTTTAAATTTTGGTTTAATTGAGGTTTGCCAGTCAATTGCCTTATCTAGATGGCAACAGAGTTTTTTTTTTTTTTTTTTTTTTTAAGAGGTAGTAACATATCACATGGAGGTCCCTCAAGACTGTGATTCAGTTCTCTGGCCTATGCTGTCCTGCAGTGACTGAACTGTGGTGAAGTAGCCTGTCTAAAGTCAAGTGGCACTGACTTAGAACTTCCTACAAGGTACCATGGGAATCCCATGTGCCCCAGTGTTTTGAGGAATTCTTGAATCAATAAGATTAGAAAGGGCCCCTCTGACTTCCAGCACCTGCTTCTGCTGATTTCCATCACTTTGTGCATAAAGGAAATATACCTGTTCCTTACTGCATCAGTCATACCTGGAATTCACTCTCCTTTTTTTTTCATTTTGCACACATGTACACATATAGAAATACCAGTAGCTCAATGCCTATGTGAGGAGCAGATTTCTTTATTTTTTTTAAAAAAATATTTTTAGTGAAAGAAAATTTTTAAAAAAGTATTATGGACATGATGCCTTTATTTATTTGTTTGTTTGTTCATTTGTTTGTTTGTTTAATGTGGTTCTGAGGATCAAACCCTGTGCCTCATTGCATGCTTGGCAAGCATTCTACAACTGAGCTCCAACCCTAGCCCAGGAGCAGATTTTTTGACACTTGCTGAATATTAAAGAAAAATAACATAGAGGAGGAAAAATTTTTGTTATAAGACCTAGAAGTTTAAACTGGATGTTTAATAAATCCCTTCTCTAAGAATGCTGAATTTTTGAACATTTGCATGATAGAAGTTACTTTCTCCTCCAACCAGGATTGAGTAGTTGATCTTAAGATTTATCCCTATTTCATTCCCCTATTTAAGGAGAAAAGAAGATTTTCCTACCAGGTTTAGACTTTGCAGGTCTGCCTAAGTATATTGAAATTAATGCTTCACAGTAACATGCTGGAAAGTGTGCTAATCTGAAAGAATATGTTCACTCCACTACAACCCGAACACTGTAAATTGCATCCTTTCAGGTCTATAGGGATCAAAATGCTTTGACCCAAAACCTCTTAGTGGCTTCTCATTTATGAAAAATAAATAAATAAACCACCACAACTTCTGCACACCAAGCTTTAAACTGACCACAATTAAAAGCCTCAACACCATCCTTAGAGCCACACCCTCGTAGCCACCACCAGCTTCTGGCTGTCTCCTGGCTGAGCACCTCCAACCCAGCAAGGAATCTAAGGGTAGGAGGGTCTGGCCACATGGGCTCCCGTGGCCTCCATTTGTACTCATGCCCCAGTCCTGTAAATATTATAAATGGGTCTAATAACATTATGCATGGCAGCTACCTCCTCTCCAGTTTCAGTTGGGGGACCTGTAGTTTTATTCTTCACCTTAAGCTGGAATTCAAGGAGCTTGGGTAAGAAAGTAATGATAAAAGTACAATGTGCACCTGCTTTGGTCAGTAATTTTCTTTCACATAGTGACCCACAAGAGTGCAGTAGATGGCAATCTTAACATTGATGTCCATTGTTGTTTTATCCCCTGAGATTCTGTATGATGTTAGCAGTGAACTTTTAGTGGCACAGAGCACCACTCTGGAAGAATTCTTAACAGCTGCTTCCCATGTCTTGTGCAGGACCTTCCAAGAAGCGCCTCACAGATCGACGCAAGAAACACGAAGGTCCTCACGTTCATCACCTACATCGGCTGTGGAGTATCTTCCATCTTTTCAGCAGCAACCCTGCTGACATATGTTGCTTTTGAGTAAGTATTTATCTGTCTGCCAAGCCCAGTGCTAACTGTTCCAAATGTGAAAGAGAAAATTGCTTTGGCGCTTGAAAACAATTATATACTCTGTGATTCATGTCGGGTGGTTCAGTTTTCAAGTTCAGGTTTCTCCTATCACACAACATGAATTTTCCAGCTATGAATCTTATTTGTAATTACCATACTTCTATTTATAAGATGGTTTCACATATGTTAAAGATGATTGACATTTAAGTAAATACAAAGTGTAAAAAGTACTTTGTACTTTCTTCATTGTACAGATGAAAATATTTTTAAAAGATGAAGGTATTTGCCTCAGTCCTGAAACAGGAATTTTTTTAAAAAAAATAGGAGGATCTTTAATTCATTAAAAATTAAGAAACTTCAAAAAATTTAGGGGCATTAGTTTTTTAATAAATATATCATTCTTGTACTAGAATTTTTCCTGGATTAAAAAAAGATATCTGAAAACCAGTTGGGAATTTTGTGAACAATTGGAAACAGTTTTGTAATAAAATTACTATTCAAAAAGTTTTTATAGGCTGCCAAATACTCATAAATATCTTTAGCCCTCTGCATAGTGGAACCATGTCATAAAGATGGCTTTCTCAACTATTACACAGTTGCAGAAGATATGAAGTTACCCCCACACTCAAAAAATAATAAATTAATAGAAGGAAAATCAACAGAATAGAGGTGAGGGGTCAGGAGGGGGAGGAGGGAAGAGTAGCCAGTAGGAACTGGTGTTGAAATGGAGCAAATTATGTTATATTTGCATTTATGAATATGTTAGAATGAACCCCACAATTATGTAAAACTACAGTGCTAAATAAAATGCTAATAAAATTAAAAATTTAAAAATTATTTACAATATGTGTTCTTGTGTGTGTATTTTTCTCCCTTTTTAGAAAACTTCGAAGGGATTATCCCTCCAAGATCCTGATGAACCTGAGCACAGCCCTGCTGTTCCTGAACCTGACCTTCCTCCTGGATGGCTGGGTCACCTCCTTCGGCATGAAGGGACTCTGTGTTGCAGTGGCTGCTCTCCTCCACTTCTTCCTTCTGGCAACCTTTACCTGGATGGGGCTGGAAGCCATTCACATGTATATTGCTTTAGTGAAAGTATTCAACACTTATATTCGCCGGTATATTCTAAAATTCTGCATCATAGGCTGGGGTAAGCCTCCTAAAATTTTTTGACTTTGTTCTTTCTATCATGAAAATTGCCCAATTCTCATAAGAAAAATCTGTATTTCTAAAGAACAATACTGTTGAGAGAAACTCCAGCATTGTGAGTTATGTGGATTAGAGATACGTATCCAAAGGAAGGAATCCTCCGAACTATCTTTAAAAACCCTTCCACAGGCTGGGCACAGTGGCACATGCCTGTAATCCCAGCAGCTCAGAGGCTGAGGCAGGAGGATTGTGAGTTCAAGGCCAGCCTCAGCAATCTGGTGAGGACCTAAGCAATTCAGCGAGACTCTGTTTCTAAACTAAATACAAAAAAAGGGGTGGGGGGTGGCTGGTGATGTGGCTCAGTGGTTAAGCCCCCTGGTTTCATGGGTTTAATACCCGGTACCAAAAAAAAAAAAAAAAAAAAAAAAAAAAAAACTTCTTCTACAGTACTCACTAAATTCAGGAGTAAAGGAGCAGCCTTAGCTCCTGACTCACCACCAATTCATTTCCTGAGCTCAGAGCCAGCCCACCCAAGTCTGAAGCAGCAGCTGGCCAACCACGGCACATTTCCATTATACCTCCTGATATAAAGGCCAGCTGCGACTCCTCACTGTACTCATCCCTAAACACATGCCCATGTTGTGGAAACCAGAGGAAGAATGTGAGTTTTTTGTGTGCAGCTAGGAGACTTACAGAATTTTTGCCTTGAACTCCATCAGACATAGAGTGGTTGTGTTAGTCTCTTTGGAATTATCTCCTCTGGCTTCTTTCTTTGTCTGGGTTGTATTATTGGGCCTAACCTTTAGAACTTTCTCAAAAATCATTTTCAAATGATAATATAGAAGCATGAGACATTCCCAAGATGTTCAGCACCCCCTTAGGAGGCAGTAAAACCTTTGTTCAGGGAATTGGGCTGGCATACATTTCCCCTGTAAATACATACATGAATATGGTATTGATTCTCTAGAGAGAAAAGAGAAGACTGTAAAGATTTTATATCCCTGTTGTTCCCCCCACACTAATTTTTCTAAAGACTTTACCCAAAAAGGGGGGAATTAGCTGCCATTGTTGTATCTGCCTAAACTCTGATGGCCTAATGAAAACCACATTGGCTCATGCTGCATTCGATAGAATCAGGTTTGGGACCTCTAGTAAGTTCAGCTAAGCAAAAAGAACTTTAATTGTTGCCAAATGAGTTTCATGTTCCACTCCAAAAAAGACTTTGTGGTTGGTTCTAACCAAGTTGCCCCTTCTAAGAAGTTTGTGTGCTGTGGTTGGGGGAGGCGGGGCTCTGCTACTTCCTTGCGATTGTCCATCTTAAAAAAAAAGTTCCAGATACTTCTGAAGAGCTGTGCGTGTCCTGTCTTTTTGTAACAGGTTTACCTGCCTTGGTGGTGTCCATTATTCTGGCAAGCAAAAATCAAAATGAAGTCTATGGAAAAGAAAGCTACGGGAAAGAGCAAGGTGATGAATTGTAAGTGATATGAACTTGGGGAACCTACTTGTGAGGGACATACTCCTGTTTCCTTAAACTTAGTATTACGTTCCCATGCCAGAGTGAGGCTCTTGTTTTAAAAGGTTTTAGTTCATTTGCATCACATTGTCAAGGTCTCTGCTACTCCGCAGATGGGTTTATTTGAATGTCCTGATGTGTTCAAGCTGCTTTTCTTTTTTTTTAAATAATCAATTAATTAATTTTCATTAGGTATATATGACAGCAGAATGGATTTTGATTCATTGTACACAATTGCAGCATAACTTTTCATTTCTCTGCTTGTACACAATGTAGTGTCGCACTATATGTACAGTCATACATGTACCTAGGGTAATGGTGTCCATCTCATTCTACCATCTTTCCTACCCCCACTCCCCCTCTGCACCCCTTCCTCCCCTTTGCCCCATCAAAGTTCCTCCATTTTTCCCATGCCCCGCCCCCATTATGGATCAGCATCCGCTTATCAGAGAGAACATTGGGCCTTTGGTTTTTTGGGATTGGCTTACTTTGCTTAGCATGATATTCTCCAACTCCATCCATTTACCTGCAAATGCCATAATTTTATTCTCTTTTAATGCAGAGTAATATTCCTTTGTGTATATATATCACAGTTTCTTTAATCATTCATCTATTGAAGGGCATCTAGGTTGCTCCAACAGTTTAGCTATTGTGAATTGAGCTGCTATGAACATTGATGTGGCTGCATTACTATAGTATGCTGATTTTAAATACTTTGGGTATAGACCAGGGAGTGGGAAGCTAGATCAAATGGAACCACCATTTGACCCAGCTATCTAGCTGCTTTTCTATGCTAACATGATACTCCGTCATCCAGGGAGTTTAGGAGCAGCATAGGATACTGCCTCCTCCCTCCAGGAGACCCATCCTATTTGAGAAAAGTCCACAGTAGTCCTACGTCCTGAGGCTCACACTCATCTTCAGGAGAGTTCAGTAGCAGTGTCTTACAGTGAATCAATCAATGTCATTGTGAGTGCTATGGAGAAATGTAGAAGATGGAGAATAGGGAGTTCTTAAATAATTTGGAAAATTTTCTTCACACAGTGAGCTTGCTGAACTTCAGGTCTTCTAGTGTTTGGATATGGGAGTATGCTCTTGTATCTTATCAGTGACACCACGCTGCTCCATGTCTGTGGATTAGATGGATGCTGAGCGAGCAAAGAGCTTTCTCCTCCTGCAAGGAGGTCCATAGCACCACCTGTCCATGAACATTTCCTGCCTGGGTCACACAGCTGCGTCCTGTCGGTGGTCTCCTGTGCACCCTTCCCTCATGGTCTTCCTTTCTTTCACATTTCTAACATGACACTGGAAATACCCCACAGGAACTAGGGGGAATGTTGGACCTAGGTGGAAAATTTTAGGATTAGAGGGACTTCTATGTATAATGAAAAAGTTTACTTCAGGGATAAGTAGTGCTATTTGTGACCTTAATAAAATATGTTACAAATAAAACAAGTTAATAAAATAAGTTCCAAATAAAGGAACTAAAAATGTGTTAAAATTTCCAAATAAAGGAACTTAAAAAGTATGCTAGCCAGTTCTTACAGGACTTTAAAGTGCCACTTAGTAATTTGCTGCTGTGACATCAACAATTTCTCATTTATTGAGTATTTACTATATGCCAGTAGGTTCTAGGATCCCAAGATGTTCAAGACAGCTTTTGCCTCCGTGAAGGATAAGCTCCAGTGTGGAATACTCCAAAATGATGACCATTTACACTTGAAGTTAAAAATAAACTCATTCACATTAAATCATTCATCCAACTGTACCTAAGAATTTCCATAGCATAAATTGGGTACTCAGGCATCTACACATTATAATGCAGGTCAACTTTACCCATAGCATACTTTACACAAGTAGTTTTCAAATTCATTTCATTTTCTCATCTGTATGTCATTCTGAGTGTTAAATATATAGTATATCCTTCTTCATCCAATACGAATGCTTTATAATTAATATAAATTTTATAATTGTGCATGATAAGTGTCCATGTAAGAATGTCAAAATTCTATAAGGTGTTGTCCCAACTAGACTAGTCATATTGATAGGAATTACTTTGCTGTAATGAATCCATACTTAGTTGTGACTTAAATAAGGAAGAATTAACTTCACATGATAAGAAATGTGGCATTCAGTGACACTGAATTTGTGTCTACAGAGTTAGAGGCCAACAACTTTAGAGCTTTCTGGGCCTCTAGCTCATTTTCATGTTTAAATACAAAGAATAAATAGGGGCCTTGCCAACTGAGACTCTCAAGAAAAGCTATCCCCAAAGTCCCTTAGCAGATTTCTAGTTCCATATTATTTTGTAGAAAAATCTCACAGGGATGCCCCATAACAACAATGAGCAAAAATGAGTGCTTCAAGTTCTCATTCTTAGAGTACAAAGCACACTAGAGAAAAGTTCCAACATAGTTTGGGGTGAGCCAACCAAGCGTGTTCAAATACCTAATTAGAATTCAAGAAGCCACTTTGTTTTCATTTTAATGTTGACTGAACTAATTAGATATTAAGATGGTGGCCATCCAAAACCAAACAAAAAACCATCTATAAAAAGATCAAAGAAGAAACTGAAGGCCAGGGAAGTGAAATGACTTCCCAAAGATTTTTAAGAGAGAAGTCTGCAGTCAGCCCAGGGAAGCCAAGAGAAGTCTTAAGTACACAGTCTAAGGTAATAAATCTCTTTTCCTTTCTCATTTCTTCTTCTCTCTCTGAGCTGTTGGATTCAGGACCCAGTGGTGTTTTATGTGGCCTGTGCCGGGTATTTTGGAGTCATGTTTTTCCTCAACGTCGCCATGTTCATTGTGGTGATGGTGCAGATCTGTGGGAGGAATGGCAAGAGAAGCAACCGGACCCTGAGAGAAGAGGTTTTGAGGAACCTGCGCAGCGTGGTCAGCCTGACCTTCCTGCTGGGCATGACTTGGGGTTTTGCTTTCTTTGCCTGGGGACCCTTAAATATAGCTTTCATGTACCTCTTCTCCATCTTCAACTCACTACAAGGTAAGATACACAGTACCTGAACAATTTCAGCTTTCTTATGTTTATAAACAGCTTCCTTTTGGATTTCGTCACGTTCTTAATATTTTGCACAAGTATAGGCACAGGATGGGAACCAAAAAGGTAATTTAAAAGGTCTGGAATGATAAATTAAGTGTCAGTTTGCTTTTTTTTTTTTTAATTAGTGATGTATCCCAAGCACCTGTGGCAGTGCCTGATAGATAGTAGGTGCTCAATGAACGTATGCTAATGCATGAATGAACACGGAGAAGGAAGGTATCTAGTTGAGCCCCCAATGGCAAGTTTAAAGGGCACCAACACTTTTTATCTTCTTTACATTGGGCTGAGTATTACTCTCAATGAACTTGTCCTATGTTGCTTTACAATGCGTCACCAGATAAGCATTTGGAAATATGTAGGGACAGAATCATTTCACATTTGAATCCTTGACTCCTCGGATTTCAAAATACATACCAACTCTTATTCAGAAACTTTGTGTCTTTTCATGAGATATGGCAGGTAGTTCATTTTTTTGCGGGGGAGGATGGCAGTATTGGGGGTTGAACCCAGGGCATAGTGCATGTCATTGCCAGGCAAGCATTCTACTACTGAGCTACTTCCCCAGCCCACAGTTAGTTCAATGTAACAAACATGTGCCAATGGCCTTCTCTATACAGAAACTCATGGCTTCCCTCTAGGAGTTTACAGTCAGATTTCTGATTCCACAATATTATGCCTCAGTATAGTCTATAATGCATTTAACTTATTTGGGGGAGGTGGTGGAGTACCGGGGATTGAACTCAGGAGCACTTAGCCACGAAGCCTTGCTGTTGCTAAGGCTGGCTTTGAACTCGCGATCCTCCTACCTCAGCCTCCTGAGCCGCTGGTGTGCACCACTGTGCCTGGCCATATATTTAATTTTTAAGATTAACTGTATACGAATTACTCTTAATTAAATGACATTCATTGAGATATCAGATATGCCTGTGTATTTGATAGAACTCTCCAGGTCAGAGCACGATGAGTTCAACACCTCAAAGAAATTGGATGGGTGCTCCCTATAGGTATATTCTGAGAAAATTCTAATTTACCTGTAGGACGGTACTGTTCACTGCTTGTCTTCCTAGGTCCATTACTAGCTCATAAACTGAAAAAAAAAATGTCAACAAGTAGGTTCTTGATGATTGTCAAATGGATTGCTGTGTGAAAGAAGGGACCAACTCTGGGCCTGTAAATCCAGCCCGAGACTCTTGTGGCATAAATATACATTAATCAGTTCAGCAAATTTTGTTCGAGTTCACTCTCCCATAACAGAAGACATATACAGGCTTGTTATCATTAGTAAATAGCATAATAAGCTCAAGGGCGTCTCCAAAAGCTGGAAACCAAGTATGTAGCAGATAAGTCCATCTCCACTGGGATCTCCTGCGAAGTGAGTATTCCTCTATTTAATCTCTGTAATATACGCCATGAAAGTGCCTACATAAATATTGACAGTGGTGTCCATTGACATTAAAAATTCCGTGGTTTTACGTTTCAGGATTGTACATGAAAGGCCCAGGGATGTGCCAGCCCCACCTTGGTTTTGCTTTTAGAATTTCCTGGCGATGTCAGCAACCTCCAGCAGCTGCACTTGTCTGTGCGGCTCTGTTTCCATTAGGGAGAACTGGGACGTTTTATTTTTCTCAGCATGGGTCTCCTGTCAGGAGGGAAAAATGTTGTAAACCATCATCAAGTCAGGGTTCTTCATAAATCACCGACTTTTAAGACTGATTTTAAATTATATAAATTCGGAACAGATTTCTGCACATCCAGTGATATTAAAAACACCTCCTAAAAGGGAAATTTAAATTAAAAGGCAGTGATACAGAGCACATGAGCCTACCAACAACTTCTTACCAGCCAGGCAGTACAAAAATGTCTTGGGATGCTATGGAAATTTACTTAATGGTTTTTATTAGTGAGTCATTCTTCCAGTTGAGGCTTTGTTGTCAGGAGTCTGTGCTTTATTGAAAGAAGCATGTAGGAGCTAGACAGTTGGGCTTTTGTTGGTAGTAGTGTTGTTTTGTGGTCCTGGGGATCAAACCCACTGAGCTACATCCCCAGCCCTTATACAGCTTAAAGAAACAACTGCTGGAGATGGAGGCTCATGCCTGAAATCTCAGCAACTCCACTCGGGAGGCTGATGCAGGAAGATCAGAGAATTAAGGCCAGCCTCAGCAACTTAGTAAGACCCTAAGCAATTTAGCAAGACTCTGTCTCAAAATAAAAAATAAAAAAGGTTGTGATTCTGTGGTAAACTACCTTTGGGTTCAATCCTAAGTGCGAATTAAAAAAAAAGAAAGAAAGAACAGAAGTAAGAAAAGAAATGATACTACTAAGTGACTGTAAGATTTAAGATGAACCCAGGTAGTACTTTGGCAAACTATGTCTATTGCCTTTCTGGCTGAGCCTTTTTATTTTATCCAACATTTTCCTTGGGACCTTTGCTCCATGGAGCTTCCCTTATTCTAGGGGACATGAGTGCTAATCAAGTGCATTGTATATAAAAAGCACCTTGTAGTGTTGCAAACATATGACAGAAGACATGAGCTCCAAACTGAAATCTGAAGGATCATTAGGAATTAACTAGAGGAAAACTAGGAGTGAAGTTGGGTAAAGAGTATTTCAGGCACAGGGTACTTCACAAGAGCAGTGGGATGTACTTGAAAGCTGTTGAGCATGTGACATGACATGATCAGTGGTGCATTTTGTAGAGCTGAAGCTGGATATAATGTGGGGATGGGGCGAGAATATTCCAGTAACATGTGCAAGGAGAGCAGATGGAGGCTCTTGCTGTGGTCCCCCATAAGGTGGCCCAATATTTTAGACTTTTGATGGGATAGGGAGCTGGAGAGATGTAAACAGTCAAGAGAAATTTAGAAAGTATGCTCCTACAAAAATACATAACATTGGTTTGGCTGTTAAAGTAAACTTATTTTTCTAGAATGATCAGGGAAAGGAGTGTATTTTTATTTTTATTTTTATTTATTTATTTATTTTGGTAATGGAGGTTAAACCCAGGGGTGCTCCACCACTGAGCTATATTCCCCAGCTCTTTTATATTTTTGTTTTTAGACAGGATCTCACTACATTGCTAAGGCTGGTTTCTAACTTGAGATCCTCCTGCCTCAGCCTCCTGAGTTGCTGGGATTATAGGTATGCACCACCTTGGCCTGCAGGGTTGTCTTGTTAATGTAATGTTATCGACAGTGGATGTCTAACATTGTAAGACTCCACAGTGGCTAAAAATTTAGAATGTGCCTCCAAATTCTGAAAACAAAGACTATACTAAACAAGTTTTAATCTCTGTCAGACACAGTGTATAGCTAAGCATCTAAAATTCATCAGGGTTCCTTATTGTGAGTGCTATGTGATACTGAGCATTGACAGAGGTGGCACCTTGGGGCTCCTTGTTAGAGATGAGTCCTCTGTGATACTGGAGCACATCTGTCAGGGGAATGGCTTTTGATAGGTTTCTTTGCATGTATACCTCTCCAAAAGTTTGTTCAAACATGTTTATACAACCATTTATCTTTCAGGATTCTTGTGTGCAGATACATGAGTGTGTGCAAACACACTTACATGTATAATTATATAAGCACTCACATAACTGTATAGTTTATTAAACTTACATGTTTTATTTTACTTTTTTTTAAGTTTCATACATATTTGTATCTTTATATATACTTACAGACAGCCACATAATAAAATTACCAAAAATCATGTGAAATAAATATCAGAAAATTACTATAATCTGTGTGGCCATAACTAAAATTTGACTTGAATAAACAAGTGAATTTACTAATTGAGTCAAAGCTGAAAACAAGTTTATTGTTTTCTATTTTTTCATGGTATATTATTTTGTTCTTTTTATGTTATCTATTTCACTTAATTAATTTGTGTAATAGTCATTATGTTGCTTTTTTCCTAAAAGTAAAAGATAAATACGTCTTCCCTTAACACAATGCAATTATATACCTACCTGACTTGCTATTTTGGATCTTTCCAGATTAAGACTGGTGGAACCTTGTGTTAAAATTTTTAATTTTTTCTAAAATATACAACTTCAGAAAATTGTAGACAAATAGTTATGCAAAAAGGACAAATATTTACATAAGTAGATGATATTTTTCATTAAATTAAACTTTAATAATTCATCTTAAATAAAAGGCAGTTCCCTGGTCACTAAGAAGATCTTGGCCAGCATCCTGTTGGCCATCTGTCTCTTGGCCATATCCAATGCACTTGCAGAATTGAGCTCTTGCCCTAACATGCAGCCTGTGCGACAGCTGCTTGTTATACAGGTGATGAACTCTTATCTCACACTGTACTTTGAATTCATCAACCGTGCAAAAGTATTTGACATCAGCAATTAGATTAGGCTTCTCCAGTTTATAGGGAAGTTTAACTTACCTGAGATGTTCATCAGAATGTCAAGTCTAGCTCCATATCAAGAGCTTGATCATCAATTTCCCTTTTCCAGAAATGGGAAATGATATTAATAGCTAAGGCACAACCAGAATATCTGAAAGCATAAAAAGATAAAACAGTTTTGCACGTAGACGCTGCTGTGGAGAACACAGGAATATTGTCAGTCTACACAGAGATAATGTTTGCCACTAATTATTTTGATGACCCAGAGTAACAAAAATAATGTGTATTTGTATAGTGCATGGGGTTTACCAAACACTTTCAGGTAACATCTGTGATTTTATTCCTTCTTGAAAATATGAAAAATGGGTGCCTAAGAAAAAAAATGTTGTTGCCATTTTATAAACAGGCTCAGATGAGTTAATGACTTTCCCAAGATCAATTTGAGTCTGATGGTGATATATTTTAACTATAACATATGAAAATGAAAATAACACATTATGAGGGGAGAGCATATAAGCAGACTCAAATTACTTACCTTACCTTCAGTTTTTTATTTCCAACTTTTAAGAAGTGTATATCTAATATCATTAAAAATTGCTAGTAAATATACATTTAATAAAAAATATAATTTAATATCTTATGCTTATTCAGCAAAGATATCATTTAGCAAAATGTTATTATAATCTTATTGGTAAACTAAGAAAGTTAAGTTATGAGGTAAAGTGCGGTAAATTTCACCTAAGTCTCCCCTGCGCTGGAGACTGAGGTCGGGAACCTCATGAAAGTTAAGCTGTTACATAATCACACAAAACATGGATCAAACTGGTGCCAAGGTAAAGAGATCATCCACCTTTCAACCCACCTAAAACCACATCATGTTGGCTAAAATATTACACATGCGAGGAAATAAATTAGTCATCTCTTAGCAGGGCACTTTGTGCCAAAGAGAAATAATTTGCTAAAGGGCACCTTAACTATATGAAAGGAAGACTTCAAGAGTTTTCAAAGACAGACATAAACCTTAGAGATGCAGAGCCCAGCAACCAGCTGGCTTTGTCTGATGACAACAGTATCCAGAGGTGTGGGTGCAGGTGCTGGGGAACTCAGGTCATCCAGACCATTTCTGTCAGTTACCTAGAACACAGGCCTCTTCTGCCCAAATACTTGCCTTGATTAACTTGACCCATTTTCCCATCAAAACTCCAGAACCACTCTGTTTTTATGGCCTGATTAGGACACCAGGGACTCATTATTACTTGCTCTGATTCCATCCCATATCCCTGGAACTGCTTATGTCTGCAGTCTTCCTAAATCTTCTAAGTCTTTATCTAAATCTTTCTAAATCTTCATCATCCAGATTAAGAAAAAGTCCACTTAGACTATTTGTCCAAATCTGTTGCTGATGATTCTGCCAAAAAATGTCAGTGGCTGTGAGTTGTTAAAGACTTAACTCAAGAGAAGACGATTTGGAATTGTTTGTCATTTTCCTTTCCACCTGGGTTGTTGTGAAGTGGCCTTTTTATAGCTATGAAAGAAAGACATATGTGCTGCCTTGAATTTTACTGTGTGATAATATCCAAGAGAACTGTTTCTGGCAACTTTTTAAAAACTTTTCATCGTCAGGCTAAAGACCTGAGAACATTGGACCAGAAAACCACATATAATTTCCTGAATTAAGTCAAGAGAATGAGTTCTATGAAGGAGCCAAACTTTTATCCAAATATCTTAAGTATATCTTTTTATTTCCTCTAAGATGCTCTACAGAGACCAAGATTAAGAACACACCCAGACAATCTACAGTGAATATGATTCCAATATTTAGAAATAGACTTTTTTTTTAAAACTTGAATGTGTTCTGAGGCTGATGACAGGATCATATGTAAAAAAAACAAAACAAAACAAAACAAAAACCCATGACTCCATGAGAAGTTTCAGAGTGTTCCTGTGTCCCTTTGAGACCTTCCTTCAGTGTGTGCGCTGGGCCAGCCCTGGCCTGCAGAACCCTTCTAGGAGACTCCTACAGGAAGCGATATTACATTCTTCCCTAACAATAAGCATAGGCAGGCCTAGGAACACCCTCCATCAGTTGAAAGTGTTTCTCATTTTCAGTGAGAAAGTCATGAAATTTACTGACGATTAAGACATTTTGATTCTTGTATTGTAATTCTTTTTTTTTTTTAAGTAAACATAAACCTCTGGTTAGTGAAAGATGGAGGGGTAGAGAAGGCAGGAATCTGTTCATTTAAAGCTGGTTACAATTTGTTTTTCTTTTTCTATATGGAATGCTTTCATATAAGAGAAATAAAGAACCAAGGCAGTTATCAGCTTGAAGAAACTACTGCTAAGGAACTCTGTCTTGGATCCATTTGAATAATAGTATTTCAGGCTAAAATTCACCAAAAAAGGACCATTGTGAGATATCTTGTGTGAGATAGGAAGGTTTCATGAAAGTAGCACAAGCCAATCAAGATGAAGTAGAAGCTTTTAACTCTAAATTTCACTTTAATTTTAGCTTCCAGCTTTTGTGGACCATGTCCTTGTCTGTGTGGTCAGTAAGATAAGTTTGCGTGATTCCTGGGTGGCCCAAAGATGTTCAAATGGGCAAAAATTGATAGAACAGAGACAAGAATGAAAAGTGAGATTCCCATGGAACTCTATTAGAGTTTCATGACTTTAGTTCTGCTTCAGACACCACAATCTATAAGGAGATGGGGAAACCTTAGGATTTAAGAGGGGATAGCCCTCCTTCGTCCATTCTCTCTTCTTGTCTGCCATTCCTCCCTGAAGAAAGGCATCCAGTTTGTCTGCCTATCAGCATATTTTCCATTGTTGATCTCTGAAGAGAGTAGAAGGAATTCTGTTATAATACTTATTGCCAGACTAACTTAAATCGATGTTGAAAGGGCTCACTGCTACAGATAGTAAGATAACCTGTTTGGTGAATTTTACTCTGATTTAAAATGGAAATGTAAAAACAGAGAAGATCGAAGATGGCGGCGAGGGGAGTGCATTGCCCCTGTGTGCTGCTTCACTGTGTGGGAGTATGACAAGTCAGGACGGCTAAAGGCTATCTTGTTAGGAATTTCCAGCAATAGTGGGGTGCTCCGGAACCTGGAGGAAGGATTTCCATCGCACGAGGATCGGCTACGGGGACTCAAATGCGAGAGGTTTGTCGCACGGAGGGTAACACTGCTTATTCAGCAAATCGCCCCGCGGCTAGAGTCTGCAGCGCGCGCTGGGAAACGAGGAGATAGCGATGCAGGGATACAGTGCTGCAGTTTCTGCCAGCCGTGCAAGCACCATACTCAGGGCTGAATTCTGGGTTCGAGACGGGGGAAGGAAGCGGTCCATCTCGGTTCTCCACACCGGTCAGACCACAGAGGAGGCCAGCGGACACCATGTTGGAAAGCTAACGTCACCATCCCTGTTTTCGACTGACCGCAGCTCATTCAGCCATAGAACAGGTAATTTCAGGCTTCCATTCGCCTGTGGCTTGCAGACAGATTGCTCGGGCTCAGTGCCTGGGTGCTTCTTAGTGCCTGCTCTTATCGGAGCGAGCACCGAGCGCGGGGCGGCCGAGTTCCAGCTCCCGGAACCGCCCTGGCCCAGGGCTAGGGAGCCTGCGGAGGCTGCTTCTTGGAGTCTGCTCTTATCAGAGCATACACCGAGCACAGAGCGGCCGAGTTACGGCTCCCGGAACTGCCCTGGCCCAGGGCTAGGAGCCCGCGGAAACTGCTTCTCGGTCCGGGTCCTGCTGAGGGCCGGTCAGGACTCACCCGTTGCTTTGGTTGCCCGGCAAGGGGAACGAAATGCTGCCATTCGCATAGGATACCAACATGGCAGAGATCTGATGTCATCAGAAAGCGGTGAAGGAGAGAACTTCATCAATACCAGTGGCGACAGAAACAGTTGGTCTCCTGGTAGGGGGGGTGAGGCACAGACACCCGAGTCTCTCTCGATTTGTCGTTGAGCCAGAGGGGAGGAGCCGGGCCACTGCCAGCGCCCTGAGCAGGCCCAGCGGCTCGCCGGCGTGGTGACCGCGTGACCCCAATTGGAGAGGGGGCGGAGCGGAGCCGCCACCCGTGCCCGCAAGGTGGGCAGACCCACCACCCAGTGGTACACGGGCGTGATAGGAAGGGCAGGGCAGAGCCGCCGCCCGCACTTGCAAGGTAAGCAGACCTGTGACAGACTGGCGGGTCAGGCCCAGCGGCCTGCCAGCGTGGTACACACGTCACCCTAACTGGAGTAGGGGCAGAGCAGATCCTTCGCCCACGCCCAGATCAGGCCCTTGCCCGCAGGGTGAGCAGACCTGTGACCAACCAGCAGATCAGGCACAGCGGTCGGCAGGCGTGGTAGGAGGGGCAGGGCAGAGCCGCCGCCTGCGCCTACAAGGTAGGCAGACCTGCGACAGACCAACAGATCAGGCCCAGGAGCTTGCCGGCGTGGTAACAGAGTCGCCGCCCGTGCCAGGAACAGGCCCAGTGACCTGCCGGCGGGGTAGTCACGACACCCCAATTGGAGTAGGGGCAGAGCAGAGCTACCACCCGTGCCCGAAAGGTGGGCAGATCTGCGACCGACCAGCGGGACAGGCCCAGTGGCCTGCCGGTACGACAGACACGTCACCCCATTTGGAGTAGGGGCAGAGTAGAGCTGCCGCCCGCGCCTGCAGGGTAGGCAAACCTGCAACCGACCGGCGGATCAGGCCCAGTGGCCTGCCGGCGTGGTACACTCGTCACCCCAATTGGAGTAGGGGCAGAACAGAGCCACCACCAGCGCCCAGAACAGGCCCAGTGACCTGCCGGCGTGGTAGTCACGACACCCCAATTGGAATAAGGAGAGAGCAGAGCCGCCGCCCGCGCCTGCAGGAAAGAAATGCAAGCAGTATGAAAAAACAAGGAAAGAAAGGACCACAAGCAGTGCAGGTCAACGCAACTTTAGAAGAGGTAACAGCTGCAGCAGATGGAATGTCAGATAAAGAATTCAGGATATACATGCTTCAGATGATCTGGAGTATCAAGGAAGACATTAGACAGCAAAATCAGACAATGAAAGATCACTTTGACAATGAATTACGCAAACAAATCCAGGAAGCAAAGGATCAACTTTACAGGGAGATATAGGTTATAAAAAACAAACAAACAGAAATCCTAGAAATGCAGGAAGCAATAAACCAACTTAAAAACTCAATTGAGAATACTACCAGCAGAGTAGAACACTTAGAAGATAGAACATCAGACAATGAAGACAAAGTATTTCAACTGGAAAAGAACATAGACAGCTCAGCAAGACTGTTAAGAAACCATGAGCAGAACATCCAAGAAATATGGGATAACATTAAGAAACCAAACTTAAGAGTCATTGGGATACAGGAAGGTACAGAGCTCCAAACCAAAGGAATGAGCAGTCTATTCAATGAAATAATACGAGAAAACTTCCCAGACTTGAAGAATGAGACAGAATCCCAAATCCTAGAAGCCTACAGGACGCCAAATGTGCAAAATCATAAGAGATCCACACCTAGACACATTATAATGAAGATGCCCAACATACAGAATAAGGAGAGAATTTTAAAAGCTACAATAGAAAGGAAGCAGATTACATTTAGGGGTAAGCCAATCAGGATAACAGCTGATCTTTCAACACAGACTCTGAAAGCTAGAAGATCCGGGAATAACATATTTCAAACACTGAAAGAAAATGGGTTCCAACCAAGAATTGTGTATCCAGCGAAATTAAGCTTCAGGATGGAAGATGAAATTAAAACCTTCCATGAAAAACAAAAGTTTAAAGAATTCGCAGCTAGAAAACCATCTCTTCAAAACATCCTCGACAAAGCATTACAGGAAGAGGAAATGGAAAATAACAATGAAAACCAACAGTGGGAGGTAGGACAGTAAAGGGGGGGGAATAATCAAAGAGGAAAACAAACCATGTTTAGTAACAGAAATAAACAAATATGGCTGGAAGAACAACCCATATCTCAATAATAACCCTAAATGTTAATGGCTTAAACTCACCAATTAAGAGACACAGGCTAGTAGAATGGATCACAAAACAAGACCCAACAATATGCTGCCTACAGGAGACGCATTTGATAGGAAAAGACATACATAGGCTGAAGGTGAAAGGTTGGGAAAAATCATATCACTCATATGGACTTCGGAAACAAGCAGGAGTGTCCATACTCATATCAAATAAAATAGATTTCAAGCCAAAGTTAATCAAAAGGGATAAAGAGGGACACTACATACTGCTTAAGGGAACCATACACCAACAAGACATAACAATCATAAATATTTATGCCCCAAACAATGGTGCAGCTATGTTCGTCAAACAAACTCTTCTCAAGTTCAAGAGTCTAATAGACCACCATACAATAATCATGGGAGACTTCAACACACCTCTCTCGCCACTGGACAGATCTTCCAAACAAAAGTTGAATAAGGAAACTATAGAACTCAATAACACAATTAATAACCTAGACTTAATTGACATATATAGAATATACCACCCAACATCAAGCAGTTATACTTTTTTCTCAGCAGCACATGGATCCTTCTCAAAAATAGATCATATATTATGTCACAGGGCAACTCTTAGACAATATAAAGGAGTAGAGATAATACCATGCATCTTATCTGATCATAATGGAATGAAACTGAAAATCAACGATAAAAGAAGGAAGGAAAAAGCATACATCACTTGGAGAATGAACAATAGGTTAATGAATGAACAATAGGTTAATGAATGATCAATGGGTTATAGAAGACATCAAGGAGGAAATTAAAAAATTCTTAGAGATAAATGAAAACACAGACACAACATATCGGAATCTATGGGACACATTGAAAGCAGTTCTAAGAGGAAAATTCATTGCTTGGAGTTCATTCCTTAAAAAAAGAAAAAACCAACAAATAAATGATCTCACACTTCATCTCAAAATCCTTGAAAAAGAAGAGCAAAACAACAGCAAAAGAAGTAGAAGGCAAGAAATAATTAAAATCAGAGCTGAAATTAATGAAATCAAAACAAAAGAAACAATTGAAAAAATTGACAAAACTAAAAGTTGGTTCTTTGAAAAAATAAACAAAATCGACAGACCCTTAGCCATGCTAGCGAAGAGAAGAAGAGAGAGAACTCAAATTACTAGCATACGGGATGAAAAAGGCAATATCACAACAGACACTTCAGAAATACAGAAGATAATCAAAAACTATTTTGAATCCTTATACTCCAATAAATTAGAAGATAGTGAAGGCATAGATAAATTTCTTAAGTCATATGATCTGCCCAGATTGAGTCAGGAGGATATAGACAACCTAAACAGACCAATATCAATTGAGGAAATAGAAGAAACCATCAAAAGACTACCAACTAAGAAAAGCCCAGGACCGGATGGGTATACAGCAGAGTTTTACAAAACCTTTAAAGAAGAACTAATACCAATACTTTTCAAGCTACTTCAGGAAATAGAAAAAGAGGGAGAACTTCCAAATTCATTCTATGAGGCCAGCATCACCCTGATACCTAAACCAGACAAAGACACTTCAAAGAAAGAAAACTACAGACCAATATCTCTAATGAACCTAGATGCAAAAATCCTCAATAAAATTCTGGCGAATCGGATACAAAAACATATCAAAAAAATTGTACACCATGATCAAGTAGGATTCATCCCTGGGATGCAAGGCTGGTTCAATATACGGAAATCAATAAATGTTATTCACCACATCAATAGACTTAAAAATAAGAACCATATGATCATCTCGATAGATGCGGAAAAAGCATTCGACAAAGTACAGCATCCCTTTATGTTCAAAACTCTAGAAAAACTAGGGATAACAGGAACATACCTCAATATTGTAAAGGCAATCTATGCTAAGCCTCAGGCTAGCATCATTCTGAATGGAGAAAAACTAAAGGCATTCCCTCTAAAATCTGGAACAAGACAGGGATGCCCTCTCTCTCCACTTCTCTTCAACATAGTTCTCGAAACACTGGCCAGAGCAATTAGACAGACGAAAGAAATTAAAGGCATAAAAATAGTAAAAGAAGAACTTAAATTATCACTATTTGCAGATGATATGATTCTATACCTAGCAGACCCAAAAGGCTCTACAAAGAAACTATTAGAGCTAATAAATGAATTCAGCAAAGTGGCAGGATTTAAAATCAACACGCATAAATCAAAGGCATTCCTGTATATCAGCGACAAATCCTCTGAAATGGAAATGAGGACAACCACTCCATTCACAATATCTTCAAAAAAAATAAAATACTTGGGAATCAACCTAACAAAAGAGGTGAAAGACTTATACAGTGAAAACTACAGAACCCTAAAGAGAGAAATAGAAGAAGATTTTAGAAGATGGAAAAATATACCCTGTTCATGGATAGGCAGAACCAACATCATCAAAATGGCGATATTACCAAAAGTTCTCTATAGGTTTAATGCAATGCCAATCAAAATCCCAACGGCATTTCTTGTAGAAATAGAGAAAGCAATCATGAAATTCATATGGAAAAATAAAAGACCCAGAATAGCAAAAACAATGCTAAGCAGGAAGTGTGAATCAGGCGGTATAGCGATACCAGACTTCAAACTATACTACAGAGCAATAGTAACAAAAACAGCATGGTACTGGTACCAAAACAGGCGGGTGGACCAATGGTACAGAATAGAGGACACAAAATCCAATCCACAAAACTACAACTATCTTATATTTGATAAAGGGGCTAAAAGCATGCAATGGAGGAAGGATAGCATCTTCAACAAATGGTGCTGGGAAAACTGGAAATCCATATGCAACAAAATGAAACTGAATCCCTTTCTCTCGCCATGCACAAAAGTTAATTCAAAATGGATCAAGGAGCTTGATATCAAATCAGAGACACGCCGTCTGATAGAAGAAAAAGTTGGCTACGATCTACATTGGGTGGGGTCGGGCTCCAAATTCCTCAATAGGACACCCATAGCACAAAAGTTAATAACTAGAATCAACAAATGGGACTTACTCAAACTAAAAAGTTTTTTTCTCAGCAAAAGAAACAATAAGAGAGGTAAATAGGGAGCCTACACCCTGGGAACAAATCTTTACTCCTCACACTTCAGATAGAGCCCTAATATCCAGAGTATACAAAGAACTCAAAAAATTAGACAATAAGAGAACAAACAACCCAATCAACAAATGGGCCAAGGACCTGAACAGACACTTCTCAGAGGAGGACATACAGTCAATCAACAAGTACATGAAAAAATGCTCACCATCTCTAGCAGTCAGAGAAATGCAAATCAAAACCACCCTAAGATACCATCTCACTCCAGTAAGATTGGCAGCCATTAGGAAGTCAAACAACAACAAGTGCTGGTGAGAATGTGGGGAAAACGGTACACTTGTACATTGCTGGTGGGATTGCAAATTGGTGCAGCCAATTTTGAAAGCAGTATGGAGATTTCTTGGAAAGCTGGGAATGGAGCCACCATTTGACCCAGCTATTCCCCTTCTCGGTCTATTCCCTAAAGACCTAAAAAGAGCATGCTACAGGGACACTGCTACATTGATGTTCATAGCAGCACAATTCACAATAGCAAGACTGTGGAACCAACCTAGATGCCCTTCAATAGACGAATGGATAAAAAAAATGTGGCATTTATACACAATGGAGTATTACTCTGCATTAAAAAATAACAAAACCATAGAATTTGCAGGGAAATGGATGGCATTAGAGCAGATTATGCTAAGTGAAGCTAGCCAATCCCTAAAAAACAAATGCCAAATATCTTCTTTGATATAAGGAGAGTAACTAAGAACAGAGTAGGGACGAAGAGCATGAGAAGAAGATTAACATTTAACAGGGATGAGAGGTGGGAGGGAAAGGGAGAGAGAAGGGAAATTGCTTGGAAATGGAAGGAGACCCTCAGGATTATACAGTGGAGGGGTAGAGAGAGAGGAGGGGAGGGGAGGGGAGAGGTGGGGACGGGGGATGGTGGAAGATGGGAAAGGCAGCGGAGCACAACAGACACTAGTATGGCAATATGTAAATCAATGGATGTGTAACTGATGTGATTCTGCAATCTGTGTATGGGGTGAAGGTGGGAGTTCATAACCCACTTGAATCAAAGTGTGGAATATGATATGTCAAGAAATTTGTAATGTTTTGAACAACCAACAATAAAAAATTAAAAAAAAAATAAATAAATAAAATGGAAATGTATCTCAAGGCTAAAGAATTCGCCCTATTTATATAATAAATGTAGTACCTTAGGATTTTAAATGTATTCATTTCTAAGAATTCTAACTTCTCATGCTTGTTACCCAATTTTATCCATAGCATCACAATTCCTAGTGAAATATGGAGCTTTTATGCGAACTCTCTCTGTTACATAATCTTAGAGGAGCTGTTTCAGATTTTTAATCTAATTTACATACCATTATCTCTGAAACGTTTTGGTGCCTGTATATTTACAAGCAATTGTGGTTGCTTAAAAATATTCAATGTCATCTCATATTATGTAATTGTGATTTAGAGCGGCATTACATAACCTAAAAAAATGTTTTGTTAAGTCAGTTTATTTTACTTTTAACCTCATAATTTCTGACTGGGGTTAGCATTTGAATCTCAGAGTAATTCATGCTTTAGCTCCCAGCAAGGCTAGAAAGGCAATTCTGTGATGTAGGTTTCTTCCAGTGTCCTCAAAACACCAGACACAAACAACCTCAGAAGTTTTTTTCCTCCCATATATATGAGCTGGATAATGCAAATCAAAACTACATTGAGAGTTCATCTCACTCTAGTCAGAATGGTAATTATCACGAATATATGTAACAATAAATGCTGGCCAGGATGGGGGGCAAAGGTACACTTAGACATTATTGGTGGGATTGCAAATTGATGTAGCCACTTTGGAAAGCTGTATAGAGATTGCTCAAAAATCTAGGAATGGAACCACCATTTGACATAGTAATTCCCCTCCTCAGTATATATTCAAAGTATTTAAAATCAGCATACTTCAGTAACACAGCCACATCAATATTTATAGCAGCACATTCAACAATAGCTAAGCTATGGAGCCAACCTAGGCATCCTTCAACAAATAAATGGTGTATGTACACAGTAGAGTATTACTCAGCCATAAAGAAGAATGACATTATGGCACTTGCTGCTAAATGGATGGATCTGGAGAGTATCATGCTAAGTGAAATAAGCCAATCCAAAACACCAAAGGTGAAATGTTTTCTCTGATATGGGTGGAAGCTAAACCATAATAAGTGGCCCTGGAGCCTCCTCTACCAACAGCCTTTATTGACTTTCCCTTAGGCTTCCTCTTCCTCCACTTTCACTCCATAACTTCCACCAGCTCTTGAACAACCTAAAAGGATCTATTAACCTGCTCAAGTTATTTATACACTTTTGCTTTATTACACTATTGGTCAGACAAAGTACGTTTGCTTATTAAAATAATTTTCTGCAATAGCAAACTGGTTAGGAAATTTGGTAGCTATATGGGAAGCTGTTGAAAAACAGTCAGATTCAGCCATCTGGAGTGTAAAGATGAGGTTGGGCCAGTGGTGTCTTTTCCCTTGTTCCAGAGAGGACAGCCCCAGTAGCCTGCTTCTGAAGCTATCTGTCTGTGGAAGAAAATCGTTCCTTACTCTGAGACTTCTGCACTTACGTAGGCCAGGCCGGCATGCAAGCAGGTGCCTCCTGAGAGCTCTTCCTCCCAACGGCAGCACAGGGAGCTTCAGGAAGGGCCTGGCCTGTTTGCTGGCTTTCTGAACAACTGAAATTTGTTTCATGTTTATTATAGAGTTTTCCTTTTGTTAAATTAGAACTTCCCTACCCTGAGATAACATTTCAGACAAAAGAAATAGGTTGCTAGGATATAGTTCCTTCACTAATTACCTTATTACCAATAAAGAAAATGACATAATATATATTTACATAGCTATATATAAATAACAAAATAAAAAAACAGTAGTTTCACATATATATATATATATATATATATATATATGGCTACATATAAAATGATAGTAATAATAATAAAAATCATGACAGTATTATTTCACTTTAGTCACTGAATGCCTTAATTATACCTCTTGGAGATAAATTTGCTTGGAACCTCCCAGTAACTTTGTGAAGGGCTATTTATATATTTGAAATCAGTGAAAAAAAATATAGTGAGCATTTTCATAGTAACATTTCTCTTCAAAGCAAAAGTTAATCAAACTTCAGTAATTTCAGTAAGACTTTGTAACCAGTACCTCATAAGTGCCAGGCACTGTACCAGGGATCATCGATGGCCAAAGAGAAGCTAATCGAGAGGATAATCCACCAGAGCCATTTCACTGTGTGCAGGGCCCATCCTGTAGAAATCTAGCAACTCGTCCTCTTCATATTAATGTAATTTCTTCTAAAATAAAACTTTGGGCCATTTTGACTTAAGATATTAAAAAAAAACAAACCATGGAAGTGTAACCTTGGACCTATTTTGCAAATTTAACTATACATATCAAAAGAGATATACATGAATACTTTTTCCCACTTTTTCACTTATACAAGTACAATGTCATTTTGAGATTTCTTCATAGTCAAAAGGAACAGGTAAATTTAAATTATCCAGTGAAAGAGCTTCAGTATTTTTTACTTGTATGCCATTCCATGCTAGACCCTTGACTCCATGAATACTAGGATTGTTGACCTTGTTCATGATTGACCCTCCAATTCCTAAAACACAGTGCTTCCTACTTAGCAGAGCTGTATAATTAGTCACTGAATGAATAACCCTTCTTGGAAACTTTCTTCACCTCCCTACTCAAAAGCTCAGTTCAAGCCTCAGACCCCCTAGAGAGCTCTCCCCATGTGGATATGTGGCAGATTATTAGGGCAGAACCTCAGCAACTCATTGATGGGCTTTCCAGAAACATCAATCTTCAATCTATTTTCATTGTATTTCCATCAGCCCCTATTCTGTGCACTGCTCAGTCCTACTTTTAGTGCTCTCCCACCTTCAAACACATGTAAAATTGGAATCTGCTCATGTAGACTTGATGATTGTTAAATTATGGCTGCCATGGTTTATTCATTCAGTGATCATTCTTTGGGTTGCTGCATAGTGCCTGACATCGTCCTGGGAATAGGCAGCCTAGTGTTGAATAGACAAATATCTCTGTTCTCTTGGAGCTTATTATATTCTAATAGGAAACAACAATCAAGCAAAAATATATATATATGAGGGCTATAAGACTATCGAGCACTATTCAGTGCTCAAAAGAAAACAGGTATGTGAAAGGAGGCGAGAAGAGGTTAAATGGAAACATTTATCAACAGTCGTCAGTTGATCCAAGACCTGAATGAGAAGTAGGAAACAGCTTTTGAGAGAGCTGAAGACAGTGTTCAGCACTATATTGGGCAGGAATGAACCTGCTACACTGAGAAACAGAAGGTGGTAAGAGTGGTTCGAGGGTCATGTGGAGGAACCTTCAGTTCACAACATCTGGGGTTTGAGATACAGCCAGATAAAGATGTCCTAGAAGCAATGTCATTGGAATCCTGGTGGTATATGGGGAGAGAAGCAAGTGGAACCAAGCATAAAAATCAATCTTGAGCCTTAGAGATGTGGTTCTTGTAGTTTAGAAGTTCACTCTCTACTGCAACACTGGAACCCCAGGAGAGATGGAGAACCAGGACCTAGTCACAAAATTGTGTTATCTTTAAGGAGTAAAGGAGAATAATCTTCTAAGGCAGTAGAGAAGGAATTCCCATAAAACTTGGAGAAATTGGCATTGAGAACAAAGGACTCTCCCATTGTTTGGCTGCTTCCGAAGGCTTGTTAAGACGCCACAGGAATAGAGTATGCAGTGTGGGAGCTGACACCCCCCTGCTCGGAACAGTCACAGGGCATAGGGTGTGATGGCAGCCTGTGGGGAGTAGGCTTGGAGGAGAAGGTGGGAAAGAAGTGGAGGCAGTACAAGGTAATAACCACTTAAAGAAGTTTTACTGCGGAAATAAATGAAGTTGAAGCTGAAAGAAGATTAGAGATTAAGGGAAATTTTTTTATGTTTTTTTTAAAGAGCTACTAGATTGTGCTTATTAGGTGATAGGGACGACTCATATAGAAAATAGGGGAAACTGAGGCTGCAAGGAGAAGGTTAAAGGGGGTTGGCTTGCAAAGCACAAGTGACACAGTGTTTGATAGACCCAGGGAGTGGCTGTAAATATGAAGACTATTGCCCAATAAGGAGGTGTTTCTGTGTTAAAATGTTGAAAATCTGAATTGGGCCAAGTGGAGTCACAGGATTTTTCTGGTTTGAGGTGTGTTTGAACAACATGTAGAAATAACCATTTTTCTAAAGCCCAACCTAATATTCTGATTATAGCTATAATAATCTACCTATGTAAAACAGCTCAAGATAGACAAATTGAAACAGACAATAAGTTTACGGGTGATTTCTGTTTTCTCTCTCTCTTTTTTTTAAATTCTATGAACAGTTTTCACATGCTTTTAAGACAGAAATAAAGGAAATAGCAAATGCTTTTAAGTTGAATGTAGCTTGTTTCAGCTTGGTTTTTAGGTAAGTCGTAATGAATGTGGAACAGAACAGGCAAAGACAGAAATCAGATCCATGCAGTGATTCTGGTTTTATTTGAGCCATTGTGTTCTTTTCTATAGGATTAAAATATCTACTAAGCACTCTTGAGATTCCTTTCCTTGGATCTTTGTTCCTTAGTAACGTAGATATAAAAACTTTAAATTAAAACAAATACACATATTTTATAAGATTCATCTTTTAAAATGTGTCAGTTGACCTCAGTGTTTGTATTTTCTATTGTCACAGGATTATTTATTTTTATCTTCCACTGTGCAATGAAGGAGAATGTCCAGAAGCAGTGGAGACGACATCTCTGTTGTGGCCGATTCCGATTAGCAGATAATTCAGGTAAAGGGGCAGGTTTGTCATTACGTATTTATCTAAGATTAACTGGAAACACTTGTCAGTCATTTTCTGTTGTCAAAGCAGCCCAGATCCAGTGGGAGCAGATTGTAGAAATGGAGCATGTGAAGATTCTTAGCTAGAATCTTGGAATATTGGGGCTGGAGGGGATCTGAGAGCACTGGATACATCCCTTCTACCTGCAGAGAAGCATGAATTCCAGGCAGCTTAAATGATTTGCATAAGATTTAATGTCTAATTTGACAGCTCAGATTATCCACTACACCAGACCCTCCTTTCCACTTTTGAAGTTCTGAATTACATTTTTAGGTGAAGAGATTATATCTCAATTTAAAAACATTTGAAGAAAAGTTTTTTTGTTTTTTTTTTAATTACTGTGGTTACTTCTCACCCTAGGATATTGATGCAAGATTTTAAATAATATGTACACAGGTTCAAAGTAGGAAATTTCAGTTTCTTCAGTTTATTATTGTTGTTTATTTTTATTTAGTTAGTTTTGGTACCAGGGATTGGACCCAGGAGTGCTTAACCACTGAGCCACATCCCCAGTCCTTTTCAGAACTTACTCTAGCTATTGTTGGCATGTCAGAAAATCAGATGCTCCAGATAGGCAAAGCAATATACTGATAATTTTTTTAGGACACAGCGTATTATATTCCTTATAAAGGAGATTGATAGAATGATGTCATTTCTCTCAGATTGGAGCAAGACAGCTACCAATATCATCAAGAAAAGCTCTGACAATCTGGGAAAATCTTTGTCTTCAAGTTCCATTGGTTCTAACTCAACCTATCTTACATCCAAATCTAAATCCAGCTCTACCACCTATTTCAAAAGGAACAGCCACACCGGTGAGTGCTTCTGGCATCATAAAGATCTTTTCTGGTCCAGTTCTCACGTTACATTTCCATGGCAGAATCAGCTCATCCCGAAGTTTGATGCATCACAGTGCCTGATGGAGTGCTTATGTTAGATTTACGAATATAAAATCTATCTGAAGATCTTCTCCAGCAACTTTATGAATATTTTATTCTCTTTAAAATTTTATAATCCATCTATTCCTGCAAACCATATGATGAACCGAGCAGTAGTGTAACTTTATCATTTGATTGGAAACTTAGTTTTCTTTAAAAATTAGAATATTTTGTTTAGAAAGTTAGCATTTTTTATTTTTAAAATGAAGAAATTATTGCAGAATATTTTAGGACGGGGTGAAAGTACCTGACAGGGTGGCGTGGGAGTAGGAAGAAGGGCCGTCTAGGATGTGTTTTATTTACAACTTAAATCCTTAAGCATTGGAAGCCTTGTTGGCAACTGTTCCTTAGGTCACTGATGAAATAGGAAAGAGCAGAGGGCAGTAATGGGAAGGTGACAGGACTGTAAGAAACGTGAGGCTTTCTTCATGTCTTGCCTTTTCATCATATTCACGGCAGCCACAGACTCTGTCACTGAGCATGTCTGTGGGTGATCCTCATGACACCATGGAAATAATATTTTGTGGTACTTGATGGTCACTTAGTAGCACGAGGAGCTGTCATCTTCTAATAACTTTAAAGGGAAATAATAGAATTGCTACTTTTAAAGACCAATCGAATCTGTTGGCAGACAGCTCTTGACACTGAGCAAACACTACTTCCTAATTAAAGCTACTTCTGAAAGGACAAATGGAAATAGCTTTTAAATTTTCTAATTTGTTTAAGAATTACCTATAAACAGAGGTGAATGGCACAGAAAAGATTGATATTCAACTTTTTTCACAGAGGGCAAAAGCCAGGTGATGTGCCTGTAATTGTTCATACTGGGAATACTTGGATGACAGGTGGCCCAAGTCCTTACACAGTCCCTCCTTGTACCACCTTCCCTGTCTTGCCACTGGTGTGGCCCCTGCTGGGAATTATGGTACTACTGTGGAGGAGGTTTGAATGTTCAAAGTTTTTTTTTTTTTTTTAATTCCAAAATTAAAGAAAGATCTATAAACTCAGAGCAACTTAGAACAGCAGTTCTTAAAGTTTCTTGGCAAGACATTTGTGGGGAATTAAATGAAAGCTATGGATTCTCTTTCTGAATAAAGTGCAGGCTTTATACCAGAGATTGAACCCAGGGGTGCTTAATCACTGAGCCACATCTCCAGCCCATTTATTTTTATTTTGAAGCAGAGTCTCGCTAAATTGCTTAGTTCCTTACTAAGTTGCTGAGGTTGGCTTTGAATTTGTGATCCTCCTTCCTTAGCTTCTTGAGCCACTGGCATTACAAGTGTGTGCCACCCTGTCCAGCTTTTTGTCACATGCACATTTTTGTGTAAAATTAAGAGGCCTGTTCACCCTTACTTGAGAATACCTGTGTGAGGAAATTGATGACAGGTGTACAGCTTTAGATTATTCTTCCTGCTTGGTAGTTCCCTGGAACAAAATCTTTTACTTATTATGAACATTTTAAATTTATTTTTATTTTATTTAATCAAACTTAAAAGTAAACACTTTATTTCCTGTGGTGTGTTTTTGTTGTTGTTGTTTGTTTGTTTGTTTGGTACTGAGAAGTGAACCCAGGGGTGCTTAAACACTGAGCCATATCCCCAGCCCTTTTTTAATATTTTACTTAGAGACAGGGTCTCTGTGAGTTGTTAAGTGCCTCACTAAGTTTCTGAGGCTGGCTTTAAACTCACAATCCTGCTGCCTCAGCCTCCCTAACCACTGGGGTTACAGGTGTGTGACACAACCCCAGATCAATTTCCTTCTCTTTCTAAAATGAAAATAATTAATATGTTGTCAATAAGTTATGAGTGAATAGACACTAGACTAATTAAATTGTTTTCCTCTTACCACAGCTGAGAATAGCTAGCCTAAAGAAATTTCTCTTAGAAGGGGGAAAAGATAAAAAGGTAGGTCTTCAGGAATATCAGATATTTTTGAAGTATTAGGAAAAGACTGTTGTAAGATCCTGGGGAAAACTGACTAGAAGATACTAGAGGAAATGCAGAAATGGCACACTCTGTTGTTTCAAAATGGTATTTTTAAAAATTTTATTGTTTTAAGAATGCATTCATGTTTTTCTCTTTCTCTTAACCAAACCAAACCAAAACAAAATGAAACCCTTGGGGCTGAAGGGCTGTTGGCCACTAGCATGAGGATATAATGCACTTTATGTTTATTGTTTATATGATATAATAAACTTGGTTACCCAGTCAGTTCTCTGTGGGACAGTTCTCAGTTCTGGGAATCACTAGGGTATGCAAGAAGTCACTGCATATCCTCTTGGATATCTAGTTGGTTTATTTCTTGGAACTGATCCCAACATTCATATGTTTATGGTGTAGATAATTCCTCCTAAGAGCATTTCTTCAACAAAAGTGGATCGTCCAGGTAAACTTTTATCACTTTTTGAATGCATGATTTTTTTTGCAAGGTAATATGAGAATATTTGCATGGATTAAGCTAAGGTTCTTGCTGCACCAGCAAAATGGCTTGTTCTTTACAATACTTTTCAGCTAGCACAATGATATTCCTGCACTGAGCTGGAATTTTCTGAAATTTCAAATGGCAGCGTGCTGTGCCGGCTCTTCTCTGCATGCGGTGTGCAAGCTGCTCCTTCTAGGAAATGTACCATGCTCTGGAATGAGTGGGTCACATATTATGTAACATAACAAAAAAGTAACATTTGAGAGAAGGATATGATTTTTAAAAAAATTTATCATTTTTACTCTCCAGTGCTCTGGTGGGTTACTGGATATGCCATGGTACGTTCATAGAAGTCATAAAAGAGATGTCATCCATTCTAAGCTGCTTTGTTAGGATTCTCATCTGCTTGAATTTCAGCATAGGTCGAATGGAGTTCATTTCTCTAGCCCCTGGTTTTCAGATTTACAGTTGTAACCAAGTCCGTATTACTTATAAAGTAATATCTAACCAGAAAACTGAGAATAATATATATAGATACTAGTAATAGATATATAACCATATATATCATAGTTAATAGTATTGTGTGCATTTATAGGTACACACTATATGCACATCCCTTGTTTAGAATTTTGCCTTGTTTGGAAGTCACCTTTTATGTGAAGTGCCATCCAATTGGATCATATCCTTGCAGTGGAGCTGGCTTTAAATCACATGCTCCTGGAAGTTGTCTAGGGAGTAAAAGGAGTATATTCTTGATATTTTCTCTCAGGACATGTTGTTTTCTTTAAAAAATTCAAGCATGAATCATTCATTATTGGGATTTAAGTCAATAGAAAAATTCCCCAACAGAAAACCAATGGCTAGTGAATTCATGAACTTGAAGAAAGCTCAAAATCAATCAGCTTGCTGAGAGCCAGATGAGCGGGGCCTTGTGCTGTGACTCCCCCAGGCTTTCTCTCCCCAGCCCTGGGACATGCTTCAACCACTTTTCCATGCTTCCATCTTCCCCTTCTTTCCATGAACCATGTTTTCTTCCTCTGGTTTCCTTTAGTGTGGGGTGAGAGTGCCATTTCCTGTGTTAGCCCCCATTTTTGTTTAGTGTCCAGTGTAAGTAATAGTTGAGCATTTGAATAGTTTCCAGAGACAACAGATATCCTAATGACAATTTTGAACAATTGTTTTTGGATTTTATATGCCAGGTCACTATCTGAGTCCAGCTTACTCAGAATATAAAAGGTCTAAAGTGACTGTTGCAGCTTTGGAGGTATGATTCCCTAAAGCAGTGTTTCAGGATAGGTTTTACTTCTCACACAGTGTAGAAAAGATACGATTAAAGAGAACGGAACAGTTGGTACAAGAGCACAGTTTATCCTTCATCCACCATGAAATTTCTGTAATTGGGTAAATTCAAGGGTAATGTTTCTCCAAAGTGTATTAGGAGGGGGAAGAGAGTAGGCACTTATGACATTCATAGAATACAAAAAATAAAAAATAAACAACCACATGTATATATAGATAATAGATCTTACATATGAGTTTCAGGGCACTATCTGAGCCAGTTTTAGAAATTTTGGGGATCAAGGGAAATAATATTTAACTCACAATACTGAAAAATTCAGAATACAAGTTTATTTAGTGGTCCTTTCTCATTATCAATTGCTCTGATATTTTTTTCTGCTAGAAATAGTGCTGCTGAAACTGTAGCAAGTTAACAAAAAAAAGTTTTAAAATACTTCTGATAAAGGGAGTTTTGACTTCTACAATTAATAATTCATAAAGAGATGTCCTTTTTGCTATATTCCATTCATTTCACAAGCTAAAAGCCATGGGAAAAATGTCTTCAAAGCAGACTTTCATGTTTATTTTTATTCACTTTTATTCTCCAAAATCCTTTATTTTCTAAAAGTTTTTATTATGAAGAATGTCAGACATGTAAAAGGTAGAGAAAATAGTATAATGAACCCCTGTGTTCCCATCAACTCATTTTCCCCTGCCCATTTTCCTATATTATTTGGAAAACTTTATGTTAGATATCATACACTTCTACCATGAACATTTCAGAACATTTTAGTTCATTCTTACCTAATTTATTATTTCTTTTGAGCCATTTGGTGCATACATTTTTGAAGAGGTTTTTTATTATTTTCATTGACTGAAATATGCTACTTACAAGAATATTTTCCTATAATAAACCATAGCACAAAAAATGACTAGAAGGCAAATAGACATTCAGTGAATTTTAGGAGTGCATTTTGAAGATGAAAAATGCAAAATTTTAGTGCTGCCTGTTACCTAATCTAAGGGGAAAAAAAGCTTTATTTCCTTTGTATACTTCTTGATGTGCAAAACAGAGGGCACAGTATAGTGCCCCTAAGGCGTGTCCCCAGCTTATCTTGAAGCCTAATTTCTCGTGTCATTTCTTGCAGACAGTGCTTCCATGGACAAGTCCTTGTCAAAACTGACCCATGCTGATGGAGAACAAACATCAATCATCCCTGTCCATCAGGTCATTGATAAGGTCAAGGGTTATTGCAATGCTCATTCAGATAACTTCTATAAAAACATCATCATGTCAGACACCTTCAGCCACAGCACAAAATTTTAATGTCTTTAATATAAGAAAAAGGAAAATCAGTTTCCAGAAGTGTGAAGATCTGCATGCAGTGTAAACCATGACTAGCAGATATAAATGTGCTATTACCTAGGTAACTGCATACAGATGAGGGGTGTGCTTTGTTAAGAAGGCTTTTGTGAAATTTACAATTCATCATTTCAGTATATTTCTTCCAAGGGGGACTTTCCATAATCAGTGAACTTCAGTACTGAGAGCAATATGACTCAGTAAGCCAGGGAGATATTATTTTTTGAATGTATGATTGAATCAAACTAATCAGAACTCAGGGGAAGGTACTAAAATTAGACAACAGGGGAGGGAACAAAGCCAAGGACAAACTCTAGTTTAGATTCATCTACCAACCTCCTGGTGAGGCCTGGATGTAGCCATTTTTATATCATCTTTCTCAACAATCAGAAGTGTAATAATATTTGTAACAGTTTTGGATGCCAACAGATTTCTTCCAGAGCTACTTTCTGTGAATGCATCAGCATTTTTTTTCTTTTTCAATGAAATTTCAACCACAAATAGAAAAAAAATGCTTAATATTTGACCCTAAGAGTAAAAGGGATTTTTTTAATATCAAATATATAACTTTCATAACTACAACACACCCTGGAAAGAAAGTTTTCCCAAGATATTATCCAAGTTAATAGAAGGCTGTGTGAATTTCTGTGTTCCATTCAAGACAGAAAGCTTAAGCCTCGTTATTAACTATAATTGAATCCCATGCATTTAAGTATGGCTTGGTGATGACATTCCATTAACAGGGCCTCCTGTGGTTGTTTAACAATGATACTGTTCCCCCTTTACTGTATATTGAGCCCATAGGCTCATGGGGTAGAGGAGATTTTCTGTTAGTCACACTGTAACAAGTCCTTTTAGGATACACACATTTGAGATGTTGTGGTCCTGTCCTTGCTCTAATGACTTTTAAGATATTTCCAGTTAAGTAAATGAAGGCCTCTCTCTTCCCCTACTGAGAATTTTGTTCCAAGGAATATAAACTCAGACATGTGGATATCTCAATTAATTAAAATAATTTATTGTGTGGATCTACAACTGCTAGTCTAAAATCTATTTGTACTGAGTCCTCTGATGATAACATAGAAGAGCCTGAGGAGGTCTGGCAAGATAGATGGTGTTGTGTTTATGGATCAGCCTGATGCATAAAAGTCATGCCTAATATCACACAGCTTACCTAACTCTCAAAGCATCCTAAGGAATGCATGCTTGTAATGAGGGTAGAGGAGACCACAGCTTAATTGTTAAATTATGGAGTCTTATCCAGTTTCTTAGCAATAGGCCTCAGTGCAAGCTGGGTCTTAACAGCTTTCTGAATTCTCTGAGAGGTATCAGGTTTAGGGAAGCAGCAGTTAAGTGAGGAGGAAAGGAGGGATTTGGGCAGAGCCTGTTGGCTCAAAAAAAAGGCCAGAACTGAACCCCTAGGGCCTTTACCTTCTATACAGAAAGCAGATAGCCCTTGTTCTTAGATGTAGGATGACATGCAGGCTATGCAGAGACTCAAGGAGCCTCTTTGGCTAAGCTTTAGTCATGAAGCTAGTCAAGCTCAAAAGGATAATGAGAGAGTTTGGTGGTGAATTGTTACTACTGTTCCATTTTGCAGCAACCTGGAACACCATCTTGGCAGAAAAGAGCTGAGTCCAGGCTGGCTTTCACAGGGGAGAGGGGCATTTAGGAGAAAAAGACAGTAAACCTTAAGTCACTGAGATTCACAACAGTAGAGCCAAATCCTTTTCTGTAGGCATATATTAACAGGCTGTGTATTGTGCCAGAATTTACATATAGATGAAAATTAATCTTAAATCATCACTGAATATTCATATGCTTCCCCCAAACCTTAGACATTCATGATAGAGTTTAATTAGCTTTCTACTGTGAGATCTCTGCACAAGGTGCATAGTTAGTTAATAGTGATTAAGATATATCTTCAGAAATAGCTTTGCTTTTGATGTCTTCTCATATGCATCCAGATCTGAGAAAACATTTTATTTTTGTATTTGACAACAATGTCAGCTCCACTTTAGAAATTTTCAATGAGCAGGTAAGGAAAACTATGGAGAAATAGCTGCACAGAAACATTTGCAAATAGAGTTAAAAGACTGAGCCAAATTCCACCCTCTGTTCCTTTCTCACCTTTCTTTAGCCCCTCAGAAGCTTGGGGCCACAGTCTCACTGGGGAGCCAAAAGCCACGTACACTCACCTTCCAGAAGAATACCAATTCAAACTCTTTATTTTTTTTTTCTCATTTCTCCACCTTTTTTAGCTGAATTGTGTCAAGAGTTTAAGTTTTGAAATAGTTGCCATCCTTGTCACCATTGCTTGCATTGTAAAGCTATTCCTTATCTGTTGTTGGCATAGACTCTTTTGTACATATTTATTTATTTGTGTTTACAAATGTCAATCTGTCTCACATCTTAGCTTTACATTGCTTAGTTTTATTGTTTTAATTAACTTTCTATTAGAGAGACTGTGTATATTTTTTCTAAAAAAAAAGTTGTGACAGTTTTTCTGTAGCAATACCTTTGAACATGATGGATGAAAGTGACTGTGAGTACAATTTGGAAATAATTAGAAGAAGCTACTGCAGCCAATGTGTGGATTTACTTCAATGGAAAATGTTTTTTCAAATAAATACTTATATTGTTCATGTTCCAAATGATCCAATTCCTTTATGAGTGAATGTTTCTATTTCTGACTCCTAAATAGGAAAAGATTATTTGACAACTGGAAAATAACCTGCCACCAATTAAGTCAGTGACATGGGACTACTTTGCCAAACACTAGGGATGAGTATGTGACAGCGATCCAGTTTGCAGGGATGCATACATTTTGAAGGTCTTAGAATTTCTTGGGGTGATGGATGCAAAGCCAAGCTCTGTGGAATGTTGGAAGTATTGCAGGTTTCTTTGTGGGGAAAGTCTTCAGCATCCCCAAAAGGGAATTGAGTCCTAGAAGTTAGGACCTGTGATATGTTGCTCACCTTTACAGTTGCTGTTTTCATTGTGGGCAACTTAGAAAATAATGAACTTGAATAGCTTCACTTGCATGATCAGAACCAACCTCCCCACTTCCTTTTACTCTGGTTACTTAGGATAACACTTTTCTGCAGAAAGCCAAAGCCCAAACTGGCTCACAGCCCTCCTCAGCCAAGTGAATGCCCAGCGCTAAGTTGTGAGGCGCTTTGGCAGGTCACTTTGAAATCAGGCTTTTGGAGCCAAAGTGCACAACTCCCTGCCAAGCCATGTTAGGAAAACAGGCGGTGGCTGAAGGCTCCTGTACAGTCCTGCGTGAGCAGGTTACCTCAGGAAGTGTGGGGAGGAGATGAGAAACACTTATTTGATTTGCAGGCTGACCTATGTTTACAGTGTTTTTGAAATCTGAAGGAATGGGGCTTTATAAATACAGAGTTTTGGAAGTACTTCTGTGTTTTCAGTTGAATAACATTCCACTTCTTTCATATAAAAAGCAGTAAATATCTCTCCTGCCTCCCTACCAACCTCCCTTCATTTCTCACTTTTTTCCTTTTCTCACTCCCTCCCTCTTCATTTCAAGAAAAAATAATTAACACAACAGTTTTTTTCCTGCTTTCCTAGAGTAAAACAAGAATAGACAAAGAATTTTCAAATGTTTACATGTATAATCTATAGCCTATCCAAAAAAAAAGAAAGAAAACAAGTGAAAAAATACCCCGTTTTGTTATCATAAGACAGCTCCAACCTAAATTGAGTAATTTGACCCTGATAGAAAAATAAAACCATAGAATCCACAAACATGTTTAAGTGCCAGATGCATATTTGCTCTCTTTTGTAATTTTTACCACAATTCTATGAGGAAGTACGGATATTCGCCTTTTATCTGGGATAACTGGTGTCACCAATTAAAAAGGGTAAGTCACCTGTTGTGGCCACTACAAAGGTGAGAGGAGGCTTCAAAGCGAAGTCCATCTGGTTCTTCCAGGTCAGCACGCTGGCTGCCTCTTTTAAAGAACCTGCAGCCTGTGAAAGATGGTAATCCAAGGACAGGATCAATGCCAGGAGATTCAGACAGAAGCTTCCAGAGCTTCAGGGAAAAGCTCTGGACTGGCAAGGCCTGAGTAATGATTTGGTCTTTGAAGTTCTGATTGATTCTGATTGGCTCTCCTGGGGATGAGGAAAGTTATTCCAGGCACAGAAGTTGGAAAGGCCAGGGCAGCCAGTGGAAATAGTTGAGGTTGGTTGATTGCAGGGTGTGGTGAGGGGTTGTGGAACGATGATGAGGCTGAGACCAGGTCATCATGGGAGAGCCTACTCTGGCTAGAGGGGCTTCATCTGGTCAGCAGGCAAAAGAGAGGCATGAAGGCCTCTGGGTGGTGAAGGAGCCTGATCCTGGCTGGGCTTTAGGCAGGGGACTGTGGAGGGATCAGTAGAAGAAAGAGCGACCAGACTCAGAACCTTGAGGAGCCCCCTGCAGAAGTCAGTAGAGCAGGGTAGTTTGAAGACTGGCAAGTGGGGATCACAGATCTCAGGGTAGTGGGGACACTGTTGTGAGGCCTTCAAAGCCCAAGTTTTGGTGAGACTGAGCTCTTCAAAATCAGAACAGCAGTGATGCATGCCCTGGCTGCTTCCAGATGCCATGGGGTTAGATGGAGCTGTGAAAAAATTAAGGCTTCATGGAAAAAAAAAAAACTGCTTATTTCCAAAAATGTGGAAGCAGGAGAAGGGAGGCTGGATAAATAGACGTAAAGAAAGACTTCTTGGAAGACTTTCCCATCTGCTTCTTTTATGGATGGAAGAGAATATTTGATGCCAAAGAAAAGGCACCAGAAAAAAATGGGTGGTTCATAGAACAGGGTCCTGATGGTGGGGATGGATGGGAAGCCAGGTGGAGGGGACAGACCTAGCAGCAAGAAGAGGCCTCTTTCTTCTGAGGTTGGGAAAGAGGCTGTACAAGAGACAAAGAGGCATAAAGGATCAAATACTGGGGAAAGCTTGCTGAGTTTTCCTGATTTTTATCAGAAAAGTAACTAAAGGCTTGTTTCAACTGTTGGGTATTATAAGGGAGGTAGTATCAGGATGGGGACACAAGAAAAGAACAGGTGAGACACTGCAGGGAACTTGGTAAATTACATTAAATAAGCCAGTAAGTCATGTTTGCCTTAGAGTAGCTTTTACAAGTATAATCCCCAAATCATTCATTAAGGTATTTTTTAATTTGCCATGTTTAGAAAAACTGGTTTATTTCAAATTTTAACTCAAAATGTAGTGTTTTAAAGTGTCCAACTTCATTGGTCAAGGATGTGTTTGAAAGACTTGTAAATAAATAGATGATGAATCGTTTCATACACGCTCCAGAATCTGTAGAATCTTTCAAATTGCATGGTCTGTTTGGCTTGGCTTATTTTCATTCTGAATTAGTTAAAATGATTTTTATAAATTCATATGTCAATTAGAATAAAATATTTGATACTCTAGTAACTGTATCTCAACATTGACATTTTTGGTGTCTGGATTATACTGCATGAGAAAATAAACTGTTTAAACACTCTATGAGCGAATGGAAGCCTCTGGCTACTGCAGTGCTTTGTGTCCTGAGGCTCAGTCTACCAGCATGGTAAGTAACCCCAGTCCTGCGTTGATTCTGGAGAGTAACAAAATAAAACACAGAGCTTACCTACAAGGAATTCATAGATCAACTGAATACATAGACCTGATGCATTTGAAACTATAAACTCAAAGAATAATTGGTTTATTTAGATCTCACATGTAATCATTGCTGCCCAGTTAGAGCAAACACACAGTCTCTCATAATACTGAATGGAAATAATTAAGTACTCATAAATTTGATACCTTATTGTGTGTGTGTGTGTGTGTGTGTGTGTGTGTGTGTGAGAGAGAGACAGAGAGAGAGAGAGGCTTTTCCTATAGAATGATGTTGTATTAAAGTCTGATTCATTGGGTTACATTCATTGTTGTTATTTTCAGGAGCTAGCATATTTCTTAGCCCATAACAGGAGTTTAGTTAACATTTATTGAATTTAATTGAAATTTGAAGTTTACCTGGCACACTTGTCTTTTATAATTTAGCAACATAGGTATCAAAGCACCTTGGATTTTGGTGGGTTTGCAAAATCATGGATTACAAACACAAAGGGGGAAAACTATTAGCATTATGATATTCAAGACCCCTGTTCTTATATATCAATGTATGATGCCAGCAAGTGGGAATAAGGACAAATGGCATTGGTTTAATATTAACTGTAAGTCTTTTATTTAAAATTTGTTTTAACTTGTTATACATGACAGTAGAAAGCATTTTTAACACATTGTACACAAATGGAGCACCAGTTCTTCCTCTGGCTGTACATGAGGCAGAGTCACATTGGTAGTGTAATCATACATGTATATAAGTTAATAATGTTTGTCTCATTCCACCATCCTTCCCATCCTCACATCCTTCCCTTCCCCTCCCCTTACTCTCCTCTACACAATCTTTCTTCCCTATTCCCCCTGCCCCACCCATTATGGATCAGCATCTGCTTATCAGAGAAAACATTGGCCTTTGGTTTTATGGATTTGACTTATTTCACTTAGTGTGATATTCTCCAGCTCCATCCATTTACCTGCAAATGCCATAATTTCATTCTTCTTTAGGCTGAATAATATTCCATTGTGTATGTATACCACATTTTCTTTATTCATTCATCTGTTTAAGGGTATCTAGGTTGGTTCCATAGTTTAGCTATTATGAATTGAGCTGCTATAAACATGGATGTGGCTCTGTCACGGTAGCATGCTGACTTTTAAGTCCTTTGGATATAAACTGAGTGGGATTGCTGGGTCAAATGGTGGTTCCATTCCAAGTTTTCTGAGGAGTCTCCATATTGCCCCATAGTGATTGCACCAATTTGCAGTCCCACGAGAAATGTATGAGTGTACTTTTATCCCCACATCCTCATCGACACTTATTATTGCTGGTATTCTTGATAATTGCCATTCTGACTAGAGTGAGATGAAATCTTAGAGTAGTTTTGATTTGTAAGTCTCTGATTGCTAGAGATAAAGCTGCTATAGCCACCTGTGTGCAAGATTTTGTGTGGACACGTTTTCACACAAAATATTTTCCTTTGGATAAATACAAAGAAAACATGATTGGTGACTCCTATGATAAGAGTCTATTCAGTTCTTTTAAAAAGCTGTCAAACTATCTTCCAGAATGATGATCCTATCATTTTCTTCTTTACTTATTTCTCCATATCTGCAGCAGACTAGCTCTAAGGCCTTTAGTTTTTTTCATCACAGCTACATTTTCTATGATATTTGATGGTACCACGATGGCAAGTCTGTCCTCAATCCTAAACACGAACTGTCAACTCTGGCTTGAACTCATCCTTTCAATAAAGGTTGTTGGTGGTGGGAGAAGAGGCTAACTCCCACAGGATTCTTAGAAGATGTTCCATTTCAACAACTGGGTGATGAAAAAAGTGACAGGTTAAGGGGTGTTGATTAACACATTGTGTCATTGTGTCGGTTTGGGTCACCGGGAGAAGTGGATGTCAAGATGGATTTAGAATTCCAGCTGTTTATGGGGATAAGACCTGTAAAAGATAAAGAGGGAGCAGGGGTAGGCATGGGGAGCCTGCACACCTCACTTTTGAAAGAATAGGTAGAAGGAAGATGAGGCTGATTTGAAGCAAATATATTGTGAGCATTAGAATTCCAAATCACTTCTCGAAGTACAAAAATTGCTAGTAGTTTCCATTTAAACACAAAATCCAAGGATTTGAAAGGTAAATATCAAGCAAGACATTTAATCTTGATCAATCTCAGTTTTTAAGGGAATACGTGTATTCTATATCTTTATTTCTGAAATAAGTGCCTTTTCTACAATCATAGTTTAGTGTATTCAGAATACTAAGTCTTCTAAGAATAGAATTAGTAGAAAGATTCACTCTCAGATAACAAAACAGAAGCTGGCCCAGCAGTCAGGCAATACTTATTGTGAAAATCAGAGATAAAACTCCAATCTTCTCTGAATAGCTCTGTGAAATCAATGATCCCCCTCAAGATGGGTATAAAAATTCTATTTCTCCTCCCTGCTGTGAGTTACAACACTCTTGAAAAGTCCACAGGGAGAAGAGAAACCAATCCACAGGAAATACAAAGCAAGCAAGCCAAACAGATTGACAATTGTCAGGAAGGGTCCTCAGATGGGCAATAGATCTCTTGCCAGGCCATTGAGAAACCAGATCGGCTCCATTTAGTAAACCCTGGTGGACATGGCCCACAGAGGAGAGGCCTGTCCTCACCTGGTCCCCTGGATGCCTAGAGAAGTTCTGCCTTCAGATTAGAAGAAGTCATGTGTATAGGGGGTCAGGGCATTTCTTAGAATTGAACTGTTGGAGACCCAGGAAACACTTTAAAGAGATAATATCTAGCATGATCGCCTTTCAGAGGCCCAGAGCATGTTCTTGTACTTTGTATCAAACATGAGTTTATAGACATCATGAGGATGGGAAGTCATCTGGGGCCATGAAAACATGCTCACAAAAATGGAAGAGGTGCTGGAACAACTTGGAAATCATGACCGCTTAGTACGTGACATATTTAAAAAGTAATGGTTACATTTAGTGAAAAAAAATTGTCATTACCTTGATTAACCCAGTTCTAGTGAACATTTTTAACCTGAAAGTAATAAAGTAATAGTCTTCAAAGTCTTTGGTAGATACAGTGTGTACATTTATATGTACATATAAATGTATATGTGAAAATATATTCACACATATAAAACATATACATATGTGTACATACACACAGTGTTTTTTTAAATAAGTACTCAGAATTGTAAAACGGACACTTTCTTCTCAGGAATAATTCCAAGCAAATACTGTGAACATAAAAGTTAGAAAATGTTTTACTAGACCTTTGACACAGTAACAGAAAAATCAGTTCATAGTCATGAAGTGTTAGGGTTTTTTTTTTTTTTTTTTTCTTATCCACAAAAGCTGTAAGGATTGCTAAAATAGTTGTGGCTTTCATTCCACCAAAGAACTCCCAAATCACTTGGAATTTTTTTTTCCTACCACAGATCTTTTTCAAACGTGTTCTGCTATTTCATGTAGTCAGTGTTTACTCAATAAAAACACTAGAAGTTTCAAGCGTCTTCTGTGACCCTTCATTACATTTCCTAGGTCTTCCCCTAGGTATGTATTTGGAATGAAAGTGGCTATGATTAGGAGACAGATATTTCTTTGCCTTTTCTATTTCCAGGGACATCTTTTACCTTCTGGGGTCCAATCCATGTGAGACCGACTCCCAAAGCCTCTGAGGACATCCTGGAAAAATTGTGATGATCAAACCTTGCTTTCTTCCTACTCCCTGTACCTAATCCTGCCTTCCTTTGAAACCCCTGTTAGCACAAACTTCTCTAAGTCCAGGGTGGGTGTGGGAAGGGATCCAGAATTTAAATTCTTTTGAACGGTTATGGTGCTATTTCCTGAAATTCATGAAAATGAGCTGTTAGTTTTCATGAAACATCCCTTCTATTACAAATCACTCCATATCATTCTTCTGAAAATGGTTCCCAGAGGGCCGGCAAAGGCAAACCAAGTCCTGCTTTGTTTGCTTCACAGGACAGGAAGCAACTCCAGAGACCAGCTGAGAAAACTGCCTTCTCTCTTGAACCCTGAACTTCAGATCTAGCAACAATTGGGGTGCAGTTGGCATCCTCTGGAAAATTGTTGTTCACTTGGTCAGTAGGGTAGTTTTAATTTCACATGGAGTCAGGGTCAGGAAGACTCATTCATTTCAATTGCTATATTGTGTGTGTGTGTGTGTGTGTAGAGGGGTGGGGGAGGGAGAGAGGAGAGAGAGACATTTATTTTAAGGAATTGGCTTATATGGTCATGGAGGCTTGGCCAGTTCACAGTCTGCAGGGTAGGCTGGCAGGCTGGAGACTAGGGAAGAAATGCACATCAAACCCAAAGTCGCTGTATTGGCAAAATTTCTTCGCTCCAAGAGGTCGGTCTTTGTTGTCTTTGTGCCTTCAACTGATTGGGTGTAGAAAAATGCCTTCACAGACACATTCAAAATAACATTTGATCAAATATCTGGGCACAATGGCCCAGTCAAGTTGTGACATGAAATTAAACATCACAATTATATGTCAGATTAATTGAGATTGGTGCCACACACTGTTGGAGGATGAAGCATCATTCACCATTTCATGTATCTCTTTCCATTCCTGGCCTGGAGCAGAATCAGTTACTTAAGGAGGAAAAACATTTTAGTACTTTCTGAGGCTTAAATGGGGCAGCGCTAGCTTGTGTCTTTGGAAATCATCTCTATACATGGCTAACAAAATAGGAATGGAAAGAGATCATATAACCCTGCTATCAATTCCCAACTTCTTTGGGCTCAATTTTTTTTTTTCTCTAAAATGGCTCTCCAAGAGTCCAGGAAGGTTACATCAAAATATCATTGATTTCAAACAAAAACATTTAAAAGATTGATTTTTTTCTGTCCCCTAGTGCAACTTTCTTAAATCAGAAAATGATAGCATGACGCCATAGAAACAGCAAAGGATGTGCTCAGTGGTGGAGAACTTGCCTCTCGTGTGCATCCCTGGGTTCAGTCCCCAGCACCACACACACACACATACACACACACACAAACAAATACACACACACACAGGTGCACGGCGGGGGTATGTTTTAGACTCTCTAATTCAATGTAAAGATCAAATGAGATAAAATATATCAAAGCAATTTATAAATGATAACACATTATGGCCCTGGTTAATATTTTTACCATATTCTGTTAAGCTACATTATCTGTTACAGACTCCTGGATCCCACATAAGGTCCCAGCTCTCTTTTCATGACTGTTGAACTTGTGATTAATAAAGAAGGGATCGCTCATGTCTATATTTTGTACAGAAATTTGAACTTAGACTTGCTAGGGGGCACTTCAATCTAGTGAGTCTGTGGCCCTAGCAAATCTACCATCTTCTTCCTAGAATATGCTGAATTTCACATCTGTGAATCTGTCAACTTTAGGTGATACTATATTTCTATTGTATGGCCAGTTTTTTCTGCATTTGTTGCAACATTCTCAGAAAATTTTTAGAAGCCCCATCTGTCTCACTCAGATGAAACTAATAATAACAATTATTAATAAATTTTTAAATAATAGCAGACCTGGGTGATTTTATTAGGTTTTGTGCTGGGAGCCATTAGCCAAGTAGGTATGACAATTTCCTTGCCAGCGTACCCCATGTTGCTGACATGTTGCAGTGACATTGAATGTAGGTGACCTTGCTCAAGGACCAAGGCAGATTAGGGTGTTCCCGGTTTTAAGATAATCGTGTTTAGGGTGTTCCCAGTTTAGGTTCCAGGTTTAAGGTTTAAGATTATTCCTGCTGGGAATAGGGCGTATCCTGCTGCCTGAGTTCCCCTTGAGTTCTCACGGGATTCAGACAGTATATTTTGGAGATAGAAGCCCAGTGGAGGTGGATTTGGGAAGAGAACGTGGATTTCCCCAGAACGTGATTGTAGACGGCTGGTGTGAGTTCGGGAATAAAGAGTTGCTGTTTGAATCTACAAGCTGTGTGGTGGCTCGTGATTGTGTGCCCAGCCAGACTGTGGCATTTGTGCCCAGCCAGACTGCGGCAGTTTTGTATCTCTCTGTGAAAACAAAGTATATAATGTCTTGTATTTTTCTTTCAAAATACTGGTTTCTAGCTAGGCTAAAGTTCTCAGCTCTCTGAGGATTTCCTTTCTATCCACTGCTGGCCTATAAGAAATGTTTTAGTTTTGGTATCACTGATAATTTCCTACTTCAATAAGATTCATTACTCCACTCTAACCTAATCATTTCTCAAAATAGTAATCAGCTAGATTACTGGAATAATCAGAATAATAGCAGAAAAATTATTTATTCTGCACATAAATTTCTATTAATTTGTAAAACCACTCATATTCCCATTAGCAAGCATAGCAAGCACTAAGAATTTCTGAAACTTAATGTTGGTTTAAACAAACTATTTACATCTTTTTTCTCTTTGTTTTTTACTTTTGAATTCATGAGGCCATATCTTCTTCATATTGACCAACTTTCATTGAGTATATGATAGAGTTTGTACCTCAAACCATCATCCACATAACAACTTGATTAGTTGTCCTAAATCTAAGCTCTGGCTGTGTCACATACCACACCACCACCATTACCACCTTTGCCCCCTACATTGAGTCTAGAGTCCTTTGCCTGGAATTCAAAGCTGTCTGTGATGCATAGCTGTCATGATCCTACTGAGGTGGTCAACACATGCCCTGCTCCATTTTCTCTGCCTCAGAATGGTTTTTATTTCTTGCTTTTACCATTTCAGATGGGCTCCATTTCAAATGCCTTTTATTGGACAAAGTGTGTTTGAATGCTTTTTTTTTTTTTACCACTGTGACCACAAGACCTGACAAGAATAATTAGATGAGGATAGGTTTATGTTGGTGCTCACAGTTTCGGAGACCCCAGACCATAGACAGCCGACTCCATTATTCTGGGCCTGAGGTGAAGCAGAGCATCATGACAGAAGTATGTGGAGGAGAAAAGCATCTCAGGATGGGGCAATCCGGAAGTAGACAGCTCCCCTCACCAGGGACAAAATGTAGACCCCAAAGACACAACCCCAGTGGCGCACCTCCTCCAGCACTCCCTGCCTGCCTAGAATTACTGCTCAGTTAATCCACGTCAGTGGATTAGTGCGCTGATTAGGTTAAGGCTCTCCTGACCCAACCATTTCACCTCTGTACTTTCTTGCATTGTCTTACACATGAGCTTTTGGGGGACACCTCATATCTAAACCATGGCATGAAATCTTTACCTGTGACCAAACCAATGCCATTTTTCCATTCACAAAATATACATAACCTTTTTTGATCTTTTCGTTTTCCCCTGCATAATCATCATCTGCGAGCTTTCCTAGCCTCCTCTGCTAAGATGGTACATTTCTATGAGGCAGGAACTGCGATTGACCAATCATTCCGTCAATGTACATTTCAGGAGGACTAGAGCAAGGGACCTGAAGTATCTTTAAAATTCCTCAGTGTCCTTCTAGTTTCAAGGATTATATAATTCCGTTGTAGTAAAAAATGAAATCAAAAACTTCTATAATTTTAATATCTATGTGCAGATTTTTTTTCCTGGTAGTGATAAAAGTGATAACTAACATAGGCTGAACATGGGGCTAGAGGATACTCAACATGACACAAACCCTACTGCATGAAATCAGAAGTGAGAGAAGAAAAGGGGACAGTTCATTTTCGATTGGGGAGTGGTCAGGAAGAGCTTCCAGTAGGTCTTTATTCTTTGAAATGTATCTTGAAATGTGACCCCCAAGCATTGGAAAGCAGAGGAAATAAAGAAATTCAACTTCACATTTATCTGGGCCCTTCAGTGAGTTTTATATGAGTGTCTGGTAGGTTGTAAGAGAAGAATATTAAACTAAAGAGTAATTAGGATCCAGGTTCAAGAGCCTTTGCTTATCTCATGACTATTGCCTTTTCTCTGTATCCTAAGCAGCCATGAATAGAACGCCTAACACATAATATTCAAATTAAATCACTCATTTTTATTTGTCTAGGAATTTTATAACCGTAGGGAGTTTGGTTTCAGCTCTTTTTCTTTGAACAGTCTAAAAAATATCTGTCTGAATTTTCTTAAACCAGCCCACAACCAGCTTGGTCTATGGAAATTTTATTACACTGAAACATTTTTACATTCAGATTCCAAAGATTCCCACTGAGAGCAGAAAGCTGTGCTTCCTCTCACTGACTTTGCAACTTCCCCAGAAATATTTGCCCCCAGCTCTAAGGGCAGAGAGAGTCGGGGCTCTTTCAACATCAGAATTCTCAAGAATTTTCTGGATGCCAAGGCATATGCTCTGTGGATTAAGGAGATGAGTTTTGATTTTTCATTTATTGTTGTTGTTGTTTTATCTCCTATACTTTGTTAACTCACTTAGGGAATTATATCATCTATATCTTTATAATACCAACTATAGATTGGAGCATTTAGTTGACAAGTCATCTTTAAATAATCACCCATTTCTACACATTTGGCCCAGTTCTCCTCCCCATCTCCTTCACATGTTGAATTTCCTTATAGGTATCTCATAAAGAGAAGAAAGAGCTCTTCCCTGTTCAGAACCGTTGCTCCACGGATGTGAAGATATTGTGCTTCTTTTTCTTACCCAGTTCCTCTTTTCATCTCCAGAATTCTAACAGCGGTACTCCATTAGATTGTTTCTTACTGTGGGAAAACGTCAATGTGGTTTTTTGCAGTCTCTCTCTTATAAGATATGCTAAAATAAAAGCAAGGTTAAATATTTTCAGAATTATTTATTCTCCTGGTTTCAAATAGGTCAGTAAACCCTGACCACATTGAATTACCAACCCTTAAAACCAACAAAACAGGTTTTTAAGGATTACTGCACAATCTCATGGGAAAAAGTAAAATCATTAAACTAAAATTTCTTATGATAAATAGGTTCATTAAAGTTATGGGTTTAAAAAAAAAACACAGTTTGGGAAATCTATCCTTTTTTGTGCCAGACTACATTGTCCCTTGAATCCTTTTTTTAACAAAGGGAAAAAAATATGAACAGCAGAGACAAAACATGGTCAGATTTTATGCACCTTTTAATTCCCATCAAATGCAAGTGCAAACTATGCTCAGCTATTCCTCACCTTGCTCTTAGTCTGCCTCCCAACCCGGGAAACAGTCAATGTGCAGCTAGATGCATGGCCTGAGGGTCCCCCGCCCCTGTTGGAGGCAGAAGGCAGGGCAGGAGTATCCATGCTACCCTGAATATGCCATAGCAGCTAAAGGAAGACCAGCTGCCCCTACCCCCAGTGATGCTTCTTCCTGAGTCTCTGAAGGCAAATGAAATATGCCCACATTTCCAGGTCCTCATCCCATAATTCCCAGCTGCAGAAAAGCCTTTATAGAGGTATCTGTATTGTCTTTCAACAAGGGATTAAGGTCTGCAGAATAAACCAGCAGGGTCCCTAAACAACAAGAAGAAAACTTCAGGTAGAAAATTTGGAGTGCATTTTTCATCTTTCATTGGGCAAATGAGTAATTGTTTTACCAAAAAAAGCATCTTCATCTCTAAAGCCAACAATGTACCATCTTCCAATCTTTGCCTGCTTTGGCCTGATAACCTTCTCTTCTGTATGAGTCATCTCCCTCTGACTCCCTCTTATAGGAACATTTTGGACGATGTTTATGCCCAAAACAATAATCCAGGATACTCTTGCCATCCCCAAAGTCTTAATTAAATCACATCTGTGAAGACTGTTTTGCCACCGGAGCCAGCATTCCCAGGTTGAAGCAATTAGGGCATGAATCTTCTGAAAAGTGTAAATTATTCAATCACAGTAAGCAAGTCAGAGAGTGAAAGACCTGGTCCATGTCTAGGAACCATATCATACCATGACCTCCTGAGGGCTGCATTTTGCCTTTATTGATTGATTGTCGGTGTGTGTGTGTGTGTGTGTGTGTGTGTGTGTGAAAGAGAGAGGGGGGGGGGGAAGTCTCGTTCTTTCTCCATCTCAACTGAGGAGCTAAATGACATTGTACATTGAATGCTAATCATCGCATTCTAATTTGCCAGTTTGCATTTGTGCCACCCAGAGTTCTGCTCCTGAGTCACAGCCAGCAGCCTTCTTGTCCCAGCATTCCTTGATCTCCATGTGGACTCATTGCCCTCTAAACATCAACTATCTCTGCAGGACGTAGGGTGGCTCACAGTAGGTACTTCCAGGGTCTCAGTCTTGCCTTTGCTAATTGCCTGTTAGATGAAGTTTATGCAGCCACTGACCTCAAAATTTCACTTTGGCCAGATATAGGATAAAATAATATATCCTATTGTGTGAGTGGCTAATCAATAAACAGTGACGTTGTGTGTGTGTGTGAATGCACATATTTAACTTATAATATTTAAATATATATTTCTGTGGCAAGAACACATCATGAGATCTATCCTCAACCATTTTTTTAAGTGTATGTACGATACATTACTGTTGAGCACAGTGCTGTGCAGTGGGTCTCTAAAGATAATTCATCTTTCTGACAAACTTGATGCCTATGGATTAGTGATGCCCTCTAACCCTACCCCTCTCATGTCACCATTTGTTTTATGAATTTGATTACTTAATAATAATAATGTATTTTAGATAAGTAGAATTGCATAGGATTTGTCTTTCTGTGACTGGCTGATTTCATTTAGCATATGTCCTCAGGGTTCATCTGTGTTGTCTCATAGTGCAGAATTTCCATTTTTTTAAAAGACTAAATAATACTTCATAGCCAGGCACGGTGGCTCATACATTAATCCCAGCATCTCCAGGGTCTGAGACAGGAGGATCGTGGGTTCAAAGCCAGCCTCAGCAACAGTGAAACCCTGTTTCACTAAGCAACTCAGTGAAACCCTGTCTCTAAATAAAACACAACATAGGGCTGGGGATGGGGCTCAGTGATTGAGTATCCCTGAGTTCAACCCCTACCCCCCCAAAAAAAAACTTCATTATAAATTGATACAACATTTTCTGTATCTAGTCATCTGCCGATGAACATTCATGGAGTTTGGGGATCTTGGCTATTGTGAACAATCCTGCAGTGAAGATGGGAGTTCAGATACCTCTTCAAGATCCTGATTCCAGTTCTTCCCAGAGTGTGATCATCGGATCATATATGTTCTATATTTAAATTTTTAGGAGCTTCCCTTCAGTTTTCCATTGTGGCTGCACCACTTACTATTCCCATCAACAGTGTGAAAAGAGTTCCAATTTCTCCACAATTTCACCAACCCTCATTATCTTCTCTTATGATAACCATCCCAACATATGTGAGATGATATCTCATTGTAATTTGATTTGCATTCTTTAATGCTGATAGACACTGAGCACTTCTCTCATATATACATTGGCAATTTGTATATCATCTTAGGAAAAAAAAATATCTGTTCAAGTCATCAGCCCACTTCTTAACCAGGTGATGAGATGTTTCACTATTGGGTTGCACGAGTTCCTTATATATCTCAGATTAACTCCTTACCAGGCAGATTGCAAATATGTACTCCCGTTCCACAGGTCACCCTTTCTGCTCTGCTGTTTGTTTCCTTTGCTATGCAGAAGCTTTTTATTCTAGACCCACTTGTTCTTGATTATGTTGCTTCTGCATTTGGTGTCCCAGTCATGAGATTATTGTCAAGGCAGAAGTTCTAGCACAGCAATTAGACACAGGGAAAAGGGCATCAAAATCAGAAAATGACATGATCATATATAGAGAGCCTTGAAGCCAATATTTTAAAATATCTCCCAAACTAACAAATAAATTCAGTAAGTTGCAAGATACAGAGTCAACATACAAAAATCAGTTTTATATCTATGCACTAACAAACTCTTAAAGTAAATTAGTAAAACTGTCTCATTTGTAATGGCACCAAAAAGAATAAACTACCTCATAATCAACTAGGAATCTAAAGTATTTGTATAATGAGAACTATAAAATATGACAGGAGCCATGACTCATGCCCGTAATCCCAGCAAATTGAGAGGCTGAGGCAGGAAGATCATAAATTTGAGACCACTCTGGGAAACTTAGTGAAACCCTGTATCCAAAGAGGATGGGGGTGGCTAGGGATATAACTTAGTGGTAAAGCGCCCTGGACTTCACTCCCCAGTAACCCTCCCCCCAAAAGCCACAACACATCTAAAGAAATTAAGACATAAACAAACAGAAGAACACAGAGTGTTGTTCATAGGTTTGAAAAAATTGATGTTCAAATGATCATACTACCCAAATTCAATTCAGCAAATTCAATGCAGCCCTTATCAAAATACCAACGACATGTTTTATAGAAATAGGAAATGTAATTCTACAATTCATACAGAACCACCAATAGTCAAATCAATCTTGAGAAAGAACCAAACTGGAGGCACCATACTTCTTGGTTTCAAAATAGTACAAATCTAGAATAATCAAAACAGCATGGTACTGGCAGAAAGACAGACATAGAGACCAATGGACAGAATAGAAAGCCCAGAAATGAATCCAGGCACATCTGATTAACTGATTTTTGTGAAGGTTCCAAGAATACACTTAAATAAGGAAGGGATAGTCTGATCAACAAATGTTCCTGGTAAGACTGGATATTTACATCCAGAAGAATGAAACTGGATCCTTATCTTACCCCATGCATAAAAACCAACTTAAAATAGAATTAAAACTTGAAATGTAAAAACATAAAATTGTAAAACTCCTAGAAAGAAATGAGGGAAAATCTTCATCACTCTTTCATATCATGCCTTTTAACATAGCGTATATGGTTGTCATAGTAAAGTAGCATTTTCAAAAATTTCACATCAAAACTACGACAATATGATCCAGTTAGATTTAATCTGATTTTAATAAGTATCTACTATATGCTCTGAATAAGAGTTAGGACACCTTTGTAAGCTCATGTTCTAATGCAGAAAGCTAGTGTGTTAAACAGTTAATGATAATACAAGATAATTAGAGCCACCAACTCAGGAAATTTAAATATGATACTTGATGTTATTAAGGAATTATTAATCTTGTAAAGTGTGAAAATGTTATGCAAGATAACTTTTAAATATATTTATTTATTGAAGACATGTACTGTATTATTTGCTGGTATAGCAAGTTACCACAAATCCAGTGACTTACAACAGCACAGATTTGTTTGTGGAAACAGAAGTCTGAAATGTCTGATGGGGCCAACATCCAGGTATCAGCATGTGGCTGGACCTTTCTGAAGGCTCCAGGGGTGAATCCACTTTTGCCTCTTCCAGTTCCTAGAAACCCGTGGGTGGCATCTCTCCAATCTGTTCCCACTGTCACTCTGCTGTCTCTGACTCCTGCTTTTCTGCCCCCTCTTCTAAGCATCCTTGAGATTACATTGGTCCTATCTGGATAACTCAAGATCATTCCCATCTCAAAATCTTTTTAGACACATCTGCCAGATGGGGAGGGCTGGGGAGACTACTTTCGAGCAGGAAAGCTAAAGAGCTTGTTATATTTAATGGTTTTTAGAGTTGTCATTACCTTAGAGTCTCTCCAGAATCATCCATATTTCATAGCATTATGGCCCAGAGAGATCTTGCAGCAAAATATCCTGGCTTAAAAAAAAAAAAAAAAAAACCCACATTAAAACATGCAGAAGAGTAGACACACTGAGGGAAATCTGGTTTCTAAAGGGCCAGGCTCCAGAGCTGAGGCTTGGGATCTTTCTAGAGATTCAGGAGTCTGGCTTCATTTTCAATTCTCTAAGGGTCCTGGCCTCCCTGGGGGAGCCCAATCTTGGTCCCTTCCTTCTAGCTAAGGCTCTGCGTGTCCACAGGGCGGCGCTCGCACCATCGTTCTGATCCTTTCCTTGGCGTCCTCATACTCTGTCCTGTCCATATTTCGTCCTTTTACGTTGAAAATAAAGTGTTATGACCTAAAAACATCATATTTAAAAGTCATAGAAACAATAAGACGATTCTTTCTCTTAATCCCTTTAAAGCAACATAAAATTTGAAAAGGAACAAGTTCCTCCAGGATTTCTTTTCAAGGATGCAACTGTAATTATTCATACCACCAGAAGATGGCAGTGCACAATTATTAATAATTTTGCCTCCCTTAGAACAAAGTGGGTTATAAAATTCTTTGGAGATTGGTAGAACTACATAATAAACAACTGTTTATAGATCTGCTACTGAGTGAAGAGTTATTATTTAGAGTATGGGTTGCATTAGTAAAAACAGACAAAAATTCTGTTGTGTTGGAGAGTATGTCTAGTAAATCTACGTGTGAAGTCAAGAAGAAGGAATTTCACCTTGACCTTCCAGACTTTTTGAAAGTCACACCTCTGAAGGGAAATGTGGTGAGAAGAAGGAAGGAAAACAAAATACAACAAAATCCCTTTCTAAATATGGAGACTTAAGAAGGGGAAAATGGTTAGATCCAAGTCAATGGACCCAACATTTTATCCATGGAAATGCATTGATTCTCTAAGTGACAAATTACAGGTTAAGGCTCTAGTCCTGACCCAGATACTGACTCTTTATAGGATCTTAAGCAAATTGTTAAATCCCTGGACTTTAATTTAATTTTCTGTACATATTAAGGCCTTAGACTATGCAAGCTTTTTAGCCAGGGTAAATTTGTTCTTTTTTCTTTTAAAATATCTTACCTAGATACTCATCACATAAAACAAAGGATATGTCTGAGGGTAAGCAGACCTGTTCCTCTTGAGTCCCCTACCCCTTAAATTAGGGTACAGTTTGAAAGTTACAAGAATGGGTCATCTTTCCAATACCATCCAGCTCTAACTGATCATTATTCCCCCAATGCACTGAATTAATCGTAAGAAAGCAATAGTCTCAAAATTACTTGCTACTTAAAATTTTAAAAACTAAATCCTGAATATTATGACAAACTGGGTCATTGAGTCTGTCGTTAAGAACAAAGAGAGCCTGACATTTAAAGCATTTTCACTATATTCGACATACGGATCTCTGAATAATGACATTATCTCCTTGCTTTTCGGCGCCCTTTCCCACACTCAGCCAGGTGTCAGCTGTGCACATCCTCTCGCACCTGCTCTCAGAGACAAGAAGAAGGCTGGCTCCCTGCACCCAGGCATCAGACACAGGCCTTTGGCTGTAATAAGTGCCAAAGCCAAAGGTGGTACATACGGCTTACCACTGAATCATGGTGTAGTGAGCCAAGGAGCGCTGGAAGCCATTCAACCGCACAGCACAGCCCTAGGCAGGGTGGGAAGGGCAACTTGAGGGCAAAAGATGTTGGGAGAGTGCATGAGACAGAGTCTAGAATGCATCTTTCCTGGGCTCAGGTTCCACCTCTATCACCTTGGGCAAGTTATTTCTGTGCCTGGATTTTAATTTTGAATAGTCTTAACTACTTCATAGGAATGATAAGACCTTGCAGAGCAAATACCAGTAGTGTATGGACACCAAGTGAGTTTCAACTATCTCTCTGTGGATTCATGCAAATGCCTCTAGGCTGAGTTCCTCGGTGTCCCTCTTGCCCCTTTTCAATGCACTCTCCACAACAGAGTGAAAAACATTTCAAATATAGGTCACATCATATCACTCCACTTTTAAACTTTTCAATAACTCTTGTGCACTTGAAAGAAAACTGATACTCCTCACCCTCACCTCAAGCCCCACAGGGTCTTCCTTGTCTATTTTCCTGCTGAATTGCTACTTGCTGACCACAGTGCAGCAATACTGGCCTTATGACAGGTCCTGGGACAACCCAAGCCTTTCCCAGTCTGCAGAATTCCTGAGCTTGCTCTTTCCCCAGAACACACTGGCACTTTCTGAAGTCACAACTAGAATATGTCTCCCAGAGTGCTCTTCTATGGCTACCCTATCTAAAGTATCAGGGATAGTTGACCTTTATTTCTCTAGCACAGTAGTTGGAAATTTTTGACCTGTGGGTCAATCCTGCTCCGTGTGTGTGAGTGTGTGTGTGTGTGTGTGTGTGTGTGTAAGTTTTATTGGAACCCTGCCATTCTTTTTTAATTATGTATTGTCTGTGTCTGCTTTGATATTACAATAGCCAAGAGAACAGCTGCAAAGCTGAAAATGTTTTCTATCCAGTCCTTTGCTGAAAAAGTTTATTGATCCCTGATCTAGGATATCATCTATTTGTCTTTATAACACCGATCACTTTGGCAATGTTTTACCTCTTGGTTTATTTGTTCATATTTCTATTCCTGTCCAGGAGGCTGAAGACCACTGTTGTTCTATTCCCCATCATATCTGTAGCTTCCAGCTTGGAGCCCAGAACAATTTATAAGACTGTTGACATCATAAACTCTATCATTTGAAGAAAAGAATACTACTGAAGAAAAATAACTGAGTACATGGAACTTACCAAGTCCAGAATATAACCCAAATGGATTTTTTAAAAAAGTAATTGATTCTTGCCTGGTTGAGTGGCACATGCCTATAATTCCAGCTGTTTGGAAGACTGAGGCAGGAGGATCATAAGTTGGGGAGCAGGCTGAACGAATGTTAGCTGCAGGGTAGCCTGGACACTCGACCCTCACCTGTCTGGTTCCTTATCGCTTGTTTGCCTCAAGTCTGAACACTCAACATCACTCAGGGTTGAACACTTGACCCCCACCTGTCTGATGCAACGGAAACCCACATCTGACCCCTGCCCATCTGCCTGAAGGCAGAAGATGACACCCTTAGCAACTACTGTATGATCCAATCACTGTATTCCAACAAGACAGCTTGCAGACCCAAAGACCCCACTAGATTTTGGCTATAAAAATTCTCCTCTCTCCCCTCTCTCTCTTTCCTCTGTCACTCTCTCTCTTTCTTCTTTCTCTCTCTCTTTCTTCTTTCTCTCTCTCTCTTTTCCTTCCCTGTTAATCAGACACTGCTGCAATAAAGATCTCTTGGTCGCTCTGAGTGTTGTGATCACTTTCCTTTCACTACCTCAAAATAAAAAAATAAAATAAAATGGGCTGGGAGCGTAGCTCAGTGGGCAGTTACCTAGCACACATGAGGCCCTGGTTCCATCCTGTGTGCGTGCTTATGTGTGTATGTGTATCTGTCTGACTCTCTCTCTCTCTCTCTCTCTCTCTCTCTCTCTCTGTCACACACACACACACACACCAATTCTCAAGAGAAAAGAAAAAGAAGGCACTGCACATCACTTGTTTATTTCTGTGTATCATGAAAGGAAAAGCCAATTTGGGGGTGCACAAATGTTTGCTGGGTCATGGCTCCCAGCGGCCAATGAACCAATGAGTGAAATGCCCCTCAAAGGAAACTGGGCACTGAGAACACCGCACGCCACATGGCTGACGATGGAACATCCTGCCTCGGTCTATAAAACATCTCAGTCAGCCCCGCGGTCCCAAGGAAAAGGCAAACTCTGTGGCTGGTTAGAGCCGCAAACTCAGGCCCAAGTCCTCGTTTCATTCCAGGCCTGAAGCTTTTCCTCAGCTGCATGGAGTCTGTTCCACACGTGTCTACACAGGATTTGGGGTGTCCTTGTCCTCCTAGGATTCTCTCCCTCTTGGATATTCCTGCTATCCAAGCTTTATTAAAGCTCTGATTTTTTGTGCCAGAAAGACCTTGTGGTGTCCCCCCCACCCCGGTTTCCAATCACCACTGATTCTGGTTTGATTTCTCTCAGCCCAGGCTAACAGCTGGAGTCAGGGATGCCCCCCCAGATCCCTCACATCCCCTTAGTCGAGCAAGCCTGCGCTCCCCCACAGCCTTTTCCCTGCCGTCCACTTCCAGTGCCTTATGGTACTTGCTGTCTTCACAGGTCTAAGTTTAATAGCTGGCTTCAGGGTGAGGCATCTTATGGGTCTCTTTCCATTAGACTCAGCACTCAATCCTAGTTATTTTAAAGATTCTTTTGGACATTCCAACACCTGAGTCATCTCTTAGACTTGTCCTACCATGGATTCATCTCTTGGCCGTGGGCCATTTTTCCTGCTTGAAAATTATTTTATATCTCATAATTTATTTTTATTGAATGTCCTGCGTCATGTGTAGAAGGAAGATGAACACTGAGGTAAGGAGTACTTAGTCCAGGTGGTGAGCACATCAGCGCTCCTGCCTGGGCAGTAGTGTGGTAGACTGAGTCGACGGCGTGACTCAGTGAGGCTCTGGTGTTTTGTGCGGACATCCATCATCTCCAGTGCACCTCAACCTTCAAAATCCTCAACAGTATGTTGCTGTCCCCTTGTGTCTAGTGCAGGCCTGGGGCAATGAGCTTGCACCTGAATGTGAGTTGGCCTTATGATTATTCTAAGTTGACACGCTGGTCCTAAGTTCATGTGCCCATCTCTCCTCAAGGGGTTGGGTCACCCTTTGGAATAAGCTTCTTTATTTGTCTTACAACCTTAGCCCTCTAATGGGTTCAGGAAAACTTATTATCTTACAAGTTATATGGCTTTTCTCTTTATTAGGGCAAGAGTGACATTTTCATGCCACTTTCTAAGCAAAAGTAGAAAAAAATTCAGGAATCCACATTCTAAAATGCATCTTTAGAAACTTGACTCTCAAATGGGCAAAGATGAAAGAATAGTGATAATGCCATTAAAGTTTAAAAATGAAAAAAGAAGAAGCCCATTTCTGTGGCACACGCCTGTAATACCAGCTGGCGAGGCTGAGGCAGGAGAGTGGCAAGTTAGAGGCCAACCTCAGCAACTTAGCAGAGCCCTAAGAAACTTAGGGAGACCGTCTCTGAAAATAAAAATTTAAGAGGACTGGGAGGGTAGCTCAGTGGTAAAACTCCTCTGAATTCAATCCCCCATACTCCACCCACCCCTGCCCCCGCCCCCCAAAAAAGAAACAGAAAGGGAAGATTGCTAGAATGTTTATATCCCAAGTTTATATACTAGAGTTGGAGGAGGGGCTCTGCAGGTGGGTTCAGGTGGTTAAGTCATAGGGGTGGAGCCCTCCTGCATAGTATGAGAACTCCTTTAAAGAGGCCCCCCAGGGCTCTCTCCCCATTGTAACAAGCCAGCAATCTAGGACTCAGGAAAGGGCCTTCTTTAAGCACCAAATCTGCCTCTGACTTGACTTCCCAGCCTCCAGAACTGTGAGAAATACATTTCTGTTCTTTGTAAACCACCCATTCTGTGATATTTTGTGGAGCTGACTGTTAACAGCTTGGATGTGACGTGTCCCCCCCAAGTTCCCATCTTAATGCAGGAATTCTCAGAGGTGCAGTGATTGGATTGTGAACTGTATCTCATCAGTTCTCCTAGTTGGAATGGGCTGCCTGGATGGTGACTGGAGGCAGGTGGGGTGTGGCTGAAGCAGGTGGTCACTAGGGCATGCTCTGGAAGGGTGACTCTTCCCTGTGGCCCCTTTCCATTTTCTCTCTGCTTCCTGGCTGCTATGAATGGAGCAGTGCCTCTCTACCAAGCCCTTCCACCATGATGCTCTGTCTCACCTTGGGCCCAGAGCATTGGAGTTGGTCCACCATGGACTAAATTAACTTTTCCTCCTTTAGGTCATTCATGTCAGTTATTTTGATCACAGCAATGAAAAGCTAACTAGCACACAGCCCAAAGCAACTAAGACAGTTGGGTAGTAAGTTTGTATAATCAATCTGAGAAAGATTTTGGAAATATTATTAAACGATCTTAGGGTTTCACATTTTGGCCTAATGTTTCCACTTGAAGTTTTCTAATCACAGTCTAATAAATATATAAGGATATATATTACACTTCATTGTTATTTAGAATACAAAATAATGGCAAAAATTTAAATGAACAACATTAAGTAAGTATTTTGAATAAATTTTGACCCATCCATATGGAGAAATATGCAAATACTAAAATCCTAATCAAAATAACATAACAAATAGGATTGAATAGGTAGTATATCCCACAAGACACCTGATTAGAAAATTAATTACAGAGGCTATAATAGGAACTGCAGAGTGAAGAAATTTGCAAGACATTACTTTAATAAAATATTCATAGTTAATAACCCTAGTATTAGGATAGTTACCATGCATCTCCTACCCAGATATTTCTGCCAAGAATTCAAAACCCAAGTCCAGTTACAAGGAAGCATCAGACTCACCTAAATTGATGGACATTTTACAAACTAAATGACCTCTCCTAATCAATATTGTCAAGGTAAAAAATGAAGGCTGAGGGGCTTCCTAAATTATAGCAGACTAAACAACAATGACAATTAAATGCCAAATGTAACACTGGGGTGAGATTCCAGGTCAAAAACATGAAATGCATATACACACACATACATATTACAAATATAGACACTTTTACACAGAGATGCACAAACACACATGTATATAATTTATTTTTTGTTACATAGCACATTAGTGGGACAATTGAATTACTCAAATAAGATCTATATGATTAAACAACATTTCTGTGTCAGCATTAATTTCCTGATTTTGATTGTTACTATTGTTATATAAAAGAATGCCCTTGTTTTTTGGAAATATACACTGAAGTGTTCATGAATAAATTAGCACAATGTCTAAAATTTACAATGTAACTCTCAAATGACTTTTGAGAAAAATTGTGTATCTCTGTGACATAAGAAGAAATATGTTTGGTCTTTGTTCCCAGTTCCTGGCACTGAGCTTCTAAAACCTTTGCAATGTCCTGAGAAATGGGGCACCAGCAGCATATTTTGTTTTGATGTTTGATAGTCCTCTTCATTTCCTGAGGCAAGAGCTTCTAAGACCCTGGGAATCTCTGCAGTGGAGGGTGGGGTCTCTGACTGGTGGCAGAAAGCCAGGGCAGCCTCAGGTTGGGGGCTGGTTGCCAGAAGGACCAACCAGGTGACTGGAGGATTAAAATGTTTAGCCCCACCCACACCCCAACCTCTGGAGCCTCCATCAGACCCCAAAGAAGGGATATGGGTACTTCCAGGTGGGGAACCACGGGGGTGATGGAGGGTGGCATGCCCCATAAAAGGGCTGAGAGGAGCCATTTTATTTCCCCTATACTTTGTCCTATGTACTTCTTCATTTGGCTGTTCATTGGGACACATTATAATAAAATAATAAATGTAGGTAAAGTGTTTCCCTGCGTTCTCTGAGTCATTGTAAGCAGTTGCTGAACCTGAGGAAGGGATCATGGAATCCCAGATCTATGGCCAGTTGGTCAAAAGTTCAGCTGGAAACCTAAGACTTGAAGTTGCATCTGAGGTCAGGGAAGTCTTGAGGGACTGAGATCTTTTAGCTGTGGGGCCTGCCACTAACTCCAGGTAAATAATGTCAGAATTACCCAACTGTTAATGATTTTGATGTGAGGTGTCCCTCAATAGCTCACATGTGAGACAATGTAAGAAGGTTCAGAAGAGCAATGATTGGGTGGTAGTGTCTTAACACAATCAGTGAGTTGATCCTCTGATTGGGATAACCAAGTGGCAACTGAAGTGGTAGTGTATGGCTGGATGATGTGGCCATTGGGGCGTGGCTTTGGGGTACTTGTTTATATCCGTCAAGCGGACACCTCTCTCTCTGCTTCCTGATTGGTGTGTGAGCTGCTTCCCTCTGCCACACTCTTCCACCATGATGTTCTGCCTCACCTCAAGCCCCAAGAAATGGAGCCAGCCTCCTGTGGACTAAGACCTCTGAAACCACGAGCCTTCAAATAAACTTCCTCCTAAAATTGTTCTAGTCAGATTTTTTAGTGATAGCAGTGAAAAAGCTGACTAAAACACCCAGCTGGTGTCTGTGGAGAAATGGAGAATTGATTGGTGAGGAAACCCACATGTTTAGAGTAAGAAGCACATGAATTTATAGAGAAAACAGGTTTTTTTTCCCTCTTTGTAATACCTATTTCAATCATCTGTAGAGAAAAAAGTAAGACAGACTGCATGATAAAGCATATGTGGAAAGATGTTGACATTTAGGAAAGTGGGTTGAAGGTATACAGAAATACTTGATCCTATTTTTGCAATCTGTTTATCAAACTAACAGTGTTATACAATGTCCCACTAAAATATGAAGAATGTGGGCTTTGCATGACCACTGAAAAATACTATAATTAAGTACTAACATGTCAACATTATTTCATAATAAATAAATTTGCTTTACAGGATGAAGCACAGTAAATTCTTAGAAAGGCAAATGCTTTCTCTCCCTACCCGCCGCCCCTCGACCCCCCCACACCCCCACACCCCCCACACCCCCCACACACACAGTAGGAATCATCTGAGCAGCTCAATGGAAGCGAGTGACGGCATCTGTCTCTGAGCTTGATGGCACCTGACATTAATTTTCTTATTTCAGTGTTTCCATCTTCCTAAGTTTCTATAATGAGTGTTTACTGTTTTAATTCCTCAGATTTCTTCTTTTCCACAGTCCCATAAAAGAATGAAGGAAAGAAAGGGGAGAGGAGACAGGGAAAAGCAGGAGGGGATGATGTGAAGAGGAGCAAGGTGGGAGAGAGCCGAGCCACCCTGAACCCATGCAGTGCAGAAGCCTTGTGTGCACCTGGGTGGGGATGTCCCTCGGGTCACACAGGGTCAGCTCATGCTCACAGCCTGTGGCCTCCAGACCTGTCCTTATGTGCCTCCAAGGAAAAACAGCTGGTCCATCTCACAGGCTTTATAACTTGGGGGTTATTGGGCTCTAGTCCGGTGGCTAAACTCTAGTTCTATTTACACCACTTTGAAAAGAGAATCTCCACCCCCAAGACACAAGGTAGGAAGACATACACAGACAGATGGAGGCCACTGCCCACCGGGGCATGGCACAGCAAAGGGTGTGAGGAGTTAATACTGGCTCAGGCCTGGACAGTGACATATGAAGGGGTACAGATCCTGTAATGATTCAGACACTCAATTAGTGCATACCTGTCCAGTGTTACAACTCTGGAAGGGTACCAAGTACTCAAGTTCATGATTTCCTTCTCTAGGGATATTTTCTCTTATTGAATAGAACCACTGACAAGCTAAAATAAAGCCTCTTCTCCATTAGCCTCTTCCTGGAAGCGTTACTCAATGGCATATAAAGAGGTTTCTTCCTCCATGCCTGGTCTCCACTTCTCTAGATAGATTTACACCCCACACCTGGTGCTGCTAAGCACATTACAATGCCTCGTGTTGCCATTAAGGAAACCACTTGTGAGGGTGGGAGTCGATGTGGGAGAGGGAAAGTCACCCGACTTAATTACTTGGTGGAGGGGAATAATTCAAAGTACCTGGTCTAGAGGGATCTTTATAATGCATGGCTGAGAAATATTTGGACTCATTAGGTGCTGGGCTCTCTGTAATCTGCCATTTTATAATACCTGGTCTGAAGATGTTTTATAATAGGCAGGTGGGGGCCTGGGGGTACCATGACATCATTGCTGAGAGGTCAGACTACTTCTTTTCCAACTTTCCTTCAAGTTACATTTTACTTATTCATTCCTTGAACATTTGGACCCATGATTTGGGAACACATATATCATAAAAAAATTGGGGGAGGGTCATGGCTAATAGACAAATAATCAGAATATAACATCTTCTTACATTCAGTTAAGCTAAGTGCTTTAGAGGCAATAACCATCCTGTGTTGACTTAAATCATCCTATCTACAAATACCTCATTTTAAACACCAAATCTATATCAAGCCTGAATATCTTCTGAGTGTCCAGGACACTCCATGGTTTTGAGGAAGGAGCAGGACTTGCCTCCCTGTGCACCTCACGTCCTAGCTCTAACATATGGTCACTGTCCCTGAACAAATTCCTTACCTCTGGGCCTCTCGCGTGTATTATTCTTGAAGTGGGATTAATGCCAACTACATGTTTGAATATTTTTTATTAGGATTAGAAACAGCAAATATATAAAATATCCTATACAAAGCAGTTGCTTAGTAAGAATAATTGTTATAATTATTATCTCATGAGAATGTGGCTTACCCTTTGGCAGTGTTTGAGTTTTAATTTTTTAAAAAATCTCCAATCCAATTGACAGAACATAGGAAGGAAGGAAAGAAAGAAGGAACAGAAGAAGAACTGGAGGGCCAGGAAAGCCCATCTCGTAGATCTAGTTCAAACCCAAAGGTCTGAGAAAAAAAGAAATCAATGGTGTACATCCCCATAACCCCATCTGAGAATGAAGATTCCCCAAACCAAGAGTGAAACACTGAAAAGACAGAAGATGGACACTCCAGATCAAGCAGAGATAATAAATTCACACTTCCACTGTCTTTTTGTTCTATTCAGACTCTTAGTAGATTGGATGATGTTCACCTGAATTGGTGAAAACAATCTTCTTTACTAAGTCTACTGATTCAAAAACTAATGTATTCCCAAAACCCTTATGGGCACACCCAGAAATACCAGTTTACTAGCTATCTGGGCATCCCTTAGCCCAGTTAAGTTTACATAAAATATTAACCATTGCACGTAGAGAAAGTCCAGTTGAGAATTCCCTTTGGAAGCCCTCACCTGCCAGGAAGCCTCCTGTACTGAGCCTCCATCAGCTCAACCCTTCCCTGTTTGCTTTTAGATTATTTTTAAAAATTTTATTCAAAGAAAATTGTGGTGACTTGGAGCCTTTGGAATTTTGTTTAGGCTGGTAAAACTCTGTTCTTGTATCTCATCTTTCTCACTGGGAAATCTTTTTTTTTTTTTTATTGCCTATTCTTAGACGGGGTCTAGAAAATATCCACAGGGTGAATAACGCCAAAGATAGTCTATGCTTCATTGTGGACTTGTTTTCTTCCTGGTCTGCTGTATGCAGCCCTCTCCAGAGTACAAAGCAGCATCATGATGCCCACTTTTGTTAAGCCTTTGGGAAAGATGTCAAATTTAGAATTGCTTTTCAAGTAACTTCAGGAAAACAATGTCCCACACCACCAACTCCTAAGAAGAATGACTGTGCCAAGTCCAAAGAGCACTGGGCTTGAACAGGACAATTGTCTTCCGTTTTCAGTATTCAAATCTCAGCAATTGGCAGCATAGAATGAAGATTAAGGGTATGGATGTGAGGCCAAGCCACTGTGTCGAATCGCAGCCTTGTTCCTTAGTAGCTGTGACTCTGTAAAATACCACTCCCCCAATAGGTTGTTAAGTGTATAAATGAGCTGATGTTTTGAAAAGATTTACAATCATGCCAAACACTTAGAAAATGCTTATTTAAATATTTGTTAGGTAAAAACCATTTTCCCTAATAAACATAACGCTGTTAAGAGAATGACTATTTCTAATGAAGACCATGGAAGACCATGGAAATCAATGGACATCCTTGTTATTCCTCTCCTTATGTGTTGGGATTCACATCCCTGTTACCAACACCCAGGTTTTGTTCCCTCTCCACTTCTTCCAGTCCACTTAGATCTATTCACACACATAAAGTGATCCTCAAATTCTATTTTATATGGAAGATTCTGGAGGAATAACCTGGTAGCTTTGAGCAACAAAGGATCCATGACAGAAAATAGGCCAAAGGGTCCAAAGTGTTTTTGTTAGAATGATAATAAATATTTCTTCCTTTTCTCTTTTTCTAAATTCTCCCTTATAAAATTGTCATTTCTACATAAAAACACATATTTATTTTTTAAACATCAATAATTTGTAGAATTGCTCTTCTGCTCTATATTTGAACTAAGTCTTAGTAAATTGTTTCATCTTTAAGAAAGAGATTTAAATACCTTCTGCGACCTTGAGAACTTGAGTCTGGACTGTGGCTGGAGGTGGAAGCACAGGGGAAATTTTACCTATCTTCACAGGTGTACATTCTTCCACATCAAAGCCTTCTTCCTTGAAGTCTGGCAAGTATTATGGAGACTGTCAACATCAGGAAACATGATCAAACATCAGCCTTCATGATAAAACTGGTCAAGCCCCAGCTCTTTCCATAATTTGAGAAGCACATACAGTGAGGTGAGGGGCTGCCATGGGGACAGGACAGATGTTTTCCTGAGCAAAATCACCAGCTCAGGGTCATTTAGCCTATGGCTGACCTTGCTATCCATGTTCTACACATGAATCCTGTAGCAGGATGACTCACAGGGCTGCTTTTGGTAGTTCATATTCCTAACTTTGATCATCTTCTTCCTGTCCATAGAGGTCCTCCACCCAGTAAGTCAGGCTGCATGAACTTAATCCCATTTAGAAAGTGAAGAGTTATGTGTGCTGTATTGTACACTCGTACCAACTGGAATATTGTATTTGGAGACTGTGTTGCAAACAAGTAGGCAGAGTGAGAATTTATCCAGTCAAGGAGCAGAAGCAATATCAGACACTTTCAAGAGTTGACAAAGGCAGGATTCTTGGGCTGTGACCAGTGCCATGCTCAGTGTCATCACCAGGCAAGTCCAAGACAGTAATTTTGGATTCGTTCACCTGGTCTCCTTGAGTCTCTTACTGCTTGCAAACCTGTCTCCATCAACTACATATGCTCCATTAATTGGAGTATTTTCTTGTACTTGCTCCTGCTAACCTTACTAGTTCACACATTCCAAGTTTGGCCAGATTACTAATGAATCCTTTCCAGTTGTTAATCTTAATCTAGCTTATACCTTCATCTAATTCAGTTCCAATTACATCAGTAAAGACATGATCTTTTGTATTTGGATAATTCCTTCTGTCTTTAGAATCTGGAGTGACTTAGAAATGATCGATTCTTCCAACATCAACAGCAATGATATTAATAGATTACACTTACAGTAAGGGTGCCATTTGGTATATACTTTCAGGCATTGTATCAGATAGTCTTAACAAAAATAATTGTATTAATCAGTTTTCATCACTACTTTGGAATGCCTGACACAAGCTACTTATGAAGTAAAGAGGTTTACTTTCAGTTTTGGAGGCTGAAAGTCCAAATGGCATAGCATAGGTTTGTCTGTATCACCCCCTGATGTGGATTGCAATGGTAGCAGTGCATGTGGGACAAGTAAAGGGTTACATCTAGAACCAAGAGCAGAGAAGGTGGGGAGGGACAGGCTTTCTCCTTTTATAACATTCCTCTCCAGAAAATTCAAGGAGCCCCAGAACTACCAAGAGGTCACATGCAAACTATCTCACACCTCCAATGACCTAAGTGCCTCTTATAGCCCCACCTCCTACCTAGCCATCTGGGGACCAGGGGAGCCACCTGGGGACCAAGCCTTTAATCACACCCAAACCACAACCTGACACCTCCTCTTGTCTTACTAATTGTATTGATTGGGAAATGTGCTCAGAGGATCACACAACTCCCCAGTGTGCACAAGTAAGCATATGGCGGAACTGAATTCAAGTCTGTCTGACTCCATGCTGGAATTCAAACCATGTGAACATGTCTCTTTGGGACCTAAAAACCTGTTCTACTTCAGCTGGAAAAACTGGGTCAGGTTAACAAATCAATCATTATAGAAACATTTTATCTGATTTTCAAAAGGCAAGTAAGTGAAAGTCATCTGAATTTGAGAGATTTATTGAATCCTATTTTATAATGATTAAAATATGTTCTTTTCTAAAGGGAGAAGGAAAGTTGGAATAATTATCCTTACTCTGTAGTTTCAAAACATTCTTTCTCAAGGCAGCGCATCCTCTTTCAACATTTCCATTGGGTCATGTGACCTTGCCAGAACCCTGGGTGGCCTGCTCACACCAATTTCTGTCCATTCAAAAGTCAGAGTTATTCAGCTATTCTCATCAGCACATCTTTTGAGTGCTTAAAGTAAGCACTAGGGGTCTGGCAGTTTGATCCAAGACTCCTTCTCATCAGATAGAAACAAACAGTAAAATACATATTTTTTCCCTTCCCAATGGAACCTTGCTGAGATGTACCAGGAATTCTTAATATAAAAATTCTTTCCAAGTAACTAAAACAATGGTGCACCCCTAGTTCCTCTTCATAGTCATTTAATTCTTAAATATCAGAGAACCCTATACTGTGGATGACATGAGAAATTAATGTCCAGACCTGGAGTTGCACTGCTCAATCCTTACCCATGGATGATTATCAAAGACAATTTTAAAAATTCTTTCCTCCCCCTCTTCCTTTCTTCTCTCTCCCCTCCCTTTCCTGCTCCTCCCCTCCTCTCCTCTTCTCTTTTCTCATTTCCTCTCTGCAGGGTATCACTCTTGCTTTCAGGGCCTGCCCACTTTTCAGTGATGGTGATAATTCAAATCAGTGATGACCTCTGAGTCCAGAGTAGCCACAGCATGCTGACGGTCTTTTCTGCCAACTCCTAGCTGACAGGCCTGGGGTTGGGAAACCTGTTTCCACCAAAAACCCACATAAGGTTTGGGCCAAATCATTTTCCCAATCAAAAACTTGAAATGGTATCCTTGTGTCCAATAACTCAAAAATAGTGTAGAAATTAGGTGAATCCACGATGTGATGGGAATACATTTTATAAAAGAGAGAATTCATGAATTTGTATATTTTCTCATGTCATTCTAGCAATTTTATTTGATGAGCATCTTTCTTGATATATGTACTATGTACTTTGGCTACCTTAGTATAAAATGTGGCTATATCAGCTATGGTAGGAGAACAAGTTTTATAATGTATTTGGCAAGGAGAACATTACCACTGACTTAGGCTGTTAACTAGCCTTTATGGATCCTTTTCTAATTACTTCATTCTAGCAGGGAACATCCAAACAGGAACAAATGAGACCAAATGATACAGATTATGTCATTTCCAGTGTAACAAATTCCTTAATTTCTCTAAATTGGATTTGAACTTACTCATAATTTCTTATAGGATTGATCATACTATAGAAAACTAGCATAGAACCACAAAGGTAAGCCTCATTATATGTTGGTTATTTCCCCACAAAGTATTTTTGGATAATTGGATATTTAAAAAGTTAATGCACCTTTCTATCAATGAAAGAAAATTTTTATAATGAGCACAAATCACACACATGCAACCATACACATATACACATTTATTACTCACAAAGCTATCACCATGTAGAATATAAGAGCATTTCCTCACTGCCTAAATTGTTTCAAAGTTTCTCTGGGATAGGGGTGGGCTGGTGGAAGGCCATGCAAATCAGAAAAAGAGAAAGGAATTTTGACTGGTAATGATTTTGAAGGGCAAATGTTAGCACAAACTCATGTTTTACAGAATAAGGTCTGTAAGCCAAAATATATCAACAACTGCTCTGTGCCCCCAACAGAAATAGTATTGTTTGGATCATGAAGAAATAAATATTATGAGTCCCAATTGACTAATTAATAGCATGTACAATGTAACCATTGAACAAACACAGATCAAAGAAAGAGCATCTGGCTTTTTGGCAGTGGGAGGATGCACAGTTGAATGCAGTGGGAGACTTTTCAGGAACTGCAGAGAAATCAAGCTGTATTGCTCTTTTCTAAGGAGGCAGCATGCAAGGTCATGCTGTCCGGCAAAAAAAAAAAAAAAAAAAAAAAAAAAAAAGTACCACAACACAACTGTCTCCTTTTCCTCACACAAGCTTTTATTCAAATCTAGAAATATTTACTGAGAACCTACTCTATGCCAAACACGTTGGTCAGCATTTATGGGAAGCAGTGCACCAGAATGGTGACAAGAAAAAAGCCAGTTGTCAGAGGGCTTGGAAACCAGCTCTGTTGTTGATGAGGTTCTTCTTCGTCGTTGTCTACTTCTTTTTTTTTTTTTTAATGATGGAAATTTTCATAGTGTCTCTCTCTCTCCCTCCCCCACCTCCTTTCTTTATTCTTTGCTTTTTTTTAGGGGGAGTACCAGGGATTGAACTCAGGGCCATCCACCACTGAGCCATATCCCCAGCCCTATTTTGTATTTTATTTAGAGACCGTCTCACTGAGTTGCTTAGTGCCTCACTTTTGCAGAGGCTGGCTTTGAACTCTGGATCCCTCCTGCCTCAGCCTCCCCAGCCTCTGGGATTACAGGCATGCACTACCGCACCGAGCTATTCTTTGCTTTTAATTTGAGAAATCATTGGAATATCATCATAAATGTACAAATGTTAAATGCAATATCAATGAATTTTTACATATGCTGGATACCAGATCACATGAGAACATGTGCCATCTCAGAAAGTTCCCCTGAGTTCTGTTGCAATCAGTACGTCACAGCCGGCCTCTACAGAAAGAAATACTTTCTGTCAATAAAGGTTAGTTTTCTAACCTTTATTTTAATTCTTTTTTCCCATATTTTTTATCGGTTACACCCACCTGCGGGATTTGTTGTTACAAGTTTTGCCTGTCCTTGAACTTCCTATTGAGGGAATTGATGGATGGGTGTGTCACTCCACCCAGTTTTTCTGTGGCTCACCTATGCTGCCATGTGCTGGTTGTTTCACTGTTACTGGTGATGTTACTTCATGGTGTTTTATGGTATAAATTCATCACAATTCGTTTATACATCTTCTTGTGGACGGACATTTTTTATTTTTTCCAGTTTGATATATTACAAATTAAAGAATTTTCATTGATATATTTACTCTTTTCTTTTGGGTGTGTGTCTAAGGCTGAAATGGCCAGTCATGAGTAGGATGTGTTTAAATTTAGTAGGAGCTCATATGCAATTTTACAAAAGTTTGTACCATTTTACCCTCTAGCAACATAGAAGAGCTCTGGATGTCCACATCCCTGCCAAACCTGGAGGTTTTCATCCTTTTGATGGGTGTGTGGTGGTTTTCATGTCACTTCTCTGCACCCGGGGCTTGAGCCTAGGTTATTTGGAGGAAGTAGCCGTTGACACCATTTGTCAAGCTGGTTACTTTTGGTCTCTAAGCCTCAATTTCTCATCTGTACGATAGGGTCATGAATAACATATTCTCTATTATTGTTGTGAGAATTAAATAACATAATTTGTATAAAAGTATTTGTCCAGTGCCTGGCATATATAGTGTTCCATAAATATTTATCATTATGCATGTCAATATTATTATTTTTACATCACTGTGTGGGGACAAAAAAATCTTTAAATAAATAGGGTGCCTGAATTTAAGGAACTCATTGACTGGCACAAATTGTGAATGCGTCACCTAGAAACAGACATTGAAAACAGTGACATTTCATGTTTATAGACAAATGAATGGAAGCTCCTTGTCACCCACAGTCTAACGAAGAATACCATTAGCTGTGTGATGCTTGACAATTCGCTAAATTCATTTTACGCTCCATTCTTCAGCTTGATACAACATGGAGGCTAAGGGGATTTGACTTTCTTGTTTCTGATAAATGATTAAAAACAATCCCACCTGAAGGAGCTGCAGTTCAATATCACCTTTGACCGTTAGCAATGAACACTTTACTGAAACAGGCTGACACATAACATGACTTCATGTCACTTTGTTGAACTTGGCTCTGATCACAGTTATAAAAATGAATAAAATTTAACAAGAATCGGAGGTAAAGAAGTAACAAAGCTTTTAGCAATATGTGGGAACATAGGAGAAATTAGCCTACGCACAATTTACTGTGAATGAGCTGTGGTGGCGTACACCCGGATCCAACTTCCTTAGGAGGCACAAACACCTACTTAAGAAGTAGTGGGAGGACCAACTTTCCTTAGAATTTTCTTTTGAAAATGTAGTTATATTTATTTTACATTTATTTATTTATTTTGCAGTGCTGGGGATTAAACCCTGGGTTTCTCTCATGGTGGGCAAACATTCTGTCTCTAAGCGACATCCCTAGCTCACTCATTTTTAAGAAAAATAAAGACAATTTTGAAACAAGATTCTCAATCATCATTTTTGGTTTTCAAAACCATAAAATGCTTTAATACCATCTTTAATATTCTCTCAAAGGTATACAAACCTCATAATTTGAGGCATAGTCAATATGTAATCAAATATATATACACATATATATTTAAAATATGCAATTTTAAATGTTTATGAAAATTAGCAAAATATTTATGATTTTAAAGCCCTAGCATAATTATGCAATTGTGAGATTATCACCACCAAGAAGATAGTGGACATAACCATCATTTCCAAAAATTCCCTCTGTCCCCTTTAAATTTCCTCCCCCAACCCTCTATTTCCCATCCCCAAGCAACCACTGATTTGCTCTGTACCATGAATTAGTTTGCATTTTCTAGAATTTGTGCACATGACATCATTCATTACATACTCTTCTGTGTCTGGATTCTTTCCCTAGGCATAATTATTTGTGACTCATCAATGTCACTGAAAGTGTTGATTGTCATTCCTATTTATTGCTGAGTAGCATTCTATTTCAGGGATAAACCACAGCATGTTTATTTATTTATCTGTAGATGGGCATTTGGGTTATTTCTAGTTTGTAGCTATTATGAACAGGGCTGCTCTGAACATTTGTGTGCAACTCATTGCGTGAGTGGCCCCTGTAAATAACCAATGCTTTCTTTTCTGGTGTTCAAGCAACTATGAGGGAATGTTGAGATCATATGGCTTGTGTGTGCATAACTTTTTAAGAAACTGACAAACTGCTTCAAAATGTTCATACCTTTTTACATTCCAACAATGCTTGATATGGTCAGTTTTCTTCATTTTGAGCATTGTATTAGGTATTGAGAGGCATCTAATTATGATTTAATTGCATCTCCAAAATGACTTCTTTTTGATGAAATATCTGGTCAACTACTTTGGCTATTTTTTTAAAGTTGGATTTTTCTTTCCTTTTTTTAATGAATAAATTTGAGAGGAGAGAGAAAGAAAGAGAGAAGTAGGATACAGTACTTTATAACATATAACTTCCAATTATTTTGATTCTGTTTGTCTTCTCAGTTTCTTAATAACATTTTTGAAGTGTAAAAGTTTTACATTTTGATACATCTTAGTTATTTTTTTTTCTTTTATGTTTAGTTCTTGGAGTATGAAACCTAAAATGTCTTTGCCTAGTGCATCACAATAATTTTGTCCTGTGTATATTAAACCTGCATAGTGCTTTTTGTAGTATGTCCATTTTGGCAATATTAATTCTGCCTTTCTAAGAACATGAGAGAGCTTTCCATTTTATAAGGTCTTCTTCAACTCATTTCTTTAGTTTTCATTGTAGAAAGTCTTGCAATTTTAGGTTTCACACTTGGACCCTTGATCCGCTTGGCCTGCTTTTGTTGCTGTTGTGGTTCTTTCTAAATATGCGTGACAGTAGACTATATTTTGACATAGTATACATACATAGAATAAGTAGTGCTTGTTCCAATATTGCGGTTTCACATAATGTGGAGTTTCACTCGTTGTCAATCCATATATGAACAGAGGAAAGTTATGTTCAATTCATTCCACTGTCTTTCCCATTCCCATCTCTCCTCCCTTCCTTTCATTCCCCTTTGTCTAATCAAATGAATTTCTATTCTTCCCCTCTCTTGTTGTGGGTTAACATCCACATATCAGAGAGAATATTCTGCCTTTGGTTTATTAAAACTAGCTTATTTCACTTAACATGATAGACTCCATTCCACTCCAGAGTAATATTTCACTGTGTATATATACCACATTTTCTTTATTCATTTATCTGTTGTAGGGTACCTGTGCTGGTTCCATAATTTGCTATGAACATTGATATGGCTGCATCACTGTATTATGCTGATTTTGAATATTTTGGGTATAATCAGAGGAGTCGGATAGCTGGGTCAAATGGTGGTTCCATTCCAAGTTTTCTGAGGAATCTCCTTACTGCTTTTTAGAGTGGTTGCATCAATTTACAGTCCCACTAGAAATGTGAATGTTCCTTTTTTCCTGCTTCCTCACCAATATTTATCATTACTTTTATTCTTGATAATTGCCATTCTGACTGGAGTGAGATGAAATCTCAGTGTAGTTTTGATTTGCATTTCTCTAACTGCTAGAGATGTTGAAAAAATTTTTAAATATATTTGTTAATCATTCATATTTCTTCTTCTGTGAAGTGGCTGTTCAGTTCCTTAGCACATTTATTGATTGGGTTGTTTTGTTTTGGTGAAAAGTTTTTTGAGTTCTTTATGTATGGTGGAGATTAATGCACTGAGATGCTGGTGGTAAAGATTTTTTTCCCATTCTGTATGCTCTCTCTTCATGTTCTTGATTGTTTCCTTTGCTGTGAATAAACTTGTTTAGTTTGATACCATCCCATTTATTGATTCTTGATTTCTTGCATTTTAGGAGTCTTATTGAGGAAGTTGTTTCCTGAGCTGACATGATGGAGATTTGGTCCTGCTTTATCTTCTAGTAGACACAGAGTCTCTGGTCTAATACCTATGCCCTTGATACACTTTAAGTTGAGTTTTGTGCAGTGTGAGAGATAGGGGTTCAATTTAATTCAACTACATATGGTTTTCAGTTTTTCCAGCACCATTGTTGAAGAGATGTCTTTTCTTCAATGTATGTTTACGGCATCTTTGTCTAGTATGAGATAACTATTCATGTGGGTTTTTCTCTGTGTATTTTATTCTGTATCATTGGTCTATGCATCCTTTTTTGTGCCAATACCATGCCCATTTTGTTATTAGAACTCTGTAGTACAATTTAAGATCTGGTATTGTGATGCCTCCTGCTTCATTTTTCTTATTGAGGATTGCTTTGACTATTCTGGGTCTCTTATTTTTCCAAATGAATTCCATAACTGCTTTTTCTATTGCTATGAAGAACATCATTGGAATTTTAATAGGAATTGCATTAAATCTGTATATCACTTTTGGTAGTATGGCCATTTTAAGGATATTAATTCTGCCCACCCAAGAACATGGGAGATCTTTCCATTTTCTAAGGTCTTCTTCAATTTCTTTCTTTAGGGTTCTGTAGTTTTCATTTTAGAGGTCTTTTACCTCTTTTGTTAGATTGATTCCCAAATGTTCTATTTTTAGTTTTTGAGGCTATTGTGAATGCCATAATTTTCCTGATTTCTCTTTCAGCTGTTTCATCATTGGTATATAGGAATGCAACTGATTTATGGGTGTTAATTTTATAGCCTACTACTTTTCTGAATTCATTTATGAGTTCTAGAATCTTTCTAGTGGAGTTTTTGGAATCTTCTAAATGTAGAAAAATGTCTTTGGCAAATAGGGATAGTTCGAGATCTTATTTTCCTATTCATATCCCTTTAATTTTTGTCTTTTGTCTAATTGCTCTGGCTATTAGTCCTTGCTATGTTGAATAGAAGTGGTTAAAGAGGGCATCCTGCTCTTGTTCCAGTTTTTAATGGGGATATTTTCAATTTTTCTCCACTTAGAAAGATGTTGGCCTTGGGTTTCAAATATATAGCTTTTCCAATGTTGAGGTATGTTCCTACTACCTCTAGTTTTTCTAGAGTTCTGAACATAAACAGGTGATGTATTTTGTCAAATGCTTTTTCTGCATCTACTGAGATAATCATGTGATTCTTGTCTTTAAGTCAATTGATGTGATGAATTATGTTTTTTTCTATTTCTATATGATAAACCAGCCTTGCATCCCTGGAATGAACCCCATTTGATTATGCTGTACTATCTTTTAAAACATGTTTTTGTATGTGATTTTTGGCCTGATTTTTGCACACGGTGGATGTTTTGCTGAAAGTCCCATTTTGGGGAGAGGAGTGTAGGGATGTCCAATTGTTTTAGCACTATTTATTGAAAAGCTTATTCATGCTGTACTGAGTTTCCTTTGCACCTTTGTTAATATCAGTTGTCTGTATTGTGAGGTCAACTTTTAAAGTCTATTTTGGCTCTTTTACCTACTTAGCTATTTTTGTGTCAATGTCAACCTATTCTGGTTCATCACTTTACAATAAGTCCTAAAAGAGTTAATATAGGCTCTCCCAATCTGTTTTTCTTTATCATATTTGTTATAGTTATGCTTACTTTGTATTGCATATGAATTTTAAAATCAGATTATCAATTTTTATAAACTAGCCTGCTAGAATTTTGTTTGGGATTGCTTGGAATCAGTTGGTCAATTTTGAGAGTGTTGACATCTTAGTATTTGATATATCAAATATCCCAACTCATGAACATTTTGTATCTCTCTATATGTACTTTAAAATATTTCCTTTTGCCCAATGCCTTGTTGTTCTAGTACAATTCTAGTGTCAATTATAGAAATGATTTTTAACAAATAAAAATTCTAAAGATAATAGGAATAGCTAATATAAGCAACAGCTATTATCTCTTGGGCTATGATAGAGCACTCAAAGAACAGACTCATCCCCAAGCTAAGGAAAGTACCTTATTGGAGAAGGCATGACCATGACTCACAAGTGACAGAGAAGTCACTGTGGTGTGGTAACTGGAACTTTCTTTTAGTGCTGGGGAAAGCGGTTTGAAAGGAGATGCCTATTTGGAGGCGCTCCTCAATAGAACCACCAAGGTGTTTTTTAAGAGTAGCTGTGTCCTACTGAATGCTGCAGCCCACTGTACACTGCTGATGCTGATTTCTAGGAAAGCTGCCATACTACTGAAGCCCAAGACTGAAGAAGCCACAACTTAACAGAGTGGGCTCTTCTTTCTATACCTCCTCTGTCTCTCCTTAACATGTTGAATGATGGTGGCCTTGGCCTTGTCTGCTAATTCTAACAGTTGATTCAGCTCTGAGTTGATTTTGATGCATTTTTCTCTGCATTATGAGCTCTTATTCTTCTGTTTCTTTGAATGCCTGGTATCTTTGGTCAAATGGCAGACATTGCGAATTTCACCTTATTGGGTACTGAATATTTTATATTCTTATAAATATTCTGGTGCTATATGCTGGGATTCAGCTAATCTCCTTGAAAATGGTTTGATCCTTGAAAGACTTGCTTTTAAAATTTAAATGGAACCAGAATTTTTTTTTTTTTTTTTTTTTTTTTTTTTTTGTCTAAAGCCAATTATTGTATTCAACTGAGGAGAGACCCTTCTGCATACTTTGCTCATGATGTTGCTCAGCCTGACTGGTGGCATCAGGTACTATTCCCTGCCCTGTGTAAGTGAGGGAACTCATCCTTCCAATGCTTTCTCATGAGTTTTCCCTGGCTTCTGCTAAATTCCTCACATGTGTTTCTTGATCAGCATTTTCCTTATCTGTGCTCTAAAACCCTCTAGGGTTTGTTTTCTGTGCTTTTCTCTCAAATGGATGCTTTGTTCTGTGAACGCTGGCTGCCCTGGACTTCCCAACCTCCAAGTTTCATCTCCTCATCTCAGAGAGTTTGTTGTTCTCTGCTTGGGTTCCCCCTCCCTGCACCACAGCCTGGAAAATTCCTTGTCTTGGTCTTTCAGGACTGTAACCAAATCCACAGAATGGGTCATTCATAATCATACTTGATGGAAATGTATTGCTTGCCGTTCTGAAAGTTGAAAAGAATAAACTCAGGTACTGGAAGATGTGGTATCTGGTGAGGGTTCACTTTCTGCTTGAAAGAACTACCTTTTAGCTGTGTCCTCACCCCACAGAAGGGTGAGCAAGATCCCTAGGCCTCTTGTATAAGGGCACTAACTCCACTAGTGAAGGTAGAGCTTTCATGACCTGATCCTCTCCTGAAGGCCTCATCTCTCAATACTATCACATTGGCCCTTAGATTTCAACACAAGGATTTGGGGGGAGATACCAACATTCAGACCATATCATCCCTCTAGACCATAAGCTGAAAGCATCATAAGAATGACTTTATTGCCTTGTCTCTCAGGGGTCACCTTCCTAGTTGCCTGATGTCAAGGTTCTCAAAAACTTGGTTCTTATACATTTTCTGGTTTTTATTTTGCCAGTGGGAAGGTGAATCCAGTCCTTGTTACCCCAGTCTTGGCCAGACATGGAAGTCTTCTTCATGGAATTTTTCCCTAAAGATTAAAAGTTGGGGAGAATAGGTCAGTAGAAGTTTGCATAATTTCAAAAGTTTTGCCTAGACCACTGACAATGTGGAAACTTCCTGCCTCTTAGAAGAGAGCACCTGGTAGTAATAAATGAGTACTTTCTGAAATAAATAACCATGATCTCAAAATGCTTCAATGCATCTGAGGTACTCATCTCATCCACTAGGATTAATCTGGGATTTGAAGATAATTCAACATACATGAAAAAGTATTAGGCTAAATATTTAAAGTTCTGTGTTCTAATTCCAGTTCTGACACTAATTCTCAGCCTTCCTAAAGAACAGACTCAGTCTCTCTTTGTGACTTGGCCTCCTTAAGAATTTTCTGAATTTTAGAGTAATGCAAGCAGTTTAAAACAAAACCAGTATTGTAATGGCTGTAAAATTTTAAGTTATCATTTTTGAAGTATTTATTGATCAAATACTGGAAATATAACATCAGATCAAGAGTGTTGATGGATTAAGTCTTGAAATCATTGAAACTGTGAAAATAAGCATGGACTTCATGTACCCAGTCTAAGAGAAACAAGAAATGGGCATAATAAAATTGCAATATAATTTTAAAGATGACTTCCATTCAAATTCACTTTGGTTGGTTTAATGTGTTTATCAAGACAATCAGGTCAGGCCTACACAATAGCAGAGTGAAAATATTAAACCCAGCTAGAAAACATTTTGTGCACTTGACAATAACAGGTCACTGTAAGACTGCAGTAATGAGGAAATGCTGTATAATACCAGAATTTCAGTGGACATCAAACTGTCATGACTTCTTAACCCTAAGTTTATGTGCTCTGACAGTGGTGTCACTGATTTCCATTTGTGTATCCGTTTGTTTGTTGTATATAATGAGAATGATCCATGATGTTCAACAGACCCTGCTCAATGCTAGATCACCATAATGAGAAAACACAAACATTCTGGGTGTGTGGAATTAAATCTTGAGGGGAAGACAGAAGTTAATAAAATAATGGCACATATGGCAATTAAAATGATCACATTAGTAGTTTTCTGAAGGAAAAACAGACAGTACTGGTAAAAATGGTCCACAAATTAGAAATGTTTATGTACAACAAGGAATATTTTTGGTGTTCTTACATTTCATTAATATAGATGGAAGATATGTTTGGGAGAAAGGCTATAGGAAAAATGATCATATCTGTGTTTCTCTTAAAGATACTAGATCTTAAAGATATACCCATAATTGCACAATATCTGGATATGGTTCAACTCATTCTGAAATATTGGGTTCTCAACTTAAACTACCACATCTAAGTCACTTTTTGTGTGAAGGAATGAGTGGTGAGCATTTTATGTAAACTAACTTATAGATTCCTCATTAGACAACATTATGAGGTAGGTTTCCCCTATTCTTGTTTTTAGAAATTCATATCAAAATGACCTCCCTGAAAAATGGTGGGCCAGAGCTTGAAATTCATTTGAGTCCAAAGGTATACTCTTATTATGCATAAGGACAAAAATGGGACAAACATTCTTAAAAAAGTGATACAAGTATTCTATCTAAGTCATCTATTCACTTATTTTTTCCAAGAAATTGACAGTTATATCTTACATCTTTGTAACAGCCTGTCTCAAACTTTCTATAACTTCTTTATTTCTGATTCTCAATTGAGGATATGACCTCATACTTCATTACAAAAAAAAAAAAAAAGGAAATAATCAGATAGGAACTTTTCTAACTTTTCACCATAAATCCGCACACTATCCTGGACCTGGATACGTGTTCTCTTTCTGTGGCAACATCTATTATCTTGCGAGGGCTGCCATAACCAAATACCAAAGACTGGGGGACTCAAACAACTATATCTATTTCCCCCCAGTTCTGAATCTAAAAGTTCAAGATCAACGTGTCATCAAGGTTGATGTCTTATGAAGCTGCTCTCCTTGTCTTGCAGGTAGCCGCCTTGCCCCTGTGTCCTTACGGGGACAGTCCTGTCTGTATGTATCTGTGTACTAATCTCCTCTTCTTATGACATGAGTCACACTGGGTCTTATCACCTTGTTAAAGCCCCTGTCTCCAGATACATTCACATTCTGGGGTGCTTCAAGTCAGGGCTTCAACATATGAATTTGGGAAAACACATTTCTGCCCATAACACAATGTAAAGAATGTCCTTGCTCCCTTAAAAGGACAATCCATTCACACATGTTCCCACTCCCATTTTATCTCCCTTCCTTGGGAACTGCTATATTTATTCCTTTATCCAGTATTGTCAGTTTGTCCTGAGACCAATTTCATGAATTTATAGCCATGCTCAGCTGTCTCCTGGTAGTGGTGAATGGTACCATTGCTAACATAGACATTAACATTTTTTTTCTTCCCTTTCTTTTATTCCTCGCTTCTAATTTCTCAGCAAGTTTTGTCGGTTCAACCTCTAAAATATATGGAAAATCTGTCCCCTTCACTTCTGCCACCAATGCCCTACCCAAAGCCCACTACTATCTTTCACATGGAGGACCACAAAGAACTCCTAACCAGCCTGTCTTCTTAGAAAGGACTCTGTGCCCAGCAGCCAGAATGATAATCTTAAAAATTTTTTTTCTTGTAACTAATTGTAAACTTATAGAATTGTAATATTTCAATAAATCCCATTTAACTTTACCCCAATGTACCAACTGCCAACGTTTTCCACATTTACTTTTCGTTATGCCTCTTTATAAGTGTTTTACTACTAGTTTCCTAAGGAAAACAAAATCTTTTCTTATATTGTTAATGAATAATGACCAGATTTGGGACATTAATACTGATAGAATAATATTATTTAGAAATTCTTATTTTAAAGTTGCCCATTCTTCTATTAATGTTCCTTATAGCAACCCCATACCCCTCAATCCAGAACCCAATCTCCAAATCACACATTGTATTCCATTGTGTTTGTTGAGTTTTTTCAGTCTCTTGGAATTCAGAACAATTCTTCACACTTTGCTTGCCTTTTATGACATTGACATTTTTAAAGATTACACATAGAATATTTTTGCAGAATTTGGATTCATCTCTTCTTTCCTCAATATTAGATTAAGATTACGTATTATTGGCAGAAATATAACATAGCCACAAATTATGTGTATTCATATGTGTATGTGTATACACACATACACACCACAATCCCACAATCGCACATTTTCTGACTTATGTTCCCCATCTGACCCCTGTTCTTTCTGTCCCAACTACTCTATCTCTTTTTAACTATGGAGCTTTGGTAATAGGATGCACTGTCTACCTGACTCCTTAAGGTGCTAACTCCTTCAATTCTCTGTTTGAATATTCCCTCAAATCAGTATATACTAATCATAATATCAAATTACTACCCACCTTCCCTTAACTCTCTGCCCCAAAATTATATTCTCTCATATCTATCTCATATCTATCACCCTATTTCCTTCATGACATTTCTCATGTTTGAAATTATTATCTGTTTACTACTTAATTACCTATTAACCCAGATAAGAAGCTCCTCAGGGGCAGGGACTCTTCAGTTTTATTTCTTCTGAATTTCTAGCATTTGGAATGTAGAAAGAAAAAAAAAACAGTTATGGCTGTATTTCTCCTTCTCCTGCACTGCTATTAATTTTAAATAAGAAATGAGGCTGGCATACATTGTGAAGTGTACTGCTGTAGATGACCTACATTTAAAGCATGAGGCAAAACAACAAAGTCATCACTGGGGCCAAACGTGTTTCCATCCAATTTTGGCTCTTCTCGATGTTCTTGAGTAAGACAAGTGGCCTAGACCTACTTTCTGCCATTCCATGCTATCGCAAATGAACCATGAAAATAAGACAGTCCTCTTCTTACCCAGTGCCAGTTCCATTACAGGCAAATAGTATTTAATAGCATTTACTTTTTACTGCCCCATTAATTACCCCAGTCATTAGACTGGAATAATAGAAGAAAGAATGTATTTTCCCCATGATAAGTATCAAGCTATGCATAAAAATTAAATTTAAAGATTGAAACATTTTCCCCCTATTTTCAGGATAAATTAGACCTTCTCATAAGTTTTTGGCCCCAAAGATCTGTGATAATGTCTTTAGAGATTTAGATACAAAGAATAGACCTGAGTTCTTTAAACTACATCTAAGTAGGATCATTCCTGAAATATGCACTGTTTTAGTTAGCTTCTCATTGCTGTGAGCAAACACCCAACAAAAACAACTTAAAGGAGAAAAAGGTTATTTGGGCTCACACTTTCAGAGGTTCAGTCCATGGTTGGCCAACTCCATAGCTCTGGTCCTAAGATGAAGAACAATATTGTGGCCAAAGGACTTGTAGAGAAAAGGAACTCAGAATATGACTGCCAAAAAAAAAAAAAAATGAGAGCACTCTGCTCACGAGGGACAAAATATAAACCCCAAAGGCACATTCCCACCAATCTACCTCCTCCTACCATACCCTACCTGACATAGTTCCCACCCAGTTAATCCATATCTAATCACTTCACCTCTGAATGTTCTTGCATTGCCTAACACATGAGTTTTTGGAGAACACCATATCTAAATGGCAACATTTCTTAATATATTGGGGTCAGTTTCAGCTGTTGGAAATACATTAAAAAGTACACTAGAACAAAGTAATTGAAAAACTTGGAGCATTTTTTTAAAATAAATTGATAGAAAATTTTCAAAGGCTACATTAAAATATTTATTTAAAGTTAGAGACACTAAAAGGAAAGCCACCTAAAATAGCCTTCAAATAAGAGGCACTTTAACTAAAATCCTTCCTTATTCTTTCATTTATAGTTGCCTTCATGCATTTATCTGTTAAGTCACTATAGAGCCTCCATGGAACTCTGGAGCACTTACACATTCTTCAGAGAATTTCTCATTTATAATTGTTATAAGTCTCTCCTTTTGAAAGGAAGCTGAATTAAAGCTTTGCCTAACATTTTTAGGTCTAGCATAGCAATTCTATACTCACATTGAAAAGAAAAGATGCTTAGAAATATTCTTCTAAATGGGGATCAGATGATGCTAACTTCTCTTTTAGACCTAGAAACACATTCAGACCTGTAAACAGATATATATATTTTTTTTACCTCCACAGACAAAGGATAAAGGCAGCTTTTGTTTGTTTGTTTGTTTGTTCCTTGGCTCATTATTCAACAAGTTATTCAACCAATATGAACTGTCTCCTCTGCTTTAGACCTAAGACATACATCTTGCCCTTATTAAACTCAGAATTCGGAAATGAACTCAGGCTTGCTATGGCAAGTACTGCAATAGAACTATGTGGAAATCTGTCTTAGAAGAAGCAATGTTGGCGATGAGCCCCAAAGAGTTACATGTTCATCAAAAGAGACAAAGAGCCATGAGTCCTTGGGGCTGACAGAACTGGTGGAATCAAAGAGATGAGACAGGAAAGTCAGTAATCTGTCAATCAGGTTAAAACTGGAGAATTATTAAGCTGAAAGACATGAGAGAAGTCAGTCATGTAAACTGAAGCAGGAGATTTTGGGCCTAGTAGAGGAAGTTAGGTCATTGGAGGTATACCTTGAAGGGATATTGGGACCCTATCCCCTTCTTTTTCTTTTTGCTTCCAGGCCATGATAAAGCTGAGCAGGTTGCTCTGTCACATGTTATGCACCATAATATGCTGTCTGACTACAGGTTCAAAGCAATATGTTCAACTGGTTATGGACTGGAACCTCTGAAACTGTGAAACCAAATAAACCTTCCCTCTTTTAAAGTTTATTTTCTCAGATATTTTGTTATAGTAATGAAAATCTAACACAATTCCCTTAGAAACAATACACTTATACTCCTGTCCCAATATATTAAAATTAATATTTAAATTTTTCATTTTAAACAAAAGCAAGTATGAATAGAGAGCCTAGTATTTTATTCCCCATAACCCAGTAGATTGCCCTGTTCAATTCTTAAGGCACACATACCTAGCTATAAGACCACTAGCTTTGAGCATTTACAAAGATACTTGCAGATAGAATATTTTTTTCATTTACAGCATGGCCTAGTTTTGGCTTAGAAATGAATATCATTTTAAAGAAAGAGTGGAAATGGGAACAGTCTGTGTTCTACAAACTACAGGAAGAAAATGCTTATGCAACTTTTGACTAAAGAAAGCTATTACATAAAGCCCAACCAGTCTATAGCAGGATTTCTCTAGTGAAGCTTATCACTGGCATCAGAATGACTTGAAGGAGATTGTAATCTATACTAATACCCAGGTTCTATCCAAGACTCAATCAGAATATCTAGAAAGGAGGCTGGGTGTTTTTAATAAGCTGATTCTTTTATTTACTAAATTTTAAAAATAAATATTCTAAAAAATGGAGGTTTTAAATAGTCATAAGCAAAATTTTAGTTGTGAAATTCTAAGGAGTCACAGAGATGACAGTGAATCCATAGATCATAATATAGAGTCTGAGGAAAAAGTCTTCTTTTATTGTTCAGCTTTTTCATGTTATTTTCATTTTCATTCAAAATAAGAAATACTTATTCTCAATTAAGATTAGAATTATTTTCTCTCTCTCAACTATGGCATATAATGTCAGAAAATGACTTTTAAATATTTGGGGTGACTTGCTCTCCAGGAAAAAAAAAGTATAGACACATTATCATGCCTGACAAATAATTCTCTGTGATGATTAGCTTAGCCCTGTCACATTTTGAAAGTTCTGGCACAATTAGCTTGTCTTTCTCCAGGACTCAGTAAGATAACTGAATTAGAACCAAAATTTTTGATTGGTCGATTCCATCAGTACATTTTGTTATGTATTGGAACTTTCACTCCATGGTACAAACTCATCTTTTCCTCTATTGGAAAACAAATCAGATATTGGCTTGTGGTGCTATCCATGAGAGTTCCAATTTGTACCCAAATGACCCCTGATCGGATTGAAACATAGATCTTGTTTTTTGTCTGAAAGGCCCCATGATAGATATAGCTTTTGTTGGATTAAAAAAAAAAGAATGTGGGGAATTTTTTTAAAAAATACATTTTTCCATTCAACTGTAATAATCTTCTAAACTTCTATAACAGCTTACCTATACCTCTCTGTAATGACATACATCACTTTCCCATGTGTGTCTATACATGTACATTCCCAGACAGATCCCTGTGATGAACTATACTATACAAAAGCAATGTGTGGGTTTATTTATCTTTGTAGACCTCACCATGCCTAATATAAATGTAAAAAGTCATTCTCAAAAATGTTTAATTGTAGGTGGCTCCCAACACCTCATCAAATATCAGAAAAAGCAAGTTTATACCTATAAACATAAAACAGGCTTAGTCATATTTTTAGATCCCATTTTGGACCCTGCTGGTTTTTATTATAAGCATACAACTCTTCACCAGCCAAGCTGGGACTTGAATCCAGTACTTTGCACTCTTGGCCATTGATTTATGCCTTAATTACTAATAAAAATAATTAATACTTAATAGGTCTACTTATATAGTTGAAGAAACTGAAAAATTTATTTTAGATTTGACTGAAAAATTTGTTTAGATTTTGGTTCTTAAAAAATCTAAACAAATTTTTCACTCACAGAGAATTAAGTGGGAAGAGAAAGCCTTCCAAATGAGATCTGTTTGACACCACAGTCTAAGACAATGACCAGTCTTTATATGACTACTTGTTGACTCTTGTTCATGTCTCTATTCTGTCTACTTCTTAAATTTGTATAATAAAATTTATATAAAAGCAAAATATATTTACAATATATTTATATATTTAACACATTTGGTACCAAGTCATAATACTTGGTGACATAATATAATATTTATAAAATGACCTGTGCATTTCACTGGTTTATTCATATAGAGTGAAGAACATCAACTATGCTCATCAAACACATCAAGACAACATGACGTTATATCAAAATCAGAGAAGTCGTGCAAATCCCAGAGAAGCTATATTTAAGGTTTAAGTATTCTATGAAATAATTGTAAATACTTTCAGAGAGATTTAACTCCAGAGAGATGGGGGCTAACAAGCCCATTTAAAGGTAATCCCTCAGGGTAAGGGTGGTAGGTTTCTTGCCTCAAAAAATGGTGCAATAGGAAGCAATTCTCAAATCCTTCTCCTTCCCAACTTTTATTGCTTCCAAAACACTTCATTTCCTTCTGCATATGTTCTCTGCTATCTTCAATCTAACACTTATTATGCATATCTATTATTATTAGGCATATCTAAACATTTATTATGCATAAGGAGCCATAGTTCTCTTACGATCTGTTCTTAATTTTCTATGTTGAAGAAGCTCTGTAAATCTTCAGTTTATACCCACTTTCTTTTGACTAGGGCTGATACTATCTGAATTAGCTGGGTATCCAACACCTGCATTTATCTAGTAATTTTATTCCACTCCATTTTTTGTGTGTGTGTGACACATAGTTTCAAATATTTGTAGTTTTTTGCTCCCCCAGCCCAGTCAATGGAAAATCTTCCTTATTCTCTTGTTCTAGTTTTAATACTCATGCTTCTACTGATATTTTCTTTGTTTCATGTCTTTATTTCATGAACATGGTATTCTCTTCAGCACCAGCACCTGTACCAATGAAAACATATAGCCGAAACTGACAGCCTCCTTCCCATCACCTGGCCTGCACAGAAATTTCCGTGGCTTAACCAAATTCCATTCTAGGGCCCAAGGAACACTGGCCAAATAATGCATTAATAATTGACACCCCTGCCAGCTACAAATCTAGAATGAGCTGTTATTTTTGCAGAGGCTTTGAATTATGCTTAACACGCTCCTCACAGGGAAGAATTTTACTGAATTCTCTCTTCTCTGATTATGACCAAGAAGAAATAGGAAAGGGGGAAAAAGCTTGCTATTTTAGTGCTGGAGGAGGCTATATTTGGAGAGGAAGCTTGTGTTCTACTGGAGACTAATTTTGGAGAAGATTACAGTGGAAATTAAGGATAACTAAAATGAAGGCTTTAAGTACATAAAATTGAAAAAGTTACTTTTACCTATTACTAGCCAAACTGGGAAACACGAATGCCAGTTATACAAGATTCTTCAATGGCCTTTTGAAGATGTTGTAGATTCTGAATTAAAGACATAATACATTCATCAGTTTTAGCCTCCCATTGTCTTAATTGAAAAAAATGAAGCATACTTTTTAACCACTGCATTGGAAACAATGACATATTCTGCAGTGATAAATGAACAATAATTTACCACCTGAAGAAACAGCCCCACTGCTGCTGAGTGTTTTTCAGGATGGCAGGACATCCATTGATCATGACCATTTACCTGTAAAGTTTACCTGTAAAGTTTACCTGACATTTACCTGTAAAGTTCCTGGTCTGGAATAGAAATTAATAAAGATTTGCTATACTATGACATGTCCCCAGATGAATACTAGCACTGTATGAACAGCATTTTACTTCAGAAGAGATTTAATCCTGGAGTTGATATTTTGCCTGTGATAGGCAGAAGAAAATGTTCTGCTACAGATGTGAGTGGTGGAGAACTATGGGTCACATGGGCGTAACATCCATAGTGGGAGTTTATGGGATACAGCAAATCTTTTAAACCCAATTAAAATAATATTTTTAAAAATCAAAAGAAATAACTTTTATTGTAGAAAAGTAGATGCTTTAATCAAAAATAAAAAAGAAAAAAATAAGAAACTAAAACCAACTTTGTCAGTCAGTTTGTTTGTTTATTCTTTTTCCCATGTGACAAAACACAAAGAAAAACAACTTGAAGGAGGAAATGCATCTTGGCTTATAGTTTCAGAAGTTTCACTCCATGGTGGGTGACTGTCTTGCTTCACAGGCTGAGGTAAGGCAGAACATCATGATGGAAGGGTGCAGAGAGCAAAATAAAATTAAAAAATAAAAATAAAAAACTGTGCTCATCTCATGGTGGCTAGGAAGCAGTGGGCGGGGGGCTGCAGGGAGAAAGAGAGAGACAGGGAGCAACACATACCCTTTCAGGGCACACCCCTAGTGACCTACTCCTGGGCACACCCTTAGTGACCTACTCCTGCTCCAGTGTCCACTCTGTCCCCTTCCAGTAATGCTATCAAATTATGAATCCATCAATGGATTAACCCACGGAGGAGGATACAGCTCATGATCCAGTCACCTCTCCAAAGACCCCCCACCTCTGAACATTGCTGCACAGGGGACCAAGTCTTCAACATATGAGCCTTTGGGCACATTACAGATCTCAACTATAACACCACCCACGATTCCAACATAAAGGAAATTGTGTGATACTTCAATATATATCCTTCCAGGAACTTTTTACTTTTTCAAATTATTATTATTATTTTTGTGTGTGTGTGTGTCATACTGGGGATTGAATCCAGGTCCTTGAACACAACTACTCAACCAATAAGTTTTATTTCTGGCCCTATTTTTTCTCTAATAATTATTGAACATATTCTTAGTAAACAATTTAACTTAAATATATGTCATGAACAAGTTTTCATATAATATCACCTAATAAATATTTTAATGTAATTTCTTCTTGCAGTTTACTTTGTTTTCAGTTACTATTAAAAGTGATAAAAGTAAAAATAATATGAGTGATCTTTTTACTTTAAACAACATTTTCTTTAGTGAAATTGTTCATAGCAAATATTCAAATGTCAAACTGAGGACTTCTTTATATAACATGAATTTATCTGCTTGAAGTAGACAATTCTGTAAACAACATTTGCAATCCCTCCTGCCAAAAGTTGTAAAATTCTTTAAACCTATTTAAAACTCAAATTATTTGTATTAAAGAAATGTAAAAGTGTTTTTCTTTTTTCTCCTTTTGGTTTGAGTAAGTTCTTTTTTCTTTAATATACAAAGAAAATATATATTTAAAGTGTTCAACATGATGTTTTCAAATATGTATGCATTATAGAATGGCTAAATGAAGCTAATTAACCTATGCATGACCTCATGGATTTATCTGTTGTGTGTGTATGTGATAAAAGCAGTTAAAATTCACTTTCTTAGAAATATTCAAGTATGTAATGCATTGTTATCATTTATAATCACCATGATGTGTAACAAATCTCTTATCCAACTAAAATTTTGAGTCCTTAGAACAGTTCTCTTCTGCCCCAAGTAGCTACCGCTCTGCTCTTTGCTTCTGTGAGTTCAACATTTATAGATTCCACATTAGTGAGATCATGTGGTGTTTTGCTTTCTATACCTACCTTGTTTCATTTGAAACAATGTCCTTTAGGTTCCCATGTTACAAATAATAGGATTTCCATTTTTTAAGGCTGAACAATATATTCTATGTATACATACTACATTTTCAATTGTGTATAAATACCTTATTTTTCCTATCCATTCATTTATTGATGGACACTTAGGTCAATTTCCTATCTTGGCTATTGTGAATGATGCTACAATGAACATGAGAATACAGGTATCTCCTTGACATACTGATTTCATTTCCTTTGAATATATAATCTAGTGACAAGAGTGCAGGATCATGTCGTCGGTATATTTTTGAGTTTTTGAAGAACCACTGTATTGCTTTACATAATGACTATGCTAGCTTACATTCCCATCAATACTATGTAAAGACTCTCTTTATTTCTGCAGTTTCATCAACAATTATTTTCTTTTGACTTTTTGGTAATAATTTTAACAGATGTGAAGTGTTATTGTTTTAATTCACATTTCCCGGGTGATTAGTGATGCCGACCATTTTCTTATACTTTTTTGGGTATTTAAGTCTTCTTTGGAGAAAAGTCTTCTCAGATCCTTTGCCCATTTTGATATCAGGTTACTTCTTTTCTTGCTCTTGAGGTGTTTAAATATACATTATTCCTTATATATTTTGGATAGTAACCCTTCAACCAATGTACAGCCTGCATTTATTTTCTCCCATTCTGCATATAGGTAGCCTTTTCACTCCATTAGCTGTTTCTTTGGCTGGGGGAGAAAAAAAACTTTTTAGTTTAGTTTAATTTCGTTTGCCTATTTTTGCTTTTGTTGATTGTACTTTTGGGGTCCTATCAAAAAATTCATTATCCAGACTAATGTCATAGATTTTTTTCCCTGCATTTTCTTCTAGTAATTCTGTGGTTTCAGATCTTATATTTAAGTCTTTCATACATTTTGAGTCAATTTTTTATATATGGTGTGAGATGAGGGTCTAATTTCATTCTTCTTCATGTATATTTGCCAAAATCAGTTTTACCAAAATCATTTGTTGAAAGGCTATCCCTTCCTTATTGTGTATTCTTGGAAACTTCATTCAAAAGCAAGTGACCATAAAAGTATAGATTTATTTCTTGGCTCTCTATCATGTTCCATTGGACAATGTGCCTGTTTCTATGACACTACCATGGTGTTTGGATGGCTATAGTTTTATAATATATTTTGAAATCAGGGAATGTGATGCCTTCAGCTACAAACAAACAAAAACCAGTTTAGGAATAAATTCAACGAAAGAGGTGGAAGATCAATACACTGAATACCATAAAACATTCATGAAAAAATAGGAAGAAGACACAGGTAAATGGAAAGTATCTAGTGCTCATAGATTGGGAGAATTAATATTGTTACAATGTCCCTTCTACTCAAATAGTCTAGAAATTCTATGTAATTCCAGTGACTTTGTTACAGATATAGAAAAAAATCTTAAAATTCAAATAGAATCACATAAACACTGAATACTCAAAGCAATTTTGAGCATAAAAGTGGTTTTCAGGGTTGGAGTTATTGCTCAGTAGTATGGTGCTTGCCTAGCACATGTGAGGCACTGGGTTCAATCCTCAGCATCACATAAAAATAAATAAATAAAACAAAGTTATCTTATACATCTACAACTAAAACACACACACACACACACACCTATGATTTCAATTTATAAACATATTACAAAGGATAATGTGTGATTCAATCATTCTCCTATTTGGACAGCATGTGTTGTATTTTTGCTTTGCCCACAGTGGCCCACAGGTCATTCATCATTCATTATTCATTCCACAGATTTATTTCTGAGAGCTTTCTATTTAGTGCTATCTCTGATGGGAGAACAGTAGTGAGAGCTTCTAGAAAGATGAAGAAGAGTATACCACAGAGGAAAGTAGACCTGAGCTCACCATGCTTCATTTATAAATTTAATTTTATAAATTAAACTTTATCATAGTTTTGTGCATACAGTGAAAAGTAGAGCATATATTAAGGACCTGGTACTACCCAAGATTTTAGGCATCCTCCAGAGGCCTTGGAAAATACTCCCTGCAAATAAAGGAACACTCCTGTGTTTCCTATCTTTAAAGAAATCTCTCCTGATCCACTTCCTCCAAGAAGTTTCACCCTATTTCTCTCTTCCCCTAAACAGTACAGCATAATTTCTTATCAGCATTAAGTCTACTTTCAACTCCTCTCCTTACCTTATCCTTTAAAATCAGCTCTGCCTTCTCATGGACCCAGAAATCTTCCAGGGCTTTCTGAGGCCAAAGTAGACAACCTTTCTCTGTCTTCCTCTAAGGTTGGACTCTATACATCATGGCTTTCATCACTTTGTACTGTGATGGCCTGTGTACTGGATGCCTCTCATTTTCAACTATAAAGATGTTCTGAATAAATAAAAATGTCATAACCTGTTGAGTCCTGAGTGCTAGCACAGTACCCAGAAAACTATAAGTGACTGATAAATGTCACTGAATAAAGAGTCCTAAAAGATGAGGAGGAGTCCATTAGGAGTCAAGAGAAGAACATTCTAGGAATAAAGAATAAAATGTGCAAGAGCAAGAGGCTAGAAAGAACATCGCATGTCCATTCAGTACAAGTCACTTAGTGCAGGGAGAACACAGGGTGGGCATTTAAGGGAAATAAATAAAAATTCAGTTCTTATACTCATGTTAAGGGGATTGGACTTTATCTTATTCACAATAAAAATGCACAAACATAGCGTAGTTAGTAACTGATCCAGCTGATTAGTATAATAATGCTAGCTAATATTTCTTGATACCACCAGCCTATTTCACATAGAACATTAACATAAATTTTTAAAAATTTACTTTCCCAGAATATATTACTAATAAATAGATTGCACATTCAAAATGTGTCCAAGTACAGAAGACATGTTCTACACTCAGTATTGGATCCTGAGATCCAATGGCAATGACCTGGTAGACTGGAAAAGGTCACCAGTCAGAGGATATGATAAGAGGATAGAGGGGAAGTAATGACAGCAAGATCTACAGTAAGCTCTTTGGGAGAAAGAGTCACGTGTCATTCACCATCATCTGCCATGATGTGCCTGACACAGGTCTTTCATATTTTCTGAACAAAGGAAAAGGTGACTGAAAGGAGAGCAAAGGGAACAAGTTGGCGAAGCAGAGTGGACCTGTGGGAGGAAACAGGGAAGGTGAGCTAAAGGCAGGAGTTGGAGAAAGCTGGTTTCTAGAGGAGGCCAAGACGTGAACTGTGGTGCATCCAATGAGAGGAGAATCACCAGCCCAGGGGCAGGTGGGGAGGTGAGTGAGGCAGCGGCGAGGATGGGCTCCATTTTCAGTTTTAACTCCTGTGTAATGGAGACATCTGGGAGACAACTGGAAATACATATTTGGAGCTCAGAAGAGGGGTCCAATATGAGGGCAGCTATCAATATTTTAGTAGGCATAAATATAAGTGATAAATGAACAAAATTTGTGGCTCTAACTCTGTGGGCAAAATGGAATTACACCAACATTTTAGGGGTGGGCAGAGGGTACTGAACCCTTAAAGGGCACTGGGAAGAAGTGAGGAAATTCAGAAAAGAACAGTGCCCTCAAAGGCAATGGAGAGGACCAAGAAGGAGGATGTGGTTCCCCATCAGATTCTGCTCCGTGGATCAGGATACCCATTAGGGAAGGACACAGGAACCAGTGCAGGTGTTTTTTAGCAAGAAGATTGCAGTCACTGAATTAGATACCACAGGACACTCAGAAAGTCTCAAGGGTAGGTTCAAGGCTGGGCTACAAGTTCCTAACCATCAATGCAGAAGTGGGATGTGTCTCTTCACCTTGGGGCCCGGGCTGATTCCTACTCTACCATCAAGACCGTCCCTGGTTTGGCTTGACAAGGGGACAGGGACGAGGACAGAGGGAGAGCACTGTTACCTAAAGCTTCTGTCCAAAGTGGCATATGTTACCTCCTTTCATATTTCATTGGACAAAGCACGTCAAACGGTGACACTAACCACAAAACGCAGAGATTTGCAGACCTACCATGAGGGAGCTGTACTCAGAGAGAGACCACCACTGGCAAGTTTTTTAACTTCTTATGACTCATTTTCTTCATGTGTCATCCTTCTGCCATGCTTATCTCTTAGGGTTGTTAGAGGGTTAAACTAATTTTATGAGTTGCCAGAAACCAATGATTGATCTACAAACTTCAAATAACTTTATGTTTTCTTTTTCTATCCCATCCTTTCCCCAAAACTCTGATGCCTCTCTTTTAGCCCTGGACTTGCTGTCTCCAAACTGCATTTGACTCAGGTCTGCTAGTGCATTCATCTTCCAAATGAATAGCCTCTCTGTCCCCGCTCCCACCCCACAAATCTACTCCTAGAGAAAGATCAGCAAATTCCTCTGTTTGCCTTGTCCAGATAAATCAGATTTCTCTCCTAGAAGATGACAAATCAGGAAGATTGTAAAATTATACCTAGTAAACTTCCCTCTACTACTTACCTCCCTTAATGTGTCCCAGTGACCTGTCTGCAATGTGCACTATTTAAAAAAAAAAAAAAAACACTTTGAAGAAAACTAATTCCTTAGCTCTGTTATCAGCTGCTATGGGTATTTTTCACTTCTAATCAACCTCCAACTACTTGGAACTAAATATTCTTGAAGCCAGTATCTCAGACAGGGAAGAATGGGCATGAACAATCTTTCTTTTCTTTGCCAACTCTCTCTCAAACAGACAACTGTATGCCTTCCTGAACCTATTTCTGTCCTATCCTAACCAAAAGAATCCCTCACAGCTGCAGCTTAGGGGACTGTCCTGAGTACAAACAGCTACTTACCCTGCTAGCTAGCATCAGGAGAGAGGCAGAGGAATTTATAGAGTCACCCTTGGTCAGGGCTGGAATTTGGCCATTTCCCTGTGCCCAAGAGACTGTCTTTGCCTCTCTCTTTTCACCACGTCCCCATCTCTATATCTTGTTTCATAGCAGTCTGAGGCATGCTGGGTGGTCCCCCTTGCCACCTCTAGATTTTTCTTTCCTCCAGTCTTTCAAGATCAAGAAACCTTTCTGGGAATTCTTCACAATGATGAAAAGCACTCAGCAACCCCACATCCCTCTGTTTCTGACCTGCATTCTTAAGGAGGGCAAGACAATATTCTTTTCTCCATTTCTGCAGTCTCCATCAGAATACAGTATATGGGATGTCTGAACCCTCCTACTGCTGCCTGGAGGGTACCTTGGAAGGAAGCACTGGTAGGAAGGCTGCCATATACCATCCTGGCTTGTCCACCAACTTATTTCATGCATGATATCTGTTTTCCAGTGTTTTCTCAGATGGCAGCGAATGTCCTAAAGCCTACTTCTTGACTAACCAATGAATTTAGCAGCTACTGCACCTAAATATGTCCTAGATGAGGAAAATATGGAACAGACGTGAGAGTTGTGTTACTTTGTTGTATAAGAAAATTATTTTTAACTGTATACTACAAAGTATCCCAAATAATCAGAAGATACAGTAATATAACACCAAGTAGATATAAACATTTATATTACCTCAATTTTTAGAAGATCTTATATTGGCAAGGAAAAATAATGATGTCAAAAATGTTGAAGCCCACTCTGAATTTTCCTTTCTCTCTCTGTCCTTCCCTCCATCCATCCCTCCAATTCCTTAATAGTCATGTGTTCATAAAAGTATTATTTTGATTTTTAAAAATATACCCAAATGGTATCATACTTGATATGCCCTCTTGGGTATTACATCTTTATTCCATATAAGGTTTCTGACAGTTAGTCCCAGTCAGTACATGCAGAGTTATTCAATATATTCTACCAGTTGGACATTGTAAATAAAAATTTACCATAATTTATTTTTTCTGATTTTGATGAATATATACCCACTCCAAATCTTTTTGCTATTAAATATAGTTCTCCAATAAATATTCTATATATGCCTCCTTGTTCACATATGCAAGAATTTCTCTAGGGCAGTGTTTTTCAGCTTTGTTTTGACAGGGTTATATCGTCAGACTACATTTTATATCATCATCCACAATCCCTGGTGCAAACACTTGTGAACTCATATGTGCTTATTTACTAGGAACAAACATGAGATGCATTCTGATATTATCTTGTTCCCTCCCTGTGTCTCCCCTTCTCTGCAATTCCCTTTAAAATTCTGGGACTGACATACTAAATTCATTCCATAAACCAGTGATTCAGGACCTAGAGTTTGAAAAACAAGATTTTAATGTACATATCTGGGAGCTCAGTCAGAGGGTATGAACATCCTCAACTTTATTAAATATTGCCAAATTCCTGTCTCTTGATAGTAAAATATATCCAAATTTAGAGATGTTAAAATGCAAAAGAAAACATGCATTTTATCATCTAGACAATGCAATATTCTGTGGACTATAATTCTTTGTCCAGTATATGTGTTTCTGATTTTTTCACTTGTCCTTTTTCTTTCATGATGTACTTCTTACCATGTGGGAGTTTTAAATTTTAGAGTAATAAAAATGCATAACTTTTCTATGTGGTTTATTAGCCTTCACAATAATATTCACAATATTCCTACTTGATGTCATAGTCTCCTACATCTTTTTCTAAAAATTCTGAGTTTCTAATTTTTTAACTTTTGCCTTTAATATTCCTGGGGTTGATATGTTGTTATGATGTGAAATAAGGAAATAGCTATAATTGGTCAAAATTTTTTTAATAAAGCATTTCTCCACATTACTTTTTTTTTCCTTCTTATAATTTTATTAGGGATTTTGATGCTCTTGTAATGAAAGCAAAAAAGCATATATATTAAGAAATGAGTCTCAAAAATACATACTTAATGCAACTAAAAATGAACCTGATTATAACTCACAGTTCTCTGAGCAACATTCTCTAATTTGAAACATATTTTTATTCTTTTGATTTTATTCTCATTTTTTTTCTATTGGTCCTTCTTAGTTACACATAACAGGGGAATCCACTTTGATAAAATTATACAAGTATGAAACCCCATTGCTTTTTAAATATTATCTGTCATATGTCAAGTACTTAAAATATATAAAATTGTTTCTGGGAATTCCTTTTTTTTCAATTGATCTATTTTTTCCATACATTAGCATCATAGTATTATTAACTAAAGCTTTACAGAAACAATAATTTCATAGAATTAGTTTGGCTCATCCTAATGATTTATTATCTTACAACTTTTTAAATCATCTAATTCCATCAAAAACTATGCTGAGAATCTGGACTGCTGATTTTAACTACTTAATCTGACAACTCATTAATTAAGCACAGCTTTTTGTGTATTTAGTAATTATCTTGTATCTTACAATAAAGGTTTTGTAAATCTCTTCCTAAATCCCATGTGTCTTATTAGATTTCCTCCTAAGTAACTTAGACATTTATATATAGTTTAAGTAGTGTTTTATTTTATTACTATTACATTTTCAAAGTTGAATAAAATATTAGGGGTATTATATTTTGAAGTTTTTCCCAACAAACTTGTTGAATTATATTATTGATTTTAAAAGTTTGTTGTTGACTGTCTTGGATTTCTATGTAGACAAGCATTACCTGTGAAACAAGAAAATTAACTTTGTTCATTTCAGTTCTTAAGACTTTTTTTTTTTTTTTGGCTTATTGTTTGTTGCTATGACTAGGCTCCATTACAAATACCAAAAGTGCATCTTGTACCTATTAACCTACTGAACCCCATAGCATGAAGCACTGACAAGAACAAAATCTTATTACTTAGTCTTACCACAAAATCTTGACTTCCGTCCCATCATAAGAAAACATAAGATAAGTCCAAACCAAGGGCCAGTCAGCAAAACAGCTGATTGACATTTACAAAGGTATTGTGATCACAACACCAAGGAAATCCTGGGGGATTACTGCACCAGCAGAGCTATCAAGGTCTAAATAATGAAATGGAATGAGAAGTCAGGAAAAGGCTTTGGGGCAAGTGCTGAAACCCTGCAAGGTCTTCAGTGGAGAGCATTGTACCAAGGTTCACCTCCTGATGTCCACAAGCACGCCATGGTAATTAATATAAGATGCTAACTAACATCAGCGGAAGCTAGGAGAGGGATATAAAGAAAGGGTCTGTGCTGATTTGTTTTTTTGGGTTTTTTTTCCCAACTTTTCTGTGGGTTTTAAATTAGTTCAATATGAGAAGTTTAAAAAAATATATGCAAATTGGCATCCTGAGTTACTTGGGACTTTGCCAAAATACTTTAATAGTTTACCTGTGGAGTCTATTGTTTGCTGTGTTAGACATTCCTTACTTGTTAATGGGCTCGCATCTTATTCCTAGTTAAGTGTGTGTTCATGTATGTGTGTGATCACATTTGGATGTTGAATTTGATTTAAAACTTTTACTACCAACAATAGAGATAGTCAAGTGTTAAGCCATCCCTAGAGTTTAGAGCTAAACCCTCTTGTATTTGTTTCTAGTCATTTTTAAGGGGCATTGCTAGATTTGGTGTGCTTATACCTATGTCCATTCATTTGATGTTTTATACCTATGTCCATCAGGTGAGGTTGCTAGTATAATTCCTATTGCTTTGGTTTTTTTCACTCTTTTCCTTTGAGTTTTATTTTATTTCCCAAATTATAGCTTTATTTTTACGCTAGTGACTCATCCTCTTCCCTCCGTTGCAGTTTATCTCTTCACCTTTGCTCTGGAATGATAACTTAGCTGGTATAAAATTATAGTTGATTGCTATTTTTTTATTTTGTTTTGTTTTTGCTTTTTAAAAGGCTTCAAGGACAATTGCCTTCTGACCTTTGCTTTTACTGAGATATTTTGCTGCCAATTTAATAGCTATTCGTTTACAGATAATGCTTTGTTTTTCCTGAAGTTGTTAATTTTTTTTAAAAAAAGATTTCTTCTTAATTTTTTATGTTCCACAGTCTGTCTGTAATGCATCTGGGATGCTCGGGGTCCAATCTGAGGAACATAATTTTTCTTAATTTTAGAAAATTATCATTCACTATCTTTGAAAACATTGCTTCGCTTGCTTCTTTTCTCTGTAATTATTTTGGTTATATATTGGATGTTTTTTTCTTTAGTCTTCCATGTCCCTCATCCATTCTTTGCATATTTTTTTTTTAAACTCTTAACTACTTGTGCTGATTTCTGGGCACTTTCACCAGATTCCTCTTCTAATGTACTGATTTTTCTTTTAAGCTTTGTCTAATTTATTACTTAACCAATTTATGTGTGCTAACTTTAATAACTTCTTAAATTTATGGAGTATCTATTTTCTCTTTTCCAAACCCACATTATCCTTCCCCAATCTTTCATTCTAATTAGTTTCTTATTGTATGTTTTAAACAATTCAATTACTATTTTTATAGGACTATTTTTATAATCTCGAACCCTTAGGGTTCTTTCCATTGTTTCAAATACTTGTTCCTCATTGTTGGACTTGCTATTTCTTCCTCATGATAGATCATTTCCCTGTGTGCTCTGTAATTTGTTTTTCTTTTACTGAGTGTCTTCAGGGCTACGTGTATGTGTTTGTGTGCCTACTCTTGTGGGAATCCTGTGTACCCTGATTATAGGAGATTTTTCTAGTGAGAAATTTTATACTTTTTATGGCACTTAATATATACTCTGGGACCAAATTCTACATTTTTGTGCTTGTCAAAGGCTGAACTGTGTCCTCTGAAACAATAAGATCAATTCGTAGCCCCCAGTACCTATGGAAGTGACCTTATTTGGAAACAGGTCCTTTGCAGATGTGATCAAGTTTAAATGAGATCATATTGGATTAGTTCAATAACAGATAAGTTCAATAAATGATGTCTTTATTTTAATACTGACAATGCAGAAGGTCATTCGGTGATAGAGGTATGGGATTGAGGCCATGCAGCTATGAGCTGAAGAACACCAAGGGTTACCAGCAGCCACCAGCAGCCAGGAGAAAAGCACCAAACATTCTCCCTTAAAGCCTCCGAGGAACCCGTCCTGCCAAGGCTTTGATATTAGACTTCTAGCCTCTAGAACTACAACAGAATATACTTCTATTGTTTAAAGCCACCCCGGTTGCTCTGTTATGGCACCCTACAGTCTTGGCTTGGGATTTTCTGTGAGGACATTAAAATTGCAGTTTTTAGCTTTCGAGCTTTCCTCTGGGTTAGATACCTCTCGGCACTGGCTTCAACTCTTGCTGCTTTGATTTTGAAATCTCACTTTATTCCTAGCACTTGAGGGTTTCTTTTTTTCCTAAGGCTGATTTAGGATTATAATTAGTATTATAATTTTGTTTTAAATATTTTATCCAGCACAGACGAGTGTTACTAAAGGAGAGATATCTGTGTTAACTCTGTCAGCTCTGTTTTGCCCCCTGCAAGCTGATTCCCCTTTACAGTCCTAGAGAGGAAAGCACAGGGGGCTGCAGGGGGCTGCGGGGGGGGGGGGAGGGTAAGATGCATCCTGAGCACAGGAGAGCAGAGCCTGTGGCGCAGAGGTGTGAGGGTGTCAGGCACCACGCAAACCCTCCCAAGCTTCGGTTGCTTTCCTCTAGACAGAGCTCCCTCCATTGCCTATGAGAATCTGCCTAGGCCTCCTGCCTCATCTCCCCAGCCCTCTTTCTCCAGGAGGAGAAGGAACTACACTATCATGGCTTTCACCTTCTTTCCTCATCTGTGCACTTTTTCTTTCCAGAACATTCCCAGTGTTTTTCCAACATCCAAGTCCCACACGCCCTTCAGAACCTCTCAAGATGAGAAAAGCCCCACCAGCTGCTAAATAAACAAGGGATGAGAAAAAGCAAGACAGAAAACATAAGGACCTGGGAAGGTCTAAACCTGGAGATGGGGAGAAACAGATGTCTGGATGGTCCTCGGCTTACAATGGGCCTACATTCCAGCAAACTCATCAGAAGCTGAATCAGAAATACATTTAATCCGCCTAACCTACTGACAGCAGAGCTTGGTGGCACTGCACAATGTTTCCTATCATGATCACAAAGCTGACTGGGAGCTTCAGCTCAGCATCCTGAGAAAGGGCCTCCATACCTGCTGCCAGCCCAGGAAATGATCAAAACTCAAAAGTACCGTTTCTACGGAATGTCAATTCAACTTTCGCAACATCCTAAGTGGAAAAATTGTAAGTTGAGCCATTTTAAGCCAGGGCCTGTCTGTACTTGAATGGGGGAAGTCACCTATTCTTATTATTAACTATGTGAGAGTTCCCTAGACAACAGATATGCTATATATTTTCTTGTCACTAATTTCCTTACCAGATTAAAAAGTCCTGGAGGTCAATGACTTTATGGAAACACATTTTTCATCTCACGCTAATTCTCTCCCACCAGGATTTTGCAATACTGTCATAAATACTTGTTGAATGAAAGATAAAAGAAGGAATTAATAAGCATATATTCACTGGAAATGTTTTTATATTGTTGTTATATGCTCTATTACTTAATGTGCCTCCAAGTGTGTTTTGTTATTTATTTATCATGTTTTGACAAGGATTGGTAGACATTCATTTGTTATAATGTCGTAATCATGTCTTCTGTGTTAATTTTTCAACCCACTTGTGTAGTGATATGAGGCATCAGAGAAAGGGGCCTGCTCATCCTATGTACCATGGAGGGCTGAGCATACTTTTGGCCCTTTTTAAATGTCGACATCAACGAGAGCGTCATGAAGATGAAGGACACAGGAGGGAAGTAAACAGAGGCAAGAGTTGGAAGGCACGGCAGGCCATGCCTCCTTCTCCCCCAAACCCATGGTTATGGAAAGTATTTTCCCAGAATCTTTAACTCTTTCTGGACCTATGCAGAGGGCCAAACAGATTGCAAACATCATTTTTTTTAAAAAAAGAACTAATCAGAAATTCAAATATTTTTTTCCACCATAGCAGCTATTCCAAAAATCATAAAATAAAGTTTATTCTTTTAAAACCTCGAAGGTCAGCAGTATTCATATTGGCAGAAATCATACACACAGCTATAGTTTTCCTTCTTCCTAACAGTGAAAGGACTGCAGTGTGAGGGCACAGCCTTGTGCCAAAGAACTGTGCCTTCTCCTGTCTACAGCAAAACCAGGGGAATGGGGTAGGCAGGGGAGGGAAGGCAACATCCAGCTACCAAGCACCTTGTCTCCATCAACAGTTCTGGCTAGATCAGCTGCTTTCTGATTCTAATTAAGTCCTTCCCCCCAAAATTCATATGTCAGCAGAAGTGAGAGAAATAAAGGAAGGATTTTTACTTGGCAACAGTGGAACTTTTTGTTGGCTAAAAAAATATGTGAATGAAGTAAGCTTTTAAGAGCTCATGGTTTCTTTGTCAATATGGGCTTAAGAAATTAAAATTGGCACTATCTTCTGCCATCCCCACAAGACCTCATCAATCACCTATTTGCTTCGTCTCCCTCCCTCCCACTTGGAATATAGGGAAAACAGCTGCCAGGCTCCGAGGGCTTCATTAAAGCAAGCCATATTATTCAGAAAGAAACAGGGCATCATGCTAAGGAAGTTTGAAGTGTTAGCTTCAGGTTTACTTTTTAAATGTGCAAAAGGAAAAAGGATGTTTTGAAGAGGTGGGGGGAAACCTTTGGAATCTTCAAAGTTGGTGTTTGTTGGCATCACAGCTAAGTGTTAGCACAAAAGCCCTAAAGACATGGAAATGAGAGGACTGAATTAAATATTATCCTCACATCCAAGCTCTTCAGTTTGAGTGGCATGTAGCACCACTTAGAGCAGTGGGTGTCCTCCGAGGACAAATATCAAAAACCTTTTACTAGGAAAAACTTGTATCTAGGTAAATCACAAAACTACTTTCTTTCCCCAGATAGTTCCTCAATCTACAATATTAATATCCCATTTGCATGAAGTGTAAATATAATATGGACTGAAGTTCTGTCTTCCTTCCTGTTTTTTGAAAAGGAAACGATGAAAGTGATTTTGCATTTGAATCATTTGAACATTAAACACTAGAGCTATCAAATCATGATACTCAGAACATCATAGAAATTATTAAAGGAAAGATCTATACCAGATCTCATAAATTCAAATATCTGCAGATCTTATAGGAGTCCTGAAAGGTGAGTGTAAACACTGAGGAGCGGTGAAGACTGTGGCAAAGTGCTCAGTCCCCATGTCAAAGCCATGATTCTCAAAAGTTATCAGATAAGTAAAAATATTTTCAGAAAACACATTAAAGACCAAGAAGGACTCATCTGCAAAACCTCCAAGAGTCTTTTAATTTTCAACCTCTTGTCAGAATAGAAGATCTATAGAGCTTCCAGCCATTTTCAGATTTGGAACCAGAAAGGCCATTCTCTTGGAAGATTGGGTGAGATACTCTGATGCCAGACAGACTTTTGTAGCCACATCTGCTTGTGTTTACAGCATGTATACATTCTGATCCAGATGCATCCACCAAAATATGAGGTCTGCTTTACTCCTCTAGCTAGAATAAAATCTCACTTGCAAGCTTGCCCCTGGAAAACCTAGAATTGTTTTCTATATTGAAGGGAAAAAATGTATATCCTAATAACACTGCAGCTGCTCCATAGGAAACCAGAACCCAGAGCCCAGAGCGCCAAGCTGAGGTCTATAGACAAAATTATATGAACTTTGACTTTCCTGCAGGGTACCGATATTAACCAGGGATCAACATGGAAGAAATAATGATGTGTAGAGGTGGAGAGCACATTGCTGTGGACAAGACAGGGGTGAGTTCAAATACTGACTCTGCTTACTATCCAAAGAGCATGTTGCTTCATGTATGTGAACTCAGATTTTCACCTTTATAAGACTGAGCAAGTAATTGCAAAATAAACTATCATGATAGTTTATAAAATAGAAACGTATCTTCTTCTCATCTGGAAGCTAGAAATTCAAGATCAAGGTGACAGCATTGGTTCCTTCTGAGGACTCTGAGGGACAATCTGCTCTATGCCTCCCTCCTAGCTTCTGGTGATTTGTTGGTGATCTTTGTCCCTTCTTGGTTTTTGCCACACCCATCCTGTTCTCTGCCTTCATGTGCATATAATGTTCCTTCTACAAGCACGTCTGGGTCTATATTTCCCACTTTTATAAGTAAGCCAGCCATATTGGATTAAAGACCTACCCTATTTCCATGTGACCTCACCTTTTTTTTTTTAACAAAGTATATGTTTGCTGACCCTATTATCAAGTAAGTCAACAGATGCTGGGAATTTAGACTTCAACAAGTGAATTATGGCGGGTCCCAAACCATCCCATAATGGGAATACTGACCTTTGATGATTGTTGTCAGTATTAAATGGAGAAACTGCCATTAAAAGTGGTGGATAATCAACAAATATCACATTTGTATGATCCGTCAATCCCAGCTGGCTCTCCAAAATTATCCTTACATCTGAAATATGGTTATAGACTTATGCTCCATCCTGCTCTAATCCATCTTCCATCTTGTTATCTGGGTGAGTTTCTGCATTTCAAATGCTTATAATGCTTCAGTGGCTCCCCATCCCCACCCAACGGAAAATCCAGTCTTCCTGGTGTGACAGAAAAGATCCTGCCTTGATGGTCTTACCGTTGCCTAACTCCTCGACCTCATTTCCTGCCTCCTCTCTTCAGAGCCTTACTCAGCCAGGCCGAGCTGCATGCTGCTTACTCTTCTCTCTCTCTACCTTGGCACTTCCCTTCACTTGCCTTTTATAGTTTGGAATGTACTTTGTTCACCCTCATCCTGCAATTCTCACTCACCTTGAATGATTCAGCCAAAAAATATAGGTAATGAAGTCATTCATGACATCAGCCGGCTGCTCATTCCTTTGTGTGCTTCACGTGTCTCATTCCTGGTTCTCCTTGGATGGTCATGTTTCATGCTATTGTCTTAGCACCCTATAAAAGTGCACCCAACTTAGCTCACCCCTTCATTCTCAACGGTGTTGCATTGTAGGTTGTACATTATTTCACCATTTTATCTACATAGTTTTCCTAGTTACAACCTTTAACTTACCTCTTATAGGTCAGCATGTTTTAAGAGAATAACTTCTTGTAAAAACAAACACATTATCTTATTCATCTCTTTCCCCCATCCCCAGTCCTAGCATATTAATAAATCATAGCTCAAACCATTGTAATGCTTAATAAATATCCATAAAATTAAGGAGACTATCAAACTTACTCAATTATAAAATTAAATACAAAATTGAAATCATGCAACCATTTTTTGATGCATTTCACTTTATGCATTACCTTTTTCTTCTCCAAGTTATGCTATTCCTGAAAACTCAGAGTAGGGAGAAGATAAAAGAGCTGAAAGATGGCACAGAAACATATACACCTGATGGGATGGAAAATAAGTCCAGGCAATGGTAAAGGATTTTGTCAGGGAGAACCACTGTGACAAAGGGTATGCTTAGCAATGGGGCTCCAGGCTCAGCATTGGGGACACAGCAGGACTCAGAAGATATCTCCCTTGTGGACACAGGGCTTCAGTTATAGGGATATAGGGATGGAGGTAGGGGAGAAGTCTAACCTCTGGGAAAGGAGATATCCTGAAGGAAAAGAGAACTGAATCACTCAGGGCCAAGGAGAGACGTGACTTAGGGATCACACAGCGATTGATACACCTTCTGATTGTCCACCAAGATGAGTTCGGGATCCTGTCAATTATCACTGACATTCAAACCCTGGGTTTGGGAGTATTATTAAATCCAAAATTCCACTAAATGTAGAATTTAAATAGCATGCAGGCTATTTAAATATCATACTCGTGGGTTAATTATTGTCTGGTGAAAGACTGAGTCTTCAGAAGAGAAAAGCCACAGTGAGGACATTTGGAATATGGACTGGTTGAGGCATGGATATGAGATATGGATTGACGGATGACACCAGCTTCCTTCCAGGAATTCAGCAGGAACATCATTTCTATGTTTAAATCTGGATTTTTGTATTATTTTTCTCATAAATAAAAAACTATTTAAAGAATGGATTTTGCTGTTTAAAATCTAATTAGCTGTCTTTTGTATCCAAATAAATATTTCCTTTATCTCATTTTATTTGTATATAAATAAAATGACAGTGATAACTCAAAAGTCATGTCCTATCTCTAGGGGAGAATTATGCTTTAATTTGTTTCCTGGAAAAGGTCAAAAAGAAATCTTCTGCAAAGTCAGGTAGGCAACAATATGACTTTCATCTTTCCTACATAATTCTCTCTTTGATATTTTCCTCGCTGCTGCTTTTTGCCCCCAGAGGAAGACTGTGGAATGAACAGAGGAATCCACTGACCTCTGCTTTCCAGTCTTATCAGCGGGAGTTGGTGGTTACAAGGGTCTGGCTTTGTACTTCAGCCAGAATTCCTAGAACCATAAGATTATCTCTTCTATAAGGCTCTTGATCCACATTTCTGCCCTTTTTCCTTCAGGTCTGGAAGTGATAAATAGAAACTCTTTTGCTTTCCTAAATTCTTCCTTTTTCTTGGTCTGCCAGGGTTTGTTTCCTGGGAAGCAGACTCTGATATGGAAATCTGTTGGCATGAAGTTTATTAGAGGGTGCTCTTGGGATCAAAACGTGCAGGAAGGAAAGGAAGCAAAGGGGCCAAGGAAGAGCTTGGACCAGCTCAAACCGACTGGGAGCTCTGAAGCTGGGATGTGCCCTCAGGCTTCCCTGACTGAGGCCAGGGGGTAAACCGGTATCCTGTGCTAATGAGATATTGGGTGCAGGTAATCCTCACAAGAGAACATGTAGTTGGGTGAAGCAACTGTCTTCAGCCCATGGGGACTAAGTCCTCAATGCTGATGGTGAATTTGGGCAGGCAGTGCAACGTCCAATACAGTCCACCCCTTATACTTCTTGGATTCACCTTTCTGTATGTTAGGGTAGAGCTCCTCCTGGTTGGCCTCTGGTTCTGGGGAAAATTTATAAGAAGAAAACTCGTGTGTATACACTTTCAATTGAGTTGGTCTCAAAGTCACAACCGTTACTTGTTATCTTCCTTTTTTATTTTACATTCTAGATTCCCCTCTCTTGTTTGGTAGTGCCCCTGCTGGTCTAGTTGTCTGGTCACATGATCTGGAGTCTCTTGATGTGTCCAAGCCTTTCATGGGCAAGTTTGTGTCCAAGTCTTTCATAACCATAACTTTCCTAGTAAGAGGCTGTTATATTTTTCCAATTATCACCACAAATGGACAAGGTAATTCTAAAGGTTACCTGAGCAAATTAGAAGGATGTCAAAGAAATTCCCTTCTATTCTCATGGTAGAACAGGTCCAGCTCCTTCCATTGATCCCAAGTGATTATCCTCATAGACAGGAGATTACTCTTCTTGCCTGCTGCCCTTGGCATATGAAGCCTAATATTTCCTAGATTCATCCTTAGCCTAATATTCAATTGGCTGCATCTTGTATACCATGATGAATTATGTCTTCTTTGGGTACCAGAACCTCTAAACCCACAGAGCCTAAGGACAGTTTCCCTAAGTGGATCTATTGTATTGATGATAAGTGAGGCTGTTATTGCTTCTTCCCCTTTGTTCCCATTTATTTTACCTTTTGGAGACACAGCCCATATAAACTGTATTTATTTAGTGTGTATCTTACTTCTAGAAAGAGAATGTTCCTCTCTTTTAAGGTAATATCACCAAGTTTGCCCCACATTCAAGCCTTCAGCAGGATTTTCCATCACTCAATCTGGCAGCTTCTGGATGGTGCAGTATATGGTTGGACCAATGGAGCTGTTGGTCACTTGCCCATTCTTGCACCTCCTTTCCTGTTAAGTTAGTTACATAATTTTATGGAATGTCATGTGAGATGCCATGTTGATGGATTAACCATTTTAAATCTTCAGATAGTGATGCCAGCTGAGCTACTGCAGGCAGGACAGGCAAGCTCAAACCAGAAATATGAATCAGTTTCTACTAATGAATAAGTGATCTTTTCAGGATAGAAGATATCCAATGCAGCCAAATCCACTGACTGATTGGACTCATGAGTTCTGTTTCTGGGCTGGGGTGAAGGGTCATCATTAGTCTCTGTGGATGGCTGGTTGGATATTTGTCAGCACCAGTGGGGAGATCAGTAATAGGTAATAAGACTGCATATTGTTGGATATGGGTGGACATAGCTTCCATTCCTGATGCCAGAGCCGTATTTCATGTACTATTATTTGAATCCTAGAATTTAATTATGGAAGTTGACTAATGTCAACTGACCAAATTCTGTCCTATCTGCTTGGTGGTTTAGTAGGGATATTCTTCAGAGTAATGGTCTCTGGGGACCACTGACATGCAATGCAAGGATTTTCACACTTCCTTCACTGTCATAAATCTGTTCACAACTCTGTGATTTTTCCATCACTCTTGACCAGAATCTTGATTTTTCCATCACTCTTGACCATCATTCTTGACCAGAAACTGGCTAACATATTTGTTCATCCATGAGTCTATATATATTCTCATCTAAAGTGGAGAAACGAACAAAGAGAAGATGGGAGGAAGAAAGGAAGGGGAGAAAAAGAGGTTGAAACCTTATTTGATCATTTATAAGAACACTGGAGCAATCAGAATTCTGAGGCAGGTAAGAATTGTATATTCCCAACTAATTCCTATTTAAAACCCCTGAAGAATACAAAGACAAAATATTTTGTTTAGTATTGGAAATATTCGGCAGAACAAATAATGCTGATATTAAAGTTTCTTCCTACATCAATTATTTGACACATTCATAAATCAACTTTTCTAAAATTTCTAAGCAAATTAAAAGCAGGCAGATAAGATACAGCTTTCAGAATGAAGTAATTCCAAATTAATTCATGTGAATTCTAGAATCTGTGCTTCTTTCTTTGCAAAGTGCTAAGGTGGTGGGGCGGGGGAGAGGGAAGAAGGGTGTGCCCAAGGACTGTGGGGGACTTTCACAGATGCTGGACTCATTTTTACCCACCAGGAGACAGGGAATTGCCACATCCCTCCCAGTCCAAACATTATGAGCAGTTCAGGGTTTTTTCCTATGATGTTTCACCTGGTATTTTCAGTTTTCTTTCCCAGTACAAGTCATAGCTTCACCTCATAAATTAAAACTTTGATCGTTGTTAAAAAGCAAACACTCTATACAGTGGGAATAAAACTTTAATGTCCTCTTAGTCATTTATTATTTCATATTAATAATAATTTTTGGTAGGATGCCTCACAAAATGCTAGGTTCTGGGCATATGTGGATGAACAACACAATCTGTCTGATTCCAAATAAAATAACACATATTTGTATGACAAGAGAAGTACAGGGGATTGTAGGGGCAAATATCAGGGGCATGTTTTTCTCAATCTGGTGGGAGTATAAGGATGGGGACTTGATGTTTAAGCCAAGATCTGAAGCATACTTAGAAATAAGAACCAGGGTTTTCACTCTGGTTCAGATGCCATTTTATTGCACATGGCTAAGTGAGGCTGCTTTCCAAAGTATCTCCTTGACTTTATCCTGCACCTCAGCAGCTCCTTCTGAAAGCAGAAGTTATGGGAGTCATGTCTTTCCTCTGTTCAGGACCCATCAGTGGTTCCCTAAATCACTCAAAGTATAACGTGGGAAGCCCCATAAGATCAGATGCACAATTAGGTAAATCTAAACAGCTTCAAGCCTTTGCTCAGACTATACTTTTCCAGAAAGTCATTCAGGGACAATTCTATTTAAAATTGCCACTCCTCTTCCTCAGGCACTTCCAGTAACAGGCCACCACTCTCACTCTCCTACCCTTATTCTGCATCTGTTTTTCCATAGTATTTTTCTCCTAATGAACCACGTAAATTTACTTATATATAAAATTGTGTATTTTATTACTGTTCTTCCTAAAATATAAGCTCTATGAGGGCAAGGATCTTTGTATGTTTTGCTCTTTTATATATTGTAAGAACTACTAATGGTCTTGACACTTAATAGGTGCTCAGAAATGTATGCCCAATGAATAGACTGACATTTCTGTTTAGGAAACCAAGAAGCCAGTGACATACTATATTACTGTTCACATATATTTGGTATCCCTTTCTTCAAAGGAACTCAATCATGACCATGTGTCTTATCTAACCAATGAAATGTGATTGAAAGAATTATGTATTGTATTTAATTAGAAGTTTCAAGGACCAGCATGTGATTTAGCATGATCTCGTTCCCCTCCCCCAACATTGTGGAAGTTTGTGTTCAGCTGGGACCTCCCTCAGCCTGGGCTCCAAAGGGCATGTGTTGAGAATAATTCTCTTTCCAAACCATGATGGACACGAAGTTCAGCAAAAAATAAACTTTGGTGTCAGAGTATCCCGACTGATATAGTCAAAGGTGGGTTGTTGTATTCAAGTTCAGTACTATTGGATGGTTGGAACACATTGTACTTTATTAGCATTTCTACTTATCATCCTCTGACAAATTAAGTCAAAATATTTGATTCTTACTAGCATTTCAGAATTGAGAGAGATTAAAGCACAATAGAAGGCATTATGTGGATTCATTGTCTGTTGAAACACTGAGCTCTAAGGAAACTGCATGATGTTAGGAGAAGGCAAGGATGGTTCTCTCCCTGAGGCAGCACACACATAGTAGCCAGAAAAATATTGGCAAATCAGATGTGGCAGGTAAATAATCACAGTGTAAATGAAACTCACCTGGATTGAGATCCATGAGGCATCAAGTCAATTCAAATCTCTTCATGATGACAATTTTCATCTGTTTGTAGAGCATTGTCCATCTTTCATATAATACACATCAAAAAAGGGAAACTGAGTCTATAGAAAGACATAAACGGCCAGTCTCTCCATGTCTCTAAAGACCAGGACAAATTCAACTCATTAAGCTTAACCTCAAGGAGACCATAGAGCCCCAAGCCAATTTTTTCTAGCTATGGGCGACCTTATTTGATTATACCAATACTTGTTGAAGATATTTTAATTTTTCAATGTATCCTGTGAGATTTTTTTTTAAATCAGATATCATGGCATACAATATGATAAGTTACTGGGCAATATGTATTGCTATTGAAACCAAAAGAGGGTCAACCTATTTATACTTCCTAATCTCATTGAAAACTCAAAATTTCTATCTGAATTCAGGCATAATATAATCACAGATTTATTCTGAGAGTTCACAGTTATTATGCTTTAGAAATTCCCATGAAAACCATTGCTTAATTTTTCAACCCCAAATTCTTAACAATAGAATGTTGTACGAATTCTAATAAAAACATTCCAGAAATTTAATTAAATTTATATGAACAAAGAGAAAATCTTTCAAGATTTAAGGTAGGGGACAGTGAATAGCAATGTCTATTTAGAATTCTATAACATTATCAGCTCCCACACCCTTCCATTTCTATCTGTGGAAGACACATGAACACTCATGTCATCCAGACGTTAGGGAAGGTTGAGATCCTTCCGTTTATAGCTATGTTTCCACTGTTTTCTTTTCACATTTCATCCTTCTCCATTTCCACTTCCCTAATGGTCCAGAGAACACCTGTGAACAGACACATTAGAGCAATTTTGAGAAAGAGGAAGGGGATACACATTTAAGTTTATTTCTTTCCCCACCTCTAGCCTGACCTGAGTTCCTGCTGTTCCTCATGAAAGAGGAAAAACCTTGGAGGGTCACTGGCTGTCTTCACAGTTATTTTGTACAGGCTTCTCCAATAGCTTAATGTGAGTGAGAGTCCCAGAGGAATACATAAAGAAGGTACCAATCCAAACCCTGTCCTACTACAGATGGTACATTCAGGAAAAGTTATTGGATAATTAGAAAAATAAAATACAAAACCTTGGAGCACATGTTTCTGTCTCAAGATAAACAGGTTCAGGAAAGATTATAGGTAAATTAGTTACCTATAATATGGGTAAGAAATTGAGCAAAGAACACACCTTCATTTCAAGGATAATATTTTATGGTTCTCAGAGACTATGAGCACTAAAAAGTAAGTGGTCCTTCCTAAAACAAGAAATAATTGAGTTGGAGTGAGGGTCCTTTGACATACCACTTTTTTTTCACCCTAATTCTGGTTACAAAATAAGGTAACAACCCTAGATTGTCAGGCACGTTCAAGTTCTCCATGGAGGTAGGTATCTTCTACATGCCCTCCAGCTTGCATCTGATGACACACATTGGGGCACAGAGGAGAGCAACTAGGAAGAGCTCTGGCTAGGGCCAGGGCTCACAGAGACATAGAGGACAGCCATACACACTTCTAGGATTTATGCCAGATACATACGCACACTACTCAGAAGAAGAAAAAAGTGAAGCTTCTCTTTTGTGCTGAAATCTGCCCGAGATTAAGACTAGAAACTACTACAGCTACTTTTGAATTCAGGTAACCTTACAATTTGCTCAAGAGGTGTCTAGGAAACCTCCCTTTATTCCTTTTCTTACTTTTGCCTGTAGGCCAAAGACCATTTTTCTCATACATATATAATAGCTGATGTGAATTTCTAAAGTTTCAAGATATACTATTCTAACCCCATTTTTATTTTAAAAGAGCATGTTTATTCAAGTGTTATTTATTAAAGATACTTTATTGAACATTTCTATATGCTCTGTTGAACTCTGCACATATTCTCAGAATATATCTAGAGTAAGCTTGTCTTTTCAGTGTCCTTAATAAATGGTAATTGTGGAAAAATGTGGAGGGATCTGTGGTAACTGTTACATTGCTCATGTCTGAAGGTCATCTGCGTGGCCAGGTGCCCAGAGGACAGTCCTCTACACATAAACATACATATACACACATGCACACACAGGCACACATAGGGTGATTTAAGGATAATACAACCCTTTAGGATGTAATCCTACTTCTAAATTCAAAGCATATGGTTGAGTTCTGATTTAAAAAAAAAAAAAAGCCAATTTGTATGCTTGTTGCTCTCAAAACTGGTTTGACTTAACTTGACTTTTCTGGGCCGAAACGTTGCTGCCATCAATGGAAAACAGATTAAGAGACAAATTTCAAATGAACACTTGACGCCCTTTTATGAAAGGAGGAAAACAGAAGGGGTGTGCTGTGCCGGGGTTGATTTTGCAAGGCTTGCTGTCATCAACACAATCCTTATTCCTCCACGTTTTATTTGACCAGTGCTGAAAATGTGCTGGGTTGTGAAAATGTGCTCAAGCCCACCCCATGAAACTTTCAGGTTCACATCATTTACTGGAACACAATTACCCTATTTTTTTTGCACATAAATTACGTACACGTCTTTAGATTAAATGCACCTTCCAAAAAAAAAAAATTCCACATCATTATTGAATTGCAATTTTATACACTTAGCCTGAAATTTCCATTCTGTCAGATTCACTCATGTTACCCACGGTTTCAAAAGACCAAAATCATTTTACTGTAACTATATTTTTTTTCAATACTAGGCCAAGGATAAATGTGGTTACATTGATTTCTCACAAATGAACCTTAAACCCCTGATTTGAAATGAGAAAACCACTGTTCACAATAATTTTCAATCTGAAGTATGTTTAATTGACTTAGAAGAAATGTTGCCAGCTCATTTGGGGGGGAAAAAATAAAGAATCTTGAGCTCACTCCTGTTTCCAATACCCTAGAAGAAATCTAAATGTGAAAGAACTTTTTTCTTTACTAGTTTCATCCATTTCACCCTCCTGGGTGTTTCCCTAAGAAAGTGAGAGCTACTGACCCCATGTTGGTTTCCCTTCCAGCTCTGGTTGTTAATGGGTAAACCATGATTATAATAGCCCTTGCCCAGACTCCAGATTCAAGATGGTAATGTTTACTGTTCAGATTCTGAGTGTGTTATTAAGAGCAGATCTGTGCTCTCAAGAGACTTTGGTTTAGGGAATTATTATCACATATTTGTCAATCAGATATAACTAGTAGTGGTCCACAGAACGATTACTTTGCCTTAACTCTCCCTCATCATTGTCTGCTCTGGGCACCATCTGTTTGTCTCTGAGACCCACTTTCCTCACCTGCTCTGAGAGTCCTGAGAGACTAACTTCCATCTCTGCTTCAAAGCCCCTCCCACCTGGCTTTTGGTTGTCCACAGAGCACACCAGCAGGAAGGAAATCAGGGAGAGGAAGCAGGGTGATCACAGGACACATTGGTCTGGCTCCATTGCTGACGGGTGCTTGGGTCTCTCCTTTATCTTCCAGTTTATTTGTTTTTTGCTGAAGGTCGTAGCTCCTGCCAGGCAGACCTCATTTATACCTTTGACACCTCCTTTACCTTTGGTTAACTTTTCCTTTCTTTACCCTGTAGGCCTAGGGATGGTGGAAATCATGCAAGGATGCTTTTGACTCTTTGTTTTTCCTTAATCCCACAAATCCCTTTAAAAAAAACTCACTGTCATGACCTCTTTGAGTGAACTGTGTTCAACTTGGACATCACCATAATCTAAGGCCTGTTCCTTTACCTATGCCTTCCAAGGATTTCATGTGACAGGAAGCAAAGTCACTTGTATATACAGAAGCTGATAGGAACCCACTCAAGTTTAAGACATAGTCCTACCGTACAGTATTTCATTAAACCTGCTGAGGACAGTCAGGCTAGCTACTATGCTTGTTTTAATGCCATTTTCTAGTTTTCTTTTAGTCCTAGGTACTGTGAGTAAAGTTTATTTGTCTGTATCACCATTCCTTCTAAGAAGATTAAGAGATCAATTATTCATTTAAGAATGGTACACATCATTGAATTTGAAGTTACAAATATGAGTCAGTGTAGCTGTTCTGAGTTGCATAAACCAATATACAAAGGGAATATTAAACATCCCAAGTTTCTGCTTTGGAAAATCATTAAACAATGATACAATAGCTCATACCCAGCTTGTTCCAATGTGATCTACAGAAGAAAGAAAGGGAAAGTTAGAGACCAAACATTGATGTTGATATTTCAAAATCAGAAAATCGTGGTTTAAGTTCCACTCATAGTAACTACACTTCTTTGAGCAAATTAGTTTTAGATAGAGAAGATTAGAAAATATGTTTCTATGACACAATGCTGCTGTCCTATATTCTGCTAGGAACTTGCTTTCTTTCTTTCAAATACTGGTATCATAATCATTGGGTTCCCTACTCTACATCCAAACTGCTAAAACCTTAAGTTTTGTTCTCTACAATTTAAAACATTTAAATATTTAAGAATAAATTCCAAGCCCTTAAATAATTTCTCCAACGGAAAAGTATCACTTCCAAGTCTACCTATGCATGATGCCAAACTTAAATTAAGCATTTCCTATTTTGAACATCTCTAAACATCAATATTTTCCCATATTGATATTTAATCTAATGTTCTCTCTCTCTCTCTCTCTCTCTCTCTCTCTCTCTCTCTCTCTCTCTCTTTTAATTTTTTTTGGTACCAGGGATTGGACCAGATGTACTTCTCACTAATTTTCTAGGGCTTTGCTAAATTGCTGAGGTTGGCTTTGAACTCTTAATCCTCCTGCTTCAGCCTCCCAAACTGCTGGGATTACAGGCAGGTGCCACCAGGTCCAGCCTAATATATTCTCTTCACCAGATCAAATATCATTCAGTTTTTAGAACTCAGGTATTATTCTATCCTCATATAAATAAATTAAAAGGGACTTTTAAAAAGAAAGCTAAACCAAGACACTTCTTCCTATCCATTTCTCTTACTATTTTGAAAATAGGTATCCTCAAACTTCTTACCCTTACTTTCTTCTACAATTCTACATTGCACTCTGGAAAAATTAGGCCATTGGTTTCCTTCCTTACAGACAGTTAAATCCAATTAAGGACTCTCAGGAGGGACCATGAAGCCTGTCCCTACTGGATGGCCCTAGCCTTGACATTATTTATATGCTCTGTGCATATTTTTTCAGGAATAAAATTTGCTATTTGGAACTATTTGTTCAATTCCCACTAAAATCAAGGTTTGTAGATCACATAGGAGAAAACTGTTTCTAGATCATTCATATAGAAGTGCAATCACTGATTTTGTTTATATTGTTATTGACAAATATACATGGTAGAAAATTATCCAGTTATTTTAATATGGCTTTCTTCCTTACTAACAAATAAATTAATTAGTATAGATATACATGCCAGTGTACAGTTCAATTATTTCATGTTTGTCAACTCAATAATGTTCACAACTTTATAACTCAACATGAAAAAGGAGATCCTTTCACACATAGCAGCAGCAGATTACAAATCAGGGAAGGCTGGCTACTCTGCTCAGTGTGGTGGTACAAGTCTGTAGTCCCAGTTACTCAAAAGGTTGAGGTGGAAAAACCATTTGAGCCCAGGAGTTCAAGACTAACTAGCCTGTGCAATGTAGAGAATTCAAAGCAGAAGGTGAGGGAGAAGGAAAAAGAAAAATAGAAGGGAGAAGAAAAGAAAAGAAAATTGAGAAGAGGAGGAGGAAGAGGAAGAGGAAGAAGAAGTAAATAAGAAAAGAAAGAAAGGTCAGTCTGTGGTCCTAAGCATGCCTCAGGAACACTTCTGCTTGAGTTTTCTGACATCATTCCTAATTCCATGTAACCAACACCAAATCCACTATTTACAATACAATTTCTCTCTTCTATTGCCTTAATTCTCATAGAAACATCCATTGTCCTCATTATCAAAAATATGTTGCATTTTTATATTCCTACTTTTTATCTGTCTCATTATTGGTTTTTACATTTTAACTGGTGAAAAGTTCTTCAAAATGTCTGTTATCATCTTATTGCTGGAAAAAATCTATGATATAAGAAAACCGTACCATTTTTAAGAGGCAATGAGCTGGAATAACATTCGGAAAACTGTCAAGAATAATATTACAGAACTCTTTAAAAATAAATACCAGCTGCCAGCATAATAATAATTCATGCAACATAATTGGTGAAATAAAATAATTTAAAGTGAACATTTTAAGGTCTTAAATTTTCGGATATATTCTGAAGAATTGTATTGTTGACAGTGGTTCTTCTTAAGCCATGATATTACTTCATCTCACTTCTTTCTATTTTGTAGGATCAATTTACTTTATTATCCATGCTAGAAGGAAAATCTAGAAAGAGAGGACAAGAGAAGGATGGCTTTAATCTTCCTTGTTTTGTGGTACTCTGTAGCTAAATGTAACTCTAACCTGTCTTTACTCTAACTCCTTCTGCCTGTCTTGGGAGTACTTGAAAAATGGCAGAGCATGGAGTTAATCATGATTAATTTGTACATATTTAAATTGATACCTAATTAACAACTATTTAAAAAACCTATTCCAATCATAATTATACCCAAGTTTAATATCAATAAAGTGGAATTATGGGAGGAAAATATTTTCAGATCTTTTATTAAAGAAAAAAAATATCACTTGATAAGAACTTCATTGTCTCACAAATCTGTAATGAAAATAACCCCCAGATATGTACAACTTCTGAATTCAGGTTATTTAGATTCAGTTTTACATAAAAGTTTTCATCACATAATGCCTCTCCCTTATCAGCTAGATTTCAAGACCTGAATGGTAGTTAAGACACTCCATTGGAAATTATCCTGCTTATCCAAGCTCTTTTTTCTATCACTCCCTGTTTGTGTCAGGTATTTCGTTCACAACAAGAAAAAAACTAACACAAAGAGTTGGTAGCATGAATTAGGGTTGTTGTGACCTTGTGTTTCAGAAGACTTTAGAATTGACTTGCAAGAGGAGTTTGGAAAGGTTTGGAGTTGCAGGCTGGAGAAGCCCTAGAATGTTATAAGCAGAGCTTAATGGGCAATTCAGTTGGGAACTCCAGAAGACCAGAAAACTAATAGGAATGTGAATAGTAAAGACTGTGCTTCTGAGGTTTCAGAGGAGAATGAGAACTCTTCTGGAAATTGGCCCAGAAGCCATACACAATATATTCTGGCAAAGAACTTGTCATTTTGTCCATGTCCTGAGATTGTGTGTGATGCTAGTTTAAAGGTAATGGACTAATTAATCTGGAAGAGAAAATTCAGGCAGCACAGAAGTCCAGTGATGGCATGGGTATTGTTGGCAACTTTTATGTAGGTTTACAGTGAAAATCAGAAGCAAGAAATAAAAAGCAGAAATGTTTGAAAAATTTTCAGTTTAGCCAGAAAAGTGCATGTAAAATTGGGGCCAAGGAAGGCATGGTTATTAAAGAGATTGATGATATTAATGAGATACCAAGTGCTTTGCAGAGAGAAACTAGCAAAAAGCCTTGAGGGCAATTCAAGAATCAGCAAGACTATACCTATCACCCATCATAAGTTCAAGTATGTAAGAATGTATACTTGTTTGGAACACTGCTTGAGAAGAGAGTACCAGGGTTCCCTGCTCCTAGAGGGCTCCTTGGGAAGCTATTTCCCTAGGAAACCATCTACTCCACCACAGAGGTAATCAGAGACCATTGCATCCAAGGTCCAAGGGAGCCTGGTCACTACCCCTGCTGTGGTGCTGGCTTTGCAGACATGAAAAATTCAAGAGTTATGGGGTCATGGAAGCTTCCATTGTGATTTCAAAGGAAGGTCTTGTAAACAAGGTAATGTGTATCAGGGTCAGAATTCCTGCAGACAGCCTTTACAGGGTGATGTGTGATCTCATCAGTGGATGAATCTACTAAGTAAGAGTAAAGCCAAACCTGCAATGGAGACCCCAAGAATTTAGAGATGCCAGGAATTTGGAACATCTGCTTAGGAAAGCTATAGGAAGCAGAGCCAGCCTATGAAAGAGGCCACTTGGGTTGATGGCAATCAGTAAAACCATCAGGGTTGGTATACTCCAGTTATCCCACTATCACATGCCTTAAGGGAGTGAATGGGGAGCTATAGGATTTAATATTTTTCCTGATGGGTTTCTGCTTTTTTTTTTTTATCCTATGCCTTCTTCCTATGTTACCATTCCTACCTCCAGAGAGGGACTATTTATTCTGTCACCTATTGTGTTGGAATTAGGTTACTTGCTTTTGAGTTTTACAAGGGCTCACAGCTTAAAGTTTGCTTCAAGTCTTAGAAGAAACTTTGGATTTAAACTTTTGATTAATGCTGGAACTGTGAAGATTATGAGGACTCTTGATGGTAGCCAGAGTGCATTTGGCATTGTGAGACATGCATGAGCCTTTGGGGATGAGGGTCAGAATATTATGTTTTGTATCTCATATGTTGAAAACTTGGTTCCCAATACATCAAGTTTCAGAGATCGGTCTTTTGGAAAGTAATTGGATCATGAGGTTTCTGATCTCATCAGTGCATGAATCTACTACTACTACTACTAGCTAAATGAACTACTGGGAGGTGGTGGGAACTGTAGGAGGAAGAGTAGTAGGTCATTCGTGGAATACTTTAAAGACCACATCTTTTACCTGGCCCCTTCCTATCTGGTTCTCTCTGCTTCCTGACTGCTATGAGGTGAACAACTCTCTTCTGCCACACCCTTCCACCATGATGTTCTGCCTCATCTCAGACCCAGAGCAATAGATTTAAACCTCTGAAAACATGAGCCAAAATAAACCTTTCCTCCTCCAAGTCCCTTGTGTCAGGTATTCAATCACAACAACAAAAAACAAAGACACCCATTTATGTTTGTCAGCCAAACTTCCCTGCCCACTAACAATGCATAACTCTGCTTTTTTTTGTCTCTATTTAATTGTTCCCTTTTCCTTCCTGGTTGTCTTCATCCTCTTCTTCTTCTTCTTCAAATATTTTTTTAATTGTAGTTGGACACAATACCCTTATTTTTATTTATTTTTTTATTTTTATGTGGTGCTGAGGATCGAACCCAGCACCTTGCACATGCTAGGCAAGTGCTCTACCACTGAGCCACAACCTCAGCCCCTTTCTGGTTGTCTTCTATCATTCCCCTGATTAAATAATTTTTGTCCTCAAAGACCATCCCTTCACAGTCCAATGAAGGACATAAAAAATTCTGATAGTCTTATTTATTTTATATATGCTGACCAGTTTCTGATTATTTTAGCTATTCTCTAGTCTTCTAATATATTCCTGTATTTCTACCTCCATTCTAATATTTCCTTGTTTGCCTTGGTTTCTTATTGACAGTATCATGTGATTTAGCATCTCACTTAGCACCCTTATGTTGTTCCAGAATTAATGTATGTGTGCAAGTCTCATCTCCTCGAGCAAACTAATCAAGGACTGTGAGGGAAGTTATTTGTTTTTATATATCTATGTGTTAGATTGAATTTGTTTTAACATATGTTGTGCATAAAAATAACTCTTTTTAAAAGATGCTAAGTGATTAAGTCATTCACCTAGAATCAAACTTGAAGATTTGCAAGTCTGATATCATTGGAAACTAGTCCACGCGGACATGGGTTGCATAAGACTCTCAGAACTTGGATAGAAGTGATTGCACCCAAGAGCAAGAAGATTAGAGCAAGGAAGGCTGGGACCAGGAAGAGAGATCTTTAGTCCAGAGCAGATGTTTTGGTCAGGAGGAAGGATTTGAGGGCTGTAGGAAGAGGAAGTCATCTACTTTTGAAATACAAGACTTAAGAAAAACAGTAGGACAGGGGTGCTAGAACTCTACACAATGTTACTTTGAAATTTTCATGGGACCTTAATCATTTAGAACAGATTTTGAAAAAAGATGTGCAACAGCCAGTGGCAGAGAGGGCATTAGGTCCAAGTTGGTAATATCTTACAAAGAGACATCATCTGGAAATAAGAGTTTGAATTGTATCTGTGTTAGGGTGAGGGACCTGGGGGCAAAAAAAACAGCAGTGGGAAATGAGAGGAAATAAAAGCAGAAGGAAGAGGCAGTATGAGTGTAATGACAGGTGAGAGGTGGCAGACGGGGAAGCTGAGAAGCAGCTTGAGGAAGTTTTGGCAGCAAGTACCAGGTATCTATTTATGGGACAGAATTAAGAAGCAAGTCTCAGCCTCTCAAGGGTCTGAAAGGAGGCACCAGGAGGCTGGTGCCAGAGAAATTTGGATATAAAGTTGAAGGCACATGTCTGCTTACTGTTTATTTGGAACACAAGATAATTAGTGCTGTAACTAGAGGACTAATTGCCAAAATGACTAAAGGCCCTTAGAGTGCTTAGATCAGGAAGAAAGGTAAACCTTCAGGCATTAAGAAAGAGGACTGACTCAGAGCAGGACGGCTGCAAGGACAATTGGCACAACCACTTCTTGTTTTGGGGGGGAAGATTATTTTGTTTGTTGGTTGGTTGGTTGGTTGGTTGGTTTTGTTGTTACCGGGGATTAAACCCAGGGGCGCTTAACCACTGAGCCACATTCCCAGTCCTTTTTGTATTTTATTTAGGGACAGGGGCTCACTGAGTTGCTTAGGGCTTTGCTAAATTGCTGAAGCTGGCTTTGAAATTGCAATCCTCCTGCCTCTGCCTCCTGAGCTGCTGGGATTATAGGTGGGCACCATAGCACAATCACTTCTCCTGATGTGAGTTTAAATGGCGTCTTTGTGTGATGTATACAAGATGGACTGAGGAATCAGTTTATGCATAAGATCTTTCTTTGTCTTCCACATGTAACCTGGTATTCCCCCAGTATTTCTTACTTTTTGGACATTAAATCACCTGTCTTCCTTTCTGTGCTGCTGGTTAATTTTATGTGTCAACTTGACTGGGCCATAGGTTACCCAGATAGCTGGTCAAGTTTTATTTCTGGATATGACTGTGAGGACAGTTCCAAAAGAAATGAGCATTTGAATTGGTTAACTGAGTAAAGCAGATGGCCCTCCCTAATATGGGTGTGCATCATCCAATCAGTTGAAGGCCTGCATAGAATGAAAAGACAGAGAAAGCTTGAATTTGCTCTTTACCTGACGACAGATCTTCTTGTGTCCATGGCACTCCTGGTCCTCAGGCCTTCACACATAGACTGGAATCTCTATCATTGGCTCTCTAGTTCTCGGGTCTCCCAATTACTACACCAGTTTTCCTGGGTCTGCAGCTCGTAGATGGCAGATCATGGGACTTCTCAGCCTCCATAATCATGTAAGTCAAGTCTTTATAACAAACACATTCATACACACACACACACACACACACACACACACTATTTGGTCTGTTTCTGTTGAGAATCCTAATGCACCTTGTGCTCTGTACTTTCCTTTGTAAAACATAGCACCAAGTTGTGGACAGAGAAAAGCCAGCATTAAAACAAAAACAAACAAAACCAGCTATGATGCCTGAATAGGCTTGGATTTAGCCCTTTATGTTCCAGTAGAGTCACAGAAGCCATTCTTTTTTTTTTCTTTCTTTTTTAAATACTTATTTTTTAGTTGTAGTTGGACACAATACTTTTATTTATTTATTTTTACGTGGTGCTGAGGATAGAACCCAAGCCCTCGCACATGCTAGGCAAGCGCTCTACCGCTGAGCCATATCCCAGCCCACAGAAGCCATTCTGTATGCTACTTCTAAACCGGTCCCTGTCCACTACCAAGTTGGAGCCCTGGGCATGGTGGGTGTTCAGTAAACGCTTAAGAGCCGTCAGATCATTCCACGTAAATGATAAAGGTGTTCTCATTTGAAAAGTTTATTTGCAGGGAGCCTGTTCACTGAATAAAAGATTTGTGCCCTAGTTACAAGAATTTAAATGTCACCATTTTCTTTCAGGATGTACATGTTTTTCTTTAAATCGGCATGCATTATTCATTTGCTTTAATTCTGTGGTGCTGACCTGGAATTTCATGGTGCCGCAAATGCTGCTGCTGCATACCAAGGATCTTCTAGGAATAAGGGCCTGTCTGAAGCTTCAACTCGTATAAAGCCTCATATATCTCTATTTCCTGCTTTATTGTGTGAGGACACTTCACAAGACTTCCATAAACTTATCTCCCCACGGTAGAGGAGATTCATCGACTGGCACCGCTCTGAGCAGAGGATACATTCCATGCCTGAAAATACATGTTTAAATATTTAATAAAAGCATAAATTTGAAGAGCTTTTGGCAGCTGTGGGGAAAGAAGCTGAAGAGAAGGCAAAAAAAAATCTTCATTTGAGATGATTATAAGAGAGTTACAGAAACGACTATGGTATTTTACCACTGTATGGAAAACAAACAGGGGAAAAAAAAGTGAAAGAAAAGAATTATGGAATACTTGCTCCATGAAAGGAAGCGAACACAGTACAGAATATTCTGGAGGTTCGAGTATTCAATAAAATCCAAGTTATGATAGTGCCAACCACTGTCTATAGCCTCCCTTATAAATCAGTCCTGCCCCTCGGGAAGACAGATGGCTCAGTATGTAACACTTACGTAACCACAACCTGAGCTGAGCAAGACCTGCCAGAAGCCAAGGAACAAGGGTGCCTCAGAGGAAAGATAAATTGGGCTCTCTTCAAAACCCACTGGCACTGCTCTCCCTGGCAACCCAGGGTACAGCAGGGGGCATCGCATCTTCCAGCACACAGGCAACCAGCTGTGCGACCTTGGCAGAGCAGCCTGTAACCGCAGCCAGCCAGTTGTGTGCCATTAACTCAAGCCTCCAAGCCCCAGGGTGGCTGCTACATCCCCCCAGGCATGGCAGGCATGGCGGGAGCTGCCTTTTGAAGGTTTGGAGAATCTGCATTCCAGGGCTGCATGGAAGTGGGGAGTATTAGTCAGGCTTCCTGAGCACAGAAAGTACCAGACCTGCACACTGCCAACTTATAAATAAATGATCTAGGAGGGACACAGAGGGTCACTGCTGCCCAGGATGAAGGCAGCACTTGTGCTTCGGTTTCCAGGAAAGTCAGAATGAAATAACAGAACACGGAGAGTATCTGTGGCTCCTCAAAGCCAGGCAAAATCTGTGGGAATCAAGAGCAGCTTACGGTACTAACCTCAGCTGATGCACAAATAGGTCCTTTACTTGTGGAGATCTGTTTTGATCAACGGGTCTTATGCGTACTTGAGATCTCGTACACTAAGAAAATTCACACACGATTGGGGTGAAAGGAGGTAGTTTTAAAAGTGCAGCATTTGAGGAAATAGGTCAGATCTACCATGAGGTAAAATAACGTTTTGAGATAAACGAGAGCGTATCAAAAATCCTGTTTCCCCAAAGACTTCCAGGAAAAACCTCACACAGAGGGGTGCAGAAAAACACTTCACCTTCAATTCTGCATCATGAGTCCTCTGCTTCCTGGGTCCAGAATTTTAAGATTGCTAGGTGAGTCTTGATTAAGTGTCATTCTCAGTTATGCTAGCGGGTACAGGTCAGGTAGGAAACTATTCACCAATATAAGAATGTTTCTCTAAGAAACTCCAAGTTCTCCACAAATGACTTAACAATGTAAATTTTTGGAAAGCAATTATGTTAGTCAGCTTTTTGTTGCTATGGCCAAAATACCTGACAAGAACAATTTAGAAGAGGAGAAGTTTATCTTGGCTCATGGTTTCAGAGGTTCAGTCCATGGTTGGCCAACTACATTGCTCTGAGTCTGAGGTGAGTCAGAACATCATGGCACAAGGGTGTGGTGGAGGGAAGCTGCTTAGTTCATGATGGCCAGGAAGCAGAAAAAGAGGGAATAGAGAGAGACAGAGAGGGGAGAGAGAGAAAGAGAAGGAGAGAAGCCAGGAGGACAAGATACAATGTCCAAGGGCACACCCCCAGAGATCTACTTCCTCTAGCCACGTCCCACCTGGCTACAGGAACCCCCAGTGCAGTAGCCCTTTTAAATTATTATTATTTTTTTTAATTTTTTATTGTTGGCTGTTCAAAACATTACATAGTTCTTGATATATCATATTTCACAATTTGATTCAAGTGGGTTATGAGCTCCCATTTTTACCCCATATACAGATTGCAGAATCACATCAGTATCACATCAGTTACACATCCATTGATTCATCAAATGGATCAATCCACTGATTAAGTTAAAAAGTATAATAATCTGGTCATTTCACCTTTGAGCATTCCTTCATTGTCTATCCCATAAGTTTATTGAGGGACACCTCATGTACAAGCCATAACAGCAATGTTTGTAAATTGTGTGCAGCCTGTATCTAGCGTGGGGTATGCCAGTTCACCATCTGTGGTGAATGCAAGACACAGAATCCAACAGCAGTATTCCCCAAATGCCATACTCTACATGATCCATTGCTGTGAATTGAAAAGTGCATAAGTCAAGGTCCCAGCTCTTAAGGAGATTGTTCTTTAAAGATGCAGTTGTCACGGGATGCCCGAAAAGTTGTGATAAAAAGAGGAATCAGTTGTTTCTTGAGAAGGGCATCCTGGGAAAGCCTAAAGGAAAACATTAAAGAGGAAGCAGCTCCAGACTTGTCATGAAGGACAAGTGTATTAAATGCAATGGCTCAAATATCTGTGTCCTCCCTAGATTCATATGATCAAATCCTACCACGATCCCCCAAAATAATGATATTAAGAGGTGGGGCTTTGGGAGGTCATGAGCTCATGAGGGCAGAGCCCCATGATTGAGATCAGGGTCTTTATTTAAAAAACAAAACAGAAAACGCCTGAGGGAACTTACTTGCTTCTACCATGTAAGGATACAGGCAGAAACTGGTCATCTGCAACCCCAAAGAAGGCCCCCACTGGAACCCAAACATGCTGGTGCCATGACCTTGGGCCTCTAGCCACCAGAACTGTGAGAAATAAATTTCTATTGATTATAAGCCACCCAGTTTATGGTATTTTGTTATTGTGGCCCCAAGGATAACAACTTGCCCTGAGGAACATCCTTTATAATAATACTCTCAGAAGGTGGGCTTGAGTCCATTTTTTGGTGACCATTTAAAACAATCATTAAGCACGGCTAAAATCCCATAGACCCCTAGATAATGCAGTTGAGCTGCCTTCTCCTAAGACTCTTTCCATGACACCAATTTCAGTAGATCATTTGATTTACTTTTTGGACTTGCCTGGGATTTATCTCCTTGGAGGTAATTAAGAAGAAATAGTCCTACAATATCCCTCATTACTGTAAAAACAGGTGTTCCATGGTTTAGAAATATCTGACACTAACGAAACCTTGACATTTTCATGACAGATCTTGCACCTCCCTATAATTTCTTCGTGCCTTTACCAATGGAGCTGCTAGATCTTGAGAAGGAGCAATCAATGAAATTTAACATTTTGTTGAATATTTAAAGGCATTCATTGATTTAGGGTATATTTCAAATATTGCATAGACACAGAATTTTTTCAGCAGGTACACGATTCAACAATATAAGTGTCGATGCTCACCAATTATGATGAGTTTGCTTCCTGACAAGCCCATCGTAAATTGAAAATATCAAAAGGTAAAAATTCATTTTATATACCTAACCCAGCAAACAATCTTGGCTTCACAACACGGTACAGTATGGGGATCAGTTGATCTAGTTATTGAAGGACTGATTAAGAGCTGCTGCCCAGCCTCTCAGGAAAGAGTATTGTACTACATACCACTAGCTTTAGAAAAGGTCAAAATCCGAAATTCAAAGTATAATTTCCTTCACACCAAAGTAAATTTTAAAATTCTTAAGTTGAACCAAAATTCTTAAGTAGGGGACCAATTTGTGCTAGTGCTTCTCCACTGGCAGGCAGTGAGCAAGGCTGTGCCACAGATGGCCACCAGTGTAATTTTTATGACAGCCAAATGTGACACGGAGTTGCCAAAGGTCCCAGGTCAGTGGTCTTGGGTTAATGGCATCTCTATTCATTTATCCAAATGCCACAAAATATTTAAAATATTACCCTTTCCTAAGATGGCATGGTATGCTTTTTTAAAGATCAGGAAGCCTCAGTTTTACTATTAGCTTGTTAGTGGACCTGAGAAATCTATCCTTGACCTTACATTGTGCTGGACTGAAAGCAAGATGCAGACCAACTCCTCTGCCCCACAAAATCTCTCATAAACACTGAGCTGAGCATTGTGGTTGCTCATCCCAACCATGTGGAAACACTACTTGCATATGATTTGATGATGGTGGCAATGAAGTCTATAATTCACACCTCTCACACACTCATCTGGACAGAGGAGTTGAATCAGTGGAAGTCCACTCCTCTTTCTTCTGTGTGCCTCAAAACCTCCCCAACTTGTTCCATTTCCAGCAGTATCAAAATAAAAAAATCCTGCCATGAGTAGACAAGTTTGATTTGTTTAGACACAGGAATAATCATACAAAAGATTTAGAATAGAATGCAACATATAAAGGAGTAGTGTTCATATAAACTCTGGGCCAATGTAGTGTCAAAGGGCAGGCTTACTCATCCAACGGGAAAACCAGTGGTCAAAATCCTCCTGGAGAGAGATCATAGCAAATAAAGGTCAGGGAAGAAGTTCTGTGGTATCACTCAATGCAGATTCACGTCAGTGGTGGTGATGATGGTTCTGTGGAAGCCGCAAGGGTCCCTGCCATGACAGAACACAGGATCTGCTGAACGTTGAAACTCACAGGACTGCACCACTGGCATGTCACCACTGTCAACTACCTCCCTTTCCCTGGAACTCTGGGCAACTGACATCAGTTTTCCAGATACCAGAAGCATGGGGATAATAGGAGAGTGGGCACAGAGCAGCTCCTTCATCTTGGCCATTTATGTCAATCTTCACCCACATGTGATCATTTCACACTGAAGAATTGTGCCCATTCAAACATCACAACTGCCAGTTGCCTTCCTTAGCGTATTTTTTGACAAAGTCTCTCATGTCTCTGAAATGAGAGGCCATTCCAGGATGCAAGGAGTCTCTACACTAGTCCCACATCCAGCAAGGCTGGTCAGCACCTGGCAGCAGCTGGTCAGTACCTGGAGACAGAGGTGGGATCAGCAAATGGATTAGCACATATTTTCAAGAAGATAGAGATTCGTACATTATAAAGCCCTGGGGGGGGGGGGAGAGAGAGAGAGAGAGAGAGAGAGAGAGAGAGAGAGAGAGAGAGAGAGAGATTTTCTTAGATCTTTAAAAGCAAAGACAGGAATTTTCCTGGAAGTGAAGCCTAGATAGCTCAGCCTCTATAATGACAGTGGACATGTAAAAGCAATTTCTCAGAAAGTCTTCATGAATATTTATTCTGAGTCACACTGATGTATATTTTTAAATAGGATGGAAAGGAAAACACTCTGTTAGATGGCCACAAGAGTGGCAGACGGCTCTGTGAGACACATCAAAATTTTAGGAGTGATTCTTTTCTTCCTATTGATCCTGTAAGGAAAGTATATATAACACAGAAAGTATGTATGTATGATACCTGGGTGTATCACAGGAAAAAAATATTATATATATATATATATATATATATATATATATATATATATATATGCAGTATGTATATAAGATGTCTCTCTGAGTATATGACATATTCCATGCACATATATACATATGAATGTGTATACCTTCAATGGTTAATTTTGTGTCAACTATGCTGAACTAATGGATGCTCAAATAACTGATAAAAACATTTCTGAGTGTGTCCGTGTAGGTGTTTACAGAATGAGAACAGCATTCAAATCAATAGAATGCGTAAAAAAGATTATCCTCACCAATGGGGGTAGGCATCATCCAATCTGTTGAAGGTCATAATAGAATAAAAAGACAGGGGAAGAGCAAATTCTCTTTGAGCTGGGATATCTATTTCCTATTGTCCTGGGACAAAAAAAAAGAAAGAAAGAAATGAAATTGAGTTGCATTAATATTTCAATAAAGCTATGAACAGTAATTTACTAAAATCAGAGAAAAATCATTCTAGTGAACTATCAATGTTAGTTGTTATCTGACTTCTTAAAAACAAGAATTAATTTTAAAATAATTTGTATAGGCTACTTAGATATCAGATACAAAGTCTGCCCAGAACTTTTTTACATGTGATTTTCTTGAAGACAAATAGAAAATTATTTTCCATCCACTGAATGCTAAAAGTAGAAAAGCTCAACAGCTCTAATCTCTTCTCACCCAATTAGCACTTAACACAGGGAGAAAGCTTCATGTTGCAAAAGACAGACACAGGTCAGGGTACTGGACACGTGGATTTAAATTATGACTTCTCTTTTATTAGCTGGACAAGTTATTTAACTACTTTGAAGCTCAACAGATCTGTACAAATCCCAACCTACCATTTCACAATTACTCTAAACAGGAGATGAAATAATGCATGTCACTCATAACATGTATATTAAGTACTCAATAATTGCTCATTCTTTCCCTGAAATCCCTCACCTGGTGAAGATGCCTTGATCTTTTTCCAAGAGTCCAAAATGGTGTATGTAAAATCTTCAGGGCAGTGTTAAGCACATACTAGATGCTTTCACAATTACAGTGATTCTATTTAGTACTTTCTTCAGTTATATATGACTTCTTTTCCCATTTTATAGATAAATAAGCCAAAACCCTGAAAGTGCACATTCAGAGGTTAGGTGAGTGAAATCACAAAGCTCTCCCTCCATATATCAACCACCCTCACTTTCTGCTGAAGAGAGAGTCCTTTGGCAGCCTTTGTTCCAATAGCTGCAGGGAGTGTCTGCTATCTCAGGTGAGAGGATCACAGCCCCTGATGGGAAGAGCCCTCCCAGGGTCTGTCCAGGTTAGACATTCAGGTAGGCATCCATGCAACGGTACTTACAAATCACTTCTAATATGCCAGGTGTACTGTCGCAGACACTGGGAAACAGTCCCCTGAAGATACCTAGATATGTCAGTAGCTTGGCACCTAAATTTTTAGTTTTCTCATTTCAACTTCATTCCTACCAGAATATAGGCTGGCTTTCCTGATAACTGTTCGGTTGTTCCATGATCAAACATTGTATACCAGGGGACTCTAAAGTTTCCCTGAGTCTTTGTGGATGCCATGTAACAGCAAAATGGCTTATTTCAGATATCATTTTGAAAACTATAACTTGGATTCCTAAAAAGAGGTTAACTTTTTCTACAATCAGGCAACCTCTGCTCAAATAAAAAGCTTAATGCAAGGGGTTAGCTCAACATATGTGTTTCTCATTGCTGAAAGTGTAGCATCTCATGCATGTGGTTAGCTCAACATATAAGTGTTTCTCGTTGCTGAAAGCATAACATCTCATGCATGAAGAGCAAAAGAAATGAATAGACATTGGACAGCAGTGAAGCATCACAGAGCACCTTATGCCTTATTTGTGACTCATTAGCGATGAAACATGAATGATATGACAGAGAATCTCGGGAAGCAACTACCAGAGCTGTTTTTCATATCAGAAAAGACAGCAAAGGTGCAACAGCTCAAGGTGTCTTCCTTCAGCCTCAGAGCTATCAGTCAAGGGGCACCTGAGACACTGCTGTGAAATTCCAAGCTGCTCTTGGAGTTATAGTTAGAGATTGTAGAATGCTACTTGCTTGGGAAGCAGCTTCTAGTACAAAATCTTTTTAGCCAAATAGAGAATTCCAAACCTTCTTGTATCCCTCCATAGTTATCACACACACCACTGTCCTAAAGTTTCCAGATTTTATATAGTTCATTCAAATCAAACCACACTACCTCTAAGAAACCTTCATCAATCCTGCAGATGGAAACTAGCATCCCTGGTGGTTATTCAATCTTAATCAATCCTTGGGCATTGTGAGATAAACTTCTGTCCTGTAGCCCAGTGTGCCCACTGACCCAGAAGTGCCTATTGGAGAACATGAAGACCAGGCACTATAAAGATAAAGCAGCCCCCGCACCCTTCACTCCAAACATGTAGTGAGCAGGACTGTTTCATCGCAGGCTAGGAAACATTCCTCATCTGTTATCTCACCACACTTTTGAGTTTATGAATGCTTAAAATATTGACTCCTTTGTTCCAAATGCTATTCCTGAGAGCTCTCAGACATGATACATAATTTCTTCCATTTGTTGGATTAGTGTGCATCACATAAACCCACATATGCAACTCTGGGAAATGAACAGGAAAATGATGTCACAAAGCAAAGGAAGTGCAGCTGCTGCAAACCACAAGTCAATACAGAAGCATCAGCTAACCATTTATGACCAATCATTAGCTTTGTCTCCAGGTGGAACAGATAAATTGTGGAAGAGACAATTCTCTTCCTGTCTGTGGATCAACTTACCTTGGTCAGGATTTATTTGGGGAGGGAAAAAAAAACTTTTTTTTTTAAAATAATGAACAACAGCCACTTTGCCCTTCCATGTAGTCTCTCTGTAATTCTTTCTAAAATCAGAAATAATGTTTACCAGGAGGCCTCATAGTTGTTCATATAGATGATAATGTGAGCTCTTTCAAATACCTGAGGGTAATTCAGAAAGATCTGGTATAGTTAAGGTTTGCTGTCTTAGTTTGGGTTGCTATAGCAAAATACCACAAACTGGGTAGAAAATAAATAACAGAAATTTGTTGCTCACAGTTTGGGAGGATGGGAAATCCAAGATCAAGACCAGGACAGATTTGGTGTCTGGTGAAGGCCCCTTCCTCATAGATGGCTGTCTTCTCAGCCTAACTTCACATGGAAGAGGGATGAGGCATGCCTTTAGGATTTGATTTACAAGGAATCCCATTCATGGGATCCCACCTTCATGGTGTAATCACTTTCCAAAGACCACATTCTAATATCATCACCCTTGAGTTGAGGGTGTCGCCAGATGAGCTTTGGAGAGACATAAACCCTCATACTCACCAGAGCACTAATTTTGCATTTGTTGACTCTCTGGAGTTGATGAAGGAGAGTGGATGTGAATGAGAAGGACATAGTGAAGGACTCCTACACACACACACACACACACACACACACACACAAACACACTCATGTAAGTCTCCAGAGGTGTTGCCAAGAAACTCCCAGGGTCTTCTGAGCAGTTTGACACATAGAATATCAACTAAAATGAATCTTCAAGACAAAGGATGAAGTCAATGGGGTAACACTTTCCCATGTACAAATTTATGTCCCTCACAAAGTGACTATCTCAACCCTGAAATTCATTTTAAATGCTACCACTGCAAACATTTTAATAATTTAAGAAAGCTGTAGTGTTTGGCAGCAGTAAGCATAGCATGTTGACAAAGAAAGGACTGCAGGGTCCCTAATCAACTATTTGGTTCACAAAGTAATTATGCAGAGATAATCCCCAGGCAACTGGAGAACGGCCTGAAGGGCAAATGCAATAAGAGGGGTGGGGGAGAAGCCCAAGGCAGCCATGAGTGCACTGGTGAGCTCCCTGGGCTTGGGGAATCGAAGCTTCTGCTGGAAAACTGGTAACTCTCCTCCCCAGAAAAAGAGCCCGGGAGCTGCTGTCTGTCTGTCTGTCAGGTCCATCTTGCTGTCTTGCCAATCCAGATATCCTGTTGAGATATTTGGGAGTCTTGCTAATATTTCATAGCAGTCCTCGCTGCTCGCTGCTTCTCCTCCATCAGAGGACAGCACCTCAAGGAAGATCTGCTCCCAATGTTCACAGCATGATCACCCAGTTCCTCCACTCCCAGCCGACCCAAAGTCCCAAGGCTGTTCAAACTCCTGGACTCTCATCCAAGTTGGAATAACAAATGTCACATGGGCCTAAAATTGTCCCCTACACAAGGAGCTCAGGATTTGGTCCTTGTCAAGGCACTGAGAGAAAAAATGCGGCTTGATTCAGAATATACATCAAAAAGGTGTTCTGGCTGTGTGTGATATGAGTAGCCAGGGTGCCACAGGGTGCGGACCTGCACCATGAGAGAGAGGAACTCATGGAGCTTGCCAGCAAATAGATCTGGGTTGGAATCTTTTATTATTATTATTATTCTTTATAACTTTGGGCAAATCACTCAACTTCTTTAAGCCTTGATTTCCTTATTCAAAATATGGATATAAAGAATACTCTTAAAAATAGACATATATATGTATGTAATTTTTTCCTAGCAATTTTGCTTTTCTAGTCAAATGCTGATTGATTCAGTTCCTTATGAGCAATTGAATTCCCTTATTTTAGAGTGGGAATGAATCCATGTCCTCTCATCCCTTTATCTCCAAACCCTGATCCTGCTATCCATGGAGGCTCTGCTGGCCAGGAGTGACCTCAACTGATCCCAAGTCAGCCAGTGATTTCCCAGTTCCTTGCAGCCATGATCGACTGAGGGCTGTGCACAGTGGCTGGGCTGCTCTGGTCCCAGGGAAGTCCAGGTCTTTTGGTGGATACACAGCCCCAGGGGTTCCTCCCAGCCATCTTATGTTTCCACCCAGTTCTATGGGTGACATCAGTCTGAGGACAAAGCAGACATGAAGACCAAGGTAGAATCAAAAGCACAGAAATGGAGCTACTTCTCTAGTGACAGTGTGGACCTCTAGATCCCGAATCCCTCCTGGCTTTCACTTTAGATGATCTATTCCTTTCATTAAGAAAAAAGGAAAGCAGCTGAATTTTCTGTAATAGGGAGCATTACTGAAACACTCATTCCATTTGGGTCTCAGTCCTCTAGGAATGAGAATGTTACCACAGTACCTGAGGCAGTGATGGATCTTAGTCCCAACCAAAGCCACTCTGTGTTCTTTTCCTTGAATTGGGTAAGGCAATGGAGACGGGACAGTAAATTGGCCAAAACAGAAAAACATGTTCTCTCTTTCTACAGGAGTCCAGCTACATCTACCATAAAGACCTGGTGTTACCTTTCCCAATTTTGTGCATAGAACTTAAAGGAGATTAAAACCCTCAATTTTTAACAAAGACCTGAGAAATGGAAAAAGGGGCAATTCCTATTTACATCATCTATGCATCCACATCTGATCCCATTTCATATCACACTCTCACATCTTCAAGTGTCATAAACAAACAAGTCTCATTTTTGCTTTCATTAGCTTGAGTTAGGTTTCTGTTCATTTCACCTAAAGAGTTATAATGAATGAGTATTATTTTTAAAATGGCTCTGCTTAAGCACAAAGATATTCCTTAATATGACTAACACAAGTCCATGGGCACAGTGAATTTATCACAGTTGTTGCCTAGCTATGCTCCAAGGGGCTGCCTCTAGATGGAGGCCAAATGGATAAGGCTGCAGATCCTGCCTCCTCCAGGCTAACATCTCTCTCCCTCCTTCTCTCCTCCCCATCCCCCACCCCACCGGTTCTCTCTCTCTCTCTCTCTCTCTCTCTCTCTCTCTCTCTCTCTCTCTCTCTCTCTCTCTCTCTCTCTCTCTCCCTCTCTCCCTCTCTCCCTCTCTCCCTCTCTCCCTCTCTCTCCTGTTTTATGTATGAGGCTCCTGCAAAAGATGCTATTTGAATAAAGATTTCCATTGCTAAAAGTACTTGAAGACCATCAGCTTTTCAGATTTAATAGATGAGAGCAGCACAAGGGAGGGAATGGGGTGCAAAGCACTCTGTTTTCCAGGACCCTAGATGGACTTGGTGTAGAATCCCAGGAAAGGTCATGAAGTTTCAGCAGTTACAGCCAGAGGGCAGACTAGAGACACCAGAGGCTGAGGCCCATTACCCAAAGTAGGTATCACAAAGGGATAACTCAGTCTGCCTGCCTCTGTCATTTTTTTCTTAATTTTTATTAAATATTAGTCCTCACTGCCCATGGTGACTGTTTGAATTCAGTGGTAGTGAAAACTGATACCAGAGCTTCCAGTGATTTTGCTTCTTGGCGTACATAGTCAACTGTCCATTTATAGGTACTTTTTTGTTTCTTTGTTTGTTCAGTTTTTCCTGAAATTATCATGGTGGAGAAAGAGGTCTAAACACCTCTGTACCTAAATGTTGCTTTTTCCAAATTATTCTCCAGCTCCCAGGAATTTGCCCAAGCCCATTTCCTTCTGCAGCCCATCCTGGATAATTAACCACCCTGGGCTTTTCTAACAACAGAGAACACAAATTGATCTCTCAGCTGTTCTAACCTAAGACCGACACTGAAGCCAAGGTTTTCAGATTTCCTATAAATCCAGTCAGTTTTTTTCCTGGATGTTCTTCGTGGTCTTGGGAGCCAGAATTCAGCTGGAAGGGTTTCTGCCTAAGTGAATACAGGTCTGTGATGAGAACACTAAAGTCCCAATCACCTGGCTCTGGCTGTGTCAGAGGTCTTCTAGCTGAACAAACATTCTTGATCTAGCTCCTGATGGGAGTACAATATTCTCTCCTTTTCCCTTGGCTCCCAAAATCTCCATTAGTCATTTCCTCACTGAGACCATTTGCTGAAATTCTCCACAGCTTCAAAGTTGCATCTATTCTTGCTTCTTAATAGGCCATCTTATGATCTGGTTTTCTTTTCAAAAGCTTTTTATGTTCCCTCTTCTCAAAATCATTTCCACTTTGCCAAACGATACTATTTTGAATAACAGTAAGTGCATGCTAGAAGTAAATTATTATTCTAAAACTGGCTTCATCAAAATAGGAGCAGATGAAAAAAAAAATGGAAATGGGACTAATTCGAAGGACCTGAGCCGAGGAGGAGAGGCAAAAAAAAAAAAAAAAAAATCTACTGAACTTCTAGACCCTTTCTCAAAGGGGACCACCTGCCTCAGGGTCACTTGGACTGCAGTCTGAAAAATGCAAAGCTCTGGGCCGAACATCCAACGTTCTAAAGCAGACTAGATACCTGATTTTGAGCACCCTCCCTGGGGCAGGGTCGCACACTGACATTTGAGAACTCTGCCTGAGTTCACAACTCAAACCCAGCCACACATTTTTCCTTTTCCTTGGGACCCCGGTGCTGACTGATGAAGTTATATAGACCCAGGCAGGACAGTCTATCTTCAGTTATGTGGTATGTGGCATCCTCTGTTCCCACTTGCCTTTGAGGTGCACTTCACTAGCTAATTCACTGCCATTTGGAGCCATGACTTACTACAACCATTGGTGCATCACAAAGTTGGTTTTTCCTTTCATGCCACACAAAGACTAAAAGGGTGATATGGAACACATCCTTTTTCTTTTCTCTTGAGAATGTATTCTTCCCCCCCACACACACAGAGAGAGAGAGAGAGAGAGAGAGAGAGAGAGAGAGAGAGAGAGACGAGGGACACTGGCGATGGAACTCAGGGCAACATGTGTGCTAGGTAAGTGCTCTCACTGAGCTACACTCCCAGACCATTTTATTCTTTGAGACAGGATTTTGCTAAGTTGTTAAGGCTGACCTCTTACTTGCAATCCTCCTGCCTCAGCCTCCCAAGTAGCCAGGATGATAGCATGCACCACTGGGCCCAGCTAAGCAAAATCATACTTCAATATCATTCATTGTAACTTTTTATGTTACAAATGAGGAGATCAAGTTCTTCCCAGCTCTAGAATTCTATGTTTCTAGGTGTCTTTGATTTTCAGTTAGAAATTTTATTTTTAGAATCTTGAGTCTCTTTTCAGGAATATATGGTTTAAATTATTTATTTGACTATCCCTTGGTCTTAAGATGTCTTTTATGTATCCTGGGGTAGATCTTTTAAAATGCTAAATTTGAGACAAAGGAGAGAAATGCTTAACTCTTGCATTTTTCAGTTGTCCCTTCCCCCACTTCTAGTATGACATAACCTAGAAACATCCAGTTTTAGGGCTTTGGGCTTATAATTTCCAATGTTAATTTTTCTACAAACCAAATGGCTTCATTATTTCCTAAAAGATTGATGATTTAGTTCCTTTTTGGTAGAAGAGCTTAATATTTCAGTATCCATCTAGGCCTTATTCTAAAGTTGATAGTGACTTACCTCTGCCTAATCAATTCTGGCTTTTAAATGATCCTTCCCCCTTCAGCCCAGAACCACCTTCTGCAGTACCTATAATCAAAACTCAAAAGTCCCAGAGTGCTCTTTTGCCTGAGCATGTGAGGTGGAGAAAGCAAGGGAGATGGGTTTCATGGTGAGGCAGAAAATGAAAGGACAAAAGTGCCATCATGGGTCTAATGGCTGCTCCAGTGGATCCCTGGTGTAGCTTCCGGTACCACAGCCTAGCCTTCCTGGATCCTTTAACTGCAGCTCTGCATACTTAATGCAGTTTGATAAACATGCACACTTTCCCTTCACCTCTTTGCTGAGGACCTGGAAATACCAAGTAAATAGTCTATAATGTCTTCAAGTGGCTCACTCTTCAGTGGGAAAGAGACTCATAAATAATATAATGTGTTGAGAGCCATTAGAGTTAAGAAAAGAGGAATTCATGATAAAACAAGGAAGAACTCTTTTACTCAGAAGGACGTCAGAAACTTCTTCAAATAATAAATAATATAAGGAAGGGACAGATAGAGGGCTTTGAGACTTTTAGCTAATACTTGATGTTCATTGATTGGATTAAATATCAAGCAGACAAGATGGTGTGTAGCAGGAGACATTTGGAGAGGGTGAGTATCTGGGAAAGGAGGATAATAATGGAAGTTGAAATACATGAAAAGAGAAGAGAAAATGAAATTTCAAAAATAAATAGCAGATACACATATCTATTTTTCAGGTCATGGCAGCAAACATTTTACTTTTCCAGACTTTATCATTGAGAACCCAGAAGCTTAAAACAATTAATGCTTATTCTTCAAAAAATAGATTTTGATCATTTGAGGACTATGGTAAGTGAGTAAGTGAAGTGGCCCTCTTAAAATATAGCCCAGCAAACTTTAAATGAATGGCAAACTAAAGGGTTACATATAACCAAATGACCAAAAAACTTCAGAGCAGATGTTTTGGGAATGCATGGGGACATTGCTGTCATGACTGGTCAGGGTGGAGAGAAGTGCTACTGACATCCAGTAAGTAGAGCCAGGGACACAGTTAAACACCCTGTAATGCACAGGACGGACAGCACGCACCCAAAGAGTTGCCCATCCCAAAATGTCAGTCCTGCAGAGGCTGAGGAGCCCTGTTCACAAGCCTAGCCAAAGCCTTGTGGTATTGGTGTATTAAATCTGTGGAATCTGAAAGTTGTTAGAGCAAATAAAATTTATCTGCAGCAGATGGCTTGCATCACACATGAAAAAAACAAAAAAAAAACAGGTTGCCTCCGAATTTTATCTGAGTGTGTTTAGCAGGATCCTGTGGGGGGAATCTTGGCCATTGGTACTGTAAATGCCTTATCCCAAGAGCAGGACTGTTCCTCTCTCAGCTGAAGGACTCTATGAGATCATCTGAATTCCATTTAAATTGAGCTCTCTGTTTACCCGAGAAACATTCTGCGTATGATGTGCTTTTTACTTAACTTAGGAACCATGAAGGAACACCTACAGTTTGTCTCCTGCCTTCTGGAGAAACCTTTTGTTTTTATTGCTAGCCAACCACATTGCAGTCCTCGTTTTGGTTGAGAGAACCATCTGTGGTTTCTTTGACAAGAGTACTACACTAAATAAACCTCCTGGGTACCACTTGATTTCTCCTTTCTGAAAGTCTGTTTCTGATTCATCAATGGGTGTGAATTTAGCTGTGGAGAGCAAAAAGAGAGAGACTGATCAAGCGTGAAGCATCACATTTTCTTGAAATTCACAGAAGTTGCATAATGAGGTCTCACCTTCCATATCCTTCACAGCCTGCCTTTACCCAGAGGTACCAAAACTACAAAGCAGCCCTCCAAAGAACTCCTTCCTTCCCGTGGCTGCACAGCATGAGAGACCAAACAAGAAGTGAGCATTCAAACAACAACTAAAACTCCTTAATGTGCATTTCTGTTGATCTAAATCAAGATTTGCCACCAAGTTCAGGCATCTATTTAAAGTTCAAAAAATCCTATGCTTAATATCTGAATTGCTGATAAGATATTTTTCAGATCCTGATCATTGCTGAGCAATGGCATAATGTTAAATGCAGGAACAACAAGGTACACTTTCCAAGGGACTGTGCTGACAGAACATGGGGTGGGGGCAGGAAAGGGGAGAGAATGAAGGGAGAGTCTGAGCAAAGAAGGATGAGCAAAGAACCTTTTTGTTCTTCTCACACTGCGGAATCAAAGCCATTTCAGCCCACTTCCCACACCTGAGATGTTTGTCACTGAGCCACTTCCTTCTCTCTAAAGTGGGTGTAGACAGTCATTTTGCTGTTCTGAAATGCAGATCCTAATCTTTCCCAAACCACATCCATGCTTCTCTCTCTTCACCCTCCCCAGAAACACCTACAGGGTTTTGCAGCTTCCAAGTTGAAAGCTCTGCACAACAGAGAGAGGACAAATTAAACTGGGCGGGGTGGGTGGGGGGGTGGGGGGGTGTCTCTTTCCAAGGAAATCTCAAGACCTTTTGAAATGCAAAGTCTATTTTTCCAGATTTCTGATTTTCATCAGCATGAAGGCCAACTAAAGCAACCCATGTTATGATAAATGTCGTCAATCCCATTGATCTTCCTTTAAGCTAAGTATATTGATGGAAGCTAACAGTTGGACCATGTTTCAGTGAGATGCCTACCTGAAATTCACCCCACATCATACCAGTTACTAAAGGGCATGATCAGTTGTGATGAATGCACAGTTTTCCCCCCAAGTTTTAAAAAGTAGAGAGGCGGTATTTCACTTTGTGGTTTGTTAGAGTTTAAATTTCTGTTGCTATTACAGCTTTTTTAGTAGTGCTAATCCCAAAGTAAAGAATGATGCAAAAAATTCTTCCTCATTTTGAAAGTGTTAGAGAAAAAAAATGTTAAGAAACTTTGACTCCTTGAATTCTCCAGGAAATGATATCACTCAGTTCAAACAAACACACTTTCCACCAGAGCTGAGAGTCAGAGGCACATGCTGTTTGATGTGCTTGGAACTCAACAGATTGGTGTCATGAGAGGGGACAAGTCAACTGGTGAATTACAGCAAGGAGGAGGGTTTAAGGAACATGGGAGATGGATGAACCCTTGAGAAATTCCCTAATTCTCTCCCTCAACCTCAAGTAGTCTACTGATGAATCACCCCTGAGCAATGCCTTTCTGTTGTTTATTCAAATATCTTTAGAGAGAAGAGCTGTTTATCAGACTTAATAAAATGGGTAGGCTGTCAACTCTCAGGCGGGCTGCAGAGAGTGTTATAAGTCTGGGGTCTGCTGTGAAGCTATGGCAGTCACAGAGACCTCCTCTTCAAACAGGATTCTTACAATCATGCCAGAAAGACTTCAGACATGTCACTCAGAGTAACAGGCATGAGTTTATTAGAATGGACAGGAAAAGGGGACGCTCTTAAAAGACAGAGTGGGTCCTCTCAGAAAGGAAAAGGTCAGTGTGCCCTTCCTTCCCTCCAGTTTTATTGGGGGCCTTAGGGAGTTCAGAGTGTCCTGCCCAGGTCTACCTTGACTTTTGATTGACAGCATAGGAACTACATGGACTGCCTCCAGAGAGGATGGCGTGGTGCTTACAGAGTTGGAGTTCTTAAGGATATCAAGTCCCCCTCTTTTGTATCAATTTTCCTATCCTCTTAATTGGTTTATTGCCTCTTGAATAGCTCCTCATCAAGTTTTCTTTGTGAGGATCTTGATGTCTTGATGTTTTGACTATCAGGGTTACTAGACTGGTGACATAGTTTTGGAGATGAGGGGAGATCCTGGAAACTTGGTTGCAAGAGGCAAGGATGACATGGTCTGTAAATGGTAGTTCTTCTTAAGGGAATGTAATTAATTAAGGCAGGGGGAGGTTTTGACATACTGGTCCATCTTTCAGGTGCTTGCCTGTCAGATGAGACCATTACTTGTGGTTTTCAGTCTCCCTCTATTGTCCTTCCCGTGGTCACCCATTCATGGTTGACAAGTTGCCTAACAGTAGGACTAAAGATACCATCTTCCATGTGGGCAGGCAAATCCTAGATGTGGATAAATCTTATTTGGATAAATCATGTGTCAGAATATATAAACAGACAAACCTCTGGAGAAATGATCCTGAAGTCCTAGTGAATGCAAACAGGGTTCCAAAAGGTCAAAGAAAAAGTCGTCTTTGAAAAATGACTTTAACCAAGAAAAAATTATAGAAACCATTTTCTTAATGTCACTAAAGAGTAAGACTACATGACAACTCTGAATGAAGAACAAGAAATTACAAAGAGAACATTTATTAAGATGAAGACAGAGATTTTAAAAAAGGAAGTATCCTTAAATTTAAAAATGCAAGAAATCTTCTAATTCAGAGCCAAAGTTGACATGTGAACAGAAGGCATGAAGGCATGTGGCAATGTCCAAAATGATTGGGTCATATGGAGTATCAACTTTAATCTCCCAGAGTGACAAATAAAAACAAAAGGCTTTAAAATGTTAGGATGAAGATGATGGATGATTGACATGAGGACCAAAAAAAAAAAAAAAAAACAAACAAACAACAAAAAAATTATAGGTGTTCTAGAAAAAAAATATGACTGATTCCTAAAACAGAAATCAAAGATTTAATAAAACAAGATAAATATCAAGAAAGGTTAAAAGGAAAAGCAAAAAACAATATAATAAGAAAAACCAGTAAATTAGTTAAGATAATAATAAACAGGAAAAAATTCCTTTCTAAAAGGTAAATACCCAGATTAAATACAAAACTACCTAATTTAATATATAAATCAAAGCGACAAAGAAATATTAAATATAAAAGAATAAATAAATGGCACTAAGCAAATGTTAAACATGAAAGAGACTAGTCTTATGGTATTTCTTGTCAAAATAAAGTTATAATTATGATGAGAATTGGAATCTTTTCATAAGTTGCTAAAAGTTATAGTAAATATGAACTCTAAAGCAACTGGGACATTTATGAATCCCAAATATAGCATCAAAATATAGGAAGCAAAAGTTTTAGACAGGGAAGTGTTAACAAAACCAGAATAGAAGTTTCTTTCAGTGTTATTCCAAGGAAATAATAATCATCTATTGATTTCTGTACGTTAGAACAGTATCCTAACCAGTAAACACAGCTGTGTCCTAGGATCTCCCAAGCCTGGGATTATTCATGGAGAATGAGGTTGTTAGATCCTTCAGGTTGGCCACCTCCAACCTCCAGAAGCTCTTTCTGGATCCCTCAAAGAACAGCTGGGAGAATGGATGGGGCCTAACAGCATGGCTCACTCTCCCTGACACCCACAAATCTGCCTGTCTTCACCTCAATGCACTGTGAATGGTCACATAAATGCTCTTCCACTTTGGCATCTGATTCAATAGCCACCTGGAAATAAATGGAAATTTTTAAAATAAGAGTGTGCGACCTGGGACAACAGCAGAGACAGTAAGTAAGAGAAACAAAATTCCCTGGCACTTTCTGCCCCTTGGTAGGGGTAAAGGTGAAAAGGAGAGTCCCAACATACGCTATCAGATTCATCAGCATAGATACTGGCAATCCTAGCTATCGGAAAGTTTCACAATCCTTTCAGGCTTGCAGCCTAACTAGATAAGTAACCTGTAATCAGCACAGAGGCCTTACTTTGGAAAAGGATTTCACATCATCTCCCAGAAAACCCCCAGGGTATTATTATAGGAAAGAAAGGTGGTGAGAGGAATCTATTAAATAAATTTAGACTGCTCTATGGATCAGAAAACCCTGCATAACTCCATTATTGGGACCCCCTATATATTTCACTTCATGGGTTCACTATGTAGCTGCCCTGAAAACAAAACTTGGTTCAGTAGAGTGAATATGACTAAGCCTATGGAGGGAGCCTCACTGTAGCTGACGGGTGTTGTTGGGAGCTGGGGGGCATGGAGAGCACCACTCTTGAGAGCTGGAGGACCAGGGACTCTGCCCTCCAAGGTCAGTGGCATGGCCAATCATGTGTGGATTCATGCTGGTGCCAGGACTGAAGGCTGATCCACAGGATTCCTGCCACCCCTCCCCTCAGCACTGTGCATGGGTGCCTGTCTCTAACAGGGTGGGAAAGTTCTCTTTGGTTCCACCCTCGCTCCACCCAGAGAGGTATGCTGGAACAGTCTTGAGCAGATATGACTCTGTCCATTTCCCTGCCCCTAAGGTGCACAGCCTAAGGAGGTACAGAAAGAAACTTTACCTGGAACCTTCCATGTTCTCCTCTTATTCACTCCCATGGGCACTTCATCTGAGAGGAGGTTTTCCCTGTTTAAGCCACAATCCACTTCTACTCTCTCTCTCTAGCAGAGAACAACAGCTGAAAGTCAGAGGGAGAAAAACCTTGGCTGTCACCCTGTTCCTGAGGGTACACAGTCAAGGGAATCTCAAAGAGGAACTTTGTCCATCTCTAGACATGACTCACTCCCTGGCAGATACTACAGCTGAAAGAATGGGGGGAATACCAGCTATCACTCTATCTACAGCAAGGGTGGTCCCGAGGTACCGCTCCTGAGAAGGCAAGCCCACAGGACAACTGTGGCTGCAGCCACAGCTAAGCAGTTCCCACTGTTGGCTGCTCTTGCACCTTTTCTGATTAGGCATTTCTGACAATACTGGGTGTGAGCACAGCAGAGGCATGCTGTGATCCTGCTCTGCCTCTCCCCATGAAGTACCTGGGCCCATAACAAATCTGTGTGGAGGACATGTGCTTCAGGCTCCTCGTCACTACTGGTGCAGCCAGTGCCAGAGATCCTTGCAACTAAGAGTCAACAGTGCCTGAGGAAATGCCTATCACCTGAGAGGGGCCATCACTCCCACTGTAGGACTAGCCACACAATATGCACCCCACATACTCTGCTGCACAAACCACACATGCTTGAATTGCCTTAGTGTCCCCCACCCTGGTATTACCTACAATGAGTCTCTGACTCCAATATGGTGACTACACTCACTGATCACAGTCAAAGAGCTACAGAGAGATTATACTACCATGCCCAGCTGGAAATAAACTAAACATTATTTAACAAACTGTTACTCCAAGATGTATGTATGTCCAGGAGAAAGCTGCTTACTAAGAAAGCAACCCCATGAAAGTGAGAGCTATCCAATCAAACAGAAGGGAAAATCTCAAGGAACACAAGACATATCTTAAAATAAGGTAATATGATATCTCCAAATATCATAACTCTCTAGGAACATGAGTCCTAAGACATCAAAATGGGCAAAATGCCTGATGACAAATTCAAAAGAATGATATTTTAAAAGCTCAGTGAGATTCAAAAGAATACAGATAAGTAGTTAAATGACTTAAGAATGATAATCACAGAATATGAATAAGGAATTTAGCAAGGAAACAGTGATTTTTTTTAAAGGAACCAAACAGAAATCTTAGAAATAAAGAGTTCAGTAGGTCAAATTTAAAAATTTAACTTAAAGACCATCCCCCTCAAAAAAACTAAACTAGATCAAGTAGAAAAAATAATAACACAATTTATGAACAGGTCTTTTAAAATCTCACATTCAGACAAAGAAAAAGACAAAGGATGAAGAGAACATTCGAGATCTATGGGACACCATTAGACAATCAAACATTGACATCATTGCCATATCCAAAGGTGAAGAAATAAAGGTAAAGGAAATTTATACAATGAAATCAAAGCAAGAGCTCTCCTAATCTTGGGAGAGACATGAACATCAATATATGCAAGATGTTTAAAGAACCCCTAATAGACATGTCCAGAAAAGATTTTCATCATAACATATTACAGTAAGACTGTCAAACATATAGGACAAAGAAATATTTTTTTTAAAAATCTGTAAGAGAAAAGTGCCAAGTCACATTTAAGGATAATCTCTTTAGACTTTAGCATTTTTCTCAGAAGAAACCCTATAATCCAGGACAGAATGGAATGACATATTTCAAGTCCTGAAGGAAAATAACTGCCAACCAAGATTACGATATCCAACAAGGTTACCCTCAGAAATGAAGGAGAAATGAAGAAGACCTTCCAAGATTAGTAAGACCTGAGGGAATTCGCAACAATCAGACCAGCCTTACAACAAAAGTGAAAAAAAAAAAATCTTAACTACCAAAATGATAGAATGAGAAGGTTTAAATTCCACTAGAAGAGTAGATATACAAAAGACAAATAGAAAAAAATTAAACATTATCAATAAAATAAACCATCAAACCACCAAGATGGATAAAAGAGGAAGAAATGAAAAATAATATTTAAAACAACTAGAAGAAAATAAATGAAATGACAAGCATGTCTGTACTTTTCAATCATATTTCTAAATTTAAATGAACTAAATTCTCCAATTGAATGATGCAGACTGACTCAATGGATAAAAAGACCAAAACTACGCTGCCTAGAAGAAATTGACTTTACCAGTGAAAACACACACAGACCAAGAGAGCAAAGATGGAAAATGAGATTCCAAGCAAATAGAATCCTGAAGTATGAAGGAGCATCTGTACTTATATCTGAAAAAAAAAAAATAGACTTTAGGACAAAAACTGTAAAAAGAGACAAAGTTTGATATATGGCCAAAGGATCAATTCATCTAGAAGATAAAATGGTTATAAATCTATATGCACCTAATGTCAGAGCACACAATTTTATACAACAAACACTGTTTGCACTAAAGTGAGAGATGGACCCCAATGCAATAATAATGAGGGATTTCCATATTTCACTCTCACTAATAGATAGATCATCCAAGCAAAAACAAAAACATAAACAAAAATCAACAAATATCAGACATGGAATACAAGAGCCAAAAGAAGTGCCGGTAACAAGAAGGAAGAAAAGGTACAAAAAGAGAAAAAAAGAAAGAAAGAAACACAAGGGATTCATTATAAGATCTTAGGGAACAAAAATATCTGACAATCTATGTAAATTTTTTCCCTGCTCCTAATATTTAAATTTGTAAGTTTTTGCAACGTACGTTGTATATAAGAAGGCCCTTAGTGTGAATTGCTCTGTCATGAGAACAGTAGCTGCATGCAACCCTGGGAGACACCAGAGTAGAGATAAGCAAAATCTCTGAAATGTAAATTTGATGATAATAATTCATAGAGGCAAAAGTTCACAACAGAGGTCACTATGAGATGGTGCAAATCCTCTCAGGAACTCAGAAATCTTGGGAGGGCCGCCAAGGCAAATTTATCCAGTTCTTGAAGAGCTGAAAATCCCAAGCTGCTGTCTGGACCACACGTTTCTGCCCTCTTTCCCTAAAACTGCATTTTTTTTTTAAAAAGGATAGCTGTTTTCCGTAGCATTTCAAACTCTCTCTTTCCTTTTGCAGATTCTTTGTTTTACCAAAATCACTTTTCCATCATCTTAATCCAGAAGGAATTGATAACTCTTTGAGTTAATGGGTGTGGAAAAAAAAAAACGGAAGGAAAAGAGAACCTGTTTGCATGTACAAATCAGGACTGAATTGCAAAATGGAACTTGGGTATCCTGAAACAATTTCACAGGGCAATGTGTGCAGAATGGCAGGAAAAGGAACAGACATTGAGTTTAGCCAACTTAAGGACTTTCCAATTACTTTTACAGCCATTGGTTGAATTTTCTATTTTGAAATGAATAGTTGTGTAGTGTTCAATTGCTCTGTTCAGGACAGAGACTTACAAAGCAATCAGTAGTTTAGTTTCTTGAACTGTTAGCCAAATTGAATCACTTTGGTGTCTGACACCTCGTTTTTCATGAATTTTGGAAATTAGATGGAGTGAGAGGAGACAAGTCTCCAAGTTAGAGGGAGTTTGCAGCTCTGGAGGGAGTGAATAGAAGCCAACCAACACCACCCCCAAAAGGAAATGCTTCCCAACACCTACATACTTAAAAAATATGTTGTATTTTGTTTTATTCAAAACAAAAACAGTTTGACAAACTCTGTAGTGTCATGCAGCACAGCTTATTTTCCTACGTTATCTGCTCTAATTTCTCAGGATAGAATTTCTCCTTTCCATCTCTAACTCTGTATTGAGTCAGAGAAGCTACTCTCCTTAATGAAAGTGCCATAGAGAAGGCTCTCTGAGCATTTCCAGGACTTCCAGCATAATGATCAAAGGAATAGTTCAGGCTTTGTACCCTACTTCTGATTCAAACGAGACCTCTCTCCTGAACACCCAGTGCCTGTTAAATAGTCTAGGAGTTCAGATATTATATAGGATGTTGTTGAAGACTCTCATTTTAAGTTATATGGACACATGATTTAAGGACCAAAAAAGATTACAGTCTTAGATTAGTATTGTAATAGTGATCTGATTCATGCATAGATGAGCCCATTTATTTAAATGAGGAGGAGTGCTCAAATTTGTAGCCTTAAAATCATTTTTATGGACATGATTTATATCAGCGTTCAGTACCTCTCATCTCACTGTCATGTATAAAATTTCCACAAGACAGAACTTCCATTGAAAATAAGAGGATCTGCTCTGGACCATATGACAAACAAATGGTTCTCTCTGAGATATTTGTTGAGGCTAACAGGTCTTTGGCAGCTCCCGGGTTTTCATCTCTATCTCAAAAATCAACACATTTCAACAGAAACAAATTTATCACTGACTCACAATTATTTAAAGAGTTTGTTTTTTAAGAATTCATTAGCCCCCCTGCACTTTGTTAAAGACTCACTGTTTCTGCTTTGTAAAATAAAAAAAATGGAATTGAACAATTTCATTTAAGATGGTCACGATATCTTCTAGCATTAAAGCCAGGATCGAGTTTCTGTTTCTATCTAACCTACACTAGTTGATTCTTTGACATGTTTTAAGCGTATACATTGAAGTTTAGAAACAATTTGGCCAAAACTTTTCCCTTCCCACCCTCAAAAAGTTTGATTTGAAGGTTGACAACAGATGGTCCATAATGGTTGAGACTTTTAAGAAGAGACATCAATTTTGTGAGGATGAAAGCAACGATATGATAAAATGGGAATGAGAACTTAATGATACTGATTAAGAACCTCAGAGATGTTAGTGAAAATCAGACAGGCAATTTCCAATTGAGAGATAGAACTCTTTATATGGGAATGGAAGGAAAATGAACACACTTAATTTTCAAAAAATTATATCCATGTTGTGGGTAAGAAGACCAAGACTCAGAGAAGTTATGTTATTGTCCAAAGTAAAATAAAAATGAACCATGTTATCAGTATTGAACCCACAGCCATCTGACTCTGCAATCTCCTTTTCAATAAAAATACAGAGATGGAACATGTTTATGGACCCAGAGGGGTAAAGGGAATCAGAATTTAACGTAGAGCATGATGAATGCAGAGGAAGAGAAGAGGTTCTCCTCAGTATGCAATGTTCCTAAAATAGAGAAAAGAAATTCAGAAATTTTTGAACACAGAATCCAAGGGAAAAATATCTCAAATGGGGTCTCGGGACACCAAAAGGATAACTAATATGAATTCACTTGCTTGAAATTTAAGCGTCACCACAGAACCATGCTCTGGTTCTCAATACTTCCTGCTTTGCAGGTCTCTAAGTATTCACCTCCTACTCTCTTCTGTAACTTTTAACTCTGCAACTCTATTAATGACCTCTTACATGGTGCATATTGATGACCTTGAAATGTGTCCATGTCTCTTTTGATAACGACAAACATCTTTACTTTTGCCTAGCTCACACTTCAGCTATGATTCTGTTTCTTGTCTGCTTCTTTTCAAACAAGTTTCCTGGATTCATTGTTTTTTATTTCTATACATCCCATTCACTGCTCAGTCTGGTTTCTTGTCCCACAATAATTATTGCCAATAACATGTGATTAAACAAACAAAAAAAAATCTTTGGACCTCAGCTTTGCTTGACCTTTCAGATTTTGACTCATGTCATGCTTTGATTTCTCTAACATCATTGCCTCTTGGTTTTCTTCCTACCTCTGTTCACAATTCATTTGTCTTTGCACAGTCAGGTTTTTCTTCAGGTGCTTGTGATCCTGAGTTCTGCTGTACACCAATGCCTTCCTACTCTACTCAGTATCCAAATGTGTCCTTATCCAAGCCCATGGCTTCATTTGGAGTTATCTCAGTATCTACAGCTTATTTTTCCCTTAAGAGTTTCACAGTCTTGTTTCCAAGTCTATTAAACACACACACACTTATCTCATGAAAAGTAGAAATCAAGCATCTCTAAATGTGAACATATTATATTATTCCCCAAAGCAGATATTTCTAGAGATTTTCATGTCAGCAAATATCCCACTCAGTTTTTATTTGTGCAGAGAAAACTGCTTGGAACTTAACTCCTAAGTTATTCCTTCCTTCATCCATAATCCATCTATACTCAGTTGCCAAATCAGTTTTACTTCTTGAGTATTATCTAAGCCAATCTACCTCCCTCCATTTTTACTTCCACTGTTCAATCCAATCCAACATAATTTCTCACCTTCACAATAGCATCCAACCCTCACTGACTCTCTGCTCCAGCTTTGTGTCCTTCAACCAATTGTCCCTATTGTTCTCACAATCCATCATGCCACCCTCCTCTTAAAAATATTTTAATGCCTTAGCTAGGCATGTTGGTACATGCCTATAGGCCCAGCTGAGGCAGGAGGATCACAAGTTCAAAGCCAGTTGTGGCAACTTAGTGAGACCCTATGTCAATACTTAAAAATAAAATAAAATAAAAAGTTCTGGGGATCTAGTTCAGTGGTTAAGTACCCCTAGGTTCAATCCCAAGTACCAAAATAAATAAATAAATAAAATTAATGGCATCATAGTGTGTTTTAGGTGATTTTTCAAACTGTAAAAAACTGTGTATGACCTGAATTGCCCCCTCTCTCCTAACTCATCCCTTGACACACTCTCCTCCCATTCTATGCTCTAGTGATAGAACTTTCTGGAAGCTGTTGTCTTCCACCACATCTCCCTCTTCCTCCAGATGATTACTACTCACCCTTCAGGCTTAACCCAATATAATTCTTTCAGAGGGGGCCTCCTCGGCCCTAGTGAGATTAGGTTTTACACTCCCATTGCACGCTACATTTTCTTTGTAATATTACATTGTATATTACAGAAATTAATCATTACATCATCTTCCCTACTCAACTATGAGCCCTGTGAGCTAAGGGATTGCAAGATCTCAATAAATACTTGTGGAAATGAATCCAGTAAATAAACCCAAGCTCAAAAGACAATCACAGAAAACAGAAAGTCACTAGAAGTCTAAAGTGAGCATGAAGTGATACACTTTGACCCCATGACTATGACCCCATCCTTTGCTCTTTGTTCCACCATTGTCCTGGACAGTAACAACACACCATACAGTGTGATCAGAAGTTCTCAAAACTGATTAGTAGTGCAATTTTGAACTTGAAAAAAATATATATTTAGTCCTAACATATCTGGAGAAAACTGCTTATAATTATCTCCTAGATTCACTTAGAAATAACCAGAAGCTAGTTAGGACTTTTACTCAATTCATAATGAATATTATTGAATTCAAAGTAGCTTTAATGGAGACATCATAAAATAAAATATGATACAGCTAGACTAGCCTATACATTGCTATCAAAATATTTATAGAAAAACTGAATACCTTAAATTTTAGAGCAGCCAATTTTGACCTCAGAAAGTCTAACTTGCTAGAAGTAATAATAAAAGAGAAATTTTTAAATGAAGAACTTATGCCTTATAAAATAAGGTGGATTTCAAAAGTCATTAAATAAAATCAATAGTAAACTTAATTGACCCCACTTAAGTTAATTTTAGTAAGAAAAGAATGTAAGCAGATAAAAAATTCAAAATAGCTAGAATACTCTCTAGACAAACTTGGACAATAAAATAAATTGGTTTATAGTAATTTTACCTGAAAAAATAATGTTTTGGCAAAAGTTTATCATAAAAATATACACATACACACTATATATCATTGTGACACACGCACACATACATACACACACACACACACACATATGTACATAAAATTAAGTGTGTCAGCATCCCTGGAGAAAAAAACAATATCAGCTTAGGAAAAAAAAACAGTAGGACCAAAAGTTTATGGCCTACTTATTATGTTTTATTGCCACTCTCATAAGCTCACAGGAATGTTAAGTGAGAATCAAAGAATTGCTTGGTCCCTTTTCACCAGTTATCCACTATCTTTGGGGTTGCTTCCCTGATCCTTTGTGTGATTCTGAAGTAATGACTATGTTTGTAACTAGACTTAGCTCACCTTATCTTCCAAGAAGAAAATCACATCAGAAACTCGCTCCACTTTTCCATCTTCAAACAGGTCAAATAAATTATGACTCAGATCCCATTCTACTGATGTTTGTGGAGATCCAAATAAAAGGTAACCTTCCAAGTATTCAAGGAATGAAACCAAGCTCCCATTTATTTATGTGATGAAATCATACAATGGCTCAAGAAGAAAGAGAAGATGTCATTAGTCAGCCAGACAGAATGTAGAAGCTGAAAGGAAGGGCAAAATTTCACTAAAATTATAGCAGAGAGGAGCACATGCCAGAGACATGCAGGGATCCAGACTCAGCAGAGCTGGAATGCCAGGCCAGCTCCAAGAGAACTCTTTTCGTTCTAGTATCCAGGATCCCCAATGTAGAATGCTGTGATGAAGCTCAACTGTCACATAACCTCCTAGAAACACTGTGCAGTGCCATCCACACAAAATGACACCAAGATTCCAGTGGTCTATAAAAAGTTAGTTGATTTATCGCAAGAATCCATTGGGAGTGGAATCCAGAAAGGCAGAAAGAACTGTATCCAATCAAGAGGAAATGGAGAAAATTATATATATGTATTTTTATATAGAAAGGAAGGCAAAGATATTTAGGGCCTTTGGGTAAACAGCAAATCTAAGAGGCACATGTTCCGCCCCCACTCTGGGAGAATATTGTCAAGAGTGGAAGGAAGAATATATCACTAAAGGAAATGCAGTCTCTATGCTGTGACCTCTGGCTCCAAGCTATCAGACCACAGGGATTTTAACAAGTTGTTTAGTGAAAAGGCACTGCCCAAAAGGACATTGTTTGCTCTAATTCTCTTGTGAATCAAGAAACCACAATTCAGAGAGGTTACGTGATATACTGAGGTCATGCCTTCAGCAATTATTTACTGGATTTCTCCTATTGATGCGCAAAAATTAATTATCCAAAGTCACTGCACATAGATATCTTAAAATCTAGTAGGGAGAAAGGGCAGGAAACTGAAAACAATATATAAATGAAATAATAATGGCAGTGCTAATAATAATTTTGGGTTACCATATGCTGCAATGCGCCAGATGCTGTTATATGATGTCACCTCATTTATTCTTTCAAATTTCTTGCAGGTAGGTCTCATTGTCCATACACTAAAAATGCAGTGATTGAGGCCTTAGGAATGAATGCATTATTCACCCAATAAGTAATTCTAATGCCAGCTGCTTGATATATACACATATATGTACATGTGTGTGGTAGGTAAGTAGTATGGAAAGCAATGGTATAAGAACAGGAATAAGATTTTTCTGAGAGTTGGTTCTTGAGAAAGGATTCAAAGAAAGTGAGGGAACAACGTAGGAGGATACTGGGAGGGGAATATTTGAAGCAAAGAATAGAAAGTGCAAAAGTCTTGGGACAATAGTAAATGTGAAAAAATATTAGTTCCTTCATCCCCATTTCTTGGAGATATTAAGGTTAATCAGGCTTAAATCTTTTCCCCAAGAGATGTATTACTCACTACAGTGGTAAATTCCCTAATATTTTTTACATGATAGCGTTTAAAAAGAGAAATAAAATTAAACATCCAAAGAGCTAGATATTTTAACTCGGAGGGTGGGATTCCTACCTGTTGGAGAATAATGAAAATTGTCTAGAAATGGTTTTCAACACGTTTAAGAAAAAGTAATATTAGGCCACTTGGAAACTGGATATGGGATAGTTTCTCAAGAAAGGAACCCTTTCTGGTCAGAAGATGGAAAATGTGAAAACAATATTCTTTGGGAAGAGCGTTTGGTCTGAGTATAGCAAGAAAAAAAACCATAAAGAGAGAAAAAAATATTTGGAAATACCAAATGAGGGCATATTCAGTCCAGGTGAGGCCTCTGCAGGTCAGTATTGGTAGGATTTGGCCTTCCTGCCAACATCTGTCATACAGGAGTTAACTTAGTCACTGCCTCCAGATGAGATCTCCCTGTCTCCTGTGGTGTCTTGATCTCAAATTCTAGCCTGGCCACCTAATTCTCTCTGCCCTTCCCTGGATCCTCTGTAAGTGCTCAGAAACCATCAGCTGCTTTCCCTGATCTTCTCCTGAGCCCACTTTCCTAAAAATCTCCCTGGGTCTTACCTACTTGACCATGCCCCCACTCAGCTGGCTTCTGCTAATGCTCACGTTTCCAAACAGGAAGAGGAGCACAAGTTTCTTGGATTTCAGATCCCAACTGCTACTGTCTGAAGTTTGTACTGCCCCACATCCTTCCATCATGGTGATGGCCCAGGAAATGGTACAGTGATACCCAAGAAACCTGAGTAGTGTCTGCACCCAGCATCTATTCTATTGTAACTTGCTCTCCAAATTCTTCTCCCTAACCTCAGGGGTCTCTGGTTTCCCACCCTGCTAATAGGAGGAGGAAACTTCCTTTGTGCTGAGTTTTGTTTCTTTCCTGCTGTATGATTTATACCACACTCAAAGAAAATTGCTTTCTTGAAATCCTCTCAAAATTCTGGAGGCAGGAATTCTAAAATGGATATCACTGGCGTGAAATCTAGCCCAGTTACCCCCACACTCTGCAGAGAAGCATCCTTTGTTGCCTCTTCCATACTCTGGAGTTAATTCCTTGGCTCACAGCCCCTTTCTCCATATTTAAAACCAGCAGTATAGCATCTTCAAATTTCTCTATCTCTACTCTTATCATGGTCCCTCATTCTGTCTTCTAACTATTTAATCTTCCTCTGCTCCTCTCTTATCAGATGACGACATTTAGAGCCCACTCAATATTGCAGAATTTTCTCCCATCATAAGATCCTTAACTTAATCCCATCAATGAGAGTCTCATCATAGAAGGCAATATCCACATGTTCCAAAGACTCTGATAACAGTAGGGAGTGGTCACCATTCAGCCCACTAGGGGACTAGTATATTAAGTGGGAAAGAAAATCTTTTCAACCAATTGTAATGGAAAACTGCAAGTTATTGGGAAAAGATGAGGTATCATCTTTATTGCACTCTATTTTCAAAATTTCATTGGAAATGGATGATAATTTTAATTGTAAAAAATAAAACTATAGTTTTTCATATTAATATTCTCAGAACTTTATATTCTTTGAAGCAGCTAATATGCTATCTAATAGAAATATGCTAAAGTTGAACAGCCTAATTATCTCATTCATGCATTCAAATGCTGAATGGAAAAAGTGTTAATGATATCTTATATCCCTCTCTATTACAATAGAAATGTACTCCGATTTATAAAAGGCACATACTAGAAAAAGAAAACTTTATGGTGATCAAATAAGTGGGGCTGTTAAACAAAGAAAGTGTTGGGGAAAATCAAGTCAGGGAAGAGCTTTGTGAATAAGTCACATGCTTGGAAGTCTCAGTTCAGCCAGTTTACAATTTGATCTTTCTGCCAACACAAAGAACACAAAATTTAACATACTTGTCACTAAAAAGAATTTTTGTTTCCCTGATATGGAGACATGGGAAAAAATTCTCCCTGAGTTTTTGTAGAGAAAAGTAGACTGTAGTGAATAGTTCCTCAATATTAGCCTTTCAATTAATTTAATGAAGAGCTTCTAAGACAACACCTCAGTATGCCCCTCAATGTAGGCAGATGGATTAGAGCCAAGTGTAGCTCAGTATCAAGCCAGTTTCATAGACATTCAAAGAGTTCAGTCTAGGCTTCCTTGCTTTCTAACAATGGAGTTTGATTCAAGATAAATGTGTATTTGGCCAAAGAAAAAAGAGATCTCATCTTCAAATAAGTTTGGGAGCCTCTTGGTTAAAAATGTACATGATTTCATTGTGGTAGGAGTTTGCCTTGCCTTCATTTAATTCAATCATGCAAATTTTGACCTTCATAGAAAGTTATTATTTACTAGCCAACTAATTTTCCCAGAATAAACTTCCCAAGTATGTTTCTCAAATTAACTTTGTTAAGAATACTTTATGTTGGAGAATCTGTAGGAGCTAGAATTTTGCCTAAGACATTTTGATTAGAATTGATTCAAATAAATAATGCATCTCTGCAATGCTATAACTGTTGCCAAACTGAGGAATGGGTGCTGCGAATGTTATGCAGAGGATGAAGCCTGACAGGAGGCCCCAAGCAACGTCTACTCCAGTGCTCACCCACAGAAGTGGGGGGACTACCTTTGCCTGGGCACCTCATCTGAGGACATTGCATTTTTCTGGTGCACAGTACCAAAGAGTTTGATCCCTGAAAACTTGTCACCAGAAGATGTGTCTGTATGAAAAAAAAAACTGCTGCCGAGTTGAGTCAAATACCCATAAATCTGAAGCATTTCCCCCGAAGCCATAGGAAATGTTGAAAAACCAAAGGCATTTACTAGGCTCAAAAGAAAAAATAATTTGAGAATAATACCTAAGACACAGCAACGCCACCCGCCCCCCCCACCAAAGGACTTCTTATCCCCACAAAAGACAACATCTTCAAGACAAACACACTATAAGAGAATAAAAAAAAATAACTCCTGTGAGAGAAAAAGCAACTAATTCTAAATATGCAAAGCATCCTCACAGATTCCCAAAACTCCATGCCCTGAAGCTTCTTGCTTAAAGAACAAAATGCTTCTCACTTCACTAAACCAGCTGTCTCTTAAAACATGGATAAGCCTGCTAACGTCAGCTTGTTGAGTGCCTGCTGGAGGGTCAGGCTTTGTTTAATCAAAGTCTGTCTGACCGCAGAGCCCTCTTGCTCCCCATTGCCATATACAGGAGCATCCTATTAGAAGGGAGCAACAAACTAAAATGGCTATAGGAGATTTCCCGCTGCTGAATATGTCTCATCGAAGTATTCCGAGAAACTAGATTAAAGCAGAAATTTTCAAGGAACAGAAATCATCCATGAACTTCCTTATTAGACATTTGGAGCTACTGTATTTTTAAGGAATGTTATCCACCAGACTAATTCTGTGCCTAGGTTAGTCTAGTCTTGCTCTGAAATAGCAGAGGAGCTTATATTGCTTCCTCCCTAAACCACAGAGTTCCCAGCTTCTCAGATTTCAAGACACAAGGAAAGGTCTTTTACCCTAAAACATCTATCCCTCTTGTTTCAGTGTTGATGCCAGTGTGGCCATAATTATGGATAGGCATTTCCCCTCGTGCCCATCAGAGATAAATAATAAATAAGAGGGCATCAAAAAATAAAACGTGCTATGCACAGTGGTGCACACCCGTAATCCCAGCAATACAGGATGCTGAGGAAGGAGGAGCAAAAGTACAAAGTCAACCTCAGTAACTTAGCAAGGCCCTACACAATTTAGTGAGGCCCTGTCTCACACGAAAAAATAAAAAGAGATGGGGATGTGACTCAGTGTTTAAGCCCCTCTGAGTTCAATCCCTGGTACCAAAAATAAAAAATTTAAAAAGTACAAATGTACGCTCATTTCTTAAGTTTTCCAACCAAGAGTTAAAATAACAGATTTTTGGGAACAAATTCCTGAGAGATGCTATGTAAGCTCTTTGGAAACACTTAAATGGACTAGATTTAGCTAAAACAAGAGTTTGCTGGACAATAAAGTTGGGTAAGGACAAAGGACCACAGCTATGAGGTTATCTGCTGCTGGGAGGGGAATAAAAATAGACAAAGCTCAGAGAGATCATTCAAGGCCAAAGTATGGCAGGCAGAGGTGGGTGGTGTCTTAATATTATCTAAGAGGAGGACTGAAGATGTCTGGATTCCAAGAGCACAGGCCAGTTGGCATGTTGTGAGTTCAACAAAGTCAAAAAAAAAAGAAAGAAAGAAAGGAAGGAAGGAAGGAAGGAAGGAAGGAAGGAAGGAAGGAAGGAAGAAAGAAAGAAATGGGGATGGATTGGAATGATGGGCTATCTAAGAGTAGGCAGCTCTGAGCCCAGCACACTTGGGCATCTCCCCGGGAGAGGTGTTTGAGCATGAGTACTGAGCCTAGGGAAGCCTCTGGTTTTATTGAATTTAGGCATCTTGTTTGGAATGATGTGAAACAGACTGGAGTCAGAGAAGCATGTCCCCGTGGGCTTCTTTAAGCCTTTCATTATGATGGAGGTAGAAGTTTCAAGGAGAGTCAAAAAGAAATCTCACCACTGACTCTGATCATTTCACTTTAACAAACAGTGCATAGGTACCGTTGCCCTTCATTAATCTCAACGCTCCCACTTTATCTAATTCTGAGACTAGGACTTCTTATCCTAGTCTCCAGTCCAGCCACCTTTCTTACCAAATATTTTGTTGGATAATGTCACAGCTTTAGTCTTCTGATCCTTTTATATGGGTTCTGCTCATTTGCTTAACTCCTCATTAAATATGGGTCAACATTCTCCTCTGCGTTGACATCAGTAACCTCATGTATCCTGCCACACACTTAGCACAGCAAGTCACCTGTCTCGAGTCAATTGTACCATTTCTTTTTTATATATCTGTCTAATATATGCTGAGAAAATAAAATATCATTACCCAGCTGGTTGGCTGTACTACAGAATAATGGTTTATGGTCTTAGTTTATTTTTCTTGGAAATACACCTTTAAAAAAACATTCAACAAGGTATGTTTGCTCACTACCTTCCCAGTATGTGCACTGAAGTATGTCAAGTACTGATATTTGTGTCAAAAACACCCAATATTTATGCAAGTTTGAAAATTACAGAACTCTTACAAGATACTTGAAATGATTAAGATGCACTACTTATCCTTTAACCTTTCCTTTTACCCTACAGTTGATGGCATCTTAGAATCCCTAAGACATCCCCCCAAAATAAATGTGAACAAGAACAGAGCCTAGTTGGCAGCATCCATGAGGACAACATTATAGGTCCCCAAACCTACCAGAGATGGAACTCGGAGGAAGAGGCATTGATTCTAGTGCCTTTCTCTCTCTCCTTCCAGCATTCTTTGGACTACCTAACGTTTTTATGTTACCCAATCTGTCCTCTGTAGACAATATTCTGAGCTGAAAGTCCATCCTGCATCTTCCCCTACTTTGTTTCAGAAAGTACTCATCGGCTATTTACTGTATGCCAGACCCAGTGCTGAGGATACAGACATGAGTATGACACCTTCAGCAAAGTCACTGACTGTATCCTTTTGAACTTCCACTGAACTGACATTTCATTATTGCTTGGATCATCTTAATTTTTAAAAGACATCATATGCAATTTGCCTGAAGGGCAGGGCTTAGAAATGGATGAGTACATTCTTCCTTGGAAAGAAGTCGGGAAGTTAGAGGGATAGAAAACCCTATAAATAAGTTCTAACGTGGGAATGTGGAGAGCTGAAAACAAGACATATAGACAGCCTACATAGCCCGGGAAAGATGCTATGATTTCTCACGCTGTGGATGCATAATAAGAGGGATTTTAATGAGATAGAGGTCTTGGACAGCTGCTGTTGACATGTAAAGGAAAAATACTATGAGCCTATTCTTAAAAGCCTACCCCAGTTACTTAATAGATTTTTTCCCACCTGTTCTACTTCAAAATCTGAATGCTAGTTTATTCAAGGGGATCCTAAAGAGGAACCCAGGCATGCTGAGTGAATCTGGGGCAGTAATTAACACTACAGGTTCTCATTTCAGATGCTTAGTGTTTGGGTACCCCTTTTGCTAATTTTCACTTTTTTAAATATTAGAGAGATTACTCAACATCATCATTTCTCAGTTTTGCTTTTTTTTTGGTATGTAAAATGGAGATAATCAAGGTGCTTATTTAATACGATTAATTTGAAGATTAAATGATATAACACATGTAAATACAATTCAGTATAATTGTTGGTATAAAGAAAGTATTACATATAATGTATCATTATTTTTAGTTCTGTAACTCAAGGCTTAGGGTTATGAGATTGTCAGTCATAGCAAGTACTAGAAGTGTCACATGATTTACAAATTTATTAGAAAACATGATGGAGGCTTCAACTTCAATACCAAGTAAAATTTGTATACATCCCAGGAAGAGAAAATAAAATCCCAAATCAGGAGTCAAGTGGAAGAATTTTGTCTTTTGGTCTATACATAATGGCCTATCTCTTGACCCTTTTCTTAGCTCTTCTCTACTCATTCTCTCTATGGTAATCTCATTTGGTATCAAGATACCAACCATCCTCTTGAGAGAACTGACTCTCAAATATCTCTCCCAAACTCATAGCTGCAACTCCCTGAAAAGTATTTTTCTGCCTGTATGCCCTAGCATTGTGTATTAGTCAGCATTTTGTTGCTGTGACAACAAAATCCCTGAGAAAAACAACTTAATGGGAGAAAGATTTCTATTGGCTCACAGTTTCAGAGGTTTCAGCCCAAGATTGGCTAGTTCCATTGTTCTGGGCCTATGGGGAGGAAGAAAAATGTGGTAAAAGGTGTTGGGGAACAAATCTGCTCACCTCATGGCCAATAAGCAAAGAGAAAGAGACTGAAGAAAAGATATACTCCCCAAGGGCTTGCCTCAAGGACCCTCCATCTTCAACTAGGCCCTACAGTTTTCACCCCTTCCAATCATCTATTCAAATTATGAACCCATCAATGGATTAATCCACTGAGGAAGTTAAAACCCTCATGATCTACTCATTTCTTAAAAGCCCCACCTCTGAACATTCCAGCATAGAGTATCAAGCCTACAATAAATGATCCTTTGGGGTCATTCCAGGCCCAGCACCACAAGAGAAAAGAAAAAAAAGGCTTAAATGTGAAGCAGGAGCCAGAGGAAGAGAGGAAGCAGGTTTGGGGTCCTTATTCTGATCAAGTTTAATGTTTTCAATGACTTTTAGCTCCTCAAACGATATGTGTTAATGTCCTAATTTCAGTACCTCAGAATGGGCCTTTTTTGAAGATAAGGTCTTTACAAAAGTGATCAAAATTTTTGTTTAATCATTAAAGTAGCTTCTACACTGAACTGATGTTCTTATAAAAAGGTGAAGTTTGGAGACAGGTATGCATGCAGGGAGAATGCAACATGAAGATGAAGGCCAAAGTCAAGGTGATGCTTTTACCTACCAAGAAACACAAAAGGCAGTCAGCAAGCCACCAGAAGCTAGGATACAGTCCTGGAGCATGTTCTCCTGTACAGCTCTCAGAGGGAACCACACCTGCCTACACCTTGATCTTGGTCTTCCACGCTCCAGAACTGTCACTTGGTGATACTTTATTATGGCAACCCTAGCCAACTAATATCCAGGTCTCATGCTTCATAATGTTTAGGGAACTCAACTATATCCAGGTTCATCTACAACCTCATATGAGATGCAAATGCCAATCAAAATCTTTTATATTAAAAGCTTTGAAAATGAAAAGAAAAAAAGAATATTGTCTCTACAGAATGATTCTCCCAAATAATAGCGTGACATTTTGAAAAATCCTCCCTGTTTGGAAAAGATATCCTTTATATTTTTTGTTTGTTTCAATTTGAGACAAATAAAGCTCTTTCGTTTCAATAGCAGATAATAATGTTTCTATCATCAGGCCAAAAAAAAAGCAATAATTAATATAAATTATATAGGTTGCTAGTACAAGACTTCATTTTGTCTAGGGAGCAGGGCACTAATGAATTAAAAGCCAGAACAGATCAAAGATGGGCAGGCTTGAGTACATTAATATTTACTCTGCAGTTGTGGTTATGACAACTTATATAAGGCAAAAACAATTTAAACAAGCCTCCCTTGTTTTCTTGTTCTAGACTTATAATCATCTCCATTAAAATCTAGAACACCAGACGAGACAGAGTGAGGCATTGTGACTGAGAAGCTAGGAGGATAGGAATTCAGGTTGAACAGGGTCAGTTACATACACAGGGATAGCATAATGAAAATGCAGAGCCCTTTGATAAAAAGCAGGAAAAAAGAATCATTGAAGGTACTAACATATAAACTGTATCCTTTTGTATCTTGGTGTTTTAATTCAATTTAATGTTTTGTTAAGGAAAGAAAAATTAAAAATTTTAATGAGCAAATTTTACGCTTTGTATTGTATAATAACCATTTTAAATGTAAATGTGAGCATTCAATTCTTACATAGAATCACGGAAATCACACAATTCATATTTATAGTGTACATACATTTTATAGTGTCTATATATGTATAGTGTGTATATACATAGTGTATATATGTATAGGGTATGTGTATGTGTGTGTATATATATATATATTGATTATATGTGTGATTATATTACATTGTGTGGAGATATACATATATTGTGTTTACCAGAACAGTGGAAATGCTGCACAAAACAAAATCAATTGTTTTATTTATATTTTTATTTCTTATTTTTTTGGTACCAATTATTGAACTCAGGTATGCTTAACCACTGAGCTACATCCCCAGTTCTTTTTAGTCTTTTATATAGATACAGGGTATTGCTAAGTTGTTTAGGGCCTCACTAAGGTGCTGAGGCTGGCCTTGAACTTGGTATTCTCCTGGCTCAGCCTCCTGAGTCACTGAGATTACAGACATGCACCACCACTCCTGGCTTCTGTTTTATTTCTGGATGCATGCTTACTCTGCCAACACTCTTTACCTTTGGGTTACTGATGGGGAAGGGGGGATTAAAAAGAAAAGCTCCCATTCTGTAGGTTCTCTATTCACCTCACTGATTGTTTCTTTTGCTGAGAAGAAGCTTTTTAGCTTGAATCCATCCCATTTATTGACTCTTGATTTTAATGTTTGTGCTATAGGAATGTTATTAAGGAAGTTGGGGCCTAATCTGACATGATGGAGATTTGGGCCTACTTTCTTCTATTAGGTGCAGGGTCTCTAGTCTAATTCCTAGGTCCTTGATCCACTTTGAGTTGAGTTTTGTGCATGGTGATAGGTAGGGGTTTCATTTCATTTTGTTGCATATGGATTTCCAGTTTTCCCAGCACCATTTGTTGAAGATGCTATCTTTTCTCCAATATGTTTTTGGCACCTTTGTCTAATATAACTGTAATTATGTGGATTATGTGGGTTTGTCTCTGTCCTCTATTCTGTATCCTTGGTCTACAAGTCTATTTTGGTACCAATACCATGCCATTTTAGTTACTATTGCACTGGTGTATGTTTTTACCACATGTACATCAGGTAGAGCACTAATCTCTAGGATATGGATATATGTATATATCTCTCAAAAATCTCAACACCAAAACACACACACACACACACAAATAAATCAATCAATAAATGGGCCAAGGAACTGAACAGACACTTCTCAGAAGATGACAATCAGCAAATATGTTAAAAAATGTTCAACATCTCTGGCAATTAGAGAAATGCAAATCAAAACTACTCTAAGATTTCAACTCACTCCAGTCAGAATGGCAGCTCTTAAGAATACAAACAACAATAAGTGTTGGCAAGGATGTGGGGAAAAAGTCTCACTCATACGTTGCTGGTAGGGCTGCAAATTGGTGCAGCCAATATGGAAAGCAATATGGAGATTCCTTGGAAATCTTGGAATGGAACCATCATTTGACTCAGCTATCCCACTCTTCAGTTTTATACCCAAAGTACTTAAAAAGAGCATACTTCAGGGATGAACCACATCAATGTTTATAGCAGCACAATTCACAATAGCTAAATTGTGGAACCAACCTAGATGCCCTTCATGGATAAAGATGAATGGATAAAGAAAATATGGTATATATACACAATGGAATATTGCTTTACATTAAAAGAGAATAAAATCATAATAAAATCATGGCATATGCAGGTAAGTGGATGGAGTTGGAGAATATAATGCTAAGTGAAGAAATCAAATCCCAAAAAACCTAAATGCCAAATCTTTTCTCTGATATAAGGATGCAGATTCATAATGGAGTTGGAAGGGGTAGCATGGGAGGAATGGAGGAACTTTAGATAGGGCAAAGGGGAGGGAGGGGAGGGAGGGGCATAGGGGTAGAAAAGATAATGTAATGAGATGGACATCATTACCCTAAGTACATGTATGAAGAACGAATGGTGTGACTCTACTTTGTGTACAACCAGAGACATGAAAAATTGTGCTTGATATGTGTAATACGAATTGAAATGCATTCTGCTATAATATATAACAAATTAGAATAAATTTTTTTAAAAAAGGAAGAAAAGCAACTTTGTGTTGCCCTATCTTTCCCTTTTCCCTCTGTGTACCACACACCAAAGCAACACAAACAAGAAAGAATATGATGGTATTCCTTGGTCTTGTGTTTCTCCTTTCTAGGTGTAAAGCTAGTTCTCCTTGGAATAGAAAGTGCAGCTTGTCAGAGATGTCAAGACCATTAACTCCACCACTCCCACTTAGACACAGACCTTACATGCTTACCCTGTAGTCACTGAGTCTCACTGGATCCCACACTTTGTGATGTATCAGGATTCTGTGCCCATGGGCACCACATGACATGTGCCAATGATGTGGTAAGGTCAGCAGCACACACCTCAACATTCCATTTTGCTTCAATACATCTCCTAAACTCAAAAATAAATGATGTGAAGTTCCTCAGAAATGACATCAGAACATTAAATTCATCATGAGGCTCCAGGTAATGGCACAGTCACAGTCCACAAAGGAGGCCCGGGTTCTCTCCTAGATTCTCCAAGTACCTTGCTACATCCTTGAGTAATTCACTGACCTCAGTGGCAGGCATTTCCATATCTGTAAAGAAAGAAAAAAAGAAATCCTCACATCACTTGAAAATTCCTTGAATCTGTCCTTTTCATGGCATTTCTTTCCAATCTTTAGTTACCTTTTTTTTTTCTTTTAGCAGTCTCACCTCCTCTTACTAACAAGACTATAAACTGTAAAGATTAATGGTTTGTTTTGCTCACAACTGTATCCACAATGGACGGAACTGGGCAGATAATATGATAATCAGCTATAAATCTAGAATGAACAAAGGAAGAAAACACACCCACCATGTTACCTAGTCTTCCCCCCTTTCTAGGATCAGGCACTTTAAGATCAAAGTACATGGAAGCTAAAGGCCAAAGACTAATAACAGTCTTAATTACCTCAACTTATACAGAGCCAAGATTTTAAATTTAGGAGATTTCAAATTAGAATAGAAAATTCCAGCTGATTTTTAAAACTCTAAAGAAATGGCACTACTCGTCTGAAGCAGGGTGTATAATCTCATGTTTGTCACCGTCCTCTGAAATCTGTTTCCTGCACCTGCAGATTTCCCTCAAAATATTTGTGATCCCTAACCACCTGGAGAGAAATAAAGAGATTATGTTGACGATCTCAAGTCTCCCATGACACATGACTTTGGGGGCATTTTTTGGCTTATCTTTGGGAGCCAAGTTCTAACAGGCATCATTGAACCAGTGACTACCTGATCAAATGGGTCCATGTGGATCTCTTTTAACATTGTCTTTTTGAAGCCCCAAATTGTCTACTAATAGAAAACCTATGAAGAATAATAATTCACAAGCAGATACTAACAAATAATGAGCCAGCCCTTCTCTAAAGTGATTTCATTTTTAAGAAGCTCCAGACAGAGAATCATAATGCTCTACCTATTAGATTAATTTCAGTTTCTGTGATACCTGGGTTTAGAACATAATTTTAATGAAGTGAGAGAGTTGGAGCACAACTCATTATATAAATAAGTTAACATCTATTCTTTCCGTTGGTGAAGTTAGACCTGTATATGTAATAGCTCCTAAATAAGGACTGCACCTCCCTTACCATCCCTCCTACCTCCCCACAGTTCCCTTCCTCTGCCCTACTGATCTCTCTTCTGTTTTCATGGGATCCCTCACACACACACACACTTTGTTCCTTATTTTCATCTAGCTTCTGCATATGAGAGAAAGCATTCAACCCTTTGGCTTTCTAATTCTGGCTTATTTCACTGGAATTGACCAAAATAAGCTATGTGCATATATGAACGACCCCACAGTGAATTTCACTTTTATGTATATCTATAAAGCATTGATTTTAAAAACTATTTAAAATTTTAAATATTAATGGGCTCTTTGGAAAATATCATGACAATTTTCAGCCTGACTTCAGAGTTGAAGTGTTGAGCTTGACACAGTGGAATCCTCAAGAGTGAAGTTCATGGTCAGGTGGGTGACACTGCTTAACTGTTTCCCAGATCATAACAGAGTCATGGGGAGAGACAAAGTCAACCTACACTTTGAACATAATGTATTAATTCTAGAGATTAACGATAACTTGCTTTTCCTATAATTTCCATATAAGAATATATGTTTCCTTATTATGAATATATTCTGGAAAATGTTTCTTGTTTATTTTTTTAAAAAACATAGAAAATAAGGATTCTGACTTTTATAAAGCAGCAAGATTACTTTTTAAAGTACTTATGAGTAAGTATAAACTTGTACAAATTATTATCTAGATTATTCACAAATACTTGATGGAATATTTTATGACCAGATACTATTATTTTTTAATATGCATATTATATTTGAATATTATAATATATGCAATACATAAATATTTTTCACATATGTGTGTCTCTATGTAGTGTATACATATGTATTTTAAATATGTATATATGGAGAAAGAGAGAAAGGAGGAGACATTTATGACTAGATATTAACTTTTGGAATATATATGAAGAGATATAGGAATCAAAAAGATTATTATAAATTTAAAATATAGTTTCATTTTATAGTGACAGTCTATATATTCTTATCCTGCTCCATTTTCTAATGAGACATTTAAAGCCAAACCAAACCAAATCGAAATGCTTTAAAACACTTTTCCAGTGCACAAGAAAAGCAAGCTGTTTTATTTTTCTTAATCCAGAGAACGTGCTCAGGGCAAGGTCCTCGTTTTGAGGATTTTACCATCCTCCTTGGAATTCACGATAAAATTCAGTCTTTTCAAACTACACAAGTAAAAAAGGAAACCTATCAAGTTAAATTTATGTGAAAAAATTAACTTGAAATCTAGCATAAAGTCAGATCTTCACAAGTTATTGTTCCAAAACTCATGGCAAGAAATGGTGGATGCCTGTACAATCACATCCCTTATGTTTTATTTCTTCTTAAGTAAAGCAGTTGAAAAATTCATTAAATTTTCCCAAGCATTAGCTTAAAAGGTCTCATTTAATGAGATCATCCATTAACGTGATTTTATTTTTTTCTTTGGTGGTCTCTGAGGTTAAATGTCGATTACAAGTTTCGACCTTGTTGTTGTCCAGAAAATATTTTGATTTGCTAACTTGTTTGTTTGAATAGTGAGAGTACTCTGTACCCTTGGGGTGCTAATTCATTAAACTTCTCTCCAAAATCTTGTGAACCTTTGCCTCCAAGGCCAGTGAGACTGAGTGTTCAGAGGAGAGCATCAGGCCTTGCCGCCCCAGAGTGCAGCTTAGGGAAGGTTGGGAATACTTTGCCTTTCAAGCTTTCTGTCCAATTTGCTCTAATGTAGAACACGCTACTACTAAGTGGCTAAGGGCCTGAGCAGCCCATATTACTGCATTTCAGAGATGTACATCATGAGTTTTTTAAACTGTAAATTACTTGCAATAAGACTTTTAATCATCTGGGCAAAAATTCCTTTCCACATTACCTGTTCTTGTAGAAATTTAATGTTATTATTATCGAGGAGATGTTATTTATAAATCTGTCTCTTACTTTTCCTTCTTTTCTTTTTGATTCTTTTGAATCTTCCAGACAGAGAGCAAGAAGACAGAGCCATGGGCAAAGCACAGTCTTGGTCCCCAATCAAACCTGGATCTAGGTCTCCTCTGGGTTTCTTGGTTATATGACTGGACCAAACTAATGTCTTGGCTTTGGTTTCCTCAATTGGATAAGTGTGAAGATGAAATGAGATAATGTCTACAAGAGTATTCTTCTTCTTTGTCCACTTTACCACCAACAAGTTACTTCTATGAAATTTCTAGAAAAAAATTTGTAACTATTGCTTAGCTCATGTGAACAAAAAGATGTATATCTGTATGTATATATGTGTATACACACAAATATATATATATATAAATGCAATTTTATTTGATATTTTCTATTAATCCTATTAAATAGATACAGAAGAATATATTCTGCCTAGTATATGATTGAAAAGTCCATGTTTAAATAATTTAAGAAAACCTTTTCATGACTAAAACGCTACTAATTCTAGGAGTTTGTCCCAGGCCTTCACACTAAAACTCTATTCTGTGTTATTACCCATTATTACTTTGCTTAATTCTTGTTTCTCAAATGACTTATGAAAAAAAAGTCAGGTAATGGTGAATTGTTTGTAAAATAAGCTATTAGTAATAGTAATACTACATTTCTGCAATTCTAAGGAAATGAGTATAGGTTGAGAAACAGCCCATTCTAACTGCACTTAGATGAATGCTTTGAATATAACATTCCATCAAGAAAAGGTAGAATAAGAAAAAAGTGACTAAAGGAGATCAAGGGCAAACCATTTTACTTGGTAGAGTTTTTGACACCAGCAATCTGAAATTCTGAGCAAGTCCCATTTTAACAGTGAGATCTCTTAACTGTTTTCTTCTGAAAGGATTCTGGAATTTTTTAAAAATTGGAAGACCTTAGAGACTGAGGTCAAGGAAACCAGAAGATGTTCCAAAACAATGCTGTCTGGGCAAGCCATTTCAAAATATTAAATGGGTTATTGTCTTTCAAAACAACACTACTGGGAGCTATATAGTTATATTTTATATATGGTATATCTCATTTGATTGATATCTCTCAGGAGTTTTGGAGTGTTTTGTGACTGACGGATTCCCTGCCCTGTCCCCCACCCTGCATCCCTAGGAAAGGACAGAAGAGCCAGTGGTTCTGACAGGAGCATCCAAAAGCTGCCTAGATGCCTTTGTGGTAGCAGGAGTAAATCAGGATCAGGGAGTGTGGTCATGCTGCACAGCACACACTATAGATCTTCTTCATAGTCCAGAGATACAGTATACGAATACAGTTTGACTTTGAAATATAAAAAAAAAATCAAGTCCCATGATATTATAAAATGTTAGCATACCAGATACAGCAGCAATTTCACTCTTCTTTATTGTATGAATTTTCCTAGAAATAACTCCCTCCCCCATAAAAAGCTTTTTTGTTTGTTTAGATAAACAAAACATAATAATATAAGAAAGGGGCAAGTGCCAAGTTGCACTTTCCATTCATGATGATTTACTTAAGAAGCATGCATTGAGTGCATAGTAAGAGCTCAAAATGATAGAAAAGCATTTTCCATGCAAAAAAGACTCCCATCTAATGTAGGAATGAGAGTCACATAAATTCCTAGTTTTCTCAGACTCTTGACTTCCTTTCAGAGCCTTCCCTGGTGAACCATAGGTTCTGTGCCATCTTAGGAGTCTCTCTTCTTACTCTAGCACATTAAACTGCAGCAGCGCCCAGAGCTGCCATGCAGCCAAGACATTTGTACCCTGGGATGTAAGAAGGTCTCTGGTTCCTCTGTTTCTTCTGGTCCCTTGGATACTACATTTCCTATTTTCTTTAAACGTCTAATGATTTTGCCTTAACAGTTGTAAAAATGCCAGTGGAATTTATTTCATTTTTCATCAATCCCCTAGGAAGGTTGAACTGAGAAAAAATATAGACCAGTAAATTTTCATTATATGTGTGCACAGTTGAACTGAGCATGAAATAGGACTCACTGATATGGTTGAAATATCTGCAAAATCCACAGATGTGCCTTGCAAAGGCATGTATCAGGGCTTTTTGATGGCATATATCCAGGAAAATATTATAAGAAGAAAACTATCACAATCTTACCCAGAAAAAAACACCTAAGCTTACATATTGAAATTTATTTTTATTCACTTATCCATATGAAGCCTTAATCAAAGTAGTTCTACACCAATCCATCCATTCTCAGTCTCATTTTGACTACTGACATCTAACTATTATTCACTTATCATGAAATTACTGGACTCCACTTCTAGTTATGATGAAATAATATATATCAGATTTTCCTTCTTGTTGCAAACAATTAGAAAAATGGGGCCTGATGTATTAAACAATTGTTTGCAGATACTAAGTGACAGGTATTAACAGCACAGAGGTTTCTGGCAGAATAAAACAATGAAATGAGCCCGAAATTGCCCCAGTTTCCTTCCTTATTTCTTTCCTTCCTTCCTTCCTTCCGGACCAAAATACAGAGCAAAAAGCACAGTTTTTCTGTTGAGGACACAGAGTTTGGAGTTTGGGGAAAATGAGTCTGAAATGTACAGGGCAAGTTACCAGAGGAGAAAGCTATGCAAATAGCATGCAAATGATCCAAAAGTCTGCATGGATCCTCTTCAATTTCGGCCTAAATAACACTGGCATACTAGAAGTATCCACAAGACTAGTTAAAAAAAAAAAAAACAATAACAACAACAACAAATTCTGAAAAAAAGAAAAAAAGTGGGAAGTCATACACAGAATAATTCTCAGAACTCACAGAGAACTGTGAGATAGTTGGGTTAACTGAGCTAGAGAAAAGGGTCATTAAACACTGGAGGTATTTAGAAGACTTAAGAGGTTTAAGCTTTAGTAGTAAGGCTAAACTAGTTGTAAAACGAAGAACCAACAAATTCAAAAGTAAGCTTTCAAATGATGAATCTTACATGTGAATAACTCAGTTACCTACCAAGCAAAATTTAATTCTACTTAAAGAAAAAACAGACTTCCAGCAATGTGAAATCTGAATGTTCACCATCTATTAAAGTCACCACTAGAAATGTGGAGAAGCATGAAAAATAAGAAGAATCCGTCAATAGGCACAAATCCAGACGTAACAGAGAGAATTAACAATGCGGGGCTTCAAGCAGCTATTTTAAATATGTCAAGAATTTAAAGAAAAACATAAAAATGTTATGGAAAATTAAAAATGGAATATCTAGAGCTGAAAAATTCTTATCTGATCTAAATGACTTCTTACATGGTTGTAATAGCACTTAGACATTGGAGAAGAATGGTGTAGTTCCCATAGTGTAGTGGTTCTCAAATGGGGACAGTTTTGCCCATGTGGAAGTATTTGGAAATGGCTGAAGTTATTTTTGGTTTGTCATAACTTAGGGGAGGTAGTTACTGGCATCTAGTGGATAGCAGTTGGGGATGTTACTGAATGTCCTATAATGCACAGGACAACCCCCCAATATAGAATTATCCAACCCATGTCAGTGCTGCTGAGCTTAAGAAACTTAAGATCGATTGAAATTAAAAATTAACAAAACTAAAAGAAAAAGATTTTTATAAAAAACATAATGAAACTGGGGGAAATTACTGAGTTTAAGTGAGTTATGGAAAAAAACACAAAGCAATCTCATACATTAGTGTTTGGAGTGCCAGGTGAGGAATAAAGAGGGACTCTAAGAAAGGAAGATGAAAAGAATTAAAATATGGAAGCTGCCCATTTTACAAATTTGATGAAATTATTAACTCACAGCTCCAAGAAACCTGATGAACCTCAAGCAAGATAAACATACAGAAAACCACACCAGGCTCTGTCAAAATCAATTTGCCTACAATCTATGAAAAACAAAAAATAATAAACATGAGCAAAGTAATAAAGCCAATTATTTGCAAGTTAACAATGATAAGAATGAACTGAATTCTAATTAAAATCCATGGAAGCCAGAAGAAAACAGTACAATGTCTTTAAAGGGCCAAAATAAAAAGAAAATTGTCAACCTAGAATTCTGTGCTGAGTAGAAAATGTAATTTGCAAATTGAAAAAAAGAAGAAGAAGAAGAAGCTTATGGATCTGTCACCTACCAACCTGCACTATAAGAAATGTTAAAGGAACTTCTTCCAACTCATAGAAAATGATACAAGATAGAAACTCAGTGATGAAAGAAAAGCATCAGAAATGGTAAACACGGGAACAGCTATCTAAGTCCCTTACACCTTGCTTTTTAATGTTATTGAAATGTTATCAACCTTCCAATGGAAATAATAACAATGTAGTGTGAGGTTTATAAGACATAATTAGGACAGTAAGATGGAAGTGGGAACTGCACCAAGTATATGAAATTATTTGAAGGTAAACTGTGATAAATGAAACATGCATATTGTAAACCCAAGAACACCCACTTTAGAAAAAAGGAGACAAAGCTGATTTTCTAACAGTGGAAATAAAACAGAACATTAAACAATATTTACCTAATCCAAAAAGATCAGGGAAAATGGAGTGTAGATCAAAGAATAGATAGAAAGTATAGAAAACAAAGAGAAAGATGGTAGATTTAAACCCAAGAATTTTAATAAATAAGTTAAATGCAATGGTCTTAACTCTTTGCTTCCATTTAGGATATAAAATCCCACTGAATAAGAATAAAAATCTACAATATTATAACTTGTCTTGAAGTCATCACAGAACTGAGGTCACAGTGTTACCAATTAACCTAAACTTTGAGCAAAGACAGACACCCTGATTAAGGCGGATTCCAGCACTTCCTTGGTATACAACATAGAAGGGAGATACCCCAAACCACACGGGCTGATGAATGATTCAGATCAAAATTATTTCAAGTATTGTTAGGCTAGTGTCAGAGGATAGAATCTTGAGGTGTCATAGATGCATAAGGATTTCATATTTATTTGAACCCACTTCCCAGGGACTCAAAAGAAAGTTGGGGGCAGGGATAGCTGCATTAATAAGAAAGGAAAAACTTCAAAACAAGGAATGCTCCCAGAGGTGAAGAGGGAGATTCCTTAGTAATTAAGTGGCCAACTCACCCTGAAGATATGACAGGTATTTACAGATCATACATTAAATATGGGCTTACTTTACAATAGCTCATGAAATACATGAAGAAAAACTGGTACATCAGCAAGGAGGTAGGAAAACAAGCAATAATTTTCAGAGACTTTGACACGTCTTTAAAAATATTTGAAGGTAAGGTTAAGAATATCTAAGAATTTTGCAACATTGTCAACCAATCGACATTTATTGACTTGACATTTTTAAAACATTATACCCAGCAATAGTAAAATGTACATTGTTATCAAGTGAATAGGGAACATTCATGGAGATAGACGGTATTTGAGTCATAAAACTCTCAACAAATTTAAGGTAATTGTAATCATTGAAAGAATATTTTTATTGTAACAGAATCAGACTAGAAATCAGTCACAGACATATAAAGATAACTCCTCAAATGGTGAAAATTCAACAGCACATTCTAAAATGATCCACGGATCAGCAGGAAGTCAAAAGGGACACAGCATATCAAAATTCAGGAATACAATTGAATCTGAGTTTTTTAAAAAATGCTATAGTATTAAATATTTATATTTGAAAAGAATAAGCTTTAATCAATTACCCAAGTTTGAGCCATAAAAAACTAGAAATAGAAGGGCAAATTCAATTCAATTCAGGCAGACGGAAGGAAAGTTAAAAAAAAAAAGAACAAATTTTAATAAGATTTAAAATAGAAAAGCCACAAAGAACATATATGAAAGTAAACTTGTTGTTTGAAGGATCAATAATGACTGACCAAGAATAAAAGAAGTCATAAATAATATCACAAAAGGAAAAAAGTAGACATTACTACACATCTTACAGACATGAACAAGATGATAAAAAAATTATAAAGAAATATATATATATATATATATATATATATATATATATATATATTCATAAATGTGAAAACTTTGATAAAATGGGAAATTCATGAAAGACAGAAAATACCAGAGCTTACCCCAAAACAAATAAATAACCTGGGTAGGTCTTTATCCAAAGTAATTAAATTTACAGTTAAAAATACTGAATTAATACTTAAAAACCTTTCAATTCAGAAACACCGGAAAATTCTAACTTTTAAAAAAGAAATTATGCCAGTTCTACTCAAACTCCTATAGAAAATAAAAATGATCTTCCCAACTCATTTTCTGATGTTAGCATTGCCTACATATACAACCGATACTAGACCAAAACATTACCAGAAAAGTAAACTTTATACCAATATCCTAGTGAAAATAAATCTAAAAATCCTCCAAAAACTATTAGTTAATTTAGTCCAAAGATATTTTTTAAAAACAATATGTCATGGTCATGTGGAAACATGAGGCTTGTTCAACATTCAAAAATGAAGGCAACTGATTGTGTCCAACACTGAAAAATTAAAAAAAAAAAAACTATTTGCTTACTTCAACAAAAGCAGAAAATGCATTTGCCCAAATGGAACATTTCTGATTAAAAACAAATTGTCAGCAAACTAAGAGTGAAAAGGAATAAGTCATCTTGGAAAAAATTAGAGCTGCCATCATATGCAATGTTCAGAGACTGATGGCTTTATCCCCAAGACCAGCAACAAGACATTTTTAATCCAAAATCCAAGTCTTTTTGAATACTGACATGGCATCACAAATAGAAAATCCCTTACTTTTCCTCAATGGATAGTTTACAGTTAAACCACAAGTATTAAAAAATACTATATAAAATTATATTCAGTGTTTGTGTTTAAGGAGTATATGAAACATACATAAATTTTGTGTTTAAACTTGAGTCCCATCTCCAAATTTTCTCTTTATTTATATGCACATATTCCAAAATCTAAAAATATTTCTGGTCCCAAGCTCCAAGGGATACTCAATCTGTACTTCTACACTTCTATTTAATATCATCCTGCAGGTTATGGCTCTTGCAATAAGTCAAGAAATAGAAATAAAATGTCTTGAGATTGATTACAATGGAAGAAATTAAATGTCTCTAGTCACCAAAAGAAAAATAAATTGTCTGCAAAAAAATTCCAGAAGATCTACAAATTGTTCTTTGGGCCTAAAGAAGGCCTCAAAAGATGAACATCCACAAGTCAAATGTCCCTAGATACTAGGAATGAATAACTGAAAATTAAAAATTTAAATGCTCTATATAATAGCACCAAGACCCATGAAATATGTAGATTTCATGAATCTATGAAATAAAAATATGAAATTATGTGCAAGATATATATGTTGGCAATTGCAAACACCAATGATAAAAATCAAAAATTATTTAAATAAATAGAAAGATATATCATGTTCACATAATAAATGACTCAATATTATTAAGATGTGGATTCTTCCAAACTGTTATATTCTGCAACATAATCCCAGTCAGAATATAAATGGACTTTTTTAAATAGAGATTCTTAAACTCATTTGAAATTTTATAAGAAATTACAAAGGACCTATAATATAAAAAATGATCTAGATTGGAAAGTATACATTTCTAAATTTCAAAACTTCTTAGAAAACTGTATGAATCAAGATAATATCATATTGGCATATGGAAAGACATGTATGTAGTTCAGTAAATCAGAATTGGCAATAAGAACAGACATAATTCAAAGGAAGTTTAAAAAGAGACCCACAGATATGTCATCTAATTTTGAAAAAGATATCAAGATAATTTAATGGAGGAAAAGATTGTGTTTTCAACAAAGGGTGCTAAAATTTGGAAAAAGACAAACCTGTATTCTTATCTCATATAATGCAAAATTATTTTGAAATGTGCTGAAGACCCATGTAAACATAAATTCCAGAACCATAAACTTCTAGAAGAAAACATTACTGAAAAATTTATTCGATGTTTAGTAAACAAACTTTTCTTAGGTGGGACACAAAAGTCCATAAACAAAGGAAAATATTAAAACATATGAATTCATCAAATGTAGAATTTCTTTTTGAAAGACACCATTAAGGAAATGAACAAGCAGGGGCTGGGGTTGTGGCTCAACGGTAGAGCACTTACCGAGCATGTGCGAGGCGCTAGGTTCGATCCTCAGCACCACATAAAAATAAATAAATAAAATAAAGGTATTGTGTCCAACTACAACTAAAAACAAAATGTTTAAAAAAAAAAAGAAAATGAGAAAGCAAATCATAAAATGAGAAACAATGTTTACAACACAATAAAATACAAACAATCCTTCTTCCTACGTTCCAAAGAAGTCTTAAAATGAGGAAACACAATCCAATAAAAAAAAAATTAGCACAACTGTTGAATAGACACCTCACTAAAAAAGATATACAAATGGGGTTGGGGTTGTGGCTCAGCAACAGAGTGCTCACCTAGCAGTGTGAGGCCCTACTTTCCAACCTCAGCACCACATATAAATAAATAAAATAAAGGTATTGTGTCCACCTACAACTAAATATATCTATATATAGACATACGAATGGCCATTGAACATGTAAAAAGATGGTCTCCCTCATACATAATCAGATAGCTGTATATTAAAACCACAGGGATGTACTACTTTACATCTACAAGAATGCCTGGAATTTTTAAAGAATGAATGCCTGGAATTTTTAAAGGATGAACACCAAATACTGATGAGAATATGGAACAATTGCTAATCTCATACATTCCTTGTGGTAATGAAAGAGCATCATGTGGGAGTAAACCACTTAGGAAAACTTTGGCAGATTCTTAGAAAGTTTTAAACGTGCACTTAAGAAAAATACACAAAAAAAAAAAAGGAAAGAAAATTCACATTATACTCAAGAACAGTCACAGAATTTTTATTTCATATTATTATAATTGCAATTATTACTATTGATGCTTGGAATTGAACCCAATAATAATATAATAATGATATATTATTATTAATAATAATAGCAATATTATTACTACTATTGAGCTTTACCACTGAGATATATCTCTAGTCCTTTTTATTTTTTGTTTTGAAGCAGGGCCTCAAATTTGGTAAGACTGTCCTAAACTTGCGATCCTCTGGCATCAGCCTCCTGAGTTGCTGGAATTACAGGTATGCGCCAGCACATCTGGCCAGAAGTGTTATTTTTAACAGTCAAAAATGGAAACAACCTAAAAGCCATCAACAAGGAAATGGTTAAAAATGTGTGATATATTCATTCTCAGTAAATAAAGAATTCTGAGTACATATAAGAATGTGGAATAATTTCCAAAATAATTTGCTGAATAAAAGAAGCCATATGCTGAGTGCATCCTTTATGATTTAATTCATTTGATATTTTAGAAAAGAAAAACATAATCTATCATTTCAGAAAGGGGACAGGTGACTTCCTGGAGTCAGGGATAGGATATGACCTGCAAAGCAGGAATAATAGCATTGGTTTTCAAGGGCAGGCTAGAAAGAAGGCATATTGTCAGCAGAGATTTTAAAACAAGAAAAAAAAAAACTGAAAAAAAAGATTAAAAAAAAAAAAAACTACTAGGTATTTGCAAATCTAAACAAGTTCAGTGATAAATTTCTCAGCACCAAGCTTTTGCAGCATCCTTCTCTCTAGTAAGCCAATGAGTGGTGGAAAAGCACCAAGCTTTTGCAGCATCCTTCTCTCTAGTAAGCCAATGAGTGGTGGAAAAGCACCAAGCTTTTGCAGCATCCTTCTCTCTAGTAAGCAAAAGTGGTGCAGCTTGACTGGAGCACAAATGGGTACATTTGGTAAAACTCATCAAAGTGAACATCTAAAATTGGTGAATTTTATTTTATGTAGAGTACACCCAAAGACAAATCACTTTAAAAGTTAAAAAAAAAAAGTGAGCAAATCTTCTATGCAATGTGTATTTCCAGGATTCATGAAGCATGTAGAGATGAATAAAATATACTTCTAGTTTCAAGGAAATCACTCTTTATTGGAAGGTGGATAGTAATCAGGGACTATTAGAATGTGAAAACACAGTAGAGGTATCAATAAAAACACTTGTCAAGCAACAGTAATTATCATCTGAGCATATCTAATGAGAAAGAGGTGGTAAAAAAAAAAATGTGCCATCATATAAAGGAAAATTCAACTGAGTTTTCACCTCTCTCCATGGGAGCTCGTGGAGGAGAGGCTTCTTCTAAGATGGCACTTAGCATCTGTCTCGGTGTGAGAGCAGAAGCCCTAAGCAACCACAGACTGAACTGATGCAGTACCAGTGTACCAAGATAGATGGCCAATTGTTGCTAAAATTTATAAGGTGGGTCTATGAAAATAAAAACAAGGACACACATTATTGTACAATGCTATAATTCATAAAAATATTGGGCTATGAACACTTGGAAGAGGAAGAAATGCCTATAAAAAACTATAATACTATAAGAAACAGGTAGAATTTCTCGAGTTGCACCAGCCTGGAGTACGGTAAGGGTAGAGTAGAGTGGGGCATTCCAGAAAGCAGAGTGCGTAAGGAAAGTTTCAACAAAAAGAAAGGATTGGGCAAGTTGCAGAAATTCAAGGAGGTGTCCTGGCCTAATTATCTGAATTCCCTTAGGTTTCTCACTGCTGTGATAAAACAAAGAAAGAGTCAACTATGGAAAGAGTAGTATGTTGCTGGAGCATAAGGAATGTGTAAGAGAAAGGAGAAAGATGGAGTTGCAAAAGCAATTTGTAACCAGATTATAAACTGTGAAGGTCAGGTTTACGGAGCTGCACACCCACATAGAGGACAGTTGCAAGAGAGGTAGCAGAGTGGAGTTGGGAGTCACAGATGTCCTGGAACTAGTTGTTCTTGGTTACCAGGCTCTAGCCCCACCATATACCTCACATGACCCTAAGAAGACACCTATTCCCACCATGCCTTGCTTTCTTTGCTGATAAATGACAATAATAATATTCCCTAGTCACAGGCTGTATTGATGACTGACAGTTCTGGTTTTTCTGTTATGCATTCCATGGGAAGTTCATTGTTGCCTATGGTAGAGAATGAAATAGTAGGTATCTAGCATGCAGCACATATAAGACTTCCTTCCATCTGAGTCCAGGAAGTCCTTCTGATAACCATCATAGCTTTCCTCCATCCATTCAACTCTAATTGGAACCATATGAATATTATAAAATCTCAACTTTGAACTCCCTTCTTACACAGTCAGGGGCTCAGTTTATTCAAGCTTTTGAACTTCTGTTTTCCTTATGCATGAGATGGGGTATTTCTTTATTGGTATTCAAAGGCTAGAACCACATGAACTTGAGTATAGATAAATAGTTTTCTGTATCAGTCCATCTCTTTTGATTTGGCTATAGTGAACTTTGAGGAAGCCATGTGAATATAGAAGGAGCTGGGCTTCTGCGGATGGCACATTTCTAATCTTAGTAGAGGCACTGACTGATGTCATTAAATGTTCACCTGATGTCTAACCTTCTAGGAAGAGTTCTATCATGAACCAAGGCTCAACCACAGAAGCAGAACTATCAAAAGATTTGTGCTTGTGAGCATGTTTCTGGGGGTGTCACAGTTGTCGGAGTTGGCTATGCAGTTCCAGCAAGGCTACTGCCTACAGGGCAGACAGTAAGGAAGGGAAGAAAGTTATTGCTATAGGCTGACTCTATCCCAGCAAAATCCTTATATTGAAACCCTAATCTCTGATATGATGGTATTAGAAAGTGGACCCTTTTGGAGGTGATTAGGCCATGAAAGCAACCCCCTTATGAATGGGATTAGTGGTTTATAAAGCAGGCCACAGAGAGCTCCCTTCCCCCTTTTATCATGTGAAGACACACCAGGGAGAAAACCTGTATGAACCAAGAAGTGGGCCCTCACCAGACACCAAATCTGACAATACTTGATCTTGGACTTCCCAACTTCCAGCAAATAATCTCCACTGTTTATAATCTACCTGGTATATGGTGACTTGTTTTAGCAGCCTGAATATTCTAAGACAGCTAAAGAGTGAGGGAGAACAAAAACAAGCTGGAGTTCAAAGCCATGGTGCTAGACATGGAGCACACAAGTACAGTGTGAATTGCTGTGCATTCTTATTGCCTCTGGCATTAGTATTGTAGGAATTTTGCAGAAGCCAGGGCTCTTCCTTGTGGAGGTTAAGATTACACCCCACCCAGGAGCCTGTGGAGGGGAAGAAGGATCTGGAGAGAGGAAAAACAGATGCAGACTCAGGTGCTACTTCAACCCAACAAAAATGAGTCAGCAAACGAGCAACAAAAGTGCGAACTACAAAATAATTGCTGCTTCCCTGCCATCTCTAAAACTCTCCAGAATATCCCTGAGGCTCACTAGCTGGAAACTTACAGAACGGGAACTCTTGAATATGTAGTTCAGCCTAGCCAAACTGACACGTTACAGAGCCCCCATGACATACAAGTGACTTAATTAACATTAAAGCTTTCTTTTAAATGTGTATGTAGTATAGCCTTCAACATCAAATTTACAAATTTATATTTTCTTTGTTTTTGTCCCTTATATAAAGTCTCTACTATTTGCTTATGATGAAAAAGCTAGAAACAGTTCATCTCTAAACTATTGGGGAACAGAATAATTCTCCTAGATCATTTTCTACCGAACATTATTATTTGCTATTTGGGTTGAAAACCAACATGACTCATGAGACTGATTGAAATTGCAGACATCAGTCTTCTATCTCCAGGCAGACAGACCTTGTCCACACACTTTCAGACCTCTTTCTTTTGCATGAGGTGTATTTGCATACTAATTAATTAACCCCTCTTTGTGTTCTTCAACCAGGTTGGTTTCAGTTTATATATCCAAATGAAAATTGATATAACGTAGAAAATTCTGGCCTATATATCTACTATTAACTAATGCTTCGTGAAAACTGAAACAAAACATGGGATTTGCAAGAAAATAGTTGTAATTATCTGCTTAACATTGACAAGGACTATTCATACATGTGGCTAGTGGTCTTCATGACTGACTACTGCAGACCTTCATGGCTACTTGGCTACCAGGCCAGCTACACTGTGGTAAAGTCATAATAAACTTGAAGGCCAAAAGAAATTTGATTTAGAAATTCTAGTGGCCACATATTTATCTTGTGAGTAGATATTGCCACTTCTAGGGAGATAATGTCCTCTTTTTCCTAATATAAATCCCTTCAAATCCAACACTTCCATTTTCTTCACTTAGGTAAAATAAGGGACGGACTGTCCTGCTCCTTGCTAAAAATAGTCCTCAGTATATACAAAGACCTTTTATTGTCACACAACTGATTCTCCTAGACTACTTCACTCACTCATTTTCCAGACCTTTTGTCATTCTTTCCTTCTGCCCACGCAAATCTTGGCAAATTCTATGAAAAAATATGAACATTTCCTAGACTTTAAAACTAGAAGTTGGATAGAGGTCGTTGTTTGAGCTTAACAATTTACAGATTTTCAGAGAAAATTGGTGCAGCACAGTTCACTTCTCATTCCCTGGGGACACCCAAACAGTATTGTAGACAGTCAGTCAGCAGCCCTACAGGCACTCCTCAGTTCTGCCATCCACCTGATCACTATTCCCACTTCTCAGTTCTGCAATCCACCTGGTCGCTAGTCTCATTCCTCAGTTCTGCTATCTACCTGATCGCTATCCCCACTCCTCAGTTCTACAATCCACCTGGTCGCTATTCCTACTCCTCAGTTCTGCAATCCACCTGATCACTATTCCCTGGGGCAGAAACTGTATAGTTCTAAAAGTTCTGAAACTTAAGCTGCAGTTATGATATAAACAATCTGTTGAGAGCTTAAAAAGGAAAATCCCATGTTTAAATCATGGCAAAGAAAAGGACAGTTCACCTTCTTTAGGTAGTTAGTTTTGTTTTAGTTTTGTTTTCTAAGCAACCTCAAGAATGATGTTATAGAATTGTACTACACACCTAATTTTCAATACTACAGATCACTTCTATCATAAGTTCAAGTGAAAAGTGAATAGTCTTTATGAGGATCCTGCATGGGACAATGACCATAGGCTTTGCTATTCTGTTACCTCCAGATTATTTAGAACTTCTCAGAAAAAAAAATGCAGTGGATATTGTTTTAGTCTGTTCAAGCTGCTATAACAAAATGCCACAGACCAAGTGGATTAAACAACAAAAATTGATTTCTCATGTTTCTGAAAACTGGAGAGTTCAAGGTAAAAGTGCTAACCCCATTTAGTTTCTGGTGAAGGCTCTCTGGTACGTTAACAGTGCCTCTTGGCTATGTATACTTTCATGGCAAGAGAGCTCTAGTGTCTTCCTCCTCTTGTAAGACCATCAGCCCTATGGGAGCACTTCCACCCTAATGACTTAATATGACCTTTCCTCAACTCATCACAGATTCTACCTTCAAATACAGTCACTTCGGGGAATCAGTGCTTCAACATATAAATTTGGGGGAGAAGCACAAACATCTATTCTGCATCAACATAAAGCCTAAAGTCCGAAGTCTCATCTGAACACTGTCCAGATGGTGGATATGGATATGGCTTGAGGTATGACTCATTGAGAAGTCCCAGCTCAAGGCAGTCAGACAGAATGATTTCCCCCCTTTCCATGGGTGGAGCCATAGGTTAGAGATTCCCACTCTCAAAGGGGGAAGCTGGAAGGAAGAAAGAGGTGCTGCGTCCCAAGCTACTGGGAAACTTAGGAAGGCAAATTGAATTAGAGCATAAGGTTGGAGTACAATCCTCTTTGATTTGATGGTACAGGTCCACTGGGGAGGCAGCAAGAACATCCAAAGGAAATACTGTTCTTATCAGGTTCTTTGGTCAGTCTCACTATGGCATTCTGCTTTTGAGAGAGAGAGAGAGAGAGAGAGAGAGAGAGAGAGAGAGAGAGAGAGAGAGAAAGTCAGAAACAGAGAGAGAGAAAGAAGCATTATAACAAATTGACTCATGTGATTTGTGGAGGCTCACAAGTCCCACTTGAAGCGAATGAGCTGAAGACCCAAGAAAGCTGGTATAGGCTTGGCATCCAGAAAAGACTGATGTTTCAGTTTTATTTCAAAGGTAGGAAAGATCTGAAGTCCCAGCTCAAGGCAGTCAGACAGGATGATTTCCCCCCTTTCCATGGGTGGATCAAATTTTTGTTCTGTTCAGGCCTTAAGCAAACTGGATGAGGTTCCACACTAAGGAAGACAACTGCGTTTCTCAGTCCACTGATTCAAATATTAGTTTAATCTAGAAATGTTCTCACATATGCACTCAGAATAATGCTGGACCAAATTCCAGGCACCCCATAGCCCAGTCAAGTTGACATAAAACATTAACCATCATAGCTACTTTTCATATGATTTGCATAATATAACTATATTTATTGAAAGGACACAGTTTTATATATTATTTAACTGATTCATTTGACAAACATTTGCAAGGTTACTATTATGTGCAGAACACTATGTTATATGCTCTGCACAAAACTATTTGCTCAGAGCAAGGCTTTTTTTCCCTCTCTTTTATTTACCACTTTAGCACAGATAGGGATAATTTATTGTTTCCTTTAATAAAATTAAGGTATTTGGGGAAATGATGGTTAGTGGACTACCTGTTCTCAGCAGAGTTCCAACACTTGGAACTTACAGATAAGTAACTGTTTTTTTAATCATGGAGATTTATGGTCACATTCTTGAGACCTGACCTGGATGATGATGTTGGAAACTATAGTGAAATTATTAAAAAAAAAAAAAAAAATTTAAACAGCTGTAGCTTTACATATGTGCTATGGAAAGGAAGTGAAGGGTGAAATCAGCAGTCCATACAAATTGTCTGAGGGTCCTATGTGACCCTAATCCTGTCCAGAGAAGAGCAGTTTCTAGAGGTTTTTAATCTGAAGTCTCTGAGTCTTGGGAGGTCAGCAGCACCATGTCATTGAGGGGAAGAGTTTGATGCAAGTCCCATTCAACGGGTCATTGGATAACAATGATTCTTGACCTCTGCCTGTTTCTGCCAGATTAAAGCAAAAAGAGAGAAAAACAAATGTCTTCCTTCAAAAAACCAAATAATTGTAGCTATGTAGCTAACACAGTCATTTTTTGATAATATTTAGATGTGGACAAAGAGTTCACAATGAAGAGCCATGAAATCTAATCACTTATAAGGTTATTGTAGGTCCACGCTGTCTTTTTAGGGAATGTGCTTCACTTTCTTGGTATATATTTTGGAGCCTATTCTGAAATACATGTACTAAGCTACTTTCCATTTTAGTGAAATATATAACAAATGATAGAAGCATTGAATACTTATACAAAACCTTACTTATGGAGAAAAAAGAATATAGTCTCCTAGTGAACCTATCAGGGAGTTTTGTGAGCAAAAAGAAATGTGTAGGCAAAGGGAATTCAATAACTATAATCTGAACATCCAAAAACACTTCAAAATGGTACATTCAAAAAGTTTATCATGGAAACTAAATCCCAGTGGAATTATTTCTACGATCCCTGAAGACTGGAAAATAGGTTGATTTATCAACAAAAGAGAAATGCCCTGCATAGGGATAAGTGGGCATGTAAATTGATGAAGGAGGACTATCTCATGGTATGAATAAGTGTCATGGAGAAATATGGAGAATTGGGGGGTATTAAATTGTAAAGATGACATTACACTCTCTGGTGTAATAAAATACCAAGTGAATGAGCATAAGACATTTAATGTGGTCTAACCCTAACCAATGGAGGCAAAATTGCCCATGAGTTTCTTTGTGGATAAGCATGAAGTATTGTGACTGTAGATAAAAGAGATGGGCATTGAGCCATAAGTTACAGGATGGGGAACAGTTTGGGGAATTTTTAAAGGGGAGGGTAAAAATAAGATGCTTAATGGTCTTTTAGCAGAAGAGAATGAGAAAATACTCCAAAGATATTGACCAGTTGAGGTCCTGGTTTTAAAATTAAGAAAAATACTGAATATGATCGAAGCCCTCAAGCTCCAGTCACATCTATTAACGTTTCTCACATTTTTAGAGGTTCATTATGAATACAGAACAAAATTTGATATTAATATGGAATACACAAAGATAAGGAATCAGACCAAGTCCCTCACTGAAAACATCTAGAATTACCTGAAATCTTATTTTTCAATATTTCCCAACAAAACAAACAAACAAACAAAAATCACTGAAGCACTAGCAAGAGAGCAAATAGAAGCAGAAACCAAGAGACTATCAGAGCACTAAGGCCACTTTGCCATGATGACATATGTGAATCCTTGAGAACTGGAGCTCTGACATTTATGAATCCATAGAGGTTGGAGGAGAGAAGTCACAGCCCATGGCCTGCCCAGGCTGGACAGGCTCAGAGGAGACCCTCTTTAGACAAAGGGCTGCTCCCTGCTAGTCAAGATGAACTCAAAACCATAAGGCCTGTCACCTCTATCCCAGAATTCTAACAACAAGCCACTCTCATGTGGATCTGCTGCAAAAGCTCACATCACCTGAAGAGTTCCTAAACCTCAAGCCAAAAACTTAAAGGTTTTAGAGAAAGATGATGTAGATTAGATGAAAGCACCACCCCTTCGCTTGATGCTAGCCCAGAATCCTGGCTTAAACACTAACTCACCACCTGACCAGACAAGTTGATTTTCTCAACTAGAGCATGGGAGTGACTATAATGCCTCTCAGAGTTAACATAAGGAACAAATAAAGCAACTAGAACAGTGACTGGCATGTAGTGAACTATACATAAGTGCAAGGAAATAAAAAAAAAATTAATTACTTATGAATAAAAGATGAGAGATAAGAGAATGCAACAGGGGAAGAACAGATAGGGGCTTCCTGGGTGCTTCTATGTGATTTTTAACCATATTGGAGATTATACAAAAATTGCCTTTGATACTATTTGTTGAATGATGTCTCTACACATTATACACTTTTCCGTAAGTCCTTGTATGTTATTGTTAAATGGAGTAAACCCTATAGAAGTGGTTCTCAAACTTTTTATTCTCAGCTCCCACTTAAAGTCTTTAAAATGATTCATCATTACAAGCGATTTTTATCTATGAGTTATATCTATCAATATTTATGAACATAAATGAAAACTAAAAATATTTAAATATTAATTTATTAATTTTAAAATAATAAAATCTTTATAACTTAAATAGTGCATTTTTATAAAAATTTGCAATATTTTCCAAAAAATAAAAAATGAAAGCAATTAAAGAGGAGCATATCAATCAAAAGTGTTTTGCAAAAAATTTTATCATCTGTCTTAATAAAATCCAGTAAAATTCTCATATCTTTTTTCAGTTAGGTACCAGATGTTTCTTCCTTTACGGCCTATAAATAAAATCCAGCCTTACACAAATACATATTTGGAATATTTTAATGACCTTTTTAGATAATTGTGATAATTATCAAAAGTAGACAGGTGATGCTTTCTTAAAAATTGGTTGCAATATAGAATTGGAAATCCTATCAATGAAATATCTTGTACCTGTGGATCTAACTTTCCCTTTGAGTGGATCTTTAACAAGGTACACTCATATTGGTTCACTGACTTAGGCAAATCTTCCAAATGCTGACAAATTTTATTAAGTAAATTTTATCTTATTTTTTTATCAAAAATGACAATATCCCATCGATCTGATCAGAAACTTTTAAATTTTAGGAAACTTCCATGTTTTCCAGAGTTCTAATTTCCTTTTAAAAGCTTTAATTTTATCAATAGCCACAAAACAATTAGTGATAATTGTTTTCCTGAAATGACATATTGGCATCATTAATTTTCAAGAATATGTTTTCCCATTACCCAAATTGGAATAACTGTAGCTCGTCTATAGTTTTGTATTCAAGGAAAAATACTGGTATTCTATGAACAAAACATGGATGCTGAGGCTTGCAACTGAACCAAACAGTTGCTATTCCTTGTGTCAGCCACTATGCTTCAGGGTATAGAAGAAGTGATTTAAGTATACCTCTCATTCTGACATACTGAAAAATAAAAACATATGTACTCAAGGATCAGAATGAATAAAAGTAATATCTTCCTGATTCAACAAGGACATTCTTAACTAGACTTGGCCTTCTCCTTTTCCTCCCCACTCCCCTCTCTCCTTTTCCTGCAAATGAGTGACCAGGATGATAATGATGACAACTTTGGCCTTTCACCCAAGAATTGAAAAATGAAACCCATGCTAGAAATATCCAGGCTAGAATGGAAAGTCTTGTGCTCATCTGGATGTAGGACAAACAAACACCAGAGACCATTACACCCCATCAGGATACTGTGAAACCAGACTGACCTCTGATACCCATCTCTCCTATGGGACACACTTGCAAACTTGAAATATACATTTTGTGCTTATTTCAAAGAAAGAAAGCATTTGTTCCAATTTAAACTTGGAAACAATACCTGTGTTACAAAATTTCAAGCATTGTTTTAGGCAGTCCTACCCACAGATCTGAAGTGTCCTTGGATCAAAAAGCACCATTAATTTGTTTACTTTTGGTTTTCTGTACAATTCACACCTGGATCACCAAAATCATGCTATAAAAAGTTAGAAGTTGAAAGAAAAAAGACCTAGTGTGTTTTTAATTCATGCGTATATGTTCAAAAAAGTTCAAAGTGATCTACCGTTTGAAACACCTGCTCCATGCTGCATGCTTCTCAGAAATGAATTTGTGAAAATTAAAGCAAACCTTTAACCCAGGAAGATTAGAAGACATATGAGAGAGGGTGAGATTGAACATAAAACATGGAGTGTCTGTGCAGGGCTGACATTGACTGGATGTGAGGCACTTCGTGTACTGGAGCAGGAATTGGAGAGAGACGAGTGGGAGTTAGTTTATTTGATGAGATCATTGTTATTCATAAGATTTTAATAGAGTATACTTTATATAAATTCACTGTGGGAAGAAAAACCTCTAGAAACATCATTTTTAAACACTTGCTACAGTTTAATACACTATGAAAACAGAACTAAGCCAAAGTATCTTAAATAAGAGCATGAACTTTGGAGTCTATATCATTTTCCTATTGTCACATAACAAATTATGAGACACTTAGAGCTTTAAATCAACCTCCATTTATTAACTCACAGTTCTATAGGTTGGAAGCCCCTGCACAGTGGGATGAATTGTGTTCTCGGGGTTCTGCAAGACTGACATCAAGATATCAACCCTCTCTCATGCTCATTCAGGGTATTTGCCAAACTCAGTTCTTCATAGTTGCAGGAATGAGGTTCCCATTTCCTTGCTGGACTGTCAACTCTCAGCCCTTAGAACCCACCCAGATTCCTTGCCATGTGACCATCCATGGAGAAACCTACCCAAGGAGAGGGGGATGCTTGGTATTGGTGGCTTGGATAAGTTTCATGGTCATATTTTGTCTCATCTGATCACATTCAGACATGATTACAGAGTTCTCTTGTTTTCCTTCTGATTTGTCATGCTCTTGAAGTGACCTAGTCTAATGTTGATGTCCTGAGAGTCTATGGATATTCGACAGCAGAACATCAAGTCCCAACTAAGAGTACCAGACCAGTTCCTGGGTGTCAGGAGCCACCTTTCTCTGTCTCAGCAAGATCAGGTGACATTGGGCCACCAGAGTAGTGGTGAGGTTCTGAACGTGTATGGATCTCACTCATGTTACAGAGAGGACAAGTTTGGAGTTCTGGGCTGTTGGTGATCTGCTGCAGATCCTGGGGTTTGAGCCTGGTTTGTGGGTGTGTCTCCCCCGTTCATGTTCCAATTGTGGCATCATCTCCCGTTTCACAGCACCATATGTGTTATATCTGGTATCTGTGCCACTGGCCCCCAGGATGTGCACACATGAGCTCCACGTTAACCACAGGACAGTCTTCGCTGGGGTGCCTGCATTTGTTTCCTCCCAAGGCTTACAAATCAGCTTCCGACTTCTCTCACAGCCTCCTCCTCCCAGTGGTATCTAGATACCAGACTGGATTAGAGACAGGCATTCCTTCCATGAGTGAGTGGGACCACTTGACACCTGGCTCCTCACCTATTCTCCCTGGTGGTGATGTCCGGAAGACAGGGACATTATCATTTTTGAGAGAGGACACCGTCTAGGAACAGAGTCATTATAGCCTACACAATTCTAGAGCCATGAGAGTTGGAAGATATGACATTCTAGGTTTATGCTGTAAGATCCCTAATAATAAATTTAATGTGAGCAGTCTCATGGTTTGGATATGAGGTAGCCCCTAAAAGTTCATGTTTGAGACAATAACAGGAATGTTCAGAGGTAAAATAATTAGATAATTATTTCCATGACCTAATCTGTGGATTAATCCTTTTGATGGATTTGTTATGGTTTAGATATTAGGCGGCCCCCAAAAGCTCATGTGTAAGAAAATGCAAGAAGGTTTAGAGAAGAAATGAATGGGTTATAAAAGTTTTAACCCAATCAGTGAATTAATCCCCTGGTATGGATTAACTGAGTCGTAACTGAAGATGGGTAGGGTGTGGCTGGAGGAAGTGGATCATTATTGGAGTGCCTTTGGGGTATATATTTTGTATCTGACCAGGGAAGTCTCTCTTCTTCCTGATCATCATATGAGCAGCTTTTCCCCTGCCATACTCTTCTGCTATAATGTTCTGCCTCAACTTGAACCCTGAGGAATGGAGCCAGCTATTCATGGACTGAGACTCTGAAACCATGAGCTCCTAAATGAACTTTTCCTCCTCTACAATTGTTCTTGTCCAGTCTTAAAAAAAAAAAAAAGCCTGACTAAAACAGGACTAATAATTTGAAAGGACTATCATACTGGGTGGTGATGACAGGCAGGTAGGGCATGGCTGGAGGAAGTGGGACACTGATGGCATGTCATTGAGATGGATATTTTGTTCCCAGGGCCTCATTCTGTCTCTCTCTGCTTCCTGGCTGCCATGAACAGACCAGCACCCTGCTCCAGGCCCTTCTGCCAGATGTCCTGCCTCACCTCGGGCCCAGAGCGATGGAGTCAGCCAGCCCAATCTCCACAACCAGGAGCCTAACTAAACTTTACCTTCTGGGAGTCCTTCTTGTCAGGCATTTGGGTCACAGTGATGAAAACCTGACTAACACCAGCAAACAATAAAATGGTGTTCACCTTTTCCTGTGGACTCCAGAGATGACCTATATTTGGGGCCACCAGACACAGTGACAACCTTTGACAGAGTGGTTGGAAGTCATTCCTCATGGGCTGCAGGTGGATGATTCAGCTTCTGAGCAGCCAGGGAACGAGCACTAAGTGGATGACATTAGACAGCTGCAGAGGGAGAAGACTGATGTTCTTTCAATAAACATTCTGAAGAGCCATGGTGTCGTGAGTGGCTATATTTTCCTCACTACACGAAAACAAAATTATCACATTTGACAACTGAGAGCATGGACAAATGATTCCTGAGCCTGAATGGGAAGAGATGGTGCCTGGATGCTATGAAGACCTTGCACATGCACTGCTGAGAAATCACACAAATGTCTAAGAATCTCTCTACCCTTTATTCTAAAATCTCCACTAATTCTTGCTTAAATTATGTAACAAAGTTTTAAATCAAATTGATCATACTGATAGTGGCCCCACCAAAAAAAAAAAAAAAAAAAAAAAAAAAAAAAAACCAGTTTCCAGACTCCCACACATTCTAAGAGAGAGCTTACATGGAAGGCTTCCTAAGGAAGTGATGTTTAAGAAATATGTTTAAAAGTTAATGAACAAAGATGGGAGAAAAGCCTTTTCCAAACACAGAAAATAGCATGTGTAAAGGGCCCGTGGTAGGAGGGAAAGAATTAGTTTAAAGGACCAAATAAATAATAAATTCTGAAGGATCCTAATAATAGTTTCCAGTTCCCTTCTCACCAAGGAACTGGTACAAAATTTCAATTGGTAGAACATCTTACTCCTCATCTATGCCTTCCACCCGGTCCTTGACCCCACAAGCTCACACCTTGCTCATTCCCCATCTCTACTTCTTGCATGGATCCTTGGTTGCTCATAGGATGCAGCTATCAGTCTTTGTTCATTGACTGGAGAGAGCTGCAGTCCCAGTCCTCAGCTGAAAAATGATGTCCCCAGGCTCACTGCCAGCTGCAGCTTCTTCACAGAGCTCTGCCACACCCAGGGTGCATCTTTATGAATGCCAGAAGCACTGAGTGTCCTCTCACTGACTGATAGAAGCTGAGCAAAGCCCTGGCGTAGGAAGATCAGGCAGTGACGTGTCTCTGTAATGAAGGGCTTCCTCGGGGAGCTGATGCTGGAGAATTGTGTAGTCACTTCACACCCAGTGTTGTATGGGTGCCTCAGCTCTCCAGAAACCTAAATTACAATAGAAAGTGGTGTATCAGGATGTGTGCAGGAGCGGGCCTGGGGTCCAATGGTTTTGCTTTTCAGCTTTTTTAGGCTTTTGTCTCAATGATTCTGAGTATCTTTTATCCCACGACCCGTCTCCAGGCTTCAATTCTGTGGGTTACTTTTTTTTTCCTTATGCAAAGCAAATCCCAAGTGTCTGTACTATGTGGACAGCACTGAGGTAAAGGATAGGGCTGCAGAGTGACACCTGGACAAGGACCACCATTCCAGAAGGAGAAGGAGCCCAGCAGGAAGCAGGATGGGATTCATGGAACAGGGAGGGAGGGGGCAGGGCAGCTCTCTCTCTCTCTCTCTCTCTCTCTCTCTCTCTCTCTCTCACACACACACACACACACACACACACACACACTAACACACAGTATTGTGATAGCATCTCCTTGGAGAAGATTTATTTTATTTATATTTTTCCCCAATCTTTCAAACTGCCAGCCTAATGTATCAGAATTCAACTCCCCAACCAAACATCAGTGGTAGTGTCCAGTGGACTGAGGGCAATGGCCGGCACCTGGGATCCCAGAATCTGACCTAGAAGCAGTGCTCAGGAGGCCTTGCTGAGAGGCATTGCTTCGAATGTGTGGGTACAACAGAAGCAAGAAATGCATCTCACCTCCTTGAGTGGACTCCAAGTTTCTTGAGTGAAAGGATCATTATGTTTATTTCCTCAAACTCTAAAAATAGTACCTTCAAAGTGAACTCAAGAAATTATCGCTATACGGTGATAATGTGCTTTTTGACAGCTTTGTGATAAATGTCTTAGAGGCAATGATATTGATGGAGATGGCAATGCTTTTGGTAAAGAAGCCCAAGGGTGAGAAAGGAAAAAACAGATCCTATCTTACCTGAGAGTCTACTCGGCTCTGGCCTTAAGTCAAAAGCATTTGAGTAAAATAATTTGTTTTGGGATAAAAGGAAAGACACAGGATGGATATATAACTGCTTCTATAAATGGGTCAAGGGATGAGCAATATTCAGTAAAAAAGGAGGAGAGTTTTATGAATTCCTGCAACATGCCAAATGACTCTCAAACACAACCACAGTTAACCCACTGAATTACTCAGGGACTTATGTGCTATATGCCAACTTTTCTCTTGAAATTGAGATCCAGGCCATTTCTGCAAAGCAAGGCCTGAGTTACAGCCAGGACCCTGCCTGGGTCCCAGAGCTCTCTCCCCTAAGCCCCAGTTGCTGAAGATTAACTTCATGGTAAAGAGTTGACAGCTCATTCTGAGGGAGAGCCGGTCCAGGGAGTATTCAGCAATATCATCTTCAGCCAGTGCTTTGCATATATTTCTCCGCTGCCATCTGGGCAGATCTGGGTACATACTTTCCCAGTGCTTCCCTGCCCTTAGCTAAGGCTGTCCTTCCTTGGCACGGGACAAGGAAGGGCAGGGCAGGCTGCAGCAAAGACTAGTTGAACACAACACTTGATTTCTCTGCTCCCAGGCCCCAGAGAAGTCACTCAACCATAGAACTGGAGGGACCTCTGGCCTCTGGGAAATGCTGCTCTTTAACCAAACCAGAAAGATCCTTGTCAGCCTGTTCCTTGAGAGCCAGATAAGGAAATGCCACTGATCCCCTTGAAGATACATCCGGGTGAGACAGAAAACTTTTCCCCAAATGGCAGCAGCAGCAAAAGATAGACAGGATAATTATTAACCTTAACATAGGAATTCCAGATGGCAATCTGGCCTTTCATCTTCACTGAAGGGAAATGGCAGAGACAAAATTCAAGAAATAAAAATGGAATAGGTACAGCCTGTAGGTGCTTCCGCTTAGCATTTTGGTAGCTTTAAAGCTAGATCTCTATCAGGGAAATCTGGGTCTTTTCTCAAAGGTGGACTACAGATTCACTAGAGGATACTGAACACTTCCTTGTGAGCCCTGGAGTACATGTGTTGTAAATGTGTCTTATTGCATGAGAATAAGGCAAATAAAATTGCTTCCAATATATTTTGGATGGATACTGTAAGAGGCCATTGAGAAACAGAAGCCAGATTTCACACATATTTAAATTTTTAAAAAAATTAAGTAGAATTAAGCTTTTCCACACATCCATATTAGCTTAAAATTCATAATGTTATGATTCAAAGCACTTTTTAAAGAAGTAATTACTCTAAATATACAATTATTAAAGGAAATGTATTATGCACTGACCTTTTATATTTTTCTAACTTTTCTTGAATTTTAATAGCAGAAAAATATTTACTGGATAGAATCTTTGCCCAATAGCAAGTTCTTTCACTATTAGCCCTGGGAACAAACCAGATCAAATCTATCGTGTTCCCCTTGATATACCAGCACTAGCATCTACCTTAAGTTATTTTGACTCCTTGAGGATTCTTAAATACAGTCTATATTTCCCTATTTTTTTCAGAAGTCTAGTTGAAACTTTGGAATCAAACAGAATTAAGGTCAACCGTAAACTAACTGTATTTAATCAAGCATTTTGCCTCCCTGAGCTTCAGTTTCCTCATCTGTTAAGTGGAGATAAAATGTCATAAGGAGTTCACTTGCTAATATATGCAACAGAGTAGATGTTCCGTGAATGGTGTTGTTGTTTTGTTTTGTTTTTATCACTATTATTATTCTTTTCCACCTTGCGTTTTTCTTTTCTGCCAGAAAATAAATTCTCACTCACTTCTTATATTTTCATCCATTGAAATCCCACCTATTATCCAATGCCTTTTTTCAAATATGTATGCTTCATTGTGCTTTTTTCAATGCTCAGGGATAGAAGTGAGTTGTCCACAATCTCTGATCTTATGCCAGTTATTTTATGCACCTTGGATAACAACTGTTTCTTATTTCATTAGGTGGTATTTTCTATTTTCCCAACTCTGATCCTCCTAATTATAAAGATAACCCCTGCAAGGCATGAAGCAAAATTTTTTCCAATAAAATAGTTCTTGAATATGTGCTGAAAGAATATTACAATAGTAATATCCACTTTAATTTTGCATTATTTGCTGAATTGGCCAGAAATGACCCTTTATTTCAGTAATTTGAAAATTTTTCGTGTTTAAATAGCTGGATTTAGTAAACTTTTTTTCATCTGAAGTTACTACATCACCATTGAAGTCAGAATGAAAACTATAATGCTGAAAAACTTACGCTTTTGCTCTGATAGGACACTGCAGCTGTCTATCTTTGAACCCCTGTAAGTAGACACGACTCCTTCCAAAGCTGAGTGGTATTAGGTCATATAACTGAAAATACCCTTGTGTCACCTCCAGTCCTTCTCTTTCTGCTTGTTTTCTCATCTGCAAAACAGTGGAGGTGGATATAGTCAGATGATCTTGAAGAGACTTTTCTAAAATTATCTAGTTCATTCTTTTCAAAATGAGAGCATTAAACAGTAATTTTGAGGTCTCCTTTCTTATTATCATCTCTTCCTCAGATTACACAGGGTCCTGATAAGAAAAACAAAAATAATCAGTTTCTCAGACCTTGCATTTCCTATTCAAAAATTTCCCAGCTACTAGTGAGAGCTGCCCTAGGGTTTCTCATATATATACACAAGTAAGTTGCTCACAAAGCCTGAAGGATTCTGACTCTGCTTTTCTCCATATTCTGAATATTCATATTCTCCATATTCAGTTACTCCTTCTCATGAAGATGTCTGGGCTGCCTGTGGCCTCACTGTTTTTGAAACAGGATATTTTTGCCTTCAGTTTCTCTTCTTTAGACTGAACCACACACTCCTACATCTCTTCCAAGGCTTCTATGAAACTCCCAGCTTTGCATAGGATAAATGTATTTTAAACCACAGAAAGGATTCCCATCCTTTAATGATGATTTAAGTGTACAGTGTGATGTGTGATGCTTGGTCATTAATGATAATGTCAATATGAGTTTATCAGATGTAATTTTTTATAGGAATCCCCAAACGCAATCATAATTGAAATAAATTGTCAGTCACCTCAATGAATGATCCAGATCCCTTCATGAACTGATCAACACTGAATACAATCATTGGAAAGGTGGCATCAGCTTGGCGAGGCTACTTCAGACCCTGTAGTAACAGTAGCTTAGAGGAGATCTACCAATCCTGACATGAACTTGAGATCTGGGGAGAAATGCTTCTTTGTTTCCTCATTGATTTATGCAAATTCTGTGAGATGCAAATTACAACCTCCAGAAACCCTTTGCCAACTGCTTGTTCCACAATGACACAAATTTGAGTGAATGTTACAGTTAGGAAAAAGTTGAGCCAGGTCACTGGAACATTTGTGGAAAGGAACAAAGAAGTACTAAAACTCTCACTTATATTCTCTGTCACCCCCCTTCTCCCTCCCCTCCCCCCATCCTTTTTCCCTTCCCTCTGTGGAATCCCACTGGGGGGAGGGGGAGGATTCTCCTTTGGTTTCCTTCTCTTGCAGTAGGAAGATGCTGCAGTCACCTGCTTGGGAAAGGCTGCCCCCTCACTGGCTGAGTGATGAGACCTCAGGAATGGAATGTGAAGAAGCTAAGGGTGGACAGATGCCGGTCCACTCTCCCCCTCTCCAACTTCTCATCTGAGTAACTGATTCTTCAGAGATAATACACAAGGCAACTCATTTGGTCCTAGAAAGGAACATAAAAAGTTTAGGGCCCAACTCCTGCCAGTAAGAGAGTGCTCATTTTCCTGGTGGGTACCATCTGCTTACCTCCCTGAGGACCTGTGAGGATGCCAGGCAGATGGAGGATGTGGGTTTTAGCATCCTCGCCATCTTTTTTTTGTACCCCCCACCCCCATTGGAGACTCTACAGACTCCTACTTTATTTGGCCCCAGGCACTAGAGAGATGGGGAAATAGCAAGGCAAAAACAATAATAAGAGTCATCATCACATGGCCACAACTCCCCTTATCTAGGCTGCTTGGGCCACGCACGCAATTATAGCAGAGGGTGGGAGCTCACCACTTTCTAGAATGTGACTCTTTCTCTGTGAACTGCAGCAGGAACCCCACTGCTATATAGAAAAACCACAGAAACTTTCTCTGTCTGATGTGCTTGCTGTTTTTCTAGGAGAGATAAAGAGAGAGAGAGAGAGAGAGAGAGACAGAGAGAGAGAGAGAGAGAGAGAGAGAGAGAGAGAGATATCTCAGTCAACCGAAGAGTATCTCTAAGTTGCAAAAGAGTAGCATAAAAAAAAAAAAGTTTGACTAAGAAAGTGGATTTCTGTCTTCTCTTCATCCACTATTCCTCCAAGAATTTATGAGAACTTTAGGGGGCTAATATTCTGGATATCATTGCACTGTATATTTCTTTTTTTGCATCAAAACAGCCAGTCTGCTGGCTATAGTGGTGCATAACTGTATTCTCGGCGACTCTGGAGGCCGAGGCAAGAGTATCACAAGTTTGAGGCCAGCCACAGCAACTTAACAAGATCCTGTTTCAAAATAAAATAAAGATGTCTGGGGATATAGTTAAGTGGTAGAGTGGCCTGGGTTTAATCCACGGAAGGAAGGAAGGAAGGAAGAGAGGGAGGGAGGGAACAAGAGAAGGAGGGAGGGAATGCCTGTCCAGAAAGCAAGTCAAGTTATTAAACTACAAGAGAGACTTAAAATAACACAGAGAGAGGTTGTTATAAGCAAGAAGAAGCAATGAGTGATGGTGATTATTTCTGAGAAATTCCAAGGAGAAAAACACTTGGCGATGAAGTGGGAGAACGACCTGGTAGTGGAGAGCATCTCTCTCATCCCAGGCCTCTGTCCACTTTCCAACTTGAGGAGGAATCATTGGATTAAGTGAAACAGTCCTTCTTTGAGCACCCAAGGTTGTGGATGTAATAGTAAATGCCGCCCTTCTTACCTTGAATCACTTCCCCAGGGCTTTTTTCATTTGCACTCTGAGATATTCTGACAGCCACTTGGCACCTGCACTTTGTCCTGTTGTAATGGAGAACATTTCCATCACATTCAATATCTTTTTCACTCCAATTACATGCAGTGAATCCAACCCTCCTACATAGAAATTCGTCTGAAGCCCTCCCCAGAGCCAAGAGCCACTGGAGAATCTGCTCTGATCACTGCCCGTGGCTCTGTACAGTGCCTTCCCCTTGACTTTTGAAGAGCAGCTAATTTGATTTGTTCCCTTATTCGAGAGTGAACCAGATCATTTGCATTGTAAATAAAACCATTTCTTGTCTTTATTTCCATCAGTTTTGATTGCTTTTGGCTGCTTAACTTGGATAATTTAATCATGGGCCATATGAAAGAGAGCTGAGAAAGATTTTAAATAAGCTTAGAAGTGAGCACAGAGCCTATCTATGGCAGGAGCAGATGACTGAAGCGTCTCTGGGATCAGACTTTGAGAGCATCATAAGGCACTTAAGTTATCATCTCTGCTTCCAGAGGTCATAGGAAAACTGGAACAGTGCCTCTCAACATGTGCCCTCTACGTTAAGTTGAGGCCTGGAACTACACACCCCAAGGTACTTTAGTGTGACCCTGGTGCTGTGGAAGAACAAGCTTGTCCTCAGTGGCCAGTCCCTAAGACAGGGCTGCTGCTGCTCCACTCAGCCTGGAACCCAAATGAAAGCAGAAGGCACCCAGTGGCATTTGTTTGCTAAAACGACCCTTATAGGACAAAGATTGAGAGAAACAGTCAAATGAGAGAAACATTTGACTTCATGCTACAATTTAACCATTTTGACATGGCAGGCATTGTCTGGAATAGTGAAAAGGGAAATGGATTTCCAATAGAAGGAACATCATTTTTAAGCCTAAATCACCTCCATTGTACTTAGTCATTGGTGATATGATATTTGGGAGCACAGCAATTGTTTCCTTTAGACGATGGTACTTGTAGATGGACCGTCAACCAGACTCACAGGAAGGCCTCAGAAGTGTCTAGAAGTTTCTTGCAGTCTTTATTTCTTATTTGCTTCATGTGTCATCTTGGCAATGGCCATGAGCAGCAGGTGCTAGGTGGCATGTCCTGTTCAGAGCAGCGTGGAGATTCTCATTGCACAAAGGATGATGTGAGAAATCTCTGGGAGTGTATCCCTGGGGGTATCAGTCTCACCCAGGTTCAACTAACATGTTCACCAACAGCAAGATGGAACTCACTCCTGGGAAGTGCGGCCAACCTAGGCACTGATATCTCTTGACAGGCCTTAGAGCCATCTGAGTGCCCCAGGGGACTTATTGGGTCTAACCTTGGAATCTAATAACCAACTAAACTTCACTCTCTTGCCTTTTCAATTCTTTTCCAACATTCTATTATCTCTTTGCCCTGAGCTGGCTCTTTCCTTGTTCAGTCTTGCACAATTTTCTTCTTTTCTTAATCTTTCCTCTGGACTCCCTGGAACTCCACGTCCATGGCTAGCCAGTTCTCCTAATCCATGGCTATTCCAATCATCTCCTACCTTTCACTAAACAGAGGCCCTTCCTGGGGGACCCCACACCTCCAGAAATCTCCTCCAAGTGGAGATTCACTGCCCTATGCCTTGTGTGTTCTGCGTTTGGGAGACAGGATCAGCAAGTTCCTCATTTCTTACTGCTGCCTCTAGACTCTTGCTTCTCCTTCCTCATGCAAAGTACTTCTGCTCGTTGAGGTTCACAGGGAGCCCTAACTTGGTACTGAACATCACCTCCACTTGGAGACTTGGAGCCTGCTGAGATCACTACCACATGTCATCTCCTTGTGATTTTGCTAATGATTGCATGGAAGTGAGGTCTGGCTTTTGCTTAGAAATAAAGTTCCTAACCCTCACCTGCAGTCACACGAGTTCTCTGAGCCCTCCACACACACATACTAGTCCTTTACAAGCCTCAGTTTTGTCACTTTTATGTGTTTACCCACCACTCCACTCCACCCCCTTTTCCCTCAAGCCATCTAGCCTATTTCCTACCAATTTGTTAAGTCTCCAGTCAGGCTCTTTTTCAACAAATGCTTGTAGGTTTACAGCCCAAAGTGGTTTCTCCTCCTGTATATCCATTGCATTGATCATCTCTGATAGGAGTTCTAAAGTATTACCTGCACTAGCCTGGTCACCCTCAGAGGAAGTGAGACCTCCCATTGGCCTCCCAGACTTTCAGATCTCCTGCTGCTACTGTTTGGTCATGCCCAAGAGCCCCTGGTTGTGCAAATCCACCTCCTCCTCATCACAATGGGGTACAAGAAGGAGCCCTATACACAGACAGGCCAACACTGTGGACATGAATGAATGATTTATCACTACCAGACATCTTTGGTTAGCAACCAGAAACTGACAGAAGAACTCATTCCAAATACAAATATAGCCGGATGCGGTTGCATATGCCTATAATTCCAGTGGCTCAGGGAGGCTTAGACAGGAAGATTGCAAGTTCAAAGCCAGCTTCATGCAGCAATTCAGCAAGCTCCTAAGTAACTTAGCAAGATCCTGTCTCTAAATAAAATATTTTTTAAAAAGGGCTGGGGTTGTGGCTTGGTGGTTAACTTTCCCTGGGTTCAACCTCTGGTAACTCAAAAAGAAAACAAAAAAATCTAATCACTTCATTTACACTCTTACAAATGTTTTTACATAATTACAAAAAAGACTATTAATGAGTTTCTAAATGCACTTATAGTGACAAAACCTGCTAGAATCAATTGCAGACTCTTGGAGATGAAGTACCTTCATTTCCTATATCTCTTATTTTACAAGAAAAAAAGAAAGAAAGAAAAGAAAGATTGATTGATTGTTATTTTTATCCATCAGAATAATTTTAAGCCAGCAAAGTTTACTTTTCGCTAACACTGTGAAAATGGTGTAGGCCAATGAGGGAGATTTGCTCATTGTGGTCTCTCGGGAACCTAGTCTGATTAAGTCTACTTCAGAATACAGGTTTGCACTGCTGCTGAGACAGAAATCAGAGCTCTGGAGAGTTGTTCCCTCTTGGCCAAATTCTGGCCCAGAAGAAACTTCTTACTTTCCTTCACAGAAACCAGAACCACGGGTCAGAACCAAACCAGGATCCACCCAACTACAAGAGGGCCAAGAAGACTTTCCATATGCCAGAAAGAGCTGAAGTTGTTTGTCTACACTAACGACCACCATAACTATAACAGGTATCACTTATGCCATGTCATTGTCATGTGATGGGAGCAGATGGAGGCAGTATAGTGAACATGTGTGTTGGAACCAGACTGTAGAGATTCAAAAACCCTGTTAGCTCAGTCCCTGTGGTCTTGGGCAACATAATTGATCCTTAAATTTATTAACTGATAAGCAGATATTTGACAAGGCCACTGGATTCAGTGACATAGAATGAAAACATAGCTGTAACAATTTCAAGCAAGTAACAGGTCCTCAACATACACGAATTTCCTTTTTCTTCCTCCTCACTTCATATTAACGTTTTGTATTCCTTATTTTTGTCTTTCCCTATTTCTCTTAGGATGATGGATTTGTTCTTGCCTTGAGTTTGAAGGAGTCCACCCCATTTCCCTCACCAACACAGGAACATATTCACCTCAATGCTATAACAATATTGTCAATTCACCAATATTCCCACCATATTTGTTATCGCCAAGGCTGTATCATTAGGGAGTTTTTTTTTTCTCTTTTTGATCTGACCCAGCTGTTAGATCAATCTTTTTAAATAATTTGTGAGTTACTGTTAACCCCAAACTCACTTGAATTTTATTATATTTTTAAAATTTTTATTTGTTCTTTTTAGTTATATATGACAGTAGAATGTATTTTGGCAAATTATATATCCATAGAGTATAACTTATTCTATTTAGGATCCCACTCTTGTGGTTGTACATAATGTGTAGGTATTCCAGTTGTGTATTCAAATACAAGGCTAGTAAAGTTATGTCCGATTAATTCTACCATCTTTCCTATTCCCCTCTCCCTCCCTTCCTTTAATTTCTCTTTGTCTAATACAATGGATTTTTATTATTTCCTCTTTCCAACCTCCTGATTTAGGTTAGCAAATCAGAAAGAACATCTAGCCTTTGGTTTTTTAGGATTGGTTTATTTCACTTAGCATGATACTCTCCAGTTCCATCCCTTTATCAGCAAATGCCATTATTCCATTCTTCTTTATGGCTGAGTAATATTCCATTGTGTGTGTGTATCACATTTTCTTTATCCATTAATTTATGTGCCTGTGTCACTGTAGTATGTTGTTTTTAAGTCCTTTGGGTTTAAACCAAGGAGTGTGATAACTGGGTCAAATTGTGGTTCCATTCCAGTTTTCCCATACTGCTTTCCAGAGGGGTTGCACCAATTTGCAGTCCTACCAAAAATGAGTAAGTGAACATTTTTCCCCACATCCTTGCTAACATTAATTGTTACTTGTATTCTTTATAATTGCCATATGACTGGAGTGAGATGAAATCTCAGTATAGTTTTAATTTGCATTTCTCAAATTGCTAGAGATGTTGAACATTTTATCAGATATTTTTTGATCTTTCATATTTCACCCTCTGTGAAATGTTTGTCCAGTTCCTTTGAATTCTGATACTTTTTTCAAGACCACACTGGACCTCACTATGTAGATTATAATACATCTTTCAGAAATAATGATCCCATTTTAAATCTTTATCTCACTCACAGTTAAGCATTTTGTTTTCAGTTATTCACACAATGTCAGGGTCGAGTAGTTAACTAATTGCCATGTGCAGAGATGTGTTTCCAAGTCAAATTCTGAGGTACTGGGGATTTGGATCTGAACACGTGTATTTGGGGAGCATTAAATCCTACCCAAACCACATGGGTTATTTTAATAAGATGAATATTTGTATCTTAGAAAATATTTGTATCTTAGACATCAATATTTCTGCCGTATCAAGGCATAAATTTCAAAATGCCAAGACCTCAATAACTGACATAAATACAGAGTGAACACATATTCAAAGTTTGATTTACCTGATTCATCAGATAACTAGCAGAGTGATAAAACTTATTTAAAAGCATTTGAGTAACAGCGTTATATATTTCTCAGGAAAGGTGTTGAAATAAGTTTTCTCAGTTAAATGATGCACAGATAATAGATCTACAACATGTGAGGTGAGCTTTTCTACCAAACATAAACTATTTATACCAGTACTAGATAAATAGACAATGTCATAGAATCCGGGCTCTAATCAGTAGTATGTAGCAGGAGAAATGAAGACCCATACCCCTATGTAATTACAGAACTCTTGCATGGAGCAACATGACATTGAAATGACATGTAGTCAGTCATACTTTCCCCCTATCTCTGTGTTTCTCCTAGGAGTCCTCTTACCCTAAGTAATCTCTAAATAATCTCAAAACACTGGTTTCATAATGCTTCCACCTGATTACTCTGTTTGGGTAAATCCAGAAGTGTTATTTTACTATGTACACTTCTTTGTGATCATCAATTCTAGATCCCAAGGTAATAAAAAATAACTTGTGTTTGTAAAGTTCACGAAGAACCCAAGGGTCTCTTTTGTAAAGGCCCTGATTCTTTTCATAATGGCAATGCACTAGTGATTTGGTCACTTCCCAAGTCCCCAACTCCTAACAGTAACACATTGGGGGTTAAAGTTTCAACATAAAAACCTAGGGAGCACATAAAGGTTCAGACCATAGCATTGACTCCTACAAGGAACACATGTCAAACATTTTTTAGACTCATTAATGAAGAATGATGAAACAAATGTTAAAACAGGTTGTAGAATATTTCAGGAATGTCTTTCAGAAGCAGTGTGTTGACATAAGTGTGCCAAGTTAGAAGAAAATTGACAAAAAAATAATATCCAGTGGGTCATTAAATTGTAGTCTTTAGAGTTTTCTTTTGAATCTCTTCCATACATAATTCATAAGTTACACATATCTTTAGAGTATGAGCTCGGATCAAAGTAAATAACAAATCAAACTAAGATATATTCCTCTAGTAAGTTTTGAATGGGCCCATGGAAAATGTTCTGAATGTCAGGTTTATTTTCTTCTAATTTTCATATTTTCAACACTTTTTTCTTAATAGCTCTAAAATAATTATTTGTTTTATCATGGACCTCCATCAAGAAGATATTCTTCCCATCATAGTAGAATTTCCCCTCCTTCCAAGGGCCACATTATAAATGGGAATATAATATGAAGATGGAGATGAAAAGAATATCTCAAGACGAAGGTCCGTGTAAACTGGAAAGGAGCCCATTCTCTACCTTGGGAAATGCAGAGCAGGGATTAGGTGTGTGCTGCTGTGTATTGGTGAGCACCAATCTATGGTTCTCATCAATCAGGAACCACTTAGGGTGAAATTTGAGAAACCACAGAAGCACAGACTGAGAGGACTTACTGTCATTTGTAAAAACTTTCAATTTTTGGATAAATTCTCTATAAACTACAAGAGGATGTCAAAGTAAGAGTTTTCACAAAATGTAGTAGGAAGGTAACAAAATAGAACAGACACACGCACAGTGAAGGACCCCAAATCACCAAGCAATCTTTTCAGATTTCATGGGAAAAATTCAAGAATTATCCCAACTGTATTTTAGACACCGCCAATGTACCAGCATTTTGTTAAGTGACACAGCACATTCAAAAGGGAATAAGATCAATGAGGGCTGAGTTCTAATTTAGCTCCATCACTAGCCAGCTATATGACATCAGGAAATCCCAACTCTTTAAAGGGGTAAAAATGATACAAGACTATAAATCTAAAATTTTAGAAATCTTGTCCTCCAAGAGCTTAATAAAGGTTTTTGAAGACTTTGATGTACAAGGTAGGAAGGAAGTGGAAGGTGTTTCCAATACAGAAATTCTTTAATTTGGAATTTTTCAAATTTTCTTTCTCTTTTTATAAAATTTTTGCAAATAATTATTCATTTGAAAACACTATTCACTGGAAACATTAAGAAGTTTAAAAAAAAAAAAAAACTAAGTGCTAAGATATTCTGATTGAATCAGTGAGAGATACGAGGACTCCTGTGGGACAGTCACTCCCATCTTGGCCTGTAGACTTCTGTGTTCCCTGTACAGCTCTACTGAGCCCCAGGGCTCTCTGGGACATGTTTAATTATTTATGAAGTCCAACCTATTTATTCCAAGGGTGATAAAATAATAGCCCAAATTAAGTTAAGTTGTTTTAATCAAGAAATGGTCTCGAAGTTGATAGATATCATAATTGCAATCAGGCCTTTCCTGCACATTAAGTCTCTTCTCCGGGTTCTCTCTGACACCATCATCTTCCCAAAATACCCATCAATTTTCTGTATACTATCAATGCCCTCACTCTCTTTTCATAATCACTCCTCAAAATGCAGAAGGGACTTATATGTGCTTTCAGTTCTCTTAAAGGTTGTTATTTTTGTCGTCTCACCAAGGGACCATTCAACACCAAGCTCCTTCATCTGAACGTTTTCATCTGAGTTATCTGGTAAATGAAAAGACTGAAGGAAAGATGTCTTGGGGCTGATAACACAGCATGCTCGGAAATACTGGCCTCCTACAAAAGTTTTTCAGAAGTTTCATTTTTTTTCATAAAAAATATAGATATTGAAGGAATCTTTTTTTTCTGGAGTTTCAAATATCATTTAGAAATCTTTCTATTTCTCTCTCTCTCTCTCTCTCTCTCTCTCTCTCTCTCTCTCTCTCTCTCTCCTTCTAGATCACGTTATATATTTCCTGCTGAGTTTTTATATTTCCCAGTGAAGCAGATTCTCATTGTTCTTTTAGTGTTCATCAATTTAATGAACTGTTTTATGACTTAGACACCAATAATGGGGCTTTTGTGGAGAATGAGAGTCAGGAAGGAAGGGAGGAGAGAAGGGGGTGTGCAGTAAGGGGATAAACTGTAATCGGGATTGCCTTTTAAAATCCTACACAGATTTTCTTCCCCAACAGATAACTTGCTGACCTTATCCTATGCTACATCTGATTGCAATTACTCCAGTTTGTTAGGCTGACCAATTTTAGAAACGTGGACAATGTACTTCGTTGCAATCAGATCTACATTAAAACCCAGAAATGAAGGATAAATCAGTTATTGCCATTGAAGTTGTTATGATGTATTTTTTTTCCTGAAGAAATACACTCATGTCAGCAGCCCTGAAATTTCAAACTTCTAACATGACTTCTGCAGATAAGTCTCGTATCTTCTACATAATTAATCTTTATCCTCTTGAAACTCAGTTACATGTTGTTTCCATAGTTTTTCCTGATTTTTTTTCTGCTCTTCTCATTTATAAATTTTATAATTAATGTTAAACCTTCGAAGGCACAAACCACATGGTGTGGGTGGGTTACAGAGATGTAAGGAACAGTCTTAAGTTTCTCACATATAAAAATTTGATCCTCCCTGTTCACTGGTAAGTATTTATTGTTCCATCAAGCTACCATGTCCATGGGTGCAGTGGCTCAGAAATTTCTTAACAGAACATGATTTGAGGGTTACAAAAGAAGGCTTCTCTGATTTTAAAATCCCTTCCATAGATTGCCATACCTTCTCCAATAAGGATCTCAATGCAGAAGCCTCAATTAAAATGCGGCTGTGTCACCAGGGAATGAAGATTATCATCTAGGATCTATCTGCGATCAGTGCATTGCAATTTCCCAAGAACAGAGCAGAGCCTAAGCGTTCAGACTTGTGGGGGTTGGCGGAGCTAGTCTGGGAAAGGGCAGCCAGTCACCCTCCTCCTCTTGGAATCATAAAATTAGATGCATTTTGTTTGTTTGTTGTTTTGTTTTGTTTGTTTTTATGGTTAGCAGGGAAGAGCAGGCCTAGGAGGAATGCTTTGGGAGGATCACCAGTGGCTATACAGCAATGAGAGAAACAACAATTTGCCCATTAGTTGTGACTTCAACCATGTTATCTTATCTCACTTCATTTTTAAGACAAACTTGAGAGTCAGGGCTTACCATATTCATGGAGAATAGAGAAAGTGATCTCAAAGGGTTCAAGTTCACAGAACTTCTTTATATGAGCATCATGGTCAATCGACTTCAATTTTACGTCCTCCCAGAAAAGGTATAAGTGTAGAATAAGTGGAACATGACACGTCACAGGAGGACAAGGACACCTAAAGCCACTGGTGACTATTTCACAGACCTGCTTATGGTAATGCCTGGAATGTGGAAGTGAAATGAATTCTAGATCTGATGAACTCAGTGGTACAGAGAAACTGGTTTCCAGATGGATAATTCAGCTTCCGATTCTCTTCAAGAGGATCCTTTCTCACCTTCTCCCTGTGTTCACCTTATGCTCTGATATTCTGCTTTACCCCAGCTGTGAATTCGTTCATGCCATTTTCTCCTCCAGGAAAGTGCTGTTCTCCATCTCTGCCTGGCAAATGATGATAAAGTGGAGCAACTTCTGGTGGAGGGGTTAGGTGGTAAAATCATTACCTGGTCGACTTGGTCAACACTAATCTTTAAAAAAATCCCTGAACTCACCTTTGAAGTTCAGTATCCTTGAGCTAATCATTGCACACCTTTCCTGTGTGAGAGATCTGAGGGTCTCTCAGCGTATAGCAGATCCATGTCTCCATCTCATGCTGCCTCCAGGTGCATTGTCATTAAATAGAAAGGTGGATGAAAATGGCCTTGTCAGTATTATTTGCTTTATTTTTTTTCTCCCTCACTTCCAATTTAAGATACATGTAATTCGACTGATGTAAATTATCCTTGTGATGTTCTATGATTCGTTCAAAGTGGATCTATAGGAGGCTTCTTCCACAGACATGACATTGTATCCTTCCTTTCACCTCTTTAGGCACTTACTTTATTGCCCTTTATAATGTTATTCTTACTGGTTTCCTATACAGTAAGAATTAGATTGTAAGATTTGGATTGTAAGATTTCTGTGGTCACAGCTCGATTTTCATTCATATTTCTAGGCCCCACAAGGCATAACCAATGTATTGACTTTATTGAAATTAAACAGCTGTGGCATACGGGTAGTTTTCCTCTGGCTGACCAGAACCACTTATTGAAACATGTGCAGATGCTTTACGACCTCTCTGGGCACAGCAGTGGCACAGGGAGACTGAGAAGAATAGGAAACCTTAGGAGAGGCAAGGCCTCCACCCCAGATGGACAGCACTAACAAGCCTGGGTTTCCAGTTTAGGAAAGAGAAAGGACCTGTCTTCTCTCCACTGCCCTACAAGTGCCAGGAACTTCACTCTATAGAGGTGGCCCTGCCTTGGGATTGATGGACTGTCTACTGGAGCCAGGGAAACCTCAACACAGACCACCTACTGCTTAGGAAGGCGAGTGAGCAGAAGAAATCATTGGAAGAATTTAGGGCATGAGTGTCTGATGACAGAGGAGGCAGTCTTTCAAAAACATTTCCTTGGAGGCCAAATTGGACTGTGTTATGGGACTTCCAACCCCATCGGAGGAGATAAGCCAAAATAAGCACAGTGGGGAGACATTTCCTTTCAACCCTCATACAGATTCAAGTGTGCCTTCAATGTTTAATTATCTTTTCATCTCAAGTTTGTCTTTCAGCATTGGCAATTTTTAGATGCATGCCTTTCAGTGAGCTCTTAAATTGTTCCGTGTGTTGGTTTTTTTGTTATCTTTCAGGTGGAAATAGATATCATACATATCTCTGAGAATTGTTTGATGCATTAAATAAGTTAGCCCATACAAATCACCTGGAATCTTATATGGCCCTGAGTAAGCACCCAGTGATGTTAACCTTGCATCTTACCCATCACCATCAATTTATTAACTAACCACAGCTTCCTTTTCTACCTTACTTGCCACAGATCAATTTTCCATATCCCTGATTCCATGCCCAGTCTGCATCATCTCATTTTCTAGAGCCTGCTCACATCCATCTCTCAAGTGCGATGGCAGAATCTATTAGTTGTTTCTGGTATCTCTTTCCCCACTGAGTTTTTGCTGAGGTTCTGACACATAGCAAAAGACTACAATTCCCAGCCTTCCTTGTAGCTAAGTGTGCCATGTGACCAGATGCTGGCCAATGGGAGCTGAGATGAATTGATGCTCACAATTTTCAGTGTGCCAAAAAAAGAAGAGTTATGTTCTCCACTCTGCTGGATGAAGTGAGGACATACCATAGGATGGAGCTACATGGTGAGGATAATAGAAGCAGGAAGACAGAAGGAGCCTGGTCCCTGGTGATTTCCCAGTGCAGAGCCCTACACATTTAAACCAGCTTACCCAGTGAGCTCTAATATCTCCTATGAATTATCCTTTTCTACTTGATATCTTTGCTGTTTATATTATAACCTATATTAAAGACAAGGGTATCTACGCAGATGATCAGTTTCAGGTCTCTAAGAATTTATGCTCTTGAGAGGGATCTTAAAGTGAACAAAAATGGCAAGTTCATTTTTCCAGTTTCCACCAAAATCACTTACATGGCTCTTTCCTTCTTTCTTTGCTTCCCTGTTGGTTTGAATTCTCATCTACCTCTCTTTCTTGCTAATCAGTACGGATTTTAAAAGCTGACATACCTTGGCTAAATCATCAATTGTTACTAAAGTTATTCCTTGTAAAAATTGGTCATGACTCATTTATGATTGTTCCAAAGATCTATATGACCAATGCATGCCTGTTTTTTTTCCCACAGGATGATTGTCCTTCTTTTTTAAAAATATCTGTCAGCACATATCTGTGTGTGTGTACAAAAATTTCACCTCTTGAGAGATCCAGATTTGACAGAATCAAGTTTGCCTCATTTTTCAAACAGTGTTAATTCAGCTTAAAAATACCTTTTCTCATTCTGTTATTGCAAGGGTCTTCTTTTATTCTATCTCATGTTTTAGTCTATCTATCGTAGATCCAACGCTTATTTAATTAAGAGCTAAGGAGGGGGCTCAATAAAATTTAGCCACTGCCTCCCACCTGCTGTCCAATTAGTTGTGATGCATTAAATGGATGAAATAAGGTGTTAGATTCTTAAGATAATGCAACACAAACACTTAAAACTTAATCCACTTGGAAAAATATCTTCCTTAAGACATTTTTTGGTCTGTAATTTCCTTTCTTGTGGGTTGCATTATGCAAATTAGGCACAGTTTATTTATACCTAAGTCTAAGTCCAGGGAAATGAATTTTTAATGTACTCATAAGGAAAAGTTCCACAGGACTATTCACACTTTCTCATTTTCAGACTATAGAAACCTCTGCAATAGATCCCTTTCCCTAAAAGGCCTTGGGGTACCTAGTAGAACCAGTTGGCAGGAGGCTAGTAATTTCTTCTCCTCTCTCCGTAGAGGACTAACCAGAAACACTGTTACCACCATAAGTGCCTTTAATTGGCTAGTGTGTCATTAGCAGTACAACTAGATCAACCAATACAGACTTCTTGGTTTCCAATTAGAAGAAAGGCTCTTCTCTTTATTTATTTCTGCCCTTAAGGAGTTGCCAATCTAGTTGCAAAAATGTGCAGTTCCTGACTTTTTAAGACCTGTTAGGAGAACAAAAACATGGCTTCCAGGTGCCTCTTAAAATAGCATCCCCAAGCAACTGCCTACAATCTCTCTTGGCTGTTCCAGTCCACTTCTTTGTCATCAAATTGCCTAAGTTTGAATACACTTTTTAAATCTTCAGTGAGTTAAATCCTTATCAGAGGCTCTCTTCTAATTCGTGTTATTATCAAGACACAGCCTAGTGCCTTACACACAAAATACATTCACAAATGAGAGTGATCTCCTGATATAGAATCAGGGCCTCATGGCACGATCATGGTGCAATACTTTCTGGTTTTGCCTAGGAAGCACAAAAGACCTCATGTTTCCATTTATCTACCCAAATCATGTTTCCATTTATCTACCCAAATCATCAATAAATACTGAGTGTGAACTCAAGACATATCAGCTATTGTCCTAGATGCTGAAAATTTGGTGGTGAATAAGCCAAGAATTTCCCTTGATGATGCTTACATTCTAGAAAGAAAGAATTGTTGAGGAAAGAATTTCCCTACAGTTAATAAAGCAGCCAGTGAAGGAAGAAAAACTACAACCATGTCAGCCTGGCCTGACAGGTGAATATAACTTGTTTTCTCAAGATTTATTAAATTCAACAACAAAATAACTTTAGTCTCACAAGCGAATAAGCCAAAATGAATCACTCCTTGTAAAAGTAGAAATGAAAAAGTATTACAATTCTTCTGTACCTTATTGGCACACCCGTATGGAAACCTTTTTTAAAAATATGATAAAATGAAATTTTTAAATACACCATAGGAAAGAATTATCTGAATGATATTTGTGGAATCTTATTCTCTGCTTTAAGCCAATTTTTCCTTAATTTATATGCTATACCTCCTTAATCCCTTCTGTCTTCTTTAGTAGTCTATTACTAATGTATTAATTTGTTCACTAAAATTTCTACGAGGGAGAAAATACTGATTAAATGTTCAATTTTTAAAAATCACTCATATCTTAGGTACTGAGTAAAATGTTGTTCATGAAAGAACACAAAATGATACATTTAATATATATGAAAGTTAACATTTCTTGTCTTCCTCTTACTTCCCCCCTCAGAAACTGAAAAATGAGTGACTGAGGTAGGAATCAGAGATGGACCAGGTGAACATTACTTTTTTTCTAAAATTTAGATTTCTAATGTGTTATATTTGAGTCTCCATCAGGGAGACGCCTTTGACAATCAGTGGTGGGTAAACATGGAGGGTGGAAATACATCCTTCACTGATTTACAAAAATCATTTTTAAAACAAGAAATTTGGACTTAAATTCATACTGTTAATTTTTCATTATAAACTTCATGTCTCTCTCACTAAATATTAAATTAGGCTGGATGTAGCTTCCTTCTGATATATGTGACTGCTGAAAATGTCTGACTAAATTCATTTTAGAAATATTTCACTTCTATAATGTAATGTATGTAAACCCATATCAGGAATTTTGCAGCCTTTCTATGGTAAAAAATATATGATAATATACATGTGTCAGCCATGCTTAATCCAGTCTACACATTTAACTCTTTTTAAAAAATATTTATTTATTTTTTTAGTTTTCGGTGGACACAACATCTTTGTTTGTATGTGGTGCTGAGGATCTAACCCGGGCCGCACACATGCCAGGCAAGCGTGCTACCGCTTGAGCCACATCCCCAGCCCCTACATATTTAACTCTTAATATTAAACATTTGAAAAGTGCTGTTTCTCACTTTCCTCCCGGGCCCCTTGTCCAACATGGTGTTAGATTTCGTTGTACAGAAGTTCTGGTACCCAGATCACTGCAGTATTCTCAGGGCAGGGCAGGAAATGGTAGTATCTCACCAAAGCCCCTGGAACTGAGTGGGAAAGAAGAAAGAGTGAGCTAGCAAAGAAGGGAGAAGGAGTGTGATGTCTCTAGTAGAGCTGGACTTATGCTCTCAAATTTGTTTCTTCTTCTGAGCTGAGCCATGCTTACTATCTCCCTCCATTTAGGAGTGGCCATGAGATGGAGTTCTGGAGATGGAATGGTAAGACCCAGGTCTTACCCAGAAATCTCCCTGCACAAACCTGTACCTGCTCTGCCTTTTTTCAGAACTCCTCAATCTCCAAGAATCAAGAGTTGGTCTCTCAGGAGGAGCTGGGGGATGGTGGAGCCACTAGGTGGAGCCATTCAGGCCCTGCATGACAGGGAAATAGATCACCCATGTGGGACCAGTGACTGTATGAAGCTGCTGAAGTGTGGGCTTATTTCTTTCAGCGGCCCCCTGCCCTGCTAATTACCGCAGATGAAGAGAGGATTTGATAATGACAAACTTCATTTCCATGTATGGTCCGCAGTTGATCAACCACGAGGCTGAATATGACATCTGTCAGGGGAGAAATGCAGCAGCGTTAGAAGCTGCTCCATGTCCCTGAACAAGGGATGCACCCTGTCCACTTACAGGCCATAAAGCTCAGGGGGAGGTTTCATTGCTCAACGTGAGGCTTGGCTTACATATTCTTTGATGCCCCACTGGTAGCAAATGATCTCTTAATTCCTTGGGGTGAGGGGCAGAGGGATGAATCCTGGGGCAGTAATACTAGATTTTGTTGACATGTGAAGCAATTTTGGCAAACCTAGAGAGTCTTTTGGTTGTGATTTATATCTAGTCCAGGAGAAATGACATCTGGGATGTCTGATTTATTCACTAGCAAAATGCTGGCTGAACCTAAAATAAGAAAATAGAGATTTATGTAACAGATTGCAGAGCCTTAATTTAAGAATGGTTAGGAAACCAGCAGACAACGCCAAGCTCCGCTCTGCCTAGAATCACATGCTGCTAGTTAATATCGCCTTTCTTAAAGTATTAAGTCACATGTTGAGGGTGAGGGCATTATTTCTCCAAAATTCAACACCTGAATCTTTTCGAGATGACTGTTTCATATCCAAATAAGTCCTGGCATTCAATTCCATGCCGACCTTCATAAAGAAGCAAACAGCATCTGTTGTAATTCGACTGAGAAGCCCACGAGCTACTTCATGTGAATCTACATTCTGGGGGAATCCAAAAGATAACTGGGACTTGAAGAGTGAGGAATTCCGTCCCCTCTATTAAAAGACCACCTAAAGTCCATGTCATATTTGTTTCCTCTTTAAAACCCGGCAATATTTTCTGGGGCATGTACGGCATTTTCTCAATTCTTCTGTATTACATTAATGGAGCAATACATTCGTCACAGTAGCTGGCTAAAATTCTTTTTAAATGAGATGGAGGAACCCACGGAGAGAGATAGAGAAAGAGAGAGGGAGGGAGAGAGAGAGGAAAGGAGGCAAAATGACCAAACAGGGAAGAAGGAGGAAATATTGAGTTGCCCCTGTGCTGTTCTACCTTCTAGAGGACACAGACCAGGAGGTGTCTCAGGGAACACAGCCACAGCTTCTTTCCACCCTTCGCTTAGGACAGCACAGCTCCCAGGATAAATGATGAACTAAATAACTCCTGTGTCCCTCCCCTGGTCAGGGATGTCAGCCTTCGCTGAGGAACACAAACTGTCTTGCTGGCCGGGACCACCTCGGCAGAGTGGAGGGCTTCATGCTCTGCATCTAGCACAGCCAGGCCCAAGGTTGAGGACTGTGTACTTTCTTTCCCCCGTCAAAATGAAGCGCTTCTTTAATCTGTTCCCTTGGAATTAATTTAATAAGTGTCTTCCTCCTTATGTGCTGTCAGATACCAGCCCCAGTCCTTCAGGCAGGAGTGAGAGAAAGAGCTGTAAAATCTACCTACGGTGGTCTTTCATAAGAATATAGAAAGTTTGTCCTGAAAAGCCAGGCAGGTGGCAGGCAGGTGAGCTGTGTGCATTTCTTCTGGTCCATTTATTGGGGTCTTTGATCATAGACACCAAGTTTTACAACTTCTTCCAGGAATAGCTGTCGACTCAACAATAATAAATTTTCTTTAGCCAAAGGAATGGAGCTGCAGTGGATATGAATTTAGTCCACAAAACCAGAGTACAATAAATGTCAGATTTATTTCTTTTCTTAATCTGCTCCAAGTTCACTTTTCTCTAAGACTATGAAAAATCCATCACTGTCATTATTTGGGGTTTTATTCCCACCTCCCTCATCATGCAAAGTTCCCTGTGGTCTCGGGCATTTGGCAGTGTTAGGGGAAAGGCTTCTGTTCTGTGCATATATGGCCATCACTGGTTTGTCTGCTCCCCCATCATGAGAGGTCCCCCAAAGGCTTAAATTCCCGGGGGGTCAGCTTCAGACCACACTCCCACTGTTTTAATCGGTTTTTTCTTCACTGAGACTGAAAGACCTGTAGAGGAGGAAAAGTTTATTTGGGAGCTCTTGGCTTCAGCTCCATTCCTTGGGGCTCAAGGTGAGGCAGGACATCATGGCAGAAGAGTGTGGTGGAGAGAAGCAGTTCACATGGTGATCAGAAAGCAGAGAGAGAGAGACTCCACTTTCCAAATAAAAAATATATACCCCAAAGTCACACCCCAGTGACCCACCTCCTCCAGCCACTCCCTACCCGCTGTCAGTTACTCCCATCTGGGGATTAATTCACTGATTGGGTTAAGACTTTCACAACCCAAACATTTCTCTTCTTAACTTTCTTGCATTTTCTCACTTGTGAGCTATGGGGGGACACCTCACAAACCTCAATACCCACCCACCCAGAGAAATCCCCCTTTCCCAGGTGTGTGTGTGTGTGTGTGTGTGTGTGTGTGTGATGGAGAGAAGCATTCAGCACTCTCTTGGGCTCCCACTTTACTTCCTTCCTCTTCATCCCAGTCAGTTCTCTCTTTTGAACTCCGTGTGCTATATTTTGTCCACTCACTCCTCTCCCAGGACGGTGCAGTGTCACAAGACTGAGTTTTCACAAATGACCATTAAGCATCTGAAAAGGAGAATTGCCTTCTCTGCCAGGTAACTCCTGCTTCCCTCCTGTTCTGCACATGCTTCCAAAATAAGGGAACACAGAGGCTTGGCCACAAGAACCAAGGACCATCAATGACTCAACAAATAACCCTCCACAGACAGCCTGAGATGGAACAAGGGGCATCGAAGACATGCTGCAGGAGAAGGACATGTGGGCAGCATGGACATTGGACTTGCCATCACAGCCCTCTTGCAGGAAGGGCCCCTGCTAAGGACATCCAGGCCAAAGGAGAAGAGCAGCTCTGAGGGAAGGGGCCTGATTTAGTCTTGGAGAGAGCAGAGCTTTCGGCTGAGAAAATGTTGGGTTCCAACACCGGTTCTAGCATTTAAACCTGTGTGACACTGTTCCAATTAATCTCTCCTGGGCTTTTTGGTGTTCTCTCTATAAAATAGGACAGCCACCCTTTATGACAAATTATTCATGGGGGGCTGTCTCTCCCTCCTAGACTGCTCTCTCATATGTGGCACACTACTGTTTAAGAGTATTGGGATGAGGGACAGTAAGGCAGAAAGTTTAAGGGAAACAGCCCAAAAGATTTTCTGTTCCAACCCAAAGCCTTCTTAAGCTCTTCAGAGATGCCAGATCAAGTAGGCAAGAGGAAAGGTGCTGGGAAAGAAAACCCACTGTTCTTATTTCCTCTCCACTCCCCATGACCTAGAAGGTAATCCTATCAAATCAAGGTCAGGGTCAAACCTCAACGCCTTGGAGGCTCTCGGACCTGGGTCTAAATCTTCCCTTCATCAGGAGCAGGCTGTGTGAGCCCACTGAGGTGTGTCATGACCCTCCTGATGCAAACTTGCTGAAGGAAAACATGAGATGGTACCCGACAATGACACTGCTTCTCTTGTCATTTTTATTATTATTTTTTAATATTTAATTGTAGGTGGGCAGAATACCTTTATTTTATTTTTAAGTGGTGCTGAGGATCGAACCTAGTGCCTCATGCGTGCCAGGTGAGTGCTCGACCACTGAGCCACAACCCCAACCCCGTTAATATTATTATTATTATCATCTTCTGTCCACTGGCAGAGAAAGCTTCCAAGACATACATCTGTTACTAACATTCTTCCTTTGCCTTAGTGTTTGGCCGGTTTTATTCCCGGGTTTTGTTATTGTTGTTTTGGGGTGTGTGTGTGTGTGTCTGGTCATTTTTGTTGGTTTTGCCCCTTCCTAATTGGGTTCCATCATGTGTGAATCCCATTAATCCACTCCCTCGGAATCCTGACACTTCTCAGCTGGTCCACAGCAGCATCAAAGTGCAAAGTCCACCAACAACGGAGAATGGCTGCCACAGGGCTACAGAGGAGCCTCCTCAGCACACTGCAGGGCCAAGTCGGCCCAGGCAATCTGCTTCCAAGTCTCCCCTTCGCTCAGGAGAGCATCTTTTATTACAATTATTTCTCTCTGGTTTCCTCTTGAATGGTGACAAGTTGACCAGGTATTTCCTTCTTGCTTAGATACCCAAACAGAGTCTCTCCCAAACTTCTGCCTTGGAGTTCTTCTGCCAGGATGTCAGAGCCGGTCCCTGAGTCACTCAGCTGAAAGCCAAAGGGGAGAGCAGGTGGTTTTCACTTCTGGAATCCGGGTTAGCTTCCTGGAGACAAAACACAGCCGCATCAGTAAACAGGACAGAAAGGAGGCAGTAATCAGAGAGGAATTTAAATTTCACTTTCAGTATGAACTAGAGAAGATACAATAGCTAAGCGTAGCTACGCAATAAGATGCATCTCAACGTGTCGGAAGAATAGGGTCAAATCAGAGGCAGAATAAGGCCTGATTCTGCCAAAACAGCCACATGGATGGAAATGGCATTTTCTTATATGCACAGCCTCTCCATGGAAATAGCCCAGACTGTTCCTAATGGGTATTTTTAAGTACCATTTTTCGCTCATTCATTCTGGAAATATTTATAAGCACCTCCTATGTACCAGATGGTTGGGTTACAATAGGGGACAGGGGGCTAGAGTTCCCTAACTTCATGGAACTTCTGTTCTCCTGAAGATAGATTGTAAACCAGGAACCCTGAGAGGTGAAGAGCAAGCCAGGTGACCCAGGGCAGGTGTCTTAACCGTCCCTTCCCACTCTTCCCCATCTGCACCAGACAGAGCAGTTGATTGTGCCCACAGCTCTTGGCCTGTCAGCTTCATGGGGAGCAAATGACTAGGAAGCTGAACAGAGAACCTGGTTTCAGGGCAGACTTACCTAAGTATTGCTGGCTCCAGACCTTCTGGAATGGAAGCTCCCAGGGCAGGGGCCGCTTGTCTGTTTTGATCATTGTCATCCCCAGTACTTAGGATGGTGCCTAGAAATAAAACAGATGCTTAATAAATATTTATTAGAGAACTGAATTTTTTTTAAAGAGTCGTACGTCATGACTCACGCTATTGAAAGAAATGAATAGGGTCCTCTGATAGAGAAGACTAGCGAGCAGGAAACAGGGTTGGCATAACCAGGAAGGGTGGCTGTGTGATGGAAGAAGTAGGGGGAAATTTTCCAGAAAGAAGGAATAAGTGCAAATCCACTGTGGCAGGAAAATCTTGTGTGTTCAAGAATACTCTAAGCACCATGGGGTGAGCACATGTCCTCCGGGGTGTTGGAGTCCCACTGTGCCCTGTGGTGGCACCATTGTCCATCTCCTGCCTTTTTCCTTCCTGATTTACTTCTCTGCCTACCTCCTCCACACCACCGCACAGGACTTCTCTCAATCAGGATGTCTGTGCTAAGGAACAGCATTGAAATGCAGAAGTCAGGAAGTGGAAGAGCATGGGTTCCTCAAGACTTTCAGCTCTCTGCAGGCTCGGAGCAACCTGGGGAGTTGTGGCCTGGTCACGCCAGAGCTCCCAGACCCGTCTCCTTGTCCTTTCCCCTGTATTCCATGCCCTTTCCAGGGGACATTTGACAACTCAGAAATTCCCAAGTCTTGTCCCTTGGTGTTTAAACCAGGAGGTTGTGAACCCCTTCCCTGGGAAGGGATTTCCTTCTTCCATGTTTCCACCCCTCTAGGCCCCAGATGCTTCTGAAAAGTGTCTGTCAGAAATGCTCCTATTTTCTCAAAAGACCAAGGGGTATTTGTGTCCTGATAATAAATACAGCAGACTTCCCTCTGTTTCATGATGAGACCACCTGCAGTCTAGTCGGATCTGCCTCTGACTAGAAAGACGGGAAGAAAGGGGGCCCTCCCCTCCCCCTGAGAGCTAATTAAGTGGTCAGGCCACAGGTGTGCCCATCTAGACAGTGAGCCACTTCCGCTACCATCCCAGACTTCCCACCACTGCCCTGTCCCCTCACCGCCCGTCTTCTGCTGAGGAAAGAAAAGAGCAAGTGAAGAGATGTTTGTGGCATCCTCTGATAGCCCGTGTGAGAGGTCGCCATGGGCGCTGTGGGGAAAGCCTCTGCCGGCTCCTTTGTCGTGATTATTTACTATCCAGTCTGTGTGCCTCAAACTGGGAAATGCAATTCCTTTGGGAGTGGATACAAATATTCACATTGCATAATATCTTCTGCTGGAAACTGACATTGAATCCCCCTTTCCTTTTTCCAAAGTTGGGTGGGCGTACCTGAAGCTGGGGGTTTTAGTCCCAGGGGTGAGTTCCTGTTTCTTGAGAAGTCATAATAAAAAATAAAAATAAAAGGCATTGAGCTTGGTGTCTGTCCCAGTTCTCAAACATGCCATGCGTCCATAGAACAAGCATTAACTTGTGGATGTTCCTCCCGGCACACCCAAAGAGGAATTTGTCATGTTTGGGCTTCATTTATGGAGGACTGCTGCTCATTGTCTCTGCTAGTATGGTATCAGTTAGAACTGCCTAATCCAGATATTGTTCTGTAGCAAGTCCAGATGGGATTGTTTTTCATTAGATTTTTAAAGGAAATTGCACACATACACATACAATAAATCTTCATGTATAAACATAATGTTAACAAACTGAACATTTTTGTGTTCAGTTTGTTAACATTATGTTTATACATGAAGATTTATTTTTAAAATTAACATACAGATATAAAAATAGGATGGCTTATTGCATTACCATCAATCTTTCCTCACTCAGGTACTGAGAAAGCAACCAGATACCCATAAGACAAATGTTTCTATGATGGTCCTGTTCTTATATTCCTTGGGGTATGGGGGATCCTGGGGATGCAACCCAGGACTCTGCACATGCTGCCACTGAACCACATCCCCAGCCCTTTATCTTCCTTTCATAAGCCGCACTCAAGGCAGGGTGCTAATCCTCCTGTGTTCCCTAACGGTGTGTATATGACCTTCCTTATAGACCAATCTCGAGAATTGCTATGACTTCACAATATCACACATTAAAGGTCAGTCTTCATCGGTCATCTTTATATAACTGTAGCTATTTCTACTCCTACTTGTGAATGCAAAGACTCCTGCAAATGCAAGACCACAGCAAGTCTGGCTTATCTCCAAGACCCACTCTACCATGTGGAATTGTTGCCACTTGCAGGCTACAAAATACCTTCTATGCTCTGCCCATAGACACAGAAGGGCTTTCACAGACCACCATGGAGAAAAAAAAAAGAACATCTGAACTGAATATTACCCCAAAAATTCTTCCCCACTAAGTGGAAGCCATTAGACCAAGGTAATGGCTGAGCTTCACCAGCCATTGGTCCCAGAGAGACAGCAGCCATGAGTAAAATCACAACCCTTCTGGGCTCAGGGATCTTCTACTGTTTCACCTTCATTCATTCCACATCATACTCTTTGTCAGAGATTTGCCTCCTTTAGCTTCAAGCACCCAGTGACTCACCATTTATTAGAACCACGGAAGTTCAGTAAAGCCTCCTTTGAAAAGTTGGCCCAGGATTATGTAAGTGGGTTGAAATGAGTAGTAGAAACAGATGATTTTAATTCACCTCATCTGCTCAGTACCTGCCGTGTGTCTGTGGTGAGTAATGCTGCGTTATGTTTCATTTGCTGTTACCATATCCCCATGACCCCTTTGGTGCAGTAGACATCCTCAAACTCCCTTTCTCAGAAAGATATATATATATATATATATATATATATATATATATATATATATATATAACCTCAGCATGGCTGAATTTCCATCCTGTGATTTTCATGTGATCAACAAAAATATATCCATTCTTGTAAAACTGTAAGAGCTACTTCTTGTTTCTACTGAGAAACTGAGATTCATTCCCAGCAATTCTTTGCAATGGATCCCCATGCCCACTCTCTTCAAAATGTGTGACAGTAGCTCATTATTCTAACCATTTCTGTTACTTTCACTATAAGTATTTTTTTTCAATATCAATCTTGGGAGTTATCTGTTCATGCTACATGTTGATTTACCTGAAGGCTCATCACTAAATAAAGAAATTGATTTTGTACCAGATCCTCCACAGTCTAGGAAATCTCGATTTCCTCCATTCCCCTGTGATAGATTTTTATTATTATTATTATTATTCTACTTGAGATGCTAAAATGAAAAGCCTAGCAAGCACTAGCCATTATGCACACTCAGAATAAGCCCGTGCCTGGAGGTTCCCGTGATGACTTTTGATTTCAGGGGCCACCTCTGCTCTATAGTGCTTAGCATTGATGTTTCATGGCACAGCTAATGCACCATCAGATCTCAGGTCACATGATGGCTGCCCTGCATGGGGTGCTCTTGTCTTGCCAATGACCTTAGCATTTCCTTGAAGGCTGTGCATGTGTTACTAGATCTTGGAATCTCCCTTGGTCCTCTACCTCCTCCTCCTATAAGGAATAGAATGAACCCTATTCTACGATCCCCTACCACTCACTTGTCTGCTTGGAATGATTGTTTCACACTGTATATAATTTGTCTTCTGATATTCTTGGCTGGCCTAGATTGTGACTTCTTTAAAGGTGAATCAATGTTTTATGCACCTTTATGTCTTCTAGGCCCAGTGCAAAACAACTTTTCCATAAGTGTTTGTTCCACCATAAATAAATAAAGGAACAAATAAATGAATGATTCTCAAGAATTGTGCTTTAATATAACTTTTCAACTGGGCAATTATTAGAGAATCAATAATTACTGCACTTCAACAATTTCATGAGTCTTACATTTTTGATGGATCCAAGTAATTTTCCCCACCTAGACTTTCCCAAATAAGTAAAATAGTAAATGATAGGCAAGAGGAACTCAACCCTTGCTAAGATGCAAATAAAATGCAGCACTTTGCACTGAAAATTGTGACCTGAAAAGAGTTGCTAGTTTATACATAACACGCTTAGAGAAGTTCAGAAATGTTCAGTGATTCCTACGTATTTGATAGCTCCAAGAGCAACATCAAAGCCACATTTTTATAAAATGCTGCTGAATGTGAAAAGCTGACAGTCGGCTGTGGCTCCTGCTGAGGGTCTGCCTCACGGTTGGGATCAGGAAGCAGTGTTTTCCGTGTGTCATCAAGGTTGACAGTGAATAGTGCAGTGGACCTTCACCTTGCTGAGACTTCTAACAAATCCCCCCTCCATCTCTTCTCTCAATGCTCTCTGCAAAAGAGCTAATCTAAAAATCACATCAGCAGGTTCAATCCACTGTTATTTCAAAGTGCAACCCACATGTGAGAAAGCAGCCTGTGGCAAGCCATTCAAGGTATTAAAACTGTGACTCATTGCCAGACAGAAAAAAAAAATTAAAAAAAGTATTCTCTGCACAGAAAATCACTAACAAGTTATTGTTAAAATTTAAAAAAAAATTTAAAACCAATGGATCTGTAGAAATGGTGGCATTGCAGCATAACTCTGCAAAGAAAGGGAGTCTAATTCTCTAGTAAATTTATGGAAGAAGAGTAGATAATACCAAATAGCAGCAGAAAAACAGAAGGGACGCTCTCTGCAAAATGTGTTCTTTAACTGAATGAAGTCACAGAGTTATGAGAAGAAAAGGCCAGTCTGGCTTTCTTGGCAAGACTACATTTAAACCAAGTTTGGAAGTGATTTCAGAAAAGATTATCATTCCACAAAAAAATGTATCAGCCATCTCATTTCAACAACAGTTACATCACACTCAGGACCAAGACTCCTCCTGCTGTCTCTCTGGTTCCTCTCTGAGATTGGTACAGTCACTAATAGAAACCACTGGCCCTGTACTGCACATGGTACGCTGACTCTCAATTTGCATTTTATAACAAGCTCTCCTTCTTCCTGGGAACTTACAATCCTGTCTCAGAAGCACATATACATGATAAAATGAGGTAGCATTTCAGGAAAAAGAAATCAATCTTACAGTTAGAAAATACTGCTTTACTTCTTTTCCATCCAGACAGTTGTTGGAGATTGGTAAGTTCAAGAAAAGATCAATATGTGTCTCCACAATGTCAAAAGAGGTTGGAAAATGAAAGATTTGTTTAGTCGGTCAGTTGTTTATATTTGTGGTGCAAACAAATACTTGGCTGTTAGGGAACTGAATTGGTCCCTTTGGATATTGTAAAGGAGGACTTGGAGGAATAATGAGCACCCAATTGTTTAAAAGGGCAAAAAGAAGTATAACACTATGAGCAACAATAATGAAGAACTCTAAAATGGAGGCTGCAGGATATGGTAAGAAACTGTCTAAATGCCCACCATCCAACTGACAGACATTTCTAAGGACATCACCCAAAGAGCTAAAAACATTTCAGGGCAGACATTTGCATCATTAAACAAAGCTCATGATTGACAGGCCATTTTCTGAGCATCAGGAGGCTGTGAGAAACGTGCCCACATTTGGTTCAGATCCAGCCTTTGGAGGCTTTAAACAGATAAGTCATTTGTAAAGCAAAATGCTAGGTCAATCTAACATTAACTGTATTGTTTGTCCACTGCAAGTAGGTTCCTAAGGAAAAGTTCCTTAAGGAAAACCACAATTAAATGAGTCTGGAAACATTTAGACAAAGACCTGGACTAGACCCTCTTGTGCTCACCATGTCTTTACAATTCATTCGATACTGTGGATAACCTTTCTATCATTCACAAAGAAAAATGAAAAAAAAATATATATATATATATATTGAATGAAGATCTGAAAATGTGTCACTGGGGTAGAACAATGGGCTGAATAATTCTCACCAATAAGTCTCACTTCTCTTTTAGGCCTTAACCCAAATCCTATTTCTTTAGCTAGGTTTTCCCCAAGCCTGAAAGCCAGTCTCATTCCCCTGAAGCTCCTGCCCATCTCGCCCTGCCCCTGTCTTTACTGATGATTGTACACGTGTTAAGGACAGGAGAACAAACCCGTCTCTGTCATCACTGTAACTCCAGAGCCCACTGCAGTTCCTGATCCATAACAAGTGTTCAATGCATATTCATTGGATTAATGAAAGAATATACAAAAATGCGTTTGGGCTAAGAGCACTGAGTGTATGATTACAAGATGCAGCTGGGTGGTGGTGGAGACTGTGATTGCTAAAGAGCAGCAGTTGTCAGAGGAAGACCCAGAAGACTCGGTGTATCAACAATGAGTCAAGATTTCAAAAGCCAGTACAACTCAAGCTAGACAAATAAATTCAAAACTCCACCAAAAAAGCATAAGATATTTCTAATCTTTCCCAAAATATTATATCTAATTTTGCAATATAAAAACAACAACTGAAATCAATCCAGAGGCAAGCTAGTATAATAGGACCCAAGAACCAACCTGAACTAAAACCAAAATCTAATCTTCAGGTCTTATGTTTAGTTCTTTAATCTATTTTGAGCTGGGATTTTTAGTGTGTGTGTGTGTGTGTGTGTGTGTGTGTGTGTGTGTGTGGTAGAAAATAAAGAATCCAATTTCATTCTTTCGCATGTCAATACAGTTTTCCCAACACAATTTGTTGAAGAATCTACTCTTTCCTCATTGTATATTCTTGGCACTCTTGTCGATGATTAGCTGAAGGTTCCTCAAAAAATTAAAAATAGAACTACCATATGATCCACTAATCCAACTTCTGGGTATTTATCCAAAAGAATTAAAATCGGAATTTCAAAGAGACATCTGTACTCCTGTGATAGCTGCAGCACTGGTCACAATGGCCAAGGCATGGGAACAGCCTAAGTGTCCATGCAGGAATGAAGGGACTAAAGAAAAACAGAACATACATACAATAGAATATTATTCAGCATTAAAAAAGAAGGAAAGCTTTCCATCTGTGATAACATGGATGAATCTGCAGGGCTCTTGGCCAAGTGAAATAAACCTATCACATAACGACAAGTGCTGAGTAATTCTACGCACATGAGGTATCTAAAATAGTCAAACTCAGATGCAGGGATATGGATGGTGGTTGCCACAGTCTGGGGCAAGGGGGATATGGGGAAGTATTCAATGGTTATGGAGTTTCAGTTGTGCTAGATGAAAGAAGGTCTACAGATCTGCTGCACAATGCTGCATCTCTAGTTTACAGTACAAAATTGTGCACATTAATTTGTTAAGAGGTAGCTCTCATGTTAACTATTCTTCACACACACACACACACACACACACACACACCACAAGGTGCAGGGCATGAGTTGACTTTTTGCCCTGATTGTTTTGATGGCTTTCATGGAGGTATGCACATGTCCAAACTCATCAAATTTTATTAACATATGTGCAGTTTTCGTATGTTAGTTTACCTCCCCCCAAAAGAATTTTTTAAAAAAAGAAATAAAAATAAGATTCTGGTAGACCAGAGAGATGTCTTCACATATTTGAAAAGTTGTCCTGGAAAAGAAGGATTAGACATTTTATTGCTTGTAACACCAGAGAGCAAAGAAAGGACCACTGCATATAAGTTATAGAGAGGTAAGTTTTGGATTGTTAGAAGGAAAATTCCTAAAAAAGTAGAAATGTTTGAAAAATGAAATGTGCTTATTTAGCTTTTTAAAAAAGAAAAGTACTCAATGATGAAGGATGATAAAAGCTGATTCTAAAACACAGATACTATGACTTTTCAACATAAAAATGTGCACACACACACACAGCACACACACAAACACACACATATCTGGAAGCACCCACCAAAATGATCATGGTAGTTATCTCTGGAATAATGTTATAGATATTTTTTAACTTTCACCTCGTACTTTTCTGTTTTGTTTTCTAAAATTATTACAGTGAAGACAAATTAATTTTCTAACAACAGAAAGTCACTATACAACCAAAAAGTGTGTCTCAGAATGTGGGGGTTCCCCTTTCCTGGGGGTATTTAAACGGTGGTGCTGGTAACTCACAATGGGTACCACCTCCATCAACCTGGGTGCTGGCTTCAAATTCTGAGGGTCTGCTGAACAGAATGAAGAGTAATTATAATTAATAATTATAACTATCATTATTAATACATAACACCTATAGTTATTAATAGCTACTAATAAAGTCATAGAACCTCAAATTTGTTAGAGAACTCAAGAGATCATCTCTTCCAGCTAGTAAGTGTTAAAAGTGCTTGAGGCAACAGGTGCACATAAATTGCCTGTGACCAGGAGGATATGTCCCTTCCTGCTGCCCCCTTCAGTATGGTCTACACTGACAAGTAGGAGATGTGTCTGTTTATAAGACAGCCAGCCCAGTGGTACCTGAAACAACCCTCATCTGTTTGTTTCTCAATCATGACATACACACTCAATTATCAAGTGTCTAACCCACACACAATTCTTTGGCATTGTAACCCCTCTTTGATGGTAGATCTCACATTAAGTATTTTAATCTTTCACAATAAAAATAGGGAGGAGTTCTTTACTACTATTTATATAATAGCTTTTCCTTTGACTTGAAATTTTCACTTTTCATTTCTTCAAAGCACATAAGGACTTTTTCTTTAATCCTGTCTTATATACTGTCATCAAAGCCATTTGTTGTTTTTTCTGTCTCTGCTCAGGATATCTGAACAAATTTTACATGGAATGAATTTAAGTGTGAACTTAAGTAGAATTGAAAACAAGACACCTAGGTCTCCTAACTCTAAGGAAAGCCTTAGGTCAAATTTTGAATGCCTGATGTATTTCTCTTGAATGATACAAGATGAGATGTCTGAATTCTCCCTCGATGAGCTCTCTTGACTTCCCTCAGGCACCTTCTAACCCTTCCTGTGTGGACCACCTCAGATTCAAAATTCACTCTTAGGAAAGAGATCTAAAATACTTTCAAACCAAGCCTACAGTGGAAAACCAAGCAACTAATTTTGCAAGTGCCTCCTGCACTCCCCATTCCCCCCAGAAGAAACAGAGTGATAGAGGACAGTCCATATTTCTTCAAGCAGACAGCTTAGTTAGAGAAACAAATTCAAGAAATCACAAGGGAATACATGGTGACTAACAATCCAGACTTACCAACAGTATATGCCACCGGCAAATGCCACTTATGTGCAGGACATTGAAGTAGTTATGACTGAGCTGACAAACTTACAATGCCATAAATGGAGTGAACGAGGGAATAATTGCACACTGTACTAGCATGGCTCCTGGGAGAACTGGAAGGGGTGGCGGCTCTGGCAGAAATTAATGCTATAATACAGACAGGCCTATTGGAAGACACAGGTCAGTGCCACAGTCTACTCAGGGTGCTATTAGTTGTCGCCCAAGAACCAGCATCTTCTACATCACTTGGGAGTTTACTAAAGATGCAGAATCTAGAACCCTATATAGAACTACTGAACAAAGATCTGTATTTTAACAAGATCCACAGACGATTCCCATGCATGTTTAAGAAGATTTGATTTATACAAAGGCGATTCTGCCCAATTTCTTTCCACTTCTGTCCTAAGCCTATAAAAACTGCTTGATTTTTAAAATAATTATTAATATGTAGCCTGAATGTTTCATAGTTGCTAATTTAATTCATTACTTCTTTAATTTATTTCTAATTTATCTCCCCTCAACCATCTCTCATTCATCACAGGGATAATTAAGAATGACAGATTTTCATCATCAGCCCTGTAACCAAGGAACTAACCTACATCCTACACTAGGGGGCGCATGAGGACTAAGGTTCGGAATCTTCTAGGCCCTCTCCTCCATGGTGATTTTTATCAGCTACTGTCCTGTTTCTCCAAAATCGATTTCCCAACAATATTAGTTGGGAGAATAAAAAGACTTACTAGACCCTTCCTCTCACTCTCAAATCACATATTTTTTTTTCACTCTTGCTTCTTTCTCCACTCTCCACCACCACCCATTTTCCTGAGATGGACACACAGATGATCTACTCGCAAAGGTCCCAAAGAAGGAAGCAAGAATATCATTTTACATACAAACAGACGAGAGGGCTCTGGTCAAACGTTTCTACTTTCTTTTCCAATGTGTTTCTTGTTCGTGCAGCATTGAGTCTTGACCCATCAATTCCCTCTTCTGCTTCCCATGCATCCAACATTTCAGAAGGCCTCTGCCCTTTGTTGTTTAATTTTTGAAAAACTTCTGCTCCATTCTGTTTTTTTATTTAAAGATGTGAAGAGATCTCCAGATGGAGAGTAGCTAAATGGTATGAGATGAGGAATCCAGAGATGATGCCGTGGATTGCCTGTGAAATTACTCACTCAAAGTTTGGTCTGGGATATAACTAGAAAAATTAATGTGTCATTCCTGTAGTCCATTTCCCTCTCTCCAGTGGAACTCAATACTTCTCTGTGGTTGTGTTTTAAAGAGAGTCTAGTAGAGCTAATTTACTGAACCCAGAGTGTTAATCACGCGCATGGTGCCCCTGGCCTTTTGGCAACAAATAACTCACAAAAGCGTTTTGGAAGTCACTATAAGATTTTCAGTGTTATATGGGGTGCCACCTCCTACAAGTTTTTATCCTGGTGTAAGTCTTTTTAAAATTATGTTAGCTGTATTTATTTCTAATAGGGCTTCATTTCAAACTTTAAAAATTGTGATTATTTGTATCAACATGTAATCCCACACTTAAACAAATTGGAGCCTGCTCCAAGATAAAATTAAATTGATTTCAAAGAATGACAGGAAAACATTTCTTTTGGCAGGGAACAACAGGAAGCCAGAAGGAATAGGGGAGAAATCTAGTGGAGAGGGGAAAGCAGTAAGAGACCTTTTCCATATGTGTGGCCATTAAAAAAAAAAATGCTTACAATCCCTTATGTTGCATATGCAGGATACAAATATCTTTTTTTTAAAGATCCCCCCTAATTATTCCTGTGATATGATCAAACAACATTTCTCAAAAAAGAAAAAGAATATGATGGAGGAGATTAAAGGAAAATAAAAACTAAGACCCGGGGCTAACTCACAGACAATTAAGGCTGATCACAGTAGTTGACTTAAACATTTGTGTAGCACAAGGTAGGGAGTGGGCTTCTTTTGCATAAATTTAGAAAGCAGGAGCAAGCTTCCTTGGCTTCTTGACACAAACATCACATGAAATATTTTATGGTGTGGCCCCATAGTTGCTAAAAGGTTCAGTCCTGTTCTGTGGACAAGTAGCATTTACCAATTCCTGTTAGGTCCCTTGCCAAGGGCAATCCCCGTCTTTAGCCTCTCTCTAGTGAAATGTTCATGAGATGGTTAAACAGATATTCATTCATTGCTGTTTCCTTCCATCTTGTGCACTTTCTTTTCATGATATATTTTATTGACATCAAACAGAGAGAAAAGTCAGATGAATTCTTATATAATTCTTGTATAATGTATATTTATCCCCAAACCTATTCTTTCCTTTCTTTGCCAGTTGGGAGAACACTGGTGTCAGGCAGTTGACTTCCCCAGGGCTGGGTACCCTCTTGTCTTCTTCCAGTGAAGAGGGGGCTTGCCCTCCAACCCCAGGTAAGCCAAAACACAGAACACAAAAACACACATTTCTCTGATAGTTTAGACATATTTTTAATTGGGCAAATCTTTCATTATCGTAAATACAAACGTTAGCAAGGAACAGATACTGTGTCGGGCACACCACAGCTAAGTGGCCAAAGGTATTGTGTTCCACAAATAGTCCATTTTTTTTTCATTATGGTAATTTCTGTTCCTTAGCATAAGGCAGCAAGCAGAAACCATTCCATTTTCAGAAAAGAAAATACATCTAGCTTCCAATCTAGATTATCTGTATGGCCAAGAGGAGAGGGAAGACTATTCCAAGCCCGGGAAGACATCCAGGGAAGCAGGAGGGTGTGCATGAGCCAGAGGATCCGGCTTACAGAATTGTGAAGAAGCAGATTAGACCCAGCAAAGGAGCAATTGCAGAGGCAGAGAAAAGTGATGTGAGTGGAAGGGCAGCTTGGGGAGTGCCCAGAGAGGGTGGGTCATGGTCATAGTGACACAGGCAACTGAGAGCCAGACCATGCATTTGAGTAGAGTTGTGGCCATCGAAAGATGGTAGTTAGGGAGACAGTGTGGACTGTGCAACAGAAACCTATGGCCACACTTAGGAGTGTCTTTTCAAAGTCTTTTTGGTTACTAGGGTCAGAAAGCCAGTGAAGTCAGGCTAATCAATATGCAGCAATGTATTAGGAAGACGCCGGTCACCTATTCAACCCAGGAGGAAGACGTACAGCCACGCCTCTTTTCACTTGACTTTACTTCTCATGTTTGCCTTTCCTTTTGCTCTACACACTGACTTGTTCAGATTCTCCCTACACATGGCCCCCAGCGTTCCAAAATTCATATATAAGCCAAACACAGATACTGACCTCTATTTATTTAAATCCAATTCCAAATTCCTAAGAGAAAGATGATGGTTGTCTGACTTGGGTAAATGGGAGCTCTGATGCAATCCTTAGCCAAAGTGGAAGGGCCATGGCAGACACGTGGTTACTGGGATTCCCTTTTGTGGACAGAGGGCTGATTCCTAGAGAAATGTGCTGAAATGGGCTGGCCAGGAGCCAGTTTACAACACCATGGCAGAGTCTGCCCGTCCATTTTAGTCCTGTGACCAGCTTGATGTCAACAAGAATGGAAAGGCGTGGCCTTTGTGTCTTATTCTTAAGAACAGGGACATTTTAGGAGACATGGGAGCCAGCCATGGGGAGTGTCACCAAGATAGGAGTAAGAGGGTCTGGGAAAAGCTGAATGGGAGGAGGCATTTACACCAGGCTGCCCGGGGCTGTGCACACTGTGTAAGGGTCCACAGAATTTAGAGACCTGAGGAGGGTGCTGTCTGGAACAGCCCAGAACATCATACCAGGGCTGGCTTTCTCCTTTAATATGAAGTTGATGTGGAGTTTCTAAAGAGCAAAGTGAGACCTGACAGTCCCCAAGTCAGGGAAGGAGGTGTTGGTACTCAGAATATTCTTATCATCTTTAATCAATTCATTGTGTATATTCCCAGGACCTATCCTGTGCCTAGTGCTGATGGATATTGTCATGTTGGGTCAGGGCTATGAGACCATCCCTTGGCTGCTATAGAAAGTCGCTTCAGAAGTCTGAAGGGAGCTAAAGGCCAGGATGTTTTCCAGCCTCCTCTCAGCCTCCCTTCCAAAACTCAAAGAAGCACGTGCTTCCTCCTCTCTCCTCTTCTGCCTGCCAGAGTTTCCAGATTTGTTCTGTTTTGCAGTTGCGTCAAGCCACGCTCAATTCCAATCCTCACAGAAGGCATAAATTAACATTTTATTATGTGTACTTGTTAGGGTCTCTTAAAGTAGACATGCAAATTTGAGGCTCCCATAGTAAATTAGGGCATACCCAAATTAACTGAAAATAAACCAACTTGCCCTGGCCAAACCCTTGAAAAGCAGTACCTCATGGAGCTATCTTGGGACAGATACTTCTGTTCCTACCCTCAGTTGTTTACCTTGGCCCCTGGCCATTTCCTGTTCTGTTTGACACCCCAGTCCCCTCTGTCCAGCTGCCATTGGTTCATATGACTCCTGGTCGACTTTCATTAACAAGAAACCAATTGCACAAGGAGCTGTAGGTGAGCCTTTTACAGGTCTCTGGCAAGTGAGTGAGAGGACTTGGGTCTTTGTCAAGCAGCTGGACAAATACAACTGCCCGGGCCTTCCACAGGGACCAGCTATACTTTGGTTGGCTTTTCCTGCTACTATGCCTTTAATTGTAGCTTATAGCTCTTAAAACCTTATAGAACAGGAAATTCAGGCTAGATGGAACTTGATTTGATGTGACCTGGCAATGATGGAGGAATTAGCAATTTCAAAATTGAGAGGTACTTGACCGGCCACTCATAGCTTTACAGGGTTCCACTTTAAATTGTCCTGTGGTCTTCCTTTACATGCTGACTTGATCATACACTTTGTATGTTTATTGGAGAAAGGTGGATATGGGGAAGAGAAAAGGAAACTTTTCCTATTGCCACTGGAATTTTCCAGGTCCTCTTCTGCATCATTCCTATTTTACATTATTATAAACATCTGCCTTCTAGGGAGCAGGTACAGCCAAGCCCACACAAACAAAGAAGGAAGACAGGAAAGGTGCTATAGTTTGGACCTGGAACATCCCCCAAGGCCTGTGTGTTGGAGGCTTGATCCCCAAGTTGCTGTTATTGGAAGAAGGTGGAACCTTCAGGAGGTGGAGCCTAGTGAGAGGTCTTGGGGACATTGTGAGTGTGTCCTTGAAGGGGATCCTGAGATGCCAGTTCCTACCTTTTTCTTCCTTTTACATTCCATCCAGGAGTCACACAGCTTCCTCCACCACACACTCTTCACCATGATGTGCTGCCTTGCCACAGGCTCCAGGGTAAGGACCAACCAACCAAAGACCGAAACCTCAAAGCTGTGAGCCAAAAAAAAAAAAAAAACCTTTTCTCTTTATAAACTGATTGTCTCCAGTATTTGTTACAATAATAGAAAACTGACTGATCCAAAAGGAAAGGAAGACTGCAGAGCCTTACAGCATCAGTCCACAGGTGTCCATCATGGAAGGGAAATCTTAATTCTATCCTTGGAAGCAGAAGAGCTGACTTCCAGGGCCTTGAACCAGCCCCTGTGTGCACAAGCAAGCATTTGCAGGAGATCCTATCCGAGCTTCTCTGCCTTACATATTATACTGGAAGCCACCTTCAAGTGGGTCCTAGGTAGTGAGAGTGTATAGGGATGCCGCCCCCCATTCCTGCAACCTTGTTTCCAGGTGAAAACTCTGAATGGGGCTCTCATGACGTTGGCATGTTCTTTTCACATACTCAAGGATGCTCCTATACCTATGGCTGCCACTCTGGGGCCCCAGCCCTTGCCTGCCTCTTTTTCATAATTCCTTCTAAGCTCACACTCCTTAACCTTCTTCCTCCCTTCTCCCTCTTCTATTCAGCATTTCTGCTCATTCTCTTATTTCACTCAGTTCTTCTTAGCATCTCATTTCACCTTCCTGCTCTGCAGAGAGCTATGTGTGGTTCTTACCTTCCCCCAGTGGCATTTAAAGTGTTTCTTGGTGCAAAACATCCTATTCATTGCCATAGAAACAGGAAGCTCAGTGTGGAAGAAAAAGGGGGAAAAAAAAAGTCTGACACTCTGAAGCTGTGCAATTCTGTTATTTTGCCCAAATCCATAAATGGCAACATGCTGGGAGATATGCAAAAGCCGACCCGCTGCTAGAACAAGCGAAGGAAGGGCCTCTCATTCCTCGGAGACTTTCCACAGGTTTAAACCAGGCCCTGGAAACAGAGAAAGCTGGCTTGCATGGAGAGGATCTCTACTCTCCCTTCACGAGGAGGCTCCCAGCGGAGGGCTGGGAAGATAGATGGAGGAATGCTGAGCTAGGAGGAGACAGACCTGTCTTCTGTTCTCTGCTCTGTTTCTCAAAAGCTCTGGCACTTTGGACTCTTCCCTTAGCCCGTCTCAGTATCTTTAGCTGTAAAATGAGGATATTAACATCTCCACAGCTTTTTGCTGGGGTCTAATGAGGGCACATAGAGTGGGCAGCTTCATTGTGCTCCAAGGGGCTCACCACACCCTTGGACAGCACGAGTCCAGGTCATCAGGATGGAAGCCCCTCCCTAATATCAAACTAGAGAACTTCGAGATCACACCATTCCTAAAATAAAGCCAATCAGCCCCAGTATTCCTTGAAATGCAGTAGAAAGTGCTTAACTTTTATATCTTCATAAAAACCTGCAGAGGAGGCTTCTTCAAATCATCGATTTCAAAGACATCTCTTCAACCTACCCTCAATACTGCTGTTTTTCTGGATCCCCAGGCACCTCAGCGCCCTAGGAGGCCATTATCCCTAGCTGAGAACAGACCAGGGAACTGTCTGGAATCAAGCTTCAAGCTAACGATGTTCAACCTCCACTGAGCCAGGGAGTTTCTCAGAGGCAATCAGAATTCCAAGTTCAGAAATGCACCCTACCTTCCACCAAGTGTCTGTGTTCTGTGTTCCTTAAACTCTGTACTTGTCTATGTGGCATCCATCAGAGACAGACTAGCAGCTAGAGTTGTTTACATTTGCCCACTGATAACCACTTGTATGGGTTCTTGAAGATCATAATACAAACACTCCAGTCAATCCTGAGCCCACACCCCTCCAACTCCCTCCTTCCACTAACTTTAATATCATCCTCATCCTGAATCACTCAGGGACAGAAATAAAACAACTAGAGAGCTGGGTGAGTGGCACACTCATATAATCCTGGCAGCTCTGGAGCTGAGGCAGGAGAATCGCAAGTTCAAAGCCAACCTCAGCAAAAGTGAGGTGCTAAGCAACTCAGTGACACCCTGTCTTTAAGGAAAAAAATGCAAAATAGGGCTGGTAGTGTGGCTCAGTGTCCGAGTGCCCCTGAGTTCAATCCCTGGTACTCACTTTTCAATTAAAACAACAACAACAACAAAAAACTAGACAATACTGTTCAAGCCCAGAGCCCACCCACATCACTCAAACTAAAGGATCCCAAGCTGTGTCCCCTTCCCTGCCCTTTTCTGCTGTGCCCTATCCTCTCACTCCTACTCTGCCTTCTGACTACCCTGGGGCTTCCCCAGGCCCCTGTGGGGCAAAGCATACCTCTTCTCTTACAAACTGTAAGTGATAAAACCTTTCTTGCAATGGCATTCGCCTCTCCATGTCATCCCTCAGTCACCTTGACACAACTCTACTTTGTCCCTGTCTGTCATGTCTACAAGGATATCCTGGCAAGGCGGTGGAACTGGCTCATCACACACACATCACAGTGATGGGAGGACTATCTCGGGGTCATGCTTTTTTGATGCTGGGTCAGCAGCACCTTCAACTATAAATAGGGTGACCATATGTCCCATCGTGCCCTGTAGAGTCCAAGTTTACCCCTGTTGACCTGTGTGATTATTAATACTGTACTTGCTCAATCCCAAAGAAGTCTAGTTTGGAATATAAGTCATATGGTACCCTAATATAAAGGATACAATATTAATCACCCATTAAATAGGTAAACGTCTTTGTTATAGATGACAAGTTGCAAATCTGTCATTTAGTCTTACATTTCCACTTGAGGAAAGTGTTTAGATGAATGCTACAGACTTTCTAAAAATACAAGCATTTGCCTTCACATAATATGCAAGAAGTTAAAGAGGAAAAAACAGCTGTGGGAAGAACAGATACAAAACAGAGCAAAGAATTGTGATTACATGGAGGTTTCTTTGGTAAGAACTAAGGGTTTTGTCAACCGTGACTGAGGAGCTGGACAAGGTAGGAGCCAAGCCACCACTCAGCCATCTCCACTGATTCTTGATTGCTATCTAAGAGGCAATATGATCACTGACATGTGCTGCACACCACACTAAAGGCTAAGGATCCTGTCGGAATCAGCTTCAGGTTCTACCTATAAGGAGCTTATTCTATCAGGCAAGACCTTAGCACACCAGAGGAGGTTCAAACATGGGTTCCAATGGGTTCATCTGAGAGAAGAATTTGTCTCAGTCCCAGGGGTTATAGACTAGCTTTGCAACTAAAGTTTAAGTAGGTTATGAGGGGAAAGGGGAATGAATTATAAGACCCTAATTACAGCTGAAGCAATGGGCATAGAGACTGTGGCCTAAGGCTCTAGGAGCCAAAAGACAGAGCCTAAGAGAGCTGGAGGATCAGGTTAGGGGACAGTCCAATATGGAGCATCCAGGTGAACAACCCATAGTGATTGCCTGCATGCCACCCCAATGTTTGTTTGTTTGTTTCTTGTTTCAATCAGTACTGGGGATTGAATTCAGGACCTCACACATTCTAGGAGGGCATTTTACCATTGAACTACAGGCCCAGAACTTTTTCTAAATTTTATTTTGAGGTAGAGTCTGGCTAAGTTGTTCAGGCTGGCTTTGAACTTGCAATCCTCCTGCCTCAGCTTCCCGAGTAGCTGGGATAACAGGTGTGTGTCTCCATCCCAGCATTTTTTTGACATGTAGAAATGAGGAATATTAAGGGCTGCCAGTAAGAAAAAGCATTAAAACCCAGAGAGAATTGACCCTGCATGCTCCAGATTTCCTACCCCAAGCCCACATGGCCTCCATTCTCTCTTAGGTGCTAGGATTTGTGCAGCCACCTGCACTTCACCTTGCCAGCCTTTGTTCCTTGGAAGAGCAGGGTCAACTGTGTGACAGGAACAACTTCCTCATCATTCTCCCAGGGAAGTCTGTCGGAGTTGTTTGTAATCAAGCCTGAAAAATCTATGACACACAGCTGCACTGTCTGTGATAGCACATACGTCAATGAGAAAAATTCATGATTTAGGAATGCATCTGAACTATGTTTTGCTTCTCCACGCCCTCGTCAGATGCAAAGCTGTTTTGGTCCTCTACCGAGTTATAAATAAAAAGTCAGCTCTAGAGATTTGCTGAAGCAAACCCAAGGCTGGAGGAGCAATCCTTCTTAATTGACCTGACTTACACAATGTTTCTGGCATATGGTCTTGCTCTCCCCAGGCAAAGCAAATTCCTATAAAAAGAAATACATAATATTGGCCCCAGCATTATTTTAGAGCCATGAGATGTTAGGCGAGGGATATTAGAGATCATTTCGCCCTAAGATTTCATCTTAGAGATAAGGCGTGCCAGAGGTCAGGGAGCTATTTAACGGAATTCCTCAACTGGGACTCTTTTGTTTCAGAAGTAAATGCGTTTAGATTCAACATCTTAGAAAAAAGAACTTTGCTACATTGCTAAGTAATAGACACTGGTCTCTACGGTATGATCTGTACACTTAAGAGTAGGCAAAAAAAAGTAACAGTTTGGGTTCTGCAGCCTCCAAAGTGTTCGGCATCTCGTAGTACAACCCCCCATCCCCAAGGCACATCATGGGGGCATTGCCCATTACTGCCCCCTACTGGAAAATCTTTACTCCCTCATCAGATTCCCCTATTATGTTCTTTGCTGTCAAAGCCCTGGCAGATGAAAACTGCCCTGATGAACGCCTTCATCCCAAGGTGTTAGTAGATGATAATACCCAAGGGAAAGAGATTTGTAAAATAGTCACCTACTAAACACCAGTCTAAAAAAGTAGGGGTCTCCAATTTTGAGAGTGAAGAGCCAGGCCCTGGACTAAATGCATCATCTGATTTAACCACTATAAACTCCACAAGACAGGCATCATATCATACCCATTTGGGTGAAGAAAACAAGGTTTGGAGAAGACGCTTGGTGCCATGCTACTGGTTAGGGGTAATACTGTGATTGAAACCAGGTCATGTGAATTCTAAGCCCGTAGCCCTCACCACAGTGCCTGGAATGAGACAGCTACTCCCCAGACTGTGACTGCTAGAAGTCATCACAGCAAAAACAATGACAGTCACTTCCCCAAAGGCACCAATCATGGCAATTCAGACTAAGTTTACTTTCTCTCCTCCAGGAGGAGATTGATCCATAAAAACTGTGTGTATGAAACAATTGTGTGCATATGTATACTTTAAATAAACATTGCAAAATGGTTAGCTCATCAGCTCACTTCCAACAGCCTTCCTATTACCTCTTATCGGAGGCTTTCTCCTATCTCTGAATCTTCATTCTCCAGTTTGGCCCTAATAATTTCAATAACTATAAAAAATATAGCATCAAGGAGAGGCTCTCTGACGGCAAAGCCACCTGCACTTTTCCAAGAGGAAGCATGGCAATGTCTGGCTCCCTCCGAGGCCCTGTTTCCAGTCACACCACTGTTCTCCCTGAAGGCTCTGTTCAGGGCCCCTTGGCTCCTGGAAGCTGCCTCTGTTACAGTAAGTGGCAGGAGAGAGCCAGGCCGTGAACTTGGTCTAAAACCACACCAGAATACCTACCACACCTCCAACTTCCCCTTTCCTGACTCCTGCTGCCCTCCTACCTCTATTCTCCAGGCTTCTGCTTCCTCATTTGCAGCATAAGAAAATGTGCTGGAGAAATGAGCCTGGAACAAACCCCGGGGAACCTTAAGCAGGGTACTTTTCAAGAGAAGAAGAGTCGCATCTGGATCCAGAGGCTCACTGGGGGCTCTTGGGCTCTGAGAGGGGTCCATGACATCAGCCACTTGGGACAGACTCAGCAGCCTGGCACCACTACCCAAGTGACACTGCCCATCAGGGGGTGTTTTTCACTGTCTCTAATAGTCGTCTCTGGAGCGTCTGCAGCTGCCTACAAGCTCTCTAATCCAATCAGAGCTACATTGTCCTGTTTGTGTTATAATCATGCTCCGATTGCCAGGCACAAGATATTTATCCATCTGGCAAAACCATCACACCCAAGAGAGGCTCTCCCTGATTCACTAAGACTGTCCAGACTCTTCCTTAGGAGAGACCCCACTTCTTAGTCCTTCCAGAATGCATTCACACACACCATCTTCAGGATCCCTGGGACAATTCAGTGTCCTCGATAATGTCTTGAGTGTCCAGGAGGGCTGCACTTCCTGTAAGCTAACAGAGGGTGGGAGAGAGAAAGGCCAAGTTCTCTCTATCTACAAGCCACTTCCAAACACCCCTCTAACAGAAACCTGCCGTACCTGGGAGACAGGTGCAGACAATGTTTAGAAGCTTTTGCCAAAAGCTATAATTTCATTTTTCTTTTAAGGTAAGCAGAATGATGACATACCCTCCTCCAAGGAAAGATATCTAAGTTCTCATTCCTTGGACCCCGTGAACAGGGCACCTTGCATAGCAAAGGGGATGTTGCTGATGTGATCAAGTCAAAGGTGTTGAGATGGGAAGGCATTTTGGATTATTTGGGTGGGACCAATTTAATCACATGGGTCCTTAAAATTGGAGACCCTTTCCCAGCCATGATCAGAGATGGGTAAGAGAGAGGCAGCCTTGCTGGATTTGAGGATGAAGAGAGAGATCCTGGGCTGTGGCATGCAGACCATCTCTAGAAACTGGCAAAGCAAGAAGAGCTTCTCCCCTAGTCTCCGGAAAGAACTCAGCCCTGCAGCCACCTTGGTTTTCCCAGTGAGAACCGTGTGGGACTTCTGCCCCCCAGAGCTGGAATATAATGAATTTGTGTTGCTTTAAGCCACTAAGTTTGTGGTAGTTTGTTATAGCAGAGCTAAGAAACTAGTGCAGTTCTGAAGGGAGGAAGAGGCCCTAGTCTTCTCGGAACTACATTAGAATAGAAATTACTCTGTCTCCCTCTCAACTGGCAGTTGCCTCTCCACAGGCTACTGTCACAACAGCTATTAAAAAAGACAAGGTTACTTTGTTTCCAAAAGAGACTTGCTGCTGTTTCCTGAAGAGACTCAACATGAGAAATTTTGAAAACAAGAAAGAAAAAAATGAGATAAACCAATAGGATCCTAGTGATGCAGGGACATACCTCATCACTGATCAGGAAAGACTAGGCTGCTGGGTCTTAACGTCTCGGTGCATTTTCAATGTGAGTGTCTTTTCATGTGAGTGTCTTTTTTGATTATAAAGTGAATGAGCACATTGGAGAGTTACAACTTTTGTTTTCTAGAATTTGAAATACATAAAGTCATTCTTTGAGATCTTTGGACTCAGAGCAACTTGGATAATCTCAGCTCACTGTGGAGACAGGAGGATTCGTCCACAGACACCTGAACACTCACTGTGGCATTTGGGAGATTTATAGGAATCAACCACCCACTCATTGCCCTTCCTATATGAAATTAAGCTTCACCAAATCTGGTCAAGAATGTTTAAAGCAAGTGTCAAAGTAATTGATGCTTCCTGGTATCACTAGAGTTTCATTGAGTATCCTCTCCCAAATATGAAAAAAATAAATTTATTTTCTCCCAACCCCTGAATATAGTCTTGAAAATGGTTCCATGCTCTCTTTCTACTTATTTATCATTGTGAAAAAATTGAGCTAATAAAAATCGCTGCCATTTACTAAGCAACTACTATGTGACAGGTACTGATATTCACTGTCATTTTTGATCCCTTAATGGGGATCATTATTTTTATTCACGAGACAAAGAAATTGAAGCTCAGAAAGTTAAAACAACCTGTCAAAGCTCACAGAGAGGGGAGGCAGCAAATTCAGTCATCTTCACTACTCCTCTCTCAGAACCCTCTTGGTTTCACTCATTACTTTCTATGTTTTCTGAGTGTGAACATGTTTAAAGACAACAACAAGAATAAAATAGCCTGGTGCAGTGGTGCACACCTGGAATCCCAGCAACTGGGGAGGCTGAGGCAGGAGGATCGCGAGTTCAAAGCCAACCTCAGCAATGGCGAGGCACTAAGCAACTCAGTGAGACCCTGTATCTAAATAAAATACAAAATGGGGCTGGAGATGAGGTGCAATGGCTGAGTGCTCCTGAGTTCAATTCCTAGTACAAAAAATAAAAAATAAAATAAAATGGGTCCGTAACTGGCAGGTCCAGTATTAGGTCACAAGTTCATGTCCCCACCTCACACTTGGGCTTCCACCACCACCAGCTTCCCTCTCTGGGACAATCTAATTGGGAACTGATAAACCTCTTCCTCATTTTCCAACGTGGCTTCTATCAGGTAGTAATTACATTTTGAAGGGGCCTCCTGGGAGCCCTGAGAAAGTGGGAAAACCTGCACAAGTCACAGTGGTGCACCTCATTACTCTAGCTTCATTGTTGCTCCTCAGAACCCTTTTCTTCAAAGAGGTATCTAGCATCCTGGTGCCACAAAAATCGGTGTACCTGCTGTACCAAGGTAGTTAGCCTCCTAGGTTCCCCCTTCTGCCATTCACAGCGTTTCCTCCCCTCTACATCAGAAGAGTCCCTTCACAGCTGTTTTCCTCTGCAATGGCTGCAGGAGAATTTCAAACTTCCTTTCTTATCCCTCCCTGGACCTGCTCCTTCTGCTCCTTCTTGCAGGTTCAGAGACGGGTCTAAATTTCCCAATTTGCTGTCTAGTCACCATGATGTTGTGATTTCCTTGTGAATCAGACTGCAACGTCTGGAGCCCCTGCCAGGTGGGTGAAGAATATTCAGCAAAGCATTAGTAATAGGATAGTATGACTGCACAGGTTGCTGGAAGAACAACCCAGAACAAAATACAGGGAAATAGATTCTTACTCATTCTGTTCTCTCAAGTTTTACTCTCTGACAGCAACAATGCTGTTTTCACAAGGAGTTCCCTTTAGCTCATTTGTGTTGTGTAAATTCATATAACCATTTTAGTGCCTATACAAGTCTATAATACAATAACATATAATATAGTTACTATATGTGTGATGTGGCAGTAGATGAAAGCAACAGGAGAGGTGATAAAGGTGATAGGGTTTAGGCTTTCTGTTTGGTATTGGGGCTTAGGGATTTTTCTAGGAGGATCATGTTTATAGGCTGGGAAGAATCAATGTACCTACAGATGGTCAAAATAAAAGAGTAAGGGTTAAAGAGAAAGTAGAGCACTTCTTGTAGAAGTTGTGCTAATGCCAGAAATAAAAGAGAGGCAATCCATCTGGGACCCGGCCTTTCAGTTTTCTGATGTAGAGATCTGGCCAGAAAAATAAGAAAATCTGCATCTCTTTCTGGGCTTGGTACTCACTCTTCCAGGTTCCTCAAGGCTACAAGTCACAAAGCAAGCAGGGGTGGTAAGCAAGAAGAAATCAACTTCCTTCTAAAATATTGGATGAACTCAGGTGATGCCTGTAATCCCAGCTTCTCAGAAGACAGAGGCATCCTGCGAATCACAAGTTCAAAATCAGCCTCAGCAATTCAACAAGACCCTATTTCAACAACAATGAAAAGGGCCAGGAATATAGCTCGGTGGGAAAGTGTCCCTGGATTGAATTAAATATTGGACAAGACTGTGATGCTTTATATGCATACTAAAACAAAGTTCAGGGGAAACAATGCCAAAAACAAAAATAAAACAGAAATCTTTATGCAAACTCAACACCAGGAAAGATAACTATCTATAATGTGCCTTAATAATGACTGAAGTTAAATGTAAGAATAGTAAACAAGAGAGATGAAAAATAAACTGTAAGATTTGCAGGTGCCAGACAAGGTGCAGTCAGACTCAAACACATCCAGATTAAATATCAAATGTCTTGCAAAATATTTCCCCAAGGGAAGTGAGAGAATTTTGATCTATTAAAATAAGAGTTAGACAAACATTAAGTCTTCATTGTAAGAACAACTTATACCTATAATACTCATGCACATAAATTTATTTTTGGTTATTGTTGCCCCCAAATCTCAGTACTTTTAGTACACATCTCAAGGTCATGATTTTTCTCTCATTTTAAAGGTTTACTAGATATATTTAAAATTTCCTTGGATGGATTATATCATGGAAGGATTAAGCAAGATGCTAATATTTTCTGCAGGTAACTGACCAAACAAACAGGGCAAGACATGTGAGTGATCCTCTCATATTTACATGTTAGACTTTTATTTCTAGCTACTAGGAAGTTGCTATAACAGGCCATTTTTCAAGAATAAATAGAAAATTTAAATAAAAATATTTCTAAAAACAATAGCAATGACCCTTGACTTGGAGGCTTTGGAAAATGAAGGAGACCATCGGAATTTGAGGAAGGAAGGGAACTCAGAGCTGGGCTGACATTCTCTTCTCTCGGCTGATCACCAGTTTGAGGCTTGGAATCCACCGCAAAGAGCTGTGGCTAATAATCAAAGAGCACACTGAGCTATGGAAATCTCACAAGGCTGAATCCCTAAAACACAAATGCCAAATGTCTTCTTTGATATAAGGAGAGCAAATAAGAACAGAGCAGGGAGGAAGAGCATGAAAAGAAGATTAATATTAAACAGGGACGAGAGGTGGGAGGGAGAGGGAGAGAGAAGGGAAATTGCATGGAAATGGAAGGAGACCCTCATCGTTATACAAAATTACATATAAGAGGAAGTGACGGTAAAGGGGAAAAACACAAGGGAGAGAAATGAATTACAGTAGATGGGGTAGAGAGAGAAGATGGGAGGGGAGAGGAGGGGAGGGTGATAGTAGAGGATAGTAAAGGCAGCAGAATACAACAGACACTAGTATGGCAGTATGTAAAAACGTGGATGTGTAACCGATGTGATTCTGCAATCTGTATACGGGGAAGAAATGGGAGTTCATAACCCACTTGAATCAAACGTATGAAATATGATATGTCAAGAGCTACGTAATGTTTTGAACAACTAATAATAAAAAAAAAGAAAGAAGTCTCACAAGGCTGGCTCAGGTGAGCAAAGCATCCAAGACTTATGGCAGCTGAGTCTCCAGGATGGGAGGAAATGCAGCAAGTAAACTAGATATATTGTCAGTGAGAAAGCAGTAGTAACATTCATTAGAAACCATGAGTTGACTTTAAAATTTTGATCTTTTCCCAGGCTAGTGATGCATGGTATGACACTCTCTCCTGACACTAGGCAGCAGCAGCAGCAGTCAACCCCAAGACCAAGAGGAGAAACAACTGGGCATTGCATAGCTAAGCTAGGATGCTCCCCAGGCAGATCAGATATAATCATTGCAATTTTCAGTTACAATAGCATCAGATTAGGATGGGCTTATCAGGGTGTCTGAACTCATTTTTTTTCCCTCCTAAAGGCATTTGCCAAATTCTAAGTTGCCACAAAAATAAACTAAGCAGGAAGTCAAAGAAAACTAGAGTGGAGTTTTGACCTGCTCATAGAATTGAAATGACAAAAATTGTTGAGAATCTGACAAGGAGAAGAAGCTCCTGTCCACACCCTGGGCTCTCACCTGGGACCTACAGGGAGCAAATCTGAAGATGATGGAAATTTCAAAGGGTGAAACCAGCCTCCAGGCAGTTAGTCCCTACACCCTCCCCTACCCCCCCCCCTGCTGCAACCACACACTGAGGCAGCCCTCTCTGCTGGAAGTTGATACCATTCAGTTTCTCCACAATTTTCCACACACAACATCCAGCATTCAGTCAAAAACTGTAGTCATGTCAAGGAAAAGAACCAAGAGGAAAAAAATAGATATAAAACCAGATCTGAAGATACTGCAGTTGTTAAGGTTATTTTATTTGTTTTTTTTAAATCTTTCTTTATTATTATTTTTTATATATGACAATGGAATGCATTACAATTCTTATTACACATATAGAGCAGAATTTTCATATCTCTGTTTGTATAAAAGTATATCCACACCAATTCATGTCTTCATACCTGTACTTCGGATAATGATGTCCATCACATTCCACCATCATTTCTACCCCCATATCACCTCCCTTCCACTCCCACACCTCTGCCCTCTGCCCTATCTAGAGTTTGTCTATTCCTCCCATGCTCCCCCTCCCTACGCCACTATAAATTGGCCTCCTTATATCAGAGAAAACATTTGGCATTTGGTTTTGGGGATTGGCTAACTTCACTTAGCATTACCTTCTCCAACTCCATCCATTTATCTGCAAGTGCCATGATCATATTCTTTTTTCATTACTGGGTAATATTCCTTGTGCATATATGCCACATTTTTTTTATCCATTCATCTACCCAAGGGCATCTAGGTTGGTTCCACAGTTTAGCTATTGTGAATTGTGCTGCTATAAACTTTGATGTGGCTGTGTCTCTATAGTATGCTGTTTTCAAGCCCTTTGGGTTATTTGATTTTTAAAGATATAGTTAATGGGAGAAAATCAAGGAAGTGTGGGAAAAACAAATATAGTAGCAACAAGATGCAAGTGAAAGGTGGAAATTTTTATTTCTCTTGTACTCTGCAGGCATTTTAAAATCAAACAAAAATTATGGAGCACAAAAATATAATATTTGGAATTAAATATTCAATAGATAAATTGCTAGCCTTGCAGCAGATATGTGGGTGCAGGAAGGAAAATAAGCCAGTAGAAAACCTGTCCAGAGGGACTGAGAGCAGATAGCATGGAAAATACTGAAAAGAGCATGTGATGGTTAGTTTTATACATCAACTTGGCTGGACTATGGTGCTCAGTTATTTGGTCAAACATTATTCTGGAAGTTTTAGTGGATGAGAATAACTTAAAATCAAAGAAGGTGGAATGAGATGGCCATCATCACCCGAGTACATGTATGAAGACACAAATGGTATGACTCTACTTTGGGTACAACCAGAGATATGAAAAATTGTGCTCTGTGAATTGTACATTGAATTGAAATGCATTCTGCGTCATGTATAACAAATTAAAATATTTTTTTTAAAAACCCAATGGACTTGGAGTAAAGCAGATTACCCTGCATAATGTTAGTGGGCCTCATCAAATCAATTAGAGGCCTTAGAACAAACACTGACCTTCCTGAGAAAAAAGAATTCTTCCTACAGATTTCACACTTGAACCAAAATACCGTTTCTTCCCTGGGTCTCCAGTGTAACAGCCTTTGGACTTAAACTGCCATATTGGTTCTTCCTGGGTCTCAGACTTCCTGCTTACCTTACAGATTTTGGACTTGGCAGCATATATAATCATATGAGCTAATTCCTTACAATATTTTTCTCTAAATGTATATAAATTCTAGTAGTTCTATTTCTCTGGAGAACCCTAATACAGAACAGAAGAGATATATGGGCACAGGGAAAGGATTTTAAAAGTATAAATGCCACAGTCTGGTAGAGACTGATAGTGGGGAAGAAACTATATTTGAAGATATAATGGCTTGGAATTTTCCAAACCTGATGAAAGAATTGAGTCATAGATTTAAGGAGCCTTATAAATAAATTTTTCAAATAGAAAAATATACAAAGAAAAACCATACCTAGGCACATCATAATAGCACTGCTATCAACTAAATAAAAACAGAGGCTCTTGGGAATGACATAAGCAAAATGGCAGAGGAAGCAACTCCAAGTTCCCATATCCCCCAAAGAAACACAAAATAAATAAATAATCCAGCAGGAACTATCCAAACAAACTTTGTACAAAATCTAAAACACAGACAAGTATTATAACAACCAAAACAAAATGCTGAATCGAGAAAAATTTCACTTTTAAAAGCTCTTGGTTTTCAAGGAAATTTCCATCAGAATGCTAACTGAACACAAGCTAAGGAATAGAGATATCCCATACTTCAGAATTCATGAACCCCTGTATTGCTGGTGGAAATACAAAATAGAGTAGCCACTGCAGAAAACAAGTAGTTAATGTCTCAAAAAGCTAACATAGACTATTGAATGACCCAGCAGTTCTACTTCTAGGTGCATATCCAACATAATTGAAAACAGGGGTTTAAACAGATCTCAGCCTTATTCATAACAGCCAATGGTGAAACAACACAGTGCCCTTTGACAGATGAACGAATAAGCACAATGGGATATATCCACACGATGGAATATTAGCCATAAAAAGGAATGAAGTTCTTACACACATTACAACATGTATATGTCTTGAAAACATTATGCTGAGTAAAAGTAAGTGACAAAAGAGTAAATATTGCATAATTCAATTTATATGAATGTACAGAATAGGCAAAATCACAGAGACAGAAAATAGAAAATGAGGTTACCAGTGACTGAGGGGGTGTCATGGGAAATTATTACTTAATGGTCTGGAGTGTTTGTTTCTGGTGGTGGAAAAGTTTTGGAAATAGGTGATGGTGATAGCTTAACAATAGTAAAAATGTAATTAATTCCAATTAGTCCTACAATGAAAAATGGTTAAAATGGCAAATTTTAGAGTAGGTATATTTTACTGCAATAAAACAAAAAGAAAAAAGAAAAAAATAGATTAAAAATGAATGGAATAAAGGTATTATGTCCAACTACAACTAAAAAAAATATTTTAAAAAAAGTTTCTAGATAAAAAGGAAACAATATTTACAAAGGATCAGTGAAATTGACAGCTGACTGCTCTCTCTCTCTCTCTTTTTTTTTCCTTTGTACTGGGGATTGAACTCAGGGGCACTTAACCACTGAGTAACATCCCCAGTCCTATTTTGCATTTCATTTTAGAGACAGGGTCTCACTGAGTTTTTAACACCTCGTTTTTGCTGAGGTTGGCTTTGAATTCATGATCCTCCTGCCTCAGCCTTCCAAGCAGCTGGGATTACAGGCGTGTGCTACCATGCCCAGCATACAACTGACTTCTCAACAAACATGAAATCAAAAGCTAATACAATGATATATTTAAAGTGCTAGAAGAAAGTGATCATCTGTCTAGAATTCTGTACAGAGAATATATCTTTCTATAGTAAAGGAAAAATAAAATATTTCTAGGAAAAAACAGAGAATTTGTTACAACAAATCACATAAAAGAAATATTAAAAGATGATTCATACAAAAAAAATCAAGTGACAATATTTTGAAATAAAGAAACACAAGAAGGATAAAGAACAAAGGAAGGGGAAAGTATTTGGCCAAATACAAATAAATAAATACTGGGGCTGGGGATATAGCTCAGTCAGTAGAGTGTTTGCCTCAAATGCACAAGGCCCTGGGTTCATTCCCCAGCACCACTAAATAAATAAATAAATACTAACTGTTCAGGTAATAATAACATGTCTTGTAGGGTATAAAATATACATAAATTAAAATGCAAAAAGATGATAACCAAAAGGTGAAAGGAAGTAACTGGAGATAAAATGTTGCAAAATTGTTGTATTGTTAGAAAGATGATAAAAATATTCATTTGTGTTAGGTATTCACATATCAAGGGTATAAACTTCAATGATTAAATGTAAAGCAGAAGAATATTAAAAGGAAAGTTTATTAAAAGTAAAAATGGTGTCTAGCAATTGTTGATTCATCCAGAAAAAAAAATTACAAGTAAAGGAAAAAAACATAGTGCAGAAAGATAAAACAGAAAATAAGTAAGATAAAGCAGTTGATGTAAATGTAAATAAATAGTTATTACAATAAATGTAAAAGACTAAACATTCTTACTAAGAAACAAAGATAGATAAATTGGATTTTAAAATATGTATATGCCAGAGATTGATTCACGATCAACATTTTGCTGTCTGTAACAGTATTTTCACAGTCTTAATTGTGTTAAGAATTTTTTGAAGATCTTTCCAAAACACAGATACTTAAGCAACTCCCTCCAGAGAAGCAAGGATTGCCAGGGTAGTCACCTGCATTTATATGAGCTCCCAGTTCCAGGGCTATGTTAATGCTGCTAGCCTTTGAACTATATTTTGTGTCCCTATGATTTGCACCAGACCTATAGATTCCCACAGGCAGTGGCAGGGACTTGACTTCTTATGAGCTCCTGTGAGAGGTAGGGTCGCCCATGTTTTGAGTTAGTAGAAGTCTTTGCAGCATTGCTCTGAAGAGGTAATAAATGGATCAAGCTTTTATCTTTTTTTTTTTTTCTCTTGAGGAAAATAAGTGTCTCCTACTTACCTACAACAATGTATTTAACAGGGACTCCTCAAAGTGCAAGATGAAATTATGATCCATTTCACCAAATATTCTGCTGATACCACAGTCAAACCAAAATGGAATGCTAGTTAGGAGATGTACCACCACAGACTACATGTTTAAACATGCTCATCAGTCATTTCAGATGTGTTCCATTGCCTCCCCTCATTTATATGCTATGTGAAGGTTGGAGTCATTTGTACCATTGCTTTTGTATCTTCTCAAACATTAAGAACAAGAACCTCCTTCAACAAACTATGAAGACTATGGGCAAAAGCAACTGTTAGGAATTAGCATCAAGTTAGCCTTCTACCCTATCCTGTGTTCCCATGTATCTTATTCCTTACCCTTAATCAGCTGCACCTAACTTACTCATACCCATCCCCTCTGTTTCCACAGTGGCTGATGGTAGTTAAGTGGCCTCAATGGCCAAATAGGAAGTCATCAATTACCCTCCTATCTTCTCAAGACTCAGAAAAAAAAATACCAAAAACAATGGTGCCCACCCTACCACCTCCATACTGCAGCAGCACTCAACAGTGAGAATTCACTGAGGTCCCTGGATCCAGCACGACTTCAAGTCATACTCTTAAGTCATCATCTTGTTCCATCCTGGCAGGCCAGGTTTTTTTCGATTTCAACTCAGACCCTAACTGGCAAGACTTCAAGACTGTTGTTGTTGGCATGAAACCTATTGGTTTGTTGGATTGTTGTTTTATGGGTGCCAGGCACTGTGTTGGACACTGATAACTAACAACTCACTTATTTGAATGACACCAGCTATCAATGATTTCATCACGTGAAAGGAACAGGTCACCTTGCAGACTAGAAAGCATGATTAATATGAAATTTCTGAAAGATTTAGTCCAAAAGTGGCTTTTGATTTTACTTAGAAAATGTAAAACCCTCTTTTTTCTCTAACAAGAGTAGAGAGATCATGGTGTCTTCATTTGATCCAGAAATAGAAGACATATCTAAGATTCAGCAAGATTTTATCCTTAAAGTTAGTATGTCCATTTTAAGGAGATGCATGTTTAACCCCCATTTCCTTATTTTTTTGAAATCCCTTCTGAATTTGAATGAGCATTTGTATGAGGCAAAGGAAAATTCCATAAAATCTTTTTTGAGAAAAAGATATCAGTTGATAACTAAACACCTGTCTCTGAGGTAAGCATTTAGAGTTATGGAAATATCTGGGAGGTCCAGTAAAAATGATGAGACATGCTATTTTTTATTTCTGGATATAAAGGATACATAATTGGTGTAGAAATTCCCAGCCTGTCTGGGACGTAGGGGCGTAGGGCATGGCATTTCCAAAGAACTATAAGTACTTCCACTGAATATGAGCTTCCTGAGTAACCCCAGCTATCTACAGCTTGTTTCTTCATGAAACTTTCTTGAAGACCCAGAATTTCATTCTTGAAGTCATCATCATTGGAATGCCCTCTGCTACAAAGAGTTGAGCCTTTGGACTATCAAGCACCTGATAGTCACAAACCCCGTGGTTCTTTCCTGCAGTCTTCTCCTACGGTCCCCGTAAGTATGTACAGTGCACTCCTAAGAACCTCTTTCTCCCACTGCCCCAGTGTATATGTCTCCTTTGCAAGTCCTGATCTCTCCTGGTCTAACCCTATCTGATACCTCTTGAGCCCATTGCTCAATGTGCATGTGCATGTATGTCCGTGTTGTCTCCTATGTTCATATGTGCACACATGTGTATTCAGAACATGAAATGTCAGAATATACCCTGGCTAATTGGTCCATATATTTTAGATCTTCCACTTGTCATAGTAATTCTATAGGTAGAGTAGCTGTAGAGGGAGGAAACGAAGGAAACTGAGGGGTCACTGTGCCCCCTCTAAGTCCCACATCACTTGAACTTACTGGCCATCAGTTTTACATGTTAACTTTTGTAGCAAGCATGCTCTGAAAGGAAGGTTGCTTTTCCTTTAAAGAGAAAGAAAAGATTGAAAACCAGAAATTTTAGTCCAATCTCCTTATTTTACAAATAAGTAAATCATGGAAGATGAAGATTGTCCCATAGTCACATAGCTATTGATCTGGAAATGGGAATAAAACTAGGTTTGCTTGATTCCCCTGTGTACATTTTCTATTCACCCCACAGCAGGGATAACGGGAAAAGAGACAATGTTTGTGTTTTTGTTGCATGCATTCAAGATTAGGATATGCCTTGATGATAACCCAGGGTTTAAATGGCAAATGATAATGTGGCTGTGGAATTGTTCCATCCTTGAATGTGTCCCAGGAAATCTCAGGGAAATCAGAGACTAAGAAAATGGTTGAAATCTTGGTTAACAAAAATTCTTTCTGGATACATTTGATAAACTACAGCATGCAATTCTCACAGCCTAAAGAGGCAACATGAATCTTAAACGGCCCTTAAAGTCCTTTTCAATGGTACAGCACTTGCCTAGCATGCATGAGGCCATGTGTTCAAACCACAGCACTGCAAAACAAAACAAAGATCTCTAAATGGACCTTTAAAGAAGTTTCCCATGAACATCGTGGTGGAGATGATCTCAGACACTAGCAGAATTCAGATCCACTTTAATATGTGATATTGTTTCATAGAGATGGAGCCAGGCTCATAAGCAGAATGTGAACTAAATCAAGGCAAGAAAAGTCCAGTGAAGAAAGCTGCTGAAGTCAATTCAAATGGTCTCTGGCCAGAATCCTTCAATTATGTGCACATACACAGGAGTCTGCAGAATTGAGCTGTGCAGGGTTCTTCAGAGTTTTAAATCTGCATTTTGTTTATAGGATGAGTGAGGAGGAGCTTTCAATCAAGGGCACATGTTAAAATTATCTGGGGATGCTTATGCCCAGGTTGACCTAGAGGAATTAAGTAAGAATTTTTGCAGGAAGGACTTCAATATCAGTATTTTTTCAATGTTGTAAAGGATTTTCATATATAGCAAAGTCAAGAATCACTGAGTCAGAGGGATTGAAAGAACCCAAAGAATGCAGAAGGAGAAATGAGACGGAAAGGAAGATTACTATATGTCTCAGGTCAAGTAGCTCCCTGTCCAAACAAACTGTCCTCCTGAGAACTGAGTTCACTGCAGAACCCTGAAATGAGCATGTGTCTTCTGGACCCCAACTCTTGACACCTCATGCCCAGGGGCATTCCATTCTCAGTAGATGACTGCACCTGAAACCACTGAACTCTCCCAACTTCTGGGTCACGTCTAGGAGCTATTGCCTTTACATCCCATCCATCACAAGCACTCCAGCATCTCACTGAGTATACACACATCTGTCCCTACCATGAGTAGGCAAAGGAAATTCCCAGATGCCTCCTGGAATCCTTCTAGCTGCTTCTCACAGCCTCTATCTGCCTGCAAAGAGAAAGGAGCCCCTCTGGTAACAGATTTTTTTCTTCTTAACTGAACCCTCTTTTAACCCTTTGATTTTTCCAAAGTTGGCAGCTGCTCGGGGCAGGACCAGTAGCCAAAAGAAGCTCCAGACCCCTCTGCTTATTCTGATGAATGCTCAGATGCTACTGTCCCACTCTTTGGGGGGATTTCCACTCTTCATCTGCTGTCAGCCTCCAAATCGCCTTTCTTTTTGGTACAGCAACATTTCCCATCACCAGTTGAACTTCCACATGGATCCCCACACTGTTCAAAACTATCAGGGAAAATCACTGTTTTGTCTTGGCAACCTGGTTCAGAATGGGGCTGCTCAGATTCCTGGTGGACCTCTTGTGCCCCCCAGTCTCAAAAGGTGCCCCCAACAGCCTGTGATTCTGCAAAAGTTCATTGGGAAGCAGGAGAACAGGAAATAATCCTCCTCCCACAGTTATGATTGCACCCTTGATATCTATGTTTCCCCTTTTTAGTTTGCAGGAGCTTACTAAAGGGCTGTGTGTGTGTGTGTGTGTGTGTGTGTGTGTGTGTGTATGTATGTATGCATGCACACGTGTGTTGTAAGAGCTCCTCTGAGGAGGTAAGGCAATGGGATGATCATCATTCCAGGAGTCAGCAATTGTGAAATCTGGCCCGTTTCATCCATCACACACATAGCACTAGCAGCAAGGCAAGTGTTCGTTTCCATATCTCCAAAGCAGAATGGTCTGTAATGAGAATGGGTGGCAATGGGGTTATGGTTGCTAGAACTATGAATAGAAAAACAACCGGAGCACAGAAGATATTATTTAAGAAAAGTCACATGGCAGCATACACATAATTTAAAAGTACTATGTTCAACATCTTAATGAGTGAACAAAGGAAACATTACATTAAAGGAGTGGTATATGAAAGAAGAATTGGGGCACTGAATTTCAGGAAGAAATAGCTATTAACATTTGGATCAGTCATTGCACATACAAGAATTGAGTGTTCCCATTTCCTAAACACACAGAGCTTTCTTCCCCATATGCTTATGCTCTGTGCACGCACTTCTCATCAGAATTACTCAGAATGCCCAAATCCTGGAGAACTGGGATGATTCTGCATCTAGCAACTTGGCTTCCAATTTGGATCCCCTGGGAAATGAATTTCCAAGAGGAGATTTTAGTCCAACTGAAGCCCCCACAGGCAAAGCTTGCAGGGTGCCAGCGTCAGCTTTTTGAGCTCTGCAGTAATGCTGAGAATGGCAGGCAACCATCAAGAGGTGACAAGGAGCCAAATGTGTTTCACAGATACAGCCACACTGTGAACGAGCTGGGGATGTCGACATATATCCCTGACAGCCCAGGCTGCTCCATCATGGACTCGAGGAAGCCCCATCACTTGAGATCTAAAACTGGCCAGAGACTAGAATGACATCTCCTTAGTGCCCCACACTGTTCAGACAGGGAACCCCACAGTGTGTCCTCATTCGAAAGGTCTATTCCTTTGCGGGTATCTGAGGATCTGCAGGCGGGGAGCTTCCTTGGAGGAACAGAAGGACTGTGTCTGTGCATGTTCACACATCTCATTTCATTCACTCACACTTCAAAAGGCTTCAGCTTATGTTAAAAATTTAGCTCTTATTCTCCAATCCGTTTTTGAAGCTGGCACCAGAATGCCTGAGCTCAGGTACAATATATAGCTCCTCGCTGCTTCCCACTTCCAAGCCTCACTCCCAAGTATGCCCCTCACATTTTTCTCCTTTCAACACTAACCCGATGCTTTTCATGCCTTCCTTGGCAAGTGATGGATGGTAGCTGAGCTAAATATGGAGACAGGGGTTACAGATACATTTCATTCCTGTTAAATGTTCTGCTTCTTGTGTTAATGCTTTCTCTGTTTCACATTAACTACCTTCCTTCTGGTCTCTAAAAATTAGATGCCTACAAGTGGAGCCCTGGAGGGCAATACTGCGACCTCATATTCTGGTTCTATCTTTAGGTCTAAAGAGTGCCTCTATTGACCTCTTATTTCCCATTTGGGTGGAATAATCACCTATCTCTTCTGTGATCTAAGATAAACCAGCTCCTTGAAAATCTGGTCAAACAAAGAAATGAAGAGGGAATTGGGAACATCACATTTCTTGAAACTACTATTTAAAATGTTCCTCTTTAAGCTAAGTTTGGGGTTTTGTGAAGACCTATGAATGCTAATAAAAAGTAAGGTTTCCATGACTGGGAGCACAGCCAGCTTTCCTGTTTCTGCTTCTCACTAGCTTGTGATGTGACAAGCTGTTTGTATTTGGAGAGCCTCAGTTTCCCAATCAAGGTGCCCACGTTGCATTTGGAGTCATATCTATTTAGCCTCCTTTAACATCTTGGTTTAGGCTATAGCACTTGTCGAGGATGCACAAAAACCTGGGTCCCACCCCTAGCACCAACAACTCTATGTATTCTTTGAAGGTGTTTATTGTTGTCTTTATATGAACATTTTGTATTAATTCAGGACAGTTGCTAGAGAATGTTCCACATGCTGAATTTTCCCCATTAATTTCTCTTGATGAGATTTGGATTTCAAAAGTGTAGCAAGAATACTACATATTTGATGGGTGGTTCCCCTTATATCTCACCCAGTGGCACATAAGGCAAATTTGTCCCCTTTCTGGTTGAAAATAAGTTTGATTACTTGTGTATAGTACTTTCTGCCAGATCTCTCCATTCAAACAAAATTATTCCCTTTATGATTAATAAATAATAAATATTCAGTTCGATAAAATTTGAAACTTTACGAATTCAGTTCTTCCAAAACCTTTCAAGCAGTGGTTCTCTCATCTATTAATTATCTTTGTAAGGATCATTTATTTACTTATGATCATTTATTCATTGAGGTTTACAAAAGTGATTATTTAAAAATTCCATTGTTCCTGATTCTTTCCACATGGATTAATTGTAAAATAATTTGTAAAATACCAAAATACATAAATAAGACTTCCCCTTTTTCTCATTCATTTGCCGTTTCCCTCTCTCTCCTCTCTCTCTCTCTCTCTCTATCTCTATCTCTATCTCTATCTCTATCTCTCTCTTCTTACAAACCAAAATCCTTCTAAAGCAATGTGCCATTACTTTAATTATTCTTATTGGTGTTCCAGTTGTTGAAACTGAACACCAATAAGAATAATTATTGAATTATTGAGTCAATAGAAACTCCTTTAATAGAGATTCCTGTGAAACGTCAGATATCTTTGCTTTGTTTGTTAGTGGTTGACTTGGGGTTTACAACATGATCATGTAATTTATCACAGTCTACTTTCAAATAACATGATACTGCTTAACAAATAGTAAATAACTTCATGGCAATATGCTTTCAAACATCCCCCTGGCAGCCATCATCAGTGTACAATTTATCTCTGTATGTATTATAAACACAGTAAGAATTATTTTTGCTTCAATCAGTCAATTGTAGCAAATAAAAACAGGAAAAGTTTTCTTTACTCACATATTTTCCATTTTTTTAGTACACATCATTGTTTAGGTAAATCCAAAAGTTAACCTGGAATTTTGCCTATGCAAGAGATCTTTATTCAACATTCTTCTAGTGCAAATTGGCTGGTGGTGAATTCTCCTGGGTTTTCATTGCCAAAAAGTTTTTGATTTAATATTTGTAAGATATTTTTGCTGGGTATAGAATTTTAGGGGGACTTTATTGTTTTTTTCTTTCAGTATTTTGATGGTTTCTCTTTCTTGCCTTTAGGCTTACATAGTTTCTGACAAGAAATCTAATATCTTTCTTACCTTGGTTTCTCTGTTAATAATGTATGTTTTGGAGCTAGGTTTATTGTCATTGTTGTATTTGTTTTGACTTGTTCTTTTCCTTCTCCTCCTCTGCCTCTTTCCTCCTTCTTCTTCCTCTCCTCTCTGTCACATTCTTTTCCTTTTTTTCATCACTTTCCTAAAACTCATTTTATTAATTGTACTTTTCTGTCTTTATATGATGATTTCTTTTGTGTTATATAATCAGATATTAATACCATCTAGTGTGTTTTCTATTTTAGATATTATATTTTTCATCTTTAGAATTTGGCCTTTTTATATCTTCCACTTCTCTCTTCATTACATTTATGTTTTCCTTTACCTTCTGGTGGATACCAAGCATATTTATAGTAGTGTTTTAAGGTCTATGTAAGTTCCATCATTGAAGGCATTTTGGGATAAATTTCTATTGATTGCTTTTTATCCTAACTCTGGGTTATAGTGTATGATTTCTTTGTGTAGCTAGTCGTTTTTTATTCATGTTGGACATGGTGGATTTTACCTGATCAGTGCTATATACTGTTGTATTCCTTTGAACATTGTCTGTTTTAATTAGCTTTTCTCTCACTGTGACCAAAAGAAAAGGACAACATAGAGAAGGAAAAGTTTATTTTGGCTCATCATTTCAGAGGTTCAGTCTATAGTCAGCTCACTCCATAACTCTGGGCCCTAATTGGAGCAGAACATCATGGTGGAAGGGCATTGCAGAGAAAAGCAGTTCAGAACATAACAACCAGGAAGCAGAGAGAGCTCTGCTTACCAGGAACAAAATAGGAACCCCCAAAGCACACCACCCCCAGAGACCTACTTCCTCAAGCCACACCCTACCTGCCTATAGGTTTTGTTGAGATAATCCATATCAATGGATTAATCCACTGATTAGGTCACACCTCTCATAATCTAATCATTTCATCTCTGAAAAAATATTTACTTTGGTTCAGGGTTTCAGAAGTTTCAGTCCATGTTTCCTGGACTTTGTTGCTTTAGGCCTGTTGTGAGGCTGAACATCATGGGAGGGAGTGTGGTGGAACAGAGCTGCCCACCCCATGGTGGCCAGGAAACCTATGGTCTTGGCTAAGTGCCCTTGGCTATGGTACCAATTTACCCCTCAAAGGCATGCTCCCAATGGCTTCACTGCCTCAGACTAGGTCCCACCTCCTACAGTTTCCACTACCTCCCAAGAGTGCCATCAGCTAAGAACCAATTTTGGTGGCAAACCTTTAACACATGAGCGTTTGGGGGACACTTAAGAACCAAATCATAACACCTTCCTGATATAATAGCCTGAAAACTTCCTTTAGCCAGTAAACTGGGTCTGCCCAAGGGCTAACTTCATTATTTTCCTTTTCTCAGGAACAATTCTTTGGTATCTTTCATCCAATATCAAAATAATATTGTATCATATATTTTGCTCAGTTTTTAGTTGTTTAAAGGAGGAAGTCTTTCAACATCAATGAAAGTAAAACTCCTCCTATTTCTTTTAAGTCCTCCTCAGTATTTGATTACCTTTATTTAGTTTTTGACACAACTGAATACTTCAGATTCATTTTGTGCCTTCTCAGTCCCATACTCAGACTCTGCCATTTCTGTCCTCTCTGTGAATCGATAGAAAAATAAAATTTTATAAATCATTACTTCATACTGATATATTTTGTTTTGTTTTGTTTTTTGGGGTACCAGGGATTGAACTTAGGGGCCCTCAACCACTAAGCCACATCCCTAGCCTGATTTTATATTTTATTTACAGACAGGGTCTCACAAAGTTGCTTAGCAGCTTAGCACCTTGCTTTTGGTGAGGCTGTCTTTGAACTCGTGATCTTCCTGCCTCAACCTCCCCAGCCACTGGGATTACAGATGTGTGTCACCGTGCCCAGCTCCATACTGATACCTTGAATTCAAACCCAATAACATTCTTCTCTTCTTCTTTGTATCATATTTACAACCTCCCTTTTACTAAAGTAAGACTAACAGTTTCCAGAAGATCAACATCATATTTATTCATTCTGTACTTATAAAATAATTTCAGTATAATTACATCAACATCATAACCACAATAAACCTACTAGCTAAAATTTGCTTTTTGTTTTTTTTACAATTATTATTGTCTTTAAGACATTTCCTACATAAATTGTACATCAGAGTATTGTGTTAAAGAGTAATTTTGATTATGTTTTTCTGTATGATTTTCTATATGTTTTTTTCTATATGATTTTGTTATAAATCTGATATACAGTTGTTTTTTTAAGGTGTATCTTCCTTTTACACTCTTCAATTTTATTTTTTGATAATATACAAACCTTTATATCATGCAAGAATCAAAGCCATCAGAGAAATCTCACTCCTATCCCAGTCCTCTTTATCTCATTCCATGTACCTAGTTAGGTTAAACATTTTTATCATCTATTCTCTGGTTCTTTTTGGAAAAATGGCCAAATATGATACAAGTGTATATATGTATTCGTGTATGTATAAATACATTCTTATTTCCTCTGTTTTCATGTGCAAAACAGAACACACAATGTGTGTTGCTTTTGTCCCCTGTGTTGTTTGTTTTGTTTTTGCATTTAACAATGGACCTGCTACACGGAAGATGTCTCTTGGGCATCTGATTATAGTGATTCAATAGGTGAATTGAACATTAATTACATAGTTCAGAGGGAAGATTAGAGACTTAAGATTTCATCCTAGTAAGCTTCTCAACCAATTTTCAAGCAGGTGCTTTCTTATACTTTTACTCTGCCAATTACCAAGTAATTCTTCATTTTGTTTTTGTTAAAGTCAACACCTCTTGAAATTTCCTACATACAACTTGAAAACCACAACCAATGCTCTCTAAAGCAGAGTTTTAAAAGGCAGATTTGGCATTCCATTACCCTCTCATCATTGACCCCATTTTTCAAATCTCAATTCTCTGTCTAAGTATGACCCTTGAGAACTTTCCAAGTTAACCACAGCCTGCTTAATGTGAGGAGGCCCATGAATGAAATTGCCTCAATTCAGATTCAGCTTCCTTATTTCTTCTAAATATTTCTGTAAACATCTAGAACATTTTTGGATTCAATATTTTCTCTACAAGCAGATTTCCATGGGAATCAAGCAGAAACTGAGGGGAAAGGAGGTTTTCTGCTGCTTGGACCGATAAAATGATCTTATACGAAAAACAAGTGAAAAAACCAAAGGTACTTACTGAATAACTGACATTGAAAACTTTGCTGGCATCACATAATAAGAGTGGCTGATACTAAAAATGTAATGAACTGCTCAAGAGCACTTTATTGGAAAGAGCTTTTTAATCCTTTCAATGGTGCAATATTACTGAGTGGAAAGTCTGGACTAGGAGAAAAGCAGTTGCACACCTGGTGAAACCAGAGCTTCTACCTTCAGAGGGCTTTCCTCTGGTTATGCAGACAGGTATATTCACAGGTATGATTAAAGCAACACGTACTGTACATTAACATGAAAAGTTCTTTAAATAAAAGGCAATGAGAGTTGAGTGACAAGGGCATTAATTTTGATGGAGGAATTTGATAAGTTTCTTAGAAGTTGCATCTGAAACTTTGAAGGTTGAACAGGATTTTGACAGCAATGAGTGACAATCTGTTTTGACCTCAGCCAAGATCTTTTGGAGGGTGTTGTAAGACATGAGATAGCAAGTGATGGAAGCTTTAACTAAAATGATTACAGTGGGAGGAAAGAGGACAGGAGGAGACTCAAAGGTCAAGTGTCCAAAAATAAAAGGAAGTAGCAAAATGTCGTGAATGGTCCCAACATTGCGTGAGCGCGCGAGCGCACACACACACACACACACACACACAGGAGCCCAAAGTGAAGATTTAATACTTTGGAGATGTCAAGAAAGCAAAGTTAGTTTTCTGATGGATTTGCTCTACTTCTTCACATGGTTGTCATGAATATCAACAAGAGAATACATGAAAAATATTTTGCTTATTGCGTGGTGTTCTTGTTATTTCTATTAATGAAAAGAGCAATAATAATATGGTTATTTAAAGAAGTTTTTTTTTATTCCCCCTTCATGAAAGCCTGGAATAAAAATGAGTTTTGAATAAAATAATCTTACAGCAAGTTTTGAAATAAACTGCTTAGAGGTGCTGTCATAAAATACATTGCATAAATATGACTTCTAAACTAGTTTTGATATAAAGGGGGTCTGTTGGAACCCAGAGAGCTCATTTTTCCCCAGAGTGCAGGATGGGTTGTGACAATCTAAAGTTTTCAGGACTCTTTCCTTCCTTCTCTTCAGGGGAATATGTTGAAAACCAGTTGCAATACAGCATCCAATTCTGTTACCAGCTCTGTCCTCTTCTTTATTACTCAGAGTATGTAGCCTCAGTGCAACAAATTCAGGCATAAATTTCTGAAAGAATATATCTCCATCACCAACACCATGCACAAAGCATTTTAATGGACAGCTGGTTTTCTCTGACTTATGTCGCCAACCTTACCTGTGCAGTAAGGTAACCACAGCATAAGCCTTACAAATAGAGCCCAATGGTTTCAGCTCAGTGTGTTTCTTATCAACTGGGAAACTGATAATACCTAACATATATTGAGTGCATATTACATATCCAGATCCAGTAATATCAAAATTTCACGTGTTGTCAGATTCAATTTCAGCATCCAATCACCATTTGAGTTAACTATTTATTCCTAAGCCTTACAAATACAGCCCAATGGCTTCTTAACAATTGAGAAACTAATAATACCTAACACTGTGACTTTAGGGGACCTAGTTAACCTTTGTACATCTCAGTTTCTTTGTCTGTCAAGTGAGGATGAAAGTAGCAGTGAGTTTTATAATGTTCACCCGTGTGAACAGTCTTGGAATAATGATTGGCATATGGAATATATCAAAATTATTATTATCATTACAATTAAGAATCCGGCTCCCAGGCAGCTCCTCTGCAGGATAGAGAGTTGAATCCTCGCTCTAGATTGCTCACAAGTGCCAGACGGGAAAAAATTTGGATGTAGGAGGAATTGGAGTGGGGGCAGATAGACAAAAGGTGGCTAAGGAGCCAGATGAGACAAAAGCTCTCCCCATCGGCTCCATGGTCATGGTTTTGAAGGGAGCTTGTCAGGTGGTCCCTTTCTTCTCCCAAGGCTCCAGCATGGCTTCTGGCTTCCACAAAGCAGAGTCTCAGGCTCCAAGCTCCTTCTCAGTTGCTTCCTCCTGTGGTAGACACAGAACAGTGAGACCACACAGCCCCTGGGTGCCCCATGCCCCCAGGAACACAGTGACATCATCTCACCAGGGACAGTCCCTGCTTTGAGGGGAAGCTCAGCCTCTTAGGGGATGGAACAAAGCTGACAGAAAGCCAGAGTACAAGCCCAGGTGGAGGAGTCTAGGACACAGAACAGGTCTGAAAAAACACCTGTTCTCCTCGCTTAACAGGCGAGAAAATTGAGAACCAGGGAACTTATTCATAAAGGATCACTTATCCAGGGTTTAGAGAACTGGGAACAGCCCAATTCCTGGTCCTGTGGTCAATGTGTTCTGGGAAGCCCCAGGATCACTGAAATCCTTCAGAGACTGCCTCAGGAGAAGAGTTGGGATCACTGTCCATTTCCTTAACTGGGATGTGGCTTGTATATGGAGCTTCTGACTAACCCTGACTTTGAATAGAAGGTTCCAGGGTGAAGAGAAAGTTCAAGGACCACTATCTGGTCCCTACTACCTCACAATGAACAACTTCTAGAAAGCAAAATTTCTCCAGTTATGGAGCCATTTGTTAAACATTCCAGGGGTCATTTGAGGCCATGCACTTATACTCCAGGATATCAAAAACAAAAAAAAAGTTCAAATATATTTAAAGATAAAAGAAAACGTGAACTTTAGAATTTTTCTGAGTGATTTACATGTTTTGTGAATCTTACTATATTTCAAATTAATGGTAAATAGTTTGTTTGGACAGATAGGATAGTGTAATAAAGATAATCTCTTCAACAAATATTTATTAAGTGCTACTGTGCATCTCAATCTTAGCCTGTAGTCTGAATAAATATCTCATTCACATGTGCTATCATTTTTCAGACGTATCTGGATTATCTTGCCACTGATAAAAAAACAAATGCATTTGAAAACCTTATTGAATTTATCATAGCTCTCATTTATTGCAGTATTTTCTCAGTCAACATTTTTCTCAGATCCATATTTTTTATATGAGAAAAAGATATTCTCATGAGTGAAAAATTAAAGAATCTGGTCAGGCAGCAGGACAGAAAAATAACATGGAGCATTAATTTCTGTTGTTCCATTAATATCAGACAAGGGACAGATTCCTGCACATTTCTAGGTTATTTCACATTCTTGGGTGTTTTTTGTGAGACTTGCTATAATTATTATTTCATGTGTTATCAGTTCAACTCAACAGTCCTCTGAGCAGAAGTCCTCAGAGAAGTGAGCTAATGACATTATCTGGATGTTAATAAAAAATAAAATTCTTTTGAAAAGATATATAACTTCCTTATTTCTCCCCAATACATGATCTGTAATGGTATAGAGCCACAAAACCCTACACAGAAATGTCACATTTGCTGAAGATGGCAGTTGATCATGAAAGATGGGCAAGGCAGATGACCTCATCATTTGCAATGGTAGCAAGCATGGAGGAGGGTGGGCAGCCCAATAAAGCTGTATTGAAGTGAAGGTACAACTCAGTGTTTATTTAGTGACTGGAGGGAAATAACTCAGAATTTTGAGTGGGGCTCAGCTATATTACAATATAAAGTGGGGATGTCACCATATGAAGACCCCAGGTATATTAGAAATATTGGGTAAGCAGTGTCTTTTTAAGATAATTTTTGATGCTCTTGATCACTACTTCAGACAGTGGTGACCAGGGGCTAGTTGGAGCTTGGAGGGTGGCATCCATTTGGGAATGAGAAAGAAGACAGAAGTGGGAGCCAGTGTTGTAGCTAGAAAGGCAGCCCCAGCACTAAAGGACAATGTACTGAGACCATCAGAGAACATGTAGCCAAGCAGGAGGGAAGGCCAGCGCCCCCAGGGACGAGCATCCCTTCTCCTGGGTCCCCACCTCTGAAACAGGGCACTCTTAGAGGTGTCTCATGGGCTGAACAGTCTATGAAGAGAGTCACACATGCTGCTTCTGTGGAAAAAGCATCTTTTGCCATTGGGCTTTGGATGAATATTCTTGATGCTGAGGAAGTTCCAGCCACTTTCTCAGACACAATCAATAGAATGTTCTGTTGGTTTTGAAATTCTTGCAAGCATAACTACCGAGGGTGGTTACTTTCCCTGATGGCAGACACTGCTTTTGTCAAATTATTTTATCCAACCCTCGATGAGGCTTCTTCCAGAATTTGTATAGTGCTATAAACTGAAGTGTGTCCTCCTTCTCCCCTGTCCCCTGCCAATAAATAAATAAATAAATAAATAAATCATATGGCAAAGCCCTAACCTCCAATGTGATGGTATTTAGAAATAAGAACGTTGGGATATAATTAGGTTAGATGAGGGTGGGGATCTCACGAAGGGATTAGTGCCCTTATATAACAAGGAAGAGAGATTAGGGCTCTTATGCTGTTGTGAGAATACAGAGAGAAGGTGGATCGCCTTCTACAAGCCAGGAAGAGGGTCTTCATCAGGAACTGAATGTAGTGGCTCCTTAATCTTGAACTACCCAGCATCCAGGACTATGAGAAATAAATGTCTATCATTTAAGCTACCCAATGCATGGCATTGTTTTTTTTGTTTTTGTTTTTGTTTTTGTTTTTTTTTTTATCAGCCCAAGCAGAGGAACATAGAAACACTACATTGAGGCCAGTTAACTCCTGACAATAAGCTGTTATACACCAGCTCCCCTTGATTTTCACCAATGCACTGAAAAGGGTATATGGGAAGAGTTCTCAAAAAAATTCCCACAGCTCATAGAAATTGACACACTGGGGGGATTTGAGTGCATGAACTTCTTCTAACTAATTTTTCTGGTTCAAGAGTATATAAAAGAATCTTCAGGAACTAAACAGAAAAGCATTGTACCAAGCTGGATTAACTGGGGCTTCCTGAGTAAGGGCAATCCCAGAACACCTGGCAACAGTTTGGGACTATGACCTAAAGTCATTGTCACAAATTGCCTAAGACTGATTTGGCAGAATTACAGGTAACACCTCACTCAGAACTGCTACCAGGAAATTGCTGATGGAATACTAAGGAAAAACAGATCTACATTGTAAATGACAGTCCCCTTCCCTCAATATAAGAGCCTTATTTTTCACTCCTACACCTGTATGATATTTGGGGTCTGAAGTTTTAAATTTTGATCTGCTTAATAGCATTCTCTTAGAATGCATATCAAAATCTCTCACCTCATGAAGTTTTAAACGTTTCATCCCATGGCAGGGGTAATGAGGGAAGTAGTCAGGGAACAAAGCTATGGTGGGAAAATAAGTAAGAACTCATATTCCCACAGACTTTGCAGTTTTAAAACAATTGGCTGCAAGTTCTGTGTTGTTTCCTTTGCCTCGACTTCCTCTTCATATCACAACCCCGATCAGCTTATCCAGTGATTGAAGGTGGGCACATCAGCATCTGTTCACCCCGCTAAAGATCTTCTTTCCTTTACATTTTCTTGGTGAGAGCCTTGCAGACCTGAATGCTTCAATGAGCAGAGATCAACAGCCATGCAGACGGTCTGAGGATTTAGTGATGCACAAGCTATGGTATGAATGTCTTAAATAAATTATATTCACTGTGTTTCCTATTTGTGTAATGCAGGAAGTGCTGTTTCCATGAGCCCCTGAGTGCTCAAGATAAGGGAGGTTCCATGCTATTCAGAGTTTTTAGACAGACCATGGGGATTTTGCACTAGGTGCAGAGCATGGCAGCCCTAGAAAGACAGATGGGAAGTTATCCCTACGGTGGCAATACCCACTGGAACTGCCCATCAGGACTTAGGAAATTTGGATAGATGAGATTCTTTGGTGGACTTGACATAGGAAATCATGTGGATATACGGATAAGCTTGTGTCTAGTACTTATCTAGACATTCTGTGGGATTTCATTCATGGAAACAACAGACATAGTAAATGAAGCAGATCAAGCTGTGTTGGTTGGTCTGTATCAAAATGCAAATATGGATCTAACAGCCTTGTAACTGCTTAGGGGATCAGATAAATCACTAGATAAATTATTGATCATTTTTCTTTATGTGACTTGAAACACATCTCCACCCTGAAGCAAAGCAGGAGATAAGCAAAGCAATAAGGTCAAGCAAGAGAGTAAGTGTTGAGATCTTCGTTCTGGAAGCTTGTGTTTGTTTTGAGTTAGTGTGTAAGGCCATGGGAAGGTGTGAGGATGTGAAAGAGGAAATCTGAGAGTAAATACCCATGTAATACAAAGCGACATGAATAATCCCAGCAGAGGAATATTAAAATGCTTCAGATGATCAATAGAAATAAAAGCAGAAAACAAAAGCTAAACACATCATAAAGCAAACAAAGATAACTTTGGTGTAGAAAACACCTGTTTATTAACCCAGCCAGAAGAAAACATGAAAGTGATTATCTCTTCATGGTTGGTCAGTCTGTCTCTTTTCATAATGGCACAGTCAGTACACAGCTGTTTTAAGAGTGGGTTTGCAATTCCCTGCCTTTTTTTTTCTTTTGTCATTGCTTGGAATGTGCATTGAATGCGTGCTGATGTCCCTGAGTTCTTTAAAATGGAGGAATGCTTGAAAAGCAGACTGGTTTTCATCCTTAGTTCCCAGGACTTGTTCATAGGGGATCATCTGCATATTTCCCTCCGTGCACAGTCCCCTATCTATGGTTTCTGTGTCCTGAACACTTTCCCAAAGTGACCAACGGAAGTTTTTTTAATGTTTGACTTTAAAAATATTTTCCTAATGGAAGACCCTGGGTTTGTGAGGACTTCAATGCTCTTTGCAAACAAGTGCTCACTCCACATCCTTCAGGGAATCCACAGGGAAAAAAAAAAAAAGACATTTTTCAGTTCTTTGAAAGTATCAGATCAGCTCCACTAAAAATTCTGCCAGTTGAATTGAACATGTAGCTCCCATTCAAGCTCCAGGCATAATTTAGGGTTTTTAATCCTTTTCTCACAAAACATGGCCTGTCCTTGCAATCTAGATTTTAAAACTAGGACAATGACCATTTCTTACAGTTGTCACCCTCCCCAAGTCATCATATCGTTTCTTCCTGCAATGGCTGAGAAGCTGCGTCCTGGCTTCTGTACTCACCCACCTGACAGTACACTGTCTGCAAAGTAGCCAGAAGGACCTTTAAACATCCTATTATTATCTCACTGAGGGCAAGAAAAACTCCTAAACAATAGTTAATTTGAATTGTCAACTTGAGGGTGTCTGGTGTGTCTAGGAATGATTGGCATGTGGGATAGCAAACTGAAGTGGAGACCCTCCCTAAGCCTGGACAGCACCATCCAATGGGAAGGAGGCTTGGATGGAACAAAAGTTGAAAGAACAGGGAAGCAGCAGCAGATGCAAGCTCCATGCTTCCTGAGGGGGTTCTTGATTTCTGCTGCAATCACCTCAGGGTATCAGACTCTTGCTCCTTCACTCTTCCAAAGCATCCCCCTGACAGTGATTCTCCAGGGAGTTTCCAGAAGCCTTTGGTCTTGGACTGGGGTAACATTGTTGGCCCTCTTGTTTTGAGGCCTCAGCATCTTGAACTGTGCAGCCTCTGGTTCCTCCAGCTCTCAAGCCTGCAGACCTGCAGACCTTATATAACCAGAAGCTGGATGGCCATTGTGGACCATGCAGCTTCTGGTTATATAAGCCAATCTAATAAATTCCCCTTTTATGATCATATGTCCTGTTGATTCTATTCCTCTAGTAAACTCCAATACATCTTGAGAGGATGGGTTGGAATTGAAGTATTGACATGGGAACCGTGATTTCTCAGTGTTTGTGTGTATGTTGGCACCTCACACACATGTGGCCAGGGACACGCACACACCATGTTTCCTGGCTTTATTTATTGAAAGAACTCAGAAGTGAATGAAACATGCTCAGTGACAAAAACGAACACACCTCTCACTTGGATATTGAATTCTGACACCAGGCTCCACTAATCGCCATCAGACTCTTAGAGATCAATGGTTGTTTCCCGTGCTGTGATACAGGAAATGCACTAAGACATGGAAACATCCTTTATGTAAAAAATTAAAGAAATACCTTCCCCACCCCAAAATGACGGGAACTTGTCACCATGATCACAGGAAATAGTGTAAAGGAGGTCCTACTGTGACAATTTTGGAAATAAAATAATTAGAGGAAGTAATTAATCATAAACAGTTAAAAAATAAAATCCACACATTCTTACCAATATTAACTAATGAAATGGAAGATAGGGGCAAGGGAAGACTCTTGTTTACAGCAGAATGTTGTCAACAAGGCAGGAATACTGATGAAAAATCAGCTGTAATTGTCTAGTAAACATTCAATTAAGCGAGGGTCATTAATAGGTGCTAAATCCAGGGAGTCAGTTCTGCCAAGGACCAGGATACTTGCAAGTTACTTATTAGTAGCACAGAGCAAATAGTAACTATAAGGTGCACAAAGCTGAGGACACTGTGAGTGTACCTCTAGGAGGGTCCCTGAGAAGGACAAACATCCACACCACGTTATTTCTCCCCAGAATGCATAACCTGAACCAAATAACGATGAAAAATTTGACAAACTCTAAGTGAGAATAATTCTATTAGGAAGGTCACGGCAAAGATGGGGATATGGGGGAAGGATGCTGCATGCTTCAAGACCATGGCTAGTCATAAAAACAAGACAGAAGGCTGAGAGATTGTTCCAGATGAAAGAATAGCAAGAGACATAAAAATCAAATGCAGTATATGACTATAGACTAGCTTCTGCTCTAGAAGAGAAAAAAAATTATCAAAGGCATTATTGACTTCATTGTTAGAATGAAGAATGTAGTTTAGATAAAAGTACTACATTAATGCCCAATTTTATTTACATTAATAACTGGTCTATTAGTAGGTGAGGTTTATTAGTCAAAGTTCTCCAGAGAAACAGAATGAGTGGGATGCACATACATACAGAAAAGGATAAAGAGCTGGCTTGTGTGATAATGAAGGATGGCAAGACCCACGATCTGCAGGGTAAGTCAGCAAGATGGACACCCAGCAGAGCTGAGGGTGAGTTTCAACCAAAAGGCCTGCAGTCTTGTGACCCAGGAAGAGCAGATGCTTCAGTCTGAGTCCATCAACAAAACAAAAGGAGATCTCTAAGTTGGAAACCTTCAGCCAGGAAGAATTCTCTCCTACTTGGGAATATCAGGCTTTTCATGATATTCAGACCTTTACCTGATTGGATGAGGCACACTCTCTCCAGGAAAGATGATCTCCTTTACTTAATCTACTGATTTAAATGTTGATCTCATCCCAAAACACTCTTACAGAAACACCCAGAATAATTTTTATACAAATATATGGAAACTCTGTGGCCAAGTCAACACATGAAATTAACCCTCACCTACAGAAATAGCCATTTTATTAGAAAATACATATTGGTATGTTTAGAGTTTGAGCTGTGCTGCCTGCAATGTACTTTCAAATGGTAGAGATTAAGAAAAGTTTTAGAGGTAGTAAATCATGACGCTAATTGGGTAAAAGGTTAATAATGAGTGAATCTGAGTAAAGGAGATGAAGATAAACCTTTTTGCTTCTCACCTAAGTTTTCTTTTAAGTTCGATTTTTTTTTCAAATGAAAACTTTTTTAAAAGTTTATCACTGTCCTGCTAAAAGTACTCCAAATGTTTTCCACTTACCAAAAATGAATCTGACTTTCTTCACTCAGCCTACATTGCTGCAAGTGGCCTAGCTGCTGCCTACATCTCATCTCAGCTGGTTCTACCCACCTCCCACTATGGTTTGCATAAAGTTTAAGTGTCCCCCCCAAGACTCATAATGCTGGAGGCTTGATTCCCATGGTGGCAGTATAGGGAAATGGTGTGGAACACTGAGAGGTGAGACCAGATGGAGGTAGGTCACGTGGGACATTGCCCTCTGAAGAGATTAAGGTACTTCTAGAGAGAGGGTGATTATAAAAAGGAGTCAGCCTGGCTCCTCTCTCTAATTCTCGTTCAAGATGAGACCACTTGTTTTCGCACATGCCCCCACCATGATGCGACACAAACTACCTGACTTACCAGGGAATGAACTAATTGGGCCTTCCAATCTTAAAAGTGTGAGCTAAATAAATCTCTTTTCTTCTGAAGAAGGCTGCATCAGGTACTTTGTTACTATAACTAAAAACTGGTTAATAAAACCTTCCACATAGAACCCTTACTCACCCTGTATGCTTTCTGCTCCTGGACTGTGCCAAGTTCATTGCCATCCCAGACCCTTCAGGCTTGTATTGTCTGTCTCAATGCTCCTCCCATCTTCCTGTGATCACTATTTCTTGTGGTCAGCTGTCTTTTCTATTTCAGTTTGTTCTCTGGACTTACCATGTTTATTCTTTCCTTGTCTGTTATACCCACTCAGATACAAATTTCATAAGGAAAAGCCAGCACCTCATCCATCCTGTTTACTGCCATAGCTCCAGCATCGAAAACATTACTTGGCCTATGATAAGTCCTAAAGAAATATTTTTAGTTAGTGGAAAAATGTGCCTACATCCTCTGAACTTTCAAACCAAACTACTTAATCTGTTTGCTGTTTGTACTTCCCCCATATACTAGGATTTTCTATTTTGTGGTAGGAATTTTATATATGATATTAGGAATAGTCTTATAAAGGAATTAAAAGAAGTACTACTGATTGATGAAAAGAGATTTTTTTCCCCAAGTAATTCTGATGATCTGAACTAGATTGACCTAGATAATGTGAAAAATCCAATGAACATAGAAATAAGAAAATGTGCTGGGAATAGTTCCCTGCATTCCAAATATCTAGTACAATATTTTAAAAAAATAGTAAAGGACTCAAAAGAGTTTAATAAATGCAGAATATAACCAATCAGTAGTTCAAAAGCAGGTCACTCCAAAAGGAAAAAAAAAAAGAGGGATGGATGGTTTTCCACTAGTATTAATTTTTTTTTTAACTACAAAAAGAACTCAGGCTAGTCGGAGGCAATAAGGACTGGGTTAGAAATAGCAATGGCGGCACCTGCCTCAGGATAGAGGCCACCTTCTTGACATTTGTTTTGTTCCGTTTGGGGGGCTTGGGGCTTTGGGATTTTTGCACCTCTGGTTCACTTGATGCCTCATACTTTCCATGAGCCATATGTCACCACAGAAGGCATCTCTCTTTGCATTCACTAGGGATGCGAGCCGAGCAAATACAATAAATCACTTTTTACCCATAAAAATAAGAATGAAATCTCATTTGCAGCAAGATTTAATTAGCAGGCTGTAAGTCATTTTTGGTGTTGAAAGCTTGCATGTTCCTGTGATGTGATAGCCCAATTTGCGCTTTCATACACCATCATAATATTGCAGCAATTATACCATGGAAGGGCACACTTGCCATTTTTACAAATAAAATAAAACAGTTACTAATAGGGCATTATGTAAAAATGTAGATGTGTAACCGACATGATTCTGCAATCTGTATTTGGGGTAAAATTTGGAGTTCAAAACCCACCTGAATCAAATGTATGAAATATGATATGTCAAGAGCTTTGTAATGTTTTGAACAACCAATAAAAATAAATAAATAAATAAATCAGTGCATTTAGGCGAAACTGCAAACTCTGAAAGTTCCTCTTTGGATACCATTTTTACCCCACTCTCTGGCATGCTGTACTCTATCTCCAAGGCAAGAACAATGTGTGCTTAAATGTAACTGAACAATTTTGTTATTAATTTTTAAACTTAAATTGGGTCACTGTCTCATGAATGTCCAAATGCATTATTCTTGACCTCTTCACTAATGCAAAATAAAATTTCATCTCAAACATTTCCTAAACATAAACGGAAACAGAATTAGCAATCTAATACTTTTTTTTTGCTTTTTAAAAATTTTGGTATAACTTGTATGGAGTAAACTTCACCTCTTTAGGGTACAACTCTATGAGCGATAACAAAGGCATGCAGTCTGTAACCACCACAACGACCAAGATAAGGGGCAATCCTATCACCCCCCAAAATTCCCTCAGTGTCCTTTGTAGCCAAGTCCTCCTGTCACCTCCAAGCCAGTCATCCTCTGATCCATCCAATCTTTGTCTATGAATGTGTTCATTTATCCTCACTCTTTATTCTCAAAAAGTAAGACTTTATTAGAAAGAGTTCAGGAATCAAAATGACATTTAAAAGGGAAAGAAAGAACAAATTAATAATCATGCCCTTAGATTTGTTTCCAACATATATCAGTTGTTAATTATTTCCTCTGTACTATGTTACCCAGATGTAGAAACCTCGGCCAATAAAACCAGATGACAGTATGTGCCTTCGTAAATAAGCATATAAACTTTGGTCTCCACGGTGAGCAAATGCCATTTCTATAACAGTACTTAAATTATTAATTAGCTTATATTAACCTTCTGAAGTGATTGATAATAATTAAGCCATTCTCCTAATCAGAGATGTGAAAATGTTCTCAATTTGAATCCTGACTAATTGCTAGTAGCTTCCTAAAATCTAGGTTGCAAAGAATTCTGAAACTTAATAAGAAATATTAACAATGTCAAACATTTAAGTCTTAGAAACGATTAAGCATTAAATATGTATTATCTTATTTAATTCTAACAACACACTCAATAAAATGTTCCTAATGTTATCCCTATGCTATGGGAGGGGAAAATGAATTCTAGGGAATTTCAATAACTTATTCAAGGTCCATCAAGGAGAAATGATGGAGTGGGATTTGGACTCATATAGCCAGACCTCAGAGGTGGGTAATTATCAGCTTTACCCCTCTCCACCCAAGCATCACACAATGTAGGGGTCCTGCAAGTTTTGCTGAGCAAGGGAATCTGGACTGAAATCTGAAGCACATGTTAAATAGAGAGGAGGAGAGAATGCAGAGCAGGAAGATCCTCCCAGGTGGAAAACAAAGCAGGTGCAAAGCCCAGCTGGTGTAAGAGTAAGGCACACATCAGAAACTGAGCTTCCTGGAGAGTGAAGGGAAGAGCAGAGAGGAAGAAATGGGACCCTGCAGGACACGCTAGAACCCTGCAGCCAGAGAAGGACCGTGATCTTTTTCCTAAGGGACTTTGGAAACATTTGCAGAGCTGGAAGCTGGCTGATGACACAATCAAATGTAGGCTTTCACAAAGTCACTTTGCCTGTGGAGAAGCTTAATCACAAGCTGAGAGAGAGAGAGAGAAAGAACAGCAGTTAGAAGGCCACCCTAAGCAATCCTGTGGAGAGGCAGTGTCTGCCTTACTAGGTCTTTACTCTGCCCTCTATGCTCTATGCTCACATCCCATGAGGTTTTGCTGACCCTGGAGGAACCAACCCTTCCAGAGTTAATCCATTCCTAGAGATAGCAAACCCTGGCCTGCAAGTGTGCCTTCCAGATGCAAATCAACCAATTCAGAGCCCATACCCACAACTGCCAACTTTATCAAGCCCCTACTTACTCTGCAGACCACTGTCCACCTGCTTTAATCACCTCTAGGTCTCAAAACCAGACTAGTAGAGGCAGCCCCTAAGCGGCACAGCCCACTGAGATTATTCAAAGCAGCCAATTTTCTAGCCTTGCTCTTTTCTTCCCATAGAAACCACAATATAAACTTTTGCCCATGTTCCCGCCTCATTCCATCTGCCTCTTGTCCAATCCGGGTGCATCTCTGTGTGGTTCCCATAGTAGGGCATACCCTTCTTCTTGGGATCTGTGAGAAACAACTATCTTTTCAGTGGCAGTTATCTTCTGATCTGTTGACCTCACCATATTTGAATCATAATAAAATCTATATTTTACTTTATTTTATTTTTTTATTATATATAACAGCAGAATGCACTACAATTCTTATTACATATATAGAGCACAATTTTTCATATCTCTGGTTGTATACAAAGTATATTCACACCAATTCGTGTCTTCATACATGTACTTTGGATAATAATGATCATCACATTCCACCATCATAATAACCCCATGCCCCCTCTCTTCCCCTGCCACCTCTCTGCCCTATCTAGAGTTCCTCTATTCCTCCCATGCTCCCGCTCCCTATCCCACTATGAATCAGTCTCCTTATATCAAAGAAAACATTCAGCATTTGGTTTTGGGGGATTGGCTTACTTCAAAATATGTTTTTAAACAGTGACATACTCGAAAAGAGAGGGTACATCTAAGGGATATTGGGTGGTCCACTGATAGTACAGTATGATTGGCTATGTGGGGATGAGGGAGAATGGGTGTCCAGATGTGTATCTAGATTCCTAGCCAGCAGGAAGAGAGAGATTCCTATAGTGCATCTTCCAGCCTGTTCTAAGCACTTTACACACACGACTCATTTGATCCTCTTTGAAATCCTTCTAATTCCCACTTAGGTTGAAACTGAGATGCATAGAAGTTAAGGGTTCTGCAGCAACACCATCTAGCTAACTGGATATTCGTCCCACCTCTTGCTTCCTGGAAGGCAGTTGGGTGTGTCCATTCTACCAGAACACAGAAGAAAATGATGTGCTGTGCTTCCAGCCTGCCACCCTATGTACTCTACATGAACAACGGAAGCTTCCTGTGAAGATGACAAAACCATAAGGTAGATGAAATATAAGTCACTAAATTAAGAACAGCACACTCTCTATAAAATTCCAAATAGTAAGTAGACTTTGAAAGGGCCCAGAGCAGAAGTGAAGATATTATTTAGATACTTATATCACTGTTTAAAACGTTACTTAAAAATTTTTTAAAAACATCCCTAACTCATTGGTTGTACCCAAAAAAGTACAACAGACCTAATGCAGCTCATAGGGCCCAGTGTACCAAGCCCTGCTCAAAATCATCTCTGACAGGGAAATACCTGCTGAGTCTGAGAATCTCTCAAGAGTGAGTAATGTACTGTTGGGTACCAGGTCATTGAAGTTTTGGGACTATTTGTTCCAGCGGTAAGCTTCCCTAACTGCCCCAAGGCCACCATCTTAGGAAGTAGCAAAGCTCAGATTTGACTCAGTGTAGCTTGGTTCCTGGGCCTCTCTGCTCACTGACAATATGTGAGCTGCATCTTGAGAAAGAGGACCACCTCTGATTATCAATGCCTGCCAAAGGGGTCCCCAGGGGCTGAGGAGGCTCATGTGCCCTATTACCATGCTCTGCCTAACCTTGACTTGAAAGTGAGCTCATAAAGATAAGCAGCAATATTCCTATTTAAATAAAAAAAATCCACTAGATAGCAAGAGTTAGTAAAAAGAGATCTCATCTGATAGTGTCAAGGACAACGGCTTTTACTAGTCTTTCAAGGAGTACAGACAATTGTGGACCAATGTTTGCAAAAAGTGCCTCTCCTCCAAATCCAAATCCTGTCGCTTGTCACCACACCCCTAGCTGCAGAGTCCTGTGAATCTGGAAGCAAAGCAGCATTTTGATGGAAGGAGGAAGATTGGAGAGATGTGGAAGGCCTGGCTTTGGGGACATCCAATACCTATCAGAATCTCCCTCTCTTCAAGTTTTTGCAAATCATATTTAACCAAGGAAACAGCAAAAAAAAATTTTCCTGGAACTTTATAGGTAGTAAGTAGATAGCGGTGGGCCTGATGTCGATGATCCTAAACATGTCTAAATCCAAAATGTTATATGGCATACGGTATGCCTAGAAGGGGGAGGGGGAGGCTTTCCTGGCATAAATTTGGAAGAAATAAATCAACATTCCAAAATACCATTCCTGCTCATTCTTGTCATCCTTCCTCACCGGACGGGATTTGTTTATATTGGTGTTTATAGTTACTGGTTGGCCTCAAAATAGTTATTTTAATTCTGAGATCTCAGTCATGGTTAAAGAATGTGAAAAGAAGGTTTCCGTGGTGATGTTTTCAATTTAAGTTGAGGTGCAACTCATTAATCTCCTCTATCCATCTCATGTAAAAGATGATTAATGTGGAAACAGAGAAGGTTGGAGGAGAAAACAGTTAATAAGTATTCATTTTGGAATTTTCCTTAGATTTTGTTTTGTTTTGTTTTTTTCTTCAGAAGATAGGACAGATAAATTATTCTTATTTATAATAATCATTTATACTGGATCCAAAGCCACAAAGGAAAATAAATGTCTATGTAATTTGCCTTATTTGTGAATATCCCATTTTTAGTTGTCGTGGTTTAGCTCTCCTGCCCCAGATTCTAGAAATGCCATGGACACCTGGTGAAAGTCATCTCACACAGTGCAATCAGAACTAATGGTTGGTTAATTTTTAAAAGCAAAAGAATCATGAAAATTGACACCTAGTATTTTAAAAATATTTTTATTTTTATTTTTAACTTAAAATTTTTTCAATGCACATGTTTGCCATCTTTTGAGGTAGTATAGAACACCCCTACCTTTGAGGATGGATATATAATTTGAGAACCATTCCGGCAGTAAGGTAACTTAATTACAGTCCACCAAGACACATTGCCTAAATTCCAATTCTACTTTATTTAAAGAGGAATGAGAACTTAAAGACATTTAAGAATCAGTTGTGGGGTAGAATTGCTTTTCATTTTTATTATATTTTCTAATTTCCCACACATAATTCAATGGCTATTTTCCTAATACCTCTTCCCTATTAAGGTCCTTCCAACATAGTTAACTCAGCCATAGATGTAAGCCTTCTCTTTTTTTGCACTCATATTTCATAAGTTGGTTTAAGATTTAAATTTGCAATTACAATAACCCACACAACTTGCATAAATTGAATGAGATTATAACCAATGCACCTAATTCAACTGGTGATAGGAAAAAAGAGTACCCTTGAGCACTCAGTTAGGTTTATGAAGGAAATGAAACGATATAGTTATTACAAATCTATTATTATGAATATATCAAAAAATCTAAAATATATAGTTATCATGAAGTTCATTCAAAGATCTGTGTGTGTAAAGCAACATTTGTATGTTGGTAAGTTTTACAAATCCTTCATGCTAGTATAATTAAAAAAACATGATAATGGTTAGACTGCAGGAGCTAGAGTGGTATACCAAAACAGTAGTGAGCTTGGTGTCTGTCTTACATGGACTTGAACCTGATCATCTTAGTCATAGTAGCAAATAGTAGAAACAAAGCGGTTCTACCATCATTATTTTTAAGCTAAAATGTAGCAGTCTTAACACAGTATGGATATATATTTTTTTAATTTATTTTTTATTGGTTGTTCAAAACATTATAAAGCTATTGACATATCATATTTCATACATTAGATTCAAGTTTGCCGCGTCCGGCCAAGGGAGCCGAGTCCGGCGAGGGACGGCGAGGTTAAAAGACACACAGGACACCAAGGTTCTTCATCCAGGAGTCAATAATCTTTATTGCTAACACACCTTTTTTTATACCCCAAGCAGCAGAAGTGGAAAACTACCCAAAAGCAGGAGGGAGGGGGGAGAAATTTAGTTTCAACATCTATTATTGTCAGGTACCGAAATCTCCCTTAACAATAAGTCCATCAGACCAGAAAAGGTCAAGGCATTCCCGTGGGATACATATGTCTCAGACGGACAAGCAGGAACAGAAAAACCGCAAGTTCGCCATGGCCTTGTGAGCTGGCCACACTGGCATGCAGAACAAACTAGTGGAGGTAGGGCTCCAGGGGCCAGGGTGGACCTGCTGCCAACAAGTCCCCCTCTTTTGTTTTTTGCATGCCAGTGGGAATCAAGTAGCCCCTGTCTTAGGTCGTTCACAGCCCTTGCGATGCTTACCCGTCTCTGGGAAGGCCCCGATTCCCTGTCTTAGGTCGCACAGCAAGCGTGAAAGTTGCCCGTCACTGGGTACTACAAGATCAGCTCAAGGTGTTATGACCTATCAAGACATTATTGCGGTAAACGCTTAACCGTCTCCACCTACGGGACCCATGACCGTCACCACCGAATGGCAGATGTGATTGGACCGAGAGATTAGACAGCAAAGATCCTAGTACAGGAAGGCAAGAGGGAGAGGTATGCATAGAGAAAAGATATGGCAGGAGTTCTTCTTTTAAGGAGGACACTCATCTTCGGATAGGTCTGAAGTATATCTCAGAGAGGCGATCATCCATCTTCAAGCGTTGATAGTGAACCTGTATTGGCTTAGAGGCTAAGATATTAATTTGATCCTTAATGAATTGTACTATCTTATTTACAATGCAGGGTCCTATTGCCACTACTAGAAGGAGGCCTAACAATGGTCCCAATAAGGGAAGAAGATAAGGCAAAAATCCATTAAGTCCCGTCCAGAGAGGGTTCTCAAATAATTCCCTCCTCCTTTTTTCTAGGTCTTCTTGGAGTTGTTTAATTTTTGTGCGAACTATGCCAGATTTGTTAGCATAAAAACAGCACCTCTCCCCAAGGGCTAAACAAATTCCCCCTTGATTGGCAGTAAGCAAGTCTAAACCCCGCCTGTTCTGAAGAACTACTTCTGCTAGGGAGTCTATCTGGTCTTGTAAGTCTTTAATGGTTCCCGACAGGGTTTGCACATCATCTATAAGCTGTTGAGATAGGCGGCGGTAAGAATGTATAGCCGTACCCAATCCTGCCGTGCCTGTACCCACAGCAGCGGTTATTCCAAGGCCAACAAGGAGTGGTAAGGCCTGCACAGCTCTCTTGTGTCTTCTAACTAAGATGTCTAGGCTAGGAATGGGTAGGGGTTCATCTCCTGAGATAATTGTGATATCAGGAAGCAGTAATGCCAGAACGCAACCACCAGTCCAATTTGCTGGGAGCCTGGGAAAAGCTAAATTTCCACCACACATAAAAACTGTACCATTAGGGGGACAAATGGGCGGAGTAGGTGAGGAGTAATTCTTTACTAATGAGCAGTTTCCAAAGGAAGAGATTCCAACATCAACATCATAGGTATTATTTTGCATCATGCCCAGAAGGCATGACATAAAACCACCTAGAGGCTGCACCTTAAAGGGTAGCCCAGATTGACATGTGTTGTCATCATCAATGGTATAATTGATGGGAACCGCCAATGGCATGACTGCACCTGCCGTCATGCAGAGCCAGCAATCACCAGCAAGGGTAGGGTTGGAACTGTTAAGTAAAGAAAAGGTAGTTTCTAGGATATCTAATGTATTGGCATCTAAATCAGGAAACTGGGATTTGGGCAATATCAAGGGGTGGTATGTAGGCTTAGGGATCTCTGGCTTTAAAAGCTTAATCACCTGAAGGTGTTTGATAGCATCAGTGGGTCCCCCTCCATCAGAGATTCCGATAGGGGCCTGCATGGGCCAGCAGGAAGATTTACCCACGACGCCCTCACATCCCGCCTCCGTTAACCGAGTCGTGATGCCTTCCCCTCCCCGGTCACCAAGAAAAGGAATATAATTATAAGTGGTCCCCCATTCTCCACGGGTGTTAGTTAGGATGGCCTCAAAATACTGTTTTCCTTGATTATTAACACAAATTGAGGCCGATGTATAACAGGAGATGTGCATTGCAGGGGTGTAATGACAAGTGGCGGGACAGCTTCCAAGAGTCTCAGTCGGATTAGGGACAACAAGTCCGGGCTTATTAACACATACCCATTTTGGTTGCTTAAATCCTCCGATGTTTTCATTGAGTTCAGCCGCCATGTAGGCTACTTTAGTCCCACAATCAATGCTCTGGATATAACCAGAGGGGGCCGAGTGCCGGGGCCCTCCCTTACACTCACAAGGGGCTCCAAAAAGATATTCATGAATATTCCCAGGTGGGGGGTCAAGCCCTCCTTCAGCAAACCTGTCCAGAAGGAATGCCGCAAGAGGGGTCCAGCTCATGAGGTGTGTCTCGGCACTCACTTGAAGGGGTGAGAACAACAGCGGCAGGATCAGCCATCTTGGGAACTTCATTTTGTCTTGAATTTTCATTCACCGGTCTGGTGCAGCGCTCCGGGATCCAAATGGGCTTCTCAGTTCCTGGGGGAAAAACACATACAGCTCCCCTCACTCTAGCTAAGAGTGGAGCCGGGGGTTGCCACTTTCCGGTGGATAAATCTTTCCACCTTATTTGAGCATCTTGTACAGTGGGAGGGGAAAAGTGGCGTTGTGCAGCCGTGCGCCCTCCAGTGTCAGTGAGTAAAAAATTTAAAGTAAATAAGGTTATGCTTAGAAGTGCTTGTGGTCCCTGACAATTCCGGTATATCTCCCCCTCTTTTGTTTTTTGTAAATAAGTTTTTAAATGTTGATGGGCTCGTTCCACGATAGCTTGTCCCTGTGGATTATAAGGGATTCCAGTCTTATGATTAATTTCCCATTGGGTGCAAAACCGTTGAACCGCCTGGCTTACATATGCGGGACCATTATCGGTTTTGAGGCATCGTGGGGTGCCCATGGAGGAAAAGGCTTTTAGAAGATGACTGATTACGTCCTTAGCCTTCTCTCCAGTATGTAAGGTGGCAAAAATGAAGCCAGAATATGTGTCAGTGGAAACATGTATAAAGGAGAGCTTACCAAAGCTAGGGAAGTGTGTAACATCAGTTTGCCAGACATCATTAGGTTGTAGTCCTCTTGGATTAACCCCAAGGGAAGGAGAATGAATAAATGGTGCACAGGTTGGACATAATGAGACAATCTGTAAAGCTTGGTCTCGTGAACATCCTGTGTGGAAGCGTAAAGACTGTGCATTTAAATGAAATTTGTTATGGAATTGTAAGGCCTTATCATATTTGGTCGTCACACAGGAAAGGCCAACAGCATGAGTAGCAGCGTCTGCTTTTGCGTTGCCCTCTGACAAAGGTCCAGGGAGCCCTGAATGGCTTCGGATGTGGCCAATGTATAAAGGATCTCGTCTAGCCCAAATGAGAAGCTGAACTACCTGTAGTTGTTCTGTGATGGTGGATTGCTTTCCAATATATGATGCTGTTTCTATGACTAGAGCCAGATTGGCTACATACAAGCTGTCAGTATATACATTAAGAGGAATAGAGCTATAGACTTTGAGAGCTATGATTAAAGCTTCAACTTCCGCCTTTTGGGCCGACTGACCTGACACAGGTTGTCGGAGAATTTGAGATCCATCAAAAACGACGGCAAATCCATTTTTGGCCCCATCTGTATATACAGTTTGGGCCTTTGGAATAGGTTCCCTTTTCATAATCTTTGGGAAGATAATGGGACACCTTTTAAAGCCCTCCAAAAGTCTATGTTTAGGGAAGTGATTATCAATCTGACCCTTGAAGCTGCACAGGAAAAGACACCAAAGGTCATGTTCTTGTTGTAACTTGTGTATCATATCTTGAGTGTAAGGTTGAATAAGTATGTCAAAGGTTTTTCCAAACAATGCATCACCCAAATATTTAGCCTTCCAAATTAAGTTAATAACTAGCTCATAAAAGGGAGTCAATACCCGGGGGTTAGAAGCCGGCAAGTGGACCCAATAAATGGGACCCGTTTGCCAGAACACTCCTGTGGGAGTAATTTTAGAAGGTAGAACTATAAATGACAAGGGCAGAGAATAATCTATCTGCGTAATCTGCATGTCCTGCGCTTCCTGGTGTTCCCCTGGGGAGTTCCCAGATAGAAAGGGGTTGGTCAGTGGGAGGCGGCGGAGACGCCCACTCCCTGGGGCACTGTTTTGTCCCTGCACTGCCCCGTACACTTTGGCTTCCGGGGCCCGGGGCGGGCCCCTGCTCCCGTTTCCCGACGGTATTGGGTTACCCTGGATGTCAAACTTTGACCTGCACTCACTGCTCCAATGATTTCCTTTATGACATCTAGGACAAATTTCAGGCATCCCTCTGCCAGCACCCTCGCTCCTTTCCGGGCAGTTTCTCCTTATATGTCCCTCTTTCCCACACTTAAAACACCCCTTAGAGCGGGTTCCCCTGTTATCAGCTTTTTGCATTCCAGTCTTAAGGGCAGCAGCCAAAACCTGACCAGTAATATGAGGCCCATCTATATCTTTGCATGCTCGAATCATGTCATCTATACTTTTGGCCCGGGAGGACTTAATAGCATTTTGGCAGTAAGTGTTAGCGTTTTCATATGCCAGTTGTCTAATAAGTGGCATAGCCTGTTCTAGATTAGGGAATATTTTTCCTGCAGCCTGCATTAGGCGGGCTATAAAGTCCGAATAAGGTTCAGAGGGTCCTTGAGAGATCTTGGAAATTTTTGCTTCAGTCTTAGAAATGGGCAGGGCTTTCCAGGCATGAACTGCAGCTGAGGCTATTTGAGCATAAACACCTGGGTCGTAATTAATTTGTTGGCCTATGGTGGCATACTGCCCAGTTCCTGTCAACATTTCAGCATTTCGCCGTTGATGGCCCGCATTCAGGTTAATCTGAGCCAGCTCGCGGCACCTTTCATGATATTCACTTTTCCACAATAAGAAATCCCCTCCAGATAACACAGCCCTGCAAAGTTGCTGCCAATCATTGGGTATCAGTTGACTGGCTGAGAAAGACTCGAAGAGGGTCAATGTGAAAGGGGCATGAGGTCCATAATTAATGACCGCCTCCTTAAGCTGTTTTATGTCCTTGAAGGCTAGGGGGACATGGGCTCTGGCCGGCTGTCCATCAGCATCGGCATTTTCAATCATTGGAAAAACCTGAGCCGCTCTAGAACCCCAGTGGACCCCCGCCCGTCTAGTAGGGGCGTCCTCATTCCAATCAGGATTATAGGGAGGAGGTGCGGCAACTGAGGGGGCCCTAGGCACCCTCACATTTGCCCTTTTAAGGCGATGTTCTAGTTCCTCTATCTCCCTTTCTAATCCCTCCTCTTCCTCAGAGAGAGAACTGAGGTCCTCAGGATCATTTTTGGGCTTAGAAATCTGGAGGTGTTTCTTACCCCCTGAGCCCGAGTCCTCAAGAGGACCCTCATCCTTTAAGGATTCTGCCATTTGCTCTTCCTGCACCTGATTAAGGGCCTGTTCACATTCAGCAAGCTGATCCTTGATTTTTACTTTATCTGTTAATAAAGCATCCTTTACCAACCTCCATAAGGAAAAGGTGGCAACTGGGACACTGTCCGAGCCCCGGTCCCTCAATAATTTCTGAAGGTCATGCCTCATCAGGTCCCAGTCACTATTATTAAGAAATCCTCCTGTCAGAAACCAAGGACAAGCCTGGGCAATAATTTCAACGAATTCGGTTGCAGTCTTAGTTTTTATTCCTGTTCCTTGTGTATTTAACAGCTCTTTCAGTTCGTTGGCCAGATGAACCTTCGCTGTTGAGTTACCCATGGTACGTACCCTGTCTCTTTAAATTATCTTTAAACCAATCCTCCCCCTTCTTTCTTAGAAGGTGAGCCCCGTCCGCTTACCCCTGCTTTCCGGATCTCGGTGGGACCTCCAATTGCCGCGTCCGGCCAAGGGAGCCGAGTCCGGCGAGGGACGGCGAGGTTAAAAGACACACAGGACACCAAGGTTCTTCATCCAGGAGTCAATAATCTTTATTGCTAACACACCTTTTTTTATACCCCAAGCAGCAGAAGTGGAAAACTACCCAAAAGCAGGAGGGAGGGGGGAGAAATTTAGTTTCAACATCTATTATTGTCAGGTACCGAAATCTCCCTTAACAATAAGTCCATCAGACCAGAAAAGGTCAAGGCATTCCCGTGGGATACATATGTCTCAGACGGACAAGCAGGAACAGAAAAACCGCAAGTTCGCCATGGCCTTGTGAGCTGGCCACACTGGCATGCAGAACAAACTAGTGGAGGTAGGGCTCCAGGGGCCAGGGTGGACCTGCTGCCAACACAAGTTGATTATGAACTCCCAATTTTACCCCAAATACAGATTGCAGAATCACATTGGTTACACATCCACATTTTTACATAATGCCCTATTAGTAACTGTTGTATTCTGCTACCTTTCCTATCCTCTACCATCCCCCCTCCCTCCCCTCCCATCTTCTCTATCTACCCCATCCACTGTAATTCATTTCTCTCCTTGTTTATTTTCCCATTCCCCTCACAACCTCTTATATGTAATTTTGTATAACAATGAGGGTCTCCCTCCATTACCATGCAATTTCCCTTTTCTCTCCCTTTCCATCCCACCTCATGTATCTGTTTAATGTTAATCTTTTCTTCCTGCTCTTCCTCCCTGCTCTGCTCTTAGTTGCTCTCATTATATCAAAGAAGACATTTGGTATTTGTTTTTTAGGGATTGGCTAGCTTCACTAAGCATAATATGCTCTAGTGCCATCCATTTCCCTGCAAATTCTATGATTTTGTCATTTTTTAGTGCTGCGTAATACTCCATTGTGTATAAATTCCACATTTTTTTTATCCATTCATCTATTGAAGGGTATCTGGGTTGGTTCCACAGTCTAGCAATTGTGAATTGTGCTGCTATGAACACCGATGTAGCAGTATCCCTGTAGTACGCTCTTTTAAGGTCTTCAGGGAATAGTCCAAGAAGGGCAATAGCTGGGTCAAATGGTGGTTCCATTCCCAGCTTTCCCAGGAATCTCCCAGTATGGATATATTTATGTGTCAGCAGTTTCATTCAGGATATGCTTATAAAAATCAAGTGCTTTGACATATTTTCTTAGACATAACATTCAGAATGTTTGATTCTATATTAAAGATGAGCCTTTTAGGAGTAACAAATGCATTTCTGACTGACTGATTTCTATTTATCTTGATCTACTTCCTCCAGCTTCAAACAGACTGGTAGTTCTCAACTGTGTCAATATCACCCCCAGCCAGGGTATTTTGGGAATTTACTGAGTCTTTTTGATTGGTGTCAGGATTTCAGGGCTGGCATTTAGTAAGTAGAGTTCTAGAATGTTGGTGTTCTAGCAACATGCAGAAGAGTTTTATACTATTTGAACGTCCCTCAGGACAAGACACTGATGAAAATGAAACCCCATTTATATTTTTGTGAACCTAGAGTTTAACTCTGATTATAAAGACAAATTGGGGATGCATAGATTTTTTTAAATTAATTAATTTATTTTAATTAGGTGTATATGACAGCCGAATGCATTATGATTCATTGTACACAATTGCAGCACAACTTGACATTTCTATGGTTGTACATAATGTAGTGTCACACCATATGTGCAGTCATACATGTACCTAGGGTAATGATGTCCATCTCATTCCACCATCTTTCCTGCCCCCATGCACCTGCCCTACATTCTCTCCCCTTTGCCCAAAGTTCCTCCATTTTTCCCATGCCTCCCCACTCCCTATTATGGATCAGCACCCGTTTATCAGAGAGAACAGGCAGGCTTTGGATTTTTTGGGATTTGCTTACTTCATTTAGTAGGATATTCTCCACCTCCATCCATTTACCTGAAAATGCCATGATTTTATTCTCTTTTAATGCTGAGTAACATTCCATTGTGTATGTATACCACATTTTCCTTATCCATTTATCTACTGACGGGCATCTAGGGTGCTTCCACAGTTTAACTATTGTGAATTGTGCTGCTATGAACACTGATGTGGCTGCGTTACAATAGTATACTAGTTTTAAGTCATTTGGGTATAGACAGAAGAGTGGGATTGCTGGGTCAAATGGGGTCCCATTCCAAGTTTTCTAAGGAATCTCCATACTGCTTTCTAGATTGGTTGCACCAATTTGCAGTCCCACCAGCAATGTATGAATGTGCCTTTTTCCCCACATCCTCACTAACATTTTTGTTTTCTGTAGTATTGATAACTGCCATTTTGACTGGCATGAGATGAAATCTTAGAGTAGTTTTGATTTGCATTTCTCTAATTACTAGATATGTTGATCATTTTTTTTCATATAATTGTTGATTGAATGTATATCTTCTTCTGAGAAGTGTCTGTTCAGATCCTTAGCCCATTTACTGATTGGGTTGTTTGTTTTTTTGGTATTAAATTTTTTGAGTTCTTTATATATCCTGGAGATTAGTGCCCTACCTGTTGTGTGTGTGTGGAAAAAATTTTCCCCCAAAATATAGGCTCTCTGTTCACCTCATTGATTGTTTCTTTTGCTGAGAAAAAGCCTTTTAGTTTGATCTCTCCCATTAATTCTTGATTTTATTTCTTGCACTTTAGGGGTCTTGTTAAGGAAGTCGGGCCTAGTCCAACATGATGAAGATTTGGGCCTACTCTTTCCTCTATTAGGTGCAGGGTCTCTGGTCTAATTTCTAGGTCCTTGATCCACCTTGAGTTGAGTTTTGTGCATGGTGAGAGATAGGGTTTTATTTTCATTTTTCTGCATATGGATTTCTAGTTCTCCCAGCACCATTTGTTGAAGAGGTTATCTTTTCTCCACTATATGTTTTTGGCACCTTTGTCTAGTATGAGATAACTGCTTTTATGTGAGTTTGTCTCTGTGTCTTCTATTCTGTGCCATTGGTTTACATTTTTATTTTGGTGCCAAAACCATGTTGTTTCTCTTACTATAGCTTTGTAGTATAGTTTAAGGTCTGGTATTGTGATGCCTCCTGCTTCATTCTTCTTGCTAAGGGATTACTTTGGCTATTCTGGGTCTCTTATTTTTCCAAATAAGTTTCATGATTGCTTTTTCTATTTCTGTAAGGAATGACATTGGAATTTTAATTGGAATTTGATGAATCTGTATAGTGCTTTGTGTAGTATGGCCATTTTGACAACATTAATTTTTCCTATCCAAGAGCATGGGAGATCTTTCCATCTTCTAAGGTCTTCTTCAATTTCTTTCTTTAGTGTTCTTTAGTTTTCATTAAACAGGTCTTTCACTTCTTTTGTTGATACCCAAGTAGATTTTAATATGTCATTTTTGCTATAAGAAGACCTGAGTATTCAAAAAAAAAAAAAAAAAAAAAAAACATCACTGTGCTATGTAAAACTCTGTGGTAAAAAACCATATGGCTGAAAATAAGGTTAGGAAACTACTCAAAAATTTCCTCAGCAGCACATGCAGAAAAAGAAGAGACGTCAGTGAAAATGGCTGTGTGGTTTTACACACATTAAATGGTTAAGAAATACACAAGTACTACAATTAACACAGCACTCGGCTTGAGAAAGACCTAAAGTTTGCTAGTGGCAGTGGGCAACGGGAAGAGCTACAGTTTGTGAGCTATTGTGAAGGGGTGGAGAAGAGTTATCTGAAACTGGATGGAAAGTTTTACCACCACCCACCATGTACATCAAGGTGCAGCATGCAACGCCTGTGCTGAAATGAGGTGACCAGCACAGGCCAGGAGTGTGTTTGTGTGCGTGCGTTGGTGTATTCCCACATGGCTCCTTCAGCTGAGTGCTGTTTTCTGCCTTCCCCTAGAGTTTATCAATAAAAAAGCCATGCATACGTAAACGTGTTACGCTTTCCTACATCAATTGCACTGGAACGAAATTTAAAACAAGCATTACAGGAGAACTGAGTGCAGACTAAATTTCCTATGAGGGAATGTACTATGTAAATGGAGAAAATGTTGTAGTTTGTTTTGCTTGAAATTTTCCAAGTTTTTTTTTTTTTTTCCATTTCAGAAAATCATGTCCTTATGACAAATGTTACTTGTGGTACATGAGCTTCTTGTACAATAGATTGGCACGTGAGTATGTAATTGTCATATTTCTGGCAATCCATGAAGAGATGAAAATACTTAATTTCTTTATTACATTTTTACTCTGATCTTTAGCTGCAATGAAAACCATCTAACTATTAAGTAAATAGATACGATTTTCTTTCTTGTCATTTTATATTTATATACAATTAGAGTATTGTATTGACATTTTGGAAATTTTATGTGTTGAAAAATTATATCAAAGGAGCATTGTAAAATATGTACTAAGAAAGGGGATTCATTAAATTTGATGAGATTGTGAATCACTCCTATAAAGCAACAAAAATCAACGAAGACAGTGTGAGATAATAAATGTTTGGCATATGACAGATTTAAGTTGTATAGGGTATTGCTATTGATACGGGCTCAGGAGAACCACAGATCTAAGTGTTCCCTGGAACTTTCAGACAACCTATAGACCCTTCAAACTCACAAACACTGTTACCAAACTGATCACAGCTCTCCAAAACCCGCCCCTCTCCAGGATTTGACATTATTGTGGAAAGGTATCATCTTGAACCCATATCCGTGGCTCTTCTCTCTTCCAAGAGCCCAACAATAATACCCATCAGCCCATCAATTCTACCTCCATCATGTATTTCAAATCTATCTGTTTTCCTTCATCTCAGTTACTACTACATTATTTCAGGTCACTTTTATGGCAATAGCCACCTGGTTGAGCTTATTGTCTTCTCTCATGCCCTAAGATCTATTATATCACAAGCACCATCCAATAGAAATACAATGCAAGCCACATCTGCAACTGTAAATTTTTTGGTACAAATATATTTTTAAAGCAACATGCTAAATTAATTTTAATATAATGTTAAATCATATTAAAATATATATCCAAAATAATTTTACGACATGTTGTCATGGTGAAAAATTAAGTAGATTGTCAACATGTCAATATGGACTAGCCACATTTCAAGTTGTCTATGGCCCCAGGTAGTTCTTGTATTGGATGGTGTAGTCTATATTAAGGTCCTTTAACTCACTAAACCACAAATCCTGTCATACCACTTTTCTACGTACCATCTTCTAATTGCCAAATAGCTATTAGGCTAAAGTTTAAATTTCTAAAAATGATTTTCAAGATCCTGCAAGATCTGATCTTTTTTCACCTGGCAGCTACATCTCTTAGTATCCCTCTTCTGGCCTCTCAACCTCATCTGTACTCTTTCTGGGCAGAACTTGTCCTATTTTACCCCAACATGTTCTGTTCTCACTTGCCATGGGAAATTTCCAGAGATTTCCCTGGGCTCATGACCCCTTTTATGTTCTGCATGTACCTGGTACCCTCATGCCTCTGACACCTGCAGCCACTTTCAGCTTAGATTGGAAATCCCTTCTTACAGGTAAGAGTCTCAAATCCATGTTCACTTTGCAATGATTTCTTTATTAAAGCAGAAGTGCTATCATCTTGCTCTCTGTCTCTGTGGCATTCTTGCCTACTGTCCATCACAGTGCAGAGGGCTCTGTGAATATATATTTTTGAACAGATGATGGATTTCCTTTTAAAGCTTGCAGCTATAAATGAATATCAAACAAATAATGAAATAACAGAATGGATGATTCTGGAATGAGGCAGACCTGTGTTTGAAACTGAGCTGTCTAATTTTGGGCAATTCATATAAGTTACAGTTCTTTTCTTACCATTCTTTAGTGATCTACAAGATGAGAATTATTATTCCTTTCATAAATGAAATAATGAGTATCTATCACCTAAATGACATCTATCTACATGCTACATGATATATCTCTTTAGTTTTAGGAATGTCTAGGGTTCCCTCCAAGATACTCCAAGATTTAGATTTATATAGAAATGAAGCAACTTTATTTCAGAATGGAGATCAAGATGTTCTCTAATCAGTGTTAACCTAAGACATTGGGTGCATGTGACTGGAAGGAGGGTCAGTAGGGCATATCACATCCTTCCCAGACTCCCTGTGTTCCTGTGTGAACACTCTCTTTCTCAAGTAAGAACCTGGATAGCTGAGTAGTAGGAATGCCAGCTCATACCTGAAATCCCTAACACATTTGAATTATCACCTTCTTGAGTATAAGGTCCTTTCTTATCATCTGAATGGCCATCTTAAGTGACAGCCGCCATTTTAAGGAAAAAAAGTTTCTCTTTCCTGCCCAAATTTCTGAGAAAGGCTTACCACTCCCTCATACCAACCCAACACCTAACCACCCACATTAGGACCCGCCCAGCTCTGATTCCTGAGTCTGTCCCATAAAAGTCCCGGAACCCAAGCCTGTTTTGCCTCTCTCCGCTATAGAGAAATGGCCTTTATTTGTCAGTTCTGACAAATAAACTCTCGTGTGTATCTCTGCCTGGTCTCTGTCTTTCATTTCTCACTTACCTGTCTCTTGTCCCTCACAGCTTTTGCAGTGGCTTTCCCACTCAATAGCTAATAGCCACATGTGGCTGCTAAGGTTTAAATTAAATAGAATTAAAATGAAAAAATCCAGTTTTTTTTAAGTCACATGCACCATATTTCAACTGCCAATAGCTGCATGTTGCTAGAGGATGTTTTGTATCAGAAAGCCCAGATATAGAACAATTTTTATCAAAGCTGAAGCTTCTGTTGGTCTTTACTGCTTCAAAATGTAACTGCCCACTTGCCCACTTAGTAGGTGTATTAACTTCATGAAATTACTTCTCTCAGTTTCTTGATGCTAAATGAACAAAAAGATGAAAGCACTTAAAACAAGGCCAGTGGGCTGGAGGTGTAGCTCAAGGGTAGAGCACTTGTCTAGTATGCACAAGGCCCCGGATTCAATCCCCAGCACTGCAAGAAAACAAAAGAAACACAAAAGTAAGGTAAGCACATATTACTTATCATTATGGCTAAAAATGCTTTTTGTATTGGAATGCTGTCTTCATTGAAAGCCTAGGTCCTTGACCATGTGTAATGTGTGTGTGTGTGTGTGTGTGTGTGTGTGTGTATGTATGTGTGTGTGTGTGTGTGTCTGTGTCTGTGTAGTTTTTCCTTCATGGTACAATGATACAATGATAAGATGGTAACTCAAGGATAACTATTTTGAGTCTGCAAAATCTAACACTACCTCCTACCTTCAAATCTTGAGACACGTTATTCCTAGAATTGAATGTTGATATTTTACAGTAGGACATAGAACTCAAAACACAGTCTCCCTGGGAGTGGAGATATGCAAGATGTACTTAGTGAATCACACCACTCGCCACTTGACCTTCCAGAGCTGGACATTTGGCTGTTAATGAGCAAGATCGGTGAAGACACAGATTTCTTTCAGCTTTTACTGGCAATTCAAGTGAAGGGCCCCAGCCCCCTGCCGTCACAGCTTCTGTTGGGGCACGGAAGCCAGCAGTTGTTCAGGTGATCCCTCGCTTTGCGCCCATTGGATCTTTCTTACTTTTTCTCTCTTAATTTTTCACAAAATTGCTGGACCTTTTCATTTTGCCTTGGAGAATATGACCTGATCATTTAGATATTTAGGCATCTTTGGTAGAAATTTTTTATTTTAAAATACTTTTTTCATGAACATGATTTTTAATGAAATGAAAAATGTATCACTATTAAACATCCTATTTTTGTTTTTCTGAAATTAAATTTTATTCATATCATATGGTATTTATTATACTTGGATTTCAATAAATTAACAAAACTTGAAATCTTCTCAAAGTATAAACATGCCGGGGACCAATTGCTGACTCTGAAATATATCGCAGGCATGCACTTAGTGAATGGAGAGAAAATCTGTTGGTTAAATTTGTTTTTATGACCAGCATTATTTTGGAAGGTGACCCTAGTTTTTGCTAAGCAATAGGCATACATATATAAAGTAATCCACAGAGAGTTCTAGAAAATCAAAAGTCAGCACCTTATCTTTGTTAATCTTCAGGCACATTTCAATGCCAAATAAAATAACTTCTGTCATTTCCTTTGGTACTATCATGGCCAACCCTGATTTATTTACTGCCTGTAGAGTACAGGTAACCCTGTTTCTCCCAACTCAGAAAGCACGGGGAACTCATCATGCACTGTATGAAGCCAAGCAGCCCCTGGGTGTGTGGGTGGGGGATCTACTGTGATAAGGTACATGCAACTGTGTTTAGTGATATATTCTAAATTACCAACCACCTTAGCTATCTAGGGCAGAAATGGGCTCTGTGTTGCTTGTGTTATTCGGAACTTATTCAGCCCTAGAAAATTCCACTGTAAATTGTTGTGATCATAATGCAGATCTAAGTGAGAGAAACATAAATGACTGAGAACTGTTCTCTGAGAAAATCTGGAAAGAGAGTTGGGGTGTTTTTCTGTTTTATCCTTGGTTCTTCAATGAACCCCATGTGGCGCTTTGAAAACTTTATGTAACTTCCCTGAACCCTAGACTTTGAAGACACTTGTGAATGACAAGTTAGTGTAAAAATCTCTAATTGTTTCCCAAGAAGGCTGCCATCATGCTACTAAGTAAATACTATTGCTAAATAATTCCACAAAAAATGTTGGCTAATTTTTTTCTCAAAAAGAAAAAGAATGTTGTTAAGGTTTGCATTTTTAAAAATTATCAGAGAGAATTTATGATGATAATTGGGTTTTCAAATAAATCACAAAATTTTGTATCTCTAGCATTCAGTGCAGATAATGAGATGTCCTTTCAAATATATACTTCCTACTTCTAATATCCCTGATCCACCTTTCAAAGTCCTCAAACTTCCTCTTCCACTATCTGCAGTTCCCCAGGGATTTCATTTACTTCAGCACTCTCTGCATGACCAGCACTGGCAAACCAAACTCCTGCCTTTCGTTGTGAACTGCTAAGGGCAGCTCATTTCTTTACCTGCATATTGTACAAATTCACTGTCTTTTGTGGGTTAATCACCCCCCTCTCCTTCTGTTGCCCACCTTAAAAATTCATCATGTATTTCACCCACAATACCAAGGCACTCTAGCTATTATCGGTTCCTCTTTGTTTAGTGAAACTGTTACTTCTTTCTGCAGTCCTGCTGCATCTGTTGTTGCTGTTTTTATGTCCATGAAAATGATGTCACTTTGTCATTCTCCTAGCTGGCCACCCTGCTTCCAATCTCTCTCCCTCTTACCCATTACCTTCAGAATGCCACATGGTGGGGGTTTTCCCCTAAAGGATAATAATTATAATAACATCAACAACCAGAGCAAAGTCACTCTCTTCTCTCAATCCTTTCTTGGCTCCCCATTTATTACAGGCTGGATTGGGAAACTGGAGTTTGCTGTTCCTTTCTACCTTAATCATGTACCATCAAGTCATATGCCCTGGGAGCCAGCTCCATTTGTTTTTGTTTTGTTTTGTTTTTGCATTTACATATTTCACAAATTCTGGGTCATTTAACATGTGCATTCCCACCTCTTTTATTTAATGCCCTCCCCACTAGAAAATAGACTCCATGAAGGCAAGGACTTTATCTGTTTTGTTCAGTACTATACACCGAGAATGCAGGACACTGTCCTAAGGTAGGTGATGGAAATTTGGGTTGATTTAGTTAGCTAATGTATTGTTCTGAGGCTGTGTTCCATGACTCCAGAATGAAGCCTCCTTCTTCCCATTCTCAACAGGATGAATGTAATTACAAAAGGCCGAATGTACAATTACCTCAGCACTAACATTGTATTATACACATGAGCTCATGTATGTGTCTCTCATATTTACTTGAGCTCCATGATTGCAGGAATATTCCTGGGTGATTCTAAGAGCCCAGTATCTATTGGTTCATAGCAGGCACTCAAAACTTTTTATGAATGAATGAGTGAATTCATGAGTGATGAATTAGACAAAGGAGGAAGGGCGAGTTCCTGTGGCTGGGGATCACAGACACACACGTGTCAATGACGACTAAGACACAAACTGCCCTAAATCTTCAAGGATTCTTCTTGTTAAGAGATACTAGGCAGGCTGGTTGTGTTGACCTTTAATTCACCTTTGTAAAACATAGTTTAAAAAGTCAGTCTGACTCATAAAATGATATAGGTAAGTTGTAAATCTACAGATTTGAGATTTTGACCTTTAATGAGCTTCTGCTTTTATAAAGAAAAGGATTCTATTCTTCATAATAAAAGAAAGGTGATGTGTGGTTACTTTATGGTATATTTCAGGGTCGTTTTTGTTTTTACTTTAGTCACTCTAGCAGAAAAGCAAAAAATAAATAAATAAGAAAGAAAGAAAAAGAGAAAAAAGAAAAAGAAAAGGCAAGTTTTATCCATGTCATTTCTGATAAATCTTCATGCTGAGCGACAGAAAGGAAAACAATTTGCTTTATTCTGATGTGGTGTGTGCAGCTCAGGCCTAGGCTTAGGATAGGTGTATCCATTCCCAGAGCCCTCACTTTGGTGACCACTATCTGTAATACTCAGATGACCAATGGAAGCCAATGATTGTCCTCTCACTTGTTAAAAGCATTCATACTCAGCATGCCACAGGGTGGGTGGAGCCAAGCAATGAAAAGCACAGATGGTATGTCAGCAGCATCAAAATTCCTTTAGAAACAAAATCGAGAAATTAAAATGTAAAACACATAAGAATTAGACACCTCAAGCATGTAATTGTACATTTATTTCTCTTTTTAAAGAACACTCCTTAATGTAATTCAATATACAAACTTGGTTTCACAGAATTATAATCCACTATGTAGCACAAAGGTAACCCAGATTGTGTGTGTGCGTGCACACACGCGTGCGTGTGGGTGCACATGTTGCTGTACCCCCTCCCTCCTCTCTGTTCTTTGGGACCTACAAAGGCTCTTCCCATCTTCAACACTAATCAAAACCATTCTGAATGTTCTATACAAAAGATATCATCCCCCCTCAGGTCATTTTCCCTTGAAATCTTTTTTTCAACGTTCCCCCTGAGATAGCCAGGAGTGTGACACTTTTCCCCTACACAAAGGGGAAGGTGACTTCCCCTAATGCAGATAGATGTTAACCCTGTTACCTTGTGGTCAGGCTGACGGGAAGAGATGGGGAGAGGTCTCCACCCCCTTCCCAGCTTCCGCATCGATTCCTGGGCGTCCAAGTGTGGCCCCTCTGTGTAGCCTTAGTTCAGTCACCATCCTGTGCAGCAAGGACCAGGGAGATCTCTAAGCCCAGGTCTTCTCCAAGGGCAGCGCACAGCACTGCCTGCCAAGCCACCGGGCCGGCCGATAACCAAGCTCTACACAGTCCCATGTGCTTTGTCACTTTAATTTTTAAAGACACCCTAGCATAGGTCTGTGGCAACCTAGTGTCCAACTGAGTTACATAAAATTGTACCAGTGATGCACTTGTACATATTTACATGGGTCGGAATGTTTTCCCATATTTTTAGATGAGTATATAGATCAACATGTTCACATAAGACCAAATACTTTTAATATTATTTATAACTGTTTTATAAAGCTTTGAAAAAACTCACAATAGCACATTGTTTACTTTAATGCTTTACGGTACTATCAGTTTAAAATCACAATCAGCACTTAAGTTATAGTCAATCCGGCAAACAAGAGACAAAAAAAATTTACAAGAGTTAAGAACTGACTGATACATCCTTTATCTTTTTTTGTAACTAATGCATAAGTGCAGAATAAGGTACTCTAGTTTAAATATCTTGTTTACAATGTACATTGTTGTTCTAATTACGCAACAGTAAATCCCATGCTTCACATAGAAAAGCAATCCACAACATTAAGAAAAAATGTACAATTTATGAAACAAAGTAAATAAATATTAGTATTACAGAATCAGAGCTGTACATAAAAGCTGTTCAGTTTTTATCATATAAAAATATGTTTTAGTGCAACCTCACATATATATTGATGCTGTTTTGCTTTACATCATTTAGATCCAAGTGTCCAAAAAAGGAAAGAAATTACATTTATTACAACGCAGATACACAAATTCTAAAATATGTACAAATTACTGCTAAAAAATGCTTATAAGAATATAAGCAAAGTAAAGAAAAGGCACAAACATCTGTACAATTTTAAAAGTACCAGACCCAATAGGTTAATTTCAAATTTTGTTTTGGTCAGGCTCATGATGACTTGGTAATTTACCTAATTCTTTTGAAATAACAAAAGTATATATAATAGCAAACTACCGTAACTTAGGACAGGCATGCTATAAACTCGATTACTTCTATTTCTAGAAAAACGAAAACAAAAACAATAAAAGGGGGGCCATGTGAAAATGAAAGTCTCCATGCATCTTAGATCAATGTAGCTGACTCTTCCCTGATGAAGGCTTGTGGCCTTCCTCTGTGCTTGAAGAGAACTCCTTGCTGCTGTGGAAGTCCAACCGTTTCTCATCCACAGGACTCTGGCTGTGAAACGTGGAGTGAGCCAATGCAGTCTGTGATGTACCAAAATTGTCCTTTTCACCATCATGCAAGTCAGGGTGGGCAGCTGAGGTACAGGGCTGACCTGGCTCAGGCCCGCTAAAGTGTCTAATGCCAACATGTGCACTTTCCAAGGGTTTTTGGAGGGGTTCCTGCACCCGGGCTGGCTGGTCAGCCCCAAGCAGAGCAGCCTCTTCGGTGGCAATCCGGAGAGAGGCAATGGCTTTTGTACAAGTCTGTATGTTCTCCTCCTGTTCCCGCTCTGTTGCATTCAGGCTGTCTTCCGAAGTGCTCTGTTTCATCAGTAGCCGAGGCGAGGAGGGAGTGCTCGGTAGACCAGATGACTGCAAAACGTGAGGCGCGTGCTTCTCCTGCTGCCTGGAGAGAGCATAGGGATCCTTGGGAAAGGGCTCCCCAGGCGCCCCTTTCTTCTCCTCAGGACCCTCCATTGGCAGAGGCAATGTAGGTGGAGGATGTAAACCAGAAAGGGCCGGCGGTATGGAGTGAACCATTTGGATCCCACCAACTGGCACCATGGGGATAGGAGCTCGCACTTGCTGCTGAGAGTGGAGTGGAAGATGACTGAAGACATAGTCAGTAGGACCCTCAGGGAAAAGGCTGGAGCCTTGATGTTCATAAGCACCTTCTTGGTCTCCATAGAGACTGAAGTAAGGAACCTGAGGTAATCCTCTTCTTAAGTTCTGCACAGGAAAACAAAGAACATACAATTCACATGCAACCACTCTCCTTTCTTGGGTCAAGCCTATACTTCTTTAACTCATGCCCAGGCCACAATGCACTACACGTTTATCAAATTCTCATTTTTCAAAACAAAACAGATTTCTCCTTTCTGGTCCCTGAATGAAGGTGTCAGCCTGTGAAAAGTTACTTTTGTTTTTCAACAGCAAGGTGATGAAGTATTCAGTATTTTCCATTGGGAACAGAGACACATTTTAGCTCTGTTTTCTTCATAAGAGAGAATAAAAAAATAATGGATAGTCACCAGAAAAAAAAAATTACCAAGCCAAAAACAAAAACGAAAACAAAAAACTAATAACCGTTTTAAATTCAATAGGAAATTTTTTAAAAAGTGCCATCTGTTTATATAGTGGGCTGATTTTTAAGATTTCTTTTAGGGTTGATGTGTATAATTAAGAGTGACAAGCTGAAAATTGGCTTTTTTTTTTTTAAATTTCTCTCAGAAAGGATAACAAGCCGATGGGAAAGACTCAGACTACTTCCTCCAGTGAGCAAGGTGTTGGTCTAAAGCACTAATTTCCTGCTCAAGAGATATTCAGTGTAGAAGACCAGCCTCTGCAAAAAATACCCTTCTCAAATCAAGGCTATTTAAATCTTACATCAATGTCAATTCTGTAAGGAAACTACACATCCAAGAAGTTGTTAACCCTAACTATTTTAGACAGTTAAGTATCTATACTCAAACACATAGCTAGGAACCAAAGATGATTGTGTCTTAAATCCTTTGTTGATGTTATTTTCACTTAAATGTCTTTAGTGAACTAAAGACATTTAAAACTTAGGTACAAAATTCCATATTTCCTCTTCACAGTCCTGAAAATGAAGAATTTATTTTCTAAATAAGTTTCTGTACCCAAATACAGCTCTGACTGTCCTATTATCGGGTTTTGATGAGATTATCAGATTTTAATTACTATGATTCATTCTGTTAATGGACTATCATTTAAAAGGGAGCTCCACTGTTTGTTTTGAGAACTGAAGATAGAAATAAACCTATCAAGTGTGGTAGTAATGCAGGAGAGAGATCAAAAAAATTCTAATTCATTTCAAGGAAGCTTCAGTCTAAAACTCAAGGAATGCTCTGTACCACTAAGGACTCATCTCGTTCTATTTAGATTGTGAGACTGGCTCAGGAACCATAAATTATGCATTACCTCCACAACTCTGTGCCATGCTTGGCATTTAGTCTGCTGTCGGCTACACCTTATTCAAGCTAGAAACAAATGACTTCTTCTGGAAATGCAGGAGAAATGGTGTAATCATCAACCCTGTAATCACCAGGACCTCATAAGCTATGGAAAGTAGGAATTTTATAGTACAAGAAAGAATCATTTAAATGCAAATACACACAAAATCTCTCTTGCCTTTGCTCTGGTTTAGAAAAGGAGATGTCTCCTTCACCAAATGGCAGTTAAGGTAGAAGAAACATTCATACCTATGATAATAGTCTTTCAAGATAATGAAATAAATTTTCTTTTAATCACACTTTCCAAAGATTTAAAAGTCTAAAATAAATTGGAAAGTGGTTGTTTTTCCATTTTACTTTTGGCTGCTCTTCTGTGTCACCCACTGCACCTGCCTTGTCAGAGTGCAGAACTGGGGCCCTCGGGGAAGGGGCTGGCAGAGGACAGTGAGAGAGATGTGCCACTATGCCAAGCTATTTGAGATCCCCAACTCCAGGCTGACCAAGCGAGTGATGATCTGTCTTCTAAAACTAGAATGCATTCCGTATGTTCTAAATCCAATAAGATCTTTTCTTAATAATAAAAGTTTCCAATTCAGAGCTGCCCTGGTCAGAATTGAGATGATGGCAACCATAGAAGTGAGTGTACACATAGAATTTCCACCATGTCACCGTCTCCCTTGCTCCACGTGGTGTCCAGCACTTCCACACATCCTTCTCTTCCCATTTTACTCTCCTGTACCCTCCAAACAAATTAGCATAATGTATGTTTTTCTTTACTTTGGTTTTTACTCCATTTGCAATCCTATTAATTTGCAATTTAGACCTTATCACAATGTTGAGGGGAAAAAAAAAAAAAAAACATCCTATTTAAATCTCAAGAGGAAAAATCCTGTCAGGGAAAAAATGATTATTGAATTCAACTGTGGATGATGCTAAGGGTGTGTGTGTGTGCATACATTTATTAATGCATATTAGAGACCTAGAGTACACACAGCTTTATCACCATTTCCCATACACTCTCTCATTCATCTTTTCCACAGTGTGTCATCAGGGTCCCTCTGAAAGACTAGGAAAGAGATAGAAGAGCAAGTGCTTCCTTGGGGGCAGCAGTGAGCAGGAGAGTATCTCAAGCAAATGCAAAGGGAGAGGTGACTGATCTGCGGTCACTGGTGGTGGGGTGAGGGGTGCTGCAGGGAAGTGACCTTGACTTGAAACCTGCCAAGTGTCCTGAAGTGCTAACAGAAGGAGGCTGGCAGCTCACTTCATTCCTTACAGCTAAATGGAATGTTCTTCCTGGAATAGAAGTCGGCACAGTTCACCTCCCTGGCTGCCACAGACAGATGTATAACGGTGGCCAAGAGGCCAAGAGACTTGCCCAAGGTCACACAGACAATGAGAGAGACACTGGTTGATGACTCTTTCACTGGACACGATGTTCATCTGTATCACACACTTTTATTTTTCTCTCATTCTCCCTTCCTTATTTCCTTCTTTATTTTCTTCCTTCCTTCCTCATTTTTTTCTTTGTCATTTATCTACCAAAACTTGAGGATGGAAAAGAAAATGTTTTTGATTTAAAAAAAGAGTTAAGGTTAGAAACTACAACATTATTCCATCCTTGAGTCACACATGATAGATCCTCAAAAATATCTACTGAACGAATGTATAAAAGACTCTTCACTTTTACTCCCATTTCTCTAAAAATGAAAACTAACCAGAAGGAGTTAGGGCAATAATGGCAAGGTGGTAGGCATATCGGTGGCATGTATCATATGTCCTCTCAATCTGCCCCTGAGTCTGTAAGTCCAGACCAAGCAAGAATCAATATGACACACTGGGCTCCAAGATCCCTTCATGCCATAGTCACTGCCCCCTGAGGCTTCTAGCAATGTTAAGCAAAAGAAAAGGCATGGCTAACAGAATGTTCATTAAAGGGGATTATTTTTCTATTATCCATAGATATTTCATAATTATGAAAGAAGGTGAAGCCTTTATCTAACACAACAATCAGAAGAAATACTTCTCCCAGTACTGTCAGGTCTATTTTGCTCGGGCCACAGGAATCTTGTTCTCCTCTGTCCCTTAAAAAGGTGAGAAAACATAAAATGAGAAATTATGGGGATCACTATCTCTGCTTGATGGAGGATTCTCAGGTCTATTCCTTCATTGTAAAATATAATCTACACTTGCATAAATATATCAAAATATATTCTAGTATCATGTATAACCAAAAAAAAATTTTTTTAAGAAATTAGATGAGATCATGAGGGTGGGGCTTCCATGACTATATCGGTGGCTTTGTAAAAAGAAGAAGAGAGACCCAAGTTAGTAAGCATGCCCTATCTCACTGTGCACCATCCTCTGCCATGCTATGTTGCAGCAAGAAGGACCTCACCAGATGCTGAGCAGACCCTGGCACCTTGCCCTGGGACCTCTGTGCATCCAGAACCATGAGCCAAATAAACCTCTGTTCTTTGCAAATTACCTAGTCTGTGATATCTAGTCAGAGCAGCAGAAAATAGACTAAGACAGCTTACGAAATTGGAAGTCCTGTGTCCTTTTTGCCTGTCTTTTTAATATGATAGTTTTACCCTATAAACCCCCTTTTATTTGATTATATTCACTATCATGGCTTCCCTTGCCTGTTTTGTAAGCTTGGCTTTACATGCTTGTGACATCCAGTTACATCTCTGGTCCATGTCTCAAGGCTGATACCTCATAACCTTATGGATCCGAATCACTTTTCTCTCTTAATCTTCATCTCAATAAATGTATCACGAAACACACACACACACACACACACACACACACACAGAGCAGGCTATCCATCTCTAATGAGAATTAACTAGGCAATAGACCAAAACCTTCATCAATGGTCAAGTTTAACAATTCTACTTAATATTCAGGTGAGTTGATTAAAAAAAAATGAAGCAAGAGAAACAAATACTGAAAATCTGGGTCAAACTCAGCAACCAATAAAACAAGTCTCCTTCCAAAAACAACTTTTTGAGCACATATCTAAAAATCAGATGAATTCCCTTGGTCCATTCCTTCAATTCCTTTGCCTGAGTTGGTCATGGGTTGCCTTTAAAAAAAAAAAAATAATAACCACAGCATGCGTGCACTACCAGCTTGCTTTTTATGATGGAAATTCACTAAATATGCTCCACAGCCTTCCACAGGCATGGTCTCAATGCACCTGGCCAATGCTGGAAGAAGAGCAGCAGGGGATGGCAGGACAAAGCTCCTCTACTGCACCCTGCCAGCAGGATTGTGTCTCTATCAGAGACAGCATTTGACACCAGCCCCAGACCTGCCATCCCACAATGCAAGGGATTTACTGCTCTCTATTCATGCTGCATTGGCCAAAACTGAAGAAGATCCCTCCTTTCCACTCTTGCCAAGATACAAAACCTGTAGAAATGTAGCTCTTTTTCTTAGCTTGCTAATTTATGGGCTTGGCGAATAAATGACTTCCTGACGGCTGTGCATGTCTCTGCAGGATTTGTACCATGAAGAAGATGGCACCCAGGCTTTGAAAAGAGGTTGTTGAGGGGGCCTGGGGAGTGGAGTGAAGCAGGGAGCTTCCCTAGAGTTTAAAAATGACAACCTGAGCTTGTGTTATGATTCAGGGTGGCAGAAAGTGAAGACAGGGAGGAAACTGGCCACCAGGGCAGGGATGAGATGAGCCGGGGGTTGGCAGTGCTTCTACTGGCTGGGAAGAAGAGAGCTGATGCTCAGGAGAGAAATCCTGAGCCAAGAATACAACAAATAGTAGGGACCAGGAAACTAAAAATACGCTTAAAGCAAAAAAAAAAAAAAAAAAAAAAAAAAGTCTCTAAAGACACCATGACTCTGTCTATGCTAAGTTCATTTTCATATCCTTCACATAGCAGAAAGAGACATCACTGTCTGCCACGCCAGGGAACCAGGCAGAAGAGGGGTTTATCTATGCATTGCATTAAACCAGCTGCTGAAACGTAGTCTGTGACCCTTGCTGCTGTTCTTCAGTTTATAATAAGGGCCTGTGCTAGAAATCTCTCCCTTGGCTCTCCTGACTTCCCATTCTCTTGGATCTGCACTCTCACTCCAGTGCCTGACAAGTTTCACATGTCCACTCCCATTGTGCAAGGTAAGGAGTTTAATAGGAAAAAAAAAAAAAAAGTTTTGGAAACCAAGGATGATGATCAATCAGAGTCCTTACCTGGTGGAGAGTGCAGATCCCTGACACCTATAAGTCCCTGTGAGTGTCTGGCTATGCAGTCAACCATTCCAATGGCTTCACTTTTTTTTTTTTTTTTTTTAACTCATGAAAAGGTTTCAGCTCATGTCTGTAATTAGTCAAGCTTAGAAAGCCTTCAAAAGGCCTCACCCATTCCTGGCTAGAAATGCACTATTGCTCTGATGCAATACTGCACTTGGAGCAATGCCATAGTCAGATTCCTGACAACAGCTTGTGACAAAAATGTTTTCTGCTATTCTCAGCAATCAAGTCTACATCATGTTTTAATAAATGCCATACTAGCATGGCATCAGGAGGCTCCACTGTGCTACAACTTGTATACTAGGAAGAGAAAGCCAGATATACTTACAGGAGGCCCCAATACAATTGGCTCTGCTTGCAAATACTGCCCCATGGATAATGGCGGGTTATGATATAAAGCCCTTCTGGGAGATGGTGCTCTTATGGTGGTCATGTATCTTCTCTCTCTTCTGGGAGAGAGGTCTCTTCTTGCTGCGATGTCCTTCCCTGGAGACAGTGGCCTTCTGGGGGATAGATGCCTTCTTGGTGAAACATCTCTTTGGGACATCTCTCTCCTCAATGCAGCTTCCTTTCTTGGTGACAGATGCCTCATGGGTGACAGGTCTCTCCTAGGTGATAAATGTCTTCTGGGTGACAAATCTCCTTTGGGTATCAGATACCTCTTTGGTGAGTTATCTCGACAGGGGGAAGAATCATAGCCTGGTGAGGAATGGCGGCTGGAAGGAGAGAAGTCCCTTGGGGAGGAGCTTGGCTCTGAGGACAGCATGCACTCCTCGTCCATAGAACTGGGGATGTCCAGCCTATCCTTGTCTGCTTCTGAGTCTGTTCTTTTGCTCTGGAATAGCCTCTGATATTCTGTCATCTGAGTATCTTCACAAGAGTCACTGGGTGTCATGAGTTGAGTCACCTGAATACTTGGCAAAGTAACCAAATAGCTGATCAGTGAAGAATGCCCCAGGGAGCTATCGGAAGGCACCCCATGGGGTACTGCGCCAACATTCACAGGCAAGGAGGAGAATCGAGGAGGCTGAGGACTGGTGCTTCTTGATCTTGTTTTCGGTGTCAAATCTCCCTGGTCATCGAAGTCATCATCATCATCGTCGTCGTCATCATTATCATCTCCATCCTCACCATCCGATTCCTCGGCATCTGAGAACTGGTGATCTGTTGAAATGCTGGACATGCTATGCTTCTCAGCCGCTTTGTGTAAATCTTCCATATTTTCTGAAACAATTAAACAAAGACATCAGAGACCAAGATCCACATGACAAAGTTAGAAGCTTATTTATCTCTTTCCAAAAGCTTTGCTTAGCTCTCTGGCCATCAGAGACAGTGATGTCTCTGCCCTCTTGTAACTCTCATGGGGTACTTTCTTGACCCTGCACCAGCTCTGGCATTTCTATGCAGCAGTTTGGTTTTATCCTCACCCTACAATCAGTACTCCTGAGTAGTATCTGCTCATAGAAAACCCTCAACAAATGGGTACAGATAAGTTGTTACTGATGATGCTCGAGGAAAAGAACAACCTGTCCCTCCAGATTCAGGTAAAAACTTTCAGACAATTGGTGCATCTCAGGAGGCTTCACCCACCCCCAAGTTCCCTACTGAGGTTAATGATGGATTTTTTTTTCTACTTGATTTTCTTTTAATGGAATAACAACACATTAAAATGCTTTTTGAATTTTCCCTAAAACATTATAACATTTAAATCGCTATCAAAAATCACCTGCAATATATGTCCTTCAGAAGTATGTATGTTCACAGTAGGGCCTTTGTCCCCCCCCATCAAGAGTCACAACTGAAATGCTTTTCTTTCTCCTCATCAGGTTTTAAGCAATTCAATATGTCAGATTTAGTGTCTATATTTAGTGTTTATTAAAATAAAAGGCAATCAGTTTTTAAAAATGTTTTTATTTTATCACCTCAGCCTTAGAGCATCGGTGAGCGCAGTGAGGGGGTCAGTTGGTCAAATTATGACATACCTGCTTCCTCAGTTTCTGTATCATCCACTGATGTCATTGAGACTCCCAACTCCAGGCATTTTTTCATGTGTGCTTTAGATTTCATATGTTTTGTTAGATTTCCTAAAACACACAGCAAAACAAAGAGAGAAATTGATCCATTACCTAAATGTGATGATCACTCCAAAATACAATGTGAAATGAACTTATTTGGGAAAACATAGATTTGTTTCTATCGATTGCCTCTTCAGAACAATTTCTGAAGATACCAGTCCCTGAAAGATTTGGCCCAATATCAGGTTTTGTTTATCTTAGAAGTACAGAAATCCAGGATCATGTCTTCCCAAGAGTAGCAAGACTGGGGATCTGAGGCTTTCCTGCCTGAGAAGGGACCTAACTTTTACCAAAAAGGCCAGGCTCCCAGGACTTCACATAGACATGTGACATAAGCTGAATCACACAGATGGGAAAAACCTCAGAAGGAAATACATTCGGCACACTCAATGGACTCCAGACCTTCTGGCACTGATGCGATATAGGTCAACCTTCAAGGATCCTCATCAGTCAAAGAAAAAATACACAAACTCTTATGCCAGTCAACCATGTATGTGGGTTCAAAGATACATAGACCTGCTTAGCTAACTCCTTATAGGGAGCATTATTGCTGGCATTTAGCATCATTCTGGCTGGCGTATGTTAGTGAACTTTGCATCAGCAGTTTCTGAACTTCTGAACTTCTGAACCCTTTTTATTTAGATTGAGATTTCCACCATCCTAAGAAAAAAGAAAGGTTTCGTGTTGAATATGTTATAAAGATCTACGTATAATTATATGTCTACATACTTATGTGTACATGTGTGTATATACATATCTCTATCACTCTCTCTGGACTTAAATAATTTCTATATGGAATATGAGAAAATTTGAAAAACACTTATCCAATCACCCTTGACCCAAGATCTATGGAAGACAAGGAACAAATACACACATACATATATATAATTATATGTCGTACAACTTATCAAAAAAGAATCCAGGAACCAATTCAGATATAAGGGGTCCACTTTGATGAAATTAGCTATATTATTATCTGTGCCTTTTGATAATGCTTTAGCAATGTACCAATGTATGTACTAATATATGTATGTAATGACAAATGCTTTATTTTTAAGAGTAGGTTCCCTGAAATCTAGGTGGAAACTATTTCACTTTGATGAAATAGTTTATCCCCATTATGGGCGTTTTTAGATTACTATTAATGTTAAAAGTCATAATTCTAAGCTGGGATACCACTGTTTACTATTTTACAATTTACCTGCTGCTTCTATATCTATGAATTTTATGTACAATTTTGATAACTCTAAACATAAATATTACCAGGCCCTCATTGCTCTTCTTATCAAAAACATTATAACGAGAAGTTTTAAAGAGCTCAAAACTTTAACAGACATTTCAATTCTTAAACCTGTAAATTAATTAACTCAATGGAAATCATCAGCATCTATCAGAGGCTAAGTATACCATGTATGTTTCTAAATATGGATGCTAATGTGGTGAGATAACTTACAGTCAGCCCTCTGCATCTGTGGATTCAACCACTCAAGTATCAAGGATATTTGAAAAAAATTGTATCTACAATAAACATGTATGAACTTTCTTCTTGTCACTATTCCCTAAACAATATAATAAAATAATAGTTTACATGGCATCTACATTGTATTAAGTATTATAAGTAACCTAGAAATGATTTGAAGTATACAGGAAGATGTGCATGAGTTATATGCAAATATTATATCATTTTAATTTTATGTAAGGGACTTGAGCATTATTGGAGGTTGGTACCTGTGGGGATCCTAGAATTAATCTCCCCAGGTGCTGAAGGATGACTGTATTTGATTTTAATGTGTCTTTTCTACTATATTTCCTCTCCAGGCATTCTAAGGAGGTAATTGAACTTTGGGCTCCCTTCTTCAGAGCAAGATTGCAGCTAAAATAAGAATCTGAAAGGATCCCAACCTGTCTTTGGTTTGCTGAACTTCTGAAGGAGTGGATCAGGGCAGGGAGGGGGAGAGAGTGGCAGAGGCAAGGAGAAGGAATTGTCCCAACAACTGGGTTTCATCTGTGTTCAGACAACAATGACAATGATGATGACATGGTTTGGAAAAACAGGCACTTCAGACAGAGCAAAAACTGGTGGGGTTTCCCAGGATGCTTTGCTCAACTCTAAGGTTCTGAGATGTTTGCACACTCTCAAAGGGTAAGAAAACTCCATTAATGACCAGGAATGAATAATTTCTTACTAAAACTCTGGGATCGAGGGTACAGAGCCAGATTTAATTTGATGTTTGGAAATATCTAGAAATGTGTCATTTCCTCCCCAATTTTCACACAACTAATGTATGCCTGCAACAACTCATATGCCCAACAAAGACATGTCATTTACAATGTCTAGTGAACTTGCAGTATGTCCCCAAATTAATGTTTTCATTTTCTAATCCCTGGGGGAATCTCTCAGTAAAGCTCTAAATAAAGGTTTGATTTTGCAAAGTTGGATACTATTTAAAGGATCTTATGTTTATTTATTTTGAAGTGTAAATGAATGATCTCCTTTTTGTTACCTTCAAATAAGACATACCTGAAGCTTAAATACATTTTTAATAAAGAAGAAACAAATATGTGGAGAGGCTATACATTTTCACTTATGCCAAATCAATAATAACAACTTAGGATTGGGGGCTGTAAGAGGATATGGTACATTTTATTTTATTTGATATTTATCTTTCTTGGTGGATATTGGAGAAGATAACTCAATAGGTAAATTTGAAGCATTAAGAAATTGTAAATGATATGAGGTTGATGGGGAGGGGGTGCATGCAAGAAAAGTTAGACCTAAAGTAAAACATATTTCCATATACAAAAATCAAGCAACCACAAATTTAAAAATGAAACTATAAATCAAGCAACCTTTAATCTGCTACTGTCTCTTTTTTGAGAACACCAGGCTTATACATATTTTCATGATTTTTTAAAATAATGGAAATACAACTGAAGCAATCTTCCTGAGTAAAACATGTTTATGTGAATCTACTTGTTAAAACAGATTTTTAAAAATTGAAATAAAAATATTATTTCAAGGCAAGTCCTAGTTTTCTGAGATGAAAAGTTGTGGCCTTAGAGTAAGAAATTGTCTCTGTGCTGATAAATATACAGAGTGGAAGCTATCAGATTTCTATGCATAATTAATGCAACTGATAGAGGGGCCCACCTGGGAGTCTGTGGATCTCTACATTATTTATAATCTTGAAACTGACCATGGGCACATGTTTTCTTTCCAGCTGCTGCTTTGCTTTTCAATTGCCTCTGCATGTATCATCTCCCTGCATAATTTCAATACTGGTGTGAGTATTATCTAGACCACATAACATTTCCAGCATGAAGTAATAGCTACCCAGGCAATTCTTAGCCACTTCCTTCAGAGACAACCAGCCTGGACCTGAGTCTAAAGCTCTTAATTAGTCATAAAAGGAGCCTCACAGTCTCACATGCATCCTCTGATCACCAACAGGAGGGACAAAATACATTTCATGCAGTCATATTTTCACAAAGCCATCTTACTCTTGATAAATGGGAGTTACAAAACAGTATTCAGAGTCCTAAGCCATCATCAGAAAAGTATTTCTTCCTCCCCACAAAATCAGATTTGTACCTTTCGTTTTGAAGGCAAAGTTACATAACTTGCATACGTAAGGCCGAACATCAGTATGAGTGCGGATGTGTTTTTTGAGCATGCTTGGCTTCTTACAGCGAATCCCACATTCCTCACAAATATACTTTCCACGTCCACGTCCTCTGACATATACATAATCTTCATTTGACTTATACCTGTTTACAAAAGGAGAATTCAGTGTATTCAAATACTCTTAGCATGTTATATATCAAACTAAAAGATAAGCACTACATGGAAAACTTTTATTGAGGGTATTTTACAATTATTCAATTTTACTTCTACAAAGCCTGGGAAATGTATGCAGTAAAATACCTGGAAGAACTTGATAATAGATTCAGCACTATAAACAAATATAATTCTATATGGAATTCAAAATGGAATTTGCTCTGCTATTAAATGTTAATTTATAGACACAGGGTCTATAAATTTGGGGGCTTCCAGAAGCCCCAAAGAGGTGCAGACCTGTGCATCATTGCTTTGCATTTTAGTATAGCCTTCAGTCAAGGAACATCCAAAAAGCATATGAATATAGTAGAATCATCATGCATCTTGAGTTAACATTACATCATGTAAAATGTACATATGCACACATGGCTTTACATTTGCTAAAAGAAGTATAACTGATAATAGAATTCTTCATTGCAAGATTCTACTCTATTTTTACAATCCTGGCACCAGAGTGCATCAGAAATCTCTAGTGTACATAGGCTGAGCTCAGCTCACCAACTGTTGTCTGCAGATTTGATCTGCTCTTCCCAGGGACCATGAAACTGTACTAACGTGGAGTCTAAATTTCAACTGGCTTCTTGAAGGTACTGTTGCATAATGAAAACTAGAGATTCTATTTTTAATAAAATTTGCATGTATTTCCAGAAGGAATCACAGAGAGCTCTGAAAGGATATCTGAGGTCATCTATTTCAACCAAATCAGATAGGTGAACAGTCTTAGATATTTATTTGGATAATAAAGGGAAGAAACACATCCAATGCTCTACCATCCATTTTGTTTAGAACACAATAACACGATAGACTATAGAGAGCAGTTCTACTGAATAATTCAACAAACAGCATTACTTCTTAAATCACAGCTAGTTTAGAATTGTGGTTCTAATGTCATTATGCAAAGTTTTTTTTCCAGGTATTTTTTTTTAATTTCTAAAGGTAAATGGACATTCAAAATGCTTTATTCACTGTACATTTACTTAAAGGAACTAGATTTACAGTTTTATATAGTCTCACGAGGATTATAAACTGCCTATTTCATCCTAGCGAATCCATCAAGAGGAATAAAAGAGAGTTCAGCTTTAATTGTCCAATTCATTGAAAGATTTTTTAGGAAAAAAAATCCATTCACACCCTTAAATATCAACTTTGCTATGGATGTTATTTAATCTTAGTATTATGTACACTTTGATAAGCTTCAATTGAGGTAAGAGGTAATTAGAATAAAAAAATATGAATAATCAATTTTTATGCATTTTGTTCCTTACAAGAAATTGCATTTAAATTTGTTTTCAAAATTCTTAAAGTTTACCTGTTATTTCACATTGTATGTTGTAATAAAGTAGAACAAACCAAAAGATGCAAAATATCTTTCACCTTTCAATTTTACTACTTTCTGTCCCTAACTAGATGACATTGCTTAAGGGGTATAGAATAAAACAATTCAACAGAATTTTTCTTCAAGAAATGATACTTCAACCTTACTGTAATCATCATCATAGTTGATAAGAAATGCACTTTATCTCCAAATAATATAATTTATCTCCAAGATCTTAGTCGATTAACTTGCTTCCAGAATGCAATTACAGTAAAATTCTATATAACTGTATATTAGAAGGCTCTATATCAATAAAATATTTACCTTAAAATAGTTCTGTACGCCTTTGAATCTACTTGATAGGATATTTAATAGTTTTTGAAAAATAATTAAAATATATGTTTAACTAAATTATTTAACCCACCAATTAGGTAACATAAGAAACATATACACTTAGAAAATCTCGTCAGTAATATCTTTTTTTCCCCCTTTTAAGTTATCACCTTTGCAATCAAGAAATAAAGAGGTGGTAACACACTGTTTGAATTCCTGGTTACCACCAGATAGAAACTGGTTCACAGGTGAAGGAATGTAAGAACCTAGCCGATAACATGGGGCAAGGAAAGGAGGAGGAAAATATGGGACCAACCCACTTGGATCATGGAAACACAGCAATACAATGCTCACATACACCCTTCCACTGTGTCCTGGGTAGTGGAGGTGGGTTCCCAGCGCAGCCAGTAACTGTGACGGTGGCGCTAATCTAGTGATCTGAGGACAGTGTTTGGAAGAATACTGCTGCATATACATGTTGATTGAGGTTAAGGTACTTTAAAGTCTCTGAGGAAAAAGAAAATCTATACTTCTCTCATTTATGTTAAAAGATGAGGGCTCGTGAATACATTTAACTGTGGTTTTAGTAGTGAAAACATCAGCCATCCATATAGGGCAAAATCTAAGGAAGAATCAACTACAACAATCCATCTCCAACCTGGAAAAACCATGTGAGATACTGATGTTTTATCTCACTGAACAGTCAAATGCTTTACAGCCAAACAAATTATTTTGTCTTTCAAATATAATTGGAATGAACTCATGCTCACGAAAATATGTAAATTACAGATCTGTTGGAGAGATAAGGCTAATTACATCATAATCCACCATATGTGGTTGAAGTACTTCAAAATTTCTGAAAATTGAAAGCATAATTCTGGGTTTTCCCTTCATGGGACTGGACTGAATATATATACCTATCAGTATCTAAAACTAGATACTACATATATATGTACTTTTTCTTAATCATGAAGATAATAAAATCATTGAAACTTATTACTTGAGTTCAGTTGGTTTAGAACTCAACATTCAAAAAGAAATTCCTCAATACAGAGAAACTGTCACAGACCAGAGAAGATAGGGGACAACTGAATGTAGTGGCACCCTCACTTGGATCCCAGAACAGAAAAAAGACCCTGATAGAACTGGTGAAATCCCATGAAAGTCTGGAGCTTAGATAATATAGAAGAAAACAAATGAAATAGTTTCTAGGATTCTATGAGTGTACGCAGTTTCATTTTTGTAAGCACAGAATAAAAATGTCCATTAATAACACAAATGCCCCTAAAGCTAGCAAAGAATGTATGAACTTAAATGACACCAAGTGTCTGCCAATTTAGAAGATTTCATATTAAATTAGAGATGTGAAAATTGAAGACAAAGACTCAACCCATAAATATCAGGGATATGTCCATTAAAAACAAGCCCTGAAAGTGCTCACTGCCTATTTTCAGCCAGACTTCAGAAGTACAACTGGAAATGGGGCTGGCTTTGAGCTCCCACTCAGGGCAGATGCTATTTTTTGCATACATACAGGGCCCTTTGCTTTGACTTACAGCTGAACATTTTGCATTTGCACTTAGGTTTCCTTACCCTCCTTCAAAGATTTTAATTCGGATTGGCTCAGTTTGCTTGGATCCAATATCTTTATCTCCATGAAGCTCTCCTTTCCCTCTTTCTTTTAAAATATTTCCCACTAGTTTCCTTTCTAGTTTGCTACCAAATAAAAAGGTTGCATCCGGTTTCATCTGTAGGACAGAAAGAGAATCATTTTGCATGCTTTTTTCTAAGACACAGTTGTCCATACCTCCCACTTTCCCATCATCTCTCAAATAAGCCTAAATGCCATGCTAAAAGGACAGGACTGGATACATAAAACAAGGGAAACTAGGGATAAAGTCAAAGAAGAATGGCAGTTTCCACCAAATAAACCCAACATTGTGAGAGCACACACACACACATGGCTAGCACTTATTCTGTGCAACACTAATTAAGACTTAAAAGAGACTTGTTTTGAAGTAGCAATTAGAAAAATCCTATATTAAGGGAGTCATCTCAAAAGTCATTGAAGAGAAAGAGTAACTGACAGAAGTGAAAATATATTCTTAAATCCTCTATTTGCTGCATTATTAATTTACCACAAATTACAAAATGCCTGCTTTTATATTTTTATAGTTTTATATGTAAGGCATTCAAGTGTTTCTATAGGAACAAACCAGCCAATAACTTAGGAAAGTAAATTTTGAAAGAGAGACAGAAATCCCTGCAGCTGGGGAGTCTGAGGCAGGAGGATGGCAAGTTCAAAGCTAGCCTCAGCAACTTAGTGAGGCCCTAAGCCACTTCAGAAGACCTCATTTCAAACTAAAAAGGGCTGGGGATATGGCTCAGTGGTTAAGCACCCCTGGGTTCAATCCCCAGTACCAATAAAACAGATTTTAGTGACAAGTATTGCCAGAGAGAACAAGCCCTCTGCATCTGCCACCTTCAGTTCTAACCCCTTTCACGCCTACTTCCCAATCTCTTTTCAGCATTCACTACTCCCCACTTTATAGCCCCAAATCACAACTCCCAGAATTCTTCACATCTAAAGTAAAGCAGATCAGCGAAGTCACTTAACACTAACACAGACCCAATTCCTATGGGTCTGAAAGGAAAAGGACCCACAGAAATTAGTCCTGGAGGGAGAATTCACAGTATCTGGATAAAGGAGATATTTTCCTTCTTTGGGACTTTTCCAAGGACCCTGAGGTCCAAGTGCAGCCAGTGGCTTTTCTACCTCTGGGTAAGGACAGTGTTGCTGCCCCAAACCGGATCTTAATTTCACTAGCATTTTTAGGCCTTCTATCTTTTCCTGTGCGCATACTGCTCAGCAATCAGACTTACAGCACAAGTGCTCTCTAAAACAGCATCCATTACCTGTGCAAACTGTTTCCAAGCACTGGATGATGTCAGCTTGCCGGTTCCAGGCCTGTGCATAGCAGCCAGAGTATAAATTTCTGCAGTGATTTTTTGCTTGGACCTCAGAAGAGCCAGCGTGGTCTTGGTGTTCAAACCTGATGGGTTTGGGTTGCAGGAACTAATGCACCATGAAGCATAAACTGAGGATTTGAAAGTGGCCTGTTGCACAAAATTGGGTTTTGTATAATTCAAGAAGCACCAACTCACAGTAGTAGTTGTCCGCAGACTGGGAAACTGAAGAATCTGCTGGAAATCTGCCACATCAGTGAAAAGAAGAGTCGAGTTTGCCACGTTTCCACTGGGACCAGAGCCCATGTGGACCAGCATGCCAACAGGTAGCTTCTGGCCCTTCCCTTCCTCTTCCTGCTGACTGTCTCCGGTTGGCAGTGAAGAACTCTGAGGACTCATGCTCATGTCCGATGCGGTCTCATCAATGTCTAATTCATCTGAAGAATCTCTGCTTTCTGAAGGCCCGCTGGACTTCTGCCCAGGAGCGGAGGCCCTGGAACCAGAGAGCATCTCCCTGCTGGGCGGGAATGGCTCCCTTGAGGGGCCACCAACAGCTGGATGGTCTTGAGATGAAGAGGGCGACAGAGAGGAGAAGGACGATGACCTCGACTGGGAGCCGTCCTTTGGCTCAGAAGCACACCCTTGCCGGACCAACTGGGGCTTCTGGGGGCGGGAGAGGTCCTTCTTGATGTCTGAGTTGGTCAACTCCACAGCACTGAGCTCCTCCACTATCTGCCCATACATCTTTTCTTCTTTGACCCGTTTCTGCTGCTTCGTTTCCATGAAGAGCTCCAAGCTGCTGGCTGGAGAGAGCATCCGCTTGCTGCCTCCAAGGGAGGAGGCGCTGTCTGAGGTGGAAGGTAAACACAAGGGGATGGAAGATTCTAAGCCAAGGGGCAAGGTCTGAGGTACTTTCCAAAGGGGGTATTTTTCCAAGTCCACATGCTGCCCAAGCACCTGGGCAATATTGAACCCTATCCCTTGCATGGCTGCATTGGTTACCAGTGTTCTTTGGGTCATATTCTCATCAACTTTGCATATGACAATTGCAGGGCTGTTCTGCCCAAGGATCTGAGAAATGCTTGTGTACATGACACTTCCATAGGACGGAACGTGGGTCTGGATCCGAACAGGAACCACTGTGCCTGGTAGGGATTGCAAAGGACCAGTATTTGCCGACCCGAAATCTTCCTGAAGAACCTGTTCAGAGGGAGTATCACTTGACTTACTGCTCGGGTCCGAAGGAAACTTTGGAGGAAGGTTCTTGGAGTGTAGCCCTGATGTTCCTGAATAACAAGGGTAAGTTTGCTCTTTTGTGTGTGTATAGTCAGCAGACTTCTTCCCAGTGTGTTCAGCAACGTGCTCTAAGGGATAGTTAGAATGAATTTCTGCCTGGAAAGAAGGTTTGCTGTAGCTCTTCTGAGGATGAGGAGCAAAGGGATGGGGGAAATGTGCCTGCCACCAGGGATGTTGCTGAGCCGGTAAATGAACCATACAGACGGTGGGGTACTGAAACTGAAACAAGGCATTCTGGATCGGAGAAAATGGAATAGTCTCTTGATGTGGAAATAAGTGTGGCTGTTCAGGCAAGTGCTTGCTTGTCATGTAGGATGTAGGCTGAATCAAGGGGTTTCTCAAAGATTCCTGACTGTCCATGTGCATGATCTGTTGTTGGGCCAGGTGGAGTGGTCCTGAGCTCAACTGGGCACAAGGACCCACCACCTGCTTCCCTGGGTCATCTGGTGGAAGAGGCGGAAGCACAGAGGATGGCACGTGGTGCCATGCGGCCCTGAGGCCAGCGTGCAGCTGCTCCATCTGCTCCTGTTTGACACTTGGGTCCACACCGGCCTCACCTTGGGCGATTTCTGGGGAGCCACTGAAGGAAGCCTGCCGCACCAAAAAGCATTTCTTCCTCTCCCGGGAGGGGGATAAGGTTGAGGCTGATGTTCCCGCCACAGGGGCATGGGACAGATTCCCATAATCAAATGATTTACTCCGAACCTCTGGGACTTCCGTTGGGTGAGGACAAGGCATCTGTTCTGAGGAGCAGCGTCGCATCTCTTTCTGGTGGTGATGGCCTGGAACAGACAATGAGTAAGAACCAGCAGGGACGGTCAAAAACTCGGAATGCTTCCCAAACTCATCCTGCTTGGGAGGGGCAGTAAACTTAACGGATTCCTCTCTTTCGAAGGACATGGAAAAACTAGAGCTGTGGGACAAGTTGCTTTCTTGACTGGGGCTGCGAGAGAGGCCGGTGCCTGTGGATTCAAAGCTGGACTCTCCGGAGGAGTGCTCCATATCTGCCAGTCGCAGACGCTTCTTTTTGGGTGGCAACTTCTCCGCAGGGAGCTGAGAAAGGGTCTCGCTTCTCTGGGGCCACTGGAATTCCTCCACTGGCTTTTCCGGCTCTTTACTCTGGGCTTCTTTCTCCTTCTCTGGTTTATCAGGCTCCTCGGTGACTCGAATCTCAGGGACCTGGATGTTGTGCTGGCGAACCAACCGAGGCTGTGCGTGATAGGACGGCTGTGGTACCTGTGGGGTCGGGGCTGGCTTCCCCCCGCTTTCTGCATTATACCCAGGGGGTGCCCACTCTGGGCTCACGGGGGCTTCCGGAACCTCACTGTCACATGTCTCGGATGGGGAAGAGGCTTTGTCCTGTGTACAAGTCCCAAGTTCAGCTGACTCGGACCTTTCAAAGGAATTGGGCCGGCTCAGGGAGTTCGTGTGCTGAATCACGGAAATCACATTGCCAGGCGGTTTCCTGCCCCCTGGGTCTGACATCTTGTCAGGATCAGTGGCTGAAAGGGAATCCTCTGATCCCAGGGAGGGACTTCCAGAGTGCAGTTGGGGTCGACCCGGGTCAAAGCGCTCAGGGTGACCGAGTGAAGGGTTCTCGAGTCCAGCCATGGGAAATCCGCTCCTCACTCCCTCCTGCATGTGCAGTTTGGGGTCATATTCTGAAGCCATGATGCTCATGGGAGTACTGACGACACTGCTGCAAATCATGGGGGTGTCCTCCTCATCTCCTACACTCTTCTCTTTCCGACGTTTTCTGTTTTCACATGTGGTTCCAAACATGGTTGGCACTCCCTGCACTGGCACCGAGGAATCCATAAAATATTCTCCATGTTTTAAAGAACTGAAGCAGGAAATGTCCCTGTAGCTTTGCTTTGGTGTTTCAGGGTCTTCCCACTTCTTATAGGGTTTCCGGCAGGTATCATAGTCATACCCAACCCTGTCCCCAGGAACCAGTTTCTTTTCCTTGAGGGATGAGCTGGTGAGACTCTTGGACACCCTGCCAGGGTGCTCGGCCTCCATGTGCCCTTCCTGGACTGATGGCAGCTCGAACGCCGCTTGTCTTCTTAGCATGCGCTGAGGGGGTATGCCCACAGTGCCCGGGTAGAACACATCGTCAGACCCTGTCATCCTTTCATCAAATGAGTGGCTTCCTCTCAAAGAAGGAGGAATACTTAAATTAGTTGCTGAAGAAGTTGGCATCGAGTTGCTTCTAATAAGTGGGGAAGAGTCTATAGGAGCTTCTAAGAGAACCGGGTTGCTGACTGGGAAATTTGCAGGATACAGTTTTCCTTCATTCCTTACCGATGACGGAATAGTGTGGGGTAGCCTGGACTCGCTGTTGAATTTCGTGGACTTCAGCAGGCTTGTTTGACTGGGTTCCACTTCCCCCTTGCTGGGGATCAGCTGCGAGACTGGATCTTCAAACATCTTGACGTCTAACCTGGTGTTTACATGAGGTAATGGTTCCATGATGCCCTTCCGTCCCATGGTGGCACGCTCCTGACCTGTGGGTGTAACACTGAGTGTATTCCTCGGACTAAGCCGACAGTATTTTCCAAAGATGATTTCTTCATAAGACTTTGCATTGGTGTTGGGAGGGCTTATTTGCTGCTCTGCACTTTCTGAGCGAGAAAAGTAACCTGAATCAGTGCTTCCTTTACTGTGCGGGCTCAGAAGGTTGAGAGATGGCTCAGAATCTTGTCCTTTTTTCTCTGACAGTCTTAGTGCAAGTTTCTGTTTAACTGTATGAGAGTCATCAGCCTTAGTATTTAAAGATGGGTTTGGTAGCATATCAGAGCCAATATACTGAGAGCTTTCGTTAGGTAGCGGAATTCCACTTTTGGGGATAATCAAAATCGGCACCTTCATTGGACCTCCCAAGGACTCTTCTAGGGACCCGTGGTAGCCACCTCTGCTAGCAATATCCAGTGGGATGGGTGGGCCGGGGCTCATTTTGTCAGAAGTCTCAGCAAACAAAGAGCTCTCCTCATCTGTGTCTGTACTCTGTTCACCATCCGAATGTATTTCTGCTTCTACATCAATAAAACCAGCCTCCAAGTCCAATTTAGAGACAGCTGACTCTGTGAAAGGTACTAATCCTGCCTTAATTGCATGGGCATGTGACTTCCTGTGCTTGTACAAATTGCTCTTTGTCTTGAAAGAGAAACCACAAGGTATACATGGATATGGCCGCTCACCAGTGTGGGACCTGATGTGTTTTTTCAGAACGCTTGGTTTGGCACATGCTCTGCTGCAGTAAGGGCAAATGTATTTGCCGGGCTTTTTGGGTTTGTGCTCTTTCTTGTGAGCATCTTCTGCCTGTTCGAGACTTTTCTGGGAGTATTGGCTATAAGCAGGGTTCAGGCTTGAAATCTTTTTTCTAGGAAAACCACCACTGTGGCCATGTATAGGAAAAGGAAATAAGTCCTCGGAGGCGACCGATGGCAAAGGGCCAGGGAAAAGCCAGGGAGGGCCTTCTAGGCTCTGGTGTGGCTTGCCGCTGTGCATGACCCCCTGTGGCAATGAGTGCTGAGGGAAAGACAGTGAATGTTGGCATGAGTAGAGACTTGGACGGTGCGGTGGGTATTGCTTCTCTGTGACTTGCTGCACTGATTCGCTGGGTGAGGCCAGCTTCCCAGAACCAAACAGCTGTGCTGATGCTGTGTTTCCAATCTGCTCAGGATCAATTTGTGGTTGCCGCTGTCCTTCTTGACTGCCAAAAGTGCTCATCTTAATAATAGCCGATTGTTCCTGTCTCCATCTACCTGATGATGCTTTATCAGTTTCTCCAGACCTTGAGGTAGCTTTTTGTCCTAGAGCTGTGTCCCCAGTGTCCATTTTGTTGTGCCAAGTCTTAAGTGCTAGTTTGCCTGAAAGCCGTGCAGACTCATGGAGTGTCTCAATGCTGTGCTTTTTAAAGCTTGGGCGCTCCCATGTTCCAGAGTGTCTGCAAGCTTGCTGACTGCCCCTTCTCTTTGGAACCTCCCACACCTACACCGTAGTCAATAGGCATCAGATGGGTATGTCCTTGTACCAGGCTATAACACAGTTCTCTCCATCATAGAAACGTCCATCCAAAAGCTAAGTGCAAATCTACAAAGATTTCTTATGGCATCTGAATGTTTTCAACTAGGATGATGAATAGTCTGGAAGAAATTTTGCCCATCAACTATAGCAAAGTTCAATTGCCAGTTTCTCTAAGATAAAATGGCCTGAAGGGAAAAAGAGAGAGAGAGAGAGAGAGAGAGAGAGAGAGAGAGAGAGAGAGAGAGATTGTTATAACAACCATCAAATAAGAAACCAAAACCAATCATCAATAATCATCCTGAAAGTAGACAAATTAAAAATGTTATTCATTCCAATGAATTAATTTTTATAGCTGTTACACTAATTTCACAATTAAAGGATGTTAATTTCAAATTTAGCATTATGTCATGAGCATTCATCTCTCTCTCATGTTTGAATTTTGGTCACCCTTTTATAAATGCTCCTTAAATTTACTTAGAATGAAGAATGGCAGTGTAGCTCAGTGGTACAGTGTGTGATTAGCATGCAAGAGGTCTGGGTTCAATCAATAGAAGAGAAAGAAAGAAAATAACATTTGAAGGCAAACACACACACATATATATATATATATATATATATATATATATATATATATTTTTTTTTTTTTTTAATTTTAGTTGTGGATGAACACAATACCTTTATTTTATTTATTTATTTGTATGTGGTGCTGAGAATTGAACGCAGTACCTCACATGTGCAAGGCAAGAGCTCCACCACTGAGCTATAACTCTTTATAGCTTTTATTTATGAAATTATAAGATTTTTTAAGTTTCATTAAAAATTTTACACTACTCCTAACCAAGTTTTAAGACTTGCATGAGAAAGTGTATTACCTATCTCTAAAAAAAGATCTATTTTATAGTTTATTATAAAAATATACTTGTATGTAATATATTCCATAATATATAGCACATATTAACCTAAAATGTATAATCATAAATATACAAAACCTGTTTTATGGTTTTATAAAATATATTAGTATAAAATATCCTATGTGCCATATTAATATAACATACCTATATGACATAATAACACGGGTTAGTAGGGCTAGATCAAGGATGGAAGAATCAAAGATTACCGCAGAACTCTGGAAAAGGCAGAGGAGTGCATCTAAACAAAACAATCATAAAACCTTCATAAAATGGAAAGCAAAGCCTATTTTGGGGACAGTTTAAAGACTGAAATGATTACCTGAATAGTTTAGAGTTCTCATGGGCATGATTGTCCTGATGCTTCCTGGGAACAAAATAAACGCAGTTAGAAAAAATTGTTTTATTACACCATGATATTGCTATATGCAAATACAAACTCCAATTTCCAGTTCATTATGTAAAAGACTCACAATATTATGTGCCCTAAAACAAAAACCAGGGACTGTTTTAGATGCACCATCTTGGAACAATAAGCTCATATTCAGCAAGAAAAGTAACCACAATCAGTGCTTTTTTCACTGTGGACTCAGAATCTTATCCAAAGAGAAAAAATAATTAAAAAGCCATAGTATTCTATACCAATGGTGAATTATCTGAAATAGAAATCAAGAACTAGGAATAAATTTAACCAAAGAGGTGAAAGCTCTCTACAATAAATATTATAAAATGTAAAATGTGGATGAAGGAAATTAAAAAAGAGATACAAAAACTTGGAAAGATAGTCCATGTTCATGGATTGGAAGAATCAATAGTATTAAACTGAACATACTACTCAAAGCAGTCTGCAGGTGCAATGCAGTCCCTATTGTTCTGTGACATTCTTCACAGAAACAGAAAAAGTAAACCTAAAGTTTATAGTTTATATGGAAACACAAAAAGACAGAATAGCTAAAAGCCATTTTGAGCAAAAGGAACAAGGCAAAGTGGCAAATACTATTTGAGTTCAAAATATATGATAAAGCTGTGGGTTGTTAAAGCAGAATAGTATTAGTAGGCATGCAACACAGAGACCAATGAAGAGAAAGGGGAGCCCAGAAGTGAACCCACACATCAATAGCACATAAATTTTTGGAGTTTTTTTTTTTTTTTCCCAGGGGGAGGATGCCAGGGATTGAACTGAGGGGAACTTGATCACTGAGCCGACTCCCAGCCCTATTTTGTATTTTATTTAGGGACAAGGTCTCACTGCCTCGCTAAGTTGCTAAGGCTGGCTTTGAACTCACGATCCTCCTGCTTCATCCTCCCTAGCCAAGGAATAGGGTTTCAACAAAGGTCTTAAGAATACACAAGGGAAAAAGGATGGTCTTTTTAATACATGGTGCTGGATAAACTTGATATCCATGGGCAGAAGAATGGATCTAGACTACTACCTCTCACCAGTTGTAAAAATCAATTCAAAATGACTTAAACATAAGACCTGAAGTTATGAAAATACTGAAGGGAAATATCAGGGAAGTACTTCAAGACACTGGAATGGACAAGACTTTTTTGGAGAAGGATGCCAAAAGCAAAAAAAAAAAAAAAAAAAGGCAAAAATAGGTTAATGGGATTGTATCAAATTAAAAAGCTTCTGCACAATGAAGGAAACAGAGTGAAGATACATTTACGAAGTGGGAAAATGTGTTTTCAAACAGTACACCTGACAAGGATGACTTCCAGTCTAGATAAGGAAGTCCAAAATATCCATAGGGGAAAAACAATCCAACTAAAAAGTGGAAAAGCCATACAAATAGCCAACAGGTATATGAAAAATGCTCGACGTGACTAACCATCAGGAAATTTAAAATACAAAACACAATGAGAACACCTCAACCCAGCAAGAATGTCTACTATTAAAAAAAAAAAAACAAAAAAGATAACAAGTGTTGATGAGGATGTAGGGAAAAAGGAAGCCCTTGCACACTATTGGTAGGAACGCTAATTAGTAAGAGTATGGAGTTCCTCAAAAAATGAAAGTAAAACTACCATATGATTGAACAACACCAATACAGGGTGTATATATATATATATATATATATATATATATATATATATATATATCCAAAGGAAATGAAATCAGTATATCAAAGAAACATCTGCACTTCCAGGTTCACTACAACCCTATTTACAACAGCCAAAAAATAGAAACAGAGTGTTTACCAACTGGTGAATATAAAAAAAAACAAAAAACTGTGGTACACAATGGAATAGTACATAGCCAAAAAAGGAATGGAATTTTGTCCCTGCTGCATCATGAATGGAACTGGAGATTACTATAGTAAATGAAATAAGCCAAACACAGAAAGAAAAGTACCACATGATCTCACTCATACGTGGAAAGTAAAAACATGTATCTCACAGAAGTCAAGAGTAGAATGGTGGTTAACAGGGGCTGGGGAGAAAAGGGCAAGGTGATCAGTGACTATTAACACAGGATACAAGGAAGAAATTTTGTATGCTTTTGTATAGTAGGGTGACTATACATGACGATGAAGTACTGCATATTTCAAAAAGCTATTAGAGAGGATTTTGAAAGTTTTCATTATAGAGAACTGGCACATGTTTAACCTGATTGCAACGTTACACATGTATATACACACTGAAACATTGCATACTACTCCATTAATATGTAGAATTCTTGTTTTATGTGTCAATTAAAAACAAAATTAACTGAGAAATTTTAAAAGTCACAGAAATTGCTTCTAAGATATAAGACTATCAAAAGATCTTTTTTTTTTCCCAAATGTGATTTGCCTAGTTCTAATTCTCTAGATATTAAAAAGTTGAGAGTAAAAACTGGTTAATAAAAGGATGCCACCATGCAGACTCAGTGCAGATCCCCAAACTACAGTCAAGACTTGCTCTTATTTCCATGGCAGGTTTGCTCCCTAACATAGCATGACAGTGAGGGAGGCGAAAGCAATGGGCATTCCCACAGGAACCCTGAGTCTTCTGGGTGAGAAATCAGTAGCTCCCAGATATCTGTGGCAAGACATCTGTAAGCAAAAGTTCCCTCTGCTAGGACCTACGAGGCACAATAGATTGTAGAGCAGTTGTTGAAAAAATAAAATCACAAACAATTAACTTTAATTTGCTAAAGTTTCACTACTGGAGTTTTAGATTTTCCCCAATAGAGACTTTTCCCAGCATGCCTCTGGTTGAAAAGTGATGGCCTCTTAATATTCCAGTGCAAATTTAGTCTGTCAACTCCAGAAACAAAGTAACAAGGAAAAAGACAATACTGAGCCTAATGTGGTGGAATTTGTGTTTAATTAACTAAATATATAGAGTTCACATGGACATGATTTCTGCTGGACTTTTGGAGGTGAATAACACCCTTTAAAGTGGAAGGAGTATATTCCTGATTAAAAACAAAACAAAACAAACAAAAAAACCCCCTGAGTTCTCAGTTAGGACTCGGGTCTTGAACACAATAATTTCTAAGTTACTTTTCAGATTTACTATTTTATTCCCATATTGATCTGGGTATGCAGTTTAAGTGCTCATGAAAGCCAAGATCACTCATTGGAAAATTCAAAATTTTAAATGCTCTGAAATCTGAAACTCTGAGAATCAACATGATGCCTTGTCAATGATTCCCCACCGGTGGGAAATTCCACATCTGACCTCATGGGACAGGTTGCAGCCAAAACACAGACACAATAAAAATATTATATAAAATTGGCCCCAAAGGGCTGGGCACAGTGGTGCATGCCATAATCCCAGTGGCTCAAGAGGCTGAGGCAGGAGGATTGCAAGCTCAAAGCCAGCCTCAGAAAGTTAGTGAGGCTCTGAACAACTTAGCAAGACCCTATCTAAAAATAAATAGTAAATAATGATTTTGAGAAAAGGCTGGGTATGTTATCTAACTGGGTAAGTGCCCCTGGGTTTAATCCATGGTACAAAAAAAAAAAATACCCCAAGGTATGTGTATAGGCTGTATATGAAACATAAATGAATTTCATGTTTAAACTTGGGTCTCTTTTCTGAGATATAACATATATACAAATATTCCAGAATCTGAAAAATTCAAAATCCAAAACACTCTGGTTCCAAGAATATCTGGTGAGGGGCACCCAACCCATGGTAATAATAATGGCTATTATGTGCTATACATTTGCTCTGTGTAAACACTTGGTCCTCAACACAGTCCTGGGTGAGAGGTATCATTGCATCCAAGTGACCCTTGAGGATGATGCTTGGGGAGGCTGTGTCAGAACCAGAAATTAACCCAAGTGGGGCTGATCTCTGAGCCTAGGAAGTCTCATCTCCATCCTCCCCTGTCTCATGACAACTTAAAATAATACATCTTCAATCATATTGTCCTAGAGATAATTTCATTTAATGTCAACATTTGAAATGCCTTGACTTTTAAGGTGCTGAGGATTGCGTAAGAATTCTGGAGTGGCCTCCAAATGCCACTTCCTAGAAATCAAAAAAGTTCATGATTTAAATAATGTTCAAAGCATATGTGCATAAGGAAAGCACCAACTGGGCAACTCCTTGTGAGCAAATGATAAATTCTCATAAGAAACTGTTTTCCTTTGGTTGAAAATCACCAGGCATGGTGGTATAGTAGCTGGTAATCCCACCTACTAGGGAAGCTGAGTTATGAGGATTGCAGACTCAAGGCCAGCCTGGGCAACTTAGCAAGACCCTGTCTCTTAATTTCAAAAAAATTAAAAATAAGGGCTAGAGATGATGTATCTCAGTGTTAGAATGACCCTGGACTCAATCCCTAGGCCTGAAATATATATGTATATGTGTGTATATATATATATATATATATATCCCATTTCCTATCTTTTGGTTGACACTATGTATAATTTTGTTTAGAGAAACTTCAAGTTAAATAAGGGCATAGAATTTTATTTTAAAACAAGACTAGAATAACATATTGAATAAATGGTTAAACAGAATATAATGTTTTCATTTAGCTATGCGGTAATACCTTTATAAATCAGATGTTTTAATTTATGTGTTACAGTAATAAACTAAATCCATTACACCACAGACTGAACACACACACTTCTCACCCACTGAGTAACAAAGATGCACCAAATAAAATTCCAAGACAACAATATCTTCCTGTCAGAGAATGGACCAGTAAATGAAGAAAACTGACTTATGTGACTTTCAAAAGCAAATATCTACTTGTCAGAACAAAACTTATCTAGAACATTAAGCTAATTTTTGTTGGCTTTAAGTTTTAGAAGAAGGCTAATCAGAAAAAGCCCTATGCAATGTTTTCTTAAAAACCAGTTTTCTAAGATGAACATAAGATTGTCTTATACCATAACAGCATTGATTATCTAGAAAACCTGTAAGATTCAAAATTGAATCCTTGTTAAAAATAAGTAAATAAATAAAACTCAGTTATGCAAAAGCTTTTGTCAGGAAATCCTCTTCCTTTGAAATTGAAGTCAAGTAGAATTTCTAAGAAAAGTCTACCTGTGATGTCCTACCACTGACTCGGGAAACTAGATGACATTGCAGACAGTGATTCCTCCTCCTGGGTCTTTCAGGAATAGCTTTCCATCTGGAGGTCCCACTAGTATGGGAACCCCTGGCATCCACATTCCTCTGAAAGCAGCCTCTAAGAATCATGCTAGGGAGCAGGATATCATTTTCACTTCACATGAACCATTTACATTAGATTTTAAATATATTCAAATATGCATTTTTCTCAGTAACACTACCATTGGGGAACCTTCACCTAAATGCTACCCATAAAAACCACTTCCTTCCTTGGAGTTTCAGAGACATATAGAGAAAGGTATGTGGGAGAGAAAATGAGTTGATGGGTCCTTTTGGGAATTTACTGAACCTATTCATGAACCACTAAAAATGTGGACTATTTCTATTAATCACTTATCTACAGTTGCTTTATCTTGGAAACTGAAAAAAATATCTGCAATAGAAATCATGTGCGTCATAGATCTATTACTGTGTATGACGTGTCTCTTTCTTTAAACCCAGGCAGGATTGGGGCATGTTCAAGTGTCTCTGCTGCTCTCCTCAATTTAAAAGAAAAGAAATTCACCGTGAAAACATAAGGCTTTCGAAGTTTAATCTCAGATTTGACAATAATGTCTTTTTTTTTTGCTAAGTGACACTTTTACTAAGTTACCTAATTCTTCTAAAAATGACAAGAAAGAGTTTGTGCTTTATTATTAAAATGTACTAAAATACTTATAGATGGGAAAACATTTTTATAAGTGGATTAGAGAAGAAATTCTACATTAAATGGATCACTGAGGAAATATTTTCATGGTCCTCAGGATATTATTACAAATCACCAAATAAACCACTGTATATTCCACAATTTTAATTTTCTCAATATACATCTACTTTCTGCAGTAATGTGGTTAATTACACCTAAGTTATTTCTCTATGATCACATCAACTCAATTCATTTTTCAGATTCTCAGTATGTTAAAAGCAAATCCCGTTTTTTTTTTTTTCCAATCGACTTATATGTTTAAAAGATGGAATATGAGAGCAATTCTCATGTGAAAAGGAGTTATCATTTTATTCACTGGGATTTCTTTTTATGGTAATCAAACCCACGCAAAGTCATTTTTGGCACCCATTGCCAGCAAAGGAGCAGTATTCCAAACACAGCTTCACATTCACATTAAAATTTTTCCCTAATATTTTTGAGTGCTAAGAGGATATAACTCAGGGCGATGACTTTTGGGTTTCCCACGGATGGTGCTACAGCCCATGGGTGTCTTGCAGTGGTGAAGTCAGGCAATGTCTAGCAGTCTCCCCATGTTTCTCAGAGGTCAGTACTCTTGAAAAAGATCTAGTTCAGGGGTAATAAAATTCAAGGACTGGAGCAGAAGAAAAGGAAATTATCCTTCATGGAAGAACTGCCTATTTCTAAAAGGGAGCCCTCTCCTTTGACCACTCTTGACAGTACCACTCAAATAAATATGGTACCCAGCTAAATCATGTGCTCGGAGAGGTGCCAGAAGGGAAGGCCCAGGAGCAGCCTCCTGCAGGGATCTCCCTCAAGGTCTCTTCAGGATAGCAGCTGGGTGGGACTGGCAGTGAGGCAGGTTTGCTCTGCAGGCAAATAAAGATCCACAGTATCCAGGGTTGTCAATCTGGGATCTTTTGCTTAGAAAAACACTATCTCGGGGGGGGGGGGGGGGGGGAAAGCCTTTACCACAGGAAATTAATCATTACTTGACTGGTGGCAAAAGTCAAGGGAGCATTAAATAATAACATCTTAAATAATAATGGAATAAAGCCACTGGTGAACTTGCCTTCCTTCCTTGCGATATTTGAATAATAAGGCATTTCTTGAAATTAAAATGGTTGTTTGGTCAGTTATTAAGAATTTGGTATATTACAAACAAAATATATGTCTTATGATAATATGTATCAAAAGACATTTTGATATATTCTTTCCAATGACCTATGGGTCAGTTATAAAATTTTTTTAAGAGAGAGATAATTTTTTAATATTTATTTTTTAGTTTTCAGTGGACACAACATCTTTATTTTATTTTTATGTGGTGCTGAGGATCAAACCCAGTGCCCCGCACATGCCAGGCGAGTGCGGTACCGCTTGAGCCACATCCCCAGCCCAGTTATAAAATTTTTTTTATGGACCTGTACTTTTTATGAGAATCAAATCCAGTGCCTCACACATTCTAGGCAAGTACCCTACAGCTGAGCCATAACCCCAGCTCAGTTATAAAATATTTTGAGAAGAACAGGAGTGTGTCAGGATATCTCTGGCTCAATACTAAGAGCCCCACCACTCACTGGGACATGCAGGCCCACCACTGCCCAGAGCACACGGGCTCAGAGGACACCGGATAACGGAAAAAGGACCTTACCAAAAAAGTGTGCCTGGTGCCAGCATTCAACTGAATACAGACTTATTTCCACAGGATGATTTTTAAAAGGCACCTTCCTGAGAGCCAAATTCATTATAAATGCTTCTTTTAATAAAAATCCCCCTTAACAACCTCAGTTCTTCCTAAAACGAGCAAGTTGCCAATAGGAGAATAAATACTGTCTATTATGTGAAACTCTGCCAAACAGTTCCGAGAACTTTTAGAGAAAAGCACAAACACTGTGATGATCATCCTCTAATGTGACATACTCAAAATCTAATTTGATATTTAAAGCCTAATGGAACACTGAACTGTATTTTTCCACGTGGGCTGCGATTCGGACATCATTACTGAGCTTTGTAGAGTTTGCAAATTTAATCAAGACATTTATGACATTTTGATTATAACATGCTGCTTTTAATATTTCGTCATAAATTTCTTTATAACTTTTTACAACTGATTGCACTTTTCTCGGGGCCTATTTTCCCATCATATCCAAAGTTATTATGGTAAGGATTACTTAGGATTTACTAAGCAGAATTTCACATGGAAATAAACTCTGCCAGAAAGAAATGTTCTCCAATGACAGAAGGTTAAGAACGTTCTGATTAAAACTGTTCTATTGTGAAAAACAAAGTAAAACCAAACTTTCACGTTTTCCTCTCTAAATAGAACATGCACTATTTCCTCCCTGATTCGGTGACAAAATCAGTTTATATGAGTTCATGGTACAGCAAAACTGCCTTAAGTTAAATGTAAAAACAACAGAAAAAAAAAAAAACAATGAATTTTAGTTATTAACCTGTTATCCTCATATCAATAAACTGCATCACAACCGTCTTTGATTTCCAAGATGTCAACTCTCTCCATGGAACAAATGCACAACTTCTGGGGATCTGAAGGGTGAATAAGAAGATTTAAATGATGATGACACTTGTAATGAATTTATCAGGCAAGCTTACTCTTCACCCCCCAAAACCGCCTGCCTTTAGGAAAGAAAATTTGGGACTATATCTCCCAAGCATGTTTTTTTTTTTCCCCAAGGAAAAATTTCCTTTCTTTTAACATACTGTAAATGTTTTGCATAAATAGTTGTATTAAAGGGGAATTTCCTGTAACAGCAAGAATGGATACAATGATAAAAATAATGCTGGAGTTAAAACTTAATGTCTTGGAACTAGAAATTATACCACTGCTGTCCCTGCTCACTCTTCTACCTGCATAGCTTCTTCTGGAGCATCAGCAACAAAACTTCACAGTAAGATTCTCAGAATACCTTGTAGTAAATTCTTTTTTTTTTTCAACAGTTATGTTTTATGCTAAAATTAATTTCTTAATGAAAAGTCCAAAACTAACTAAAGTAAAATCCTGAATCTCCACAAACTGTTAACTAATGAAGAGAAGGGCTTTCTCATATCTGGAATTAATATTCATCTATGTCTAATGCAAAGAAGTGCACTGAAGATCAAATTACTTAATCCAAGTAGTTTAATCAATCAACCATCTGAAGACGACTTAGTTCTTAATTTAAAGCCCCCCCAATAAAACAGTACTATGCTACCCCTAAACAGGTTTATTGTATATTTGTTGTTTTTAAAAGATATTGCTTCTGATTCCTGACAAGTTATTTCCAAAACCCTTGTCAGAAGAACTAAAGTATTAAGATGTGCCTTCCCTTAGGATCACTTCAGAGAGGCATTTGAAGTGCTAAAAGGAAGTATTTTGTTTTCATATTCCTCCTCTTCTCTACACATCCCTGAAGTAGGGCTTTGGGACACCCTGTGCACTTGGAGACATGAATCATGTAGGCCCACTCGGTTCCTCAAAAGACACAAAAGGAGCCAAAATAGCTTCTGCAATTGAAGCAAGAATCACGTCAGCAACCAGATGAATGTGGGTGGTCAGATAAGATTCTGTTACTGCAAAGGGCAAATTATTAAGCAAATGCTCGGTTTATTTTCTTTTTAAAACTTTGTTCTTCTTGCCTCAAAACAGCCATTTACTAGCAGTTACGGAGACACCTGACAAGCTCCACTCTTCTCCAAATTAAAAGTTCCATTAACACCAAAGAACATGGTGGAGGAATAGTAATGGTCTCCAATAAAAAGGATACGAAGTTGTCTAAGATAATTAGCTGCTTTTGTATTTTAACACAGCAAATATCTCTTTTTTAAAAAATAAAGTAAAAGTGCTTCTAGAGGAAAAATTAAAACTGCACCTTGGTAATATCACCTAAGCTAAGTAAGACATGTCATCCTTCAAAATCAATCAATCAATCAATCACTGAGCTATTTTGCATTCCAAACAAAATTCCCACAAGACATAAATGGGCCAAGAATATAAAGAAACAGCTATTGATAAGGGGAAAAAACCTTGCAGTATGCAATGACTGCATATGACTGGTAATCCCATAGTCATTGAACTAGGCGGCAAGAAGGGAAAAAAACACTTAATTCTCAATTAGGTCAGTACAAAGAGTAGATGAACATTCCTGCCAATAGCCTCCACGGACCAGGGTGCAGGACACCCCTGCCACACCAGCTGAGACTGGGGCAATGTTTGCAGTTCTCACTCTTCATTTCCAGTCTTACTTTCTTGGACAATGGCTACTGGAAATGGGAACAACTCCTTTCATGACATTCTCGTACCTCTGAAATTTTAGATTATTGGAGACTCCCCTTTTCGCCCAATAAAAGAATTTTGAAAGTTGTTCAACAGACTTAAATTTGCATGGCTTAAAATCTGTGACCTCTTAATAAAGTCTGATTTTGTTGTGAAAAATAAAAAAGTATCAATAATAATGTCATGCATATCTTTTACTTTATAGTAGCTTCCACAGAATTAGTGTGATTTTTTAAAGCAAAGGTCCTTCTCCTAAAATTATGATCTATATTTGTTGGCAATAGAAGGTACTTATATTGCTTGAGCGGTTGCCCAGTGAAACTTTAGCTTCTTGCAAGATTCACCTAAGAGGCATATTAAGCCATTAAGTCATAACTTGTTTTAAAATAATATGGAATAGCAGACGATGGAGATGAACAATCCTACCAACAAAGATATTTTTAATCATCTATCTTCTACCGATTATTTGATCTGACTCTTGATTAGCTTAGTGATAACAACCCATGAATATCCAATAATAAATATCTAATGCCAAGGTTATTAGTTAGGGTTTCCTCTCTGTGACCAAAATAAACATGACTTAGAGGAGGAAGGGTTTATTTTGAGCTTAGAGTTTCAGAGGTTGGATCCATCATCTGATGACTCCATGGTGAAGCATCACTGTGGAAGGGCTCAGCTCATGGCAGTCAGGAAGCAGAGGGAGGATGGGAGGATCCAGGGACAGAGTGTATCATTCCCAAAGGCATGCCTCCCCCACTTCACTCCCCACTTCTCCAGACACACGTTACCTACCCACATTTATACTTTAGATGAGAATTGTCACAATAAAAAATTATTCTTTGCATAAGAAAAAACAATAAACCGGACTTGGAAAGAAGTCATGACACCCATGTGTCTCAGTTAAGGGCAGTGGTGAGCATAACATGTTTGAAAGAGTGGATGATGCTCTTGGGCCATTAGAGAAGGGACATTGCACTTTAGTTTCATAGTGGAGAGCAGAGAAGATTCAAAAGTAGTGGCTAAAGATGGAAGAAGTGCACTAAAAGAGAAATGGATGTTGAAGACACACACCATCAATTTCACAAGCCTTTTGTAGAGACACATCTTTCCCTCTATCAAAACGATAGCAACCAAAAAAGGTCTAATGGCCCATTGTTCTACTTTGCAATGACAAGACTGGCCAAGTAAGAGGAGACTGAAGGTGCTAGAGAGGGCAGGTGAGGACAGGCTTGTACAGGAAGCATGCACACACACACGCACACACACACACTCAGACCAATGTGATGACAACAATGTGATGATCATATCTTTATAAAGAGTTTCAATATGAAGAGAGGACTTGGGGATGGGGTTGGAATGTACAGAAGAAGAGAAAAGGTTAAAGAGATATGAATAGGGAAGGGGGAAAGTGGGGACTTTGGAACATGGGATAGTTTATTACTGAGACAGAGCAGAAGGGTTGGAATAGTCGAGATGGTACATGGGAAGAGGGTCTCCCCTTGAGTTTTCACAAGAGGAGGCTGGGCAAATGAATGCACACTAGGGAACTCTGCCATTGTGTGTGGGGTTCTGCTTCTAGAAATGGCAACAGACACATGTTTGGAAATATCATAATGTCTCCCATAAACATGTACAATCGTCTGTTAATTTAACAAATTTTAGAAGCTGGAGGTGTAGCTCAGTGGTTCAGTGTTCACCTAGCCTCCATAGGGCCCTGGGTTTGATCCCCAGAACCACAAAAACCATTTTTTCAAATGATTCCTTTGGTCTACTGCTGTTTTTTCTAGAACACAGAAAAGACAAAGTACTGGATAATTTAAAACTACTAAAAACAACATAAAAGCAAGTACATGTACACTACTGATTGTTACCCAAGCTTCCTTAATTAGGGTTATGACTATTTTATGACACTTTTAGATATTTATTGAATGCCTACTACATGCTGGAAAACAGGCTAAATTTACAAAATACAAGAAAGGAAAAGTCAAGCACAGTATTTAAGAGTTAAGAGTGAGACTTGTGTGAATAAATAAGGTCAACAAGGTGTTTTGACATGCATATAAACATAGCACAAGGCAGGATCCTACCTACAGAGTTAGAAAAGGCTTTACGAATGCAGTTACACTGAGCCAAATTTCTAAAGAAAACTACACACACTAATATCCAAAATTAGACAGCTTTCGACATTAGCTATAGAGATAAATATACTGTCAGATGAAATAAATGTATAAGGCTGTCATTTGGTTTCTCTATAGTGGTATCTACTTTATTTTCATGTGCTGGAACACTGGGTTCTTCAGGATGCTTGAAAGTAAGGTGTTCTAGTTAATCCAACTTTAAGGTTAGGTAAAGACCAGGAAGACAATAGTTTTTGCTTTACATCTGCTAGTGATTATATGTTCAAAAGTACATTAGCCATCTACTTGAGTTAATCACAGCCCACTGAACATAACGTGATCTTTCTTTGATGATTCGGGATTGTATAGTGCCCTCCAGCCCCATTCTGCATCCTGGCTGTGCTCTCCTGGTCTTGGCAATGCCAGCTCTCTCCACATGTGTCCTCAGACACATGCCATGTTTCCCAAGATCAGAGTTATTACTGAGGTTTGGTTTCTTGAACACATATTTGGCATCAAATAAGTCATATATCAAGCTAATTTGTTTTGGAAGCAAATAAATAACTATGAACTTCAGTCACCATTTAATTTTTTGAGTTTATTATAAATTAGAGGGAGTATTTCATAACTGTGAAAGAATTTAAAAATGGAATTCTGCTAATGATGAAAAAGGTGAGAACCAGAGAAGTCAAATGCTTGCTTAGGGACCCATAGCACATCAGGATAGTTCTGGACCATAGCTTAGGTCTTCAATCTTCTAAGTCAGTTCTTTTCCTCTGTTCATGCTACTTCCTCTTATTAACATTTATAAGTCTGGTCCTATCCCAGAAACGAACTGCATGAGTAAAAGAATGAAACCTGAAGAATAAATAACCTTGAACTTTTAATAAATAAAGACATTTATAACGATGGCAAAACACTAATGCTCCCTTGAATTATTTACCATTTTTTACAGAAGATAAATATGAATTAAATGAAAACTTCATGTTCTTTCCAAAATAAATGAATGTTAGCAAAATTTGGTGTCAAATAATCCAAGTTTTCAAATGGTACATTAGTTAGTATTCCCCAAACAAAGCAATGACTTAATACATGAACAATTTTTAGCATCAGATGTTTTTTGTTATCAAGATTCTTATGCTCTTATAATAATAACAACAATAAAAACTTTTAAAGTTTATATTTTAAGTAGAGTCATGAGATTACCTTCCCAAAAGCAAGGACAGCCCCTTCATCCACAGCCATTGGAGCTAAGCCTCTGGGTTCATAATTGCAAATTTCCCCCCAGCAGGCTGTATATAAGAAAATCCCATCTCCCCAGGTGCTTTAGCAAAATGGTGTGTACTACATTGCTTTGGCAAAAGGGCAGGGCTAAGTTGATGATGTTTAATACAACTTAAAATTCTCTTAGTAACAAGGTGGTGAGTGCTTATAGTTCCCAGTTACTTGGGAGGCTGAGAGGGAGGATTGTTTGAGCCCAGAAGTTCAAGGCCAGCCTGGGCAACATAATGAGACCCCCCCATTTCAAAAAACAAAATCATTTTTTGCCTTCTAATTTTTGATACATTATGCTGCTTTTCTTTTGCTTTCCTTTCCTCTCAATTCTATCTATCCTACCCCTTAATCTTAGTATGGTAGGTAAATAACTACTTCCTCATCTTAAATATTTACTCTTAAACTAAATATTTGGAAGAATAGGGATGAAACCAAAGGAGGTTTATTAACAGCATACCACAGTGAGAAGATTGGCACAACAAAGTCATAATTCCAATGTATTGTTTTCTCAAGTTTTATCTTTTCTGGTACTTATGTTTACTATTTGGTTGCTACTGGTACACAAAAATAATGTCATAGTTCCTTCTTCAGTTTTCTTTTTACTCCTGAGTGTGACAAGACTAGCAAAAAGAAAGAACAAGGTTAATTGTGGATTATGTAAAGACAGAGAATGGAGAAATTAAATTATGAAATGTGTGCTGCATTCATAAGTACTCTAAAAGATGCTGATCTTGTCCAAAGAAAATCCATCTTTCAAGGAAAACATCCCCTAACAATGGAAGAAATACCATAGCAAAGAAGGGATAGCTGAAAACTTAAATTGCATCTCATTAAATTGCTACAGATGGTTCTCAGATGTGATGGAAATAAATTGTCTTTAGTCCCCTTATACTAGGTCTACATACAATAAAGATCCCTCAAAGAGAATCAATGCAGGACTTAGGACATGTGCAATTCAGCCAGATTGGTCTTACCTAAGTCTACTAACTGTACTGCTGAAAGAATCAATTATTTTTCCTCTCTTGGTGATTTGTCCAGAGACTGAGGAAATTGGTTCTCCTGTCAGTGCAGAGATAAACAACCTCAGGAATCAAAGAACAAACCCTGATTTAACATTGCTCCAAGACCTATGAGGTGTAGAAGGCAATCAGATCCCATTCCTCAGGTCTTTAGAAATAGATATATATATATATATATGACCATTGCACATAGCAAATAACCAGAACATCAGTAGTTACCAAGCAAATAAACAAAACATCAGTAGTTATCAGAGTTTAAGAAACCATTTGATTAAAAAGGCTTCAAGAACCAGGTAGGAGAGACAGAGGTGAGTGACCTAAATGGAAGCCATGCTTTACCCAAAGGAAATAACCAAAAAAATTTACAATTGCATGTGCTACCTGACTATTTAGGTAGTCATTGGTACTTTGACAATCTCTAAATGGTCTTCATTTTTTCAGGCTCATCTTAGAATATATCATTGCCTACAAAGTTAAGGTTAGAAAAACTTGTTTGAAGCAGGGTCTTTAAAAGATCTTATCGGGCAAATTCCACACAATTCAGATTTCCATCTGCTGGCCCACTCAACTCAAATTACACTTTTCCCCAAAACTTCCATATACTCATATAATGATATAAAGTATCACTGGGATGCAGTTTTAAATTTCATCTGAGCTTGAATCCAGCATTACTGTCTTATTTACCAAAAGAGAACCACAATGTATTCAAGATTTCAATTTAAAAAACTTCAAATACAAATTAAGAATAATGTATATATGTGGAATTCAGGATAAATAAGACAAGATTCCTGCCTTCAAAGAGCCTACCATCTATGGGTAAGAAAAACACATAAATAATAAACTGTAAAAGCAACAAGAGGCATAAAATAATATCATGCACATACAGAACCAGAGATCGCTTGGCAATGCTGCATTTGAGATACATCATGCTAGTTCTCGCAGGAAGGTTTGATATGGCAGGTACAGATGCAGAGGAAAGGCATTTTATGTGAACCTATCATCATGCAATAAACAAGAGCAAGGGAGGCTGGCAAACAGGCTGTGTGACTATGTCATCAGGCAGAAGGAGGCTACAGGAGTTGTGGCTGAGAAGGAGCCGTGGTGGCAGAAGGTAAAAGAACTTGGACAGACAATGGCAGCCGTCTGTGACTGGAGCAGACAATGGACACAATCATAAACGAATGCTTTAAAAAGCTCGAACTTCAATCCCAGCTCTTTCCATTCCCTTTTAGACCAAATTCTGCAAGTGTGTAGGCTGATAAAGAATCCAGATCAAGAGGAAGTTTGTTTTGAGACCTAGTGCTAAGGGAGAAAGAAAATACAAGTGGCAAGATAATTAATGGCACAAACTCTTGGAAAACCAGGAAAGAAAAGGGAGCTCAAAAGCATAGATTAAAAAGGGTCAGCTGAGGAATAAAGAATGGGAAGCTTTTATGCTTCAGACTGGAAGGAAGAAAGCATGGTTAACCTTTCATATGGAGAGAAAAAAAAAAAAAACCTCAGGGGTTTCATTAAGATATTCTTATCTCAGAAAAATAGAAGAGTAGGTTGTCCAAGGGACAGGGGATGTATAGAGGTGGTTGAGGACTTGATGAGTTTCAATAGTCACCCATTCTGAGCAATGAATGCATGGAACAGCCTTAATAAGAAAATGATTTCTTATCAAGCCATTTTAAAAGAGTATCTTGTGTATGGTGGTGCACACCTGTCCTACAGTTACTTGGGAGCCTGAGTGGTGAAGATCACTTGAGTCCTTGAGTTCAAGGCCAGCCTGGGCAACACAGTGAGATGCTGTCTCAAAAAAAAAAAAAATCATTTTTGCTTTCTTGTTTGTAATAAGTCTTCCTGATTTTCCTATGCTTTTATTTTCCCTTCCTTTCAATTTCCTCTATCCTCATCACTCAAAATGTAAACCAAAAATATTAATTTAGCTTGATCCTCCCAATTTTTCACTTATTTCCCTAGACTCCTGATTGACTACAGTGTTTTATTTTCATTGCTAAAGGTCTGTGAGACTTGATGCTGATTCTATGTATATTTATGTCAGCTCTATAAATTTGAAGGTCATTGCAATCCAGAGGGAAGGAAAGGTGGTTTCTGGATTAGAAATTAAGGCATCTGAGGCAACATAGCCACAGACTTCTACCTTTGCCCCAGAGAAGGTGCCAACCAGCAAAGCATGCTGTCACAAGTGGCCCTCAAGACACTAAAAGCCATCCTTTAGGGTTGGTCATGAATATTCCTACACTTTGGATTCTGAGAATACACTAAACTTATGGCTGAGATTCTAGAGGCACAGAATGGTGTGGTGTGTGAGGCATTTGAACTGCCCATCTTCAAATCACAGACGAAGCACTCACTAGCTATAGGTCCACAGGAATCTTGGCGTCAAGGAAAGTAATGATGTCAAATATCAACTCCCTCATCCAGTTGTGAGAATTCAGTGAGCACTAAGCACTTAGCAGAGTGGCACAGGCAAGTGTTTAAGTGTTCTTGTTATTATAGGTTACCACTACCCTGAGAGACTTAGCGTGGGTCTTGGTGACCCCAATGTTACCGAGGTATATGGCCAACCTAGAGTGTGAGGCAACTGCTCTGAGGATAAGGGCTTCCTCAGGCTCCCTCAAGCCCAGCCTGGTCCCAACCTAAGCCCTTGAGTCTTAGAACCACGATGTACCCACTGCATCCATGGGGGGGGGGCACAAGGGAGGAGCCTTGGTTGAATTCCTCCACAGCCAGGAAAATCTCTACATAAAAGTTTCTCAGGATTGACCATTTATCATGGTTTCACTATGTGCTCTCGGACAAGGCAATTAACCTTTCTGATTCTCCCCTTTTCACTCAAAAGATGAAACGTTGATTTCTCCCATTACAACCTGGATGTCTGGCACGGCAGGTTTTATAGTTCAGATCTAGAATGTCTCTCAAAAGTGCATATATTAAAGGATTGGTCCCCAGATAGCAATGTTCAGAGGTGGGAATTTGGGGAACTGAATGTGTCATGAGGGCTCTGATCTCATCTATGGATTAATCCACTGATAGGTTCATAATTGAATAGACTATTGGGAGGTGGTGGAAACTCTAGGAAATGGGGCTTGGCTGGAGAAAGTAGATCACTACGAGTGTGACCTGGAAGGGTATATCTTGTCCTCAACTCCTTTTTCTCTCTGTGTCTCCTCTTTCTCTGCTCTCCCTCTCCTTCCTTACCTCCTGGGCAGTGTGAGCTGATAGCTTTCCTCCCTCACACCCTTCTGCCATGATGTTCTTTCTGCCCCACCTTTGGCCCAAAGCAATGCAGTCAGCTGACACAGAACTGAAACCTCCAAGCACAGGAGCCAAAATAAATCTCCCCTTCTTTAAGTTATTTTTCTCAGCTATTCTTTTCACAGAAACAGAAAGCTAACACAGTAGGTACTCCATAAATTGATTTTTAAAAGATAATGGAATCAAAGAAGAATTCTGTAATAAAATGCAGTGATTAAAGATATCATAAATCATAATTCTGTATAATTATCTAAAAATGGAATAATGCAAAAATCATACTGGGGTTGGGGTTGGGGTTGTGGCTCAGTGGTAGAACGCTTGCCCAACACAGGATTCAATCCTCAGAACCACATAAAAACAAATAAATAGAAAAAAAGGTATGCATCTATGTACAACTAAGAATATTTAAAAAAAATAATCATATTGTGCTTCATTCTATAGACATTTAATAAATATTTATTGATGGCTCAAACATTCACTTTTTAGTGTTTTAGATAATTGATGTGTGTATTTCAGTGTTTAAATCAATAACTTACCAAAGGGAATTGATTGTGATTCTGTGACACATTTGTTTTTCCAGCACACTGATTACGGAAGTATGCACTGTTTGTTATGATAGGCAAAGTAAGGTGTTTATTTAACAATTAGAAAGGAACCATCTATCGGGTCTCAATTTCAGGAAGAAATTTATTTTTACATAAACCAGATTTATAGACACTCCATTTTAAGCCTATTTTTAAGTTGACAGCTACAGAGCTATGATCTTTTCTTCCCCCCTTTCTGTAGAAAGTAGTAAGGGTTTTTTTGTTTTTATTTTTGTTGTGGTGGTGCTGGGGATCAAACCCAGGGCCTTGTGAAAGCAAGGCAAGCACTCTACCAACTGAGATATATCCTCAGCCCAGAATTAGCTAAGCTTTCTAAGTATGTTTTAGTTATTAACATTATTTCTTCTTTCAAGTATTATTTCTACCTTCATTTCCCATTGTCTCAGACTCACACTAAATATGCACATATACACACATCTCAAAAACAGGGATTATCACAAAGAACATAATAAATACAGCTAGGAACTATTTCCGAAACTGAACTTATCTGTGTATTTCAATCATGTTTGGACAGCACAACTGTGAAAACTAATTGGTTTCAGGTACATAAAAAAGTAATAGAAACTCTCTGAATATTTGTCTTTTCCTCCAGCCTTCAACTACATTGATTCTAAGAAAAGATTTTGCAAATGCTACAGAAAAGGTACATGGAACAAAACTCAATAGAAACACTAATTATTTTTTTTTCTCTAAGAAATTGCATATGAATAATATGGAAATAATGCGGTCAAATTATATTATCTTTGAGACATGGTCAAATTTCCAGCTACTGTCAAAGCTCAGTTGGAGACATGGTAAATGTATCTGACATATTCTTGGACACAGATAACTTACACTGGCAGATCCTACATACAAATCTGGTGCAGTATACTGAAGGGTTTGGATGAAGATTTTGTGTTTGCTGAATATCCATGGGGTTAAAAATCAGATTTAAAAGCACAGACATTAGTAAGTTTTGAATCCATTTAATTGGAAAGCATTTCAAGTTTTAAATCAACCTCTCCTTTTTAAGGCATAAGCATTAGCTATTATTTGAAGCATTACTGAGATTTTAAATAATGAAGTAAAGAAAGGACCTGAAAACCATTTTCAATGTCATTTTGATTAACCAATTACATGTGATTTAATTTGACCTTTCTTTTCAAGTAAATCAAAACAGAGAATATGTGTTTAGAATTCCTAATTTGGATTTCAGTCAACATCGACCAATATCTAATATGGGCATATTGCCTTAGTTTCTATGTTCTTCACACCTATGTAATTAATTTTAAGAACATAATTTAAACAATACAGCCAGAAATTATTCACCCTGAAAAATTATAATAAATTTTAAAAATGCGTTGGTTTCAGCTTTAAGCAGCTAGCCAATATCTGCAGGCCCACAAATGGTTTCAATTCACACAATATTCAGTGAATCCACATTAACTGATGTAATGTGAAATCTCACTTTCATTCTTTCTCATCTATCACTGAAGGGAAAATAATTTGCTTGAAGCAATCTTATTAAGAATTTTTTAGGACCGAGGTGGTAGCTCTGTGGCAGAGCACTTGCCTAGCATGCATGAGGTCTTGGGTTGTACCCCCAGCACCAAAAAAAAAAAAAAAAAAAAAAAAACCACTTCACTACTATAGATTCTCTTCAAAACAAGCAGAAATAGAGAAAAATAAGTAAAACAAGTAAATAAAACACAAAGAATATGACCAAATGAAGTACTTAATAATTTAATATAATGTCTAATATATATCAGGCTTGCTATGGTTTCATTGAGGGATTAAGACAAGGTGCCAAAACTAATATTATTGCAGCATCTGCTCCCTGATTTTTATATGGGTGTAAGCTATTCAAACAAGAAGATTATAATATTTCTTTTAATAGATTACAAGCAATACAATATAAAGAAAAACATCTTAATAATGCCTTGTGTGTTCAAAGCTTATCATCTCAGCCTCATAATATATTTCGAATGTGAAAAGAACATGAAGAAACTGAGGCTCAGAAAGGGTAAGAAACTGTTAGAGTAATTTCTCAAAGATCACACCCGCAGTGCTCTCTGCCTTGGCCTCCTGTTTCCCAGCACAAGGCTGTTGGCATGGACCACATGACAGAGAGGTCGCTTTGCTCTGGATCAACTCTGGCTGAATCTCTTACTTTGGGCTGAGTATCCTATTATGTAAAATTGTAATTATAAAGGTGCTGGCCCCACTTTGACACCACTCTGTCTGTGAGTCAAAATTGAGATGACATGTGAAAGTGGCTTGTCAATATTAAATAGCCAAAAAACAGTTAAAGTAGTTTCAAATCTCCTAATGCATATTGTTGTCTTTGCTACTAATGAACAGAGCAGTGTTTTTGCTGACTGATGAAAGCAAAATAGAAGAAATTCAAAGGCCTGATTCCTAACTAATACTTCCTGCTTCCTTGAGAGCCCTAAGTCTATCAACACAGTAACCAGTCTGAAAGCTTTTATACAATAGACTAATGTGACTATGCGGTGGCTAACCAAGGTCAGCCAAAACCTTCTGTACACACCCATCAGCAAACTTGTACTCACTGTATTCATTAAATTGCAGTCACTTTTACATCAACCTAATACTTACAAGTTCTGGATGGAAAATTTTTAATTTTCTTTTATTTTTTTCCGTCTTGGGGATTCCACTACCCAGGGCCTTGCAACTGCTAAGCAAGGACTCTACTTACTGAGTCCCATCCCCAGTCCTATTTTCAATTTTTTAAGGAATTAATTAAACTTCATCTACACAAGTGAATTCAGATAGAATTAAAATAATTCAGTTCTAAATTATTTCATAACCCTTTCTTACACAGAACAAAGAAAATAGCTGTAACTCATCAAAAGCAATAGATCTGAAATAATTTCCTCAAGGACCCAGTAATTAGGACTTGAAGTTAATACAGGCACAAAACAGTGAATGAATCACACTCAATATCACCCCAAACTGAAAGCAAAGTAACTGTTTTCCCATTGTGTACATGTACGCCTGGTGTGTCCAAATAGTATGTACACTTATGTCTGGAAAATCCTTTGATTCGCTATTATCATAGCAATTTCATGCCAGGGCAGAATGGTGTAAACACTGCTGACTTGGTCTTCTAGGTAACAGTAGCTAGTGCCTGTCAAACGTGGAGGAAGACATTCAGTCAGAGAAGCCACAGGAAATTCTCTCCCTTTGGGCTTGTGTGGTGATAGGAGAAGGTCAAGAATCTCTATTGTCATTGCACCTGCTGTGAAGGAAGCCAGCCTGATGGCACCACTGAGGGGACAGAATAAAGAAGCTCAACAAAAGAAAGGCCCTGAAGGCTTTGGATAAGACTTGGCTGAAAGCACACTGCCGTGGACTGTTGAGATCAGGAGCCAACAACATTTCTATTTTCTGCTTTAAAAAACTGGGCAGGTTCTCTGTATCAAAGATATCCAACAAACACCCAAGTTAAAAGACCTTGGTGAAAATAGCTTGGGATGGTGTTTGCATCTTTTTAGATCTTAGAAGGCAAGAAGCCCTGGAATAATAAGTTTGTACTGTCTCTCTACCGGATTGCAATTTTCTGCCCAATCCACCCTTGCAAATGAAAAGCAATTCTGCTCCTGACTGATCAGGGCCAAGGGTGATCCCATGAAGCTGGGGTCATGGTGATGAAACATGTGAACTCTGGAATTAAAACAGAACTGCTTCTTAATCCTAATGTATCATTCACCAACTCTGAGATCTTGGTTAAATTGCTGACCCTCCCAGCATCTGTGTTTCCTCATCATGAAATGAGGACAATTACAGTTTTTATGCCAGAAGGTTATAACGAGTATTAAATGAGATGCCACATGTAAATCACTCAGGATAAGAGTTGCCACTAGTTAAATGTCATAAACTATTGGCATTCTTTAGAAAAGAGACCATTAGGTAGAGGAAGGGGATGAGAGCAGAAGGGGAGAGGAGAGAGGAAGCACCGGGGAGTGCAAATGATCAAATTAAGTTCTCTGCATCTTCGAATATGCCAAAATAAAACCCACTATTCTAAATAAGTAATATAAACCAATAAACAAATATTGGCATTTTTATTTACATAATATCTGTTAAATTTCTCACATTAATTGCTATGATAAGAGCTAACATTAAATTTGCCAAAGTAGGTACTTGACTTTTATTATTTGAGTTCTAAGAAAAACAGGTACATCTAATTAGTCGAAAAAGGTTATTTGATTTTGCCCATACATAAGCACACGTAAAATATGTTTCTATCTACAGACTTTGTCTCATGCAGTGTAATTTAAATCATGAAAATATTTAAAAGGCAAATTTTTATTATATTTCATAAAGTAGAAATTATTAAACAGAATATCAATCAGTGTTATAAAAATTTCTGCTAGGGAAGTTTTTTGTTTATTTGTTTTTTTTTATGACAGAATGACTAACAATAAACTGTAACTTATTTCTCGGCTTGTCATCAAGAAAGCGTGGTTCTGGTCCTAAGTGTAGCCCAGGAGAAGCACAGAGGAGTTCACAGCACCACCTGGGCATCCCTAACGGACAGATAGGCATATGGATCTTGTCAATTTCAGAAGGGTCGTTCCTCTACAAGGGCTTGAAACACCAAGAGGGGTGGGAAATCATCAGACATCATCTTTCCCTGGAAGAACTGACAGACATCTCTTCGTTGTTTCCTCTGATCTTACAGAATTAAGACTAAAAGTCCAATTCTGGTCTGTCATGGCTAGCTTCCAAGTCAACGAATTATTTGAAAAATTAACACTCATGGAAAACATTTTTCCCCCAAAACACGACTGAGTCTCAAACACCAGAGTTCTGTCAACTAACTTCTAAAATGCAATGTGAAACTGTGATTAAAGTTCAAGGCGGAAGAATAGCAAACTGGTGACATCAGAAGGCAGGGAAGCCTCTGGGCTAAGATCCAGCTACTGAGTGAAAACAGTCCCTTGCAAGGAACAACTACACGAGCACCACGCCTGCCACAGATGCCCAGCATCACTGAAGAGTCTGAATTTCACCTTGTTCACTTATGAACGAAAATCCACAAAGACTTCACTTAACATCAACAAATCACAGAATCTTTTCAAATCCAGGAAATTACTAAGTTACTAAAGCCTATTTATTCTCAGAATGTTAAAAACCCTATTTTTTTCCCCAACAACTTTCCCAGAAATTAGATTAAGCAGCAAATATTTTCCTTTACTTCGGACTCAGTGTCTGGGTTGCAGCAGAGCTGTATAGCAGCAAAAAAATAAAAAATAAAAATCACTGAAAATGTCTGCATTTGACCAGCGTGAAAAAGCTTTCTTCATCACTCACAAATGTCTGAGGAATTCAGTCCTAAGAAGAGAAACCACTGCTTTTGGCTGCTGGAGTGTGTCTCTATTACTGCAATTTTTAGATACTTATCAACATTCAATTAACATCTGTGATATGATATTAGTCATTATTAACACTTATTAAGCACCTCCGCCTCTACTCTGAGACACACAGAATTCAAGTTTAATAAGGTGAGACTCTAACTGGCAGACAGCTTCTTCGCTTGATGGATGCGTCCCTAGGAAACATCTGACTCCTTTCCAAGCTCAAATTTCTAAGTATTTAGCCTCCATTTTTACATATGCCCATATGCTCAGACACAAAAAAAGGCACAGTGGATCACGGATCATAATGAGTGAATTCATATAGGAAAACTGACAAAGAATACATTCTCTCCTTAGAATGATAGAAAGATTTGAATTTGCTGAGAGATCAAAATTTAAAAGCGAGAGGTGACATCTCAGAAATGGCTTCCTTTTAACATTCTAAGGGATGGTAAACAGAACAAAAATGACAAAATTGAGGCTATTTCAGAAGAGGAATCCCCACCAAATACATGGACAGTATTTTTATCTATGGAAATAATTTTTTTTAAAAAAGTCTGATTAGATTTTCTGACTGGAGATATCCTTGTGTTTGAGGGTCATGTTTCTCTCTGGGCTAATCCAAATGGCTCTGGAAGCTGTTCTGTACCCGACAATAGCTGTAGAGGAATCATCATTTTATCTTTTGTTGCTTCTTGATGTTAATGGGCAAATAATGGCATTGCTTGACAAAGACTAGTTACATAATGATAATTACATAGAAACCTCTACATTTTGAATAGACTGAATCTTGTAGGAGTCACCTCCCTGGGTGGCATGGGGAGAGCTATGCACTTGGATCAGCTCAGGGAGAAGCACTGGTGGGGTGGGGGGTGGGTGGGGAGACACCACTTTGCTTGCCCATTTCATTCTGCTCTGATGTCTGTGTTAATCAGAAGGCAGAGGACATTCCCTGGGGTCTCACCAACTTTGAGACTACACAGTGGCTATATCCAAAAACCGTGGTAACACAGGAAACCACTGAGGCAAAGCTGTAGGTAAGAGATGCTGTGATAGCAAGAAAAGAACACTGGGTTAAAGCAACTGCCGGCACATTTAAAAATACTTTGTCTTGTTGAATTTTTACTTGAGAAGGCTAGAGGTCACAGAGGCAGTAAGAGCCAGAGACGGGATTCTAAGTTAATTCTCTTTTACTCCAGAATCCTTAATATTTCCTCTGATCCACAGCACCTCTCACCTCCTGATTATGTACCCTTGGATAAGTCACTTTACCTTAGTGAGCCTTGGCTTCTCCATCTATCATATAAGCACAATAATTCCTGCTCTGCTGCTTTCCTGGGTTATTTTAAGAATTAAATGAATCTCCATACAGTCATACATTGCGTTCAGTCAATGACGGGCTGCATATATGACAATAGTCCCATAAGACTGTATCATGGACTGACGTGGCAGAGTTTTAGTTTGGGTAACTACACTCTGTAATGTTTGCAAAACAACAAAATTGCCTAATGACGTACTTCTCCATAATGTGTTCTGACATTAAGTGATGCATAGCTGTAAAGGAAAATAATATTAAAATGGCAATCACCAGATATTATGATATGAATATTAACTCCAAGGCCCTTCTCAATCAGTTTTAGAGATGTTCCATCACAGGCCTTCTATGCCATAACTTAAGTACTAACTTGGGATTGAGATCTTTCAAGGCTCTGGGGTCTTCCTGATTTGTTCCAATTCATCTTTAAGTCTAAGTAAACCCGCCTCCCTGAAGCCTTCCCCAGGCCCTCTCCTCTCCTACAATCCCACAGGACAGACATCGCCTACTCACTCTTCCCACTTAGTATCCCTCTCATAATAGAATGGGAGGCTCTTGGGACAAGGATTCTGTCTGTAATTGTTAATGCACTGCTAGCTGCTATAACAAAATCCAAATGTGTATCCTAACAAGTGGGTGGTTCCACTCTGGGAATAATTTAAAATACTAGGATCCTTCAAGCTTATGGCTTCACCATCTGTAACAAGGACTATGCGCACCATCAAGGACTCAAGCCGGCAGAAGAAGAAAACGGGGAGGGTCAACTGCAGAGGTTTAGGAGTCAGGAAAGGAAGTTGCATGCAAGACTCTCACCCACTTGGCCACATGACTTCTCTAACTGCAGGACAGCCTGGTAACTGTGGTCTAAGTGTAAGCCCAGGAAGGATGGGACACAGGTTGGGAGAACAGCCAGCTTGGTGTCACACACACTAAAAACTTCCAAGATGTTTCCTGACATACAAATGAACCAACTTAGCAAATTGACAAGTTGTGGTCTTGACCATGAAGTAATAGAGGGAAAACAAGAATATTACTGTATACAGAACATTGTTCACAGATCTAACTCACTTAATTTCACAGATCAATGCTTGCCTCCCTTTTCCTAACATACCCAAGCCCAATTTTAAGTATAAAAAAGGATATCACCAAATGGAATGCATCATAATCAAAGCCTAAAGTTTCCAAACAAGAATCACCCTCTAATAAGGGAATGAGAGGGGAGACAGAATTTACTGGCAATACACAAAGAAGAGGTAGAAAGAGCATGACCCAGTCTACTTGCTGTGCAACTTGCTTTAGAATTTTACATTTTTATAACACTAAGATGAAAAGTCCTGTCACATGTCACATAGCTAGGTTAGACTTGACAGCATAAAACTCTGATTCTGATGCTTTAATATCTATGTTGTTTAAAGTCAACTGAGTTTAAAGACTGATCAGTGCATGGATGAAAAAGACATTTGGAATTTTTGTTTTATGTAAAGTCAATCAGTATACCAACAATGATTGTAGGATCTTTTAAGGGTATCACAGCAAACCCTATAGTAAATAAATTTTGATTTTTAAAAAAAATGTCTCCATTTGACCAAGTCAAGACTGTCAGTGTATTTAATTCTCACAAAAAGAGATCTATCATGTGCAAGTGGAAGTTTTAGTGGGGCACTATTCCGTCATTACCTGGAAGCTCCAGGTGCTAGAACGGTTCAGGGTTCAGGCTCCAACCCTGAGGATCTCTCTTTTTTCACTGGAGTTGGCTCTACCACAAACTCTCAAAATAGATTTATTTCTGCTATTTTTCTGACTATATTTTAAAAGAGAAATGACATAGGTTTCACAGATGCTGGAGAAATAATTACAGTTGCATAGGCAAGGCATATAATTAGTTGAAAAAATGGGTAAAAAAAAGACTTCACCTACACTCCGTGGGCACGAAGGCCTGGGATTAACTGTGAAGCAACTGCTGTCTGTATCTTTCATATCTACAACCAATACTGAGGAAAAAGAAACCCTACAACTAGACACACACACACACACACACACACACGCGCGCGCGCGCAACTCGGGACACGAAGACATCCTGCCTAAATTCAAGTGAGCACAGATGCTTGCACTGAAAATATACCCTGTTAACGTCACCAATGGGTGTGCAGCAAAATCCAGGACAGAGCAAAACAGGGAGGATAATGAAGCAATTCTTCTCTTCCTACATTCAAGGGCCACAAATACTTCCCTGGCGTCACAGAGAGGGAACCTCTCTTCTTAACAGCTGGCATATTCATGCACCTCTGATTCCTAAGGGCTGGGAGGATGGAAGAAGCAGGCAAGGAACCAAATTTTCTCCTTTTTCTACAAACCTGTTGAACTCATTAAGGATTCCAACTTCTAAGCTGCAGGATCCCCTAAGTATGAATATTGAAATCTACATACCTGTTTTCACAACCTCCTTAAATTATTTTTGAGGTTTACAAGCAAATGTACGATGACACAGGGTAGCAAACTCCAGTTCAAACTTCAATTGCCATGGAAGCACAACACCAATTTATTTTTATCCAACATGGATACATTTTAATTGAAAGAATTTGCTCACAGCTTCAACAATCACGCCTTGGTGGTGAAGAGCTCAAAGGACATGCGAATAATTATAAATGAATATTACACATGGCACGGCATGGCCAGCTCCACTCAGTTTCAGAAAAAAAAAAATTATATGTGTGTTAAAGCAGATTGATGTCCCCATAAAGGCAGGGGTTTGGAAGGTACACACGACAATAAGTCCATGCTCTCGTTATCATCGAAGTCCACAACTCTAGTCCCTTCAGGGCCCAGGAAGGTAATGAAGTGTGCAGTGGCTAAAACAAGAAGGAGGGTGTGTCCAAGAGCCAGGTGAACAATGAACATCTTGCCTTAATGTGGATTCAAGAAGAAACTGTACTGAACCAACACAGAGGTCCCCAGTGACCCCTGCCTGCGGGAACAAATGGACAGTCTATTTCTCTCAATTGACCTTTGCTAAAGTATTAAGCAAAAAGCAAGATGCTAAAAGTTGTTCTATGGTATAAGTGCTGGGGTCTGCAGACACGCGAGAGCATCAGTGAAATACAGACTCCATAGTTATAAGAGATGGTGAGGAGGACAAAGCTGACATCCTTTAAGAAAACAAGAGTCCACTAAGGGCTTCTTCCTGAGTATTTGGCCATTCCACCTCTGCTTGCAGAAATTCCTAAAGAAAAAGTGCTAGATAATTATTCTGAATAGACTTAAAAAAAATGAATGGGGAACATCCAATCTTTAAATTGGATTCTGTGGGGTATGACCATCAAAATATTAGCCCTTGTGTGAAAAAATAAGCAAATGAACATAAAAAAAGAAATAATCAATACAATCCCTTAGCATTGCACTAAAGAATGTCACTTTGCATAACAGAGAGAATGAGTATTTATACATCAATATGAGGTGAAGCACACACCAGGTAACTAAAAGACAGGATGCCATGTAAGCACAGGAGTAATTAGGTGGGTTGGTAAGGCCAACAGATGTCCTTACAGAACCCAAGGGGCCAGGAGTGCAGGTACATGACCCTGGGCCACTCCTCCTAGCCAGCTGCTGTGCACAGCTTCCCACAGAGGGCCAGGGAGCTTCTGGATTGATCTCCACCCTGACATTCCAACCAACCCCCTAGAGCCCAATGGTAAAAAGCCAGGTCTCTCCCACCCACAGAACACAGGGACCTTTTCACAGAGCTTGCTCTTCCTCATGGTGGAAAAGAGGGGCAGACAGGCCACGGGATCCTGCCTTCGTTTGCTCTTCTGCAGGGCTTGCCAAGTAGGGCAGAGTTTTACAGAAAGAAATCTTCTACCGTTCCTGGGGGAGGAGCTTTTCAGAACACAGACACTACTGGAACTGTCCTTGGCAAACCAGAATATGAGGTCACTGTTTTCATATATCATCTTTATGGGCAGTTAATTCTCCAATTTAGCAATCCATTATCTCCTTCCTAAAAGAAATATAAATATGGAATATTTGCTATATTCAAGAAATTGCAATAGCTCCTGAGCTGGTTTTGGGGAGGGACTCACAAAGATAAACAAGATATGATGCTTGACCTCAGAATTTACTCCCAGAAAAGAGAAACAAAAATAATTAACTTTCTGGACACATACACGTTACAATCTTATGCTTAGCTTTTTGCATACATTATCTCATTTAATCATCAAAATAACCCTGAGGTAAATGGTATGACTCCCATTTTTTAAGGTAAGTTTTGTAGTGATCATGTAATTATCCAGGGTCACACAGGTTATGAGGAGCTGGAGCTGGAACCAGGCACACCCCACTGCAATGCCCCTGCTCTTACTCTGTGATAAGTACTTCAAGAATAATTAAAGAGGACAGTGTGTATCTTTGGTTGGAGGAATCAGGGAGGGCTCCCCAGGGGATAGTGATATTAGATACACCTTAGAAGACTGAGTTAGAAGAGTTTTAAAGGCAGGGATTAAAGGGCCAGGCCACCCAGGGAGGTGGAACAATGCACCAATAACTCTGGCCTGTTGAAGACTAAGCTGTAGGCAAACAGTCAGCTTGACTAATACTGCATAGTTTCCTATGAAGTCCTCAGAACCATAAGTCTAGAAAGGTCAGCTGAGGCCAACATGCCCTTCATGCTTAATTTAAGTAAATATGAACCTAGTTTGCATGCCCTGAGGACACTCCATATTTAATTTGCATTGTGGCCAACCAACCATCCAGATGAAGATGTCTCAGAGGCAGAGCGTCTCCTATGGCTGGATTGAAGTGGGGTGTGTGTGTTATCAGAAGACAGACAGGGTGTAAAATGTGGCTGAATGTAGGCCTGGAAAAGTCCCTGTACGTTGAAATAATGTAAACTATTCATTTTGTTTTCCATAGAAACACTGTCATAAGGAAAAGAATATTTCATAGCCACAGCTGGTTACCCATGTTCTAAGAAGAAGCCCTAACTTGTATTTGCTATAGAATAATGTCTTCAACCTGTAATTACAGAGAGTTGTATCTTGGTCATAATTTTAATGAACCAAAACTATCCAGGAGCCAAAAGCTTTGCAGGACTATTGGGGGTGGAGGGAGGCTGTAGAACTAGTGCCAAGTGACTCCTAGGAAAGAGGCTCTGCACAGACCAGAAGATCACTGGCTGATGAAGAGCAGCCATGAAGTCCAGGATTCCAAACCCATGGGGCCAAGTCTTAGGCAAACTGACCAGCTAGTGTTCAGCTTCAGAGCATCTCCTGACTTTCAGGATCTTCCCTCACTCAAAAGAGGTTCCTAAAGGTACATCTCTGATCTCATTATTTTATTGCTCTGAAACTTTCACCCCACCCCCAATCTATCATGTTCCAAAATCCAGATCTACCACTATGATCCTCTGGAATCAACTCTTTACTGTCCATCTAACTCAACTTCCACTGCAACTACTCCAATGTGCTAAGATGTAGAAATAGGGCTTAGTCACAGTTCTCAAGCATAATAATCTCTCCCATCCTTATGCCTTTGCTCAGGCCACAAGCTCTGCCTGGCACACCTTCCTTACTACCTCTATCATGAGCTATTGAAACCTAACCGGACAGAAGAACCAGGTCATGTACCAGCTATTCAATAAAACCTGGAACACAATAAATGTTCTGTATGTATCTGTTGCATGAGGTGGATGGATAGGTGGATGGATGGATAGCTGGATGGCTAGATGTATGGATGGATGTTGTGAATTTCTCTGGTAGTGATCATTTCCTCATCAATGTGCATTTCTGTTTTATTCTGAAACTCTTTGCATGTTCATTTCTTCCATAAACATCTGGATATATTTCTCCTTTTTCTTATTAAATGGAAAACTCTTTTAAAGACTGAACTATATTGGTCTTAGTAACCCACACAAATCCTAGTACAAGATCTTTCATAGATTATATGCTTAAGATAAATATTTAAAAAAGTAATATGGTAGAATGGTGGTGAATGTACATCATGGTCAGCTTAATGCATTTAAGGGATAAACCTGAGGTATGAAGGGTTGGTAAGCAGACTGGGCTTAGCTTTACCTTAGACAGAGCAGGGTCTCTAATTAGAAGTTTTGCCAGAGATGGTCAAGGTCATCACCTATGCTCCCTCAGGACTCAACTCTGGCACCACATCTTCCTCAAGAAGCCTTCGGAGAACACTCTGTTCAACCCACTGCCCATACAGGAGGGTCCTCCCTCCTGACCCTGCACATGAACCCTTCAGACACAGGCTGAGCACACTGCTGCACAACTGCTGCTCCCTCAGCCTCTCCTCAGTTCAGAGGAGTCGGCTCTGCTTGTCTCTGTCATCTGTCATCTTCAGAGCACTATCTGGCACACAGTTGGCTCTCAATAAAGGTTTCCTAGCAAGCATTTTATTTTAGAGTTATTTAGCTAAGATTCTGATGTTTTATCTACTAACTACAATCATCATTGATAGCAAAACCAGGAGAGGTTGCTAATCTCTTAGGGGAATGGAACTGAGCCTGGCTTTACAGCCAAGAGGCCTCAGTCTGGAACATCAGCTCTGCTTCTTACTAAGGCTGTGATCTTAAATAAATCACTGACCCTCTGCTGGCTGATTTCCTCACACCTCCCATGGGGATAACAATACTGACCCTGCAGGGTGTTGTGAGGGCCAGAGATTATGCAAATCAGGCACCAAGCAGAGTTTCTGGAAATTGGGTATTGCTGTATAGTGGCAGCAATTATAATGACTAAGGAGAAGGGTAAAAGTAAATGTTGAAATGTATATTTTTTTTTCAAATAATATACATACGTATATAAGTATTTTTTTTTTTCATTTTACTGTTCTTTTTTTTTTTTAAATAGCAAATCGAAAAAAGTTAATTCAGTAACATCATACAGGCATAGTTCACATCTTTGGGGCTAAAAATTATTTGTCATGCTGCCAGGAAGAATAATAAAAATATGAAGCAATATACAGGGAACATATCGAGTTAATAGGAAAACATGCAAAATATGGCACAATAGGAAAGGTTACATGATCTGTCTTCAATCTGACTTCCTTTCCATGGTGTTCTGAGGAGAATTAAAAAAAAAAATCAGGGAGGAGGAAAGAGGATGTTTTCACAACATTAAATATTTAAAGTGGGTTGATAAGAGCACTGTCTCTCAGGAATCCTTCCTCACTCATCTCCATGCCTCCCAGGCAATGGAAGGGGTGCATATGTATGCCACACTGAGAAAAGGCAATGTGGAAATGTGTTTGTGACAGTCTCCAAAGAAGAATCTAGTGTCTAGCTTCCTGGGTAAACAAAAGTCACCCATTTCAAAGAAAGTCAGAAAATTCTCCTGAAGATGTCTGTTTTCCTGAGGGCGGGGAGGACAGGACACATGGGACAGGGAGGGAAGGCCGGGTGGAGAGACAGAGAGTGCTGACAGCATTCCACCACAGAATGACCTCAGAAGCACTGGAAGACAGATCATTAAAAATACAACACTTGCGATCTCTCTTCCATTGCAGATACAGAGAGCTTAGTGAAAGCAAAAATGATCAGTTAAGATCAATTTAGGAAACCTGGCTTTATACAAATAGGAGTAAGTAGGTGGATTTGTCCAAACCACGCTATTTACATCTTCTAAACCCTATCATTTTGTGCAATGGCTAAAATTTCTTGCATGTCACAAGTCTTTCTCCTCCTCCCCCACCACACAATGTGGCTGCTTTGAAGAATGTCAGTCTGGGAATAAGGAGAAGAAAGGGCCATTATTTTGAAGTCTCACAAATTCACAACTGAATTCAAAACAGACAACTTTCAGCTTAAGTATTTACAAATAAGCAAATGGTGTTCAAGAGGCAAAGCCAACCAAACTTATATCATGGGATGAAAACACTTTCTAACACATTCTCACAACACAGATTTCACTGACTTCTCTCCTTGGGTTAGGTGTGTACATTAATTTAAATCATTTATTTAGCAATTTCAAATGGCTCCTTGAGTTCTTCTGACTAATGAATATTATACAAATGAGTAAATAAATACCAAAATAGATCCAGACTTAGCTACAGATCAACATGGAGTAGCAAGAGCCAGATTTGCCTTCCCACCTGAAAACTACTGTAAAGACAGATAATATACATGAAACAACAGCTTTTGAGATGACCAGCCGCCTAGGAACAAAGGCAGTGATACCTGGAGGAAGGCAAGCAATGAGGTGTGCACAACAATCATCCTACCTTACTACCTAGAGAACTTTCAGGCCGTGCACAGAAAGCAGAACCCAGCAGAGTCCACAGTCTCTGTGCACAGAGGGCTTGGAGCCAGAAGTCCAGGGAGCTCAGAACAGCTAAAGACCACAGGGCCAAGGATTGGGGAGAAAAGCATTCCACAGGGAGAACTCCAAAGATCCTAGGATAAAGCACTCAACTGTATATCTATCAGTTGAATATATGTGCATGTGAGGCACTACACACATAGCCAGAGAAGAACCACCTGAAAGTATTGAGAGCTCATGCCAGGTGTTAACAGAGGACCAAGAAAAGTACCTCTCCAACAGATGGAGCAGAAGATCTCATAGTACATGAGGCACTGGTTGGACCATGAAGAGGGATCAAACTATCTCCAAGAATCTTAACTATGCCCCAATAAAATGTTTAAGCATAGTTTTAAGAATTCTAAAGTTTCTAGTACTCAATAAGGTTAAATTCTGCTATACCAGCTAAAATTATCAGGCCTACAAAGAAGCAGAAAAATCTGTTCCATACAGAGAAGAAAAATTAATTTTGTACCTCAGAAATGACACAGAATTAGTAGAAAGGTTATTTTAACAAAGTTATTTTAGCTGCATTCCAGATGTTCAAAAACTAGGAACACCTACAAAAGGAACTCAGTTGAACTTCTAGAGAAGAAAACTTGAAAATCTGAGACAAAAATTACGTTGGGCAGCAGATTAGGTACTAATGGCAGATTACACATCACAGATGAAAAGGTTATTATCATTTTATCATTATTATTATTTATTATTATAAAAAGGTTATTATTATTTCTATTAGCAACAGAAACTAACTAAAAGGAAACAAACAAAACACCTACTCAAAGCCTATGATTCCAAAATTGTGTCTGCTATGGTTGGGATATGATTTGCATGTGCCCCCAGAGGTCTGTGTGTTGAAGCTTGGGTCCTCAGTCGGGCAATGTGAGAGGTGGTGGAAGTTTTGAGAAGTAGGACATAGTGGGGAAATCATTAAGGGCACTGCCCTTGGATGTGATTAACATAGTTCTTGTGGGACTCCAATTAGTTCCTAAAAGAGAGAGTTGCTATAAAAGAGAGCAACTTTTATGGCTCTTTGGCTTCCTGTGTCACCATGTGATCTCTCTTCCTTCCACATGTATTCTCACTGTGATGCCATCTGTCGTAATGTGATGTAACCAGGTCCCTTGCCAGAATCAGCACAATACCTCTTGAACATCCAGCCTCCAAAACTGTGAGCTAAATAAACCTCTTTTCTTTATAGTGTATCTGACCTCAGGAATTTTGTTATAGTGATAGAAATCAGACTAATAATTGTCTGAGAGTTCAAAGAAGGTCAGTTGTCCTGGGGTTGAAATTCATTATATAGGTGAAGATCAATTTCAGACTTTAAATTAAAAAAAAAAAAGTTTATTTTGTTAATAAGGTTGTATGATTTTATTGATTTGTCTTACTTTATAGATATATACACTGTTTCTAAGACCTATATAGAGCTATCTATGGAGCCTTAAATGAGGACTAATAAAAATTATGACTTTTCCATTTTAAGTACCTAGCTATATGTATATGTATACATACATACATAAGTACACACACATACATATATATACACATAAATATGTGAACACATACTTGCAATAATAAAAACCCATTGGAAGGCTATTCTTCTTAATACTTTTAGTATAATTACTTTAAAACAATCAAAATCATTAGGAGAGCTTATTTCCCTTCAAAGATAAACATTCTTTGTTTTTCCAATCTGGTTTCTAACTGAAAAATCTTTCATTTCATCTATAGCTTCCAGTTTCCCTTGCTAAATACTCTGGATTCTAGAAACTATCACTCACCTTCAAGATTTCATTATTTAATATAAACAGATGATCCCCATAATAATTACCTTTCCTTTACTTTGCCCCTTCAGTGGTATAAAAAGTAGCACATTGTTAAATTATTTAAATTCAACTTATAAATGATAAGACATTTATACCTGCTTGCCTCACCAGTTCTGCTATTTTTTTTTTCTTTTTGGTACCAGGGATTGAACTCAGGGGCACTTGACCACAGAGCCACATCCCCTGCCCTATTTTGTATTTTATTTAGAGACAGGGTCTCACTGAGTTGCTTAGCTCCTTGCTTTTGCTGAGGCTGGCTTTGAACTTGCGATCCTCCTGCCTCAGCCTCCTGGGCAGCTGGGATTACAGGCATGCACCATCGCGACTGCCAGTTCTGCTATTATTTAAATAAGCCATATATTCACTTTCTTTTTGTAATCTTTCTCCTATTACTTTATTGATTTAACTAGCAGGTCCATGCTGGTCCCTGGAAACATGATAAATAAGATATAATCATTAGTGTCTATGGCCTAGGGTCAGACAAATGAAAAACATTTTTACACATATGTATGGTTGAGCCTGGGGAGAACACATGGGAAGAGGAATGAGGAGGTGACCAAGGGTGCTGGGGAAAGGGCTGGGGAGGCAGGAAAATACTGCATAACAGAGATGGCCTTTATGTGTCGAATGTGTGTGGAAGTGCACCTAATAGAGAAATTGGAAAAGGACGTTAGATGCAGAGGAAATAGCAACTGTAGATTCAGGAAGCACAAGGAAGCAGAGTGTGTTCTGGGAATGAATCAACGCGGGTATGACCACAGTGCAGGTTTCGTGAAGAATAATAGCCAGATTCGAGGAACGAGGCAGAAACTGAAAAGTGGGTCCAGATAATAATGCACTTCTTATAATGAGGCCAAGATTTTGAGTTTTGTCCTGGAGCATGAAGGTCACAAGCATCAGAGTGACTCCAGGTGAGGCAAGAGTCAAAGGCGGTTCCTGATTCCAGCTCAGATGAGGATGGAGCGGGAGGGGATTTAGTGGAGAGGCAGGAGGAGGAGCAGGTCTTGGAGGTAAGGTGTGATCTGGACACACCGAATCTGAGTTTATTTGGGCCATTTAACAGAGGTATCTGGCACAGCTCTGCACTGTTTTCCGACTGGGACACCTTCTGAGTAATGGATCCTTGGAAGATTTCCCCCTGTGAGCATCAACCCAGCTCAAGTCCCTTCCGCAGGCCAGGTCTCATCAAACACCTCCTCCTCTGTGTTCCACCCAGGGTTTCTTATCACTCCACATATTTGCATAATGGGAAGGGTGGCTTCTCCCTCTGCATTGAAGACCCACCCAGACCACCAGACACCATTTCCACCCCTCTGCATTTGCCTTTCTCACCATGCTGGCACATTGCTATTGCTCCCCCGAGTAGATCTGCTCTAAGACCTCCTCCAGCCAACTGCGCATCTCCCTCTTCAAAGCCCTCCCTGGCTCCCTGTAACTCCAAACACTCCAGGCTCTAAATCAATTACTTCTTAGAAGCTCTTAATCCTAAACATGGAGGGGGTGGGGTCTACTGCCATTAAGTTGTTCAAGTACTAAGACAATCTGGTTCTATAGAAATTTTTATTTGAATTTTCTATAAAAAAAATTGTAACAGTTTTGGGGAATATAGAGAGAAGAGAGACGGGGTGAGTGAAAGTGGAATAGTTGGTTGACAGCTCCTTGAGGCCAGGGCACAGTTTTGTTCAACTCAAGTTGAATGGTACTAACCAGGGCATGTGAGGACTTCAGAGAAAAGAAGGTTAGTATGTCCTTCAAATTATCTTCTGACCCCAGGTTCTAAAACTGAAATATAAACTAAGATTTTAGGGGCCCAAATTTTCTTCTGAGACTCAGATATTTTTTGGTCAACATATCACAGAAATTTAAAAATACCTTTAATAAAACAATCACTTGGTAATTAATTGGCCTAAAATCTAGCCAAAATATGAAGTCTCAGGTTTAGAACTCTACAGTTGTAGTCAGAGCCAGAAAAGACACACTTTGAGAACGAAGCTCTGTTCTCTCACTAATTTCATTTAACTTGCATGCTGATCTTTTGGCCATTTGGAGATGAATAGCAGTCACAAAACAGTGACAATCACAAGCTCAAATCTAAATTATTTCATTTTAAATTATTTAATAAGCTAATGCTTATTAGCCAATTCTTTCTGGTTTAGTAAATAGGAAGTACCTGTGTGTCTCAGGCACTTTGCTGTGTACAACAAACACAGAGGTAAATAAAACATTACCAGTTGGGCTGGGGTTGTGGCTCAGTGGTGGAGTGCTTGCCTAGCATGTGTGAGGCACTGGGTTTGATTCTCAGCACCACATATAAATAAAGTCTATTGACAACTAAAAAAACATTTAAAAAAAAAAAAAAACATTACCAGTAAGCAAAAGATTCTCAAAGTTCACACCTTCAGATGTAAAAAAAATGAATGCTAACACAATTTTAAAAGAAAAATAATAATAATCATACACGAAGCAATAGAGGAACACCACAGACAAAGCAGGAAAAAAATCTGCTTTGAGGAGTTGCAAATAGATGTGTCAGAAAGTGACATTAAACTAAGTTTCAAAGTGGGAAAGAAGATGGGAAGGAATATATATATGGAGCATCGACTGTTCTCCAGACACAAGGGAATTATCTCATTGTCGGCTCCATTTTAGAGATACTAAGACTGAGGCAGGACAACTAGAGTGACTTTTATCTTGCCTCACCACCAAACTTCAAGCACTGCTTCATATGTTCTGTGTAATACCCAAGCTCCCTCCCAACGACAAGGAGTATTATAGGTAGAAAAGTATAAGAATCATTATTGCTATAGTTAAAGCTTCTTAAAAAGTATCTCTTATAAAATCTTTACTTTTAATAAATTAATATATTATGGTTGTGATTATAATTTTCTATCTGCCTGTAAAAAGCTTTCAAAACCCATTAAGAAATGCCCAATTAAGAAATGCCCAATGTCATACAAGAGATTTGTGAGACTTAAAAAATCATATACAGGAGCTGGGGATGTGGCTCAAGCGGTAGCGCGCTCGCCTGGCATGCGTGCGGCCCGGGTTCAATCCTCAGCACCACATACAAACAAAGACGTTGTGTCCGCCGAAAACTAAAAAATAAATATTAAAAAAAAATCATATACAGAATGTTGTATCCACATGCATTCTTGCAGGAAAAAGAACTGGGAGCTTTTATAAGCCTCAAATGAGCCTATGAACCTCTCTCTCTGAAGAGGCCAAGAACCACGGATCCACTGGGTTTTGCTAGGCTTTTAACTGTTTTTTCAAAAGGAAAAAATACATATGAGATTCAGTTTCATACATAAGGAAATGCATTTCATATACAATAAGGAAGAAGATTAATAGGCTCTATTAATAATGTAACAACTTGATAATGAGACATTGAAGTGACCCTTACCCACCTTTCTAATAACTACTCAGGATGTTAACAGTGAAAGGATCATTTAGAAAGCTAATTTCCTTTTCATCATGCCTGTTAAGTGTTTACTTTAATTCACATCCTGTGTGACCCTATGGGAAAATTTTTCACTAATACTGGGGAAAATCCCACAGGGTTACACAGGATGTGAATGGGGCCTGCACTGAACAAACTTCAGCTTGAAAAATAAAATTAGATAGGTGAGTTTCGCTTTCTGTTTGTCATAAGTTCCACTTTCTGGCTCCCAAAGTTTAGATGCATCGTGTACCTGCATTTCTGAGATGGCTGTTCAACAGCATCCCAACGTTCTCACTGTCTTTTTAAAAGAAGGATTTCTCTGTGTTGCACAGCAAAATCCTTCCGGCAGAAGATGCAAATCTGTGGTGTCAATCAAGGCGAGCTGGCTGGAGCACTCCCGGGGCTCCAGCATACCTGTGCTGCACACAGTTCAGCCGCCGTTTTCCATTTCCTGTGGAGAATACACATCATACCACTTCCCCTATAGAAAAAAGAAAGCAGCCCAATTTAATTGCTGATGGAAACATTGTCATACTTTCCACTGGCCAAGCTTGAAACCATTACTGATCTAACCTTCATTAATTTTTCCATAACAATTTGCAGAAATGTCAGGAAGCAGCTGTATGAAGACTGATTAATTGTCTTTATCACAGCTACTTCACCAGGCGCATTCTCTCTGTTATTTATACATCTTTCTCTCTGTTATTTATACATCTGCATGTATAAATATATATTTCAGTTTTTTAAAAAATTGAGGACTTTTCTGTGTTGATTGGTATATGGATGGCGGTCTGTCTTACTCTGAAAACTCCATATCTTTGTCTGATAGTCTTCCAATGGCCCAAACCATTTCAGATCTGGAGGACACCCCGCGAAGTTTGGGACAGCATCCATGAAGGAAAAGATTGCCTCCTGCCCATTACTCAGAGCTGTTCAAACAGACGTTAATGGATTCAAGTCTTAGAGCAACACTGCATTTATTAGTCAATCACAGGAGCTAAAATTCACTTCCGAAATGTGAATTAGAAAATCAAATGCCCTTTTTCTATTTTTTTTTTCACTTTCTTTCCTCCCTCATCATTTTAGGCTGAGCTATGCCATCTGTCTCACCCTATCAAATAATGTGCTGTGCATGCCTGGCAAAAATAAGTGGAACAGTGCACCTCAGAACCCCCTGTGCGCAACCACTGAGCGTCTCTAACTGGTACACAACAGAATCTGGCCATCTGGGGTAACCGGTTACAGCAAGCTTGGCTCCTCCACCACTCAGACTTGTAGACTTTTAACTAGTTGGCAAAATGTCAACTAGTGTTCAAGAACAGAAACACTAACAAACATTTCTTTTTTTCAAAACACAAGAATCCAGATATATATTTCCAAAGCGAACTGGCCGATGTTGCCGGTGGGAAGGCTTCGAAAGCAAAGATCAAGAAGCTGTCACATCCTTGAAATGGAGACAGAGTCAACTGGAACCTGGCGCTTTGCAGCACTACTCAAGTTTGGGGTCAGAACGTGTCTGTCCTTCCCGCATATTGCCTGCATACATACAAGGAAGGGACTAAAGCGGAACAGATGTTGAACCAAATGACACCTTTCAGAGACAGCTCTGCAAGACCTAGGGGAAGAACCACGTTAAAAAAAATAAAATAATCCAAAAATTCATCACATTCCCAAAACCAAAGAAAAACATACTGAACAATAGTAGCATGTAGCATTCCGGCAGTAACTGGATATGGGCTCTGGAGCAGGAATATCTGCTTTTAATTTCACCTCTGTCATTTATTAAATATGTAAATAACATCAGGCAAGTTACCTCACCTCTCAGTACCTAAGTTTTCTTATCTGTAGAGTGGGGATAAAAATAATATTGCCATAATCATTACAGGAATTATATAGTGCTTATAAATGACACCAGGAAGTGAATTACAAAGGTTAGCTATTAATTCTAGATTTTCCTTTTGGTATTTCAGGCATATATGGAGGAAATAATGTGACAAGAGTTCCGAAATTAAGAAAGTCCACCAAGGAGGTGGAAAGGTTTCCCTGATGGTAAAGGGATGCAAGGGTATAAACACCGCCACTGAAACTGGATCAAGCAATCATGGTTTAGGGTTTGTATCTTAAATGTTCCCCAAAGGCCATTTGCTAAAAGTGTGGTCACCAGCTACAAGGAGGTAGGCCTAGTGGAAGGAAGTAAGGTCATTGTGGACATGTCTTTGAAGGGATATGGGACCCTGACTCCTTCCTCTGTTTCCTGCTACCATGAGGTGAGCAGCTCTGCCCCACCATGTACTCTGTGTCACAATGCACTGCCTCGCCATAGGTCTGAAAGCAATGGAGCCAGCTGACCAGGGATAGAAACCTCTGAAGCCATTAACTAAAAGAAACCTTTCCTCCATTGAGCTGTTTCATCTCAGGTATTTTGTCACAGTGATGAAGAGCTGACACAGAAGGGTAAGTATCTATGACTTCTGTTGACAGCATGTCTCACAATGCTATGGGACATCAGAGAGAACACAGCCAGAATCATCACACCTCGCCACCATTGTCAGATCTGGAAAGGAGAGATGGAAAGAAGCCACCACAGGCCAAGAAAAGGCAAAGGAAGAGGGAAGTGGACTTGACCTTCATCATAACCAAAGTGCTTGGTTGAAGACAAAGGTTCTCATTCCCCAGGCACTAAGATCAGGGCTGAGGTTCCAGAAGGTTCCAGAGGGCAGGAAGGACATTGCTTTTAATTCCTCTTCTGCCATAAGACTTTGAGTAACTCACACGCTCTAAAGACTTATTTTCTGCAGAAATATACAGGATTGCATCAAAATCAGAGTTTCTCAAACTTCTGTGACCCTCTTTACAGTCTGATGAAGCCTGTGAACCCCCACAGAACACAAGGTTTTAAAGTGTATAAAAAACATTAGATTATAAAGGAAACCAGTGATAATGAAATACAGTTATCTCAAAAAAAAAAAAAAACCTTTAAGCAAATGTGTGGACAGTAACACATGTGATTCTTAGTTAACAATCAGAAACTTGATATACCCTATGTCTAATAGGCACCATAATGCTGAATAGTCATAATCATAAAGACACCTTGAGGTATTAGCCACCGTAGGAATGTGATATGAAATTATCTGTGATTTCCATTGACGACAAAGTCATCACTGTCATTTGTTGCCTAAGTTGAAAATAAAAGCAATGCTGAAGTTCAGAGATTGGTAAAAAATAACATTTTTTTAACCAAATTCTCTGAATTTGTCCATCTGTAGTTAAGATCCCCAATCTAAGTGAAAAATAAATCCCTTTACAATTTCAACTATCTAAGATCAATGATTATATCCCGGGCTTCACTCCACAGAGAATATTTGCAAGGAGAAATGAAACTATGCCTGTGCTTTCAGCCATGTGGGGAAAAACAGTTTTACAGGGATAGACATGTCCTCCCGGCTCGCTCCAAGGGAGGGAGCATTTATTGACTTGGAAATGAGAGACTCAAACACTACCAGGCACTACCAGCCTACAGGCAAATACATATGCAGTGGCATTAACACCAATTAACCACAGCTCCTGTTCCAGCCCCACCTGCTCACACAGGACCTCCAGTCCCCTTGAAAAGTCCCAACCAAGTATTTCTAGGACTCCAGCAAGGGAGACTTAAGGAGCCCACAGGCAGTCTGACAGCCAGTCACAACACCATCTGCCATTTCTTCCTTCCTGTGCCAGCTCCCCCTATTGTCTCAGGAAGGAACCCCTCTGCTGCCTCTGCAGATTGTGTCCACAGCAAGAACGCAATGCCCAGATGCCCCAGAGCAGCAGTGCCCATACACCCAGACTAGAAAGGTTCTTGCCTTGGGTCCTGTGCTTTAGAAAGCCCACAGACCACAAAGACAACAAAATAAATGTATTGGAAAATACACAGCACCTTCATTATTGGTATTTAGATGTCCCAGAACCCTAAACCCTGCTCCCCAGGGAGCCTTGAGTCAAATCTCTTTTGTACCAAGCCAAAAAAGAAAAAAAAAAAAGACTGAATCTGAATGCCCTGGTTTGTGGGAAGTGCCACTGAAGAGTGTGGAATTAGATACCATTTCGAAAGCAGAGATTAAAGTAGCCGTAATACTTAAGTTAAAGAAAAAAAATAGTACCTAGTCCTTGCTCTCGGATGACATGAACACAACAGACTCTTGACTATAGTCATGCCAAGCATCGCTTTTCTTGTTTCCTTTAGTGCTCCAATCAGTAGTTCTAGGATTATTAATAAATTAGTGCAGTATTTGGAGTAATCATACTCGGTGCCCATACACCCAATTGCAATTCAACAATTCTTCTTCGTCTTAAACTTGTGAAGATGTCAATGGCAGGAAGCATGTTGCTAATTCTTTACATTAACATCTAAATTGACACTTTCCATTCAATCTACAAATACTTTCTATAATCTATAAATTACTTTCACAAAATTAGAGCACTTAATTAAATTTCCAAAAATTATATATTAAAAAAGCTGAAGCTGTTTGTCTTTGTTTTAGATGTTTTGTTCATTCATTATAACATAGATTTATTTGCCTTTTAATTTTGGATATTAAAGAACTTTTGAGTTTTTTTTTTTTTTGGAATTAGAGAGGTATCCTAATTCACATTTTTCATGAAAATCTATTGATATTTTGTATACTTTGAATACATTTACATCTTACATGTAAATCTTATAGGTCAAATATGAATGTAAATCAAGGTCTTGCATTTGTATCTTCTCTTTTGAAGTTCAGAAACTAAAAACACCTCCTCCCGACATACACTAAAGCAAAAGTAGTACAAAATCTACAGTCAATCTGTGTGAAATTTAAAGCTACAAACAATGAAAGTAAACTTGTCAGGCATGACCCATTTACAATTCACTAAAGGATGTTTCAAATTCTTCTTTTAATGAAGATTTAATTACTGTTCAGAAACAATAAAAAGGAGCCAGAAAAGGTATTTCTATCAAATTTGCAACTTGAATAGAGTCAGATGAAATGCCTGGCAACTTCATGTTCTTTACAAATAAAGATTGCGTCGCTGATCAAATTAAGAATGTTTGTGAGACTTCATTTGAACTTTTCCCCTACAGACCCAACGAATATTGGCCGCCATGTTGTGTGTTCTTAAGGTCCAAACCAAGCTTGGCTTAAAACCACTTCTCCTCCAAGACGGTCATGAAAGCATTTCCATCAGTTTTGTTTTGTTTTTTCTTTCCTCTACTCTTATCCAGAAACTTTGTTGGGAATATCTGTAGTCATGTAACACAATGCTCTGATCCAGTTCAAGGGGTCAGGGAAGCAACTGGTATGTCTTTCATTGTCTGCCTGAGAATTCACTGTCCCTTTTCAGTCAGATGTAGAGCCATAGTTGATTATTAGTGGGCGTTAGTTAGTACACCCTGGGAGTGAGAAGGAGGCATTCGAGTCCCATAAAGTCCATGTTTATAGGCAAAACCACTGACTTAGTTTGGCTTTTCTTTCCTCTCTGGTCTGTCTTCTTCCTGCCTCCAAGGTTCCTGGATGCCACATTCTGCACCCACCTCCACATCTCTTGGGCATTTCCCTACCAGACTTACTAAAGTTAAGGCCTGGTAGATGGAAGAAGGACAACGGAGGGCAAGAGAATAAAGCAGGCTCAGAAAGCCCCTTTCGCATTTTTGCTCATAATCCAGTCCTTAAAGTTGACAGATAAATCTTGTAGCACAAGTTTTTTTTTTCAACAACTTACATGATGAGGACCATAAATGCTTTGAGGAGAGTTGTCCCTTTCACACTTGAAAGTTTCGAGGAAGGATATTTCCTAGATATCTGAATTAAGGAACTACCCCACAATAATCCGTATTAACTTGTGTTTAAAAATCTGTATGGAGAAAGAATTTTAGAGATTTTGCAGATACACAGAAGTCCAGTTTTTCACATAAATGTGTGTGTGTAAATGTATATGTGTACATACACCCAAAATCAAGAGTGCTGATATAGGGGAAGGTCAAGTTACTTGCTCAAGGTCTGAAAACTATTCTGGGGCCCTAAGCAAGAACCTTGGATTCCTGACATTGCGACCAAAGGCTTTTCCAGTTACTTATTGCTCCCTCCCCACTACTGCTAACTACTAACACTGTTGCCATGACATGGAAATTATTCAATTCAGAAGTTACTTACTAGGCTTTGAAAATGCTAGAAAACAAAACAGCACCATTGCATTGTCAAGAATCAGCCTCATATTATCTTATATATCATTACTAAATATACAAACTCCAACATGTCCAATTTTAATAGTACAGAAATAATACATAATATTTCTAAACCTAATCTCTAATTTATCTAAGAAAAGGTTTGAGTAATAATGTTATCATGAGTGAAAAGATCTGAAAATGTGTTCTGCAGAAAATGTTAACTAATATGCATCTGTTCTAAAGAATAATTCACAGTGCCGACTTTAAAATGGAATTAATTTATTTTTATTTAATTTTTAATCAGAATTCCAAAATGTATCAAAACATATGCATGTAAAATAGGGCACATGTAGAATAAAACAATAAACAATTATAATTCTAATAATTTTTAACATATAGTAATAAGTATCTTTAAAATAACTATTACATTATCCTCATGCAGTAGCTCATTTTTGTAATCTAAGCAAAGTCCTAAGAGAACAGATCTGTATTTTATATGATGTATATAATAGCATGCTTCTTGAAAACAATATTTCTTCAAAAAATGTAAAACATGCCTGATTTAGAAGTTCCTTTTCAGTATCTGAAATTATCTTCTTAAAATATTTCTTGCTGTTCTTAATTTAGAAGAAACTTCCTTTACGTATACTTTTAAATAGCATCAGAATAAAACCTTAAATGAGGGCTGTGTACAGCTCCATTTTTACTATACCTACAAAAAAGTTAAGTAACCGAAGTATTAAGTCTTCTTCCGGTCACCTGTTAAAGGTTCACAACACACATATTTTACAATACACATATGGCTCTACCTATTTTGAAAAGACTAGATCCCTTTGACCTGTAAATGATCAAAATAATTTTACAATTAATTATTTAGCAAGTTATAAAACTGATGCTGTGATATGTTTCCGGAAAAAGCAGTGGTTTTCTACTTAAAAACATAAGTTCACATATGTTGTTCAGTACCTCCCATTCATATCCAGCTAAAAATACTCCATCTTGCATTTATTTGAATAAAGAATAAAAGGAACTGACCAATCCCTATCCTGAATTAAAGAATGAGCAAGTGAATAATCCGAATGCACATACCAGACCAGTTCCCAATCTCTCCAAGGCAACAGATTTAAGATGTAAGAAGACAAATGTTTTCAAAGACAATGATGGCACAAACATATAGTATTAAGAAAAATAATACCACACTGAAATTAATTTTCTTCTCTCTATTATTTAAAAAAAAAGCCACACCTACACAAAGACCTTTTGTCTTCATCGAAGAACAAACAACAACGACTTCCAATCATGGTGTACAACTGTAATCCCAGTTTTCTGGAGGCTGAGGCAGGAGGACTACAAATTTGAGGCCAGCCTGGGCAAATAAGAAAGACCCTGTTTCAAAAAATAAAATTATTTAAAGAGATAGGGATGTAGCTCAGTGATGGAACACTTGCAGCATGCAAGAACCCCTGGGCTTAATCCCCAGTACATGGCAGGGAGGTTTTAGAAGGGGGACTCAAAAAAAACAAAAACTTCCAAATTTGGGTTAAGGTATTCTTAAAATATTATAAATAATTCTAAACTAACATATACTTTAACTAAAATACTTTAGTCAATCTACAATACATATTAATATGTTCATCAAATACAAAAACTCAAAATTTATACTTGGCAGAATGAAAATTATTGACATTTATGCAAATGCCATACAAACGTATCTTTATTTGCTTTGGGGACAAAATAACTTTAACAGTTCTGTGACAAAGGTCTCATAGGTCTCTTAGTTCAACATTAATTTCTGACTATTTAAAATAGAGGTGAACTTGGTGGCACGTTACACTTGACAAAATATTCCCAAATATGTGCTACAAAGCAAAGAAGGGAAGGGGTTGAAGACATTGTTTGCTCATGAAATACAAAATAGCCAAAATAAAAATCAGATGCGTCCTGCCAGGCCAAAACTGTCATCCACAGTTGCCAGTTGGAAGTAAAAAATTACAAAAATGAGGTAAGGAGAGATATAGTCATAAACCCCAAGAGACTGGGTGAGGCCTCCCAGTCTCAAAGGTTCCCACACTGTTGAGCTTGATCACTGGCTGAGAAGATCTTGCCAGTGTTCCCAAAGGTGGTAGATGCCCCTCCACTGGGAAGTCCCCTGGGATATTTACATGTACACAGGAGCAAACCCTGACTCCATCTATCCCAGGGCTTAAGGTAGAAAGCAGCCCACTAAAACATCTTGCCAACCCAACTCTCAAGAAAAGGGAATCCCAATACAACAGGTGAAGCTGAGAACACATGTTGACTTCCTCCAAAGCTCTGAGGATTCCCACTCTCATTCACCTAAGAGCTATTTTGAATTCTCACAAGTTGAATGCATTTTAGGGTTCAAAGAGATAGGACTTGGGGGCTAGGGTTGTGGCTCAGTGGCAGAGCACTTGCCTAGCATGTGTGAAGCACTGGGTTTGATCCTCAGCACCACATATAAATAAATAAAAAATAAAGATACATCAACAACTAAAAATTTTTTTTTTAAAAAAGATAGGACATGAATGATGGGGAAAGAACATTTGTATATAATAGTCATCTCATAAATGCATTTTTCAAACAAGCTACTACTATAAAACAGGAAACTTTTATATTGGCTAGTCTCCTCTAAGAAGGATGTATTTTATTTAAGTGTTTGAAACAAAATAAAAATTAAAAAACTAAATCTTACATGTCTCCTCTCATATTTCCCAGCCCCCAGCCTGGGACAAAGGGAGAGTTTAATAAATGTTCATAAAAAGGATAAATGAATAAATGATTGTAAACATGCTCACTCACCATGTTTATATACCTTTGTGCACGTGTAGGATTAAGGAGCAATTGTCCCCCATTATACCACTCCTTCCCACTTTTTAAATTATTATTATTTCTTACAAGATAGTTTGATATGATACAAAATAGCCCTTTATGATAACATGGGTACCTCTGAATGATTTTTCATTATGCCCAGTTGTCTAGAATAACATGTAACAAAAATCAGCTAAGCATAGGCATAATACAAATTTTATCCCTTACATTCTCTAGTCATAGGCTAATTCATCTTAATGAAGCCACTTCTGAATATTTCTTCAACAAATTCTCCTATTATTGCACAGGTTGAATAAATAATAGTATCCCTTCTAACTCCGGCTCCATTGCAGCCCTGTTTCCAATGGTTGGGTGCAACACAATGTGCCTGTACATGACTGTGTGTTTTGTCTACTTCCTGACACATAAATACCCCTGAGGACAGGAAAAGAACTGGTGTGTGTGTGTGTGTGTGTGTGTGCGCACACACACATATGCGTGCTTGCACACAGGCACTTCCCTAGATTGTTCTCCATGGAAATCTCCTTCCATGTGGGACAGGAGCCAAGGAGAGCCCCAGGACTTCCCCAACCCTCAGCTGAGGGTGTGGCAATGGCGCTCACCATTATGAGCTGAGTGCCCACAAGGAAGGAGGAAGGAGACGCAGGGAGGAGGCGGGAAGCTGGGAGCAAGTGCAGAAGGTTTTGCTGTGAGAAAATAATCTAGGAGTCCAACATCGGGATGGCATTTTAAAGTTTGCAAAGACTTCTCAGAACTACCACATTCTCAAGTGAGGCCTCTAAGACCAGCCGGAATGTGGAGATCTATTGAGTTTTACATAAACTTTACCCAACAAGGAGAAATCACGGAGAAAAAGCTCAGCCTTCTTGCTCACTGATGTATTTAATTATGTCTTCAGTATAAAAAAAAATAAGTTTTAGAACATTTCCAGCCTTACTTCTACACTGAAACCTCTTCCGAGTCCCCGCGATCCAATGCAGAATCCATTAACCCTTTATTAGATCCCAGTGTTGGTGATGGTTTTATAATTGCACCTACTCTGAACATAATTCCCATGTAAATGGAGCTCCCAGCTCAGGGCCTGACATAACAGTGGACATTCAAGAAGAGCTCCTCTCCCTAACAAGATCCTCCTCCCTTATCTTCTCTGAGTCTTGCCTGTCTTCGTTTTCCAGTGACACTTTGGACAGCTGAAATACTCTGGAATTCTATAGCTGAAGTGTCTTCTCTCCTAAAGGTCCCCCTGGTTTCCAGTGCCCAAGTCACACCCCTTGCTCAACTCCTGCTATTGTTCTGATCATAGTCCACTTTGAATTTTAGTTAAACACATATATCCTACATCCCCAAATAAATGTTCAGCTAGTTGGGAGCAGGACTGATCTTGTTTTTCTCAATACATACCTCCATAATCCAGTATAATGTCTTGTACCTGGCTGGCTTTCCATAAATATTGACTGATTCAGACATTTGATTCCAGATATTCCACTGAAGCTTATTGCCTTCCTGTTTCTGACCACTCATAGCCAATTCTAAAATCCATAGATAAATTCATCTACAGTTTCTCTCCCTTCTGCCCCCTCTTTTGTATAACTTTTACAAATATCCTAGATCAGGATTTTATTACTGCTCCCTAACTTACCTACCTCCAATGTTGCCAATTCTTCTCTGCAATGCTATCTGTGGTAATATTTTTTTTTTAAAAATCATCCAAAATATAACCCCAATATGTTACTTCATAACTCAAAGGTGGGTCAAGGTTCTCTAACACTTACCAGACTGATATGCTGTTTACATTCAAGGCCCTCTGTACTCTCTGGACTAGACTACCTTCCCCTTCTCTTCTTTAACATCTTCCCTTCACATACTCAGGCTGAATCCCAAACATACTCTGGTACTTTTTGTTCTATAGTCACACCAATATTATCCATCCCATCTTTTACCATGTGAATATCATTCTTTCCACTGGTCAAAATCTTGCCCATCTTTACATGTTTCCCCAGGAAATGCTTCCTGATCCCAGTCCCCCACCCCCAACAAACCCACAAGATTTTTTTTTCCTCCTCTACTTTCATGAAACATTTTATATAGGCTTCTCTGGGGGCACTACTACCAGCTTTCTTATATTCAAGGCAGATATACACTAGTCTTATCTCTCTTTTAGGGCTTATAAGCAACTTGAAGGCCAAAATGCAGATGCATTTATCACCGTATTCCTCTCTAGCACTCAAATGCAAAATTGCATATGGCAGAACAGCCATAAATATTCATTGAATTTAACCAAACTAAAGCTTTTACAAATATCCAAACAAGCTCAAGTTCCATGTAAGAAGGATCAGAGCCCAAGCCAACAGAGTGTTGGCGTTTGTGATGATTGGTGTTCTTAAAATTTCCACTTAAGGTTGATGACAGAATCAAGCTCTGCTACAGTCCATGAATAATTTATTTGTGCACAAAACATTCTGTTAATGGAAATCTTTTTATGGCTCAAGATCTAAAATATATTTACTGCCCTATAGTTATTAAACGTTTACTTTAATCATTAGTACACAAGATAATGACAAATGATGATTACAGTATCATTATATGCTCTTAAACCGACTTAATCAAGAATACCTCTTCTGAAATTTAAAAAACTCCTCCATGGATGAAGGAAAGGGTGGATTCTCCTGAAACCCGCCAAATCACTGCTACCATCAAATTTAAGAACCCAAGGTTTTCTGTTGTTAGAAATACCACAGTTTGTAAAAATAACCTTAAATTCAAACAGCTAGTACTTTTTTTTTTTCAATTTGAGTGCTCAATTAAAACTCCCTCTGCTTGCCTGCGCTAGACTGACTCAGTCTAATACATCAGAGAGAAAGAGAAATGCGAGTGTTTGCGCATTCCCTAGATGTTGCAGCCTGCCAAAAAGTGTTCTTCTGCTGTGCTATTTCAGTGAGTCCTGAGATGGCAGTGATCAGGCTCCTCAAAAGGAAAAGAGAACTGTCTCCCTGCATGTTTTTATTGTACAAGGCTGAAAGGCACACCTCTGGCTGTTGTGATACACTGATAAGTACACATGTTCCTGAGGATGTGAACTTGGAGGGATTTGGTCAGGGGTAAGGTTGAGAAAATCTGAAAACCTGTCCTAAGTTCTTGGGAAATATTGAGGAAACTGAAAGCATGTCGAAAAGGGGAAGTCGACTCAAATTTTCGAGTGAATTCCTCTTTTCCACTAGAAGCGCTCATAGAAAAAGGAGAGCAAAATATGTGCGTTTAAAAAATATGTATGTGCTTTTTATCGGCTTTTATTTCAAACAGTACTGATGTACCATCAAATTCATCACACTACTCCCTAAACAGGTTTCTCTCTGAAGCTCTCTTTTTCCAGTAAAAGTAAATTTTTGCACTCCCAGGCAAAAGCTGACAGCTTCCTCCTGCCCCGCCATCCTCAGAGCCTGTGCACAAATGTGGGCACTTTCCTGCACGCATGGGGACGTGCACACTCAACATACACACACAGACCCCAGACCCCCAGTCAGGCAGCATTTCCCTGGTTTCCTTGCACTTCGCCTCCTGTTGTCTGTGGCCGGTCGGTCCCTTTTGCTATCACTGCAACTCATACTAGCAACACTGATCTCTTACCAGGTCTACATCTCTCACCAGATCAAGTCAAGGGGGTTAAAAGGTAACCCAGGTCCAACTGGCAAGTTTCCAACAAAGGACAGGACTGGGCACGGTGCCTTTGCATGCACAGGACCCAGGGAAAATTACCAGAGGCAGTGACTTGTGGAAGTGTGTAGAGAACCTTGAGGAAAACAATTAGAGCTGAACACAGTCACAGGGGACACCATTATGCAAAACCGGAGGAAGGAGGGGAAGAGGAGGAAGTGAAGTCAGAAAGAATTCCTTGAGCCTGGGTTGAGTGCCTTTGTCTGTGATGTCAGTGTGGGAGGAAATGTAAAGGGCACAACATGAGGTGACAGCTCTTGAAGGAATTCATGTAAGTGCATCCTAAGTAGCTTCCTTGCTTGCAGGGTCTGCTGTGCCCACTCAGCCACCCTCATCCCCACCCCCAAACCACCCAACACAGCCCAGCAGATCCAGCTTCCAAAAGTGCAGCTCGGATGGTGTCACTGTTCCGCTCAAAACTGTGTAAGAGCTTCCCACCGTGGGCCAAAGGAAATGTGCCCCCGGAATCCTGCAGCCCAAGACAGTGGCTCTGCCTCACTACTGTACCCACACCAGCACCCCCAGGAGCCCTTCACATTCACAGGCCATGTTTCATTTCACCTCATTGTATCTTTTCAGAGCACAATTATTATTATTGCCATGGCCAAGTCAGGGGAAGGCAGGGGTTTTAGTTTTGTTTGGTGGGGAAGAGTGTTATTATTTTACTTTAAGAACAGCTTTTTGCATTAAAAAAAAAACACTACAAATAATTATGAATTTGTTCTTCTGACTCTACTCTGGATATTTAATAAGTATCAGACTTGCTGATTCATCTCACTAATGGAATTAAAATTAAACATGTGCCCAGATAGCAATTTTCAGACCCCAAAATTAATTTTCAAAGAAAACCCACAACCAAATATTCCGTTAAATCCAACAAATATTTATTGAGTATACACTATTTTTTTAAATCATTCGTTTTTTTAAAGCTGAAGAGGAGACCAACAAAATAAAGACCTACTTTGGCCCTCGAGCAGCATACAATATGGCATGTGAGATAAAACCTCACATAAATTAAGTTGCATAAAGTGCAAGCACAGAAATACATGTAAAAAGTGACATGAGAAAAATATGAAGTGTTAAAGGGATTCTGAAGGCAGATGAAATAAAATACGAAGGTAACTCCAAAAGAAAAGAAGTAACCAGAGTGTGACTTGGTAAAGTGCATTAACCAATAATGCAAATAATAGGTGAGGCAGAAAATGCAATTTATCTTTTGGGAATTCATGGATGAGAAGTCAACACTGTATCAAGTACAAAGATAAAATGAAAATCTCTTTGTGGGGAATTTTGTCCAATTGACAATTTAGAAATTTATGGTAAAAACTGCAACCGCCATGAGAATCAGATTCGAGAGGCTGATCTTAATTCTACAAGGATGTTGCTAGAGGTTCTGAGTGTCTCAGATCAGGGGAATGCAGGTCATACCTGTCAGAGGGCTGGAGAATTCGCATTCATACAGCACAACATTAAGTGCACTACTCTGGACCAGCTCAAGCTTCCCAAGATTATAAAATGTAACTCTTCTCCAAAGTTCAGTATGGCTTCTACTTCCTTATATGAATCATATTAAACAGAATAGAGTGACCACATTTACCAGGCTCCAGTATTTGGAAACCACCAGTCAACTAGACCAGTGACCTCGCAGTGATTGTGACATGCTGTCTGAAGTTGGAAGAGCCAGGGTTCCGTTCTAGCTCTGTGACTCACTTAGGGCTATGACTTTGAGTAAATTACTCAACTGCAACACCTCCCCGCCAAGACTCCACTTCCTCATAACACAAAATAAAATGTGTGCCATATCTACATAATAGTAATTTTTCTCAAAGGAGATAATGTGTAGAGACACCATTTGTATATTTGTACATTTGTATGCCACTACCAGAGCGCTAATGCACAGTATTATAAAAGCAATGATCCTATGATCACCTGGTTTCACCTGGTTAAGTTTTGTTTGATAAGTGAGAGGAAAACAAGTGGTGCCTCCACCCCAAGCTGTCCTACACTGCCAAGTCGAAGGAAGGAGATGGGAAGGATGGATGGAAGGACATGTCACGAGATGGTAAGAAAGCATCCTGCAGCTGGAGCTTCAGATGGCCACAAGACACACTGCGTTTTGCTCATTCTAGGTTTAATTAGTGTTTGCTGACTGCCAGATGAACACATGAATGGATACCTTGTCGAATTCACGAATGAATGAAGGTGTAGTCAAGGGAAGTGCATGGAAAACTGCAAGCCACATCAAGAATGTAATGGAATTTATGAAAGAACGTAGAAAAATAGTTTGGGAAAAATGAAACCACATAGCTTAAGAAGCTAAGACCCATGAGGGTCCACTCACATAGACTGCAAAGCAAATGAAAGGGCAGTTTTCGTAAGCAGACAGAACCAGCTCCAGGGCCCAGAGTCCATGTTTCCACACCAGTTAGTAAATACTCAAACATAAATATAGCCACTCTCCTCCACATTTATGGGTCCCTTATATTTTTTACATTAAAATACAGACAGAAGAACTGTATGCATCTGAAAAGCCATAAAAATGATCCTCCATAAAAGAAACATTTTGATGGCTACTTACAACACTTAGCACTTGTAAGATCTACTCTGAATTATCTGTGATGGCAGGAGTAGTTCTAGTACACCCACAGGTAACAGCAGATCTAATCTGCACTCTTACCGAATCATTATAAGACAGCTAAAATGTGTCCAAATAGAATTACTAAAAGTTTTCCTTCATCTTATTTTCCTAACTGATCTAAGTGATACCAAGAAAAAAAAACATAAAGATACAGCAGAAAAGAAAGAAGAGATGGCTGAATGAGCAAAGAGTCCAAGGAAATCACAAGATACAGCAATTTCCACTGAAAATAGAATTATGTATTTTGGATTTTTTAGTGTCAAGTAAGATCTCAATAATTTCTGACCAAAAATTACTAACCGTAATAGGTATATAATTGTCAGCAAGTTAATTACTACCCCCAAACCCAATACTCTCAAATGAATATGGGATTCTTCATTCTTACTTCAAAGAGATTATACATCTATAGCTCAGATTTTACCTTCCTTCCCAAGAAGTACCACTTACATAATTCTCAAACATTTACAACCAGAGATAATTTAAATGTAAGCACATGGTTAAGGACCAGATTCCAAATAACAGTACCCTAAAATGAACAATGTCAAGACCAGCCAAAAGCATTAGAAGAAAGACAGCAGAACATGAAAAGTGCATTACTAGAAAGATAAAATATTCTGTATTTACGATCTCACAACAAACACCATAAAAAGAACGTTCTAATGGTTGAGGATTTTCCTTTTTTACAATCTATTTTCTATTTGGTACCAATTTGTGGTGAGAGAAAGTGGGCAAATTTTAAGATTTTATTGTCTGGGGAAAAAAAATATCCTCACGTGGGCTGATGGCTAGGCTCACTGATGAAGTTGGCAAGAGGCTTCTGGTTATATGCTCCATTCACTTCATGAAAAAGCTTACCAATGAAATGCTTATGGATTAAGTATCATTCTCATTTAATTCAGAACAATAATTATGTTAAAGCAGAGTGGCCAGTGAGCTAAGTCAGAGCAGCTCAGAGCTCAGTGCAGTGGGCAGGGGAGCCATCTGCACTGGATGTCCAGGCCAGGTCCATTCTCAGGAGGCACTCATAAAACTGTCTACCTTGCCCATAATTTAAATCAGGTGACACCAATTGAAATTTAACTTTAACACTGTAGTTTGCTTTGAGAATCACTGTAAAAGCCAAGCTGGTGTGTAGAGAGAAAACTAAACGTGGCAAAGACATTTAAGTTAGTGGTTCAGAGTATTAATCTGCATCTTCTAACATCTAATACAGCTATCAAGAAATGAAGTCCTTGCTTTTGAAATTTTTAAACATTTCTCTTTTTGATTTTTTTAATTCAATCTAACGGTTTTATATCCCTTTAATCATTACCCTAAATTTTTCCAAATGGCACTATGAAAAGTTCAAAGTTTTGGTAACAAATAAGTATTGAATCATGAACCTTACAAGAAAAATGAAAAGCATACTCAATATTTCTAATCCCACTGGTGCTCACAGCTACACTAACAAATCAAGTTCCAGGGCAGTTGCCTCCAGGGGGATGATTTTAGACCAAGCTAAGGCAGCGGTGAGCCCTGCATTAACTATACAATACTGTCAAAGAAACCCCATCTGATATCATCAAGACTTAAGATGCTCACAGTTTAGCAGATGCTATTGGTTGGTTTGGTTTGGAAGAAAGTTGGCTCCCCAAATGATTAGACACTTTCCTATCTTATTCATTATCACTCATCAGGTTTTAAAATAGCTCCAGTTTATTTGGAGAAAAATTAAGTAACAAGCTGCACAATTTTAGAATCATGAAAGAAAAAAAAAAACAGAATTTCACAAACTCAAATCTTCCGACCTAAATTAGGAAAACTTTTTTTTTTCCAAATCATCTCTTACAGTATACAGTATAAAGGGTTAATTTAAGCATGAGTTTTCCTGAGTTAAAATAAAAAATTTCCAAGCCCTAAAATCAGTATCATTTAGATTTCTGATGCCAAAAATCTGTTTGACAGAGTAGGCTTTACTATCCTGACATTTTAACAGTAGCCAAAGTCCTGTTCCCACTAAATTCTGTCTTGGCAGTACCAATCATCTGCTAAAAGCCTGAACTCCTCCTGGTTCTGAGTTCTCTACCTCAGGAGCTTTCCATAGCATCCAGGGTAACAAGAGAGCTGAACTGATCCAAGTCCTTACTTAAGATGTCTATTCCTGGGGGTGGGGTGGGGGGAGAAAGCACTTCGAACTATAGTGGAGCAAAATATATTCCATGCATTTACAATTATGTCAAAATGAACTCCAATATTATGTATAGCTAGGATGTATGAATAAAAAAAGCATTGTTTTAAAGATGTCTGTTCTTATCACAGAAACCAAAATTTCTATAAAAGAAGAATGGTTGAATAAGGTGAGATGCTAATTTACTCAAAAAGTTCATGGTACCTTAGATTCAAATCTGATGAAGATGTAATTACACAGGAAAATCTCACTGGAAGTACAAATCTGATATTCTCACATCACCTCAAGATCACAGGCAAATCATCATTAAAATAATAAATAAAAGGGGCCAGGAATATAGTTCAGTGGTAGAGCTTGTGCCTAGCGTGTGCAAGGTGCAAGGGTTCAATCCTCAGCACCCAAATAAATAAATCAATAAATAAAATAGTAAATAAAAGAATCAATTTAAAAACATAAATGACATTTTTCAATGTTCAGCTAAAATCAGAATATTTCCAAAACTGCAATAAAGACATGCAAATATTTTCATTTAGGTAACACCCCAGACAGACATCTACTACAGGTGTTGAGGGCCCCAAATAATCAATATCAAAATTTCACAGAAAGTTTACTGAATACTGTGCTTGAGAAACCCTTCCCAGAACTAGGAATTCAAACCACACAGAAGGCAGTGGTCTTAACTTACCTAGTGGCCAAATGTCAAACAACTGGTAAACGAGTGTTCCAATCAAATCAATTCACTTAATTTTCAAGTAGATCTGATTACCACCATCTTTTAAAAAATGCAAAGACTCCACCTAACAAGAAAAGGAAAAATAAAAACAACATTTAAACCAGAGGAGCTTTAAAACCTACACCAACTACCCAAACATCAAATCAAGACTGCCACTATATCTTTTCCTAAGTTACTGTGCTACTTAAAACTATAAAATAACAAAAGTACCTGTCAACTAAACTAAATTTTACTGTTTGGGATAAAATGAATATTCAAGCAATAGTAAAAAGTGAACAAAGAGTTTATTTTCCATACTGATTGGCTCATGGAAATTACAGCTACACAATATCAGGATATTTTAAAATCAGACATGAGGAAAAGATGCAAATTATTGCCCTGGAATCATCCTCATTCTTATAAGTTACTGACACAATGAAAATGTGTAGGTTGCAGTTCCTGAAAGCTATTAACACCTGGCTCTAGAAACTATTAACTAGATCAATCGTTTAAATATAACAATGGTCAAGCAGTCCTGGAGAGAATTTACAAGCAAGAATTTCCAAATGATTCTGAGAATGATACCTGTCTCCCACAGAATGTATGTGCTCCAGTAACCACTCACAAATAGCTTAGTTATGGCTTATAAACACTGTCATTTTATTCTATTCATTTTACCAGTAGAAGCACCTTTTCTGAATTTAAAAGATTAAACTGCTATCTCATCTCCAATAGGATATTCAAGAGAAAGTAAGCAATGCCCCAACTGGAGAGATCCTAAAATAACCACTGGGGGGCTGAGCAGAAGAGTGAGATAGAAAATTACAGTTTCTAGATACTCCTGAAGCAGGACTCCCTGGGGTGGACTTAGTATGTTAAAACCTACAAATATTTTAAAGTCCCAGAATATCAACCACAACAACATTCAAGTGGAACATGAAATTCAAGTGAAAGCTTGAAAATAAATTTCAAGGCCATAAATACATGATTTTTTAATTAAGCAATTTGGAATTCATCATAAACTGCCAATTTCCCAACCTTACTATACACATTCATGAAATTAGCTGATAGTTAATCTCAGAATTAGAAAAATAAAGGTTGAAATAGATCAGCTATACACTTCTAGTATTTGCTAAAAAAAAAAAGGTTGTAGTAGTCATGGGAAATATATTCTAATTTCCAAGAAAAACTATGCATGGATTCTAGTCATTGCTATTCAAAAAGCAGTTATTTAGGAAACTCATATGTGTATGGCCTCTGAAATATATAGTCTTATTTATTATCCCAGAGTTTGTGCTATTAGTATGACAAGACAAATGACATATGCTTTGGCTATTATTTTATTTTATTGGTTTGTAGTGCTGGGTATGAAAACGGGGCCTTGTGCATGCTAAGCAAGTGCTCTACAACTAAGCTGCACCCACAACCCATCCTTTGGCTATTTTAAACCATAATGAATCAACAAGTACAGTCACCTAAACAATGGTCTGCAATTTCCAATTTGTTGTATTTTTCCTGGAGTTTTACAGAAAAGTTGCATAGGCTTTTCAAATAATGTTAGCATAGCATGCTTCATAATACCATTTCTGAATATCTGCCAATACTAGTAGACTACTTAACAACTTTTCTTTTGGTTAGTCACTTTGCAAAAGCAAGTGAGGACACTTTCTCTCATGACGCAAAATGAACTTTGAAGATCCTTAAATATCCTCTGAGTTTTCAATGTACGCTGCGAAACTGACCCATACAAAAATCTATGTCCACCATTCTTTTTAGGTCCTTGTCCATTATTTCTTAGGTAAAGTACTGCTATTTTTTCTTTTTTTAACTGTGTAATTCTTGCCATATAAGAGGTCTTAAATTTCTGTGAGTAGCCAGTCATTAACCTAATATGTGAAAAGGCTTTTCACTATACAGGAGCAAGTATGTTCTCATTTTCACATAACCTAAGATTGTCTGCCTGGTCAATAGTTTTAAATGACTTAGGAAATTTTCAGCATTTATAAAGTGCCTAAAAGCAGTAGTATGGTCAGCTCATATCAAAGTTCAAAAGCATATGTACAAAATACATTAGTCACTCATACAGGTGATTCACTTAAATGACTGCCACTGACTCACACAAAAGACTGTTTATCAGGTACCCCTCAAGTATATAAAACACAACGTAACATTTCTTGAGAAAAGTAAAAAATAAGCAATGACACCTGACATTGATGGCAGATTGCTTACAATTTCCTCACTATACAGTAAGGCAACACCTAAAGTAATTTTATAGCCTGATGAAAGGTCAAGACTAAACTTCCTTCCCTTTAATTCGTTTCTATTGCCTACTGTCCACACTGGGATGGGTGGGTGGGCAGTGCTCCATCAATGGTATTTGGGCTCCATCAAAAAAAATCTAAGTACATCTGAATTGTGCATTTCAAGTTACATGGTCTAAACAATGAGTAATCTAGCATTAGGTAATATTTAATCACACTGGTAACATACTGGTCTATTTCACTGACTTGTTATAATAAATCACATGCACCCACAATGCTGGGCTTCCATGGCTTTCTCTAACTAAGTAATTTATCCTGGTAGGACACAGGAACCACACTCTCCAAGTTTACAGGACACTCCCTGGAAGCAATTCAGTAGACTAGTCTGTTGCAACACTGCAAGTTCACTTTGGGGAACCCTTTAGGGTAGGAAATGACACCCTGCAATAAATGATTCATGTCTGCTCGGAATCACCCACAGTGGTCATCAAACACACTCCTTTTATTGAGGATGAAACTGACACTCAGAAGTCCGCCCAGCTTTGGCTACCAGAAGCAGATTTCCTAACTACTGTCACACTGTGAGTCTCCACACCCTGGAGCCATTCTCCTCCCACAGACAAAAATTCAGCCTTATGTATCACAAGCATCTTGAGCACCATCTATGTTAAAGTGGCTTCTTAGTTCAGGATAGAAAGGAAAGGGGGACAACAATGACCACAGAGTAGGATAAAATAGAGCCCCCAAACCACATGCTCTGCTCCACCCGCTTTATCACGGTTACAGTCAACTGGCCTCTTTACAAACCTAGTGAAAAGCTGGCCAAGGAGAAAAAGGAAATCAAGAATAATATTTTATCAGGTTTTCAAAGTACCATTTGAATATTTGAAAAGCCATGCCCCTGGCGAGTTAGTATAGCTATTTGCATACTCATGTTATGTCCCCCAAAAACAAAAAATAAAAATAAAAAAAATAAAAACTGAAGACTTTTTTGGCCAGAAGGATACTCTTAATCCTACCACTCAAATAGAATTATTCTCACTTAAAAAATCTTGATCTGGGCTGGAGATGTGGCTCAAGCGGTAGCGCGCTTGCCTGGCATGCGTGCGGCCCGGGGTTGGATCCTCAGCACTACATACAAACAAAGATGTTGTGTCCGCCGAAAAAACTGAAAAATAAATATTAAAAAATTCTCTCTCTCTCTCTCTCTTTCTCTCTCTCTCTCCCTCTTTCTTTAAAAAAAAAATCTTGATCTAGTATTTGCTCCAGTGCAAGTATATTTCCCATAGAATTTCATAAAGCACATGTAATTCTGCATAGTTATATTTTCATATATTTCATAAGTAAACTCTTCATTTCTATGTACTTTGCATGGTACTCATTTTTACTAAGCACATAATATTCCATACCGCATGTTATTTTCTTCATCATTCCTACATATGGGAATGTTTCACGTAATTTTATTTATTTGCAATGCTAATAAATAGTATTATCAAACAGAATTATTAAATCAAATTTAAGAATATTTTTCTGGACTTCATATTTGTATCCATAATGACATCAAGAGATTCAAATTACCTATAATGCTACCAGCATTAGACAAGCATTCCACTTTCACTAAACTTCCTCACCATTGGATCTGGCTAAAATATTTGGATGGTTTATTTTAATATAAATGGTACTTCAGAACTGCTTTTTACTTTATTTTATTTTATTTTATTTATTTGTTGGTACTGGGGATTGAACCCAGGGGCACCTGACCACTGAGCCACATCCCCAGCCCTATTTTGTATTTTATTTAGAGACAAGGTCTCACTGAGTTGCAAGGCACCTCATCATTGTTGAGGCTGGCTTTGAACTCACAATCCTCCTGCCTCAGCCTCCCAAATCACTGGGATTACAGGTATGCACAACTGCACCCAGCCCACAGCTGCTTTTTAAATTTTAATGTTGACCATAGTTATTTACTCACATGATTTTACATTTACTGAATTTTTTCTTAACTTTTAAAGAGTGCTTTATTTATTCATGTGTACATACACACACATACACACACACACACACACACTTTTCTCTGAATTGTTTCTGTAAAGTTATTGTTTAACCATTTAATATATCTGGCATGTATTTGAGTATATAGCTGATGTACATATTCAAATATTATTGACAAATTCAAGTTATGCACAATGCTATCTACTAAAGCTATCCTTTTCCACACATCTTCCTATTAATTTGCTCTATTATTTTGCCTGTGTAGGATGTACCCTAATGGATCTGTTTCTGGGCTCCTGGATTTGTTACCTTGATCTACACATTTATTATGGAACTTTCACCCAAACTGAGTAAATGTAATGTGACTAGCACTGTGTTAGGTAGTGCTCAGCACATAATCACACGAGCTTAGTGTTCAGGTTCAAACTACTGCTAATAATTTGAATCTATAGTTGGCAATGTTTTACTCCTTGATCTCTTTATTTTTTTCAAATGTTTCTTGATATTCTCTCATATGCATGTGTGTACTTGTGAAATTCTCACCCAATTTTAACTAAGTGTATTATTTGTCCTCCATATGTAGTCAACACCCCCCCCCAAAAAAAATCAACAAAAGTAAAAATAAACTGTGAACAACATCACCACTAAAAAACAATATCTCATCCAACCGTTTTATATTTCTCTGGTGGATCCTTACATGACAAAGCCCTTAGTGCATTTAAGACATAGTAGAATGGCTTAGAAGACCTCATACCTAGTACCTTCCTCCTTTCTTTCCACCCAGCCAATGTCTATTTTGCTATCTGTGAAATAGATGTCCAATCAAAGGTAGATAAAAATGGATAAATGTAAATTCCTTAAAATACAATAAAATATTTTAAACTTAAATTTGACTGAAAATAGTGTATATTTGGTTGTGCATATTAGCTTAATCCAATGTTATTATTGTAGTGAACTGAATGAACTTAGGTATGCACAAGGAATCTTCTATTTCCGATAAATTGTATTGTGCATGAAGAATTCTAGACACTGATGAAAAGGTAGGGAAGGGAGGGGGAGACCAAATAGAAGGAACAAAAGGAGAAGAAAGAGCTGACTGTCCCTGTAAAAGTACCAATGAGGACAAGAACGGGGTTTTGTCCCCTTGCAGAAAGTCACACTAGGTGTCAAGTTGAGCACAGGCACGAATGATGTGCTTCTCCATTTTCCTGAAGATAGAAACACGTAGAAAATATGGCAAATATTTAAGCCTTATTTCTTGAGACTCAAGATGCCCACAAATTTTCTTTCCCAGAGTTCAAAATAGCAAGCTGAGTGGGTGTAAGCACTTCAAGTGGGGGGAAAAAAAGGTAACTAAGGAAAAGGAAATCATACTTTCTGCTCCTTAGTTTAAGACTTTTAAAAGAGGCTATTTAAAGAGATACTTTTGATCTGGATCTCTGGTTGTCTTGAATCTGAATACAAATGCAGTCCAGATGCCTTTAACACAGAGCACCCAGGCCACATCTAAATGTGACAATGCTACTGAAGGCTAAGTGGGTACCACAGTCACAGTAAGGACAAGCAGTTCTCAGATATAACCAGATACCTCAACCCCAAAAATCAGACACTTGCAACAGGGAGAGCCAAGCACTATGGGGATCTCAAAAGTGCTTCCTAGAACTTCAAGAGGTGTCTGACTCACCAGGGGGGCTTTGTTAATAGGTGGATTCTGATTCTGTGGGTCTGGGTGGAGCGTAACAGTTCCCAGGTAAGGCCAATGCCCTGGTGTGAGGGCCACACTTGAAGAAGAAAGATTTCAGACAACAGAAATAATCAGCTAATTAAGAATATGTGCCAGGTACCTGACGCAGCGTTAGTTGTTACAGGAAATTTTAAGAAGTACATGACACAAGCCCCTGAGCTAACACACAAAAACGTGTTTCTAAAAAAGTAAGTGCCAAATGCTAAAATGTGTGGTAAGGATTCTAAGAATAATAGAAGTTGAGAACGAGAAAAGTTCAGTGGGGGCTAGAGGAGTTACAAATGGCTGTGCAGGGCAAGAGCAAGTTGGGCAGCCCCAGGGTGAGGGCTGGGCTGAGAGGACAGAGAAGGATCTGGGCTTCACCAAGGGCAACCATGAAGGGACAAACTGGAGTTTCAATAACAGAAAGCTGCAGTCTACTTGGCCTTGTGGTCTTAGATATTACCATGGGAAACTGTTTTATTTTTGTTACCAGGGATTTAACTCAGGAGTACTCGACCCCTGAGCCACATCCCCAGCCCTATTTTGTATTTTATTTAGAGACAGGGTCTCACTGAGTTGCTTAGCGCCTTGCTTTTGCTGTTGCTAGCTTTGAACTCAGGATCCTCCAGCCTCAGTCTCCCAAACTGCTGGGATTATAGATGTGCACCACCACCCCATGGGAAACTTTTAACCAGAGTTCACTTTTAACCAGGGGAAGGAAACTCCAGCCTTATTTAAAATTGAGGGATTATAAAACCATCCCCAAACAATAAAGAATGGGTAGTCTTGCTGTAGTCTAATGCAAATTTCTTCTATTGGCAGCAGCAACAGTGCTATGAATGACATTTTAGGCTTAAGCCTAGGAGTACAAAATTACCATTCATGTATATATGTTTATGCATATGTATGCCTTTGATTAACATATGCTTTTAGTGATTAACAACTTCAAGAGCATTAGAACCATAACTTTTTCCTGCAGTAGAATTAATAATCTTCTGTTCCTAAGAGTGTTTGGATCTTACTTTTATTATAAAAATACTTTTTTTCTCCTATGAAACACTTTTGTATGGCACATACCACACAACACCCTAAACTCCCACACTGGCTGACAATGAGAAGAAAACATATCCAGAAACAGAATCAAAGTATTAATGAATTATACCTTAGTCTTTTTTTTTAACCTCCTTTGAGAGTTTTCCCTGCCAACCCACAATATGTTGAATATATTGCACAACAGATTCAACAGGAAAGCAAGAGAAGATTCCAAAGGTCCATCTAGACATCAGAATTCAATCTTGAAACTTTTTTTTTCGAAAGAAAATTATAAGAGGGCATGGGTACCTGCAAGCTGCAAGAGGGAAGGGAAGCATTTAAAAGAGAATCAGGACATTTGGCATTCTGAGGTCAAGTCAAAGTTATTTCACCAGATTCCAGTTCCATCACTGAGTCTTTGGAACCACCAAATTCATCCATGACCATCATTTAGCACAGCTACTATCCCAAATATATTCCTGTCCTACCAAGTCTCCCTGTGCTTCCTGTTCCTACCAAAGTAGTCAAAACTTGGGGAATAATCTATGGCAAAAATTCATAATTTCAAAACTTTGGGGCTTGAACATTACAAGATACCCGTACTGTGACAGCTGTGCTAAGAGGCCCCAGTATTCATGGTATTCTGATGGAGTCCCCCCAGCCCGCCACCACCCAATAAAAATATGCACAATCATTAGTGAGAAGAAAAAGATGTAAATATGAGGATGCTAAATTAAGTGTCACCCATGAATGATTGCAAAACATGAAAGAGAATGTAAACATGCATGCCCTAATAAGACCATGAAGTCTGTCTTCTACAAATCTCTTCCTCTTTCTACTCCGAGTCCTTTCAGGTGTCCTCCCCTAACTAGGTCAGAGGGTCAAGCAGACTGAGCTCTGCATCCTCTGCAAAAAGCAGCTGATAAGTGTTTCCACAGGAGACTGCCAAAAAAATGTAATGTGCTCTCTTTATGAAAAGAATGTGCTTTTTGAAAAAACAAAAGCAAACAAATTCTTGGAACATTAAAAAATTAATACAAAGAAATAAATAACTAGGTGAAGAGACTTGTCCTGGGAAGGGAGTTTACCAAAACAAGGGCAAGAAAATCCCCTCTGTGGGAAATGTTATTACTAATCCTATATGTGATATAGTGCAAGGTATTACGTCATATGAACTAGAAGCAGATACTGGCTTTCAGTTTTCTGAAGCAAATTGTTTTAGGGGAGTACTAGAGTTTTAACCCAGGATCTCTTAACCACGGAGCGACATCTTCAGCCCTTATTATTTTTTATTTTGGGACAGGGCCTCCCTAAAGTGCTGAGGTTGGCCTTGAACTTGCAATCCTCCTATGAATTGCACTGGCTCGCCTGAAAACAGATCATCAGTGGTAAGTTCTCTCTCTCTCCCTCTCACCAAGGTATTATTATGTACCTTTTGTCTAGTTATAGGTCATTATACCATTTTTTCTTATCACCCTTTGTGTTCGTGTGTCCCCCTGCTTTTAGAATTACCAAAGGAAATCACCAGAAGTTAGAGTTAAATTTGCAAAGCACCAATTTCTAACTACATGCTGGTACCATGGTGGAAACAAGGTTCAGTTTAGAAAGATTTTTCCAAGCCCGAATTGATGTCCTCACTAACAGGCTGCCAGGCTTAGATCAAATGAAGGTCAATACGATGTCCCCAGAGGAAGCTGTTCAACTTGTCGGGTCGGCTGGGAGCTGGGCCAAGGAGGCCCTTTAGACTGACAGCAGACCTGGCCAAGCTTGAGTCTTCCCCAAGGCAGAGGGGCCCTCCCCCAGAGGACAGGCTGGGTGCAAACCCTTCTTCTGCAAATACCAAAAGACAGCACAGCTAAGCAGAGCAGCTGGGGATGGCCACTTGTGGCCGACACAAAGGCAAACACTCTCTGCCACAGGACTGGAGCTGTCGAAATGTACATTGCAGACAGGACATCCCTCCTGGCACCCAGCATGAGTGAAGCCCAGGCCACGCAACAACAGCCTGGCCCAAGGACAGCCTGCAACACACATCAAAGCCAGAGGCCCTGGGAGGCTGGCGGGCAGCCAAAGATGCCCCAGAGCCGCAGGGGAGTGTGTTGCCCTTAGGACAATAGCGAACAGGACCATGGTGGAGTCTGTAAATTCCAAGCACTGGGGAGGTCTTCTCAAAGATTTTACCCTCTCCTATCAGGGCTGTGATTTAATTTCCTTTGAAGAAGAAGGGGAAAAAAGAGAGAGAGAAAGAGAGAGAAATATACATTCACCAATCTCTGCCTGCAAAGCTGAACACCATGATGCTAGTCAATGCACTCTGGTCGGTCCTAGCTGGTGGCTTCTGCCCAAAACAACACAGCTAACAGAGACATGGCCTTCTCCATTTACTCTAAGAGGGCTTTAAGTCTACAGGGTAATTAAGATCATTTAAATGCAAACTTTATGGTTCCATTGCTACTGTCCTCCCAGATACTTTCCATCAATCTGTTCAATTAGAGTTGTATCACATGTTAATTACAACCTGACAGCTTTAATGATTTGGCAGGGCACAGCAGATAGTACCATTTTAGGTAACAAGGACTTAAGGTAAGGCTTCAAGCTCTGGATCACAAACATGACTCAGCTTTTGGACCCAGGAGGTTTAACCCAAAGCAGTTTACCCACCTACTGAACAGAAATTGAGTTAGCTCAGGAACCATCTTATCCTCTCACTTCATTTCCAGTTCTTTGCAAACAAAAAACATGCAAAGAACAAGTAATGGTGGGGAAAAAAAACTGCAGAAGACAAAGGAAAAAAAATCAATCCCTCCCTTCCATGGTCTCCACCTGTGATGGATGAAGTGTCGTGATGCCCTTTCCTGCAAAGCAAGCATCAAGAAGAAATATGGCACACTTATGCCACCAAAGGGCCTGGGTTCCGACGTGAGTAGCCACACTACACCAACACTCACTAGAACAGAGAGGGTCTTGTTGGCTTCCCTTCCCAAGGAAATGAATACGAGTTGAGGTCACTCAACTCTGATCCACCCTGTACAGCAGGCCTACACTTCCAGCAGCACATGCTCCATTAAGCCAGCAGTTTGTCATAGCCCAGCATGTCATCCCTAATGGCATGCTGGGGGCGGAATAACTTCCAACTCCTTGCTAATCCTGTGTGGGGAATGCCAAGGTACAGAGTTTTACTTGATTGCATAAAATGTAGAGCTATTTTCAGTTTCTGAATCATCATTCTGGCTCCTCCACTACTCCTAAAGCCATATTACAACCCTTGAAAAATATCTTTTCTATTCAATTTTCACTGATTTGAACATAAGCAAACACTGAAAGTAATCCCAGTAAGTTTCCAAAAGATGAAACCGTGAGATGGAAGCAAAACAACAAAAACAAGAGTTTCACGAACATCTGCAATTTAAAATGGTCACTGTGGCATTGATAGTAGGTCTTCAGTTATCTTCAAACCCTTGATAAAAACCCTGGGCAATTAGCACTCAGCAGGACTTTCGAGCCTGCGGACACAGATCGATTCTGTTTTAGTCACACTTTTGAAAATGACTTTGAAGAGAAAGCTTAAATAATGGAAATGAAAACAGTGCTGACTGATATAGGAAGAACCTTAGCTATTTCTGTAATAATTCCCCTGGGATTTATGCTGAATATTATAAAAACAGGATGTTTTGTTTGTTGTTTCTCATCAAAGACTACCAAGCCAGTATCAGACTCCAAAACACATCAAAACTACAAATCTATGTGAAGTCTGGTAATACTTTTTTTAAAAAGGCCAAATGGAATTTTTATTCAGGTATTTAAAATTTTTGCTCACTGTGAGATGAGCTCAGGAAACACACTTCTTATTTTATGAATGCCAAAGGGAAACACCATTACATAACATAACTGCAATGGTTCAGCATCGCCACCCAGAGAAATGGATCTTAAATGCAGGGCAGTCACAGCTGAGTCCACGCTGCTGAGATTTCTCATTTTAAAAAAATCACATGAATTAACTCATGATAACTAGATACCTGTTCCATGTACTTAGAAGCTAATCCCAACAACATGAGGATTCCAGTAACAATCCCTTCCTAATGGTACTTCAATGTGCTACCACAAAACTACTGGCACCTACAGATGAACTTAGTGGTGCACTTAGAGGTTACTTTTAAGGGCCAAGGCTAGCACACATGTGCAGTCTCACCTGTGTGTGGAGGGGTACCACCTCTATTAATGAAATGAGCGTTTTTCAATAGTGTGTGCCCACATGGAGGGAAGAGTACATGTCATCCCCTTATCCTGATGCACTAGTCCCATGTGAAAATGTAAATAAATGGAAAGAAAGTGTCTAGGAAACACTTATGTCTAAATACAAGCAAATAATTGGTTCTGCTCTCTCCATTTAAATGCTCTTAGAAATATCTGGAAAAGTTACTCAAACAGCTGCAATTGCTGCCATGATTCCATGAACGGGTTTCCATTCAAACCAAGTGAAAACACCAACTCAGCCCTGAGTCTAGGAAAGAAACTAGGGGATTTTTCCAGAGTCCCAGAGACTTCATCTAATCCATAAGTCTGAAGGTTGGGGTTTTTTTATATATAAAACTATAAAAAGTATCTTTTTAATATCTAAGCACTTAACATATGTTCCTTCCCGGTGAAATAATTTTTTTGTTTCCTATCTCAATCTCTGTAACTGGTTATTTCTGTCATCTGTCAACCCATTCAGCTTTTACCAGGCAACTATTACACATCAGACACTCTGCTGTATTCAAAGTTGTACAATGAGTTTTGCTTTATTTTATTTTATTTTAACTTAGAGAATACCTGGTTGGAGGAAGTACGGAAAGTGCTACGGAACCAGTTATAGTCAGGCCTACAGGAGGGAGAGGGGCAGGTATCAAAGCAAGGTCCAAGAGTGGAGATACCTGGATCTTGAGTCACCAGCACACATTTGTCAGGTAGACAATAAGAAAACCAAGTTGGCAGCCAGCTGTGATGATGCATGCCTGTAACCCAGCCCCTCTGGAGGCTGAGACAGGAGGACTGTAAATTCAAGGCCAGCTTCAGCAATTTATCAAGGCCTTGTCTCAAAATAATATAAACAGAATTGGGGATGTAGCCCAGTTGTAAAGTTCCAGTGAGTTCAATCCCTTAGTACTCCTTCCCCCTCAGAAAAGTTATAGTCAGTAAGAGGCCAAAGAGCTGAATTATGGGAAAAGTCACCGAGTGGAGGCCACTAGATCACAGATTCACTGAACTAAACAGAGGGAAAAAAGTAAATTATTTGACCACAACAGGTTGAATGATCTAGGACTTAAGAGATTTCATTGAATTTCCAACTTATGAGGCTACTGATAGATGCCCAAGAAAGCCATCAAGCCTATGGAGCAGTTGAGACAGGAACTCTAGCAACTGGAAAAGCCATCGGGTCATTGGTTGCATCATTTGTTAGTTTGCTTTCAAGATGGAAGGGACTTGAGCATTTTAAAATTTTCCAAACTGAGAGACCTTTAATAAAAAGACCGGGGGCTGGGGAACAACAAGGTTGTAACAAGATTTTACTGGATTAAATTCTGGCCACAGTGGAGAGATAATTATGACTTGATTGTGTTAAGTAAAACTTCAAATTCTCAACAATTAGCTAACCGCTAATATTGATTTATGGACTTGGGGAGCCTTTAATCACAGGACTACACTGTTCTGCTGTAAAAGGAATTACTAAGAAATCACACAACATGGGAAATCTTAAAACTAAGACTACCAAAAGGCCAGGGTAAACTTTCATCAGATAATTTTCAAGCTGAACCAAACTTTTTACAGATATCCACTTAAACCCCTTATTTTAAAGAGAATTTAAATCAATGCCATAATGACAAATTCCATTGGAAAATATCAAAACCAAGTTTAAATTGTGCGAGATAATGCTTACAACAGAGGCTGACCAAACTACCCTATTTCAGAAACTTTGAAACCTTTAATTCAGCCATCAAGATAGGAGGAAACTCCTAAACCTGGCAATTAACAAGAAACCAGTGAGTGCACCAAGAGAATTTCTAAGCACCCTGAAAGAAGGCACTGGCCTCTCACACTGCAGCACCCAGAGACTAACTCATCCTGTTCAGGCCGGGGTCACACCCCAGTGTGGCTCTTGTGCTGAAAGTTACCATGTGACAAGGAAACAGTCACATTGACAAGAGTAAGCAAGAAGCTGCACCAACTGAAAAGTGTTCGTGTCACAGAGGTCATATGATTAGAACCGAAACCCCAGTTTGATTCATGAGATGCAAAATTCAGGAAAAGAAATGCTTCGTTAGAACTCAGAAAATGACTTACAAGGTTGGTTTCGGGGGAATGTAAGAATAACCGAAGCACTTTCAAACTTCTTTTACAAGTTTAATTTATTGTTTTCCGGGTCCCTTTTGCTTTTATGTCTAAAGTAAGAGAGGAGAGGGGAAAATAACCCCAACAAGAAGCAGCAGCAACTTCTACAGGTCTGAAACAAATGAGATCTGGATCCTGTACAACAGTGGAGTCCACCTGCCCTCAGCAAGACAAAGGGTTGTGGCCCGTTCATATGTAGACATACACATATACCCCAGGCGTTATCTAATTTCTTCATAAGATACAGCAGATCATTTTGGCATTCTGGATTCTGTTAAGGTTGCTCTGATTTCCATAAAGAGCAAGTTTGAAAGTTTGAGCTTACTACTGAAAACTTTAAGAAAATGAAGTCCAGAGTTTGAAATATCATCAGAGAAAAATAAAAATAACCAGCACTCACCCAGTCCTTGTGCTTCAGAAACTGTTAAGTGATATATGTGTGTTTCTCATTTAATCTTTTATGAGGCAGATGCAACTATTACCAACCCCCCCCCCCCTTACAGAGGTCTTAGGCTTCATAGGTTTCAGGAACTTGTCCATGGCCTCACAGTAAGAGCTAAAGATAGTTTTTTAATCCTTGAGTCTAACTCTAAACCTATGCTCTTGGAAATATAGACAGGATGGCAATTTAGAAAGACTCTTGGGTCTTTCAAATACCTTACAGGAACAGTTTTCAAATCTAGTCCTAATGATGCTGACCTGGCAAATGAACCACCAGCACCAAACTAAAGAAAGCTTAACATATTGGACCATTCCTGATTACTTACTGTCCCTGTGGCAAAAGGTGCAGCTGGTCCCCCCAGGTCCTGACACAATGACAGAACAATTTCACACTCAACATGAAGGTCATTGCTCTAAATTTGACAACAAAATCAAAATCTTTCTTATGTAGCTCAAGAATATTGTTTCACCCCATCCACTGTCCTAATTTACTCTGGCACTAAAACGTGTTGATTACTCTCAAGTAAGGCTAAAATTGATAGGTTGGGAAGACTTTATATACTCATGTTCCACTACATTAATTTTTAAAGGCACGCCATGTTTCCCATGTCTAGAAAATACAAAACTATTTCCTTCTGCTTAAATAAAAGTTACCAATTTCTAAGAGAGAAACAAAAACGTCATGATATTCTTTCAAATCTTGTTAACTTCATCACTGGGAAATGTCTTTATTTTTCGATCAAAAAGCAGCATTTTATTTTTCTTTAAAAATGTTCATGATGAATCCCCCAGTTTAATTATTCTTTCAACATAAAAATCTCTGCTGCTATGAACCATGGTTCTCACCCCTCTGGAAACCAGGCTATTGAAGGACAGACACTGAAAACAGATTGTTAGCCAGGCTAAAGCCTGTAATCCCAGTGACTCAGGAGGCTGAGGCAGGAGGACCATAAGTTCAAGGCCACCCTGGGTAACTTACTCTGTCTCAAAATAAAATTTTAAAAATTAAAAAGAGGTGGGATGTAGCTCAGTGAGACTATTTGCCCAGCATGCATGAGCCTTGGGTTCTATTTCCAGGACCAAATGAGAGAGAGAGAGAGAGAGAGAGAGAGAGAGAGAGAGAGAGAGAGAGAGAGAGAGAGAAGAAGAAGAAGAAGAAGAAGAAGAAGAAGAAGAAGAAGAAGGAGGAGGAGGAGGAGGAGGAGGAGGAGGAGGGGGGAGGGAAGGAGGACAAGAAGGAGAAAGAACAAAAGAGAGAATAAAAAGAAACAGGCAGGGTCCTAACAAAAGGCATGCTTTGTAATCAGAAAGCTGTATAACAGTGTTTGAGAAAAGCAACATTCTTCTAATTGTATGCTCTTTGAATTTGGGGTGCTTAAATATCCCTCCTTTCATGATCGAAAGCCTTTTGAAGAAGTGATGAAAATAATCCACCATGACTATACTTTATTTCAACAACTATCAGATGTCTCAGGGCATTCTGCACCCAATATCAAAAATCAGTAAGATGTTCTAGAAAATTCTCCAAATAAGTCACTGGCCCATAGTTCTTTCAGTCTAGCTTTAATAGATTTATCAATCTATTGTGTCCATTTGTACAACTTTCACAAACTAAGAGGTAAAGGGAAAAAGTATCAAAGATCATCAGAACAGGAAGGCCCTCTCAATCCTTGAAGTAGTAGTCCTTCTGAATCTCTCCCAGTCTAAAAAGATAAACATTCTTATCTTTCAAAATTTTGATATAGAAACAAAGAATAAGGAATTTTTGTATTTAGTTTTCAATTAATTAAACCCCCTTAGTTTAATTGCAAATTTGTACAATATATACTGCTTGTCTTTCTTTTTCTAGAACCTGCTAAGATTTCAAGTACTTTCTTAGCCTTCTTTCAGTTTGTAAGCACAATTCACAGATGAAGGTATTCTTTTCCTATCTTGGTAGACTACATTTGGCCAAGATCATATACAAGAGCATGTCCAAATGGAATCCAACAAAACTGGCACATGCCTATTTTTTCCACTTCAGAAAAGCAAATCACAGCTGGTCTGAGTGTAGGACTTAAGAGTGGGAAGGTGTAGTGGATGGGGGACTCTAAGCTGGCTGCCCAGAGGGTCTCCTTGGGGCTTTGGGGAGGGCCTCACTTACAACAGGTGTGAACTGGACTATTAATCCTGTTCTTCTATGTCCCCAAATAGTAGACATTCCTAGTCCATTACAGAGTGGATGTCAACCCCATCTTGGTGATTTAAAAAAAAAAATCACATTCCAACAGTTTGCCTTTAAGCCTTCTATTTGAAATGAATCAATGTCACAAATAGTGGTTGGCATCCCAGGCCAGGCTTCAAAAACTTACATAATCTGGTTTAGAATTAGCCTAAGGCAGTGTAACAAGAGTACTACAAAACCTACCAACCTTAGATGGCATAGCTTCCTGCCAAAGAGTCAAACTGAGGACCTGAGTCATTGGTGTATGAAACTGCCTTTCCTACAGGGGCCAGGGGCATTCACAGGAAGACGCTCAGTGACTTAGTCTTTTTCCGAGGCAGCAGAGTTGGTCCAGTTATTTGCAGCAACAAAAGAGAAAAAGAGAGTAAGGGTACGAGAATCAAGAAGTAAGGAATGTCATTAAAAAGGCAGCGTCCTCGAGTTGAGGGCAGGAGGAAGAGGGAATTCTTGCCACAAGCCAGCAGGGGAAGTCGCCTAGTTGGGGTTGACATCCATTCCATCTACTATTTAGTAATTTAACCGTCCAGATCCTTACTGTTTTAGTCAACTATTTTTGCCACTAGGACCAACAGACCTGACAAGAACAATTCTAAAAGAGGAAAAGCTTATTTAGGGCTCACAGTTTCAAAGTTCTCAGTCCATAGATGGCTGATTCCCTTTGTCTGGGCCCAAGGTGATGCAGAACATCATGGAAGGAGGCCACGGACATGACCATCACGAAGCACAAAGACTAAGCTCCCGTCACCATAGACAAAATATATACCCCAAAGAGAGACCCCAATGACCCACCTTCTCCAGCTACACCCTATCTGCCTAGGGTTGTCACCTAGTTAATCCATATCAGTGGATTAATGCACCGCTTGGATTAAGGCTCTCATAACCCAATCATTTCACTTCTAAACTGTCTTACATTGTCTCACATGTGAACTTCTGGGGGACACCTCACATCTAAACCACAACACTTACCTTCTTACCCTGGCCTCTGAAATTCAAGCTTTGTGTTGTTAATAAAAATTTGGTTCAGGTTAGTGGATGTGTGATACTCAGATTTATTGTTAGCCTACAGTGGTTCTCAACTGGGGCAAGTTTGTCCCCCAAGGGGCAATGTCTGGGGTTATTTCTGGGTGCAAAGACTGGGAGCCAGAAGGGCTGTGTTACTGTCTGTCATCTAGCAGGTACAGGCCAGGGATGCTACTCAATATCCTAGAAGGTACAAAACAATCCCTCTACAACAAAGAGTTACCTTACCCAAATGTCAAATTATGCTGAGGTTGAGAAACCCTGTAGCATTGAAATTGTGCTGCACTAACTTCTGGTACATGATACCTTGCTCCTGGTGTACCCAGGCAAGTGGCTATATCAAATCCTGTAGACTGACTACATCACTCAATCTCCACTGAAGTTTTCTCAGGCAGGGTCCTACAGGACCTCCTACATGAATGTAAACACTGCTGTAGGTGCCACATCCTGCTTCTTAAGCATGTTCATAAACAGCAGCCATATTCCTCACCCAGCTGGAGCAAGCTCCCAAAATGCTCACAGTCAACTAGTATTAAAGCTAGTCTCCCCTGGAAAGGTCCTCCTGGGTTATATGCATGAGAAAGAATGGAAGCAGGGCCCTTGATCAGAGCCCAGGCTCCAGGCCACTCTGTCAGGAATGGCTCCATAACCCAAGCAAAAAACATCCCCTCTTTCTGGCCCTCTCTTTCCTCAACTAGAAGAGAAAATATTGGGCACAGGCCCAACTCCCATTCAGTTCTCACCGCCATGATTGTTTTCTTCCGGAATGGTAAGGAGAGGTGGGGCTGCTTCAAAGAAAGGAGAAAAGTGAGGCTGCAGAACCCTCCTTGGGGAGGGATCCCCTGGTATGGGTGTCTGTGGACTGCAAGGGGCAGCCACCTAGTTGGTGAGCTCTCTCTCAAGAGAAACTTTTTTGAATGAAGGCAAAAGTTAGCCCCAAGCTAGATAGGCCAAGTCTCCATTTAGCTCCAGGGGATATGAGAAATGCTGACTGAGAAATCAGGGAACAATCTTTGTGTGTGCACAGCACAGGAAGGACTGCTCGTTAAACACGACCTTTCAGCCACAACCTTCTCACAGATAGGCCTCACCTGCGGATCACCAACTGCCCATTAGGAAGGACAGGAGGGCAGTACAGAGAGTTTTCACTGAGTCTCCCTATAAAAATCACAAACATCCACAAAATAGTAGGATCAACTACACAGATCTGAGGAACCTTTGGTCCAGTGGACAAATGCTTCTTGTATTTATAACTTCATTGCAGGGAACCTCTCAGCAACACGGAACAATCTATTGGCGCAGTCGGACTCACCAATCTATTATAAGACCGGATACTGTTTTCATGACCCACCCCCCCCTAGGTTTTTTGTACTATACTTCTGTTCAGTCTTAGTGTATCTATTTGAAGGGATGGAGTCAATATTATACTCAGTCTCTAATATTATGAAAAAATTTAATAATATCTCTAGTCTTTAGATTTTTCAATCCCAAGTCAGAAAACTTATTAAAAAACAGACCACAGCAGAGGCACATATAAGGAGAAGAAGTGAAATTAATAAAAATCCACTTTTCCACCATTTCAACATTATCACAACTTCCCAGGGCTATCTTTTACCAGTTGAAACACTAAATTTTAATATGCACTTAAAAGTCAAGACTTTCTGATTAAAAAAAAAAGGTTTGTTTGCTGGTTTTGTTTGTTGGATTTTTTTTTTTCCAGTTAGAGCTGGCACTTTTAGAAGTATCTGTCATCTGTATTTGAGAGTACTTAACAACCATTATCTCATTACCTCTTACCACATCCTGGCAGGTGCCTCTGTACCTTCGTCTCTTTTCACTGAGAAACAGCAAAGGGTTAAAAAAATGAGAATATTATTGTCCACCCCTCAGATCCGCCTACTGTTCCCCTTTCCAACCCAGGATCCTCCCAAAGCCATCTCCAGAGAAGAGTGAAAACAAAGCATCTCCTTTTACTCGCAGCATTACTGTCACCTAGAAACTGTAGACTCCGTATACAGTGCAGTACTTTTACATAAAAGGCAGATGCAAGGAATTGACACCACTCTCGTTGCAAATAACTCTAACATGACCGATGTGCTACGGAAATCAATAGCAGTAACGATTGCCTTTTTTGGAACTGCCTCAGCACTCAGCTGGAGAGGGGGCATTGCTAAGCTCAGGCACACTGCCTGGATCAAGCACTGAAAACAAGCTTCACAATAGAGAAGCGCGAGTAATTTACTTATTACAGAGACAACTGTAAAGTCTGATACAAACAGACAAGCGTAAAGCCTTCGATGCACAAACCAAATGCTTGGCTTGGCGACCAGAAAATGAAATAAGCAATGAAATCTAGGTTATATTACTCAACTTCCAAGAGTCTAATGCCCCCTTTTTATCCTTAAAAAGATCACACACACACACACACACACACACAAATGGCCTACAAGGGAGGGTTCTGGGCTATAGGGGCTCCCCCATGACACTGAACCCACAGCAGGAAGTAGAGGGGAAACCTCAGCGGCGAGTCTGATACTAAGCTGGCCTTCCGGGTAAGGCTACAGGGCAGATCAAGGGGATTACTGTATTTCACTTTGCTTCTGAAGCATTCTCCATTATCCAAAAGGACAAAAGTCTAGTCAATAATTGTCCAAACCATCTCCTCTGTGGTCGTTTTTCCTATGCTGTTCAGAAACGCAGTAGTGATGGTGCATCTGTGAGATTCTGAGGACAAGAGACATTTCCACGACCTCAATTTTCCTTTTTAAATCATCTAACTGTCACCAGGCAGCAAATATCAGCAAAACACGAAGGTCTAAAACATTATTAGAAAAAGCAGCTTGAACTAATGAGCACATTAGATAAGAAAAAAAAAAAAAACATTTAGCATCACTTGCCATCAAACGTTGTCTTGGGAAAAAAATCGTAATAAAGACAGAACCTCCAACAGCTCTTCTACAATAAACTATTGTATGGTTCATAGGTCTGGGTCATTCACAACTCCCGGAAATAACTGCATGTTCGCCAAATGCTCTTATTTTGTATGTTCTCATGGGCTTCAGGACTTGTGTAAATTGTTTTCCAAGCACCATCCGGCCATAATGACCAGGTTACCACTGATAATTATGCTTGCCTGCCTATAGGTTTGTCAGCTAAAGAAATCCACAGACGCCTGTCATAATGAGCAGAAATCTACTTCTGGCACAGCTGTGCTGACCACAATGCATTAGAAAAACAACCCTCTTTGCAATAACCAGTTCTGGGCATCACTGGTTAAAAAAGATTAGTTTCCTGTTTTTCTCAAAAACTTCAGAGTGTGGGTATTGCTATTTTTTTACCACACCCACACCTTTTTCTCTTTAATTGTTAAAGATTAGATGCTGTAAACACCTAATCAGGGACATCTTTACATTAAAACCCTGGGTTTAATTTTGAGGTGGGGGAAGATTTGTCCCTCCCCAGCCTAGGTCTCCCCTTTGCTGAGACCTGAAAGGGAGAAGTTTCAGGCTGCAGTTGTGGGCTGCAGGCAGGTGGGGCTGGTACTAAGGTGGAGCTTCCCCATCCCAGGCAGCTGCCCCAGGGCCCTGGGCCTCTGATGTCCTCCTGATGGCCTCATGGTCACTGATCTGCAAGGTTCCCTGCTTGCTCGCTATAGCTGACTCCAGGGACTGCAGACGGAGGAAAGGACCGGCAGGAAGGAAGAGGGATATTCCCCCTAAAGAGGGGATCTCGGCACAGGCTTGGGCAGCATCCCTCTACAGATCAAATCTGATGGTCTTGACATGACATAAAGCACCAAGATCTCTGACAAATCTCATTTCTGTCTCTACTCAGTCATCCCTCTGCCTCGCCTTGAAATGTTATTTCCTCTCCTTCAAGGGGTCCACCACATGTATGTGTGTGGCTGCTTCTGCTGCCTGACCTGTCACTTCATTACGGTTTCCACTCTTAATGTCACTTCCTCAAGGCCCTCCTGATACCAGACACACCCACAAGACTGGTGCTTGGAAGGACAATATGGGTCTCCCTTCAGCAATGGGACAGAAGCTCTGACCCAGCCAACTCTGTTCTGTTCACCCTGAAAGCCACCAGCACCTTCAACAGTGCCTAGAATTCTTGAGACGGCTGCTCCCCATCAGCTACTATGCGAGTCTCCTCTATCGCATCTCCCTTCACCTCCTACCCTCTGGCACACCTCTCTGGAAACACTCACCTCCTGTCCTGCAGGTTATTCATATCAGCTTTTCTTATAAACCAAGAATCCCTGGAAATGGAGGACTGTGCTCAACACACCTGGCACCTAACTGGTGCTCAATGAACATGGGGAAATGCTGCTACAGGAGTCACCTGTGATTGCCTACTTTGGGGCCAGGAACTGCACAGACACTGTAGAAATAGAAAAAGGAACTGTGCAGACACTGATCGAAACACAGGTTCCTGTCTGTAACTTTTTAACCAATACTATAACTTCTGTTTACCACAAGAAAAATCAGATATTTTCTTAACCAATAATATATGCTCCAGGCCAAGACAAGATGACTCAATGCACATACACTCGTTGAAACAGAGACCAAAGTTGAAAATGAAATGCTTACTGCTGTACTGCTAGGTAAGAAGTTGAGGTAATACCATTTGAAAGTCACTGCAGAGAAATAATCGATTCTAAACAAAATTTTAAAAATCTACATTTTGGTTAAAGTTCACAGTAGAGAAAGTGTAAACACTTTTTTTCTCCTGGAAGTTCTTTTAAAGGGAAAACAGAAATTGAGCAAAATTCTATCCCTTCAGACCTTCTACACTTTTCCAAACTGTAAAAGGTGTAAGAAAATCTGAGCCACAATCACACTTAAATATATATGTAATGATTTCATGTGACTCCCACTCACACTAAGAACCAAAGAAATAAAAACTTACATGAGCTCCTGATGTGAGAAAAATAAATGTATAGTATCTATCATCTGTTTCCAGAATTTAAAAATTACTTCTATGTGTGCTCATATAAAGCTCCGCAAGCTATTTATGACTGTAACATTTATCACTGGTAGTATGTAGGTTTTATTCCTAACAAATTTTGCAACTTGTAAGAAACAGACTTTTTGAAAACTATCTTTATTTTGTTTATTTATTTTTATGTGGTGCTGAGGATCGAACCCAGTGCCTCACGTGTGCGAGGCAAGTGCTCTGCCACTGAGCCACAACCCCAGCCCCAAGAAACAGACTTTTTAAAAATGAGAAAAACCCTCTTCAATTCCTATGTGCTTCATTTAGCAATGAGAAGTATGAGAAACAGAAGTTGTCAAAGCCTTTCACAGAAGACTTTGCTCTATTTTCAAAGAAGTTAAAATCTACTTGGTCCATGCATACATCAGATAACTGAAAACACCGTAAAAGAAGTCCCTACTAATGAAAGACAAATGAAGGAAAGGCAATTGGCATTTTCAAATGCTCAGCCCCTTTCACAAAGGAAAATATTGAATAGAATAAAAGCCCTCTTTGCTTCTGTATGTTTGTAAATAAAACACTGCTTATATATAATTAGGAAAGAGCAAGTGTTTCCCCATTCATTGACAGATCAATTAAAATGGCCTCCCCCACAGTATTAATAGTCACATAGTTGATGTATAAGAAGCAATTTACTCACAATGAGGGACTTTGACACATGTACTAAAGGCCTGACATTAGTAAACCACAGTTTTGCTACAGAGAGAGAGAAAAAAAAAAAGTCATGTCTTAGGTGAATCGATCTGCTGCAAAAACTCTGGATGAACTATGAGCAACATAACAAGGCAACAAAATAATTTTTAATTGTAAGTTTTCTTGTATTGAAGTAGAATAGCCCCTGGAAACTGACAGGGTTTGGAGTTTTGTTTTTAAACATACTCACAATTTTTTTTTCTTATCAGAATGTTGCTAAAAGGTAATAAAGATGAAAAAGTAGTGTCCCAAGCTTAATACTTAAAAAAAAAAAAGTTTGATTTTCTTTGCAAGCCTCCAAATAAATGCTCTTAAAATTAGCCCTCTCCTTCTAAACAATTTAATGTCATCTAAGTTCTAAGTTGTCAGTCCCACACTTTCAATTTATAAATAGATACAACTTAGTGTGTGGAACTTCTGTAGAAAAGGATTCCATTTCAAAGTAGCCTCCTAAGAAAGAAATGGTAAGCAGACCAGACAGCACTGCAGCCCTACTGGAGATTAGAATTTGGTCCACCTGCAAAAACAGATGGTTATTCTGGACAGCTGCAGAAAGATGGGGGGAATAGCCTGAGAGCTATTGATTCCTGTAATGATTAAAACCAACACAACAACATAGTACTTAAGTGTTTAGGCTGTAACTTAAAATTCTTTTCTAAGAAATTTTAGGATAATAAATTCAGGTGATACATCTACCCAGCAATTTTGATTAAGACTGTTAACCTGAATGTTTTTGCAGTCCTGCATTCTTTTCCCACTATAGTAATCTCCATTACAGAGAAGAAATGCTAATAAAGGAAATGTTCATTTGACTAACATAATTAGAAGGAAGAATGAAACCAACTTCTTCTACTGGGTTCTAGATGTAAAAGGAAAGTGTCACTTCTTCCTCAAGTAATTGTTATTATTTTCAACAGTTTTTAAAAAGAGAATAATAATAGATTTGCTACTGTAGCAAACTCGATATATAAATGACAAGAACAGATTTGGTTATATTTTTCTTACTGAGTCTCTGTTCACAGCTTCATAATACACCACATAAATTCATATGAAACCTCTTACAGTAGAACTCCTATTTGGTTAAATGAATTCCTAAATATAGTAGTTTGGGTTATCTTAACATAAATGCTAAATGCAAGCTGAATATTTTTCTCTGTCTTGTCAAATGTTTCAGACACATAAAGCTTTTTATTTTAAAACCTGGGATCTTTTTGAAAATCATTAATTGACTTCTTTAAACTTTTCATGACTACGAATAGTTACTATGCATATAATATTTTTTTCTGAAATATTACTTTCTGGAGAATCAAAAGCATATAATATATAATATTACAAAATTTAAAGATAGCACATAGCAAATATCAAGCAATGAATACATTTTAGAGATTTAATTGAGTTCTCAGAAATAAAAAGGAAATATTAAGTTTAGAAAGTCTTTCCCCAAAGAGGTCAAATTCAACAGTAAATGTCATGCCAGATTTAAAGCAATTGAAAAATATCAACTCAAAGTTTTTACAACAGAGCATCTCATAGCCGCATCCCTCTAACTCTGCCTTCCATCTCACATATTTGGAGGTCCCTGGCCTCTATCAATTTCTAACATGGGTTAGGGTCTTATGGGGAATATGCTGCACTTCTTTTCATAGGAAATTTCCCATTCCATTAAGCACTGTTTCAAGTAATATTGATAGTCCACAGGTCCCTAAAACGCACTTATAAGCAAAATTTTCATTTAAATCTCATCATTATTTTATGCAGCTTTGGTTCCAGTGTGGAGAAATGTTTATACTGCTATAAATGAAGATTGTATTAAGAGGATATATTTGTGTTAGTAATTTTCAAATTAAACCTCCACAATTTATCTTTGTCCCTTCTCTTGGAAAGGCCACCCAATAAGCCAGACCAGCAATAAAGCTTGGGGGAGGATGGCGCCTTGTCCTTTCTTTCCTCTCTGAGAACCTGGCTGAGTATTTCTTAAGCCTCTCTTTCTCCCCTCGGTCCTGCAGCCTGGAATTAAAATCTTACTTCACTCACCCTTCTTATCCTAAGGTCACATCTGCCTCTACCATCCTGAAAGAGCGTGTCTGCCCAAAAGCCTGGAGATTCCTCAACCAAGGACTCCAGAGGTAACCTAGAAATAGGGAGCAGAAGAGATGCTGTTCCCACAGCAGTATTTCCCAGCATCCCAGCTACATTCAGAATGAATCTTTCCAAAGGAACTGATAACCAGGTTTTAACTCCTTCACTATTACTGACACTTCAGGGCCACAACAGGTCCACTCAGCTTCTGTGACCAGGCAAAAGAATGGAAATTCTCCAAGAATCTGAACATATGGTATATGCAAAGACAGGGGCAAATAAAATTGAAATCTACTCATGACACCTGTTCATTTCATCATTTTTTGAGCACTTTAGTAACTTCTAGGTATGTGTTTGTCATTACATGACTCAAGTTAAATGCAATTGCTCTGTTCGCTAGTGCCTTTAAAAAAAAAAAAAAAAAAAAAAGAATTCCTCATTGAGAATTATAGCCTTCAGTTCATCCACCACCACCACCACCACCACTACCCTGCCAAACACTCACAACACACAAAAAAAATCCTAAACACAATAAAGGGAAAACACACTGTGCAGAGTCTGTCACTCACAAAGATGATGCTTAATTACATCCTTCAGTATCTTCCTTGCCCTGACAGTCCCAAGCCCATAAGAATTAATACAGCCAACTCCATTACAAACTGCAGTGACCTCCCACAGGGCTGCAACAACATGGAGTCGTCAGTTCTCCTGGAATAAAAGTGACATATGTCTGTCTGTCTATGCTACAGCTTGGAATTGAAAAACAGACTCTTCAAAAATGGTTCAATTAGAGTTCCTCTCAACTACAGCTTTATTACAGCCTATTTTGTCTGGCCACGTGAATTTCTTTTTTGTTGTCATTGTTTTTTATTCCGTAAGAATAAGTCTTGTGAGGGCCCTTATTGCCCTAGGAAAACCAAATCTTTTCTGAATGAGTCCAAGTATCCCCTCTGCTACCATTTTTATATCTCAGAATCTGAGGTTCATATTTTGTTTTCTCTTGTACTTCTAATTGCTCATTCTGTTAGGATGTGGAATGGTACACACTAATGCTGTTAGGAACATTTTAAGAAATGCTGAGGGAAAGACAGAAAATTTCTAATTTCATTAAAAGTTAACCAAAAAAAAGACATTAGGGTCACGCTCCTAAATAATGAGGATCTCAAATTATTAAACTGAGAGGAGCAGAAAAAGAAAGACTTTAAGGAACAGTATTATCACTGCTTTTTTTCTTTTACTGAGTTCAAAATCTCTGCATAATTAATACAGTAATACTTAATAAATGCATATGAACTTACCACCTCTCCTCTCTAGAAGTTTAATTAGGTGATTGACTTCAGGCATACTATAAATTATAATGGCAATTTAATTACTTTTTTAATGTGCACACTTAAAAGATTTATAAACAGGAATAGAACAGTCCAGCACATTGAGAAGAGGCACACAGAATGAAATGAAGCACAGCCCGTAACGATGACAAAGACAGATGATTCCCATCGCATAGAGCTGAGCCAGAAGGGGCTTCCCATGCTTCAATAAACAACTCCACTGCCTATGACCAAGTAGTAACGACCTATCCAGGCTTCTTCATAACCTTAACCATTTTTACAAGGGGATCAAGACTTCCCAAGACCACCCCTTCCAGCAGTAAAAAAATCACAGACTTTTGAGAGTCAGACCTTGGTTCAAATTCTCCCTCTGCCATTGGCCAGTTGGGTGATCTTGACAAAGTGACCTTCTTTGAGGTTCAATGTCTTCATCTGTAAAATTTGTAAAATGAAGAATATACCTACAGTGGAAATTAGATTAGATTGGCAGGGTGGTGCTGCGGTCAAGGGGCATGCTGTAAATCGGACCTTCTGTATTCTAATCTTGGCTTTGCCTCTGATGATCTCAAGAATGTGGGCCAAGTTAGTTGTTCTCCTTGGGCCTCGTTTCCTCAAATGTAAAATGGAGCTAATATCCATAACTACCTCAAAAACTACCTGGAGAACTAAAATAAGTTACAGCACAAACAGCAGCACTGCCTGGCACATACTAAGTGTTCCATAGATGTTAGCTATTAATAAATAACTGAGTATGATCACTGGCACATAGGAAATACACAACCATGTCTAACTTCCTTTCCCTGACTCCCAGCTGCACAGTTATTTCCCACCAATCAACAGTTCCTGAAATTCCACTTCTGCTCTGAAGTTTTCTTATAGAATGAGGTAACAACTCAGTTCTATGCATGTGTAACCAGATGAAAATGCCTATCTTTAATTTTAAGTTTATAAGACACAGTAATTAGCCTGGGAAATTCTCTGCATAAGACAGGATTTATACCAATCCCAAAAGCAATATGTACTCAGAGGTTAATGATAATGAGAATTACTGGAAGGAGAATCAATACATACAGCTGTGCAAAGGGTTTTCCTTTTATCTTTAAGGCAGGTCTCTCCCTAATTTGATTTGACCACATCAGGAATTCTTTTTATTGCAACAGTGTTGAGGTTCAAGGAGACTAAGCCCAAGGTAGCTAATCATCCCTTTCTAATGTTAAAAATCAATTTTCCTTTCCCTGAGCTATCTTTATTTTTAAAAAATTAAAAAAGAAAATAAAACTCAAGCTATAATTTTCTGATAGACACTTGTAGTTCTCAGCCATTATAACTCAAGAGAACGAGAGAAGTTGAAGAACAAGATCCAGAGGGTGATGAGAAATCTTGGGTGGGGATGTGCTGACTCCAGGATATGTAACCTGCTCTGTGGAATGGTGGGACTATTCCAATAAGCAACTGGATATGTGCCTGACTGTAAATATTATTTTAAATCAAAATACGCCTATTGAAAAAGCATCACTGCCCATTTAACAACAGAAAACAAACATTATACTCTTGTGCTATTTTGCATTCTCATGTGTCTTTTTTTTTCTTGGCACGCTATTAAAAATCAAGTTTTGTATTAACAACTTTTCAAAAAAGGCTGTAGCCAAAGCCAATGAGCATAACACATTAATAGTGTTTCTTATACAAGTCAGGCAATCATACATATTCAGCCAGTTTTTATAATAAACTACCAGTGGTATTTATCACTATGGCATCCACCCTACTGTACATTTGGTCAAAGATAAAAGAAGTAACTGGCTTGACTTGCCTTCCATAAGCCAGTTGTTATCATCACAGATTGATTGCAACAGATATGTTTTTGATACACAGACCTGAACACATTATCTCTAACTCTTCCTCCACCCACTCCTGTGACAACTTTGGTCAGCAACAGCTGCGGCTGATACATGACTTGTTTAAGACAGTGGCATAAATACAGAGATTAGATGGCATAAGTCTATGGCTATTAGATGAGGCGCTTATAAAGTTTTCGTGAGCTAGTTAGAAAAAAATAGGATATATGATGAAAGAGTTCATATATGCCATCAGATACGAGAACAAACATATGCTTTCAGTAATTCATGTATTAATAGAAGTGGCATAGTATGCAAGAGCTGGAAGGCACCATAGAGATTTCTAAACAATAACAAATTATTACTAATAGGGTCCCATATGAAATTCTTGAAATTTTGTGCTAGAATCGGTCATTTATTTTCACACATGTTCTTATTTCAGCAAATAAAAAGAAGCTTTCGACATTCTTGGTCACCCATCTCTGAGTAACACAACTTCAAGTCCTCTATATTACCATTTTATACTTCTACTCTGGCTCAGATTCCCAACAGAAAGGAAACATCTGCCTATAATCTTAAAACTAGAAAGACATCACCTTGCAAGACTGCTGTGTCAGTAATTTCCGTTTTTGAGAGTTACACAATGTTGAACAATGGTTATCCTACTGAGCTCTGGTTCACTCAGCCTCACAGTCCAGCTGATGACTGACGAAGGGTCAAGAGGGTAGCAGACTTTGGGTGCACAATATTCAATCCTTTATCAAAGATGGCAAGAGGCCATGTACTACAATAACAGAACAAATACTTCCTCTTACCATACTGCCTATACCTTCCTCTGATTGGCTAAAGCTTGAGCCCATGGTTCAAAACTACAAAAAATACTCTCTCATGAGCAAAACACATAATGAAGAGCAGTCGCTTAATTCCTAGGCCAAGTGAAATGTCTATATCCTTAAAACAGTTAATAACCAAGTAGGTCTATTTGCCTCATTGGGTCAAAGTATCCACCAAAAAGTCTAACCATGAACTTCTAAAACTAAATTCTTCCACACTAGTGCCACAAATTCTTCTTCATCAAGACACATACCCATCTGTGAGACAATTAAACTTCTCAGGATGTGCAAGAGGAATATCCAGAATGTTCTAACCAGGGGCAATCATTTAAAATATGTCAAATCATAACAGTATTTCTATTTACTTGACATTTTTAAACAAACACTATCAGGTTACTAGTACAATTTAATTCAGAATCTGAGGGATATATCTAACATGAAAGAAAAGAAGCAACATATTAATCAAAATGTTTGGAATTCTGGCTAATGGGATTTTTTTTTTAATGGTAACCGAGAATCATAAAACATTTATTCCCACCCCAAATTTCAACCAAAATTGTTTTAATAAGCATTGCCTCTATAAATATGACATTTTCTCCTTTTTGATGTGCTTGCAAACATCTATTCAAATTTTTAGAATAATATATTCTTAAGTTAGATAAGAAGATTTAAACATAAGTTTGAAACTCTAGATCAGTGGTTCTCAGTCAGGGATGGTTTCTACTCACTCAGGGACATTTGGCAAGGACTGGAAATACTTTGATTATCACAACTGGGATGAAGGAATACTACTAGTTTTAACTTGGTGGCCGGCCAGGAATGCACTCAGCATCTCACATTGCATAAGACAACTCCCCCACAACAAGGAATTAAACTTGGAACCAAATATAATGCCAAGGTTGAGAAATTCTGGCTTAGATGCTCCTTTAAAAAAATAAGTTGAAAGTATCATGCCTTTTACCTATCTTTTATCTGAAAAATAAGGAGTATATAACAAAAATAAAAAATTGTATCAAATTTAATCACATTTTATTTCACACAAATTTATTCATTTAACAAATACATACTATATATATATACAAATACATATATGTATTTCTGACTGAAATAGAAAATGATTTTATATAAATAATATGTCAAATGTAATACCAAAGTCAACTTAATCTTTACGAACTATTGACATACATAATATAATTCTTCCAATCTTAAATTTTGTTCTCAATATTTTTAAAATTCTGAAAAAGTACTTTGAATTTTCTCTGATTACTTCCTACATTTTATATTTTTTAAATAGCAAACAGGACAATCCAATTTTTAAAGCTGTTTAAAATTCAAAGAAACCCTACAAAACAAACAAACAAAAAAAGAGTACAGAACCATCTTATCACGAGCAGCATTTAAAAATGTGCACTTGCCAAATGCAGTGGTGCATGCCTGTAACCCTGGCAGCCTAGGAGGCTGAGATAGGTGGAGTGCAAGTTCAAGGCCAGCCTCAGCAACTTAGTGAGGCCCTAACCAACTTAATGAAGCCCTGTCTCAAAATAAAAATAACAAAAAGTGCCAGTTCAGTGGTAAAGTTTCCCTGGATTAGATCCACAATAAAACAAATAAGGAAAAAAATAACAAAATTTTTTTAAATGTGCACTTGAATCGCCATCAGAAGACTCAGTTAACCCAAACCAAGATTTTGATTCTACATATGGTAGTCATTTTGCTCACTAACTTTAGATTATTGACATAGTGACCCAAAAGGCTTAGAGTTAAAAATGTACTACTACCACTAATCCTGTGCAATATGTGTTAAACCACTAAAGAGATGCTCATAACCTTCTCCTTTCTAGCAGACAGAAAAGACGGGCAATTTCTCCCACAGAACACTGATATGCAATGGCCATTCACAGAGATTAAACACAAGCTCAGAGGCCACAAGAGATAAGGGACAATGACGACTGTCTATATTAGCGGAGGTGATGAGGCTGGCTGGGCACAATTAGCACGAAATATATATAAAATGAGGGCTGGAGGTAGAGCGCTTGCCTAGCATGTGTGAGGCACTGGGTTTGAATCTCAGCACCACATATAAAAAAATGAATAAAATAAAGGTTCACCAACATCTTAAAAAAATATTTTTTAAAAAATATGTTAAATGAATCTTTTCCCTTCGTTATAACCCCCATCACCTATTCTCAATCTTCTCCCCTTCAGGGCATTGTTAGCAGGACCAAGGAAATCAACATTTTGTCTAAAATGGGCCCAGTGGAGAATCCAGTTTCATGAAGTTCAAGAACAAAATTTGGCTTTTCCACTGAGATATTCACAATCATCTCTGATATTGCCAAAGGGATCCAGATATGTTTGGTAGGATGCTGCAAAGCAGTGGATTAATGAAAACAGTGGTAACTGTGGTAATAACAACACACACCTAATTCATAACACCTTCCCACATACTGGAAGCTTCCATGTGCATTATCTCATCAGACTGGAACATCTAGCATGAGATCTGCAAGTATTGGAAGGAAAAGGCAAGCCAAGTGTTAGGATAACCACAGAGAGAACCACTGTCTTAGTTGCTTATTCTATGGTCCAAAATGTAATTCTGAAGGTTCTGAAGAAGACCAGAAAAGAACACATACCTTGTAATTTCAAAATAATTTTCAAATATTTTATTTTTAATGAGAACAATTAAGAAAAAATAAAACTTTCTAAAATAATACTTCCTGCATTTTTATGTTATAAATGAAGTTCTAAAAATACAAAATTTTCTCTATGGAACACACTAAGTGATTGCACGCAGAACCTAAAATCACAGAAATACATATTTATAAAAGCACAATGGCATATGTTTGCTTTAACACCCTTTTTGGCCCCTGTCCATTTTTATCTTTCATCTCCCCAATTACTACCAGCCTTTGCATGTACCTCCACTCCTTAGCTTATCTGTGTCTCCCCAGGCCTCACATAGGATCTGTGCAGGGTGCAGACTCAATCAAGGCATGGATTAAGGTTAAGTAACGGAAATAAAGCTGTCAAACCATTACTATAAAGTAAATGTCTTTTAAAGATATTATTCAAAGCATACAGATAAGCAACCCTAGATTCAGCTAAAATGCAAGTTTGAGCAAAGGAAGAAAGGAAGGAAGGAAGGAAGGAAGGAAGGAAGGAAGGAAGGAAGGAAGGAGGGAGGGAAGGAGGGAAGGAGGGAAGGAGGGAAGGAAGAAAGGAAGGAAGGAAGGAAGGAAGATTTAAAGACACCATAACAAAAATGCTCCTTCTGAACTCTATGATTCCTGGTCATTCAGACCCGGAGTAACACACAGGAAGCAGTCCTCAGAAAGTACTGCGGTATCTTCTGAATCACTGCCATTACCCCAGAAAACCCCAGGAAGTGGTTTGATTGAGAAGCTGGACCAGTGCGTAGGTATCAGCTGATGTCTCTCACTCATACAAGTTGGTAACAATGGGGACATTGTGAAACCAGGAATAACCTTCCTTATCTGCAGTTCTAACCCAGTGAGTATATAACCTGGGAACAAGTCAATGGTTAATTATTCACTGAGAGTTTAGTAATTAATCTGTATTAGACCAAGAATTGTTAGACATGAATAACGCAGGGATGTCCAATGTCTGGAACAATGAGTCTTTGAAATCACTTCCATAAAGCAACAAGCTTTCCTAAGCAGTTATTACCAACCACAAACAATGTCTAAGCATGGCAGCTGCTGCACAAACTAATCCAAATGGACAGTGATTTCATAGAACCTTCCAAACTCAGTTTATTTTAAAATAAATTTCATCTTTCTCTGCACAAGCAAATGGTTGGTGCTGACGCATCTGGGAGGTGGTGGTGGGGGGGATGAGTTCAACGGGAAGAAAACCGCAGAATACACAGGGTCTATCCTCATTTCAATGACACTCACATCTTTACCTAAAAACAGAAAGAAAAAGTCCAAGTCAGCCTACCATACCAAAGCTGGGAGAGACTGTGATTCACCTAAACACAGAGGTACGAACTACATAAGTACCTGTTACAATTCAGATATGAGGTATCCCCTACAAGCTCATGTGTGAGACAAGGCAAGAAAGTTGAGAGGTGAAATGATTGGATTGTGAGAACCTTAACCTAATCAGTGCATTAATCCCCTGATAGACTGAGTGGTAACTGTAGGCAGGTAGGGTATGGCTGGAGGAGGTGGGTCATTGGAGGTGTGCCTTTGGGGTATATATTAAGTTTGTGGTGAGGGGATCTCTCTCTCTCTCTCTCTCTCTCTCTCTCTCTCTCTCTCTCTCTCTCTCTCTCTCTCTCTCTCTCCCTCCCTCCCTCCTTCCTGGTTCCATGTCCTGAGCTGCTTTCATCTGCCATGCAGTTTTACCAGGACATTCTGCCTTACCTTTGGTCCAGGGATTTGAAACAAGTCATCTATAGATTGAGACCCTGAAACCATGAGTGTCAAATAAACTTCTCTTCTCTAAAATTGTTCTTTTCAGGTCTTTTGCTCACAGTGGCAAAAAAACAAAAAAACAAAAACACCTGACTAAAACAGAACCCTTTTCCTGTAATAGAAATTAGCCCTTTTGTGGCCAAGACTACTGGTAAGGGTTGAAGTAAGAGTTCATGTAGGAATGGGTTTCTTATCAGTTCATAAATTCTCCATCTGGTTTCCACAATTTTTGACTGAGACACCCCTAGTCTACTGTTTCTCTGTATTCCCAGAGTCCCCAGTCCCAATATCTATAGGTGTTCTTTTTCCACGGCATCTAACAAGGTCACAAGAACATCACCCATACCAGCAGTGTTCCACTAATGGAAAGAAATTGCATTACCAATTCTAAAGCATCACACAACAAATAATTTGTACAGACACCACACAGCTGAGACCCCAGCAAGAAGTTGCTACACAGGAACCTGGAACAGATAGCCTGCCTTCAACACCTGGTGAGTGTCTCCAACTCCCTGTGCAAAACTACAGCAACTCATCTCTACTAACGAGGGAAAACAACAGCTTTTCTCCCCAATCCAAACATAGTATTTGCAGAAGCATATATTTTTTTTTTCCTTTTCTCTACTTTTCCATGAGAAATGGATGCTGTGTTAGTCAGTTTTTTTTTTTTTTTTTTTTTTTTAATCATTGTGACCAAAATACCCAACAAGAACATGTTAGAGAAAGAAAAGTTTATTTGGGGTTAATGGTTTCAGAGGTTCAGTCCGTAGTCAGCCAGGACCATTGCTCTGAGGCAGAACATCATGGCAGCCAGGAAGCAGAGAGAAAGTAGGAAGAGTTAAGGACAAAATATTTAACCCCAAGGCATGCCCCCGTGACCAGTTTCCTCCAGCTACAACCTGTCTGTCTACAGTTACCACCCAGTATTCCATTCAAATGATGAATCCACCAAATGGATTATACCACTGATTTGGTAATAGGTTCTCATAATGTGATCATGTCATCCCCTGAGTCAACACAGGAACTTTTGGGAGATACCTCATATCCAAACCATAACAAATGCTTGAAACCAAACTGTTTATTCAAAACAGCAAATTCTGGGATGTATTGAGCATCAATCCAATCACTGGCATTGTTTAGAATGACAATGCTATTCCCAGTAATTTACAGACAGTTCAGTTACTAAGTGCCTTTTAAGCTACTAATTTTTTTTTTTAATTAGTTCATTCAACGGAATTACTTGAAATGAGTTGATTCCTGAATGGAATATATGGTTCCCCTCAATTTTCAGCCCACATTTTCCTGTCACTCTGGATTGAAAGAAATGTATCATTTGCGTATTCTAAATTCAGCATGATCACATCACATTAGGATCCCATTATTATGTGACCAAACAAGCCTGTGATCCTTCTCAACACTAGCTCTTCCTATCCTGGCCCATGGGAACTTTCAGAGCAGTCTCTAAAACGGATGATAATAAATCAACATATTTATAAAAAGAAGAGGTGTTTCCTAGTTCCTGAATGTTTTAAACTTGACCAGTAATTCTTCTAAGGTCCTAAGGAAAGAGCAATGTCCTTTTTAAATGCTGAGTTTTCAGGCTTCTGACCAACATCAAAAAGAAAACACAGTTGCACAGTCTCTGAGCAGTTAGCATGACTTCAGCTGAGAGTGAGAGGACACACTGTACTTAAGTTTACCCACTACAAACGGTTCCCCTCCACTCAGCCATTTGCTATTAAAAGAACCAAGCTGTTCTGAAGATAAGCAGGAAGAGGATATTCAAAATGTGTAGGCGGGATATTTTCATAGAGCTCCACTAAATTCCAAATACCTGAACACACTGAACCAAATTAAAAACCCAAATCCAGCTTTCACCTGAGTTAACAGTAAAAATATTGCCCATTTCCTTTTTCAACTACCTGCGAACTTGTTTTATAAGGAAAAAAAAAACTTATTTGGTAAATTTGCTCACAAATGTTTGCAAAACACCATATCATCATAACTCTAAATTTCTATTTTCAGGATTTTTTTTCCTCCAGTTGTAAAGATATACCTATCTTTGGTTGCATTTTAAGAAATCTATTTTATTCCATTTACATTACTAACTGTTGAAGTCCAAGGCATGTACTAAGGGTGTCCTAAATGCTTGGCACCACTATAGCTGACATGCAGATTCAAAAGAGTTACGACTATAACTCACAACCCCAAAGCTGACTATCTAGGAAGACAGGCAGGACATGTATACATAAAACAATCACATTCCTCTAAGAGAGATATAGACAATAAGAGAAAAAAGAAAATAATTGAGGAATGTGACTAGCAAAGAAGAGAGGAAGGACACTCAGGAAGGAAGACCATGAACAAAGGCCTCCAGCCCTGAATAAACATGGTCCATTTATAGGCATTAAGGACGTCAATTGGACTGGGTCAAGAGCTCTGAGATGTGATAAAAATTCAAACTCGCTAGCTAAGGGAGTGTCAGAGGTCACCTATCAGACACCTTTTTTTTGGGGGGCGGGGAGGGTGATTGGGTGATAGGGATCCGATAACAGGGATTGAACCCAGGGGTACTTAACTACTGAGCCATTCCCTAGACTTTTTTATTTGTTGTTTTGAGATATGGTTTCACTAAGTTAATTAGGACCTTGCTAAGTTGCTGAGGCTGGCATTGAATTTGTGATCCTACTGCCTTAGCCTCCCAAACTGCTGGGATTACAGGGGTGCAACACTATACCCAGCTCAGACACATTTTTTCACAGAGAAGGAAAGTAGTTTCAAGGTGGTGAATGAGTCCACCAATACCTACAAGAGCCCACTATGCACTAACCACTCTTCCAGGCCCTGAGGTACAGAGGTGAATGACAACCTATCAGTGACCTTAGAAAGTCCATGGCGGGGATAGACAGATGAAAAAAACACACCTACCATTAAACTGATCATCTCTGGTTTTAATTTCCATTTCTATGAATAAAAGAATATGATATAAGGTGAACTGGAGATAGAGGGAGAATTTTCGGCTCAAACTTGGTCACAGATGGCTTGTTCAAAATGACATCTGAGTCAAGACTTGTGCAAAGACCAAGTCGGGAACAAGTTTACCAAGTTTAAGAAACAGAATAAAGCCAGGATGGTCAGCACCTAAGAGGATTTGGGGTATGTGGGAAGAGATGAGCCCAGAGAAGCCAGAGGCATGTAGGCTGGAATGAATAGCTTGGACTTTATTCTGAGAGTAATAATTTTTGGCAAAGAAATGTATTATATAACTTACACTGACTGGGCTTCCCTGGGGAGTGTGGGGTCATGAAAGCTAGTTAACAACTTCTGCAGCGGACAAGGCCACAAGCTGATAGCCTGCACTGGGACTATGGCACAGGAGACAGAAAGAAGACCTGACACTTACCATTTATTTTGAAGAGAGAGTTAGAAGGACTTACTAGACTGGATGTGAGGCCAGAGGAAGGAATGGCATCAAGAAGGAATTCTGGAATTGTGGCAAGAGCAAGGAGGAAGAATGGTCCTCTCTCCGGAGAGCGGGATGTTGGTTGGAGAAGCAGAGCTGAGCAAGGAGACATCATCAGTTCCCTTTTGTCTATCTCAACTTTGATCAGAGAGCTGAGTGCACATATTTAGTAAGCACACGAGTTGGGAACTCTGGGGAAGATCCATTTATGGAGATAAAACTTTGAAAATTATCAACCTATTGATGATATTTGAAACCACGTGCTTATCTGACATTTGCTAGAAAGTGAGTTCAGATAAATAAGATAAGAAGCTTTAGGACAAAACAAGTAGGAGATTGCAACACTTAGGGGAAGGCAGGGGAAAAGCCTGGTAGGTGGAGTGTCGTGGGAGATGGGAAAAGAGCTTCATGAAGCAAATGGCCAACTGTTCCAAAGACAAAGGTGAAGAACAACCACGGACTCTGGGAAGGTGTAGGAAGAGAGGAACTCCAGGGCAGCTAGCAACAATATGCAAATTTGAGATTTTGATGAGCAGTGATGTTGCAGGGGTCACAAAGCAGGCCGGATGCCAAGAAATTGAAAAGCAGGTCTCTGGATGCCTCTTCCTGTGTGATTGTAGTGACCCTAAGTTGCCTCTCATCCTGTGTCCAATAAAGAACCCCTGAAAAATTTCAAGCAGGAAAGAGGGATACGAAAAGCACGGTGCTATTGTAAAATCAGCCTGACAGACTGTGTGCAAGATCAATTTAAGGCAGTAGATGTCCAGAGTGCTCAGAGTGAAGAGGGCAAGAAAGGAGGTGAACAGCCCACAGAGCACCTCTAAAAATCACACAAGGCCACAGCAAGTTAAAGTGATTTCAAACTGAGTGTCCCAGATATCAAAAGTCACTCAACAGGGTAGGACAAAATAATGCGGGAAAATACAAAAACTCCAAGCACTTTTGAAAAGCTATCATAAGATAGGTCCTGTCCGTCTCTTTTAAAGAAGAATAACAATAGCTACCAAAGTATCTACCATTTTTTTGGGTTTTTTTTCTGTATTATCATATATTACTAGTGGGTTTCTTTAATTATTGATGATACTTTGAATAAAATATAAGCTAGTCTTAACAATTCTTAAATTTATTATGCCTATTTAATATGTGTACTAACAAGCTCATAAAGTACATATATGTCTAATTATTTTTCATTTCTTCTTCATTCCATTTTTATTAGTTGGCCAGCTAACTGTAAGGAGGCCCAGTGAGGAAAACATAGTCATTAATTAAGTCAATATTTCCAATGAGAAGCCCAATAAATTTTTTTTAATTGAATTACCTAGAAGGTGAACAATGTGACATCAACAGTTTGGAATTAAAATTTCACTTCAGGAATATTTCTACTCGATACCATTTAGAATTGACACATCTTGTTGCCTCCCTAAAATGTTTTGCTACCAAAATCCAAACTGTATCTCATTCCACTGTGTTGCATATCATTACATTTTTAGTCACATTAAAGAAAAAGAAAAAATGCAGTTTGGTAATTGAGTCCATCGTATTCTTATCCTATACCTTTACTTGATCTTTCAATTCCAACATATTAGAGTGCTACAAAAATTAAGAGCCAAGTATCTCTTACCCCTAAAGAATTATGCTATTATCCTTCCAAGGAATATGCTGTTCCAAGGGAGTGGGAAACAAGGAGGATTCTAACAAGGGCTTGGAGAAGGCATTGCAACTATTCCTCATTAGCTTTTATCGTTTTAAGGATGCACCCCTTAATCACAGTAAACCCAACTAAAATGCAGGAGTCGTGATTTCCAAACCGATGCTGATTTTTTGTGTGTGAGGCTTAATGTGGAGCCCATAAAGCAGGACAGCCCTCTAGCAGTGTCTTATTGAGCTCATCCTCATGGTCAGTTTTCCTTCACCAATTTTTATAAAAATGGAGGCAATTCTTGATAGTCTAGACAATTGTTAGGCTTATTTTTATATATATAATTTAAGCTTCTGATGCAGTAAACTAGCTCCAAAAAAAAAACTCTGTCAAAATCCAAATGACATTGGTTGGCTTCAGTACAATGAGAAAGTAATGGAAACAGAGTGTTCTCTAAAATCACGTTAACACAGACTCATTAATCATTGCACTGCTAACAAATGTTCCTGATTTTAACATGTATTTCAAAGTACAGTTCTGCATCCTTCTGTATACAGTACTTTCCAAAACGATTCGTGCCTAAGTGGCTAACAAATCTCTATGTCCATTAATATAACAACTGCGAATACATTTTGAAATAAGTATTATTCAGATCCCCCAAGTTCCTCTAGGAGAAAATTCAAAGCCTGTTTTGGAGGCACACCTTCCCGGAGAGCAGCTGAAGGGGGCAAGAGCAGTCCTGGCAGCAGTGAAAAGCCATCCGAAAACCCAAGAGAAGTCAGTGACAGCCCTCTCCAAGCTCCATATGAGACAAGCAGGCGCTGAGGATGACATCAGGGAAGTACAGAGTGTTTTCTGTGCCTCCCCAGATGTCCTGGCAGGAGACAGGCTTTTCCCAATCTAAGGGAAAATCAGCCAGGAAATGTGTCTCAGCTGACAGCCCTAGATCGCAACTTCTGAGCGGTGACAGAAAAGTGACTGTAGGAAGGCTGAAAGGGACGGAAGGCACTTCATCTCATCATGCCAAAGACAGAAATTCCAGGGTTAGAGTGGAGATGGACTCCTTAAGTAAGATAAGGTCATCGTCAAAGGCATCTTGGACTAGAACTCCAAAACTTTGTCTGTTCCTGACTCTGCTGCTTGTGAACTCCTGGGGCCCTGGACATTGCTATTTAACCTTTCTGCTCCTCTATTACGACATTCATAAACTTAAGACAGCAACATCCATCCACCATGGGAGTTTTGTCAGATTTTAAATTCCTAAAAATATGGCAATTTCTCAATTTATGGAGAAGCACATCCCCTAAACTGTAGGCAATGGGCAGCCAGAGCAGTTTATAGCTCTTCGCAGTAAATTATTAAAAATGGTATTTTAAGAAGATGAACCATGCAACAGAATGAGGAACCCACAGGCAGAACAATTTGAGTCAGGAGTGCCATCAAAGAGGCTGTGGCCCACAGGTGCGATGGGATAGAACCTTTCCACGTTACTGACACATACAGTTGCAGATCTTTTTGAGGAAGAACAGGATGTTAAGCATAAGGGGCAATAATAAATTAGACATAAATATTCAACTAACTACTTTTAGGATAAACCTCATCGAGACACAACCAAATTCAACCACTTTCCAAACTTAACCCTATTATCCAGCTGGACCTTCTCCCTTCCTCGAGTCTCCAACTCAGATCTGCACTGGCTAAAGCCTTTCTCTCCATGTTTTCACTTCTTCACAGCTGCTGGACTGGCTCTTTGCACCCATGTTGAATTCTGGTCTCTTAATCTCAACCATCCCAGGCAGTCTGACTTCAGCTGTCCCAGGGACACTGATCCACATAGGCATGTCAGTAACACTCTCACCTCACCAGGCTTCCACGGTCTCTTTTCCTCCAACTGACTGCCCCTGGTCCCTCTCCAAACATGCCTCACCCCACACGCTGCTTTCTCTGTTCCCCTAGGTTAAGCTGCAGTCCCAGCAAGGACAATGACCTCAGACTTCCCATGAATTTTCATGTCTGGTTCACTCTCAAATCTACCCAGCCCACACAGAATATCCTCACTGTATTTTGAATAAATGAAATTAAAAATATTCAGAAGCTCTGTAAGCCATCCCTCCTCTTACTGCACTTTCCTTGGCCTCCACCTACCCCCTCACACTATTCTTTGTCTCCATTACTAGATCCCATTTCATTTCTCTCCCCAAAGTCACAGAATGCTTCCCAGGGTCCTAAGCTCAGTTCTCCTATATCCTCTCATCCCACCCAGATGAGATCCCACCAACAAATACAGGAGACTCTGCAAGTATTTCAAACCATCATTTCTATCAGGACCCAAATTAACACTCCCACTAAGATTTCTCACAACTTGCACCCTAACCCAAGAGGTAAGGCCTGACCCCTGTCCCCAAAAACAACAACAAAAAGACTCTAATGAGAAAGAACAAAAGTCAGAAAGGAATCAGACCCTCCCAGTGGGGACAGTTGAACCTCGAGTGGACTGACAGGCAAGCTTTTGCCACCAGACACAGTCACCAACGTGTCCTACATTGATGACAAAGAAGCCTCTCTTCTCAGGGATCACTACTGGCCTTTAAAAGTCCAAGTTCTCTGGGGCCTGAGAGCTTTACAACATTGAAGGCATTTGGTGCCCTTCCTTTGAGAGAGCCTTCCCCATGAAAGAGTGAGGTCTGCTCTATCACTTCACCACCAAGGGGGGACACAGAGCCACAGCACTGAGACTGCACCCCATCTTGCCTGCTTAGCCCTTGGGGCTTTGACTATATTTCACTACATGTCCAGGCAAAGGGCAGCCAACGTCAGGACTCTGCCATGGGTCCTCCCATCTATCAATGCCCCCAATCATATTCACAGGTCCCTCTCAACCCTGTCTGGACAGAGAAGTTATATAAAATGAATTGTCTCTTCTCCAATTCTACCCTTTTCTTTCTCTGTTTTTGAGATCCCCATCCCCACTCCTTGAACTACTAGGGCACAAACTACTGTCCTCCTTCACACCCTCATTCAGTGTGGATTAAGCCTGAGACATTGGTCATTTTCACTCCCCACCGACTCAAGTTTCTAAAAGCACAAAAATTTTTATCTTATGTTTTATAGTTAAAAGGCTTAGATCTTTTTTCATAGTTGGCTCTATATATGCCTGGACTTTCTTAAACTTATTCCCTCCAGAGGAAGATAAATTCTTTATTGGACTATGTCATGTGGCCTTATGAATACCTCTCCACACATATAAAACTAAATAACAGAAGGAACCAATTTTGGATAAGGCCTTACCTAGTCACACAGGGGTCAGGCTATGATTTTATAGGAAATGAGGCATTTATGGGCAATTGATTATTTAAATATCTGTAAATCTCCATGTCAAGAATTTTTTTTAACATCCGGGGGGGGGGAAACTTAAAGGTATAGAAAGGAGAATGTTTTTTAAATGAAATTCTGCAGTAAGTGAATTCCAAAATTAGTGTAGACAATCACAGCAACCTGCTTTGAGACAGCAAGAATTGCATACCCATGTTATTAGAGGATAATTCTGTCCTTCCGGTAGCTTTGAGGCAGCTAGAAGATGTCATCTAACTTAAGTGAAATGAGAAGAATAACTTCGGTAAAAATCCTCGGACCCAAGTTTCATACTGCTTTCAGCTCTCAGGGTACTTAGACACACAGAGTCCTTTCTCTTATAGAAAATTTATCTTCTTTCAAGTGAAAAGAGTAGAATAAAACATTTCCACTGAAAATATATTCATCTCTATGCACTATTATCTACCCAGTGATTTGTGTCTCTCCCTGAGCTCCCAGTCGCCTGCTCTGTGAAAGGCTTCCTCGGAGCCACCACTCAGCATGAGCTTCTAGCCCTGCTGACTCAAATGATGACATCCTGTTGTACAAATCCAAGTACCTCTCAGTGGGTCTGCACATCAGTCACTGAGGGCCACTGTCACAGGAGGATTCAGGCAACACAGAGTCGCAGACATCGCCCTAACGAATTATCAGAGCATTTTACCATTATCAGGGCGGTAGGAGGACTCTGCCCTGAGTGACCAAGCTCACTCCCGACATCAGACATATGAGGTCAGAGCCTTTCAGCTCCTAAGCGCCAGCAGATAAGCACCAGTGAGCAGAGCTTGTCCTTAGCTGCTGTCAATACGATGTGCAGTCTCCAATATAAAGCCCATCTGTTTATTAGGCCTCAATTCCTCAACCTCATAGTGACCACAGTGAACTATAAAGCATCTTAAAACTCAAATCACTGGCTTATAACACAGGTAATAAGTAAAGAATCATTGCCAAGCAAAATATTTTAGACCTTCCCAGAACAAGCTTTATAAGTGGATCATTCAATTGTTCTAATGCTGTCAGTTGGTTATCATCCTAATTGTAGGGAATTGTGAGGCTTCCTGTTTTTTTTTTTTTCTTTTTGCAGTGCTGGGGTAATATACCTATAAAGACAGTAAAATGAAGTGCCGTATTATCTCTATGTTTCAGGATGGTTTTAGATGTTTGCATCACTCTCATCAGTCCCTATAAGAAATGAGAATTTAGTGAAAAAAACTTCTCTCTCTCTCTTTCTCTCTCTCTCTCTCTCTCTCTCTCTCTCTCTCTCTCTCTCTCTCTCTCTCTCTGTGTGTGTGTGTGTGTGTACACATGCATTATGTGTGCTGGGATGGAAACCAGGGCATCTATGAGCTCTGCTCCTGAGCAAAACCCCCAGCCAAGGATCACATATTAACCAGGAAACTCCATCAGCTGCTCTGAGCTATGTTGATATATCAATCACTCATACTACACTCATCCATAAGTAATAAAAGTGTCTCCATAGAAACCAAGTACACAGTGGAATCTCCTCTCAGTGCAGGATCTGCTTTAGCAAAAAGACTTCACTTCAAGCCAACATTCTGCCCTGACTTAAGTTTACACATCATCATACACTGATATCATTAGATCTTACACCTTTGGAGTTTCACAGTCTTGAAGATCACAAAGAGCTCCACACATGGAGAAAGAAAATGGATGGGGGAGGTTTGGGTGAAAAGATTTGCATATATAGTTATAAAAATACCAAAGCAGATTCCATGCTAAGATCTGCCAAAGAGAGAACAATGACTGTTGCCCACCAGCTCACAGCCTTGGAATTATATTCTCTTCTCCAAGCAGAAGCAGTCATCAGATTATCAAAATGAGGTTATCCTGCCTAAACTCAAGTAGCTCTTACATGGAATAAGCACAATGCAATCAACAGACAAGCAGCTATTTGCCTCCCACACAAACTATAATCTTCTGTGAAATATATTTCTGATGAAGAATACATAACCATCCTTGGAGTTTGGTTCTGCCCTCAAACTCCCCCACATAAGCCCATACATACATTTTAAAGAAAAGGATAATTTTATGGCTTCTAATAATATCTCTCACAATGTAGGGCAAAATAGAATGGAGGCATCTGAGCTAACCCCCAAATCTATCTTTCACATGATGTTACTCTTTGGGAAGCAAAGTCAGTCACCAATGGTGCCTTGGGCACACATGGTCCAATGAAATAAACATAAACAATGGATTGCACCCATATTTTGATGATTTCATTCTAAGTGGATGCCTTATGAAGGCTTAATTCATTCAACTATTAATGACTCAAAACTCACAGAGCTCTGGATTTCAATGTTTCACAAATTTCAAATTATAAGTTGATTGTCGTGAGTCATCCTGCTTATTCAAGAAGCAAGTTTCAAATAGAATGACAAGTTTTCTTGTATGGGAGGTTTACAGTGACACTCATTTTACTTTCTCAGTCATCTTCATGTTAAATGTCTAAAATTGAAACAATATGACTTGACAGGGGATAGGTTTTTACCATCAAGTGAGCTCATTTGATATGAAGCTATAAAAATAGTTACAAATGCCCACGTTCACTTAATAGCACTATACATGGAAAAACAGATAGGAATAAAAGAGATTTCTCACAAGGGGTTTTCACCCCTCACATCTGTTTAAAGGTACTAGACTCTGGGATAATCTTATAATTTGGAACCTAGTAGGCAAACCATTAAGAAAATAGCTATGGTGGAAATTAATCTTGGTTATATGCTACATTAAAAGGATATGCCCTTGTTTGGAGTGGGGGGATAAAATTGGCAAGCAAAATCAATAAATGCTTTTTTCATAATGAAAACAGTCTTAAAAGATCAGAAAACCAATTTTGCCGAAGTGAGTAAATGTTGTAATTGCATTACACTAAAAGGAGTGTTTTAATTTTGTGTAATTGTCATTAAAAAAAAAAATCACTGAAAAGATAGCCTGTAAACGCAGGCAACCCACTGTCCCTAGATTGACATGGGCACCTCACCCCATCTGCAGGGAACCTTGTCTCCCTTAACTCAGCAGGATGTCAAGAATTACTTTTGCAAGCAAAATAGCACCAGGGAAAGATACAGAGGAGGAGGTGGAAACTCAGACTAAGGGAAAAGTTTGGGAGAAAGGAACATCACTGCTAAAATGCTGGTGATCTCATGAGAGGTCAAGAATCTTATGCACTTGTAAGAAAGAGGTAAGGGAAAGGAAGAAAAAGGAAAACATTCTTGTGCGTTAGAGACTTAATTCATTTCCACACATAGAATCAAATGCACTGTTAGAATAAGGTACAGGTTAACTTAGGGAAAAAATTAACTCCAGATAGATACCCTAGCATAGCTAGATTCAACACAGCACTGAATTCTTATCTATAACTATGAACGCTGAACCTTTAAATTTAAAACCCCTACTCTTAAACATGCTCATAATAGTTCAGTTGCTCATGGATCAATCGAGCTCCTTTGAAAAACAAGATCTTAACTAATTAAAGCTTCTGCAGCCCACGCCTTGGAGTTACTCCACGCTGCCCAAAGCATGGTTCTGACTACCCTATCTACTTTCTCAGGTCCCGGAAATGCACCTTTCCCCACACACAGCCACAGACAAGGAACAAGCTGAGCCAGAATTGCACTGTTCACAAAAGGAATTCCCCCTCCCTTCCCCTCCTTCTCCCTCCCCTTTCCTCTCGTGTCCCTCCCCCGTCATCGCTGGTGAATAATATCACTTGCTACCTGCCTTGATCAACTCCGTGAGCCCCTGTCTTCAAGCATTCAGGGAATTTTACAGCCTGGAAATTCCTGTTGTCCATTCTCTGAGGTCACAGATAAAGCTAAACAACAGCCGTGGTTCCCATCAATCATAAGTCACTCACTGATAGAATGTATGGTAGGAGACCTGATGTAAGCGAGTCACCAGAGAAAATACCCACTGGTGACGCATATCCAGGCATAAAAATAGCTACAGGGCCCTCAAAGGGATTATTCAACAGCCTACATTTAGACTTTCTTACAAGAGACCTGAAGTCAATGTGCTGCAGTTAAGTGGCTGGAGAGAGTTGAAGTTTAAGCTCCTCAACAGACATAACCACAAATAGCTGGTTTAAATAAGCTCCCCCAATTACAAGTTGTTTAGTAAATTTTAGCTCAACTTAATAAGCACTAAACAGTATCATCAAGCATCTTATAAAATGCCACATAATCTTCAGATAACGATTCCTCTTTTTAACACATGGTGCTCAAACATCAATACAGAATCAGTCCAAAGAAATATAGCCTTAGTTGTTTTCCAAATAAAAGTTAGAAAAATAACACGAATTGCAATCTGCATCTATATCTTTTTAAAATGTGTTTTTGAGCAGAATAAAGCTTAATTATAAGTTTCCCCAAAGAAACTGACATTTTGTCCACTGTATATACAGTTATATTTTTCCTGAAGTGGTTAGATCATTTATAGAAATAATGATCGTGTGTACTACACTACATATGGAATCTCATACATGGCAGACACTATTATTGTTTGACAAACAAGTGAGTGAATGAACAAAAAAATATCAGTGAAGTTTATTATGGGCAAATATTTTAATTGAACCAGTAAGATGTTAACTCAGACTGCAATCTTGTGTTCTCGGATTTTTTAATTTTATGAGGAAGAAATTAACTTTTTACATGTGTAACCATTTTAATAGTTTTCAAGTCATCTGTTCTCATTTTCCTCCCACTCAAAACATATGCATAGCTACCCTGCAAAGCAGGTCCTTCACAGAACTTTCAGATCAGAAAAGGCTGGATTTTGGCACATTTTTCTATTTGAATATCTAAAAATATTCTCTTCCCAGTTTCCTTTAAGCAAATGCGCCGGCTCCATGAACAATGAAAGCAACTGGCTGTTACAGAACCCAAAATTCTGCCTGAGAACCTGAACGCTTCCTGCTTGCAGGGCCCTACTTGTTAGGCTTCATTACAAACCTTTCCTAATGATGGACAGATTCTCATTTTTTTTCCCAGTTAACTATCAGCCATAGGATATTTCTCCACAATCGTTTATTTCAGCACTTAATGTTATTAACTATCCTCCTACACAACTGGCAAAAATCTCTTAGCAACATTCCTGTAACTCTCCAGGAGATTATTCAGGCCTTCATTCTGAAAGGTAGCTCTCTGGCCACAGTGAATAAGACTTTTTTTTTTTTTTTTTCCCTGTGCTGGTAGGTTCTCTATCTCTTTCCTCAAGTTTGAAAACACTGCTATAAATACAGGTGAAAATTATTTTTAGTATGAAGATTTCACAAAGCGTTCATGTTTCTCTCCTGTGCATATGTGTCAACAGTATGCGGCCTACTTCCAAGAATCTAACCGGAAATGTTTGCTGGCGCCCCCTAGATGAAAAACACTAAAGTAACTTTGAAGAAGCATACAATTCCATTATGGTACTCATGAATATTACAGTTCCCAATCCCTAACAACTCGACCATTAGTTCCTGACACAGAATGTGAGATAGCAAAGCAAATTAAATACAGAGCCTATTTCATTTTTAAAAATTTCATTTTTTTAAATGAATAAAAAAGAAAATTTAAGAAAGGGGAAAATCAAAAAGATGAGACCTATTCCTCTTTCCAAAGGGAAAAAAATATACTACATATTAACTGACACAGAAACCAACAAGGTTTCACTGATTTTATAGCAGCTTGTGTTTTTTAAATAGCTCAACATTAGCCAAGGCACCCAGAAATAATGAGGTTTCACCCTACTCCATAAATTGGCAGCTTTCCGTCATGGTGGTCTATGCTGATCAAGTCTAAATTGAGAATTCTCAGACAAATTTAAATAGTGACAGTCTCCAATGCAGACACTATTTCAAATTGCACAGACATATTAACTATCAAAACAGAGATCACAGATTGAGTTCCATAAGAAGTTATTTCCATCAGCATTCCTGAGGTTTTTGTTTTGTTTCGTTTTTTGTTTGTTTTATTGTTTTGTCTCTGTTTGTTTCTAGTAATTTCATGCCTGTTAAATTTAACAGCAGCAAAACATTTGTTTTATGCTTGTTCAAATAGAACTTCCCTACCCTGGTTTAGAAATTATGCTATCATTAAGGTTATTTAAGTCCCTGAGATCATTTCCTGCATTATCTGCTACAATGAAGGGGTTAAACAAAGCACTGCTTTAAATTGAGAAATGCCAAAATATATTTTACAAAACAATTGCTTTTATCTTTTGAAACAGGAGAAAACAGAATCACATAGGCACTAAATTTAAATCCATATATTTAATTATCTGGACAGGATTAAGGGTAAGAGTGAGGGTATATTTTTGCTATATTGCAAAAAGACAAAATTACAAAACAAAACAAAAGCCTTTTTTTTTTTTTGCAACATCAGGCTTTCTAGAAGCCATATTTAAATTCATCTCCTATGTCACTAATAGAATATCATGATAATAAATCTTCTAAAGTTCTAACTATATAAAAAAAAAAACTGGGAAAGTGTGTCCCTAGTTTACTCATACCCAGCCAAGTGCAGATAAATCATATTTAGACTGCAAAATCAGTTTCCCTTTTAGTCTTAGGATTACGACACAATTCTGGGCTTTTTCTTTTTTAACATCCTTAAAATGTGACTGTAGTTTTTGCTCCCTATGCAAATTAACTCTAACAGTAGCAGAAAGGGCTTCTTCGTATCAATGGAACAAGCTGTTTCATCTAAGAGATTCAGTCCCAAAAGTATGAGTAGATCATATGACACAGTTCCACAGGGAGTTCCTTCCTTCGGTGAGCTCCTCTGACACTATACCTTTACACAGTTAGTACAGTCCATCTCCTATCTTAAATGTTTACATATTAATGCACTTGCTCTGTATGCCTTCGAAAACTACAAGTTCATTGCAAGTTGAAACAGTCTAGCTAAATATCTCCCTATACAACAGAGTATCCATGCTGAATGAATGACTGCACCAATGAAATAAACAAACCCCAACACAAAACACAAAGACTGCAGTGGCAAATGCACAGGACTGGGGGCCAAATCTCAGCTCTGTGCTTCAAATCTCAGCTCCATCATCTGTATTCTGTGAGGACAGAGAAAATCATTTGACCTCCCATCTGTTGAATGATAATATTAATTATAGCCCCCAACTATTTAGTTTATAATAACCAAATGAGATAAGCCAGACATATAATATTAGTGCAAATGGTATAACTGAGAGCCATAAAAATAACATTTAAATCTCCACCTTCTATATTATTACAGAAAATAATGTCCTATGAATATGAAGAATACCATGCATATGTCTTGCCAATCTGGGTAAATGTCTGTAGGGAAAGATCAATTTTACAATAATTGCAAGGATGATTACACTTCCACTTGTAAACTCCAATAAGACTCATCAGTCCATAACAGTCATTACCTGTAGTATACAGTTTTTAGTTGACACTAATCTGAGATAATGTTGGAGTTTGCTGCCTTATTTATACCATATGTGCTGTGTGGACAAGGTCCATGGCCTTAACATTATTTGGTAATGACAGTGCACTTTCATTCTGTGCTTTTCAGTTCACAAAGTACTTTCACCTATAGTCTTAAAGTTATCTTCAGGACAATTCCAATACAGGTTGAGAATTTTATTGTTTTCACCTTACAACAAAAGCAAAAGTAACAATAAGGCCAGCAGGTCAAACCGTCAGGCTAGAGCTCATAATACTCTAGGAATTTCACATCTCCAAAAGAAAACCCAGATTTGGCCCAAGTGTTCCCACAAGAAGAATTTTAACAAAATATTAGATATTACCTCTGTCTCATCATATATTTGTATATATATAATTTAATACTAATAAAAATTTTAATAGTTTTTAAAACCATTCTCACCCACACTCAGCAGATCCTTGTGGTACCTTATAAAGCAGGTGTACTATATAGTGCAATGCCCACTTATAGATAAGGAAATTGGGGCTTGGAGACAACTGGATTCTTGACTATAGAATAGAATGATCTGTGTACTTGGGCAGCAGGTACAGACCTACTACTTCCAACAGCTGAGTAACTTCAGGTAAGTTACCCAACCTCTCTGAAGCCTCACCTTCCCTCTAGGTAAAATGAGAGACTTTAAGTTACTCACAGATACCCCCCTTGCTATTAAAATTCTATTATTCTGCAACTCTGCTATTAAGCAGCATCACTGAGACAAGGCCCCAGATGGTCCTTGCTGGGTTTTTTTGTTCCTTGCACTGTGATGCCTTTTATAATATCTCACTGTTTCTCCACAACTGAAAAAATAGGCCTAATTAAGGAGTCCAGTCTATTTGTTTGTTTGTTTAGAGAGCTCTAGGAGCTGTTTATGCCTCGTTTGTTCTTTGATCCCTTGGCTGTGCCCAGCCAGTTGAAACATTCATCTACAAGAAAGGCCAGCAGAGACAGGCCTGAGTGCAGGGGTCCAGGGAAAAGGGTGTGTCCTCACACGACCTTTTCTCCCTGCACTGCCACACTGTCACTTGGAGGATAGAAGATACTTGTTTGTTTTGATGGGTTCCCATATCTTTTTCACTTTTAGTCTTCAAAGAAATAGTATAAAACCCAGGGAGAAAAGACAGGCTCTTGAACCCAAGTCCAGGGACATGGTCACAATTAATTTAAAGCAATTTAAGTGGCCCAACTAAGAAAACTTTCTGGGATAAACCCAGAAGAAGACATATCTGAGGATACTTAGCTAAAGGAGGGGACACATGTGCACAGATCTGCACAAAAACCCTCCATGGGCACAGAGAAAGTTCTTCCTACATCCCTGCTGTGGAGCCAGAGAAATAAGCAACCTGACCCCCTGAAGAGTCTCTGAAGCCTGGCAGTAACCTGAGCTGCTCTTGGTTATTTTTGCTGATGGCTAGTGGTTCTTAAAGGGACTGTGTTCTATGTACACATGTCCTGACACGGGACACAAACCAATGACAAGACAGATGTGACATACTTACATTCATCAAAACACAGTTCATAAAAGCATGTAATCGGTAAATGAGAAGATGTGAGTGAATATTTTAATGCCTGCTCAAAGGGATCAATCACATATCCTATGATAGAGCATCGCTGGTTTCAAACATGAGAATGCTGAGTAACACAGGCTCCTATTGGTGTAAAGTATAAAAAGACAGCAGGCAAAGCCCAGGGCTCTGTCCTCAGTGCAAGTCTGCTACTTGAGTAGGGAGCAGAGATTAGAGATGGAGATGGTGCCAGGACTGGGCTCCACAGTTATCATTCCATTTAAATGCTTGGTACCATCATAAGAAGAGTAGTTTTTCCATTGCAAAAAAATGAAAAAGAGCTCAGCCTCAGACATTACATGATGGGTGCAGGCCTCTTCCAATATTCTCTACAGGAATGGGGCTGAATACAAAAGCAAATAGCCCATTCAAAAGACAATTCTCATGAAACAATCAGTCCTTTCATTCTCTACCCCACATCCCTATATTGGTCAGGGAGGAGCAAGAATGATCCAGTAACAAGGGAAGAAAGATCCAAGAATTATAAAAGCCCAAGTCTGTAAACCTGCTTCACTGTAATCTTGCTGAGTGACCTTGGTCAAGTTAGTTACACTCCCTGGGTCCAGGAGGAATAGCAGAGGTGAGGACTCAGCATCAGATTGTGTGAGCCATTGAGATCAGTGTGTGTGTGTGTGTGTGTGTGTGTGTGTGCGTGTGTGATGTATCTGGATCAGAAGCTGGCACAAAGAGCCCCCTCAGTGAAACAATTTGTTAATATCAGGTGTGTTAGTATTCCTATTCAGCAGGTGTGTGATTCAATTTACCTTGAATTCTGACAATGTATGACCATAGGAAAAATCATGTGACCACTTGTTGAGCAGGTACTTTACAGGCATCATCTCCACTGCTCACGTTTTGCCAAGCAAGTGATTCAACTCTGTTTTGCAGACAAGGGAACCGAGACTCACGTGCATGAATAGCAGCTAGTAAGAGACAGGACGGGGATCTTAACTCAGGTCTGACTTCAAAGCCATCAGGCCTTCCTCTCAACAAAGCCATCATGCCTTCCTCTCCACTGAGAAACGGTTTGAGGACTGAACTGGGGAGCTACAGGAACAACCTCAGGTCCACTTCTCTTCCACCGTTGTTCGTTGTGCCCTCAGGTCAGTGCCCTAACCTCTCCAACCCTGTTTCACCTGACAGCTATGGATTTCTTTTTTCTTTTGGTCTAATCTGTGCAGCAAGTTAATCATTATCAGGCCAGAGGTAATTCTATGAAAGATAATAAGGTTCTCTGTAATCTTATTAAAAGCACGTTTTTCTAAGTGTTTGTTTCTGAGCTATGGATCTCAGAACTCCACAAGTGCTATTATATAAATCATGATAAAAATACACAAATGCACATCTTATAGTACATAAAGCATGTTCACAAACTATAGCTTGCTTAATCTTTCTGACAACTCAGCAGTGAAGGAACCAGGCATAGGTTGAATCAAAGGCCCATAGTCACCTAATCAGTAAATACTAGAGTCATCCCTTGAATTTACAGCATTTCTAATAGTGTATCTATGATCCAACCATTTTACTATAGGAAGCTCTGGGAAAATACCAGCCTTTGTTTTGTGTGATTTGCTATGCTCAGTAATATATCAATAGGGGATTAATTATTAGCATCTCCTTCTGTATTTCAAGGATGATCTTTCACTTGTGTTTAAAAATACAGTTTTAATTAACTTCTAGGCTATTTACCAACATAGCATAAGTCTTACCCAAGGAAGACAAGCTGCTATGATAACTTCCCAAAGTGTGAGTGGTCAAGAGGACAGCAGCCATGTCTTAGTCATTAATGAATGGCCTGAAGCACTTTATTGCATTGAAAAGTAGGTGTGCAATGATTTTAACTAAATAAGGCTCAAGAGAACTATAACTTTACAAAATTTTATATATACAAAATTTATATATATATAAAATTTATATATTAAAACATATAAACATATATAGTATATATAATATACATAGTACATATGTTTATATAGTGTATATACTGTATATTCATACATAATCCATGTTTTGAATAGTCATTTTGTTTTGTTTAAGCACTTTGGAGAATATGACAATACAAGTTGTACTTCAGTATAACATTTATTGAGTATCCATATTGTGTTTCGATCTATTTCAGGTACTTTACAGTGACTAATTTATTCCAGGCAACAATATTCTCTGGTGGTAAACACCACTGTATTCTTATTTTACAGAAGAGGAAACTGAGTCAATTTAAGTGGCTCAAGGGTGCAGAGCAAAGGAGAATCAGAGCAATAATTTGAACCCAGAGTCTCTGGCACTGAGAGCATGTGCTCACCATTGTTCCACTACACTGTCATCACTGACTAAGTGCCAGACACTATCCTCCGACTTCAACTAATTTTCACAACAATCCCAGGAGCTGAAGAAAAATCTTGGAAATTAAAGATTGCCTTGATGATTCATTGGCATGAGTTGATATTCAGAAGAAAAACAAAAAAAAATCCAATTAAATTGTTTATAACAGTCCTGTTTCATTACCAAAACTTATACAAGTAATACTGTCCATCAAAGTAAAATTTAAAAGGTTGTTAGAAAAAAACTTACAATTATGTTTTAATTTTAATACTCGAATTTTGAATTTATAGGCTGTTTTCCTCTTCACAGAGAGTTCCTTTTGATTTTCTTCGATGTAATCTTAACACACTTCACATTGTTTTTCATTGCTATCTTAAAATTGGTGTGATTCTATCAAGCACCCATTGGAATTTACTTTCTATAATGAAGACGTCTAGAGAATTCTTCAAGACTTAAATTCTTACCTCTTTTCTACCTTCAGCTTTATTTTCTCATCATTTCTCTCTCTTCTCTTTCCCTTTCTTCTTATTTACTCAGTTTTTTGGTCAAGATGATGGCAGTGGGATGTCCCACGCCATAGCAATCTTCCAAACTGTGAAGCTCCACAGTGAGCTTCTCAAAGTTGAGTCCAGGGCAGCCCACAGGGTCATTTCCAGGACCCAGCTCCCACATCTACATTTTTCAGTAAATTGCCCAGGTAACTTCACTACATGTTGACATAAATTGTTGAATTTTGAGTCTGTTAATTCCTATACATACTCTTGCTACTTGTGGCTTTTTCGTTCCTCAGTGAGTATGTGTCAGTGTTACGAAAACATAAACTTCACTCTCTAGACCTCAGTGGAGAGTGTCACACAAAATAGGATATTTTTATATGAACTTTAAACCAAAGATGTTTAAGACTCTCTATTATATATTTCGATGTATAGCAAAAAGAAGACACCACTAGAAAACAGGGAGTGGAACAAATGGGGACTCCAAATGCAATTGCTCAACCTGTTTTAGCAGAGGTTACCAAAGCAACGGATTTTTATTTTCAATGTTTCATTCTAGCATAAAACTGACCATTTGGATCCTTCCATTAACCCTCATTATCCAAACCACTTTATTGAGATAACTAATGGTTGATGTTAGAGATAAAGGCTCTAATGGAACTTCTTCAGAAGACGTCACTTAATAAAAAATATTTATTTATTAATAATGTAACAGAGAAGCTAAAATTTGAAATGTGACCTTCATGAGGGTTTATTTGCTTAAATGTTTGATGATTTTTCCATAAAACCTGACAGGGAGTTCAGATTATTTGGATTAATATGACAGGCTACAGTAGTCAATCCTATCACATCACCTAACCATTCATCTTCACACTGTGTTGGTTGTTCTTCAACCTCAGAGATGCTCAGCTTCTCAACTCGTTGCTTCTGACAGTTTGCACCCCTTCTCCATCTCCTCCTCTCCTCTTCCTCCACCTGCAGGTTTCTTTTGCTCCAAAGTCTAGACCCCACTGTAAACCATTTCACCCTTTCACTTGTCAGCCTTCCAATTCATTTGTCACCTTGCCCTTCATGCCCATCCCCACAACCATGCACGCTGGATCATTGCTCATTCCATTCCTGTATCACCTCCTCAAAGTGGCTGAGGGACAACCACCTGCTATGACGGCTAAACTACTTTGGTCTGGCCCTCTGCATGCTGGCACTACCATTCCAAAACCAAAATTGCTCAGCACACTTTCCTGGAGGAGCAGAGACCATTCTAAATGTACCCATTTCATCAATATTATCCACTTTCCACAAACAAATGAATATGTCTTATGTTTCACAAAAAAAATCAATAAAATAAAATAGCAAGTTTTCAAGGAAACTTTGCCTCAATGCATAATTTCTACCTCTAAGATTAGTAAAATACCTTCTTCTGCTCCACTCAGACCTCTCCAGAGCTCAGAGCAGCCTGGCCACTCCAGGATTCTGCTCAACCTTTTCTTTATGCCATCTCCCTTTCCCTCATCATCAAGTATAAATGGGCTTACATGAATAGGAAAGTGCTCTCTGGTCCCTATTTCTTCCTTTGTTCATAATATCACTCCTCCTTTACACAGCTAATTTTTTTTAAACAGCCAAAATTATAAACTTCATGAGGGCACAAAGTGTGACTATTATTCTTCTAAGTCCAGTGCCAGAATAGTTTTAATAGGTCCTCAGTAACAATTTTCATTGCTTAATACTTATTTTGCAAAAGGGCAGAAAGCCCAATGCAATGGAAAAGAGGACAAAAGACTTTACCAGACACTTTATAAAACAGAGTATCTAGTGCATGGCCAAAAATACACATGGAAAGAGGCTCACTGTCGTTAACCACCAAAAAAAATGAGAATTAACACGATAATATTACCCCTCTAAATAACCACCAATGACCGAAATGAGAATGATGGAAATACACAACCAGGGGGACCAGTTAGATCTCCACGTGCACTGCTGGAATCAATATAAGCTCGCACAACCACTTTCTGTGTGGCAGAAACTACTACAGCTGAATACACACATGTCCCCAATCCAGCAATTCCACCGTAAGCCACACCCAGCAGACATGTACTCTAATATCCATGGAAGCCCTAGTTGTCACAGCCAAAACCAAGAACAATCCAAATTCATCCACAGTGGAATGAATAAGTTACATTCATACAAGAAGTTAGGTACCGTAACGAGAATGAATGATTGTTAGGCACAGTGCACATTGATCTCACTAACACACCATTGAGTGAAATAAGTCAGACCCAAAAGAGAAAAGAGCACATGGTTCCATACATATGAAGTGCAAAACCAGGCAAAGCTAATAGACATGAAAGTTAGGAGGCTGGTTACCCCTGGGTTCTGTTGTGACTGGAAAAGGGCAGGAGAAGGGTTCTGGAATGCTGATAATGTTCTGGTTTTTCATGGATCTGTTTGTTCAGTCTGTGAAAGTTCATCAAACTGTCTACATTCTTTTCTGTATGCATGTGATATCTCTCTCTCACACACACACACATACACACACAAACACACACAACTGGATATATTAATTTGCTGCTGATCCTCTCCTTATTCAAAAAGCTCTTGATGGCCTTCTCTTGTCTTACCCTGCAGGCTCTAAGACTCCTGTGGCCGGGAGCTATCTTTTTCCTCTTGACTTCCCTAGTTCCCGCACAGACACTGATACGTGTCTGCTCTCGCTAAATGATTCTGAATGAATGAGCATGCATCTCAGTGACACCAACTAGCTTATGACTCCGTCTCTTTCATGCCCTTGACTCTAAGCTCTGCATTTTCCAGGTCCTGGTCCTGATATCTGTTTGAAGATACTATCGTGATAATAGCTGCCCTTTATTTGAAAATCAGAGTCAGGAGCTTTATATACATTATCTCTTTCATCCATCAAGAAGAGCCTGTAAGTTATAGTTATTACCCCTACCAACACCAGCACCTTTACAGACCAGGAAACCAACGTTCTCAGAAGTAAAGCCACTTACATAAGAATACACAGGCATGCCGGGCACAGTGGCGCACGCCTGTAATCCCAGCAGCTTGGGAGGCTGAGGCAGGAGGATTGAGGGTTTCAAGCCAGCCTCAGCAAAAGTGAGGTGCTAAGCAACTCAGTGAGACCCTGTCTCTAAATAAAATACAAAATAGGGCTGGGATGTGGCTCAGAGGTCTAGTGCCCCTCTGTTTGATTCCCAGTATAAAAATAAAAATAAAGAAATATACAGGTGAGAAGCTGGAGAGCTAAAATTGAAACTCAGGTCTTATTCCAAAACCAGATATATCTCTATATACATGTGACCATAAATTCAACAAATCCAAAACACAGGTCACTGCTCTTCTCAAAGGCCTGCTCACCTTCCTTATCCTGAGAACTGCCATCTCGACCCAAGCTGCAGTCCTGGGACCCCTCTCCCTCCCTCCATAGGTTACTCAGCACTGTTTTCCAAGCACTGTTCTCAGTATGATAGCATGAGTCCAAGCTTTTATTTTAATTTTCTTTTGAACAGGACTGTAATTGTCTGTATACCCTGTCTCCCAAATCCAGGCTTGCTTTCCTCTAATTCATTCTCACAAATTTGATTGGGAGATCTTTGTAACATGCAAATTTGAACCCAGTTCTCCTTGTTGTTGATATAAGAGATGTCAAATACACCAGCATGGCACACCCTGCTTGACCTGGTCCGCACCAAGAGCTCCAGAGCATCCCCTGGTGACTCCACATCTCTTTCTCCCACCTGTAATCCAACTATGAGAAGATTTACCCGTCACAAAAGCACCTTGCTGTTTCCATGTCTTTGGGCTCTGCATGCCAGGGCTTGAGCTTCCTGCAATGCCCTTCCCATTTCTGTCTCTCAAATTCCCACCCATCCTGCAAGATGCAGCTCAAGCATTTACTCCTCTGTCAAGCCTCTCAAGCAAAGCTGAGTGCTGCTTTCATGACACAGCTAAGCCTAGTGGATTCTTCTCGAATCGCAGATAGCCATTTCACAATATATATTGTGTGTGGATTTTTTTTTTTTTTTTGCAGTGAGCAGTGTTCACTTCTAGACAATTAGATCTTAGAGGCAGACACATGTCTGTTCTTTTTAGTAAGCTCAGGCCTGTACACAGTAGTTAAGTAAAAAATAGTGGGACAAATAAATGAGTTAAACTATCCATATGTACGGGTAATCTTAATTGCAAATAATTTTTGAAAGTAAATCCAAAGAGAATGTTCCAAGCAGAAACACTGGGGAAGAACTGGGTCATTTCCCTATGTGAACTAGAAAGTAGCTCAAAGTGTGAGCTGGAAGGAGCAGTGAACTGTAGTTTAAGCGTCCTCCAGAACATAACATTGTCTATCTCTTCAGCCTTGCATGATAATCTCTTCCACCACCACCAGAGCCATCTGTGATGTTCGGCGTGATAAAGATTCAGAGTGAAACGAAAAAGGTAAAGAGTCATATCACACAGAATATCCCTGAATCTACTGGAGATAACCATTCATAATCAACTTCAAACTCTGGCGTAAAACAAGAGGGGTTTATGTCTTATCAAAGAATATTCTCAGAGTAATAGAAGAGAGCATAAAGAAAAAACCCAAAAGTACATTTATCTCTTGGATCAGCTAAACTGGAACACAGCAAAGATAAATGTTTTCTGGATTATTCTATCATTTCTAAGATGCAGAACAGGAATATAGACATGTAAATAGTCAAGCAGGGATGCAGGTACCTATAAATGAAGAAACTAAGCTAAGGACGGGGTGGGGTTACTGAGTGAGTGTGCTGGGATAGCTAGATGAATGTGGTGGCATTGCTGGGGTAGGGTGTCCTGGGATTGGGAGATGAGTGTGTTGGAATTACTGAGTGAAAGTGATGTCATTGCCGGGTAAGTGTGCTGGGATTACTGGCAGAGTATGCTGAGACTGCTGGTGAATGCGGTGGGGTTGCTGGGTGAGTGTGCTGGGATTGTTGGGTGGGTGTGTTGGGACTGATGGATGGAATGATGGGATTGCTGGGGTGAGTGTTATTGGATTACTGGGGTGATGTGCTAGGATTGCTGAAGATGGGTATATCTGTGATGCATAGTGAGAGAAGAGCCTTGATGCATGAGAGTTGTGAGAGGGCCCAGAAACTGTTGGTATAAATGCTTAATTCACCAGTCTCTCCACAGCCACGTGGCTCTTCAGTTAAATTCAAAACACAGCACGGGACCTATGCAGGTGCCCCTTCCCAGGGAGGGAAAACTGACTCCAGTTTTCGCCAGCCCCTAAACTTCACAGGTAAAGGGCCAGTTTAACAGCTCTTCCTGGAATAAGCCTGTGGAGAGCAGCCGACAAAGCCCCCCAGACACACACAGAAAAGCAAAAACCACGTTGACATTCCTAGAAGAGAGGGGGAGAAGAGCGTTTTCCTGTGTTTGCGTTCTTGAATTGCCTTTTCTTGCTCTTCACTGGAGAGAAGAGAGGGTGGGTGATGGCAGCCAGGCTGGCTCATGTGAGAGACCAGAGGGCAGCTGACATGAACTCCTGTCAAGCCTCCTGGCACAAAGATCTGATTATAATACATAAAAATGCGTGGGCAAGACTTGGAGGGCTGGGCTCCCCCCACACTCACTCCCAACCCCGTGCTTTGAATGCATTTGTGTATGCACACCCTCGACAGACTAGGGTTCTTTGTGTTGCCATGGAGCTGCGCCCGCTGTTAGTTCAGATGGAAGGATCACTGGCTTTTCTACTTCTAATGGAGGTAAGAATCACTGCATAATATTAACTCCACTTATATTTCAGATTTGCAGTTGTCTTCATGTTCTGAACTTATTCCCTGTCAGATTACCACAATGGAAGCTGCTGGCAAACTGATGCTTGTTTTTATTACATCCATATGCCAAAACATGAAAACATATATATATATATGTGTGTGTTTGTGAGCTTCCCCGACCCTCCCTTTTCTAACAGGGAGTGTTTATGACCTTATCATATCTAGGGGAGTTTATGAGAAGTATAAAATATGAATCAATCCATACTTAATAAATATACTGTGAAACACATAAAACATCTCATAAATAATAGCTGTTTTCTCTGACATAATAAAACTAAATATTATTGCACTCTGATAATTACTTTTCAAGTAGGCGTTGAGAATCAAAATCATACCTAGAATAATTTTGCAAATATAGATAGACTTCTTTAAATTCCACTTGGATCACATTTCAAAGCTCAGACATCCACCGTTTGGGAATTAAATGAAAGAATCTTTCAAAAAGGAACACGAAGTGACTTCTAGCACAAACTCAGTACCTATACAGTCCCTCCTTTGGGGATTTTGCATCTCCTAAGAAAATTACAATTTGCATTCTGTAAAAACAAGTGCAAAGGAGTGAAAGAAAATGATTTTGATTTCCTACCTGGAAATCTGCTTCTGGTCCTAGTCACACGTTTTCATAATCTTGATTTTCAATTTCTCAGGTAAATTCACCAATCTGCTGACAAGAAGTTTTGTATTATGACTTCTCCTCCCACAGTGCATACATTAAAATGTGACGATGAAAATGGCCCTAATGTTAACCAGAGCTACAAAACTGAATCTGTCAGTTTGAAATATGAGAGTGTGAGCATGGAGAAGGGCAAGGCAGAACAGGTGGGTAATACATGCTGCCCCAAACTGTAGGTAATACTAGAGCGCTCAGCAAAATAAAATTTAGAAAGTAGTTCATGGGCAACAAAATAAATGGTGGTAGTACTGGATGATAACCCAAAGAATAAATTAAATATACATGAGTCCATATTGAAATCAATCCATCATTCATGTAGATAGTACCTCCCTGAGAGAAATGAAGTACAAGTCTTCTCCCCTTATGAACAGAATACAGAAACAATAAGAGAAAAGTAATAACTTTACAATGGAAAAGCCTGGCAGACTCCACCTTAACCAAGATCTCAAGTTAAGGTCACTGTGATAATAAGGCATGTTGATATGACATTCCTCCAACAAAACACAATGAGAGGAGTACCACCCTTGTGTGGTATTCTGCACCAAAACTCATAACCTTAGTCTACAAAACTTCTGGTCAACACTCAAAAAAATGCCAAGCTGGGTATGGTGGCACATGCTTGTGATCCTAGCAATTCAGGAAGCTGAAGCAGGAAGATTGCAAGTTCAAGGTCAACTTCAGCCAATTAGCCAGGCCCTAAGTAACTTTGTGAGACACCATCTGAAAATAAAAAATAAAATGGGCTGGGGATGTGGCTCAATGGTTAAGGCCCCCTGAATTTAATCCCTACTTTAAAAAAAATTCTAACCCTTATAAAACAAAGGGCTTCTGTCATGGTGCACTCTGTGGTGCCATTACATGTCATATTGCATTTAATATTTTAAAAGTGAGTAGCTAATTAATACTAACTGGACTTCTCATGCAAACCAAATTCTTCAGTTCTGTTAACCAGCCACTCAAATAAACTGGCCTTTTCAGTGGTAATTTTGTTTTGAGAGAAATTTTTCTTTTATTTTGATGCTTCCAGAAGACCTTACAGAAACACCTTCAAATGTTGTACACTTGAGTTTTCTTCTTACCACAAATAGTATGTATATTTTCATAACAAGTGCCTGGTACTGATGATTCTGGCAACTACTTAGGCTCACTCTCACACTATTCCATGGCACCAATAGTACAACACCCTGGACTCTGAGCACCCTGCCCCAGATGCACCATGCTACTTGTGGACAGGCATTCCCCAGTCTCTTGGCTGAGTGACAGCAAGCAACCACAGCAGCCACAAGGCAGGTGGAGAACTAATGAATAAAATGATAAATATTTGTGATGAAACAGGATGTTGAGAAAGAGCGGGGGTGGGAGGGCAGAATATCTCAACTGCTGAACTACTGAAGCTGCTTTGGAATGCCTAACAGTGTCCCTTTGTCAAAATGGGAATGATATACGGATAGATATTTTTTTCTGGTGTTTTCACCTTTATTACAAATAATTTATAGAATTACCACTGTACAACACGACACCATTCCAGACACAGAATTTAAAACTCTGGGCTTACTGAACTTACTGGAGTACTGTTCTCCAACAAATGTAATGAGCCTCCAAAAACACTTCAAACAATGATTTGAAAACAAAATTGTTTTCAGGTCAGAGAGCAGATTTTCAAAAGATCTGCCCTTGCTTGCTGTTGATTGAAGGTAGACTTTAAACCACTATCTCCACTCTCATCTATGTCTCTTAATGACAAGAACATGAATAATCATTTACAGGCTCAAAAGCTTTCTTGTCAAGAATAAATTCAAGGAATTCTGAAATAAACATAATACTTCAGTTTTACAGACTGTCCTCTCAGGGACTTCACTCTTATGGACTCTAGATTCTGTGGGCAAATGACTCAAGTAGTTCCCATCATTCACTCACTGGTTCTGATGGGTGATATCAAGGGTGAATGAAACAAAACCAAAAGGTATAATCAACACTCCAATGATGCTCTTTTCGATTCATTTTTAAAGAAAGCGTTATCACCAAAGATACCTTCTTGAGTTCAAGGTATCCATCTCTCTCCTGTCTCTCTTCTCTCCTACTGATGATTATTTAAACACAACAAAGTAAAAAGAAAAAAAAAAGTCCCAACATTAAAGCATACCTGGATATCAATTTGCTATTTGCAATTAATCTCTGAAGACTTAGTCCATGGAAAGTGTCCCTAAGAGTGATCAGTCATCTAGCTGTAAATTCTAGGGAACAGAGCTAATGCCAGCACTGAGTGACAGAATGAAGAGCAAGGGACCCTGCGCTCACTCACTGCAGACGAGACAGAAATGTGAAACTCTGTATCAATACAAAACTTGAACTTCTAGCAGTTTTCAGATTTACAAACTGAATTTGTCCTCTCTGAAGTTCAAGTAGCATTAGACAGGTCCCTCCAAATTAAAAAGGGGGAAATTATGTAGATGAATTTGAAGACACAATTCTACATTTGCTTTCCACTAGTTACGGTCATCATCCACAAGAATGATCTAGTCATCCCTTTTAGGCACTTCTCTTTAAAAATCATTTCTTGAAAACTTAGTAATTAACATGAGAAAAACAATGCTAGAGAGGAAGGGTTTCAGGGCCACATATATTTTCCTTTATATTAACTATTTCCTTAGAAATCTTGTTGAACAATATCTTTTTAAATCATGCTATGTAACAGAAATCAAGCTCAAAAAGGCAAAATAAAGCCTGTGAGAAAACATGGTAGGTCCAGAATTAGAGATGAATGTGATATTTCATTCCAAACACTATCACACATGTACCATTAATACTTTCCACAGGTGTACTCGGATCTTAATCACAAGTCTGTGTGGACATATGCTCTTTCTGAAAGAAAATAAGGCAACCCAATGGAACTGACCACATGATCAGAGTGAGGGAGAAAATGTTTCCACCAGAGAAAATAACACATGAGAACATAGCTACCTACATAGACATTACAGCATAAAACCATAGTCTATGATACTCTGTGAGAGTAATTTATCATCTTAGTTTTCTTCTATCACAAAATTCATTCTTAGCTTTTCTAAGTATATCAGACATTCAACTGGATATTCCCACACCATGACTTCTCTGTTAAATGACCATGGACAACCTGTGTATCTTGATCCTGGGGTAACAGTGGGCTGATTGATCATGTCTCTTCTAAATTTCATCACTTACTAAAACTAACTTAACTCTATCTTCCTAATAGCTGCTGAGATAATTTTCTTTGCCCATTTATTTTATAATATTCCAATATAACAGTTTATCTTCAAAACCACTTAAGGGAAAACAATCTTCCAAAAACGAATGAGTTACAGTAATCTGGTAGGCCACAAAATAAGATCTCCCAAATGCACCAACATCTACCCATCATAAAACAGTAACTGTTCCACAAGAGAATTCACTGGTGGTAAGATCTCCAAAAACAAAGCAAAACTCAGATTTTTACATGAAATGCAACTGTGAATGAGCCATGGTACATCCATATTCTTTGAGCCACGAATGCAGGCCCAGGTTTTTTAAAAGCTTATTGCAGAATGTGATGTTAAGGACTCTTCATTTTTATCCTTTAAATTGTACCACATCTACTCTAGCTTCAGGAGCCCAGTACACACCACCACATCACATTGTTTGAATACAGGCAGTTCTCAACTTACAAACACCTGACAAAAACCAAAAATAAAACCAGCTGCTGCCATGTCAGGGTTGTCGCCTTCTAACGCCACCAGAGGTCTTGCTGCTACCCCTGGAGAGAATCAGCTGTCGTGAAGAAATCTTAAACTGTTTAGAGAATTTGGGGGCAGAAAGATCACAGCAATAAAAAGCAGGGTGGGAGAGGAAAACCACCCGAAACCAGTGTCCACCTCAAGTAGCGCTACTTAGTAAACTTGAATGAATTCATGAATACCTGAACTCGCCCCTGTAATCTGGACCTCCTTACTTTGCCTCTGTCCTGCTCCAACAGCCTATTAGCTAAGCTCCTTCCGGGGCTCATAATTCATGAACCAAGAGCTAAAGAAGGATCAAAACTCCAGAAGAAACCACCATGATCATCAGTAAGCCATCCACAGGACCACTGACAGAAGAGAGCCCACGCCAGGACCAAGAGAAAAAGTCCACTTGCAAAAGCACAAAAAACTCATGACACAGGGAGACAAGACAAGATACAAAAGGAGAAAGAAGTTGGAAGCTGGTAGCTCTGTTTAGCAGAGTTTTGTTTTTTGTTCTTTGGGGTTTTTTTGTGAAGCTTATTAATAAAAATGCCAAATGAGAAATCAGAGTAAAGAGTGTGACTCAGTGTGACACAGAAGCAGTATATATGGCATCAAGGTGAGGGTAGGCTAGTACCAGTTTGCTAAATTATTCCAATTTCACTTGGATGGCCTTCAAGACTCAGAACCTCTTTAAACACATCTGAAGTCTAGTAACTTCTCACTTTGTCTCACTTTGTATATTACTAATAATTCTTATCTTCTGAAAATTGGAGTCACCTCATTGCTCAAAATTATCTTCCTCAGATCCCTGTTACCAGCTGAATTAGAGAAATCAAAGAAACTCAAATTTGAGTGGGTTTAAAGGCCTTTTAGGTTAACAACCCAATGAAAGAAATACAGCGACTTCACTGTCTCATTCGAGATCCATCACAATGGATCCAGTAGTCCTGGCTGCATATGATGCCAGATCAAATGTATGCACAGTTCCCGTCTCCTGGCTTTCATTCATGGCCACTATGCTGCACGACTGCAGAGGCACCATTTATATCCAGTCCACATGAGTAGTGCCCTCAATAGTCTGGCAATATCCAACTCTCACACAGCCTTATGAGGTGATCCCATTTTCATCTATGACACCATCTCCACCAGGAACGCAATCTCCCAACCCCATCTCTGTTTCCAATGATGGTAACCACGCCTGAAGACCCACGTCTTCCATAAACTCCTTCATGGTTTCTGCAACAGGTCCTCATCTTTTTTTCTGAACTTTCATTGCATTTGGTTTATGCCTCATTTTTCTCCTATTCTGTCTTCTAGTATAATGAGTTAGAATGCTTGAGTCTCATCACTAATACTTGTCTCTAGGTTCCCTGAGAACATAAATGGCATGAGATTCACCTACCTTTCCACAGAGTTCCTAGCCCACTGCCAAAATCAGATCCAGTACTTCAATCATTGGTGGCTGGTATTTATGACTGGGAAGGGAAAGTGATGATTCATGAACTAGAAAAGTTTGAGGGTATAATTTTGACTAAAATAAAATACAGCAATCTGAGAACTAGAGGTAAATTTTAATAACTTCATGCTTTCAGAACCAGTGGGTTGAGAGGACCTGCTCAGTTGTAGGATGTTACTGTCAAATAAATACTCCCCCTCATCTTTTCCTTCCTTCCCTTGAAAAAAAATAAATTCCAAGTTCTGCACAACCAATTAAAAATTGAAAGGAAGTACAAAATAACCAAACCTTTTTACAATTTGATCCATTTTGTATAAAATCAAAAATAATTTTTTTTAGCCAGGCATAGTGGCACACACCCAGGTATTTGGGAGGCAGAGGCAGGATGATCTCTTAAACTCAGGAGTTTGAGGCAAGCCTGAGCAACAAAGCAAGACCCATCCTACAAGAAAAAAATAAAATGAAATCTTTTTCAGTTAATGAAAGTGTACCGAAGGTCAAGTTTAAAAGATCACAAATATAAAACACTTGTAAAGCAGCTAGAGAGATATATTTAGAGGTATCAAAATATGGCTTTCTTTACTCTATAGAGCCCATGTGTCTGCCAGCATATAATATGCATTCTCTTAGTACCCGTGCTAAAATATCTATTTTAATAGATGTTTCATGCTTCAGGGAAACCATTATGATCTATTAGAGGGTAATTAGCTATATAAAATATGATTTTACATTAGCTATATAGAAAGGAGACATCTTCAAATTGATACATATAGATTCCTATCTACCTATATAAGAAATCTATCTGAATATTTTTGAAGACTTTAAAATATATTGTGCATTGGTATGCTGTATATTGGTTGATGAGTCAAAATATTTTAATACATATCACACCCATGGGCATGTATAATCTGAAAAATATATCACGAGCATCTTCAACCATTTAAATATGAAAAAGGTAGGGGGTGAAGAGACTTGTTAAAGAGCAGAGTATCTGAGAATGAACAGTGTACTAAGCATGTCAACTAAGCCTTCACACACAAAAACATTGGAGCTTATATAGATCTAAAATGCAAAAACTGCTTGCCTCTCCTTTTAATCAGAAATGTCTCAGGGTCCTTATCATGAACATAAATGACCAGAGAATCCTATTTATTTGATTCCTTGTTTCAATTCACTAATGTAGGGTTTGAGAACCCTGTGGGGCTTCTCCCATGAGCCAGGCACCACGTGAAACCCTGGATCCAGCATCGGATGGAGTTGGTCTAAGAAAGACAATCAGTCACTACTGTCAACGGGGGTAGCTCTCAGGGATACCTCCAGCAGTTGTTTCCCCCTTCCTTCTTCAGCTTCCCTCGTGGTCTACATTTTTATTCTGCCTTTTAAGATCTCATTTCTGATTTGTATACTTCATGTATTTCCTTTTTCACTTTCAGGATGTCAGCTATTACATTTGCAATCAGTGTGCCATCCTGTACCAGTGGCACTGTTTCTACATGCTTCCCGTATATTGCCCTTTTTCCGGGGATGATTAGTTTAAAACTGAGACTAAAATAAGGACAAACAATCTCTGAGAGGAGGCTGAATAAGTGTTTTCTATCATTGTGGTTTGAGGAGATCATTTTATGCACTATCAATTCCTTCTCTTTGATGTGATAGTTTTAATGTCCAAACAACCCTGGCATACATTTAACAAGATAATTTAAACAAATGTTTTACCCACAAAAGTCCCTCCCTCTTCTACAATCCCTTTTTAAAAGAAATTTTTTTAAAAAAATTATACTTCTTAAAAAGCAATATCCCTACTGCCAGAGAAATCTTCTATATGTTGAGTCCTTAGAAATGGTATCTTAATATATTGACCATTATTTCTCAAAGAGCAGGCCTCAGATTACCTGCATCAGAATTCCCTGGTTTGCTTCATAAAATACAAGGTTCCAGCATCCCATCTCAGTCCTACAGAATCACATTTATAGAGCTTGAGGATCTGATTTAAAAAAAAAAAACACCTTGATAAATAGCTGTAGATGAAACACCTTGACACCACTGATCTTAACAGCCAAACAGGCTTAAAGAAGACCCACATTCTCCACTGAACCATCACAATGCAACATGGACTGAGCACCACTCTTTGCAAACACTGAATAAAATTAAGTTTAAAAAGATCAAGAAAATAAAGTTTAAAGCCTGACTCTTACCAGTGAGTTTGCATTCCAATCAGGAAGATAAAGCACAGGCATATGAAAAGAACATGAAACATTTTGGGACTCCAGGACATGGTGGGCACACACACACTGAGAAGGGCAGAGTCAAAGCGTGAGTAGAATGCAGATAGGACTCAAAATGAAGACTCCCAAAACAAGACTGGGGTCAGAATTTAAAAGGAAAGATTTTTCAAGTGGGTCTTGGAGAGATGTGGCAATTGCCAGAAGACATCTGAAATCAAGGGGAAAATATGTATCATCATAGCTCTTGGTACCACAGTCAACACAAAGAGAAAAGGAAATGTCCTGCAGGATTATAAAAAAGCTGTGATGTTGGTTTGGAAAGACCAACCTGAAAAGAAGTTTTTCCAAATATATATTATTTTGGGGGGCAGATAGGAGATTCTGTAATCCACAGTGTATAGAGGAGGAAACTAAGACTCATCCAAGACCCTCTGCCCTCTGGAGGGCAGAGATGGTTCTTTCTTTCCATCAGGGACTTTTCTTTGTTCAGCCTGATATGTCCCCAGTAGAAGAATCACTAATTTATTACCTGTCCTTCAAAACAGTAAGCCATCCAAAATCATCATATTTCTCCCTCCCTTCATTTCAAGAAGTCAAGAAGAAAGACTTCTTTGTGTGTGTGTGTGTGTCTGTGTGTGTACGTACACAGGTGCATCTGTGTGTGCATGGGCATATAAGCATTTGCATATCTGTGTGTGCATGTACATACACATATGCAGGAGGTGTGGGGGTATCACCATTTCTTAATGACTTACTGCACTTTAGGGTGTGCATAGATGCTCCATTTATGCCAAAATATATTAAAAAGTAAAAGCCAAACAAAGTGTCTATGATTTGGGATCAATACCAGGTTACAGATATGCATGTTTTGTCTGGCTTTGGTAGCCACTAGCCACATGTGACTGTTTAGATTTAACTTTTCAATTAACAGGGAATAAAATTTAACAGTTAGTTGCTCGGTTGCACTAGTCATATTTCTAGTGTTCCCAAATCACATGTGATTAGTGGCTCCCATATTGGCCACCTCTGATACAGGACCTGTCCATCACTGCAGATGGCTAATTGGAAAGCACTGCTCTGGAGTGTCGTTCTTTCTACAAATATGAGAGCAGATCCCAATATATACAACCACTGTTGTTTGTATCTAGTTTTAAGGACATGCTAACTAGAGTGATAAAACTTCTGTTCCTTCCACCCCAAGCCTCCTCGAGACTGTCTAAGATACTCATTTCTTCCTCCCTAACCCCTCCTGCTCATCACACCTCTTCCCATGGTGGTTTTCATCCTGGCTCCATAGATACATATGCTTCCATCTCCTCTACAGTTAACTCCATAAAGACCCACGGGGTCACATTTGAGCACACCTTCCTAACACAATAAACTGAGTTCCCCCAATATGGGCCATAGATCTGATTACTGGGTAGAACGCATTACTAGTGGGAACACCTAGAGAATAAGACCAGTTCTAACAGAAGGGAAGAAGTAAGAAGAGTTGAAAGCATAGTAAGGTGTTGTGATCATTTCTACTGCTCAGGTAGAAATGCTGTTTTTGCTGCACATCTAAAAGGAAAAAATAATAATCAAATTATTTTAAAAGTGTGAATATGTACTTAGCAGACTTCAACTGGAAGAGTACTGAGCTATTATTGCCTGCACTGTTTACCGTCAACAGCCAGCACACAGAGACTGGCCCCTCACCAGTGCAGGTGATCAATCCAGTACTCACAGTGGCTTGCTTAGCTTTATACCAGCTTTTCAAAAAAGGTTTGTCAGCTGGGCATAGGTGGCGCATTCCTGTAATCCCAGTGACTCAGGAGGCTGAGATAGGAGGATCACAGTTTGAAACTAGCCTCAGAAACTTAGCAAGATTATATCTCAAAATAAAAAGTAAAAAGGGGCTGGTGATTTTGCTCAGTGGTTAAGCACTCCTGAGTTCAATCTCCAGTATTTAAAAAAGAAAAAGAAAAAAAAAATGTGTGTGTGTGTGTCAGTTTGATTCACTCATGGATATACAACATCCTCCAACCTCAAGCCTTAGGACCCAAAGGAAAACTTCCACTTTGACTCTGAGAACTACCTCCAGACCACTCAAAAGGTAAGTTTCCTTCATATGATCATTTGGATAGTTTCAAAGTATATGAAATATGAACAATATCTGATTTTAAAAAAAAACAATACTTGAGGGGAAAACCCCATGTATCAAAAACACACTGGATGTCACTATGAAGATGGAAAATATTTAAAAGGAAGAGAAGTAATTAGCCTGCACCTCACCACTTACTGTTTATTCAGCCAAATTTAATGCAGTTTCCCATTCTGCACTAAGCATCTGGGCACTTTCCCACAAGCCTTGGAAGCTAGAGATACCTACAGGGCCACCTTAGACCAGAGGAAAGGGAACTTCACAGGAAATGAAACCCAGCAACACAGTAACAGCACCTCTGATGACAACCAAGAGATTCAAAATAAAGATTAGGGCAAGGCGGGTGGGGGAGCTGAGTGTGGTCTTCAGAAGTGAAACTTAAAAGGGGCTGAAGACACATCATTTTCCACAAGAAAAGTCACCTACCTGCTCTGGCCCCTGCTCACCTTTGCCTCCATCTCTTGGCTCACCATGATGGCCTTTCTCCATTGTTATCTTTTTAGATTAAAAAGAGAGTCCCTGACCTGCCAAATCATCTATTACAAGTTGCACATCTCCACACACCTCTTCCTCCAATAACGTACCCCAAAAGTTCAGACAGGAGCCCTAAAACATTATCAGGCTCTACATACATTAAAAAAAAAACGTCAACTGCAATGTGCTCAGAGTTTGCATCCACAGTACACAGTGGAGGGCAATGGGAAGGACCAGGCTCTGGTGCACCATGGACCCATGTGTAATCTTGGACAAGCTATTTACCTTCTCGGCACCATAGATTTTCTCATCTATCAACCACAGTTACCATATGCCAAAAAATTTAAGTTGTCCACCAAATCTAGAACACATGCATCTTTTCTTTTTTTTTAAAAAAAAATACCTTTATTTATTTATTTATTTATTTATTTATTTATTTATTTATTTATATGTGGTGCTGAGGATCGATTCCAGGGTCTTGCACGTGCTAGGTGAGTGCTCTACTGCTGAGCCACAACCCCAGCACACATGCATCTTTTCATATTTTTGAAACCAGAATGTGTCTATCAATGGCATCTTTCAATTAATTGGAAGTCTTTTATTTCTTTCTTAGAGGTATATCCAGTACCATCTTATAACCTATGGCACCTTAGAGTCCATGAAATATGGAGGAAACTACATCATAAGGTTTTGGTAATGGCTGATTAATTTAGGTAAAGAATTTACCATAGTGGTTATTCCTGAGTAAGCTGCTTATTACTATTAGTTACTATTATTAAATTAACAAGTCTGAAAATGGTCACAGTCATAAGAGAAAATCCTTATAGTTTTACCCATAAGTTGTGTACTGATATGATGATTGATACTTGGGACAGTGGTGCTAGCCTATAGTGCCAACTACCAGAGATAGTAGGGAGGCTGAGGCAGGAGCATCTCCTGGACCCAGGATTTCAAGACCAGCAACTGGGTGACTGGACATAACCCCAGCCCTTGGCACAGTGCCTGATACACAGTAGGGCCTCAGTAAACAACTGCTAACTGAATCCACTGAATGTAGGACCCAACTTCATTCCTGCCACACCCACATCTGATATCCATTCTACGTAATGGGAAACCAGCAGTGCCTGATCCTTTCAAGGTAAATGACATAGAGCAGATTCCTGCTTTTAAAACACTGTGAATACTTCTCCAGTTCAAGTCATTGAGCAGGTTTTCCCCTCCCATAATGCCCTCTCTACCTCATGTTCCATAAATTTAAATCCTGAACCCCACCTACCAAGGCCCAATTCAAATTTCACCTCTAAGAAATGTTCTTCCCATCTTATTCCCATTTGGCATTCTTCCTATTCCCATCCATCACCTTCTCAGCTACCATAAACACCTGATCTGGACCTCTCTGGACAGAATACTGCCTACCTTGTATTAAACTAAGTGTAAGAACCAGAACTCTATCTTGATTGCCCTGCCTTCCCTGGAAGGCTGGACACAAGAGGGAAATCCTCTTGGATTGAATCTGAGTCCTCTTATTATTCACTGAATTGTGTTCCCCATAAAAGATAGATTGGAGTCCTAATCCTACCTCAAAACATGACCTTATTTGGAAACAGGGTCACTCAGATGTAATTAGTTAAGATGATGTAATACTCCAGTGAGATTGGCCCTTACTACAACAAGATTGGTGTCCTTATAAGCAGACAGGGACCCACAGGGAGAATGCCACGTGAAGACAGGGGCAGAGATTAGAGTGATGATGAGCCAAGGGATGCCAAGGATTGCCAGCTGTCACCAGAAGCTAGGAGAGAACCTGGAACAGAGTCTCCCTCACCACTCTCAGAAGGAGCCAACCCTGCCAACACCTTGATCTCAGATTTCGAGCCTCCAGGGCTGAGGCAATAGAGACCTCAGTCACCTAATGTGTGGTGCTTAATCACAGAAGCCACAGCAAACAAACAAATGTCTTCCTCACCTAGCTGCTGTGACACTGGACCCTCTTGACTGCTGTGCTTCTCTAACCCTTTCCTAATCTTCTTGAGGCCTCAATCCCTCCTACCAGGACTTTAAAAGTTAGAGTTGCTCCAGGGTCAGCCCCAAGTCCTTTCCTCTTCTCACCCTCTATGTCTCCCTTTATACCTTTTTGTCTGCCCCAATTCAAACACAACCTGTACACTGCTGGCTCCCAAATTCCTGTTTCAACCTATCCTCTCTTCCAGACTCACATGTTCCAACTCCCTACCTGACACTAGAACACTTGTCCACTCAGATAATTCAAAGCCACTTTTCCAAAGCTTTTTCCAAAAGGTTCTACTACAGCACAATGAATGTACAATAAATATGGAAGGCACTGTAATATAACTAGATTTAAATGCATTTCTTCTAAGATGGTTAATAGTTCTAGTCACTCAAAATTTCAAATCTGATTAGCTGACATAAACTTCTTCCTACTCTTATTCTAATAGTTCAAATATTAGTAAATACAAGTTTATAACAATTTAATATCTGATGTACAGCTGGTTTTATCACTAATTCTTTCTTCTCCAGGATTATTGATCTACTTGATATGTGAAACAGAATATGCTAATAATTTTTTTAAAAAAAGAACCACATCCACAAAATGAAACAGTCAAATATTCTTCAGGGCAGATCTTGATGCAAGGACTGAAAAGGGAACAGTAAGAACCACCTCTGCAGAAACAAGATGTATGAGTGACTTTCAGGTAAAACTTACACACTGCACAGACACTAATGACTCTACATGCTTGTGAATTCCAAAATTACCAGGTTTTATTCACATGAACCGTGAAGACAGAGAATGGAATACATCTTTTCTAAATGAGGAGAACATGCTAATATTCCGCTATTTATTTCATTAAGAATCCTAGATAGGGCTGGGGATGTGGCTCAAGCGGTAGCGCGCTCGCCTGGCATGCATGCGGCCCGGGTTCGATCCTCAGCACCACATACAAACAAAGATGTTGTGTCCGCCAAGAACTAAAAAATAAATATTAAAATTCTCTCTCTCTCTCTCTCTCAAAAAAAAAAGAATCCTAGATAACCTTTATGACTTTCCATTCATTCTAGGGGGAAGACCAAAATCATATGTAAGGTTTCTAAAGCCCTGCATGGTTCCCAGCTTCACCTCCCACTTCACAGGATATTTGCCCCCAAAAGTTGCCTCAAACCTTGGAACAAGGAATTCCAAAGCTAAGGATCACCCCTAAATATCATATCCATGTATCAGATGAACGAATTCTATTTCTCATGTAGTTTCACATACTCTTTCCAACCCAAAAAAATAAAAATAAATTAAAAAGTTTTCTAATTTTAACAAGAACAATGTTAGTAATGAAATGAAACAACCCTCAGGATCCCTACTTCCCTTCTCGATACCTGTTTCCTTCAACCTCCTCCTCTTTACCTTCCTGTTTATTCTCATGATTAAACAATCCCAGTGTTAAAACCACAACAGCACACAGAATCTTTTCGGATGAGGACGCCGCTTCCTGCTAGCTGCTTCTTCCAGCCTTATATCCTACTGCGTCCCTCATCTTTGGATTTAGTTTTGAATACAGCTGCTGAGACAGACCACATCCACAGACCCAGGGCCTCCCCACCACAGCACTGAGACGCTCTGCAGTGGCTTTTCAACTCTGCAGGCCTGGGGTTCTTTCAGAATTGTCCCAGAGGCTCGTGCCCCCATGAGGTCATGCCCAGCTGACCTCTTCAGAAAGTGATACCCTGGAGCGCAGCTGTAAAAATAGAGCACTGACAACTTCTTATTCACCAATACACAACAGAATGTTCTCTGGATTCTAGGGAACTGACACATTCATACAATTACATAAACACAAGGTGGAATAAAAGAATAAAAGAGCCTGAAGCTATAGAAATGTATTTTTCTCATGCCCAACCTATGTGAGAGCAAACTGACCACTTAACATCATTTAGAAAACAGAGATGGCATAAAAGCTATTCAACTAAGACAGCCTGGAATCTCAGATTAAGTTATTTCTGTAATAATTTTTTTAATATAAACACTTATATTAAACTCCTTCATGCATTTCTTCATAGTATATAATTCCCCACATATTACCTTTCTTTTAAGTCATACAATTTATTTTATGTTTAAAGCACCTTCTTAATGGTGATTGAAATGTCTCTATCAGTTCAAAGCTTACCCATATGTCCCATTACTCTATCCAGTTCAAAGACGCTTTCATTCACTCACAAGGACTTTCTTAATTCCGGTATATTTTCAAAACCCTCTCATCCCAGCAGCTCAGGAGACAAAGCCAGCCTCAGCAACAGCAAGGCACTAAGCAACTCCGTGAGACCCTGTCTCTAAATAAAATACAAAATAAGGCTGGGGATGCGACTCAGTGGTCAAGTGCCCCCTAGTTCAATCCCTGATTCCAACCCCCAGAAAAAAAATTCTCAAAAATCATAAAGATCTCTGAAGCAAGCCACTTCCAACTCTCTCTCTTCTTCCCCGACCCCGCCAAGTATTAAGGATTAAACCCAAGTCCTCACACGTGCTAGGCAAGAGCTCTACCACTGAGCTGTGTCCCCAGCCCTTTATATTTTTATTTTGAGATGGGGTCTTGCTAGATTGCCCAGATTAGCCTTAAACTTGCAAGCCTTCTGCCCAAGATTCCTGAGTAGCTGGGAGTATGTACCAATTTATCCAGCTTCAACTTCCTTTATTTTGGACAAGACAAAATTGAAATAAAGGGGGAAAAAGAAAAATTAGAGAACAGAACTGTTAAATGCCCTTTCTTCTGTTCTCTTCCTTATCTAAGTGGTTTTCTTTACCAATTTCAGCGCTTTATATTTTAATATTTGATTCATAATTGTACTTTAAAGAATTAATCCTCCTGAATCCTCACAGAATAGGATAGGAATGCACCTTAATAGCTTAAGTTCAATAAGCAACACTCTATAAGTATCTTCTGTACAAATCTAGATTCACAGTAGTCTCATCTACAGGCCTTTCTTTAGTGTTTTTTTTTTTTTCCTAGAATCACATTGTTCTTCATGAAACACATCATAAAAGCAGTTTATGATAGAGACTGTTCATGAGCATTCTACTCAAAGGTTCATTTTGATAAATATTCTCATTTGACTTCTGCAAATAAATTCCATATTCAAACGTATTAACTTTTAGGAAATAAAATGTAATAAACATGAAGTAGTCAACACTAGTAAAGTAGCATTCTAAAGTATTGGTAACTACACATTAATTCATTTAAAAAAAAAAAAGATACCCTAACACAGATCTCACTGTTCCTTACACATTTATTGTGGCTATTCCCAAGTCATGTTAATAAACTGTAAGTAATTCTATATCAAATCTACACTAACATTAAACAGCAAAGAATCTAATCCTCAAAAGGAGGCAGAAATGGACACCACAAATCTATAATCCCCGCAACTCAGGAGGTTGGGGCAGGAAGATTACAAATTCAAGGCCAGCCTCAGAAACTTAAGAAAACTGTGTCTCAAAATAAAAAGAACAGAGGCTGGGGTTGTGGCTCAGTGGTAGAGCACTTGCCTAGCATGCACAAGGCACTGGGTTCGATCCTCAGCACCACATAAATGTAAAATAAAGATATTGTGTCCACCTACAATTTAAAAAATAAATATTAAAATTTTTTTTAAATAAATAAAAAGAATAAAAAAGGACTGCAGATCTGGGAATGTAGCTTATTGGTAGAGCATCCTGGATTCAGTCCCTAGTACAAAAAGAGAAAGGGAGAAAGGGAAAGGGGGGAGAGAGAGAGACAGACAGACAGACAGACAGACAGACCGACCGACCTGTACTAATCACCTGTTCAAAATACGCAAGGAGTTAAAAAAACACTCTATTCTGGATAAAAATAGAGAGATTTCTAAGGACATTTTTTATGCCCTTAGACATAAGGGAATAATTATAGTAGGAAATTTAGTTTCATGAAGTAAAGTTCTTCTGTTAGGTGTAAAAACACAGTTGTTCCACCCTTCTATAAGCCTCCAAAATACTTCCTTTACAATTCACTTCATCTCTATAATTCTTATCATAGTTCCATTTTGCATAACTGCTACATAAGGTCACAGAGTTACAGCCAAAAAGAAAGTTGCAAATTTAACAATAATGTCCCTTCTATTGTATTGGGCTACTTATTTATCACTTAGTTTTCTTGGTATCTCCCAAGTCCTGCCTTCCAAAGGCCATGTCATTTGGAGCTGGACTTGGTTCCATCCTCGGTCACAGTCCTATGTGTCAATGAATGGCTCACAGCTTTACTCTGTGATGTACCAGTGATGAGCCACTCTTGAACCACCCAGAAAACAGGTTTGTATTGCCAACATCACCCCAACCACTAAGACCCAGTGACCCACACCAGAAGAAAGAACTCACTTGGCAATTCTCCAACGACCAGGAAACAAACTCCCAATACATCGTATCCTCTAAGAAATATTTATTTAGGAGTCAGGTTATTATATGTAATAATAGAAAATAAACTTCCCTTCAAAATTAGAAGGTGCCTACCATCAACAGGAAGAAAACATTTTTTAAACTCGAATTTACTAATCTGGATAAAGAAAGTGTTAAGCTATCTTTTCCTTCTAATTCAGTCATTCTTTAACCATTGATCCAGAAAATGCTTCCTGAGCCATAGAAGGAGCAGGTGATGTAGTCACAGACAAGGGAAGTCCGGGTTTTGAATTCAGACTGGATTTGACTTCAGACTATCTGAACTTAAACACAAGTTATAAAATGGTCTGGCCATCTAACTTTGAACATGATACTTAACCTCTTTGTCCTACAGGTTTTTCATCATTAACTAAGGAGTCTAACAGCCTTTGCTCATAAGATAAAGAATTTAAGGTATGAGATGATTAAGTGAGGATAAAATAATTAACACAAATAAAAGTCCCAGAAAAGTGCCTGACACTCATTTTTTTTTGAATCATCATTATAAATTAAAAATTCCATCAGATTCTGAAGGGACAATGATAATAAGTCTGTGTCACCCCATCCCTACTAAAGATTCCAAATAAGTGTACCCAGGAACTAATCACAAACTAGCAGTTTATCCTAATCCAAAGTTGTGTGTGTGGTGAGGGGGGGGCGGGTTGTAAAACTTCTTCCGAAATTCTAGAACCTAATCCTCTTCTGGTGAGAAATTTCTGTGTCTAATTTAAATGTCTCCCCTCCACTTACCAAGAGTGAGGGCATAATAGTCACTCACACTCAATAGCAAATGACAGATAAAAATAATTGCCAGCTAGCTCCCAATTATAAAGCACTTTCAGCTCTACTTGGTGTGGCTGCACAATCCCCTCAGGGAAACTCTGGATTCTGATGGCTCCTAGAATAAGACTCTCTTGGTGACTCTCTGACTCTCTCTGTCTCCATGAACTGGCCTCAGCCCACATCCCCATTTTTCATGACCTCTCTTGTCCTTTAAACTTGAGCCATGCTAAGCTATTTAGAATTCCTCAAATCCCCACCCATTCATTCTTAAACCCTTAGCTGAAAAACTTTACTAGGTGGATCCCAAACACTCAGGCTGTTTCTAATTTAGCTGCACCTTAATAAAATAGGGAAACTAAGCTTCACTGTCAAACCAATTCCAGGAGTAAAATCTAAGCTTCCAAATTTTATAGTCAAGATAGTCAATTTGTCAGACATATTTAATGAATACCAAGATCAGCCTCATAATGTGCAGAACCCAATGCAAAACAAAAATGTAAGACTCTTTGTTCAAAAATTTAAATTTTCTTTTTTTTTACTTAAAAATATTTATTTATTTTTTAGTTGTAGGTGAACACAATATCTTTATGTGATGCTGAGGATCGAACCCAGGGCCTCACATGTGCTAGGCAAGCACTCTACCACTGAGCCACAACCCCAGTCCCCCCCCAAAAAAAAAATTTCAAGACAGTAACAGCAGAGCATTAAACCAAACTCAGGCTCTTTGATCTTGGGGCCCTTGAGAATACACAGATCACATGCCCCCAGGAAGCCAGTCCTGTTGAGCACCTTACTAGTCACTGAAGGTACAGCCAGGCCCTTTTCATTCATACTCCCAATTTCCAGAAAACCTCACTTGCAGCATCAAAGATTCTGTTAGGAAATGAATGAAAAAATACATATACACATTTCACCTTTGGATCTCAAACTGCTATGTTGAGTCTTGGGGTTAGATACTAGTTAAAATTACTCAAGTATAAGTGACTACTCTTTTAGTTTCATTAAATGTCTTCTTTAGTAAATCAGCAAGTTACTAAGCTTTTTAAAAATGACTCTCATTAGATGAAAAGGGGGTTACAAATTATTGCAGTAGTAAATAAAACACCAGGGTTGCAATATTGCTAAATATCTTGCTTTTCTGAATATGTTTCAATTTAATGGATGTGTTTTGAGCACCTATTATATATATATATACATTCCATTTTTTAAATTTAATATCTTATTTGGGCTGAATTTAAACCACTTAACAAAAAGAGAATTCTACAAGTATGGCCCAAGAATATGAAACAGCATCAGAAATATGAGAGACAGTGGTTTCTTCTCTCCTCCACAGCACCTGTGCCCTAAACAACTGCTCTGGGTGGGGCCCTGTTCTAAGCATTGGGAATTCACTGAGGGCAGGACAAACTCTGCCTAGGGGGGTGCAGTTCACTGGGAAAGTGAGACAGTAAACAACTAATTCTTTTTAAAAAAAAATTAACATATTTCAAATTACAATACCAAGACATAAGGAAGGATTACTTTTATTTTAGTATTTTCCTCCAAGAAATGCAAGCTCCTCAACTGAGAGATAAAAAACATTCTTCTACCCACCCTAATCTGAACTGTAGTTTCAATTACCACAAAGGCCCCAATTTTTTCTGCACAAAATACATTCTAGCACAAGAGCAGAATGTATTTCCCAAAGTAGGCATTTTGTAATTCATGTATGAACCAAATCACTTATGTTTGGACCATGATGATAGATGAGGTATTGGATTTGGCCAAATGTTATAAAACTCAAACTCTATGCAATCCAGAAGTACTCCTCATGCAATGGAATTATAACAACACCATGTTAATCTCCTGGTGATTATGAGATTCAATTAATATGTCTACAGATCCTACTTAGCACCTCCAACAAGATGCTGCATTAAAACTGGGGATTATTGTTAATACAAATCTGGAGTAATTGATCTCTGTTATAATACAACTAAATAAATACTTTCATAATGCCAGTGTTATAAATGGCCAAGCTGGATTTAGAAGCAGTTTTAAATCTTAAAAAGAGCAAACAGACACAGTGCAAGAGACCCAAATACAACAAGCCCTAAAACAGTTGTCCACTTAAAGAGATATATCTGTTGTATAATTTCATGAGGGAAAGAAAGGAAAAAAGAATCATACAGAAAATTAATATTGCAATACACAGTGCTTTCTGGTTTTAGAAAACATTGTTCATCTCATCGTGTGTGCTCCTGAATCTGTTGAACTATTTAAAAAGTACTAAGAGTGCAGCTCAGTGGTAGAGTACTTGCCTAGTATGGCCCAGAGACCCCAACTCCATGTCCAACACCATACACACACATACACAAACACACACACATACACACATACTAATATAGTATAACGGAGTTGACTCTCTTTGACATAATACCAAGAAGCTACAACTTTATTTCCTTATATGGGCCATTGAGAATATCTGTACCAACAGTTTTTATATATTCCATAACTAAATAACTTTGCTAGGGCAGCTTGAATGACATTCAGATGGGAAAAAGGAGGATCATATTCCACCAAAGGAAAAAAAAAGCTACCCCCCAAAAAAGAAAAGACATAATTTCAAAATCTCTCTTATTCCAAATCTATTCCAATAACCAGTCACTTATGGCATAAATCAGCTGAAAGTTTCCAAAGGGAAATAACAATTGTAGTTTATACACATCTAATGATCACATCAGGCTTCTTTTGAAGGAAAATACTTACTTATGCAACACTTACAAAAACTTAGGTGAGCGTTCAGCTTCATGATTCAGTTTTACCTGAGCATGTGAACACAGTGTATGTTTCGATATGGAACAATTTTTGAGGTTACTAGGAATTACTAAATAATATTTTCGTCACGTCTTTGATATAAGAAACCTTAGCAGACCTCCCAGTGAACTTTGGCATTTTGGCTGTGTGGCCAAAAGAACAATCTACCATTACAAAGCCTATTCATCAATCAACTAGGAACATCATCACAATGGCTACTGGGCTGATCCTCCTCTTTATCATACTTTCGAGTATATGAGACGCACAAGATTCACATTACTAAATTATAGATTACTAGTGCGAAGATCAATTTTAAAATATAACTTGAAAGATTATTAATGCAAATGTAAACATTTTTTATTTAAAAGCTTGTGTTGACTGGCTTGTCTTCAATTTTTTAAAAGCCTTCCTACAGCAAAAAAATGAGAGTAAAAATACATTTACAACTTCAGGATAATAAATCCAGGGCTACCAAGTTGTCTTGAATTAAAAAAAAAAAAAAGGATAAACTATCTTTTAAAACAAAATTTACCATCTTACCTAAAAAAAAAAAAAAGAAGAAGAAGAAGAAAAAAAAAAAAACACTAAAATCCTGAACATTTGAGCCCATTTCTTGTAAGACTTCTGTCTGCAAGTGTTTAAGGGCATGATGCTTGTGTTTTGCACTGAACACTCAGCTATGTATGTTTCCACAACAAAGTTGAAAGGTGGCAGTTAGCAGGAGGGTTAAAGGAGAGGTTTCCTGTCAGGGCTTTGTGCAAAGACAGACTGCATATTCGGTCAAGGCAGTGAGAAAACAACCCGGGCCCTCTGAGGTCAGCATTATTCAGCACTGTGGGCCTCGTTCCAAGAGGCCCCCCCACACACCGGATGCCCCGGGGGGCCCCTGCCTGGGCATCCTCTCCCTCAGCTAGGTGCAAGGGATGTGGTTCCCAAAGCCAATTACCACCCGGCCCGCGGGCTCTTCCGCGCAGAACGGCCGGCCGGGCTGTCAAGAGAGCCACTGCACAACCAGGGTGCCCCGGAGAGCCTGAGCCCTGCGCCCCCAGAGGCCCTGGAGCAGCGGGCGCTGCGGAGGCGAAACTAGGTCTCGGTCGGCCGCCGGGAGCAGCGAGCCCCACTTTCTCCGGGCAGGAAGGGGGAGGCCCAGAGCATTTCCTGTTGTGCAGCCGAAACCAGCGGAGACGTCATTGCATTCAGACTCCCTCGGGTGTCAGCGGCCCGGGCCAAAGTTCAGCCGCGGGCAGGGCAGGCGGCGCGCGGCCAGGGCCAGGGCTCCCCTCGGCCGCACGCCCTCCCCGCGCCCGGCTCCGAGACCGCGGGCGCGGCCACCTGAGGCCGCACCGGGCCGCCGGGCGGGAGCCGCGCGCGCTCCCCGCGAAGCCCAGCAGGGCCGCCGCTCTCCCCGCAGCTCCCCGCGGCCGCAGCCTCCTCCCGCTCCTCTCCTGAGTGAGGAAAAGCCTGCGTTTCCTAGTGCCCGGAGGAAGCACTTTCCCTGCGCAAGTTTCTACGCGGAATTTTCAATGTGGTTTCCAAAGGATGACTCGATTTCCATTAGGATTATTTTTAAATCATCAAAAGTAAAAAAAAAAAAAAAAAAAAAAAACACTCAAGAGATGCTCATGCAATTGCTTTCCCCTTGCTTTCCCACTGTGGATTCCTCAAGTCGCTGTCAGAGGGAAGAGGGAAGAGAACATTTCTATACCGCCCAGCTCCAGCGGTTAAAGAAAGCCAGAAAACCCCCTTAGACGTTTCTAAAAGCATATTCCAGGCATGTTCTATATGTTTTCATTATTAAAACACCCGTTGCGTGACGTAAACATTTCTTTCGTTTATTAAAACCTGAATTAATCATATCTCAACTAATAAACAGAATCTCCTAAAACTCTTTCTCTTGTACTTATCCACTTTAATAGCAACAAAACATTTGGCTAGAATGTTTTAAAATAGAAGTTGCCCATTTTTTTTATTCTTTTAAATATTCTTTTTAGTTGTAGAAGAACACAATACTTTATCTTGTTTATTTATTTTTATGTGGTGTTGAGGATTGAACCCAGTGTCTCACCCATGGGAGGCAAGTGCTCTACTGCTGAGCCACAACTCCAGCCCCACCCCATTTATATTTTTTAGAAGTTCCTTTATTCTAAATTTCCAGCCTTCCATTTAGTTTCAAACCCCAAACCAGATTATAACTCTGTGTAAGTCTACAGAATCAATGACTTATGGTTAATAGGAATTAGAAATAAAACCATAAGGTATTGGGTAATCATTATGGAATAAAAAAGTGAAATAGCTTCATTTCAGTTTGCTGAAGAGAGAGGTGGTTAGAAAGTATAGATTCTGTTCTTCTCATAGTAAACCAGTGTTACCCATGTTATGTTGCTCTAACATCTCTAACATTTGAAGTAAGCAACATTTCACAACAGGACATGACTTAAAAGTTAGGGCTTTATGTAATGTAATCTATGTACTTGGGGTCATCAAGATGTGTCCATTTAGGTTCTTGGATGATAAGCAAATGTACTGCTCTGGTGCAAGACTTCTAAGGTGGGGAGGCGGAAAGCATACAGGAATCATTCTCTGTCTCTTCCACTCAATTTGCTATGAACCTAAAACTGCTCTAAAAAAAATAAACTATTTTAAAAATTGGGTAAGAATAGCAAAACATAAAATGTACACTGATTGCAACCTATAAATTCACAATAAATGTTTGGAATGTAAGAATTAGTACAGAAATCATCATCTTAACACTTCCATGAAGTTGATTAGCCAGGTCTACTCCTTGATAAAGAAGCTTTATTTTTAAAAGGTTACTGCATTTTTTATGTTAAAAGTACATAAAAGACTTAACAACTTAATAAATGTTAACTGTCCTATCCAGTCACTTACTACCTAAGGCAATTATATTAAAGGTAACCTGAGCTGCCTTGAAAGTGATTCAAAACCAATGAGTACTTAATCTGTTCTTATTTCCTAAATATCTGAGTAACACAATTAAATACTGTATAACAGAATAATATTTTAAATCTACTTAATATATGAAAGCTTTCCATTTACTTCACACATATTTCTGTCCTTGCTTTGTAAAGAAATCAGCTCAGAGAACTCATTACATTTAGTTCAAAACCAGCAGCATTGTGAAGACCTGAGCTGAGCTCCCTTTGATCTTACTGGAAAAAAATAATAATAACCCCAAATCCTTGCCATTCCTAAACTCTACTCCCAACTAAACCACTCCTTTACTACAGTAGCCAGTGCCTGCCTGTGAGTCCTGGGAAGGGCCTAAGGAAGAATCCATCCAACTAAATTATTTACTTAGCTTGGGTACAGTACCTTTTAAGTAAGATCTATCAACTTCCCAAACTTGTCAAAGGACTTGAGGATGAAAGTGACTCAGATGTGTCCAGTCCTAGGAAATACTGTAAGATGGCTTTTCTATCTCCTGAGTGATCCCACACCAACTTTTATTCATGTCTTTTTTTTTCTGTCGTACCATTCTTTTACCTATTCCATGTACACAGCAATTCTTGTGCTTTTCATTAGAGTTCACTTTTAGTTACTCCTTCAAATCATCTGTCAATGGTGTATAATTAACACACCATTGAAAGTGACTGCCCAAATACTATCCAAGCTCAATGAAGATTTTACTCAAAGTTCATGCTCTCTGGTTTATATTTAATTGCCAATGGCGATACTTGAAAGATCAAAAGGAATGGCTAAAAATTTTCCTATTTTATGATCCTCATTACAGGCCAAATGAAATCAGTACCACCATAAATTTAGTATAGACTGAAGATATAAAGACCAGTATGATAACAATAAAATAAATCAACTTGTGAATAACTACATAATTGAAAATCCGAGCCAGAATACTAAACTCTTGAGTTCTTCATTTTCCTGGTATTATTTTCAAATGCATCTCTATTACATCATGAAAAAGAACAAACAAACTGTTAGGATAAAAGGATGTTCTCCAGAATAACACAGTTTACACTTTCTCTTTAGAAACCACAGGGGAAACAATTTAAATGCTCCAATTTGGGGGTTTAAAGTACATCGTAAGAGTGCTTATAATGTACAATTCCAACCTAATAAGATATATTAGCATTTAATTTAATTAAAAGAATTGAGACTTGAAGTTTCCCAAGTTAATCCTTTGAAACTCATTATTTAGTTCAGGCTTGGTTTCATTTCAATGTGTAGTTTGAAAATGAGAGTAACAGCTAATTGTTAGTGTACCATTCGGGTCTGAGATCCTAGGACTTTAAGAGTCTCTCCATTTTCTTAAACATTGACAAGTCTTTGAAATGACCAGAGGGTGACATGCTGACTTGGTTCTTAAGCTGGCCTCCTCTCTAAAAACATTCAGAAAAGAATACTGAATTCTTCCTCTCCTCTCACTATATCCAAATTGAGTAATATTCTTCTCCAATAAGCAAAGAACATTCACCAATCATTTGTTGTTTTTCCAAAAACCTGGATCCCAAGAAATGCAATGATAATGCCATCAGAAATCTTTCTTTCTGAGGTCCCCATCCTATTCTATAATTATGGTACAATGGCCTTGTTCCAGAGTCAGTATTTTCCCAAATCAAAGCCTAAGAGCTAAAGCACAGACAAAGGAAGAAAGCTCACTGAATGAGCAGACATGTACAGGAATGAAGAGAAAAGTGCATTACATGCAAACACATATGAGAACACACATGTACAATTACCCTTTCGTTAAAAACTTACTTTTGTACATACTTCACAGTCTAATTCCATTAAGGCCCCTATTGTACTTCAGTATTTCCAAAACCAATGGCTTATTTCTCACGAAAACTACCCCAAAACTATAACCTTCTCTTTATTAAGTGGCCTTCGGCATAAATTACTAGTGCCTTGATCCTTCAGGATTGGATAACTGAACAAAGTACAGGCCCTGTAATTAAGTCCCAAGACCACCAAGTAGTTCAAGAATGGTTAGTTTCTCCTCAGAAATAACAAGATGAGGTGTAATCACCTGGGACCTGCCTTTCAGGCTCTAGGTAAAGTCGACGTAATCTTCACATATGTACTTAGTACTCCAGTGTTTAACAGCACATCTCCTTTTTCAGCCTCCACCTATACTGAACACTTCAGAACAGGCCCTCATTATAGGCTATTAATAAAATGGCCTCATATAGGCTCTCAATAAAATTTAAACAGTACTAAGTGCCCAAATGGCCTATAACGATGCATGTTATTGAAACATCCGTGTTCTCATATGCATTAAAGTAAAAGTGAAAATGAACCTACTGCATAAATTGGTTTTTGGCTTTTGTTTTGTTTTTACAACACAGTATCTTTCATTCTCTCCTAGTCTCTCACAAAATCCTGGGTACTTCCCAAAGATTAAAAGTGTGACTAAAGCTAAATTTAAAATATGATAATTCTCTTTACAATTAAAAGAAGAGTTCCAAAAATCAAAGTACCTACTCAGGAAATTATAACCTTTGTTTTAGTAACATGCAAACATCCAATCTCAGTTTGTGCATACAAATTTTATAGGTTCACTTGTTCTATGACACATGTGCCCACTTAAATATCGACCTCCCTTACTATTCATTATGTAGATTAATAAGCCATCTGTGCAGGCAAATTAAAGCAGAAGAGTTTTCTCATAAATACTAAAAGCAATAAAGATCTCAAGTAAGAATACTCTTCAAAGTTGTTATTACGATGCAACAAGACTCTACTGTATGTGGTACTATACAGATGATATTCTTACAAGTGATGTCCATGCATGGAAGTATTTCCCAACATTCTATATTCACATTTTAATTAACAGGAAACTTCTAATTGAAGAAAAGGTTAATTTATTGTGATAGTCACTTATATGGTCAAAAATAGGAATTAGAAAATGTAGGTGGCACAGGTATGAATATGACAATATGTCTGTTACTTTACCTTTAAAGTCATTATCTTTTGAGATTTTTCAGTTCCTAGGACAAAAATGGTATATATAATAATATGCCAATGTAAAGCCAACATGTCTTATGTGGGATGCTATTTTTCAATACAATTGAATTTTCTGCATACAAATTTTTAACACATTTTATTTTAGCTGTTTGTTTCATTTCATTTAATGGTATATTATGAAAGAATGGTCAAACTCAATGATCATATTCTCAGCACAGTATAGTACATCTGATCATTTTAGGTACAAACTCTTTAAACTGGAATGCAAGCTCCTAGACAATGTGTCACACATTCTAACTTTCTCACCAACATCCACTTAACATGCATTGTATGCTGAACTCAAATCAGACACATCTCTGAAAAACACCGTTGTACATTCTCTGGCACTGGTGTATTTGTACACTTTGCCTGTGAAAATCAAGGCCTCCCATGAAGAAACCTCTATCTCCTCAGCCAGGGGTGATTTTGCACTCTTTTAATGCTTCTTAAACGTCTCTCTTATGGTTTCACTTGTCTATTTTAAAAATAGTTTTCCTTCCTTAATTCTTTCTTCAATATTGGAGACCATAAAGGTTTTGATGAGAATAGGGAAACACTCTGCTTTGTATTTTATATTCTATTTATAATTGTATTACATTGCATATTCCCATATATCTTACACATACCAGAATCTCAATAATACATGATAAAATCATTCTGTATTATACTATTATACATTCTAATGCTGTTCTAGTTATACTGTCTACAAAGTCTCAACCAACACCATTAGGCACTTACTGTAAAATATTTCTAAACCATTTGGTAACAGGATTCTTCTCAAGAGTAACTGAGTAAATGAGCAATTTATTTTTTGAGGACTCATAAAAATCAATAGCCTGGTGTAAATTTCAGACACGAACAACCTGATCCCTGAAATTAATAAAAATGAAAATGAAAATGACATCCAATGAGATCTAGCAGAGAGAACTGGGAATATTTAGCCAGGAAAAAATAATAGGTAAGGTGAACATGATTGCTCTCTTTAAGTAACCATAGGACTGTCATGCAACACAAGGATTATTCAACTAGTTTTGAAGCTGTTGAGGACTAAACTGCTCATAAACACAAGTGCCCGATAAGGGAATAGGCCTTCCTAAGAAAGAGCAGTCCTGGGTGATTTGTCCCTAGTGATTTCTCACATAGCTGGAGATTAAATGTCTCCAATGGCTTTATCTAATCCTACGATTCTATACAAGATTTCACATTATCACCAGTTGAAAAAATCTGTATCAGCACATTAGATCTTATACCTAAGACACTGATTACATAATTCAAATTACACTTTAAGAGATGCAATACATAAGTATTGTTGCAGTATTACAAACCGAATCACAGTGAATAGAAGTAAAACTTCTCAGGAAACGCTCAGGAGTTCCTGATGATGTCAAGGCCTAACTCAACTAGGAAGAGGTACCAGGGAAAGTTATACTGAATACAGGAAGCCATCTGCAGATCCCAAAGGACCCCAGGATCCTGTGTCTTCATCCAAACCTCATTCTCTGCCTCAGTTTTTTAGGGCTATTTACATGTCAAATATAAATGAGAACAGTAGCTTGATCCACACAACTATGTGGCATTTTGTAAAAATTTCTTATGAAATTTAAATCAAAACCAGTTGACTCAAAGGAGATGATAAATGGTAGACACACTGTGAGGCACTGTTTGCTCTTGTGGCTGTAAGAAGCCTTCCTGTAATCACAGCAGGTTTTGAAGCCACAGCAAATTTATTATTAATTTCAAACTGTCTTCCCTTTGCTTCCCATTGCTCTTATCCTTTGTCACCCATAAGAATATAAGAGAATACAAGAGAAAGCCAGTGGCAGCACACACCTGTAATCCCAGTGGCTCGGGAGGTGAGACAGGAGGATCCCAAGTTCAAAGCCAGCTTCTGCAACAGTGAGATGCTAAGCAACTCAGTGAGACCCTGTCTCTAAATAAAATACAAAATAGGGCTGGGGATGTGGCTCAGTGGTCAAGTGCCCCTGAATTCAAATCCTCAGTACCAAAACAAAACAAAAAAAAGAATGTAAGAAAGACAAATGATCAGCATAATTTCTTCATAACACAAATTCAAGAATTATTTGCTAAGATGGATATATAAAAAAAAACAAACTTTTCCAAATCAACTATTACTACCCAACGTGACCATTTTCAGGCATGATTATGTTGAACATTAGCAAATTCTCATCAAACATAGCCAGAAATCAACTGATGATTAAACAAATTTGGAGTTTGTCCATTGGAAAATCTAATCTCCACACTTAGCATCCAATTATTTTCTATACTCAATACTGTCAGGTTGATTTATTTTAAAAGTCCATTTAGAATATTCTCAGCCACTTGGCCATTTTAAAGACTTACTTTATTAAATTTGGGCACCAAGTTTATCACGAATATAACTGAGGTCATCTGAACAAGAAAACAGATTACACATCTGAAAACAAATGTCTTTAGTTTCCTTTTGGTTTTTTTTTTTATTCCTTTTGCTTGAATATGAGTATAACATAACTAGCTCAATACTGTATTATACACGTGCATTAATGACCCACAAGAAATTCAAATGCATCAGGAGATACACAAGCTGCAGAGCAGCTGACCATTATCTTTCTACAAACAATTGCATATGCCTATAATAAAGTACACCAATAGCAATCAATTATCTCAAGAATACTTTACCAACCCTTGCATAAATATATCCCTGCATATCAGATTTTTTTTCAACAACTTAAGTATTCTCAAAATTTAGTGTTGTTTTACACACTAAAAATAGCCACTCCAATTCTCTTGTTTCCCTGTTCTGTTCCCAGGAGGTAGGGCAGTGCTACAAGCAATGCTTCACTTTTACAGATGAAGAAACAATGAACTATAACAGAGGTACAGTCGCTTGGCCTGAATCATTTCGAAAATCAATAATGAGGCAAGCTGTCAACTAGAAGGGTCAGGGTTTAGAGCGGGTTCTGGTGGCCTCTGTGGCACAAGTGTATGGGCTTTAATGAGCACATCATCTCAAGAGCAGAACAGATATCTGAAACCCTCGTTTTATCCAAAATGTCTGTATTTCTCCCAACATAAATTCTGACACATGGCTACTGACAAGAAAATAAATTGAGTGTTTATAACTTAGATTTTTCCCTTGCTTAGTGGAATTGAGACTATTCCAAATGAAAGCATCAGGAAAAGAAAGAAAAATAAAGTTTGATCATTGTTCCATGGGTAATTAGAAGCTGAACTCCCCATGACCTATATCCACAGAGTGTTGGACCAGCCATCCAGATTGTCCCATGGGGCATTGCCGAGTGGCCAAGACAGGATTTCACCACCAGCTTGCGTGACAGGACAGTTTCACCCGCAGCCTACCCTCCTCCATTTTTTGCCTTCATGACACAGGAGTTAAGTGGAGGAAAGGAATATACTCTTTTATATGCTGAATTTATTCAAGGCCTCCCCACACCCAAGAGCAATGGCCACCTTCACACAACCTTCCTTCTCAGAGTATCCCGATCAAAAATATGACCAAGGAAAACTTCCTATATATAAGAATCCAGTTCAATTATAAACTTGCCTATCGGACTTTCAAATTCCTCAAGATTGTTCCATCTGTTCATTTGCTGTAAAACAGGCAGGAAGTTGAGGGCCCAAGGAGTCTCTGACCATAGTTGGTAGAGGGGTTTGTGACAATTGGGTATGCAGGGGAGAAGGCTGTTTTCTGGAGGACTTTTTATAAAGTTGAAAATGGCTAGAGGCACTTAAGGATGAGCAGACTGATGGACCTTGGCCACTGAGGTAAGACGTTTGCCAAGACTAGCCAAGACGTTAGCCCACTGAGGGTTTCCTTCATTTGGCTCTGAGGACACCCCATCTGTCTTAAGAATGATGACTTTAAACATTTACCAAGTATCCAAATGTGCTCACTGCCTGTCATGCACCGTGTTCAGCACACATTAGTGTAAGTACAAGCATCCTAATCCACTAGAAATGTTATAGTGAAAATTATCGGTAAATAAAGTAATGAAAAATTCACTTAAAGAGGATTAAAAAAATTACGAACATAATCTGAGGTAACCTCCTCACTTTTAACAAGCTTATAAGTGCATTTTATAATAAAATGTGTCTTTTGTTAATCTTTTATTTTTCTCCTTGTCCATGCAAGGACCTGATCTACAGGTATAAAGGACCATACAGCTGAACCATAAAAAAGAACTTTAATCCCAGCACAATAACCCAAACCTATAATCCCAGCTACTCAGGAAGCTAAAGCAGGAAGATCACAAGTGTGAGGCTAGCCTCATAAACTTAGCAAGACCCTGTTCTCAAAATTTTAAAAGGCTGTGGATATATTTCAATGGCAGAATACTTGCCTAGCAGGTGTGAGTCCCTGGGTTTACCTTCAGTACCGAAAAAAAAAAATAACCTAAAAAGAGTAGTGCTATAATATTTACTCATGTAAAAATAGTACCTCTTTAAAAACTACCTTACTATGAAATAATAGTGTTTGTGCATACACATATATGAAATAGATTATTTCAGTAGTGATTCAGTAAGTCTTATGGTGTTTCTTCAACCATCATTTGGGTTAAGAGAGACTCATTATAAAAGCAGAGATTCCTGAAAACACTTAAAAAGTAGTATGGTGACTAAATTTTCCTGAAAAAGTTTCTAAATTAGTCTACTAGAATGTAAACTCCATGAGGGCAACAGGTTTTATTTTATTATTCTGTCCACTAACAAATCCCCATTGTCTAAAAGAGCACCTTTCCCAAACTATCAGTATTTATTCATTAGGAAATATTTTTAAAGTCTGCAGTCCTGCAAGCAATAGACTCTTTAAGTGGGTCCAAGGGCCCCATGGGTGAACACTGGTTATCTGGCTTTTAAGATTTATACAGTTCAAGTTGGGCAATTCAGGCCTTAGACCTAAATGAGACCAAAAACTCTGGAACCAGCGGATTTAGTTCACATCATCAGTATAGCACAGTAGCTGAGCTAAAAGAGAAATATCCAAGATTACAATCAGCAATCCCATTTGTTAACAACTGTCAAAAACCAAGCTCGTTGTGACATTGTTTTTAAACCACTTCAATCAAGAGTTTGATGGACCATTTGAAAATGTTTAAGTAATATCTTACTGTCACAACAGTTGAAGTTCTTCTGGTCTAATCTCTTCTTAATAATAATCCAACTACCAGGTATTAAGCATTCACTATGTGCTCACTGAGATCAGTACACACATTCTCGTAAAAACTTCACAATAACCCTCTAACAAGATTTGTCATCATTTTGTAATCCCTGGGATGTTAAGTGACTTTTCTACATTCCTCCTGACTGATAGTGGAGCTAGAATTCCATTGTTCCAGCTTCCAATCCAGGCTCTTCACACCTAGACTAAACATTTGGTTCACTGTAGAGTGATAAAAAATGATCGGCACTTTTTGTTGTTGTTAATTTTTGAAATAATTGCATTATGTAAACAGTTGCTTATATTGCATGGAATGGCTTCAAAGCCTAATAGCCCCAAGTTCAAATCCTGCTCTACTGATGACCATCAGAGCATCCCTGCAAAAATCAGTTCACCATTCAGAATCTCAGTTTCCTTGGGTGCAAACATAAAGATAATAAAACCACATCTTCTCAGTAAGGCAGTGGCATTAAGAGAACTAATGCTTGGGAGAGTGTCTGCCATGGAGCCTGGCACAGGGCAAGTGCTCTTTAAACCTCAATTCCTTTCCATCTAATGGATTTGCTAAATTGGCACTGGGCTGATTTTTTTTTAAGTGTTTCGTTCATCCTGGTAATACCATAATTATAGAATAAAATGACATTGAATTCTCTATAACTACAAAGTAGAATTTATAAACTGATAGAATATGAGTTGGAAGAGGCTCTAGAAGCCATCTGTTCCAGTCTCTTCCATTTCCAAATGAGGTCCAGGGAGCTTGAAAGTCTTGCTTCCAAGTTCTCACAGAAAGTTCACTGCAAAGACACGACAAGACCTTATGTCCTTCCCACCCCCATTCCCACAATATCCCCCGGCTTTTGCCTCAAGTTACACAGGCATGGCAACACATGTAATTTTCAGACAATTAAGCAGTATAAAATAACCTCAATTTAATTGCATCCAATTAACAAGCCAAATTAGCGTTTCATATGTACACTATTAAACTAGTTGTCTGGCTTCCAAAAGAAATAAAGTGCTGTTTCAAATGAATCTAGCATTTTAGTGAACAAAGCTAGTTACAATTTAAATTATCTTTCCTATAATCTTCTTTATATAGAATTAGACATAACCTCCACTGTAAGAGAAATACTTTCAGCAACTATCTGGATAAGAATTAAGGCTGTATTTTAATCATCAAAATCTTCTCTCAATGAACACGATTTTTTTTTCTAAGATTTGTGTATGCTTGTGTGAGTGCACGCATGCCTATACACAGATGCACGTTTACGGATCCCTGAACAAATATAAATGAGGGTGTGTCTATGTTCACCTAAGGCCTACTGGAAAAGTCCCACCTTTTTGCTGGGCTTCTGGAATCAAGTGAATCTGCCACAATGCAAATAAGAGCTTCAATGATCTGCTTTCTTTTCAGAGAAAACGAAACCACCAAATAAATCTTTGCCAAACAAAGCACTGCATGTCAAATACACTGTTCTCCACTATCTGTCCATTGTCCTGATTTAGATGCAACTGGGAATCGATTAAAACATGGTATTCTAATTAACCACTGAATGAATCACCTATCAATTCCTCATGTATTTACACCTAAAAGTATTAATACCCTGTAACTTTAAATATAAACATTTTCATAAGTTGGCGTTTGATGGTCCACTTTCACCTGTAAGTATTTATAAATATTTTCAGGAATAAATAATTACATAGTCAAAGTGCTGTCCTTTACTTAAAATGTTATTCAAACCTGCCATACATATTTGGCAGTGCTTAAAAAATATTTTAATCACTTTATTTATTGCATTATAAGGTGCTTTTAACACATCCATTAACAAGAGAAAACTATTCACATTGTCATGCAACAGAGTAAACTTCCATTCCTTTCCATGGCAATCTGACAACCTCTTTACCAACAATATATCCACCTCCTATATCCCTTTTAATCTGTCCAAACACACACTTCACAGTATTACTTCTTTGCCCCAAACCACTGAGTGAAACCCAGCTTTCTCAGCAGAACTCTAAGGCTCCCCAGAATTGGAGACCAGTACTCCTCCCCTCCCTGGTGCTGCCCCTATACCTCATCACTGCAGCTCAGTGCATCCTGAGCCCCTCTCTTCTCTTTGCTTAATGCAGTTTTACTCAACCTTCAAGGCTTCCCATCAAAAACCACTTTCTCCTATAAGGCCCCTCTAAACATTCCAGCTGAAAAAGGAAGGAAGGAGGAAGAAAGGGAAGGAAGGAAAGAGCCAGCTTCCATTTACGGTGTGTTCTCATTTGTAAGTTGTAAGCCCTGTATCTTCTCTTGCAGTCACTCTTGACTACAGAGCCCAAGCTTAGAGCCACTACACAGCAATGACCCTACCACTTAAATTTTCTAATTTTCTTATTATATAAAGTACAAGACAGGAAATGAATTAGTAAAATGATAGAGTTGACAAAGGAAAAGAATATTATTATCACAATCCTTTTTTTTCTACTCTTTCATATCATGTAATTTCATCTTACACTGACCCCTAATCATAAGGAAAGTAAAAATTCAAATCTAAATTTCTCCAAACACCTTCATATTTGCAACCATATAAAAATAATCTGGGGAATTGAATGTTTCACTCTTTTACTAGTTGTTTAGAAACATATAGATCCAGCTCATGTGGGGCTCCAAAGATTAATCGGTTCCTTCACACAGCGACCTTGTAAAGACTTCTCAATTGGTAGTTATTCATTAATTGAATCAATGATGCTGGCCAATTCAGTCTGCTGGAACCCCAAATAAGTATTTTTTTTATTTATTTAAATTACTTTTTCTTCTTTTAAAAAGCCTTTCAGTAGGGCTGGGGTTGTAGCTCAGTGGTAGTATGCTTGCCTAGCATGTTTGAGGTACTGGGTTCAATCCTCAGCACCACATAAAAATAAATAAATAAAATAAAGGCATGGTGTCCATGTACAACTAAAAAAAATCTTTAAAATATATTTAAAAATAAAAAAGCCCTTCAGTAGATGAATGAATAAAGAAAATGTGGTATACATACACAACAGAATATTACTCAGCATCAAAGGAGAGTAAAATCATGGCATTTGAAGGTAAATGGATGGAGTTGGAGAATATTATGCTAAGTGAAGTAAGCCAATCCCCAAAACCCAAATGTCAAAAGTCCTCTCTGATATGAGGATGCTGATCCATAATGGGGGCGGGGAGGAGAGCATGGGAGGACTGAGAGAACTTTAGATAGGGCAAAGGTGAGAAAGGGGAAGGGAGTGGGCCTAGGGGTAGGAAAGACAGTGGGATGAAATAACATCTTTACTCTAAGCACATGTATGAAGATACAAATGGTGTGACTTTACTTTGTGTACATCCAGAGACATGAAAACTTGTGCTCTATATGTGTAATATGAATTGAAATGAGTTCTGATGTCATATATAACAAATTAGAAGGAATGAATGAATGAATGAATGAATAAATAAATAAATAAATAAATAAATAAATAAATAAGAAAAGTACATACATATCTGCAAATACTAATAGCTAACCTGCGGGTAAGTCCATCAAACGAAAGTCAGCTCACACAGCAACATTAAAAATGTCCCAGGGCAGGGCTGGGGTTGTGGCTCAGAGGTGAAATGCTTGCCTAGCATGGATGAGGCCCTGGGTTCAAGCCTCAGCATCACATAAAAATAAATAAAATAAAGGTATTGTGTTCAACTACAACTAAAAAATAAATATTAAAAAAAAAATGTCCCAGGGGCAGCAGCAATTGATGTGGAAGCACTGTGCAGACACGTGTTATACATAAGCAACTTCTAGACCCCACCCTCCAAAATTCCCTCTGCAAAAATCAAGCTGTAACATGGCCAGAAATAGGGACAACATATGTCTTGATTTGCCAAGAGCAACCCGTTTATGCCAGGCTACATAATCATTTGTGTGGTCAACCTGCTTTCAAGGCCCTTCCCACATGTTCTGGCCTTATCTGGCATTACCTCTCTGGTTATCTGCCCTCCAGTCCCACTGGCTTGCTTTCAACTCCTGGAAACACTGTGCATTCCCCCACCTCAAGGTACTTGCACTATTCCCTTGTACAATGCTCTCCCTCTCCCTACCCACCTTTTTTTACTTGACTCTTCACTCCCAGACAGGGGTTATATATAGTTCTTTGTGTTTCTTTCATAGCACTTAAAACATGTATTGTACATATATTGGTTCATCATGTGATTAATATCTGTCAGCTTCATGAGATTATAAGCTCTTTTACTGATTTGAGTCATCCTTCTACCCTTGGTGCCTAGCAAAAGGCCTTACCTATATAAAATACTTCCTGAATGACTAGATGAACAAATTGTATTGACCAACGATAATGGGACACCTGTCATCATATTATGAAAAGAAGACTGAGGGGCTGGGGTTGTGGCGCACTCGTCTAGCATGTACAAGGCACTGGGTTTGATCCTCAGAACCACATAAAACTAAATAAATAAATTAATTAATAAATGTTGCTTAAAAAAAAAAGAGGACTGAGATTATAGGAGTGACAAGTCAAAGACATGGACCCTGACTAATTCCAGATCCTACACTGAACCATTCTGTGACCCAGAAGTGGTAAGACAGATCCCACCTGCTTTCTGGCCAGAATCACTCTCAGAAACATGAACAGCATTTTCATCTCTTCTCTTCAAAGCATTTTCTTCAAATAGGTCTAAATAGTTGAACCCCAAATTTTAAGATAGGAAATCTACAATTAGGAACAATTATACAATACACCATATGTTATAATAGATAATAGCATGAATGATGGATCATAGGAGTGTTAAGATTGGAACATCTTTGCCAGAATAACAGTGACCCACATGGCAGGCAGCTCTGGTGTTATTCCAGAATAGTCATGTAGAGGTTATAGGCCTATGTCAATCCAATGCTGGTGTCCATGGTTCATCTCAAACACACCACAGATTACACACAGCAAGAAAAACATATTATCCTTTTAATATATATATATTATATGTGTGTATATATATATTATATGTGTGTGTGTGTGTATATATATATATATATATATATATATATATATATACACACACACATAGTGTAGTTGGACACGATACCTTCATTTTATTTATTTATTTTTATGTGGTGCTGAGAATTGAACCCAGTGCCTCGCACATGCTAGGTGGGCGCTCTACCACAGAGCCACAGCCACAGCCCCATATTATCCTTTTTTACACTATGATTTCCAAGTTGTGTCACAACAATAACGTACTAAAATATTTTCCCAAATTTCTTAAAGCTATCTCCTAGCTACAAATATTGATTTTTATCATTTTTGTGTTGTCATAAATAGTATATATTAAACAAAAATTTTGATTATGATCAAATATCAGGAACAAATAGAAAATAATATTACTTTTCATAAAGTTTCCCTCAAATATGTGCAACCTTAATTTCATGAAGCCCTCTCATTTTCCTTCAATCCTCTGTATTCACCTACAACTTCACAGTACAGCCCTCACTTGAAATATTCACGAAGTTTTACACAGTATTAATGAAGACTTTGCCTATGTACAGGTTAAAGCCAAACCAAATACTCTGGGTGGTGTAAAGTTTCTCAAGAAATCTCAAGTCCACTAAGTTGAGTTAGCAAATTTCCTCTGTTCCCTTTTATAATATAACTCTAAAAGTTGCCAAAGGTTTAGCCAAAACATGAACTCATGACAAATTCAGCTATAATATCATACACTAGAAGCATATCATTGAAATTTTAAACTGTGAACCATTTCTCCACCTACAGGACTAATGTATAGACCAACGGAGTCCTGCTGATACTATTACTACATTGTGAAAACTGCTTCTTTTTAATCAACAGATTGGCAGCCTGTTTGGTCCACAGCTATGAATCTAGTTGATCTAAGCCACTTTTCCCTTGTTATAATAGTTATCATAAGGGGTGTTCAATAATTTCACACCATAGTGAATTAAACTTTTGCCCCTGCCAAACAATATTGTCTATAGGTCTTTAAAATTGCTTTTCCTGTGTTGAAAACTTTTAAATGAACTTCAGCAAATCATTGGTGCTGCTTCAAAAGTCTAAAACCAACAAAAAGAGTATTTGCTGTTTTTTGTTGCTGCTGAAATTAGCTCTGCTTTTTAAAAACTGGACATTTTAAAATAAGATTCTTAATTTTAAATTGAGTCAGCATAAAAGATTCAACCTGGTATTCTGAATAGTGTCAAAGTGCCAAAAACTCAAGCAGACACATGCACCATTATTCCCCAGGGAACTCCTGCATGTATGCTGTCCTGTTTTGTTTTCATAGTAACAAGGACATTTGTAAACACATCTCATGCAAAAGGACACTGATCAATCAAAAGATTCTGATGGTTAATCTTGCAATATAGTCAAACAGCATTATTTCCTTATGTACTAGCTCACACATAGTAAGTTTTTCACATTCCATGTTCCATAGAAATATAGAAATGTTTAGTCTACTTTAATAGTATTTTACCAAACAGTCTACAAGGATCTAACCAGTTTAAAAACATCAGCTAAATTTTAAATTTGTAATATCATTAACACACTATTCCCAAAATTGTCTCCAAATCAATCTTATATCAATTTAATCTTAAATACCTTTATATAAATATAAGCATTCTCTAATAGTGTCACAAAATACAATCACTGTAACAGAAATATAGATGCCAAAATGTAAATTCTGTTTTATACCTGACCTATGTTGAAAGCAAGCAACTATCTCAATTTTCAAAAGATTCACCATTGTAATATAATGTTTTTCTGCATATGAGAAATAAACTGCATATTTCAAACTAGTGGTCAAAAGGGATTATGACACTCCAATCACACTGTCATTAAGTGGATATTGATAAATCCCTTTCAGCTCAAAATAAAAATGTATAATTGTAATCTGGTATCATGACTCCTCAGGATTCCACGGAAATTTTCTCTTAGCATTGAAAATGATATCCACTTTACTCACATGAAGGACATTTCTGTTTTGATAAATTATATGGACTAGCTCCTAAAAATCAAACCAAATCTACTATTATAAAATCCATTTGTTTAAGATTTTACTGTGGCATTCTTGTAAGACGTAATAACAGACATTCACAAATTCTATCAGGTATATATCAGTGTGTCTGTGTATATATATATATATATATGTATATATATATATATATATATATATATATATATATGCAAATATTTAAAATAACTTGCTTGGCTCAAGGACAAATATCACCAAATATTACACTAGAGGAAATGTTTCTAATAAAGTTAAATGGCCTTTTTCAAGGAGGACAGATCATTGTAAATTTAATTAAAATGAATCTTATTAATATTTCAAGTAAATTCTGGGCTTGATTATTCACTGCAAAAGAAGCAACTGTATTGAAGAGAAAAATCAATAGCCCTTGACTAGGACTCTGAGGATGCCAGAAAAACACAGTCCTCCTGTAAATTATTGAAGTCCAGCCATGGGGGTGGAAGAAGAGCACCAATATTTTTTTTAAGATAAATTGAGTTATTTTTAAAATGGCAGAAAAGGAAGGAGAAAATCAGTTCAAATTTTCCATTATAATGAAAGTACCGGAAACAAGCCTACGTTCGTTTTAGGCCTAAATAACTGTACAGAGAATAAGGGTTTTGCAATGTCAGTTGCACACACAGCTTCCTGTGTGAATTCTAAGCCATTACAGGTGTCCTAAGGCTTCTGGTGAAACCTATTATCAGGAGATTCCTCCAGTCTCCTCCAATCCTTCCCTGCTGCCCCCCCCCCCCAAAACGCACATTATTGCAGTTCTCCTCCTAGCATCTTATTAAGGACCCTTTCTCTTGTGTGAAGCCAGGAGGTTAAAGCGCCCACTTCCCCCTGGCGAAGAAGCATGTAAAAAAGCTTTCCCATTAGAGAGGACTAGTTCATGCAGTCCTTTTTAGTTAGATGCTTTGAGTCTGAGTGAGGAGCCACTGGAAGAAACCTCCTTTCCTTCTGCCTTTTTTTCCCACTGTGAGCCACGTCCCTGAAAGACAACACCCAGGAACACTTTCCGACCTTCTGTCCCCCTCACAATTTGGGCTTGGAGGGTTGGGGTCGCATTTTCTCGCGTCCTCTGCTGCACTGGATGTGTTATGTAAGAGGGACGAGACGCAGGAGGCACATGCGTATAAAGCGCACGGATCTGTGATAACAGCTGGGGTGTCAGAGATGATCTGGAGTCCCCCCCGGTACGACAGACAACACAACAGCACACACAACAGTACACACACACACACGCACACACACACTCGCACACACAGCGCAGTGTTTTCCTGTCTCACCCCTACCAGGACCAGACACACAGAATGGGAAGGCAAGGGGTGGGGGTGAAGGGAGGTGACAGTGGAGAAGCAGCAGCAGCACATCTGCTTTGATAGCAACCGGCAGAGCCGCCGCGGCAGAGAGCCCCTCGTTAACCCCCTTCCTGTGGCTGCACCACGTCATGGAACATTCCCGGAACGGGCCAACGTTCCACCCACTTCAGGGAACAGACATAAAGGCGCAGACCCAGCTCCCCACAGTGCATAGCCCAAACACACATGTCCCTTCCCGGTCCCCGGCCAGACGCACAGACAAACACGCATGCAAACCGCCCCCACCCGTCTCTGCGCGCCCGGGTCCAGCCGGCGGCGGCTGGAGCCACTCTGCGGCCGGTGCACCAGCAAGGCGAGGGCGCCTCCGCCTGAACCTTCCATCGAGACAGTCCCCTCCTTCCTCGTTTCCTTCCTTCCTTCTCTCCTTCCTTCCTTGCTCGGGAGGAGAAAGGAGACATAGAAATGCCCACAGCCAGAGTCTTCCCTGCGCTCGCTCGGCCGCAGGCCGGCGGCCCGGCCCTTGCGCCGCCAGCCCGGCCGCCCGCGCCGCCCCCGACCCGCGCAGCGCGCCCCGGACCCCTCCCCCGCTACCTGACAACGGGCCGCCGGCGGCCGCGGCAGCCGCTGCGGTGGCCGGGCGGTGCGCGCCGGTGCACGTCCCTCATTAGTAACCAGGCACATTCCTGCCTCCAGCGCTCCCGCGCGGCCCCCTCCCCCCAGGACATTACGCAAAGCAGCCTGCCCTCATCTGCATAGATCCTCGGCCAGGGTATTCCCCGCATTTCCCAACGCGCCGGACCCCCCTCCCGAGGTCTCTCCCATCCCCGCCCCCTCCGACCCTCACCCTTCGGAAACCGGGAAGGGGCCGGGGGCGCGCGCCGAGGAGGGGGCGCCGGAGTTCCGCGGCGGCGATTTCAGTATAAAGTGAAACAAGCTTCTAACGCTGAAGGAGGCAGGAAAAACACAGCGCCGAGGCCACTTACCGATCCGACGAGGGACCTACATTCCCGCCGCTCTGCTCTCTGCCAGTAGCGGGTCCGCCCTCCACGCACCCGGGGCTGCACCCAGCACCCCAGAGTCGAGGCGTGGAGGGAAATTGTTAACCAGCCAGGAGACCCTCCAAGTTGCTGCGGGCTCCGAGGAGCTTCAACGTCCAAGACACAACTTGGCAAATACTTGTGCCACAGTCACTGAAGATGTTTTGGCGGAGACCCTCCTCCGCTGGGGAGAGACAGCGCTCCGCGGCGCTCCGCTCTCCTGCTCTCCACCCCCTCACCTCCAGCCCGCCTCCCGCCGGCCGCCCGCCTCTGGGCCGCGAGCCCCTCGGGCGGCTGTCAGCTCCCGGCTGCCGCTGGGTGACAGGGGCCAGAGGAGGGTGCGACGCGGCGACCGAGCCCCAGCCGGCGAGGGGGATCCTCGCAGCCGCGGTGGCCGCTCACCTGGAAAGTCACCGCTGAGAAGGAGGAGGAAGAGGAGGGAGAGGAGGAGGGGAGGAAACCCCCCTGGTGTCCTTGTTCTCGCTGCCGCGGCGGCCGCTCCTCGCCAAGGCTGAGCGTGTCTGGTGGGGGGTGTCTGGTAGCATTTCCTTAAGGACAGAGGGAGGGCGGGCGCGGAGGGAGGGAAGAGATCCCGTCCTCCAGCCCAGGCTCCTCTTGCCTATATTTATTTTTCTGACACTATACAAAGATCGGCCTGGGGCAGGGGCCGCCAGGCTGGGGCAGGAGCCGCGGGGCTCGGGCCGCAGTTGTCTGCGTGCGGGAGCCGCAGCGGCCGCCTCCCCTCCCGGGCAGTGGACGCACCGGGTTATTCCTGGCAGCGCCTCCCCGAACAGAAGTTACTAGGAGGAGTGCGCGGCGAGGGCGGGCTGGGGAGAGGCGGGGGGAGGGAGGAAGAGGGAGAGACTCAGCCAGCGACGTCATCGGATCCCCCAGCGCGTCCCAGGGAGGGAGGCTGAACCAGAAAAACCAGTCTGGAGCCGGCGACCAGAGAGGGATGTGCGGCGCGCTGGGCGAGCGGGAGGGAGGCAGCCGGGAGGGCAGGGCCCGGCCCTGCTAAAGCCACTTGGCGCGGGAAGCTCGCCGCTGCGCTCCCGCTCGATGGGAGCGGGGAACTCCCCGGAGAGCGGGTCTCTGCACGCCTTGCAGAAACACTTGGGCGCTGAGAAGCCTGAGAATTTCCTTTAAGAATGTGGAAACCTCCTTCGTTCCCACCCCTTCCCATCTACCCCATTTCACATATAAGCGTTTCCTGCTTTCCTAGCAAACAGAATTATATAATTAGTATTGTCCTTAGATTTTTGTCCAGGTACCCCTGATCCTTTGCCTCTCCCATGCTCTACTATTTTATCGGTCAAGAGAAACAAAATGAAACTATAACTCCTGGCTCTGTTTCTGGAGCTTTGCAAAGTGTTTTACTAGCATTTTCCGTGCCCCCGCGGAAACGCGAACTTTTCACGCGCTCGAAATCCCCCTCAATTGCTTTCCCTGGGATCACTCCCCTGGGTGCCCTGGGCGCACCCAGCTAGGGGAACGCGACTCGCCCACGTTGGGATGTTCAAGTAGGCTTGGGCTGTAGCACCCGGAGCAGCTGCAGGTTTCCTGGTGGGCGGCTCTGGGACCTAGGGCGGGGGGCGAACTGCCACCACCAGCCGCGCTCTCCCCTTTCCTCGGAAAAGACCGGAGTGAAATCACACCCAGTCCTGGGAAAACGGTGCGTGCGGGGGAAGGGAATCCCAAGCGAGGAGGGGGACCCGGGGTTCTGGCTTCCTCCGACACCCGGGGGACACCGGGGTTCCCTTGGGCCGTTACCCTCCCTGTGTGGACTCCCGTGCACCCGCTAGGGAGGTTCCCAGGAGGCCGCAGTACCCCAGAGCGATTAGCGGCTGCTGGGCTGAGCGGGCGGCCGGAGTGCCTCCTCTAAGTGGTCTCCGAGTCTGGCGGGGACCGCGCGGCGCCCCTGCCGGGTGCCCAAGCCACTGCGCCCCGCCAAGCGGAGCCGGAGCCCGGGACGACGCGGGCCGTAGCAGCCCTCCCCACCCCCAACCCCCAGCCGTGCCGCCGCCCTGCCCCGGGCGGAGTAAACAAGAGACGCGCAAGATTTGACCTGGCGCGACCCGGCTTTCTGGCCGGGGTTCCCCCTGAGCAGGTGACTCCGTGGGAGGGGTGGAAATTAGTCTCTGGAATTCCGAGCCAAAGACATTAACTGTGGTTCTGCTTTTAAGGCAGGTATTTCACCAATAACTGCGGAATGTTTTGCGTCTCGAGTTTCAGAATTCGCCGAAAGGAACCAAATGTCAAGACATATAAAATATTCCTTTCCCCTTTCATTAAAAATGAATACAATTCAAAAGCAAGGACAGCCCCTTCAACAACTGGGAGAATAGCGCCTCTGGTTTCGTTTTTTGGTTTGTTTTGGTTTGGTTTTGGTTCGACCTATAATCAGGGTATTTGGGGGATCCCCATGCACTAGCAACATTACTGTGAAGGACGACTCTCCAAAACAAAACGGCGATACCTTTTTTTAATCGGTATTTTTCAAGGGGAAAAAAATCGGAACCATTTAAATTCGGGGCCTACTTCCACTTAGGCAACTTCTTTTGTTGTACAGGTTTTTTAATATTCATCCTTTGTTGACTTAACTTGAAGTCCTTGCGGGTGGTGGGGGGAACTCCCCAATTATCATCTTCTTTTAAATATGTGTGGTTACTTTTTTAAACATTCATTTAAAACTCCAAATGTGATTTTCGAGATTTTTTTCACTTTCAAGCCCACCTGCTACATACTCCCAGAGCCCATTTTATTTAATTGCTTAATAGAGAAGATTAAGCAGTTTCTTTAAGAATCCAATTTCCCTTCAACACACACAGCAGCTGCCCATGCTCTCAGAAACTTGAGCAAATAAAGCAGGCAGTTTGCTTCACCAGAATGAATATTAGTTGAAACCTTAAAAGCCTCCTTAAAAGAGGAGATGAGGAGGTATAACGTGGCTATGGAAATATTCAAGTAATTGGATAGTTAAAATGTTTTTATTAAAAAAGCAAAGCAAATCTACATCAATTTTGATTGTATGAATCTACCGCCAAAGAGGATCCTTGAAAACAGGATTCAAACTTTGCCACTTCTTTAAATGATTACTTTGTTTTAAAAATTACTAAAATCTAAAGAAGATAGCCTAGATTGAGTTTTAAAAGGAAGTAAAAATGTATCTGAATATGTGTAAACTAGGTGACATCCCTCTGCTGCCCAAGAGTCAACATCTTTAAATAAATACACCACTGTTGCTTGTCTCTGATGTGCCTAACAGTTGCTTGGAGTTGACAGGGAGCCATTGCCCCTCCAAAGCAGCCATTCCAGCCATTGGACGCCAGCTATTCCAGAGTCAGATGTCCATGCACCTGTTAGAAAGCACTGTCTGATGCAGCTGCTGCTTCCTGTGATATGTCCCACTAGCCTGCTGTTTTGGGAAATCTGTCAGAAGGATTGCAGTGCCTTTCCCCTCCAAGGAAATTTCCCTTTTAATACATATTTTATGTCTGTATCCCAAACATGCCATCCATATTTAGTGACTGTTCAGTTGCTTACATGTAAGGACAATAAAGTAACAGAAATACTCCTTTTTCCAAATACAACCCTCCAAAACACAACTGGCATTGGTAGAAAACTGTGCATGCTGCCCTATGAAACCCTGTGGGAAGTGATGATGAGTGGGAGCACCGCTGACCCAATGGGGTCATCATATGGAACTAAGCAGAACTGCACTTCCATCCCTTGTCTTTACCACTTCTCAGTTTCAAAGGGAAGGAAATAAATTGGTAATCTGGATTATGAGCTACGAAAAAAGTAAAATAATTAATGGCTACAAGGCAGTATGAGTTTTTTCAGAGTGTTTTCAGAAAATCACTTTGAATTGAAATCACTTTCATTCAGAAAATATTTGTCAAGTACCTACTATGTGCTGAAGACACTTAGGACATATCTGTGAACAGATGAATCATGTCTTTCTGGCACTGGCAGTGTAGTGGGAGGAGGGTAGGTAGAGGAACAAGAGGGAAAATCATTTGTATAGGACTTTGAAAGGTAAAGATTGGGGTGGGGGTAGGATTTGGTGGAACCAAATAGCCATGTTGCAGTATTAAATAGGGAGGTCAGTGTAGGAATTGTTGAGAAGACAGAAGGCTTAGAGGAAAAGTTTTCACCATTTGAGGACAGAGTTTTTCAAGTTAAATGAACAGCTAAGTTAGAATTCCAAGATCTGAAATTTTCATAAACTTCAAGGGAAATAGTGTGGCTAGAACAGATTAAGACACTGGTGATCAGAATAGCCTCTCACTCTGGGAAAACATGATAAAAAGTCCTGCTGAATCTGAATATTTGTGGGTCCAGGACTGTTTTTAACTGACAGTAGAGTCCATACTTAGTTGTTCTAAAGCTCAAGTCCTACCACAAGGCCCTGGAGCCTGCTCTATCTCCTGAGGCAGGAGGACTGATTACCAGAACACATTGTACACACAGTTTAAGGCTTTTCCAGTTAAATTCCCAACTTTGATGAGATTGAGGAAAATGGAATTCCATTGTCTCACATAGCCAGACATCAAGAACTAGCTTCCAACTCAGGAGATACTGGTGCTCAAATAGTTAAAAAGACTTAACACTAGTTAAGTCTTTCTCCATCTTTCAGCTCTTCTTACCTTTCTGCCTCCTTTTGCCCTTGGACAAACATTCTGCAGAGTGTTGGGCAGCTGTCCTGCATTACTGTTTTTCTATCTTAACAACTCTTGGGGAAGAAGACCTTCTCTCTAAGCAGCTGAGGCGGCCTTACCATATCCTAACACATGAACCACTCACTGGGCATGGGGCAGGTGATCTGATAGGTCTTGCCTGGACCTGAGGGGACGAACTCAGGAAAGAAACTGTCATACAAAAAAAAAGGAGTTGTATGGCCTTGGGGGATGGATGTCTACTTTGTCTCTAACTCTCTGGGCCTTGGTTTCTCTACTTTTTAAAATTAGGCAGCTGGTCAAGATGATGTCTGATGCCTTATGATCAAATTCTTTATAAAAATGCTATAATAAATCCCTCTGTAAAATTGTGTAAAATGAATTAACTGGCATATACCATTTTCTCAGATAGATTTATAGTACTGTTAAGTACAACAATAAAGGTGTTACCTGCTTGGAGGTCCTGATGTATACACAGAATATAGCCTGTGGTTGTAGTAAAAAGTAACTTAGAACTGCCTGTCTGGTGGATTTCCCAAGCTTCTTATTTTTCTGTTTTTTTTGGTATATGGAGGAAAATCAAGCAGTGTCATGATTTCCTGTGGTGTGAAGAATATCTAGGTCTCTACTATGAGTTGAAAAGAATTTTGAGGAAAGTTGTGCCTATCTGTTGAATTATTCATTGAACACAAGTCCAAGCATCATAATGTAGACCAGGGTATATTCCACTCTAATGTCCTTTGTTGGGAAGTGGAGGGAGGTGGTGGTAATGAAGCACCATCACATCAGCCAGAGCCATACTGAGACTGAAGGTGACATCTGTTAGGATTAAAAGATAAAGTGCTTATCCTCATAGCTTCAGAAGATGGGCACATGTAAAGCCCTCAGCACCACATAAAAATAAAACAAATAAATAAATAAAATAAAGATATTTTGTCCATGTATAACTAAAAAAAAATATTTTAAAAAAAGCCTTGAAAAATTTTCTGCTTAGTTTGGGACCATCCCTGTCCACAGTTTATGAAAGGACATCGTATATTTCACAGACCAAGCTGCTTGTGAAACTAGCTTCTCACATTCTAGAGAATGCTTTAGGTAGGCTCACATCAGATCTGTATTCTGAAGAAGGTGAGTTCTATGATATATCATGGATAATCTTCTTGAAGACTAAAGAGCAAAAGTCACCTTTTAAGAACTAGCCAGTGGGAATAAGATTTTGTGCAGGATTAATGATGCCTGAAGTGCCACCTTAGATATAGGGAAATGTAGGCTTAAAATAAACAGTAACAACTCGTAACCACACGCTTCCATTCTACTCTCTTCCCTCACCCTCTCCCAACTCCCGAAAGAGTTGAAATTCCTTCCCTTAACAGTTACTATTTGGGTTAAGGGTTTGCACCTTTAAAAATCTTCCCTTATAAATTAACTATAATAGCAAGCTCTTGATATCTATACTAAAGGTCTTAATTAGTCATTACTTTCTATGAGACATTATTAGATTATTAGATTTCCATAGTGACAGCTCTTTTAGAACTCAACCTGATTTATCTTGACAAAATATAGAACTGGGGATAATATAAGGAGGTTCTATGGGAGGTGAGACACAGTGGTCCAAAGCTCCATCAGACTAATATGGTCGAAAGATGGAGTGACAGAGAGGCAAACCCCAGAGCAACATCTTTGACCACCAAGGATTCCTCTGCCCAGTGCCTTTGAGTACCCATGTCTCTTAGGAACAGGTGGCTACTCTGTCAGTGGAGGACACAGGTCCCAGGTCTGACCCTGAGCTAGATTTGGGTTCCCTCTCTGGGCCTCCAAACAAAGATAAGTGTCTTCTCAACCATGAAACTCTAAAATCAGAGCTTTTAACAACTTACTAGAGACAGGAAAAATAGGAAGCAGAAAGAAACAGAAATATAAAGGAGAAAAGAAGGGACAATACTAATCAAGGACCTTCCAATCCCTCCAAGATCTTCCTGGAGCAAAACATCAATTTCCAGTTTCAAAGAAATTGGTATTTCCAGGTAAGTACCTAGTACTGGGTGATGATCAAAAGATAGATTTTGGCTTAAACCTATGCTATATGATATACTATATGCTCAGAAACAAGAGTTGTTTCTCATTATTACCCTTAAAATATTTTGAAAAAACTGTGAGTTTCTTGAATCTAACCAATGAAGTCTTTTATACTTCATTAAAATTTTGGGATTTGTGAGAACAGTTACATGGCCTACTCCCAGGCTGTCTATTGGTCTGATCTCCATTTTACTTTGAACCCTGAGCTAAGAGGTGAAAAAAAAAATCAAATGGTTGTTATTAAGCTTGTACGATGATTTATGCTCTTCACTAGAAAATTTATGTAAACTAAGGTAGCAAATTAAAAGCATTATATCAAAGAGAGGATATGCCAGTGGAGTGAATTATCTCAAACCCAGAGGGAAACCACTCAGTGAGAAGGGAGATGCTAAAGTTAGAGATGCACAGAGGGGCCGGTTCACTTAGCTGTTACTGGAATAGTGACAGAGCAACTACTAAGATCATCCCATGCCATTGGCAATGTGCTTCATCAACCCAAATCTCAGCGAGGGTGGTGTATTACAGTAGTATACTTTTTCTTTTTTTTTTATGAGAAGAAGAGGAAATCCATGTCCTGTTTAGAAAGACTTCCACAAAAATAAAATAAAATCATTTAAAAATCTTTTGTGTTGAACAGAGTTAAGATTTCATTATTTGAAAAGGTTACATATATTGAAAATTACTCAGCGATTTTCATGGAATATAGCAACATTAGCAAGTTGATTTTTTGTTTTATGAGTTTTTTAAAAAAAGATTTTTCAAAAAGGAACTATATACTCAGTGTGCCATTTCCCACTGACATTTTTGCGTATGTAGATGAATATGTCAGAACTTCTGTACCAGTGAACATATAGGTTCCATGTTCCCCCAGTGCCCTCCAAGTTTATCCACAATTGTTCCATAATCATTTCTCCTAGACAGGAGTATGGAGAGCAACTAGCAGAGATTTGTGCCAATGATGTATTGTGTTGAATAAATACTGAATTTTAAAGTTAGTATTTTATTCTGTCTTTCTTATCTTTTTTCTAGGCTTTGTGGATTAGCCACCTCACTGCTACTGAAATATATGAGACTCTTATAACTAAACTCTTACGTAATGACATAAGAAAGGTCATAGTTGAAACAGATTTGTGTTAAAAAAAATGTGGCTTTGGGAAGACAACCTGATCTATTATAGATCTTACTTACATCTATCCTTCATATTTTCCAAAAAAGATTTTTTTTTTTTTGCCAAGCATTTAGAGATGCCTAACCCAAACATCAGTGGTTTGAAGCTTATGACAGGTTATGCATGGAGTTTCCCGCTTCATGGACTGACAAGACAGTTTGATTTTGTTTGTTTGCTTTGCTTTTTAATTTTATTTAGGTTTCTAAAGTAGACAAACAGAAGTGTACAACTAAATTAATTTTTGATATGTGTGTGTCCTTACTCTGATGAGGATGGAGAATATTTTTAACATTCTGGAAGGCTCCCTTGTGCCCCTTTCCAGTTAATACACTCCTGCGACAATCTGTATTCTAACTTCTATCTCCATAGTTTGGATTTTGAGCAAAGACTTATTGCTGGGAGCCATCATGAACTGTGCATGAACTAAAAATGACATTGGAAGCCATTAGGCACGAAAGTCTGGTATCTAAGAACTCCCAGAGACAATCCTGCTGGTTTGAGACTGTTCAATACATGTGAGTTCCTCCCTGGCTCTGTCTAAGTTCAGCACTGCACTGGACCCACTGGAACCACATAGCCTCTCTGAGGTGGGTGTGGTATGCCAAGATGCCAATCAACTTGTTTATTGCAAGACCCCTGCCACACCCTCTGCCACACCAAGAAGGAAGACTCCTCCCACTGAAACCTTATCCCTGCCTTTGAGTATTCTCCCTTAAATAAAGAACCAGAGCTGTTTCTTAGTTGTTCAGTGCCAGCTCCTTTGAGGACTGGATGACCTATCAGGCACTCCCTTCAAACCTAATTTCTGGCCCTGTCTCTTATTCTTTACTAATGATTTCAGATTCTTTTTCTCACACCTTCTGAGCAGGGTTCTGGCCACTCCACATAACTTATCTATGCTGAGTGCCTAGAAATACCAGGGAGAAGGCAGATGAGGCCTCTGGACTGAGTGGGGAACTGAGGGCCAAAAAGGCAAATTCAAAATGTGGAAACTGGCAAGAAAAATAAAATAAGGTAAGTGATAGGAAATAAGTTAGTAGAGCAGGGCAGAGTCGACTTTTGGTTTGAGAGCTGACTGATGCAGAGCAGGGAAAGAGGGCCCCAGGAAGAGGGAACTGAAAACTCAAAAGCCCTGAGACAAGAAGCAGTTGTGTGCCATGAGGAACTGAAAGGCCAGTGTGGCTGGACACGGAGGTGCAGAACAGGGAGGAGAAAGTCCAGAGAGAAGATGTGAAAGAGGCGACCAGGAGCCAGAGGAAAATGCATTTATGGGCTAGGTCGTTTTCAAAGAAGGGGACAGATGTTGGGGATGAAAATGATCTATTAGATATATCCTATTAATTAATTTTAAAAAGCTTTTCTCAGAAACAACCTTCAGTACGTCAGTAAGGAGTGACTGTTGGGTGACGTGTAACTGGGTGGCAGGTCAGCAATGGAAGAATCCGAAACAGAGGACTTTCTGAAGGCATAATTATACATATTGAATGTAACAAAAGGAAAATAGTTTTTAAGGTAGCAAACCCTAGAGAGAATCTGGATAATGTGGGTGCTATTCTTCACATTTTTTTATGGCTAATTAGAGAGAGCTGGGAAACACACAATGCTGCCCACAGTCCTGCCAACCCATTATGGACACTTCTAATTTCAGATAAATGAAGCCCTTAGTTACCACCCCCAGCTTGTCTTGGAACATCCATTGTCTTATCAGAGTAGATGAGTAAAAATAATAGCCTTCTGAATATCTATAAAGGGTACCTTTCTCTTATGGGGAGATACAAGTTCAAATCACATCTCCATGTTAATTAAGCAACTCCCAAATTTACTTTGCTCTTAAAAATCCCATTTTTAAATTTTTTTTTTCTTATACACAGAAAATGGAATATTTGGGTATATGGAACTAGAAAAAAAGGGGTATCTAAAATCTTAGATCTATGTTCATCATCTTTTAGTATATATCACGTGTGCTTCTCATTTTAAACATTATTTCATATATATTGTTCCATATATATGTAAATAGAGATCATGCATATATATAAACTTAAAAGAGATGATAGAAGCCAATAGCCAATTGGAACCTTCAACACTCACCCTTTATTAAATAAACCATGTATTATTTTAAAAAGCAGTAAAATAATGCATGATTTGAAATATTAAATTTCATAGCAAGGGTGAAATTCAAAGAGAAAAAAATCAAAACAACTACATTTGGGTTTAAGTTTCCAACAAGAGATTACATCACTAGGTTTATCTTGTTTGTAAAAACATAATAACAATGTTTGCAAAATGCCCCCAATGAGCCTGAATCAAAGCAGAAATGAAGAACATGTGCATGATTTTCAGTATCAGGATATCTGAAAGCATTAAGACATTTGGTTGAGCAATTTCCTTTATCATTTAGATTTATTTATTTAGCATACTGAAAGTCTCTTACTGTTTTGGTATTTCTGAACTGAAAAGGGGCTGCCCCTTGTTTTGGCTTTTTCTTGATCATTCCAGGATTTCATGAACTGCTTTCTCTGACATGAAATCCAATAAGGTTGTGGATTAAAATGACATAACTCAGAGTCCACAGGGGACAGGGGAAAGTGCATAGAGAGGAGACAAGATCTTATTTAAGAGACAATCTGCTGATATTGTTAGGCTGTCTAGTGATAAGCCAGGGCTCAAATCCCAGGACCCTCATTAGTCTAAGTACTTCAACATCTCTAGAAGCCTCATTTTCTGGAAAAATTGAGACTGTAGTATTGGTCTCATAGTGTTATATAAAGGTTAGATTGCATACAGTAAGCACTTAGTATCTACTGGTTATTTACAGAAATATTGGTGGTGGTCAGCCGCTAACTGTTTATGTTACTCCGAGCGGATATTAAACTCTGGGCCTAAGTCTTCTCATCTACAAATTGAGAGTTGAGCAAAGTGCTTATCTTACTTCCAACTCCAGTCTATGTGACCTCAGTGTCCTCACCTTTATAATGGGCATAATAAGAGACCTCATAGAATTTCTGAGGAGATGGGAAGGATGGTAGAAAGAGACAGACATTATTACCCTATATACACATCTGATTACACTAGTGGAGTAACTCTGAACCATGTATAGCCAGAAGAATGAGAAGCTGTGCTCCATTTGTGTACTTTATGTCAAAATGCATTCCTTCTACTGTAAAATAAATAGAAAAAAAATTAAAAACAAATTCTGAGAGAATAAAATGAAGAAAGGCAGAAATTCTTAGACTAGTGCCTAGAACATAGGAAAAACTTAATAATGTACCAGCCATGATGATGTTGCTAATGATGAAGCTGGCTAATGATGCAGTCACTGTAAAACATTCTCAATGTCAAATTGACCATGTCATCTCTCCTTTCCAGAGTCAGTATCAGAGTGACCAATATTTTATCCCTTATAGGTTCTTGAAGACATCACTCTCAGTACAAAACACATTATGACTTCTCAGTACAGATGCCCTAGCCTACTGGAGTTTTTTTTTCTTCTTCTGATACCAGTGTCTTAAGAAATCATTTGTCTCATGACCACGCTCTCTTTTGGTGAGCCTCCAGATGTGTTCATTTTCATTTTCATTCTGAAAAAAGTAATATCCAAATCCCACACATGCTGTCCAAGCTCACTAAGTTTACCTGGAAAATTTCCTGTGGTTTCCTGTTAAAAATTATTTTAAATAATACATAATTTCATCAAGTAACTCGAGCATGCTAACATTCAATTGGCACATGAAGGAAAGTTTTCATTTACTTGGAGCTGTGATTTCCTAGCCCTCCCTGAGCTTTTAACGAATGTGACATGCAATACACAATTAAATAAACCAGCCTGGCCAAACGAACTGGTGAATACATTATAAATAGCAACCAAAATTAGACTTCAGATGGTAGCTGGTTTGTCTTTATTTAATAATGACTTACATCATTTGATAAATGAGATAAGACCTTCACCTTTAGCTTTCTGATCCAACTTTCTAATAGTTGAAATGTATTATAACCATCTGGTGTCTGGCCTCTGAAATGCACCGGTGATATCTGCCTCATTTCAAGTAGTCAGGGCTTATATGCCAAAAAAAGCACTCTCCAAAGTGTCTTGATTGGCAGGCGAGAAGGCTAAGAACCAAATGAACTGTGGAGATAGATCTCAGCCCTGCAGAAGTTTCAAGTTCAGGGCAGGTTCATTTTCTTAGTTTGTGCCACAAAGAAATTGTCATCAGTGTTTTTATTTTGGATTTCAATCCTGAAGAATGTAATCCCTACACATTTAAGAACATACAAGAGGAAATGAGGGGAAAGGGAAAAATAATACAAGGGGGAGAAATGAAGGTCAATAGAGGGGGTAGAGAGAGAAGAGGGGTGGGAGGGGAGGGGAGGGGGGATAGTAGAGGATAGGAAAGGTAGCAGAACATGACAGTCACTAGTATGGCAATATGTAAATCAATGGATGTGTAATTGATGTGATTCTGCAATCTGTATATGGGCTAAAAATGGGAGTTCATAACCCACTTGAAGCAAAGTGTGAAAGATGATATATCAAGAACTATGTGATGTTTAGAACAACCAACAATAAAAAAAAAATAAAAAAATAAAAAATAAATAAAAAATCTTTGGCTCTCTCTTAAAATTGTTTTTCACACTTTAGAAGATGGCAATAATTTTAGCACCTTTTATCCTCAGAATAATTTGAGAATGAAACTGAGAGTGGTGTACAGGTCTGGAGTCTTAGCTCAGTGAAGCAACATGAATCTGGCAGTTCCTTATTGCTCTGCATACTGTGCTAGATTATCAAAAAATACGAGATGAGTCTTCTTTCAATAAATGGAAAATATGGGAGGAAGGATAGTATTAACACAGAGAGAACAACAGCCGTAACACAGATGAAAGTGAAAAAAAAAAAACAAGTTATACAGATTGGTACAATTTTCTTGGTAGTGTTATGGATTGAATGTGTCTCCCCAAACCCATATATGTTCATATTTGAAGGTGAGATCTTTGGGAGATTCATAAGCTTGAGGGTAGACTCTTCAAGAATGGGATTAGTACCCTTGCAAGAAGAAGCCAGAGAAGTAGCTCATTGTCATTCCATCATGTGAAAATACAACAAGTAATAGCACTCTGCAACAGGAAAGAGGCCTGCACTAGAACCTGTCAATATTGGCACCCTGATTTTGGACTTCCGATTTTCAGAACTGTGAGAGAGAAATTTCTGTTGTTTATCCACCCAAACTATAGTATTTTGTTTCAGTAGCCTGAACTTAAACAACAGGAATGAAAGAGAATTTTAAAGCATGAAATTTAGAAAATAAAATGGAAATGAAATGCAAATAAGAAGACAGAGAGTAATTTTAGAGTAGAAAAATATCTGAACTTGGTAAATTTGAATAGTTCAGATCTGGGCAAAACAGGAGCATCAAGAATAAGGCTGCATCATTACTAGGTGTATTCAAAAGACAAAAGAGTCCGTATTTTTCAACTGGGAGGCTGAGAGTAACAGAAATTAACCTGCCCAGGATCACCCAGCCAACAGATATGAGAGGAGGGATTCATCTTCTGGTCTGAGGGCTCCAGAGCTATTTTCAACTCTACACAGCTTCACTTAGTAATCATTTTCCTGTTTGGTGGATGCTAAGGTAACCACATATTTGAGAGTGAAGAGGAAGCTGTAAATACATACATTTGAACAGTTGGCATGGACCAAGACAGTCCAGGGCCCATTGGAATATATGGTCATCCTCTTTATACATTATCTCCATTTCCAGCCATTTACTAGAAAACCAGTGCTTTACCTGGGAATCTGATTCAAGTCTTATGATTTCAGAAGGTTCTTATATTGTAACAGAGCTCAAAAAGAAAGAGGTCCAATTATATGAATCACTGACAATGAAAATTCTAGCAATTACGTACTCTATAATAAGAACTATTTCAAAATAACTGTATTTTCTTGGAGCCTGTCAGTATATCTCTCATATGAGATATGGTCAGCTAGGTGTTTAAACTTTATTGTTCAGCTACAGAGGTATACAGGTGGATTCAGAGGCAAGCACTCTAACAGGACAGAAATGACAGAGGTGTTCTACCCCATATGCTCAGTGCTCTCTAACCTCTGTTAGAATTTCATACTAGTAGAGAATTTACCAATATAAGAAACATACAGACAATTAGGAGAGCATTAAGAAGAAATCCAAGATCAGAACAAAATTATGAGTATACTTAAATATTGAAAATTCCCAATGTAATGTGCTTTAATAAAATATTTTTTGTCTTCTTACACAAGGTCACAGATCTATAATAGACACAGATACAGTGACAGAATGTCAAATGCCTGTTGTACTATTTGTATAAAATCTAAGTTAAAACTCATTTCCATCCCAATAATATTCTACAAATTTGGTTTTATTTTTAGTTTCGGGTCATGTCAAATTCCATTTTTATTTGCGAATAAAAAAATGCTACCAACAAAATTAACTGAAAAAGGCAAAGAAGTAGGGGGATGAAACGGTACTAAAAGAGGAAAAGAGAACACATAAAAACACCAGTACATAGAAACATGTAAAAAAAACCTTGCAGCCAGGCATCCCTGACAGCAAGTGTTGTCAAACATGGGAAGGCGTTGCTAAGGGAGGTGAGGGAATCTCCCTTTTCCCAGAAGTCTTTAAAAATAGGATCACATCTGTTTGGATGGAATAATGGTGGTAAAGCCTGACCAGGCAGCTTCTTCGGTAAACCTATACCCTGGACATTCTCCCATTTCTATTTCAGATTGTGAATAGCAACAAATAACTTGTGATCACCTGGCAAACTGGACTTGAACTCATCATTTCCATTCTATTATAAAACTATTTTAATTGTTATTTGCAATGCAAAGGTAGGTAATTATGTTATTTAGAATAGACAGCAAAAGATGAACCCTTAATTATCCATTTGTAGTGCTGCCCCTACATATTATGAAGCCAGAAAGGAAACAGAAAGTTATAGAGAAGGCAGTGTAGAAAATCCTACCTTTGATTTTTAATTTTCACTGGGTAGTTCCTGTATTCAGTGGGGGTGGACACTATAGGAAAGCTGGATTGGATATACCTTATCAAAACGTGGAGTATGCCAGACTGGTACCCCAAGAAGTCAAAGAATATTAGATATTGTTAGATATTAGATATTATTCTGTGATTCAGTTGTATCTGTACTGCTCCATCATCACCAGAGTTTCACCATATGCATCAGACTGTTTGTTCCCACTCCATGGAATTACAAATATATTTGTTAAGTTCTTATTTTTTGTCAGGTACAGAGAGGAAAGGTCACAGCCCCTTCCCTTAAGCAACACACAATCTGAAGGAAGGCAGAGTGGGTCTAGATATGATTTTGGAGATGCATTTTAAGAAAAAATAATACACAATTAACAATTGTGAATATTTATTGCAAAGAGAAATGTAATCACAAAAATTAAAATGCAAATATAAGATAAACATCATAAAATTTATGGGAAAACTTTATTTTACTGTTTAATTTACTGATCTGCCTTATGGTTCTATTTGCCCTACATTTTGATTAGCATGTTTTTGACCACATCACAAGAATTTCTACACCTTTCTGTTGAGAGAAAAGAATGTTAATTCAGTCATTCTTCTGGTATGATGGATCAAAATTTATTTCCTTTCTGGTTCATAATCTATAAACAATTTTAAGAAATAAATTTTCAGGATTTGTGTCAAATGCAAAGAAACCTCAGTGAAGTTTCATATATGAGCTATAGCTCTTATAAGAGCTGTAAGAAAATCTTCTTGTGTACAAATAATTTTAAGAACTCTTTCCATTGATGACATTCATTGACCAGCTTATCATTAGTGTTCCTGTTGTAATAGTATATTGTTAGTTTATTGTTAGTTTGATCTTTAACTCTGTCAATGTCAGTATTGTGTATCAAATTTGAAAGAAATTTTAAAATATTTCCAGGGAATTTTAGGATGCATTCCTCTGCATTAATTGAATTATAAACAATAGAGAGCTTAGTCAATTTTTATATTTTCTTTTTTATGAATTATTACTCTTTGTATACTCTGAAAAATATTTCTGTTATAATTTAATTCTTGATGCTAGAATAATTTCTATGGTTTTTTCTCTCATTTTTTCTTCATTTTTCATAAATTTTTGTTTGAATTTTTTCTCAATTCTTTAACAAATCTATTCATAGGTGACAAAAGAGTCATAGTTCACATATAACCAAACCAGTAATCACCGATTTCTCACTTTTTTAATTGAAAAGTTATAAAACATCCAAACTGCAGTTCAAATGAAGTATTTAATGCCTTACAAATTTTTTTAAATAACCTTTTCACATCTTACTTTTCTCTTCCATGCCTTGAGAAATGTGTTTTAGAAACATTACATTTCATTGTACAGTGTTTTAAGGCTTGAATAGCATTAGTAAGGGTAAACCAACATATGTTGTTATGTTTAGATTCTTGAAAGAACATTCTTTCTAGCATTTTAAAAAACTGAAGTATAATTACCACACAATTAAATGAACATATCATAGTGTTCAGCTCAATGAGTTTTGAAAGTACCATCATTTAAAACAAGACAGGATATTTCTACCACCCCAGAAAGTTCCCTTTAACCCTTTCCCACCAGTAGTCTTTTCCTCATCTACCCTGCACTCCCAAAGCAATAGTTTTCTGAATTCTATCACCATAATACATTTTGCCTGTTCTTGGACTTCATTTAAATGGAATCACTGAGTAAGTAAACTTTTGTGTCTGTCTTATTTTGCTTAACATGAGGTTGAAGATCACCTCATGTTGTTGTCTGTATTGGTAGTTTGTTTTGTTTTATTACAGCTATTTCACTGAACAAATATCCCACTATTTGTTTATTCATTCTCCTATTGATGGACAGTTGGGTTCTTTCCATTTGGGCTATTGTGGATAAGTCCACTTTGAATGTTCTTGTGTACGTCTTTGGGTGATCATGTGTTTTCTCTTCTCTTGAGTCAATATCCTAAAATAGAAATGACCCAACATAGGTAAATGCTTGTTTAACTTTATTAGAAACATAGCATTTACATTTAAAATACTCCGTCTACAAGGAAAAGACAAAACCAAAGCACGTCCTCATTGCACAGTGCTGAAGGGGCCTGTGAATTGGGATCCTGTAAAGATCCCTCTTCCCCTGTCTGCACTGCTGTCCCGCAGCTTCTCACCCACCAGCCTTCTCCATCCAGTCATAGGAATGACTTGCTGTTCTGAGGGTGTGATTCAGTCTCCTCGCTGTGAGTCCCCCCACTTGGTACTCCTTCTGGGTGCTCACTCTTTCTCCATTACATGCCCTACCCATTCTTAAATACTTAACATGGTCATTTTCATCTTTGATAGGTTCCATGCCATCCTCCCTGGGCCCTCATCACCACTCTTAAGGCTGGATTACGTGTCCCTCCTCTGTGCTCCCATGGAAACTTGTATTTTCCCCATACTTGTTTGGTTATTTGTCCATCACTACCATTAGACCAAAATATGAGCTCCTCAAGGTGAGTCCTGACCCGTGTTGGAATCTAGTGCCTCATAAAGCTCTTGATCCAGCATAGGTGCTCAACAAATATGGGTTAAATCCATAAATGCTTAAACAAGTGATGTTGTTGGGGGTTAGGGGAAGTTTATTTTATACTCTGTAGTATTTAGGCAGAAAGAAGTTGTTAGCAATATAGGCCTGGAGTTCAGGTATTGGGCTTAGGAGAGGAGATGGTCTAGAGTTTTAGACCTGGGAGCTTCTCTTCTCTCAGTCACACTCTATGTAGGTAAAGAGTTGAAAGGATTCAGTGTGAACACTTAGGGAAAGGTGCCATTTTAAAAGTAACTAAGAAAGAATGAGTGAAGGGGACCAAATTGCAGTATACTATGGAGTAAAGGGGGGAAAAAAAAGAGGAGAAATACAAACTGTGCAGGCAGCTAATTCAAGAGTTGGGTGCTGAGAATCCAAATAAAGCAATTAAGACAGTAGACAGTGCTATGTTTCTTTCACTTCTGTTTCAGTTAGTTTAAGAAAAAGAAAGACCATTGAGCCTATTTTTAATTGAGGAGTCAGAATCATTGGAAGGAGGATTTTTTAAAATATATATTTTTTTAGTTCTGGTTGGACACAATACCTTTATTTTATTTGTTTATTTTTTTATGTGGTGCTGAGAATTGAACCCAGCGCCTTGCACTTGCTTAGGCAAGCACTGTACCACTGAGCCACAACCCCAGCCCCTGGAAGGGAGGATATTATGTGACAGATACAAAAACATATGAGAAAACAAGTTTCGTTAGTATAGTTTTTGTTGAGGTCTCACCCCACTAGTTCAAAATTTGGATTTGTTTTGTATTTCACCCTCAGTGACTGGGGACTGCCTAACACATTTTTATTTGGAGGCATTGATTAAGATTTAGAGTCAAAAGTATTCAGGTGACTCAAAGCCAAAGTCTTTCTCCATAATGAGAAGACCGGGGTGAAGGCTGTGTTAGAAGTTTGGATAGCCACCAAGAACTTCATGTGTTTGTTCTCCGTCTTGCATTAGAGATCTCATGGTACTGATGGAGACCATTTTATAATGGGTTCCAGATCAGAACACGGCGGAGCTAGAAATACACTTTAGAAACATCTTGTCCAGCATCTCCAAGACTTTACTTCTTGGTCAGAAGAGAGCTTAGACATTATCTCATCTGGCAATTCTGAGTCCTCTGGAGGTAAATAAATGCACCTTTAAAAAAAAAAAGTTACAGACTCTTCTATGTTCCTCTACTCTTGGAGTTTTCATATTGTTTATTATTAAATGTTCATGTTAAAATCTCTGAGGAGGTCTAACTTACATAAATAAAATTTTGATTCACAAAATAAGTTTTTTATCTTATTTGAACATGGAAACCATTATACTCTTATTTTAAGGATACCTTATAGACATCTCACAAAATCTACACAGAGGATCACTAAACTAATAATCTACAGATCTTTTCATTGACAGAATCTCATTCCTTGTTTACCTCCTGTTTCAGTCACTTAAACTTAGTGGCTGAAAACAATTTCATTATCTTGGTTGACTGGAATCACCTAGGCAATTCTTCTGTTCCATGTCATGTTAGCTGGGTCTGCAGTTACCTGGGGCTTGACTGATACTTTGGCAGGGATGACTGAAAGGCTGAGAATAGCTCTGGATGGTAACATGGCTAGGCTTCTCTCTCTCCATCTAGTCTCAAGGCCTCTATCTTCACCTGTGTTCTCTATGTGATATCTGGATTAGGGACCTAAGGGTACAAAATCAGAAGCTTCTAAGATCCTTTTAAGGTTTAGGCCCAGAACTGGTAGAACAGCACTTCCATCACATTCTTTTGGTTTAAGGATTAGCCCAGATTCAAAGGGACCAAAATAAACTCCATCCTTTTCATGAAGATAATGGAAAGAGCAATAATAAAGAATTTGCAGTTATGTTCAATCTTCCACACCCCTCATGAACTTTTAGCATCCTATGAGACAAATAACCTGCTCATGGATACTGCAGGAGCCCCCAGATAGCTCTGAATATCCAAGCTTCATGGCACCACAGACATGGCTGCATCCAATGATGTGTTCCCTGAACTACAGGATCAATGGATTAAGCAAATGGCTAATGGGACCCAGATTCAACATTTCACATAAGAGAAAGGTTGAAAGACTAACACTAGTACCAATGGTCTAAACCAGAGGACAGAAAATTACATCTATGGGCAAACACCAGCCACTACCTGTTTTTGCAGATAAAGTTGTGTTGGCGCACTGCTGCACCCATTCATTTACATATTGTCTGTGGCTGCTTTTGTACTACAAGTTCACAGTTGAATACTTTGTGACTAAGACCATCTGGTCTACAAAGCCTAAAATAGTTACCATCCAGCCCTTTACATTAAAAGTTTGCCAACTCTTGGTGGAAACTGTGTAAGCATCACAAAATGATAACCACATTATAATGAGATGTCTTTATCCACAAGTTAGGAAATATAGAATATTAACAAGCTCTCAATTATTTTTAATGGAGAAAAAATGTTTTGTGTTGTTGCATGCACCAATAGTTAATTCTTTCTATTGTTGATTATATATATCTTCATCCACTAACCTATTGGTCAACACTTTAGTTGTTTGCAGTTTTGGATTTTCACAAATAAAGCTTTTATGAACATTTTCTGTGGATCTTTGGGTGCATAGATTTTTTTTTCTTTCTTGAGTAAACATGTAGGAGTGAGATGGCTGGATCATGTGGTTGGTGTATGTTTAACATTTTAAGAAACTGCCAAAATGTTTTCCAAACATTCCATCAGCAGTTTAAGAGAATTCCTGTTCCACCACATCCTTGTTAACACTTGCTATGGTCAGTCCTTTAATTTCCTTTATAATAGCATGCAATAGAATTACGTTGTGGTTTTAACTTGCAGTTTTCTAATGACTAATGATGTCAAGCATCTTCTCCTATGCTTATTTGATGTACAAATACTTCCTTTGGTAAGTGTCTGTTGAGATCTTGTTTCCATTTTCAAAAGTTTGAGTTTCTTTTATTGTTGAATTTTCAAACTTCTTTATATATTATGGATAGAAATTCTTCACCAGATATAAAGTCTACAAGAGGTTTGTCTTTCCTTCCCTTTTGAAGAGAAGTTTTAAATTTTAACAAAGTCCAAATATATTATTTCTTTCTTTTATGGATAATACTTTTGGTGTCATCTAAGAAATCTTTGTTTAATCCAAGGTCATGAATATTTATGTGTGTGTGTGTGTGTGTGTTCTTCTAGATATATAATTGTTTTAGGTTTTACATTTAGATCTATGATCCATTTTCAGTTAATTTTTAAAATATGGTGCTGAATATGGATCCAACTTGACTTTCTTTTTTTGACATATGGGCATTCAGTTGTTCTAGTACCATTTATTGAAAAGACTCTTGTCACCACTAAATTGAATTTGCACCTGTATCAAAGATCTGTTGTCTTTATTTATGTTGGTCTATTTTTGCACTCTCTATTCTGTTCCATTGATATATCTCTTTTGATGCCTGTACTACCCTGTTTTGGTTACTATAAGTCAGAAAGTGTTAGTCCTCCAGCTTAGCTCTTTCTCAAAGATCTTGTGAGCATTCTAGATTCTTTACATTTTTACATGAATTTTAAGATAGGTTTGTCAGTTTCCACCCACAGCTTTGGTGAACAATTCCTATATACTCCAATGGCTTACCACCTCTACCTTAAGCTCTTCTGTGATTGGGGGTGTTCTCTTCCTAAAGAACAACTGTGAAAACATGTTCAATCCACAACCTGGTGGACCAGATTACCTAAGTGTCCACGCACCAGTGAGGAACTTTCAACCACTAAGAGATCAGGGTTGTAAAATAATACCCCAGTTTTTTAGTTCCTCATTACAGCTGTTCTAAGATGTGACTGAGACAGACTCTCAGAGGGTTCCCAGAAGAACTAAACTCCAGTTTCTCACTCATGAACATACTCATTAACACACCTTTTATTTGCATTTCTACCCTGTTTTTCTCCCTAGTTCCTCTTTACTCTTCTTGGGACCATCTGCACTCCAATTTTAATCTCAGGATCTACTTTAGAAAGGACTTAACGATGGCTAAGAAATGGATCTAGAAAAATGAACTTCAGGATGAAACTCTAGAATTAAACAATGTACCAGAACTTCCTGTTGGATCAGAAGTCCCCAAATATCATCATAGTTCTCAGTTAGTTTGGGGATAAACAGAGTACAAATGGAATACTGGACCAAATATATCTCACAGAGAGTCCCTGGACACAATCTATATAAGTTACATGCGTTATCACAGCCTCTGAGAGTAGAACCAAGATGGATATACTTAGCTTTTGACAGAGCCCTCTTACTGTTTTCCTGACCTTTGGGACAAGTGATGTCCTTGCAGACAAAGACAAGTAGAAGCCCCTGAAACTGCTGCCTTCTCAGCCAAAAAAGCAAATTGGAAGCAATACCACAACTTAGGTGGTAGGCAGATATTAACAATGTCCTCTAAACTTACAGGATATAGGGATGTTTTCCCTCCTGTTTCTATTTAACCCAGCACTGTGACTCTGCAACATGACAGGTGGAAGTGGAGAATGGTAGATTATATGTGTTGTTAGAAATGTAACCAAGGGATGGCTTCAATCATAACTGCTGTGCAGGACATGGGATCTTTCCTTAAATAGATGAGTACAACCTCTGATACTTGATATGCAGCTACTGACTTGGCAGTTACCTTTTAAATCTCCAAGTGGAAGGATGACCCATGTTACATTTACTCGGAGTGGTGGCCACACACTTATTTCACTTTCTTCCCTTCTCCTCCACTCCTCCTTCTTCTTTTAGATAGCCCTTTTTTCCAGCTTCACTTTGTCAGTCTTTCCATTCCTGTAGTCACCTCCCAAATTGGCAACTTGCATTCAAGTCCTTATTTCAGGGTTTGCTTAGGATAAAATCCAAACTAAAGCAGTAATCAGTATATCTTGATGAAAGCTCTTGGTGGATATTAATATATCAACAATCCCACTAAATCTAAAAGAATTAAACCCATCAAACTTCCTGAATCAATTTTTTAAAAAAAATTACAGTGATGTGTTTTCTGTAAGAGATGTACTTAAAGCAAAAGACACAGTATGTCAGCCATCCAAGTGTATCAGCTAAAATCAATTTTAAAATAAAGGCACCATTAGCATCAAAGAGGATCTCTGTCTATCCAACCATGCAACAAGAAGTTATAATAATTCTAACTACCACACACCTAATTTAATAGCCTCAAAACTTGAGAAGGGAGTAAATGGCACCATGATCATAGTGAGTGATTTCATCAAACTGCTCTAATTTTTAAAAATGCTAATCCATCAATTCTAAACAAAACACATGATCTCAAAACACCATTAATAAATAAAATTTTGTATCCAACAAAATAGAATTATACCTGGTATGGTCTGAATATGTCCCCTCCAAAATTCATGTTAAAACTTAATCCCCATTGTGGTGGTAAGAAATGGGGCTTTGGAGAAGTGTTTAAATTATCGCTGCCCTCACTGATGAATTAGTGCCTTATAAAAGCACTGGAAGGATCTAACTTAGTCCTTGTCCTTTGATTCCTCTGTCCTTTTCATAAATAAAGACACATAGAATGCACTATCAGTGAGGAATGGGCCCTTGTCAGATTCTAAATCTATAGGCATCTTAATCTTGGACTTCCTAGCTTTTGGAATGGTAGAAATAAATTTGTTTTCTTTATAAATTAGTCAACCTAAGGCATTTTGTTATAGTAGTATAAAAGAAGTAGAACTATGCATTCTTTTTAATTACACATGAAACATTTATAGACATTGATCACCTATTTGGACAAAAAGTAAACCTTAGTAAGACTCTGTGAGTGGGTATTACACTTATCACATTCTCTAACCCTAACTCAAGTAAGTTAAAAGATAATATGAAACAGACAAATCTTCTGCATATTTGGAACTTAAAAACATGTTTTTAAGTGACTCATGAGATAAAGAAATCATAATGAAAATATCCAGCTACCACTCCTAGGTGAATACCAAAGAAGTCTCACATTTGTGAACTAGGGACACATACAGGGACACTTGTAGCAATGCTATTTTATAAAAAGCAAAAAATCTAAGAATAATCTACATGTCTATTGTTAGGAGAATGTGTCAATAAACTGGTAACTTTAAAATAGTGGAATACTGTACGGTGTTGAGATTGAAGGACCCATCAGCTTTGTACCATATTATGGGTGGATATTAGAAAGAGATAGCAAAATAAATAAATGCATAAATAAATAAATAAAAATTATAGCTACGTAGATAAATGTAATAAGTTCCTAAAGAATACTTTCAGCACATTATTTTTATAAGATTTGAACACTATAAATAAGTGATATGTTTCTAGGACTACATAAATATGAAATAAACTAAATAAGTAAAAATGGAAGTAAATTATTAATATGAATCAGGATAGTGGTTATCTTAGGTGGGGACAGACACTGTCCTTAGTCCAGGAAAAAGGGCCACTGGACCCTTACTTTACTGGCTCAAATATGGCTCTCCTCTGACTATTTCTCTCTCTGTGAGGGAAGAAGTTGTTAGCAATAACAAGATGTTTTCTACTAAAGCATGAAGTCCCTACTGCTAGATCATTCTGTGAGTACCCAGGAGAAAGGACTTCTCTGGCCAAATGGTACAGGACCACTTGAAGTGACTGTGTGGGTCTCTGGAGTGTCTATTCTTCGAGCACAAATCATGCTACTTGTGTGCTTCCAGGAGTAAGGAAATCCTAAAGAAGTGCTTTTAAAAGAATGTGGACCAAATTTTGAGCTGAGTGTCCATACACATACTTAAGAGCTAGTTCTGATCAGGGGTACCTCTCCTTATACTACTTCTCCACTCCCATATAGCTGAAGAAACAGAGGATTCAAAATTCAAGACTAACCTTACAGGTTGTTGTGAATATATTGGTGAGATGGGAGGATAAGATATGTTTTACTTAACTGGTAGTTTAGTGAAAACTTTTAAATGTTTATATGTATAGTAATTGAGCCTTTTCCCTTAGGCCCCACAACTGGTAAAATTGTCCAGGGAAAGAACTGGGGATCATCAAAAGGCAGATCCATCTTACTTTTGATGTTCTAGTGTCTATGAATTTAATATACCATCTTGGATGAATCAGATACATTAGAATTGCCCATGGTAATGATTGGATTCTTTGTATTGGGGGCAGTGGCAAAAGATAAGCTACAGAAAAAAGAAAGAACCCATCATAAAGGGTCCTATAAACCGTACTATGGAGTTTGGGCTGAGATGAATGCAACAGAGAAATACTCAAGGACATTTAGTATGAAGCTGACATTATTAGATTGGCATTTTCTTTATTTTTTATTTTTTTTAAATATTTATTTTTTAGTTGTAGTTGGACACAATCTTTATTTTTATGTGGTGCTGAGGATCCAACCCAGGGCCTTGCACGTGCTAGGCAAGTGCTCTACCGCTGAGCCACAACCCCAGCCCCTAGATTGGCATTTTAGAAAGATTAGTCTACTGCAAAGTAAATTTATGGTAAGACCCAATCCTGGAATAAGGAGAACAAGGAATGAGTCTAATTTAGTAATCTTGGTAGTAAATGTAGATGGTTTGGACTGAATGGAGGTTGTAAGAGTAAAGTCTATAGGACCTATTTAAAGAGAGTTTGGAGTCAAGAATGATTCCTAGGTCTTGGCCTGTGAAGTTAGGTAGCTAGTGATGTAATCAGTGGGACAGGGAATTGAAGTGGAAGTTTGAGAGATATATTGGGAAAGATAGTTTGCCTGGGTCTAAGGACATTGTTGTGCTCAAGGGCTTGTAGGCACATAGTAAGCATTTAACACAAACTTGGCATGAAGTAACTATACAATACAAGTCAAAACAAGTGAAGGACTCAAACTTGTTAATTCTTTTTTCAGCTATCTTTCCCTTGGTTAGGAAAAGTAAGGGGATCTTCCTCTCAGGTCTAGGGAAGTCTGAATGACTTGCTGCTCTCATCAACTCATGTAAGTATATTCTTACTTGCCAAGATACAAAGTAATGCTAATTAGTGAAATTTAATTTTTTCCAGACTTGGTCATAATGAATAACTCCAAAATCAGAGACTTAAAACAACAAAAGTTTACTCTTTTGTAACATTCCCAAGAGGACCTGGGAGTTCCTTTTGATAGACCTCCTGCTGCTTCAGAGATGCAGGCTCATACAGTCTTATAAATTTACCATCTTAGAGGCAGGGTGTCACATACTGTTATGGTTTGGATGTGAGGTGTCCCCCAAAATCTCACATGTGAGACAATGTAAGAAGTGTCAGAGAAGAAATGATTGGGTTATAAGAGCCTTAACCCAAGCAGTGAATTAATCCCCTAATAGGGATTAACTGAGTGGTAACTGAAGTGGTAGGGTTTGGCTGGAGGATGTGGGAATTGGGGTTATGGCTTTGAGGTATATATTTGTTATCTGGCAAATGGAATCTCTCTCTGCTTCCTGATCGTCATGTAAGCTGAGTTCTTCTGCCATACTCTTCCGCCATGATGTTCTGCCTCACCTTGAGCCTTAAAAATGGAGTTGGCCTCCTATGGACTAAGACTTCTGAAACCAGGAGCCCTCAAATAAATGTTTTTCTCCTCTACAATTGTTCTGGTTGGGTCTTTAATCACAGCAATGAAATAGCTAACTGAAACACATACAATGATAGGATTGAAGAATTAAGGAAGGAATTTTAAAGGTAAAACCTAGAAGTGACTCCTATTACTTCTGCCCATTTTCCATTGATTGAGCAGACAGAGTCATGTGGTCTCAACCCAATTCAAAGGAGCTGGTAAATCTAGAACCTATCTGTGCCCAGCAATAGGACCTATGATTGATGAACTTCTAGCTAGTATCTACAACACTTGAAAATCAGAGAGCTAGTTGTCAGGTAAGCACTTAACTAATAAATGTACCATAAAAATAAAGTCAAATCTGTGCTCCCTTATAGCCGTGTTGTTCCAGAATAAACACTGATCATATACTGTAATTGCAAATAGGATTATACCATTGTCTTCTACTCACTCAAGACGCTATGTTATTTGTATTCCAAGGTTTGCTTAATTCTTTTAGGAGGATTCAGATGTTTTCACAGAAAATAATACTTAGTGGTTCTTTTCTTGTGCAATCAGCAGCAAGAGAATTCGCCAAAGTGACTATAGAGGAGAATTTGTCAAGATGAAATGGAGATTCCCAAAAGATATAAAACTCAGATGTTTCAAGTTCCAAAATAATATCATTATTGAAAAAAATCAAGTCTTTAGGAGATATTCTAATTAAATAACAACCACTGACATTTATACAAAGTGATATATTATTTTTTAATATATGACAGCGGAATGCATTACAATTCTTATTACACATATAGAGCACAATCTTCATATCTCTGGTTATATACAAAGTATATCAATTCGTGTCTTCAGACATGTACTTTGGATGATAATGTCCTTCATATTCCACCGTCATTTCTAACCCCATGCCCCCTCCCTTCCCCTCCAACCCCTCTGCCTTATCTAGAGTTTGTCTATTCCTCCCATGTTCTCGCTCCCTACCCCACTATGAATCACCTTCCTTATAACAAAGTGATATATTCTTACTTGTCAATAATGACACCCAGATTTTCTATGGGGAGCTATTGCTCCATATTTACTCTCACATTCCTACTGTTTGGATGGAGCTGATTCCAACTCCAACTTAGAGGGTGGGGCTATGTCCTAGACCTGGCCAATGAAGCTCATATCTACTGCAATTCAGAAACGCGGAAATCCAAGTCATGCTAACAGGAGTCATTGTCAATCCTGTTATTGAACTACTAGTTTAATAACTACTACTAGTAGTCATTGATTGAACTACTAATGTAGTGACTGAGAAATAGACGTCCTTCTGAAGCTATGTGGACATAAGCCTGGTATTATATTTTGGGTCTGAAATGTCCTACAAAGGCTCGTGTGTTGAAAGATTGGAGCCCACCTGGGTGGAATTACTGGGAGGTGGTGGAAACTTTGGAAGGTGAGGGCTAGTAGAGGAAGGCAGGTCACTGGGCAGTGTGTCCTTGGAACCCTGACCCCTTCCTCCTCTCTTCACTTCCTGGCCACTGTGAGGTAAGCAATTTTTCTCTGCAACATGCCCTCTGCCATGATGTTCTGCCTCACCACAGCCCAGAAACAACAGAGCCAAGTGGCCATGGACTGAAACCTTGAGTCAAAATAAATCCTTATTCCTTTAAATTGTTTATCTCTGGTATTTTGTCACAGTGATGAAAGGCTAATACACCTGGAGTTGCTAGAGACCATCTTGCCTCATGAAAGAGAGCTTTCCAGAGAGTGGGGTTGAACTGAAGAAAGTGAGACCAAGGCATAGAGGGTGACTAAGTCCCAATGACATTGTTTGAACCAGGGTCTAGTCACACGGATGCCAGGCTACCTCAAGATTTTTTACCTATGTGTGTCATTACGTTCTTTTAAAATATCCTTTTGCCATTTTAAGCTCAGCATTTTCATTTGCAGCTGAAACAGTCTTTTGCTTCCGGTTGGACTTTTTTCCTTATTTTATGGGAATGAAAACTGATGTTTAGATAGAGTTTAAGCAGCCTCCTACATATAGCTTGATTCACAGTTGGACAATAGGGAGAAAAAATGACTTAATGTGCCGTGCTTTAATTATATTTTATTTAATTAAGTTCTTTTTTAACTTTTAAAGCACCTTTCTCTTTTCTTACAAGAATCAAAAAAAGTTCTGTCAGGTAGGATAATTACTGTGTTGGATCTAGAACATTCAGCCTTTCCAACACTTATTGGCAGTTGTTGTGTAGATTTTGTTATTATAAATAAGAATGGCTGAGTCATTCTGAAGAAATAAATAGTAAATTTAAGTACTTTATGAGCCATATGATGGATGCCTCAGCTTCTGTTCTATACTTGAAATGCAATTTTTTTCTACAGCTGAGCCCCAGGTCTGATCTAAAATCAATAGAGAAGGTTTGCAATGCTCCAATATGTGCTACTTATGAAATCTAGTGGTTTTAGGGGAAAAAGCATGTATGTACTGTATACTTCAAAATAACTAAATAACAGTATTCTTAATGGGGAAAAAATCCCATTTTTTCCTGGAACTGTGAATGGAAAACTCAACTGCATACCATTCCATTTCAAGGATCTGTAATCTTAGACCATTGAAGAGTTCCCCTTTCCAAGGAATGTTTCTCTGTGTGGTTTCTAAACCTCCTGACTTCTTGCAAAAATTTTAGCATACCCTGGGAAGCATAAGAAAAATAACAATGCACAAATATCATCCATCTTCTTTAGAGTATCTGTCTGATGGTCCCTCCATTTTTATCTGTCCTACTGAGTTAACACTTTGCTTTGTTAGAATTTACTACATCTTCAGAACAAAACAGGGAGTTATTAGGGAGTGATAAGAATTTTTCTCTTTCAAAACAAACAGGAAGCCAAGTTTTGCTTGGACTCAGTCATAGTTAATAGGAAGACCAGTAAACAGCCATGTCTTTAGGACTCTGATCCTCTGCTTTATTCCTTTAAAAGTTAATGGTTATAATGTTAATGTGGCATTCTATGTGGTATTCACATTTGAATTACCTACTAATCTACTACTTATTATCTACTAATGATACTCTCCTCTGATGTTCTCTAAACAATATCTCATGGAAATAGGTATCCAAACAGAGTCACAAGCAGCATATAAGCAGGAAGCTGTTCTTACCTCTGTGGAGAGAGAATGATCCTGAAGCACAGAAGAAGGCTCTCCTGACACTGGAGCCTTCTAGATGTTAGCACTATATTGGGGGTTAGGAAACCTAATCATTTATCTCTCTGAGCTTCAGTTTTCTGTGCTGTAAGTAGATATACTGATGCCTCCCTCCTTGGAAAGTGTGAAGACAAAGGTTAAATATTCTTTCAAATATGATCTATTGTTCAATGCAAAAAAGAAAGTTGTAAATCTTTATATGAGTGTAAAATATTGAAGGTAATGGAGCACCAGGTTTTCAACCTCCCTTCTTCCATGAAAATTATGGAAAATACTTTTAAAATCCAAGAACTTATACAACTATGGTCACACACATAATAATCAATAACAAAGTCAAGTTGCCATTGAACAAGAGTAATTGTACAATTAGATTTTATTACTGATGACAATTATATACATATGTATACACATGCATATACACGCACAGAGTTAATTTAAGTGTAGCCAAATGGAAAAATCAGATGTGAGAAACATTCCTCTCCACTAGCTGAAGACATCAGAAGTGATTTCCATGGCAGTCGTCTGATGATTCATCTCCCTTCTACCATGGTTTCTTAACTAATGTGAGACATTTTAATTGGATCCTTCCTCATTTTCATTTTGGCCCAGCATCTTTGCTGGAATCCATCCCTCCCTTTGCCCAACCTCAGCGTTCCCCACCCCAGCCCTTATAGATGCCAGCAAAATTGGCACCAGGAAAAGAACTTCATCAGCCAATCACAAGGGGAGTCAAGTGTCAGTAGGACTGAATATAAATGAAAGTTGTCTTTGCTACCCTCTGTTTCACCCCATCCCACATTCCATTCCCTAGGAAGCTGGTGTTTTTATGTTCACTGTTATATTAGTCAGTTTTCCAGTACTGAAACAAAACAAAACAAAACCTGAGATAAGTCAAGTTAAAAAGAGGGAAGGTTTATTTTGGCTGATTGCTTTGGAGATTTTGGTCCATGGTCAGATGGACCTACTGCTTATGGGCCTATGGCAAGGCAATTCTTCATAGCAGGAAGTGCATGGTAGAACAGACTGCTTACCTTATGGTGGCAGGAAAGAAAAAGAAGGGGAAAGGAAGAGGCTGAGATCCAAATATCCCCTTCAAAGGCATGCCCTTAATGACCTAACTTTCTCCCACTAGACCCTGCCTCTTAAAAGTTGCACAACCTCCAGAAAGCACCACAGGCCAGGAACCAAGCCTTTAACAGAAAGATCTTTGAGGGTCAGTTAAGATTTAAACTATAGCAGCAGCTCAGCTGATCACTGCCTTCTGCCTCCTCTGGAGGGTCTCCTATCTCAGAATGATTGCCACTTTTTTTCTCAACCTTCCTTTCAAACAGACTGACATCCTTTCAAAACTGCTTATCTCGGCAAGCAATAAAGAACCAACCGAGCAACCCTAAAATGTGAATAACCACTTTTATTTTTTTTCCTTTTGAGACTTTGCATTTTAAGCAAGTTAACTCATCTTCATCTTACAATTAGTGAAATGTTTCATGAAATTTGTTAGGGTACCTAGACTACTCAGGCAGGGTTATCTATAAGCCTCAGACATTTCTTCTTTAACAGCTAACTTCGCCCCAGCGACCTGACCTCCTCACACCAGGCCACAGCTCTTAACATTTCCACCTCCCAACTACACCACAGGTTGGTAACCCAGCCATTGATGTGGAGACCTTCAGGCAGCACTTACCCAATTAGAGCACTTCGAATTGTCATACTGGCCCTTTGATTAGGGCCAGTCTCTTTAAGCAAAGATTTTTCCTGTGGAAAAAAAAAATCATTGCTTAAGAATTAGCACAGTCACTTCTGGCTGCCATTGACACCAAGAATGCAGCTTGGAACATGAAACATGAAAACTGCTTGTAGAGTCCTGCTGATTGGCATAAACCCATGAGGAAATACAGGTTTTCATTTGTGTGTACATAAACACACACATGCACAATATGAGGCAACACTTCTTGTTTATTCATAGACAATACAGTTTAAATTACATGGGACACTAGTTCCTCTTTCTAGTTGTAGAGCATAGACTGCAGGTGTTACCGAGGCCTAATTGATTCTAGGTATCAGTTGAGAAGCATAGATGACAGAAATATCCTTGGCCTTTGATTAACTGTTGCTCTCCAGAGGTGTCAAAGAGTCTTAAAAAGAATAAGTATTGTGTGTAAATGTTATTATTTTTACCAAATATGTGAATTTGCAATGATTTCTTCCTAGGGCAATATTCACAAATTATAGCAATATATTATTTTTGTTTGCATTTGCTTTGTGTAAAATTACATATAATTTATTGTTAAAAATAAATTTCATTTATGACTTCTTTGTTTTTTTTTTTTTTTTCATTTTCACCCCTTAAATCTCAGGAACCAGGAAGACTAGAATAATCCAGGAACATAGAATCACATATTCCCTCAACATGAGCACATAAGCACAAAAGGAGTGGGAAATGCACACTGTGTTCTCAAGAGCTAAGAGGAAGGAGGGAGTTACTACAGTGCTTATGGGAAAAAAATTATTTCTGAGGAAAATCTTGAAAGAACCATCTTAACTTTCCTCAACGCATATAATTCACCTTCTGCGTCCACCATGCTAGAAAAATAACTCACAGACTGCCAATCAATTCCTGTGTTGGTTAGTTTTTTTTTTTTTTTTTTTTTTTTTGCCACTGAAAAATACCTGAGACAATCAAGTGAAGGGGGGAAACATGTGTTTGGGGTTTTGGTTTCACAGGTTTCAGTCCATGATCATTTGGCCTTATCGGCTCTGGGCCTGTGGCAGCCGAGGACATCATGGCCGGAGTGTATGGTAGAGGAGATCTGCTCACCTCATTGCAGCCAGGAAGCAGGGAGAGGAGGCAGGAAGGGGAAGGAGACAGGATCCCAACATCTCCTGTGAAAGCAAGCCCCAGTGACCTGACCCCCTCACACCAGGCCACAGCTCTTAACATTTCCACCTCCCAACTACACCACAGGTTGGTGACTGAGCCATTGATGCAGAGACCTTCAGGCAGCACTTACCCAATCAGAACACTTCGAATTGTCATACATATTTCAAGGCCTCATTTATTTTATTTTATTCTTCAAGGTCTCATTTTAGTCTTTATATACAGTTGATATGTTCTCTTATTGGCCCTTAAACAATTTCACAGACCCATCTGTTACATTCACTTATTCTTTTTCAGAGTTCTCAAAGTGGAGGCCTGCACATGGGGTAGGACCCACAGATGTCTTCAGTTTGGGCTGGAGAATCATTCAGGCAAATTTAAAAACCAGTACTTAAAATCAGAATTGTGCATGTATTCATTTGGTTTTCCCAAGTTCTTTCCAAAAAATGGAAAGATCTGACAAACTCAACCAACATTTATACAAGCACTAATTTATTAAACTAAATAGAGATTGCTCTATACATATTGGGCATTTGCTCCCCTGTTGCCATAGTCCTCACCACTCCCTATTTCGATAAGTCCCTGGCCCAATCACTTTATTCATTACATAAGTGAGCATTTGTAACTATTCCTTCCATATTGATCCTGTGTAATCTCATCTCGACTTGTGATTTGATCTAAATTTCTAACCCAGAATACATTTGTAAACACTGTACAATATTCCGGCTTTCCATAGTACTGTTAGCTCCTCTCTCTCAACATGTCTCAAGCCAAGCACATCTTTTCTCACCACCAAATTTGCTTATTCTGTAACCCTTATAGAGTTCATAGTCAACATCAATGACGGCCGGGACTCTGTGTTGTTTTTTTTCTAGGCTATTGTACCCAGTGTTACAGATAAACACTAATCTGGGTTTTGCTGTGAAGGTATTTCATTGCTCTGGTGTGTTTATAGCTGAAGAGATTATCTTTGATAATGTGCTGTTCCCCCCCCCCCTTTGGGAATCTTGATTGATACCCCATCTACCCTAGACATCCAGGCTAAAAATAAGAGACTTCTTCAACTCTTTCTCTTCTATATGATTTTTAAAAAATACTCTTTAAAATTTTGTAATTCTGCAAACAGGACTGGTCCATATTGCCTAGAGATCAAAGTCTGAGCTCCTAAGTAAGGCACACCTGGCTATTCTTTTTATGGTACCTGCCTGCTTCTCCAGACTCATTTCTTGCTGTTCTACCCACTTCTCTTGCACCTGCCACTCAGATGGAAATGCATCCGTATCTGTGAAGACACCATCATATTTTACTCATTTATGCTTTAGGTGTCCAACAACCTCACGTTCTTCCTTATAAAGCCCCTGGCAAAAAGCTGTCAAGACTTAGTTATAACATCTTCTCTTCTCTGACACATCCCTATCTCCTCTTTCCCATGCAATTGATTAATTATTCCTCTGTAGTCCATTCTTGCATTGAATCTTTCACCCAAAATCAGACATGAGATAGGACTTTATTTTATTTGTTCACTCACATGTCTTTCTTTGTTGGTTGAAGGAAAGCCCAACTCGTGATCTAATTTAATGAACTCTCAGGGCAGCAATTAAAAATTACCCATAATCATCTTTCTTCCCTTCCTTCATGGTAATAGAATTTCTACAAAGGCACTAAAGAAGGGCTTCATTCTCCCTTGGCATAGCCAGTGACTAGGTTCTGACCAATGGGGTTTAAGTGAAAGTGTGCTGTGCCCACATCCAACAAGTTTCCATTGGCATCAACTGTCACACGTTCTGCACATCTTCTTCCTTTCTTCTTCCAATGTGCTGCTTACAACCTGAAAGATGGATGACTAGAGCGCCATTTTGGTTCTTTTGTGTTGGGGGGCTAGTACTGGGACTGAACCCAGGGGCACTTTATCACTAAGCTACATCCCAATATCTTTTTATTTTGAGACAATGTTTTGCTGAGTTTCCCAGGCTGGCCTGGAGCTCATGTTTCTGCCTCAGTCCAGCCAAGTCTCTGGGATTACAAGCATGTGCCTCTGTGTCTGGCTCCATTTTGGTGCTTCAGGAAGAAGTTACTTTTATGGAGAGTCACAGGAGCCTTGTTCTAAGACTGGAGAATCAAGTCACTCTCCTAGCTTTAGACTTGTTACTGGGTGCAAGTCAGAGAGACCCTGACAGTCTCAGGAGTGATCTGTGCTGGGATTTAAATTTTGAATCCAGTAATTCACATGGTCTTCTTATTATTCATACACAGTATCTTCTATACTTCTAACCATGTGCTTTTGACTTATGTTTTAGATGTGGTGCCTCCTGAAAGCTCATGTGTGGGACAATACAAGAAAGTTCAGAGGAGAAATGATTGTGAGAGTCTTAAACTAATCAGTGAATTGATTCTGATGGGATTAATTGAGTGGTAACTGGAAGCAGGTGGGGTGTGGTTGGAGGAAGTGGTTCATTAGGGGCGTGGCTATAGGGTATATATTTTGTATCTTGAGATTGGAATTTCTCTCTCTGCTTCTTGATCACCATGATGTAAGCTGCTTCCCTCTGCCACATACTCCACCATGATGTTCAGCCTCAAGCCCCAAGAAATGGAGCCAGCCTTCTATGGACTGAGACCTCTGAAACTCTGAGCTCTCAAATAAACTCTTCTTCTATAATTGTGCTGGTCGGGTCCTTTAGTCACATCAGGGAGAAAGCTGAACTAAAACAACTTAGTTACAGCCCTGGTCTCTGGGGAACTAATCCTGAACGTATTCCACATACTGGGTCAGTATTGTACTGACCACACCAGCTCCATCTCCTGCAAGTGGGGGTGAGTTAGTGAATCAAGAGGAATGGCTAGGATAGGGCCCTTACCTGGTACACAGTGAAGGCAAAACCTGGCAACAGGAGAAAAATAGGCCAATCTATTGCCAGGATGACCTGATTTACTCTTTCAAAGACTAGGTTTATGCTTAGATGCATTTTTACATTTTATGACCTTTTCCCAGCATGCAACTAGGGAATAGACATTCTTATATACACTGTGTGAATATGAATTGGTAAAAATTTAGGGAGGACAACAAAAAAATTCCCATATATATTTTAAATTTGAACTCACTCCAATTTTTTTTTAAAGGGGAGTAGAGGATGTTAGCAGAAACACTGGAAATGCATCTTTATTATTTCTTATTAAAAAGTGTTCCTAATAAACAATAAGAAAAGTAGATCCACACACAAGTCTATTCTATTTTATTAAAAATTTAACAAGAAACATGTAAAGCCCATATGAAGAAAATCATAAAATTTAATTGAAGTTTATATGAGGGTTAAAACTATCTTTTTTTGATGATGATATTATTTTTATAATATAGGAAAACAAAAAATTGATGATAGTTTATTAATACTAGAGTTTAGTAAGATAGCTATAAATTAAGGAAATACATAGAATTAATTGCATATGGCAGCAATACAAATTAGAAAATGTAATAGAGTAGAAAGGACAACAATTGAAATCAGCAAATAACTGATGGATTGACTGATAAATAATTTTGGAGAAATTTGATAGCCAAAATAGGAAATAATTGCTTTCTTTCCTCATGCAACACACACACACACACACACTCACTCACACAATTCAGATAGTTTTAATACATGAATAAATAATATTAAAACAAAGTTATAGTGGCACTAAAACAATAATTAGGAGAATATTTCTTCGTATGAAAAAGTACTTGTTGTGACCTTTGGAAGTCCAAATACTGAAAAGGAATCAGTGTTGACAGTTGATTATAAAAAATTAGAAACTTAAAGAACCTTTAAAAAGTTGACAATAAAGACTAATAAAAAATATTTATGATACAGTGTAAGGGTGGAACATTTTTGTTATTAAAAACTATCTACACAGGCTGGGTGTAGTGGCACATGGCTGTAATCCCAGAGACTTAGGAGAGTGAGATAAGAGGAGTTCAAGTTCAGCTTCAGCAACTTAGCAAAGCCCTGAGCAACTTGTGAAACCCTGCCTCCAAAAAAAAAAAAGAAAAAGAAAAAGAAAAGGTGTCTACACATCAGTAAGAAAATGTCAATCACTCGTTGAGAAATGGATAAATAAAATAAAAAGATAATTTAATAATAATGAATAATAGAAATTTGAAAGGATGATCAACACATTAAATAAAATACATAGACATTAATCCAATACCTATTAAATCCACAAAATTAAAGTAATTAATAATCAATATGGGAAACAATAGAAACCTTAATAAAATCAGAACAAAACTTGTTTTGTGTGTGTGGTGCTGGAAATGGGAACCCAGGGCCTTGCATATGCTATACTAAGTGTTTCTGCTAACACCCCCTCCTCCCCCTTAAAAAATCTTTGGAGTGAGTGCATATTTAAAATATATATGGGAATTTTTTTTTTGTTGACCTCCCTAAATTTTTACCAATTCATATTCACACAGTGTATATACTTGCACATACTCTGCCACACCGCCAGCTCATAGACTGGTGGGAGGTGAGAGAGAGAGAGAGAGAGAGAGAGAGAGAGAGAGAGAGAGAGAGAGAGAGAGAGAGAGAGAGAGAGAGAGAGAGAGAGAGAGAGAGAGAGAGAGAGAGAGAAAAGAAGCAGAGGGATCAGTTTATGGAGGGAAGGGAGAAAGTTCAATTTGAAAAGGTCATGAGGCAGCCCAGACTTGATTGACCTCCTCTGGAACAGCATCCTGTAGTGTCTAAACCCTCCCCAGGTTGACACCTCTTTAAAGATTCCTAAGTACTGTTTGGAAATAGCATGATCGTCAGCAACCAAAGGACTTATATAAATTAGCATCTATGTGGTAGCCTGTGGATGGAAGTGGGAAGGGGCTCCTTGCTCCATGACATGGTTTTTTAAGACTTTGGGACTGGGGACTTCATGGGCTTGGAGTGGAGGAGAGGTTTGGTGGAGATCCCCAATCAGAGTGTCTCAGTTTGTTTTCTGTTGCTATAACAAAATACAAAAGACCAGGTTATTTATAAATAATATGCTTATTTGGCTTATGGTGCTGGATGTTGGGAAGCCCAAGAACATGACATCAGTTCCGGTGAGGGCCTTCTCCCTGATGACAACATGGCAGGGGGTATCACATGGCCAGAGGAGCAAGCATGTAGCTTGGGTCTTTCTTCCTCTTCTTCTAAAGCCACTAGTGCTTTCATGGGGGCCTCACCCTCATAACCTCATCTAATCCTACTTATCCCCTGAAGGCTCTACATCTAAATAACATTATTAAAAGAATTGGGGGATTAAGTTTCTAACTCACTAACTTTTGGAGCACACATTCAAACTATAGCAAAGGGTATAATTTAATACCCTCCCTAACATCAGGATAGACCACTGAGTCTTATTTAAGTGGATTTCAAATAAATAAGGAAATATAATTTTTCTTCATACCTGGCTTCATAGTTGTTCATGTTAACCAGCTTGGGGAGAAACCCACACCACCAGAAAATAAACAAAACCATTTAGAAGGACTATTTGGCTAAAAAGTAAAATGAACATGTTTTCTCACTAGCAGTCTTCTACACTAAGAAACTTCCCTAATTGATCAAAGTACATAGATACATTGAAAATTGTCTATGATGACAAAAAGATTTTGGAAAATCCTACATGCCTATTAGTAGGGAACCATTTAAATCAATTATGGAATAAATCATAGTGCACACATACAATTAAATATTCTGAAGCATTAAAAGTAATTATGTACTCACAATCATCAGTCATAAAGAAATTCAAATCAAAACCAAAATAAGATGCCACTTCATACTCATTAGGGTGACTATGATGATTTAAAAAGTGGAAAATGACAAGTGTCAATGAGGATGTGAGAAATTGGAAGCCTCATACATTGCTGGTGGGAAGATAAATGACGCAGCCACTGTGGAAAATAGTTCAGCATTTCTTCAGAAAGTGAAGCTTAGAATTATCATATGATCCTCAGTTCCACTTCTAGGTATATATCCAAAAGAATGGAGAACATGTCCACACAAAAAGGTGTACTCATATGTCCATAGCAGTGTTGTTCATAGTAGACAAAAGTACAAATAACCAAAATAGCCATTAACTATGGATAGAAAATGTGTTATATCCATACAATGGAATATTATCCAGTCATGAAAATGAATGAAATACTTGAAGATAAACTTCAATGAGTCTTCAGAATATTATGTTAAATAAAAATCAGTCACAAAAGGCCACACATTGTATGATGTCATGTAAACAAAATGTTCAGAATAGGCAAATCCATAGGGATAGAAAGTAGATTGGTGGAAACCAGAGGCTGGGGAAGAGGGATATGGGGAGTAATTGCTAATGGGTACAGGGTTTCTTTTGGGGCAGGGGACAAACAATAAAAATATTCTAGAATTAGGTAATGGCTGCGATTAAAATATAATACATTGAATCATATGCTTTAAATTGGTAAATTTTGTGGTATGCGAATTGGATCTCATTAAAACATTTTCATCTGAATTTTAAAAAGTGGATTATATGGCTCTCTTGTAATTAGCATGGATATATTGTTGAATGAAAAAAAAGCTATAAGCAAAATATCATGTGCACATTGATCCTCTTGGTGTTAAGCTGGGTAGTGTACATGTGTATGTGAACAGAGAAATGCCCAGAGAGGTGTTGGTTTTGTAGGGTGTTGCAGACAATTACCACATTATTACCGTGGTGGCATAAAACAGGGCATAAATGTATTCCCTAGAGCTCTAGAGGCCAGAAGTTCAAAATCAAGGTGTCAGAAGAGTCATTTCCTTGCAGAAGTGGGGAGGGAGAACCAATTCCGTGCTCCTCTCCCCACGACTGGTGGCTGCTGGCCATCCTTGCAGGCTTGGCCACTAACTGCATGGCTCCGTCTCTGCCTCTATTCTGTGTCAACCTTCCCTCTGTGTCTTCTCTTTTTTCTTGTAATGACGCTTGTCATAGGATTCACCACCCACTGTAATCCAGAATGATCGTATCTTGAGACCTTTAACTTCATTACATTTCTAAAGATTCCGTATCTAGAAAAGTCACACTCACAGGTTCCCAGTGGCACCATGAGTCCCTCTAGAGATCCACAGTAGAAGATTGTAATGGGAATCTTTAAATGGTGTGAATTCAAAAGGTTATTTCCCTATGCTTTACTGCATTTTAAAAATAGTTAGCATGCATTGTTTTTCCAAAACCAACAGAGAAGAAAGAATTGTTAATTACAAGTTTGTTGAGGTGTGAGGAATTAACATTTTCAAGTACCATTAGTACAAATGTAAAATGGTAGAACCTTTCAGAGGGCAATTTGGCAAATCAATTTCTAAGAGTTTACACTACAGGAGTACATGTACCTTTGCATGAAGATATGTGCCCAATGATGCCCATTATAGCACTGTGTATGATGGCAAAAATCTTAAAAAAAAAAAAAGCCCAACTTTCCATGATCTGTTTGCCTTGGGGGATGTTTCCTGATGGACCTAGTGCAAAAACATTTTACATTATTAAGCCATTGAAAATAAGGGAAAGAGAGGGCTGGGGACATGGCTCAAGTAGTAACACGCTAGCCTGGCATGCGCGGGGCGCTGGGTTGGATCCTCAGCACCACACAAAAATAAAATAAAGATGTTGTGTCCACTAAAAACTAGAAAATAAATAATAAAAACTCTCTCTCTCAAAAATAAATAAATAAATAAATAAAACAAAATTAGGGAAAGAGTCTTCTGTATATTGACAAGGATAAAAACTCATAGTATATTGTTAAATAAAAATAGCAAGTTAAAAACAGTATTTACAATGTGATCTCATTTTAAATTAGTATGTTTTATGCACAGAGGGGGGAAAAACCCAAAAGGATTCAAGCAACAATTATTTTTGAGGGATAGGATGACAGAATTTTCATTTCTCGTTTTATACACTTTTAGATTGGAGGAATGTTTTACACTAGCATCTATTATTTCTATTATAAAGGGGAAAACAATGAGCTTTCTTTTTTTAAGGAAAAGAAAAAGAAAAAAAAAAGAAAAAATCCCATAGAGAGTGGCATTGTTCCAGGGCTGGGTCTCGGGCCAAGATTTAGACTCTGCGGCACAGCAGTGGACAGGACCTCCCTCAGCTAGAGCCTGTGAATAGCTTGATTGACATTCTCTGCTTGGCCTGGGCTTTCATGCATCTGGCATGGCTCAGCTGGGAACCCCCTTGAAATTTCCATGGAGGGGCCTCTCTACTGTGTGTGTGGTATTGACCATTTCTTCATTTTCTGTACAGCCAGAGAGCCAAGAATGCTACCAGCTATGGAATCCAAATCCACTCCTCTTATTACTTCCTGGCTATATGACCTTTAGTAAATGACTTAACCTCTCCAGGCTGCCTACCTTGGAAGCCAATTTGGAGATGAAGTTTCGGCACATGTAAACCCCTTCATGGATATTACAACATAGTAGGTACCAATAAATGTCTGTTCATACCCTCCGCAGCCTCTGCCACTTCTTTCTCTCTGTCCACATTCCCTGACAGGTGGTTAATTGGGGCAGTGGTCCTCAAATAGGCTCTACCATCCCTTTGGTGGCATTTGAAAAACTGGGAAGGACAATTTTTGGTTGTTACCGTGATAAAGAAACACGTGGCTTTAATGGGATCCCTAGACTGGCTGAGGAATGCCAGATGTCCTGTAATACATGAGCCAGTGCTAGACAATAAAGAATTGTCTTGCATTCCACATAAATTTTCAATGTTCCACAGATATTTGTTTTAGTTTAAAACCTGTTTATACTGTTCAAGTCCAGAGGTGGCTTCCATTTTACACAGCAACACAGCACTTCCCAACCTTCTCATTCAAGATTGTATTTTGTTTTGTTTGGACTTGACCAATTTTTCTGAAAATTACATTCTGACAGCAGCACCACTCACTATTGGAATACCCAAATAAAACATGTCTCCAGCCATTTGCCTTTAGTTGTGACAGGTTGGTTTGGTGCATAGGTACAACCATCTGACTATACTATTATGTCTTCTAGGATCCTAATTCCTAAGCATTTTTATCATGAAATTCATACTCACCTATTGTCAATTATTTTCCTTTCTGTTCAAATTTGTGTAGTATATTGATTTTTTGAAATGATGTGTAGACAGATTACATTATCTCTCCCTTTTATTTCAAGATCATAAAAGGAGTGTTATAAAATATTTATCATCAAAAGAAGGCATGACAGTTTGAAGACTCGCAAAGGAGATCATAAATATTTTCAGTTGCAGCTCAAACTCAGGGTGGAATATCTCTCCTGTGAAGTGCAGTGAATTCAATATTACATGCTTTTAATTGTAGAGTAAGAACATTGGCAAAAATTCAAGTATTTTGTTGTTTCCATTACCACAGGGATCATAGGCATTCAAGATAACAGCCAACACTGGTACCTCCAAAGCCTGACCCAGGAAGGCAACAGATCCCAGAATAACTCATATGAGAAAGGGTCTTTCACCACTAAGAGAGATCAAATAATCTTGTTGTGCTTTTTACCTTATCAAACCAGAAGGCAAGAGATATATCACGAGCCTGTAGCAGTGATGGGCAAGAAGCCAGAGATACAAGTACACTGCGGAGACACAGGGGTAGAGCCAGTTGTTGGCAGGTGGTTGACAAAGTAGTAAGTTGGACCATGATTAATGTAAAGAATGAGGAAGTATTTTGGCCCCAGCACCTCACTGTTATGTGAGCTGGGCACCTAGGTCTGCATGCCTCCAGTGGACACTGCATAACATGGCATGGTTCCTTAAAGCTGTCATCTAGCACTATAAGGTAAGAATCCAAGCTGGGCTTGGTGGTGCACACACACTTGTAATCCCAGCAGCTTGGGAGGCTGAGGCAGGAGGATCATGCGTTCAAAGCCAGGCTCAGCAATTTAGCAAGACCCTGTGTCTAAATAAAATATTTTAAAAAGGGCTGAGGATGTGGCACAGTGGTTAAGCACCCCTGGGTTCAATCCCAGTACCAAAAAAAAAAAAAAAGAAAAGAAAAAAGGAATCAAGACAAGGATGTCCTAGGTTTATTTGCTGATGGATCAGAAGATCAATGAAAAACATTGAACACTGCCACTAAATAACTCATTATTTACATTTTAAAACACTTTGTGCTACTTGTTTAGTTTGTATCTGCTGGTGATGGAAAGTCTTTTTTCGTATAGTCACCATGAACACCAACATAGGCTGTGCTGAAGTCACCATGGTAGAGCTTCCACACCTTTCCTGATTATGAGGAAATAAGTGATTTCCCAGAACTTCAGATGGACTTCAGAGAGTTTGCAGAAGTAAAACAACAGCAACAACAAAAGTCTAGTTTATTTTGAATTGAAACAAATTTGAAAGCAAGATTTGCTTGGGATAATGTGCAAAATGGATGACCTGGACCAAAGAATAATGTTGAATAGTAGTATTAAAAATGATTCTAAAGGAGGAAGTCAGAAAGGAACCAGGAAGACATTTTGTACAGATTAGTGAAGGATGGGAATCATAAGACAAGATGTAAGTGAGGTGGTATTAGAGAATACTCTGTCTACAGCGTAATTTGAGGCTGAGGGTCTGGAGTATCCTCTCACCAGAACTCTTGTATACACACACACACACACACACACAATTCATATCTTTAATATATAGCATATATACAAAAATATTCATTCCTTTGTATGAAATTAGGCCTCACTGATCTAGGGTATGCTGGGATACAAGATGCAAAGACAGGCATAGTCTTGCCCTCCTGGAGCTAATCTAATGAGAGATTCATGTTGATAAAAGGGCAATAACAACACAAATCCATTCTTGAGAAGTACGGGAGCTCTAGGAGAATCTCACAAGGACATCTATGCTAGTCCTGGATAGTTGGAGGGAGTTTGCAGAGGACACGATTCTAAACTTGGATTCCGAGGGTGAGTTGGTATTTGCTGGGAATTGACAGTGGCAGAGGGGCAGGCAGGTTATGCCTTACAGGGTCAACAGGACTTAGAAAGGCCCAGAAGGAGTACCCTCTCTTCAAAGAGGTAAAAGAAGTTCAGGGTGAGGAGGCTGGGGTTGTAGCTCAGTAGTGAGTGCTTGCCTCGCATTTGTGGAGCACTGGGTTTGATCCTTAGCACCACATAAAAAAAGATGAATAAGTGAAAAAAAGGTATTGTGTCCATCTACAACTAATATATACACACACGCAAACACATAAAAATTTTTTAAAAAGAAGTTGAAGGTGAGCAGATGGATGGAGTAGAAGCTACAAAGACAAAGAGGAACCAGATCATGGTAAGATCTTCTAAGGGTTTAACAAATCCTAAGAGTGATGGCAAGACTCTCCAGGGCTTGAGAAGCAACGTGAGCTGATGAGAGATCATGCTGACCACGATGTGGAGACTGGATTAAAGGAAACAAGCCTGAAGTATATCATCTTAATATATTTATTCAATCATCACATACTGCTCACCCACATTCCCTACTTTCTTTGTTTTTAATATTTATTTTTTAGTTGTAGGTGGACACAATATCTTCATTTCATTTTTATGTGTTGCTGAGGATCGAACCCAGTGCCTTACACGTGCTAGGCAAGCACTCTACCACTGAGCCACAAACCCAGCCCCACCATTGCCTGCTTTCCAGCTTCCACGTCTTAAGGAACCAAGGTGAACTCAATACATTAATCTACTTTAAAACATTTCATAAAAGCTATACCAATATATCCTGATCACCATTTTAGGAAAGAATAAAACAAATCCTGTAGTTAATAAAAAGAGAAGATTATAATGGATGGAGATTCTTGAAGTAAGGGGAAAACGATTTTAAGTGCAAGATAAAACATTAGCTCCCCTGGCAGATTTATCTATAACATTTCTCTGTAACACAGGAGACAAATAATTATTAATCAAAGCAGTAAGAAACCATTTTTAAAAGAATGCTTTGAAGGCTCACAGGGGAGAAGGAATTTTATCTGGATTATTTTTTTAAAGGCTAGGTAGGGTCTCAATAAACTGAGATGAGGGTGTAGGGCAGGAGGAAAGTAGAGTATTTCAAGTGTAAAGATCCAGTTAAAAAAGGAGAGGCCAAAGTCACTATAAAACATAAGTTTCATTTAGAACTGAGGACCTAATGCTGGATATGGGCAGGACTCTGGCTACCCCCACTCATGCCATCCTGAAAGAAGAGAGTTCCAGTCTCAGAGCAGGACTTCTAGCTCTGCCCTAGGAAAATGAATCTTGGCATAGCAGGTGGGATAGATTAAAGTCTTTACAAGACTAAAGACACAGAGCATGACCTGATTTCAACACTCCAAACATAATACAAAAAAAGAAACAAATATGGTGCCCTGCAAATATTGAAAGGAAAGGATATTAGAGAGATGTGAGTGAGAGCATCTATGTGTGTGGGGGGAGGGCAGGTAAGAGACTCTCACTACTTAGGAAAGCTAGTTGAAAATGGTCAAATTAGTCTTGTCCTAATGAAGAAACTATGTGGATCACGCCAAGGGAAATGTCAGGGTAGGTATTTGCATCTATTTGAAATTTAGAAATGTGAGCACTAAGTCACCATTCCTTGAATAGAATACAGCAAACAGCAATGGAAGCCACTAGATGGTGTTTGTGGGAAATATGATTTCAAGTACTTGGCTTTAGTGATGTTAAAAAGCAAAGACAAAAAAGCAGAGATAGAAACCTACGTTATTGTCCTTTGGCCAGAGCCTGGTTTATCTTGCCTGCATAAAGTAATAATTAATAACCTTAGTGCTTTTGAATAACCCTAAACATTTCTGTGATTTTGAGAAAAGCTAGTCACCATGCTGGTGCCTTGATGTCAATTATCATGTAGCGCCACAAACAAATTTGCTTTCTCCTTTACAGTTTCTAATAATTCTATGTGATCCCACACCTTTTTCCACTGGCCAAGGAGAATCCAGAGGAGTGGGTCCAGTACTAGATTCTTTTTAACATAAGTAGAATGCTTTCTGGAAAAGTGTATCCCAAGAAAAATGAAGAAGAAGCAGATCCTAGGGCTCTCCCGGCTGGGAAGCCTTGAAACTTGGTTTTGGCACTAACGTTAAGAAACAGACAACTGAGAGACAAATTTCTGAACAGTGTAGTAACAATTAAAAAGGCACTTTAATACTTGATTATAGTTGCTATTATAAGTAAATGTGGGAGGGGAAAGACTAGAAGGATCTATGGGAGTTTCCAAGAAGACGACCAGGGAGCAAATAGCAAGGAAAATGGATAGAGTTTGGGGATGTTTTTAGTGCCTGATAAGAAAGAGAAAAGAAGTGGTTACAAAAGGTGTTTTAGATTAAAATTCACTATTATTCGAAGCTAAGCCGAATACGAAGAAGAGGAATTGGGTGAGGCGTGAAGGAATAGGGCTGACACAGAAGAAGAGGTTAGTGCCAATCACAATAATTAGTGCTACTGCCAGTCTAGAGGGAGACAGATCAGCTATGCAAGACATGTTAGTCAGGTCCCCATTACTATAACAAAATACCGAGATGATTAACTTATAAATAAAAAAAGTTACTTTGGCTCAAGGTTGTGAAAGTTCCAGTGTGTGATGAAGTGGTGCCATTTCTTTGGGCTTCTGATGAGTTAGCATATCATGGCAGGAGCATGTGGCAGAGCAGAAAGCTCATCGCATTTTGCAACCCAGGCAAGAGAGCAAATAGGAAGAGACCAGGGTCCCAGGGTACCCTTCTAGAGCATACCCCTAGTGACCTAAAAACCTCCCACAAGGTCCCACCTCTTAAAGCTTCCACAGCCTCTCAATAGAGCACTCTAGGGACCAAGCCTTTAGCCCAAAAACTTTCGGGGGACAGTCAACAACTGGACGATTGCCCTGGATCACTGTATTTAACCAGAGTCACTATTAATCTCAAGTGTACACCCAGTTAGAGGGTAGTCACGAGGGAAGAAAAAAAATTAACACACGTCAAAGGGATAATGAAATCACAGACAGACACGGGGGAGGCGTGAAGGAAGAGAGCAAGAACTATCACTGGACCTCAGAAGATAGGGAAGCGTGTAGATGAAAGATAAATTCAATGTCAAAAGACACGAGTGCAAGGCCAGGATAGTTCTGGTGGCTTAATTCCTACTCCTTTTTATTGCTCTATGAAATATAAACTGTGGAGCCTTAAAATTGTTTTGCACACAGTGTAACAGCCTACAGACCCCTTACTTGTCAGATGTTGTCTCTGTTCACGCAAAGGACAGAGACAGTGCTGTAAAATCAGGGGGAAGGAGGGTCCAAGGGTAAAGCCATGTCAGGAAAGATGGACAGAGGAATGGGAACAACAAGGAAAGAAGTATGGGGAGGGAAGAAACAAGTATTTCCCTAATACAAACCAGATGATGTAAATCCGTTATCCCATTCAACCCTTACGACTGCACTGAGGAACAAACATACAACTGGAGGGACTGGAGGTTAAGGGACTTGTCCGGGAACACTGAGCTACACTGAAGCTAAGACTGTATCCGGCACCAGACTACTCATGTTCTTCTCCTCAAGAGGAGAAAAAAAAAAAAGAAAAAAAAAACATTTGTAGGACAGAAGAAATTAGAAGAGAACTGGTGGGGGATCATGAAATGGGGAGGAGGGAATCCTAGAAATATGATGTTAAAAACATTCTATGAAGCCACCAACAGTCAAATTGAAGGTTGTCACTGGACTGTTCTGGGAAATGGCCTCAACTCTTAAGGAAAGGAGAACTAAGAAAAGCCAACGTTCACGTATGGAACCCTCGGGAGAGACTTCTCCAATCAGTGGAGACATGGTATGAAAACTGTAAATAATGAGGAGAATGTCATCTCTCCTCTGGCATAAAAATATTGCCAGATTGTGGCCATAGTTCAAAAATTGTATGAAGCGGACCCCCCGTGGAGAAGAGTCATCTTTCCTCTCCCTTCCCCCAGCTCCTGCTCTCTGCCTGCCCTTTCTCAGCCATTCTGATTTCGGGAAATAAAAACGGCAGGAAATTCAGTGTTTGCTCTTGGCAGCACTTCTTTTCTCTCCAAGCCACCCCCTACATTTCCCATTCGATCTATCTATTAAAATATGCATCCCCCGTCTCATGTCTGTCATACAGATTTTCAAATAAAAGAACTCTTAGTATTAGGATAAAAGAATTTCCTTCAAAGACAATTTTCTTAAATGCTATTACCTTTAGTCCACATAGGATAAATAGATCAATAAAATGCAAAATGTCTCTTCCCTGGACAAAACATTTCTGAAAATTGTTTATTTCATGAGAAATGCATGACAGATGGTATGAGTAGTGGTGAGGCATTCAAAACAGAACGAAGTTTCCTACTGTTCTCTCAGATGTTTCCACTCTCTGTTCCATCCATTAAATGCTGACTTATTTTTCGTCCACAAACTTCAGTTTGGCTTTTTTTTCTCCCCTAAATAAATAATGCTTTTGGTATGCATTTAAGATTTTCTTGCTATTACTAGAAACTTCCATATGAAATGTAACATTCACACAGCCTAGAATGAGAGGTTGGAATGATTGACTCTAATTGACTATAATCAAAACATAGGTCATGATGCTTATTGCTCAAAGAGCCATACATTACCTACAATCACTAAAATTATTAAATTCAATGTGTAGATTGGTAATATGGTAGTTTCAAATACGTTTAATAAAGATTACTGTTAAAATTCAAAATGCTCAGTCAGTAACAGATTTGCTCAAACGATACCCATGTTACCTCCATGATGGTTCTACTAGTCTAATCTTTGGTAACAAATGAATGATATTCTCTCAGAAGCCTACTCCACATTATGACTAAGAAATGATAAATGCACGAAACTGAAGAGCTCCACCACCAACAGGCACATCCGTGTCCCCATGTATGTACCCACATGCTCAACTTCCAACCAGACCTTGTTTAAATGTGGTCACATATGAGCTCCTCCTCACCAACCCCAGCTGTTTCATGCCTCCTACATACTTCTCTCACACAGTTTTTGTCCATTTCTCCTTTGGGAATCCTTTGATAAGCAATTATGGAAAGGAGCAATGAGCTTCTAGAACACTCGTACAAGGGTGGACAGTGATGTTTGAAATGGACATTTCAGATCAGGGTGCTGCCTTCCTGCCAAATCTCTATAGAATTAAGTGACTCTGCATATGCTGATCTGTGATAGAAACCAAGACTTACAACAGTCTATTAAAAAGACTAATCTCTGAAAAGAAACAAGGTTAAGAAGGCTATTTAAATGAAAGACCCCAATTAAGGACAAAAAAATATTTTTTTTTTCCAGAAAACTGTATCTGCTGAAAATTAGAAGAACATTTTCAAGGTTATCCTGGAAATAAATGGACTCTACTTGGCAACCTTCACAAAACGGAAAATACTGCAGTCTCTCCTGCCAGTTCGCTTGTGCGCAATTGACCAACACTAAATAAGAAACAAACGGAAAACTCCTTTGCTTTGTTTGTCTGACTGACCAGCAAATCAATTTAAATTATTTTATTTTTATTGAAGAGATTTGCCAAGTAGATTGCCATCTGCAATTGTTTTTTTTGTTTAAACACAGCATTCAGTAGCATATTTGGCGAAAACTCTGTTGTTGATAGAATCCTAATGATAATTACAAACTGAAGAGAAAACTAGGATATTGAAATCTGAGTAATGTGAAGCAATATTTTTAAAGTGGCAGTGAAGTAATTCTGTTAAATTGATTCACTTCCTAAATTTATTTTCCCTAGAATTCAAATGTGTAAATTGAGTACCTGTGCACACATTGGTATTTTTAACTTTTTAACTTTATTAGGGGGTTAATGGAGAGGAGGACAGTCGGGGAAGCCAAGTAGCAGATTAAGAATACCGTGTGCTGGGGCTGGGGTTGTTTGTGGCTCAGTGGTAGCCTAGCATGTGTGAGGCACTGAGTTTGATTCTCAGCACCACATATAAATAAACGAATAAAATAAAGATCCATCAACATCTTAAAAAAAAAATACTGTGTGCTGCCACCAGCTCAGGATGGACTTTGAATCACAGTATCTCACCTCCCCTGATACCTTCTAACTCTCCTGGTAGACATAGAAAGTGTGGTTCCTTCCCTACTACTAGCTAGCTACTCCCATGCATCCATTTAAGAAATATGTACTAATCATTTATTTGCCAGTACTTACAAAGTTAATGTTAGCCTGAAACAGCAATTTCATTACTAATGGTAACACCCCAGCTAAAGAAAGACTTTCTTTTAAGTTCCAATCCTTTTGTTCTGATAAAAGGATGAAGAAAAAAAATTCTGTTGGGACTGAATGATCACTGGAGAAAGAGAAGTAGGGCGGACTCATTACCTTTTCAGATTTATTCTAGTCTGATATGCCAGTTATTGTGTAGATTCACCTCATCCACTCCATTCTCACTTCAACCAGATCTTCAACTGAAGTTACAAAGTATCAGTAAACCAAGACACAATCCTTATGGAATTCCATTAGATCACGGCTCCCACTCCCCTTAAATAAAGTCGAATGCCTTCCCAGGGCACAGAGGTCCTCTACAACCTGGCCCCTGCCTTCATCACTGATTTCAGCTCACACTATGCTCCCCGACTACCTTCAACTCACTGATCTGGTATGTCTTCCGACAACATTCCAAGTCATCTTGTATTTTACATTTGCACTTGCTGATCATTTTATTGGGAAGGGTCTCACATCAATCTTTAAGTTTCTGTCTCCTCAGAGTGGCCTTACCTTGCCTTCTAAGTCACTATTACCTCATCTTATTTGTCACACTTATCTTTATCTAAAAACACTCTTTCTTTCTCTGTTTACTTGTTTATTATCTATCTCCTGTTGCTCAACTGTAAAAACATGAGAACATGAACCTCATTTCCTTTTCCATTGCTGTGTGAACTCTGCCTAGCATAGTAGGGCAGTGCCTGTCACCTATTTGTCAAGTAAATCATTGAATATCAGGATGTACAATCACCTCGTCCACATTTTCATGATCCACTGTTTCAGTTACTCATTGTCAATCATAGTCCAAAAATACTAAATGGAAAAATCCCAGAAATAAATACTTTAAGTTTCGAATTGCATGCCATTTTGAGTCGTAGCATGAAATCTCATGTCATCCCACTCCATCCTACCTGGGATGTAAATCATCCCTTTGTCCAGAGTATCCATGCTGTATACACCTCTGTTCATTAGTCACTCAGCAACCATCTTGATTAGCAAATCTATGTAGGGATATCCCAGTGCTTGTATTCAAGTAAGAAGCCAGTAGTAGTCTAATGGTGTATCACAGTGTATATAGCATTCACCTCATTTCATCTCATCACATAAGAATTGAATCATCTCACATTATCATAAGAAGAAGGGTAAGTACAATACAATAAGGTATTTTGGTGAGGGAGAGAAAGAGACCACACTCACATAACTTATTATTAGAGTATAGTATTATAATTTTTCTATTTTTTAAATTGCAGTTGTTGTTAATCTCTAACTATTCCTGATTTATAAATTAAGTTTTATTATAGACATTTGTTTATAGGAAAAAAAACATAATATATGTAAGGTTTGCTACTCTCTGGTTTAGGAATCCACTGGGGGTCTTGAAACATACCTACTGGGGATAAGGGGGCACTACTCTATGGAAAAGAGCCTTGATTGAGATCTCTGTTCACAAAGACTTGCAGTTATTATCTAGTCTCCATTTTTCTTGTCCAGTCAGTTTAAATAGCTTAAGTATTTTCCATCTTGCTTCACCTTCTGGTGTTTATGTCCTCTTACCTTTGCTCATCTACTAGGTACATATATATGGCTTACTCCAGCACTCCCTCTTCTGAGGCTCCTAGCTGAACCCATATGTACCAACTTAAATTCTTGCTGTGGCTTCTAATGGCCAAGGCGGCTGTGGGATAATGGAAAAAAGCCTAGTTTTGAATCAGTTCTTAGGCTACTCTGATCTTTGGACAAATCATCCAAAACATTAAAGTCCTCTGAACAGGGTTTTCCACAAGGGCAGATGTGGGGTATGGAATATAATAAAATAAGGAGACCCCCAGGTGTTTGACCTGAGTAAATAGAGCTGTATATGCTGGGATAGGGATGTCTGCTAGAGCAGCAGGCTTAACGGGGAGGGGAGGAGCGGAGGCTACATTCAGGCTGCCCTACTTTTGAGACACCAATTAGACATACAAGTTTCCATTTATGAAGGCAGTTGCTACATGAGTCTATATACTAGGAGGGAAGTTGTGACTAGTGATACAATTTTGGAATCATTAACATGCTGGAGGTATTTAATGCCACAGGACTAGATGAGATCACTCAGCTCTCACCTACGGCAGAGAAAGAAAAGAGAAGTGGCTCAGACAATGACTGAGCCCTGGGCACATAAACATTTAGAAGTGGGACATTGAAGAGCAGCCAGGCAATGAAGGGCCAATGAGTTCAAAGAAAATCCAGGAGAATGAAGACATGATTCTCAATAACTTATATTATATATGACAACTTACTAAATATCTTCCAAGCATCCAATCAGTGCAAAGGACCTAACAGTGACAAAATAGACTTACCATGAATCCTGCCTTCAAGGGGATGGTAGTACAGTAGATGGACAGATGTATAACTAATTACTCAAGTATAAGGTAAAGAGCAACACACAAGTTGCAAATCATAATACAAGATTTTAAATGTATGATTACTAAATGCCATGCAGTACCCTGGATTAAATTCTGAAACACAAAAGAACATTATTGGAAACAGCTGGCAAAATCAAATAAGTCTATAACTTAGTTAATGGTATTGTGTCGTTGTTAATTTCTTAGTTTCAACAAATATATCACTCTTATTTAAGATGTTAACCTTGGACTGGGGATGCAACTCAGTGGTAGAACAATTGCATAGCCTGAGTAAGACTCTGGTTTTGATTTCTAGCACTGAAGGAAAAAAAAAATGTTAACCTTGAAGGAAGTTGAGTGAAGGGCATACAGGGATTCTTTGTAATGTCTTTGTAACTTTCCTGAAAATGTAAAATTATTCTTTTAGAAAAGTATGGTTATTTAGAGGAGAAAGACCTAGGAGAGGAAAGTTAGACTGGGAAACTCTCCAGGGTGCAAGTATGGTTTCTATTGGGTGAATAAGATTAATGCATAAATTGTATATTAGTAGCTCTAAGGAAGGGAAGTATTTTAAATAGAGGCAAAAACATTAAAAAATGCAAAGAGGTACAGTTATGACTAATCTGAAGATGTCAAACAAAATTCTGCTCCCATTATTGGATAAGGTTTCGAATCTTTCCCTTGCTAGACTCAGGATTTGGGAGCTAATCAACGACATCTAAGATTTTGTACATGTTCCCAAACTCTTGCCTGCTGGAAACTCAACCCAGTTCTTTCAGTGCATTGCATCTAGTTTTCTTCTGATTAGTATGATACTACTTTGACCCAGATGTTTTGATTTGAAAATATTCTGACATTACTTTATCACATTCAACTAAATGTCATTGAAATGAGGAAGTCTTTTCTTTCTCATGGAATGCTGAGCATTTTTCTGGAGGAACCTCTTAATTCTTATACTTTCTGCCTTAAAGTATTGCAATGCCTGAACAAGGATACTGCTACAATTGTGCAGGGTCAGGAGCTGCTGCTTTACTGAACCATACACTTAAGGAATGACTGCTATCATCTCAATCGACCTTCTTCAATTATTGCCTCAACATCAACATTGTAATAGTAGTAACTTAAGCACTGGATTCCTGTTAAGGGTGTAACAAAGTCAAGTAATGTAGTCCTGTGCCTGGAATAAAGAAGTACTTGTTGAATGTATGAGATTACTCTCAAGAGATCCCTTCTTAAGAAGAGAGACTGAGTCTTGAGATGGGGTTGTAGCTCAGTGGTGGAATGCTCACTTTGCATGTGGAAGGCACTGGGTTTTATCCCCAGCACCATAAAAAAATAAAATATATATAAAGAAAAGAGACCGAATCTTATTCGTTTGGATTCTCCTATAACTCACTGCCTGATGCCTATCTCACTGAACTCTATTATAAAAAGATGAATGACCCAGAGATATACCTTTCAATCACACTTGAGAATTGTCCTGTGTGCTTGTCTTTAGTGTGCAGAAACTAGAGTATTTTGTACCGTTGATATCTTAGCATTAAAGATCTGTCATAAATGTTACACACAGAAGTTGAAGATCGAGGGCATGTGTGATTTGCTCAAGGGTACACAAGCCACTGAGGGGTTGTGACACTCCCATGTGATGCTCCTTCCCTTCCTGTGGCTCCTTCCTTATCTTGTCCCGGTTTTCTCTGCTGCTCAGTGACAACAAACTTACAACCAATGATTTCTATCATATTTGATGAATAGAGGGAACAGTCTAATGCTGGCATTCAGGGCAAGATGCATCTGCCTTTTCACTTCAGGTGAAATCCCATCTAATTCTGAGAAGACATGATGTCACATTATGTAAAAAGGGTGACAATCACAGGTAAAAGAACAGAACATTTCCCTAGTGCTCTTAATGCAGAATTGTGTAATGTCACATTCCATTTATACAATTAGACTTGGAATTTTGTCACTTATACAGACACATAGGTATAAATATTCTTGCCATAACTGAATTTGTTTCTACTTGTAAACATTAAAAAGTTTTTAAAAGACTTGGCATCCTAGTCAAAACACTGAGGCCATTGGAATGAGTGCCTTTATTTTTTTATGATATCTTTAACTTTAAAATAGTTTAGAAAGATTTATATTTTTATTTAGACAATATGAAACAATACTTTGAATTGAGAAATAAAAATTTGAATATGCTGGGAAATTACAATAAAATATTTTAAAACCTTTTTCTGATAAGCTTTTATAGATTTTTAAGGTGTGTCATGGGTGTTCATTAAATTAACTATTAGTACATAATAATTAAGTTATTGTGGGTTTCCCTTTTTACATTTTAAGAAATATATGAACAGCTTGTTGTAAAAGATGTGGAAAACAGATCTTAATTTGATGTCAGTAGAGCACTGCCCAAGTTCTTCCTTTTGACCAAAGTAAAACCTGCTCAGTCAATATCTCCTCTTCCCTCCTGAAGAATTAGTTTTATCAGTGCATTTATTATACATGTTTATTTTATGCTGTTACTTTTCTATTTGTATGCTACTGTGCTCTTTGTTTGGCCTACTGGGTTGTCATATAGGAATTAGGGCACATAGATGAATAGAGATTTTTATTGAATTTTTGAGCCTTGCTTAGTTTCCTGAGAATGCCTTTTATTACTCTCCTGCATAACAATTTTATCCTTTTAGCTGTGGGCAGCTTATGGAAGAAGTGACTAAGGATATGAGTAGAGTAAGAAAATATTGTTTTTAAAACCAGTTTTGTTTGGACAAACTAGCCCTACATTTTTTCATAGCTTTTAAAAAATTAATTATTTGTTATATCGACAAACATCATTTATTTTTATCCTGTCCATATTATGTATGGAAACTTATATACATTGTGAAATGGATAAGTTGAGCTAATGAACACACACATTACCTCACATACTTATCATTTTTTTTGTGTTGAGAACCCTTGGAATCTACTCTTTATTTTATTTTTTTTTAATTTTTTAATTTTTTTTATTGTTGGTTGTTCAAAACATTACATAGTTCTTGATATATCATCTTTCACACTTTGCTTCAAGTGGTTATGAACTCCCATTTTTAGCCCATATACAGATTGCAGAATGACATCAGTTACACATCCATTGATTTACATATTGCCATACTAGTGACTGTCGTGTTCTGCTACCTTTCCTATCCTCTACTATCCCCCCTCCCCTCCCCTCCCCTCCCCTCTTCTCTCTCTACCCCCTCTACTGACCTTCATTTCTCCCCCTTGTATTATTTTTCCCTTTCCCCTCATTTCCTCTTGTATGTTCTTTTGTATAACCCTGAGGGTCTCCTTCCATTTCCATGCAATTTCCCTTCTCTCTCCCTTTCCCTCCCACCTCTCATCTCTGTTTAATGTTAATCTTCTTCTCATGCCCTTCGTCCCTACTCTGTTCTTAGTTACTCTCCTTATATCAAAGAAGACATTTGGCATTTGTTTTTTAGGGATTGGCTAGCTTCACTTAGCATAATCTGCTCTAGTGCCATCCATTTCCCTGCAAATTCTATGATTTTGTCATTTTTTAATGAGAGTAATACTCCATTGTGTATAAATGCCACATTTTTTTTTAATCCATTCGCCTATTGAAGGGCATCTGGGTTGGTTCCACAGTCTTGCAATTGTGAATTGAGCTGCTATGAACATCGATGTAGCAGTGTCCCTGTAGCATGCTCTTTTTAGGTCTTTAGGGAATAGACCAAGAAGGGGAATAGCTGGGTCAAATGGTGGCTCCATTCCCAGCTTTCCAAGAAATCTCCATACTGCTTTCCAGATTGGCTGCACCAATTTGCAGTCCCACCAGCAATGTACAAGTGTACCTTTCTCCCCACATCCTCGCCAGCACTTGTTGTTGTTTGACTTCATAATGGCTGCCAATCTTACTGGAGTGAGATGGTATCTTAGGGTGGTTTTGATTTGCATTTCTCTGACAGCTAGAGATGGTGAGCATTTTTTCATGTACTTGTTGATTGATTGTATGTCCTCCTCTGAGAAGTGTCTGTTCAGGTCCTTGGCCCATTTGTTGATTGGGTTGTTTGTTATCTTATTGTCTAATTTTTGGAGTTCTTTGTATACTCTGGATATTAGGGCTCTATCTGAAGTGTGAGGAGTAAAGATTTGTTCCCAGGATGTAGGCTCTCTATTTACCTCTCTTATTGTTTCTTTAGCTGAGAAAAAACTTTTTAGTTTGAGTAAGTCCCATTTGTTGATTCTAGTTATTAACTTTTGTGCTATGGGTGTCCTATTGAGGAATTTGGAGCCTGACCCCACAGTATGTAGATCGTAGCCAACTTTTTCTTCTATCAGACGGCGTGTCTCTGATTTGATATCAAGCTCCTTGATCCATTTTGAATTAACTTTTGTGCATGGCGAGAGAAAGTTTCATTTTGTTGCATATGGATTTCCAGTTTTCCCAGCACCATTTGTTGAAGATGCTATCCTTCCTCCATTGCATGCTTTTAGCCCCTTTATCAAATATAAGGTAGTTGTAGTTTTGTGGATTGGTTTCTGTGTCCTCTATTCTGTACCATTGGTCCACGCGCCTGTTTTGGTACCAGTACCATGCTGTTTTTGTTACTATTGCTCTGTAGTATAGTTTGAAGTCTGATATCGTTATACCGCCTGATTCACACTTCCTGCTTAGCATTGTTTTTGCTATTCTGGGTCTTTTATTTTTCCATATGAATTTCATGATTGCTTTCTCTATTTCTACAAGAAATGCCTTTGGGATTTTGATTGGCATTGCATTAAACCTATAGAGAACTTTTGGTAATATCGCCATTTTGATGATGTTAGTTCTGCCTATCCATGAACAGGGTATATTTTTCCATCTTCTAAGATCTTCTTCTATTTCTCTCTTTAGGGTTCTGTAGTTTTCATTGTATAAGTCTTTCACCTCTTCTGTTAGGTTGATTCCCAAGTATTTTATTTTTTTTGAAGATATTGTGAATGGAGTGGTTGTCCTCATTTCCATTTCAGAGGATTTGTTGCTGATATACAGGAATGCCTTTGATTTATGCGTGTTGATTTTATATCCTGCCACTTTGCTGAATTCATTTATTAGCTCTAATAGTTTCTTTGTAGAGCCTTTTGGGTCTGCTAGGTATAGAATCATATCATCTGCAAATAGTGATAATTTAAGTTCTTCTTTTCCTATTTTTATGCCTTTAATTTCTTTCGTCTGTCTAATTGCTCTGGCCAGCGTTTCGAGAACTATGTTGAACAGAAGTGGTGAGAGAGGGCATCCCTGTCTTGTTCCAGATTTTAGAGGGAATGCCTTCAATTTTTCTCCATTTAGAATGATGCTAGCCTGAGGCTTAGCATAGATTGCTTTTACAATATTGAGGTATGTTCCTGTTATCCCTAGTTTTTCTAGAGTTTTGAACATAAAGGGATGCTGTACTTTGTCGAATGCTTTTTCCGCATCTATCGAGATGATCATATGGTTCTTATTTTTAAGTCTATTGATGTGGTGAATAACATTTATTGATTTCCGTATATTGAACCAGCCTTGCATCCCAGGGATGAATCCTACTTGATCATGGTGCACAATTTTTTTGATATGTTTTTGTATCCAATTCGCCAGAATTTTATTGAGGATTTTTGCATCTAGGTTCATTAGAGATATTGGTCTGAAGTTTTCTTTCTTTGAAGTGTCTTTGTCTGGTTTAGGTATCAGGGTGATGTTGGCCTCGTAGAATGAATTTGGAAGTTCTCCCTCTTTTTCTATTTCCTGAAGTAGCTTGAAAAGTATTGGTATTAGTTCCTCTTTAAAGGTTTTGTAAAATTCTGCTGTATACCCATCCGGTCCTGGGCTTTTCTTAGTTGGTAGTCTTTTGATGGTTTCTTCTATTTCCTCGATTGATATTGGTCTGTTTAGGTTGTCTATATCCTCCTGACTCAATCTGGGCAGATCATATGACTTAAGAAATTTATCTATGCCTTCACTATCTTCTAATTTATTGGAGTATAAGGATTCAAAATAATTTTTGATTATCTTCTGTATTTCTGAAGTGTCTGTTGTGATATTGCCTTTTTCATCCCGTATGCTAGTAATTTGAGTTCTCTCTCTTCTTCTCTTCGCTAGCATGGCTAAGGGTCTGTCGATTTTGTTTATTTTTTCAAAGAACCAACTTTTAGTTTTGTCAATTTTTTCAATTGTTTCTTTTGTTTCGATTTCATTAATTTCAGCTCTGATTTTAATTATTTCTTGCCTTCTACTTCTTTTGCTGTTGTTTTGCTCTTCTTTTTCTAGGATTTTGAGATGAAGTATGAGATCATTTATTTGTTGGTTTTTTCTTTTTTTAGGGAATGAACTCCAAGCAATGAATTTTCCTCTTAGAACTGCTTTCAATGTGTCCCATAGATTCCGATATGTTGTGTCTGTGTTTTCATTAATCTCTAAGAATTTTTTAATTTCCTCCTTGATGTCTTCTATAACCCATTGATCATTCAGTAACCTATTGTTCATTCTCCAAGTGATGTATGCTTTTTCCTTCCTTCTTTTATCATTGATTTTCAGTTTCATTCCATTATGATCAGATAGGATGCATGGTATTATCTCTACTCCTTTATATTGTCTAAGAGTTGCCCTGTGACATAATATATGATCTATTTTTGAGAAGGATCCATGTGCTGCTGAGAAAAAAGTGTAACTGCTTGATGTTGGGTGGTATATTTTATATATGTCAATTAAGTCTAGGTTATTAATTGTGTTATTGAGTTCTATAGTTTCCTTATTCAACTTTTGTTTGGAAGATCTGTCCAGTGGCGAGAGAGGTGTGTTGAAGTCTCCCATGATTATTGTATGGTGGTCTATTAGACTCTTGAACTTGTGAAGAGTTTGTTTGATGAACATAGCTGCACCATTGTTTGGGGCATATATATTTATGATTGTTATGTCTTGTTGGTGTATGGTTCCCTTAAGCAGTATGTAGTGTCCCTCTTTATCCCTTTTGATTAACTTTGGCTTGAAATCTATTTTATTTGATATGAGTATGGACACTCCTGCTTGTTTCCGAAGTCCATATGAGTGATATGATTTTTCCCAACCTTTCACCTTCAGCCTATGTATGTCTTTTCCTATCAAATGCGTCTCCTGTAGGCAGCATATTGTTGGGTCTTGTTTTGTGATCCATTCTACTAGCCTGTGTCTCTTAATTGGTGAGTTTAAGCCATTAACATTTAGGGTTATTATTGAGATATGGGTTGTTCTTCCAGCCATATTTGTTTATTTATGTTACTAAACATGGTTTGTTTTCCTCTTTGATTATTCCCCCCCCCCTTTACTGTCCTACCTCCCACTGTTGGTTTTCATTGTTATTTTCCATTTCCTCTTCCTGTAATGTTTTGCCGAGGATGTTTTGAAGAGATGGTTTTCTAGCTGCATATTCTTTTAACTTTTGTTTGTCGTGGAAGGTTTTAATTTCATCTTCCATCCTGAAGCTTAATTTCGCTGGATACACAATTCTTGGTTGGAACCCATTTTCTTTCAGTGTTTGAAATATGTTATTCCAGGATCTTCTAGCTTTCAGAGTCTGTGTTGAAAGATCAGCTGTTATCCTGATTGGCTTGCCCCTAAATGTAATCTGCTTCCTTTCTCTTGTAGCTTTTAAAATTCTCTCCTTATTCTGTATGTTGGGCATCTTCATTATAATGTGTCTAGGTGTGGATCTCTTATGATTTTGCACATTCGGCGTCCTGTAGGCTTCTAGAATTTGGGATTCTGTCTCATTCTTCAAGTCTGGGAAGTTTTCTCGTATTATTTCATTGAATAAATTGCTCATTCCTTTGGTATGGAGTTCTATACCTTCCTGTATCCCAATGACTCTTAAGTTTGGTCTCTTAATGTTATCCCATATTTCTTGGATGTTCTGCTCATGGTTTCTTAAGAGTCTTGCTGAGCTGTCTATGTTCTTTTCCAGTTGAAATACTTTGTCTTCATTGTCTGATGTTCTATCTTCTAAGTGTTCTACTCTGCTGGTAGTATTCTCAATTGAGTTTTTAAGTTGGTTTATTGCTTCCTGCATTTCTAGGATTTCTGTTTGTTTGTTTTTTATAACCTCTATCTCCCTGTATAGTTGATCCTTTGCTTCCTGGATTTGTTTGTGTAATTCCTTGTCGAAGTGATCTTTCATTGTCTGATTTTGCTGTCTAATGTCTTCCTTGATACTCCAGATCATCTGAAGCATATATATCCTGAATTCTTTATCTGACATTCCATCTGCTGCAGCTGTTACCTCTTCTAAAGTTGAGTTGACCTGCATTGCTTGTAGTCCTTTCTTTCCTTGTCTTTTCATACTGCTTGCGTTTCTTTCTTCTTGGTGAAACTGTTGTGTTTTTGAAATTTTTCCCCCCCTATATATTTATATTGCTCTTGTATAGTTGAAAAGTCTCCCTTGCAGGTGCGGGCGGGGGCTCTGCTCTGCCCCTCTTCCAATTGGTGTGAGGTGTCTACCACGCCCGCGGACCCCTGGGCCTGATCCGCCGTTCTGTCGCAGGTCTGCCTACCTTGCAGGTGGGGGCGAAGGCTCTGCCCTGCCCCTCCTACCACGCCCAGGGACCGCTAGGCCTGATCTGCAGGTTGGTCGCCGGTCTGCCCACCTTGCGGGCACGGGTGTCAGTTCCGCTCCGCCCCCACTCCAATTGGGGTCACTTGACCACCACACAGGCAGGCCGCTGGGCCTGATGTGGGCGCGGGCGAAGGCTCTGCTCTGCCCCTACTCCAGTTGGGGTGAAGTGTGTACCACGCTGGCAGGCCGCTGGGCCTGATCTGCCGGTCTGTCGCAGGTCTGCTTACCTTGCCGGCGCGGGCGGCGGCTCTGCCCTGCCCCTCCTACCACGCCTGCAGACCGCTGGGCCTGATCTGCAGGTTGGTCGCAGGTCTGCCTACCTTGCGGGCGCGGGCGGTGGCCCCGCTCCTCCCCTCTGGCTTGACGACAAAGCGAGAGAGACTCGGGTATCTGTGACTCACCCTCCCTACCAGGGGACCAACTGTTTCCGTCGCTGCTGGCACCGATGAAGTTCTCTCCTCGGCCGCTCTCCGATGACATCAGATCTCTGCCATGCTGGCATCCCCTGTTCTATGGCTGAATCCCATTTTCTTCTCTTCCAATAGGCAGAGCTGTGCCCTCTGAGCCGAGCTTCTGCCCTCTATGTGCTGACAGAAATCCCTGTACGGTGGCTCCTGGGAGTCTCTCAATCCTGTTAGTCCAGAGCCCTTTCACTTATCCGGCCCCTCCCCCTGTTCCTCCTCCCAGCCAGCCAGCCAGGTCATGTTCACCAGAGGCGGTTCCCCAAGGATCTGATTACACTTGCAGCCCCACCGCGTGTCCTATATCCCGAATGATGAACACCCTCTCTGTCATTCATCTAAGCCCCAGTGCTGTGGTGGGGTGATCTGGGAACCAACAGTTTAATTTTTCCGGACCCCTTTGGTGGGCACGCCCCCAGAAACTGGCGGCTAAGATCTTGGGTGTCGCCGCTGGTGTTAAGGGGAGGTGGGGATCTGGAATCCCCTCTGCTTCCCTACAGACATGCCCCTGGAGAGATTCCCGAGGTTTCCTGGCTGCTTGTATCTGGAGGGGGTGGGAGTCACACACCTGCTAATGTGGATTCCGCTGGGAAGGAATTCTGTCGGCGGAACTTTGGTGATGTCACCTCTCTGCTATGGCGGGCCCCAGGCTCCTTGCTGGAGTGTCCAAAGGGAGGGGTGGGACTAGTCTGTCTCTGGTTGGTTTCAGCTCCCGGTTGGCTATTTCATGAAGGCTTGGCGAGAGACCTCTTCCTAGAGTCCCTGCACCGCTCCTGCTGCGCTGCGCCTCAGAGGCTATCCGCCCTGATGCGGGGGCTGCGTGCAGGCAGCCGACAGTCGCCGAGTCGCGTGGGCAGCGGCTGGCGGGTCTGGACCTCTGCACTGCGTGGCGGAGATTCACTCGTCTAGCGCAAACTGTCACCTCCAAAAATCCTACCGATTCCCGGCCGGTCTCTCTTTAGTGGAATTTTGCTAGGAGTTTCTCAGCAGGTCGAATCTAAGCGTATCCATGCGTCTCTCTGACCCCGTTGTTGAGGAGGTACTGAAAGTGCTGCCTCCCCTCTCGCCGCCATGTTGGATCTCAGAATCTACTCTTTTAATGATTTTCAAGAATACAATACATGGTTTTTCACTCTAGTCCACATGTTGTACAACACCTATTTTGACCTAATTCCTCTTAAGTGAAACTTCAAATTCTTTACCAGCATTTCCTCAATCCTCCCTCCACCCCACTCATCCCTGGTAGCCATTATTCTTCTTTCTTCTTCTATGGGTTCCATCATTTATAGATCTCATAGGCTAGTGAAATCATGCATAAAACCAGTATTTTTAAAATTAAGGTTGTCTTCTATCGAGTCACATCACAATATTTGGTGTTACAGAATATTATAAAATGACTTAAAAAGAATGGTTCTACTATAATTTTTTTCATGCTTTGCCCACATAAATTTCTGAAAATTTTATTTTTCCTGCAATGATAAGAACTAAGTTCATTATTTCTGCATGTCCCACAAAAGTTCCCTTGATGACACCGACTCTCCATGGAAAGATACTTTAGCCAGCCAAGTAATTCCCCATGAGATGGAGACACAAGTAAAATGCTCCCTGCCCTCATTGATGCTGCTTTTCTTTTCTTCACACATTCCATTATTATTGTCATTTATGATTATTATTGATTCTGCAAATTCCTTTCTCCAAAATGCTAGATTGCTAGAACATTACCTAATTCTGCTCTATCTCACGCCAGTTTATATGTAGCAAATCCTTCAAGTTTGATGCCAAGGTTGAAATTCCTTGTCTCTTAATAAGCCATTTTAGATTAATCCCCTCATCCATTAATTTATTGATTTTTTTTAGCAAACTTTAATTACCTAACTAAAATTAATCAGCTACAGAATTATGACCTGGAGATAAAAATATGAACTGGAGATGTTTTCAGCCTTCATCAAGATATTTCCAATACACAACATGGAAGATACAAATGCTAGTTGCTATGTAAGCAATGAGGGGGAAGAAACAAACTGTATCTGAGTGAACCAGGAAAAGATGCCCAGAGGAGATGGGTCATTGCAATGTGTCGGTGCTCATCAGCTGAAGATGAGGATGTACTTCTACTTGGTAGCAAGGGAGTGAAAGTGTAGGTGAGTTAAAAGAAAGATCCAGGAAAATAGGATGCAGTCAGATACTAAAGAGTCCATATGCCAATCATATTGAGGACGCTGGGGATTTATAAAAGATTTTCAAGCACATACTGAAATAAGCACAATGAAGATCACAATTCTCTGACATAATATATTATTATATATTGTTATATATTATTCTGGCACAGAATAATGGTATGTTGTCTACTTGCTTTGGCTGTTGTTATCTTTAGATACAACTTAGAAATCTTAGCAGCCCAAAGTGGTTCAGAACCATATCTTACTTAATTAGCTCTTTCCTTCAAAGTGTTTAGTGAGTGCTCATAAAATACTAGTTGACAATATGAAAGCATTCCCTTCTGGAAAATTTGGCTATTGGGCAACCAAGATGAAACACATTTTTAGGCTTATTTAATACTACTTTGACTGTGAGAGTACCTCTATATTTTATTTATTATTTATTTTACTAGCTTGATATGATCTCAGTTCTCACTAAGGAACTAAATCATAAAAGTAAAGGAGAAAGCTCCATGTAGACTATGAAACACAGGTCAATCTGGGGGGAAATGGGCTCAAGGAATAATGACTTTGTAAGACTCAAAAAGAATAGTAGACATTTGCATATAGCCTTGATGGAGTAATAGTTCCCATAATCAACCTTTCACCCCAAACAGCTAGAACTCTGGACAAAATAAATGAACAACTGGTTTTAAATATTTTGCAATGGGTTCTGATAAAGCAATAAAAAATGAATAGCGCGTCAGTGACCTGTGAACCAATATCAGGGAGTCTAGCACATGTGTACTTCAAGTCCTAAGGAAGGGGTAATATTACTTAAAGAAATAGTGGACAAAAAGTTTGTGAATTTAACAAAACTATAAACCCAGATTCAAGAATTTCAACAAACTCCATGATAAACCACACACACACACACACACACACACACATACACACACACAAGAATAAAACATACCAAAGCTCTTCATAGTTAAGTTGCCAATAATCAGTGATAAAAAGAAAAAAAAATCAGAAAAAGGAGAAAAACAACCATATTATTTACAAGTTAACTGTAAAAGAATAACTAGAGACACTTTTGCTGGAAATTCTGTAAGTCAGTTTATCAGAATGCTCTAACAATCTTAAATACTTGAAACAAAACTCACAAAACTGAAAGAAGTAGAAAAATCTACCATCTTAGTTGGAGTTGTTGATGCTCCAATCTCAACACCCCCCCCACAAAAAAACTACATAGATATCACCAGGAAAGACTTGATAAATGCAACAGCCTACTTGACTTATTTATAGACTCCTCCTTGCAAAAACCGCAGAATAAGCATTCTTCTCCAAACACCTGAAATACACATCCAAATAGATTAAATTTGGTGGGGGTGAGAATGTAGAGTAACTGAACTCTCACTCATTGCTTTTGGAATATAAAGTGGCACACCCTTGTGGAGAACAGTGTGACAGTTCCTCAAAAAATAAACACACACCTACCATAAAACCAAGCAATCCCATTCCAAGGTATTTATACAAAAGAAATCAAAACACATTTCCACAAAAAAGAACTTCATGTGAATGCTTAGAGTAGCTTTATTAATAATGACTCAAACTGTAAATAACTCAAATGCCCATCAGTGAGGTAGTGGATAAATAAATTTTAGAATGTACATACAAAGGAAGGGTACAATAAAAAGTAACTAGCTACTGATGAAAACATCAACATGGACCAACCTCTAAAAACATTATCCTGAGCAAGAGGAGCTAGTTACAAAAGAATATAAACTAAATGATTATTGTGTAGGAGACCTTTAAATGGAAAGTTCATCCAAAGAGATAGAAAGCAGAGCATGATTGCTTGCAGCTGGGAGAAAGGGGGTATTGACTGGGAAGATACATGAGAGAACTTTTTGGGGTGACAGACTGTTCTCTATCTTGATTATGGTGATGGTTACATTCATCATGTATGTGCCCAAACCCACCAAATTTTAACCTTAAGGTAGTTAAAAATAGCATTTATTGTATGCAAGCTCTTTTTCAATGAAGATGAATTTTTTTAAAAAAAGTAATAATGACATGATTACACGATGTAATGCATTCTAAAGTACACTTATTTTTTAAATCTTTAAAGTCAGAAGGAATTTGTCTTAGTCTGTTCATCCTACTATAACAGAATTCTATAAACTGAATAGTTATGAACAGCAGAAATACATTTCTAAAAGTTTTGGAGGTTAGAAGTCCAAGATCAAGGTGCCAGCGGATTCCATACCTGGTGTGGGCTACTCTCTGGTTCAGAAAGTTGCTATCTTTCCACTGTGTCCTCCCTTGGTGTAACACGGGAATGTGAGGTCTCTTGGATCTCTTTTTAAGGGCACTAATCCCCTCATGAATGCCTCACCCTGATGACCTACTCACCTTCTAAAGGCCCACGTGTGAGTCCGATCACATTGGAGATCAGGGTTCAACATGAATTTTGGGGACACAAGAACATTCAGTCCCTTAGCAAACCTGAAGTCAACATGTACTAACTCTGCAATCTCCATAGCAAGTCATTTAAGCTTTCTTAGTCCTTTTGCTTCATCTGAAAAATAGAGCTACGGCATGACAGGATTACTAAAAGTATTCCAAATTCTATGGGAAATGGGAAATGCAAAATTAATTTTCTACTCATTTTGCATGGTTATTTTAAATTTGTTTAGTTTTACATTTTGAGATAATCTCAGATTTGTGGAATAAAGAATCTCCAGATTTTTAGCCAGATTCCCCAAGTAATAGTTTATATTACCAAATTATCAAACTCAGGAAATTAACAATTACTTAGTACAATTTTCAAAACATTCAAATTTTTATCAGTTGTCCCTCTCATGTCTCTTTGATCACAAGTGGCACTTAACTGGCATGTGTTCTTAGTCAGATTTAGTCTGGAACTGTTCCCTAATCCCTCTTTGTCTTTTAGGTCATTGTCACTTTTGAAGAGTATTGGTCAGTTATTTTTTATAAATATTCTTAAATTTACAGTTATTGGGCTGGGGATATAATTCAGTTGGTAGAGTACTTACCTCGCATGCATAAGGCCTTATGTTCAGTCTCGAGAAACACACACACACACACACACACACACATTAGTTATTGAACATATTCTCATAACTAAATTAAGGCTATTTATTTGGGATAAGAAATGATGTGCTCTTTTGAGTGCCACATATCGGGAGAGGCCATGCTACTGATTTTTCTTAGTCCTGGTGATGGTGATGCTAATTTTGGAATTTAACCCAAGTATCTTCGTGATGTGGGCTAGTGTTAATCAACTTTCCATTAAGGGGACAAGATACCCGAGATAAACTTAACTTTGTTAGGGTGGTGTCTTCAGAATTCTTTTCTGTAAAGTCACCATTTTTCCAGTTGTAATCAATAAAGTAATTTGTAGGGAGATACTCTGAGTCTATGTAAAATCCTGTTTCTCATATTTTCATCCAGGAACTCTACAATCCATGGATGATTCTTGCCTAAAAAAAATTAATAATGTGCTGTTTGCCAAGTGGTTATTTTCTATTTTCACCTTTCCTTCTATATTTGTTAGTTGGAATTCTATTATAAGGAATAGCATTCCATTCTTACCATTTATTTTTTTAACTGTCTATTTATGTTAGTATGGATTTGTGACTTATTTTATTCAATAGGTTTTAATCTAGTATAATTATCATTTGTTTTTGGTCAAATTGTCACAGATTTCACCATTAGTAACCTCTTCAAATTGATTCCAATTTTCTTTTGACATATTCCCATCTTTTTTTGAGTATCTCCTTATTTTTCCAAGTATTCCAAACTTATCTTACAATTTGTTTGTCAAAATCCTAGAATCAGCTCTTTCTCATTGGAGCTCTATTTTCTTTTATTAGAGTATAGTTTAATGTTATGTTAATGAAAACTACTAATTTTGTACCATTTATATCAATTCTACAATATCAGTCCATAAAACAGTATGCATAGTAGATGGTCCTAGAAAGATCACAACAGACATGTAGAAGCTTCATTTTTCAATTCAAGCAATTGGATTTAAAATAAAAAATTGTTGGCTTTCAGTTTTACCAGCTGAAATACTCCCTTGGTAGTTTATACCTTATCAAACTAATATTGAAGTCAAAGGGACAATGGGGACAGGCAGGAGATGTTAATCTGTTAGGTGAGGTCTTGCAGGAATGCCACAGAATGGCTCAGACAGGTCATACACAGGACCAGAGAGCTAATATTTGAATCATATATTCAGAGCTCAGTCATAGCAGAAAGGGACTTAAGCAGCAGTAGCCAGTGAAGGAGCCACTTCCTGCTCTGAAGATTTTCTAGAGGTGACCCTCTAGAAGGCATGGTAGGTGGATGAGCCCCGGCTAACGTGCAACCTCCTCTGCCTGTGAGAGAATCCAAGAGTCGCTCCAGTCTCTTCTCCACTGAGAAATGGACCTGGGAAAAGATATTTTCCATTATAAAGTCCATAAAGAAGACTTGGTCATAATTTAAAAGAAATGACTATCACCTACGCCATTTCACTTGGGAAAATCTGTTTTCAGAATAATTGTGCTGAGTTGTTAATCAGTCTTCAAATATAATTTCCATATCTTTCAACATAAAAATGAAAATTATGCTTAGTATGTATAACTGGGAAGATAATCCTTGGAAAGTGGCTGCTATGGTTTGAATATGAAGTGTCAAACACCACAGCAATGTTCCCAGGTGGGGACTTTGGTAAGTAATTGGATCATGAAGGTTCTGACCTCATGAAGAGATCAATACATTAAGGATTCTGATTTGAGGGCATTTGTGGGAGCTGGTGGAAACTGTGGGAGAGGGTGCATTTGGAGGAAGTAGCTTACTGGGGGTATACCCTGAAACATTATATTTTGTCCTCAGCCTTGCCCCACCCCCAGCCCCCACTTTCTGGCTGCCATGAGCTGGCAGATTTCCTCTGCCACTCCCCTCTGCCATGATGCTCTGCCTCACCTCAGGTCCAAGGCAATGGAGCCAGCTGACCAAGCACTGAAATCATGAGGCCAAACAAACCTTTCCTCCTCTAAATTGTTTATCTCAGGTATTTTGTCCCCTTAATGGAAAGTTGATTAACACTGGCCCACATCACGAAGATACTTAGGTTAAATTCCAGGATTTTGTAGAAATGAAAACATCTTCAGACAGTGTACACTGCCACATTTTTCCATCCAGATTGACAGAGATAATGGGGGGGGGGGCGGGGGAAGGGAGCAAACTCAGAGTTATATCTTTTTAGGAATACCTTGTATCCATTTGTATATTTCCACATCTTTTCTCTAGATGAAGTGTTTTTATTGAACTGTTTTCTTTAAACAAACAAAAAAGAAAAAGGTGGAAGGACTCTCTCTATCCCTATCCCAGGCAGGTTGGAGTTAACTCAGATTTGCCCCCGATAAGGAACTCAGTAAGCGCCTGAATTGTGCTGATGGCAAGTCCTCTTGCAGTGGGAAAGCCTAAGAGATCTAAAAGAGTGTGCTGATGCGGGTCTCTTCTTGGGTTTCCACATGGCACATCATTTTCTCTCCCTGCAGGCTCTCACCCTGGGAGACCTTGTCCTTGAACTCAAGCAGTGGAAGAGTTCCCCTCCAGAATGTTGAGCAGGTACATTTTTACCTGAGACTGCAACCCCAAATTCATCCTCGACTCTGAGAGCTACTGCTTCCACGTGGCCTGCAAATCAATTTATCCTCATCCGGCTGGCCTGTTTACCCCAAGGCTTCAGGTGAGAGCTGGTCACATCTGCTGCTTAACTGCCTTGCAGAAGGTTGTGGAGATGAGGGAGGGATGTGTGTGAAACTGAAAGGGAAACACATCCCGGTTCATTCCTGGCCAGAGGCACAGCATCCCTGGCTGCCGCATTTTCCCAGAAGACTTCATTACCAGAGGTATCCTTTTCCGTATAGGAAACTACAGTTCCCAAGAGTAGAGAGACAGTGGACATATGGTCAAAGAAGTAAATATTTCTAATTTAGAACTCAAACTTTCAGATTCCAAGGACTAGGATGGAAACATTACCAATACTCTATGCCATGGAACAGCAAAGAAAGTTGGATTAACATGTGCAAGGTCTTAACCTCATGCTTGCACAAAATTACAGCTTCCTGGACCCTAATCTCACAGTGACAGAGACTTCGTTCGAAGTAACTCTATGCCTGACCATTTAAAAAATCATGTTATATGATTGACTTTACATTCATATCAGGCTGAATGCTAAGCATGGTTTAAATTTTTTAAAAATAATATTTGTGATTTTTCTGCTTTAAAAAATAATTTATGTCAGTCAGCTTTCCATTACTGTACCAAATACCTGAAATTATTGAACTATAAACATTTCTTTGTGTTCACAATTTTGGAGGTTTCAGTCCAAGATCAGGCAGAACCATTGCTTTTAGGCCTCTGTCGGGCTAGGGGCAGCACATAGTGGCAGTGACCTGTGAGTAGTAACTAAACTATTCACATTTCCTGGACAGGAAGTAAAAAAGGAGAGGAAGGTCCTCTAATCCCTTTTCAGAGTATGCCTTCAATGACCTAAAATCTCCCTAAGGCCCCACTCATTAAAGCTTCCACTGAGCACCTGAGCTCCAAACCCAAGACTAAGCTTCCAACGTGGGCATTGGACCCACACTTGGGCCTTTGGAGGACGTTTAATATCCAACCTATAGCTCAGGCTCAGTCTGTGTAAGCGTCTTTAAAATCATATAAAAATGAAAAATGTAATGTGAAAAAACTAAGAGTACTGTTAAAGTTAGTAAATTTTTGGTGAGTAAATTTTGGTTCGTAAAATTCCTACATTTTTCTGCCCATATTAATTTTATTTTATATTATTTTATAAATGTAATACTTTTTACCTAATTATATCTTATCATTTTTATCATATAATTATGTTAGTAAGCAATAATTATAATTATCAATTTTGATATTATTACAATATCAGATGGTTCCTACTTCTTTGAAAAAACACTTTCTTATGCTTATTATGAAACTTTCCCTGTGAACTATTATGACTTCAATTTTCATGACTGTATTTTATTCTCTTGATGGTTGTACCATATTTATGTAAATATTATAAAGTCCTTATGTAAATAAATATATTGTTGGGACATGAAGTAGTTTATTTTTGTCATTAACATAAAATTAATAAAAATTCATATTCATATAATGAATTTGTATGCACATGCACAATAGGTGAAATATGTATGTATTTAACTTCAAAAGTTTTTGTCACATATTGCTATACTGCCTCTGAAAATTTGCTCCAGCTTAAACTCTTCTGTTTCCCTATTTGTTGTAGCTATTGGAATTATACCTGGCTACTGTAACAGAAAACTTGAGCACATCAATTTTAAAAAGCGAAGGGCCTATTTGTCTTAGGCCACAAGAAGAACGGGATCATGGTCAAGCTGATAGAGTTGTTCAACTGTATCTTTGGGTAGCCAGTTTTCTCCATATTTGGTTTTTATCCTGTGTGTTTCAAATCAGCTGCTACACTTATACTTATTGTGCTAGTATTGCTGATCGAAAGTAGGAGGAAAGCCCCCCAAATTTTCTCCTTGTGAGTCTTTACCATTTATTCTGGAAGGTGCTACACGCATTCCTAGCACAGTACTACAATTCTCGCTGCAAGCGTGTTTGGTGGGTAGTAATTTAGACTTCCATATCCCAACATAGGAAAGGCAGGAAGAAGGGCTTTTACTGTCTTTGGGGTTGTCATCCTCAGGGCTTGCATGATATTGCAACCCTATTTGAAAAGTTTTTTAAATATAATGCTAAAATTCTCCAAAATATTTGGACAAAATATACTCCCGACAACCAGGTTGGATGATAACAGTTGCCTCATATTTGGAATTATTACATAAACTCTTTTCAAATGTATCTTCTTTGTCATTAAAAGATGTCTTGCCCAATTATGTTCTTTGCCTATTTTTCTAATTAAGTGTTTGTGATATACTTGTTGTTCATACTACATACACATTTCGGTATCATCTTTTTCATTCAATAGTATTTCACATGCATTTGCCTGAGCAGCTAAACTTTTAAAATTTCAACATCAGGGCTGGGATTACGGCTCAGTGGTAGAGTGCTCGCCTAGCATGTGTGGGACCCGGGTTCGATTCTCAGCACCACATAAAAATAAAGGCATTATGTTGTGTCCATATTAAAAAAAACAAACAAACAAACAAAAAAAACCTCCAACATCATCATCACTGAAGTAGAGAAAGAGGACTGAGGGAGAAGTCTGAAGAGAATTTCTCATGTACATAAATGAATCTCACCTTTATGTATATTCAAGAGACTAATTTTAAAAAACTATAAATAAGTGGAACAAAAATCAGTAGAGTAGAAAAGAGAGAGAAAGGGAAAATATCAAGGACTGAATTAGAGCAAATTATATTTTAGCCATATATAATTATGTCAAAATGAACCCTAATATTAGGTACAACTAAACTGAACTAATAAAAAATTTCAACATTATCAAATGACTGCTTCATATGCCATCATTTGACTATTTGTTATTTTATTATAATATTCCCCCAATTTTCCCTTTTTTGTTATTTTCATTAATCTTTTTTTAAACAGTTTTATGTGTACATTTTAGTTTTCATGTTGAAATATTTGAGTCTTATGAATAACGGTTTATACCTATTTTGATATATGGCCTAGTATTTTTTTTATTTTTAAATTTTTTTGTAGTTGTAGATGGACAGCATGACTTTATTTTGTTTATTTTTATGTGATGCTAAGGATTGAACCCAGTGCCTCACACTTGCTTGGCAAGCACTCTGTCACTGTGGTACAGCACAAGCCCTGGCCTATTATTTTTTGAAATTTTTATTTTTGAAATTTATTTTTAAACTTTCAACTCTAAAATAGTTTTAAATTTATAGGAAAGTTGTAAAGCTGGTAGACAGGGTTCCCTTAACCCTGCACCCACATTATTCACATCTTACATTATTATACTACACGAGTCACAGCTAATAAATTGGTATTTATATGTTATTACCACTTAAAGCTCATACTTTTTTTCAAATATCCTTAGATTTTTACCTGTTGTCCTATTTCTGTTCCAGAACCCATCCAGGATATCATTGTTCCCTCTAGATGGCAGCTTTGAAGACTCAGTTTCTTTTGTTGACCTTGACAGTGGTGAGGAACACTAGTCAAGAATCTCCCTCAACATGGACTTGTATGATGTTCTGTTTTTCATGATTGTCAGCAGTTATGAACTCAGGAGAGGAAGGACATAGAGGTGGAGTACCATCTTTTTAACTTTATTCCAAGGATACATGCTATCAAATGACATTGACAATGTCAATGTCTAAGCTGTTGGTCACGAGGCTGAAGCAGTGTTCTTAAGGTGTCTCCACTGAGAGGTAACTTTCCCCTTCCTTTTTATGAGGGTCTCCTTGAAGGAAGTCACTATGTGCAGCACATATGTAAGGGCAGGAAGTTATTCTTCACCTCTTGGAGGATTCAGTATCTCTGTAAGTTATTTGGAATTCTTTTTCAAGATTAGTTATTTATTCAATCACGTATGTGTATCAATATGAAAATTCCCTTGCTCACATTTTTCCAGCCTTGGCCATTGGCAGCTCTTTCTGTTGGTTCCTGCATCCCTCTGACACGCTCCCATCTTTATTTTGTTTTCTTGAGCACTTCTTCATTTCATAATACCGTACGGTGCTCCTGGCTTGTCTTGTATGTTTCCTGTCCCTGTCCTAGTATTAGCCATTTCTCCAAGGAGCTTAGGTATTTTTATTCAAGATAGAATTACAAATCAAGATCTGAGCCTACTGAGTACTATTTACTTAGTACTTTACATCCTGTGATCAGATATACACTTCCTTCAATTTTATCTAATTCTTGTTGTAATTAAAGTATATGAATATAGTTATAAAATATTTGCAATTGAGTCTATTCTCTGTGTCCTGTACTCTGTAGAAAAACAAAGCAAGATGGTTTCAAGCACACACTAGATTTCTTTTAACATCAATATGACCAAAGTTGATGCATGGATAGTTTCCCGATGGACAAAAGATCTTCTCGCCTTTTCTGAGGTCCACCTGAAATCTCAGCCTCCACCTTAAGGTCACTACTTTTAAGCAATAAAAGAAGTGACAGGAGAAGTGAAAAGGTCCCCTCTTCATTCTACTTCACCTCAGTAAACCTATCCACAAAACAAAACAAAACCTTCTATTCTAGTTTCTGTTCCTTTACACCTCCCAAAAAATAGCTCCAAGATTCCGATTCAGAAAAAAATGAATATAGTAAAGTAGTAATACAGAAAAACTCATTTTAATTTGAAAATCCATTTTGTGTCAACACATTTCTAAGACCTATTTTTGTTTGTTTTGTAAAATGACAAAACAAAAAGAACAATTTAAGAACCATGAATTATTATGCAAGTATTGTGGACGTTGTACAATGGTGGAGACCACTGGCATCAGAGCCAAACTAAGAATAGACAATAGTATTGTGAGGAAACCATCATTCACATTAAAAGCAAATTGCACACAAATCCTTTATTTATTATTTATCGAATAAATAAGTGTACCCTGTCTAGACTGCAGTGTACTTAAATTCAAAGGTGTCAATAATAAATAAACTGTTAAAGAGTAACTTTATAAAATAATAAAAAACCCTTGATTAAAAATGAAGGTAGACAAAAAACACCTTCTACATTGTGTTTATCAACATAGCCTATTCTATGAAATTGCTATACAAATTATTACAAGCATGTTAGCTGATCTGATTTTGACAAATGGGTAAAAAAATACTTGTTTGGATTTTTTTAAATTAAAAGTAAAACATTATTGCCCAGCACAGTGGCCCATGCCTGTAATGTCCCCAGTGACTCGGGAGGCTGAGGCAGAAAGATCACAAGTTCAAAACCAGCTTCAGCAACTTAGTGAAGCCCTGAGCAACCTGTCTGATAAGAATAAAATAAAGAGGGTTGGGGATGTGGCTTGGTGGTTAAGCACCCTCTGGGTTCAATCCCTGGTACCAAAAATAAATAAACACAAATAAATAAATAAAACATTACCACTAAGAAAGGATCCCTAAATGGATAAAACTTTCAATTTATTTAATGAAGATTTTTCCAGATATTTTTATTTTAACAGTTTCAAATCCAATAAAAAGAGCCAAAGCAAATTGCTTACCTTGACCAAACTTAGCAATTATAAATTCTATAACCTTAATCACAAAATGCAATGTAGTATTTAACATATATTTGGATTAAGTCAGAAACTAGTCTCTTAATGTTCCTAAATTTTCTTTTGTTCAGACAAAAATCTGAGTTTTCCCCTGTTGATGAATTGTTAACAGAGTGGTTCATTTGGAAAGTGTGGCTGATGTCTCCAGGTGAGACAAGACAGGCAGAGTGATCTGGGCCTCAGGGGGAGACACGCACCCCCACTTGCCCACTGAGAAAGCTGGCTCAAGTTCTAAGGTTTGTGCTTATGCTCCTGAGCCTTCCCTCGATGAATATGTATTGAATGCTTCCTATGCGCCAAGAACCACGGGAGTCCCTGAGCAATCACTAAATTCATCTGAGGGGGTGGGGTGGTCCTTGGCATGGATTTCCAAGAACTGGGCTGAGAGTGGAGATCCATAAGGCAATGCATTACTAGCATCTCAGGGAGTGTGTGGGTCGCAGTGAAAGGAAGCACAAGTGTCTGTAGGGAAACAAGATCTTAGCTGGTGGGCTGGATTTCAAGGGTAGATTCCATTGTCCACCAGGGTATTTGCCTGGAAGAAAACAAGCCCCTGGTTGTCTGAGGGGAGCCAGTTAGATGAACAAAGATCTTCAATTGTATTGAACAAATGCCCAAATATAGAATCAGAGGGACATTGCAAGACTGGGCATAGGGACAAGACCACCTCTAAAGAACCTGGCTCTGAAAGGATGTGAGCATAGAAGTCAAAGTTCAGTAGGAGACATTTATCTAGGAACAAATACAAAGCAAAGGGGCTTCAATTTCAGAGTAGTTTCTGGAACTGAGCACCAGGAAGGCCTACACTGGGAGACAGACCTCTTAGCTCATTAGGAGCCTTTAGGATGGGGTCAGCTTAAGAAAGAATCCTGCTTGATAGGGAGGCTTCTTCTTAATTGATTGCCTTGTTCCTGGGTGGAGTTGCTTTTACATATGGGAAGTCAGGAGGCCCAGCTCTGGGAAACTAGGAATTAAGTAGGCTCAAAAAGATGTGAGAACTAGTCAGGTGCAATGGTGCATGCCTGTAATCCCAGCGGCTCAGGAGGCAGGAAGATTGCAAGTTCAAAGCCAGCCTCAGCAACTTAGCAAGGTCCTAAGCAACTCAGTGAGACCTTGTCTCTAAATAAAATACAAAACAGGGCTGAGGATGTGGCTCAGTGGTTGAGTGTCCCTGAGTTTCTGGTGCTCAAAAAAAAAAAAAAAAAAAAAGAGTTAGAACTAAATGCAATATTATATCCTGAATTGAATTCTGGGATAGAAAGAGGTCCTGGGGTTAGAACTAAAGATATCTGTGTTACTTAGCTTTTCATTGATGTGACCAAAATACCTGAAAAACAGAAGGAGGAAAGATTCATTTTAGCTCACAGTTCTAGAGGTTGCAGTCCCTGGTCAGCTGACTCTATTGCTCTTAGGCCTGTAGAGAGGCAGAAATATCATGGCAGAAGGACATGGCATGGGAATGCTTCAGGGCACCCAGGAAGCAGAGAGAAAAAGAGAAAAGAAGGGAGGAAGAGGGACAAAATATACCCTTTTAGGGCAGTCCCCCCACCCCCACCGTGACCTACACCTCCTACAGTTTCCACCACTTCCCAATGATGCCACCAAATTATTATCTATGAAATGGATTAATCCACTGGTGAAGTTAGATCCCTTATAATCCAATCCTTTCCTTAAAGCCCCACCTCTGAACATTGCTGCATCAGGGACTGAGCCTTCAACCCATGAATCTTTAGGGGACATTCCAGAACCAAACCATAATTATATCAAATAAAATATGAACTTTGATTATAAAGTGTCAATATTAGTTCATTCGTTATTACAAATGTACCATAAAATACAAGGTGTTGACAGGAGAAACGGGCACAGGTTACAGGTAGTTTCTTCAAAAAAGAAAGTTTTAAGAGGTTACCGTGGCAACCTCTCTGTAATGCAAAGGTACTCAAAAGTAAATGTTTACTTTTCTAAGAATCAGGGACCTGTCATCTTCCTCTTCCGTTTCCTCTTTCTCACGCAAACACTTTTTTCTATTTACTAAGAAAACATCATTTTGAATGCATTTGGCTTGAATGTTATCATCATACCTCTCAAAATGTCTTCTCAGTAATATGACAGTTATGTGTGCATTTTGTGTGTATTCTATTAAAAAACGGATCTGTTTGTCTACATCCTCTGACCTAATCTTCTCAGGCTGCTGTAATAAAAATACTATATACTGAGCTGCTTATAAATAACATAAATTTATTTCTCAGTGTTCTGTAGACTGAGAAATCCAAGATGGAAGTACTAACAGACTCTGGGCCTGGGGAGGGACAGATGGCATCTTTTCATTGTGCCTTCCTTCTTCCCACATGGAAGGAGCGGAGTGTTTCTCTCCTGCCTCTCTTAGAAGGGCATTAATCTCACTAGGAGTTCACTATTCTCAGGACCTTGTCACCTCCCAAAGGCTCTATCTCTTGGGATTGAACACTGGAGTGCTCTAGCCTGAGCTACATCCCCAGTTCAGTTCATTTTATTTAGAGACAGTCTCAGTGTCTCACTAAGTTGCTGGGGATGACCTTGAACTTCTGATCCTTCTGCCTCAGCCTCCTGAGTTACTCGGATTCCAGGCATGTGGTTTAAATATATTAATTGAAATATATTTCACTGTGTCCAGCTTACATATATTAATTGAAAAAATATTTTCATTAATTTGAAAAATTAATTAGAAAATAATTACTTTTCAAATTAAAGTGTCAAATCATTTTAAATGTGCTCCCTCACTGCCTTCTTTCCCCTCCCCTCTCATTCTTGCCTCCCCCCATTCCCACGTCCCTTGTTTTGCATTTTAGTAGATTTGAATTCATTACTTGGATAGATCTTTGGATTCCTCCATATTCCTCCATATTCTTACATAGCAATTTCCTGCAAAATAGTATTGGTGTGTGTGTGTGTGTGTGTGTGTGTATACTTTGTCATATTTTGTTGAGAATCCAAAAAACAAGAGTTGTCATACTTTAGAGATTATCTATTCAATTCTATCTGTTGATAAAGAATTGAGGGTCAAGTTTTCCAGAAACTGCCCAAGATGAGCTATGCAATTCCATGTATTAATAAACACCAAAACTGGGCCTAGATCCAGAAGTTTATTTCCTAGTCAAATGCACATTTTACTGCACAGTGTTGCCTTCACTCTATAAAAAGTACTTTGTTTGTAGAGTTACTCTTGAAATTTCCCTTCCTATAAGGAGAGAGATGAGTCGGTGCCAACAGCTATTTGCCTGGACTTTATCATCTATTGTTCCAGCAGGATGTTGTGACTCGTTTTATAGTTTAACTTTATAACCTCTTTAAAAGGAAAGGCTGAGAAAAATTCACGATTCTCGTACTTAGATAAAAGTGCCAGCCAGTTAATAATTTATTAAAAAATTTACTACAATATGGATTTCCCCTCGTTGAATCTCTTTTTCCCCTAGTACATATATGCCCTCCAATTTTAAGAGGGTAAACTGGTGTTATTGTTTTTAAATCGTCTCTCCAAGGTTTTAAAACAGCAAGGAAAGGAATTTGATAGCCTTGAAGATGATGCTATAAGGATACACAGTTATTTGTAGGAAGAGACATGCTCATTTGCATATTCTGGGTTTTTCTTTATTTTGTGGCTACAGTCTGTTTGCTACAGTTTTCTGTGAGGGAATCTCTGCTATTATAAGTATTCTGTTCCAAGAGAACTACCTAAATTTATTTCCAATGTTCTTTCCATTCCCTGGCTATGCAATGTCCTGCTACATTAAAGCTGCCTTTTTATGTTTTAGAACATCCCTTTCCACCATCATCCTCACACTGCGTATACCTAAACTCATTTTAACTGATAGCACTGCTCTCATTTTACTTAGCCTTTCTTTTTCTTTTTTCTTTTGATACCAGGCATTGAACCCAGGGACATATAACCACTGAGCAAATCCCCAGCCCTTTTTAAATATTTGTTTAGAGACAGGGTCTCACTGAATTACTTAGCACCTTGCTAAATTGCTGAGGCTGTCTTTGAACTCGCCATCCTCCTGCCTCAGCCTCCTCAGCTGCTGGGATTATAGGTGTATGCTGCCGGCCTCATAGCCTTTCTTAATGGTTCGAGGAAAAATGGGCAAGTATTTAGAGGTGATTGAAAAATGGCTTGATAGGTTAGATGATTGTTGTATACGCATGTTTTCCTGGATCTGGAACGGGGTCCTTCCTACCTTACTGTGACTCAAGAGTTTGGTCTGGGGTTTGATGACTCTCTGGTGCCACATTCTGGAATCCTGATCATAAGCAAAACCCCTTGGACCCCATTAATTCATGCAGTGGGTAATCCTAGAAAACCAGTGGAGTAAAAGGGTAAACATCTAGGTGAAGCCTAGACTAATTCAGACATCTCTGGCTAATCCCAGTAATTATTTTTCAAAAATGCTTCTCTTCAAACATTTAAAATCAGAACTAGTGTGCTAGTTAGTTTTACATTGCTGGAACTAAAATACTTGACAAGAACAACTTAGAGGACAAGTTTATTTGGGGCTCATGGTTTCAGAGGTTCAGTCCATGGTTGGCCAGCTCCATTGCTCTGAGCCTGAGATGAGACAGGACATCATTGCAGAAGGTGTGGCGGAGGAAAGCTGCTCAGCTCATAGTGGCCAGAAGCAGAAAGAGAGGAGCCAGGGACAAGATATATAATCCTCAAGGACACATCCCCAGTGACTCACTTCCCCCAGCCACAGCTCTACGTGCCTACAGTTACCGCCCAGTAACCCATTCAAATTAATAATCCATTCAATGGATTAGTCTGCTGATTACTTTATAGCTCTTGAAATCTAACTGATTCACCTCTGAACCTTCCTGCATTGCCTAACACGAGCTTGTTAGGGGACAGCTCATATCCAAACTATAACAACTAGGCCTATGTTTAGTGTTCTCATTTGTATCCTATAGTTCTTGGTTTTCATTTTTACCTATTTACCACTAACAAAAACATCATTTTAAAAATTGTTTAAAAGGAAGAAAGTAGTGACTGTCTCCACCCCAACCCCTAAATCATTCCTCTGAGAAAGCCACTGAGTGTATTTTTGGTGTATGTCTTTCCAGCTTTTTGACTCTTTATGCAAGCATGCATGTAAACATATCACCAAAACTACATCCATATTTGGGTATAATTTGCTCTTGCTTTTTCACTTAACATTATATGCTGGACGTAGTTCTATATGAACACACACAGGATCTTTCCAGTCTTCTAAATAGCTGCATAGCATTCCATTCCAGTCTGTGGAGTCTTAATTTACTTAAACATTTTTTCCCAGTGGTATTCTTAGTTATTGGCTTGTTGTATATACTCCTAGCCTTTATTCATTTGTACACTATTGCTAGGGACATATACTATATTGTAATTACTATGTGTGGCACTCTGACCCCTGTGGTTTTGGACATTGATCCCACCTGCAGGCTACTGCCTGGCTTGGCAGTGCAAGCTGCATACAGAGAGTTGACTCATCTGATTGCTCATGCTACAGTACCCCAACTCATCAACCCATCTGTTACTCTTGATGCCCCTAATTCACTGCATCTATCAACTCAAGGCACAAAGATACTCTTTTATAAAAGACTTTCCTGCATAAATTTTGACCATAACTTTTTTGTCCATTGATTTTGTTTATTGCTTATTTTCCATTTTTCAGTTATTTATTTGAGGGGTGGGTACTGGGATTGAACTCAGAGGCACTCAGCCACTGAGCCACATGCTCAGCACTATTTTGTATTTTATTTAGAAACAAGGTCTCACTGAGTTGCTTAGAGCCTCACTTTTGCTGAGGCTGGCTTTGAACTCATGATTCTCCTGCTTCAGCCTCCAGAGCTGCTGGGATTACAAGCGCACGCCACTGCTCCTGGCCATCTTTCAGTTATTTAACACAGTTTCTGGTACATGGAGACACCATGCGTGTGTGTGTGTGTGTGTGTGTGTGTGTGTGTGTCCTCCAGGAGGTTCTAGATGTATTTATTTGCCATATGTTTTTAGAGTACTTCTAGGGATTTGGAATGGTAAGAAAAGCTATAACATGTGGGTATGCTTTTGGATGAGATTTTATTTGTAATCTAGCAATGAAGCAATGACTAATGTTTACAAATGTTTTGTGTGTTGGTTATAAAGCTCTCTATAGATTTTTAAATGATTTGAGTTATTAGCATCTTTTGTAAATTTACTTGTCTTATCTACTTGATCTGACAAATTCTAAGAGAGATGTTGTGGGAAGCAGAATAATACCTCCTAGCGGATTCCACCTCCTAATCCTCAGGAATTGTGCATATGTTAAATTATATGGTGAAACGGCATTAAGACTGCTAATCGGCTCATCTTAAACCAAGGAGATTTTCCCAGATTATCCATGTGGACCCAATATCTTTATTCTTGCTAATTCTAGGCTAAGCATTTGGTTTTGTTCTCTGAATTAACTAACTGATTTTATTGTTCTGCTTTTTTAACTTATGGTGATGATTGCTCCAGACATTACAACCTGTATATCAATCTTTAACTTTGCTACTTCTCAGTTACTGTTGGAATCGTTTTTTTATTTTAAATTCTTTTTTTTTTTTGGACATTGATGGACCTTTTTATTTCATTCGTTTATTTATATGTGGTATGAAGGGTTGAACCCAGTGCCTCACACATGCTAGGCAAGTGCCACAAACCCAGCCCAGTACTGCTGGAATCTTGAGACACTAACTCACCCTCTTCCTGTCTTTCATGCTATGTTTGGCACATGCTTATTTCTATGTCTATTCTAAACTCCCTACACTGGCTCTTGTTTCGTATAGTAATGTATATTTACCCATATATTTTCCCATCCTTTATTTCCTGCTAAATTTCCATATTCCCAAATTTCCATGTTTACTTTTGCCAGTAGAACTCCCTTAGGCATTTCAGGACAGGCCTCCTGGCAGTACATTGTCTCAGGTTTGCCTTTGCCTTTGCTTTTTGCTCCTTTCATTGTTGTTCCTTTGAAATGTTTTCGTTTGGCCTTCATTTTGGAAGGTGATTTTCCACAGGTTGGCTGTTGGTTTCCATCCCTGTTGTCTCCTGGCTTCTGTTGTTCCTAGGAAGAAGCAGCTGCCGGTCATGTGTCTTTTTCCCTCTGACTGGTTTGGAGATCTTCTCTGTCTTGAGTTTAGTCATTTCATGGTGAGTTGCCCAGTTGTGATTTTCCTTATGCTTCCCCTGCTATAGGGTCTATTGAAAACTTTTTAATGAGCAGGTTAAATCTTCAGCTTCTGCCCCATTTCTTTCCCCTTGCTGTCTGAAACCCTAACTATACAGGTTGGCTCTCTGGCCCATGTCCTGTCTGTCTCTCATTTGTTTCTCTTTTCCCCCAATTCTTCTTCTCTTGTGCTTTGTGCATTTCTTTTTTATATATTTCCAGTTCACAAGTCCTGTAGTCATCACTCTCCAATCTACTGTTAAACGTATGCACTGAGGGTTTTTAAATTCAACTTGGAAATAATTTGCTTTGAAACTAATTTAAATTCCCAGTAATTTTTTGAAAACAGTAGAATGAATCCCCATATTCTTTTCATCCAGATTTCCCAGTTAATGGTTTCATAGTGTTTGCTCCATCTCTCTTTCTATAGATAGACAGACCGAGATATGTGTATTCCAGTGTATGATGGCTTTTGCATGTGTGTGTTTGTGTGTGTATGTGTCTCTGTGTGTGAACAATTGGAGAACAAGGACAAAATTTTGAAATATATGTGTGTACTTATGTATATGTATCCATACTTGTTCATATGCATCTCTAATTATGTATCTATTATAACATATTCAATTTCAATCCAAGACCTTGAGAGCTCTTTATTCTTTTTCCCACTCCATATTTATAAATCTCATCTTTCGGAGTAAGACAGCTGCTCCCTATCACTTATGCCCTATCACTCCTAAATATTCCCAAAGAGACTCTTCTACATATTCATCACCAAACTTTTCAAACCAGAGAATGAACATTGATAAAAACTACTACTAAACCAGTCCATTAATAGCCATCCACAATCCCTATTCCAAAATTTACAGCATTCCCAACATTGTCTAGTTTTCCCCTCTGATTCAGGATATGATCTAGGATCATTTTATATTTGTTGTTTTATTTCTTTCTTTTTTTTATATTTTTATTTTTTTAATTGGTTGTTCAAAACATTACAAAGCTCATGACATATCATCTTCCATACATTTGATTCAAGTGGTTTATGAACTCCCATTTTTTACCCCAAATACAAGTTGCAGATTCACATCAGTTACACATCCACATTTTTACATAATACCATATTAGTGACTGTTGTATTCTGCTACCTTTCCTATCCCCTACTATCCCCCCTCCCCTTCCCTCTCATCTTCCCTCTCTACCCCATCTGCTGTTGTTTAATTCTCTCCCTTGTTTTTTTTTCCCCTTTCCCCTCACAAACTCTTATATGTAATTTTGTGTAACAATGAGGGTCTCCTTCCATTTCCATAGTTTCCCTTCTCTCTCCCTTTCTCTCCCCCCACTCGTCTCTGTTTAATGTTAATCTTTTCCTCATGCTCTTCTTCCCTGTTCTGATCTTAGTTGCTCTCTTTATATCAAAGAAGACATTTGGCATTTGTTTTTTAAGGATTGGCTAGCTTCACTTAGCATAATCTGTTCTAATGCCATCCATTTCCCTGCAAAATCCATGATTTTGTCATTTTTTAGTCCTGCGTAATACTCCATTGTGTATAAATGCCACAGTTTTTTAATCCATTCATCTATTGAAGGGCATCTGGGTTGATTCCAAAGTCTAGCTATTGTGAATTGTGCTGCCATGATCATTGATGTGGCAGTATCCCTATAGTATGCTCTTTTAAGGTCCTCAGGGAATCGACCGAGAAGGGCGATAGCTGGGTCAAATGATGGTTCCATTCCCAGCTTTCCTAGGAATCTCCATACTGCTTTCCATATTGGCCGCACCAGTTTGCAGTTCCACCAGCAATGTACAAGTGTACCCTTTTCCCCACATCCTCGCCAGCACTTATTGTTGCTTGACTTCATAATGGCTGCCAATCTTACTGGAGTGAGATGGTATCTTAGGGTGGTTTTGATTTGCATTTCTCTGACTGCTAGAGATGGTGAGCATTTTTTCATGTACTTATTGATAGATTGTATGTCCTCCTCTGAGAAGTGTCTGTTCAGGTCCTTGGCCCATTTGTTGATAGGGTTGTTTGTTATCTTGTTGTTTAATTTTTTGAGTTCTTTGTATATTCTGGATATTAGGGCTCTATCTGAAGTGTGAGGAGTAAAGATTTGTTCCCAGGATGTAGGTTCCCTATTTACCTCTCTTATTGTTTCTCTTGCTGAGAAAAAACTTTTTAGTTTGAGTGAGTCCCATTTGTTGATTCTAGTTATTAACTTTTGTGCTATGGGCGTCCTATTAAGGAATTTGGAGCCCGACCCCACAATGTGTAGATCGGAGCCAACTTTTTCTTCTATCAGGTGCAGAGTCTCTGATTTGATATCTAGCTCCTTGATCCATTTTGAATTAACTTTTGTGCATGGCGAGAGAAAGGGGTTCAGCTTCATTTTGTTGCATATGGATTTCCAGTTTTCCCAGCACCATTTGTTGAAGATGCTATCCTTTCTCCATTGCATGCTTTTAGCCCCTTTATCAAATATAAGAAAGTTGTAACTTTGTGGATTAGTCTCTGTGTCCTCTATTCTGTATCATTGGTCCACCTGCCTGTTTTGGTACCAGTACCATGCTGTTTTTGTTACTATTGCTCTGTAGTACAGTTTGAAATCTGGTATCGCTATACCTCCAGATTCACATTTCCTGCTTAGAATTGCTTTTGCTATTCTGGGTCTTTTGTTTTTCCATATGAATTTCATGATAGCTTTATCTATTTCTACCAGAAATGCTGTTGGGATTTTGATTGGCATTGCGTTGAACCTGTAGAGAACTTTGGGTAATATCGCCATTTTGATGATGTTGGTTCTGCCTATCCATGAACAGGGTACATTTTTCCACCTTCTAAGATCTTCTTCTATCTCTCTCTTTAGGGTTCTGTAGTTTTCATTGTATAAATCTTTCACCTCTTTTGTTAGGTTGATTCCCAAGTATTTTATATTTTTTGAGGATATTGTGAATGGGGTGGTTTTCCTCATTTCCATTTCAGAAGTTTTGTTACTGATATACAGGAATGCCTTTGATTTATGCGTGTTGATTTTATATCCTGCCACTTTGCTGAATTCCTTTATTAGTTCTAGTAGTTTCTTTGTAGACCCTTTTGGGTCTTCTAAGTATAGGATCATATCATCCACAAATAGTGATATTTTAAGTTCTTCTTTTCCTATTTTTATGCCTTTAATTTCTTTTGTCTGTCTAATTGCTCTGGCTAGTATTTCAAGGACTAAATTAAATAGAAGTGGTGAGAGAGGGCATCCCTGTCTTGTTCCAGATTTTAGCGGGAATGCCTTCAGTTTTTCTCCATTGAGAATGATGCTAGCCTGAGGCTTAGCATATATAGCTTTTACAATGTTGAGGTAAGTTCCTGTTATCCCCAGTTTTTCTAGTGTTTTGAACATAAAAGGATGCTGTACTTTGTCGAATGCTTTTTATGCATCTATCGAGACGATCATATGGTTCTTATCTTTAAGTCTATTGATGTGGTGAATAATATTTATTGATTTCCGTATATTGAACCAACCTTGCATCCCAGGGATGAATCCTACTTGATCATGGTGCACAATTTTTTTGATATGCTTTTGTATTCGATTCGCCAGGATTTTATTGAGGATTTTTGCATCTATGTTCATTAGAGATATTGGTCTGTAGTTTTCTTTCTTTGAAGTGTCTTTGTCTGGTTTCGGGATCAGGGTGATGTTGGCCTCATAGAATGAATTTGGAAGAGCTCCTTCTTTTTCTATTTCTTGAAATAGCTTGAAAAGTATTGGTATTAATTCTTCTTTGAAGGTTTTGTAAAACTCCACTGTATACCCATCTGGTCCAGGGCTTTTTTTGGTTGGTAGTCTTTTGATGGCTTCTTCTATTTCTTCCTTTGTTATTGGTCTGTTTAAATTGTGTGTGTCTTCCTGACTCAATCTGGGCAGGTCATATGACTTAAGAAATTTATCGATGTCTTCACTGTCTTCTATTTTATTAGAATATAGGGTTTCAAAATACTTTCTAATTATCTTCTGTATTTCTGTAGTGTCTGTTGTGATATTGCCTTTTTCATCCCGTATGTTAGTGATTTGAGTTTTCTCTCTTCTTCTCTTCGTTAGCATGGCTAAGGGTCTGTCGATCTTATTTATTTTTTCAAAGAACCAACTTTTAGTTTTATCAATTTTTTCAATGGTTTTTTTTGTTTCAATTTCGTTGATTTCCGCTCTGATTTTAATTATTTCTTGTCTTCTGCTATATTTGCTGTTGTTTTGCTCTTCCTTTTCTAGGGTTTTGAGATGTAGTGTGAGTTCGTTTATTTGTTGGTTTTTTCTTTTTTTGAGGAATGAACTCCAGGAAATGAATTTCCCTCTTAAAACTGCTTTCATTGTGTCCCATAGATTCCGGTATGTTGTGTCTGAATTGTCGTTTATGTCTAAGAATTTTTTGATTTCCTCCTTTATGTCTTCTGTAACCCATTGATCATTCAGTAACATATTGTTTATTTTCCATGTGATGCAGGATTTTTCCTTCCTTCTTTTTTCATTGATGTCCAGTTTCATTCCATTATGATCAGATATGGTGCATGGTATTATCTCCACTCCTTTATATTTACTAAGAGTTGCCCTATGGCATAATATATGATCTATCTTTGAGTACGATCCATGTGCTGCTGAGAAGAACGTGTATCCACTTGATGATGGTTGATATATTCTATATATGTCGGTTAAGTCTAGGTTATTGATTGTGTCATTGAGTTCTATAGTTTCTTTATTCAGCTTTTGTCTGGAGGATCTGTCTAATGGCGAGAGCGGTGTGTTGAAGTCACCCATAATTATTGTGTTGTGGTCAATTTGACTCTTGAACTTGAGGAGAGTTTGTTTTATGAACGTTGCTGCACCATTATTTGGTGCATATAAATTGATAATTGTTATGTCTTGTTGGTTAATAGTTCCTTTTAACAGGATATAGTGTCCTTCTTTATCCCTTTTGATTAACTTAGGTTTGAAGTTGATTTTATTCGATATGAGTATGGCCACTCCTGCTTGCTTCCGAGGGCCATGTGAGTGGTATGATTTTTCCCAACCTTTCACCTTCAGCCTGTGTATGTCTTTTCCTATCATATGAGTCTCCTGAAGGCAGCATATTGTTGGATTTGTTTTTTTGATCCAGGTTACCAGCCTGTGTCTCTTGATTGGTGAGTTTAGTCCATTAACATTTAAGGTTACAATTGAAATATGATTTGTACTTCCAGTCATGTTTATTTATTTATTTATTTTAGTTTGGCTAGTTTTTACTTTTTGGTTGTTTTCCTCCCCCTTTACTGAGATACCTCCCGCTGTTGGTTTTGGGCACTGTTTTTCCATTCCTCTTCTTGTAGAATTTTGCCCAAAATGCTTTGCAGTGCTGGTTTTCTGGCTGCGAAATCTTTTAGCTTTTGTTTATCGTGAAAGATTTTAATTTCATTGTCAAATCTGAAGCTTAATTTTGCTGGATACAGTATTCTTGGTTGGAATCCATTATTTTTCAGCGTTTGAAATACATTGTTCCAGGATCTTCTCGCTTTCAAAGTCTGTGATGAAAAATCAGCCGTTAACCTAATTGGTTTAACCCTGAATGTAATCTGCCTCCTTTCCCTCGTAGCTTTTAATATTCTCTCCTTGTTCTGTATGTTGGCTATCTTCATAATTATATGTCTTGGAGTTGGCCTATTACAGTTTTGGATGTTTGGGGTCCTGTAGGCTTCCAGGATTTGGCAATCCATTCCATCTTTCATCTCTGGGAAGTTTTCTAGGATTATTTCATTCAATAAGTTGTCCATTCCTTTGGCTTGAATCTCTGTGCCTTCTTCTATCCCAATGACTCTCAAATTTGGTTTTTTGATGAGATCCCATATCTCTTGGATAGATTGCTCGTGAGATTTAAGCATCTTTTCAGTATTGACTATATTCTTTTCAAGTTGATAAACTTTGTCTTCATTATCTGATGTTCTGACTTCTACTTGATCTAGTCTATTTGTAACATTCTCGTTAGCATTTTTAATCTGGTTTATAGTTTCTTGCATTTCTAAAATCACTGTTTGGTTTTTTTTTAAGATCTCTATCTCCTGGTAAAGCTCGTTCTTTGCAGTTTGAATTTGTTTGTTTAGTTGGTTTTCAAAATATACTTTCAATTCTTGGATTTGCTGTCTCATGTCTTCTCTAAAATTCCGTTCCATCTGAGTTAGGTATGCCTTGATTTCTTTCCCTGTCCATGTTACTGATGCTTCTAGGTCCTCCTGTAGATTTAAGTTGTCCTGCATTATCTGTACTCCTTTTTTCCCTGGTTTTTTCATGTTGTTCACGTTACTTTCCAGCTCTGTTTGACTGCTTTGCAACTGCTTTCTCCTATACATTTGTTTTGGCTTTGTTTATCTCTGTTGTCTCTCCTTTGTGGTGGGAGATTATGCCTATAGATGTTGGGCTTTATTGTACTTTAGAGCTGATTCATTCAATTTATAAAGGGCTTCCGGATTTTGTATGCATATAGTGATTTGTTTTTTGTTCTTAGGACTTTAGGTTAGGTGCTATGAAGGTATAAGGGTTAGTATGTCTTGGCTACTTTAGAAGATTGCTCTACTGAAGGGGGATGCTAACCGTCAATTGGATCAGGGTGTTGGTAGTAGCTAGGTATTTAGGAGCACTATAGACGGCCTCGAAACATTCACCTGTTTGCATTTAGACAGTTACACGATATGGAGGACGTAATGCTTGGGATGAAAGTTGGGGGGAAAGGGAAGGAAGGTGCTCTTGAAAAGAAAGAAGGAGGGGGAGTTAGATAGCATAGAGGAGAATGGAAAGAACAATAAAACTTGGAAGGGGAGAGAAAGAGGGAAAAAGGGAGAGAAAAAATAAAATAAAATAAGAAATAAAATTAGGTCTTAGAGATCCATTTTCTTCTCTTCCCGTAGGCAAAGCTGTGCCCTCCGGGCTGAGATTTGCCCTCAATGTGTCAACAGCAATCCCTGTAAGGCGGCTCCTGGGAGTCTCTCAATCCTGTTGGTCCAGAGCCGTTTCACTTCTACAGCCCCTCCTCCCCTTCCTCCTGCCAGCCAGCCAGGTCCTGTGCACCGGAGGAGGTTCTCCAAGGATTTGGTTACACTTTCAGCCCCTCTGGGTGCTCTATTTCCCTAACGACTGAGCACTCTCTCTGTCATTCATCTAAGCCCCAGTGCTGTGGAGCTGTGTTCTGGGAGTCAATAGTTTAATTTTTCCGGACCCCTTTGGTGGGCACACCTTCGGAGTCTGGCGGCTAAGACCATTGGTGTCACCACTGGTGGTAATGGGAGTTGGGGGTCGAGGATCCCATCTGCTTCCCTCAGCCCCTACAATCACGACCACTCCGCTGGTGGTAGGAGGAGTTGGGGGTCTGGAGTGTCCTCTGTTTCCCTCCGCCCCTACTGTCACGCCCTCTCAGTTGGCGGTTGGGGGAGTTGGGGGTGGGGAGTCTTCTCTGCTTCCCTCCACCCCTACAGTCACGCCCACGTCACTGGCAGTATTGGGAGTTGGGGGTCGAGAGTCCTTTGGCCCTTACAGTCACGCCCTCGGAGAGATTTTGAAGTTTCCCGGTTGTTTGTATCTGATGCGGGTGGGAGTCATACACCTGCTAAAGTAGATTCCGCTGGGAAGGAATCTCTTTGGCCGAACTTTGGTGACTTCCCCTCTCTGCTATGGCGGGCCCCTGCCTCCTTGCTGGAGTGTCCGAAGAGAGGGGTGGAACTGGCTTGTCTCTGGTCTGACCCAATCTCTGGTTTTAGTTCCCAGTTCGCTATTTCATAAAGGCTTGGTTAGATTTCCTTCATGTCGTCTCGGGGGGGGGGGGGGGGGGGGAGCCGTTTGCCGAGTGGGCGGGGCCGTTTGCAGTGGGGGGCGCCGGGGGCCGCTTGCAGAGCAGAGCCTGCGCTGGCCGGGGGCGGGACCGCCAACAGAGCCGGGAGGGCGGGGGGGGGGCGTTTGCTGGGTGGGCGGGGCCGTTAGCAGAGCCAGGAGCGCGCAGGCCGTTTGCCGGGCCAGGCGGGGACCCTTCTGCTGCGCCGGCCACTGGGGGCCGCTTGTAGAACCCGGTAGGCAGCGGCCTCGTGGCTAAGAGCCGGGCGGGGCCACCAGGAGAGCCAGGATGGGGGGGGCTGTCTGCTGGGCCAGGCGGGGACCCTTATCGCTGCCCCGGGCTGCCGGGGGCCGCTTGCAGAGCCGGTTGGGCGGTGGCTGCGGGATTGGACCTCTGCGCCCGCGTGGCCGGCCAAGATTCACTTGTCTGGGGCCAACTGTCACCTCTAATATAACTTACTAATTCCTGGCAGGTCTCCTTTCAGCGGAATTTTGCTAGAAGTTCCTCAGTAGGTAGAATGCAGCTGTTTTAATGGGTGTTTCTGATCCGGTTAATGTGGAGATACTGAAAGTGCTGCTTCCTTGCCGGCCGCCATGTTGGATCTCCTCTTGTTGTTTTATTTCTTCATCCTCTTCCAATCTGTAACACTTCCTTGTCTTTTTCCTATTTGTCAAGACCTTGATAGTTTTAGAAGTACAGTCTTTTCTTTCTTTATCCTCAATTTGGATTTCTAGCTTTCATTGGGTTGTAATCTGTTATTATCCTTTATTTTGATGCTCAATTTCCCCCAAGTTTGGCTTGTTGAATCTTTCAAAAACTGATTCCTGTGTCATTTCAGTGAGTTGCCCTCAATATTTCTTTATTGGGGAGCAATACGATGAACCATGCTCATCTTGAACTTTTCCTGCCCTGGTTCTTTTTTTTTTTTTTTTTTTTTTTAATTTTTTATTGTTGGCTGTTCAAAACATTACATAGTTCTTGATATATCATATTTCACAATTTGATTCAAGTGGGTTATGAGCTCCCATTTTTACCCCATATACAGATTGCAGAATCACATCAGTTACACATCCATTGATTTACATATTGCCATACTAGTGTCTGTTGTGTTCTGCTGCCTTTCCTATCCTCTACTATCCCCCCTCCCCTCCCCTCCCCTCCCCTCCCCTCTTCTCTCTCTGCTCCCTCTACTGTCATTCGTTTGTCCCCCTTGTATTATTTTTCCCCTTCCCCTCACTTCCTCTTGTATGTACTTTTGTATAACTCTGAGGGTCTCCTTCCATTTCCATGCATTTTCCCTTCTCTCTCCCTTTCCCTCCCACCTCTCATCCCCTGCCCTGGTTCTTGAATTAGCTATTTTTACAAGAGGTCCTTGCTCTTTTTGACAGATATCATTACATAGAAATTGAGATCTGCATACTTGGTATATCCAATGCTACTGGGGCATCATTGCACTTAAGACTCTCCACATGGACAAAATTTTGAAATATATGTATGTACTTATGTATATGTATTCATATGTGTTCAAATGCATCTATAATCATATATGTATTATAACACACGAAATTTTAATCCAAGACCTTAGGGTTCTTTATTCTTTTTCCCATTCCATATTTATAATTCTCATCTTTCATAGTGAGACAGCTGACTTCCTTAACTTCAATATGAATACTTTCAAAATAAATCCATCCTCCTTGGCACAGTCAATTTTCTTCAAACGCCAGGTACCACCATGGTCAACTCATTAATACCACTTTCTTCATCTTCAGGCAAATCATTGCCTCTGAACTTGCTATGGTTTGAATGTTGAGCGTTCCTCAAAGGTCCATATGTAAGAACTTCCCCTCGAGTGTGATAGTACTAGGAAGTCCTGTAGACCTGTGAGAGATGGGGCTCTAACGGAAGCCCTTAGGTCATTGGAAACATGCTGTTGGAAGGGACTCTGGACTTATGGGACTGGTCTCTTCCTCATTCACCCTCTTTGCTTTTTGACTCATAATGTGACTATTTACTCTGATATGTGCTCCTACCATTGCCATTCGGTGTCCTCATTAGTGGCTCAAACCAACCAGATGTTGGACTTAAACCTCCTGAACTATGAGCTAAATACATCTTTTCTCTTTATAAGGGTTATTGCCTTGGGTATTTCCTTGTAATAATGCAAAACTGACTAATGCAGAACTCTTCTCTACCAAATCCTTGGTTCTTTGACATGCCACTGCCTTCATGCCCCTGACCCTTTGTCTTTGGCTGCTGGTTATATTGCAAGCTGTGACTCTTCATCTTGGCTTCTTATAGTCTTCTGGGAATACCAGGATCTCTATAGTAGCTTTCTTTGAGGGGCAGCCTATAGTTTTGCTTAGAATCTTAAATATTCCCATATAAAAACCACTTTTGGATTTTACCAACTCCTCCCTCTTATGAGTTATATCTTACCACTGTTGTTTCTGCCCCAACCCCTTCCCTTTATCACAGTGAAACTATGGGGAATTTCACGTTATCTTTTATAAATTTGGGGCTGTTTTAGCCTCAGAATTTAGTAAATGTCTTAGCCATGAGTTTGAAGCCTTTCACATCTCAAATGAATTACTGAAGCCTCAGATAACTACTAAAACATTGCTCATTTCCCATTTTTTCCTTGATGCTAAAACATTGCTCATTTCCCATTTTCCTTCTTCCTGGACTCAGCCTGGTCCTAGCTTGCTCTTTGTCCTGACCTCCAAATCGGCACTTTTTCCTAAGAGAAAAAGTGATTGACATCATCAACTCACCATTGAAAAGTTTTCACTTCTCTGGAATTTTAATCCATTGAGTACCTAGTTCTAAAGCCCTCCAGTTCCCCTGTGAATGTATAATTCACCTGGGTTCCTCTCATTGTCGTCAGTGCAAGCATTGGCCTGCCACTGCATACTACATCTTTTCTGAAAGTAGAAGTTCTCTCTGATGCTTAAGAAATATTTTCTGCCACTTTATAGTTAATTCTTGGTCCAAAACACGTCAGTCCATGTTTTTGGAAGCATGAAGTACTGGGATTGGTTTCTATACCACTTTAGATCTAGTAGAAAATTGATTGAATCTAACAATTGTAAATTAGGCTTGTGTGAATAAAATATGAATAGTTTTAGTGACCTCCTTTGGAAAGAGGGAAATATTAGTAAGTTCCCATTCTAGCACTGAATATCTGAAATCATACTTCATCTGGAATGTTACAGTATTTCAGCAGTGACCAGTAGTATCAGCCCTCTTCTTCCCTATCTATCAATCAAGGCTACCAGATCTAACACGCTCTCTCACTGTCTCATATATTTTCATCTTTTGCTTTCATTTAGTCACTTCATGTCAACTGTGTTCTTTCTAAGCAAAAGAGGGTCGTTAGTAAACAGAAGACGAACTCTGTCTTTATGGAGATTATATTATAGTAGAAGAATACAGAAAATAAACATAGACAAAAACAGGACATATGGTTGATATATAAGACTAGGTATGTGAACCCATTGGTTTTAAACAGGGTTAAGAGGTTGGAGACAAAGATGTTTTATGAAACCAAGCCCTGTCCTCTGTAGGGGATTTGACAAGATCCCAAGAGTCTCCAGGACAGACTGGGTAGACAGTACCCATATAATAGATGAAAGTCTCCTATGCAGGTATTTTATCTCTGCTGCTGATGAAGTTCTTTCTCTATTCATTATAAAACTTAGATGGCCATTGTGTTAAGTTGGGAAGGTTGGAGATGTTGTGATGTACAAGAACAGGGAAAATTATTTCCTGTATTCTGTGTATCTTACTTAAAGAATGTGCGTTGAGTTAGATATTAGGTGCCATTTTACAACTCCTCTGGGTCTAACTTGTATAAGGATTACAATGTCTCCCAAGTTTCTTCTGTTGAGATACATCCTTGTCTTTGTTTCTAAAACTTCAAGGGCTTCTGCTAGCCCATGAAATAGGAACCTTTAACTCACTGGGGTTTCAGCACTTATACCCCCTTCCTATGTTCAGTGCTCCTAGTGAGGAGAGACTTTGCTACTCGATGAAAATGGGGGGGGAAGCCTATTTTTAAAATTCTGTTTCAGATTAATGCTCTTATAGAATAGATGCATTCTTCTCTATTGCAAGGTCTACGGTTTCACATAGGTATGATCATGTTTCCTGTAGATCCAAACCACCCTTTCCAAACCTGCACTGGCATTGACATTGTCTCCTAGCTGGCTCCCATGGCTTTGGAACCTGTACACCAAAGGAGCGTGACCAGTCCCACCAAGATGCTCAACCATTTCTTTGAAGTTACTCTAAAACTGCAGTGGGCTAGAACATCCCAAATTGTTCTTGGCATTTACATTATTTAACATACTGCCCAATGAAAGGATTACAAAACTGTGGTGTGTGTGTGTATACATATATGTATATATATGATGTATATGATATGTATATTATAAATATAATGGAATATTATTTAGCCACAAAAGAATGACTATCTGTCATTTGCAGCAAGAAGATGAAACTGTAGGACATTACACTAAGTGACATAAGCCAGGCACAGGAAGACATACTGCATGTTCTTGCTGACATGTAGAAGCTAAAACCAAACAAACAAACAAAAGCTGTCCTCAAAAGAAAGGAGAGTAGAATGGTGATTGTTAGAGGCTAGGAAGGATGACTGTAAGGAGAGAGAGGAGGAGGTGAGATAATAGGGACTAAAATACAGTTAGGAGGAATAAGCCCTTGTGTTCTATAGCTCAAAAGGGTGACTATACCTCACAACAGCCTATTATACACTTCATGAAGAACCAGAAAACAGGAGTCCAAATTTTTCAAACACAAAGAAATGATAAATGTTTAAAGAGGCAGAATTGATAATTATTCTGATTTTATGATTTACAAAATATATATATGTATTATCACATTATACTTCATAAATATGTGCAATTATTATATGTCAATTAAAAAGAAAAAACTAAAATTAAAAATAGTCATAATTTTAAAAGCTTTCTTTAAGGGACATCGGATAACTGTTCACTCTCCCTAGGATCAGCTGGGATTCACTGTGCCATCAGATCTGATTCCTCACCCATGTTCTCTCTGCTTACCTTCAGGCAATCATAGCAACATGACTTTCCCTAATTATCCCAAACACATAAAAGCTACATCAGGAAAGCTGATGACATCAACTAATCTTGACACTGCAGCAGGCTCACTAGGGAAAGTTGAATTTCCATTCAGTAAAACGAAGACCACATATTATGTCAAATGTTGGCTCTTTTGCTATCTAAACATACCTTTCTTTGTTCCAATTATCCTTTGCAGTCTTGCTTAATATATTATTAATGTGATGCTTTCTATGTGTTTTGTTGTTTTTCTTGTTTGATAACATTGCTAGAATGCGATTGATATCTCCAAAGTAAATACACAATGATTTCTATGTCATTATAAATATACCAATGAAATAGTGTTAGAAATTAATGTATAATTAAAGTGCCACCTTCTTTCTTGAAGACCCTATAATGTATGTATTAGTAGAGAAAAGCAAAATAAAAAGTAGGCAAAGTATGGCTTGATAAATAGAATAAGAAAGAAGTATTAAAGAGAGGAGAGCCTGACTGGGTGGTAGTAGTGGTATAGTGATAAGGGGTAAAGGTGGGTAGTTGTCAGTGGCTGCCTGAGAGAAGCAAAGATAATTGACATGATGTTCAGTTGAGTACTTTATCCTTTTCTAGAATGATGGAGAGAGGAGGAAAAATGACTAGGGTAAACAGTATTTTCTGGAATCAAAGAGGTTACAAATTACTATAATAAAATGTTTATAAGGAAAGGAAGTAAAAATAATAATAAATAACTGTTCTGAGAGTTATTCATGAAAGGCAGGACTAAGTTGGATCAAAATTACCCTAAAGTCTCAAACCATACAAGCAAGAAGATGAAATGAACTATTTAAGGTGTTGAAAAAATAAACCCCACTAGGATCCTGTATTCAGTAACATTATCCTGCAGAAATAAAGAGAAATATTTTCTCAGATAGACAAGAATTGAGGGAATTTGTGCTGGTATACCTGTTTTGCAAGAAATGTTAAGACAGTTCTTTCTATAGAAGGAAAACTACTTAGATCAGAAACTAGGACTCATGTAAAGAGAGTAAGAGTGTCATGGGAGGAACGAATGAAGGTAACCATTTCTTTTCTTTTTTCTTAATTGGTCTAACAGATAATAGTTTATTACAAATAAGAGCAGTGCATTTGGTGATTATAGCATATGGATAAGTGAAATAAAGAACAGAGATGTTATAAAAGGCTGTAGCTCAATGGTAGACAACAAGTTTAACATGCACAAGGACCTGGTTTCAATTCCCAATGCATGTGCATGTATACACACACACAGAGTAAGGAAACACAATGACATGTTATAAAGGATGGGAGGAAAGAATTAGAAATGCTTTGTTGTATGGTACTTTCACTATCTGTGAAGGAATAAAGGAATCTGATGTACAACTTTATGCCCACAGATTTGACAACCTAGATGAAGTAGCCTAACTCCTCCAAAAGACAGTCTACCAAAACTCACACACACACACACACACACACACACACACATACACACACACAAAGCATATGATTTGAGTAGGCCTATATCTATTAAAATCATTGAATAAATAATTTATGATCTTGCAAAAGAGAAAGCACTAGACCAGGTGGGATCACTAGTAAATTCAATGAAGACAGAAATGACACAAGTCTCTACTGTCTATTTCCAGAAAATAGAATTAAAGGGAGCACTTCCTAACTCATTTATGAGGCCAACATACCAAAACCAAAGATAATATAAGAAACTACAAAGCAATCTTTCTCATGAATACATGCAAAGTTCCTCAACAAATTATTAAGAAATAAAATCCCACAATGTCCAAAAAGAATTATATAACACGACAAGTGGAATTTATTCTAAGTATGAAAGTCTTGTTCAGTATTTTAAGTGCTGGGGCTGTAGCTCAGTGGCAGAGCACTTGCCTAGCGTGCGTGAGGCACTGGGTTCCATCCTCAGCACCACATGAAAAAAAATAAATAAACAAATAAAATAAAGACATTCAGTCCATATACAACTGCAAAAAAAAATTAAAACAATTTATATGATCCATCATATCAACCAGTAAAAGAAAAATGTGTGATCACAATTGAGGCAGCAAAAGCATTTGACAAAATCCAACATCCATTCACAATGAATATTAGCACTCAGTATGACAAGTCATTATAAATTTGTCCAAACCCGTAGAACTGCACAGCAACATGGAGAGTGAACCATAAAGTAAAATGTGGACTTTATTTATTAATAATGATTCTATGCTGTTCCATCAATTCTAACAGAAGTATTACATGACAGCAAACTCTAGATATTAGGGGAAACTGCATGTAGGGATAAAGGGGGATAAGATACAGATGATCTTTGACTTCACAGTAGTTTGACTTACAATCTTTCACCTTTAGGATGGAGTAAAAGTGGTATATGTTCACGAAGAACTAAACTTTGAATTTTGATCTCTTGTCAGGACAGCAATATGTGATACAATCCTCTGTCACAATGCTAGGCCATATCTCCCAGTCAGCCAACACCACCCAGGAGGAGAAACAACTGACACTTTTAAAGGTGCTTCTTTACTAAGCCAGGATTTTGGTATGTTTAGTGAATTAAATGCATTTTTTACTTAAGGTATTTTCAACTTAAGATGGATTTATAGGAATACCAACCCACTGTAAGTTGAAGAACATTCATATGTGGGAACATGGGCATTCTCTGTACTTTCTGCTCAATTTTTTCTGTAAACTAAAACTGTGGTCATTTAACTCTTCTGAGTCTCAGTTTCAGCATTTATAAACTGGAACACCAGGAGTAGTTAGTCTTCCTTCCTTCAAATAGAAGATTCTGTCATTCGGTGATGATTGATCTCCAATATATTTTAAGGTAGAAGGAAATAGTATTTTGAAAGAAAATAATTCATTGACTAAAGCAAAACTTAAAAGAATATCATTCTGCAATATCAGCAAGCCAGTGAATAGAATTCCTGGATGAATCTGGTGACCAAATGCCATTTATGTGAAAGAATAATGGAAAAAAGATCTTCAATAGGTATTGAAGATATATTCATTCAAAGAAGGTAGAGCTCTGGTTTCCAGAAGATGACTTCAGATCCCTTTGTTGATTAAGTGGCATGGCCAAATGATCACAAATGATGATCAATAAATTAAAAGTCTATGAAAAGATTTGTGCCTCTTAGAATTTTTAGATAGAATTTTCTCCTCCTTACGAATTAGACATCATTAGGTTCACAGAGATGATGAAAGGTAGACATCGTTTATGCCTGACATGATACATTGCTGTCAGGTATGGCCCTTAGCCTGGGTAGAGGAGTCAGGATCTATGAGGAGAGGTCAGAACTTTACTGTAACAGGTGAAAAACGACCCAGATCCCAGGACCTGTCAATGGCAGAGAAGGAATTGAAACTTCTATGTGAGAATGTACTAGTAGCATTGTGTACTGCTAGCCCAGTGTGATGATTAAGAACTCAAAACACATGGTTTTCATACCCAGCTCTGCCATGTATAGGTCATGTGAGCTTGGGTAGTTCACTTAATTGAGTCTGCTTCTACATTTCCTCTTTTGTAAATGAAAATAATAATAGCAACCATTTTCAGTGAGGATGAAATGAATTAATACTTGCAAAGTGCTCAGCTTGGCACCTGGCCCGTAGTATTCTGTGAGTGTTTGTTATATAAAAATACATAAATTTAAATCTTGTTCTTATATTCTCATGATTCTTCACTTTTTAAAGAATACCATAAAATAACATAAAATATATCTTCTTGTATCATCATTTAGCTTCTTGTAATAGAACACTCTATTACATTGTTTTAAATAAATAATTTTTTATGAAAAAATCATAAGAAATCTGGAAAGAAACCACAGTTTTTTGTTGGTTCAGCAGGTTATTGCTCTATGGTCTCTGAAAATCTCTGTTCTTTTCCTCATGATTATAAGATAGCTACTGTAGCACCGGCCATCAAATAGACCGTGAAACAGGAAAAAATGGGTTAGGATAAGGACTGCACTAGGTAAATATTTTCAGAGTCCTCCCAGAAGATTCTAACTTTACTTGGAGCCAGGGCCTGGGACAGCCACATCATTGTCTTCCATGTAAGTTCCCAAATATGGTTATCCACTGATACCTTCCTCTACATTCAGAACCCATCAGTGACCTGAGAAAATGGTTTGTTTTTACTGATAAACAAATTTTTGAAAGGAATAGAAATTGAATGCTCAGCTCCTGAAGGTGTCAGAACAAGACTTAGCCCCAAGAGGCCTGCGAAGGTACCAGGTCTTCTCTTCGGTGAGAGAAGTAGAAATAGCTTGGGCTCTCAGTTGGCTAGATTCACAGATCATTTAAACTGCCTCCTGGCTCTTAGCAAGGCTGCCTGATGCTACCACCATCTCTCATGGCAAGTCACAAGTCTCCTGAAAACAAAACACTGGCGCTTCATTTAGTTTTATTGAGCTCTTCTTTTGTGCTGGATGTTTATTATGCTAACTTCCAAAACTGACTTTCGGCTAACTCTCTGGATGACTAACACAGGGGACCAATAAATGGACTGCAGACATTTTAGCTGCCCTTAATTTGGGGAAAAGTTGCTTAATATGGTAAGAAGGAGCAGCCCATCCCATCATCCCTGCATTCCACATTTCTGTAATATTGCTTTTATGGAGAGGCCATTGGTTCCTGCAAAGCCTTGCCTTCTTTGGACAAAGAGTCTGGGTCCCAAGGGGATAGTTTAATTAGCTGTTTCACGTAATCTAAACTATCAAGAGATAAGTTTTCCATCTTACAAAAGAGGGAACGCTTACTGTCAACTACCTCACTTATGGCCTGGCAACTGTGAAGGGCATCTCAGATAAGTCCCTGCTGCATGAGTGACGGTGCAGAGATGCCCAAGGGATGAGAAAGCATAGACCTCTGTAGAAGGTGCCACCATGACATTTAGTATAATGTTAAAGCGCTTTCTTGTTGACAAAATAGTATGCAAATATAGGCATTATTATAGAATTCCAGTAGGAACTGACCTTGGAAGATGAGTAGAATTTCAACCAATGGAGAGGTGCTGTGAATTATTAGTGCCCGAGGGGGATGGAAATGTTTTAATGAACATTTAGTAAAAGTAAATGTTGAGTTTTGGAGGAAAAGCAAGCATTCCTATGAAAACAGAATATGCAATTATTTAAAGAGATGCAATCATGGAAGTCGAAAAACTGGGTTAAGGTCAGCTAACTCATGGAAGACATTAAATGTCATACTCCAAGGGAGTGAGATTTCCTGTAGGCCATGGGAAATCACTATTTTTGAGAAGAGACGTGATCTGATCTGACCTATATTTTTAGGAAGACAATTCTAGTGGTGGTGAGAAGGGTGAAGTGGGATTCGGGGGATCAGGCAGGAAAACCAGCTGCAGAGTTTATTCAACAAGGCAATAGCAGGAGACTGAAAAGTGAAAGTTCCACCCTGAGAAATGTTGCAAAGAACAAATTACTATAATTGACTCTTAACCTTGGGCAGTTTAGCTAATTTACTGGTTGTGGCAGGAACTCTTCATGGTCTCCCAACACCTTTTTCTCCCTTATATTAGTTTGCTAGGGCATTCATAACAAACTGGGTGGCTTGAAACAACAGAATTTTTTTTCCTCAGTTCTGGTGGCTGAAAGCCTAAGATCAAGGTGCAGCTGAGTTGGTTCCTATGGAGGCTTATGAGGAAGAATCTGCTGCGTGCCCTAATCTCCCAGCTTTCGGAAACAGTCAATTAACCCTGAGCATTCCTTGGCTTGTCATCAGTCTAATCTCTGCTCCTGTCTTCTGAGGGCCTTCTCCTCGTGTGGGTCTCTGTTCCCATAAGGACACCAGTCATTCATGTTGGATTAGGGCCTACTCTATTCCAGTATTACATCGTTTATCTTAAGTAATTATATCTGCATTCCTATTTCCAAATAAGGTCACTTTCTGAGGTACCAGGGGTTAGAACTTCAACATATCTTTTTGAGGAACACAATCCAACCCATAAAACCCCACTTTTGTGTTTCTGGAGTCCTGGTTTTTGGGCTGGGCCACCAGGAATCTGGAGACTCCCTTTCCCAGCAGTGGCCACATGGTGAGTGCCTGCCAATGAAGTAAGTTCAGGGGGAAGTGGTGCGCAGCTTCTGCAGACCTTCCTTAAGCTGGACAGTATATTGCCACATACCACTTCCACCCGCACCCTACAGGCTAGTGCTCCTCCACATGGTTACTGCTAGGACAAGGAGTTTCCATTCTGGGTGACACATCCTCATGCTTGCCTCCTGTCCCACCTAGGAACAGGGTTGTCAATTCCAGTGTCAGTTGTCATGGCTTTAAAAGGGGAGGAGTCTAGAGTGACTTTGAAGCAGGACTGGCCGAGTTCTGTAGACACTAAGAGGGTCAAAATGTGCTCTGGGGATTGTGACTCAGTGGTAGAGCACTTGCGTAGGACATGTGAGGCACTGGGTTCGATCCTCAGCACCACATAAAAATATAAATAAATAAAATTAAGTTATTATTGTTTTTTTAAAAAAGGTGCTCTTTCAAAGGAGAGTGCAGAAGTCCCGCCCTGAGACCTGCTAGTTGACTAGAGAACACAGATGTGATCTTTATTTTGGCTGACATAATGTCATGGGTTGAACATGTTTTGTGCCCTCTAAAACTCACGTTGAAATTTGCTGCTATGGTGGAGGCTTTAAGAGGTGATGAGGGATTAAGGCCTCTCTCATGGAACTGGGCCAGTTACTGTGAAAGTGGGTTGTTAAAAAGCAAGCCTGTTCCTTGAGTTTTTCCTCTTCCACCTATATCCACTTGCCCTTCTACATTCCTATTATGTTATACGATAGCACAAGTCTCTTGACAGATGCAACCACCTGATCTTGGATTTGAAGACTCCAGACCATCACTTGAATGTCTTTCTTTTATAAATTACTCTCAGGCATTCTGTTATAGTAACAGAAAGAGGACTAAAACACAACATTTTCAAAAATTTAAATTGCAATGCCTTTATTAGAATAAAAGTAAATGGTATTTGTTATCATTTTTCATAGACCTAGTCATGTCCTATTACCTTACATATAGCTTAACTATGTATATGTCTGGTCTCTACAGGATTTGAGCTTATGACATTAAAACATTTTTTTAATATTTAATTTTTAGTTGTAGTTGGGCACAATATCTTTAATTTTTTTTTGTAGTTGTAGTTGGACACAATACCTTTATATTATTTCTTTATTTATTTATATGTGGTGCTGAGGATGGCCATGAACGTGCTAGCCAAGTGTTCTACCACTAAGCCACAACCCCAGCCCAGCATTAAAACATTTTTTATTTATCAAATTAAATTTAGTTTTTAAACCAATACATAAAAATTGTACATATTAGTAGGATATTATGATATTTCAATACATGTAGACATTGTGTAATCAGGTTAATACATCTATCTCTTCAAATATTTAATTCTTCTTTATGGTGAAAACATTCAAAATTCTTTAAAATCTTTTGAAATAGTCTTTAAATATTTGTTCAGTATTTATTTAGAATAGAGGCTAAAGGTAGTGAAGAAAAAGGACCCTGGTTATGGTAGCCCCACCTCTACTATCCAGAGCAAAATTCAGTCCTAGTCCCCAATTCCTATATATTCCACTCATCAAAACAAAACTCTGCAATTACTCTGACACCCATGTGGAGGGTGGGGGACAGTTAGCAACTCTTTGTTGTTACTCTAGAATGTTTTAGGAGGTCCTTATGTCCATCATCACCATCTACCCAAGTAGCTTATGAAAAGAAACATTTAAAAACACACAGTATCCTCCCCTGGGAAAATTCTGGTAGTACATGACCTTCATCTTGCCATGCCTCCAGCATATTTGAGCAGAAGAGGCTGGCACCTCAGGCCCTCTGGCTCTGTCTTGATGTTTCTCACATGGAAGGCAGGTACTATTTCCAGAAATTAGGAACTGCAGAGAGGGCAATTTTTGAGAAGGAAATAATAAGTACAGGTTATACATGTAGAATTTGAATCACCAATGAACCATGCAGGTGGATCATTCTGAACAGGAAGGCCAGATCATAAACCCCAAAGGGGGATTCTCAGATGATATGGGCTTATGTCTTATGGGATGGGCTGGGTTTGACTGTATGTGAAGAGAGAACATTCTAAGTAGGACAAGGAGCATTGGCCAGCACACTGTTAGCAGTAGGATACTTTACTTATGTATGAGATCTGTGCACTGATCTACACACTAATTTTTCTAAAGCTTTTTAACAATTCTCAATAGAATTCTTAGCATTTAGATATCTCATACCTTAGCAAAGATCTCTATAATAAACAATCCATTTTCAAATCAGCAAATCTGGTATAGTCAGCAACATCAACAAAACTGCTAGTCCCTGCTGTTCAATTTGGCCTACAAAAAACAACTCTTCCTGGTTAATAGGAAAAATATCTGGCTAGTCAAATGTATTGGCACTACATTTTATATGTAAGGCAAAATTTAAAAGCTATAATGAGCATCAATTTCAGGAAAAATGATTTTTTACCTACTTCGCTTAGTCTTTCTCAACTGCTCTTCAGGGCAAAAGCACTCTCCTTGGCACCTCAGTTCATAGAAACAGGTGTGAACAAGTATACGTGTTAGGTTATAAAAGTGTGGTTTCAATTGGTTTTGAGCTCCAAATAATACTTGAAAAGTGACTTTCTCAATTCAAAACACAGACATTACAGTGTACTTCTGGTGGTAAAAAACTGGAAACAACCTAAATATCCAAGAACAGGGAAAACTTTAAGCAAAATATGTTATGTCCGTATTATGTTGCAGTATGCAATCATTAAATATGATTTTCACAAATTTTACATGAGGGAAAATTTTCTCATTAAACTTAAGAGATAAATTCAAATGATGCAAATGGTTATATAGTAGGTTACACCCATCTAACTAGGCATTATTAAAAAAAAAACAGGCAGGAAAATGCTAAAATATTCAGTGTTTTCTCTGGGTGGAGCTAATGTTGAATTTTTTCCTATTTTCATATTATCAACAAGCTACTTTCATAATAAAGAAAAAATAAGCAACTGAAAGGTTGCAATACTGAGAGGATTTTTCCAATGCCCAAGCCTCTGAAAAGGACATGTCCTGACTTCCACCCCTGTGGTGGCAGAAAAGTGTGAAGGGGGATAAATTATTGGTCCAAATATATTGATATTGTTAGAAATTGCTTATTTAATGTAAATGCAGAACTAAAGTAAATGCATAGACATTGATTATCATAAACTTTACATAAACACAGTTCTTCCACCAAAATTTTAAAGCAAAGACCTATACATAAATGAAGTTGGCTTCTTGGAATACAACATAAGGGAGACACAGGGGTTCTTGTCATTTCCAAAATTAGCAGGTATTATCACCACCAATATGTCCAAAGTTCTCCCCTTCCAAACACACACACACACACACACACACACACACAGAGAATTTGTATCAGTTTTTAGAAATACTTAGAGTATTCTCAGCCCTTATATAGCCTTAAGAGTAAGAACATTAAAATAACTACAAGTTAAAATAGGGTTTGAAATCTTCCTTTGGTGTTTCTTATGTTTACTAGTATCCATGAAACTCAGTTGGACAAGGATTTTCTTTTCCATCTCATTAATGGTGCAGTAGAAGAAAAAAAATTAAAAAGTGGCATGCAGATATTTCTTCTACAGAATGTAAACAGTATTTCTTAAATCAAATGTGGAATCATCATACACACGTAAAAGTGAGTACTGTATTACAGTTTATAAAAAGGAATAACCTACTGAGTGAAGTTCTAAGAGCAATAGCCTATTGTATTATTTACACTGTAAAATATAATCTGGGTGTATATTAATATTATATCACAAAGAATACCTGTAAAACATGAATAACATAATTAGATATGGATTAAAATCAAAGAGAGCAACCCTGGACATGTTTACAAATAGTGATTAAGAAGTTCTAAAAATTGTAGACTGACATTCTCATAAAATAGCATTTGAGTCAAGCTTTATGCAAACGCTTCATTTTTTAAAATATAGAACTATCTCTGGGGCTGGGATTGTGGCTCAGCGGTAGATTGCTCGGCTAGCACGGGCGGAACCGAGGTTCCATCCTCAGCACCATGTGAAAATAAAAAGGCATTGTGTTGTGTCCATCTACACCTAAAAAAATAAATATTAAAAAAAGAAAAATATGTAGAACTATCTCATTATGGTTAGCAAATCACACAACACAACCAAACCTATTATGTTTGAACACTTAAGTATTATTTATTTGAAAAGAAACTGACCATAGGAAAAAAATTTAAAGAGCTTTATGAAAATATCATTTTATTTTGTAATGATGGGGACAGGGAGTCTTATGATGATTTTCTAAAATCTAAACTAGGAAAGGTACATCCAACTTTGAGAATATCACATCAACACACAAAACTTTGTCAAGGCCTTTGATAGCTAGGTAAGTCTCCAAAAAATCTTTTTTGGGAACTTATGAATATGTAACAAGGACACACACAAAAATAAACCCAACTATTACATGACAGTAAGTCTATAAATCATCAATGAAGAACAATCTTATGCTAATACAACCTTGTGATTTCAATTTCTATGAGCAAAATTACAAAGCCAATTTCAGAAAATCTAGTGGGTCTCTTTTTAGTTTAGATGTTGATTGAAAATAACGCAGGAAAACATTCTGATTTGCTACTTTCTCTTTACCTCTGAAGCTATGCTTACCCAGCCACTTCTTACTCCACATCCTCTCTGACTCAGAGACTATTTGGAGAGGACACCTGTTTTAAATGGATCCACAGGAAATACCTATGTGGTCTTTCACAGTCTGACCCTGCATCTGGTTGGTTGAAATACGATCATGATTTAAGGAAAAAAAAAAAAAATGCTGCCCACAGACTGAGGCAACTTTAGAGTGACAACATTTACTGGAAGGCAGAGGGAATCCAGTTTATATTTATTTTCGTCCCATTAAGCTCTGGTTTCGTACTGCGGGTGGGGTGGGGGTGGGGGGGCGGCGGAAGTCAATGGGTAAAAGTGAGTTTAACGCCCCAAGGACTTAAGTTACTGCCCATGGGTTTGGTTTTTGAATTGAATGGAGTCTTTAGCAGAAAGTGTTACCTGGCACTACTTTCTTTATAGCTTTACATTTATAAATCTCTTGTCCAAAGTTCATATTCTAGCTTGTGTTGTTTGTTGTCAGGATGGTAAACCTCTTGCAGAACAGTGCAGGGTAGTCCCCGCCTGAAAGCACGATTTATGAGTCACTTAGGGGCGACCTGACAGAGCTGACACCTCCCCTGGACCCGCACTGGGCACCTCGCCTGGCCCAGAGCAGCGCGTCCCAGGGGCTGGAAAACTGGTTGACAGGAGGGTCCCCTGATTCAATCCAGGTTCCTCGCCCCTTCGCCAGGCCCTGCTTCCTCCACGCCCGGCAGATGCCATCAGCGGCGGTTCCCCAAGTCGCTGCGCACTTCCCGAGCCTGGGTGACACTCGGAGCCCGCCTACCCCTTCCCGGGACGCCTAGAGGGCGCCCCCGGCCGGGTCTCCCGGGCCCCGCGAAAGCCGGAGCAGAATGACGAAGGTGACGGAAGAGATGACGCCACGCCGCCTGCCTGGCCGCAGCCGGCCACCGGGAGCGCCCACAAACAGCACCCCGCCCGCGCAGGTCGCCAGGGCGCTCGCGGCCGCGCCGGTCCCGCGGGGCACGCGCCCAGCCGCAGCCCCCGCCCCGCGTCACGCCGCGTCCGGGTCCGGGTTCCCACGGCGGTAGCCCCCGTGCGCCTGGCGCCGCCCGCGCGCCCTCCGCGCCGCCCGTCCCGCCCAGGCCTCTCGCGAACATGGCGCTTGTCCCCTGCCAGGTGCTGCGGGTGGCGATCCTGCTGTCCTATTGCTCTATCCTGTGCAATTACAAGGCCATCGAAATGCCCTCGCATCAAACCTACGGAGGGAGCTGGAAATTTCTGACGTTCATTGATCTGGTAAGGCCGTCCCCTCCCCCCAACCGCCCGCCCTGCGCCGGGTGCCCCGTGTGCGTTTCGGGGGCGCCAGCACCTGCGCGCCAGCACCTGCGCGCCTTCCCCTGTGCTCGCGTCTTCCCAGTGACGCTTCCCAGCGTCTGAAGGCCTGGCTGCCCCCGCTGTGGCACTTTCGAAACCACCCACCGTTACCTGGTAGCTGGGGACGAATGGAGGTGGGGCGCGGCCAGGCGGTGGGCTATTGGAGAGGGACACAGACCTGCTTCTAAGAGGTGACATGAGAAGATTCATCATCTACCCAAAGCATCCGACGACCTTGATCACGAGTGGCCTCAGTCGCATTTGCCCTCAAGGTGCTTTCTAGAGCAACCGCCATCTCCATTGGATAAATTTGCAGCATCGAAGGAAACTGGGTATTGTCTAGTTACTTGAAGCTTCGTGTGAAAGCGCCCAAATCCCTCTTCTATGACAGATGAAGCACCTAATAAACTTAACTTGTTTGCATCTGTTTTTTTTTTTTTGCCCATTGTCAATAGTTTCCTTGCAACCTTTGCCCCAGAAACATCAAGGGAGAGAGATTTTCAAAGTGTATTCCTACTGTGGCTGTGCACTGCTCTTGGTCTCCTCTGGTATAAGTTTGCAGTGTTTGCATAAGCAGGTCCTCTGTTGGCACCACATGATACTCTTAACAGGTATAGGTTATTATTATTTTAAAGGTTGTCTATTTCTGGCACTAAAAGGGCTTCCACAGGGACACAGGGTGGACTTTGGAACTTCTGGGCCAAAGGTAACTAAGATCAGGACACACACACACAGGCACACACACACAAAGACTATCAAGCATGGGCAGAGGATTAAAACAAAAGCAGTAGAGTTCTAAAGGACTCAGAGAAAATGCAGAACCAGCTGCTGGAATTCTGGAACTGTCTGTTCAAGATTTACACAAGGTTGGCCACACACCACAGCTATCATCACTTTGATTGAACCTTCATTTTGATAAAGAGAACTTGATACTTACTTTAAGGTCTTTCCAAAGGTTCAGTATGCCTCAAAAAAAAAAAAAAAAAGCCATTAGAGGCTTTAGAATACCACCTTATTTTGCAATATATTTCAGTGAGCAATTTAAATTCTTTTCCCCAGCAATCCTAGGCACACATGGAGTGCTCCAAGTTTTCATTTTCAAATCTTCCACTTTCAACTCTTTCTTGAAACTAATCTTGAAACTAATCTTCCTCTGAGCATGTGAATTTCTTTCCAATAGCCTTTCTTCCTCTCCATTCATCCAGGTGAGGAGCAAATGCCAAGGCTGTGTCTCTTATTTTTTCTGAATGTTTCTTTTAGCATTCAGAAAATATGTGACTGTCACCAGGACTATCTTCATATCTGATCGAAAACCAATTGGAGTTGTTTTGATAGAAATACTCATTGGATTGAGTAGCATATCAATAAGAATTGGCTTCACCAATTATGTTATGCAAAAATTTTGCATAGATTGAATGAGTTATCTCTATATCCCTAAGGTTCTGGTAAATATGTGTAAAAGACACAAGTACCATATACAGAGCACCAGAAATCATGTCCCTTCTTCAAGTATTTAATCTTAAGTTAAAGATGTTTAGATGTATTTAAAAATACACACATAGATGTTCAGAATTCTTTTAAGGGCCTAGGTGAACAAAACTCCTTATCCCATTCCTAAGTCAGATCTTTTCTTAGAACGGGCCCATTTGAGTGTTGCTAAGGAGCGAGCCATAGATTCTTCAAACAGTGCGCAGCCCTGCCCTTGCCTTAGATGCTATTTTGCGGGGAACAAGTGAATGGATCAGTGGTGAGAGGGGTGGAAATTGAGTGTGTTGGTTACCCCAAGAGAGAGGACTGCTTTCTCACAATGGCATCGCTTCTAATGTGTTAGAAAACAAGGCTCACAAGAAACAATACACCTCCTGTAACCTTCATGTCATATGAAATGGTAGTAGAGTCAGTCTGATGTGCCGTCATGCAGTTTCTATTTTAACATTTGGTGATTGGACTTGCCTATTTTAAACATCAGTAATCTCAAAACTATACTTTTGTTTTCTATTCCAGTATGTAGACCATAGATTCAAACATAAAACTTGTACTTTTGTATTTATATTTGGCCCTGTGTGTGTATAGGGCCTTTAGCCAACCCTTCAAAATCTTTACACTTTGTGGCTCCTGATTGAAATACAATAATTATACTTAGTCAAGAGTTCCTGTGAGAAAGTATGTCTGGAATATATTTGTAAAAGCTCACATGCAAAGTGTTACTCTTTTTATTAGAGATTTCAAGTCCTTAGAGCTTAAGCATCATACAGCTGTTAAAACAGCCATCTTGTCAGTCTGCCATGATGGCATGAAAAGATGAGGCTACTAAAATGTACCTGTTTAATTTTACATTTTTTGTGTGCTTAAGAAGACACTGAATGAACTTTATTTCCTAGTGCCTTTGACAATTTTAATGATTCTAAGCTTATTGGAGCAATTTGGAAGAGGGTTTGGCTTCTCAGAATTTTAATAAGAAGGCTCTTTTTCTGGCCAACCTGGTTGCAGAGTCACAGTTGAATTCCATGTTCTATGGCATCAGTTTACTCTAATGGGAGTCGGGAAATGTGGACTAATGTCTCCAGGTGCAGATGGTTCCATGGTAGTGGCCTCTAGCTGTATTCGCATTGCTCTTTGGGTATGAAAGTCATTCTAATAGCATCAGAGCTCATGGTCAAAAACTGGAAAGCACGTTGTTATTACCAGTAATCGCATGCTATTATGGCCCAAGAGCTTCTTTTCCTAGTATTGAACGATTGTAAAAGAACCTAATCATTTTTGGAAAGTTCAAGTTTGTAAATGGAAAAAGAAACACTGTCTTGGTTTGGTAGGCAGAATTATGGGTCCCCAAAGATTTCAACATCCTCATGCCCAGAACCTGTGAATATGTTATATTGTATAGCAAAGGGAATGACGATTGCTGATCAACTGACCTTAAAATAGGGGGATTATTCTGGAATATCTAGCTGGGCCCAATGTTATGGCTTTGGTTCTTTTGGAATGATTCTTATTCTCAAAGAGTGATGAAAATACAATCAGAATGGACACTACCACAGAATCTTGAGGGTCCTTAGAAATGGAATGAGGAAACAGAAGAGTCATTTGAAAGAAGATATGACTGAGGAGGAAAGTCACAAATAGATCATCAACATTGCTGGTGTTGAATGGAAGAGGGGTCATGAGCCAAGGAGTGTGAAAGGCATTTAGAAGCTGAGAATAAGGAAAATGGATTTTCCTCTGGAGTTTCTGGAAGGAACACAGCCCTGAGTTTTAACCCAATAAAACCAGTTTTGGACTTTCTGACCTCAGGAATTGTGAAACAATTACTTGTGTTGTTTAAGCCACTAAACTAATAGTAACTTGTTATAGGAGCAATAGAAAACTCATACATTTGGCTTTAAAGCTTCTGACCTGGAAAAAAAAATCTAACTTTTTTTTTTTTTAATTATGCGAAACAAAATACTCTACTAGTCCTTGTATATTAAATAACTGGCTAATTTTATCTTTAACCAAAACGTAGGTTTTTACCTTTTTTACCCATGAAACTCTGTGGAGAAGACATGCATGTAATGTGCACAGTGTGAGAATTTATAGACTGAACAACATTGGAAAATGTTAGGCTTTTTCTCTTTGTTTTTAAATATATTTTTTAATATTTATTTTTTAGTTGTAGTTGGACACAATACCTGTATTTATTTTTATGTGGTGCTGAGGATCAGACTCTGGGCCTTGCACATGCTAGGCAATCAATTTACCGCTGAGCCACAACCCCAGCCCTAGGCATTTTCTTAACTGTGAATTATTTCAGAAACTATTGTTTGCAAGATGCCAGGCCAAGGCTAAGGGAAGGAATCCTCTTAACTGGAAATAATCTGGAAAAAAACCGAAAATTTAAACAAACTGATGTTCCAGTATTTCCTTAATAAATATCACAACTGATGAATTTTCTTCAAATGATGGAGACTTGTTCCCTTATTCCTTGCTGTGATCCTTCTCATAGATGCTGCCAAAGACAATAAAAAAGAAGAATCAAAATAAAACCAGCAATAAATAAATGAAAAAGGCAGCTGTAATTTGAAGCTTCACCCTAGTACTTGGGGTATATGGGAATTTTCCCTTTCCAGATTTTTTAATGAGCATTATTTTCTTGTCTCCTCCCAAAATATTAAAAATAATAGGAATTTTAAACAGCATATCAACCAGAACTTTATTTGGATGTATATGGTAAATTGCCTAACAAATAAGTCAGAACCAACTTCTTTGAAAAACATTAACTGGGAGTTTGCTATTAAAAATTAAATAATGATATTGGGTTTGAGAGTTGGATTTTTAAAGATTGGAACAGAGATCTGGCTATCTCTTTTGCTCTGTTTTATGGTACTTACTGTTTATGATCCTCATTATTCCTCCTGTACTGGACTTTTCATTCATGCATTGGCAGTATATTGTTGCCAGGATGCTGCCTACTCAAAGGGTGGACTGAGACCCACATGAGTCGCTTTCTCTGGGAGCTGGCTTCACCCCACATCTTCTGAGTCAGTATTTGCATTTTACTGAGCTTATCAGGTGATTTCCATTGCACATTTTGGTTTGATAAAAGCCACTCTAGGAATTTTGTAATTTAATGTGGGATAGCTGTAGGGCCCAGCCTTCACGTAGGAATTCTGCCTACTTTCAAAACATATTTAAGGTGGCTTTCACTATGACATAATTAAACACATGTAAAAACTTACAACTTGAAAATGAAAGAAAAAAATAGAAACAGGCACAGAGATGGGTAGGTATTACAATTGAGAAACGAATTAAATAAGCTTTAGGGCAGCCAATGCAAAAATGAAGAAATTGTTTGATAGTCCCTAGCTTTGGAATAAAGGACGCATACCAATTTATCAGGAAAAAGACAGTTTCTTTCCACATATTAACTTTTCAAGGTTATTTATCACTCAGATCCTCATATAACAGACATCAGGTAGCATGATAGATAATTCCTTAAATTACTTTTTTGGCAGAATGTACAGGAATGTCATTATAGTTGATGTTTCTTTTATTGTAATTTTATGAAAGCCAAACACATTTGGCAGGGTGAAAGAATTTCTGGAGAAGTTAAAGGTAATATAATCTAGGTACATTGTTGTTTTTGTTATCAAAATCCATATTGCAAAAGAATAGGAAAACCACAGAAGGAACAGGATAAATAAGGGCTCTGATGCGGAAGAGATTGTGCTGTTCAAAGCAGGAAATGGTCAAGTATACCTGGTTGATACATTTTTTGCTTTAAGGCTCATGAGAAATTTTGACATTTGGAAAAATGTTGAAATGGCAGAGTGAACTGCATAAGTATACAGAATTTTGCAATTGAGTTAGCCTTATATTTACTTACCTACTTATCATAAAAGACAGTCTTGACTGTAGTTCATGACTTAATTTAAATCGGAAACAAAATATCTTGAGAAGAGCTTTTGCATGTTATTATCTAACTATGGTGTTTAGCCAGTGAAAAGCACAGAATGCCATGTAAAGGCCAGAAGCTCATGAACAAAATTAGGTGGGATTTTGTTGTTGTTGTTTTTCACTTTTCCTTTTTGGGGGTTGAATCTGCACATTTTACTTCAGTAGGCTCAGACCATAATGTGCACATAAGCATAAAGCGTCAAATCATGTTTTTTCCTAACCTGGAAAGTAATCCTGAGATTAATCCTTTGCAGAGAATCCTCCTTACCTTTGTGCAAATGTTGCTTTTGGATCAAACATAAAACAGGGGCCTGGTTTTGTCAGAGTTGGGGAAGTGGTTGGTGGTAGATTTACCCATTCCCTCTCTTAGTTGCAAATGTTATTGAAATTACAGAAAGTCATCTGACCACTGGTTGAGGTCACTTCTTTTCTCATCCTCACCATTCCCCCATGCCTGGTATAACATTTAGCAAAATTGGTAGCTGCTCTTGAGGGTTTTCATTTGTTTTTCTATGTTCCCATGAATTGTCACATGTTTCTGTGGAAGCATGAACAATAGTACAATTTTCCACATTGAATCAGATGTTCCTTTGATCCAAGCATGCTTGGAAAAGTCTTACTGCTCAGGAGTCCATAATACCACTGCTTTCTTTGGTGTAGCCTGTGGCTGTGAAGTTGAAGGACTCATTTCTCACCTGCACCGTAGTCCTGTACCAGTGCAGTGGGGACTAAACTATCTTTGAAAATGACACACTCCTTGATTAGCTTCTTGGGGGAGTGGAATAAGATGCAGGAGGGAGGCATGGAATTATAAGATGTCAGACAATGTGCCTGCCCCTTCATGTTGACTTATGTCAGCTCTCTAAGATTGCATTATAATTTGAAATTTTCAATTTCAAAAGCAATGCATATAGAGACTATAGAGAATTTGTACATTTTTTGCCTCACTTTGGCACCACAAAAAAAAAAAGAGAAAGAAAATTTATTATACATACGAATTTATGTGAAATCATAGGGAAGAAAATACATTACATCTTAAATTCTGCCTAATTTCCTTGCATTTTAGTATTTTAGTGCTTCAAGGTGGTATTTACATACACAGAAACAGTCATACTACAGATATATATGCATATATGTGTGTACATTTATATGTTGTCATATTTCAGGAAAAAAGTCATATAATTTTAAGAAATTACAGCTATCAGATATCAATGTTAGTATTTGATATTTTTCTTTTCAATCATATATGTACTTTAAGAAGAAAGTTCAAAGTATACACATGGTTTTTAAAAATTGGTTTTTAATTCACATACTTCAAAATTCTTGTTGGTGCAAGCTCTGTAAGTTTTCACAGAATTGTGTGGCTACAATTAACCACCTAAAAGCATTCCTTCATGTGTGCTGGCCTCTTTATAGTCAAACCCTCCCTTGACTCTTACCAACTGCAGATTTGTTTTCTAGAAAAAATATATAAGGCCTACAGCATGTCTGTGAGTCTGTCTGTGTCCTTCACTTAGCACAATGCATTTCAGATTCATTCACATCCTGCAAATAAATAATTTGTCCCATTTGTTTGCTGAGTGGTATTCCGGGGTGCCACAGCTTGTTTATCTATCCATAAGTTGAAGTATATTTAAATTTTTCAGTTGCTCTGTGTCCTTTTCAATGTAGGTTTTTCTCTGTTTTAGCTGTTCTAAAAGGTGTCCGCCTGGTGATATATTGTCTTGATTTTAATTTGTGCTTCTCTCCTGACTAATAATATTAAACTATATTTTCCTATGCATTTTTATCCTCTCTCTGTGTGCCTGTGTGTATGTGTGTGTGTGTGTGTGTGTGTGATTGTTAAAGAGTGTGTGCAAGCTGGGTGCAGTTGTGTGCTCACTTATAATCACTTATATTTTCCTATGCATTTTTATCCTCTCTCTGTGTGCCTGTGTGTATGTGTGTGTGTGTGTGTGTGTGGTTGTTAAAGAGTGTGTGCAATCTGGGTGTAGTTGTGTGCTCAGTTATAATTGCAGTGACTTAGGACGCTGAGCCAGGAGGATCACAAGTTTAAGGCCAGCTTCAGCAATGTAGTAAGACACTGTCTCAAAAAAATTAAAAGGACTGAGAAAGTAGTTCAGGTAAAGTGCTCCTGTTTTCAATCTCTGGTACCAACCAACAAACAAATAAAAACAAAACAAAGCAAAACAAAACACACACACACACACACACACAAATACACACAGATAAAGAAAGAAAAATGATGGATTCAAATCTTTGCCTATTAAAAAATTGATTTTTTTATTATTAAGCTTTGAGCAATTTTATGTATGCCAAAAAAAATAGTACTTTGTCAAATATGTGATTTGCAAATATTTTCTCCCTGTCTGTGGCTTATCTTTTAATTTTATTAGTAATATCTTTGGCAGAGCAAAAGTTTATCATTTTGATGACATCCAAAGCTATTATTATTATTATTATTATTGGTATTGCGGATTGAACCCAGAGGCACTTAATCACTGAGCCACATCCCTAGCCCTTTTTTTCTTCTATTAGAAATAGGGTCTCACTGAGTTTCCTGGAGCCTCGCTAAAATGCTGAGGCTGGCTTTGAACTTGCGATTCTTATGCCTCAGCCTTCCAAGCCACTGAAATTATAGGTGTGCACCACTGAGCCCAGCTGGAACCTGTTTTTGATGTATCTAAGAACTCTTTGCCTAAAATAAAGTCACAAAGATCCACCCCGCCTTTTTCTTTCTAGAAGTTTTATAGTTTGAGTCTTTCTTTTCCTTTTTTTTTTTTTTTTGTTATATGATGTGCAATCGTTCCAACAGCATTTCTTGAAGAGATTTTCCTTTCACCTTTGATTGGCTTTTGATTCCTAAGTCATGCTATGTATATATGTAATTCTGAACTCTGTTCTCTGCCAGTGAAGTATCTTTGTCCTTAGGTGTCACACTGTCTTGACTGTTGTAGTGTTATAGTATGTCTTGAAAGCAAGTAGTGCGTTAAGTTCTCCAACTTGGTTCTTTTTCAAAGATTGTTCAGACTATTCTAATTACTTTGTTTTCCTGTCTAAATTTTTAAATGATTTTTTAAATATCTGCACACAGTCCCACTGTTTTCTTTAGCATTATGTCACTGAATCTAAATAACAATCTAGGGAACATTGACATCTTAATATTTATTTTTCTGATTCATGAACACGAGATATGTATCTTAAGTTAGATTTCTGATTTAATTTCTTTGGGGTTTGGGGTTGTGGCTCAGTGGTAGAGCACTTGGACTGGCACATGTGAGGCACTGGGTTCGATCTTCAGCACTACATAAAAGAATAAATAAAATAAAGGTGTTTTGTGTCCATCTACAACTAAAATAAATAAATACATTTCTTTCTTTGGTGTTTTGTAGTTTTCGACATATTGCTCGTATACCTATTTTGCTGGGTTTATACTTATTTTATTTTTATTAGTGTTGTTGTGAATGGTATTTTAAATTATTTTTATTAATCCTTTTATATTTAATTGACATTTTATTTGAGGTAATTGTAGAGTCACATGAGTTGTGAGAAATACAGAGACACCAGTGTATTGCCTTTACACAGTTTCCCCTAATGGTCACATCTTATAAAACTGTTGTATATTATTAGAATCAGGAGATTGATATTGAAACAGTCAAGATATAGAAACTTACAGTCATAGTCTTTTTATGACCATACCTATCTTTTACCTCCACTTCATCCCTGAACCAGACAACCAATGATTTGTTCTTTTTATGATTTTGTCATTCCAGGAATGTTACATAAATTCAATCATAGAAATCTGGCTTTTGGGGATTGCCTTTTTTTCACTTACTATAATTCCCTGGAAAGTCATCCAAGTTATCACGTCTATTGGTAGTTTCTTTTCATTGCCAAGTAATATTTCATGGTTGTGGCTACACCACAGTTCATTTAACTATTTGTGCATTAAAAGACATCTGGATTGTTTCTGGTTTGGTGCTATTAAATAAAGCTTCTGTGAACATTTATGCTTAGATTTTTATATGAGCTTAAGTTTTCATTTCTTTGGCATAAATATCCAAGAGGACAGTTGCTGGATTGTATGGTAGTTGCAATTTTAGTTTAAAAGAAGCTACCAAACTCTTGCCCAGAATGGCAGTACCATTTCACATCTTCACCAAATGTGTGTGAATGATAGTTTCTCCCCATTCTTGCCAGATGTTGTCAATATTGTACATTTTAGCCATTTTGATTGGTGTTTGATTGGAGTGATTTCAGATTGTGGTTATAATTTGCATTTCATATTTTTCTTGTGCATATTGGTTATCTGTATATCCTCCTTAGTGAAGCAAATAATACTGTTTTGTTAAATTTTACTTTCTGGTTTTTTATTGTTAGCATTTAGAGATATATTTGATTTTTGCATGTTGCCTTTATGTCCTCTGATTTTGTTAAACCCACTTATTAGTTCTAGGAACTCTGTGGTGGATCCCATGGGAGTTTTAAAAATAATGTAGATAATCATGTTATCTGTTAATAGAGACATTTTACTTTTTCCTTTCTAATCAGCATAGCTTTTATTCCTTTTTCATGTTTTATTGCATTGGCTAAGACTGTCTGTATACTGTTAAATAGAAGAGATGAGAGCAGATATCTTTACCTTGTTTCTTCCTTGGGAAAAACATTTAGTCTTTTGCCCGTAATTATGGGGTTACATTGAGTTTTTTTTTTCCTGACATTTATCAGTTTAAATTTCCTTCCATTCCTAGTTTTCTGAAAATTTTCTTTTTAATATTAATAGATATTGAATTTTGTCATGTAGTTTAACTATATCTACTGATATTTACATATGGTTTTTATTGTTTTTTTCTGTTAATATGGTGAATTATATTACTTGATTTTTACTTATTGAACTGGTCTTGTGTTCCTGGAGTAAATGCCACTTAATTGTGAAGTATTGTCCTCTTTATATATACCACATTTGATTTGCTAATAATTTTGAGCTATTTTTAATCTCTTTTCTTGAGAAATATTCATTACTTTTTAAAAAATCTTTGTCTAGCTTCAATATTAGATTATGCTGGCCTCATTCCTCTATAGTGCTCTGGAAAAGATTAAGTAGAAATAGTATTGCTTCTTTGTGAAATATTTGGTAGAATTTACTACTGAAAATCACTGGAATTTTTTTTTGTTGTTGAAAAGTTTCATTTGCAAATTTAGTTTGGTTGATTTCAAGGCCTAGAACTGTTAAGGTTATTAGTTGTTTTTTAAATTGATATTTGATAGTTTGTCTTTCACAGAATTGTTCCATTCCACCTTTTAGTATTCTCATCTTTCTTTTACTGTTCATAGGGTTTGTAGTCATAACCACACTTCAGATGTGAATTGGTAATATGTATCTTATTTTTGTTTTCTTCATCTGTTTGGTTAGTGTTTCTCAATATTTATTGTTTTATTTTTTCTCCGATGAGTAGCTTTTTTCCTATTTTTATTCCATTTTCAATTTCATTGATTTCTGTTTTTACCTGCCTATCATGTTGAATATTCCATGTGTACTTGGCATGTGTATTCTGCTGTTACTGAGTGGAGTGTTCCTTAAATGTCGATTACATAGTTTGTTAGTACTATGGCTCAGGTGTTCTATATCCTTGTTGATTTATTGTCTGTTTTCTCTGATTAACTGAGAAAGGAGAATTAAACTGTGTAAGTATAATTATGTGTTTGTCTATTTCACATTTCAGTTCTATCAGGTTTTTGTTTGTTTGCTTCTTTTCTGTTTGTTTTAGTTTTAGGTTTTAACACAGGATCTTGCTAAGTTGCAGAGGCTGACCTTGAACTTGTGATCCTCCTGCCTCAGCCTACCAAACGGCTGGGTTGTAGACATGTGTCACTGGGCCCAACTCTATCAGTTTTTGTATTATGTAATTTGGAGCATGGAACAATGTTAAGTGCATACACATGTAGGAATAATGTGTATCATGGTGAATTGACTCTTTTGTCATTACCAATTTGATTCTGTTTTCCTTGGTGATTTTCCTCATCTGATATTAATAAACCTATGGTTGAATGTAGGCTTGTCATTTTAGTATTTGTTATTCTTTTTGTTTTTCTTTTCCTATTTTCTGCCTTCATTTGGATTATTTGAATATTTTTATCACGCTGCATTTCATTTTAATTTATCTGTTGGCTATTCAAATATATATCTCTCCTATTATTTTATTTATTTATTTGGGGGTCTTGTGCATACTAAAAATATATGCTCTGCCTCTGAGCTATATCCTCAGTGTTGTATTATTTTAATTATTGCTCCAGAGGTTACTATATACAAACTTAGCTTTACATAATCTAATTAAAGCAACTAGTTTTGTACTTCAAGTAAAACATGCAAGACTTGTCACTTTACCCTTCCCACTTTTTGAGATAGTTATCATATTGAGTGCATTTATATAACTCCATAGATCATAGTATAATTTTTGCTAGTTACAGTAAAATATTTTAAGGAAGTTAATAGAGTAAAATAGTCTATTAAATTTACTCAAATACTTACCATTTATATTGTTCTTTCTTCAGTTCTTATATCCACATTTACCTTTGGTATTATTTTCCATCAGACTGATAATTTACATTTAGCATTTTACTAAGAAGTATACTGGCTATAGATTCTCTGAGTTTTCCTTCAGTTTCGTCTTCATTGAAGGATATTTTTGCTGGGTATAAAATTCTGGTAACAGTTCTTTTCTTTCACCACTTGAAAGATCATGTGCTATTGTCATCTGGCCTACATGATTTTGGATGACAAATTTGTAGAAGTTCAACATGTTGCTTCCTTGAATATAATATGTTTTTTTCTCTTGTTGCCTTTAATATTTTCCTTATTATTTTTGGTGCTCACCAGTGTGATTACATGTCTGGGTATGATTTTATGAGTTTATCTTGATAGGGGTTTGCTGAGCTTCTTGAATATGTAGTCTATGAGTTTCACCCATTTGAGAAGTTTACAGCCATTATTTGTTTAGGTATTCTTTCTGTAACTACTTCTTTTTTTTAAAAAAAATTTTAGTTGTAGATGGACACAATATCTTATTTATTTTTATGTGAAGCTGAAGATCGAACCCTGTGCCTCACATGTGCTTGGCAAGGGCTCTACCACTGAGCCTCAATCCCAGCCCCTGTAACTATTTCTTTTGTCTCTTCTTCGGGGACTCTGTTGATATGAATGTCAGATCTCTTTATTTTTATTCTTGAGGATTCATTCCTTTTTTTAGTCTTTTTCCCCCCCTCTGTTTTTGGGTTGTATATTTTCTACCCATCTTTCTTGAAGTTCACTGACACTTACCTCTGTCATCCACTTTCTGCATGGAGCCCACCCAGTGAATTTTTAAAATTTTGGATATTATATGTTTCATTTCTAAACCGTCCACTTGATTCCTTTTTACAGTTACTATTTTCCCAAGATAAATTTCTGTTGTTCATTCATTTGCACAGTTACCTTTATGGAGGATTGTTGAAGAGCTGCCTTAAAGTCCCTGTCTAGTAATTCCAATATCTGGGCCATCTTGGAATTGACATCTATTAATGACCTTTTTCTTTTCTTAATGTTGGTCTGATTTTCCTGGCTCTTTGTCAAGTTATTTGGGCTTATACCCAGAGCATTTTGGATGTTACATTGTGAGATTCTGGGTTCTTTTAAAACCTTATAGAGAGTACTGATTCTTGTCTGTCATAGCAGGCTGTCAACCTGTTTAGGTTCAGATCTCATGTTCTATAGCTCACGGATGTTCTGGTGCCAGCAGAGATTTCAAAGATTTTGGTAGCTTTTTGTTTCGGACTGTGGCTTGCTGCACTCAGGAATTACTCTGGGACGTCAGCAGTGGCTTATGTGGTATTTCAGGTCTTGAGGCTTCTACAATACTTGATTAGGTCTGTTCTGAGTTGCATCCAGGACAGAAGTGCACATGCAGAATTATGCACTGACCCTTTTCAGGTTTTTTTCTGTGATTGTGTCCCCCTCTACAGCTCTCAAATAGCCTTTCTCTTGGTTCCTCTGGTCAGAAGTATGGTGTCCTCTCAGGATTTCAGCTGTCAGGCAGTCCACACATGCTTCAGAGTGAGGCAGTGAGAAGAGAGAGAGAAAACGTGCCCCCCCGCCTTAGGTTTATACAACAGGGCTTTCTTTTTCCTACTTTCTCTGGCCAGAGAGAGACTTTTCTTGGGGTTTTAGTTACCACACTGAGGAGAAAAAAGTGGGGGTGGGGGGGACATGAGCTGTAGCTCTCAGCCGCCTCTTCCCCCATTACCTGGCTGCAGTTTCTGCCTCAGCGCTTGCTCCCGGGTTCCAGGCATCAGTCTGCTCTCAGGTCAGATCTGGGGGAAAAAGAAGAAGAAAACTTCCGGAACCTCCCCCTTATGGGCCTTGATTCATTTTTACTTTTGTTCCCTATCTGCCCGCCCTTGTGTGCTTTTCAAAGTCCTCAGGTGGCTGCTTTTTGTATTCCGTTCAGAGTTTTTAGTGATTAGTGAGACTGACAGGGGCCAACTCACTCCATTGATGATGGCACAGAAGTAGCCTATATATAGTTTTAATATCTATTTTTTTCCATTTAAAATACTTTATAACAGTTTTCCATGCCATTGTACATTCTTTCATGACATCATTTTAAATTATTGCCTATTCATCAATGGGTATTTCTATTAATTGTTGCAGTGAATATGGAATATATACATAGATCTTTGCATACACTTATGAAGGTTTTCTTAGATAAAATCTTAGAGGTGGAGTAATTATACTAAAGTCTCAAGGGAATGTCTGATCTTTAAATCAATTTTTCATCTTCTCTTATACTTGGAATATTGATTTCTTTGTATTCTGATAACATATGTAGAAGAATAATACCAATAGTCACTCCAGGTGCTTAAGCCTCACAATTTCCTGTCTAGTACATTAACTGAAAAATTTTCGCCATATATTTCATAAATGTAAGTGACTAGCTACCTTTGACTCCATGTTTTTATAACTCAGTGATATTAGGTACATTTGGTTTGGACTCATACTTGAGTCAAATATAAATCTTTAGGTGCCTAGAACATCTTAATTAGTGTAGAATTGAGATGACTGAAGAGAGCAGAGTGGCTTTCTGTGTACAGCAAACATGAATCTGCCTGCATAGTCCATTCCTTATGCATTAAAATTGCCCTTAGCTTAGTCATGAGTGATTCATTAGGCTCAACTTGAAAAATTGGCTCCTGAGCATTCAGGGGTCCAAGGTAAGTGTATTTGCTGTAATACTACACATCCTTTTCTATGTAATTGCACTTGTACATACTTGTTGTTTCAAAAAAAAAAAGACATATGAACATTTTGGAATCCATATAGAATGGGAAAGCAGCCTCTTCTAAAACATTAAAGCGTATTTTATGCCAGAATAAATAACTTCTGTATCAGAGCAGGTCAAGGTAGAGGAGAGAGTTGGCAATTTGAATGAGTGTAGGGAAGGAATCATTTTTATAATGTGGGAAGGATGTAGAGATCACAGCATACAAAAAAACTAGGCTAGAAACTGAGAGCAGGTTACTATGCTAGACCTCCAGCAGAGACCCTTAGTGTTCATCCAGTGTGCAGGATCCCCTGGGGAATGGGAGGTGAGCAAAACATAGACCTCCAACCATCCCTTCTTTCCTCTGTCCAGTCTCCTGTCAGTGTTTCTCATTGGTTAAGCCTAGAAGAAATCAAAGGTAAGGAAGCTGCTTCATGCAGTATGCAAAGATCTACCAAAGAGAATACAGGAAAAATTATTACATTGAAACTTCCTACCACAAATGTGTACAGAAGTCTCTGGCTAACTTGCAGATAATTGTATATGATGAAGCAACATGTTTGTTTCAAAGCATTAATTTATAGTCGGATATATAAAATGATAATTATTAGAATATGAGTTCTTAGCAAATTTTGCTGCCAGTTTATTGGAGAATTATATATAACATATTATTTATCAATTAGTATAATATTATATATCCATTAGGCTTTATAGTATGTGAGGTAAGTGCCAGGGTTCAGGAATCAAACTGAGTTTTAATCCCAACTTTTCCATCCACCAGCTGTCTGAGTCAAATGTATTACCTTCTGAAAGCCCTAATGTTACTATTTTGTTGCTGTTGTTGTTGACTACACAGAAGTAAGAATAGTTCCTACCACATAGGATTGTTGTGAGGATTAAAAGAGGCAAGGTATGTAAATGGTATAACCCAATGCCAATACTTAATATGTATTAAGAACTTAATAAATAAATATTATCTGTTATTCTAATTATTATATGTGTACCTGTGACTAGGCACAAAAACCATGAGTTGATAGGACTGTGGTCATTTTAGGAAGAGACCAATTGCTTAATAGTATTTAGAAGGGATAAAGAATTCAATAATTAAATTAATAGACTATGGAGTAAGATCTCTTAGATAAGTAAATATAGACATAAATATATAGAGATGGATATTTAAAATTTTAGGTATACAATGGAAAGTAGGAAAATTCATAATAATGTCAAAAAGTTGGAATTTATAGTCAATCTTTTTCCAGAATCTAAGAGAATATTTCCATAAAAGCCAGGACTAGAGGAGTCAAGCATGGAATCATGACCCACCCCGCATCTGCTGGTCTAACAATTGAGACGTTGTCCATAAAACTCTTTTCTGTTTCTGACTCACAGTGTCTGGAAAGACTTCTTATTCCAGGGTGCAGACCTGAAAGGCAGCCTGAATTTGTTTGCTTGATGATTAAAGCAGAAAACAGCTGGGTAGGAAACAAGTCTGACAAGAGCTAAGAGAAGTGCATGGCATCCTGGGATTAGACTGTGCCAGATAAAGTGCTGTAGGTGGTTGCTAGCAGGAAGAGCTTGCAGCAGTGTGCTCTGGGATGTCTGGGTTCATTTTTAGGTACAGTCATTAGCTGTCTAAAGGTGTTCACCCAGTGACAGACTGCATATAAGATGTTGTCCTGGAAGAGCTACAGTATCACTCTCCCCTCATGTCTTCACCATGTCTTTTCTATGTTTAGCTATGCTTAAGTAGACAGGTGCTTAATGTTGAGTCATGATTGCCAGCAGAATTCAGTAGTCTAAAAGTGGTAGTGTCAGGGTGTAGTAGGTCACACTATCTAGTTTGTGCAAGTATTCCTGTGGTGTTTGTGCCCTAATGAAATTACCAAATGGTGCATTTCTCAGAATGTATCCCCATGGTCGAGTGATACATGTCTCCTCCTTTGTTTCAGAGTGCCAGAACCAACCTGTGAGGAGGAACAATGCTTCTCAATAAAGCAGAGGTTCCTAACATGCAAGCCTGCAGAATAATACAAAATTGAGCTAGACTTGTACATATAAACATTTTCAACCAAAGATCAGGGACAAGAAATTCACTCAAGTAAAGGAGTGACCCCAGATTAATCTACATATCCTATGTTTAAAAATACCAGCATTAGACAAATATTTTCTTGTTCCACAATGAATAAATAGAAAAAAAAAGAAAGATAACTATATGCAACCCTTGAAACTGACCACAGAACAAAGGAAATGGATAGCAATCTGAAAACTTACACGAAGAAGAGAACAGAAAAGAAAAGTACTTACTATAGGAAACAAAAAGAAATTTTAGAAAACTGTTCAAGGTCCTCACTATAATGAAAAAGGCCATAGGCATATGGTCAAGTTGAGAATGGAGAAATGAAAAGGCAGCAGGATGAGATGAAAAGAGGAGAAAAGGTAAAGGAAAATAATGGAAGAGAAAATGTGAGGTGAAGAGAATGGAAATTTAGTAGCAACTATTGATTGTTCTTTGTTCCTCAAAAATAAACTACTGCAATTAGAACAAAATTAATAATCCAAACAAAATCGAAGAAAACTCTCCATGCTGGGGGCAATAAATAAATAACTAGAAAACCTGCAGAGGGTACATGGGTCAGAAAGATGTATTATGTCTCAAGCAAAATGAATAAGAAATGACACCTATTTGGATTCATCCTTTGTGTTTTAAAATAATTATTAAGTATCATGTAAGTATTCATGCTTGAAAAACAAAACACAAACAAAGCCCTTCAACAAATTATGTACAAAGGAGGAAAAATGCAGTGCTTTGCATAGCCTAAATTTAGTATGTATTGTTTAGATACAGAGTTCATCAGTTAATACAGCAACACTTACAGAATCTTGAGGAGAAAAGGATATAAAAAATTTCATACCTAACCAGCTTATCTTTTTTCAAAATATCTTTATTTATTTATTTAATATTATTTTAGTTGTAGATGGACACAATACCTTTATTTTACTTGTTTATTTATGTGTGCTGCTGAGGATTGAACCCAGGGCCTCACAAGTGCGAGGCAAGCCTCTACCACTGAGCCACAACTCCAGTCTCTATTTATTTATTTTTATGTGGTGCTGAGAATTGAAACAAGGCAAGTGCTCTACCACTGAGCTACAACCCCAGCCCCAGTTATCTTTATGAGTTAAGATAATCAAAATATATTGTCAGTTATATAGGATTTCAGGAAGTATCACCTATGTATCTTTTCTTGTCTTTTCATTCATTCTGTTTGTTACTGCCTTTTTGGGGAACAAGCTTAGAGAGGAAATAAAATGTAAAATTTGGGAATGAAGTAGAAATAGTATTAAACTTGTGTTATCCATCAAACTTGATTACAAGTTAAATCTAAAGAATTTGTTAGTTGTCTTCAGTTTACAAGGAAAAATGGTACAATTAAAAACTAAAATGTTCCTAATGTAGACTATTGATTAAAAAATCTAGCGAAGGTAGTGTGTTTTTAATTACAGATATTTTATTTGCTTTTGCAGCATAGGGATTGAACCCAGAGCCTTGTCCATGCTGGTCAAGTGCCGTACCACTGAGCTACACCCCCAGCACTTGCTTATAGGTTTTTTGAATCCTGTTTTCCTGATTAAAATGAAAGAGAACTAATGTAGCAGATGTTCACTAGCAGAGGCACTACTTTCATGAGTACTTAAGGAGTATTTGTTAATCAGTACCTGAAAACAGTAACCTGAATATAGGCTTTTGCTTCTACTGTTGAGTTTACATGAATGAAATAAATTGGTCTGTGTATACTGGCCAAATAATCTCATCTAAACTTTCATTATGTTTTATCATTGGTCAGTTTCAAGGGCAAACTTGAGGTTAATCAAGGTATATCTAGAATGAGAATGACTAAGTTATTTTAAAAAAAATTTCACCCAATCTTTGCTCTTAAACTGTTATTTTAAATAACAGAATCAAAAGAGAAGATGAAGAACTTTGTATTGTTACCACTGTAAATAAGGTTGAGCCTCAATACCTCACAAGGTGAATTCCCCTGTGATTTCATTTATGGGTACAGTCCCCCAGGGCCATGCTGATGTGGATGATCAATAGCTACTTTATGTTTATACCTGATAAGCAGTTTCTTTATGACTTCGTTGTCTTTGAAGAGTTAATTTTAGGAAAAAAAAAAAGAAAAAGAAAAGGAGATTGAGAACATCTCTCAGGCTGGGCATGGGTCTCTATCCCATGTAAGTTAGAAGTTAATAGGAGTGTGTGATAGAGGCCACAACCCAGTTGCAATTGCTTTCTTCCTATTTCTTGTTCCTACTGAAGGGCCACCAAGCATTATAATTTAAAATGATTTTTTCTTTTAATTCATTTAATTTCTCCATATATGAACACAAGTTAAACTCATAGCTTAACTGTAATAAACATAAATATGAACCAATTTCTGTTTGCTTCGCAAAGCCATTATGGTGTGACCTAATTTGATATATTAAAATTGCCTTTAGTGACCTTAGGCACAAATAGAAAGTGAGCAGCACTGTCCCAGAAGACCTTGGCACTATAGGAAAAGTGAGATTATTTTTCTAGGAGAATGCCTATCTCTTGGAACCTCCTTGTCTTGTTGCTGGAGTGGGGCTTCTTGTGCTTGGTCACAGTGGGGGAATTTCTGAAACACCTTCTGCTGTACAAGAATATTTAAATCCTACCACCTCTCCTAGTCCTAAGATCTTTTCCTCATTTTCTTTTCTGAGCAGCTTGGATTCCATGGTCCACCCTTAGAAGAACACCTTAGCATACTCTCTACTACTGTATCCACTTTCTTTTTTACCTGGAAAATCTGTTATCTTGATTGAACCCAAGTACCCACCTACCCCTGCCTGCACCCAAGGAGGTGAGCAGGATTAAAGAAAGTCTCTGAGGCCTGCTGTTAGGAATGATGTGGTCTTTATGACCAGAGATGTTAAGAGGACCCTCAGTGCTGCTCAGAAAGTACTGCTTCTTTAGTAAGCTTCCTTTTTAATCTCACAGAGCCTCTTCCACCTGTTTCTCTGTCCTATTTTGGGCATCCCTCTTTGATCCTCTCACTCAGCTCACTCTTTTACTCAGAGAACAGTCTTTGTTATTAGCTGAAGAACAGGATGATCTTGCTGCTTGTTTCAGTATGAAAACAAAACCAATCAGAAGAAACTTGAATATTTTCCCACTTTCAAATTGCTATGGTTTGGACCTAGAATGTCCTCCAAAGCTCATGTGTTGAAGGTAATGTGGCAGTGTCTAAAGGTGGAACTTTTAGGAAATGACTGGATCATGAGGGCTCTGACCTCATCAGTGGATTAATCCATTTGATGGATTAATAATTTGAATGAACTGCTGGGTGGTAACTGCAGGTAGGTGGGGCATGGTTAGAGGAAGTAGCTCACTGGGGACATGCCTTTGCAAATTCTGCCTTGTCTCTGGCCCCTTCCTCTCTTTCTCCCTGCTTACTGGCTACCATAAGCTGAGAAGCTTTTCTCCACCATGCTTTTTTCACCTTGATGTTCTGCCTTGTCTCAGGTACAGAGCAGTGGAGCCCCTGACCATGGACTGAAACCTCTGGCACTGTGAGCCAGAATAAGGAATTTGGTCACAGCAACACAGAGCTAGCACAGATCTATCAGTCCACCTTTATCTGAAGCTATTCCACCTTCCCCCATGTTCCCATGGATGAACTATACTTCCTTGTGTACCTGGCCTCCAACACTTTCTTGATACTTTGATCATTCCCTTGTATATCACACAGTTTTGCGTACCAACTGCTTCATTTCCATCAGTTTACAGACTCACCCCGCTATGCCATCTGTCACCTCAAACATAACACAACAGAATTAGTGCCACCCTATTTTTCTGATTCAGTTTTCAGCAAAATTCTTTGAGAGAAGACTACATTGCTTCCCCCATTCTCTCTTGCACAGACCTACTCCACTGAGAGCTCTGTCAAGACCATCACTGGCCACCCTCTCCACAAACACAGTGGCCATGGCTGAATCCTCATTCAGCATACACTTTTGGACTGCTTGGCCCCGTTGGTCACTTATTGTTTCTTGAAACATGGTCCTAAAACTTGGTTTCTGGGAACTGACCCCGCCCTGGATTTCCTCTGACCTTGCTGGCTGTTTCCTATTTCTCCTTAGTCTCCCTTGCTGGATTCTCTTCCTCTTCTTAACCCTTGATGTTGAAGTCCCCAGGAGTCAGCCCATATTCTCCCTTTAGTACGCATTCACTCCCTTGGGGAGTTCACCTAATACCTTGGCTTTAAATATGTGATAATTAGCCCTGGTCACAAATTGGAATGTTGAACCCTGGTCTCTTCTGAGCTCCGTATTTCTATAACATTTTCAAACTTATACTCAACACAATTATCAATTTCACCTCCCAAATCTGCTTGTGCCCGTTGTTTTCTAGCTAAATAAATGCCTCCATCATCCTAGGTGTGTGGTTCTTATCTGTTAGTTGAACTTCTGTCAGCATCTTCTATACATTTTCCCAGTGGCCATCTTATTTATTTAGATTGTACTAAAAATGCAAACATTTTAGCAGCTATATCTGGCTCTTAAAAATTTCTTAAAAATTCTGTCCATGCAACTATTATACTGGTTATATGATGAAAAAGGTCAGTTACTATTCCTTTGGTAATTGCCCAAGATCAGAGAATAGTCTTTACATTGGCTGAAGCACATAATGAAAAAACCAAAAAAATAAACAAAACAAACAAACAAAAATCTTTAACCAGCTTTAGATCTTGGAGAAATTTCAGTGAAGATTTTTATTGTTTTACTTTTTGGTACTGGGGATTGAATCTAGAGGCACTTTTCTACTGAGCTACATCCACAACTCTTTTTTAATTTTTTTAATTTTGAGACAGGGTCTCAATAAGTTAAGACCTTGCTAAATTGCTGCAGCTATCAGTGAAAAATATTTGATTTTTAAAAAATCAGTTTTTAATTAGCATTTAGGGTGGTTACCACATAGTACTTTTTTTTATTAGTTCATGAAAGATGAGAACATTTGTTTTTGACCAAAAAGTGGTAAATATTAACTTTTTATTTGCTGCAGTTAATGCAGAAACCTTCATAAGCTTTTCAGCCATGCATATTATGAAGATCAAAGTGCTTTCAAGCAGTTTCTAAAAATTAATATAGGTGCTTTCTCGGCATAAGGCAAACCTGCTGTTCCCTGTTCCATACAGTGTTCCTTTTGCTAAACAAGAGAGGGATTTTAAAAAAAAAGTTGAACATGGGATAATTGTGATATGTTCATAAGTTATTAAGGACAATTGTGCAAGTAATTTAACTCTATGGTTGCTTCCTTATCATGTTCCTTTCCCAGCCCATATTTTCGCCTCCTGCCTAGAAGTCACTACTATTCTGCCTTTTGTGTTTATTATTCTCCCTTTTTTAAACAGTGTGTACCCCTAAACAAATATTGAATTGTTTAGTTTTGCCTGAGCAGGGCCTTCATAAAGATGCTGTCATTACAAGGGCTTTATTCATCCCAATAGAACCAGCGTGTTGACCCGGCACACTTGGTGTGGTGGTCCATTGTGGTGCTGTCAACATACTTGTGTTTTTATCGCCTTCAGTACTATGGAATTTGGTCTTGCAGCTGATTAGCCAATTAGGGATTGGAGGAATGATATGTGAATGTTACTGTCTAACTGACAGAATGATTTCAGAGCAGAGATTTGTGGAATGTCTCCTGCCTTATTGTTTGGGAGGCCCCGAGCCAAACCCAAGCACAAATGTCAATGGCAGACCTTGGCCCGCTGCTCAGGAAGACTCAGCTTACGTGAGCTCCACTGGAGGACAATTTCATTTATGTGCCAGTGGTGTCATGCTTATTTTAAAACATATTTACTTTTCTGTGGCTTTCATCTATGTCACTGAAACTTACAGCATACGTGGGCGTCATTAACCCAGGGGACCTGATGCCACCACGGAGCACACTGCTTTGGCTGGTGCTTTCTGTTCTGCTCAGGTATCGGTTCTGACCCCATTTGCACCGAAAAGTGGACCTTGGAGCCTCAACATTTACCTGGGGAGGACTTTTTGTTTTGTTTTGTGAAAGATCTCTGTGGCTCATTGACCTAGATTGTGTATTAAGATTTCAGAGATGGTTGGAGATTTGTTTTCATGAAAAATATTCTTTTGGTTTTACTATTTTGTCTTTTTTTCTGATTTAGATAGAAAGTAATATCAATTAGTTTCATAAAGAAAACAGAAGCCCTGCATGATGGTGCACACCTGGAATCCCAGCTAACTGAGAGCCTGAGGCAGGCAGATCACAAGTTTGAGGTCCACCTGAACAACTTAGCAAGACCCTAGTTGAAAATAAAAAATTAAGACGGGCTGGGAGTATAGCTCAGTGGTAGAGTGCCCCTGGGTCCAATCCCCAGCACCCCTTCCCCGCAACGCATACACACAGATACTCACAGGACACAGAAAAAAGAAAAATCATCATTTAGCCATTACATTGTTCTACAATTTTTTAAAAAAATTTACTACTTTAGGAAATAATTAGGAATTAGAAGTCAATATTAGGAAATGTATTAATTAAGGATTCCTATTTCAAAAGGGCTCCATTAATGCTCATATCTATCTTTATTTTCTTTATTTTAAAAGGAAAACACCTACCTGTAAAGATTTATAAGATACTAACAGAGAGAATAATGTGATCATATTGAAGTTTATTGTCTTATTAATTAATTTAATCTGACTTTTATAAATTTCTTAAGCTTTAATTTGTATCGTCTTTGTGTGCATGTCTGAGAGGTTATTTTTCTTAAAATCCTTCCTCGTTAAATTGATGTTAAACTCCATTAGGTAACCAGTGTAGGTCAGTTAAAATGAGATGTCAGGTTGATGACTTTCACTCTTCAATATTCTGTCTTAGGAGGATAAGGTGAGAAAAGGAGATGTTGGAGTGGCACATAAAGGAGCGTTGGGAGACCACGGCGCCCAGTGCCCAGAGGAATCCTGGAGTACATCCGGCTGTGAAGTAGAGCTCGAGTAGCCAGAAGGGTGGTGTACACCAACTCTTCACAACATTGTGTGCATTACACTAATTTGGTAACCACATTGCTTTTCTTCCACCATTTTAGCATGATTTCCAAAGAATTATTGATTGGAGAACAGGGGCAAGTTGGAATAGACAGGTGGAGGAAGACACGCTTAAACCACTAAGTCCCAAGTTGTCAAATCTGTGAATATAATAAACATTCAAATATTATTTCAAAGTTACTATCAGTGGCATATTTATTGCTCAGTTTAAGTTTCTGTAGGTGTCCCACATCTTGGATGATGGACAAATGGTTAAAGGCCTGGTTTTTCTCCGTAGGGTAACTTGGAGTATGTTGAGGACTGGGGCCCTGGAGCCTGCTGAAGGACAGCATGAAGGAAACTGGGGAGACAGAGGCCAGAATGCCAGGCACGGCCCTGGACAAACCTCTTACATTGACTCTTCGGTTAGGTCTGAGAAAATAATTACAGCCAGAAGGACTTAAAACATCCAGGAGCAATCAAATGGAAATGCCAATTATTTCATGGCCTCTCAGGATATTTTTTAGACATACCCCATTGGAGATGATATTAATTGTTCATCATTGCATCCATTTTAACATATAGAAGTATTCTTGATAAAATAATAGAGGTTGATATTGTTTTTTATTTCAGTCATACATAGTTGTATTTTGAAAAAGTATCTAATTTAATAAAATACAAAATTTGATTATGAGCAGAGACTGATATAGACATGTCAAGCAGCTGTGTATTTCATCAAAGCTAAAACCACAGTAAAGCAAGGAAACAAAACTTTGTACACTGGGTTGTCACCTTATCTTTTTATATTATCCCAGAGTCCCAAAGATTTGTATACACAATGAGCACAGATGTCCAGCATGCATGTAGGAGGTGATATTTGATTGTAGCCATTTTGTTAATCCACTGATAGGAATTAACTGGGTGGTAACTGTAAGCAAATAGGGCATGGATAGAAGAAGTAGGTCTCTGGGGGCAGTCCTTTGGGATATATATTTGGTCCCTGGTGAGTGGAGCATATTCTGTCTGTCTGTCTGTCTCTCTCTCTGTCTCTCTCATACTCACTCTCTCTCTCTCCTTCCTCTTGTCATGTCCCTTCTGCCACGATATTCTGCCCCACCTTAGGCCCAGAGCATTGGAGTTGGCCATCCGTGGACTGAAACCTCTGAAACTGTAAGCCCTGATAAACTTTTCCTCCTCTACATTGTTCTTAGGTCTTTTGGTCATAGGGATGAAAAAAAGCTGATTAAAACACCATTATAGGGTATCCCTTTTATTGGAAGGTGTCACTGAATTATACATTTAAACCAGTGCAAAGGCAGTGAAAAGATAGTCATTCTTATTAGCTGACTTGTTTACTCAGTGAACACTTTATGAATACTTACTTTGTGCCCACCCTTACGATAGTTATAAGATAATCACAAGGAACACACAACCCCTGCCTTAAAAGCATTGCAGTTTAAGGGGATGTCAGACGCCAAACCTTGAGAAATAGCAGGAAAAGTATAAATAGATGCACAGGGTATTATAAATGATAAAAAACTCTACCCTAACCCTCATTGTTGGATTCTAGGGGAGCATTTGTCAGCTAAATTAAGCAAGCCTACTCTAGGAGCTGCACTGTAAGATGTACACGTTTCCATTCTGCTGTTGCTCTGGTGAAGTAAATGGCTGTATTTAGAAATACACTGTTTCAGCTCATTGAGGTCATTCATAGCCTTCATGGGGTAGAAGTGATAAATATAGATATTTTCTAAAATGTGCTCCTGAATGCCCTTTTTCCTGATAAGTTCTAACCCCAATTTCTCACTAAAGGAACATCACCTAGGCCTTGGAAGAAGATAGTCACTAGCTAGGGTTCTTATTGGTAACTTAGTGAAAAGTACTTGTCCCATCAAAATAATTTACCTTCATTTTCAACTCTAAGTGGAAGAAATTCACAAGTATTTCAGATAGTGAGTGCTGCTGGTGGTGGTGGTAGTGGTGGGTCTGATGGAGAGAGACTTCTGGTTTGATCTTAACTTACCAGAGGAGGACCCTAGAAGCCATGTGACGAGTCATCATGGAGGTAAGGGTCAATCTGAATTGGTTTCTGAGAATCATCTTTGTTGCCTGTCTAGCGCCTCCTTGAGACCTTCCTTATTTAAGAGCTATGCAACTGAGTGATCTGTAGGAACAGAAATGGTACTAAAATTAAAAATAGAAACGTGGACTTTACATTGCATATTGCTATGATATAAAACTGTTTACCTTGTGTGTCCCCAGGCCCTGCATAGGCATAAGTGAAGGACTTGGACTCTCTTAGTTCTCCCCATGGAACTTTCTTCTCCCCTTTCAGCCTGAGATGCCATCTCTGCAAAAGCATAGTGGTCATTTGACTCAGCTAAGCTTTTTATTGTTAAAAGACCTCTGCGTATACGACATCTGGCACACTAAAGGCCTCTGGACTTTTTGTTGTTTGTTGTTTGTTTTTCAGTGCTGGATCAAAGGAAACAGAAATTATATAATAACCTTAGTGTGACCAAGAGGCATAACTTGTAGGCCTGGAATTGAACCCTAGAAATGGGACTTGTCTGTCTTGGGTGGAGAATGGCATATTAACAGTTTGGCTCAGCTAAGGTAGGGCTCTTACCATGTCTCTCAGTTCATTGTCACATTTCCACATTTCCATAAAATTTTATGCAGAATATGGGTCACATGGCACAGACCAAGAAGAACATAGCAGAGTTCTGACGGTGTGTTTAAGCAAGCATAGTATAAATGGTGAATGGAGTAACCCAGGCCAAGAAAGCCAGGTAAAGCAAGGACCAAAAGGACATGCTGGACAGGAGCAAGTGGGAGGTGCCAAGGCATGTGTGAGGGGGCTGGGAAGGGCCTGCACAGCACTTGGGGTGGGAGCAGACCTCAGGAGGAGTGCACCAGGGGGAGCAGATAGAGCACAGGCCTTTGGAGAACAACATGCCAGTAAGTTCAGAAATCTGTTGTGTATTGTAATTATAATATCACTCACATCCTTAAGCTGCAATATTTGTCTAGGAATATGATAGCCAGGATGCTTTTCCCAAGCTGACTATAAACACTCGGAAGTGTAGGTTTTGCTGAGAAAAAAGTGTTGAATGATATCAATATTTCTCCCACAGTTACAGAAAAAAATGTGTCCACAAGCAGAGTCTTATCCTTGAATTGGTGATTTTACAAATGAAATGGATCATTTTGCGGAGGGGAATGTAGTACTGAATTCTCCAATATGTATTTTGCAAACTCTGAGTTGACATAGGACTGTGCTTTGGAAGTGCAGGGCAAGGTCCTTTCTGTGTGTCTCACACACAATTGTGACATTAGGATACATTCCTTGAATTATATTATATTCTACCTCTATGGGTAACAGACCTGAAGATGGACCATATGGGATGAATAAAGAACTGATTTTGGAACTAGATGGTAGGAATGTGGAAGTTATTAAGAAACGGCGGGTCTTCTGCAAGGATACCCCAAAGTCTGGAGAATGGTGATGGTGTGCATGAACACCTCCCTTCCCTTCTCCCACTTTCCTTCTGCATTGTGTCTCCCTATAATTCATATGTTGAAGGCTTAACTCCTAATACCACAGATGGCGACCTTGTTTGGATAGGGTCATTGCAAGATGTGATAATTTAGATGAGGTCATGCTGAAGTAGGGTGGGCCTTAAGTCCAGTGTGACTGGTGTCCTTATAGAAAGGGGAAATATGGAGACAGACATGCCCATGGGGAAAACATCATGTGAGGATAAAGGCAGAGATGAAGGTGCTGTTTCTACAGGCTATGGAGCACCAGCAGACCACCCGAGGAAAGGCTAGGGAGAGACACAGGACAGATGTTCTCCCCAGCTCTTCCTGTAGATAATTGGATCTTGAACTTTTAGCCCCCAAAAGTGAGACAATGCTTGTTATTGTTCAGACCATCTAGTTTGTCAGACTTCATTATGGCAGGCCTAGCACATGAATGCATGATGAACATGATTAACATGTTTCTTATCTGTCTCTTCCAAATCATCTGGCACTCGCTGAGGTCAGGGACTATGTCATGGTCATTTCCACATAAATTCTCATCACAAAGAACAATCTTAGCAAATTTAAGAGGCTTTCACAAATATTGCTGAATTAAAAAACTAGTAATGTTCACTTTTACCAATAAACACTTGGTAGTCTCTCAGTTAGGAAAGCATGTATACTATTCTCCCAAGTCTCAAACTTATTCCAGGTTGGCAGTGTTGATGTTGGGTTAAGTTTGAGTGGCTTCCCTTGTGTCTTTCCCTTGTTTGGTGTTATAACAAAATATCACAGGGTGGATGGTTTATAAAGAGCAGAAATTTATTTCCTATACTTTTGTTGTTTCGGAAGTCCAAGAACAAGGCACTGGTAGATTTGGTGGCAAGGGCCTGCTTCCTGGTTCATAGATGGCCATCTTTTTGCCATGTCTTCACATGGTAGAAGGGAGGGAGGATCTCTGTGGGGTCTCTTCTATGGGCTCCACCTTTATGACCTCAAAGGCCCACCAGTAACCTACCACTGGGCATTGGGTTCCAACCTATGGGTTCTGAGAGAACACACATTCAGACCATAGCACCTCGATAAATTCTCTCCAGACCCTTCCAGTGTCCTTCATGTAAATATTTCTGTATTTCAAAGTTAAATATATCAGTTTTCATAGTATCTATAGAAAAGTGAAATTTTTTAACATTTATTTTTTAGAAGTAGTTGGACACAATACCTTTATTTTATTTATTTTTATGTGGTGCTGAGTACTGAACCTAGGTCCTCGCACGTGCTAGACAAGCACTCTACTGCTAAGCCACAATCCCAGCCCCTAGAAAAGTAAAATTTAAAAAAAATGTTTTTATTAGTTATTGGTGGACCTTTATTCATTTGTTTGCTTATATATGGTGCTTAAAATCAAACCCAGAGCCTCATGAATGCTAGGCAAGTGCTCTACCACTGAGCCCCAGCCCCAGCTGGAAAAGGGAAACTTTATACCATGGTTCTAGAAAAGTTAAAAAAAAAAAAAAATATATATATATATATATATATATATATATATATATATATATATATATATATATATATATATATATAAAATCAAGCATTTGGTTAAGGTTTCTTTGAGGGAGGAATAGTAGTATTTTATTGACAAATAAAGTCAAAGATTAATTTTAATATAAAGATGCTTACTCATGTAGACAGGTGTCTTGAGTATATTAAAAATATAAGTGGACAGCTTATTTAGACTGAGTGGTAGCTTATCCAAAGCATATTACCATGGATACGGACAGCTGCCAACTAGATTGTGAAAGCTAGCTATATCAAGTTATGGTGATATGTGGCCAGAGATAGTTTTTAACCATAAGTAAAAATGTGGGTCCTTAAATGTAAACTGGAAAACTTTCCTTCATAAATGCAAGCAACAAAAATGTGCCAACTGGCTAGATCTGGAAAATTCAGCATTTATTTATTTGAGTTTTTTTTTTTTTTTTTTTTTTTTTTTTTTTTGTAGATGGACATTATACCTTTATTTTATTTATTTATTTTTATGTGGTGCTGAGGATTGAACCCAGGGCTTCACACATGCTAGGCAAGCGCTCTACCACTGAACCGCAACCCCAGCCCTATTTACTTGAGTTTTTAACCTTTGTACCAAAGGGTGGAAAAGCAAGGGAACAGGAGTCTGATTGGAGACATAGAAGAAGATGAAATGGCATAGATAGAACAGGAAAGGCAGAGCATTCTGGGTCAGAGGTGGAAGGAATTTACTTTGTAATAGTTTTTTGAAACCATGAGTTAGAAGTCATTTCTGAAAGTTTGGAAATCAGCTAAAATATCCTTATATATTATGATAAGTTGAAAGCATTGTTGACTTCACTATCTTTTGTGTGTTCCAGCTTCTGTGGTTCCTTGTGTTGGTTTTTATTTTGTTGCACAAAGGAAACAAAAAACAAATGCTTCCATTAAATTCCTGGTCAGTTAAGTATTTGACTGATGGCATGGTGTTACATAAAACTTTCTCTGAAAATTCATTTGCTTGAATTACTGTTGTTTTACCTTGAGTTCTGTTTTGCTTGAGCGCTTAGACTTGATGAAATGGATGCATGAAAGCTTTAGTGCTGATTTCACTTCTCAATTGCAAAGAGTGTTTCCAAAGAGCAGGGAAGGTCAGACCCTGTGAGTTGCATTTTGCAAAGTGTGGATTAGAGGCAGTAGATTCAAGTTCATTTAAGAAACAGTCCAGATTTTTCTCTTCTAAAAATGGGAAGAGAAATCTTTAAGATTTCTTACTTGCAATACAACATGTAAGAAAAAAAAATCACTGAATTTAAGGCAGTCCTTTGAGAAACGTAAAACCAAGTAAAAAGATGTGGACAGAAAAGGTCTTCTGACATGGTGGTCAAATGCTTGTGGTGTCTGATAGTACAACAGGGAAGACAGAATGCCTCCTTCTCCTTTTCCCTGATCTAACCTCTGTTTCTAGGAATAAAATGGAGAAGGGCAGTTTGCAGCTCAGAGAATTCTCACTTAACAGCTTCAGCTGGGATGAGGCCCAGAATCTGGCTCTGGTGTATAAAATTACACTTTTAACTGTAAGTGTGGATATTAACACTTCCCGTTGCCAGATGCAGGCACACATGTATATGTGGGATTCACACAGGTCTTCAACTTTCAAATATATTTATTGTTAAAATGCCTTTTAAACCCCTGCACTGTAGGTATATTAGTGTGGAATACCCATGATTCCATATACTTGACTCTGTTACTACTCCTCCTTATTTATTTATAGCAAAGCATAACAGACATATTGAGAAATACACAGATCTTACAGGAATAGCTCAGCAACCATTTTGCAAAGGGAGTACCTCTGTGTCACCACTACCCCATCAATGTATCATACACATCACACACCCCAGAATCTGCTTTGTTTCCCCTCCTAGCTGTTAGCCCATCAGAGGTTGCCACTGTTCTGACTTTGCTCACTGTGGATTGGTGCTGCCAGTTCCTGAGTTTCACAGAAGTGGGGTCATGCAGATTTCACTGTTTCTCTTGCTCCCTTCACCTAGTAAGTGTCTGTGAGGTTTCTCCAGGAAGTTAAGTGTAGCAGGCATTTGTTCTTTATCACAGCTGTGTAGGATTCCACTTAGTGGACTTCAAAATTTACTTTCCATTCTAGCTTTCCATTCTAAACTTTTAAGTTATTTCCAGTTTTAGATTCAAGAATAATGCTTTTATGAACATGCTTGTATATGGTTGTTTTTTTTTTATGAACATGCTTGTATATGGTTTTTTTTTTTTTTTTTTTTTGCTTAGGAGTGGAATTGCTGGATTATAGGGTACATATATATTCAACTTGGTAGATTCTGCCAGACAGATTTCCAAAGTGGTTTTAGCAATTTACATTCCTGCCAGCAGTGTTTAAGAGTTCCAATTATTCTGGTGGATCTTCACTAATATTTTGTTGTGACTTTTTCTGATCACTTATTTTCTTACTCATTTGAACAACCTCTTCTGTGAGGTGCCTGTTAAAAGTCCTTTGTCCATTTAAAAATTGAGTGGTCTCTATTTTACTTTCTGGTTTGTAGAAGCTTTTTTATTTTTTCTTTCTTTCTTTTTTTTTTTAAATACAAGCCCCTTTTCAGCCAGCTACATGACAAATATATTTTCCTTGTCTGTGGCTTACCTTCCCTATTTACGTTACCTTTTGATCAAGTGAAATTCTTGCTTTCAATGAAACTCAATTTGATAATCCACTTTATTACTGTGCCCCCCCCTTTTTTTGTTGATAAGGAATCACCTAATTCAAGATCATGAAGATATTTTCCTTTGTTGTCTTCAAGAATCTTTGTTGTTTTACCTTTCTCATTTATGATTCATGTGGTAGCAATTTTTATGAATGGTATGAGGAGACAAGTATTATTTTGTCCTGTATTGCTATCCATTCTTTTTCCCAGTGGCAGATTTGCGATAAATTAGGGTGTGTGTCTATTCCTCTGACCTCGAACCAGTCCCACACTCTTGTAGTGATTATACCTATGAATTAAATCTCAACACCCAGTAGCATAAGCCCTCCAAGTTGTGCTTCTTCTAGACTGATTTGACTAATCCTTATGTATTCCCATTGAATTTTAGAATCAGCTTGCCAAATTTCCACAAAGATTTTTAGGTTATTAATTGAGATAACAGTGAATCTATAATGTATAATTTAGGGAACGTTGACAGTTGTCAACATAGTGCCTTGCAGGAACACTGTGTTTCTTCATTTCTTATCTAACCTTATCTCAGTAAAGTTTGCGTTTTTCTTTGTGGAGTTCTTACATGTCTTTCTCTAGCTATGTTTCTACTTAGGTGCCCTCTTTTTAGTAGAGAGCTGCTTCTAGTTTGCAGAGAAGCAGAATCTTCCTTTAGATTCACACTCTTTAGCAGAGTATTACAGAGAAACTCTATTTTGAAACGGAAGAGAGGAAGTGCCCTTCACCTTGAGGAGGAGGTGTGGAGTTTTTTTTGTTGTTGGTTTGAGTTAGGTGCGATACAGCATGTCCTGTCCAGATGGAATCTTCAGAATATCCGTAAAAGCAGCAGATGTGTGTGGGAAGAATGACGGAGTATATTGAGAAGCAAACTTACTTAATGCCTTGAGTAATTGCAGAGTTGAATGAATAAACCTATGCATATTTTAAGTATCTGAAGCACATTCATTGATGCAGTACAAATGGCCGTTCTAAACAGTTAAATTATATATCCTGGGACTTCCCTTCCTAAATCTTTGATTTATCATTGACAATCACTGGAGATTGGTAGTTTTAAAATTAATGATTAAAATATTGCCCAGGTAACTAAATAAGGGATGTTTTTTGGAGGTACCACCAAGTATGTTTTCCATTAAAAATACTTTCAGAATTTAATAACTCATGCTTGAGTCATACCGTCTCAGGGCTGAAGTCTCTTGGAATTCCTTCTGTTTGCTACTGTTTTTCTTCCCTTTCCCAATCATGCCTTGGGAGAGAATATTGCTTTCTCACTAACTTCAGCATCTCAGCACCACTCACTCCCCACGCTGGCTCCTGACTTACAAGGTCCACATACCTACTCTCAGAATCAAGGTGACCTCACAATTGCCAGATCTGTGAAAAAATGTTCAAGTTCTTCTGGACCTTTGCAGTTATGGGTTCTTTTTCCATGAACATCTCTTTCGCAGGCTCCCTGCCTTCTCTTCTCTCCTGATCTTCTTCTCCCTCTCAAACTCTTTCTCAGGCTTCCTCGCACTCTCTTTGTTCTGTACTGTGGGTGTCACACGTGGCCTGCTTCAGGCCTGTATTCTTCTGACTCCCTTGACAACCAGAATCCATTGATTTTTTTTTTTAATTGTTGGTTGTTCAAAACATTACAAATTTCTTGACATATCATATTCCACACTTTGATTCAAGTGGGTTATGAACTCCCACCTTCACCCCATTGATTTTGAAGGATAGTCTTGAAATGTCTGTTCGTACAAACACACAACTTCTTTTTGGACCTCTGCATTTAAGGGCCTGTAAGACACTTGAAATTTAATATGTTGAAGAGGAGAGTCTTGGATGTGCTCTTCACTTTGGTGAATGGTGCCATTGCCACCGGGCCCAACACCTCAAGTGACCATTGACTGTTCTTTCTCCTTTGTTTCCCCGTGACCAGTGACACCGTCCAGCTAGGCTTCCTCCTTAATACCCATCACGTCTCTGCCACTTAGGTCCTCCTCTGTCCCCACTGCCTTTTCTCTGTTCCCATATATTCTCACCTCTGGTTTACCCAAACAGCCTCTTACCTGGACTCTGCTCTCAGTTTTGTTACCCTCCAATCCAGTGTCTGTTTTCAGGTGATCTTTCCCAAACATGTTACTTTTCTGTTTAAACCTTGACTGTAGGTCTGTTCTTACTCAGGCATGAGACCCAAGATCTTTAATATAACATTAAAATCCCACTTATCACAGGGCCCCTTCTGCATCGTCAGGCTCATCTGCAGACACTACCCTTTTCACCTGCCAGGGTTCTTATTCAGGACAAATGCAGGTCCTTCCATCTCTCTGTGTCTCCCTTCATACTGCTATACTCTTGCCCAGAACAATCACCTCCTTATCCCTCCCTCATCCCCCGTGGATGGCTCTTTACTCATTCGTCCAATCTCAGCTCAGATGGAACACACTCTAGGAGAGACTTTTGCATTCACTCATCCCCACAAATCTGATTTATAATATATTGCATTATGTATGTTGTTCCCACTTTAATTTCTTGAAGGTAAGGAACATGTCTATCATATATGTATCCTCCCCAAAGATGCTTTTACAAGCAGGTACTGTGTTAGGCTTTGGGGATGTAAAGATGAATGACATCATCTCCACTCCCTGGGGATCTCACAATGTAAAAGGCAAAACAGAAACACCAAGAGATAATTACTGTGCAATTTGTGAGTACCACAGGACAGGTGTTTTTATAGCATGGAATAAGGGAGCCCCTTTGGGTTAGAATGAATTTTACTGAAGTGTATACAGGGATGCCTAAAGACATGGTGGGTGGATAAATGATCCTTAGAGTAAGATCATCTCCAGGAAAATCCCTGGCAACCTCAGGGTCAGTTTTACCAGTTGATCTCCAGAGATTGTTCACTCAGATATTCAAGTGCAGAGAACTACATGAGAGTTACATTTTAACAAATAGTACCTCAACATGTAGATAAATATCATGTGGTTTGATGGAATAGGTTAAGTATTAAACCATATTTTTCAGGTGCTTAGTGGAAATGTGAAAGAATCAACATCTTATTTTTTTGAGGGAGGTACTGAGGATTGAACTCAGGGGCACTCAACCACAAATACATAAATAAAATACAAAGTAGTCCCAGCCCTATTTTGTATTTTATTTAGAGGCAGGGACTCACTGAGTTGCTTAGTGCCTCCCTATTGCTGAGGCTGGTTTTGAACTTGCAATTCTCCTACTTTAGCCTCTGAGCCACTGGGATTACAGGTGTGCGCCACTACACCCAGCTTAATATCTTATTTTGTATGCTCAGGAGCTCTCTGATAAAACCCTGTGATTAAGATCAAAACCACCCTTTGTCTAAAAATATTTGCCTGCATTATTTTAGTCTAGTTCTTTTTCAGGTATAGTGTTTAGTCTCAGAAAACAATCCTGCAAAGTGGAATCCCTCTGTCCATATCCCAGGTGGGGACAGGAAGGTTGAGAGCTATTCTAGATTACCAGGAGTATCTACCAGGCCAGGAGGGTAGTAGCCAGAACTGTATACATCATAAAGAGTTGAAACTGTGGGGCCTGGGGATGTGGCTCAAGCGGTAGCACGCTCGCCTGGCATGCGTGTGGCCAGGGTTCGATCCTCAGCACCACATAAAACAAAGATGTAATGTCCGCCGATAACTAATAAATAAATATTAAAACTCAAAAAAAAAAAAAAGAGTTGAAACTGTAGCAGTCAGAGAAGGAAGCTTAGTCTGTCTGGACCCAGTAAACCTGGTCTTTTTACATGAGTGTATAGTAGGGGCTCAAAAGGTGCCCTGTAGAGCTGTGAACTTAAGAGGGTTTGGAGGGTGCCTAAAATCCCATGCAAAATTGAGTATGTGTGCAAATGGGAAAAGGGCCATGGTTTCCATCATATTTGCAAAGTTCTTGTAACCCAAAGAATCACGATATGCACATTTTTATTTATGCTCATTATATTTATGCACTTGGTAATCATTTTTCAGGATGTAGTCCACAGACATTTCACTCCATTCTGATTTATTCTCCTGAGATGTGTTGCAAATAAGCATATGAAGAGATATTCCACATTGTATGTCATCATGAAAGTGGGGATGAAAACAAGGAGATACTGCTACACACCTATTAGCCTTGCTTATTTAAATCTGAATCAGTCCATGCATCACTGCAGCCTTGCCTGAATCCACATGACTGACATCCTTAAATGCTGGTGAGGATGTGGAGCAACAAAAACTCTCATTGCTGGGGGGAATGCAAAAAAGTCACATTGGAAGACAGTTTGGCAGTTCCTTACAAAACTAACATACTACTATCATACAATCTAGAAGTCATGCTCCTTGGTATTCATAAAGAAGATTGAAAACTTATGCCCACAAAAAGTTGCTTAGAATGTTTATTTATAAACATTTTAATTATTTATTCATAATTGCTAAACCTTGAAAGCAAACTAGATGTCTTTCATTAAGTGAAGGGATAAAAAAATGGTTGTATATCCAGGCAATGGAATATCATTCAACTCTAAAAATAAATGAACAGTAAAAAAGACATGCATATTACTAATTTAAAGAAGCCAATCTGAAAAGACAGAATATCATATGATTCCAAATATATGGCTTTTCAGAAAAAAACAAACTAGGGAGACAGTAAAAAGATCAGGTTGCCAGGGATTAGGAGGGAGGAAGGGATGAACAGGTGGAGCAGAGGACTGATTCTTAGTTTATTCATACAATGAAACTATTCTATATGATACTGAGTGGTGGATATATGTCATTATATATGTATTCAAACTCATAGAAAGTACAATACCAAGAGGGAACCCTCTTGTAACTATGGATTCTGGGTGATTATATTGAGTCAGAATAGGCACAAATGTACCATCATTGTGGGTAATGTTAATGGGGTAGGCTGTGCATGTGTGGGAGCAGGGCATATGTGGGAAATCTCTGTATCTTATGCCCATTTTCTTGAGAAACTAAAACTCTACTAAAGAAAATGATAGTGGTTTGGAATGGTGAGTGCATAAGTAAATAAATATCAGAGCACAGATAGAGATATGTCCAAGAATATGGTTCTGTCCTACGGGCTTCCACATTTATCAACACATCTACAGTTCCTTGCCAGAAATTAGCCCAGCATACAGGTGGCCAGTTATTTATTTATTTTTTCAGATTTTTTTCTTTCAAAGATGATGTAGTGCACGTGTCCCTTGCACTGTGAGATGCCCTAAAACACTTCTTTGATTTAATGTGTGTGATAGTCCATTTTTTGTTGCTGTAACAGAATATCACAGACTGAGTAATTTACAAAGGAAAGAATTCTATTTCTCAATTCTAGAGCCTGGGAAGTTCACAAGAGCACAGTGCCCGCACCTGGCAGGTGTCAGAGGTAAGAGAAAGAGACAGTGGGCAAAAAGGAAAAAAGGGGGCAGACTTCATAACTAACAGCATTCGTGCTTTCGTGAGGGGGAGCCCTCACAACCTAAGTACATTTCATTAGGCCCCACCTCCTAACACTCTTCTATTGGGAATGAAGTTTCCAAAACATGAATTCTGGGGGGACTCATGCAAACCATAGTGGTAGATTTTTGTGGGACAGAGAAACACTATAATCATTTTCTTAACTTAATCTGATTACAACAGACTCTCAAACCTAACAATTAACCCAAACACATAGGTAATTGTTTCAACTAGTTCCTGGTCCTGAATAGCAGGAAAGTTAAGTAGAACAGTGTGTCTTCAAGCTGAAAACACAGATCTGTCTGTAAAAATATTATAGGGATAAAAGATTTAATGCTTGGTTTTGTTGTTTTATTTTCTGTTGAAAAACAGTACGACGAATTTAAACAATGCTAGATGATTCCTAAGGGAAAATGCTGCAAGAGCCTCCTATGTAATGAGTTTCCTGCCTGATACATGTTTTCAACAGTTCTCAGAGTAAATTCCACTATAAAATAGATGAGAAAGAAAATGCTCCATGGTAGGAATGGCATCAGGGAAGAAAGAATATGAGAAAACACGAAACCAGCATTATTTTTCTTGTATTAACAATTAGGCATAGTGAATTGCAATTTGAATAAAATATTTAGGTTGTAGGTATGTATTTTTCCACTTGAAGATAAAAAACAGTGTATATCAGCTTACAGTTTCTCCTTCAATAAAGAGAACATAGGATCCTGGCATACCATGTACGTTTATACTTTCAGGAACATCAATTGTTTAAAGCACCCTGGCTAAGCCTCTATTTTTAGGATTTACTTTATTTTTAATTTTTGTACTTGGAATTGGGTCCAGAGTGTTGGACAAACATGCACTTTACTAATAAGATACACCTCCAGCCTACCATTATTTATTTTTTACATGTTTTAATGAATTTGAGATTATGCCATGTGAAGTATACTTTTCTGTGTGCTACTTTTTTATCAGTGAAATATTAGCTATTGGAATACCTGGCTCATAGTGTTGTTGACAGGAGTAAATGGAATAGGTTAGTAATGCACCCAGCACAGAGCCTGGCAGGCGGTGGGCATGCAGGTAGTTGTTTTTTTTTTTTTTTTTTTTTTTTTTTTTTTTTTTTTTGGGAATTCACTTCTGTGATGATTGATTTTATGTGTCAACTTGACTGAGGTAAGGGATGCACAGATGGCTAAAATCAGTATTTATGGGTGTGTCTGTGAGGATGTTTCTGGACAGGTAGTTGTTCTTGATACTTGGTTTTTACATTTTATCATATATAGTAAGCATTTTCTCAGATTGTTAATTATTATTAAGTATTAATCATGCTATCTCATGAACATATACTATCCTATTACTCCCTTAAGATTTAAATAAGGTCATTTTGGTCTGTTTAATGATTTATAGATTTTAATACATAATATAAACTCTATAATGTAAGCATTAGTATTTATGATCAAGTAAGGTGCTGCTCTAAAATAGAATGATTGGGTCAGAAGGTTTAAATATTTTAAAGACTTTTAATTTATAGATCCAAATTACATCTCCAAAGATTATACCTATTTGAAAGTGTCCTTCCCTGTTATAGTGTTTACATAAGAACTAAATAAATGTAAAAGAACTTGGAGAAATATTATAGAAGGCTGGAAATTTCAGAGTGGGAATATTTGCATTTGCTGTTTAATAATTTATGCCATGGTGTGTATTCATACTTGGGGAGACAAGACAGCTCAGCTTTTGTGTAGTGAGATGAAAGCATTGCATTGAAGTCAAGAGGCCTGAATACTGTACAGACTGATAGAGGTATATGTATAAGCTTGAAGTCACTCTGCCTCTCAAGGTTATAGACTCACAAGTGATAAAAGGGTGGTATCTATCTTAGAGGACTTTTGTGGCTGTTCAGATGTTGCATGATAAGCACCAAGCACATAGAGAGCTCCTGCAGTTGATCACAGTGTTCTTGGCCACGAGTGTGATTTCTGCTGCAGAGCGAGCCTCAGGCTGCCTCATTCCATTGCACCTTAGTTTCATAGAGTGACAGAGACCCTATCAGGTGTTCTGGCTGCTCCATGGATGGAGTGAGCAGAGGGCAGAATTCTGTGACACTTTTCATTTGTACTGTCAGCATTGCTGAAGGTCCTGCTGAGGGTCCACTTAATGCAGTTTTATGCCTTGATTTAGTCCACATGTGGCCCCCTGCTTTGTTCCAGGCATTGAACCAAGAATTTGATGATGCAGGAATGAATTAAATGTAATCTTTGTCCTTGAAAGGCTCACAATCTAGACAGTGATCACCATATTTTCTGAATGAAATCCCTTTCTTTCTGTTTATTGAACATTCTTTTGTGCTTTTCCCATGAGACATGCACTAGTAGGTGTTTTGACTGTGAAAGTGAGTAATGATAAAGCCAGACCCATACCTGAGGTGGGTAAGAATGTGGCATATAGTTAAGTTGATTGGCTACTATGGTATAGAGAGGATGGGCTTTCAGTCAGAAGACCTTGGCTCCTATGAGCTTCAAAGCTTACTTGTTGGATGACTTTGAGCAAGGCAAGCCCATCTTAAACAAGAAAATGAAAACAAGTTGAAATTTAGTTATTCATCCATCCACAAATATTTGGCAATTATTTGTTGAGTGCTTGAGATTCAGAGAAGGAAATATACAAAAATACCTGCCCTCATGGAGCTTGTTTAGATTCTGGTGTAGGATGAGATGTAAAAATTGTTCTGAAATTTTAAAAAGGCAGTGAAGGAAGCTAGGGGGGCTGCGGTTGCAGTTTCACAGAGTGACAGGGAAGGACTTAGGACAAGCCAGGGAAGGAAGTAATGGAGAGAGGAATCAGCCCCAACACAGAGTAGATGGGAATGGCCAGACAGTGAGGTTAGCTCTTCTTAGGCCTGAGATAAAAGATTTTCAAAGACTGTGAGCAGAGGAATGCAGTTGTCTTGAATGGCCTCTACCCAGAATGGATTAAGGAAGGGGGGGAAGAGGACAGTCCAGTGGAAGTCCATCCCAGTGTTCCTGGTGAATGATGGGGATGATGGGCACTAGGGACATAGCAGTAGGTTTGGTACAAAGAATCAGATTCTGAAGATTATTTTAAGATAAGGCCAACAGGATTTGCCAGTGAATTGCTTTGGTAGGGTTTGTGGCTGCATCACTGTAACCATCAACTGAGATATGGATGACTCTGGAGAAAAGATTTATTGGCAAATGCACGGAGTTCCATTTTGGATCTCCATAGGTGGGAGATGCCTATTTGACATTCAGAAATTTCAAGTCTTTGAAATTCCGTAATAGTTGGAATTCAAGGATAAGGTCCTAGCTAAATATGTAAAAATGAGAGTGATCATCATAGAGATGGTATCTGAAGTCAGGAGGCTAGATCAGATCTCTAGTAATTGTAACTAAAAAGAGAAAGTGCCATCTTTTCTCCAGTGCATGTTCTTGGCACCTTTGACTAATATAAGATAATTGTAGTTTTATGGGTTAGTTTATGTGTCCTCTATTCTGTATCATTGGTCTACCAGTCTGTTTTGGCGCCAATACTGTGATGCTTTTGTTACTGTTGCTCTGTAGTATAGTTTAAAGTCTGGTATAGTGATGCCATCTGCTTCACTCTTCCTGCTAAGGATTGCTTTAGCTATTCTGGGTCTCTTATTTTTCCAGATGAATTTCATGATTGCTTTTTCTATTTCTATGAGGAATGTCACTGGAATTTTGATCAGAATTGCATTAAATCTGTATAGTGCTTTTGGAAGTATGGTCATTTTGACAATATTAATTCTGCTGATCCAAGAGCAAGGGAGATTTTTCCATCTTTGAAGGTCTTTTTTGATTTCTTTCTTTAGGGTTCTATATTTTTCATTATATAGATCTTTCACCTCTTTTGTTGATTCCCAAGTATTTTATTTATTTTTTTTGAGGCTATATGCTGAGTGAAGTTAGCCAATCCCCAAACACCAAATGCTGAATGTTTTTTTTTTGTTTGTTTTTAATATAAGGAGGCTGATTCATAGTTGGATAGGGAGAGGGAGCATGGGAGGAATAGAGGAACTCTAGATAGGGCAGAGGGGTGGGAGGGAAAGGGAGGGGGCATGGGGTAATTATGATGGTAGAATGTGATGGACATTATTATCCAAAGTACATGTATGAAGACATGAATTGGTGTGAATATACTTTGTATACAACCAGAGATATGAAAAAATGTGCTTTATATGTGTAATAAGAATTGTAATGCATTCTACTGTCATATATAAATTTAAAAAAATAAATTGCAGATATCACAAAAAAAGAGAGAGAGAGAGAAAGTTCCAATGACCGAGGCCTGTGGTGAACTGCCCTTAAGAGGATACTTACAACTGTTAACCACTTTTGGAGAAATATGCTATATCATGAGTATTTTTTTGATGCAAATTTGACGTTATGTTGTGTGTTTATCTGTTTAGTAGTCACTGCTAGAAACACTGTCTTCTTACTAAATTATGTCTTCATGACCTGAAAGATTTATTAAGGTATTTTCCTGTCAAGGGTTGATCCTAGTGTAGTTTGAGCACTACTGGCGCTGGTTATATGCAGCTCTGCGAAGGGTGCTTCTGAAGAGTATTTAAACAGGCTTAGTGATCTCCAAGTTTACTATATAAGAACACAGATTCAGAAAAATACGAAAGGAATGTAGATCCTTGGAGATTATAATATTACTAAAATGACTGTGTGAATAATGTACAATATGCTTTTTCAAAATATTTTTTTAGTTGTCAACGGACATTTATTTTATTTATTTATCGAATATTTATTGAATTGCCTCACACATGCTAGGCAAGTGCTCTACCACTGAGCCACAACCCCAGCCCTGTACAGTATGCTTTGTAAAAATTAAAAAACCAAAAATCTTTAATTTGTTTATTTATTTATTTTATGTGGTGCTGAGGACCAAACCAGTGCCTCACATGTGTGAAACATGAGCTGTGCCACTGAGCCACAACCCCAGCCCCAACAGTATGCGTTTAATGTTAAAGTAAAAGATCCCTGTGCATTGGACTTAAGACATAGACCAGTTTTTCTAGGAAAAACACACCTTCCAGAAAGCAGTTTGTGTACCTGTGCTTTTAGAACTTATTTCATTTATATATATATAGAGCTCTCCCCATGTCTTCTTCATTTATTCCATAATGAAAATTAGTTTAATAGCATAACCTTATCATTTATGTTGCTTTATGAGTGATAGTGATAGTAAATAATTAAATCATAAAGTCCTATGAAAATTGTGGTATATATGTGTAATAAGAATTGTAATGCAAAAACACAAAGTACATGTATAAAGACATGAACTGGTGTGAACATGCTTTATATACAAAGATATGAAAAATTGTGCTCTATATGCGTAATAAGAATTGTAATGCATTCTGCTGTCGTGTATTTAAAAAAAAAAACCAATTAAATAAAAAAATAGAACATAGTATTCCTAGTCTAAATTTTTAAAAAAGAGTTTATAACAAAGGGACTTGGGAAATCTCTGTCATGATCAGGGCTGAAGCTATTCAAGGTGGAGCTTCTGGAGAAAGTCCTGAAGAGAGCATTTTTGGACTACTTTGTCTTTAGCCCTAACTAACAATTTTCTCAGCTCATGTCTTGGAGCTCTATGGCTAACAGAATATCCTTCATTTTTGCCCAGATATGCTCAACTTAATATCAAACACATCATAAACTTTTTGAAATTGCAAAAGAATAGTGGGACTTTGTATATCTACTGAAATATTTTGTTCTGGCCTCAGCATCAATAATAGAGTTAAAAAATTGAGGCACATGTTGTATGCACTACATAAGCTGCCTTATGGACTGTCTAAAAATTTGACATAATTTGATGATCTTTCCAGTTCAGCTCTAGCATCAAGTATCAGTTATGATAGGAAAAGATGGATAGATTTTCTCTTATTTGCCCACTGTATTTTTAACTATAAGATTTCTTCCAGCATTAACCAATTTGAAGCATCAACCTTCAGCTATTATATTCTGATCAGGAGTTATTGACTGTGCTGAGTATTTCATGTAATGTTAAGAATGAAGGGTGTATGTGTGTGGGGGGTATATGTAAATAATATATTTCAGAACATTGGATTTACAACTTTCCGTTATTTCTCTTCCTCTCTCTCTTTTCCTCCTCCTTTCCTTCTTTACCTACAGGCAAAATTGCCATAAAAATGTCACTGTGAACTATTTGGAGAAGCTATTGAAACCATTTGCTATAACTCCAGTTACTGTTAGCAACCAGGGTTTTCTCCACCAAGTGGTGGACATATCCATTCATACAACTCTTAGCCACTCATAAGCCTTAAGTATTTGATTTCCTACTGGTAAAACCTTACATTAATTATTTTACATGTTATTGTTAATTCTATTTTTTCCCCAACTGCTTCTTAGGAAAATCTCATTTAGAATCACTTAAAATTAGTAAACATCTTTTTTTTTTTAAGAACTTTTTTCACAGTACTTTATTCTGTTACTTTTACATGGTACTGAGGATTAAACCCAGGACCTTACACATGCTAGGCACTGAGCTACAGCCCCAGCTCTGTAAATATATTTTTTTAAACTAAATTTAGTATACTATACCAAGTTTTTCATCCATTTGTTTTTCCCAGCTATCTTTAACAACTCAAAGTTTTAGTGAGCTTTCTAATACAAAATTTAGTATACGTCCTAACTTCTAACAAGCAGCAAGTTATTTTGTTTATATTTGTTCTGGTGAGGAAATTATTGCTAATTTTCAAAATTCTTGTACTTTGTAAGTCAACATTAGTTATGCATTTTTTATTTTGTGAATTCTTAGAGCTCTTCCTGTTATTTCCTCCCCATTTTATTTGACCTTTGATGAGTGAATGTTGAATTAACTTCTCTCAGAAAGTAGTTTATAGATGAATACTGCTTTTTAGAAAAATATATATGCATTTTTATTTATACCTGTTGGAGCTTCTCCAGAAAAATTGGGATTTGCCTTCTTTCTTCCATCCACAGTAAAAGTAATGAAACTAAATTTATTCCTTTATGGGGTATATTCATCATATTGAAAGAATTCTTCTGTCCATGTACAACTTTGGCTATTGATTTTTTTCCATTAGATTAGCATTTAAACACGTACCTTGTATGTTTATGAGAACAGAAATGTGGCAAAATCAAAAGAAGATGCATTACTGTAATGTTACTGAACAGAAATTGCCATTGTTTATATTTCTATTGATTCAAAGTAGTCAGTTGCTATTCATTATTTCATAAACATCTATTTTTAAGTTACATCTTATATTGAAAGGTTTCTAACATCTTTGGTGCTCTTTTAAAATATAAGTTATTTTAAATTTTGATTCCAATTTCTTTTAACCTTTTTTTTTTTTGCCATGACATTTACAATAATATAGTTAGTATATGAGACTCACTTCTTACATTCTTCCTTTCTCCTCAACTCTGCTGACATCTGTCTCATCCATCTGGGAGTTTACTGGATCTTGTCACTGAGAACTGCCCGATCCATAGTCTCTCCCATCTTGCAGATGTTCATGCCCACTGCCCTGTGACACTCTCAAGTACTCTCATTTTGTCTCCCTTCTGACTTCACCTTTTTTTCTGTCCATTCATTCCAAGCTCCATGATTGATCTCTAATTATTCATCTCTTCGTACGCTCAGTGCCCCGTGTCGTGCTGGGCTTGCCTTGAAGCCCTCAGACCCATTAGTTACCATTTGCATGCCCTGAAATGAGGACTCTGAACACTTTTTGAAAAACAGCAATACAGCAGTGCAGGTGAGTAGAAATCCAGCTCTGCAGCCCCTTTCCTTACAGGGACTGTGACATTTCTTGGCCATCCTCTGTCAGTTCAAAGCCAGGTCCCTTCCCACTCCATTGAGTTGTCTTCCCCACTGAGATTAATTCTGTAATAAGTAAATGTGTATTAACACTATACCCCCAAGCTCTAGGGATACACTATTGAACCAAAACCAAACCATACTCTTATGTAGCCTACAAGAGAGTCAGACACATAAAATAGCAACACTAATGGTGATATCATTTTACTGAATCAGGTGGTTAAAAAAAAGTGCTTATGATTGAGACAGGAAAGGGGAGACACTAATTGGGATATAGGTAGGGTTTATTATCATTGATTTCCTTTTTCTTTTCTTTTCTTTCCTTTTTTTTTCTGTCTCTCTCTCTCTCTCTCTCTCTCTTTTTTTTTGGCACCAGGGATTGAATTCAGGGGCACTCAACCACTGAGCCACATCCCCATCCCTGTTTTGTGTTTTATTTAGAGACAGTATCTCACTGAGTTGCTCAGCACCTTGCTATTTCTGAGGCTGGCTTGAATTTGTAATCCTCCTGCCGCAGCCTCCTGAGCTTCTGGGGTTGGAGGCGTGTGCCACCAAGCCCAGTGACTTACTTTTTCTTACAAGCTTACTACATGTGTATTTTCTGTGTCAATATTTGAATTTTTTTCAAATTTCTTTTAGAATTTTATTTATGTATTTTGGTACAGAGGATTGAACTCAGGGGTACTTGACCACTGAGCTGCATTCCCAGCCCTACTTGGTATTTTATTTAGAGACACAGTCTCACTTAGTTGCTTAGCACCTTGCCATTGCTGAGACTGGCTTTGAACTCATGATCCTCCTGTCTCAGCCTCCTGAACACTGGGATTACAGGCATGCACCACTGCGCCCGGCTTAGAACTTTGTTAAAATGGCGTTATTCTTTCTCAGTCTTCCAGAGCTTGCTTATGTGATTCACCCATGTTGATACATGTAACTTTAGGAATTTATTTTCACTGCTTTATAATACCTCTGTTTTTATCTTTGGTCGAGCCTGTATACATCTGTTTTCTATTTTTTTCCACATTATAAAAAATCTAATATGAATAGGAAGGGCATGAAAAAGATTGGTAAATTTTCAATATACACGTAAATTTTACTTTTGACCATCCACTTCAGCTTTCTCTACTAAAAATTAACAAATTTTAAGTTCTGTTATGTTTATAATGTTAAGATAAGCCCCTGGTGCCTTTTTATAGTCTCTTTATACCTTCCCTCCTATGATAGCTTAATAATTTTTACATTAAATTTCCTCTGTATTAAAAAATTTAAAAATTCAGTTCTAAAATCTAACATAAACCTACAATTTTAAGGTTCCAAGTGAGTCATTAAAGTATGAGAAAATCGTATATTAACTCTTTAGTTGTAACTCAAAATTTTATCTATTACTTTCAGTCTTCAAGAAAAAAGATTGTTCCTTAATAGAGATTTAAAGTGATAAAGTTGTTAAGAAATTAGTGGAGGTCTTGACTGTGTTACCTAAGAAATTGTTTACTGAATGTATTTCTCAGTTTCCTAATATAATAAATAGTAGAACCACTTCTTTATTTTTATTTTAGTTTTTTTTCATGCTAGTCTACAGGACAGAAACATGTCTACAATTTCAGTCCCATTCTACCCATCAGCTCTGGGTTCCAGGAGACATATGTAAGACCATTCATGGAGATATGCATCCTTAACTTTTGAGATAATGCCATTATTTTCCAAAGTGATTGAACCAAAATATAGCCCCACTTGCATTGTTCCACATTATTTTCTCCACTTGATATTTTCTTTTAAATATTGTTTTTAGTTGTTGATTGACCTTTATTTTATTTATTTATATGTGGTGCTGAAAATCGAACCCAGTGCCTCACACATGCCAGGTAAGTATGCCACCGCTGAGCCATAGCTACAGCCCCTGGTATTTTCTTTTTTATGCCATTAATGAAAGTTTAAACTATTTTTGGAACTTTTAATTTTGTCTGAGATTCACATTGTCACTTAAGTTGGGTAGTTGTGGGACTCTTCTAGCACCAGCTTCATACTTCTAAAGATACTAGACTCCTAAACACTCCTGAAGGTGGGGTCACAGGTGTAGTAACAGAGAGTATAATGAGAAGAATGGTTTATCTTCAACTCTTTCAGGGTCTATGCTGGTAAACTCCAAAATATAAAAAAAAATTATGGTAGAACAATAGCCAATTTGAGTTAATGTCACAAATATTATCTGATAAAGAGTGAAAGAACCCTTGCAAAGCCACCCAGAAACTATTGCTTGGAAGGATCTTTTCCCCAAGACACAAATCAAGTTAGAAACAGGGAACTGCCTTTATAACTATCTTAACCAGTCATCAATTTAACAACAGTTGTATAGACGTAGACTTTATGTAGGCTAAGGTTTGGTCAGACCACAATTAATAGATTTAAAATATTTAAATAGATGCTTCTATGGACAGGGGCCACATCTTTCTAATGGGCTTCATTAATACAGTTTCACCTGTATACGTGTATATGCAATAATACTTAAAATTTCTTTTACACTATACAGATTGTGCATTGGTTCTATATAATTATCTGATTCTGTATCATCTCTCAGTTAAAATCTGATCTGATCTTGACTCAGGTCAAGGCTCTCTTTTATTTAGGATTAAGATTTATCAAGCTTTTCAGTGATTTCTTTTGACATTTAAATAATCTCCTGGTGACACAAATTTTCACCATGAGTAAAACCTTAGTTATATGAAATACATTTTGCAATGTTAGAAAATTTAATGCACTTCAGATTTCTGTTATTAAAGATGCAACATCTCCCCCCCCAATAACTATTCATCCCTATTTTTGTGCATAAGCCTAGACTTCATCTATTTAGCAAATGTAGATAAGTTAGGGCAGTTAGGTTTATCTGATCATCTTTAGGTTTGTGAGATAGTGTTCACTCATTGAATAGTTTGCATTTCTGCATTTTTTTTACTGAGTGCTTTGTACACAGTAATCAATAAATATTTATTAAATCAATCAATCAGTGGTGTTTGTTTAGTTCAGTGTTGAAAAGGGATTTGTGCTAATATTAATAGTTTTTAGGAAATCTTTACATACTTTTTGAGTAGCTTGTGGTGTTGGTGTAAGACCCTCCCTCATAGCTGTGAAAATGCAGTCAGAACACCACAGGGGGTAGTTTTCTGTCATTATTTGCAAATAACTGTGGAGTCTGTGGAAAGGTCCCTGCTGTCCTCTTGTTGGCTTGTGATGGAACATGGCATGTCTTACCCATTCCCTTGTGAAACATATCCAAATGCATTCTTAGATGACTGCTCCTTGCTACTTATAAGTAGTTACATGATGTTGGATGAATTTTTGTTGACAAACCTTCCTTTCCAAAGCTGCTTATCAGACTACATTACTTCTGACTGAAAAGCTTGTTTTTTTTTTTTCTTCTGTCTGAATGGATTGCTTGCCAGTAGTGACTTATGGCTTATTTCATTGATTTTCAGTAATGAGATGGAGCAGTATGAGGTAAATGTCTGTGCACACGGGCAGGGATTCTAAATCACATTCTGCAAACCACGAGCTTGATGATGCCTTGAGTCCATCTCCTTGAAAATGTTTGTGGTGAAGGTTTCTTGAAAAAGCTTTGGTTTAAAGCACAGCACTTAAATGACAGAATTAGAGAAATAGAGTTACACAGTCATTAGAGTGAGAGGTCCATATTGGCTTGGTCAGGCTAACCTCCTTACGGGTCATAGAGGCTAATTCACAGGGCGGTGCATCTGATGGGTTGTCTCAGTGGATAAGCGAGGCAGAGACAGCATGATGTACTTTTAAACGCATTGATTTCTCTAGAGAGTAGCATTTAAGCATGCACCTGATCACAGAGTACAAGGGACTGATGATCAACTTCCCTGGCTGTGGAAGTGCCACAGGGTGTTCAAATATCTCAGTGAAGGAAGACCCTGGAAAGAAATGCAGAGGAAATCATTGCAAACTGGTAGCATTGCATCTGGTAGCATCCTGGGTCACTGTCTCATGGTGCTGAATTACCTTTGGCTTGCAGTTTTGATCTTGATGACAGGGAGTGTATTAGGTACTATTAAAAGGTTGGATATCTGTGGGAAGGAGGGGAATTCCCTTGAAGAGAGTATGTTTTGGTGCTGCTAGTTTATGGCTCCTCTGTTCTTTCCATGTGCTCTTTAATCCTCCAGTCAGATTTGCTCTTGGTTGCACAGAGACACTGTTTAGGTTGGTTTCCAACAAGAACTTCATGAAAGTTTTTATGAACTGAAAACAAAATAACATCTATGTTATAAAAAGACCTCATAATATGTGACTGTAGGTGAGACACAGGAAGGTCTGAACTCAGACAATTTCTCCAAATGAATCAGTTACCTTTCTGCATAGGATAATCTTCTTTCTCTTTTGTTCTTGCCGCCTGTCACATACTTTGTATTATATAATATATGTTGTATGTAAAGATAGATAATAGAGCTAGGTAGATAATCTACATGTAGACGGTATACCTATCTATTTTTTGGATTACACATACATTTATTAAGTGTCACAAAACCCTTTATGGTCTCTAATTAGAAGAGTCCAGGTAGAGTTTTCATTACTTCCTTATCATTTCGCCTTTAATTAATGCTCTTATCTTCATATGGAGACTCCTCCAGGCCTTTCTTGATGACACCGATAAATCTCACTGTCTCCTTCCCATCTGTTCTCTCCACAGTGCTCCTTCATTCCATGATCCTTGTCACTCCAGTTTCCACTGCTACCCCTGAGTTCCACCTTCTTGTTTCTTCTGTCTTCTTTGTCTAAAATTAACTTGAAACTAAGGATCCTCTTCAAGTAGACATCACGGCATTCTTTAATCTTATGAAAGCACAACATAATCAAAGTGTGATGCACCATACACAGCAGTTGCTGAAGATCCTGTGGTCATGACAACTGCACTCTGGCCTTTAAAAATCATATAAATAATGATTTCATTTCTTACTCTATGTGCTGCTTTCCCTACTTGGATAAATTCTTGTGTCTTGACTGAGTTAGGCAGAAATGTACAAATTAGAAACTAATTAAATTAATGACATAACTTGATATATATGGTTTTGGTGCAAATAAATTTAATTGAGAGAATTGAAGATGAGATCATGGAGTAAAACAAAACTGATTCTGAATAAACTGTATTATGTACATTCAGGAATAAATGGTAGGAGTCTAACAGACTTGTCTATTAGTACAGACAGAATTGTAATCATTTAGTGTATCCCAGAGGAGAAAGGAAAATAATATTAATTTAATCAAAACCATCATGTAAAAAAAGATTAAAAATATGAATGGAATTTGAGTATATTTTTATACTTGTAAAAATGAATCCTAAATCTAAAGTGACTCAGTAAATAAGCTATAATTTCCTGGCAGAAAGAGTTGAGGAGGTGAAGAAAAGATATCAAAGGAACTAAACAGTAGAGAGCCTTCTAGAGGAGCAAACACTGAGTGACTCAAAAATATCCTGGGAATTTTCGTTTACATTCTGATCAATCCCTATTTATGTTTCTTGGAGACAGATGATACATTTGACCACTTCATTTCTACATGGGGTGTAAAATAATAAGAGCAACCAGCCTGCTAAGAATTCAAAGCCAGATGGTGTATATGTGTGTCATGCTGAGCTGATGGTTTGGAAATGCCAGCCCTGCAGAATGGCTGGAGCTGAATAATACTTCAAGGTAATCCTGCTTAAGGCCCACTTGTACATCTCTGTACAATGTATACATTTTATCCAATTAGTATAGTGAATTTTAAGTTGTAGTGGAAGGATGATATACACACAAGCAATAGAAAAACAGATGAAAGGTCACTAATGAGATTTGTTAACTGTCAGCTCAAATCAAACTCTAATAAAAATGGCAGAAATCTACAGTGGTTTACAATATTGGCAAACTGCTTCTAAAGCAAATAACCAAAAGTCAGTCCATTCTCCAGGGAATAGTAGGCTGTTTCATAATTTTCAAAGATTTTCTTTTGATCATGTGAGTTAAAGACAAAATTTCTTTTTCTTTGTAGTGCTGAGGATCAAACCCAGGGCCTCTCACAGAATAGGTAAGCACTCTGCTCCTGAGCTCTGTCCTCAGCTTAATATCTGAAGTAAAGAAACAAGAATAAAACCTCCAAATTTCCTCTGTCTCCTTATATTCAGAAGCTAGAAGATAGTTTTACGGCTTCTGCATTTCTTGACCTCCACCTTCTCACTTGGGGAAATCTGTAGCAGTGCAGGTAAGGAGGCGCCTATTCTAGTCACAGAAGGGGAGCCAGCAGAGAGGCCAGAGAGTGAGAGGCAGCCACCCAGGTATGGCACTTTAAATAAGATGATGATGAGGTAGCCCTAGAAAAGTGTAGACCCCATTCATATGTGCTGTTAACCAGGCAAATTTGACAAAATGTTGTTTAGCCTATTATGTGTATATTTTTAGAAATTCTTTTTCTTTTTTTTTAATTTTTTCCATTGTATTTATTTATTTCTTTCTTACATAGATGACAATAGTGGAGTGCATTACATTCATAATTATCCATTTACAGCACAACTTTTTTGTAATTCTGTATATAAAGTATGTTCAAGCCAAATTATGCCATTATATACGAGCTCTCTTTTTTTTTTGCATACAATTCTTAATACACCTTTATACCACCATTTATCATATCTCTGTTTGTATATAAGGTATGTTGACACCAAATTCACATCTTCATACATATATTTTGTATAATGATGACCATCTCCTTCCACCATCCTAGCTATTCCCCTTCTCCCTCCCTTTCCTTCCCATCCCTATGCCCTATCTAGAGGTAATTTTAAAATATGAAATTGTTTCCCCCCTTTTTCGTTTTAAAGTTCCCTTACATTGCTATTCCTTTTTAAAAAGTCTTTATAAAAGTATCTGCACCCCAAGAATCAGCAAATCATTCATTTATCCAAAAAAATTTTATTAAGTAATTTAGTTTCATGTTAAATTGGTTTCTTTTTCCTCTCTTTTGAAAGTCTGTTATTTAGGTATAAATATAATTAAGATCATCTTACCTTCTTGATGACGTGAACTTTTTATCTATAAAATGTACCCCCTTTTTTGTAATACAGGTCAATATCCTCTATTCAAAATACTTGGAATCAGGGATAGGGTTGTGGCTCAGTGGTGGAGCGCTTGCCTAGCATGTGTGAGGCACTTGGTTTGATCCTCAGCACCATATTAAAAAAACTAAATAAAAAAATAAAGGTTTTGTGTCCATGTGTAACTAAAAATATTTTTTAAAATACTTGGGATCAGAGATGTTTGATTTTGGGATATTTGCACATACACAGTGGGAAGGATATCCTGGGGATGGGATCCAAGTCTAAACACAAAATTCATATATGTTTACATACATATTATACAATAGTCTGAAGATAATTTGTACACCATTTTTAATAATTGGTACACAAAACACAGTTTATATTGCTGCTAAAGGGGCTTGGAGGATCGTTTTTCCCCTTGGGTATATGGAATAAACTGTATTGTGCACCTGCACTTTTACTGACCCATTTCAAGGTCTATTTCTATTTGTGGCATCCTGTTTGGCACTCAAAATGTTTTGCATTTTGGAGCATTTTAGATTAGAGATATTCAACCTATATAATTAATCATCACAAAATCAGCATCTAAAAAATTGATTCATGTATTTAGAATAGAGGTCTGGTTGTTTACAATGGAAAAGGAAGTCTGGTATTAGATACTATATCTTTGGGTTTTGAAGTGAAAAGTAGTAGCAAATTTACTTGTGTTTGGAAAGTATTGCAATAATTGTAACTAGAACTGTTTTTCTTGCACTTATCCACCACTCAGTTTCCCAGGATGCATTAAAAAAATAATTGTTTTCCAAATATTTTTCTTTATCAGTACTAAGCCAAGATTCTCTTTCTTTTGCCTATAAACAAAAACCCTGCGGAATTTATACATACACTACAGTGTCTTGGCCTTTGAGCTCACCAAATCCTGCTGTGATTAGCCAATCTTTAAATCCAGGGGGAACTTAGGAAAGGAATGAAGAGACTAGCTAATTATATTCTAAAAGTATGGAAGCCATTTTTTAACTTTTATTTTTAATTAATTTGGACTTATTCTACGAATACTACAAAAAATTTTTGAGTAATACAAAAAAACTTTCAGTATGTCCAGTAATCAACTTCAAGAAATAAAACACTCTCAATGTAGTCAAGGCTCTTGTGTCCTTCTCCCACTGTCATCTTCCCTCCAGAGGCACCTGAATTCAGTGTTACTAATTTCCATATTTTACTAATCTACCTATTTTAATTCATGTACCTGCATCTTCATATTTATCTTTGTATTTTTTGAAATTTATTTTGATCATGTCAAAATACACCATTCTTTTTTTTTTAGTTTCATGTTTTGCTGTGAAAATTAAAAATTGATATGTAATTAGAATTTCATTGTATGAATTCAGTACCCTATATTTATCCAACTTTTTTGAAGTAATGACTGCTGAAATTAATTGTCAGTAGGTGTAATTAGTGCATATGTGTGTACTCCAGGGAATGTCTTCATTGTTAAGTTACTAGGAACATATGCATCGTTAAGTAACTAGGTATTGTCAGCCCCAACCAAGGTGGTTGTCCAGATTTCCATTCCCATTATAAGCTTTCTGGTTGCTCTACATCTTTATAAAACTTGGTATTGTCAGAATTATATTGTAAATCATTATACTGGTGAGAATTGCCATTGGCATTTCTGTGGTTGTCACACAGGGCATCTTAATGTTTACTGGCCAGATTAGCATGGAGTTATTATTCCCAGGCATGAGCACCCCAATGTCTCACACTCTAGTAGGACTGACATATTCAAATGACTAAAGTCTTAAAAATAATATAGACAAATGTCCTAAGTAGGAAATTATTCCCTGAGTCATTTAAGTTACTTCTGATTATCAAAACATGATGCTTGCCCGTGCGTCTCCTGTGTCATTCTCAGTTGGGACAGCCTCAGCTTCTCCTAATCCAGTTCTGGCTGTAGAAAGAATGACAATAAACCTTAAGTCATTGATGCACAGGATGAGGCTAAGTCATAAGGAAACACAGAGCTCCCCTCTAACTAAGATGGACTGAGATCAGCAGGATTTGGGAAGCCCCAGAAAGCCTACATCAACCACACAGGGGTTCCTGTGCTGAGCAAAGGGACGGACCTTGATGCTCTTTAGGACCTTTTTTCAGCCTGTATGCTGTGCCTAAGTGAGGAGTCACCCACAAAGCTTTCACAGACTTTCCACTGCCTGTGTGGGGGAAAAAATGTTTTAAGTACTTGTTGTTTTCTGAAGAGGTGATGAGTAAAATTGTTTTACAAATTATTTCTAATAGAATCAGCCAGAAAATTTTCCCTGAATCTACCATTGGTGCTAAGTAGGTAAGGTTTTGACCCCAGGGAACACACGTGCTGTCCCTTCTATAGTCTGAATTGTCATTTGCTTTCCTATGTGACAGTATTTTGCCTGCCTCACTCAGCTCTGGATCACCAGTGATTTTATCCCCACGTTGGAACTCCATTCCATGTCACTGGTGTGCAGTATTTCAGGGTGCTCTCCCTGAGATGGCACAAGTGAGAACCCAGCTGATGGCACTGATTCAATTTGTTATTGATACTGAGAGCTCTTCTGGGAAAATGTGTTGGATATCTCTGTTTATATTACTTTGGAAATATTTTATTTCACACATACTGAAAAACCCAAGGAGGAGGTCAGTTAGTTCAAGTTTGCTGACAGAAAATTGATCTATATCAGAGTCTGGATGATTGTGCTCAGTTGATTTCTTTATGACTTCAAGACAAGATTTCTACCACTTCCTTTGTTGGGAGAATGTCTAAATTAAGAGATTAAAACTGAGGAAAGCTTCTTCACGTTTAGACGGAGTTATCTTGTTTATCATTCACACTCCCCTTGTCCTTGTGTTTCCACTTCTTGGATGTTGGCTGAACCTCTCTGGTCAGTATAACCAGAGGCTCCAGGATCACAGAAGTGGAGTGTGCCGATGAATGCTGCTTTCTGTTGGGCCTCCTTGGTTATGTGTGTGCTTGTGTGTGTTGCACTTGTGTGTGTTCCACTTGTGCTGAGATGAGTGCAAATGGAAGTAGTGTTTATAAGATAACTCTTCTCACCTATAATGGCAAGTTGTAAATATCCTGTTTCCTATTCCTAGGTCCAGCTCTTCAGTGGGGCCTTTGATCTGCTTTGACCCTGGGTTGTGTTGCAGAAGTGCAGCTCACATTCTGTTCCACTGCTCCGTGTCTCTGTGCTTGTTGATGTGTTCTCGTACTTGTCTCCCTACAGGTTATCCAGGCCGTCTTTTTCGGGATCTGCGTGCTGACTGATCTTTCTAGTCTTCTGATGAGAGGAAGTGGGAACCAAGAGCAAGAGAGGCAGCTCAAGAAGCTCATCTCTCTGCGGGACTGGATGCTGGCTGTGTTGGCCTTTCCCGTTGGGGTTGTGAGTATGATGTAGAATGCATTTAGCCACAAAAAAAGCATGGATCTTATTTCAGATTTTTAAGATAGAAAAAAAGACACATTATAGGAGATTGATTTCCTCCTTCCTTTCTATCTTTTAGTGCTGAGGATTGAAGCTAGAGTCTTGTGCATGCTAAGCACACATACTAACACTGGGCTGCAACACCAGCCCCGAGGTTTAGATTTAGATTTAGATTAGTTCACTGGGCTGCCAGTACCCCAGACTGGAGGGCTTGACCAGCAGAAGTTTATTTTCTCACACTTCTGGAGTCTGGAGGTCTAAGATCAAGATCAATCGGCAGGGTTGGTTTCTTGGAGGCCTCTCTCTTTGACTTCTAGATAATCACCATCTCACTGTGTCTTATATCTCCTTCCCCATGTGCTGGTCTGTACTCTAATTTCTTTTTTTATAAGGAGATCACTCATATTGGGTCAGGATCCCCCTCCTGGCCTCATTTAACCTCAGTTCCCTCTTTAAAGTCCCAAGTGTTATCACCTCCAGAGTTTCTGGGGGGTTAAGACTTCAATATGAGACTTTTTTTTGGGGGGGCACAGTTTAATCCATAAAGGTGTCTTAAACAGCCCCAAACTTGAAATGTATGTAATTTGATTAGAGACTTTAGGTTTTTTTTTTTTTTTGTATTGTTTTGCTTTTTAGTTTTAGAGAGAAATCAACATTAGTTCACCCTTGTTAACTTAATCAAGTTGTCAACTGTACCATTAGTTAACATCACTTAAGAAATGCCACTTAATGTTTGGATCCATTCCAGATTCACTGACTTTCTTTGTTTCCAGTTAGATTCTCTCCATAACCCAACTTCCTTCCCTACATCTGCACATAAACCTTATTTCTTCAAAGTCTCCACAAGACTCTAGATTTGAACTTGTGTATAGCCAGGAGAAGAATGAGAGAATTCTATATCTCAAGTTGTGAGGACAGGTCCGAGTGTTTTACCTAGTTCAAATTCAGACCTCTCACTTGCCATTTTTTTTCCTGGAGGAGCAGAAGTGCCACTGACGTAGGCACCAGGAGCACCAAGTCCAAGGCTCATCGTCAGAAAGTTATGCCCAGATCCTTCCTGTGGCTCTTTCTCATAATGGCCAGAGGCCCCACGTGTGTGGCTGAGTTCTTTTCCTGTGTGCTGAGTTGCATTTTCTTGGGTGAGAGAGCCCCAAGTTCCTGAGAACTGTGCAAGGGCAAGGGGGGCTTCACAACCAGTCCCTGACCCTCTCGTTCCTTCAGGCTTGTCTTCTGAAGGCCACTGGGCCAGTGCTCAGATCCAAGCCATCTAGCAGATCTCTCGGGTTCTGTCCTTTACACAACAGATCTAAATGCTTTACTCTGTCATTTGACTTTGTATTATTTTATATTCCTTCTTTGCACTTGCCTTCTAAAATTCAAATACCTTGCATCAGAATAGCCATATAGAAGAAAATTTTTTCTCTAGCATGAAGTGTAAAGATGTACACTTTCTGCATAAAAGAATTATCTAGATATTCAACCTCTAGAAGAGGTTGTCCATATAGTTGGGGTGTGTGTGTTTCTTTTTTTTTTAAACTTTATAATTCTATAGGAGTATCATTGCCTCTGGAAGTCTTCATTGGGTAAAAAGAATACAATAGTAATACAATAAAAGTAGGAGCACAGATATGGGCATGTTTTCTCTTAGCTCCATGTCTCCTGTTAACTGATGCTGACGTGTTTCCACAGGAACATTCTGACTTACGGTATAAATTTTACCTGCTTCTCAAAGGCTCATTGCCTATGCTCTTTGGATGGTTGTGACATTCTTTGGTGGGAGATTTTCTGCACCTTTTTGTGCTTGAGACTTGAGGTATTCATCAACTTTGAGCGTTCTTCCTAAATTCAGTGTGGGTTTCACAGGTGTGAGTTTGTGAGCCTTTTGATTTGCTTCTGTGTTTATTACATCTGATATTTTCCTCTGTGATTTACTGTTTTTGTTGATTTGTCCATATTTTGGAAGAAGAAGAGGAGTAGCACTACTCTTCATCTCCACGCCCATGTTAACCAGAAGTCACAGCATCACACTTTCACAGCACAGTGTTCAACTTTCCCCTGGTGACAAGTTCCCGAGCAGCAGGTCAGCCTTGGCCTCACACCTGGCACCTCCATCCTGTGCCACCCGGCACACAGGAGGTGATCAGTGCTCTGCAGTCACAGAAGAGAGTAAAGTGGTAGTGATGAATCACAGATATGCAACTTGCTGATTTCTTCCACTCATTTTTTCCTTGGCCACTGGTATCTTATAGTCATTATTTCCATTTTTCATAATCTTTCTTATTATTATAGTCTGTTTTTTTAACTTCCTTTAGTTTCTGTTACTTTTCTTTGTTCTCCTTCTTTCTTTCCTTCCTCCCTTTCCCACTCTTCTCCAATTAAGAACAATCTTGGTCAGTATTCTCTGGAAATCTTATGTTTTCTACCGTTTCTACCTTACTGTGTCATTTGGCTTTGTATCTCTTTACCCAGTTTCTTCCACATTTCTAACTCTAATGCACAGAAATTCATCTTGAGGCAAAAATAAAAAAAAATCTTGATAAATGGATTCTTTCAAGATACATTAATTTTATTGTGAAGTCATGCATTTGCTCAGAAGGGTCTAAAACACTACTGTAGTTTTATTCTTTGTTTTGTGTTTGTGGTCCTGGGGATCAACCAGGGTCTCACATGTGCTAGACAAGTGCCCCTACCACTGAGCTCACCCCCAGCCCATTTAAAATTTTTATTTTCTTATAGGGTCTCAATAAGTTGTCCCTGTACTTGGCATTGCATTAGAGTTTAAATTCGATTTTCTATATGTTTCCTAAGGAAATAGAAATTCATAGATGCCTCATCACTAGTAAAAACAATTTTTAGGTGATTCTAGAAGAGGTCGGCACATATTAAATCTTTACCGACTCTTCAAGATACGATTAGAATGTCAGACATAGTGACTTAATAAATAACTTTAAGACTAAACTCAGATAAACAGATTCCTGAAACATTCATTCAGGCACATACTGCCTTGCTTTGCGACTGTGTACTCTAATCCCAGGACAGGACAAGCACAACCTTCAGGGTCCCCTCAAACCCACCCAGCAAAGGATATCTGCACCTTCACAGGGCAGGGCAGCATCTGGGCTACAGCAGCCACCCCAAGGCGTTACCAAGACAAAGATGTACTGGCGAGGTAGTGAAATTTGATTGTGTGCATTTTTCAAGCAGAATAACAAATGGATCCAGTGCCTAGAGTTGAATTTATGGAAAATGTACAATTGTTCTTCATTAAGAGGGCTGCATTGGATTGCCATTGGGGACAGATTTAGGGTTTTGGGAGAGGGACACTTTCATACTCATTTTACTCTTTGTTTGTTTGTTTTTTAGTTGAAAGTATAAGCTTACTCTCTTTAACTAGAGTGGTATCTTGCCAGCACAAAAGTCAACAAACACACAGAAGACAAAAGACATTCTTGGTTTGATTGTTCCTAATAAACTCAGTGCTTCCAGACCACATAATGTCATAGAATTATTTGTAATGCTTCTTTAAAAGGGTGACAGGGTTCAGAAATAAACTGCACATGGTAAGAAGAGCCTCCCGTGGGTTATCCCTGTGAAATGAATTGCAAGGCTTTGGGAGTGGTGGTGATTTCCGGCCATTAGCATTACTAATCAAGGCCAGCTTTGCATTGGTGGGAATCAAGATGATACATGCTCTGTTCACTCAAGCAAAGCTGCCTGATTTCTTCAAGGTCACACTGAAACAAACCTTTACTCCAATTATCTTTGATTGGAATGTTTCATTATTTTTATATATCCTTGAGGTAAGAGAGAGCTTGAAGTAGATGCATTAGGTCCACGGGTCACCAAATCATATTTAGTGCTCCATGCTCACAGAAAGCAATTACTGTCAACTCTCAATTAACCTTGTTCCTGGAGGATGCATTAGTGCAGAAATTACAAATCCTGCATAACCCACCCTGTCTTCCTTGATGCCTTCGTTGCAGCTGTGAAATGTATGTGCACATGTGTGCATGTGAGAGAAAGAGGGAGAGTGGGAGCACCAGGAAAAGCTTGGGCCAAACAGTCTCTCATGCCTGTACTATGAAGCAAAGATAACACTGCTTCCTCAGGAACAAACTGACAAGAAGTATGAGGTAGAGGAAGCCTGTTACAGCAAGGAGCACTGGGCGTGGTCAGCAGGCACCTTGCAGCCAGAGCAGCAGAGCAGAAAAGCCCTTAGGACACAAGGTTTCCAAACACAGAGTCGATACTTTCTACCTTAGGTTGCTGGAGCTAGGACCTGTGCTCCCCTCATGCTCCAAAGGTGCTTAGATGTTTTGCTCTCTGGAATTCTGTTTGCATCAACCAAAATGGTGAAAGGTGTTTACTTCACATGTTATTATGAATCATTTGCACATATGATAAGAATTCTTAATGCTACAGATTCCTGCGGGTATTATAACTGTGCCCATCAGGTACTGGCCACAAATGCTGTGTCCATCCTTCTGCAGTTGTGAGCCCCATTGGCTGGGCATCTCCCTTCAGGGCTGGGAACCACAGGAAGAGTAAAGTGCTTCTTCAGGTGACTCCTTGTGGCTTTGCTCCAGGAAGTGTTCATGTTTCACAAGGAAGAAAGTTCTTGTTTTATTATTACCACTTAAGTTGATTGGGCACATGCCTGTAATACAAGTAACTCAGGAGCCTGAGGCAGGATCACAAGTTTGAGGTTAGCTGGGCAATTTAACAAGACCCTGTCTCAAAATAAAAATAAAAATAAAAAAGGACTGGGGATGTAGTTCAGTGACATAGTGCCTGTGGGTTCAGTCCCCAGTACTAGGAGGGGACAGGGGAGGAAATAAAGGGAAAAACTGTTACAATAAAATAAAATAAATCTCTGATGCAAACTCCACGAAAAAGTATATTGTAATTATTTTCAAAAGTAATTCCTCACCAGGTGTGCTGGCACATGCCTGTAATCCCAGTGGCTTGGGAGGCCAAGGCAGGAAGATTGTGAGTTCGTAAACCAGCCTCAGCAACTTAGCCAGGCTCTAAGAAACTTAGCAAGAACCTGTCTCTAAATAAAATATAAAAAGGAGTGAGGTATGCCTCAGTGGTTAAATGCCCCTGAGTTCAATCCTTGGTCCCCACCCCCAAAAAAGGTAATTCTCCATAGTCTTCATTTATTGATATTCTACCTAAGTTTAAGCTACATGAAGAAAACTTTTGAGATGTATAACAGTTTAGATTATCATATCCCTATAACTCAAAAAATATTATTTCATTACACATTTATTAAATGTAAGAGGTTGTCTTAAATAGAAAACAAGCATATCAATTATTTACTAATATTAATACCTTTTAATGTAACATACAACACACATTGAGAACAAGAAAACAAGCATATCAATTGATTACTAATATTAGTGTTTGTTAGTGAAACACACAAAGGAAAGGAATTTGATTTTATTTGTGATTGCAAATAAAAACAAATATTTTTGCTTTTGTTTTAAAATTTAAGGGGAAATATTTTAAAAATACATTGTTTACTTTCTACTACCAATTCAAGATGGAACTTAAAAATATACTTTATATCTGCTAATCCCCTTTATTATATTTTCACACAAATACTAAAATCACACCATTTTCTATTTTCTTTAAGCCTTAGCTAAGATTTTTAAGTTACTTTAAATGCCCCTTTTCTTTTCACCTCTGAAATTAAAAATACAATTCTGGCTAGGTCATATTTTATGGAAAAACCAAGTTCACTTCTGATTCAGTCAATCATATGCTCACCCCCTGCACAGAAATGAGGATATGAGTTAATTTGCCCAAAAAGGAAGTTCATAGATGACAGTTTGTTCAAGATTGGTAAGCAAAATAAGCCATATTTCCCCTTTTCCAGGAGAAAGGCTCAGAACACTGTAATTACATAACCAAGGTAAGTGTAGGTTGTATGTTTCATTTCCTGCTGATCCATGCATCAGGGGCAATGTCTAAATATTAATTCAATATTAGTTGAGTGCAGTCTGTTTCACTCTAGCTTGAGCAATAAGGATATTTAATCTCTCATAAAATAGTAGGCCTGTCGACAGGTAGTTTCAGGGTGGTATTGCTCAGGATTATGAATTAAGAATTGGGCATTTTCTGTTTTAGACTCTTCCGTCTTCATAAACTCTTTCATCTTCCATCTTCGTCCTTTTGACCTTGGGATTGGTTTTTAATTCTCAAGAGGATAGAAAAAGCACCAAGGATCACATCCTTCACATCCATGTTCAAGGCAAGAAGAGGAATAAATCTCTTTAGGGAGCCCCCTCACACCACCATACCAAAGTATTTGTCTCTTCCTCAGGCAAACACATCATTCCAAAAACTCCAATTGCAGATTTCCCCTTAGGTCTTGGTGCTTAGAACCATCATGTGGCTAGAAACAACTTGATGAGAGGCCAGACAAGCAGGTGGAAGCAGCAGGAAGGGAGGTTACCACGAGAGCTTAAACTAATGATTTATCCTTAGGGCTGGGCATATTGCTGCCCAAACAGAACCAGGAGTTTAAAACCTATTATAAGTAACACATTTTGAGAATTACAGTGAAATATAAAGTAAGTAAAAGCTAGTAGGATTTTAGGTAATTCATTTTTTATTCATATTGATATGAAAAATGCTGATCAGCTAATCATGAGCATTTTCTGTTGTAGTAAATAAGGGACTATTTTTCCATTCATTCTCTTCCAATACCACGTTCAGTGCATTCTTGCCAGTATTATCATAAACTATTAAGAGAAAATCAGATCTCTTAGGCAATTGATTAAATGGTTTATGTTTGATTTCTGAAACTTCCTACAAAATTTATCAGAGGTGACTTTTGTTTTAGACCACTGTCTTAGAAAGATAACTGGGTTCAAGGAGTAAAATCTTCTTTCAATTTCTGTCTCCCAAGAAATTATAGAAAAGTATTATACTCCTATATCATTTCACAGAGTTCTCACTCTTACTGAGCAAAAAAATCACAAAATATCTCAGAAAATGAAGATATATTTTTCTATAGTTTTATTCACATGTATTTGAAACTTGATCTCAAGATGTTAGAAGTAATCTTCAGTAATGTTAGTAATGGGTGTATATTATAAAACAAACATGGTTCTTGTCCTATAACAGAGTCTTGCGTATGTCCTTCTCTTGGGAACCAAAGAAAAGATGTACCATTTCTTCCTGTCTACACATCTCCCTCCTTACATTATCCCTTTCTGTCATCCCTTTCTTTCCCTCTATCCTGAGAATTGTTTCCTATATAGAAGAAACAATTTGTTCCTGAAATTACAACAGTTCCCATGGGTGTTTTGAGGTAAGTCTTACCTGCTTTGGCTGGATCAAAGAGTGTTATGTTACATCAGCTGGATATAAAAACATTTTCTCCCCAAAAGAAGGAGCTACACAAGATTTATTAACTATTGTTGGACTCATGTTATTACCATGTTAATGATTTGCTTATTTTACCACAAATGGCCGGTCGTGATAGGATTTTCATTCATCATGTCTTTGCTGAGGTGTAGTTATGAGTGTGCCAGAAACTCAGGTGGGGAGATGAGATGGGAGACGGTGAGGACAGAGTGTAGCCTGCTAAACCAGTTCGCTCTCTCCTAAACACCTCTGAAGAGCCAATTTGTGCAGTTTCCCTCTAGAGAATGTCTGTTTATTTGGTAGGTTGGGCTGTGCTGGTGAAGTTTAGAGCCACATGAGGACAGTGAAGAGACCTGTGTCCCAGAGGGAGCCAGAAGCAGCCCCTCAGTCCTAATGTGCTTTTGTGCTTTTCTGAGTTCTCTGATACCTTGTTCATTGTTCACTGGGACGAGATGGAAGAGAGACATAAAGTAAGGAAGAATCCAAAATATGGACTGGTGATGTGCCCAAGTTAAAAAGCGTGACGAGAGAGGATTTATCACCTCACCACTTGATCTTAAGGAGGGTCCCCTCTCCCCTTTGTTTGCCTTAAAAATCAACAACAACAAAGAAGAAGATTTCTTCTTCATAAGCACAGATAACTAAACAGAAGCCTCAGTGCACCCATGGCCAGAAAGGATAATGTGAGCATGCAAATGCCCAGGGGGTTGCAGCTAAATAAAATCAGGATTAGGGCAACAAAGTCAGTCCCGGGTTTATTGGGACAGTTACTCATGTCTGGATATTTAGGAACCCCTCACACCCAGAGGCTTTTGCTCTTCCCTCAGGTTTGCTTGCAGCCTGTGAATGAGCAGCCCCACTTGTATTTCATGAGACTTCTCACCACCTCCCTTTCCACAGTGCCAAAACCCACAAACAACTCAGCCCAAAAAACCAAGAAACAGCTTACAGCTTACTTCTGCTACACGTGTGCTGTGAGCCAGGCAACATGCTAAGGGTTTTCCTCAAATGATTTATTTGGTCCTCAGAGCCCCATTAGGTAGGAGTTTCCATTATTCTTACCTCAATGTACAGAGAAGACAGGCTCCCATTTCACATTTCACAGCTTGCCTGCCTGAGGTCATGCAGCTAGTACCTGAGGCTAGTAGACGGAGGAGGATTTGAACCCCGACACAGACTAATGAAGTGCTTTCTTTTAGGAACTATTCCAGCAACGATTACAAACTTTCTGACAAACCAAGCCTAACTTTGCTTTTCATCATGCACTTCATAGAATTTGAGCTATATACATACAGTCTGAGCTGACCAAGATTTCTAATTTGGGAGAATGTATAAAAAAAGAAAAGGAATTGCACAGATTCTGAAACAAAACATCAATGCTTTATGTGTCTCCTTGATGTTTCACAGAAGACTAAGTTCATGTGTGCTTTTTGTTGTTTCTCTCTGATAATTTTTTTTTCACACTGTGGGGTCCAGTGCTTGATAGTTTTACAGACCAGTTTGTAAAGTACAGGTTTTGATAAGAAAAGAAAATTCTTCCTACTTTTCTTTTCATCTTAGCATAAGCTTCTGCATATTTACCCATTATACTTCTTTTTAATATGAGCAAATAAGGTTTTATCAGTAGAATTAGCTGCATTAAAAAAAAGGTTGCTCAATGCATCCAGTATAATCTATAAATTGTCTCTGGACTTCCAGGAAGACATAGTTTGTAGCTACACAATTGCAAAAGAATGTGTTTGGCAAGAAATGATCCAGGACATTCCACGTGGGCAGGAATATCCTAACAAATGAATTATGCCTAGTCAGTAAAATATTTTACTAAGAATTCCTGAAAGTTATTTTGTTCTCCTTAATCAAGAGTGAGTTTTCAGCCAAATCTGCTTTTCTTTTTAAATTTGTAATTTATACCTCCACCCATTTTCAACAAGGACTTGAGGTGGCGTAAGTCAAGTCAGTTAATCAGAAAACATCACAGCATCCTGGGCCTCGGTGTTATTCATCAAAGGCCTCCTGTAAATAATCTTGCCTGTTTGGGTATTTTCTATATCATGATGTAAGCAAAACAGTGCAACTTCCTCAACCTTTTTATCTGGAAAGGGGAGGAAAACCGGAAAGATGCAGAAACCTTTGATAGACCTTCTAGTGAATTCAGTTAACATATATTGAGTGCTTGTCACTCTTTTAACCATTATCATATGACTTCATTGATTCTAGAAGGGGATCTTACATAACCAAGAGGCATTAGGTGACAGGAAGTCACTTGCCCCCACAGATTGTAATGCCAGGAAGAGGACTGGGGTCCTTTAGGGAGGGAGAGATGCTGCCATCGTGGCCATAGCAGCTTGTTCTTGCTGGGCTTCTGACCTGTTAGAGAAGATGCCTGCCATATTGGACCTGTTTAGGAATGTTGGATGAACAGCATTTGTCCTTAAAGAGTCTCAAGAAAAAAGGTAGGATGGGAGGAAAAAGAAGAAAAGCTTTAGGGGGAAAAAAACTCACCCACATTGGTTCTCTTTGGGTTCCCTGGCATCTTTCATAGATCAGCATCAAAGCAGATGTCTCTCCCCAACCTGGTACCTTCCTAAACTGCTGCTGATCCTCAGAATAATTAGTCTGGTAAAACCTCCTGTCTCAATTGACAATAAGGGCTCTTCTGTCACAAAAACAAAACAAAACAAAACAAAAAATTTCATAATGGATCAGCAGTTCTAAAGGGGCCCTAAGTAAGCAGTTGACAATGAATTCAGGGTGCATCAAATGCTAAGGGGGAAAAGTTCAAAGTGCTGCCAGGCAGACAGACTGCTGACAGTTGGGTTGCACATATGCATCTTTGAGCCATTTTGGTTCCAGTGATGAACATTTGCTTGCTGATGTCTTTCACTTTGGTATGCAGTGTAGGTCATCAGAGAAAAGATTTAAAGGCAAAAACAAAAATCCGCACAAATTCCCACAGTAGATTTATCACTTTTATAACAAGAAAAACCCACAAAACATATTAGGAAAGCCCTCAGACAACTACTTATATTTGGGAAATAAATAACATTCATATTTGCAAAAGCATTCCCAATTAGGAATGTTCGTGTCCTAAATTAAAGGGCAAATCACTTAGAGAAAAAAGAAACAATATGTTCTTCATATGCATGATACCATGAAACAAATACATCAGTGTCTCCGTAGTTTTTCTTGTTGCTAACTATGTACACAGATTGCTCTTGTACACTCTTGTACATGGTGTGGCATATTTTCCTAGTTTGTATATAATTTGAAAGTAACAAAACAGAAAACCTTATCCTTCCTCCTCCTGTCCTATCTCCAGAGCAGTTCGAAGGCATTCCTCTGGGGATGTTCTGGTATGCTAGGACAAGAACTCAAATGTTCTGTAATCGAGGACCAAAATCTAAACACTTGGTTTTGTCAGTCTTTTTTAAGATAATTCTTCTTTCGGTCAGTTAACTCATACCAATTAAGTAATTACATTCTAAAATTTAAATCAGAAGGATAAGTCATTTATGAGGAGAAAAAAAATATTCAGGTAGACTAAAATCTGCCCAAGCTCCCTCAACAGGCAAAATAACTTTGAAAAAGCCAGAAGGATGCCAGGAGATTTCTGGATGAACTTGAAATCAAGGCAAGGAGTGATAATTGAATGATTTTAATGATGGGTGATCAAAACTAGAGTTGGATGTATCTTTTTTGTATTGAAGGATTGACTTGCTAGGTAGGCCAGAATGCTTTCTTCAGTGACCAAGGGACCCTCATCTGTATAAAGTTAGAGACGTATTCTTGCCCTTCAGTACCTATAAGGCTACTCACCATTATGACTCCATTTCTCCTGTCAACAAACCTTTCTTGGGAAGATCGTAATTCATTTGAGTAGACTTTACCTTTCACTGTTACTGTAGTGTTCTGGTCAGTGGCATTCTGTCATTCTGATATTATACCTGAGTCACTGAATGTAGGCACTCATTGACACAGTCATCTAACATAGTATGCTCTGCAAAAGGATAATCTAATTAACTTTCATTAGATTCTATTAAATTAGATTTTTCTTAATTTTATTCTCAGATGGTAACTTTAAATTCTGGTTGTCATTAGTTGGATCTCTATTATATACTTAGAGCTACCCTGTGGATATTTGTGACAATGTAATTGTATCTGTAACTAGACTATAGTCCCCTTTTATTTAAAAAAAAAAAAAGAACAATACATAGGCATGCGATTATTAAGTGATTTTATGATAGACACAAGGTCCATATAGTTTTTTTTTTTTTTTAAAGCAAAAATATCAATGCTAACTGATGAGTTAAAATAGCCTTGTTTGAGGTTTATGGGTATCTGTTTAATTATTTTATTTATTAACACTTGACAGAGTGTAAAAGAAGTCTTGTTTTTTTTTATTTTGGTGTGGAATTCAATTTAAAATGGATCTAACTTTGAACTCATAAAAGTGGAGAAAGTTATTTATTGCTAAGATGATCACTTCATCAGTAGATCTCCCTTGTGAGAGGCTTAAGACAGCCAGATACAGTCCAAAGTGCACCAGATCTGGAGACACACAGATCTGGGTTCTAATTATGGATTCAGGACTTCCTACTGTCAAAACCTTGGTATTGAAATGTGAGCAGAAAAGTCCAAATTACCTGGGTTATTTTGAAGGTCAACAAAAGTGACACATGACATGTAGTCAAAGAAGGCCAGTTTACTTCTGTTGGCCTAAAGCCACAGAGAATATTGTGTTAGATGACAGTGTCTGTGGGTGTAGTGTGATATTGCCCCATTGCAAATACTCCTTCAAGAGGCCAGAAAATTCAGGTTCTTGAAATTCCAAGGATGTGGTAACACATTCAAAGTCATAGAAGGAATTTGAGTTGTTCACAAATCAAAGTCAGGAGAAAAGATTTAGTTTTAAGAAAAGGTTCAGAGAGAAAAATAATAAATAAATAGGATTTTACAGCATAAATTAGGAACAGGTCTGCTCTACCCCTCTTTCTCACCAGCACTTTCTAATTTAGATTTCCTGGGAACTTTGGAGGTGATGAATGTTCCCCCCCTTCGCCGCTGCCTCCTCCTCCTCCTCCTCCTCCTCCTCCTCCTCCTTTCTCTCTCCCTCCCCTTCCCTCCCTCCCTCTCTCTCTCTCTCTCTCTCTCTCTCATACTAGGGATTAAATCCAGGGTGCTGTACCCCTGAGCTACATCCCAGCCCTTTTTATTTATTCTTTTTTTTTTTTTGAGACAGAATCTCCTCACTAAGTTGTCCAGCTTGCCTTGAACTTAACAGTATTCCTGCCTTAGCCTCCCAAGTAGCTGGGATCATAGGCATGTGCCACTGTGCCTGGCAATACATATTTTATTTTATAATGAAAATCAGTAATGGACTTAAACATGACAATCCAGATTTGTAGAGAAGACTAAATTTTAAAAAAATCTTAGAATTTTTTTCAAAAGATCTTACCAGTCTTTAGAATTTTCACCAGGGAAATTCATTATCTGTGCTACTCTTGATAAATATTGGGCTTGTTTCCGGTTTTTTGCCTGTTATAGGCAACCTTGCCCTGAACATTTCTGTACATGGCTCCTGATTCACATTTGTAAGAGATCATTTAGGGTGACACTTCCCCAACCACCTGCTGTGACGAAATGCCAACTTACCAGTGTGTGTGGTGACCTCAGTCTGTGAGACTCTAGCCAGCCTTATCCTGTAGCAAGGACTTGTATTTCTTACTTACCAGAATTGTCATCATGAATGATTGCCAAATTTTATCAGATTTTTTTTCTGCCCTTGTGGAGGTAATCAAATTTTTCTTCTTTTATTTTTATCAATGTAGTAAGTTACATATGGTTTTCTAATATTAAAGCAAGTTTGCATCCTTGGGATAAAATTCACTTGCTCCTGATACAGTGCATTTTATAAACATTGGTGGGTATATGTTTTTAAAGATTTTGCTTAGGATTTTTGCACATGTTCATGAATGATGATTTCCTTTCTTATCATGTTCCTTTCTATTATTACATCATTATTGTACCAGCCTCATAAAGTGCCATGGGACATAGTCCCTTCTTTTTATCCACTGGAAAAGTTGGGTAAAAGATTGGAATCATCTTTTTTTTGAATGTTTGGTAGAAACCACTATTGTGTCTAGCATACACACTTTGGGAAGATTTTTAACCTCTAATTTGATCTCATAATTATGAGGCTATTTGGATTTTGTATTTCTCCTTGAGTCAGTTTTAATGAGCAGTGTTTTCTGAATAAAAATTTTATTTCATCAGATTGTAAATTAATGTCAAACTTGTTCATAAGTTTTTTATGTTTTTGTTCTCAGGTTATCTGTAGGAATTTCCTCCTTCCTGATATTGTTTATTTGTATTTATTTTTCCTCTCTCTCTTCTTTTCTTTACCACTCTTGCAGAATTAATCTGTGATCTCCAAAAAATTCGAACTTCTGGACATTTTTTCATCAATCCTGTCTTCTATGCTTGTTTCTATTTCTTCAGTTTTTTGGCTGCTTTTCAAAAGATGTATTAACCACTTATTAATTTTTGCTATTTCTTGTTTTCTAATGTAAGTATGAAAACCTGTAAACTTCCTCAATTAACATACTAATTATATCTGACAAGGTTTGTATTTTCCATGTTTATTTATAAATATTTTATGGAGTCCATTATGATTTCACATTCAACTCATATGTTTTAAAGAAAGAATGTTTTTAGATTTCCAAATGTACATCATTTTTTTTGTACTGGGAAAATAACTCAGGACATTTATTCCATCATGAAGCTAGATGGTAATTCCTTAACCCCTTTCCACTCCATGTCTGATGTCAAGAATAAATTCACCTGTGCCTCTTACTGCACATATTCCTTGTATCAACATCTCAATTACAGAAGTCATCTTAACTCGTAACAGTTGCATCACATATACCAGGGTTAACCTAAGTGAAAGAGAACTGTTTCCTTTGTACCCATTGAAACCAGTGCACCACCCTGGGTCTTTCTGGAGTGTCTGATTGCCTTTTCATTCCGTGTGCAGTTGATTGTAATCTTTGTAGTTTTCCATTTGAATCACAACTACCTCTGATTTATTCTTTTTTTTAATATTTATTTTTTAGTTTTAGTGGACACAATATCTTTATTTTATTTTTTTTAATGTGGTGCTGAGAATCAAACCCAGTGCCTCACGCATGCTAGGTGAGCGTGCTACCACTTGAGCCACATCCCCAGCCCCTGATTTATTCTTTATAGCAGTGGTACCTTCAAGTTTCTCAGCCCCTATGTCTGCAGCTTGATGGATGACCACAAAGTGAACTGTCTTTTCCTCCTTTGGACTTCATCTTCTCCACAGTCTACCCTTTCACAGCACACACCACCTTACTAACCAGGATGCTTTCTAGGCTGTGCAGTAAACCTTCCAACATCTCTCTTCACCAAAGAAGACTGTTACACTAGAGGCTAGCCTCAGGCAATTTGTCTCCTGGAGAGAAAGAAAACACCAAAACCAAGAAAAAACAGAACTAGAGGAACATGGCATGATTGGCAAGGTGTCAGCCTATAGGCCCAAGGACAACACAGAGAATAACCTCTGGAGACTCCATCCACAAATCCAGAGGACTGGTGGTAGGCATCTATCTTAGTCTGTTTTGTGTTAACAGAACAAAATATCTGAGTCTGGGAACATTATAAATAAGAAGGTTATTTAGCTCACAGTTCTGGAAGCTCAACAAGATGGCACTGGCATTTGGTTGGTTTCTGGGAAGGGCCTCATGGCAGCTCACTTCCTAGTGGAAAAAGTGGAAAGGGAAAGCAGATGCATGCGGAAGAGAGAGACTAAGGGGAAGTACCAGCTTGCTGTATAACAACCCACCCTCCTGGCAACCAACCCAAGTCTGCAAGAGCTAGGACTCATTTCTGTGGGAAGAGCATTAATCGTTAATCCCTCTTAAAGGCTCAAACATCTCTCAGCATTGTTTCATTGGGGACCATGCTTCACGTGAGTTTTGGTGGGGATGGACTAGTCTCAAACCATAATTACACCTGTCCATACAAGCTGACCTTCTCGGGCAGGTATGGATCCAAGGTGCAAGGCAAACTCAAATATTAGGACCAACAAATATTCTAAATCAGCATTGCTTTTCTATACTGTGGCTGTGACCTTTCTAGAGATAATATGTGCCTTGTCAGACAGTCCTTACTGACATGCTTAAGATTCCCCAAGTGTGCTTATTTCTAGCAAGACAAGAAAGGATTCTCCAAAGTTGTCTGCATTCCGTGCTGCTGTCATAGATGTTTGATCCAGAAGAGCAGCTTTACAGTTTTTCCCCATACATCATACTTTTTCTTTTCCTTTTTTTTTCCTAGAATGATTAATCACATTGATTAGCCACAATTGCTCAATAAAAATTGTTAACATTGCTACTTAATTCAAGCTTTTCCATGGGCCCACAAATCAGCCGTGAAATAGTCTCTGACATTTAATTTATTCACTCACCCAATTATTAATCCATTCAAAAATATCTAGTAACCCCACCACCACCACCACTACCCAGGAGCAGTCCATTGTTCTTGATTTCAGTTGTAACTTAAAGGGAAACTTTCGCAGTGTCTGGATCCCTTGACGTGCTGCAGACAAAGGAGGATATCCTCAAATTCCTTGCAACAAGAACCCACTTAGGTGGCACCAACCTTGATTTTCAGATGGAACAATATATCTACAAAAGAAAATGTGATGGCATCTGCATCATAAATCTGAAGAGAACCTGGGATTAGCATCTTCTGGCAGCTCATGCCATTATTGCCATCGAAAACCCTACTGATGTCAGTGTCATATCCTCTAGGAATACTGACCAGAAGGCTGTGCTGAAGTTTGCTGCTGCCACCGGAGCCACTCCTTTTGCTGGCTGCTTCACTCCTGGAACCTTCACTAGCCAGATCCAGGCAGCCTTCCGGGAGCCATGACTTCCGGTGGTTACTGATCCCAGGGCTGACCACCAGCCTCTTATAGAAGCATCTTGTGTCAATCTGTCTACCATGGCTCTGTGTAACACAGACTCTCCCCTGTGCTACATGGACATTGCCATTCTGAGCAACAACAGGGGAGCTCATTCTGTGGGTCTGATGTGGATGCTGGCCCGAGAAGTTCTGTGTATGCGTGGCACCATTTCCGGTGAACTTCCATGGGAGGTCATGCCTGAGCTCTATTTCTACGGATATCGTGAAGAGACTGAAAAGGAAGAGCAGGCTGTTGCTGAAAAAGCTGTGACCAGGGAGGAATTTCAGGGTGGTTGGACTGCTCCAGCTCCTGAGTTCACTGCTGCTCAACCTGAGGTTGCAAACTGTTCTGAAGGTACACAGGTGCCCTCTGTGCCTAGCCATCAGTGCCTACTGAAGGCTGGAATACCCAGCCAGCCACTTAAGACTGGGCTGCAGCTCCCACTGAGTGGTGTTGAGCTGTTGAGCTTTTCTGCAGACATTTATTAAGCACAATGGGAAAAGTTACAGAAAATAAACACTAGTTTCTAAAAAAAATTTGAAAAGTATCTAGTACCCACTATGTGCAAAAATTTTTAAAGTGGTTAAAAGCTTCGATCCTGTTGTCCCACAATCTGGCTTCACATTCTTGCCTGACTACATTAACTTTCGGACACTGAAAAGTAATTTAAATTCTCTAAAGCCAAGTTTCTTCATGTGTAATACCAGAAAAATAATAGTAGCTATTATTGAGGAACTACCTCAAGGTAGTTGTGATTCTCAGAGAGGAACTTCCTTGTAAAGTCTCTGGCCCATATATTTTAGAGACTAAACAAATGTAAGCCAGGTTTAATAAATCACTGAGAAAAGCTACATTTATATGATGTTCTCAAAATGACTAAATTGCATGGATGGAGAAAAATCAACTGTTGCCAGAGGTTAGGGCTGGAGGGAAGCTTGGGACTGCACTGGGGCAGATGGGGAGTTTCCTTGTGGTAATGGCATGCCCCTGTATATTCTTCATGGCCCTGGGTACCAAAATGTATCTGATAAAATCTCACTGTGCAGTCAGTTTCTTTCTCCCCCGAAAAAGTGAGTGCATTTAAAAACTAGTGAAATCAGAACATGGTCTGTAGTTTAGTTAATAGTATTATATCAGTGCCCATTTTTTGGTTTTGAAAATGGACCATAGCTATGTAAGGTGGTGCCACCTTACATGAATGTGTAGGAAAGCTGGGCAAAGGAAACATAGGAACAGTCTCTATTGTTTTTCAGCTTCTGGTGAGTAGCCTGCTTGAAAATGGAACAGAAAAGAGATAAGGTGGGTTTTTGCAATCACGGAGTTTATATTCCTTGTGAAGAAAAATTAGTAATTAGTAATTATGTAGTCAGTTGTTTCGTCTAATTATACTTGGTGTTTGAAGGAAAAATTTAATGTGCTACTAGAGCATGTGCAAAGAAAAGGGGCCAGCTAGGGCCACACAGGGGAGGTTTCCTGGAGGGTACCACATTGAACTCTCACCTGTATGGTCAAGGTGAGCAGGTGAGTTGGGGGAGACATTGTAGGCAACACATGTGGAGCCTAGAGGGTAAAGAGACCCTCAAGTGGCTTGGATGAGCTAGCAGGTCCTTGTGACAAGAAGATTGTAGAGAGGAAGTCAGCTGCACAATGAAAGTAACAGTTAATGGGGCTTAGATTTTGCAAAAAGAAAAAAATTCAAGACATTGTAAGCTGCAGTTATATACAAAGAAATGGGTACTTGGAAACTTGTGATGAGTTTGAGCTCAGAGTTACATATAGTCTAGGGAAGGAACAGGAAACAGAATTTGGGGCCATATTACAAAGGGATTTTGATTTTATCCTGCAAATAAAGAGCAGCCATTGGAGGTTTTTAGCTGAAAAGTTCTTCAAAGTTAATTCTGAAGCCAAGATAAACCTTAGACAAAGTTAAAAGAAAACTGAAGCCAGTGAGCCTAGCCAAGAGGCTGCTGCAGTAGTCCAGGGTAGGGACAGTATAGCCTGGAATGGGAGTAGAGGAAGTGGATGCTGGGCACAGAGAATCACAGAGGAGCCATTATGAAAGGAGACTCAACAGGCAGTGGGACCTCGGACCCCTCCTAGTAATATATTCTTCTGAGGTACTCAAAAAGGTGCACTAAGGCATGCACCTAACACACCCATAACAGCATTATTAGAAATTTTAAAAATTGGAAAGAATGCACACACCATGAATGAGTGAGTGAGTGCTTAAGTAAGTTATGGTGCACAATCATATAGTGGAGTTCTATGGAGCACCTAAGAAAAATAGAATATCTCTATAAATATTTTAGAGTCAAAGTAATTGCAGAAGAATGGGTGTAGTATGACCCAATTTCATACAATAATGTGTGGAACACATTTTACATGCATAGAAAGATATAACCCTCCTTTTTGACAATGATTATCTCTGCAGGCTTGGATTGTAAATTATTTTTATTTTTGGATTTCTTTTACAAGGAATTTTTATTCTTCATGGTTATTTATTGCAAATGTTTTCATGCTTAAAAACATCTGTCTGTTGCACTTCCACATGAACAGCATTGTCTTAGACTGGTATCTCTGTGAACAGGCTCTGAGATGGTGTATCAGTCTGGATTTTGTTACTATAAACTGAGGCAGGCTCCTTTATAAAGAAAAAAATGTTTATTCTGGCCCATAATTATGGAGGTATAAGGTCCAAGGGCTTTATCTGGTTATGGCTTACTCACTGTGAGAGTCACGAGGTAGCATAAAGTGTCACATGGCAAAAGACAGAGAGTGTGTGTTTATGTGTGTCTATGTTCTCCTCTTATAAAGCCCCCAGGACTTGGTTGTGGGGGCTCCACCCTAGTGACTTTATCTAAACCTAACTACTCCTCAGAGGTACCACCTCTAAACATCATAATTGGTTCCAGCTTCTTAATTCTATGAACATAAAATTTATGGATGAAATTCTTGTGTGAATTTGGGTGATGAGAGGGACAAACCATATTCAAACCAGAGCAGATGTAGAATCATGCAGAAGGACGGAACACTAGATGAACCTGTTAGGAAGTAAGGAAGACATCACTGGGCAAGTGTGGAGGCTGATCCACACTGCAGTGGTCACACAGGTATTCTGAGGGCTCTAGAGCTGGGCTGGCCCTTCAGAGTTGTCCTCAATTGAGGCAACAAGGCTGGGTCTTTGTATCCTTGCATCAGTCCTTAGATTTGGACTGCCCTGGAGGAGGGAACGTGACCTTGGACAAAGCAGTTCCCAGTGAGGCTTGTAGCAGAACTGCCAGCAATTTATAATCCGAATGGTGAGGGACGGGTCCATCAGCCCCCGAAGGAGGTCCCAGAGAGGTACTGCAGGATCCACTAAAGGAACTTGACGTTGGAATAAAATTTATTTTCAACTTTATAGACCTTGCTTAGTTACCACTTTTAGCTTTCATTAATATGAAGATAAAGGAGGAAAACTGATTTTCTCAATGCAGGAAAAAAAAAATCTATGAAATCAAAAGTTTTTTTAAGCAAAATTAAAATATCTTAGTAATCAGGAATAGAAAACAATTTCTTAAACCTGACCTAGAGTGCTTTTTCCAGACTTTTCTTTCACTGAAGATACAGCCCCTCTGTTGGTCAGACCCCCCAAGTTTGTACCACTCCACCACGTTTTATGACTGCTCTTTATTTGCAGGATAAAAATCAAAATCCCTTTGTAATATGGCCCCAAATTCTGTTTCCTGTTCTTCCCTAGACTATGTGTAACCAGGCCTTCTGGTCTACCTCTTTCCACAGAATACTGGTTCTGGTACTGGCATTTGCCTCCCAGGCAGTCCCGTCCCAGATCCCGTGTTTTCTACTGTTCTGTTTCCCCCCAATTTTTTTTTTTTTTTTGGCTCTTAATGATGTGCCTTCCTTTCTTGTGTGTTCAGCAGTACATTTGAAAGTGTATGTGTGGTAATTTATTTAGCACCTAGTGTTTCGCAGCAGGATGGGTTTTCAGTGTATGCAGTCCACAGTCCTGCAGAAAACTCAACCCCAACTGTCTTCACCAGAGGTCACTTTTCTTTTCCTGCTTCTAATATGACTTTCGGTTTTACCTTTTATATTTTATTTCTTTATTAAATCCTTTCCACTCACTTTTGCTGGCTTCTTGAAAGCGCTGTCTTCTCTTTGGGTTTATTTTTTCTTCTTTGACCTCTTTTCTTCGATGGAGAATTATTTGATCATAAATTGTACTTATATTGGAGTTATTTTTTTGTTTGTATTGTTCGTTTGCCTTTTTTGTCACATTTTTCTTTAGGTCTGTGTGTGGGGAGTGTCTCTGGTACTGTTTCTTTTCCTGTGATTGCTCATCCCTCAGTGGGTTTGTTCTTCTTGCTCTAGTGCTTTGTGAAAGGACAGAAGTGGAGACACCTCTGGAACTGAGCGAGGGCAGCTTAATTTCCATCTATTTCCCACCAGCATCCTGCTGTGGAGATGGCTCTTTTCTGCACTCAGCTCATTCCTCTCTCCCTGACTTATGTTGTTATGGTCCTTTTGTATGAATGACGTGTGCTTGGTTTCGTCAGGTGCTTGGTTTCACAGGGATGTGTGTTTAGGTTTGTTTGCACTGATCTGTTTTTGTTCACCTTACCATACCACCCTTGCTCTCACAGAGATTACACGTTGGCCCGTTTCCACACCTTTAAGCTATACAGGAATCAGAGCACCTCCTAGTCTTCCTGCATGTCAAGCCATCATGTTCCCAGCAAGGGTCACTGAATGTCCCCAGGGAGTGCCACCTTTAAGAGCTCTCTGTTCTGCTCACTCAGCCAGGGAGCAGTAGGATCTTGTTTCTTCCTCAGAGAGTCTTCCCCAGTCCTTTGTCAATTTTCTGAGCCCTTGGCAGGCAGCCTTTCTAAAGAGTGATGTTTGGATTATGAGTATTTCTCACATTCATCATTTATATTTCTGTTTCTTATTCATTCTCCTTATTCTTTTTTTTTTTTTTTGTCTTCCAGCTTGATCTGGAAGTCCAGGGTATTACTGCAGGATGACAGAAGACTTTCACTGGGGAAGAGGGAGTATCTGATAGAGATCTGAGAAAGACTGAAGTGTGAAAGTGGCCAGGAAAGGAGGCTTTCTCTTCCTTACACACTGGGGGACAACATGAAGGAGAAATTCTAGGTCAATAGAAGAAAATTGAAGGAGTAACGAGACACTTGCTCCTGTGGGAGATGGGGAGTCTGGCCCACAAGGGGAGCAGCAATGCCTCTATTCATTTATCCTACAAATTTGTATCACATACATGCTGTGTGCCAGGCAGTTGGGAATATGCAACTAACAAGATGCATGAGTCCCTGTTCTCTGACAATTCACTTCTCCTAGAGGAGCCAGACAATGAGCAATTGCACAATAATAATAACAGAAATATCCTCTTTTCTATCAAGGTCTATGATAGGAAATAGCAACACAGTCAAGTGATCTATGAGGGCTCTCCTGCAGAGGTGCTGTTGAAGATAGATCCAGAGGAACAGAGAATCCTGCCACTTGAAAATGGGGGAATAGCACTCCTGGCATAGGCAGTAGGAAAGGCTATGGCCTTGAAGCAGGAAAGAGCTTAGTAATTTTTAGGAACAGTCAAATTGCCAGTTGGAGTTTAGGGAGCACAAGCTGAGGTTGGAGAGGAAAGCAGGAACCAAACCATATGGGCCCTTGTAGGAGTTGGGTTTTTATTCTCACATGACTTAGTCAGTGGAGATAATTAAGGACCTAACTGTAGATAAATATGGATAAATTATAGCTCTACCAAAAAGGTGGTAACTGAAAGTTGGTGGGGAAAAAAAGGAATAACATCAACATGTGTTTAGAAACTCTTTTCATGGAGATGCTGGTTTTAAGGTAATTTGGGCAAAATGCATAGCATAAAAAATATAACAGAGTCATAATTATAAGGAGTGGAATTCCACATCACATTTCTAGAAAGCAGTTCTAGAATCTTGCTGTACTCTGGAACAAAAATCACTGACATTTTAGAGAGTCCTGTGCTTTACTCTGCATTTCTAAATTTGAGAGTGTTGTTGAGGGAGAGAAGCCAGGAGGAGACAATGTAGGGACTCAAAATCTCCCCAATATGAAGTTGACAGGATAAGGGTCACAGCAAAGTGAGACATTCACTGTGCATAAAGGCCATCAGAACAGTGCAGGTCACACAAACACAGCATTCCCATGCTTGTGCTACCTGTTTGGAAAGAGGAGTCGCGATTGGAGGCATCTCTAAAGATGGCCTCAGAGCCACAGCACACATGTGGAAAGAACAAACATGAGAAAGAAGCCCAGAAACAAGGTGACATCCCTCCACCCCAAATTTGAATGTTTTTCCTATGAGCATTTGATTATTTGAGTGTCAAAATAGAAAAAGGGAAAGGAATTTCATAGAATCATATCTGAATGCTGAAGCTGAAGTTTTTAAAGACATATTTATTTTTCTTCCCTCTCCTTCTCTCTTTGGATGTCTGACATCATGCAACTTGGCCCTTATAAATGAGTATTTCTCTACAACATCCTTTGCATTTTAATTGGCTTTTCTAAATTAAAGAAAAAAAAACATAATCAGGAATGTTTCTTAGAAGTGAGCTAAAGCTGAAGTTTAGGTTTCTGTCAGCTATCATATGAGAAACTGCTTTTAAAAAGACGCAAACTGTGTGTCCAGAGTCTTTGTTGTTTGGCATTAGTTTCCAATCATTCTAGGGGTGTGGATGGGGCATTGATGTTAGCTGTCCCTCAAGTACTTTTTCTTGAAATCTGAAGGACTGGAAAGGAACTATGTTCCTTCTGTTCTTCGTTCAAATACAGTATTCTGGTCCTGGAAGCCAAGAAAGCAGCAGGTGCGCCATGGGGCATAGCTGGCCATTCATCCTGGCCAGAGAAGCAACTTCTTTACAGTGTCAGAACGTTCCAGTATCACTTAGCCTGTCCACGTGAAACTATTTCTGTTTCATATCCATGCCCTGGTAGTAGAGTTCAAACTTATTTTGGGTTTGCTGATGACCATACTTTTAAGAGGATATCAGCATAGGAAGCCAAGAAACTACCATCTGTTCTGTGTTTATATGTAAAAAAAAATTGTTTATGAGACCTAACTCAGTTAGCTGTGCCTCCTGTCCTTCTAGTCTCATCCCCAGAAAGGTGACTCACATTTCCTTGGAAATCACTTCACTTTGAATAACCTTTATAATTCCTTCATGATACAGGTTGAAGTATTGGCTGAAATTCCAGGGTTGAGCAGTGACCCCATGGTGCTTTAGGGATGCCATGAATGGCCACTGGAGGTGAACAGAAAGTAGCTCCCAACACTGTTGTGCTGGTAATGAACACCTGATTCTCCAGGGGAAGCATACCTGATTGATAGCATTTTCCAATTTCCACAGTGAAATATGAAGAACAACTTTATAGATTCAAACACTTAGATGAGAGCTGGAGATTCAACCCAGTATTTGAGAAACACAGTTATTTTCCTTAGCATGCACAAGGCCCTGGGTCCTTCCCCAGCACCAAAACCAAAAATAAAACAAAAATAGAAAAAAGAAAACTTTGATAAAATGGAGGAATTCCACAAAAGATGAAAATTACTAAAATCAATTAAGAACAATTAAAAAGCTTCAATAGTCCTATTTCATTAAAGAAAATTACTTCATAATTAAATTTGCCTATAAGAAAAGTTGTGAGAGATTTACTAGAGATGTCTATCACTTGGATAAGAAAAAAAAATACTGGTTTTGCAAAAGTCCTTCAGAAAAGAGAGAAAACACTTTCAGCTTGCTTTTTGAGGTTAGCAATTTCCTGTTACCAAAATCAGATGAAGACATCATGAGAAAAGAAAATTATAGATCAGTATACTTCATGAATAGAGGATAAAAAATATCCTTAACAAAATAGCAAATCAAATCCAGCAGCATACATACATAAATTGTAATACGTGATGATTGAGGATGAAAGGTTTTCTTAACTTGCAGAATAAGTTGATATGATTCTTCATATTAACAGAGTTAGGAAGAAAAATTATATGATCATCTCAAGGTAGGCAATAAAACCATCTGAAAAAATATAGTACTTATGATAAGTGTGTGTGTGTGTGTGTCTGTGTATTTGTGTGTATAGATGTATCTCCCAAGTAAATTGACAACAGAAGAGGTCTTCTCAACTTGATAAGAGGTACCAAAGAAGACTATGCAACTAATACCAAACTTCAATGTTGAAAGACTGAATAGTTTCCCTACACTAGGGAAGAAGGCAAGGATGCTCATTCTAGATCACTCTATCCAACATTGTGTCAAAGATCTTAGGTAGCACAATTAAAAGGGAAAGAAAGTAAAAGACATACAAATTGTAAGAAATGAAGGAAAACTGTTCTTATTTGCTTATTATGTATAAATGAAAATCCAAAATAGCTACTAGAACTACCAAGTGAATTTAGCCAAAGTAAAGAAACAATGACAATATTCAAAAACATGCTGTATTTTTATAGACTAGCAACAAAGAATGTCAAAAATGTAATATATTGTACAATAACCTCACAAAACATAAAATACTTAAGGATGGATTCCACAAAATATGTGAATATCTGTACACTGAAAACTACAAACATTGCTGAGAGAAATTAAAAGGAGGCCTCAGTAAATGGAGAAGTAAATTGTGTGCATGGGTTGGAAGACTCCATGTGAAGACGTCAGTTCTCAAATAGTCAAAGTGAGAATTCTAGCAGGATATTTGTAGAAACTAACAAGCTGAGATTCTGAAAGTTAAATGGAACTTTGGAACTGCAAAGGACTTAAAACAGTCAAAACAATTGTGGAAAGAAGAACAATCCTGTGTGATCAGGATTGTAACATGGCTCCAGGATTCTGCCCTGCTCTGCTGCAAGGGCAGTATAATCTCCTGGCTTTGTGTGGAGGAGGGGACTGAACAGGATGGAATTTTGTTCTCATGAGTGGGTGATGTTATATAGCAGAGGTGAAGGTATTTCCACCAATGGCTCTGCAGGACTGCATGGCTTCATGGTTATGTGTGAATACCCGGATTAAACATGAAGCTTTGGTGCTTAGCCTACAGAAACAGACATGTCTTAACCCCCTTTCAGATCAAGGTAAATACACATTTATTACAAAGTCCACCCTGGATTCATAACCAGAGGAGGAGGCATCGTGAGTCATACTTGTGTGTGTTTGGGGAGGGAATTCTAGAGTCATGGTTACCTGGGTGTGGCCTAGAAGGGAGGAATGTAGTCTCTGGGTAGAGAGGACTCCAGACCTGGGATCTCCTCATTCCATGGGAAGGCAGGAGGCACAAGGTTGCTGGAAGGGCCTCACTAAGCAAGATATTCTCAAACTTTTATGTGCACATGGATGACCTCAGGATCTTATTAAAATTTAGGATTAGAACCTAACAGAGTGAGAAATGGTCTTCTGCATATAGGAACTAACTCTCAGGTGACATGGGTGCTGTTGATCCATACTGTGAAGAGCCAGGCTATAAAGCCTGGGTCCTAGTCTGAGGGTAGAATCGCTATGGAACCTAGTAAAACACCCTGGCATTAAGGCATGAAATCAGCCCTGATGGATTGATTTTACTCAGATTTGCCAAATCTATACAACAAGAAGAGAGTAAAAATAGGAAGGACTATCATTAGTTGAATGTCCACTGTGTTTCAATAGAAGGTGATTGATGTATGTCATTGGCAACTTCTCCTTCCTAAGTAACAGCTTAGAAACACTGCTCAGTCACTGAAAGATGTTCTTTCTGATTTTATAGCATCCTCATTTCAGACCTTCTGTCTATGAGAGTTACCCAGTTCACAGCACTGGGAAATTCCCAGGATCCTCTTTCTAAATCCACTTTTAAAATATCTTGATAGCTCTGGGCAGTATGCTGTTGGTTCCTCTACAAAACCATCCCATTAACCTCAGTTGTAGTATCCTGATCCTTGACAGTCTTTCTTTAAATATCTTACTGGCTTCCTAGCACATTATCCACAGTAGAGCTCCAGATCATTTTCAGTCTGTGCTCAGCATATTTCCAACTGGCAGCAAAAGTGCTTCATCTCACTTTAAAGAGGAAAGAGTACTTGGTCCTAATCCCTTTCTTCTGGGTATTGCTTGTGGGTAATTCCCTAACTTTCTCTCTCCTTTGACTCTTATCTTAGCCAACTCTCCTGTTTTTTAAAATTGTGCCTAATTTACTTTATCCCCTGCTAAAGGCCTCTTTCCCCTTGCCTACTGTGACTGGGATCCCTGACTCCACTGACTCTGCCTGCCCCTACACCACCTTGATCTCTGTTAATCCAGACTTCACCAAAGTATTTAGACCACCAACTGCAAGGTCATTCAAAGAAAAAAAAATTTACATGTTTTACAATTAATTGTCACATGCCTCTGTGTGTGTGTACGTGTGTGTGTGTGTAGTTCCTTAATAAATCCTTTCTTCACAAAATAGAAATAAACTTAGTGCACAGTAGATTCTGTCTACATTAGCACCCAAATTGGCGGGATTAAAATCATTGAAGTTATAGTGAGGTTCCATTCCATTTATGATATGTGAATCCTTACACACAAACAAATGTTACTAAAGTGAAAAGAGAAACCTTAATTTCTCTATTTGTTGAAAGGAAAAAATACAATAATTTGTGTTCCAGCCCGCTATAAGGAGATTATGCTGAGAGGTAATGTGATAAACACTTGAAGTAACTATCAAATATGTGCCTTACGAATGCAGTCAGCATGGATATTCAGTATATATGAAATCTGAAGTAAATAATTCTAAATTATGGATAATTCAAAACTATTCATTGTACTTGAAAAGTTACGGTAGTTAGCATTAAGCAAACAATAGATTTTTTTCTTTTTAAAAAAATCTTGTGCATTTATAAACTACAGTGAATAAAAGCAAGATAGGGATCCAATCTGGTATTAAAGCAATGTAATTAATATACAGTTGCCTGTTTTTAAAAACATTTTTAATTTCTTTTAATTAGTTATACATGATAGTAGAATGCATTTATGCATTTTGATATATATTATACCCCCTAGATGGAGTATAATTTCTCCTTTTTCTGATTGTACATGTTGTAGAAACACATTGGTCAAGCAGTCACACACACACACACACACCCAAAGTAATAATGTCTGTTTTATTCTACTATTCTTCGTTTCCCACTTCCCCTCCCCCCTTCTCTCCCCTCTATCTAATCTAAGGTAACTCTGTTCTTCCCTAGTGCATTCACATAGTCAAAAAAATATTCTGCCTTTGGTTTTGTGGGATTGGCTTATTTCGCTTAGCATGATATTCTCCAACTCCATCAATTTAGTGACAAATGCCATAATTTCATTCTTCTTTATAGCTGAGTAATATTCCACTGAATATATATATACCATATTCTCTTTATCCATTCATCTATTGAAGGACACTTAGGTTGGTACTATTGCCTATTGAATTAATGTTCATCCATTATATTTTATAAAATAATGAATGTTCCACTTAAATGTGAAAGGTGATTTTTTTGTGTGTCCTGGCTAAGACTACCCATATCATAACTCACAGTGGGAAAACTTTGGGACTCTTCTAGTGCTAGTCTGAGCATCAGGTGTAACAAAGTGTTTTATTAAAAATGGTACTGTAATATTTATTGTTTGTATTAATAAAATGTGAGAGCATTAATAACTAGAAAATGAAATAAAAACTTTTGTTTAATATTCATGCTGCATTATTTTCATTTTGTAGTATCTTTTTTATTTTGAGAACATTATATAAACACTGTGATGCTTCTAGACCGTCTCCCTTTTCCTATTTTTTAGTCTATTTTTTGACATTTACAAAAGCATGTACTTTTTCTTTTAAATTCTATGCTGAAGGTTAAGACCGTGGGCCACTTATTTCTTTATTTTATCTGAATTTTTTTTTCTCACTATTAGTTCAAAGAATAGTAAAAACATAAATCTAGTATTCTACTCTCTTTCAATGATTATGTTGCTAATGGGCCAAAACAAACTTCTGAAACGCAGATGAACTTCTTAGTTATTCCAAGAGAACCCGGAATCTTCCTTTTACCCTTCACATACCCTGCTTTTCAGCACAGCTGAAGCCCTTGCTGAGGCTGTATAAATTAATACATTTGCTGGAAATGTGACTTTGGGACATTTTATAAGCAGCGGTTTCAGTGCTGTTAGTGGTGGAATGGAAATTTGAGAAGGTGAAGATTAATTTAAAGCACATGATGGGTTCAAGGAAAAGGGACGAGGCTACAGCTTCTTGAATGTGTGCTAGCTCTGTAAAGTGGGGAATGGGATCCGAGAAAACCACCAGTGAACTTTTAAACCCTCTTGAGAGGAATCATACCAGCTCAGTTAGCCCTGAAATGGTGCTGCTCCTGACCACAGGCCTCTTTCCTCTCCCTCTTGCTCTGCCTGAGAGAACACAGTTGGGAGTCCTAAGAGAGAGGAGGCACCCCAACTGTCACCACTAACTGACCCATGTTTACAGCCATGAGCTGGTTTATTCTCTGACTTTTAGCATCAGTTTCAAATTCTGTTGGGTTCTTTTAACAACAGATAATCAACAGATTGTATGTTGTAGACAGTTAATGAACTCAAAATAAAAGATTTCTTTTCCTTTTCCAGTTCGTCGTATCGGTGTTCTGGACCATCTATGCCTGTGACAGAGAGATGATATACCCGAAGTTGCTTGATAATTTTATCCCAGGGTGGTTGAATCACGGAATGGTGAGTAGATTAAGACAATTGGCTTCCTTTGACCGAACAGAATCTATTCTAGAACTATATTCTATCTTAGACTTTCCAAGGCATTGACCTAAATATCCATCAGATTTCAGAAAATAATAATGAGAGATTATCATTAGAGAAGAATACCACATGTAAATTTAAAAATGTTCTATAATGGAGTTGAGTCATTGTCTAGACTATGTAGTAGATTGATTTCCACCTACACAATCGTCAGTCCTCTGCTCCAACTCCACCTCACAACCCAGGGATTGTGCTGGAAGCAACTGTTGTGCATGGACAGTTGCCCCCAGAAGAACAGCAAGACTGTTATTTCCCTGGGAGAATCGTTGTCGGCCCCTGGAGGTGTCCAGGCAGGAGCTTGTTTGCTTCGTCAAGTCCTGCCCTTCCTGGCGTGTTGGCCCTGGGCTGTTTCTTTGTGTGCATCTTTCTGATGCTCTAGCTGTGGTGTTTCACTGGTTTCCAGTAGATTACTTTGAAATGTTTGCACACCACTTTACAAAATTTGAGGACATATTTTCTGCAGAGATATTTTGTGTCATCTTCCTTTTCTGCTTCTGGAATGGAGTACTGTTGGGTTATTAGCTATGAAACATGTATTTTAGTTACAGCAATTTTTTAGAATAGGTCCCAGGGAGTTCCTCTTGAAAAGGGCAACCCATCACAGAAATTACAGGGGAATGAAGAGCTAGAAATCATGAGTCCTAGATCTAAAATAACTGTTTCCCTTCTGCCTCCAATTTCAGTACTTTTTAAGAAAAGTGGTGTGTACTGACAAACACTAGCGTACTGATGGCCCTGGAGCCAACCTTTCTTAGGCCAGCCCATCGAAAGTGGCACATGTCAGGGAACTGAAATTTTCTTTGTGATCAATTGGAGCCACACTGTTGACAGATTACCTTGGTATCTGAGCTAATTTCAAACAACATAAGCTGCTCTTATGGGTTCAAGTTAACCACCTAAGGGGCCCGATATTGTTACTCTGCCTCTTTTCCATTTTACTCTTCTCAGAGGTGAAAAACCTTTCCATAGCTCTGTGCTTTTGCAGTCTGCCCCAAGTGCTCCTCTTATTATTCCCTGGTACACTCTAGCTCATCTAGCTGCCATCTTTACAGACTTCCTTAAGAAGTCTTTGCTACCTCTCCTTGCAAAGTTTGCTGTTCCATTATTTGTGCTTGCATACCACTTCCCTGTCTCTGTTATGCACATCTGCACCCCCATAAAAATGTTAAGCTCCTAGTATAAAGCAACAGCCTTTGAATTCTCAGCACTGTGCCCAGGGGCTTGGCATATGGTGGGATCAATACATACGTATTAGACCGTCGAATGAATTCAGTGTAACCAGTTTCTACAAGTCTTTGCTTATCAATACCAATATGTACAATCTTTGGAGTCTCTTCTGTCACCCCTCATTCCTCAGTGGTTGCACCATTTAGTGTTGAAACTGACACTGCAAACACAGAATTATTATCTCATTTACAAATAAAAACACTGAGGCTCAAAGAAGCTATATAATTTGTCCCAAAACAATAAGCTTGCGGTGGTAGAAACGGGGTCTGAGCCAAGGCCAGTCTGGCCTGGAGTGTGTGTTCCTTCTACTAGTTTATATTTTGTCTCAACACGCAAAACATTAATCGATTCTTAGAAATTATTACTTCATGTAGCTTTTACAACTGTACCTCAAGAAAATACAGGAGAAACACTTTTGGGATATTTTGAAGCTTGTTTTCAAAGCAGCATAGTTCAGCTTTCTAAGATAAACCACTTGACACTTTCTTTGCTTTTCTTCATGTTCCAATTCATGGTTCCAGAATTACTGGAAAAAAAGTTGCGCAGGGTGAAAGAGGTATTTTTTGTTCTTGTTGTTCTTTTTAGTTACACATGACAGTAGAATTCATTCTGATATAATTACACAAACATAGAATGTATCTTATTCTAATTATGATCCCATTTTTGTGGATATACATGATGGTAGGACACACTATGGTGTATTCATATATGTACATAGGAAAATTATTTCAGATTCATTCCACTGTCTTTCCTTTTCCTTTCCCCTGTCTCTTCCCTTCATTCCCCTTTGTCTAATCTGTTGAATATCTGTTAATTCCCCCTCACCCTTTATTGTAGGTTACCTTTCACTTAGTGAAAAAATTGCACCTTGGTTTCTTGAGACTGGCTTATTTCACTTAGCATGATAGTCTCCAGATCCATCCATTTACTAGCAAATACAATAAAGGCATTCTTCTTTATGGCTGAGTAATATTCTATTGTGTGTCTATACTACATTTTCTTTATCCATTCATCTGTTGAAGGGTACCTAGGATGGTTCCATAGCTTAGTTATTGTGAATTGAGCTGCTATAAACATTGATGTGGCTGTATCACTATGGAATACTGATTTAAAATCTTTTGGATATATATACAGAGTAGTAGGGTAGCTGAGTCAAATTGTGGTTCCATTCCTAGTTTTTTGAGGAATCTCCATACTGCTTTACAGAGTGGTCGCCTCAGTTTGTAGTCCCACCAGCAACGTGTGAATATACCTTTTCCCCCACATTTTTGCCAGCATTTATTGTTACTTGTATTCTTGATAATTGCCATTCTGACTGAAATGAGATGGAATCTTAATGCAATTTTAATTTGCATTTCTCTAGTTGCTAGAGATGTTGAACACTTTTTCATATATTTGGTTGACCATTTGTATTTCTTCTGAGAAGTGTCTATTCTGTTCCTTTGGCATTTATTGATTGGGTTATTTGTTTTTTCGATGTTAAGTTTTTTGAGTTCTTTATATATCCTGGAGATTAACACCCTATCCGAGGTGCAGGTGGCAAAAATTTTCTCCCATTCTGTAGTCTCTCTTCATTTCTTGATTGTTTCTTTTGCTGTGAAAAAGCTTTTAGTTTGATGCCATCCCTTTTGTTGATTCTTGATTTTACTTCTTGCACTTTGGAAGTCTTTTAAGGAAGTCAGTTCCTGAGCCAATATGTCCTACATGTTATTCTATTTTGTTCAGGGTTTCTGGCTTAATCTCTGGGTCTTTGATCCATTTTGAGTTGAGTTTTGCACAGGGTGAGAGATAGAGGTTCAGTTTCATTCATGTGGATTTCCAGTATTCCCAGCACCATTTGTTGAAGAGGCTATCTTTTCACCAATGTATGAAAGAGGCATTTTAAGAAAAAAATTTCAGGGCATTCATTACTTCCAGAGTCTGAATTACAGGTGAAGATGGGCTTTGCAAGTCACCCCTCCAGATGTCAAACCAAAGCACATCATCGTGCTCAGGAAGTGATATCTAGATAACCTTATTGTGTATCCTAAATGAATGAACTAGTAAAGGGAGACATCTGAAGCTGCTTACTGAATGCGAAATAATTCTGACATTGGAGTCTTAGCTGAGAACAACCAGGGAGGTCTTGTGTAATAGAAGCACAGTCCTGGACATTTGGTCCATTGTTTATATACTTACACTGCACACAATTACCTTCATGCTGGAGAATGAATCACAAAGTTGCAGATCCTTGTTCTTAATTTTTAATGTTGCAAACAAATGACCTGTGAAGCATGTATGTAGCCTTTGGAACTTGGACTTGACAGTCTTAATTTTCTCTTGAATCATTAATGGGTTAAAGTTTTTACTCTTGGAGATGAACACTACTTAGAAACATTAGGGAAATTGAGTGACACAAGTATTTAGGAAAGAGAAAAGATAAATTAATTAACATGTCAAATCCTCTGAGATAATATGAGCTCAGTAGATTCTTTCACAATGAATTTTGTTTCCTAGCAGAGATGAATGGCTGTGTCCTTGCCTTTCTTCATGTTCCAATTCATGGTTCCAGAATTACTGACAAAAAGAAGTTGCACATGGAGACTGAGGAATATTTTGTAATATTAATTTACATTACTCAAATTTTGTATGTATGTTACTATAGATACAACCTGCATAAAGCATGATGCTGATTCTTTACAAGATTAGAAATTAAAACATGAACATTAAATGGGATCATGGATCATTTAAGTTTTTGAAAAATGTATCATCAGATTTTAAGTATTTTTCAGCTTTGTTTCAATTCTAAAGTTTTAATAACTATCAATTATAATTTGTATTTGCTTTTAATTCTAAAATATGATTTTGAATATTTAATTTGAAAATAGTATTTTAAATGTATGAAAATAATTCAGTTGAAAGGCTTCACACTTATTTTAATGTATCTATTTTGATTAAAGCATTCAAATTATTCATATTTTGATAATGATTATTTTTTTTGATGGATCATTTAGATTATTACTCTCGGAGTGTTGGGAACCACTCTGGACTGTACACACCTTAAAGTCCTGAGTAATGGAGAATGGAACTGTTGTTGCAGCCCGCAACACATTGGGCCTTACCCCAACTTGGATAATGAGGTGTGGCTCCAGGAGTAGGCGTCATCTGGTAGGGTTGAGTTACACTCACCTGTTCATTTGTAATCCTGCCCCTTTGCCCTTTTGGGGATAGAATATTCCATGGAACCTCCCCTTGTGTGTCCACTATATAAGAATAAAGTATTCCAGTGGGTCCCTCTTTCTTTCCACGGACTCCTAAGGTCAGATAGCCATCCTGGATTTTGAACAGGTACTTCTGTGTGTTTGCATGCTTCCTTTGTCATTGTCTTAAATTATTGGAATAGTCACATTTGTGAACCCGGCATAGGTTGCCAGCTAGGCTAGATAGCAATATCTAAGGTCAAATTTTGTAATAATTTCTATTGTAACATTGTTTTTGGTGATTTTGCTGAAATGAGGCAAGAAAAATAAAATTTTGTAACATTTATGTTCATATTTTATTAAATATTTTAATTTTTATATTTCAATTCATAAATATCTCATGATTTGCTACTAATTACATCAGAAATTTTTCTAGTTTTTTTGTGAAAATATATCTGACAATATAGGAGGATAATGCATTTTATTGTTTAATTTGTAACTTTTCAATATTCCTGTAAATGGTTATGACTCTCTAGGCCTGCCTGCCTGTGTAGTGAATGGGTTAAGTACGTGCTGTTTTTGGAGTCTTTAAGTATCACTCCAACACAGCTGTGGAAATCCCACTGGAAAGGCATATGAAATTAAAGGACTTCTACTCCCAGGTCCTAGAGACAGGAGGGATGTCGAGTCAGGCCACTCAAAGTCCAAGTAGGAAGAGCATCCAGGGAGCAAGCTCAGTTAAGCAGGTTAATACCTTGTTAAGGGGCCAGGATGGAGGGGATTTCATTGTTATATTTAAATGTCACTGAGTCAGAGGGACGGCAAAGAGGGGTACTCATGGCAGGGACCAGCCATATCATAAGGATGATAGGTACTCACAGCTTATTTGTGGGGGATATTGAGGCATCACTAAAATTTCACTTTTTCAAAATTTACAATACACTGCCATTATCTGTTTAGATCTTTATAAAGAAAAGAATACCAAGAGAGTACATATCCTGTCCACATGCAGAATCACATCCACTCTTCCAAGATGCTAAATATAACTTCAAGGGATCTAAAGTAGAACCACAGAACTGAGACACAGAGTATAAAATCATGGCACCATCTCAAAGAACGTCATCATCAGTCCAGTCTCAAATTCATAGCACACAACTACCAAATTCAGGCAAACAACAAGCCCAAGAAAACTCTCTGCATCTGAGATTCACAGGGCTTTCATTTTAATTTACACTACCATTGCCAGAAGTTTAGCAATTGTAAGTAAAGAAGGTGTCATTTGGTTCCATTCTGTTGTCTACTTTTTTTTCCTCTCAATAACCAATCCTAGAGTGTATTTGAAGAAGAGAAGAGGCAATAGACAGCCTTGTTGTATAATCTGCAGGCAAAACAAACAAACAAACAAAAAACCCCCCACAGAATTTTAGTTTATTACAATTGAAAATCTAAACATATAAATATAGCACATTTAACTATAGCCAGTTCAATATCTAAAACCAAAAATTGTTCTATCCTTGAAGCTCTGTTTATCTTTGTGTTCCCAGCCACTCAATAGCACATGATGCCCATTAGACATTCACTGAGTGTTGGCAATTAAAAGGATGTTTGTGCATTTGCTTTTGATGGTTAGAAGAATGTCACATTTGCTTTCATATCCTTTAACCACTGATGGTCACCCAAAAAGTATAAAAAGGTAATATCAGCAAACAAATCAGCTTTAAAACTATATCGAGAACAGTTGTGGGAGACAGTTTTGCAAAGCTTGAAACACTTGGGAGCTGATCTTTGATTTAATCCAATCTAACAAATATTTATTGAAAACCTGCAATATGTACAGCACCCTGCTAGGCATTGTTGGGGTACAGGACGAGAAAAAGAAAAAAACATAATCACTTTTAAAGGATGGAAATGGCATGTATGTGGTGTAGAAAGATAAATAGGAAAACAGTTCTGCAAGCCAACAGAGTAGTTCCCAAAGGGCCATATTCATTCTGCAAGGGAGAAGCACTATTGTTATTCTGATCTGTTTCTTGGTTGTAGAAATAGAGCCGTGAACCTTTCTCTTCTGCTGATAAGAATTTTAAAGCATTGTCAGTGGAGTAAATATACATTAAAAGCAATAAATAACCATTTAAACTCTAGAAAGAGCACGGACTTTCAGTGATGCTAAATCAGGAAAAACCAACAATGAATGTTTCTGCTTATTGAAGACCTAATTAATGTTTATCAAGTCCTGTGAGAATGCAAAGCACAGCAGAAGGTTAAGACATTATTATTATTACCACAGATCTTAAAGCAGATGAGATCTTGATATTCCTGTAATCACAGCAGGAATTGTTCATTCCCCCATGTAATTTATGGGGAGAAAAAATAATAAGCCCCACCTCTCTTCATGCTTGATTTGTCAGTTGTTCTTGTTATGTGTAACCAATCCTCAAGAGAACCTTAATTTAGGCAACTATTTATTCTGTTCAATATTATTTTGACATTTGGTAATTACGAAAGATTTTATACATCCGTCTTTTCCCCTAAGAGAAGACATTAAATGCTACTTGGATGATCTCTGGTTTTGCACGAAATCAGCTCTGATGCCATGTTTTTGGTAGATGGAGTGACTTTATGGATAGTTTCCAGCTCTGGATTATACGGATTGTGCACTTTATGACCCATGGAGTCTGTGTCACTCTAATGCTTGGATGCTTCATGAAATAAGCTGTTGGTTGAAAGAAAACCTCATAAACATTGCATAGGAAAAAAAGAAAAACTGGGCTTTCTCAATTTTTCACATAGGGTGCTAAAGTAACCATGAGATATCTGGCAGTTTTCAAAATAAAAGAAACCTAAAGAGAGGTGAAAAATGTCTTAGGAACCCCTTTCTAGGATCCCCCCCCAAAAAAAAACACAAGTAAGACCCAAAGATCAGGAACCAGGAGAGGAGCTGTACCCCACGAGGCAGAGCCTTTCAGAAATGCTGCATGGTGTTCTGCGTGTGAGCTGTGGTAGGTCAGAGTTGACGGATGACGGCTTCTCCCATTGTGAAATTTCAGTTGTGGTTGTTTGTTCAACCAAGTCCAATTCTCTTACATCAGATTTTGCAGATCTGAATTTTAACATGAAGATTTTTGATTATTCTTTTTAAATCAGTTACAAATGTCAATGTATTCAATTTGAGTTGTAGTTAACTTCATTTTTTTTTAAATTTATCTCAGCCCAACGCATTTTAAGTCAGAAAACAATGTATTTTAAGTTATTGTTTGAGAAGATTGTGAATACTTTTGTGAAACAGAGAAAGAAAACTAAAAAGATTGGGAGAGGCCAGGATGGGGAAGAGAGAAGAATGAAGGGAAAGAGAAAAGGAAAACGGGCGATGAAGAAAAGAGAGGGGCATAAGAAAGAGGATACAGGACAGGGCTGAGAAGAGGGAGATAGAGGACAAAGGAGTTTTATAATGTCCGAGAATCAGCTGAGTGTTTTGGCTCAGGCCTGTCATCCCAGGTCCTCGGGAAGCAGAGGCAGGAGGATCACAAGTTTGAGACTAACCTCAGCAACTTAGCAAGACCCTTTGCTGAAATTAAAAATAAAAAGGTCTGGAGGTGTAGCTCAGGGGTACAGTACCCCTGGGTTCAATACTTAGTACTAAAAAAAAAAAAAGTCCCAGAATAAAGAAGATAGAGTGGCAAAGTCAGACCATCCACCCTCTCAGCTTCTTGAGGTTTGGGGATTAATGTTTTTCTCTTCAGCCCTGCAGCACCTAGCATAGCGCTGGGTATGACACAGGTACTTAGCAGCCATTTGATGAGTCAGTGGATATCAGTAGATCAAGCTGAACTCCTTGCAGTCCTTGCTGCTCTTTGAACCCACCAGGTACCCTCCTCTTGTTGAAATGTGTCCCCAGAGATCTGCTTGGCTCTCTTCTTTACTGCTTCTAAATCTATGCCCAATTCTGCTTTCTCTGTTAGACCAACCCTGAGAAGCCAGTTAGGTACCACAACCACCCCGTACTTGCCAGCCCAGGAAAATCCCTGTACACACCTCTTCCATCCCCTGTGAGCTTACCATCCTTGACATGGAATATGACTTTGCTTATATGTTGTATTTATGATTTGTTGTCCGTCTCCCTCTACTAGACTGTCATGTCCATAAGGTAGGGTCTTTTTTCCTATTATGGAGTTATCTCATGCTTCTATAGCATCGCTTCCAACCATGGATGATCAGTGAATATTTTCGTGTGAATAAACTGATCTTATCAAAAAGATTATGATATGTGCAAGTTTTCTCATTCTCTTTCTTCTCCTCTTTCTCTCTTTCCTTCATAGTAGTTGACAGAGAAGGCAACCCCACTCTTTGCTTCTTTTCTAACTTGTATTTTACATCACTCAGTCTCAGCTGCACTGCAGCAAAATCCTGAGTGCATGGCCGGCTGTTCCTCCAGGGAGTCTTTTTTGTACAGATTATATTGCTCCTGCTGTCTGAGATGGCCTGAACTTATGTTTCAAAGAACACATCCTTAGGGGCTGGGGTTGTGGCTTGGTGGTAGAGTGCTTGCCTTGCATGCGTGAGGCACTGGGTTCAAACCTCCGCACCACATAAAAATAAATAAATAAAATAGAGGTATCGTGTCCATCTACAACTAAATTTTTTTTTTTTTTAAAAAAGAACACATCCTTGGAACATCTAAGAGCTACAAGTCAGGTAAATAATAGGCTGAATAAAATTTATTGAAAAGTACTTCTATATGTTGGTTTATTGTATCTGGGTATTTATGAAATAGACAATGAATTTCTAAGACAATTTCATGCCATCAAAAATCTCTTTATGGAACTAATTTTCCATGCATAGGTAGAATTCAAGGCTAATATTATCACTTAGCTTACATTCTCTCTTTGTTCTTACTTTGTTTAAAAGATAAGCAGGCCCAGCAGTGGTACTTAGTTTGTCAAAAGGTCTATAAGTTCTATTCAGATTTTTTGGGGGGGTCAGCAAAACCCTAAATGTGGTTTACTCAAATGCTTTCCCCCAATAATCCTTAAATCCAAAGATATTTCAAAGTAAACTTCACTCATCTGTTTTCCATTCATGAGCCTCTAGGTCTTCATGTTTCAGGGAGGGGAAGTGGCGGGGGGGGGGTGCTGTCACAGGCACTGGCTTCCTTCTTCACTTCCACAGACGGATCATTCATGAGCCACAGACTGAATGCCTTGGCTGAAGTCCACACCTGTATCCTTTCCAGTTCTCTTTTAATTGATGCTCCAACCTCAGCTCATATCAATGTAGTTGCCAAAGAAAGTAAAGTGGAAAGAAGCTGAGAAGCTGTGTTTCTGCCATGGAATCCCAGAGTCTTAGACTTGTGGTTCTCAAGATCATCTGGTCCATTCAGGATGTGATGCAGGAATACCTGAACTATAACCTGGTAATTACATTCCAGCCTGTGGTTGAGCATCTCCACTGAGGGGGCTCCAGCAGCAGACCACGACCAATGGGTGGGCTTCAGCTGTGGGAAAGGCTCTCAAAGGGAACTGAGATTTTTGTTGTTATTCCCCTCCACCCCAGTCCAAATCTACCTACTCTCTTCATCCTTTCTGTAGTATTTTAACAGCGGTCCTCTATATTCCTCGCATATTCCCTTCAGAGTGGATCTTACTCTCCCCCATGACTTCAACCACTGCAATATATACATGGGTCATTCCCAAGTCTGTGCGTCTTGGTGCAACTATGTGCAACATCACACTGCATTTGACACATGGACCTTGAAGTAAACATTAAGACAAATGCATTACATTAACCTTTCCTTTAAATCTCATCACTTGTTTTATGTTGCCATTTCAATAAGGGCGAGATGCATGCTAAAGCTCTTCTACCACAACTCCATATAGTTAGGTGACAAATCCTGTTTGTTGGACCTTCAAGTAGCTCCCCAGTCTGCCCCCACCTCCTCATATCCATTGTCTCTCACCATCTCCCATCTCCTCGTCTCCCAGGTACACTGAGCCTGCAGGCTGTCTCTACACCTCCTGCCTCCCTCCTCTTTCTTTACAGCCCCTTTTCCTTATCGCTGCCCATGTTTATCTTTCTCAAAGAATGGGCGTTGCAGTGGGGGCTCCTTTCTTAGAGTGAAGCGGTTCTCGGTCTCCTAGGTTGAGTGGGTCCCTTCTCACCACACCCTTAACGGTTTGTTTGTGCACCCTTGATTGCTCTTAGTGCATTGTTTGGTTACCATATGTTTGCTTATTAACCCCCATTGGTCTCTGAGTCATAAAGGGTAGCAGTTTTTTCCCTACCTTTTCCTTAGAATCTAGAAATTGGTACACACCCTGGAAATGATGATGGAGGAAATGATACCTAGACCCTTCCCCATCATGCCCAGCCTCTTCTAACCTTGTTTCAACTTGTCTTATGTGTTTTTACAGTTTCCTGTGGTTTCGCAAATACACAGCAAAGCAACTTAGGCATTGTCCTTAGGCTTATTAGTGTCATCCAGACCTCCATCAACATTTTTGATGGTTTCATTATACTCTGTGATAAAACTTCTACATTTTTCTTGCCTGATTAGTGTGTGGTTAAGCCAAGATTTAAAGTTTTTGCCTTTTCAGACCAAATGTCTTCCTAGTGAATTTCAAGTTGTTAAACTCAGTGTGAATACAGGAAGAACTATAGGGAAGCCACAGTATTAAGAACATGAGGATCATCGAGTGGCTATATTAGGATTTAATAGTGATGTGCTCTTTGTTTTAAGTTGAGGTACCTAAGTGTGTGCTGTTGAGTTAAAGCTGCTTCAGAGACTGAGGGTGGTATAGTCAGTAAGAAAATTATTGATTTTTCAGAGCCATAAATTTTAACCACATGGAGACCTTGCTTAGAGTGAATGGTTGATTCCTAAGGTCAAGACACATCATGGCAATAGGGCAGGGCGAGCAGCAGGAAAAGCTACTATATTCATTGATGCAGAAATAAGAAACTGAGGGGTGAAGGTTATGTGGCAAGGGATCTCATGATAAAAATGTCTGGGGGCCTGTTATGGTTTAGATATGAGGTATCCCCAAAAGCTCTTGTGTGAGACAATTGTTCAGGTAAAACGATTAGATCATGAGAGTTCTAACCTAAGCAGTGGGTTAGTTCACTTGAATGGATTAACTGGGTGGTTACTACAGGCAGGTAGGGTGTGGCTCAAGGAGGTGGGTCACTATTTTGTCTCTGGTGAGTACAGCTGTCTCTGCTTCCTAGTTGTCGTGAACTGAGCTGCTTTCCTCTGCTATTCCCTTCCTCCATGATATGCTGTCTCATTGTGGACTCAGAACTATGGAGGAGACTGGACCTCTAAAAACCAAAGCCCCCAAGTAAATTTTTCCTTCTCTTAGTTGATCTTGCCTGGTACTTTGGTCCCATTGAGGCAAACTGATTATAACAGGGCTGGAACTGGACACAATGGATAGTTGCATGGAGAACCCAGCAGTGAAAGGTAGGTCAACACCTACCTTTTTAACCAAGGTGGCTGGCCTCTACGTATCTAGAGTTCCTGAGGGGGTCGTTGTGTTGGTCATACTTAGATAAAGTGGGAAAAGAAACTTCTGTGAGTCCAGAATCATCGTCCCCACACACCCTTCTTCTGGCTTCAGATCATGGAGAGAATAAGGTTTATTGATGGTTTTCCCTGTCCTCATGGGATCTGTGTGCCTGTTTATCCAAGTAGTATAAAAAAAATGGTTGGTCAAGAGAAGCAAGAGCATGACAATCCAATGGAAAATGTTGAGCCTAACTTTTATTTCATGACCACTTGTTCTGAATCTAATCTACTGTGTTTGTCCCCGAACCACCTGGTCCTTTGGGGAAACTGAGGTCCTGGATGACTCTCCCAAGCTCATCTATGGTTCCACCACATAAGGCTTCTCCAGGAGGTCTCAAGTATCTGTCCCCACCCTTAACCTGTGGCTACCACAGAGCTCCAGCCATACCTTCCACAGTCTCACCAAACTGACTCCTAAGATTGAGTTTATGCTGATTCCTTTTTCCTCTGTCAAAACTTTACTTATCATTGCCTCTTCCCTTAACATCATCTATTTGCTCCTGCATAATCACCTCTCTTCCTCCATCCCTTATATAAGAGCCTCATTACCCTCTAGCTACCTCCACAACAGCACCCACTATGCAGTATTTACAGCTTATTTGTACATTTCTCTGGAACTGGATGTTCTTTGAGTGCTGGCACGTGGTCTTAGCTTCCTCTGCGTACTCCCATTATTTAGCTCAGTGCTTAACACAGACTAGGTCTCAGAAAATATTCTTTGAATGATTGGATGAATGGAATGATTAAGTGAATGAATGGATTTCTGCCATATTTCCTTCCTCACCCTCCCAGTCAGGTGACACTTTCTGGAACGAAGATATTATTTTTTCTACATGAACCTAAGCTGGTACTTTATATGTTTTTGTTAATTTTTTCACCGCTGTGACCAAAAGACCCGAGAAGCAGAATTTTAGAGGAGGAGAAGTTTATTTGGCACTCACACTTTCAGAGGAGGTCTCAGTCCATAGACGGCTGACTGTGTTGCGCTGGGCCTGAGGTAAGGAAGAACATCATGGCAGAAGGGTGGGGAAGAAGAAAGCAGCTCAGGACATGGTAATCCTGAAGCAGAGAGAGCAGGCTCCACTCACCAGAGATAAAATATAAACCCAAATGCATGCCCCTAGTGACCCACCTCCTCTAGCCACACCCTACCTGCCTACAATTACCACCCAATTAATCCATTCAAGTCGACTGATGCACTGATTCAGTTAAGGCTGTCATAACCCAATCAGTTCACCACTAAACCCTCTTGCAATTTCTCACACATGAGCTGATGAGGATACCTTATATCTAGGCCACACCATTTATGATTGACATTTCATTTTCAAGTTTCACAATAATCTCTCAGCAATCCATTCCAGTGTTTTACAGCATCCTTGTCAAGCTCATTGGTTTATAACCTTCAGGATTGGTCTTCCCCCTTCAAACAGCAGAACTTTGTCTGCTGGCCTCCGAGTGTCCAGTATAATAATTTATCCAAGTTCTCACAGCTCATGAGCGGCCAAGCTGGGAGTGAACCACCCATCAACCAGCCACACTTGATCAATCCTTAGCCTTATAGAAATCCAGTTTAGGAGTTACCTTTAAGTATAAGTTATCATTATATTTCACCAAACATCTTTCAGTAGAACACAGAGAACATTCATATCCAACACCGGGGCACTCATAAACCATTGTTATCCTTTTGGTAGAGAGAAAAAAAATTAGACTTCCCTTTTCATCCTGTTGTTTTTACCATTTCTATATGCATATCTGGAGAGTGAGTTTGCACATAATGATCTAATTCAGATATGCTTTTAACGTAGAGGCAAGGATTAGCCCTGATTAGTGGAAATGTTTCCTCCACCATCATGCAACCCCTTTCATCCCTTCCAAATATAGGGATTCATTTGACCTGGGAATACATCTAACTGTCCTACACATCCAGCCCTGACTGCTCTACTGCTCATGTAGCTGCTATCTCTGGTTAGGATAAGAAAGCTGGTGTGAGTAAACATGCCTTTGTAGCTGCTCTGCAGCCCTCACTGCACACACAATAAAATGTCTTTTGTTTCCATTCTTCTTCTCACACCAGGTTAACCCCAAAGAGCCACTCTTTCTATGGACTGCACTTCTAATAGCCACAAACATTTGAGCTACCTGGGAGGGGGGACTGAACCAAGTAACCTCCAAATTTTCCCTGGCTTTATTATTACAGTTTAGTGCAAATGATTTAAGAGGTAAGAGGAGAATTCTCCATTGAATAGTCTGCCTAAATTTCTCCTGAGTTCACTAATGGGAAACTTAGGACTTGTTGTAGGATGCATGAGATTGACCATGGCTGTGAAAAGCACAGTGTCTGCCACACAGTAGACCCAATAAATGTCACTCCTAGAATGTAAAATAAAACAGCATTAAATAAAATAGCATCAGATATCCCTAGAGCTAATTATTGTAACTTCTCATATAATAAGTAGCAAGTTAGTATCAAATTCTGCCAAAGTTTCAAGGAAAAATACCCTGAGACAAATCTTTATGCATCTAACAACATTGAGTTTGTAGATTCTCCTAATGTAAAAGGTTAATGAAATTCCTTAAAAGTTCACATAAAATGTAAGAGATTTATTGTTGGACGATGAATTCAAATCTTCCTTGTGTAGCTTTAAGCATTTCCCCTCAGTTGCACCTATCGCAAAGAACTTTGCTTCAACTCAGAATTTGACTGCTAATCTTCACACATATGGCAAATGTGAACTAATCAGACCACAGATATTTTGCTGCATTCCATGGTGTCTCATTTATTTGTTTGATTTGCAGCTATAGCAACTAGATTCCACCACATTAGGCTTTTACACGGACTTACAGTGTGATCAGCTTGGTTGACGTTTGGCACTCGGCACTATATTCAATTGAAGACATATGCACAAACTCACCACATTTTTTGACTGTTTTTCACACAGGGTAAATCTGTAATATTTGCCTAAAAATATTAAAAGCAAACTTCTGCAAGGATAGTAGGCAATTAAAAGATGTTGCGACCTTCTTTTCTGTAACATTTCAAATCTTGAACTCTCCTTGGCATGTTGTTCAAATGCCCATCTGACTTTGAAGCAGGCTGCCTCTCCACAGAAAGCTCATTCCTGCAATGACTAAAGGGTTGACCTGGTGCCATACTGGTGCTGTTCCACACACGCTGCTCTGCACAAGAAGAGCAGTTGGAAATGACCTTGAAACAGAGTTTTGCCAAGTTAATGAAATATGGGCCTTCAAGAAGTGCCATTTTTCAAGTGATTTGTAGAAGAGTTTTTCAGCATTGTCAGAACTTGTGCCCTGAATTTGGTATTGGGTAACCACAAGTTTTTAACATCTATAAGGAATGATGCTCACTCTTGGTTTTATTAGTTGCACATTGTAACAGGTTGGCAAAACTAGGTAATGGAGAAAATTGGCATTGCACACTTATTTCTCTTAGGTGATTTTTTTCCAAGCATTTGCCTAAAGAAATAGAGATGCTAAAAGGGCACAGTTTCAAATGGGGAGATGGAGCTTTAAAATGAAGTAGAAGGTACAGATGGAGATGGAGATACAATTAGGGAATAAAGAAAAGATGAGAGAGGTATCTCTCTTTGCTTGTAAGTTGCCCATTGATAGGATTCTGGCTCACCAGATTTAGATTCTAGGAGGGGACATTGCTTGATCTCACACCCAAGAGTAAACTGATGTTGTTGTTTAAACATGTTAATTGATTTTCACACCAATTGTTGCTCTATATTTTCCATGTTACTGAGTGCTGTATTTATGCTAGTGCATAAAGTCACCTGCTAGAACTGCTCATTCTGGTGAACTTGACTGACATCTAAGGATCTGGATAAAATTAAGCTGCTCTTTAATCTTACTTGGAAGTCAGGGTTGTTATGATTCTGCAAGGTACCCCAGCTCTGTGCTTCCTGTGACCTCCCTTCTATAACTATGATAAGCCTGAGACAACCCTAGGTTGGGACAGTCAGGCAGAACAGCAGAAGAGAATGGGGAGAGTCATATATTCTCTTAAGCCAGCTGTGAGACTTTTATACAAAATCAAATTCTACATTTCTTTAAAAAATATAAAATAAACTAGTGAGCATCTCTGGAGCTCTCCAAAAGAGGCTATAAATGACTCAATGACTTCTGGCCACTCTCACTTTTGCAAAACTGATAGTCTTCACTGCAGTTTTGAGAAATGTACATCTATATGAGCAAGGAAACATACTGTCAACAGCAACTTCCCAGGACATTTCTTTTTATTTCATCGGGGAGTTTTCAATTCGTAATTTGATATTTCTGTAAGTTTAAACTAGAATCACTAAAATGAAGGCATTTTTTCCTCATAAGCTCAAACCTTCCAGACTCATCATTTTGTAGAGTTACATAAGTAAACAGGCAACTAAGAATCCAAATTATAGATTATAGTTGTTGGCACAACTGTTCACATTTTATGTAGCAACATGTTAAAAACCAGTAACATATTTGCAGAACCAGTTTTTGCATGAAGGAACTATGTTGAAAGTCCATCTTGGTGATTTTTTGTTAGGTTTTGCTGAGTGTCATATACTAGATTATTTGCTTGTGGACTCCCTCCCCCACCTAATTGCCTTTATTTGATAAGTTTGCTTTAAAAGTTCTGGTGTAGGAGTTTCAGAAAGATTCTGATATTTTACCTTATTTTCTTTATTAATTTCAAGGTAATTTGCTCTAAGTTGTAGTATCACCTCTTTTAAACTTTTACATATTTTAAATTGAAGAATATAAATTATATAATAGTCCTCATCCATAATTTAGGGACCTCTTACTTTAATATGATTTATTTTGAATTTATTTCTAAAATGTTTCTCAGCTTCTTGAATGAAGAAGGTATATGTCTTTATCCATTCAGCTTGTTAAAACAAAATGTTATAAGCCAAAGGGCCTGTAAAAACCATAAACTTACTTCTCAGTTCTGGATGTTGGAAGTCCAAATCAAGGTGCCATCATGATCAGAACCCTGTGAGGGCTCTCTTAGGTGGTAGACTGATGACTTCTCACTGTATCCTCAGGTAGGGACCTTTTTATAATGGTACTAATCCCGCCATGAGGGCTCTTCACCCTCATGATCTAATCACCTTCCAAAGGCCCCACCTGAACACCATTACTTTGTGAATTTAGATTTCAACTTGTGACCTTTGAGGGGGATAGACACATTCAGACCATAGCAGGATGACAAAAAGAAAGGAATGTCAGCAGAGGAAGCCATGCTTCTGATATTCAGTATCTTAAATTACAGATCAAATGAACCAAGAGACAGACAGAATTAAAAAAAAAAAAATGCCCAGGCCAGTAAGCTTGTGATGCCTGAGACTCCTTGTGCCCTGCTGCCTGGTGACCTCAGCAGTCCCAATGCCTTATTCCTTGGTGACATTTTCATTTATCTTTTCAGTAAACATTTAAGATATGAGGAAGTAGGAAACTTACCATTATTTAAAATATTCAAACAATATCTTTACCTTTAATGTATATTCAGAATCTCACTATCCTATTTTTTAGAATCATTTGAGATTATTTATTTGTATGTGAACAAATTGTAAAGTACTGTCTTATGGACTTCTGCATCATAGCACAGGATCCCCCAATTGAACATGAGTCTTCTTTTTGAAACTGCAGATAAGGACTTACTTAGCCCTGTTCTAACATGACAGCACTTTGTCTTTGTGGCTTTCAGCTCTTACAAACTATGGCAGTCCCCCACTCTGGTTTTACTTACCATGGATGGTTTCAGCTATCCTTGGTAAACCAAAGTGCAAAAATATTAAATGGAAATTTTCAGAAATAAAACATTCCTAAATTTTAATTTGCCCATTGTTCTAAGTCATTGATGAAATGCACACCTTCTTGCTCTGTCCTTCCCAAGGTGTGAGCTATCCTTTGTCCAGAATTCTCACTGTATGTGCTGCCCACCCTCTAGTCACTCAGTATCTGTCTCCGTGATCAGATCTACTCCCGTGGTATTTAGTGCTTGGGTTCAGGCAACCCTTACATAATCACAGTGTCACAACATCACCACGTCAGGTTATCTACCTCATCTCATCACACAGGCTTTGTATCCTCTCACATCTTCACAAGAAGGGTGTTTAGTCAGCTTTTTCACTGCTGTGATGAAAATACTAGAAAGAACAATTTTAGAAGAGGAAAAGTTTATTTGGTGCTCACAGTTTCAGCAGTCTCAGTCGATAGATGGCTGATTTCATTGCTCTGGGCCCGAGGTGAGACAGAACATCATGGTGGAAAGGTGCAGTGGAAAAAAGTAGCTCAGGACACAGAACCAGGAATCTGAGAGACAGCTCCCCTTACCTAGAACAAAATATATACCCAGAAGACACTCCCTTCCCCATGACCCCCGCTTTTCCAGCCACACCTTCCCAACGGCCAGTTAACAGCCAGTTAATCATTATCAGGGGATTAATGTGCTGATAAAGGCTCTCATAACCCAATTATTTCACCTCTAAACTTTCTTCCATTATCTCACACCTGAGCTTTTGGGGGACATCTCTAAACCATAATAAAGGGTGAATACAATACAGTGAGACTTCTGAGAGAGACCACATTTACATAATTTTTATTACAGTATTTTTTATAATTATTCTTTTTTGTTATTGTTAATCTGTTAGTGTCTCTAATTTATAAATTGAACTTTATTGTAGATATGTTTACATAGGAAAACACTAATAATATAGAGAGTTTGGTGCAATCTGAAGTTCATGCCTCCCCTGGGAATTTTGGAACCTAACACTGCTGAGAAGGGGAAACTACTCTCTCTCTCAAACACCTTCTAGATTATTTTCATTTGTATTTATACTAGTGCAGATAATTCAAAGAAATAGGATCCCTATTGAAAACTCTTTTCCTTTATAAATTAACCCTATCTGTAGAGGTCCTTTCTGCATGCACTGGTGGTCACCATGCACTAATGGTGGTCAACCTGGTAGTCCAGGCTGCATGCTGAGGACCTGACTCATTCCATCTGGGATGGAACCTGCACACCCTCTGTGTTTTTCTCATGCTTCTTCATATGGTTTTAATGTGGGTTTGAAGACCTTTGAATTCACTAGTCTCGCTGGCATCCTTGGGTTAAGGAAAGTGGTTAATGGATATAAGTCAATTTGGTGATGTCTGGAGCTGAACTGAATGGAGATTATGGCAAATAGACAAACCTGAATAAATAGGAACAAGCAGGTATATCTAACTCTTGTGGGCTGGTTACGACGCAGTATCTCTGCCTTGGTGTCTACTGGAATAAAATATTGGCACCATCCCTAAATTCTAGGAAAAAGTGAATTAATATTACCATTTATTAGAAGATTAAAAACATGGTACATGTGTCAATTATCATTAATCCTTGAAAATATTTATGGAGTTCAATGGTCTGTAACTAATTAGAGTCTGCAGTTAACAGGGGATATGGGCTTCCTCTGAGTTATATGAAGCAAAATATAAATCTTTTATATAACTCTATTTCCTTCAGAAAGGATTTTTACTTGTCAGTGGGATTTTTAAAGTTTTATTTTATTTTCTTGGATCTCATTATTTTTCCATAAATCCTATAAGCAGAATTACAATGAGGTGAGTCATAGTCTTAACACTTTTTTGGAGCTGCTTCTGCCAGTGCAGCTTAGAATATAGGAGATTTTCAAAGAGAAGCAAAGGAAGGAAGGGTGGGAGGGAGGGAGAGAAGAAGGGAAGAAAGAAGAGAAAGACGGGCATAAAGCATTTCACTTTAGATTGCATTTGTCTTTAAACTTACAATGGCATCGTAAAGGTAAAGCTTTCATGGTCTGTCATTGGCACATTTTAGACAACTCTGAAGTGCAAATAGATTTGGGTTTCAAAAGTTCTTTCTTGAGCCAGTTACTTGGAACTGGAAATGTGTTTGCCTGCAAAAACTTTGTTATATAAGTGGTAATTAATTTTCGAGGCTAGCTCATAAACTCTCCTTATTCTGTTTTGAAGCTGAATTATTGTGCATTTACAATGATAAATGGCACACTATACAGTTGAAACCTCATAGATCTAAAGAACATAAAGGCAATAAAATCAATTGTTGAATTGCTTCAGTCTTTTATCTTTAACGCTGGTCATGGAAGGAAAGCAGATGTGATTTGAAGATTCTGAGGCTGTTCAGAGAATAGCTAATGCTGATATTGGAGAATGTCAGTCAAAGGAGTGGCCATGTGTGTTGCAGGATGGTCACTAAAAACCAGTGCCCTGAGATTGTATCAGTGAGTCTTCAGTACAAATGCCTCCATTTCCCACAACAAATCTGGAAGGAGCACATGCTGTGTCCTAGATGGTTCTTGCCATTGATCCTACCAGACAAAACATAAAGAAACACTCTATGAGGCTTATAATCAAGTGGGGGAGACAATCAAATGATGTTGCAAATAGATGATTACTTGGGATTCATCCATTTTTATTAAAATTTATTGGGTTAACATTAAAATCCATACAGATTTACAAGGAATAATGTTGGCACACCTAGGATACATCTGGAAAAGGGGGGTTCCTAAGTCATCCTTACATACCTGCTGTGGATTGACTACTTACGTATGCTATCTCAGTGAATGCCCAGTGTAACCCTGAGGGGTAGGGATTATTATCATGATTTCACATGTGAGGAGCTGAGACTCAGGGTCGTTAAGAAATGTGCCAAAGATGGTACAGCAGAGAACCTAGGTTCAAACCAGGTTCATCCAACTTTGGGCTCTTTCTGCCAATCTAAACTGCTTGCTCTGATAAACCATTCTGAAGATATTTTGTTATTTTACTCAGTGTTCTTTACATTAGGTATCTGTGCAATAGACTCCTCCCACAAGGGCAGCCTGGCTTTAGGAAGAGAGAGAAGAAGGCTGAGAATGGAGCTTTGGCTCATGGACCCAGGGAGGGGAAGCTGGGAGGACCTTCAGTGGAATGGGAGAAAGCACCAGGGAAGCCAAGAAGGAGAGAGCTTCCAGAAGGCAGAGTCAGGCCTTCCTGGACCACATGGAGCAAATGGCCTGGGTGCTGGCAAGAGTCAAAATGACCACAGTGGGTGAAGCCAGAGGAGAAGGAGCTTGCTTGAAAAGAAAGCAATTAAAAATCTCAGCAATGTGGCATTTTTTTTTTTGGTGAAACAAGATTGGTCACTTCATCAGCCACTTGAATTGAAAACAAGGGTGTGTTGAGTAACAGCATTTGAGGAGTGAACGATTTTTCCTTAACCCTAACCCTGCGACCCTGTGTTTTTCTCCCAGTGAAAGAGGCACTGTTTTTGTCCTGTGCCTTTATTCAGCAGGGTCAGAACTTACCCCAGCTATGTGCTAATGGACTCTCACCCAGTGCAATGTTTTCCTATGTTGATTTGAAAATTAACTCATAAATGAGAAGGAGAAATCACAGGAGAATTTGCAGGAAAATGGTTAAAAAGCAATTACTTGGGGGAGGAAGAAGAGAAACTTTGAATAATTCTTCCCTTTTGTTCCTTCTTGGTTGTCAACACATCAGAAGCAACAAAGGCAAAACAAACAAACAACTTACCCATGATTTGATAAACTGGAAGGCTGGCTGCGTGAATTCCATTGTATGTCTTTTGTTTACATTTCCCAAAATCTGTTATAGATATTTAGGAGCCTTCAGAAATTTCTGTGGATGTGCTGCTAGAGATAAACCATTTGTTTTTGTGGAGATTCAAAAGGGAAAATGTATTTTAGAAAACAAATGAAACTGGGACTCTGTTTGGAGAAATAGTTCTCTGACCAGATGTCATTTAAAGGCATAGGACAAACGGCCCAAGCTCTGTCTCTCAAGACAGACATGCATGGAGGAACCAGGAGGGGCATTTTCAGGGTTGCTTGTAAAGTTCATATTATAAAGTACTGAGCATGCCCAGGCCATCTTTGGGGTTGTGAGCACACAGTTGAAACATAAATGCTTCTAAGTTCTTTCTCGTAATTTCTCTGATCTTACTGGCAATAAAAAGGAAAAAAAGAAAAAAAAATCACTGCAGGAGCATAAAATGTTATTGAATTTGCAGCAGTCGTCATGGTTACCTGCATAGTTTCTTTGCTTTATTAATGTGTAATTCCCTTTATTTCTGGAAATGTCATTATAGTGAAACATAATAGTTAGCAGCCTCTTAGCAAGTTTCTCCACATATCTCAGAGACTCTGACGATGACTGTGATGAATGTGTGTGTGGTTTCTGGGCCACCTGTGTGCTGTTGATTCAGTAACTAGGACATCATTGTTTAGGAAAAGACAACTTGAACTTAATGACTTTTGAGAATCCCTTAAAAGTTCAAATGTTTCCCCAAGGTGCTTATCCTTTTCATATAGGAAAATAACCCAGGGCTTGAATCTTTTCTAACTAAAATATTTAGGTTTTCTGACATGAAAAAAAATTTAAGTAACAATTATTACTTGCAGACATCACTTTCAGGTGTTCAGGAAGTTTTTTTTTTCTTATCAATTCATTTAAAAATTGTCTTTACTTGTGTCATAGAAGAGTCTTTGTGAGACACTGTTAGTAGAGGTTTTGATATAGTTTTTCCAAATGTATTCTTCCAGTACCCAAGCTGAAGCTAAATAAAGCAGTTCATTAAATTACCTTCCAGTCTAACTGCATGTGGCAGAGGCTGCTAACCAATGCCCATGCTCATTTTTCTTCTTCCTGGGGATCCAACCAGACTATATTTCCCAGCGTCCCTTGCTGGGAATCATAGGATGGTGGAATGTGATTAGATGTTGCATTCAGCCATCTATATCCACAGGTTCTGCGTCTTTGATTCAATAAACTGCTAATTGAAAATATTTGAAAAAAATCACATTGGTATTGACCATGCACGCACTTTCTTGTCATTATTCCCTAGACAATATAGTAGGAAAACCATTCATATAGCAAGTATTAAGGATTATAAATCATCTAGAGATGATTTGGAGTATACAGGTAGATGTGCATAGTTCCTATACAAATACTATGCCATTTTATTTAAGGCACTTGAGTATACTCAAAATTTTGGTATTTGGGGGAGTTCTGGAACCAATCTCCAATGGATGACTGTATATAACCATTTGTGGGTCTGGTCTCTTAATTCCACTTAATCATCCTATCCCTGTTTCTAGTCTGGTTGGAAACTGTCAGCCTGGTCCTTAAAGAACTTGGTGGAGCAGAGCCTCACTGTGGGTTAGTAACATCTATTTTATAGAAAGGAGACAAAACTTCTTAAATGTGTATGTTACATCAGCTACTGTTACCCTAACTGATACAGTGCTTATTAATGTTTCTTCTAAATGGGCCATATAATCCTTGGGAGAAGGCTCAAGTTTTTCATCCAAAAGTGTCTCTCATAACTTCTTTCACAATCTTTAAAAATAAACTGCTCTCAATTCCAGCAGTGTCCAGTGTCCAGTGATAAATTTGCTGTTTTGGAAGAGGCCCAGAGACCTGAATGGCTATAACACTAAAAGATATTTGGAAAATGTCAGACCCTGTAACTTATGTGCACAAAGAACCAAAGAGAAGGGTAGTTTTCTAGATATTTCTGTGCATAATACCAAGAATAGTGTTCCCTTCTCTGGTGTACACAGCCTTATTTGTTCTCTGTGGTGAATCTCCTACCCAGCTCCACCATTCCCATGTTACAGATTTTTAAAGTGTCATTTAGGTTAAATTACTTTGTGAGACCTAGGGTAACAGCAAGGGAGGAATCAAACAGAAGCTTGCAGGGAAGCAAACATAGCCAAGCTTTTTACAAGCCATTTCTTGTAGTTTACATTGTTGAAGTCAGTTAATCACTGTGCTCTGGGATAGAATGACAGTTAGCAACAATTTGAAACACAAATAAACAACAATCTATGGTATTGGGAGCTGAAACTCTCATTTAGTTATAATTCCATCATTGTTGAGTTTTACTTTCTATCTTAAGATATCAGAAGAGTAGTTGTAACAGATTCAATAGCAGTTCAACACTGAAAGCATGGAGTCCACAGGCCAACTCTTCCTCATGAGGTCAGCTAGGGCCCCAAGCTCTTTCATCTGGCAGCTGCTGGGTTCTTTAGGTTGTTTCTCCTCTGTATGCCCAGAGAGTTTGCTTCTGCATTTAAGATGTTAGAAAGGGATTATAAGAGAGGAGACAGTGTGCTTCTTTGCAGTTAAGGGTATGTCCCCAAAATTGTACCTGTGATTTTTGCTCACAGAAGTTGCATGGTTGCATGAACATCTGAAGGGAGAATAGGAAAAGTCATTTTTTAAGTGACAATACTTTCATACTTTTAAAAAAAGATGACTAGACAAATATCAGCCTATGCCACACTTTGTTTCCTTCTTATGAACATGGTAATGAGTAAGACCCAGAATAACCAAAACAGAAAATGGAAGGAAATGAACTAAGGAAACAAAGTAAACCAGAAATTGAAGATCCGCTTTCATATTCTCCTCCTCCAGTGCTTATGCTAAAAGAATCAGGAGTCAATGTCTTGCATTAACTTATTTTAAAATAGGTGATAACTGTTAAATCAGTAGTCTTCAAATAAAATGGTTGCAACAAATTGAACTAAGACTAGAGATTAAATCATATTAAGTAACTAGAATTCATGTCATTCGGTTTCATGTATGATTGGATTATAAAACAAAGTCTCATCTGGTAGAGATAGGGTATCTATAAGTGGAGTATGATACCTAGTTTGCTTTAAAATACCCCAGGAAGTTGGCCATGCCTATTATTCCAGTAGCTTGGGAGACAGAAGAGAAGCAGGAGGATCACAAGTTCAAAGTCAATCTCAGCAATTTAGCGAGACCCTAAACAACTTAAGAGAGAACCTGCCTCAAAATAAAAAAACAAAATGCTGGGGATGTAGCTCAGTATTTAAGTGCCCTTTTGTTCAATCCCCAGTACCAAAATAAAATAAAATATCCCAGGAACAATGGAAGAGAGGATGATAAATCAATGAAATTAGACTAGGAACATGTTAGTTGTTGAAGCTGAAAGATGGGATTTAGGCTACTTTTCTACTTTTATGTATATTTGAAATATTCCATAATAAAAAGTTAAATAAATACTGTTGCAAGAAATAAAAATAAGTTTTGGCTGTGCCTCAATGTTCATATCAATTTGATTCTGTACTCAAGTTAAGTCCTTTCTTAAATTCCCAGATTACTGTTTATTCTGCATGCATACATATACCCAGAAAACTGTTTTTTTTTTTCCACCTGCATGGTTTGTTAACAATTTGCTTTTGAGTTAATTAAATAAAAATTTCATGAATGGTTGTTGTGTCTAGTGATTCAAGGGATGCAGAAATGAGTGAAATAAGGTCCCTTTCTGCAAGTATAAAATCAAATCTGGAAGATGAGATGGTCTCTCAAATAAATGTGATTTACAGAAATATACAAGAAGGCTTAAATGTTAGGAGATTACATCAAATTTGAAGGATCAGGAAGAGTTTCCAGGATCATATCTGGTAAGCTTAAAGGAAGCATGGGCTTTGACAGATGGAGGTAGTGGGGAAAGTGGACCACCAAGAGAAAGGCACCAAGCCAGAGAACTTGAGATGGTTTCCTGGTGAAGGCAAAGGGAGATATGGGGTTTATTTTAGTATGTGTATCTGGATGTTCCATTAAAGAAAGCCAGGGAGAAAATAAAGGGAACCAAATGGGAAGACTTCTGTGAATAAGGATGTACAGTTTTGAGATGCTGGCGAGACTCAAAATGAGATGTTCAGCTGAACTATGGTGCTGGGGCACAGTGAATGTTTAGGGTGTGTGGTAGGCAGATGCTGAGGCTGATCATTGAAGCTGCAGGTAGGTGTTGAATTTACTACTGACAAGAACAAGGAAAATATGTTTTTAAAGGGGTTTTATTACCATAGAGGATGGCAATTATAATGACATCATTGTAAAAATTACATAATGATTTCCGCTTACATTAAAGATAACGAGTCATTGATAAGACAAGATGTGTATTCCTTCCTCTCCCTCTCCCCCAAATTCTCAGCACTTTTTGTTCTACAGAGCCCACCCAGCTCCACTTTCTCTCTTCTTCCTCCTTCAGCCTAAGCCAAGAGTTGTCAGTCCAGAACATGTCCACCTCCTAACTTCTATTCATTATTACTATTTTTTTTAATACCAGAGATTGAACCCAAGGGTGCTTAACCACTGAACCGCATCCCTGGTCCTCCGTTTTTTCTTGTATTTAGAGACAGGGTCTCCCTAAGTTGCGCAGGGCCTTGCTAATTGCTGAGGCTGAATTTGAACTTGGGATCCTCCTGCCTCAGCCTTCCAAGCCACTGGGATTACAGGGGTACACCACTGCACCCAGCTCCATTCACTCTTTAACCCATTCTAAATCAGAATTCCAGTCATCACTCCATTGATGTGGTTTGGTAGAATTATCAGTGGCTGCCTGTTGTATTTCTCACTTCCCTTGATTCTCTGAACAGCTTCTGACCTCTTGGGCAACTTCAATCTCTTCCTTCAATCACTCTTCCTTGCGTTTTCTTCTGGCTGCTGTGCAGACTTCTCCACTACTGACCATTTCTAGGCAGTGGTGCCTTGGGACCAGTACCAGAATGTCCTTTCTGACAGACTCTCCTGGAGGGGATTCTTCTTACTTCATAGTTTGACCTAATCAGCTCTCACATAAATCTCATTTAAATTCTGGTCTACCTCATTTGTCACTTGAATTTCTCACAGACATTTCATAGGTAACAAATGCAAAACTGAAATTTGAACTACTGTCTTCCTCCCAAATGGTGATCTCCACCATCTCAGTAAATTTCATCACCATCTACCTTGCTTAGACCAGTCAAGTGAATCATTTAGTTTGCAGAGCTCATAGGACAACTGCACTAGGAAGCCCAAGCAAATACTACTTCATCATGAAATGTTTGATCCCTAGATTATTCATTAGCATAGCTGAAGTGTGTAAGCCTCAAAGATAAAGCTTTCCTTTGTAACTTCATTGCCACATAGGAATTCCATTTAGGCACCAATGCTAGCTTTAACTTCAATTCATGGTCCACTTTAAGCTACACATTTTTAAAGAATGTTGTAGGTTACTTATCCTGAGCAGTCAAGCTCTCTGAGCTGACCACATTTTGTGACAGTCAAGACTAGCACCAGAGGGCCTCCAAAGTAGAAGGGATCTCTGAAGTCGTCTGAGAGATACAGGTACTGGTGTTGTTTCAGTAAGACTGGAAATCTACAGGTGTGGACATCTCTACCATTCTCTCCTCTGCCCAGAGTGGTGCAAAAAATAGCAACCCAAGTTTTTGTTTCTTTGTTTGTTTTTGTTTTTGAGAAGGACAGGGGCTCCTTTCTTTTCTATCCCACTGGGTTGGGAGAGGATGGTTTAAAGTAGGTTTGCATTTTATCCATTCCTTATGAGTCTGTATTCTGTAGAAAGATCTAACATTTGGCTCAAGACCCAAATAAAATTGCAGTATAGGAAATTAAAGATCCAACTAGAACTGCTTCTAGTTCTGCCTCAGAAACCAGCAAGTTGTTGTAAATCTAATTGGTAGAGTTATCCTTATCCCCCACCCTTTTTTATCTTCCCCCACATCAAACATTAACTGACACCATCTGAATGTTTACCTGTGCCAGACACTATTCCAGGTACTCTGTATGTATGAACTCATCTAATCCTAACAACATATGAGTGAAATGTTACTGTTGTTTAACATATGAAGAGACAGGGCCTGGGGGGTTAGGAAATTGCTCAGAGATACTCAGCTAATGCAAAGCCAGGATTTAAGTCCAGGCTATTCAAGTCTGCTCTTAATCACTCTTGTTATACTGTGTTGCATAGATACCACCTCTGAATGTCTTTTTTCCACCCATTGCTATTGTGTCATTGATGTAAGATGTACCATCAATTTAATTTAATAACAGTTTTCAGAAATAAAGTAAGCATTACCAAATCAAATACAGTTTTAGTGGGATTGCCTTCGAAAGTCCTAACCAATGTGCTTTTTTCTTCTTCTTCCCTTGGTAATTTCTTTTTACCTCACTTAGAGTAGGAGGAATCCCCTCTGGGTTTTTAGCTGCAGGGACAGACAAGTTGAAGAAAAAGGCAAATTCTTGGCCATTGACTTCTATTGCTTTGCATATCATGAGCCAAAGCTGACAATACTGAGGTCAGCGGTGGAGTTGGGAAGAATGAAGGATGATGTCTGCGAGCTTTCTGTCCCAAAGGAGATAATCACTTAGCTGCCTGCAGGAGGAGAATCTGTAGTTCAAAGATGGAAGGACCCTGAGAACTCCATTTCCTGTGCCACTGGAGAGGACGGGGAATGGCAACCTCAGAAGTATTGGGGGGGAAATCCCAGAGTACAGGAGACTTGGGTTTGAGCCCCAGCAGAGGAAGCAACCCTGGGAAGGGACCAGAGGACCAGGGTGTCCTGGTCGGGGAACACCAACAGCACACTTGATGTGGATTCTCCATGCAGGAGGCTATGGAAAAAGAAATGATGTCTGCAGCTAAAGTACCATGGATAGAAGTTCCCATGAAAGATGAGCAGGACTGAGGGACTAATGGAACAGATGTTGCTCCCCTGGTGCCATGATATATATGGGCACTCTCAGCATTTAGATCCTATTATAGGAAAAATAAAAGAAAGGGTAGAACTCTGATTTGATGATGTTCAAATTGTAATTCAACTGGAAATTATAAGATTGAATATCCCGGAAGTGGCTGTAGGTTTAGTAGCTAAGTTACTCAAGGTCACATGGCTCGACAGTAAGCCACGCAGCCAGGATTTTAGCTTAGGCAGTCTGAATCACCAGGCTGGAGAGTACCATTTTCTACTCAATTCTGCTACCTCCATGTTCCCCACAACCAAATGGGATGGTGGCTCAAGACCCAAATAAAATTGCATTATAGGAAGTTAAAGTGATGGTGAAATAACCTGTGGTTTTACACATAGATTTTAAGATGCATTAACATTAAAATGCTTGAGATTAGAAGAAATGCAAGCCATTGCTTCTGCCATCACTAAATCCATGACTTACTTGGACTATTGCAATTGGTTCCAAATTGGAGAGGTCAGGTTTTCCCCATGTAATGAGAAGCAAGAACAAGTAGGAGCAATGAAGGGAATTCTGTGCAGAATAGAGAGGACTTGCTCACCATTTCAGATGTCCAAACACAGACCGAGCACCGTTGGGTGGCTCCACGTGCCATCTCCTTGTGATGGTGTGGCATTGTTGAGACAGCCACCGCTGAGAAAAGACATTAGGAAGGGGAATTCAATACAGGACATCTGGCTGGATGACATGGCCTTTAAGGTCCCTCCAGCCACTTTAGAATGCAGACCATGGAAGCCAAATTGCTATGTGTTTAAAGAGTGGCAATGAGAAAATGGAAGCAGAGGGTCTAGGTTGGTGTTGGAGGATGGTTACCCCTGAGGGAAGCAGAGCTTTATGATGTGATGTGGTAGGCCTGAGGAAAGATTTCACCTTGAACCAATGTGTAGATAAAGTAGGAATTAAATCTTTTAAAAAAGGAAAAGCTAAAAGAGGATGCTGTTTCAGTGTATATTTTGCATAACATGCTACAGTAGTCTCTTTTTATCCCAGAGAGACACATTCCAAGATCCTCAGTGGATACATGAAACCAAGTTTAATACAAATCCCTATGTATACTAAATTTTTCTTATGCATTTATACCTATCACAAAGTTTAACTTACGAATTAGGCACCATAAGAGACCAATAACAATAACTAAAAATTGAAAAAATACCCTTCAATAAGAGTATATTATTACAATATACTTTAATATAAGTTAGGTGAATGAGGTCACTCTTGAAAAGTCTTTAACCGTATTCACCCTGTGTACCCAAGGCAGTAAAGTTAGGTGAATGACATGCTCAGAGTAGCATGCAATTCAAAACTGATGAATTATTTTTTTCTGAAATTTTTAATTTATTTTTTGGACTGCAGTTGACTGATTATTTTATTACATCTCAGATTGTGTGGCACTGGAATTGGGACAGTGCTCAGGTGGTGACTCTTCTGCTCCACATGTTATCAGCACTTGTGGTCCTTGGCTGACATGTGCCCTGATGGGGGATGGCTGGAAGGCTGTGTTCAGGTGAATCTGTTGACATAAGCACCTACTTGTGGCCTCACCAGCTTCTCAGTGTAGTCCGACTTATTGGCAGCTCATGGCTCCCAGAGCAGTATCCCAGGAGGCCTGGAACTACAAGGCTTTGAACTGCAAGGCTTTGCATTCCACTTGACTGCACCTCCTGGTCAGTCAAGTCCTTAAGCTCAGTTCAGACTCCAAGGGCAAGAACACGATGCCACTGCTTTGTGGGAGTGTGCCACAGAATTCATAACCCATCTTTAATGTCCCTTGGAGACAGTCAGCAGAAGGAGATCCTGAACAATGTGGATAATACAAATTGAGAGCCACGGTAGGACTTCCCTTAGAATGATGGAGAATGTGTCTGCCTTGGAGACAAAAGGGGATCCAGGAGGTAGAGAGAGAGAGACATTTGGAGACAAAGACAAGGGAAAGCAGAAGGAATTATTTCCACAGAGTTCAAATCATCCAGTTTACTTAGTGGGAAAAGGGTTTCCTATAATAATAAAAATCAGGCCACTTACCCACTGACAGTTGACTCTACCTGTTGTTTTCTGGTTTTGGTAATATATTGTCACTGGTTTCACCAGGCATGGCTAAAACAGACTTCTGTGAAGCACTGTGTGCAAGGCTACTTGGCCAAGGTTTTGTATGCTCTTCATGTACCACGTGAAACACACCAAACTCCTGTGTAGTCCAGTGTGGTGGGGCAGGTAAATTGGCCTCCCTAGAAAATAAGCCTATCTGTGACTCATTCCCAGAGCAGACCAGTCATGAACTGAGGCTTGAGTAGTAAAATGTGAAATCCGCTTTCCACAAATTATCCAGATAATCTCTTCCAATCCCCTTCTGGATAAAAACCAGCCATATGAGGGTGACAGTCTGGCATTTATTGAAAGCTGCAGTGATTGTGGCTTGGCCCCTCTTGTAGCCACAGAGCTGTTCATGAGGGTGATTTATGCAGCTTTACTTGCATGCATCCTTTTGATAAGGATCTTTAGAAGCTTGCTAATTAATTTTGAAGGAATGCTTCTCTTTGGCTCTGCGTCTCATTCTTTTCACATTATACATTCCGGTGATAAATGATGGATGCATAAGTACATTACCTTTGCTCAATCAGTGTTTTCGATTGTTGACATAAAGTGCACAAATTGGATTCATTTCAGGATAGCTGAATTTGGAATGTGACATTTTGCCAAGTCAGAATCACACTTGCCCATACAGCACAGATGTGGATTTTGCAGTTGTTTTCTTTTAAAATAGTATATGTCTGTGGTGCCATTGATTAATGTATTATTGCATTAATGTGCTGTTACAATACCCCAGGGCAGGCATGAGGTCTTTCAGCCTGCAACAAAGAATTCCCCAAGCTGAATTTTTTTTTAATAAAATGCAGATTGCAGGGCAAAATCATAAGCGTCAACCCTGAGAATTTACAGATAGCCAAAGTGCTTGAGAAAGCAATTTCTGATGAACTTGACAGTGGAAATGCAGTTTAATTGTTACATAATCTCATTCTTCTAGATCATTAGAAATCATTTATGTCTATTTCTTGAGTCTGTCTTAATGACCAAGGTGTCATGACTATATTGTCCCACAACTTCTCTCTTTCTTTTTCAGTGTTGACTCACTACATAGAGTTTGTATAGTTGTAGCATCAGCTCCAAAAAGGTCAGGGGAGGCTGACCCAGCCACAAGTGTGACACAGCTTTAAATACAGAAATTAAAATTGGATTATTCACTGTCCATTGAAAGTGGCCAGCAAGCAACGTGCCTGGGACAGCACTGATGTAATATTGGGATGGTGTCATTCTGGTTCTATTTTAAGTAGCAGTTTTTTTCCCCATTTCTCAAGGTAATTGTTAATCTTTAACCATAATAGTTTCCCTGTTTAAAAAAAAAAAACTAGGATAATATTTTTCTAAATCAATTAACTGCTAAAAATTTTTAAGTGGATAAAAACATCCTTATTTTACTCATTCTTAACTTTGTAAGCAATGATTCTCCTGCATGCCTACTAACAGAATGGCAAAAAGGCAACTCTTTTTCAAATTCCAGAGGTGATGGTGTTCTTTTCAAATATGTATTAGATAAGAGAAATACAGACAAGTCTTTGCTTTTTTAGTGCAAGTCTACCATAGCCTTATCATGGATTTAAATGTGGAAAGGAGCATTTCCTCTTTTAACCCTCTAAAAGATCTGAAAACCAAACTAAACCAAAACAAAAATCACGATAGAGCTTCTTAATTGAAAAAAAAAATTCTGTAACCAAGTTTTATGAATCAGCATTTTGGTATAAATAATTTACAGCTAGTATAATAAGATCATTAAGTTCAAGCATGCAGAAAACCATTTCATGCTCTTTGCTAATAGTGCTAATAGAGGCCAATTTGAATGAAGGAGGCCACTGAGCTTAATAATGTGGCTTCAGAAGTCCAAGCAGTATTGACATTTTGAGTTGAGACAAAAGAGATGGTATTTCTCTTCTATTTCAGTACTTTTAAACCTGGACAATTTTCAGTGTACTCTGTAAAATAAATGTCATTAAGATTGACAGTTGATGATTAAGGTGGGGGACTGTACCTCTGTGGTGGGTGGTTGTCTGTCCCTATGAGGATCAGGTTCATGATGTCATAAGTCATATAAACTCACAAAATATTAGGCTGGAAAGCACAAAATTGGTATATTCAGGAACAAGTGAAGAAGATTGTCACCCCTCCAACATGTCTCCTCTTTTGTACATATAGTTGTTTTGTCTTTTGCCCCACTTGTAATGACCTAAGACCCAGATTCCATCCTGTATGACTGTCCTTTCTCTAGTACCACCAGATAGAATACCTTCCATGTCCCAATTACACAGTCCTCTCGTGTTTTTCTGGTGTTTGTATTCCCATAGTTGCAAATAAAAAGTGTATTTTTAGTTTAGAATTTTCCTTTCCATTAAAAAAAAAAATCCCTGAAGATTTGTGGCACCGCTGTTATTTCTGTTAATGTCATTGCTTCCATAGCAGCAAGCTACAACTTTGTAAGAAACTGTTTACAAAAAGCTATTATCCAAGTGAACATTGTAACAACATGTAGCAAAGTTTCAACTTAGATTTCTTGAAATTATTGCAGTTTGGGTGCACACGCACAAACACACATTCCTTCAAGTTTGTGTATAAAGTGCAATTAACTGGATTCTCCTATCAGTAGAGCAGAGGTGAGACCAGTTCTTTGGACTCTCATAGCAGAATGAAAACTTAGGCTATTAATATTCTTGGTCATAGTATATAAAATAATGAGTTGGTGCTGACATTTAATCCTGAGAATGGATTTAAGGGAAAATTAGAAAGGAATCAAAGAAAATACCTTCTTAGATTTTCACAGCTCATTTTGCTATGAATAAAACTAACATTAATGTATATATTCATATTGCCTGGAAAGTGTATTCTCTTGAAATTTCAGTCAGTAGAGTCATGTCTTTAGGATGTTTCAGATATACTTTACTATCTTCTAGGTCAGAGATGTTCTTTGTCAGAGACAGAGTAAGATTTATGGCCATTCTATAGCAAAATGAAAATGTCTGAATGAAGGATAATTTCTAATAAGATCTAACTCAACATGAAATGAAACAAGAAGGGTTTCTAGAGAAAGAAGGCTAAGGTGTGCACTGCAAGGCTTTTGGTTGGCCTTCATGAATGAAAGTGTATGCCAAAATCTTTTTGATGGATGGTGCCCATGTCCTTCTGCACAGGTAAAGGCCAACTAGGAAATAAAAATTATTTTTTTACAATATTTTCAAGCAACACTATATGGAATAATCTAACTCCACAACTTCTGGGCCCCTTCTGTTTTCTGCTGGGCACTTACGGTCGCATGGAAAACACAGCGAAGAATCCACAATAAACTAGATGGCTGCAGATAAGTGAGGCGAAGTAACACATATACAGCCAACTGTGTTATATAATCAGGGACAGGCAGGGTCAGTGGCACTAAGTGTTGTTAGATTTTTCAAGGCTTAATTCTTATGAGACCTTTTTAGGAACAGAAGGCTGAAATTTAATGAGGAGGATTGGTCTGCTTCTGATGCACCCTGCAAAACAGAAGCATCATGCAATGAAGCAACACTGCAGAAATTCAAAATTAATTTCTCCATCCTCTTTCTGCATCAGAAACCCCACAAATACTTGGATCTCACCCTTCACTCACTAGAAACCTTTCTGAACCATTTTAGATATTTTCCCCAGCTATTTTAAAACTCATTGTCCTTATCTAGAAAATGATATTTTAGGATCCTTAAAAAAAGAATCCCCTTTTTATAATGCAGGAAAATTGCTGCAGTGAAGGTGGGCAAGCTCTTGGGGAAGCTTCAGGAAAGGGCTGCTGAGAGGAGGGGAGGAAATGCTGGCCACAGTGGATCCTGCACCAGCCATAGGCAGGAGCCAGCTCCAAGGAATAAGCAAGAACAAGGCAGGGGAGGCTGCTCCTCCAGAATCTGACACATCAGAATGGGGGTGTGGGGTCCTGCCTCTGCACTGGGATGACTTGTAGTTAACCTGGAAAGTTGGCTGAAACCACTCACCCTTCTTACTCTTACAATAAAGAAAACACAACTCTGTTCTCTGATCATTTCACAAGAAGCATGTGTATATATGAATTCATTAAACATCTATGTAGGTATTGAACAGAATATTAAAATTATGGTTTCCACCATATCATCGTGGGAGGCAGAGTAATGGCCCTGAGAGTAGTTGTCCTAATCTCCAGAACCCTTGAATATATTGTATTGTATGGCAAAGGGGGAAATAAGATTGTGGATGGAATACAGATTGCTAATAAACTAACTTTAAATCGAATTATCCTGATTATCCAGATGGGCCTAGTGTGATCTCAAGGATGAATGTTACAGTCAGAATGAGAAGATCTAGTGATTGGTCATTGATGATTCTAAAGATGGCAAGGGGGCCGTGAACCAAGGGCCCTCTAGATGCTGGGAAAAGCAAGGAAACAGATTCTCTTTTTTTAATTTTTAATTTTTTATACCTTTATTTTAATTTATCTTTATGTCTTTATGAGGATCAAGCTCAGGGCCTTGCACGTGCTAGGCAAGTGCTCTACCACTGAACCACAACCCAGCTCCAGAAACAGATTCTCTTGTAGCATTTCCAGAAGAAATTCATCCCTGACAACGCCCCAATTTTAGCCCAAGGAGACCCACATTGGACAGAACTGTAAGATGATAAATCTGTGTTGTTTTAAGCCATGAGGTTCATAGTAATTTGTTATAACCATCATCTAATACAGCCATGCAGTTGATTTCCTTTATAATAATGTAGAGATTACCTGGTTCATTAATTTGCTTACTTCTTCCTGTCTCCCTCCACACTCAAGAATGTTCTCTTGGGAGGGCAGGGCCTTGTCAGATATGTTTGCTGCTATATCCCAGAAGCTAGGAACAGAGCTTAGAGTACACTGGTGCTCAATAAATGCTTCTTGGGTGTCAAGTGAATCATTATACATATGAATGAGTGATTTGAAATCCCAATTCTCTCCCCAGGGACATCCATAAGATACACACATAGAAAATAAAGGAAAAACCAAAAGTAGTGAGGGATCAGGAACTGGAAGGAATGGGAAATGAATTTTTTTAGAAAATATCAATTACAAAACAATTAAAATGTAAACATGTTGAGTGCTTGAGAGAGCCCTGTGGTACACAAGTATAACTGTGACCTAAAGTAGCTCTTAATACAGGAAGGAGACTGGTAGTGTTCGACCACAGAAAACTCTTTAGCTCCTTTTCAGGTTGACTTAGCATAGTGCCATAAATCAGTTTTTATCAGGAGATGATAAAAATGAAATTAACCCGTAGCAATAAATATAGGGAGAGAACTGGACATAGCAGAGAAACTGGGTAGAACATTTATTATGAAGTAAAATCAATAAGGTAAAAGGTGTATCCAAATACAGCTTTCAATGCCTTTTGTAGATAAATATTAACATATTTCCATGTTCATAACATCACAAAGAACACTTAAACTTCTAAATACTCAAGGTAAACGCAATTTTTTCCCTTTCTAATATGATAGAGTGCAGAGAGATTTTTGTCTCTGTTTTTTCTTTTAAGTGCTTCAATCATCCACAAATATTTATAATTATGCACCACTGATATTTATGCATTTATAATTATGCATCATTTTGGTCAACAATGAACCATAGAGGCAATTGTGGTCCCAGTAGATTGTAATGGAGTTGAAAATTTCCTATTTCTAGTATCCTTACTGTATTTTTCCTATGTTTGTATATATAAATGCTTACTAGTGGGTTAGAATTATATACAGGATCTAGTACTGTAATGTTATAATGGGTTTGTAGTCTAGGAGCAATGGGTTATGCCACTGGTATATATAAATACCATATAGTTTAGATGTGTAGTAGGCTACACCATATAGGTCCCTGTAAGTACATACTATGATGTTTGTAGTGACGAAATTGCATAATGATGCATTTTTCAGAACATGTCCCATCAAGTGCCACGTGACAAGTTGAACATTTGGCACATGTCATCTTATTAAGCCTCTGGGGCAGACACCATAAATCCCCCCACATAGAGATGAGGAAACTGAGTCTTGGTGAAAGGTAGATGACCTGCTGAGGTCACATGGTAAATTAGTGGTCGCATGTAGAATTAAACCCAGGCAGTGTGATTCTGGAGTCCATGGTCTCAGCTCCACTCCTGCTGCCCCACCCCAGGATGTGCTGGGCGCTGCAATAAACAGGAAGTCCATTAGACCAGTCAGTCCCTGGTTTGGGGAGTCTCACACTCTCCCAAGGAGACATAATAAATAAAACTCACACCAGTGTTTGTTGAGACTGGTGCTGTGAAGAAGTCACAGAATGCAGGATGCTGAGACAATGATTACCAGTGTGGACTAACCCAGTCTCTCTAGTTTATACTTTGTACCAAGATCAAATGAATATTTACATATGAAATGTCTATGTGCTTCATAGGCAAATACTAGGTAAAGTAGAAGTTGATGAGATGTGATAGGAATTGTTTCTCAAAGTCTAACAATAAGTTAATATCTACATTTTCCCCCCTTTTTTATATGCTCTGAATGTCCTCTAACTCAGCATTGTTGCATATTTGGGGCTGGATAATTCTTTATTGGGTGGGGAACTATCCTGTGCATTGCAGGCTGCTTAGCATCATCCCGACTTCATCCCATTCATAACACGCCCCAAAGCTTGTGACAATCAAAAATGTCATCATTCATTGCTGAATGTCCCCCAAAGAGCAAAACCACGCTGGCTTGGGAGCACTGATAACCATACTGGCGATACACATCCCACCTCTTCTTGAAGACCATCACCCTTCTGAACAGTTCCAGCCCATTCTTCTTTCTTTCTCTGCCTTCTTAGAAATCTGCAGCAACACTACACAGTCATTGAAGCTCAGCAGTTTTGCATGTTCCAAATCCAGCCACCACCTGCCCCCCAGCCTTGGGGTAGGCAGGAGCCCCAGTGGGATGCCAGGTAACTAGTGGGATCTCAGGACCCTCCTGGGCACTCTGGAGGTGCAAGTCTTGTTTGGGTTTTTTGCTTCTCTCTGTTGCACACCTTCCCCCAGGGTTCCTAGGCACTGAATGTATTTGGGTTGTTGGCTCCATAGCAGGAGAAGGGAAGAGACAGCTAAACAGAGCAGAGAGGGAACAAAAGAAAGGCCAAGTTAAAAAGAGCTGTTGACAGGGGAGGAGCGGGCATGAATTAAACAGGGTATAAGACAGTGGCTTTCACGCAGGATTTGAGCAAGTGACTGACCAGGTGATGAATTTTGATCAGTTAGTGACAATGTGTCCTTACTTGATAGCTACACCCCATTAGGGCATTAAAATTAAACCACAAAATGAAAATGAGGAAAGGTGAGCTGTATAATGGTGAAGAGTATTGAGTGTGAGTGCATCTGTGAGTGAGAGCTCCTTGGTCCTGTTCAGAACAAACTTAGAAGGCTTTTCCTGCAAGGAAGCAAGGATGGGTAGTTGATTTTTTTAATTTAATATTTTTTTTATTTTGTGCTGGGGACTAAACCCAGGGGTGCATTACCACTGAGCTACATCTCCAGCCCTTTTTGCTTTTTCAAAATTTTTAGACAGGGTCTCACTAAATTGCCCAGGCTGTCCTTGAACTTGTCATCCTCCTGCCTCAGCCTCCCCAGTCACTGGGATTACAGGCATGTGCTGCCATGTCCAGCCAGGTGGCTGATGTGATCATGACACCATGTACATATTGAATTATCACACTTATCCATACATTTGGACAATTAAACTAATTTTTAAAAAGTCAAACATAAGTGGAAATAAGAAGAATAGAAGACAAAGTGGATTTTGAGGCATTTGTGCCCATCATGATGCCTGGTCTCTTAAGATAGCAGAAAGACTCTGTACTTTTAAACCTAGGCAGACTTAACCCACAAAGCCTGAGTTTCCAGTGGGAGATGTGACAGGGGAAAAAGTAGAATTGAAAGACAGTCATCTCAGGCTCAGCTTCTTAAAAAGGCTTGTGATCTTAAGTCTTAACAAATATCAAAATGAACCCTGGGTAGGCCCTCTAAACGCCGCAATCCCAAGGTGGTTCCCAGAACTTTTAATTTTTTTTTCCAATAAAATTGCAGGAAAGTAAAAATTCTTTTAATGTGCTGGGGATTATGATGCATACCATTTTAAATTAATTGTGTGTGTTCATTTACACTGTCACTGCATTTTATTAATTAATCCACAAGCCATTTTTGTGGGCTACTTACTGAATGCTAATCACTGTGCCAGACTCTGGAGGTATAAATATAAATTAATATAGTTGTCTCTCAGTATGCGGCAAAGGGTTTCAGGACTCTCCAGGAATGCCAAAATCTGTGGAAACTCATGTCCTTTATATAAAATGGCACAGTGTTTGCATATAACCTGAGCACATCTGCTTAGACTTTAATGTCTGTTCATTACTTATAATACCTAATACAATATAAATTCTTTAGAAATAGTTGTTCTATTCTGTTTCTTAAGGAATAATGATAAGGAAAAGAAGTAAGTACATGTTCAGTAGTGATGCACTTTTTCTGTTGTATAATTTTAGTGGTGAGGATGGAACCCAGGACAGGGTACATGCTAGCATGTGCTGTCCGCCTGAGCTCCACCCCCTGTCCCCTGGATATTTTTAACCCATGGGGTATTGAATCTTCAGAGTAGAACTTGTGGGTATGATGGTCTTAACTGTACCCCTTCGCTGATTAAGGGTCTTATCACCTAGTTGAGGAAAAGAGAAAGAAACTGAAAATCACAACTCAAAGGTTTTAAGTGTTTTGACTTGGGCAGAACAATCAATGAGAGGCAGCTTCTAACTCAACCATGGAGGTCAAGGGAGAAGAACAGGTATGTGGAAAGTTCTTTCTGTAATGGTAAATATATTTGAGAACAACCAAAACCACAAAAATATTAAATGTAGTTGCCTTGAGACTTTAAGCAAGGCCATCTTGAAAATTCTTATGGCTCCCCACATAAATGAGGAAAGATGGTCTGTCATCAAATAGAAAGTTGGAGAAGTAGATCTTTCATGTGTGTTTGAATAACTGCCATGGCATTGAACAAAAGAATAATAAAATATATGCTTGATTTTTTCCTATTAAGAGACTTTGCCAAAGCCTAATAAAATACCCTTGATATCTTGCCTCAGAGAGAAACACAAGTGAAATACCTCCATGTTTTCCTATGTTTAATGCCATTAAGATATGTTACTGCCAAAACACGCAGAAAGGACTGTCTGGGCTGGATTCAGGGTGACAGGTTGAGACTGGAATGTGTGTTGCTCTTGACGTGCCTCAGAAGGAGCTCTAGACTGGAGCTCAGCAGACCTTGGGCGAGCCCTATTCTGCCACCCATTGTCTGTGAATCCAGACAAGCCACCTCACCTTTCTGAACCTCAGTTCACCTCATGTGATGGGGCTTCACAGCACAGCTGTGAGGAGCAAATGAAGTTCAGGTTATTGTTACCCATTATGTCTCTTTACTATTTAGCTGTCCCGTGAATGGAGCTTTTCGAGTAACAATATGAAATTCTGCTTTAACTTAAGCATGAGTGAAGAATATGTGATGGCGGTAAACAGAAGTCTTCTCTCTTGTCTTCCTTCCTGCTCATCCCATCCAAACCCTCTTCACTGTGACTGGAATGATCCTTGTGAAACATGTTGGTCCTATCATTCTGCTATAAAATCCAACATCTTGGTGCCAAGGGTATGGTTTTGCCCACCAGATCTCTGTCCCTCTTCCTCTGCGCTCCCCAGGCTACACATGCTCACTCTCTGTCCATGTCTCTGCACATGCTGCTCTCTCATAGTGGAATCCCTGTGCTCCCCTTTTTACCTTCAACCTGCTCCCACTGGATTCTTCAGCATTCAGCTCAAGTCTTTGTAGCCTTACATATGGGCTTTCCAAAATGTTCCAACACACACCTCCCCAGAACCATCTCTCCCTAAACAGCCATTGCCCACTTGCTTGTCTGTCTTTGTCATTGACATGGAACTCCTGGAGGGCAGCAATTAGGGGTCACTGCACTCTACATCCCTGAGCCTTACCCTGTGCCTGGAATGTGATAGGTGTTCAGTAAGTCCTGTTGAAGGAATGAATTGATCAGTCGCTGTTATGTAATTGACTAATATGCTATCAAGTGATATGCATATCATTAAATGAGAGAAGTTGTAATTATGAAATCAGGATTCAAGTTCATCATTCTTTAAAATTTTCCACTCCAGAATGGAAAAAGGTGGGTTACCTGTGAATTCTGGTACTCACCATGTCTCTGAATAGCGTTTTGTAGTGAAGACTGTGCTGGCCTAACTCAGCATCCACTCCCTCCTTTCTCCACAGCAACAGGTTCTTATTCTTAGCTGATATACTGATACTGGGAATAATACAATGACAACGACAGAACTTTATATTCCCTATCCCTTGCAGCTAGTTACAGCAAAGGGCTAAGTCCTGACAAATAAAATAGAAGTGGAAGTGTTTTGTGGAATAACCAGGAAGGCTGTTTAATGACAGCCGACTCATCATGGAGGAGAATGAAGAGTCCCACTTAACCATCTCCTACTTTTCCCATTTTAGATTTGGCGAGTAGAGTCCCATCAGCGGGGACTCTACTCGGGGTTGTGGACCACAACTTAGAGATGACAGCCACTTTCAAGGAGCCAAAGCAGTCCCTTCTCTGATAGCCCTCTTCACCTGGACTTCCATTTATAGACTTCTTTACATGAAAAGAAATCAACATTCTAAGGCAGCGATTAGCACATTTTATTAGCACACTTTTTTCTGTAAAAGGCCAGATATTAAATATTTTAGTCTTTGCCAGCATGTGGTCACTGCCCAACTTATGCTGCCTAAGTAGCCTTGGATGGTACATAATCAAAGGAGTGAATGTGTTTGAATGAAATTTTAATTGCAAAACCAGGTGGCAGGCTAGGTTAGGTGCCTGGGCTATAGCCTTCGGATCCCTGTTCCAAGGCACAGTGATACTGAGTCTTTCTGACATATGTAGCTATATCTAACCCTAACTAACCCATCATTTTTGGTGATCTGTTTTGGTGATCTGAAATGTTTGGTGATCTGAAATGTTAAATTTGGAAGAAACAAACTACCAAGCCTCTGTTTCATTTTTTAAAGTTTTTCCTTTGGTAGGCTCTTTCTCCCTTGGCTTATCCTGACTTGAATAGTACAAAATTCTGTCATGTCTGTTTCCAAACTCTTTTGATTATTAAGACCAGCCCAATTGGATCCAGGGCTTTTCTGGGTTACTCCAGGTTCCATTATGTTCCCTTTGGAGGATTCCAGCAGAATATCAGTGGGAGAGTCATCAGGTGTGTGGGCAGGGAGAATGGAGGAAAAAGGCAAGGCCTGCAAGAACTGAATGAAGAACACCATGCTGACAGCTCCTAAAATGTGTTTGAATTATACCACAGAACTTTCAGGCTGACTGGATGATCAGTCGTTGTACTCCGTTACCAAGGAGATTGTACAAGTGGAATCGATGTTTAGCAGCAGGGCAAGAGCTGGTCTTGGAGATTCTTTTCAGAGAAGACTTTGCCTGATGTTGTCAGGATGTCTTGGCTTTTCTGATTCAGCTCATCCTGTGAAAGCAGAACAATAGAGTACAGACCAGGAAGGGCAAATTGATTCCCCTTACATGCAAACTCCAACTGATGGGTAGTAGACATCTAGAGCTCTGTGGAGCAGGATTCTGGGGCTGCATTGAGTTTTTACAGGAGTAGTCTGTGCTTCTCCAAAGCATCATCCCCAGGTGCTTGGGAGTGGGATGGGGCAGGGGAGAGCTCACAAGCAGGTAAGCCAGAAGAGAGCCATCATTTAAAGAGCCTCTAATCTGGTTCTTCATTTTACAGATGGCTTTATCAGTAGTGAAATCAGCTCATGCAGGGTCATATGATTATCAGCAGCAAAACCAGTTGGAGAAGGCAACAGTGTCATTTCTCTTTACACGGTGCTACACGTTTGATTCAGATGTTTTTATACTTCTTGTTAATTTTTAATCATTTCTTTCTAACATCAAACTTGAACCTGCTTGTTGGTAGGTTCTTTGCTTGGTTCCCACAACCACACTTCCAGACTTCCTGCAGCTGATGCTTTGTGAGAGCCCATTCTTCAGACTCCTTTTAGTCCCATAAGCCCCTTAGTCTTCCAGTAACTTTGCTTTGTTGTTTTTTTAATGATGTTCAGTGTCAGTTTCTACCTGCCGTCAGGAACTATGTTTGATAAGGAAATTGATCCCAGGGCGTGGATTTCAGGAAACAGACCCTGAGTGCAATACAGAGAATTGGGAATTGAATATCTAATCTGGATTAGGTGGAATGCAAAAATATCTTATTTCATACCCAGGCTATAGTTCTAACAGCTTGTAGCACCTACTAGTAAACTGGCTAATTAAAGGCATCTGAGATCACCTGGAATCATCTGCTCACAAGGGCAAAGGTGGGCTCATCACTGCCATAGAACAGAAAGGACATAAGGGATTGAGGTGGGCTGTACCATTGGAGAGTATAAAGAAATAGAATGTTGGGTTCAGTCCACATGTGCTTGGTTTAAGACAAAAGAAAAATGCAGGAACTTTTCAGTGGACATGCAGGAAGACTTTAATGTAGCCTCAAACACAGAGGTATCAAAAACAAAGTAAAACAAAATGATTCTGCAGAGTTTAATCTTGTGGGTTTTGAGTCACAATCTTAGTTGAATTCAGGGTCTTCAGATCTCTTGGGAAGAGCCAAGTTAATAGGAGCAGTTAGTTTGGGAGACTTAGAATTCCTAAAAATCATCTCCCACACTGGATTTTCTTTGCCCTTGGATTTGGCTACTCCTGCCTTCAACTCTTTTGGCTTCTGCTCCCCCATTGCCCCAGCAGCTACAGAAGTCCCTTGCCAGAAGAAGTCAGTTTCCCATTTTGGTTAGAACACAAAAATTCTTTTACCTGTCCTTTAATCCCAAACCTTTAGAGTGAAGCTTAGCCTATGATAAGACATTTCTTCAAAATATTGGTAGATCTTCATTTCATATCCTTTCAAGCCAGTAAATCAGATCTTTTTTAGTGATCTATTTTACTCTTAGTTTTTCAGTTCATGTTTGGGCAACAGAACTTTTAAAGTTTAGAGTAACTTTTATTTATGTGAGAATCTAAAGACCTCCATGAGTAGGATTCAATTACTCTAGTTTAGAGGCCTCATGATATTTCATCTGAAAAAAACGAGTTTATGAAATTAACAAATAATTTGTATTAGCCAACTACAAGATATAGTGAAAAACATTGGGGGAGGGGAGCTTACTAGGGAATAAGCCCAGGGGCACATTACCACATTGACACATCCCCAGCCCTTTTAATGTTTTTTTATTTTCAGATGAGGGTTTCATCTAAGTAAGTTGCTTAGGGCTTTGCTAAGTTGCTGAGGCTAGCCTCAAATTTGCAATCCTCCTGCCTCAGTCTCTGCAATCCTCCTGCCTTAGCCTCCCCAGTTGCAGTTGCTGGAATTATAGACATGCACCACTGTGATTTTTATATAAATAAAAATTCCTAAGTATACTTGGTACTTTCCTCATAAGCTTCATTTTCATTTAGTCACTGATTTATTTTTCCATTTCTCTTCTTGTTTTTTATTATTGTTCTTTATTTAGAAGGCAGTAGAACCACATCATAGGAAAACAGAGAAAAAGAAAACATGACCCATCATTCCATCATTATTACCATTTGGGGCTTTTTTTCCTTCTGGGCTTCTTCCTTTGCTTTTCCCCTTAAAACATAATGGTAAACATGATGGTAAGCTCAGCTTTTAAAATTTAATGTATCACATGTATTTTCATCTCAGTGTCTACACAGCCTCCTTTCCAATGGTCACATAGTATTCCAGAGCATGCAGGCATTAAATGGTGGCTCTAAATTATTGAGGGATGGAAGTCTGTCTCATTACACTGAGCTCCTGGTAGATATTCAGTCATCACTCATCCAATTGAATTAAAATTTCTTACTGTACTCTTTCAAACATGATTTGAGCAAACATCTTTATGGATAGACCTTTTAAATATTTTTTTTATTATTATTTAAGAGATTCCCAGGAGTGTGATTGCTGGTCACATGGTGCGACCATGTTTTGGGTTCACTACTACCAAACTGCTTTCCAACATACCTGCCATGCATGAGGTCACGTTTCCCTACACCCCTGGAAGCACTCTGAAATCCGAGGAGGAGCAACGTCTCACCTTTACTTTAATGTCAGTGTTTCTCATTTGCATGTTACTCATTGTATTTTCTCCTTTGTGAATTCACTTACTTATCTTTAGCAATGGGAGGGAAAGCCATAGAGAGATGAGCAGTGTCCTCATTTGGAGTTTGTTTTTCCAACTAGCTGCAGGGACCCCTTTCATTCTCCTTTGCAAAGAAACCTGTTAGTCTTCTTCTTAGAGTACCTTGAACTTGTGAAAATTGACAGCTTATTTATGCTCCTGTCATCTGCTTTAGCTGCCAGCAGTAAGCGATGAAGGAAGGATAATCTACCCAAGACTGCTGCCCACTAATCTGGGAGACATCTTTGATTGCCTTTTCCTATGTGTCAGTATTGCTTTTCATTGTCAAAAGTAGAATAAAATAGCATATTTTTTCTATTGTTACTGTTCTTTTCCAAATAGAAAACTTGGCCCCCTGTGACCCAAATCTATCCAACTTCCTGACCCCGAAGCACATGTGGAACTTTTGTCTTTACAAATCTTTGCCGATTTCTTTCTTCCTCTCAACTTGCTTCTAATATTTTGAAGTAGCCAGGTGGCACCTTCCCTCTAACTGGAGTTTGAACACAACAGGAGCTGTTGCCACTATGTAAGGTAGCTTAAAAAGGAGGTCCTGGAGGATCCCTTAATTCAATCTCAACATTTTGAAAATCCTATCTTTATTAGACAATAAGTCTTCCTAAAATTCTGCTATTTTCTAACCTCTAATCCTGAAGCTTTCTCTTTCAGCTTTAGTTCCCCCTCAGATAGGAAAGAGTAATTCAACTTCTTATTATCTTTTTTAGAAATTGATGCTTTGTTTCTTTTCCCTCAGATCTCACTCCTAGACCTTACCTGAAACATCTTCTGGTTCTGAGGAAACTTCCGTGAATGGCAGAACACCAAATTGTTTGTTAGTCAAAACTAATTAAGCAGAAGAGTACTTTCCAGGGCATCAGAACTCAGATATCCATTTCCACGACGGGCAGTACCTACTGGTCAACACAGGGTTGTGCAGAAACAATTTCCAAAGCCATGAAAATCAGAATAGGTATTTTTACGTAACAAAGCATATGGGAAAATTATCAAATAAGAAGTCAGAAGCTGATCCCAGTCCCAGGCTTTGAGATTCAATTTCCTTATCTATAAAACAGGAGTCAGTTGCTAATTTTCAAACTGGGATTGTTTTTAGCAACACACCTCAGGTTTCCAGTGAAAACTAAAACATGAAATAGACACCCCAGAACTCCTTGCAATGCAAAGCCTGGGACTGGGATCAGCTTCTGACTTCTTATTTGATAATTTTCCCATATGCTTTGTTACATAAAAATACCTATTCTGATTTTCATGGCTTTGGAAATTGTTTATGTACATTTTTGTGTTGACCAGAGCCCTGGAGTCCCACCCTCTTACCCTCCAACTTTGCACTCCTCAGGGCTTCCAACGCTGCTCCGAGAAACCCTGAGATGTTTCCTATGGTGATATGAAAATTGCTACACAGACAGACCAAGTTCATTTCCACTTCCATATCTTGTATTCCCCAGTGGTTAAAATACAGACCATGCTGGGATTAGGCTGAGCAGTTTAGACCAGCAGAGAGGCATTGAGACCTGTCCCTGTGGCAAGGCCTGGTCATATTGGGATTCCAAAGGGTCAAGTAGCAATGGTCTCTATCTGACCTGACTACACAGGGGCATCAGTATATTGTGGTCATTTTTACATATGAGTAATGACTTCATACTCCTTTACGGAGCACTTCCCTTGTGCCATGAACTCTGCTGCACATCACCCTGCCCTGCCCCCTTTAATCCTCACCACCAACTTCATCCTGAAATACTCACTCTTTCCCGCTTGGCACACACCAGCCCAGCTGCAAGGACAGGAGTGATCGTGGCACCTTGGCCGTTTCCCCTGCCAGAGCTTCTCAAAGCTGGTCCTTTTTCTTTTTTTAGGTTGTAATTTGTATGTCACCTTCCTAGATAAGTTTTCTTTGATTATCCTGGATCTTTGGGGCATCTCGTCTTATTTTATTCACAGTATTAATTATTGCTTGCATAAATATTTAGTCCAGTCATTATGTTCATGTTTACTTGCATATTTCCCGAATCCATCTGCATGCCCCCAAATGCAAATGCAAGGAAAATAAAGATCTTGGCTCATTCATCCAACCCCCAACCCCCTTTAAAGTGCCTAGTCCACAGTGAATGCCTTATAGGGACCTAGAGAATGAATAAATGAACTTGAGTGGCATTTGTTATCTTCTCTAACAGACAGGCACAGAAACTGAGGTGTAGAAAGGCTTGATTGACAACTCTAAGTCACATCACTAGGAAGCAACTGTTGTAGTTTGGATTTAGAGTGTCCCCCAAAGGCTCATGTTTTGAAATCTGGGTCCCCAATGCAACAATATTCAAAGGTGAGGCTTTTGGGAAGTAATTGGGTCATGAGAGCTCTGATGGTGGATTAATCCATCAAATGGAATTTATTGCACTGTTGGATGGTAATGGAAACTAGGAGCAGGGCCTACTTGGAAGAAGTAGGTCAGGTCATTGGGATTATGTCTTGGGAGGGGTTTTGGGACCCTGGGCTCTTTCTTTTTCACTTTTCTCTCTGCTTCCTGGCTGCCATGAGGTGAGCAGTGTTGCTTCACCATATGCTCCCCATTGTGATGTTCTGTCTCACCAAAGGCTCAGAAGCAATGGAACCAAGTGAACAGAAACTCTGATGCCATCAGCCAAAATAAATCTTTGCACCTGTAAGTTGTTTTCCTCAGGTGTTTTGTCACAGCAATAGAAAGCTGACTCACAGTAATAGAACCTAGGTTCAAACTCAAGTTTGACCTCAAAGCATTTCTTGATTGCCATTTGGCCTTTCTTCATGAAACAATTTTGAACTCTCAAATGTGCCTGTATCTACCTGGTAGAATGCTAATAATGATTATAATGACGATGAAAATTGTGATGCCAATCTTTGTTCACCCCGTGAGTGTTTACTGAGCCTCTCCTTGATCATTTGCATCTGCAGAACACAGGGTATCCTAGGGAGCAGCACATTCAGGCTTGGATACTTACGATTTTTTCAAAGTTTTTATCTTGAGTTGAAATCTACCCTCAGGCATCTTTTACTCACTGTTTGCAGTTTATCCCTTTGTAACAAAATAGAGTAACTACTTTCTAGCTTCCAGTTTGGAGAGGAAATGAGTGACAGCAGGGCTCACTAGGTGTGGAGATTCCTAGTTTCTCACCGGTGTGCAAGCACCAGTAAGCATTGCAGGTAATTTACAAGGCAGTTTAATTGCCATGGTGCCTTAATGAGCATCACTGTTCTTGTTTCACCTTAATCAATGATGATATTCCTTTCCTTTTTTTAGCTAGTCGATAAGGCATTTATAAAGGAAAGTGAGTTCTCACCACTAGCATGGGTGATTGGTTGGTCTTTGCAAGCTGTCCCCTTGTGACATACCTTATTCACTCTCCCTTCCAACTTGAGTGTGATAAAGATGGACAGGGACATGTTGAGGCCATACTATGAGCTCCTCACAACAAAGGCCGATACAAATCTGTTCAATTCTGTGGAACAGAAAAACAAAAGTGTGGTCTCTGCCTTCAGCTTTTGTCCTTTAAGAACACTTGAGTCCTAAAGTCCTAACTACCCTGTGGTCTGTGGTCTCCACTGGTGGCAGCTGATTCCTGAGACTGTTACCTGTATTGGAATCTTATGTGGTTCATAACTTTTATCTAGATTGAAATTTTTTAAAAATATTTATTTTTTGTTGGACACAATATTTATTTTTTATTTATTTTTATGTGGTGCTGAGGATTGAACCCAGGGCCTCGAATGTGCTAGGCAAACACTCTACCACTGAGCCATAACCCCAGCCCCCTAGATTGAAATTTTTTATTATGTCCCACAGAAAGAAATAGAGAAATGTGATAATATTTAGTGTGTTCTATAAGTTAACAACTCTTCTAAATCCCTTACTTGGATCATCACATTTTTTATTTGTTCTTTTTAGTTATACTTGACAGTAGAGTATATTTTGGCATATTTATACAAACAAGGAGTATATCTTATTCTAATTAGGATACCAGTCTTATGGTTGTACATGGATGTGGAGATTCATTGTGGTGAGTTCATATATGTACACAGGAAAGTTAGAATCGTCACATTTAATAGACAGTAGTATGTCCTAGGAAAATAACATGGGTTTTGTTGTTGTTATTTTGTGCATTTTTTTTCATTTCAACCTGAATTTCCATTTCCTACTTTCTAATATTCTGTCTTCCACATGATATGACTGATCAGATGCAGTCGTCCATGTAAAGTACTTAGAACAGTGTCTGGCCTAGAGTTAGCACCTCAAAAATGTTAGCAGCTGTGATTACCATATTACTTTCTTGCTGCTGTGCAGATTCAGTATTTTTGGATCTAGACTCACAGTGAAGCATGTAATTTTCTGGCTTAAATCAACACACTGTACTACAGTAGACAGAAAGATAAGGTAGAAATAGCAACATGCGACAGGCCAAAAGATCTGTGGTCAGGCTTTAGTTCTACCATTGGATAGGCTGTGAACAGCCCAGAAGTTCCTCAGCTCCTGAGAGCTTTGATTTCTCATTGATATATAAAATGTGTGCAACTGGTGGCTCTAAGCTGTCTTACCCCCTGTGTATCCTCCCTTAGTCCATTTTCTGTTTCTATAACTCAATATCACAGACTAGATGATTTGTAAAGAATAGGGGTTTGTTCGGCGCATGGTTCTGGAGGCTGGGAAGTCTCAAGAGTCTGGCATTGGTATCTAGAGAGGGTCTTCTTGCTGCCTCATAATGTGGCAGAGGGTATCCCATGGTGAGACAGATGTGTTAACTTTGGCCTTTCTTCCTCTTCTTCTGAAACTACTAATAGTACCACATGGGCCCCAACCCGATGACCCTATCTAGTCCTCATTACCTTCAAAGACCCATCTCCAAATACCATCAGTATATGACTTTTCAGGATTATGTTCCCAACTAATGAATTCCGGGGGACATATCTAAGCCATTTCCCAGATAGTTCCTTGACAAAATGTGAATTTCATCATAATATTTCTACATTTCTTAGCCCACACAGTACCTTGCAGAGACCCAAATCATCGTAGTGAAAGAGGGTAGGAGGTACTCAGCATGGAAGATTGGAAAAGGACCCTCCAGGACTCCCTTCTCTCTGTTCCTCCATCTGTCAGTAACCAACTGGGTTAGGAGTTTCAAGGAAAGCACAGCATAAGATACACCATCAGTAGTATTTGAGTTTTTGTTTGTTTTTAAATCAATTCACTATGATTTGTTTCACATGGGAAGTGGTATGTTGTGGTAGGAAAAGCATTGACCTAGGAGTCAAGAGCCCTGTGAGTTCAGCTCCAGCTCTGCCACCGTCTGGTTCGCTGGCAAATGACATTGACCTTCCCTGGGTCTTAGTTTTGTTAATCGTCAAAGCAAAATGATTGCTAAAAAATTCTTCCAGTTTTAAAACTCTCTGCTCCTAAGTTCTTCATATGAGAACAATGCTCCTATGAAATCCTATCGACAGAAAAGCATTTGGTCTCCCCTTTCTCCTTTCTTTGCCAAATATAATGAGAGTTGGTATGGAAAAAAAATATTCTGCTGTGAAAAGGTTCATTCAGCCTTTTCTTAGTAGATCAAGTGGTTGGTATTTCTGCTGGCTCCTGAAATACATTACAAATCACAATCTGTAAAAAGTTCCAAAGCAGCTCCATGCCTTCCTGCTGAATTTGGATACATCGTTAGGTCTTACTATGCAGCTCATCCTTAACAACTGACAAAATATTTACTTTGCTCGGTACAGAAAAGGGTAACATTTTCCAAAATATTAAACTAGGTTGGATTCAGAACACAGACAATGAGGCAAAAAGCTGGACCTGTGTTCGAAGCCATGTCGTTGAATCATTTTCCAGAGTGCCATGAGAAACAGGGCCTTACTGGATGTTTGTGCTCCACAGTAATTCTGCAAATGGCAAAAGCCAGCCTCTGTCTAGCATACCCACTGGTGTGTAGATCAGCAGTTCTCAAAGTGTGGTCCTCAGGCCAGCAGCATTGGCATCTCCTGGCCTTGGAGTAGAGGCATTCTCATAACCTCTCCCAGATATCCTGAACTAATAAGTTCCAAGGTGTGGCAATCTGTGCTGTCATGAGTCTTCCAGGTAATAAGTCTAGGTAGTTTTGATGCTGAGAAAAGTTTGAGAATCCCTGGTTTAAGCCCATGAAGGCTGCAGGAATTTTACCTTTCAGTTGAAAGCAATGACAAGATTCATAAAGTTCTCGTTAGTAAATTAATTTGTTCTAAGATAAATGAATTTGAAATCTAGGGATGTTGACTTTAAAATGTTCCCCCCCCCTCCTTCCCCTGTCTTCTGACTCTCTTCCCACCCTCTACTACATGCTTATGGGAATAGTGTCTGAATTATATTTGTGTTTAGGACAGTAAGAATACTGCTATTATCATACTTTTATGAAACTAATATTATTGATAAAACCCAATTGGGTTTATTTTTAAATAAATTCTCGTTTGAAGTCCCAGGATGAAAAGGTAGACAAAAACTGAATCATTACAATTTATAATTCTCTGTTCTATTAATGAGCCTTGTCTCTATAACGGAATAGCTATTTTAATAAATAAATGGAGATTTCTTTAAAATTAAATTAGTCACCAGCTTTAATTAAGAAATAGGCCATTATTTTAATAATTATCTTATTTCTATCTAAATTTGCAAATCATTCCAGGGGAAATTACGAACATGCTCAGACATCTCTTTCTAGTGTCTCCTGGGTGCTCCTCACTTGTTTGTGTAACCTGCCTGGCTACTGCAGGCGACCTTTGTCCTGTGGTCACATGCTTGGAGATGTCATTCAGTCCTGGGGTTTTGACTCCTGCATCTGTTGATCTGGAAGGCTCACAAATGTGTAACGAGAGTGTGACTCCACTTCTGAGTTCCAGCCAATATCTCCAACTGCTTTAGTGTCCTTCCAGAGCTTTGTAGACCACACATCCAAACCAGAACGCACTTTTACCCTCCTTTGGTTTCCATGACATCCGTATTTCTTTTAATGAACGTATCTACCGTTTTTTAGTCAGCTTTTTCACTGCTATGACCAAAAGACCTGACAAGAACAATTTGGGGACACTGGACCACTGAGCCACAACCCCAGTGCTATTTTATATTTTATTTAGAGACAGGGTCTCACTGAGTTGCATGGCACCTCTCTTTTGCTGAGGCTGGCTTTGAATTCACCATCCTCCTGCCTCAGCCTCCTCCGAGCTGCTGAGATTACATGTGTGCACCACCACACCCGGCTGACAAGAACAGTTTTAAAGGAGGATAAGTTTATTTGGGAGTTCATGGTTTCATAGGTCCCAGTCCGTAGACAGCTGGCTCTATTCCTCAAGGCCCGAGGGTGTGGCACAAGAGTGTGGCAGAGGAAAGCAGTTCAAGACATCACACCAGGAAGCAGATAGAATATTCTGCTCAACAAGACACAGTATAAACCCCAGTGACCCACCTCCTCCAGCCATAACCTGCCTGCCTACAGAACTTACCAAATTAATCCCTAGCAGAGGATTATTAAGTTGATTCAGTTAAGTTTCTCATAACCCAATTATTTCACCTCTAAACCTTCTTGCATTGTCTCACCCATGGGCTTTTTGGAGACACCTCATATCTAAACCATAAAAGCCATTAAGCAGAAGATAGTAGAAAGTCCATGGATTTGGGACCTGTATAGATCTGGATTCAGATCCAGATGCTGCCACACACTGGCTACATGCCACTAGGCAACTCTTCTCTCAAATCTTTAGATCCTTTGTATGTAAAGTGGGAAACTGTCTTAAGGAGTAAAATAGAAAAATTATTTAAATTAAATGATTGTTTGGATTCATTTCCCAGTATTGCAAAAAATAAAATAAACTAGTACATGATGGTGTAACACATTATCCAAACCAGGCCACACTGAGATAGTAAAGGTGGCCAGACTAATTTTTCCATGTCTAAAAAAATTAAAAAAAAAAAAAAAAGATAAACTCAGATCAGCTAATCAGGTCGTGTGTTCCTCCAGCATATTTAGTATTGTGAGTCACATGCATTGGGTCCTCAATAAATACTAGTTCCCTTTCCCTCTCTGTAGCTTGTGTTTGACTGTTTCTCATCGTCATTCCTCCCATCCCACATGTCCTCAGTCCCTCCCTCTTAGAAGGCAGGACCATTCTTCCAGCTGAGCTCCTTACCTTTTATTTTTCCCTTCCCATGTGTAATTTGTACTGTTGCCAGGTTAATCTTCTGAAACCATCTCTCTCAACCCATTCTCTGACTCAAGACCCTTTAACAACTGCCCGGACACACTTACTAAAGTTAAGACTCACCAGGATGGCATGCAAAAGACTTCCTGTTGGGGGCCAGTAGATTTCTTCATGCTTCATTCCAGCACTGTCCTTTATCCGTACCATGTTCTAAGCAAACATGAGCATTTCCCAGCTGCTTTGACCTCCCTGGTACCTTTGCCCTTGTCTCTCCTGGGTAGTGGAACCTTCCTTCTGCCTCTACCTGTTCAAATCCCTTCAGTCCTTCATGCAGAAATGTAAACTTTCCCCATCTCCCTTTCCCCCTCAATTCACCTAACCTTGTTTTATTCATTCCTAGACCTCTTCGTGCTCTGTTTTTTTTATTGTAATTATATCTTAGGCAGCCCACAAAGAAAGGAGTGGGAGGCAGCAAATAGATCTGGCTCATGCTTCTTGGCCTCAATTCTAACATAAGAGGAACTCAGTAAATGCTTGTTGAATGAATAAGTGAGTGAATGGAAGTCACTTTTGCCCCTCCAGTAATTAAATCCTGCCCTTGCCTCCTTGAGTGACCAAACATTTTAAAGACTATGACATGGATTCTCACTTATTTTTGTCTCTTTTAAATTAAAATTTAAAATCATCAATCAAAGTTTAAAATTGCTTAAATTAAGATAACCATGAAGCCAGTAGTTCTAAAACTACACAAGATGTTTTCCTGCATCTTCTAATTGATGAAATTAGCTTTACTTTCCACGAAAAAAAAATGATTTCATAATTAGGAAAAAATAATTGGTTCAAAGGCAAATTTGACATATGTATATAGTAAAAATGGGCATTTGCTTACAACTTGGATATCAGAAAATACTTAAAGTTGGTTGACTTCACTGATTTCCCCCAAACTCCAAAATGTGCAGGAAATTTTGTCTTGTTTTTCCCTTGCCTTTGTCCCAGTTGATGGAAATTTATATATATATATATATATATATATATATATATATATATTTTTTTTTTTTTTAAAGAAATAGGGCTAGACCGTTTCCGCATATCCGTTTTGCAACTGTCATATAGTCTCTAAGACATAAAGTTTGTTTCTTTGTTTTTGTGGCACAGGGGATTGAACCTAGTGATGCCCTACCACTGAGCTACGTGCCCAGTCCTTTTATTTTATTTATTTATTTATTTTAAAATTTTTATATTTTGGGTACTGGTATTAAACCCAGGGGTGCTTAACCACGGAACCACATCCCTAGCCATTTTTTTTTTTAAATTTTGAGACAGTGTATTACTAAGTTGCTTAGGGTCTTGCTAAGTTGCTGAGGCTGGCTTTGAACTTTGTACTTGCGATACTCTTGCCTCAGCCTCCTGAGCTGCTAGAATTTTTTTTTTTTTAAAGAAAACATCTGTGGTTAAAGAAATAGATTTTATTAGTTTTTGTGGTTGTTTTTGGTGGTGGTGATATTTTAATTTTTGCTCCAGATCTCATTAAGAGAAAGCTGCCTGTTGGCAAAGAGACTATGTGTAATTGCTGCTGGATCCCGGGGACTGTGCTATAGAGGAGCAGACCATCTTCTGGCTCGTGTTTCAACATTTATCCACTCGTTTTTCTCACAAAAGTGTCCTGGTGCAGTGAAGAGTCACACCTGCTTGGTCTTACCTGATAGCAACAGTTCTAGATCCCCTGCTCCTAAACTTTTTAATCCTAGAGATCTTTTTCTTTGCATTGGATAATTGCTCAAATAATTCTTTTAACTGCTGTGAATATTTTTACCCCACTTTTATCCCAGCATGGGTTTTCGGAAGTGAAAATACAGGCAGTTAACTTTTATTGAATTTGAAATGCTCAGGCCTCAGAATTAGCATAATTTTATGAAAATTATATAGAAACCCTACTTAACTTAGGTGGCCATTAAAATATTGATAGAGTGACCCCGGAGGGTAGCTCATTCACATTCCCTCATAGGGAACTGGGATGTCAGGGAAGGCCACCATGCATCTTATTTCCATAGCTAACTTAATGCCCTAAAACAAAATCAAAACAAAACAAACAAAAAACAGAATTCACTGTCTAAACTTCTATCATTAAGACTCTTGGCAAAGATACTGGAATTCTCAGAGGTAGGAAGTTTGTCTCAGAAAACAAGCATTTCACCTGTAGCCAGTCAGTCAACCTGACAGCAAATGCTTGCAGACAAGGTAGGAATGTAGTGTTGAGAGGTGCAGTGGGAACCTGCCAGGCATGGCCAGGGCCCTCTTCATGGGGTGGATGCCTGGCAAGAGGCACCATCGTGGCTGCCCAGGTGTCTCTGTTCCCTACCCCTCCTTTACCCTATTTGGCTCAGTTGACATTGGGAAGAAGGCTTTAGAAAGCAACAGTGACAGTTTCCTTGTATTTATCTTCTAGTCTGGAACCTGGAAAATTCTAAACTCTTTGATCCAAGAGATTGTGAAGTTGAAAGAAACCAAAGCAAAACAAAAAACCAAACAGGCCAACTTCTAGGGCCTAAAGTATCTCAGCAACCGCATAGAAGCCGTGACCTTTGGTTAGCCAAAAGGGCTGTGATCTCTTTGGGCTACATTGTTTTCACGTGGAGAACCCTCACATGCGTTAGGATTCTTTTAATAAGGTTCTTTGAATGCAGAACCTAAGACTGGGCTGCCTTAAGTGACCAGGTCTTGGAGGAACTGGGGCAGGCTGGCAGCAGTCTATTGGAGAGACACACCTTCAATGGGACCCAACACAAGCCAGAAGGAGCTGGGGCCACGGAGGAGTCAGCTTCAGGAAGAACAGAGGTGTCTGCACTCTGATCTGTATTGATGTGACTCAGCTCTTCTCCCAGGCCTGCTACATCTCCTTAGTTTGCTTCTGTCATCTAGCTTCCTTAACCTCCCCTGGTTCTATCTTTGCCTCTTCCTTAGGGACTTCAAACACTTGAAGCAACGAAATTCTTTCTGCAGGCAGCATCTTCTATTTAAAGCTGATATAAATTAACCTGCAGTGGAGGAAGTGACAGTAGCTGTGGCCCTCTTCTCATCCCTGCATCAAGCCCTACACTGTCTCCAGAGAACCCCAACACACCTTGGAACACACTTTGAGAACCTCAGCTCTGTCCCTTGGCTTTGGCGTTCTCATCATTGACTCCTCCTCACGACCTGCTGTGACCACATTTGGCCTGCGGTAGAATCTCACAGGCTACTTTGTTTTTTGCACCAGGCCTGTTTACATACAGACTGGACTAGTGTCGAGTGAAGCAGCCACCTCTGGTCTCATCAATTGTGACCAAGTTAAAGATGAGGTTAAGTGATACAGAGACCAGGTAAGGCTTTCCCTTCACCAGGAACTGGGAAAGGTGATGGCTTCCATGACCACCACGTCTAGGCATGATGATAGTGGAGCAGAAACCCAAACCAGGAGAGCCTGTAGGAGGCTGAAGCATCAACCAGCTACAGGCCACCTGGAAGGAGAGGACAGCTGAGCAGCCAGAAAGAGGATCTGAAGGAGTCATTAGGGACATCCAAACCACCTTCACTTGTGCAAATGAGAGGGGTCCAGGGGCTTGGACTTGGGATTGTTGGAAGTTCAGCACTAAATAAAGAAACAATTGTCACCAGTGTTATTAATTGGTCCCAAAGTGGGTGTGGTCTGGGGAACAAGGAAAACAAAAGTAACCTTTATCTGCCTCCTTGTGTAGGTGTGGAGCTAGCTTTTTAAAAATGTGCTCTTTCCATTTTCAAGATGTCAAGTGTGAAACGCCAACTCACTCTCCATTTAAGAGTTCATTTCTTATTCCCTGTAAAAGGCAGAAGTGGCCTCTGTGACCATCATTTGGAGGGATGTCTGGCAAAGACCATTTGGCCAGTGCCATAATAGAAACCCAGATTTTGGTCCAGGTGAAGGATCTGTGGTGCTCCCAGGCACAGGAAGCATAATGTGACCCTAAGGGGGCCTTGCCCTCCAATAGGAACAAGGCCTCATTCTGGAGACCCTCAGACATGGCCTCAAGGCTCTTTGAAAACAGCAGCTGTGGTTCCTGCAATTGGAACAAAATACTTACAGCAATTTCCCTCACCACTGGTGTTTGAAGACCTTTGGCTCCATAAAGAAATTAGCCTGAGGAGACTCAAGTCCTAAGGCTGGCATTGACACCGGCTGGTTGTAATTGTGTTCCATTTGCATCACCTTATAGTTTCTGTGGAAGGAACATTTCACAGCTAACACATGGCGGGTTGGAATCCCAGTGAAGCATCCCTAATACCCATTATCAGTTCTGGTCCACTTTCTCTCAGGTTCTATCACAGACAGATAAGTGCAGCTTGTTGGGAATTGGGGAAAGGCATATTTTAACATGTAATGTACATTTTAACATTTGCAATTTAAAGTTCTAAAACTCCCCAGGACATGTAAGTGATCATTAATACTACTACACCCTTATTCACTTCGAGACTGTGATGATGTCACTAGCTAATAGTGTCCTAAATGGGCGGGGCCATCATCATGAGGTTGCCAATTCATCATTTGTATTTCAACTGATCAAACAATGATCATTTGATTAACTTTTTTTAGGCCTTTTGTAATAATTTGATTTGGATGCTTCTGGTATTTGGACGTTTTAGAAAAATGATCCTCAACTATAACCAAAGAAGAATTTTGCTGGTTTATGTGGTACAACAGTGTTTGATGTGCAGTTTGCCCCATTTACAAGGCTTCGTCATTCAGAGATAGCAAATGACACTGTAGGACATTACCTAATCTTTAGTATTCTTTTATTTAAAGGTAATTGAAAATGTGATTCTAAGCTCTCAGAGCTTTTCTTATCTTACTATTAACTAGAGCTTTTATCCCATCACCCTCCTTCCTTTCATCTGAAGTCTAAGTGATCAGTTTCTAGAAATCTAAAACAACAACTTGATTATGTGACTTCTGTATTGAAAATCCCTACCGTCTATAGCAGTTTCCCAATGGATGATATGGCTGTTCCTGGTGATAGTGAAATGGTTTTAGGGGCATAGTGGAGAATGTTTTTTTACTTCTATGTTAATTTTACTATGTATTAGGAAAAATATAAGTATATATTAAAGTAAAATTATCATATGTAATGTTACATATTAATTATTATATATTAAGAATGTTATGCATTAATAAAGTAATTTACCATTATATTATATTTTAAAAATGTATATATCATTTATGGATATTATATATATATAATATATATATATACTATATATTATTATATATATTATATCATTGTATAATTATATACATTATATTATTATAATATATATATTATATTATATAATGTATATATGTATATTGTATATATAATGTATATATCAATTATGGATATTATTGCTAGGATGATAAGAATATTAAGTGAATCAGCATAGAATCCATTTTTAATACTAAGTAAATAATGCTACAGGTGGTTCTTAAATATGTGAAATCTCTAAATGTTTACCAACAGGAGAAAGTTTGACTCCTCAGCTTATATCCAGCTTTATATCATGTTGCCCTTCAATTCAGAAGTATTGAATTGAAGAAATATTGGCTGCTCCTTTAAATATCCAATTAACTTTCACATCTCCCTTTCTTGAGTTCTAGTGTTGACTTAGTCACATCACATATGTTTACCTTGGGAAAGTCACTTAAACTTCTTGGGTTTCCTCACTTAAAACAGGACTGAAACTAATGAATGGTCACCCAGCAGATGTCTCTTAAAAGTTTCTGGATGTACTATTACTGTGTCAAATGAAATAAATTATAGAAATATAATTGGTTATAATATTTCACTTTTATAGTGCTCAGTGCAGAATAAGTGCCCATTAAGGACGTGTTAGAGAATACATGAATGAATATCACCAGTGTCCATGTTTGAAAGGGCACTTATTTAATGAAGGGAGCATTCATGGAATGGCAGGTAGTACCTAATGTAGAACTATCAGAGAAAGGGTGTCTACCTTCAAGGAACTCAGTTTAGGGAAGCTCCTTTCAAGGAACACAATCAAGCTTTACCTGAAGAGGTAATTACCATAGAAGGCATAATGTAAGGTGATGCTTAAACTGAGCCTGACAGGATGAAGACAGGTGATGTCATGGAGAGAGTGCAGAAGGGCTCCCTGGGCTGAGGGCAGGGACATTCTGTGTAGACCAGCACTGTCCAACAGAAATATAATGCAAGCCACAAATATAATCCAGGTTAAACAAAAGGTACAAAGAAATGCATAGAATTAATTTTAATAGTATAATATATTTAACTCAATAAATCCTAAATATTATAATCTAATAGGTAATAAATATTTTAAATTATTAATGAGATATTTCACATTCTTTTGTATAAAAATCTTTGAAACATAGTTTATATTTGACATCCACAATACTTGTCAGTTTGGATCAACCATGTTTCAAGTGCTCATTAGCCACATGTGTCTAGTGGCTACTGAATTTGACAGCACAGGTATAGATGATAGAAGAAAAGCCCAGAATACTAAATAAGCTGAGAGATCTTTGATGTGCTTATAGCCCTGGATGTGTGGGATACCAGTGGAAGATGAAAAGGAGATACAGTCAGACACCAGACTGGCAAGGCCTTGGATGCCAAGATGGGGGAGTCTCGACTTAATCATGAACACATTCAGGAGCCTTTGATGCCTTTGAAACACTTTATATAGGTATAATTTGTGGATTTGAAAGATTATGTCAGCAATGATGTGAAGGACTGATTGGGGAGGCACTTTGAAAAGCAGTGCTGTTTAAAGTCTTTCTCTGTGCTTACGGAATTTTCACATAAACACTAGCAGTAGTACACAGCTTTAATTTCCAGCGTTTCATGAGTTTTAATCTTTTTCTGGGCCTTAGTGAGAATTAAGGGTATGGTAGAAGAGGAGCAAAGAATATCAGGTTATAAGAGAGACCGCATGGGGACTGCAGACACTGTGGGGCTTAGGCTGCACAGCTCATGATGGCACTTCCTCATCAACAGACCTTGCCATCCACAAGCCACCATGCAGGCAGTGAGAGTGCCCCACCACATACACATGTGCAGGACTTCTGTCCTTGATGGCAGTAGATCCAAGGGAAATATCCCACTGTCCCAGATCCCTCCTTTGCTAGTGTGCTCCTACCTCTAAGTTCTAGGTAGTAATTTGTTTCCTTTGAGATAAAAAATGATTTTTTGTGATCTTTTCTAAAAAGGCAAATGTCTTGAGTTGGTTGCATAGTTTCTCACCACACCTGCTAACAGTCAAGCTGTCACTCTTTTCCCTTGAGGACCTAAGACAAGCTTTCCAAGTTCATTTTGTTCTCAGGATTGTCTACTTCACAGGGTCCTTCCTTCTGTTATCTTCTGCTTTTCTGCTGCCTCATTCTCTGGCACCCTTCTAGCTCCCTTGATTGCTAATCCAAATGCCACACATCAATGGATATTTATGTTCAGAGCAAATGAACCTGGAAACTTCAGATGGTGTTCTTGCAGAGCCACGTGCTGGCCGTGCCTCCTCTTTCTCCTGCTCTAGGAGCTCCCATGCCTCTGCCGGTCCCCCTGAGCCTAACAATGGTAACTAAAATCACTGAAACGTACAAGGAACTGCCCACAGGCCTGGAGGACAGGAGCCCAGGGAGGTGCTGATGCCCGGAGGAGGAGGTATGCAGAGTTCATTCCTGGTCTGCCCCACACCAGACACCATCCTCTGTACTCCAGAGATGATAAAGCATAAAGTGATTCAGATGACCATCACCAGGGACATGAACCACAGGGGTGGCTCTGCATGGCCCTGCAACCATTTCTTAAATCTTAACATTTAAACCTAATTTTTTTGAATCTAAAATTTCTTAAGTTTCAAAACCAACTCCTGGGTTGGTTTAATTTGTTTTGCTCAAATCAGAGTCCAGGAAATTTGGGAATGATTGGTGGTTTAATGAGAGAGAAAAGATGGCCAGGGTGAGTAGTTGAGGAATCACCTTAATTTTGCCATGTCACATGTGAATGACTGTCACTTTTTCTTATGATGTGCCTAGTTTACTGAGATGTTAAGTTACTAGAAAAGTCTCCCTTATTTATTTAAAACATTTTTTTTTCATTTTGAGTTAGATACTGTGGGTAGCCTGACTGGCATCTGTCCATGGTGCTTGATGGGTGGGTGAGGATATTCTGAAAACCAGAAAGACACCCATGCCAACACACACACACACACGCAACTCTGGCCATTCTAGTGGGGTGGACAGTGTCACTGTGAGGAGGAGGAGATTTGGACTTTGACCATATTTTCCCCACTGTTAAGTAAAATGCTAGGCAATTAGCCTTTTCCAAGGTAAAAGATTTCTTTTTATGATCTTTTCATTACACAAACATTCATAAAGGAAGAAAAGTGAATTTTCTCTGGAAAACTACATCCACTGAGGTTGACTCCTGTAGCTTTGTCAATTGCCTTCTTTCAAAGATAGATTAGAGTGATTAGTGATAAGGCCCTGAGTACCCCTAAGGGGCTTTCCCAAAGAAAAGAGAAAATCCTTCCAACTTCCCCCACCTGGTTGGGAGCATCAGAGTCCTTTTAGGAGAGCTTTGTTTCAAAACAGAAGAACATATTGATTGAGGCTGACTAGGAGTTGTCTTTATACAGAAAGAAAAGGCTTAATTACTAGAGAAATAAATACTAAGGGAAAAAAAGAATTCAGCCAGCCAGTATTACCTGGCTGAGTTCTTTTTATTTTCTTAAACAGAGGCTTTCACATGCTTTTTTTGGGGGGGAACAGGGGGAGTGATTACTCAGACCCTGATTAGGGGGAAGAATAGAATGGAATTAGAAGACAGAACCTGAGCCAAACTTTAACAGTGGTTTCGGAGAGAAATGCTTGGACCTTTCATTCAGAAAGTAGCCTTTCATGACTCAGTCACTGGTGTTGAATATTGCCTGACACATAGCAAGAGTTAAAACCAGTTGGGAGGTGAGGATGAAATGAATTTCAGTCTGATTGACTTGGAGTGTGGCAAAGGGATTATCCACCCCAAATTCCTCCCCCCCCACCCCCTTAAATGCACTTCTAGGTACATGGCTGAAGTCCCCATAGCAAGACATATATTAACAAGAGAAAAGCATCCAAATGTATGTTACAAGTTTTTCATGTCACAAGAGCCTTCCTAAGAAATTGAAAGAAACAGTTAAACATGTATAATTTTTTACATTAGGTTTGAAGGGTAGATAGTTGTGAAATATGAATGAGTAAAAAAAAAAATATGACCTAACATAATGTATTGGAGGAAACAGCAACATCTTCACCTTGTCTTGAACGAAAAGAACGTGATTTTGCTTTGGGAATAGGGAGGGCATCTCTCCAATGAGGGTCTTCTCACCTGGTTCAAAGTAGGTCAGGAAACCAATCAGATTATGACGTGCTTCAGGGGAGAAGAGGCTGGGGAGAGGCCATGAGGATGACCATCCTGCTTCTTCCATTTTCTCAGATACCTTTAGCGTCAAGTATTTGGGGCTAGCACATCCTCAACCACATCACATTTTTATTTTCTCGTAATAAGTCCCAAAGTGTGAGGTCTTACCTGCCCAGGACATCTGGGTTGATTTGCTCCTAGAAGCCTCAGTGGATTTCACAGGCTGTGCTTTTCTCAGGAGTGGAGTGCGTACGGCTGGTGTCCCTCCTGGTGACCTTCGCAGCCATCTGGGCCAGGACTTGCGTCTGTCCGGCTAGCCCAGCGGGGCAGGGCCTCTGCCGTGCCTTTGCGGATGCCTCATTCTGACTCCGCTTCTGTGACTCATGCCATCTGTTGGTAATTTGTCCTTGTTCTGGAGTCAGGGGTTTTCAAAGGATTTAGTCTCTGGCTTCCCTCCATGAGGGGCACTGGCTGCGATTTCCTGACCCCCTCTTCCTGTCCTGCCTGTGGCCAGGACCCAGCGCTGAGTCAGGCTGCCCTGAGTTTAACGATGTTGCCCTTTGCACTTTAGAGAACCTCACACCCAAGCCTGCTCCCTTTGAGCCAGTAACTCTTTGTGGGACTCATTTGAAGTTCAGCCAAGCTGGCAGCCGTGGGGTTCCACTTTTACAACCTCTAGCAACAGTAGGCTCCAGTCCTTTGTGTCACTGGGCCATCTGCTTAGCTTTTTCCCTCCTCAAACTAAGCAAAATGAGCCACCTAACCCACAAAAACATCCCTGAGTGAAACTCATTTGCATCAAGAAAGCCTAAATATCTGTTCAGAACCACATACCTTTTCATGCCTCCTGGAGAAATTTTATTTTTACCAAGAAAATAGACAATCATAATATTCTCATGGAAATCCAGTGAAAGAGGTACTGTTAGTATCTTTGCTTTTGCACTTAAGGAAATTGGGGCTCAGACGGGTCAGGGAACTTACCATGACCATGCTGCTAAGTGGTGGACCTGGAACTAAGCCCAACTGCCTGGATCCAGAGGGTAAGAGTTTGAATTTCTTGTACTCTGCCCCCACCCTGACATTAATAATCCAGTGCTTTGAATTGCAATGCCTTCCACTGACTAATTAAACCCTGAAGCCTTAAATGTGGCATCATACATCTATTAGCAATTCCCATGCTCTTCTCCACCCAGTGCATATTTTTGAGCATCTTCTGAGTATTGTGTGCTGTGCTGGGCTCTAAGGACACAATGATAAGGAGGTCTTGCCTTGTGGAGCTTATAGTGTAGTGGGGCTACATTTATTCATTTAATAAACCTTTATAAGGGACGTATGGTGTGTAGCCCTGATCTGCTATATGATAAACTCACAGTTTTCCAGTGTCTCTGGCCTCTCAGGTTAGGAATCCGAAAGCTGGGAGCCAGCACGAGTATCTGGCATGTGTGTCCTGGCCAGGCTTGGAACTTGTCTTGCTCTTGGTTTCTTCATCTATTGAGTAGATAATACATAAAGTTACTTCCGGCTCTGGAAAAATACTTTCTACTCTAATCAAATTTGGCTTTGAAAGAAGGCGAGGGTTTAGAAATGTGGGAAAAGAAGAAAGAGGTAATCTGGGTTCGTGAGGCAGTGAGGAAAAAGAAGTTCCACAAGTACATCAACTAGAGAGCTTTTGTCTACAAGTAGCAGAAAACATGATGGCCAAGGGCTTGAGACTTAGGAGTTTTAAGACCTTAAGAGGTCAAAGGGTAAATGTTGCTGGTATTATTTCAGTTGCTCAACAGTGCCACCAAGGACCCAGTTTGGGCTAGGTTTCTCATTTGCCATCTTGCTTGGTATCTTGCCCTTTTACCTTCAGTCATTTCCTTGTGGTTACAAAATGGTATTTGATATTCCCAGTATTATTTTCTTACAACAGTGTCCCAGCAGAAAAGAAGCCATAGGAGGAAAGACTTTCTTCCTGCTGTGGCACGTGTATTTTAAAAAAAAAAATCTGGAAAAGGAGCCCTCCCCCAGCCAACCTCCTGCTTTATCTCATGTGTTAGAACCAGGTCATATGTCAAGACGTATGCCAATCATAATTCACCCTTTGGATCTGAGTATGTGAGTTCTGCATTCTCTAAGGTCCTGAGATTTGCCAGCTCTTTAAAACCTGTGTTGAATTTGCAAGGAGAAGGGTAAGTAGTCATGGAGAGTTGGGTTTGGAAGCAAACACTCTAGTATCATTTGGCCCTAGAAAAACCCTTGAAAAAACACCGTAATGGGTGAGACTACTCAACGCTTTAACACTGGGAAGGATATACTCAGGAGCAAAACCTTTGTTGTCCACAAAGAGTTTGTTACCAGAGGAAATTGTCCCTAAAAGAGAAAAGCAAACGATAAGATCGCCACTAGGGAGACCCCTGTGAATGCCCCATGACTATCTTGTATTTGAAATGGAGAAGGGCCAGCTACAACTTCCCTTTCATTTTCAATTTAAACACAGTAAAAGTACTACCAGGAAAGTGGACACGAGGTTGAGGGAAAGAAGCTCAGTCATCCAGGTGTCTGTTTTACACAGGGCACTGTGACACAAAGATGCCTGAGACACGTCCACTCACAGGCAGAAATTCTGGATATCTATGCATTTCTGAAAGTACTTGGAGTATGGTAAGGGCTTTGCCAATGGTCCACACAGATAACAGCTGGAACCCTCTAGAGGGACCAGCTGATTCTGCTCAGAATGGGATAGGCAGTGATACAGGGAGGAGTGCACTTGAAATGACATTTGAGATGGACCCTGAAGAAGGAAAAGACACACTCAGTGAAATATAGGAGACAGTAATCTAGTCCAGAGGAACCTCATAACAGAAGTTCAAGTCCTTTGAATCTCTTTCAGTAGCTATCAGTGATAAAATCTTCAGGACCCTAAGAACCTGCACCACTACTACTCAGAAAAGCTGTGCTCTTTTCCTTCATTGAGAGAGACTGTGGGTGTGACTTCAGAATGAGCAGGTGGTAGATAATTAGACACGGCTGCTTGCAGAAGAGCTGAGGAGCCACTGTGGGCTGGACGGAGGGTAAGCAGTACCTAAGGAACGTAGGAAGGACTCTTATTCTATTCCCCATCTCTTTTTATTTATTTTTCTTGGATATCAGGGATTGAACTCAGGGGCACTAGACCACTAAGTCACATCCCCAGCCCTGTTTTGTATTTTATTAGAGGCAGGGTCTCACTGAGTTGCTTAGTGCCTTGCGGTTGCTGAGGCTGGCTTTGAACTCGCAATCCTCCTGCCTCCACCTCCCAAGCTGCTGGGATTACAGGCGTGCACCACCACACCCGGCTCCGTTCCCCACCTCTTTTACCAGTGATCTTGTTTGTTTCTTCACTTTCTCACCTTCACATCACATTTAAGGTCCATCTTACCCAGTAAACTTCACACCTTCACAGGGGGGGTGTGCACCATTACATCTTCGTCATACCTCTGCCCAAGCACCAGACCTAACACACAGTCTTTGTCTTAAACTGAGTGTTGAACAAATGGATGATTGAATAAGTGAAGTGTGAAGGTGGCCAGTGGTGACCTCTGTGTTGACCACATAAGCAACAGGAATTTACCAATTGGTCTCCTGGTTTGAGTGTATTAATCATATCTGGCTCAGGTTTTGTACCTGATGAGAACCTCTGAAATGTATCAACAGATGGGGAAGTGGAGAAAGAATGTCTCCTTATTATTGGGTGAATATAACACAGGAGGTTCTAGGTAGAACTGAGCTACTACCTAAACCGCCTACAGTGACAAAGAGATTAAATGAGGAAGGAGCAACCGTTTATCAAACTACCAACAAAAAGAGTATGACATAAGGACTTATATTACAGACTCCTTAGACAGACCCATTGGGTTTCAACCCCAGCCTCATTGCTTTCTGACTGACTTTGGGCAAGTCACTTTACCTCTCTGTGCCTCAGTTTATTCATCTGAAAAATAGAAACAGTTAACCACTTCAGAGGGTCATTGTAAGAATTAAATGTATACATGTAGTATTGTTCTGCATTACTCTGAGCCTGGCAAGTAGTGAAGATATACAAGTACTAACTACTTGAGCTTTGAAGCAACCCTAGGAGTTAGACATTACATTCACACTTTATAGCTGATGACAGCTTATAAATGTTAAATAGGGGCTGCGTCTCTGAGGTCAGTTAGGTAGTGAGAGAATTGAGATTGAGATTTAAACCTGACACTACAAGCCCCATTGTAAGAAATTAATGTGGCCATATAGTATTATGACATAAGGACTTATATTATGAGTGAGTCCATTGACTTTAACATTTACATGTGAGAAAGAAGCTGAAACTTCATAAAAATATTTCCTTTAACAAATTCATGTTTCTATGTTAAACATAAACAGCAGATTCCCCTTTCTTGCCAGGATCATGAAAATTATGGAATCACAGATTTGGCCACTTTGTCTAATTCCTGTCTCTTGACCAAGTGACTGCTAGAATTTTCCTCACACTTAAAACTATCAGTGGTGAAGGAACATTTGTTTTCATGTTTGGTATTTAGTTAGTATTTTTTTTTTTAGTCTCCAATCTGTCATGAACCAAAATTATTTACAAAATACAATAAAAAGAGAATTACTAAAAAAAAAAAAAGAAAAGAAATGAATATGAAAACCAAGTAAGCAACATTTCAGCTCCATCTTTTGTATGATGAGGTTCAGTGGGAGAATTGCTGATGGAGTTTCTAAGTGCTTCTCCTCTGTTCCTCTACTCATCTTTCCATGGCGCTGGACCAGTGGCCAGTCTCCACTCTGCAGACCACACTCTGAGTATCTGGTTTCAAGAATTCCACCAAGAGTTAGTTACTAGTCAGGTGGAAATGATACGCATTCCTCTTTGCTCTTAGCTTATTGGAGAAATTACTTAGATTTCTATAGATTTTCCTTTACAAACATTGACCTGGTGTTTGCAGAGCTTCCTAGAGGACCTGTATCCACTCTCAGAGGACATTAAAAAAGTGATATGAAACAATATGACAGCAACAACCAAACAGCCTCTACAGCTCATCTTGTGCTAGGTGCAAAGAAAATATTAAAGTCACTTTTAACAAAGGCTCAAGAGAACCCTGAAGGAAACAAGCTCTGGTCCTACTTCAGAAACACTATTTTAGCCCAGAACTGGCCCAAATCCCTACATGAAATCCCTGCCCCTTTGTCAGGCAGACTGAACTATTTTAGAGTCTCCTGGAGCCCCTTCACCCCTCAGGCTGCCTCCCTGACTCAACCAGACTTGCTTGACAGCGTTTTCTGCAAGTGCAAACCCCACTTGGGCTGTCACCATCTTGCCACTTCTCTGCTGAAGCATTGAGAGACAAAGGAAATGAAAGGAATGAAGAAAAGAGTATTTCCATGCAGCCCTGCTGCTACACCTCCTAACAAGGGCTTTCTATTTCATTTCATCCCGTTTTATTTAACAAGTATTCCCACTGTGCTTATTGAGTGTCAGGAACTGTACTGAGGAATTTGCAAATATCCACTCATTTAATCCTTAGGACAACCCTAGCAGGTAGGTCCTATTATTTTCTCTGATTTATGTAGATGAGGAAACTAAAGCACAGAATGTTTAAGAAATAGATTCCTGGTCATGCAGGTAAATTTTGATCTGTTTAGTATCTCTCTTCCTCCAGAGTAAAGGAGACAGGCAGAGGTGCCAGCTTAGAATGAGCACAAGTAATAGCAGTGGTAGTGGGGAGAATTAACTTAGTCCAGGAGAAGCAACAGTCCTAGCACATGAAAGCAGCCACATCTCAGACAGAACACAGGATTCCAGTCACCAGTTTGGGAAAACCAACTTAGGACTTTGTGGCAGGGCCGTTATGTAATACAAGAAAATAGAACCCAAATCACATATCACAACCAAACTCACTTCCAAGGACGTGCTAATACATCTGTAATAATCACAGTAATAATAGAATATTAGAATAATAGGCAATAGAATAATAATAGTCTATTATCTATTTTAGTGATAATATCCTATTATCACTAAAAGCTATTTTTTTTTTCTTAGTACTGGCGATTAAACCCAGAGACATCCTACTACTAAGCTGCATCTCAGCCTTTTTCATTTTATTTTGTAGCAGTGTCTCACTAAGTTATTCAAGCTGGCCTTGAAATTGCAGTTCTCCTGCCTCAGCCTCTGGTATTGCTGGGAATAAAGGTACATATCACTGCTCCCAGCTGCTTATCAGTAAGTTACCCAGTGCCATTAGAAGGATGGCTTAGGAGAATCCTAAGTCCATGTGTTGAGCCACTGTGTGCCCAAGAAATCTCAAAAATGGTGTCACCTACAGGTAAAATTTAACTTTTTTTTAAATTGCAAAAATGAAGAAAGATCAACTTAGCACCCATTAACTAACTACAGAATATATCTATTTCATACAAGTGCAATGTCTTGTGCACCTCTGCAAGAGCTATATGTGACATGATGGCTGAGACTATGTCCCTGAGAAGAAGCTAGCACTTGTCCTGGGGTATGTGTCTCTTACACCAGGTTGTATGTGGTCTGTGGAAGGCAGAATGCTGTTCCTGGGCCTCGTGCCTATCTGATGTCCTGGATGGATGACCCATTAGAGTTATTGTGTTCTGCCAGCATTATTTCCATCCTAGATCTATATACAGTTTGTGGGGGAAATGGAGCTGGTCCCTGAGGCTGGGCTGGAGGAGTTTTCATTACTCCCCAGATCCTGCACAAATACATTTCATATCTCTTTTAGAATAATCCTAGGTCCAACTACTTTTCAGTTCTTAATAATCAAGAAGTTGATTATGTAGGAAAACTTGCAGTTGCCTATGTAGATACTAAAGCTTTATTGACTGTGGAGTTGGAGATATATCTAGGATATTCAGTTTGGCTAAAGCAATTCAAGAAGCCACTCCAGGATGGGTCATCAGGAGTGATATTCTTGTAATGCTAAATGAAATCTTAAAAATAACACTGATAAGACTTTCCCAAAAGAGAAAGCCTGTGCACTCTTGGAATTGGCAAGGTGCTTCCTGTAATTATACACCTGCTTAGAATCCTAGCCTTATCTTTCTTTGAATGACCTGCCAGTTAAAAATAACCAGATAAAGTATCCTAAAATACAAAATGCCAGGAATCTTTTGACCAGGTGACATCTCTTCTTTCAAGATATCGGAGATTATATCACCCCAGATAAGCTTGTACATTTTATTTGGCAATAGGCAGAGCTAACATAGGTATCTTCAAAGTATCAATGTAAGAAAGTAGAGGAAGGAGAAGACTTTCTATGACTTGCTTAAGAAAATAAAAGAATTCTTTATTGCCCCTGGTTATGGTTCTGAAGTGTTACCCTTCCTCTGAAGGTAGATCAGGAATAGAAATCCCCTGGGTGCAGGAGAAAAGGAACGCTTAAGAGACAGAGATTTTCTGGACAGAGTTGATATTCAGGGGATAAAAACAGAAACAAGCATTTGTAATTTGTGTTTGCTGGTCTCCTCTGTTAACCCTCAATGTTCATTCATTTTGAACCAGAAAGCACTTCTGGTCCATGCAGTGGGCAGTCTCAAACCTGCACAGGAAGGATGCATACATGGCATTCATACCTCAGTCACCTCTCTGGCTCCCAACGCAGACCATAACTAATCAATCACAGCACTCTTTCCTGCCAAGCCTGAATTTGGCATCAAAATCCTTCTCACTTCAAGGCTCCAGCCAGATCCTCTCAAATCATGACAGGTGTCCCATGAGTTGAAAACTGTTGGTTTTCTCTGGTTAGTACTGGTAATGAAAAAAATGAATAAAACAGTGCCTGCTCTCAAACAGTTGCTGACAGAGGTGAGAATCCTACCTATCATCAGTTAGTAGAGTATTAGGAGGTAAAATGATAGAATTTGTAAGCTCAATGGTATTGAGATGGTGTAGTAACTGTTCCTGAAGGAGGTAAAGAGGATTTCCTAGAGAAAAAGAGCAAAATTGGAAGGAAAGGGGGACAGGGAAGTTCACTTCTTAGAAGAAAGAGGCATGGGACTTCTAATAGCTTGACCCTGGACAGTGCTTTCCCAGCCTGGGGCCCAGCAGGGCAGTGGCTGAAGGGGGACTAGGCTTCTGGTCAAGAACTTGACCTTTTGGATTGCCAGGTAGGATGATAAGGCACATGGACCCCTTGGGAGCCATGAAACATTAACAAGGCTCCATGAATTCACAGCACACCTAGGGACTGGCCTCTGATGATGGGGGAATATATCATACAGCTATGGACCTTAATAATGTCACTGCTAAGAGCACACATCCTGTGTGGTTCTAGCAATAGGCAATATAGAGAAGAGAAGGCTTTTGCCCTCAGTGGCTAACTCAAAGTGCACAAAAACACCATGGGCATCAAGGTACAGGCTGCAGAGCTGACTTGACCAAGTTCCTCCCTGTGCAGGATGGGAAATGTGGGGATTTGAGTTCTGGGTTCTGGATGTCCATTCAGGTGTTTTATATCATGTACATCAATTTAATTCTCCTTTTTAGACTAGTGTGGACTCTCAGCTGGAGATTCCCAAACCCTAACTTGAGTTACCACTGGAGCCTTTCTCATAGCCCAAGCTCTGAACTTAGCATTCACTCCCTGGGAAATTGTTACATTTAATAAATATGCTATGAAGGAAATACACTCAGACATTAACCTCATAATCCAATCCTGGAAGAAGAAACAGATCTGCAACAGAGCCACTACGGAATTAGTATTGTGAAGGAGCAGCAGCCATTGTCCCTTTTAGTGTGTGTGTGTGTGTGGGGGGGGGGGGGATCATACCTCCCAAAGCCACATAAAGAAAAAGAATTCTGGGTTATTCATCCAAATGTTGAACATGACTCAAGTGAATATTATAATAATCTCCTGCATTTTAGAGGACAGTTAGCAAAACACTTGCTCTCACATACATTATATTATCTGATGCTCACAACCAAGATGCAAAGTAGATGGAAAGTTATTATTAGATCTATTTTAGTGATAAGTTTTATCACTATCCAGAGTCCAGATTTAAAAAGAAAAAAATAATCTACATAAACAATGAAACAAAGGCTTGAATAATTATCTGTAGTGAGAATTTTGGGACAATTACATGCACCAGGTCTTGCCCGTTCCATGCTAGTTAAATCACAGAAGGGTCATGTGGGGTTTACGACAGCCATTTAGTTCTCTTCAAAGGGACTGAACACCTCAAAGATGAATCTAGTGAAAAAAACGTGTCCCATGGCAACCAGGCAGCTTGAAATTGGAGGAATTATCACCAACTCGAAACATTGCTATTAATATGGTACATTTTCATAAGTACAGAATGTACCCCTGAGTGAAAAAGAAGTGAGATTTTTTTTTAAGAAACTGAAGAGAGGGGAAAGAGACTGAAATGAACAAGACAGAAAAGGAGAAAGGAAAGATGTGCTAGGTGGGGGAGGGGTAGAGCCATGGGAACATAAATAATTAGTGCCCTTCACCAGAGGAGAAGAATCGCAGGACTTATTGTCAGTCATTCTTTTTTAACATTTTGATATGTGCAGCAGCAAAGTGTATGGAAATGGCATCTATTTATACAAAAGTAGTACACACACACACACACACACACACACAACTTCTAGTGAAAATTTGGAATATATAGAAGTTTCATGGTGATTTGAATTATTCCCCCTGAGGCTCTGCACTAAATTTACTGCTTCTTTCATTTTATTGATACTATAATGGAGTTTGATACACTCTAATTCAGAGACTAAAATGTTTATTCATTTCATATGTCAGTATAAAATCCAATCAAGAAGAAATATTGCCCCTCCCAAAGCTAGAGTCTTACAGAATGATAATTGCTTTGAAAAGAAATAAACAAGTTTGGGATGAGGGTGTTCTCAGCCAATGAAGCAATCCCAAAAGTGGGGTCTTCTTCCAGATTTTTCCACAGTAGCATTTCAAGGGTTTCTCTCCTGCAAGGAAAAAAACTGAAAATCTGAGAGCTGTTGTTCTCATTTCTTGAACACTTTGTGAGCTTGCAAACATTGTCTATAAACCTGACAGCAGCACCGTTGATGAATGCCTTCAACAGGGGTATTTTATAAGACAGTGTAGCTTATCAGCTGGAGCACAGGCTTGAAAGACATATGAGTCTGGGTTCAAGTCCTGACTTTGCTTACTAATTGACTTAACTGAGGAAGTTATTGAAGCTCTCCACATTTCATTCAGTTTTCTCTCCAGAGGTAGCTGCACAATGACTCACCTGAACTATTCAACTGGTGTGCAGTCAGTACTGAACAGCAAAAAATGATTAGTAAATACTTGTGCAGTTCATAAAGTAATAGCTAGCATATTCCATGTTCTATTCTGTGCATTTTATGTGTTAAAACATATAATTCTCTCAATAACCACGTGAGGAATTCAGGCAAAAGGTTTTCAGTGAACTTCAACAATTAGCCACCTGTGAAATTAGAAGGAACACTGTTGACAAAGAACATCTTCACTTTTCACTTCTTGTGACACCCATTGCTGGTTCAGGGATTCCCAAAACCATATAAAGTCTCAAAAGTCTGCAAGAAGGGCTCAGAGAACTCACCAAAATCTGTTATACTCGTGGTTATAGTTTACAATAAGAAAAGGACACTAATTAAAGTCAGCCAAGGGAAGAGTCTAGAAGGGTCCAAATGTGGGACCTGCAGTTGTTCTTTCTCCATGGAGTACTGCCAGCCAAGGAGGTCCCCTGAGCTTTGGTGAGCAGGGTTTTGGGGGCTTGGCCATGGACTGCCCACGTGGCCAACCTTCAGTGTCCATTTCTCTCCAGAGGCAAAACTGATGCTAGGTGGTTTCGTCAGTCAGCTCTCTGCTGCTTTGACAAAATATCTAAGATAATCAAATTAAAAGAAAGATTGATTTTGGCTCATAATTTCAGAGGTTTCAGTCCATGGTCAGCCAGCTCTATTGCCTCTGGGCCTGTGGCAAGATAGAACATACTGGTGGGGAGTACACAGTGGATCAAAAATGCTTTCCTATGGCAGCTGGGAAGCAGCTTGAGACAGGCAGGAAGAGGCCCCTGCAAGGGCACACCCCAATAACCTAACCTCAGTCCACTACGCCCCTCCTCCTAAAGGTTCCATGACCTCCCAATAACACCATGAACTGGCTGCCAAACCTTCAACACATGGGCCTTTCGGGGACATTTAAGATCCAAAAGAGGCTGGGAGTGGTGGCACACATCTGTAATCCCAGGGGCTCAGGAGACTAAGGCAGGAGAATTGTGAGTTTAAATCCAGCCTCAGCAGAAGTGAGGCACTAAGCAACTCAGTGAGACCCTGTCTCTAAATAAAAATACTAAATAGGGCTGGGGATGTGGCTTCAGTACCCTGAGTTCAATCCTTGGTACCCTCCAAAAATTAGATCCAAATGATAGCAGTGGCCCAAAGCCCCCATTATGAATCACATTGTTAGGTTGTCAGCTTGTCAAAAACCCCAGGACAAACCAAGACACTCCTATTAGCCAGCACATCCCAGAGGCCTGGAGAGCACCTCCTAGTAGCCAAGGTCAATGGCAAGACCTCTCTTTGGATAAAGTTAATTCTTCCTTACTAATGTTATTCCCATTTTATAGGAAGAGAAATGGAATCACAGAGAGGTTAAGAAACTTACATAAGAATTACATGGTGATTGAGAACCAGGCAGTCTTTCTCTGGAATGTGTAAGCATTACTCCTGGCTGCCTTGAGATATATTTATTGACTCCCCCAGAATCAGACTACTAATAAATGGTAGGTAGGTCCTGGATTTGAACCTGGGTGGATCTGTTTCAAGAGTTTTTGATCTTTCTATCTTCTTCTGATTTTTTCCTCACATAAACGTGAGAGCCTTGCTGAATGAATATTGTCCACAAGACTCTGGATTCTTCCTCAGTGAAGTTGCTAATGACCCACACTGGGTTCTACTGCTGGCAAATCGAGCCTTACAGCATCTATCTCAAAAGTACTCCTCTGTTGTCTTCTGGGAGTATCTTAAGTCAGGAGAGTTTGTATAAGCCTTGAAAATATTACCTCTGGGACCAATATTTCAAAAGAGGACAAAAACATGGTTTCAGTACATAACTATATGGCATGTAAGTTTCAAGGGAAGGGAAGATACTGAGGGCCTGTATGGAAATAGAGTTGGCCTCTGCTTGCACAGAGTACACCACTATGGCACATATAAGGGCAATACTTCCTCACATATTTTTGAATGCACAGTGTTTTCTTGGAGCTGTCTCCAATGCCCTGAAATTTTGGATATAATTATAGATACCAAGCCACAGCTTGTTCCCTTAAAGACCATCTCTCAGTTACTTGTCAGGCCTGGAAGGTTTTGTGGAGTGTGGTGGGAGGAGATCCACACCCCCACCACCACCCTTGGAGAACAGCTTTTCTGGGTAACCACTGCAAACAGAGAGGGATCATTGATGAAAATCAAAGGGGCGGGCACCTCCCACCCACGGAGCGGCTGTGCTAATGTGCAAGGCCAGCTCATCCCTGAGCCTGCAGTCAAACTATGTGAGTTGAATAAAGCAAAAAATAGGTGCACTTCCTCCTCCACTTCCTATCCAGCCCATCAGTTAGTTGGATTCCTCCTTAATCAGCATGTCCTGGGTCAAAGCATAGCAACTCTGGATTTTTTTCTACAGGCGATTCAGAGTTACAAAGAATGTCAAAGACATAATAGATCTGAAATAATACCACCACTTAAAAACTTTGCCAAAAAAAAAAAAAAATGTGGAACAGAACAACTTATCATCTAATGCTAGTTTTTAGCAAAGGACAGGTTCATTCTTAAAGGGGAAATAAAATGACCAGCCTCCACTTAGATTTAATTTTGGTTTGTAAGAGGGGCTGGTACTGTTCATTAAAAGTAAATGCATTTATGTGTGTTGAATATATTAAAAATTGGGATAAGTTTGCCACAAAAGTAATTTGATTGTCAATTATAAATCTTTTGCAGTTTTTTTAACAGTATTTTCACCCTAGATGTTAATGACCACAGCTGAAGATCTTTACTAAAGTCGCTTCCAAGAACAGAGTTGCTCTTTGATTTGTACATCTTTTGTGGGGATAAAAGGTTTGTTTGAAGCTATTTCCTCAGTACACCATCCGTATGATACTGATGGAATAATCAGTCCTTATTTATTGACATCGATATGGGGTCTGCAGCCTGAATTTTAAGTTCTTTCAAGTTGTAAGAAAGAAATAAGCTTGGGTTACACCATCAACGTGGATGTGTTAGGAGGGCATGTGTGTAGTAAGAAAAACAAAATCTGCCAAGCAGCCTCATGGCCAGATCTCATAGAAAGGTGAACGTGAGTCATTGTTAAGCCAGGACTGGACAGGGCTCCTTTCATCTGAAACTAGTTCCGGAAACCCAACCGCAACTCTGATAGCCTACTAAGCTCAGTACTTGGCTCTTCCATCTCTGCTTCTCTGCTAGATTGGACTTCCTGTTGCACTGAGCTCCTGGTCTCTGCTGTTGTGATAGACTATCTCCCCACTGCATAGCTTTGATTTATTCAGAGCCTCTACTATCTTCATGGAACTGCTTACTACCTTCTTCTTGTGTCCTTTGCTTCAGCCCATTGTGTCGTTTGCTGATGCTCTTTGTGTGTCTCATATTCAAAGCCTCTAAAAGCAAGTGAGTAGGGTAACCAGTCATGATCCATGTCTTGCACCCTTAGTGAGCATATACTGCAACAAACAAGTCTCCACAAGGGCACTGCTTGCCTACAGAGGGCCATCTTTGGGTCAAGTACTTGTTCTATATCCATCTGGCTTTGACCAGGAAAGTGGTATCAGAGATACACAACATGGCAAGCCATACATAAAAAGTCTAGGGAAAGGATGGGGCTGGAATTGTAGCTCAGCAGTAGTGAGCTCGCCTTGCATGTGCGAGGCACTGGGTTCTATTCTCAGCACCGCATATAAATAAATAAAAATAAAGGTCCATTGACAACTAAAAAAAATATTTTTAAAAGTCTAGAAAAAGGAAACTGTGGGAATGGGGCTTCTCCAAAAGCACTGGCTGTCCAGAGTAAACAGGCCACATTAGCAGCACTGCAGGTTGACCCCCAGCACAGTCCCCTGTCCTGGCTGAGCATTCTGTAGACCCCGTGTTCACAGTCTCTGGGCTCCATTGCTCCTCTCCATAATTGTTATCACCTGTGTCTTCTTCACCTGATGGAAGCCAAGGCTGGCTCTGGAAAAGGAGGCAGCTCTTTGACTTTGTATCCCTTACTTTTCTGTCCCTTTAAGAATCACTTGGTTTATCTGCTTTAAATGTTCATGCTGAGGACCCTGGTTTGAGAATGAGTTTACTAAAATGCCAAAGAAGGGATTATAAATCTCAAAAGACTTCCTGTGAGTAGTTTATATTAAAGAGTGAAGTTTTCTTTTATAAATACTTGCATCTTTTATTCATTCCGAGTCTGAGAATATAACTAGAATAAGATCTATTCCATGATTATATAATCATATCAAAGTGTGAACATTTTTAACAACAACAAAAAGTATCCACATGTCAACCTCCAGAACCTGTAAATATTACCTATTATGACAAAAGAGTGATTATTGACTGATACAGAAAAAAGATACAATTAAGAATTTTGAGAGGAGCTTATCCTGGATTATTGGAGTGGGCACTAAATGCCATTGCAAATGTCATGCGAGAACAGCAAAAGGAAACTAGACACAATGCTTAGAAGAAATGGAGACCCTGTGAACACAGAGGCAGAGGCTGGAGAGATGCAGCTACTAGCCAGAACTGCTGGGACAAGCACAGATCCTTCCCCTCAAGCCTTGGGAAGGACTGAAGCCCTGCCAACACCTTAATTTCATGTTTCTGTCCTCCAGAAGTGTGACAGAACACATTTTTATTGTTTTAAACCACCCAATTTGTGGCATTCTTTATAGTAGCCTGGCTTGGTCCAACTTCTGCCACTGTAACAGAATGCCACAAAGTGGATAGCTTAACAACAAAAGAAGTTTATTTGGCTCACAGTTCTGGAGGCTGGGATATCTAAGAGCACAATACCCTCACCTGGTCAAGGTCTTGTGCTGAATGGCGACATGGAGGAAGGACAAGGGAGCCCCCACCAGAGAGGAAACCAGCCTAACTCATGCTCCTATTGGAGCATACTCCTGAGATATAACTAACACAGTCCCTGGCTAGCAGCGTTCATCCATTCATGAGGGCAGAGCCCTCTTGACCTAATCATCTCTTAAAGGTCCCAGCCTTTACCTTTAGGAAAGCAGTTAAATTGCCAAGTGAATCCAGATCATGACACAGCCCTGTGAAACTAATACATATACTTTCCTAAATGTTTCAATTTTTTTCTTTTTTTAAATTGATTTTATTTTTTAAATACATGACAGCGGAATGTATTACAATTCTTATTACACATATAGAGCACAATTTTTCATATCTTTGTATAAAGTATGTTCACGCCAATTCATGTCTTTATATATGTACTTTTTTGCATTACAATTCTTATTACACATATATACCACAATTTTTCATATCTCTGTATATAAAGTAGGTTGACACCCAATTTGTGTCTTCATACATGTACTTTGGATAATGATGTCTATCACATTCCACTGCCCTTGCTAATCCCCTGCCACCTCCCTTACCCTCCCTCCCCTCTTCCCTGTCTAGAATTCATCTATTCCTCCCATGTTCCCTTCCCTACCCCATTGTGAGTCAGCCTTCTTATATGAGAGAAGACATTCAGCATTTGCTTTTTTTTTTGGGGGGGGGGGCGGATATTAACTAACTTCACTTAGCATTATCTTCTCCAATGCCATCCATTTACCTGCAAATGCCATGATTTTATTCTCTTTTACTGTTGAGTAAAATTCCATTGTGTATATATGCCACATTTTTTTTTATCCATTCATCCACTGAAGAGTTCCACAGTTTGTGAATTGTGCTGCTATAAACATTGATGTGGCTGTGTCCCTGTGGTATGCTGTTTTTAAGTCCTTTGGATATAGACCGAGGAGAGGGATAGCTGGATCAAATGGTGGTTCCATTCCTAGATTTCCAAGGAATCTCCATTCTGATTTCCACATTGGGTCCACCAATTGCAGTCCCACCAGCAGTGTATGAGTGTGCCTTTTTCCCCACATCCTCACCAACACTTATTGTTGTTTGTCTTCGTAATAGCTGCCATTCTGACTGGAGTGAGATGTTAAATGTTTCTTAGATGTCTCCAGAGTTCTTGAGACACTATTTGCAGGACAGAGTGGGCTCTTCAGGTTTTGCCTGAAGCAGCACCATGACTAGGACCTGAGATTATTGGACTGTAATATCTATGAGAGTAGCACTGTGATGCATGCTATAGGTGCTTAATAACTAATCACTGGATAAATAAAAAAAACTATCCCTCATTCTAATCCTTTTTTTCTGATTTTGTGTGCCCACGTGTCTCCCCCAGCCCCAGATGGCACTATACTTTAAATCTGTACTTTTCTGGCCTTTTTTTGTGTCCCATTCTGGTCTCTGGCTAATAGTTCATTCCACTGTTCTTGCTTCTTCCTTCACTCTCTGTGTGCTCACACTGTATAAGAAAGGCAACCTTGGGGGCTGGGATTGTGGCTCAGTGGTAGAGCACTTGCTTAGTATGTGTGAGGCACTGGGTTCAATTCTCAGCACCACATATAAATAAATAAAAAGTAAAGGTATTTCATCCATTTACAACTAAAATTTTTAAAAATTAAAAAGGCAACCTGCCCTTCCTTTGGTTTGCTTTCAATAAAGGAAACTATTGTTCATATTACATCTGTTCTCCATTTATGCTCTCCATTATCCCATCTCCCCACCTCCAAAGCTACATCAAAACTGCCCCCTCCCTACAGAACTTTCTTCTCTGGGATCCATCATGCCAGCTTATTCCTTTTCCATATCACTGTGTTTTTTTTTCTTGGAGACTAAACCAGGTATTCATGTGAATATCTTCTACCAGACGTTAGAATGGCCTTACCATCTGGTTCACCTAACAGTATAGGAACCCAACAGATACCACACAACTGAATAGACGGAGCATGGGAGAGCTGAGGAGGTTTGACAAAAGTGGCGATGTTTTGGAATAAATTCCTTAATTTTCTAGGAATCTAAGAAGGTAAATAAAATTATTCTGAAACAACATTAGCGGGCTCCGTTGACTGGGTTGTGGGCTAACCCAAACACATATGGATAAGGTCAGAATGGTTAGGTGAGTCTATACTCATTTCTTTCCTACTGCTCCTTAGCAGATTTAATAGCTTAAAACAACATATTTATCATCTCACAGTTTCAGTAAGTCGCGAGTCCAGACATGCCCTAGCTAGATCCTCTACTGTAGGGCCTCTTAAAGTACAATGTGGCAGTCAAAATTGGAGGCCTTATCTGGGAGATTGACAGGATTAAAAATCTGCTTCCAAGTATGCATGTCTGTTGATGGGATCCAGCTTCTCAAGGGCTGCTGGCCAGGGGATGTCCCAAGGTCTCAACATGAGGGCCTTCCCAACATGGCACTTACTTCATGGCACCTTGCCAGTACGGGAGTAAACCTGCTAACAAAATGAAATCTGTGGTCTTATCTATCCTAATCAAAGAAGTAGCATCTCATCAACTTTTTATCATATACTGTAGATTAGAAGCAAGTCACTAAGCCACCCAACCCTCCAACAAGGGCGTGAATGTCAGGAATCTGGAAGCATTGAAAAACATTGCAGAATCTGTCACACCTGGTAAGTACCAAAGGCACTCCCTAAGTACAGAATGGGGTCTCATCCCCCACATTTATTTCTTGCTCAGTTAGAACTAAGAATTCTGTAGGCTTTTCTTATAAAAACAATAGAGTTATGTTCTTGGGGCTTACCACCCATAAGTCATGCCTGTTTTACCCAAAATATTCCAAATGTCATGCTAACCAAACTACTTTAACCAACATTTATTTATCCCATTGTTATTCTGTGAGAATATGTTTTCCAAATTTTAGGTTGATATCCTGGGACCAATTCTCCACTTAATGGATCCTCAGCCATGTAAGGAAGTAAATTCTATACTTCTGCCATCACTAATTTATTACTGCTTCACATGAGGACTATTAACAAATTATTTCCCAACAAAAGAGTATGTGGCCATGAACTGATCTTGATCAATGATGTATTTACTGTAGAGTTACCCTATGAAGTCCTCAGTGTTTTCAATGGAAGTCCAAATGTCTCATAATGTATAATTCAAGGAAATATTTCAAACTGTTTCAGATTCTTAAAATTAAACAAAAACTTCCCAAGCAACACTGAGTCCCCTATTCTGAAGTTCCTGGTCCCTTGTTGACATTAAATCTCATGGGTTACCATGGATGCCACCTCCTTTCCCTGTAGCTCAGTATGGAAGAATCTCCCTGTTAGGTTGGGAGCAGAAACTCTTTTGAATTTTTAGATTCATCAAAGACTGACCCTTTCCCTTTTTGAAGTCTTCTCTGGCTTCCTAACCATCAGGGAGTGCTTTGAACTGGGCTCCCACTGACCATGTTCCTCTTCAAAGGCTTGCTCCCTTCTGTGCAGGGAGAAAATACCTTTTGAAAGTCGTGGGTTCCTGCCTTACCTGAGTCTGTTGGAGCAGGCAGCAGTAAACAAAAGTAATAATCAACAGCAGCAGCAGTTCCTGGGGATTACTGAGAGAGCTGAGGGAAAGTGGGAATCAAAGGAAAGCCACCTTGCGCTGTGACTTAGAGAGTGTTTAACATGCAAGGTCTTCCAGTGGGCTGCAGGTTGCTATAATTTGCATGAAACAGGGAGTGGCATCGAAAGTGGACCGAGCACAGGTGGAGATTTTCACCCAGGTGGGCGTCCCAGAGGCCTCATGGGAAATTTAAAGCAATGGAAGTTATTGAAGTGGGAATCTTCCCTAGGCACCTGAAGAATTAGACCCTGCCCTGAGGCCAAGTCCTAGCCATCCTGGTGGTGTGCCTGTTTCCCTTCATCTTGAAACACAAAATGAAGTGGAAACTCTTGGGGGCTTTTCTTTTTCTTTCCTCCCTTTATCGACTTGTGCATTATTGAGTTGATTCTCTTGTCCTTTCCCCCCCCCCCCAGTTTAACTTGCTGATTTAGATTTGGACAGCTTTAGCTCTCATGAAGTCCTGTTTTATTTTCTAAGGAAGATATGACTAGAGTTGTTGCAATGCCTTGTGAGGTATTTAAAACTGAGCTCTTCCTATTGTAGAAATATGATTCTAGAATCTTATCAAATGTGTGAGTACATAGAATAGCCCTTTGGTTGTCTCGCAATGCAGAATAGTTCGTGTCTAGAACAGCCCGTGGTCTACTGTGAGCAAGAACAATCCAATCACACTTCATGCTTTTCTCACTATATGAAAATGTTTTTTGTTTTGTTTTGTTTTTCATTCTGGAGTCCACTATTTTGCTATGACTATCCTAATGAAATACAATGAGAATGAGTGGCTTAAACAACAGAAACTGGTTTTCCCACAGTACTAGAGGCTTGAAGTCCAAGATCAAGGTGTCGGCAGATAGGAGTCTCCTGAGGCCTCTCTCCTTGGCTTGCAAAATGGTGCCCTCTAGTTGTGTCCTTGTGTTGTGAGAGCGTGATTCTCTTCTTGTCAGGACAGTAGTCCTATTGGATTAGGGTCGCATCCTAATGACCTCAGCTCACTCAAATATCTCCTAATATGGGCATATTGGCTGGTTAAGACTTCAACATATGAATTTGGGGGAATATAATTCAATCCATAAATGTAGGATCATTCACAATATTCCTGAATGGATGGATCTGAGGTCATAAATAGTTTAAGACAATGTGTGTGTGAGGGTGTACTTAGGTAGAATGTCCTGGAGAGTGTTCACACCCTTAGGGGAATTTCAGAGGATTGCAGTAGGATGCACTGGTTTATATCAACTTCCCTAGTTACTCTTCTAGGCATTATGCTATATGCTAATCCTTTCACAAAGATTCTATGTTTCTAGAAACCTGTTGCTCTGTGCTCTGTAATTTCTTTTATAACTGATATGCAAAAACAAAATTGTACCTATTAATGGAGTGCTGGACAATGTTCAATACATGTATACATTGCTTAAAGTTTAAATCCGGTTAAAACCTGTTTATTTCCTCAAACATTTATTGTTTCTTTGTGGTGAAAACTCTTCAAAATCCTTTCTTCTAGCTTTTCGAAATTGCACAGTTCATATTGTCATGTATAGTCATTGTACTGTGCAACAGTACCCCAAGCTCCTTGCTCCTGTCTAGCTGTAGCTTAGTGCCCATGGATCAACCTTTCCCCATCACATTCCCGCCCTCATCCTCCAGTAGCCACCACTCTACTCTCAACTCCTGTGAGATCACCTATTTTATATACTACGTATGAGTAAGATCATGTGCTACATGTTTTTCTGTGCCGAATTTATTTCACTTAACATAATAATCTCCAGTTCCATCCATGTTGTCACAAATGATAGGATTTTATTCTTTTTTCTGGCTGACTAGTGGTCCATTGAATACATATACCACATTGTCTTTATCCACTCATCATTGATAGACACTAGGGTTGTTTCCAGTTCTTGGCTGCCATGACTAGTGCCATAGTGATATGGGAGTGTGAGTACAGGTGTCTCTTCATTTGGATGTGGACCCAGTAGTGGGATTGCTAGGTCATATGGTAGTTGTATTCCTATTTTTAATGTTTTGAGGAACGTCCATACTGTCTTTTACACTCACATCCACAGGTTCAAGGTCCCCTTTCCTCCTCACCCTTACCAGCACTTGGTATTTTGGGTCTTTTTGATATTGGCCATACTAACTGTGGTTTTAACTTTGGAGATATTATATTTTGATACAAATAATTAATCTTTCAAAAACTGCAGGGAATGGTTGAAAAACATGTTTGTTTGTTTACCCTTCAGAGATGTCTAAAGTAATAATTTTCTATTATTGTAAAGTTTTAGAATCTTCCTCCATACAAGGAGGCTTAGGTGCTTGAGTAAATATAGAAAGTTTATGAATCAAATAAACATCTGAGGTAGGTAAAGGAAAAGCAGTAACCAAGAACATAGGACACAATAAAGTGTTACAAAAATAAGGAAGCAAGCAAATAGAAGTAGATTGCCCAGTCTGGACAGCAGTATGTCCATAATCATTCACATGTGGACCAAAGTAGTGAAAACAAGTGGCTGGGAAACAGATGACGTGGGGAAAACCTAAAGAGATTAGGATTTTTAAATGGAAAATATAAGATGAAGGATACTTAAATTTTACCTCCACATGTTGTTTTCTGGCTTTCCTTTGTATGGCTGCTTCCCCCCCCCCCCGCCCACACCACACACACACACACACACACACACCAGACACTGATCCCTGCAGCTGGTATTTTAAATGCATATTTGTGCTGATGAGCTTCTTAAACCTCAACATTGGATTTTTGTTTGCCATCAATAAATTTCATTTGGAGGGCTGGGGATGTAGCCCAGCGGTAGAGCGCTTGCCTAGCACACATGAGGCCCTGGGTTCAATCCCCAGCACCAAAAAAGAAATGAATAAATTTCGTTTTGATAGATTTAGATATTTTTCTTACACAGGAATTTTCAAGTTTTGCTTTAGTTATTGAACCCTAATCCAAGCAAAATCTTCCATGGGTGCCAACCAGATAAAAAGGGATCAGTTACAGCTGGAATGGAATGGGAAAGGGGTCCCACTGAATTGGAAGTATACTACCAATCCCGTATCTCCTTCACCCCAAGTGAACTCTGCATGGAGTTTCCCTCCATCAGAAGTTTGCAGTGGCTTCTTGCCCTGTGTATTTAGCACTCTTTATATAATGGAATATCAGAAGAAGAAAAGAAATTATTACTTTTTAAAAGAACAGATTTAGCGGAGTCATATTTACTTTCTCTGACCATAATCACTTATAAAAATATCAGTAGCGAATAGGAAAATTAAGACCATTCTCATTTACCTTTTCTCATTTTCAGACAATGAGAGGGAAGGAGCTGGAAATCTTATATAGGATAATTGACTTCGGAAACATTTTTAACATTTTAACATTTTTAACCTCATTTCCCCCAAAAGAATACAGCTAGAACCACAGAACCTACATATTTAAGCCATCCTCTGATTCCCCAATGATGGAGAGCTGTTTTGTAAAAAATTATGACAAAGCCTCAATGTCAGTTTTACTGAAGTCACTGTGTCAGTTGCAAAGGCAGCTGGCATCTCCCACGGCCTTGGTCCATGCCTGATGGCTTTCAGGGAGTGCTCCAAGATCCTGGGGTCCCATCCATTCTGGAGTCAATACCAACCTGAATCACTAAAATTAAATAAAGTTTGAAATGGGTTGTTTTCTAATTAGAGAGATCTTGAACATTTCTAGGGAGTATAACTTTGAGAAAGAAAGTCTTTAATTGCTACCTCCCCAAAGAATTAAGAAAACCTTTAAAAAGTAAATCTCTGGGGGCTGGGGTTGTGGCTCAGAAGTAGAGTGCTCACCTAGCATGTGTGAGGCACAGGGTTAAATCCTCAGCACCACATAAAAGATGAAATAAAGGTATTGAATCCACCTATAACTAAAAACAGTAAATCTGAAATTAGCAAAAATAAAACACTTATGAATCTTGGAGCATCTCAATGGAAACACACTGAGTGTTTGTGTATATATTTTTTTTTGTGCCTGGATTATTACAGTTAAGCATTTATATTTTTGCAAAGGGCTTTCTGCCTGCTTTGTTTATTTGATTGATTTTGTTTTGGTTTGGTTTTGGTGTTTGGGGGCTTTTTTGTTTGTTTGTTTTTTCATTTTATTCTTTTTTTATTAGTTGTTCAAGACAATACAATGATCTTGACATATAATACATTTGATTCAAATAGGGTATGAATTCTTATTTTTCCATGTGTACAGATTGCAGGATCACACTGGTTATACATCCATGTGTATACATCATTTTATTCTTTTTTTTTATTCTTGGCTGTTCAAAACATTACATAGTTCTTGATATATCATATTTCACACTTTGATTCAAGTGGGTTGTTTGTTTGTTTTTTAATTCTACTAACATTTCCAGTTCCACTCGACAAAGAAATAAAATTGCCATATTTTATGTTATTTGCCCTAAGCCTTCCTGGTTTTTTAATATGCTGCTTCAGTTGCCAACACACTGACCTTTGTATCTGGGCTTGTCTGGCAGGCACTGGGCTAAGTATCATGAAGACACACATAAGCCCTGTCCTAGTCATTGGCATAGACCATGGTAACTCTTCATGAGTTCTAGTTCTCACTTATGCCCAGTGATGTCTGTGGAAAATGGAAACAGTTCTGAGAGCATGCACTTGATTGAGAGGCTGAGTTCCTACTAACTGTTCTTTGCTTCCCACCAGCCCTCAAAGTTAAGTGTATCCGGGTTCAGTGGGTCATGCTTTTTCCAATTGGAATTTCAAAGGTTAAAGAAGAAGGAGGGAAGAAAAAAGAAACTAATAGTACAGAGTACCTGTTACATGGAAGGCCATGGGTTTAATCCTCATGACAGTGCCATAAGAAGAATTATCCCCATTGACAGATGAGGAAACCAAGAATGAGAAAAGCCAAATCAGTGCCCAGGGTTCTCCAACTTTTGTGACATCAATCATATTTGAATTTCAGTTTCACTAAAGACAAAGGCCAGATATTTCTCACTTGACTGAACCACTTCTGTGTAAATGTTGTAGAAGGTGGGCCATGAGTTTTCTTATCTAAATAAAGACAAAAATATTCGGGGGTCTGTCGTTTATTCTAGAGTAGTGAATGTGGCTGAAGAGATTCAAATGAACTTACGTTCATTCAGCCCCTTTATGAATTGTGAACAAGCAACAGCACATGATGACTCCAGTCATCAACAAAATTAACGTTTGCCTGACTCACTGAGGCTGAATTAAATGTGATCCCAGTCCAGAGATTTCTTCTTAGCCATTACTAACATTAAAGAGAGTGATGCCTTCCATTCTTACCCATTCCCCTTTGAAAGAACTCATAACAACCCTTTTTCAAAATTTTTTCTTTTCTTACATGCTTCTTACCCTGAAGGTATTTCATGATCTTGAATGGCAGAGAAAAATCAAGGAGGACCATGTCAGTAGAATGGAGGAAGAATCAAGAAAGAGGTTGGCATAACTGAGGCTAAGAGACACTATAGAGTTTATAAGTGAAAGCTTTAGTTGGTAAATGAAGGCTTAAGTTGGTATTTGAGAAAAAGTTGAGGAAAAGATCTCAAATTCAAAACCCAAGAGTTTAGATTGGATAATATGGGCTAGTAGGATACATGGACATTTGCCTTCTGTCCTTATTATCTGCTGAATGACCCCCAGTGTCTCATTTGAGCAATTGCTTGGATAATTAATAGGGATCCCTGGAAGAACAGAGATAGTTAAAAAAAAAAAAAAAAAAAAAATAACAGCAACAAAAAAAGAGCTGATCATGGATTTACTCCAGGCTTAGGGCATTTGAGCTGTGTAAAGTTTCAGTATCAGAGGATTTGATCAAGATCTGGAGGTCAAATGAAAAATTATTTCTATACAGTTTTTGGACCAAAGTTGTCCAGGAGAGACAGTGAGATTCTCCTACTTCTCAAAGACACCACTCTCCACTCCACCCCATCAGTTCAATATACATCCTTGTGCTCAGTGTTTAGTAATTGAAATTTCATCCTCCCATTTATTCATTCATTCATCCATGATCACAGATTCCTTATATAGGCCCATTAGTTCCACTTTATCTCAAGATCACTGAGGAATCTTTGGGGTGCTATTGTTGCCAGGGAAAATCCGGGGAAGACTACCAGAGTGAGGAAATGATGATGATACAAACACTGAATGCTTACTTTGTGCCAGTTTCCATGAGGAATGCTTTATATTTATAGTCTGATTTAGTCCCACCATTAGCTAGATATTCTTTTTTAACCCCATTTTGTAGCTGTGTCAACTAAGCCTTAAATAAATTAAATATCTGGCCCAAGCTCACAAAGCTAATAAATGCAAAGCTAGAATTCCAACCCAAGACTAACTTCAGAGCCTTCCCCCTCCAATTATGCTTCCCATCTCATCCCTGCAAAAACTTCCAAATCATTAACGAGTGTATCCTGCTCAGAGAAACTCAAAGGGGGCCCAGTGTTTCCTGTTGCTTATTCAAACGAACAACAACAAAAAGAATGTCTTTCTCTTAGGTTTCAGCTCTCTAGTTGAAGGAAGGAGGAGGAGAAATTAAAAGGAAAGAGAGTCCCAGAGTATCAAACACACAAGCAAACAGCCTGGAGATGAACCTCACTGTAACCCACAGATATCTGGTGTTCCCGAGTATCGAGGAAGGAGGAGGGAAAGCATGGTAACTCTTTGGTGTTGGCATCTTCCATCTTGTGAGAAGCTGTGTTTGAGTGAGTCATGTGAATTCTGTGGGCCTTGGCCTCAGCAGATCAAAGCTTCCTCCTGAAAAAGAGTTTTGGTTAAATGTCAGAATTTATAAGGGGGGAAAAATAGGGATAATAAAATTTAGAAAACACACACAGATGATAACCCTTACCTTTCTTCCTTGCAAAGTTTTTTAAAAAAAAATGTTCGAGTCCAATCAGAATCACCACCAAATAGCACCTACCCCAATGGATTGACTTCAAAGAATTTTCGTTGCCACTAGGGAAGAAAATCTTGGATTCTGGGATAAGCAAATGGTTAGTTTATGGTCAATTTCTCTCAATGATTATCTTTCAGAAAACATGTGAGTTATGAGGAGGAGTATCGAACTTACTTTGCTGTTGAAAAATAAGATTGCATGACATTTTCCAGGTGCAGCTGCTAAGAGACTTTCAGCAGTAGTAGCTCAACCAGGGATGTTCAATGAAACAAGTAACAGAAGGCAGCCTTAAGAATTTGCAAGAGGAAGTGTTTTCCTAATATTACTTAGCAAAAACAACTCAACGTTAAATCCACTTGAAAATTTAAGCTGTGCCAGGGGAGGGTTAAATGGATCTCATAATCCATGTAGCACAGGAAATAGTAAATACTTCATGTTGTTAAAACAGGGTGACATCATTTTCAAGATACTTTTTTCTTTGGAAAATTGAAATCTCCATCTGCAAGTAAGAGGTAGGAAGAATTATTCGCTGTGGGAGAAACTCTGAAATGCTCACAGCTCTGCCTTGTGTTCAAGTGGCAGCTGGAAAATAAGAAGTGCTCTATTTTATCTCATCATTTTTTGTTTTTTGTTTTTTTTTCCAACTGCAAGGAAAAAGGGGAACAGAGAGGAAAATAAGGAGATTCTGAGAAGCCATTGCCTTTAAATGAAGGAAATTGCTGCCAAGAGTAACATTAACTTACTACTCGATAATATATGGGTTTTAAGGAGTATGGATTCTCTGGGTTTCTAACATGGTGGAAGGTATTTTACACAGGATTCAACAAAGGCAGAAAGAGCCAATATACATCGAAACAGAACTGAAAATTGGAAGCTTGTTTTTAACAAAAGATTTACAATTTAACAAGTGGAAGATCTTAGAAATGTGCAACATTAAGGTCTCCATTAGATTCCCGGAGGGCCAATCCGGGGATGGAAAATCGTGTGGGGGACCACAGATGAGAGCCACACTATTTGCAGTTTTCTGCCTAACCGTTGTGGTCACGTTTTCAAGTTTTCAGTATGTGTCCTTATTGCAATCTTTTCTAATCACCCCCTTCACATTCCTCCTCAATCAAATCTGCATGGCTAGCCTGAAATATTCATAAAACCCACACCAGAGATGAGCAGGAGGATAATAATCAAGTTGGCAGGGGAAAGCCACAAGGAATATTTGTTAGGTCACTTGTGTCCCAGTAGACCGACTTGAAACTTGGAATGACTCCTTTGGCTGCGACTGTGTTTTAAAGAAGGGAAATCAGCTCAGCGCATCCCCCAGGTCAGCCCAGTTGGCTTTGGCTTTTTAGTATTGCAGATTCTCATGGCTTACCTCGGCATTGCTTATGGTAACCAAGCGTGTTTAAATGGTCCCCTAGCAAAGCAAATAGATCCAACGTTAAGCTATGCCACTTTTATTTAATAGCTTCCCATTATTGTTTTCTGTGTCCTGATACCTCACTGGGTTTTCTTCCTTTTTTTTTTTTAACCACTTAAGCATCTCTATCCTTTTTTCCCCCCTGATTGCTGGAATTGGCCAGCTTACTCTTTCTCTTACTGATCTTCTCAATTTTTATTATAAGCCCTGATCTGTTTCCTCATATCTCTGTGTTTTATTAAAAAAATTTTCCTAATGTTTCATTAGATATATGCCACATTTTCTTTAATGTATTCTTTTAAAATTTTTATTAATTTATCTTTAATGATAATGGAATACACATAAATTTAAGAATATTTTGAAAAATATGAAAACAAAGAAGAAAGGAAGAATCCACTGTGAACATTACAGTTTGTTCCTTTTAGACTGTCTTATGAATAAGATTTATAAAGTAAATGATGATACAAGTATCCTTTGATGTTCTTTGATGTCTAAATATGAAAAATGAATACTTTTCCTAATATATTTTAATGGTTGTATAATATTCCACTGATCAGCAATATCTTAGTTTAAAAACATCATTCCCGAGTTGTAGATCTTTAAGATTGTTTTAAGTGGCGTTAGGGAAAACATCTTTACTGAGCTGAGCAGGATGTGTGTATCTTGTGTTTGTCTCTTTTATTTAGGCTGATTACTACTTCTTTAGCATAGATGCACAGAAATCGAATTACAATTCTTGGAAAGGGGCTTAGCACCTTTGACAAGAGGGTTAACTTGCTTTCAAAACTGGTTGTGGGTGTTCTGTGTCTGGCATTCACGAACATGTGCCTTTCCTTTCATTCTCGCGTCTCTGAATACTTTTAAAAGTCTGCTAATTCAATATGTGAAAATGGTATTTCACGTGATGGCAACTGCGTATTGGTGTGAGTGCGTGTATTTCCATGTACTTTTGATTTTCGTCAGCCATTACTCATGAATTCTTTCGCCCCTTCTTCACCCTCTCATTATCTATCTCGTGCTCTGCTCATTTCCAATGCTTATCCTATTCCCTTCTGCTAGCTTCTCCCCCACCCCGGAGTTATTTTTGTAATTCTCTTTTGTCTGGTGTCCAGTAACTTGTGGGGCAGAGGGACCCAAATTGCATTTTAAGATCATTTTTATGAGTCCTTCTCAGCAGGTGACGTCAAGGCCCCAAGTTCTCTTTTTGTCCCCCACTGTGAGAAACTGATTGGCAGCTGATGACGGGCAGGGCACTAGTGCTTGGCACTCACAGGAAGCCCTGCAGGAGGTGCCCAGAGCCATGACAGATGAAGTGTGGCCAAGCCAGCACAAGGTGGGGGACCAGATGTCGCCCGATTATGTTCCATTGAAATCCAAACAAAGCCCCAGATTCAGGATCATTTCCTTGAGACTCCCCAGTTGGAAATTGGAACCCATCCAGAACCTTGCAACAGCTGGTCTCCCCAGGCTAGGATTTATGTGCCTTGCACAAAACTTTACCTGTGTGTTATTGATTGGTTTCTGTAAAGCAATCAAACAATATTTTGAAGACTTAAAGCATACTTCCCTCTGCTGAAAATAAAGAGATGTCATATATCACTGAACACACAGCAGACTTATTGTCGGCTTGGGAACTCTGAGAAAGATGTGTCTTCCTTTTTATTTATGCCACCCATGTTAACCTTGAGGCCATGTCCTGACGCTTGCCACTTTGCAATGACAATGCTGCACTCTTGTTAGGAGACCAAGCCACCCTCTGGAAGTAAATTATAGAATAAGCTTTCAGAGGGAACCAACAGATGAGACATTGTGCTTATGTTTCTCATCACCCTGTTCATGTGGGGGAATCTGAAAGTCTTTCCAAAATCTCATTACTTATGACCATTCAGGTCATTTACATTTATGCCTTTCTTCTTTCGCAGGAAGGGGAAGCACAAGGAGGGAAAATAAAATGATAAACAAAAACTGCCCCACACCACACCAAAGAAAGATACTGTAGTTGGTTGTATGGGGCTGTAGGGAACAGGGGGAAGGTTTTAATTTGGGGGAAAAAATCAATCACTTCTTTTTAAAATAATAGTCATGAAGCAACTTCTATTCATGTAATATTTAGCTAAAGGTGTTTTCCTGATGTAAATCCAAGAACTGTATTTCGTGGTTGCTGTAACTGGCTGCTCCTGCTGTTTCCACTCACCTGATAGTCTCCTGGTCCCTCTCCTCTCCCTCTCCCTGCTCTCCCTCTGGCTGCCTGAGGGTCCTCAGCCCGGATTCTCAGACCTCACAGTGTGATTTTGCAGCTGAACCTCTCCATTAGAAACAAACAAAATAAATTGTTTCCATTCCCCAAAGGAATGTGCTAAAGCCTCTTTCCTCTTTAACATGGATGCAATTTAGGTTTGGCAAGAGCTGAACACAATATACCTCATTCGGAGGAGAAAGATTTCTGAGAGGGACCCTGATGGAATTAAGTGTCCGCTGGTGCTCCCTGTGAACTGAAAATGACAAAGTCACCAGGTCAGGCCTTCTACATCTGTGGTGTTTCTGCAGAATCCTCACCCACTCCTTCTCACCAAAAAAGGGGGAAAAAAAGAAAAAAGAAAAAGCATTAAGCACCTTTTACCATTTGAAAGTCCCAGGAGCCTGCTCCTTCCTGGCTGTCCTTGGGAGGCTGTGGAGTCAGCCCTTACAATGTGCATTTCATCTGCTTCATTAATCTTTAGCCCTTACCACACCAGGGCATCTAAATATCATTCAGTGACATTTCTCTTCGTTCCTGTGATTTAGAATCCTGTTTATCTTTAATGCTCCATAGGTGATGAATTAAAAGGAAACGAGAATAAGAATATGGCGAATTCACTGCAGGTGTTAAGTAGAAATCCCATGAGATAATCTGTTAGGAATTAATCATAGTCTACTTGAAATTTGCTCAGAGGGTAAACCTTCAGTGTCATTCTCTCTCTCTCTCTCTCTCTCTCTCTCTCTCTCTCTCTCTCACACACACACACACACACACACACACACTCTAACTTACTTGAGGTGACAAATATGTTAATTAGATTGATTATGGTAATCATTTCACAATGTACATATATATATATATATATATATATATATATATATATATATATAAAAATATCAAGTTGTACACCAATTCAATTTATATTTGTCAACTATACCTCAGTAAAAATGAAACAAAAAAAAAAAAGAATTGACAAAGGGCAGTACTATGATCAAGCACCAATCTAAGCAGAGCTAGAAAGAACGGGACTTCAAGGAACATGTCCATGAATCAAAAAAGTGACCCAGCTCTTGTCAGCGTCCTCTCTTCTTCCCTTCTCTCTCCTATTCTCATCTACATTTTAAAAACACCTCCTGCAAAAGGATCTGAAGGATCCCAACATCTTTGTTCAAATCTTGGAAGCCATATTGGCTTCCTCCTCACTGGAGCAGTGGCCACTGGGTGTGTTGAGGCCAGAGAAAAAGGTCCTCTGAGGCCATTGGAGGAGGACTGGTTTGCTAGTTTGTCTGCCTATAACTGGAAGGACACCTGATATTATTATTATTATTATTATTATTATTATTATTATTATTATTATTATACCAGGGGTGCTTAACCACTGAGCTACATCCCCAGCCCTTTTTATATTTTATTTTGAGACAGGGTCTCACTAAGTTGCTTAGGGCCTTGCTAAGTTGCTGTGGTTGACGCCTGATATTCTTAATGCAACCTAGCTTTTCCTAGCCATTCCTTATTCTTTGATCACATTAACACATTTATCAAAACATCTATTGAATCAGTTTCTGCTTTAGACCATTCTACTTTCATAACCCAGAAGTGGCCTCTCCTTTCACAGCACAGCACAGGGCTTTTCTATATTCCTCAGCTCACTTCATTCCTAGCCCCAGTATTCTAGGAACTGGCTGTTATTCTAGTCCATCCAACCTATAGTGTTCCTCATCTTAGACCAAAAGTAATCTTTCTTCAGACTTTTTTCTCTTCATCCTTTCTGATTCTTGAAGTTGAAAAGATTCTCAAGGCTTCAAGTGAGTCCTGACCTCATCCTGCTCGCTTCTTGAGTGGCTCCCAGATGGCTTAATTCATGACCAGGAAAGTGAGAGGATATGGGGTTAGTAAGATATGGCTGGAACACGGGACTGAAGACAGATTGAAGACACATGCTGACCCCCCAGTTCTCAGAGGTCCAGTCTCTGCTAATGAGGAAGGCTCCTGGTGAGGAGACACATATTCCACTTACTTCTACCGACATGGGGCTTTTTCTGTTTGCCTAAGTGATTATAGAATGGGGACCTGACTTCTAGGATCAACCAAGGTGGAGATGGGGATGGATCCAGGGTTGTGATTAAGCTTTCAAAAAGTATCTCTATATATACAACTATTATTTATAAATATGTAATTTTTTAAATGTGTCTCTACCCCTATCAGGTTACCAAGGCTAATGAAAATGTCAGGTTTCTTTGATTCATCTGAACTTTGTGAGCACAATGTCATAATACTGTTGGTCCCATACTGATTTGAAGCTGAGATCAAAAATACATGTCTTTGATTAATGATATTAAAATAGGGAGGACTATGGCAATATATATGGCTTGGGAAATAAAATTGTTTAAAATATTGGCTTGTGCACAAAAAAAATGATAAAAGAAGGCCATAAAGAGAAATCAAGCTACAGTTGGGTAGTGTGACCTCATTATGGAGCTCAGAGCCTGTCTCCCTCCAGCCACCCCTCCTAAGTGCACTGCCACATGGCAAGTTCATGTCTCTGCAGTGCAAGTGGGAATGGTCAGAGTCCATTTGCTGGAGTTTGGATTTTACAAGGAGAGGTTCAGACTGACTGCATCACCTGGTTTGGTGGTAACATGTTTGATGGGTGCTGTGATGTCCCTTATTTGGGCACCAAAAGATGTACTACCCAGGAGCTGAGAGTGCTGCATGCAGGTTTCTGCTCTCAGCCTCCTCCAGGACCAGCTGTCATCTGGAAAGAGCTGCCTTGCTGAAGAGCAGGCCTCCCTCTCCTGTGGTAGCCCATGTCCCATAACTGGTCCACCCTGGGGTATGAAGACCTGATCCACTTATCCCAATCTGGGGCTCCTTGAAGGGCCATCACACTTCTCAGCTGATGGTAGGGTCAGCTGCCTCATGGGCCCACTCTCTGGGCTGATCACACTTCCTTCTCCCCTCCCAAAGGTGTTGATCCTAATAACCCTCCCTAAGAAACTTCTGTGTGCTGATTTCCATCTCAGATTCTGCTTCCCAGGGAACCTGACATAGAGTAGTATGTAAAAAGGTGATGTAAGTTAGAAATGATTTAAAGGACAGGTGTAACAACCATTGAAATGAAAAGACAGAATTAAGTGTTGGCAAGGTGCAGAATAAGTGAAACTCATACTGCTAGAGGGAGGGTAAATTGGTACGATCATTTGGAAAACTTCGACATACCTGGGATCTCCAAATACCTGGGATCATGTCCTATGACGTAGCAATTCCTCTTCCCAGCATGTGCCCTAGAAAATTGCAAACATGTTCACCCAAAGAATAAAGCACAGGAACAGAGGTTACAGCATTCTGAATATACCAGTCTAGAAAGAATGTCAGTGCTATTGACAGTAGAATGAATGAGTACATTGTGTCATGTTCCAACAAAGGCATGCTACTCTGCAATGAAAACCTGCAAATCCACACTGCAACCTGGGTGAGTCTCACAGATAATGCTGAGCAAAAGCAGCAAGGCACAAAAGAATACATACTGTGTGACTCCACTTCTGTGAATCTTAAGAGCAGACAAAACTGATTTTGAAGTCAAAGACAGAATCATATTTAACTTGGTTGGAGGATATTAATAGTGACAAGAAAGGGTCTGAGGGGATATTCTGGGGGACTTGTAAGGCTGTATCTTGGTCCATGGATCCATGATTATGGAAGTGAGTTCACTTTGTGAATATTCATTGATCTTCTGGATAGTGATTATTTGTGCACTTTCTGTATATATGTCATACTTAAACTGAAAGTTGACACAGTGAGGGAAAGAGGAAAGAAAGGCAGATATAAACTCTACAGAAGTGTATCATCAAGGATGTGGGCACAAATTTTCCAGACTTGTACAGGACTTACACTGTCCAGTGCTGCAGGCTCTTAAAGATGAGGGGTCTGAGGTCCAGAAGAGCTCCAGCTGGTTCCAAGTTACATAACCAGCTAGTGGTGAATGACATCATGGGCCCATCCTCTCCCTATATCAACCCAGTGATCAGAGCTCTTGTGCCTATTAAAGTCCCCATTCATTTGGGCTCAACACTGACCACACAGTCATTAGGGCAGCTTAATCAAGGCATGGAAGGTATAGGGAAATACATCTTGAACAGATTGGGAAAGGCATAGGAATTGGATGTACCAGGGTAACAGAGATGTTTTCCTTTTCCTATGGGTCTTTTTCAATCCGTTACCTGCTGTCTGCTCATCCACACTTCTGTAACCATTGACATTGCTTTTTGTTGAAAGTCTGTCACTTACTCTTTGCAAAGACTAGGGAGAAAAAGTTTTGACTTGTGAGCTGAGTTGTGTCTTCTGTCTTGACTTTCTCCTCTAATCTTTGGGAGAACATCTGACTACTTTGTTCTTTAAGAACTTTTCTGAGCCTCTTATGTCCTAGAATTACTATGAAAAAAAAATTAAGTTTTAGCTGATTTATATGTTTAAAAAAGTGCTTCTCTAAGAGCTTAAATTTTGTTTAATAGGTTATTGAGATGACCTTGGAGATTAAAACTGAAATCTTCTCAATTCCTTAAGTATGTTAATTTGTGAATGTGCACCAGTATGTGCTTCATGTGTTCACATGTGTGTTGTGTGTATACATAAGCATAGATATGTACTTAGGGTATATTTGCATATGTATACATGGATGTCTGCTTGTGTATGTATGCATGGGTGTGTACCTGACAGTCTGTTTGCATGGATGTGCATTTGTGTGTGTGCATGAGTGTGTGTGTGTGTATGTGTGTGTTTTCATGTGCTTGTGAATTTCTTTTTATGGGTATATGATTGCATGGGTGTGCATGGCTGGGTATGATTGTATATTTTTGCATGGGTGTGTGTTTGCATAGATGCATGTACTTGCATGGGTGTTTGTATACATTGGGGTGTATTTGTGTATGCACATGCCCGACTGTATGCACACGCACATTTCTCTATTAATATGTTGTCATTTGCAGGGTGCATGTCATTCTCTTGAGATTCATGGCTCTCTGCTTTCGATTATACCCAGACTAGTCCAAAACCCCTCTGAACTAATCCTAATCAATTTGGAAGCCACCACACTCAGGCATGAGGCTGTCAAATGTGAGTGTTTGCAGATGTCAGAGCATGGAAAGCAAGAATCCAGGAGGACAGATCAAGGCTTAGTCACTGAAAAATACATGCCAGTGCATCCCAGCTCCAGAGTACCATCATAGCCCATAAGAAAAACTTGTCATGACAGCAAATCAATAACTTCTTGGAGACGATTCGTTTCTGAAATATCCCTGATTAATTATGCCAGTGCACGCTTGGCAATAGTACTTTGCTCCAGATTAACCTAATGCTTTTTGCATGAAGCAGGATTATAACTGGTTCTCATAAGTCAAATTTGACATTTCAAATCAGGCTTTAAAGGTTTGGGTTGTAGATTTTATAATGTCTCCATGTCAAACCTAATTGCTCTTATTGCTGCTAGTAGACGTTTGCCAATCAATCAAAATAACATTTATTTTATCATAAACAAGAGTAAATTAGAACCATTTGAAATCATTGTATTTGAAGACTCAGTGAAGAAACATTTTAGAACCTTCAAGTTTGCACTACACTGTGATAGAGAACTCTGATGGTGACATTATAAAAGTTTATGGATGTGTGTTACTATTTTCACTTCAAAAAATTAATGCCTCTACATATTTTGTGAATATGCAGCTTTAATTTGGCAATTTATTCCCATATGAATATGATTTGGGTCAAAATAGCTCCCTTCCCTTCTGTAATGGACAGTTATAATTTTTGTCTCTTAAAGATAAATATATTTTGAAATTTACTTATACATTGCATTCAGGAACTAATTTTTTAATTCCACTTCAATTACAGGGGCATTTTTTTTCCTAATAAAAGCTAATGGAAAATAAGATTCGCTTAAGGGAAAGTCAGACTAATATGTTCCTTCAACAAAAGCCAAGCATATTATGGTCAATTTGGTTTGTTTCTTCTCCCTGCAGTGCCTCAATGCATTAGGGTCACCTTTCGTCAGGCTAACTAGAGCCAGCATTATGAGGTGTCTTACTCCGCCTTTTGTATAGATACAGATAGATAGAAAACCTTTCAGTGCCATCACATAGGTATGTAGTGAGAACACAAGTAAAAATAAGGAATTTTTTTTTCAGGGACAGGGTTGACATCATGGAATCTCATTTGCCAGGTTATTTTGAGGTAACAGATTAACCCTGAACTCTCCCTGGATTTGCACCACAACATTTATTTCTCATTCACATAGTCTGATGTCATCCAGTTGATTCTCTGGGTAGCTCCCCTCCAGGTGGTGACTCAGGAATCCAGACCATTTCCATCTGTGGCTCCATGACAACACATGGCTCCAGGTCAGTATGGCAGAGAAGAAAGCAAACTGAGAGTAGTCTTTGAGTACCCTGGTCTACAAGTGTTCACATCTGTTCTGTTAACATTAGGCCCATTGGTCAGAACTAGACCCCTCAGTGGCCCTTCCTAACTGTAAAGATGCAGAGACAGGTGAGCGACGCTCTCTGATGGGCAGAAATGATTCTAAGTATATACCAGAGAGAAAACCCAGTGTCAAGGGATCCCACTCCGAGAGTAGAACAGGAACATAAGCTTGAAGACTTGAGGTTTCTTAGCAAAATAAGAACAGTTACCAGTGCAGAGTGATATAAGACTGATCTGGAAAAATAGGTTGAGTCTCATAGCAAAGGCCTTTGAACGCAATGCCAAGAAACGGATTGAAGGTAGTTGGAATGCTTTAAAGAAGGGAACCAGATGATTAGGATTGTGTTTTGAGAGCTGTTCCTTGACATTAGAGGGTGCTGATGTATCTGGATGAGTGAATTTTACAGAGAAAATAATTTCTGAGAAACAGGCGATTAGCATTAAAATCCTAGTTTCTTATTTTTTTTTTAAATTCCAGAATTCTCTTAACAATAAGTTTCATTTTCTATAATTTCTCCCCAAACTTGCCATTTTCTCCTGATGTTTAAGAAAATACTCCAACGCTTTCAAATGTTACTGACTGCAGGAACATCCAGTTCAGTGTCCCTTTCCCTTGCCTTCCACCTCTACTTTATCTGTCATTGAGGTTCCTTCCCTCCTGCTTCTCCTCACTCCATGGCCCAAAATGCTTGCAAAATACTTTTGAGTAATAGGCCATCGAAAAGAAGAAAAGTCGTACAAATCCCAGAGGGTGCTTCTCTGTGACAGTGACTTGCTGTTACTCTCACTCCTTCCTTTCTCCTTATGTGAGGTCCTCAGTGCCCAGGGGATTTGCCCTGCAACATGAGCATGAAGATTGGCTTCATACTGACTATAGAAGCCATTCAGCCCTTTGCCTCTGGAATCTTTCCAACCTGAATGGCAGGGGGATGAGAAAAGGTTCCTGGCTCCTTCTTTCAAGCTCCACCATGAGAGAGTTGCCCTGATAGGCTCATGTTCTCCCCATGCTCCATAGGCAACGTGGCATCAAGGTTCGAAGGGTGGTCTCAGAAGCTGAACTGCCCAGGTCTGAGCCCAAATCCACCACCTTCCCATCAGATAAACCTGAGCAATTTTCTTACTTATTCTTTACTTCATTTTCTCTAAAATGGAATTGATGATGATGATGATGATGATAATGATAATGATAAAAATAACAACAAAATATACCTCAAATTATTATTGTTAAAATTGAATGAGTTTTAATCCATATAAAGTGCTACAGTTGCTAGCATGCAGAAAAGAGATCACGCAGAATAACTTCAATCATATTTGCATGTATTGAATGAGCCACTTTTACTATACATGCAACCCTAGTGAATTGGCTCTTTTCAAAGGTGAAAGACTTCAAATTTGTATTAGGCTAATTGAAATACATTTCCAAGAAGAGTAGTTCATTAGGGGCAAGAATCTTTGTTCTGGAATAGATTTTAAGATAACTGGGAATGTGAGTGACATCATAGTATAAGTCCAGTTAGTAAAATATTTATTGAATGAATGTACAAAAGAGCTTGGGAAGCAATGTGTCTCAGTTGGAGCAGAGTTTCTGAAGTCACGGAGATTTGATGTCAAATGCTGACTGAACCAATTAGGAGTTCTATACTACTTTTGCCAGTCAAACCCTTGTTTTGCTATTTCCTTGTACATAAAATAAAGGTACAAATAACTACTGCATAAAGATTGTCATGAGAATTAAATATGATAATAGTTGAAATGTCTAGCATGAACTTAGCACAGTAGCTAAGTAAATGGTAGCTCTTCTTATTTATTCTACATTTATGTGCATCAATAACTAATGGAGGAAGCATTGTAAACACAGACTGATGAAGAGTCACATTCCCGTGTGTGCCTGTCAAATATTCCCAAAGATACAGACTAGTTTTTTGTACTTTTCCCCATACATTGTTTTCAGTATTGTGGTGTTTATTAAAGGAGAAAAAAGGAAAAAAGAGGGAAAAATTGTAGGTAATCAGGCTGAGAAAGGTATATAAGGTAAAAGACTGGAGAGGAGGCCTGAACAAAGTTGTGGGGCACATGGAGCCCTGTCGTTGCTGAAAGACCTGCAGGACAGAAGATCAGACAGGGGAGCCCATGGCAGGTAGATCCGCCTCTCCCTGCTCGTCCTCCACCCCACCTGACCTTTCCACTATTTATATACGAACGTGTTTCTCTTACCTTGTACACCTTAACAACATGGCAGGAGCAGTTTGGCAAAGTGCACACCACAACCCTTGGTGATTTGCCTTCTGGTCACCTCACCTAGCCAGTCTTCATCCTCATACTCTCATGGGCCATGTCTCCATGGTGGACCATCACTCACTTTGACTTCTTCTTGTCCTGGTAGATGAATTCCTTTGTAATCCCCAGTCACAGGTAAAAACCCAGCTCAAATGTCTCCTGTTGTGTGCAGTCTTTCCCTGACCCACCCAAGCAGAGCAGATCCCTCAGGCCCTTGCATGTCAGCCATCTGGCTATAGCCCATCATGTTGTCTGATTTTCTGAAGAAGGCAGTAATTAGAGAGACAGTCTATAAGAAGGACAAATGCTAATTGTCAAATGTCATGGGAGAAGTAAACAAAATAGGTCCCTCAAAAATCACTGTTACATTTTATGGTACAACATGGGCCATTTCTGGCATCCCATTCACAAAAAGAATTCCTTATTTGGAAGGAATATTACACCACAATTGGAACCTCCCAATAATGCCACGTCCCCTTGGCACCTCATGGCTGCCATCATTAGGAAGATTTTGCAAGAGGTATTTACTGCCCTCCAGTCATACTAAAAATGCTTTTTAAATGCAAAATAATAGTCCAGTGAACCATGTCCCTGTCCTAGTGTAATTGTTTCTGTGATGCATAGTTTGCCCTTAATTGCAAAGATATGTTTGTCTTTGTTTATAATATGTGACATTATTTGATTTATTTGGCCTAATTATAAAACCATATCCTAATAGTTGTTGGGGCTAAAGTTAGAGCTGAATGAATCCCAAATTTAGTACTTAGGCCAAAAAGAGATTGGGAAGTACCTGAGACCACACAGACTCACAATGCATGTTGGTTCCATCTGAACCTGAGCTTTTGACCCTGGGTCACAGTTTTTCTAACCTCATTTTGAACATGAGGCTGCTCATGTGTAAAAAGCAATTCAATCCCACTTGGCAGCTGTCAGGAACAGACACCCAAAACCGCACCAAAAAGGCATAATCAAAAATGTTCTGGAACTTTCTAGAGAGATTCTACATCATATTTACAGCCATGACCAAACAAAAACTAACACCTCAGCTTTTAGGAGAGGGAGTCCCATGAGGAGGTTCCATTCTGGAAACTGCTGCAGAAAAGGACACTATAGTGTTTGAGATTGGCAGCTCTCTGTCACTCTAAACATTAAAACATCTGTACTAGGGAGGAAGTGGCTGATTTGAACTGATAGTGGAATTAATAACAACAGCTTCAGGATAAAACATTTGTTCATATTTTCAGAGGTAAAACTTTAGGTTCGCAGCTGAGCCTGTATCGTTTTTATTTCCAAGATGCCTAGATGTCATCTCTGTCTCTCTGTAAGAGGAAGATGCCTCACCAACAGATTCTAAATTATTGGTCCCAAGGGAAGATCCACCCTAATTTTGCACAGGCCCACACCCTATATAGTGTTTTCCTGTACTCATAAAGCATTGGACTTTTGGGAGAGCCCAGAACTTTGCCCAAGATTGGAATCAGCCAGTGTTTTGTGATATCACTGTTTTCTGATGTCACCCCTTCTATCACTTTAAATATTACTTTGCTAATGCAATGGGCCTTATTTTAAAAACTGGGAAATTCCTTCTTATTTTATGTACAAATACAGATTTCCCATTTTTAATAGGATGAAAAAAAAAACAAGCATCCAAGTTACAACCTGGACTGTATGACTTTTTGCATCCTAGGGAGGCTTTTCATATTATTTCCGTTTGTGGTGGACCTCATGGAGACTCTTTCTCACCCCATCTTCTCTGGGAGGCCCTGTCATGTCTCCAGCATGCCTGAAACCTGGGTGCCCATAAGACTACAGGTACATACTGACACACATGCACATAGACGCAGGTGCCATGCATACCTACACAGCTGTCCTTATATTTTTGATCATTAGTTGTCTTAGGGATATCAGAAAACCTAGATGTCCTGACAACTGTGAAAGCAAAAGCAAGCTTGCTTGGTGATCTGATGCACCCTTTACCATAAGCACACTCTCAGAGGCTGCATGTGTCCTGCTGATGCAGAAAAGTGGACCCCAGGTTGCCAGCTCTGTTACCCAACTAGGCTGGTCACACCTCATATGCAAAACCAGGCTTTGCCTCCAAGGAAGAAATTATTTTCATATGGTACAGGAATACCATCCTCCTATTGAAAAACAAGAAGTTTTAGAGAGAAAGAGAAAGACAGTCTGGGGTCTTACAGCCCTTCCAAGTGTACCTCCCATGACCTAAGGGCCTGTCACTAGGCTCCACCTCTTAAAGGTCCACCTGTACTCCCAGGATCAAGCCTCCCAACACAGGATGCCCTGGGAACAAGCCACACCAAAAACCACAGCAACAGTCTATATAAAGAACAACCCAATACAAGTCTTGGGAGCCCCCACTGTTTACCCCACTGTTTATTTCCTCTGTTTATCCAAAGTGAGCCTACACCTACCTGAGAATACTCAGGTTTTAAATAGTATTGGGGCTAGAGGAAACAGGTGCTTCTTGATTATGTCTCCAGTCCTCTGTAGCTGTCATCACACCACTAGAGGGTTCTGACTTTATAGTAGCCCACTTTGTCATTTATGATTATTCAGATAATCACAGGAAGTAAGGGTGAGTAAAATTAATTTTATTAGAGTGAAGAACTTTTTGTTCCTTGGGGGGCCAACCAAAAAATAGTTCTGGTCTGTGGGAAACAATATACGTGATCTTCAATCATGCACAGGCTTATGATTCTAAGATTATTCAACTCTGTTATATTTGAAAAATACAACGCTAAGGCAAAAAAAAATGGGATTTGGAGGCAGATTCAAAACAGATCTGTCTTGAGTCCTCCCTCTGGATCTAGTAGCTGAGTGATCTTAGGCAAAATAATTAACCTCTATGAGCTTTTTTTTTCTCATCTACAGAATGAAGTTAATAATACTCACTTAGGAGAATGTTCAGAACATTAAGTTATCTCAACAAATATTCCTCAAGTTCCTTCTAAGCACCAACAAGGTCTTTTCTAAGTACTGCAAATGCCACAGTGAATAAAACATAAGATTTCCATTCTTGTGCAGCTGGTGGTCTTAAAAGGGAACAGACCCTTTCTATCCTGGTCCTTAAGTCTCTGAAGCAGCGTTGCCTAGAAATGGATTCAAACTGGATTTCTTGTACCCAGAGTTCTAAAATAACTATCCCTCTTGCTACCACAGATGTGGAGTTATAGCTTAGCTGCTAAAAGTTACTTAAAATTCAAAATGATCGTCTATAAAGTTTTACCATCTTTTTAGTTCATGAAACTTTAGACTAGGGCAACACTTGCAATAAATCTTTGGTATTATGTTGACTTTTGCTAGTAGATGCTATTTACAAGTAAATATGATTTACATTATAAATGTTCAGAGGAGAAGATAAACATTCTTTAGTACATGAAAATTCTGAATGATAAGAATGGTCTAGAAAAACTTTCCTCCTTAGTGGTTATGTCACTGATGGAACAAGTTGTTCCTTTTTAGTGTTTCAAGGGTAAAGTGATCTACAAAGACCTTCCTTTTTTAAAGTAGATTTTTCTGCCTGGCATCAGTAAAGTGCATCCTAACCCTGTGCTGATTGTCAGCAAGTAGACTAGATAAAATAATAGTCACTGGGTAACGAAGGATATTTAGGTTGATCGTTTGAACTAAAATAAATTTGTAGAAAAATGGGTTCATTTCTACTCATTTTGGATGACAGAGGCAGAACTAAGAAATACCTTAATATGAATGAGCTCAAACTAATATCATTCTCATTTATAACCACATGGGTTATCAGAGTCAACATTATCTTCAATGTAAAGGTTCGAAGAATTTTTTTCTATGTAAGGTTTGATAAGAAATGACCTTATTGCTAGCTGTATTTTTAATTTTACACAGTGAAAGTATTGTTGCTATCTCAAACTGTTGGTAAAATTCCAGACCAGTGTCATCTGAGGTAACTCGATTACAATAAAAATACAAGAGAATGGTTCTTTAAAATGCATTTATATTTTCTGTATTAGCACATATGTGCATTTTGCATGCTTCCCTACAGAGCTAATTATACTGTTTCAAAACAATAATAATAGTAAAGAAGATAAAAGATGAAGAAACATAAAGCTATCCAACTGTGGGATCACTCTCCTGACATCCTTGGAATGCCACTCTAATTACTAATGAAATGGCACTTAGAACAGTTATCTAGAGGAGACTGTTGAGGCTAAAAAATTAAAAATCCATCATTTTAATATTTCTTTCAAAAACACTTTTTTTCTATTTTTTCTATGGACATTAACAATAAGTTGCTCCAGAGATGCTTACCTTGATATCCCCAGCATGTCTTTGACCTGCCAACACCTACCTGCCACCTGGCTTCATTTTTGCTGAAATACTTGTTATAATATGAGTTTGAAAATCAGGACATTAAATTGTCTACTTTTCTTTGCATATGAAAACAACACAGCATGAGCAGGACAAAGATTCTTCCATGGCTGTTCAGGAGTTACTAAATAAAATTCAACCCTGCCAACAGATCGATTTTCAGTCATTTCTGCCATCTTTGCACTTTTAAGAAACTCTAGAGTTGACAAGTAAGGATATATCCTGACACACTTTTATCTAAGAAGCTCTTTTAATCTTATGTCTAGTTACCATATTTCAGTACCAAAGAATATTTTGGACCTCAGAGGGATTGAAGAACTTGAATTTCCTTCTTACCCTTTAGGTAGATACATTTCATCTCCATTCTGGTCCCTTGTACTTAGTATATAGAGTAACCACTGGATCAGAAAGACCAAGGGAATGTTCCACTTAACTTCTTGGGATTCTGCCTTCAAACATCATATTTAAATCCATGTACTGCTGGTACATACTAGCAAAGCTTTTTGGGAAGCAAATTTGATGTTGTTTCCTAATCTGATGCTGATACACACATAATTTGGCAGTAGGTGTCAGTAGCTTTAAAATTTTCAGATACTTTAACTCCAAGGAAATACTTAAACATTCAGACCTTCAAAGAGTTCTCTTTTAAAAAGTTGATAATGACATTTCTAATAAATGAAAAATTGAAAACCCTTTACTGTCTGATGCCCAAGGACAGGAATTGGTTAAATAAATTTTAGTACATCCACATAATAGAGTTGTAAGCAGTTATGGTCAGGGCTGGTGGTCTAGAAGAATTTCTAAAATGGAATAACAAAAATTCTCATGCTACAATAGTGTGATAAAAATCTAAAACTAAATTGCATGCACAGTATGATCTTAAAGATATATAAATAATATGACCAAGGAGGAAAAAAACAACAACCCATCCCCCCTAAATGTTAGCTATGGTTATTTTTGTTCCATTTCTTTTTGCTCTACATCTTTCTATGGCATCAAAATTTCCTATCATGGACATCAAATAAAACAAAATTTCAAAAGTTAAGATACAGAAGAAAAACAGAGCAGTTGCTGTGGGACATGTTGTCATGTCTTTCCTCCTCTCTGGCATGTTATATACTTTCTACTCTGGCCCCTTCTTGGGAATTTACACTGTTCAATTTCCTACTGGAGAAAAAATACAACTGTAGAAAGGCAATGATAAGAATCTGTGTCACCTAGTCTCTGTTCTTTTCCAGCACACGACGGTTTTGCCCTTTATATTAATCGAGATGAGGACATCGCACCATCAGTATCCCAGCAGAAGCAGTGGACTCACAGCCATATGCACCTTCTCTGTGGGCTATATATTATGGTAAGGACCGTGCCTGCTGGGCCTTCATATTGTATGAGATTTTGCACAGCTAAATTTGGGCACATATTGCATTATGGATATAATCACTAACAGATTCACACTGTGTGCCTCATTTGGTCCAAGACCTGGGCTTTGTCTCGTTTCCCCAGATGCTTATATTTTTAGAAAGTATATGCCAAACCTCACACAGCAGGAATTTGTTGAACAATCCCATGTAAGCAGTGGTTCTTCCAAGGCTACATTTTTCAACTCTTTTTCAAACTAAATGTTTTTCTTGGACACCAATTTTATAGCTTAAGGGCTTTTTAGCTTGGGATTTTTTGTTGTCGCTTTTGTTGGGGGTGGGGTGGAGAAATTGCAACAAACATGAAATAAGGACAGAAGAAATGACCTCTTAGAACAGCAACTTTAATAGGAAGCGAGTGAAAATGTCCATTTTTCTGAATGTGTTTAAAACTTGTTCCAGAGTTAGCTATTACATATAGAGTGTGTTTAATTGTTTGGGGGTTGAATGTTGGGGTACATCAGCCACAAGAAATCTCCATATGGTCTATTGGACACAGTGAAGTCCCAAGAGTAAGGTGACAAATTTATCTGATAAGAGTTTTTGCCTGGCAAGTTTACTTCACATTAATTTAAGTTTTTATCATGTTTTAATACTTCAAAATTTATTTATCTTACCGTAGAGGAGTACTAATTTCTCTTTATAATTCCACATCTGCTTTGATATATTAACACACACATACTCCTCTTGACTGAGCTGTCCCTCCCACCAGCATTTCTGTCTCTTGAGACACTTTTGTCCTGAGTTCTGGGTCACCATCCCCTCCTCTAAGCCTGAAGGACTGGATAATGTTCTTCCAAACACCCCACAACTGTACTTCATCCCGCCAAGAGCCCAGAGCTCTTTGGGAGGCCCAGTCTCCATGGAGCATTTTGCTTCATCCAGCCTAGAAATATAAAATAAAGTACAGCCAGTCAAGGACTTCACATACTATGCATAAACAATCACATAATGCCCCGGATCTGATCAGAAAGAGAAATTGCTACTAGGAAGTCACACTATATGGCTGGATCCAAGGGGTATCCAGATAGTGGACCCCAAAATAAACATGCAGAGAAGTTCTTTCCATCTGATACTCCATCAACTAGTAAGGAGCCATTTGCAAGCACTGGGAAAGAGTCCTAATTACTTTCCGGAGTTGGTTTCCTGTTATTGTTGTTGATTGTTTGTTTTGTTTTTCTGCATGCAATACCTTAAGTATTGACTTGATCTGATAGAAAAAGTCCAAAAGATCACAGATGAAATGTGATTAACATTACGTATTGGAAATGAACTTCCCTGCTTTTTACATATGAACTTGATATTCAATGGCTGTTCCCTTTCAGAAGAATCGAGTAGGGAAGCTACAGTCACTGCAAGGATGCTACTAAAGCTCAACATACCTGAAATTGCCTTTAACATTAGCTTAAAAGTCAACCTCTCATACCCACACCTCCACCTATGGGACAGGCAGGTTTTGCTCTCTAGAAACCGTGGTATATGTCTGAGGGTTCATTTTTATCCTATTCGGTTTTCTTGTAAAGCCCCAGAGGTTTTAGGAACTGTGTTCTTTTTGATGGCCTTTCTTCGACTGTGTATACAATCAGTCCATGTTCCAAAGAGGCATGGGGGAAATACCACACAGTCTTCATTATAGACCCCCAAGATCCCTCATTACAGTGAAGCATGACTCATGCTCTTGTGCCAAGTGAGGCTTGCCAGCTCCATGTACTCCCAAGCAAACCAGTACTTGTTTGGTCCGTGTGTTTGCATTAACCAGAGAATTCCCTCAGATTTGTTCTGAGAAAGATTTCAAAGTAGGCATTTTCCTTTGGTGTTCTGCCCCAGGCACTCATAGCCATGCCAAGAGCTGAACAATGCCTCTCACGTCATGTCACATTATATAAACCCAGAGATTTAATTGTTATCAAAAAGGCACTGGCTTTTGCTCCCTTCTAGACTATCTCAGAACTCACATACCAGTAACACAACAGCGGAAGTTTCCGGATATGAAATCTTTGGATAGCATTCCAGTGTTGGAACTGGACATTCTGGAACCCCATGCCAAGATGAAGAAAAAATAAAGCAGTCTTCTTATCATGTGCTAATTATAAAATAAGTAGATCTCCTTTATAGTACTGAGTAGGGTTGAGCTGACTGTGTACCTCGGGGCTGCGGGCCAGCACATCCCCTTCTTCCCTCAGATACTAACTGGCTTTCAGTTTCCTCCCCATTGAAAGCTATTCCTTTCTTAGGTTTGGAGGAGGAGAGCCTGGACTTTCCCTCAGTGATGCACCCCTGAGCTCCCACACTCAGTGGCTGCATTTCCCAACTTCGTCCCAGTCCTCCCCAAGCTTAACACCCAAAGTCCATCCCAGGTCCTCTCGTGACCATGTCTGCCTACCCACCAGGCTGCTTTCTCCATCTACCCAAATGTTTCAGACATAAACAACCTTCTTTTCACTTTATGGAGAGCTCTTAACTCTTTTCCTGAATCCTTATCCTCCAACATCATTTCCCAGATACTTCTCTGCACCCTATTGGTAAGGTTTCTCCTAATAAATGAGAGGATCCTATTGTCTCATGCTGCATACAACACAGAGGTCCCCTTGGTTATTCATATGACAGTGATTATCAAGGTTCGTAGTAGGTACCGTTCTTCTGAAGTGGACACCATGCCAAGTGCTTTTCAAATATCACAGTATCGTCCCCCCAGGAGACCCGTGGGATGGGCATATCTTGCCCATTTCACAAAAAAAAAAAAAGGAGCTAAAACTCAGAAAGTTTGTTTGACTCAATTAGGACAAGCCACTGGGCTTTTCCAGAACTATAGGTGTGTGGCTCAGAATCCATATTATTAGCTATACCCTTGCCTGCCTGTTCCTGTAGGAAGAGTAACTCTATGGATGAAAGTATTATATGGAGTTTTGGTTTTGTTGTATTTTAAAGAAACAAACCAGAAACAGCCAAGTCTAGGAGTTAAGCCTATTTCCTGGGTTGGAATTCTGATCCCTCCACTTCACCTTTCTAGGCTCATCCAGATGTAAAATAGGGAGAAAGATAGTTTATCCCTCACAGAACAGTTGTAAGGAGTCGATGACTGAATGTACAACCTAGAAAACAATGCCTAGCTCATAGTAAAAAGTTCCTATATTTGCTACTATCAGTTCTGAGAAACTCCCCAACAAACGGTAATTCTAGCACCTAATGTTTTCTTTTCAAAGGTTTGAGAATATTAGTTATGATGCCATAAGTTTTTTCTCCCTTTACTTATTTCACTCACTCACTCTTCACTTTCTCTATAGGACTTGAAAATATCATTTTTTATTGTCTTAGGGCCCTAATGGTTTTAGATAAATTCCATATTCCAAACACCATTATCCCAAATGTGTTCATAATTTTCCAACACAGGAAATGGAGCAAAAGCAGAATGAAAAAAGACCTTTACTTTGTGACGCAATCCTAAATTGTCTCATGATTTTATTTGCCACCAAGCTTGATTATCTTTGGGTCATGCGATCGTGGATAATTTTTTTTTCTTATTGAAACTTCTGCATTTTCTCAAGTTTCCACTGGAAACATCATTATTTCTATTTACACATATTACCTTTAAACACAAAAAATTTAAAAAAAAAAACAAAAATAACAGTGTACTCAGATTTTTTAAAAGAATTTTATTCATGAACGAGTAAAATTTCGACTAAGAAAACGAAATTTTAGACCACATTTAAGTCCTCCCGTTTAATTGGATGCTTCTTCACCAGTTACACATATCTGGCCCACGGGTAATTGTTCTTTGACCAGAGGATGACACTTTTCTCTGTTCAGCTTGAACCTTTCACTCCACCACAACTGCCCACCTGTTGGCTTTTATGTCTGTACTAGTGCTTCAAGGTTTTCCTGATTTTTCTGGGCCCCGGATGAATGAGTAACTTCTAAGGACTTCACATTCTGAATAGAGATGCCTTTCTTGGGGTTGTAAGAGACAACCAAAGGACTCTGTTCCCTTGCCCATCCCCAGAGCCACCCACACTCTTCATCATGGCCATCTCCCCCATCCTCCAGCTCCAGCTTGACTGTGAAAGCGAAAGAGGGTCTTTGCAGACTTGAATTTGGGGTCTGAGGGAGCCATTAGGGGATGGAAAAATGCAGCACGTAAAGGAAGTGCTCCCCATGCTCACCAAAGCCAAGTGTGAGAGGCTCCAAGAGAATCTCTGGTAAATACTGGGGCTGAGGCAGGAATCCACTCAAGAAACAGACTTTTCATTTCTCTTATGCCTCATACCTGTGCAAGGAAAGTGGCATGTGGAGAGAGGGACTGCTGTAGAGCCGCCCCTGATCTCATGGTTGTATGTTTCAAAGATGAATGAGTTTCTTATGGGTATGACTTGACACAGAGGAAGGTTTTCCATCGAGCTGTCTTGATAGGCCCCCAAGAAGTCCAGCCCCCTGAGCAAGAGTTATCCAGCAACTCAGTTATCCACAACTCTGTGTTGTGCTCCCATGGGCAGAATCTGAGCTGTGTTTTATGTGTCGAGGGAGCCAGCCATATTCCCCACATCAGGAAACTCTGCAGTGGAGAAGCCCTTCAGAGACTCCTACAAATCTCACACCTGAGTCCCAAGCAAAAGTGGGCATTTAGACTGCAGCTTCACTACACTGATCAGCAAGATGTTGGGATTAGCCAGAGAAACAGAGGCAGCCACTTACAGAAAAACAGGCAGTGGAGTCTGAAGGTATTTATCCTCCTCTCATTTCTCCTCTCAGACCTCCAGGCAGGGGATGAGGCATCTCAGAACCAGGCCATGCCCTCCCCTCAAGGCTCTGGAGTGGTGGTAGAATGAAGAAGCAAAGTCCCCACCTACGAGCCTCATGTGTTTGAGGAAAGCAGAGGGCCAGATGTTGGATCAGAGGGAGAAGGGAGAGTGCACAGAGACTCCTGGGGTTCGGGAGGGCCACCGAGGGTCTTGTGGGTCATTGTAAGGACTTTGTACTTAATTCAGAGTGAAATCTAGAGTCATTTGAAAGCTGGAACAGAGCATTTACATGACCCAAGAGGTTTTTAAAGGATCCCTTGGGCTACTTTGTTACGAGTGGATTGGGGCAAGGGATTGTTTTAGTCAGCTCTTTCACTGCTCTGACTAAAAGACCCAATAAGAACAATTTTAGAGGAGGAAAAGTTTATTTGGAGGTTCACAATTTCAAAGGCCTCAGTCCATATACAGCTGGCTCCATTCCTCAGGGCTCAAGATGAAGCAGAACATTATGACAGAAGATGGTGGTGGAGGGAAGCAGCTCACATGATGATCAGGAAGCAGAGAGAGAGAGAGAGAGAGAGAGAGAGAGAAAGAGAGACTCCACTCACCAGATACAAGATATAGACCCCAAGAGCATGCCCCCAGTGCCCACCTCCTCCTGCCACACCCTGCCTTCAGTTACCACTCAGTTAATCCCCAGTAGGGGATTAATTCACTGATTGGGTTAAGGCTCTCATAACCCAATCATTTCACTTCTGAATGCTCTTGCATTATCTCAGACATGAGCTTTTGGGGGACACCTAATATCGAAACCATAACAGGGATGGGACAGGGGAAGAGATGGGAGGCTATGGAAGTGATCCTGCTGAGAGACAAAGTGGCTTGGCCTCTGACAGTAGAAATGGGGATGGCTGAAGGTACAGTCAACAGGACTTCGTGACCCAGTCAATAGACTCCAGACACAGCCCCTTTAACAATATTTAACCTTGATATGGAAGACAAAATAATGCCTACCCTACCCACAAATGCCTACCCTACCCTACACCCTGATCATCAGAAAATGTGAATGGTCCATGGAAAAAGGACCTTGAGGTGTGATCAGGTTAAGGACCTTGGATGGAGGAGATTATCCTGTGTTGGCCCAGAGGACCACAGGAGTCCTTAGAGGAAAAGAACCTTTCATAGCTGTGGTCAGAGCGAGACACAATCTGAAAGAACAGTCTCAAAGATGTAAGGTGGGAAGGACCCAGACCTCCACTCCTGGCTCTGAAGGTAGAGGAAGAAGGCCATGAGCAAGGGACACAGGCCATCTCTAGAAGCTGAGAAGGGCAGAGAAGAGAATTTTCCTCTGACGTTAGACATCTAATCTATAGAATTTTAAGTTTATATTGTTTTAAGTCATGAAGTTTGTAGCAATAAGTTATAGCAATAATAGCAAACTAATACACTTGAGCAAATCATTCAATCTCTGTGGGCCACAGTTTCTCCACTTGAGGAAATAAGAAATAGGATACTTAACAGGCAGGATTACTGTAAGAACCAGAAAAAATGGGTATACAATGCCCACCCCATAATTGACACTCAGTACAATGGCCATTACTATAGTTCTGTTTATACTCTGAGAATTCTCGGTCTCTGGAAAGCCTAGATTTAGCACTTTCTGCATGTGTCTTCCTTCATGAACCTGTGGGGCTTATTCTGGGAGCGCAAGTCCAGATCATTGAATTCAGAGGCTCCTTGTTCAGTTTCCCTCTTCCTCGGGCCTTTGAGCATGTTGCTTAGCCTTCCCTAGCCTCATTTTTACCACCTATAAAACACAAAAGAACACCTGTGTCACAGGCATGTAGGGATGCTCAGGAAAAGAAAGGATCTTTCCTTCCTTCTAGGTCACAATAAAAAAACCCAAGTGTCTACAGAGTCTCCACGAGAGAGGCCCATTTTCTTTCTCTCTCTCTTCCCCACCAACCTTATTTTATTTTCATTTTATCCTCTGCTCTTCTTATGGGTTTTGGTCCTTTTCATGGGATTTCTATCTTTGTACCCTATTAAGAATGCTAAAGAGTTTTCTGAAATTTTCTTATGGTTCATATATTAAGTTATTTCTGGAGCTCTGATTTCCCCCTGAGAACTGAGAATGTCATTGCTTTCCCATTGTTCCAATCTGCTTGTTTTCAGAAGCACTTTGTTGAGAGTATGTTGTTTTCTCATTCTTTTAACAAGAAGTCTATCTTTACTCTTGAGGGCTTAGCCATTGAGATGTGGCTTGTGCTGGGCCACTCCGAGAATCGGCTGGGGTGCGTGTCCAATCAGTTTCTTAGTTCTGCTTCCACACAGAAAGGGCCTGTATCTCTAATCCATCTCAATTCCCAGGATTTATCATTTGAAGTTCATCTTCTCCTACCTGCAAGAGTCAGTTCTCAGACATTCTGGGAATACCTGGAGACGGGGAAATCCCCATGTGCTATTAACTTTCCCCACCCCAAAGTCATTTTCTATATGGTTATGGGCCTTCCTACACTCCCAGCTTCCCACCCATAACCACACCATTCCTTCTTTCCCTCAGTCTTCTCAGATGAACAAATTAATGCTGCTTGTGTCTTTGATGCTACTTGGCAGTTTCTCCATGTGGACATCTCTGTCCACTTTCGTCTTCCTCCACCTCATTCTCCCACTCCTCTCAATGGATGGCCTGGCCTTTTATGCCACAGAGAAAACCAGACTTCCAACAAGGACTCCTTCACCTTCCTCCTGCAGGTGCTCTCTCTGCACTCACCCTCTTCTCACCTTGGAGATGTGTTTCCTCACTTTTCAACAGGGAGCCCTCCCCTCTGTGAGCTGGCCCCATCCCCTCCCAGCTTCTGGAACCTCACCTGTCAATCATCATTTCATTCTTCTGTAACTTCCGCCTCACTCTTGGATCCTTACAGTCCAGTCCCCATGTTCACCTTACAAAAATTGCTTTTCCAAGATCACCCCCTTGGAAATCCAGCTACTACCCCACTTCCTACTCACAGCCGAGTTGCTCCCAGGAGTCGTTTAGACTGTCTTAACTCTCACTTACACATCAAAGAGACAGGAAATTGTAGTGTACTGGTTGAAAAAGTGAACTCATGTCTAAATTATCTTTCTGCTATATGACCTTGAGCAATTCATTAAACCTCTCAATGCCTTAATTTCCTCATCTGTGGAATGGGATAATAATTGTACCTATTTCTTAACATTAAACATTAAAATAATGTTCATCTTGAGTATATATAAGGCATGTAAGATAATACCTAGCACAGAGTCTGTACTGTAATATTATTATTATTAACCCACTCTAATGTGGCTTTGCTGATATCACTAGTGGCTTGTATCTTAAGGAAGTCATGGAATGCTTTATAGGCTTCTTCTCAATGGATGTTTTTTGCACTCTTTCCGCAAAACTCTCTTTCCCTGACTTCAGTAATATAACAGTCCCCCTATTCTTTCCCTCTCCAGTTTCTCATGGTGATCCCCTTAGCTTCCTTTGAGGGTTCTTCCAATTCTACCCAAACCTCTATATTGGAGGGATTTTTTTTTTTTTTTACCCAGTACCAGGTCCTCTTCTGTTACTACCAATTCTCCCTGGTCCATTCAGTCCCCTCTGTGTTTGCAGTACCTCCCAAATCTTCAGCCAGCAGCTCTCTACTGAGCCTACTCCATAATCTACCCACTTAGCAATTTCAAGCCAACCTCATATCATACCTGATTTCCCATCCCACTTCCAAACCTGCATACCCTACCATCATCACCCACCCTGTTCCCATGCCAGAAATCTAGGAGACACTCTCAGTCTCTCTTGGGCATACAACAGGCAGTTGCTTACCAGTTTCTGGCTTTTAGACCTGCAAGGAACTTTTATAACCCTCACACTTTGCTCTACTTCCATGGCCAACACCATGGTCCAAGTTCAGTTATCTCTATCCTAAACCACCACATAAAACTAGCGTCCTCCACCCACTCTATCTATTCATGGGATCACTGAGTGATCTTTTAAAAACAAACATAAGCATGCCACTCCTTTGCTACAAAGTTTGGATGATTTCTCATTGCTTCTAGGGATTAGGACAAAATTCTTTACATGGTGGTTTAGGGAGCCCTGCATTACCTAACCCCTGATGACCTCTCCTCTGCTTCCTCTTCCCCTTTGCTAACTAGGGCAGCCACAGTGAACTGTCTCTTTGATTATCAAGAGATTATCCAATTATCCTCCCAAATTTACCACTTTCACCCTGTCCATACCCCACCCAACCCACCTTCCCCAACCATGATTCCCACTTCTGTTAACTCATCTCTCAAACTCTGGCCTGATTTTCTTTCTCAGTAGTGGGGGCCTTCTGGGATTCTCCACACTTGGCAGCTTCTGTGTGGTACACCTACTATAATCCCCTGTTCATTTGTGCCAGGGGATTTCAACATTGCATGTAGTCTTGTAAGTTTGTGGGGTTTTCTTTGTCTCCAAAAGTCTGTCCCCATAGTCCCTTCCCCTCACTATCTAGAGCAAGAGAAGATCGTCACCTGAAATAATCTTAAAGAAAACAGAAAGCCTTGTCTTCTACAGTATTCTAAGGGTTAATTATCTTTAGACATAGCATCAATCGAAATGTCATAGACAAGATTCTTGATTTTGAGAGCTCAAGAAGAGATTGTGACAGTGAGTTCTAACTGAAAGTTGCATTGTATATATACCCCCCACACCCCTCTCTTAACACTTAGCTTGATGGTAGCCACATAAACTATTTGCAATGCCTCTCCCATTCATTTCTGTAAGACTGAGTTTTAGCTGTATCATCTTATCTCCCACTTGCCTGATTCGTTTAAATTGAAACGGAAGCTGATGATCCTGTAGGAGAAACCTCACAGACTGCGCTTCTTGTCTGAGTGACATCCTGTATGGGAAATGGTCCAGTTCAGGCAATAGGAACATCTAAATACAGGAAAATTTCATTTTTTAAGCAAAATTATAGCCTCTGCCTTTTCCTGAGCCGAGGCTCTGCAGGTTCTCAGAGAGTTTGAGAGCACTTTGAAGGCTCAGAACATTCTCTGATGGGCTGCACTGGAGGCTTTACAGGAGCATCTTCACAGTGACCTCAGCCCTGCCCTGCTCACCTTCAGCAGATGGTTTCCATAGCCAGGAATAACCAGGAGGAAAACAGTTCCCAGGCATAGTCTCTCCCACAAGTGCTGGGTTCCCAGGAGACACAGAATAAAAACCAATTGAAAATAAACAATTCAGATGAGGAGATATCTGCACCAGAGTTGAATTTATATTCCAAGAGTCAATAGAATCTAAAGCCAAAAGATCATTTGTTTGAGATTAATGGAAATGGCGAGAGAAACTTGGTCTAAAAATCACCATGTAAAATTTTGATTTTATACATCTCCTAATAGTTTTCTAAGTAAACAAAGCATCTCGATTATTATTATTACCATAATATTCTAGATCTTATTTTGAAATATTTAGGTACATGTTGATAGATGACAAAGTTCACTGACTTTCTCAAAAATGTGTCTGTTGAGTGCCTACCATGTATAAGGCCTTATGCCAGGTGGGGGAGGTAAACAATGGGAAGAGCTTTGGCTCTGACCTAGAAACTTCTACACTATTAAAGGACACAGGGAAATAAGCAGCAATTAGACTTGATGAAACCTGTTTATAAAAAGGAGAAGTAGGTGGACCTCCAGAGCCCAGAGGAAGGTTCTCTAACCTGTTTTACAAGGTCATGAAAAGCTTCCTAGAAAAAGTGACCTTATAACCTGCCCCTTTGTGGGTGAATAGGAGCGATCCCTATGAAGGTCCCTGGTAAAAGCCCCAGCCAGAGGAAGGAGAGACAACCCCCAGAAAGCCAAAGAAGTTCAGTGCACCTGGAGCCAGTGACCTTTGACCCTCCTCCACTTTCATTTTACCTTCCCACAACGACTTCTCTGAGCAGGTTTCTTGGTGGTTGAGTGGGTAGGTGGGTGTTCTATCCCCTTTCTGTGCTACCAGCTGTTCTCTGGTCACTTCTTCCCAGCCTCCCTGAGCCCATTCTTCCACACCCTCCCTATGTTCCAACTCTGAGCAAGCATTCTTACCCTGCCTCCCATCTATTTTCCACTTCTTGGCCAGAGAGTTTGTTTTTTAAATGCAAATTTTATCATGTCAGTCCTTCTATTTAAAACTTCAATCGTTTGCTTTTCCCAGTTTGAGGTTTCTGGGATTTTTCTGTTTTGGTAGCACTTTTCTTTTTTCCTTGCACTATGTCTCCCTGGGCTGTGATATTCTCACATGACGGTAGAGAGGAAAACAAAGTGTGTAAGTCATCCTTAAAATCTGAGAATCACATACAAAAATCCTATGCAAATTAAAACGATGCATAAACCTACAGGTACAAATACAAACTATTTTCAAATGATAATCATTTAGCCCCTTGATATTCTGCTGGAAAAACATTGGATGGGAAAGATAATGGAGTCTTTAGACTTGGATGAGCTGTGTCCTCTATCTAGCTCTGCTGGAAGACTACAAGAAGGAAGTGACAATTCATTCATAAATTCTTGTCAGTCTCTAGAGAAATCCAAGAATTGTCATTAGAACTCTGTTGAGACCTATTCCTTCCCCAAAGGAGTAATAGCTTGCAAAAAACTATCGGTTGGAGAAACTTTTTTTTTAACCTCTCCTTTTAAGCAGACTGCTATTTCCTTATTTGTGACTATGATTGGATTAAAATTCAAGTAGATTTTCTTATTTTGCTCATTTTTCAAACTTCCTTTTTGTTACCTTTACCACTGAACACCATCTTGACTGAGTTAAAGTTCTTATAAACTTTCTTGTAACATTTCTTTGTTTTTGCTATAGGAACTTCTGGTCTCTACTTTTTTCCAGCATTACTGGGAATTGAACCCAGGAGTACTGTATCACTGAGCTACATCCCAGCACTTTTTATTTTATGAGACAGGGTTTTGCTAATTTTCTGAGACTGGCCCCAAACTTGCAACCCTCTTGCCTCATCTGACCATGTAGCCATCATGCCAAGCTGGTCTCTAATCTTGCTGTGAAGAAATCTGAGGCGAGCTCCATTTCTTTAGAGAACAACCTGCTATTATCAGGATACATTTTAAAGTTCTGTCTTTCCTTGAATTTAACAATTCCATTAAGGTTAAATTCATTTTGTCATTTTTTTTTACCTTTTTCAGAAAACTTCTTTTCATTTTCAGATTAATTTTTTTAATGTGGGATGTTCTTCTAATAGATGGTGTATTTTGATTCTTTTTTTGTTCTTCCTTTAAAAATAGTATTCATACACACTTAGATCTTTAAGGCCAACTTCTATTTACAAAATAACTCATATAAAATGTGCAGTGTATCTGTCAGTCATCCACTTAAAAGTGTTTGCAGTGTGTAATTAACAGTCCAAACTCATCAGTCCTGCGTGGCCCCTGGTAGAAGGTCAAGTTAGCAGCCAGACACACTATCTGCATTCTAAGGAGAAATAGCCTTGATTTTCATTGTGGTTGGCTCCAGGGCTGTGGCGTCTGTTCATGTTCTAAAGTCAGTAATAACAGAACACGTGGTAGTGCTACCAGACCAGCTGGTGTGTGTTATGTTGGCATGTATGTCCTTTCCAGTGTAAGCATCACAGCTTGTGGTTGGCTGGAAGTGCTCTCCTAAATGCCACCCATTCCATATCTGGGAAAGACAACAACAACAAAAACTGGATCCGTGACCTTGTTGCTAGAGCTGATCACCTGACTGGCAGAGAACCCACTCCTTATCCCCCAGAAAGACGGTAGTTCTATTTGACATCCAGGTCAGGGAGGCCCCACTTCTCCTGAGCATCATGTAAAATTTTCTTCTCTCCTGTGGTAGTGACATTGTGGCCTCTTCTTCTCACAATCTTTGGAATGACTGGGTCTAAAAATAAGATGGCATGAGTCAGTACAGCCCTTGTAGAAAGACACTGTGTGGTGCCACTATCACCTACTCTATAACGCCAGCAGCACATGAGCAGAAGCACACAGACAGTGTGGCAGGAATAGCAACACACGCAGGTAGGTGATTGACTGTGCTGAACGGGGTCTGTGACAAGTGACCTTGTTGAGAGGAGGTTGAGAGGAGCTTTGTGAGGTAAACACAGTGTTCCTCAGGAGCGACAGGCATCTTGCTGAAGAAGGGACACTACTAGACTTCCCTATCTCACAATGCAAGATTCCTGCATTGAACGGGAATCTTAGGTGGTAGATAACTCTTTAGTCCCAGGTTCTTCATCCGCACAGTTACCTTTCTTCCCATACCTGCCATGGCATCCTTGCTTTGGGCAGTGAGGCACAGTGGGCATTGCCCTCAGCAGAGGCAGTTTTGCTCAACCACAGTTGAGGGAAAGAGCAGTGGTTTCTTGATTCTTCTTGATGCTTTCATTTGCCACGTACACAGAGATGGGAAAGAACTAGGAGTAGAACAATGCAGTCAGCTGGAGAGCTTCCCAATGCTGAAATCCCTAGGTGATCCCCAAAGCCCTAAGTGATCCCCTGCCTGATGGTGCTGCCTCATCCCTTGACCTTGTCCACCTGCCTTTTATACTTCAGCCACATTCAACTTCTTTCCATCCCTCAGACATCCTGCGGTTGTGAATCTGGACTAAGGGGTACCCAGATAGCTGGCAAAACATTAGTTGTGTCTCTGAGGGTGTTTTGGAAGAAGTTGGCATTTGAATTTGCACACTGAATAGAGAAGATCACCCTCACCAATGCAGTTGGGCATCCTGCAGTCTATTTAGAGCTTAAATAAAATAGATAGAGGAAAGGCGAATTTGCCCTCTCTGCTGAAGTGGAATATCCATCCTCTGCCCACAGAGAGCAGAGCTCCTGGTTCTCCAGCCTCCAGACTCAGACCATGATTTACACCACCAGCTCTCTGGGTCCTGGGCCTCTGGGTTAGACTGGAATGACACCACCAGCTTTTCTGCACCTCTGACTTCTAAACAGTAGATGGTGGGACTTCTCAGCCTCCATCATCACTGAGCCAATGGATCATAATAAATCTCTTTCCATATGTGTCATATATGTGTATATAGCCACTTGTGAACCCCAACTGGCAAGCAAACCATGTTCCTTCTTCCCACAAGACATTCATACGTTTGTCCCTCCCCTGTCACTTGCTCCACTTCCAACCCAACCCTTCACCTAACAACTCCCATCCATGCTTTCATGTTCACCTTAAACTTCAACGTGTTCCCATGAAAATTTCCTTTATCCCCTATTTTAGGTCTGTGTTTCTGCTTCCCATAATTATTGGGAATTACTCTCAAATGTCTGGTTTTCCTTCTAGTTAGTGAAGTGCTGAGAGTAAGCACTGTGGTGCTTCAGTTCATTGCTGTATCTCAACTTCTTAGCAGAAAGTGTAGCTTGAAGCATGAGTTAAATGGAGAAATAAATGGATGAGGAGAAAGTGTGAAGGAGTGTTAAGGTTTGATAACAGCAAGCTGAATGAATTGTTTTCTTCTAGCTTCTATTTTCTTTCTCACAGGAAATGACTGAAATATAAGAAGAAAGGTGGATGAGACAGGTGGGGTTTTGTTTGTTTTGTATTTTCAGGAAGAAATAGTATAATGAACCCCTATCTAATTTCAACAATTACCAATTTATTGTCAAACTTGTTCTATCTATAACTCTACCTTGATTTTTTCTTATGCAGAGAGCATTCACTTACTATAAATCTCACCCTGTTAAAGTGTACGATCCAATAGTTTTGAGAATATACATGAGGCTGTGCAACTATCACTACGCTTTAATTCCAGATATTTTGTCATTCCCAGGAGAATCTTAAAATTCTTTAGGCAGTTACTTATCACCTCCCCTATCCTCTGGCAATGACTAATCTACTTCTGATCTATATGGATCTGTCTATTCTGGAATTCATGCAACATGTATCCTTTTATGACAGGGTTCTAAACTGAGCACATAGCTTGTACCTTACTCATTTTAGAGCTGAATAATATTCCATTGTGAAGATATACCACATTTTGCTTGTCGGTTCATCAGTTGATGGATGCCTAGGTGGTCTGCATTGTTTAGCTAAAGATGAAATTTTGAAGGTATACAGTGCTCACATGTCAAAAGACAGAAGGAGCTATGGGAACAGGAGTTCCATACCACAGAAGGAGCCTGGTTGTGTTTGGTGGTCACAGAACAATGTTGCACAGTTATGTAATATATAACTTGCAGGAGGAGACTCAAAACTCCACATACCATCGCTCCTCTTGCAATGACTTGTGGGTTTTGTGTCTTCTTTCTGCCAGGGGCTTCCCTCCCCCCATAGGTATCATTGCTATTCTCAGTTTTTCAGTCTCAGATCAGATGTCACTTCCTCAAGAGACCTTCCCTGACACTGAGTGGGTGTCAGGTGCTATAACACCAACTCCCGTAACACCTTCACTGCTGCACCACCACCACTAGAAAATGGCAAAAGGCTCTTTACCCAATACTCAAAGGTAGAGAAGATCGGGATACTAGCCAGGCCTTCAAATATAATGTGGCAGTAGAGACAGGCTGTTTGAATGGCCTTTGGAGAGGGTAAAAGTGCTTTTAGAAAGCAAAGAATTACTGTTGATATTGCCTACCCTCCATTAGGTGCAAAGACCTTTTTTCTTAACTTGGTTTAGTTTTTGACTATGTGCACTTTTAAAAATTACTAAATTATATAGAAAAATCAGATTTTTAAATTAGCACATTGAGTTGAAAGGGATATTGCCTAGAATTGACCAAATAAATCCTTCTTCAAGATAGTCACACCTAGAAAAATCAGCTACAGTTAAATCAGCGTACACCAAGTGTTTGAATGAATTTTCCTCTGTGTAGTAGAAATAGATGACACACACAACCTCAGTGAGCTTGATCTATTAAAATATAACTGGCAATGATCCACTTTCTTGGTTTGCTTTTAATACTTTATTTCTAAGAGCATGCATCTTTAAACCAACTATATAGTTTGTTTTTATAAGAGACAAATAGTACAAGATAGCCTTCAATTGACACTTGCCTTGCAATCCAAAGTAGATCTTGGTGCAAATTCCCCTTTGCTTATCTAATAATGAGGTTGGACAAAAATAATGCTGCCTCAGATTGCAATGTTCAAGGCATTCATTAAAGTTAATAATCAGTGCTCTTGTATAGAAGTGGTATGCCTAACGTTGACCGGCCCTTTATTGTGTGGAGTTTGCTAGAATTCAAGTAACAAGGAGCTCTCCACAAAGGCCATCAGGTAGGTTTCCATGGTAGCAGTCCTTCTTTTGTTATTCACATTTATAACATAGACAGTACCTGAATATGCACCTTGTCGTTGCTTAAAGAAAGGAAATGGAATGTTGATAACACCAGCATGATGAGGAAGCAGGTCTCTGGGTTCCGCACTAGGGAAGGCATAATGTATACTCAGGTTTTCTTTTAAGCAGCTGTCCACTAAAACAGGGCTAGTGTCCCTTTGATCTTATTGCATATTAATAACTTAATTCGCCTGTCCCAATTGTTGCTCTAAGGATAAATAGAACTGAATGATGGGTGAAATAATTTCATCAGAGCTGAAAAGAAGTTTGTGATTATACACTTATAGTGCAATGTAAAAGGATGGAATAAAACAGCTCAGCCTTTTAAGGTATAAGGATTAACATCGAGGATTAAAAATGGCTGTTTGTGGTGTTCATGTATGTGTTCATTTTTCCCAGTGGCTCAGCACTTAGATTTACTCATTGTCTTTATTGTCTAAAATAAATGCATTCTGGTGAGTGTGATCTCTCTTTGGTTATGAATTGATTTTTTGAGCTCATAGGAGTTCATGTGGGCTTCATTATACAGCCTGCCTGTTCTCACTGGTGTTGACAGTGAAGTCAGTCAGTGCTCAGTCATCCAACTTGGTCTTCCATTCAAAATAGAAAAAAATGACTAAGGCTTACCATCATTTTGCTACTCAACTATATGATACATATTTTCTCCCACTTACTCAGCAAGAGAAGAAAGACTGTACTTCTTCATTTTAATTTACCTTTCTTTTTCTTATAGGCTGGGATGTCCAAAACTACCTATGAACTAGTAGGTATATAGTGCTTCCATTTTAGCTACTTTAATCTGTGAAATTTCTGTAAGATGTTGTATGTCTTTCCCTTGTAGATTTAGCCCTCAGTATAAATGACCTAGGTGGGTACTACATCCATGGGGGTATATAAAAGTTTCTGTCATCTACTAAATATATTTTTATATATTAAAAAAAAAAACTTCCATGGGATGGGCAGTAGGAATTAATAGGGACTCAGGTATGAATGTGACCATTGAGGAAAAAATGGAAAGGAACTAGGATTAAGATGGAAGAAATTTAAACTAAATTAAGGGTTGAATTTTCCAGCTGGAAGTTGTCAGGAGGGACCCATCCACCTTTAGGGTGGAGGATGAGTAAATGTGGACTTCCCTTGTAGAGCAGTGAGATTGAGATCAGGGCAAGGGAGAGAGATTGAAGGTGAGCAGGATTGGAAACTGGGGAGAATTAGGATCTAGAAGAGGACTTCCTTCCAGTGGGTAACCTGAGAGAGTAGGAGCAGAAACAGAGCCAGAGCATGTGGGAGGAAGAGGTGGGCCCACAGATTCCGCCACTTCCAGATAGAGAGGAGTGAGCCAACTCAGTCTTAGAATAAGGAATGTCTTCCATTGTTTCTAGAGTGTGCTGGACACCATTGTTTTCCCATTTACATTTTTTTTTGCTCCTAATGGGCAGAAAATAAGAGTTTCCTACAATTTTAATGCAGTCATCAGTATTGAGGTTGAAGCACTACATACTATTTATTCTAAGCCATCTTCTTTATGGACTTAACTTCACTCACTGATTCACTTGCACCACAAATATATAGATATAGGGCTCACCACAAGATGGTTGTGCTAGCTAATAGAGACTCAAGAATGAATGACTCCTATGGTGGAAACTCAATAAAACTCTTTTTGCTTTTTGGAAAGTGTAATGAAAAATAATCATTTTGAAATATGCTCAGTGCATTCTCAAAAGACTTTATCGGAACATTATGCTCCTGTAGAAGTAGTGTTGTACATCTCTAGTCATCCTGTCTCAGCACAGGGAAATAGGCTCACTGAAAGACTAAGATTTAATAATATGATGTATAACACATCTTCTTCTTCACACCTACTGCCACATTAACAGAGCTTAATAATAATAATAATAGCAGCTATATAGCATAATAATAGCAGATTACAACAGAGAGAACTACTAGACACCAATTCTATTTAAGAAGGAGTTTGTAGGGAAACTTAAAGACAAAAGAGGAAAGAAACACAAAAACACTAATGTTAGTTGACTCCTCTGGCACTGTGACTATCACAAACATGACAAATAGTCCCAGTCATAGAAAAAGTAACATAAAACTCACACTAAAAGTTTATCAGTTACTAGTACCAGCTATATGTTTAGCTTTCAACAACAAAAAAAGGCAAATCATAATAAAGCATAGTGCTTCTCATAGCATAGCATGCTTCTCATTAGAAAGAAGGAAAAGCATAGTCTGAAGAGACAAAAGCAAACATCAGAATCAGATTTTGATTATCAGGCAAGGAATTTAAAATAATTGCAATTAGTACATAAAGGCTTTAATGGTAAAATGACCACATGCAAGAACAGAGGGGATATTAATAGATGAAAACTCTAAAAAATCATTAAAAAGAAGTGCTACAAATCATAAATACTGTAGCAGAAAGGAAGAATGTCTTTGATGGGCTTATCAGTAGACTGGACACAGCCAAGGACAAATCAGTGAGTTTGATGATATGTCAATAAAAATTTCTCAACTTAAATGCAAAAATAAAAAAGAATGAAAAAGATGGAACAGCATATCCAAGAACTTCAGGGACAATTTTAAAAGGTATGATATAAACAAAATTTAAATATCAGAAAGAGAACAAAGAACAACAGTTACAAATATTGTAATATTTGAAGCAAAAATGGCTAAGACTCCAGAATTAATGAAAGACACCAAACTACAGATCCAGACCCAGGAAACTCAGAGAACACCAAGCAGATTGAGCACCAAAAATATATATATGTATACATGTTGTATTCAAGTTACAAAAACCAAGGTCAAAAATTCTTAAAAGAATTCAGAGGGGGAGAAAAATACATTTTACTTGTAGAAGACTGAGGGTAATGTGAATTATAACATGCTTCTCATCAGAAAACATACAATCTAGAGGAGAGTGGAGTAAACTATTTAAAGTATTAGGGGGAAACACCCCCATCAACCTAGAATTCTCTATCCAGTGAACCTATCTTTCAAAAGTAAAGAAGGAATAAGGATTCTCTCAGAAAAAAACAAAAGCTGAAGGAATTCATCACTCACAAACCTGCCCTAAAATAAATGTTAAAAGATGTTCTTCAGGAGCAGGAAATCACACAGGTCAAAATCTTAGATCTATTTTTTTGGAAGGAAGAGCATTTAAGAAGGAATAAATAAAGGTAAAATGTTTTATTGTTATTCTTGATTAGTAGAAGAAAAGTGTTTAAAGTTACAATGATAACAATATTAAGTGCTTATAGTGTATGGATAGTGGAATTAAAGACAGTGATGTTAAAAGAGATGAAAGAAAGGAACCGAGAATGCCCTCGTTTAGGTGCCTGAACTATCTTTGGAGGGAGAGTCTTATTTGAAGAATGGACTTAGACTTAGTAGGCTTATTTTACAACAGTATACATTTGAGATATATATATATATATATATCATATCTCCAAGAACAGACCAGAAAAAAATATATAAAGAAGTACTTCTAGGAAATTAGAAGTATTCAAGAGGAAATCAAATTATATATAATGCTCAGTTAAAAGTGATCAGGGAATTTAAAAATAAAATGAAATGAAAGAAAAATGCCCTGCATTAAAAACAGTATTCAGGTAGAGGGAACTGTGACCACGCACAGAGCAGGCCCAGCGGCCTGCTGAGGGGCAGAGCCGCCCCCCACCCCCCACGCCTGCCAGGTAGGTGGAACTGGGACCACCGACAATAAAGGCCCAGTGGCCCGCGGCGGGACAGAGCTTCCAATCACTCCTGCAAGGTAGGCGGGCCTGCGACCCACCGGCAGAAGAGGAGCATCGGCCTGCTGAGAGGCAGAGCCGCCCCCTCCCCCTGCACCAGCAAGGTAGAGGGAACTGTGACCACGCACAGAGCAGGCCCAGCGGCCTGCTGAGGGGCAGAGCCGCCCCACACCCCCCGCGCCTGCCAGGTAGGGGAACTGTGACCACCGACAGAAAAGGCCCAGTGGCCCGCGGCGGGACAGAGCTTCCAATCACTCCTGCAAGGTAGGCGGGCCTGCGACCCACCGGCAGAAGAGGAGCAGCGGCCTGCTGAGAGGCAGAGCTGCCCCCTCCCCCTGCACCGGCAAGGTAGAGGGAACTGTGACCACGCACAGAGCAGGCCCAGCAGCCTGCTGAGGAGCAGAGCCGCGCCCCACCCCCCGCGCCTGCCAGGTAGGTGGAACTGTGACCACTGACACAAAAGGCCCAGTGGCCCGCGGCGGGACAGAGCTTCCAATCACTCCTGCAAGGTAGGCGGGCCTGCGACCCACCGGCACAAGAGGAGCAGCGGCCTGCTGAGAGGCAGAGCCGCCCCCTCCCCCTGCGCCGGCAAGGTAGAGGGAACTGTGACCACCCACAGAACAGGCCCAGCGGCCTGCTGAGGGGCAGAGCCGCCCCCCACCCCCCGCGCCTGCCAGGTAGGTGGAACTGTGACCACTGACAGAAAAGGCCCAGTGGCCCGCGGAGTGGCAGAGCTTCCAATCACTCCTGCAAGGTAGGCGGGCCTGCGACCCACCGGCAGAAGAGGAGCAGCGGCCTGCTGAGAGGCAGAGCCGCCCCCTCCCCCCGCGCCTGCAAGGTAGACGGAACTGTGACCACCATCAGAACAGGCCAGACCTGCAACCGAGAGACAGAACAGGCCCAGTGGCCTGAGGAAGGGTAGAGCCGCCCCCCCCCCCCGCGCCTGCAAGGTAGGCGGACCTGCGACCCACTGGCAGTACAGCCCCAGAGGCCTGCAGAGGGGCAGTGCCGCTGCCTGCGCCTGCAAAGTAGACAGAACTGTGACCACCGACAGAACAAGCCTAGCGGCCCGCAGAGGGACAGAGCCGCCGCCCGCGCCTGCGAGGGAGACATTGCAACTATACAAGACCAATATAAATATATAGGGGGAAAATTCAATAGCACAACAGTTTCACCAAGTAGAAAGGAACGCGAACAGTATGAAGAGACAAGGAAAGAAAGGACCACAAGCATTGCAGGTCAACTCAACGTTAGAAGAGGTAATAGCTGCAGCAGATGGAATGTCAGATAAAGAATTCAGGATATACATGCTTCAGATGATCTGGAGCCTCAAGGAAGACATCAGACAGCAAAATCAGACAATGAAAGATCACTTCAACAATGAATTACATAAACAAATCCAAGAAGCAAAAGATCAACTATACAGGGAAATAGAGGTTATAAAAAACAAACAAACAGAAATCCTAGAAATGCAGGAAGCAATAAGCCAACTTAAAAACTCAATTGAGAATACTACCAGCAGAGTAGAACACTTAGAAGACAGAACATCAGACAATGAAGATAAAGTATTTCAACTTGAAAAGAACATAGACAGCTCAGCAAGACTGTTAAGAAACCATGAGCAGAACATCCAAGAAATATGGGATAACATCAAGAGACCAAATTTAAGAGTCATTGGGATACAGGAAGGGACAGAGTTTCAAACCAAAGGAATGAGCAATCTATTCAATGAAATAATACGAGAAAACTTCCCAGACTTGAAGAATGAGACAGAACCCCAAATCCTAGCAGCCTACAGGACGCCGAATGTGCAAAATCATAAGAGACCCACACCTAGACACATTATAATGAAGATGCCCAACATACAGAATAAGGAGAGAATTTTAAAAGCTACAAGAGAAAGGAAGCAGATCACATTTAGGGGTAAGCCAATCAGGATAACAGCTGATCTTTCAACACAGACTCTGAAAGCTAGAAGATCCTGGAATAACATATTTCAAACACTGAAAGAAAATGGGTTCCAACCAAGAATTGTGTTTCCAGCGAAATTAAGCTTCAGGATGGAAGATGAAATTAAAACCTTCCACGATAAACAAAAGTTAAAAGAATTTGCAGCTAGAAAACCATCTCTTCAAAACATCCTTGGCAAAACATTACAGGAAGAGGAAATGGAAAATAACAATGAAAACCAACAGTGGGACGTAGGACACTAAAGGGGGGAAGATAATCAAAGAGGAAAACAAACCATGTTTAGTAACATAAATAAACAAATATGGCTGGAAGAACAACCCATATCTCAATAATAACCCTAAATGTTAATGGCTTAAACTCACCAATCAAGAGACACAGGCTAGTAGAATGGATCACAAAACAAGACCCAACAATATGCTGCCTACAGGAGACGCATTTGATAGGAAAAGACATACATAGGCTGAAGGTGAAAGGTTGGGAAAAATCATATCACTCATATGGACTTCGGAAACAAGCAGGAGTATCCATACTCATATCAAATAAAATAGATTTCAAGCCAAAGTTAATCAAAAGGGATAAAGAGGGACACTACATACTGCTCAAGGGAACCATACACCAACAAGACATAACAATCATAAATATATATGCCCCAAACAATGGTGCAGCTATGTTCATCAAACAAACTCTTCTCAAGTTCAAGAGTCTAATAGACCACCATACAATAATCATGGGAGACTTCAACACACCTCTATCACCACTGGACAGATCTTCCAAACAAAAGTTGAATAAGGAAACCATAGAACTCAATAACACAATTAATAACCTAGACTTAATTGACATATATAGAATATACCACCCAACATCAAGCAGTTACACTTTTTTCTCAGCAGCACATGGATCCTTCTCAAAAATAGATCATATATTATGTCACAGGGCAACTCTTAGACAATATAAAGGAGTAGAGATAATACCATGCATCCTATCTGATCATAATGGAATGGAACTGAAAATCAACGATAAAAGAAGGAAGGGAAAAGAATACATCACTTGGAGAATGAACAATAGGTTACTGAATGATCAATGGGTTATAGAAGACATCAAGGAGGAAATTAAAAAATTCTTAGAGATTAATGAAAACACAGACACAACATATCGGAATCTATGGGACACATTGAAAGCAGTTCTAAGAGGAAAATTCATTGCTTGGAGTTCATTCCTTAAAAAAAGAAAAAAAACCAACAAATAAATGATCTCATACTTCATCTCAAAATCCTAGAAAAAGAAGAGCAAAACAACAGCAAAAGAAGTAGAAGGCAAGAAATAATTAAAATCAGAGCTGAAATTAATGAAATCGAAACAAAAGAAACAATTGAAAAAATTGACAAAACTAAAAGTTGGTTCTTTGAAAAAATAAACAAAATCGACAGACCCTTAGCCATGCTAGCAAAGAGAAGAAGAGAGAGAACTCAAATTACTAACATACAGGATGAAAGAGGCAATATCACAACAGACACTTCAGAAATACAGAGATAATCAAAAATTATTTTGAATCCTTATACTCCAATAAATTAGAAGATAGTGAAGGCATAGATAAATTTCTTAAGTCATATGATCTGCCCAGATTGAGTCAGGAGGATATAGACAACCTAAACAGACCAATATCAATTGAGGAAATAGAAGAAACCATCAAAAGACTACCAACTAAGAAAAGCCCAGGACCGGATGGGTATACAGCAGAGTTTTACAAAACCTTTAAAGAGGAACTAATACCAATACTTTTCAAGGTACTTCGGGAAATAGAAAAAGAGGGAGAACTTCCAAATTCATTCTATGAGGCCAACATCACCCTGATACCTAAACCAGACAAAGACACTTCAAAGAAAGAAAACTACAGACCAATATCTCTAATGAACCTAGATGCAAAAATCCTCAATAAAATTCTGGCCACTCGGATACAAAAACTTATCAAAAAAATTGTGCACCATGATCAAGTAGGATTCATCCCTGGGATGCAAGGCTGGTTCAATATACGGAAATCAATAAATGTTATTCACCACATCAATAGACTTAAAAATAAGAATCATATGATCATCTCGATAGATGCGGAAAAAGCATTTGACAAAGTACAGCATCCCTTTATGTTCAAAACTCTAGAAAAACTAGGGATAACAGGAACATACCTCAATATTGTAAAAGCAATCTATGCTAAGCCTCAGGCTAGCATCATTCTGAATGGAGAAAAATTGAAGGCATTCCCTCTAAAATCTGGAACAAGACAGGGATGCCCTCTCTCACCACTTCTGTTCAACATAGTTCTCGAAACACTGGCCAGAGCAATTAGACAGACGAAAGAAATTAAAGGCATCAAAATAGGAAAAGAAGAACTTAAATTATCACTATTTGCAGATGACATGATTCTATACCTAGCAGACCCAAAAGGGTCTACAAAGAAACTATTAGAGCTAATAAATGAATTCAGCAAAGTGGCAGGATTTAAAATCAACACGCATAAATCAAAGGCATTCCTGTATATCAGCAACAAATCCTCTGAAATGGAAATGAGGACAACCACTCCATTCACAATATCTTCAAAAAAAATAAAATACTTGGGAATCAACCTAACAAAAGAGGTGAAAGACTTATACAATGAAAACTACAGAACCCTGAAGAGAGAAATAGAAGAAGATCTTAGAAGATGGAAAAATATACCCTGTTCATGGATAGGCAGAACTAACATCATCAAAATGGCGATATTACCAAAAGTTCTCTATAGGTTTAATGCAATGCCAATCAAAATCCCAACGGCATTTCTTGTAGAAATAGAGAAAGCAATCATGAAATTCATATGGAAAAACAAAAGACCCAGAATAGCAAAAACAATGCTAAGCAGGAAGTGTGAATCAGGCGGTATAGCGATACCAGACTTCAAACTATACTACAGAGCAATAGTAACAAAAACAGCATGGTACTGGTACCAAAACAGGCCGGTGGACCAATGGTACAGAATAGAGGACACAGAAACCAATCCACAAAACTACAACTACCTTATATTTGATAAAGGGGCTAAAAGCATGCAATGGAGGAAGGATAGCATCTTCAACAAATGGTGCTGGGAAAACTGGAAATCCATATGCAACAAAATGAAACTGAATCCCTTTCTCTCGCCATGCACAAAAGTTAATTCAAAATGGATCAAGGAGCTTGATATCAAATCAGAGACATGCCGTCTGATAGAAGAAAAAGTTGGCTACGATCTACATACTGTGGGGTCGGGCTCCAAATTCCTCAATAGGAAACCCATAGCACAAAAGTTAATAACTAGAATCAACAAATGGGACTTACTCAAACTAAAAAGTTTTTTCTCAGCAAAAGATACAATAAGAGAGGTAAATAGAGAGCCTACATCCTGGGAACAAATCTTTACTCCTCACACTTCAGATAGAGCCCTAATATCCAGAGTATACAAAGAACTCAAAAAATTAGACAATAAGAGAACAAACAACCCAATCAACAAATGGGCCAAGGACCTGAACAGACACTTCTCAGAGGAGGACATACAATCAATCAACAAGTACATGAAAAAATGCTCACCATCTCTAGCAGTCAGAGAAATGCAAATCAAAACCACTCTAAGATACCATCTCACTCCAGTTAGATTGGCAGCCATTATGAAGTCAAACAACAACAAGTGCTGGCGAGGATGTGGGGAAAAGGGTACACTTGTACATTGCTGGTGGGACTGCAAATTGGTGCAGCCAATTTGGAAAGCAGTATGGAGATTTCTTGGAAAGCTGGGAATGGAGCCACCATTTGACCCAGCTATTCCCCTTCTCAGTCTATTCCCTAAAGACCTAAAAAGAGCATGCTACAGGGACACTGCTACATCGATGTTCATAGCAGCACAATTCACAATAGCTAGACTGTGGAACCAACCTAGATGCCCTTCAATGGATGAATGGATAAAAAAAAATGTGGCATTTATACACAATGGAGTATTACTCTGCATTAAAAAATGACAAAATCATAGAATTTACAGGGAAATGGATGGCATTAGAGCAGATTATGCTAAGTAAAGCTAGCCAATCCCTAAAAAACAAATGCCAAATGTCTTCTTTGATATAAGGAGAGTAACTAAGAACAGAGTAGGGTCGAAGAGCATGAGAAGAAGATTAACATTAAACAGGGATGAGAGGTGGGAGGGAAAGGGAGAGAGAAGGGAAAATGCATGGAAATGGAAGGAGACCCTCAGGGTTATACAAAAGTACATACAAGAGGAAGTGAGGGGAAGGGGAAAAATAATATAAGGGGGACAAACGAACGTCAGTAGAGGGAGCAGAGAGAGAAGAGGGGAGGGAAGGGGAGGGGAGGGGAGGGGAGGGGGGATAGTAGAGGATAGGAAAGGCAGCAGAATACAACAGACACTAGTATGGCAATATGTAAATCAATGGATGTGTAACTGATGTGATTCTGCAATCTGTATATGGGGTAAAAATGGGAGCTCATAACCCACTTGAATCAAATTGTGAAATATGATATATCAAGAACTATGTAATGTTTTGAACAGCCAACAATAAAAAATTTAAAAAAAAAATAAAAACAGTATTCAACAACATAAATTAATTAACATTGTATGAATCTCTAAAATGATAATGCTGATCTGTTTGTATTTATATGTAAAGACATCAATAATATATTAAGTGAATAAAGAGCAGATTATGAAAAAAAGAAAACCAATACAATAAATGGAAAACAATTATAAACATGGTACTTATTAATCTGACTACATCAATAATCACTTTGAATATAGGTGGTGTAAATACACCAATCAAAAGACAAAGATTATTATTGTAGATAAAATGCAAGACTGAAATATACATTGCTTACAAGAAACTTACTTTAAATTTAAAAGCACAGGGCAAGAATAGAGGGATGGAGAAAGTATAGCATGGTAACACCAATCAAAATTAAGCTAGTGTAACTATAGCAATTTCCACCAAAGCATGCTTCAGAATAAGCAAAGAGATCAGGAATACTTGATCAAGTGAAAGAAAGAATTTACAAACTTGAAGACAGGTCATGTGAACTTAATCCTCCAGTCAAAGGATCAAAAGATAGAAGAATGAGGAGTGAAGATCTCTACAGGATATATAGGACATTAAGTGAAATAGCATACAGTATGGGAGTTTCAGAAGGGAAAGAGAGGAAAGGGGGTGGAAAATTACTTAAAGAAATATAATTGAAAACTTCCCAAGTCTGGGGAGGGAAATAGATATGCAGATTCATGAAGCTCAGACACAAAGACTTGTTATAACTGAATTACCAAAAATCAAAGTCAAAGAGAAAATCTTGTAAGCAGAAACAGAAAACTAAGTCATTGCATATTAGGAATTTCGGTCCTGCCACCCCCAACCCCTGCAAAACTATCAATGGACTTAGCAGAAACCTGCAGCTCAGCAAGCCCTTTTACTTTGCCCCTGCACCTTGTTTGCTTCTGTCTCTTTATGCTTTTCTTTACAGAAAATTTGCAGGAAGGGGAGAGAGGGAAGATATATATGAAATACTGTAAGGAAAAACTGCCAACCAAGAATAACATACCTGGCAAAATTGCCTTCCAAATGAAAAGGAGGTAGAGACTTTCCCCATGCAGTAAAACAGAAGGAGTTCATCACTGCAAGATCTGCTTTACAGAGAATCATAAGTGGGGGGGGGGGGGGTGTATTCAAATTGAAACAAATACTAAACAGCAACACAAAAGCATATGGAAGTGCAAATCTCTCTAGCAAAAAAAGTCACAATGAAAATGTGTTAAGAATAACTATAACTGCCAGATACAGTGACACACGCCTATAATCCCAGTGGCTCAGGAGGCTGAGGCAGGAGGATCTGGAGTTCAAAGCCAGCCTCAGCAAAAGCGAGATGCTAAGCAACTCAGTGAGACCCTGCCTCTAAATAAAAATACAAAATAGGGCTGGGGATGTGGCTCAGTGGCTGAGTGCCCCTGAGTTCAATCCCCAGTACCACCCAAAAGAATAACTATAACCACAGAAAATCTATTACTGATATACATATAAGCAGACAAAACTCTGCTGTTAAGAGCATAAAGGAGGGCAGTAGAAGTCTAGGATTTTCATATGTGATTGAAGTAAAGATTTTATCAGCTTCAAATAGAAAGTTCTATAAGAAGTTTGAAGCAAGATTCATGGTCTTCACAAAGGAAAATATCTAGAGTGTATTCAAAATGATGATAATAATGAGAAAAGAATAAGAGCACACGACTACTAAAACTAAATCATCAAACCATGAAAAGGTGATAGAAGAAGAGAGGAACAAGAGAATTATAAAACAGTAGAAGCAGTCAACAAAAAGGCAATAGCAAGACCTTACCTATCAGTAACTACTTTAATTTGTAAATAGACTAAACTTACCAATCAAAAGACATAGGCTGGCTAAATGAATAAAGAAAACAAGTCCAACTATGTTGTTTACAAGAAACTCACCTTAGACTTGTCACATATAGGCTGAAAGTGGAGGGATGAAAATAGATAATCCAAGTAGAGAGTAGTCAAAAAAGACAGAGGTAGCTATACTTATAATCAGACAAAATAGACTTTTAAGTCAAAATCTGTTTATAAGAGACAAACCAGGCCAATTCACCCAACAGATAGTAGTTATAAATAACATACACCTAACATTATATAAAGCAAACATTGTCAGACCTAACAAGGAAGATAGACACAGACACAATAATAGTAGAGAACACTTCACTACCCCATTTTCAATAATGAACAGATTACTCAGTCAGAAAATCAATAATGAAATAGCAGGCTTGAGCACTGTGGACCACATGGCATGTATACAACATCCCATCTTGCAACAGCAGAATACACATGAGCACACATGGAAAATTCTCCAAGATAGATCACATGTTTCAAAAATTTAAGAAGACTGACTTCATCCCAGGTGTCTTTTCTGACCACTGTGGGAAATAAAACTAGATATCAGTAACATTGGGAAATTCACAAACATAGAGAAATTAAACAGCACCGTCGTGAACAACCATTGGGTCAAAAAGGAAACCAAAAGGGAAATAGAAAATATCTTAAGACAAATGAAAATGTAAATACAACATAGCAAACATTATAAACTGAAGCAAAAACAATACTAAGAAGGAATTTTACAACAATTAGCACCACATTGAAAAAAAAGCAAGCAAGAAAGAAAGGTATTGGGAGAGTAGCTCAGTGGTAGAGATGTGCTTAGCAGAAACAAGGCCCTGGAGTCAGACACTGACAACACACACACACACACCCCTCAAACAACTAACTTTATATTGTAGGAACTAGAAAAAGAACAAGAAACTAAGTTCAAAGTTAGCAGAAGGAAAGAAATAATAAATAGTAGAGCATAAATAAATAAAATAGAAAAACAACAGGAAAAATCAATAAAACTAAGAGTAAATATTTTAAAGGATAAAAAAAATCAACAAACCCTAGCTAGACTACCTGAAAAGGGAGAGAAAACTCGAGTAAAATGATAAATGAAAGAGGAGACGTTACAGTTGATGCCATGAAATAAATTTTTTAAAAGTGTGTAAGGGATTATAATGAACAATTATGCATGAGCAATTATGCACAAGCCTACATGAAATGGACAAATTCCTATTAGCATTAAGCCCATTGAGACTGAATTTAAGAAGAAACTACAAGCTTGAATAGCCCAGTAACAATCAAGGAGACAGATGCAGTAATCAAAACTCTCCCAACAAAGAAATCAGGGACCATCTGGCTTCACAGGTGAATTCTACCTAACATTTAAAGACAAATTAATACCAACCCTTTTAAACTCTGCCAAAAAATAGAAGGGAAGAATTCCAAAACCATTTTATGAGGCCAGCTTCATTCTGATACCAAAGCCAGACAAAGATACTGCAAGAAAAGAAAACAACAGGCCAATATCCCCGAGGAATATAGATGCAAAAATCCTCAACAAAATGATATCCAACTGAATACAATATAGCACCTTAAAGAATCATACATCATGGCCAAGTTGATTTACCCCTGGGATGCAAGGGTGATATCATGTTTACAAGTCGCTAATGTGACACACCATGGTAATGGCAAGACAAAAATCACATGATCATCTCAAAACTGGCAGAAAAAGCATTTGACAGAATTTAACTTCCACGACTTAAAAACAATAAATTCTGAATGAACTAAGTATTGAAGGAATTTACCTCCATACAATAACAACCATTTATGAAAAGCCCACTGATAATATCATTCTCAACAGTGAAAAAATGAAAGCTTTTCTTTCCTCTAAGATCAGGAACTTAACAAGGATGCCCACTGTCACCACTAACATAGTAGTGAGACTTCTAGTCAGAGCAGTTAGGTAAGATGATGAAATAAAAGGCCTACAAATCAGAAAGGAAGAAGTGAAATTATCTGCTTGCAGATAATGCAATCATAAATGTAGAAAACCTGGCAGTGGAGTTGTGGCTCAGTGGTAGAGCACTTGTCTAGCATGTGTGAGGCACTGGGCTCAATCCTCAGCACCACATAAAAATAAATAAATAAAATAAAGGCATTATGTCCATCTACAATTAAAAAATATTTAAAAAGTAAAATAAATACAGAAAACCAAAAGACCCCTCCCCCCAAAACAACTCTTTTGCATTGTTAAAATCTTTAAAACAGCAGGATAAAAAAATCGACATGCAAAAATCAATATTATTTCTTTACATTAATGATGAACTATCTGGAAGGGAAATCAGGAAAACAATTCCATTAACAATAGCTTAGGAAGAAGTTTAACTAAGGAGCTGAAAAACTTGTACAGTAAAAGCTATAAAACATTAACTAAGGAAATTGAGAAAGACAAATAGAAAGACATTCGTGTTCAAGGATTAGAAGAATTAATATGGTCAAAATGACCTGTGCAAAGAGATCTACAGAGCTGATGCAATCCCTGTCAAAATACCAATGGCTTTTTGTTTGTAAAGAAATTGGAAGAGAAAAAGTCCTAAAATTTTATAATGAGACCACAAATAGCCAAAGCAGTCCTGAATAAGAAAAAAAAAAAAAAGCAGGAAGCATCACACTTCCCATTTCAAAACATATACAAAACTACAGTACTCAAAACAGTATGGTACTGGCATAAAACAGATGTATCAACCAGTGGAATTGAATAGAAAGCCCAGAAGTGAGTGCACTCCTTTATAGTAAACCAATCTTTGACAAGTGCCAGGGGAATTAGGGGTTCGGGGGATAAGAGCACACAATGGGGAAAGGACACTCTCTTCAGTGAATGTGTTGGGAAAACTAGGCATCCACATGAGAAAGAATCCCAATCTCACACCATCCAGAAAAATCAACCCAAAATGGATTAGTGACTTACATGTAAGCCCTGAAGCACTAAAATGTTTTGAAGAAGAAAAAATAAATAAACAAATAAAATGTTTTGAAGAGCACATAGGGAAAAAGACTCTTGACATTGACCTTGGCTCTGATTTCTTGGAAATGACACCAAAAACAAAAATCCACAAATGGTATTACATCCAGTTCAGAAGCTTCCACACAGAAAAGGAAACCATCAGCAAATTAAAAAGGCCTTATGAAATGTGAAAAAAAAATTTTGTGAACCATTTTTCTGATACTGGGTAAATATCCAAAATATGCAAAGAACTTATACAACTCAATAGAAAAAAAAAACTGATTTTAAAAAACTAAAAGATCTGAATAGATATATCTTCAAAAAAGACATACAAGTGGTAAGCAGATGTGTGAAAAGGTGTTCACATTTGCTAATCATTAGGAAAATGCAAATTTAATCAACAATGATATATAACCTCGCACCTGTTAGGATGGCTGTTATGAAAAAACAAAAGATGAATGCTGGTGAGGATGTAGAGTAAAGGAAAGCCTTGTACACTCTTGCTAGGAATGCCACTTGGTGCAACCATTCTGGAAAACAGTACACAAGATCCTCAAAAACCCAAGAGTGACCTATTATAGAACCCAGTAATCCCACTTCTGGGGATATGGCCCAAAAAACTGAAATCAGAATCTCAAAAAGCTATCTGCATTCCCATGTGCATGGAAGCAGCATTCGCAAGAGCAAGATCATAGAAATAACCTAAATGTCCATCAACAGATGAGTGGATAAATAAAAGATGGCATGTGCTTACAATGGAATATTATTCAACCTTTAAAAAGGAGGTTTCTTTCATTTGATCAATCTTGGATGAACCTGGATGACATTGTTCTAAGTGAAATCAGCCGGACCATCTGATCCCACTTATATCAGGAATCTAAAATCATTAAACTCATAGAAACAGAGTGGAATGGTTGCTACCTGGGGCTTGGAGGAGAAGACTCTGGAAGGTGTTGGTCAAAGTGTACAATGTTTCAGTCGTGGAAAATCATAAGCTCTAGAAATCTAATCTACAGAATAGTGCACGTATTTAGATCCTGTATTGTACATGTGTTATTCCACTTTCCATTGCTATTAGAAAATCCTTGAGAGAAATCAACCTAAAGGAGGTAAGGTTCATTTTGGCTCAAGGTTTAAGTCTATGTCCAGTTGGCCCAGTTGCTTTTAGCCCTGTTGTGAGACGGTACATCATGGTGGCAGTGGATGATAAACAAAGGCTGATCACCTCATGGCAGCCAGGAAGTTAAGAGATAGAGCTTGCTTTTATAACAAAGCTCCTTCATGAAACTATCCCTCCATAGAGGATTAATCCATTCATGAGGTCAGAGCCATCATGATCACCTCCCAGAAGTTCTGCCTCTGCACACTGCTGTGTCAAGACTTGTGCACCTGAGCTTTAAGATCCCAACCGTGACAATACTGGAAACTTTGTTAAGAGAATAGAGCTTAGTTACACATTCTTCCCACACAAAGAAAGTGGAGGAAACTTATAGGAGATGGTTATGTGTATAGCATTATTTATGGAGATGGTCTCACAGGTGCATATTTATCTTCTGACCCATTGACATGAATGCATTAAATAATGTACACCTTTTATGTCAATCCTATCTCAGTTTTTAAAAAGTCCACTTTTTAAATAAGAAAACACCCTTGGAAACAACCAGAAGAGTCGAATGTGGCTTCCCCTGGGGGTCAGGGCAGAGAACAGGGAGGGTACTAAGGGCTGCGCTTTATGGGACAGGGAAATTTTTCTTCCTTTTTTTTATGGTTCTGGGGATTGAACCCAGCAGTGCCCAACCACTGAGCCATGTCCCCAGCACCTTTTTAAGTTTTATTTAAAGACAGGGTCTCAGTGAGTTGCTAAGTGCCTCACTACATTGCTGAGACTGGCTTTGAACTCTCAATCCTCCTGCCTCAGCCTCCAGAGCCACTGGGATCACAAGCATGCACCGCTGTGCCTGGCCTTCTTCTTTTTTTTTTTTTTAATATAAGCATCTTAGAAATTTTTATAAGCACTTTTAATTCTTATAAGAATTAAAATGAGCTTTAAGAAGGAATACTGTAACTCATCTTCCTACACTAGTGAGGGCACACTTCTATGGTGGTGTAAATGGACTATTCGACTGGAACCCCGTCTAAAAGTCAGGGACCACGTCCACTTCACAGGCTGCTGCATTCACATGTCTCCCACCTTCCAGGCCTGCTACTTACTGTTGAATGAAAAAATAAAAAGAAACATTTCTCAGTGGTAGAGGCAGCACCCAGAAGATACATGTAGCGAACAACACAGAGAAGGCCTTGCTACAGTTTGACATGGGTCCCTGGCACAAAAGCAGGGGTTCAAGGAATGTTGGGGAAATTATCTCTTTATTAAGAGAGAGAAACATTGGATCAAAGAGGATAGTGTCATGGCAGGGATAACCAGAATGTTGTTTACAGTCCTAAATATAAGCACTTAGTGGAGGGAGACACAGAGAAGATGCTAGAGACACACTGGAGGTAATTTCTGCAAAATATGGACGATTATGATTTTCTGTTGTGGAATGCAGGATGTCCTTCCTCCTTCCCTTCCAGTTTAAGTGTGTTGCTTCTTTCTGCCGCAGCCAACTCTGATGATCACTTGGGCCATAATGGTCCCTTGCTGAGTCCCCACCTCCTTTCTAAAAGTACACGTACTCCCTGTGGTTTTCAATATGTCAACTTAATGCTTGGCACCTGTAAGCTTTGAGAAGTCCCAAATGATTTAAGTTAAGAAAAATAGTCATGGGTTTTATTATGAGAAATCCAAATTGAATTATTTCCAGGAAAACATCACCCTAAAACCAGGTAGATTGAAGAGAGTGGAGCTCAATGGAAACAAATCATTTGCAACCAGCTTAGACATGTGCCAGGAGATGTGTTAAAGGAAAATATTCTGAAACAGATTATTCCAAAGCCTGCCTTACTGGATAAATCACTCTGATATTTGTGATCTAGAATCAGGAACTGAGCACATTCCCTCATTACCTCATTACAGGAATTCATTCCGGGAGGCACGCACAATTTGCCTCTTTCCCCAGGGATGGGTGGAGGGACTTGTAACCTTGAAAATATTCTTGTGTATGAGAAGTACGGGAAAAATAGTCTATATTTCTGCTGAAGAAAGCAGTGGGAAGGTTTTTTGTTTGCTTCATTGCTTGTTATTTTTCTTTTATCTGATGTAAGTTTTCTATGCTAATACTACCTGATAGTTACATCTCTAAGTTGGGCAATATTGCTTATGCCACTTTACTAAATGGGAAATTGAGGCTCACAGAAGTTAAATAATATCCAAGGTAGCCTAACAAATGTGTGAATCAGCTAGGAGTTACTGAAGGGTAGATTACACAGCTTTAGAGACAAGATAGCTACATAATTGATGGGACCCAGGGCAACACAAGAATGTGGGATCCCTTGTTCAAAAATTAAGAATTTCAAGATGGTCACAGCAGGTCATTCAACCAAGGAAGGGACCCTTCTGGGCACAGCGCTTTGTATGACTACACAGGACACATACCCAGAAAGCCTACCCCATGTATAGCTACCCCCCAGGGTCTGCTGGGCTAGTTCCACTGAAAAAATAAATGAGTCATGTTTGATGAATATTAAATTATGATTCTGCCTTAAAATATTATTTTGAAAAAAACTTTTCTTAAACCCACAGTTTATGAAAAATAGACTTTTAAAAGTATATCTGTAACTGAACTAGAGAATTGGTTCAAAACTACTTCAGATGGGAACCCTCTGTTTAGTATCTGCCTGTGAATTAATTCATTAATTTTCTGGCACTACCGTATGCTTCAGCTAGGAGAGCTTTTTGAGCCCTGTTTCCATCAAAGCAAATGTCCCTTGTTCTAGTCCCTGGGAGTCTTGGCAGACCCATCACACTCATCCCCACTGTTGTTCACCCAACTTGACACAAAGTCAAGACTCAAGAAATATTTACTGGGGCCGGGGGCGTATCTGAGTGGTAGAGCATATGTCAGGCCCTGGGTTTAAACCCCAGCATTTAAAAAAAGAAAAATTGTTAAATAAGGGCATGTATTCACGAACTGTAGACACTCCAGTAGGATTGCAGATTCCCATAAAATATAGCCAGACCCACACAGTCAATACTCAGGGGACAGTCTAAGAGACCTTTCAAATAGCCCTAAAATAGATCTAAAGAGACTGCCAGGTCTAAAGTCAGCATCTAAGCCAAAAGTCAAATCTGCCCTTGAAAAGACCTTCAGGCATCAGGTTGGAAGTACCATGAGATGCACAGAGACCCAGGGAATGAGAAGCTGATGCACTTCGTGTCCCAGTCAGGACACATGCTCTGTGGCTGACACTCAGTGTAGTAAATTTCAGTAGGTAAAATGTAGTCACATCATGTGACTGTTTCTTAAGAGGTAAGTTATTATTTTCTCTGATGGAAGGGTTCATTACTTTATCCCTGCAGGGGTTTCCCTGCTTCTCAGGAGAAGTTATAAAATCAGGTCCCTGAGTTTTATAAGACATTCAATCTTGTGTTAAAACTTCACCAAACGTGATTTATCTTGCATTTTGCAACATTTCTGCATCTCACACATTTTTGGTAATGAGTATGAATTACTTTTATAGTCAGTGGGAAAAAAGAAAAACGTTAGAGAGAGATTTCATACTTAGATCATTTTTTGGTTCTGAGCACATTAAAAGCTTTCCAGGGCCTTGTTCCCATCCGTCACAATCTAGCCTTTGGTGCAGTAGAAGGGCCTGGTATACAGGCTGAGAACTTAATTGCTGAAGTGTGCATCACAGCTTCTCCATGCCTTAATCACTCTGGGTCTCAGTATCCTCATCTGTGAAACTGTACCATGATACCTTCTCCAAAGAATTGCTCATGTAAGGGATTTAGCAAGTGCGTGTCATGAAGCATTCAGTGTAGTTGGCTGTTTGCTATTGTTGTGTGTGTCTGTATCCTCTGTGTCTGATGAGCTAATAGCCTAACTCTCAAACAACCTAGATCCTTATCTAAATGTGAATTGTAAAGAGAAATTTTAATCCTCTTTAAAATAATCTTCAACACTGAAAAGTTCTCAGTGGTCAGACAGGTACTGTGTCTATCCAGAATAAATAAGAGTAACAGCCAGAAAAGGTAGGGATGATAAATCTATCTCACTAGGCTCTTCAAGGGCTCCTGGGACTACCACAATTCATGATATGAGTGATCAGATGAAATTTGGCTGTGTGACGTAAAGAGCCACTGAACTTGTCAAGGTCAATTTTTTTAATGTATTGTTTTATCACTTCTTCCCAATCAATATTCAGAATAGATGTGAATGATACACATACCACTTGAAATCTGACAATGTCTCACTTCTATTTTATAGGCAAAAAGCCAGTTTTCTAATAATTCTTAAAGTTCCTGTGCTAACAGAGAATGTCTACTCTTATCTTTGAGCCACTTCTCCCATGGCTTCAAGAAATGGCAATTTCCATCTTGCTTCCATATCACTAGCCCACATTTCTTGGTCTTCCTTTTAGCCTCCTTTCCCTAAGAAGCCCTTTAAATCTTGACTTTTTTTCCGGGCTCTCCCATGGGCCCAGTTTCTTCATACCTTACACTCTTCTCCAGCTGATCTCAATCTGTTCAGATCATCTTTCTGCCAATGAGCTCAATACCTGCAGTCACTGCAGTCCTTGCTCTATAGTTCAGGCCCGTGTTGCTGTCTGCCTTCAAGACATCTCCACTTGGATATCTTGCAGAGATCTCAGGCTCCACGTGTCCAGACGGAACTCATGATCCCCTCAAGCAGCCTCCCTCCCAGTACTCCCTATCTCAGGAAATAGTAGCACCCTCCACCCAGCTAATCAGGCCAGGAATCTATGATTAATGCCTGACTCATCTCATTTCCCTCATTGCCCAAATCCAATCAATCACCAAGTTCTCTAAATTCTGTTTCCTAAATCAGTGCTTGTCAATTTTTTTCTATGAATTAAAGAAACATCTTTTGTGTCATGATCCAGCCAACATGCGTGTGAATGTGTGCTCATGCATCATTTTTGCATAACTGAAACCGAAATTTTGCAAAACAATTTTTATCATTATATGCAGCGTCCTCTGATGTTTTCTTTTTATTTTCTTTTTTTTTTAAGGCTAGTAACCTGTGGTTACTGGAAACTGTGTAACAACCAGTTCTTTGGGGGATAGGGGAGGGGACACCTGATGTATGGTGTTTGCCCATGTCTTTGGTGTAAGTAGTTCCATGGTGGTTGAATTCAAGCTGCCAGCCAATCAGCTTACAAACTTCCTACAGATTTAACTGGCTCTCATGATCATCTCCAGGATGCCAATGTTTCTATAGCCTGATAGACACTTGTTGGTCTACATCTCTCTTAAATTTATCCATTAATTTTCATTCCTAATTTGCCATTTTTCTCCCAGCCACCACCATTTCTGATAAAATTGGTTTCTAGGTCAATCCGATCTATTTTAAGTTTACTTAATGTGTTTCAGAGACTTCCTGTTGTCCAGACTAAGAAAAAGTCTACAATTCTTAAAAAAACCATTCACAGTTTGGAACCTGCCTACCCATCCCGTGCTGTCTCTCTTGATCTCAACAACAAAAAATGTTCTTCTTGAACATCTAGGAGCTTTTCCTTTTCTTGGGTATTGCTATTTATTCCTTTTGGCTAGAAGGTTCTTTGCTTCCATCGTTACTCAGCTTTTACTCATCTTCCATATCACAGCTTAAATGCTACTTTATTCACTTGTTCATTCTTCTATTCAGACAGGCATGTGGCAAGCATTAAGGATGTCAGGAAAAGTACAAATAGACCCAGTCTTGCCCTACGGAACTTGTACTCTAGAGGGAAGAAATGCTCAAATAAAGATATTATTCAAATTTAAATACCAATGAAAGAACTTTGAAAATAAAAGAGATCTGCCATCCTATAAAAATTTATAAAAAATCTATCCTCATCTGGTAAATCAAGGAATTTTTCCACAGTATGTACCAACAGAGCAATTATAAGAGGTGATATAAGATATAAAATATAAATACAACTGAACTAGTTTAAGGAGTGGTAATAGCATAAGCAGAAAAAGGAACATGGGAAAATTCACATGACAGGGGAAACATGGCAAAATCAAGGAACCAAATGAAATCTAGTGTAACAGGAATGTAAAGAGGAGCAGGAGAAGGCTTGAGACAGAGTCATGTGGACAGGCAGCAGCCAGGGCCTAAAGGGCACTCCAGACCTTGTTATCTTTAACAAACAGCAATGGAAATCCATCAGTATGTGAAAGCTGTAATATCATGTGTTCAGATTTCTGTTTTGGAAAAATCACTGTGGCAGGTATGATAATGAGTACAAAGGAGACAAAAGTAAAAGTAGAGATAAGTTAGAAACTTTTGCAGTTCTCCGGACAGAGATTATTGTAACACAAATTAAGATGCTGATGATGGAAATAAAAAAAATAGCAATGCATGGGAGAGATTTGTGTGCTGATCTTGAGAAGACAGGATTGTGGATTGACTATATGTGATGAATGAGAGGAAGGTGTCAAAGGTGACTCCAGGTGTTTGAGTTGCACAGAAAGAACAGTGGTACCATTCTCAGAGATAAGAAACGCCAGAGGTCTGGGGGAAACGTGCCTTTGGCTTTAGATATATTGAACTAAGATATCTTTAAGATGTGCAGAACAATGTTTTTTGAGGACTGTTTATAATCTTTTCTAAAATAGAGAAGAAATCTGGGTTAGGGTGCAAATTTGTGAAATATCCATCTATTTAGTGGAATTCTGCAGTGGCCATAAATGAGCTTATCCTGAGAATGCACAACATGAGAAATGGGTTAGAAACCCAACCTTAAGGAAGTTCCACATTTACTGGCAGGGCAGTGAAGGGTGAACTCACAAAGGGAACTAAGAAGAGCAGGCAGCTGGGGAAAAGGAGCCAAGCAGTCATGAGTGGAGGAGTGAGTGCTGAGCAAAGTAGCAGAGTCAGAGTGTGGGCCACTTGTTGGAGCAGTTTGTCTTTGTAGAGGATAGACACAGCAGTATTTCTGACACCAGTGGAGATCTTGTGGTTGTAGTTTAATGAAAGATATTTGAGCATATTTATAATTTTCTCATATTTGTGAAACCATTATAAGAAGTTGTTTATTAACCACTGTAAAGTTTCATATTTAACTCTTTCAAACATTTTTTATATTTATATCCTACATGTTCTTATTTTTATATTTATGAGAAAATGGTTTGAAAGAAAGTTGAATATATATAAGAGAAAGACTAATGATAAGTAGAAGTTTAAAAGAAAAAGCAGGGGACAGTCCCTGTGCACCCACAGTACCCTACTGTTACCCTGTCTTAATTCTTACTACACTTTAAATGTTTCTCTAATAGCTGGGTCCCTCATTAGACTATAAGCCAAGAGGACAGAAGTTACCTTTGTCTCATGTACTTCTGTATCCTTGTTAGCAAAGTACTCAGGTGGGAGATATAGGTAAGTGTTATTTTTTAAAAAAATGACACATTAAAGTGAATGGAATTGAAGGTACATTTGATAAAATACATACTCCAGAAGTTTCATGGTATAAATATGAACATATTTGTGCATGCACACACACAAACATATGCACACACCATGGTTATTGATTTCTTAAGTTAAATTAAATTTGGTACCATTACCTTAAGTGCGATTTATTTAGGCACTAAGACAAGAAGGCTTTATAATAAGATAGAAATTGAGTCAACCAAGAACTGAGAACTCTTCACAAATAAATGAACAGGGGCATGAGTCATCTTGGTGCAGAAAATTGGGCCCTGATCATATCAAGGAAGCAAATGATGAAAGCACAGCCTGTCAGGGCAAGTGTATGCATCCTCACACTGATCCAGGTGAAGCCCCAGGTAACAGGACTTCCGTATCTGAGATGGTGTGTTGACCTCCCAGATCAAGAAAACTTAAAAAAAAAAAAAAAAAGAAAAAGAAAAGAAAGAAACTCTCACTTCCATTTTGGCAGCAGTAATAAATGCTTCACTATGGAAGAGTATGGAAAAGAGTATGGAAAGCAAAAATGCACACAGAAAAAGAGAAATCAAATGTGCATTTCTTTCCTGGATTATCCAGCTTTTTAGAAAGAAACTTTTTAGAAAAAAAAAACTGGTCTCAGTTTCTTTATCTGTGAAATAGGAATGCTTGTACCTTGTCACGGGGTGGTATAGGTCAAGGAGATAACTTGCATATTAAAGCACCATACTCAGAATAGCTGTTCACTGCCCTGCACTGCAGGATGCAAACCTGGCAATTTGCATTGGCAGTTTTGACATGTTCTTCATAATCTCTGATTTTCACATCAGTAAAATTAGAATGACATGCTATACATAGGATTGCTGAGAGGACTAGATGAGACGATGTACACAAAGAGTTTTGTGAAACACACAAAAAAAACTACTAAACTAGGGGTTAGTAAATGACAGCCCATGGGCCAAATTCAGTCCATCACTTCTGTGGGTGGGGGGGGGAGTATCACACACAAAAAAATAATACCAGTAGCTTTTACATTTTTAAATGGTTGAAAAAATCAAAAGAAGATAATTTCATGATATGAAAATTCGAATTTCAATATCCATAGATAAAATTATTGGGACATATCCACATGCATTTGTTTAGCTAGTATCTGTAGCTGCTTTTGCACTGCAGTGACAGACTTTACTTGTGGCAGAGACCATATGGTGTCCTATATAGACCTATAGAGACCATATAGTGGCTGAGAACATTTACTGTCTGGTCCTGTGCAGAAAAGGTTTGCCTACCCCTAACTTAAATCAAATGTAGTGACAAAAAGCATAGAGATTTGAGTTGTTTACTTTGCATTTCTATTTGGGATTGCTTTTAAGATATTGGGAAAGTGCCTGCTACATAATATAAGGATGTACAAGATGTTGCAGTAGATGTTCCTTTACTCAATTATTAATTCAACAAATCATTTTTTTGGTGCATATTGTATGCCAGACACTGCTGCAAGGACCGTGGCGTACAGCAGTAAACATGACAGACAAAATGTCTGGGCTCAAGGTGCAGACAGTAAACAGACAAGTAAATAAATAAAGCACAGTAATGGCTAGGGAGATGGAGAATAGAAAGTTTCAGGATAGGGTCGCAATGTTTGGGCCAGGGAAGCCCTCAATGAGAGGTGGCATTTGGGTAAACATCTGGAAGACCCAAGGGAGGCCTGGAGATATTGGGATCAGGGAGGATGAGAAGCCCTGTAGTGTTCCCAGAAGTGACAAGGCTAAGTGTGCTCAAGGGATGCCAGGAAATGGGTGTGGCAGAAACGGAGTGAGCAAGAGGGAGAAGAGCAGGAGATGAAGTTAGGAAGGCGCCAGGCAAGCTTAGGTCAGGCCTTGAGAACCATCCAGGGACCGGGCTTTTCTCTAAGTGGGAAAGGAAGCAAGAGTTGAGCAGAAGAGCAGCATGGCCTGGCGGGCACTGGATCCTGACCTGTCTGGCTGCTCCAGTGTAAAGAGAGTGAAAGCAGAGACTAGAGGGTGCCTCATTGTTCCTGGGATAAGCAAGGATGGCTTGAACTCAAGGGACAGTGAGGGAGTGGTGGGAAGTAGATACATGGGTCATACAATTGGCCCTCTGTATCGTTGATTCAACTACTCACAGATCAGAAATATTGGGGGGAAATTTCATCTATACTGAACACACACAGACTTCTTTTCTTGTCATTACTTCCCAAACAATACAGTGTAGCAACTTGTGGCACAGCATTTCCATTGTACTAAGTATTATAAGTAATCGAGATGATTTAAAGAATACAGAAGGGTGTGCATAGATGATATGTGAACACCAAGCCATTTTATAAGAGACTTTTGCATCTGCAGAATTAGGTCTCTGTGGGATGCCTAGATCCAATCCCCTATGGATATCAAGTGATGACAATATTTGGAAAGTGGTGCCAAAAGGATCTAAGGATGGGTTGGGTGTGGGTTGTGAGAAAAATAAAAGAGAAAGATGACTCCATGTTTCCTGTCCCAGGCTACTACTAGAAAAATATAGTGGCCATCAACCTGGAAAGAGAAAGATGCAGAATAGGCACATTTGTCATTGAGTGATGGGGACAGGGGAGAGGGTGTGTGCCGAATCAGATGCAGGGAAGTTGATGGCATGGAAATGTTCAGTTGGAAATGCTGCTAACAGCACGTCTAAACATCTAAAGGGCAGGTGTGCAGTGAGGTGTGGAATACTGGAGTTCAGGAAAGAGATCCAGACTGGAGGTGAGAATTCAGGAGTTGTCTAAGGGTAGATAGGATGTGGCATCGTGGTTATATCTGTTTGGTATTATAGGATGATTCCATACAAATCAAAAAAAGTACATTGCCATCCAATAGGGTCTAAAGAGTAGACCTCATCCTGACATCAGAGATGATCCCAAAACCTGCAAATGGAAAGCTCATTCTACAAAAGTGAGTTGAATATCAGGAACAAGTATAAAAAGTACCATTAGCAATTATAATTTGAATTGCTCCCAGTTTGCCTAATTGAGGAAACAGTTTTACTGTGAGTCAGATTATACTGTCATAAGTTGATTTGCAAAGAAATCAATTATAGTTTTATGGTATTAAATTTGGGGAATATTGCATATTATCTCTGTGGAAATTAATAAGCCACTTGATGGGTACACATTAGTTAAGACAAGATTAGGAAGATAAAACTGCCTCTGATTTATGAACAAACAGAATGTGATGTATCAGAAGCCCACAGGTTACCTCTGACAATTTAATTTCTGCTGAGTCTCATAAATGCTTTAGCTTAAAAAATATATATATATATATATATATATATATATATATATATTTTTTTTTTTTTTTTTTTTGCTAGCATGGCCTCATTTTTATTTAAAAAAATAAAAGAACTCTGATTTTGGACATGATTCAAGCCATGGATGGACCCAATGACTGCCTCTTCTTCCTAAGGCACAATTTCTCCACCTTTCTTTAATAACTGCCTCCCCCAACCAAGGAGCCCTTTCATACATTCCCCCTAATCTTTATCCCATGGAATGTTTTATTGTAGTAAAATATACATCACACAATGTTTATCATTTTGATCACTTGTAGATGTACAGTTGTCATTAAATACATTTATAATATTACATAATCATCACCACTATCTATACCCAGAACTTTTTCATTATCTCCAACGTAAACTTCCTATTCTCCACTCCCCTCAGTCCCTGGTAACCTGCATTGTAGCTTCTTGTTCTGAATTTGCCTATTTTAGATGTGTCATATAAGTGGAAACTACAACATTTGTCCCATATCTGGCTTAATCCATTTAGCTTGTTTTCAGTGTTCATCCATGTTGCAACATGTATCAAAATTTCATTCCTCTTTATGGCTAAATAATATTCCATTGCCAGTATATCCAACATCATATTTATTCATTCATCTGTTGATAGACACTTGGATTATTTCAACCTTCTGGCTAATAGGAACATTGATGTACAAATATTTTAGAGTTTCTGCTTTCTATTATTTTGCTGCATACCTAGGAGTGGAATTGCTGAGCCATGAAGTTCTGATACCACAGATATAGTGCATGTGTTTATATATATATACACATGCATGATTTTAGCTGTGTATGTATATGCTTTCTATATTTAAAAAGTAAGAGTGTTTTACTAACACCCCAAAATGAATTTTGACTTCCATGGGGGTTGGGGGTTATCTTCATGGATAATACAAGCTCTGAGACCCCAGGTTTCCTTCTTCAATGAATTTATGTGTAGGTAATGAATATGTAAGTACACTCCTTAAAGAGTGAAATCATGGAAAATGAGATGACCCCAGAACACATTAGTTTAAAAAGTAATTTTATTCCTAGTATACTACAGTTATTCATATTTTATTTGGTCTTCAAAATTGACAACATTCAATAGAGTAATGAACTCCAAAATATTTTTGAAAAACAGCTATGAACAGTCATGTCAGGACCAAGCCAATGGCTCAGTTACTCTAACGAAACTTTTGAAAGCAGCGGCAATTGATGATGTTGCTGTTCCCACTGAGCCAAAAATATCTCCAGACACAAATAGAATGATTACAAGTACATATGTAAAATGGGGGGGGGGGGACGGTGAAATGAACGTAGGATGAGAAGATCAGAGGAGCAGGAAGCCTGGTGTCTGCTAGGCTCCGGGATGGTCCTGCCAGCATGCGCGGCTCGCAGTCATGTCTAGTTGGAAGGTGGTCTGGCAGGATGCCTGTGCATTCCCACCTAGATCTTGTTACAGTGTGGTTGCCTAATGCTACATTGTTTCGTTATGTAAAGAGGAGATTAAAAAGATTGTATAACAGTTTCAAATACCTGACCAAAAGCTGTAAGTGTCCTTCAAAGACAAGGAGAGGCTGAGGAGCTGCCAGAGTGCAGATAAGGAGCCACGCCTTTAAATGTAAGGAGGGACCCTGGAGTGGGTCCTGGTACAGAAAAAGGACATTGATGGAAACAATGGGGAATTTCAGATAAAGCCGTAGTTTCATTAATACTGCTGTACCAAGGTTGACTTCTTAGATGTAGTGATGGTCCCAGGATTATACAGGATGTCACCAGGCTAAGAGTGGGACAGATGGGAATTCTCTGCCTCATATTTGCACCTCTTTCTGAGAGTCTAAAATTATTTCAAAATAAAAGGTAAAAACCACCAACCACCAGGTTTCTGGTCACTCCCAAGGATCAGACGCCACACTTGGGACTGGCAGCTGCTGAAGAACGGTTAGATGGGGGCGTGTGTACTTGTAACCTAGCAGCTCTGACATCTGCCATGAGAGTGACTGCCTCTGTCTCCTTTCCAACTCCATGGCAGGGTGTGCTGGGTGCATCATGTCACCGGCATGTGGGTGTACCCCTTCCTGGAACACATTGGCCCTGGAGCCAGGATCATCTTCTTTGGGTCGACGACCATCTTGATGAACTTTCTGTACCTGCTGGGAGAAGTTCTGAACAACTACATCTGGGATACACAGAGAAGTAAGTATTTGGGGGCAGGGGGGAGGGGGACATAAAACAGGAGAAGTGCTGCCCACGACAGCTTATGCAGAGACTGAGGGAAAATTCCACAGCAGCCTCTCCTTTAACCCTGGCGCTGGATCTCTTCTGAAATTCTCATTTTTATAATTACAATATTAATTTAGGAACTGTTGGAGGTTTTACCTGATAGGTTAACTACTCACTCAGTCTTATTAGCTAGTAAAACCTCCAAATCCATAAAATTTTATAGGGAAAAACATAGTATTAACAGGAAAAAAATTAGAGACATTTGCTCTGGTTATCCAAATGCTTTCTTAGCCAAAAGGACTCCAAATTTAATATATAAGATATGAAATGTAGCCAAGGGGTCTTGTTAAGTCACCTGGTTGTCCACTTTCTAAGCCATCTTTTATGTGGGTGCAATAATCTCAGAGGAGTCTCACCACCACGTAGTTAGAACTCTTAAGCACCTCAGAATGCCTCTGGCCAAATGACTCTCCAGTGGCTGTCCTCTTTAAGGTACGAAGATGGCAAAGAGGTACAGGCTTGTGAAAGGTAATACTGCATTGTTGTAAAAGCTCTCTTAACCCATGATGTGATTTCTGTTTTGTTTCCATTTATGGCAGAGCCTCCATCTGGGCAAGATGTGTAATCTTGTCCAAGCTGTGCAAAACCTGTCCAAATTGTATGTAATATAACATAAACATTGGAAGATGGAAAAAGTGACACATGTGTAGTGATTTGAATCCTGCATGAAAATACCATCCAAAGGCAAGATAGTGTGGGGATTCTAGAAAGCTCTGGACATCTCCAACAATCAGCATTCTAGAGGTCACCAGTAACTGGATTCTGCTCCACAAACATTGAGCCCCCTACTCCATGTCAGATACTATGCCAGGAACTCCATCTAATACACAAATAAAGCACAGTGATTGCAGTTACTGATTCAGGCATTTTTTGTGTGAATCTTCTAAGATTGTATGTGTCAAGGTGTTAGCCAATGCTAAATGGCCCAGAGGAATTGAGGGTTTACTGTCTCAGCTTTTCAGTTTGATGAGTAGTCTACTGAAAAGATGTCAAAATTTTTTATTCAGTTCAGGCCACAGTTTGGGGAATCAGAAGTTATCTTTTAATAATGTTCCCTCTGTTTGATGGGAATAATAATCTTTCTCTATTAGTTAATTTATATAATTTATAGAGGCATTTAGTTAAGTGAAAATATTTTGAAAACAAAATTAAGCTTTTTTTCAGATTCTTGGAAGAAAAACTGTATTCAGATTTAATAGTCCAAGACAGGAAATATTTATGACTGTGTCCCCTTGATTTTTCTGACAGTCATTTGACCATTTTTCTAATACTTTTATGAGGAGATGGCCTAAAAACCAGGAGTGATAAATATCCATTCCAGATCACAATAATATTGCTTTTAACAACTTTGAATGAGGAGTTTAAAATGAATAGTGAAACTAAGACTTTTTCAAATGGTCTGTTCACTTTAATTGTCCTATTCTCTTAAGGCACTTGAGTGAAGGCTAACTTTTTATAACTCATCTCGGGTTTGAAATTAATTTTGTCTCCATCTATCTAGTTGATTCTGTTGAGGCTGATGTTTTGTGTCAGGTAGGTATCTTCCCATTTACAATAGGGAATCACATACTGATAACCTGCCCCTAAATTGTATCCATCAAGAAGTTTCATTAGGCCTACATAGTGGGGTTTTGAGTTTGGAACCAACATTTAAAACTTGGGAGATTTCACATAAAGACCAGGCTTCAAATTCCTATCAAATATTTTAAGATCTAGGAATACCAAGCCCACTGTTCCCTCTATCAACCAAGAATTAGAATGGACTCTCTGCTTTAGATGGCTCTCTAATATTCCCTAATTCTCATCTGGCACTTTACTTAGTTTCCTGGCTCATTAGTAGTTGATTTTTGAAACTGCTGATTGAACACGGAGTGTGTGTGTGTGTGTGTGTGTGTGTGTTGAATACAGTGGTGTACAGTGTATCATCATTACCACACACCAGTTACTAGAGAATCCCCCAAGAAGGAACATTGCACATGAGCCCCCTTCCCTTGTTCCATAATGGGTTTTGTGACTTGACTTCCTTGACTTAGTTTTATCAGCTATAACTTCAAGATAAAATCACATGATTGCATTATTGTATAAGCTTATTGCTGAAAAAGAGATCAGGAATCATCTAAACCAACATTTTCCTTTTACCAAAGTCAGCTGAGGCTCAGAAATCTTAAAGCCCCCAGAGGGCCATACCAAAATAGAGGGACCTACCAAAATAGTTGGTGGCAGAGCCAACACCTTCTAGCCAAGGTTCAGTCCAGTGCTATTGCTAGTGAAGCATCAGCACGTCGTCATGTTTAGAAATCCAGACATACGAGAACTCAGAGACTTCATCAGAACCACAGACCTTGCCTATATAATTGCAACACAGGCTAAGCTGATAGGAAATATAAATTTTTAAAAGCCCTTAAAATAGGCTAAGTTAAAAATCAAGCATTTGCTCTTTTTATAATAAAGTAACTCAAGATGGTTTCATGGAAGTTTAGTTTACTAAGACTGTGGGAACAGAGTCCCACAAGCTGGGTGGCTTAATGACAGAAATTCATTAGCTCACACATCTAGGGACTGGAAGTCCAAAATCCAAGGTATTGGCATGATTGGTTCCTCTGTGAGGGAAGTATCTGTTCCTGACGTCTCCTTGGCTTACAGTTACCCATCTTCCTTTACTTGTGTTCTCCCTGTATGTGAGATAGCTCCCCAACTTCACCCTTTTTCTGAGGACATAAGTCATATTTGATGAGGGCCCACCCTGATGACTTTCATTTAATTTTGTGAAGACCCTATACAAAAAAGGTCACATTCTGAGAATCCAGCGGTTCAGAATTCAACATGAGAATTTCGGAGGGACATAATTCAGCCTATAATGCTCCCTGCCTCATAAAATCCATGACCTTCACACATGCAAAATACATTCCCCTCATCCCAGTGGTCCCCAAAGTCCTTCCAACATCAACTCTTAAATCCAGAATCTCGTCTTAATATGATATCCATCAGGCATGGATGAGACTTGAAGTATGAGTCATCCTGAAGCAAAATTATTCTCCAGTTGCATGGAGACCTATGAAACCAAACAAGAAATCACGTGCTTCTAAGACACAATGGTGGAAGAGAAATGGCAGGGGAAAGAAGGCCCCTGGTGCTTCCCAAGAAAGTCTGAAAGCCAGCAAGGAAAATCCATCAGATTTGAAAGCTTGAGAATAATCCTCTTTGATTGGATGCTCTGTCTTCAGGGTTCACAGGGAAGGGGGCGTGGCCCTGCCTTCAGGCCCAGCAGTAGCTCCAACCCTTCAGCCCTGGGCTACAGCCCCACCCTCTGGAACCAGGAGGCAGTGCCTGAGCCATCTTGACCAATGATTTGTCTCCTTTATTTCTTCGTGCCTGTCCAAGGTGGCAGTGTCTCTGCTGTCTGCTGGTAGAAAATTCCCGCCCCCGCAAAAAAAAAAAAAAAAAAAAAAAATTGGCCTCTGTGCGATTGGCCAAACCATCAGAAAAGAGGGTTAGGACTTTCACACATGAGTTGGGAAGGAGAGCCTGAGAGTGCAGAACCCCCCTGGCCTTTCTTCTCCAGGTCATTTCTTGCCTGGGCCCAGCAGGCTTGCAGTGTCAAAGTACTGCCCCCTGGTGGAGCCCCTGTTCCAGCCTGAGGACACACCTAAATGCCTCCCTCAAGGACAGTCTTGTCCTGGTGTCCTGCATCTGCAGCCACCATCAGCTTTGTGACAGGGTTCTTTCTGCTTTGTGTGGAAACTGTACGCCTGGTTCTTCTAAACAATTATTACAACTGTCTAATTTTTCACCTCAATCTCACAGCTGCCAAACCAAAATAGGTGGGGAGCCATTTTCCTTCTCTAGATCAGAGAATGCTCCGTGTTCCCCATTCCTGCTTCTGAAGATTCCACCATGATGCCTCCTTGGCCCATTAGCAGAAGGGGCTTTGGAGGAAAAAGACATTAGAAAGCAAGTTCATATTAGTCCCCAGTACCTTCTCCACGGACAGAGAATGTGGGCCAGAAGTTGGAACTCAAATCTTGTGTGCAGTTTGAACAGAATCGGTTATTTCGGGCCTTTGCCTTAGCTACCAACAGCGAAGCCCTGTCCTATCTTCTTGCCTTCAGCCCTGTTCCTCCTCCCTTTCAATGTCCTTGTTCTTCAAAATGAGGTTTCCCATAATCTGAGAAGTAATTTGGAAACAGTATTGTAGTTCCTTAATAATGAGAACCAAACACAAAAGACTATTGAGGACACTCCCTACCTCCTCCTGACCCCACCAAACATAGACTAGGAGCTGGGAGTGGGAGTTGGTGGGGAGCCATTATGGGCTATATGACCCTATGGGGCTTTATGATTTATTATATTATGGAGGCCCATGTTTTATTCTACTGCTTTCCTGCAGGTCCAGTCTTCTGAGGCCTTCTTTATATGCATTGTTTCTTAATTTATCCAGTGACGATTGAGTACCTCCTATGAGACAGACACTGCATATTGGATGCTAGAGATACAATCAGGAACAAAACAGTCAAGGGCCCTGCTCTCAGAGAGCTAGCAATTTATTTATTTATTTATTTTTTATTTTATTTTTTTTTAATTTTTTATTGTTGGCTGTTCAAAACATTACATAGTTCTTGATATATCATATTTCACAATTTGATTCAAGTGGGTTATGAGCTCCCATTTTTACCCCATATACAGATTGCAGAATCACATCAGTTACACATCCATTGATTTACATATTGCCATACTAGTGAGAGAGCTAGCAATTTATAAAAGAATACTACTAAAACCTGGAAAGCAATATTTTGAATTCTTTCATTCCATCATTGCTATTGAAAACAACATGCAAAAAGTCTCTGAGAATTTGGTAACATGAGAAAAAAAATGTTTAACTAGAAGCAAAAGAAAAAAGTTAATTATAATTTATAAGAATGACTCAAACATATTTTTCCCCAGGAAAATGAAAGGTTGCTGGCTATTCACCAAAGACAACAGGCAGATCTTACTAGTCTAGTACACACAAATTCTGCAGGAGGAAAAGAAGAACAGTGTAGGTCTGTCAGCAGCAGGTTGAATAGAAGGAAGATTTGGCTGGGGTGTAGCCTAGTGATGGGCACTTGCCTAGCATGCATGACACTCTGGGTTCCACCCCTAGCACTGCAAAAATGTCTTTTAAAAAGGACACACAGGTATGGAAATAAATAGTTCTTGTGACTAATAGGTCCCTCTGAGCTTTTTAAAATATAAAAAATAAATATATTTTTTTAAAGTCTTAACTCTTGGAAATCCAGAGTCCTTGCCTTAGGAAGAAACAGGACTAGAATAAAAATAAATGAAGTCCATTTGAATTACATCAGCTGCACGGCTTCTGTTGGTCGGGTTGGGGTTTTCACACAAACTCAATGGATCAAGAATCAATGGGTGCTCCTCATTCACAGAAGAGAGAGAGCTGGCTGTATCCCAGAGGTGTTGTGTCCTGATTCAGGGAAAGGTTGTGGAAAGAAGTGACTGAAGATGTTTCTGGGAAAAGTTGTACATGGCTTTCCTTTTCCGTTAAGAGAAAAAGGGGGAGCAGTCTATAGGAGGGTGGGGAGATGAGAGTTTTGTGAGCAGTTTTGACATATATGATCCTAGTTTAATCTGACGCCCAAATAAAGAACTTTGTTTGTATTTCTAGGTATGGAAGAAGAGAAAGAGAAGCCTAAACTGGAATAAGATCCAGGTCTAAACAGAAAAGCAGGATTGAGTCACCACTGAGCTTTGTCACCTCCAGCATCTGCAATGTAGAACAGAACCTCACAAGAGGCAATGTCATCAGCCCCCACCTCCCTTACCCAGAGGGAGGACACTTTTTATATACAAATATGCATACAAATAGATACAATGCTTTCCAAAATACTTCACCCTGGCTGTGTTTTAAAGAATTCTTTCCAAATTCATTTTTTGATAATAATATCTTTTTTCCTTTTCTAGCTTTAAAACTAAAATTGATCATTGGATTTTCCTTTTTGCAATTATGACTCCATTTAATCAAGGAGGAATAAAATTCTATTGTGTTTCTTGTTGAGAAATATATTAAGTCAAAGGGGGTATGTGGATCAAGGCATGAGTGTATTTAGTCCCAAAGGAGCTGGAATAACACACCTAGGCCATCATGGGGGCCTGAGGGGAAGCAAGACAGATGGTTCCAATTGCAGTTAAGTCACAGTCACCTCATCCGGGCAATGTAAGTAATAATTACATCAAATTAGTCAAAACCCTGAGTACTCAATCTCCTGATTTAATCTTGTGAAACTCCCTTGATGCAAACTTTAATAAAGACCAAGCAACCCCAAATCTGATGTTCACGTGGTGTTTCTCAAGATCCTAACAACACTGGCATCTCCTTTCTTATTCTGCATTATCACCTGTTGAAAGTGGGTTTACTATACCTCGTTCTTTCCTATACTTTTTCTGACTTAGAAAAGGTATAGATTTTGGCAATTCCAAAAAGAAAAACTTTCTCAACACTAGTTTATAAAATCTTGAGACATAATTACTTTTTTGCCTATGTTTATTTATTTTTAATTAGTGAATTATAATTATACATAATATGGGATTCATAGCTACATATTCATATGAGCACATAATTTGGTCAGTTTTATTCCTTAGTACCGCCACACCTCCCTCTCCCTGCCCCCAGTTCCTTTCTCTACTGATGACCATGATTAATTTTAAAGTAGAAAATGGAATGCTATATAAATTATAAAGTAATACCTAACACAAATATAGGTGCTGGTTGTCCACACTAAATTGTATCAGCAAATGATATAAAATAATTTACTAGAAAAATTATTATTTAAAGCTGGGCATGGTGGTACGCACCTGTAATCCTAGTGGCTTGGGAGGCTGAGACAGGAGGATCACAAGTTTGAAGCCTCCCTTAGCAACTAAGTGAGGCTGTAAACAACCTAGTGAGACCCTGTCTCAAACTAAAGCATAAAAAGGGCTGGGTGTGTGGTTCAGCGCCCTTGGGTTCCATCCCTGCTATCACACAAAAAAATTATTATTTAATTGATGATAATATAATTTTAAAAATGCTTGAAATATGTCTCCCCATCTCTTTCTCTATCTCCCCACCACACACACTAACCCATGCCTACACCTGTACAAATACCCTCACATGCACATAAACATACATTCTCTTCCTCTATTTATTTTTTCTTAATTACTACCCCTTCCTAACTAAGGCTGAGTATTCCCATTGGCAACTGCCAAGGGCCCAGTACCCACCTGCAGAGGAGAGAAGGTTCTAGGATGCTCCTGATAATTTACTGAAGATAATTCAAAGTAGATATACTTTAATAGTAAATGTGTTTGTACTTCACAGTACATATATCCAATTTTTAACATACTACTTATTAAGACTTCTAGCCTGAAGAAGGAAAGTTCAGTCAATAACTACAATAATATAGAAAAGTAACATATCATAAAATATTACAAAAGAACTCTAACCAAACATGTCAATATCAATAAACATAAAAGAGTATTCATATATTAAAAGAAAAAGATTTTTTAGACTACATCTCAAAGGCAAATCCAACTCTATTCTATATATTGCAAAACAGACACAAAGTCATTCTGAAATATTGAAAAGATAGCCAAAGTACACCTGAAAATGGTAAACTAAAAAAAATCAGTGATTTAATGTGCAGTTCAAACCCAAGTCCCTCATGGTGAGGCACTCCATGCCCCCCACTTTTTAAATTTTGTTTTTATTTTTCTTTTTTGTTTGTTTTTAGCTATACATGACAGTAAAGTGAATTCTGACATATCATACATACCTGGAGTATAACTTCCCCTTCTTGTGATTGTACATGATGTGGATTTTCACTAGTGTGTTCATATATGAACATGGGAAAGTTAGGTCTGGTTCATTCTACTGTCTTTCCTATCCCCACCTCACCTCCCTTCCCTTCATTCCCCTCTATCTCATCCAATGAACTTCTTTTTTTTTTTTATTGGTTGTTCAAAACATTACAAAGCTCATGATATATCATCTTTCATACATTTGACTCAATTGGGTTCTTCCCTCCCCCTCCCTTATTGTGAGTGAGCGTCTGCATATCAGAGAGAACACTGGGCCTTTGGTTTTCTGGGATTGGTTTATTTCACTTAGCATTCCGTGGCCCTTCTCTGAAAGCACAGTTGATAGAATCAGACTATCTGGAATAATCCCCATAATGACTCCCTAACTCTCAGAGTTGGAAAGAGGAAGTAGGAAAGGTCAAGCAGAAATCTACCAAAAACAGAAAAGCAATGCCACATTTTGATAGTGCCACTATCAAAGACTGTAATTACAGAGTTGGTGATTGCCATCACAACCACACTCAACTCACATGTTTGACCCGTAGTAATGTGTTGATCTGCATCCTTCTGAAGTTCCTATTGTTGAAGCCCTAACCCCTAGTACCTCAGAATGTGACTATTTGGAGATAAGGCCTTTAAAGAAGTTATTATGTTAAAATGAGGCCATTAGGGTAGGCCCCAATCCAAAATGCTGGTGTCTTTATAAGAAGGGAATATTTGGATGCACAAAGATACACCAGGGATGCTCAGAGAAAAGGCCATGTGAGAACCAAATGCAAGCCAAAGAAAGAGGCCTCAGAAGACACTGAAACCTGCTGACAGCTTGTTCTTGGACTTCCAGCCTCAGAACTCTGTGGAAATAGATCTGTTGGTTACGCCCCAGGCTGTGGTTATTATGGCAGTCCTAGTAAACTAACATTGCTGTGCATAACAAACTAATGGCTTTTGGAGAATGGTAATGAGTTATTATAAACTTCCTTAGGTAGTGACTCCACTTACAGGAACTCTTCCAGACGAAAGTTCCTTTTTTTAGGGATAACTCAATGCAAGCTCTGGTATGAAGCTATGAGAATTTTCTTACCATTCAAGGACAGCAGTATGCCTTCTGGCGGTGTATCAGTGACCTTGGTTGTCTAATCATTGCATGGGCCATCAAGCCTCTATTACTCTGATTAAATTATACTCCTTGCAGGATGCAACACATACCCTAGAGACCTTCATAAGCCACATGCATGCCAATAGGTAATAGACAAATGGCCCCTTCCAAAATAAACATGCAGGAGCCATCCACCTTCATGAAGTTTCCGGGGCTCCCGTAATCCATGTGAGCATGAAACTACATGCCTCTTAAGTGAAATCCAAGGTTTTCATGCACGCAAGACCATGGGGTCTTATTGGATTTTGAAGGAAATATGTGTCACATTGACTGTGTGGTTCCAAACCCTTGACCACAGAGAAAAATAAAGTAGAGCTTTACAAATTAAAATGAAAAGGTAAAAATATCACACTTTTGTAATGATATGATTTTAAACAAACACACAAAACCTGTTCTGATTATTTCTTACCACTGACACACCATGACAAAACTTAATGGCTGAAAATATTTACTTTGCCAAAGAATTGGCCACATGAGCAGGATTTAGTAGCATGAGCTTGTTAATGGGGGATTGTATCTGCCAAGGTGACTTGAAGGATGGAGCTAGAGCCATCCAAGGGCTTATTCATGTGCGTGTCCAGTGATTGTTGCTGGCTCTTAACTGAGACCTCGGCTTAGGCTGTCCCTGGAACAGCTACATGTGTCCTTTCCGTGTGGGGTCTGGCTTCATCCTATACAGTTGCCTGTCATTTTTATGTTGGCTTTGATGTAATATAGTGGCTGGGTCCCAGCAAATCCAGGTAAAAGTTATGTTTCTTAATATGACTTGGCTTCAGAAGTCTCAGAGTGCTTCTGCATTTATGACAGACTCGAGTGGAGGAAACATAGACTCCCCGTGTCTTGATGGAGAAGTATCAATGTTACATTGTAAAAAGAACATATGGATTTAGGATATATTGGTGTCTAGATTTGGAAACTCGCCCAAAAAAAGTAAAGTGAAAAATGACTTAAGAATTAAGGTAGTATGGTAATAGAATATTAAATTAACATACACAAATCAGTAGTTGTCCTACATACAAGATGTAATGGAAAATCATGGATGAAAAGTTCCCACATGCAATAGAAACAACCTTACAAAGAAAATTATGTAAAATAAGATTTTAACAAGTAGCAACACATGCCTAAAGTTTATAAATTCAGCATGAACTGAAAATACCCATCATTTTATTTATTTATTTGTTTCTTTGTTCATTTGTTTCTAAAACTAGGTAAGTTAATCATAAAACATCATGTAAAAATGTCGAGAAAAAAGTGTCAAGAAAATTCTGGGGGAAAAATAGTAGCAATAAAAGAGCAGAAAACTAACCCAACCAAATATTAAAATAAAAACTTCTCTAAATAAAGCAGTGTGAACTATGAAACAAAATGGAAAGATCAATAACAAAAATAAATACATATGGGATTTTGGAATATAGATAAAAGTTGTACCTCAAATCAGTGAGGAAGGATGGATTATTCAGTAAATATTGTAAGGATAATCAGAAAGCCATTTAAATATGGGGGAAAAAATAGCTGGATTCATACCTATACCTTTTACTCTAACATATTTTGAAATGAACAAAGATTTAAAATGTTTAAGAAACTATAGGAAAAGAATATTTGGAATTTTCCAGCAGTAGAAAAGACCTTTCCAGTTAACTAGGAATCATACTATAATACTCATAAAACAAAATTAATAGATTCAGTTACATCAAAATTCTTTTTAAAACTCCTACATTAAAAAAAATAGAGAAAAGACAAAATCCACAAACTGGAGGGAAAAAATTACAACTCATTTAACAAAGGATTTGTGTTCCTAATATATAAAGAAATCCTAGGGGAAAAAAAGCAAATAGCAACCTAGTAGGAAAATAATGGCAAAGAACATGAAAATTTCAGAGGAAAAAGGGAAGTATTGCTTAAACGTATGAAAAGAATGCATCCTCAATCACAATAAGAAAACACAAGAAAAGCCTCCCTCAATATCACTTTTACCTACTGGATAGACAAAACCCCTAAAATTTGACAAAACACTATTTGTGAGGATAGGAGACTTTTATAATTGTTCATGAAAAGACAAATAGGTACAGTCCCCACAGAGAACAATTTGTCTGTATTTTTTTAAATTACAGATGCATGAATCATTTGACCTAGTCATTCTGTTTTTCAGAATTTATGCTAACAGGCTTATTTCCACACGTTAACTTATTGATTGTACCAAAGTCTATAACAGAAGAAAAGGAAACAATTGAAATGTTTCCTTTCCTAATAGGAAACTGGTTTAAAACATAATGGTTCCTCTACGGGATAGAATACTATGAAGCTGTAAAAAGAAGGAAGAGGGGAAGAGGACCTGATAACATCCTTTGTGCATCGACACAGGGAAATCTACCTAAAAATCTACCTTAAATTTTAAGAAGAAACATGTCAAAGAAAGGGCATAGCATGCCACTCTTCATGCCAAAATGATAAGGAAGGAAAAAAGGATGGAGCTTCACTTGCACATGCGTAAAGAAACTTTAGAAAGATACATAAATGTACAAAGTTATTCATGTGTGTGATAAAAGATGAAACAGGACTGATAGGAGACCCCATTGGTGGGATGTTATTTGACACCATCTTATTTTTTAAAATATTCTGAAAAGTGTTTGTATACTTAAAAAGGGTAATGAATTAATTTAAATACAACTCTGAGGAAAGTATGTTACAGAAAAAAATTTAAAATGCAATTTCTAGGGGCTGGGGTTGTGGCTCAGTGGTAGAGCACTTGCCTAGCATGTGTGAGGCACTGGGTTCAACACCACATAAAAAAAAATAAAATAAAGGTATTGTGTTCATCTACAACACACACACACACACACACACCAATTTCTACCTAGTCAGAAAATAATAACAAAATTCTCAAGAAGTAATCAAAGCTATATTTAGAAAAAATATTAGCCTTAGACTTTATTTTTATACAAAATTTGTGTGACAAAAACAAGCCATGTAGTAAATATAAGAAATAGAAAACATTTTTTAAAACTTTTAAAACTCCAAGTTTTAAAAATAATTAAACATATTGCATAGTAAATATAATCTGTAATTTTAAAAGGTACAAATTGTTCTCTGTGGGGATTGTACCTATTTTTCTTCTCATGAACAATATTAGGAACTAAGGAAATGAAAGTAAAAATTAAATAAAAAGGAAAACATCAGAATTAACAAGTTGATTAACATATACAAGTATATCCTGTGTACCGATATCAATAAAAGATGCAAGCCATCAGCATGTTAATTGAAAGAGAAACACAAACACTTGACAATATAAACAGATATTAAGTAAAGTTTTAATTATAAAAATGTTTTATAGCACTTTAGGAACAAATTCTTAGAACCATGAAATGTGCAATTTTCAAGGGAAATGGACTTAAAAGGAATTGGACATAAACTGATGTTTGTGGAAGTGATTTTTTTTAATGTTCAATTTACCATCTTCAAACAAGTTGTTAAGTCCAGTGTTTTATGAACAAGTTCTTTAAAACGCTTGCGTATAATTCTAATATTATTTAAATTATTCTAAGATTACACAATGATGTAACACTTCACAAATAATACTTTTCAAAGTGAATAAAACCCTCAAAACAGCCAACAGAACCCCCCCAAAAAATGTTTTTCACTTGTTTTAACTAAAATACTAGCAACAAAAATATTATAATATTATTTATCGTGCTTAAAATGAGTTATATTTTGACCGTCAGTGGAAAATTTTACATTTAAAAAAAAGCATTTATAAACAACTACAGAATTCTATTATTAATGGAAAAGAAAATTAATGTTTTGAGACAAGCAGGAAAGACGCAAAACCAACTTCTAAGAGAAAAACATTTCTCCAGGCGACTCTCACAAAAGGAACCTAGTGGAGTGGAATTTTAAAGCAGTTCCAGGAAAAATTCCTCTGGGGCCCTGTGACTACCCCACTCCTTTCTCAAGCAAATAATGTTTTCTGATCCGAACACTAAACACCTACAGAACCTGACACCTGTGTGCTTTAAAGAAACTAATTCAGCTCACTGTGAGCCCTTTGGGATGCGCGCAGCACTGCGGTGCTGGACATAGAGTATGCCCTTGGACTTGGGGGTTGCTGTGTTATTTTCTCCTGGTGGGTTATTTTGGCTTTGGAAATCCCAGCAGCTGAGCCTTGGGCTACTTATTTCCGTAGGACCTCAGCCCTGTCTCGCCAGCTGCTTGCAGCACTAGGACACGCCCACGCGGAGCAGGTGCTGCTAGGTACCCAGTGACCTGTGCAGGCAACTCCTTCTGCCCAGGAGCCCATCAGGATGACTCTGCCTACTGCTCTGTAATCACTGAGTGCAAAGGAAGAAAAACCAGCTGTTCCTCCCTTTGGTTTAAACCACTTGCTTCCTTCCTCTGGGCAACTCTCTGGAAAAGGTGCTTTTCTCTGTGCCTGCATGTAAAGGAGAGAACCTGGTTCTACTTCCACTTCTAAAAAAATAAAATTAGTAATTAATTAACAAGAATTAATGGAAGAAGGTCTAAGAAGAAATTGCACCAAAAATGCAGAGTGACAAAAAGGTTCTCCAGTTATTTTCTATATATTACACACCCTTCCTAAAACCAACAGAGCACAACATTTCATTTATCATAAATAAAATACTAGGAGTAAAAATTAACGCTATAATAAAATAATGATCTTTATGCCCCAATACTATATTTTCTCCATGGAGATTTTGTGAGTGTGTGTATGTGTCTGTGTGGTACCGGGGATGTAATTGGGCCACAATTCCCAGTCCCTTTTATTTTTTATTTTGAGATAAGTTCTCACTAAATTGCTTAGGGCCTCACTAAGTTGCTGAAGCTGGCTTTGAACTTGTGATCCTCCTGCCTCAGCCTCCCGAGCTGCTTGGATTGCTAGAATTACAGGCATGCACCACTGCTGTATTAAAGACTTTAATAAAATGAAGTTAATTCTGGAAAACTCAATTTTTAAAAAGAATGCCAATTTTTTTTCTTCCCAATAATGTCATAGGTCACTTAGTGATGAGGACACATTCTGAGAAATGCATCCTGCAGCAATTTCATTATTATACAAGCATTCAAAGTGTATTACACAAACCTAGATGGTGTAGGTCAATCTATGGGCCAAAGGAAGCAGTAAATAGAAGATATATAATACTACTACTGCAGGTATACCATGGCATTTTGTTTACAGGAAACTTTGTTTACAAGTAGAACAAAGGAGTGTACTCTAAAATAATAATTAAACATATTGTATAGTAAATATATAGACTAGCAACAGTTACTATCATTAGTGTCAAGTGTTAGTATGGTACACAATTGTATGAGCTCTACTTCTATACAGCTGGCAGAGCATGGGTTTGTTTACACCAGCATCATCACAAATACACATGGACTATGCTGTGACAGTTATAATTTCATGAGGCCATAGAAATTTTTCCATCCACTACAGTCATATGGGGATATATATATATATATATATATATATATATATATATATAAAATCTGCCATTGATCAAAATGTCTACATAGCACATGACTAGAACACGGGTTTTTTTTCAACTTAACAGAAGAATAAACCAGTAAGAACAACTGAAAAAAAAATCTTGAAAAAAGTAAATACTTAAAGCATACTTTGGTCTATTAAAACATATTATAAAAATGCAATAATTAAAATGGTATGATATGGCTCAAGAATAGAGAAAATTTAAAAAAAAAATAGACAACAAGCCTAGAAACAGGCCTTAGTATACACAGAAATTTAGTTAACAATAAAAATGGCAATTTTTAATTTGTAAGGTTATAATAAATTATCCAATAAATTATGCTATGACAAATGAAAAACTATTCTCTTTTTTTTTAATTGTAGACAAACATAATACCTTCATTTTATGTATTTTTATGTGGTACTGAGCATTGAGCCAAGTGCCTCACACATGCTAGGCAAGCACTGTACCACTGAGCCCCAGCCCCAGCCCCTGCAAAACTATTTGATGAAAAAGAAACAATTAAGAATTTCTTTTTTCCTTAAACCGCACACACACACAGGACTAAATAATTTTTAAATAAGAAAGAATAAAGTAATAAAGACTTAGAGAAATATAAGAAAGTACAAGTGGATATCTGCTTCCACAACAGTGAGAGGATGGTAAGTTTATGTTATATACTGATATATATTAGGAAATTGAGTCCACGGGTCTGGGAGCTGACACACTATGGGGTAATTGAGAGGAAGCAACCTGGGATGTGTTCAAGACAGTGACACCACTGTTTCCCTAAGAAGGAAGCCTGAAGGAGGACCAGGCTGGTAGAATTCCATGATAATCTAGGCCTTGGATCTTTCTGTATGGAGTCAAGGGCTGGATTCAGTGAAATTATAAGGACAGAAGGAGGAAGGAGTCAGCAGTTTCTGTGGATGGTAAAGAAGTAGAGAGCAACTACTGAATCCTGTTTCAAGAAGAATTGACACATAGCAAAGGTTAAGTGGGGAATATGAATCAAATGTGGATATTTTTACCTGCTAACTATTCTGGGCTAGGCTTAGGCGGGGAACACCTCTCCCAGCGTCACAGGAAAGAAGGAGAAAGGGATGTGTGCCCTGGGAAGAGCTGATAGACAATTATTTATTTAGTTAGTTAGTTAGTTATTGGTTCCAGGGATTGAACTCCACTGAGCCACATCCCCAGCTCTAGTTGATATTTATTTAGAGACAGCATCCCACTGAGTTACTTAGCACCTCACTTTTTGTTGAGGCTGGCTTTGAACTCTAGATCCTTCTGCCTCAGTCTCTTGAGCCACTGGAATTATAGGTTACGCCACTGCACCCAGCATGATAGAATTTTTAATGGGCTTGATGGCTACCATTTTGTCACAAAGAATGTCTCTAGAGTGAGGGGACAGACGATGGGACTAAAGTTCGTCACCTACCCTGTGAACAGTGGCATAGGCTGTGGAAACACAGAAGGCTTTCCAGACTACACCGAGGGTTCGGGAGAGATTGAAGGCCATGAATTTACTTGGTGATAACAAGGACTGATCCAGGTTTCCTTCCAAGAACTTCAACAGGCCAGGCAAGGTAAGGAAATTGTTTGGTTTAGAAGAGGAGAGTTGCCTCACAAAGACAAGCAGGTGAGCAAGAGTATTGTCATGAGAGGATCATGGGATCCAGAGGGAATGGGGGAAAATGTAGGGACACAATAAAATGATTCAGAAGTTGGTGGTCTCCATGAAGTTGGAAAACAGATGTCTCAAGAAAATGAGGGCAATAGATAGATAGGAAGTCACTATCGGAAATTAACTGTTGGGATTTAACATTATAGAGATGTACACGATCCTTCTATTCCTTGCTTTTTCAGTAAATATGGTATGGTAGTCCTGCCCACCCCACCCGGCCCCTGCAGAGCTCCACATGCTAATCCCTGTGAATCCAGTTCCCTTGAAGGCAAAGGGGATTTTGAGGTATGATGAAGTTAAGGATCTTAAGATGTGGGAGTGGCCCTGAATTACCAGTGGGCCCATTGTGATTACAGGCATCCTTAGTGGAGGACGCAAGAAGGTAAAGTGAGAGAAAGAAATGTGATCATGGCAACAGAATTCAGAGTGGCGTGAGGAAGGGGCACAAGCCGAAGAATGCAGAGAGCCAGGGAAGTGGACTCTCAGAACTTCAAAAGGAACACTCCCATTGACACTCTGATTTCAAGACTTCTGACTCCACTGATAAATTTGTCTTCAGTCACTAAATTTGTGGTGATTTGTTCAATTGCAGCAATAGGAAACTAATACCTATGCCATCTTTAAGGGCTTTTCCATTTACGTAGGCTATTCTCTAATAATTGGCCAACGCCATTATCTCTCACTAAGCCAAACTGATGACCCAATGCTGCCTAGTCAGCCAGAATCATTCAAAATCATCTGAATTATTGAAATGGAAGCACCGAGAACCATTGAAGTTCCCACTGAAGCGACATTTAGGTGCTTTCATGCCTACTCGTCAGCAAAGCAAAGAACATTTTTGAGACAGATGACCCTAATTTTGAATACAATTCAAAGAATCTTGGAGTAATGACAAATGTCTATGCTTGCTACAGGGAGATTTGCCAGAAAGGGAGGGAGGCCTCTTATCGCCAAGCTTTATTGAAGACATATTTTTAAAGCCTTAGTCAAAACAATATAAGCAATAAAAATCCTCTCAAGGAAATTTTGCAAGTGTATAAAACCAAACATGATAGAAGATGTTTTAATGCTATGCCAGGTTTTACATACTTGCACAAGCGTATTAAGTTTGATTACATAGTCTCCACATAGATAACACTGAAGAACACAACTAATTCACTTTTAAACATCACTAGATATTCTGGGTCCTCAACTCTGCATCCTGAGCAGGCCAGAAATGTTATTTCTTCATCCCACTCAGGTTTAATATTTAATCCTGTGCCTTTTGAAATCCAAACTGTTGAAACCCACTTTCCCTTCCTCCTGCCTGGAAAAAAGGGGGAATGATCTAGGCTTATGTAGCAAATGACACCAGAGATGGTTATGTGCCTGCTGGGCCTCTCAGTCCAATGGTAAGGGGGTGGAGTCAAGTGCTGGCAATGGCTCTCAGGAGGGAGGAGACTGTTAGCTTCACAAGGGCTCACATTCACCATGGTCCCTCTGTCCTCTTCTCCCCTGTTATCATGGCAACAAGCAATCCACCCAGAAGTCTCTGCTTCAGGCAGACCTCAGCTACCTTCCATGACAGGTACTCACTCTGCCAAGCCAAGGGTGGGTGCACGGGCTGCCCTGGGGCACTCTCCCTCCATCAGTGGCAGCACTAAGTGCTCCTCAGTCCAGCATCATACAACCACATCCCTCTCCCACAGCTCTTCCTGGGAGCAGAGGAACTTGGGAAACAAAGATTTTAAAAGAAAGTGGAACAAATTGAGATTTTTTTGCTCCCTGCCTCTTTGGCTTCCCACTAAGGGAAGGGAAAGGAAAGGGCATTGTTAATACTTAATGTTAACTCTGATTTCTTCAAAGCCCGCATCATCTTGTCCCTTCTGTATGCTTAATTCCATCAAAGATGAAGGACTGTCCAGCGCAGCACACCTGCTTCTTATTCTAGCAACTCAGGAGGCTGAGACAGGAGGATGACAAGTTCGAGGCCAGCTTGGGCAATTTAGCGAGATCTTGACTCCGATTTTAAAAGGGCTAGGGATGTAGCTCATCGGTAAAGTGCCTTGAGTTCAATTTCTAGTACCAAGAATGAATGGAAAGAAAGAGGAAGGAAGGGAAGGAAGGAGAGAGAGAGGGATAAAGAGAGAAAGAGAAAAGAAAGGAAGAAAGAAAGAAGGAAGGAAGGAGGGAAAGAAGGAAAAGAAAGATGGATGAAGAGCCGGGGATGAAGAAACTGGTTCTGCCAAACCCCTTTGGCTAGTAAATTCACAGGGCACAACTGGCACCAAGAAGGCATTTCTCTGAACTTAAAAGGTGAGACATTTGGCAAGTTTTATCCTGATCTATGGATTCCAGTTGGCAGCTACCGGGAAGCACAAAGGTTCCTCATTCCCACTTTACTACTTTTTTATATTTATTTCATACTAGGATTAATTTTGGAATATTTGTATCACAAAATGGTTTTCCAAAGACAGATCTCCAGTTTAAAGTGCTGTGCCTCCAAGAAGTAAGTTTTCCATTAAAACTGGCTCAACCTGAGACCATAATCTTGACACTTACAAATCATGATATAACTCTAATATTTATATATAAAACTTCAAGTTGTAATTTGGGAGTTCACTATGTTAATTTTAGAAAAACAAATGAAACTCTGGGATAAAAACTTTTTTAGAGAACTAGAGGTTTATCACCATTTGTGAGAAAGCCTAGCAGATTGCAACATTTGTTCTCACTCAAACTAGAATATTGAGACAAAGTTCAAAATCTGTTGTGTCTGGGGGATTTCTGCTTCCTACTCTGAAGAAGAAGTATAGGCTCTGAAATTCTCTCTCTCTCTCTCTCTCTCTCTCTCTCTCTCTCTCTCTCTCTTTCTCACTCACACACACACACACACACACACACGCACACACACCTACAAATAACTAGAGAAAAAGTGGTAAAATACAGTGAAATAATAATTTTCAGATGCTGCTCAACACAGCTACTTAGGACTAAGATCCGTGAAGAAAATAAAATGAACTCTGTGGGCCCATTGTAGGCCCTGAATTTCTGACTAGAGACAACTTCCAGATCATAGCCCTGGAGGGGAATCCCCAAGCAAAACCTCAGGGTCTCACTGAGTTAAGGAGACCAGAGTTCAGGGAGATTTTAGGTGATTGGAATTTGTGGAACACAGTACTGAATATGAGAAAGCTATGGAAAGAAAGAGCCCCAGAAATCCACATGGGAGTTCCATGATCTTTGGACAGTCTGCACAGACATAGGGCAAAAGTCTACAATTTGGGGGAAAGTACAATTGCTGAGGCACAATAAGCTGAATAATCCAGGCACTCATATCAGACCATTCATGTTCTCACTAGCTAGAGTGAGAGGCCTCATTGAACACACAGGGCATTCAGTAGAGGGTCTAAAGGGGTCACATGCTTGTCACAATTCTTGAGTAAAAATGATTCTAGACCCACTCTAAAAAAAATCTTTAAAAGGAGCCTCAAAATTATTAAACTGATCCTTAGTAATTTTACTTCTTTCTAGAATAAAGTGCACACCCTTTAAAAAAGATGTACTCTCCAAAAAAAATCACATGCTCAAGTCATAAAATTTATTGCACCTAACATCCAATCAAATTTTCTATCCCTGCCTGGATGTAGGAAAATTTGATTGACCTAATGTAAAGGGTGGAGGCGTCAATCAATGGAAGGTGACCCAGAATTAATAAAGAAAGAAAATCAACACAGAAGGATTTTAAAACAATTACTATGAATGTACCCCATGTGTCAAGAAGGCAGAGGGGAAATTAATATGTCTCAGAGAAAAATGTAAGATATGAAAAATGCAAATGGAACTTTTAGATATGAAAACTACAATAGATGAATTAACAAAAAAGTAGAAATTATAAGGGGGGAAGGATCAGCAAATGTGAAGAGATGGTCATAGGAACTATCCATACTGAAGCAGAGAATAGAGAGTGAGAAAAAAATTTTGCAAACTTAGTGACATATGGAATAACATATATGCTGTTACAGAAAACATGGAAAATTTTGTCAATGGAAAGAGACAAACGACACTTGGCGATGAAGAAGAGCAAGGTGCAGGCTCATTGGAGTCTTCTCCAAAGGCTGAGCCCAGCCCTTTGTTCTCAGTATCTTTTATACAGTGCAGACTTTCAGGTTTTGAGACTTTCTCACGCAAGTACCCTTGATCCCTTCCCCTTTATCTAGGCAGCTCTGGTTCCTGGCACAGCTGCTGAGAAAGCATGATTATAGAAGCAGAAACTAGCAGGTCACTGCCATTAAAAGAGATTTAAAAAAAAAAAAAACATCTTGGGATGGAGTTGCCACCTCAATAAAATTGGAGATCCATAAAAAAGAGAAGAGAAAGGGGGAGACAGAAAATTTTGAAGTAATAACAACAGAACATATTCCAAATTGATTGAAAATGGTAAGCACGAATTTTAGAAGCTCGACAAACTCCATATAGGATAAAAAGCAAAAATAATCACATCAAGAGAAACAATGTCCATATTGCAGAGAACAAGTAATACAGAGAAGAATCTTAAAAGCATCCATAGGAAGAATAGACACACACATAAAGAGGAACAAACAGGAAATACTGTAGATCTCTCTTTGGAAACTGCGCAGTTCTGGAGACAATGAAACGGTATCTTGAAAATGCTGGGGGAAAAAATTGTCAAACTAGAGTTACATACTCTGAAAAATATATTTCAAAAACTGAGATCAAAAAAAAGAATTTTTTTCCCAACAAAAGTTGAGAGAACACATTATCAGTAAACCTGATAATAAGCAGAAGTTATATGAAACCAGATATCAGAAATTCTTTACTCTGTACACCTCCCACCTCTAACACCCAGACTTGTCCCCAACCTCTTCCACAAGTTCTGTGTGACAGTCAGGCAGTGCTCTGGAAGCAGTTGTGTCTTCTCTGAAGCTTTTGAGATCATGCTCTGCAACACCAGTTTTCCTCCTGATTAGTGTTATCTGATGCCTCCAATTGGCATGGCTGCGCTCTGCCAGGATGGTGGTAAGTCATGCCTGATAGGGGATTGACCTTTCTTGCACAAATGAATCCGCCATTCCTGCTCTATTCACAGGCCCTTCTCCTATCCTCCCTGCAAATGGCAGTGTGTAAAAGCAGTGTTGTGGCCAACATCAAAAGAGATCACATTTAGAAATGCTCTGATTATAATCTAAAGATCCCTACATTTATGCTTTACAATTCTAAACAACAAATTTAACATGAGCAGAAATATTGTTCAGTTTTCCCACAGATGCTGGGTGAGACCTCTATGTGTGGCATAGAGAAGGCCCAAGAACAACATGTATTGTGTCCATGGAAAGCCAATGTCCGTGGGTAACAGATGGATGATGTGAGTAATGAGTAATAATGTGACTGACATAAATAAATGGCATTTTAGAGATTTCAGAGGTAAGGAGATTTATGCTTTTTGGATGCAAATAAAATCTGGCAACGTGAGTAATAGCAGCATTGCTGCATTCTCTTAAGATGGGAGATAGGAAGTAATCCAGAGGCTATGTTCTTTATAAAGACCTGGAAAAGCTAGTTCCTAGACCTAAAGAGGGAGATATGGATACTATAAAGAAACTTAATATACACCAATTAGACAATAACAAATAATAAGCACCTTTTGTCTACCTGTATTCTAAATCTTCACTGTGCCTCACATGGATCCATGAATTTAATATACTTTTAATCAAATTGTTTATATAGGCAAAAGCCTGGCAAAAGCTATTTGCCTGGAGCCTACATACATTAGTAGGGAAATTCCTACTAATATCAAATCCAAATACATCACATAATAAAGAACCTAGAAAACAGTACCCCTCTTGGTCATAATCACAAAAGTTCTTAACAAAACATTAACAAGTTGGATTCAGAAATATCTAAAAAGGATAATATCCTACAAAGTAGAGTTTATCCCTGCAATGTAAGATTTGCTTAATAGCTCAATTCACCACAATAGCCAAATAAAACAGAAAATCACATGATAATCTCAACAGATTTTTTAAAAAGCATTTGACAAAAGAAAACAACAATTCATGAATGTGTTTTGTGCCTGGTGGACGGGCCTGAGCCATAGGACCTGATCCTGGTGAGGGTGTTATTCCATGAAGGTGAAATCATTGCATATTATCCCAGAACTGAGGGTACAGAAGCTCAGAGTGGACCAGTTACATTCTCAAAGACCCATCGCTGGTCTCTGACCATTAGTATTCAAATGGTTTTTGTTTGTTTCTAAAGCCTGTCTTTTGCCCATGACATTTTATCTCCTTGTAAAGAATAACTGATCATAAAACTGCATTTGGCAATATTAGAAAAAAAATGGAAACATTCTTCCCACTAATAATGTATATTGAGATATTCATTAATATATTTTGGGGACATGAATTCTATATGCAAAGATTGCTATTTTGAGGAAGCAGATAAAGTGTTATGGGACAGCAGATATTTGGGAGGCTCTCTTTAAAAGAATGTCATACACAATTACAAACAGAAAATAGGTATGAATATAAACATTTATTCACAACAAATCACTAATTTTACAAAGCCAATACTATCCAAAACATAAAATCCAGGAAGGTAACAAGCATTCTTTTCTATCAATTGCCTGCCACACACCTCTATACTAGGTTTCTATTGTCTTATTTATTTATTTATTTAGATTCAGACTTTTTTGTTTTTGTATTAGGACTTTTAGTAGAAAGAATAGAAAGATGATTTACTTTTTCTTTAGAAAAGTTAGTCAAATGACTTTTTTATTATTACAGTGGTGCCCCCTTATATATGGGGGAATACATTCTGAGAACCCCAGTGGACACCTGAAACTGTGGGTAGAACCGAACTCTCTCTATATATTTTGCTATACATACATACCTATGATAAAGTTTAAATTATAAATTGGGCACAGCAAGAGATTAACATCAATAACTAATAGTAAAACGAAACAATTATAGCAATACATTGTAATAAAAAATATTTGAGAGTGGTCTCTGTCTCTTGAAAGAATCAAGACAAATATTGGTGTTGTTAGACCAGTTGCAATCATGAAAACAGAAACTTCAGAGAAGGGGAAGCTACTGTGTTACAGATGGTCAGGATTCATAAAACATGCAAATTCACACACAGGTTACTGTCTGTGCGATTTGTGCCCTGTGAATACAAAGTTTCTCATAAGTTCTTATTTCATAATTCTTAATGAAAAGAAAACGAACAGTGTGTTTATACTTGAATACCCTGCACTGTCAATCATATTCCTGCAGTGGAGGATTCCTGAGGCAAAGCAAACCAGGGAGTATCTCTACCTGAGCACTCCAAATTATGCTGTGTTTCTCTTAACGTTCTCTATCCCTCTAAGGATTTGGCTCAATGCAGAGCAGGCTGCAAAGTCCCCTGTTCCAGTGTGTAGCTTAATCCTGCCTCAACTGTCTTCCCCTCCATCTTAAAGGTTTTTCATCTGGTTGTGACAGGAACCAGTGATACCAAATTGCATCGTCCCCCAAACCACTTCTGTCTCACATATGGGTTGAGGGTTTCTGCAAAGAGGAGAAGAATTTGTCATTCTAGTTCTCGGTTTCTGTGCACCTCCATCCTTGTTATTTGTGCTGGGACAAAGAGTCCCAGAGCAGAGAGGAAGCAATTTGATAAATAAGAGAAGAAAATACCTGGATGAAGTTATCCATTTGGTAGTGGCACCAAAATCCTAGTCAGGCAGATCTCTCTTGACCAATCCCCTGTAAATTTTGGAGTTACTTAATTTTTGCAAATAACATTCCTAAGTTAACATTTTTCTACACAATCTAATTATATTTTTTAAAAAAGAGTTATCTAGGACACATAACACTCTGTACTTGAACATCAATTGAGACTACAACAAGGAGAAAATATGATTTCCTTCAAGAGAGGCTGCAATTAAAGCAGTTCTCCAACTTAACTTTGCAGGAGATGTGGATGTAAGCCCTGAAAACTGGGAAAAGCTGCTTGCTTCCATAAAAGCTATTTTTTTTAACCTGCAACATACTTTCAAACATTAAAGGGGAAATATTATCAATCCATATTCCAGGTAAATACATCTCTCTCCTTTCTTGCCTGAGCACCCAGACATGACTTCTGATTTACCTACTACGTGTTTTCTCATTTTTTATTTAACCATGAAATTCTAATGACTTAAAAATTACCTGGTGCATGGACAAGCACAGTAGCACATGCCTGTAATCCCAGCAACTCAAGAGCCTGAGGAAGGAGGATTCAAGTTCAAGGCAATCCTGGGCAACTTAGTGAAAAACCTGTCTCAAAATAAAAAAGGCTGGGGGTGTAGCTCAGTGATAGAGTGCCCCTAGGTACAATTCCCTGTACTGAAAATTTTTTTAAAATCACCTGGAGATGGACATATATATATATATATATATATATATATATATATATATAGAGAGAGAGAGAGAGAGAGAGAGAGAGAGAGAGAGATTGTGTGTATCCATATTACATTTCTAAAGGCAATACAAGATAAATAATCAGGATGGCCTGGGATGGATGCTAGATTAATGGTGGTTGTGCACAACTCACTCTTTTTTTTTTCCAGTGGAATGCATTTCAATTCTTATTACATATATACAGCACATTTTTCATATCTCTGTATATAAAGTATGTTGACACCAATTCATGTCTTCATACATGTACTTTGGATAATGATGTCCATCACATTCCATCATTGCTAACCCCCTGCCCCCTTCCTTCCCCTCCTATCCCTCTGCCCTATCTAGAGTTCATCTATTCCTCCCATGCTCCCCCTCCCTACCCCACTATGAGTCAGTCACCTTATATCAGAGAAAACATTCACCATTTGTTTTTTGGGATTGGCTAACTTCATTTAGCATTATCTTCTCCAACTGCATCCATTTAGCTGCAAATGCCATTTATTCTCTTTTATTGCTGAATAATATTCCATTGTGTATATATATCACAGTGTCTTTATCCATTCATCTATTGAAGGTCATCTAGGTTGGTTCCACAATTTAGCTATTGTGAATTGTGCTGCTAAAAACATTGATGTGGCTGTGTCCCTGTAGTATGCTGTTTTTAAGTCCCTTGGGTATAGACTGAGGAGAGGGATAGCTGGGTCAAATGGTGGTTTTATTTCAAGTTTTCCAAGGAATCTCCATACTGCTTTTCATATTGATTGCACCAATTTGCAGTCCCACCAGCAATGTATGAGTGTGCCTTATCCCCTCACATCCTCACCAACACTTATTGTTGTTTGTATTCATAATATTGCCATTCTGACTGGAGTGAGATGATATCTTAGAGTAGTTTTGATTTGCATTTCTCTAATTGCTAGAGATGATGAACATTTTTTCTTTTTTTTTAATTTTTTATTGTTGGTTGTTCAAAACATTACATAGTTCGTGACATATCATATTTCACACTTTGATTCAAGTGGGTTATGAACTCCCATTTTTACCCCGTATACAGATTGAGGAATCATATCAGTTAGTCACACATCTATTGATTTACATGTTGCCATACTAGTGTCTGTTGTATTCTGCTGCCTTTCCTATCCTCTACTAACCCCCCTCCCCTCTCCTCCCCTCCCCTCCCCTCCCCTCTTCTCTCTCTACCCCATCTACTGTCATTCATTTCTCCCCCTTGTATTATTTTCCCCTTTCCCCTCACTTCCTCTTGTATGTTATTTTGTATAACCCTGAGGGTCTCCTTCCATTTCCATGCAATTTCCCTTCTCTCTCCCTTTCCCTCCCACCTCTCATCCCTGTTTAATGTTAATCTTCTTCTCATGCTCTTCGTCCCTACTCTGTTCCCAGTTACTCTCCTTATATCAAAGAAGACATTTGGCATTTGTTTTTTAGGGATTGGCTAGCTTCACTTAGCATAATCTGCTCTAATGCCATCCATTTCCCTGCAAATTCTATGATTTTGTCATTTTTTAATGCAGAGTAATACTCCATTGTGTATAAATGCCACATTTTTTTTTTATCCATTCGTCTATTGAAGGGCATCTAGGTTGGTTCCACAGTCTTGCTATTGTGAATTGTGCTGCTATGAACATCGATGTAGCAGTGTCCCTGTAGCATGCTCTTTTTAGGTCTTTAGGGAATAGACCGAGAAGGGGAATAGCTGGGTCAAATGGTGGTTCCATTCCCAGCTTTCCAAGAAATCTCCATACTGCTTTCCAAATTGGCTGCACCAATTTGCAGTCCCACCAGCAATGTACAAGTGTACCCTTTTCCCCACATCCTCGCCAGCACTTGTTGTTGTTTGACTTCATAATGGCTGCCAAGCTAACTGCAGTGAGATGGTATCTTAGGGTGGTTTTGATTTGCATTTCTCTGACTGCTAGAGATGGTGAGCATTTTTTCATGTACTTGTTGATTGATTGTATGTCCTCCTCTGAGAAGTGTCTGTTCAGGTCCTTGGCCCATTTGTTGATTGGGTTATTTGTTATCTTATTGTCTAAATTTTTGCACAACTCACACTTCTTGGTGGGACCTCTTCTTTCTCATGCCAACTCCCCTTCTCCATGGGGATCCCTCTCCTCTCTTTTCCAGATTTCTGGCCATTTTTTAGCATTCTGGTTTCTCAATTCATTATTTTTGCCCATTTACCAGCCTTCTGCCCCTCCTCTTTATTCCTGTCCACAGCACCAACTATTTTCACAGTTTCTCCTTCTTTGAGATGGCAATTTTCACAGTATACACTGAGTGGTGGCCATTCCCTGCTGCTAGAAGCCTTGACCCCTGTTCTCCAGAGAAATGACAGGCGAGGGGGTCTGAGACAAGGGTGTGGGCATGGGGACGGAGTGGACCTGGGGTTCTGCCAGGCCCCCTACTAACCTTGAACAGTAGTCTTTTGTGCTGCCCACCATACGTGGCTAGAAATGGAAAGTATTTGTGCTGCTGGGCATATTCCTGTTCCATTGTTTGAGGATTGTTAAGTGATTAGCATATCGATTGTTGCCAGAGACCCCAAAACTCTCCATCTTCCCAAGATCCTCCAACATTCTCTCCTTCCTGTCACTGTGCCAATCATGGCCCCTTGAGTTAGTGAAAGGGGACAATCATAATCAAGAGCAGAGAGACAAGAAAGGGCAGCAATCACAGAATGACAGCATGCATTCCTTTTTGTGAAAAATACCCAAGTTTACCTTCCTAAAGCTGAAAGAAAAGTATTCTGTCTGACGCAGAAAGGAAGTGAACAGCCAGTTCAGAGGACACAGTCCTGAGCTCACACTGTGCAACTGGAGGGACTCAGCTTTCCTTCCCAGCTCTGCCATTCACTATCCGGGAGACCTTGTCATCAATCCTGCTAAGCCTCAGTTTTCTTATCTGGAAACTGGAGATCATGTGTCCAGTTTAAAAAAAAAAAAAACTTAAAAAAAATAGGGCTGCGGATGTGGCTCAGTGGTTGGAGTGCCCCTGAGTTCAATCCCCAGTACCACCACCCTGGGCTGCCACCCCACGTGCGCATACACACACACACATACACACACACACACAGATTGGTGTGTGTTCTGAGACAAGAAATTTGTGAACACTGAAGAAAGGGGTCAAGATGCTATAAAAGGGATACAATATTTTGTAACTTCTAAAAAATTCAGTAACTTGAAGGCACAATTCCTAGACTCTTTTCATCACCTTAAAGTTCAGAGGCAGTGGGAAAATCACACGTGATTTTGAAGGACAAATTCTGGGACCACATGTATTGAGATTGGCCTATGCTTTAACCTTTTGCATACCCATACTTAATGGGTGTGCAAATCCCATTAAAAGGGGAAATTGGGACAAGCTCTTAATAAGATAATTGCAGAGAGGGCTGTAAAGTTTCCCTCCTCTGACCCGTGATCTCAGACAACATGCAGGGCCAGTCAACTGCTGATCATATTGGCCCCTGTGACCTGCACCACTCAGCCATATTCAGTCCAATCACCCACAGGTCAAGGCTGCCTCTCAGACCCTCCCATAACTGTCATGTCCGCAAATCTTATGTTGCCCCTAATGACAACCCAGGCCAGACTATGAAAAAAATTCATCTTCCCTTCAAATAAATATTTTATGATTGATTATTTTATATATTAATAAATGTGAATGGGGAGGCAGCACTAGAGATTGTACCCAGAAGCACTTTACCACTGAGCTCCAAAATTTTTATTTTGAGAAAAAATCTTGTTAAATTGCTGAGAAACTCACTAAACTGCTAAGACTGGCCTTCTACATGAGATCCTCCTGCCTCAGCCGCCCTGGTGTCTGGAATTACAGGTGTGTGTCACTGCACCCAACTAATAAATGTGAATTCTGATTAATAAAACAAAAAAAAGTAGCCATCCTTCCTCTAATCCTTTTTCTCTTTATATTTTTTATTCTACTTTCTTGGAAATTACTTTATCTCCCATTCAATCAATTGAGTTCTTCAGCTGCTAATGGCTTTTTAATTTCTAAAAGTTCTTATGTTTTTCCAGAATGTTCTTATTTTACAGCATCCAGCATCCTGTCCTTGTCTTCTGGATACCATCCCTTTTCATATTTCTGGAGGATATTCTTAAAGTATGAAATAATGTTTTTCTCTCCGTATCACTTTTGTTTACTGAAAATTGCTTTTGCCACTTGCTTATTTTAGTGTCTCACTTTTAATTTTAGGTGTTTCCTCAGAAGAAAGAGAGAGAGAGTTCTTGGCTATCTATTCACGTTCAAAAGAGTAAGACCAAAAAAAGAAAATTAATGGGTATTTCTAAGTAGGTGAAAGGAATTGCCAACTGAACACTTCACATTGAGGATTTATATGGACAGTTTGAGGCCCTCCATTTCATTTATTTTTTTCTCAGGTTTCTCAGATGCTGTAGAAGATTCTGTCTAATTTCTTCCTGGAGGCCTTGATGGCCCAAGGCCTGGTTGCCAATGCTCTGTGGGCCAGGTAGGAAGGAGGGCTAGGGATAGGTCAGCAATGAGGACTTGCAATTTCATGTATGTGTGTTACTATATGTAGAGGATCAATAGATAGGAATCCTCATGCACACACATATGTGGGGAGAAAGAATAAGTCACACAAGTACCTGACCCAGAACTTGAGATTAAAAAAATGGTGAGGTATATGAATGAGGATAGGGAGGAGGGTCTAAAAGTATATTGAATTCTTCAATTGAGGGAATCTCAATGTACTGTGGCAGACAAAGAAAATGAGGTTTAAAGCCTTTTAAAAACAATCTTTATTAAAAATATGATTACTTAATAAAATATATATGATATTATAGAATAGATATAGGCAAAGAAACTATCACTCGTTTATCAAAATGCCATCAATAAGGCTGATGTGAAATATACACATAAAATTTTTCACTCTATAAACAGAGATTGTACCTTCTTTTTAAGTACATATAAAAACACTAAATAGCCATATTATTAAGCAACAAAGAAAATCTCATATATCCCTGAAACAAATAGGGTCTTGGACAGCTGCCATGGAGCAGAAGATGGGAGTCATTTAATTGTCCAAATTGATCTGGAAGACTTCCTAGATAAGATCATTACATATAAAAGTCCAGAGATTTGAGCAGAGAGCTTTCTTGAGGAAGGGGGTTAATTGACAACGTTTCTAGAGAACAGGAACATGGAAAGAGAAGGATGGGATGTGGCAGAAAATGGATATGGTGAGTTCCTTTCTTTAGCTTCCATTTACAAACGTTTGGATTTCTTCTCATGGAGAAATTTGAAGGCTTTTGAGCAAGAAAGTGATTTTAGGTAGATTTCCATTTTAGAAAGACAGCCCCAGTTTCAATGTGGAGTCTGAAAGCAAGAGATCCCTGCTTTGATAAGGGCATAATTAAGGCAGGACATGGAAATAAAAATGAGGGGTGAATGGGGTAATTATTTACAATCCTGTCCATGAGCCTGGCATGCAGGATGGGAAGTTCTCTGTCTACCCTGTTTAATAAGGTACCCACTAGCCATCAGTAGCTATTTTGAGCACTTGAAACGTGTCTAGTGCAACTAAAAAACAGTTTCTAATTTTATTTCATTTTAACTAACTGAAATAGCTTCAGGAGTTTATTGGACAGCGTGGATGTAGAAGGGATGTGTGTGGGAACTTTCAAAAATTTAAAAATATCTTTGCTGAAGTACAATTGGCATATAATAAACTACACATGTTTAAAGTGCACATTTTTGTGTTTTGACATATGTGTATACCATGAAACCATCACCATAATCTAGATGGTGCACATATCCATCATTCCAAAAGTTAGAAATAAAAATTATGCTCCTGACAAAAAATCTGCTAGATGAACATTTTAAATTTTATCAGCTGTTTCATTGACTGCTTTAAGGATAAAAATGCAGGAAAGAAACCACAAAACTTTACATCTTTTTGAATAGTTTGTTTTACTTCTGATATTATATAAAGAATCACAACAACTAAGGCAAAAGTTCTGGAATGGAATAGAAGTAAGAAATAGACAGAGGAAGTGATGAGGGCACAGACAGCATGAGCTAGATTCTGCATCAGGCTTCTTCCCTACCACTCAGGGGCAGGAGCTGTCTAGTTTTCCTGGAATTTGTTTTTGTTTTTTTTCTCGTGAAATTTGGGCAATTTTCAATAAATTAAGCCTACCCTTGGAGAATTCTATTGTCCTTGAACATTTCTTTCTGAAATTAAGGATTGTCTGAATATGCTGGTTTCTGCCTTGGTTTTGTTTTATTTTGTTTTCATTTTAGACATTTTACCACTTCAACATTCACAGAGCTGATTTCTGTTGGGAACATGTATGTGCTGATGTTGGAAAGTTAGCTGGTTCTGATAAATCTGAAAATAGAAAACAATCTGAGAGAAAGTTAGGGAGGAGCATTTTCACCTTTTCAATGAGGAATCTAAAAGCCTGTGGATCCTTCCTCCCTCCACCCACAGATCTGGGCTCCTGATTAAATGTGCAGGAATCTCCTGGGTGTGGCCACGCTTGTCCTCTGCCTTGGGATATATGTACTGCTGACCAATCTTCCACTCTCCTAATGGACTTTTAAAGCAAATTCTATAACTCTAAAAAATTAGTCACGTTGATTTATGAACTCTTGATACAGGCTGTTATGGGCCTCTTCATTTCAGTAGAAAGATAAAGGAATTCCCTCATTAAAAAATATGTATTTGTGATAAATCTGACCCCTCTTTACACTGGCCTTCCATCTTCCTTCACTTCATAAACTCTGCACTGTGTAGAGCAGTAGCATTTCATCTTTCCATTCAACCATCCAAGTTCAAATTCTCTGTATCTTCATACAACTATAATATTTAAAAAATATATTTAGCTGTACTTAAAAAAAAGAGTAGGACTAGTACAATACAGAAATCTCCAAGTTAAAGCTACTTTCACACTCATGGTATGAAATTTGTCACTTGAATTTATTTTTTTATTTTTTTTTTTAGAATTTTATTATTTTATTTTATTTTATTTTAATTTTTTATTGTTGGTTGTCACTTGAATTTAAAAACATCAAAACATGCTCATTATTTCTATGGCTATGCACATTTCAAATTCTTCATATGACTTGTCCCAGGCATCCAGATGAAGTCTAAGAAAAGCTCCACTGGGATTGCATTTTGTCTGCATGGTTAAAAGAAGGAATATCGACACTCTCCTAATTTAGTAATGTTTTTTTAACCCAAATTCCAGATTACAGAGGTTTAAGTTTCTGTAATCACAATTCTAGAATACACATTGATGAATCTTCACTGATTTGCCTTTATTAGAAATTATATGATTAAAAAGATTAGAGAAAATTTTTTCTTGTTTAACAAACCCTTTTACAGAGCCATCCTCTGGATGTTATAAAGATCCTTTACCTTGATTCTAACATACTTGAGGCATCTGCAGAGGAAGGGGGTGAATGGATCACAGGATGACCCCAAGTGTGCCTTTCTTAACAATTACCTCAGAACTTCCTGTGGCTAAGGGTTGATCCCCCTCTGGTGGCCTGCAGGATAGGTGGCAAACTCGACCCATGAGGACTCAAAAGGAGTCTTGGGAGGTTGCTTAAATCTATTTCTCTATCTTCAGGAAGAACCACTGGAAAATACGGGACACTATAACATTTTTAAAAGATTTTTGAAAAAGTAGAAAGCAGGTTTTAGGAAATAGAACAAAAACTCAAAAGAAAAAAAAAGCCCTCCATCTCTAGCAATCCTCAATATCACTATAAGATATTGTAAATCTGTGAGCCTTGAAAATAGATGTATGGTATGGCAATATGTAAATCAGTGGATGTGTAACTGATGTGATTCTGCAATCCGTATATGGGGTAAAAATGGGAGCTCATAACCCACTTGAATCAAATTGTGAAATATGATATATCAAGAACTATGTAATGTTTTGAACAGCCAACAATAAAAAATTAAAAAAATAAATAAATAAATAAATAAATACTTGCTAAAAAAAAAAGAAAAGAAAATAGATGTATGACACAATGAATTTCTGAATGTCAACACATCTGTCAATTGTGTATGATGCCCTAGAAAGTACCCCAAACTTACCTTTGCCCTTTAAAGAAGAGTTTAAAGTCCCCACCACTACTTGAGGGGCTCTAAGTCAGAACAACTTCCATTCTCTTTAGAATAAAATAGTAATTTCAGGAAGGCGACACATCACCTGTCCCATTTCTACACACCAGAACTAGTTGTAACTTTGGAGTTCCTAATTTTACTGTTTACTTTTGTTTCTTCTCCTCATGAAATTTACTTGTCATAGGAAACAAGAATGTGACCATGTGCTTTAAGGACTTAAAAGAAAATATCCTCTTTAAATGCTGGGTATATCTCTAATAGTTAACACCTCCTTAAAGAAAGGCAAGAATTTCTCCAAAGTATGTTACTTATTTTCCCCAATAATAGATTCTGGAGAAGAAGGCAGATTTTTATTAGAGGAAAAAATAAAGCTCCAAGAGTATGACACGGGGAATCTAGCTATAAGCTATGGTAGTTACAAATCAAGAATATCCCAAGCTAGTTGCTATATTCTTTGTTTTGCTTTAGGAGTTGATTTGTCCTCCTATTTCTAGGGCTTTGAGATATAATGTTAGGTCATTTATTTGTTGACTTTTTCTTCTTTGAAGGAATGAACTCCATGCAATGAACTTTCCTCTTAGAACTGCCTTCATATTGGCCCAGAGATTTTGATATGTTGTATTGGTGTTCTTATTTACGTCTAAGAATTTTTTAATCTCCTCCTTGATATTTTTGCAACCCATTCTTCATTCAGTAGCATATTATTTAGTCTCCAGGTGTTGAAAAATCTTTTATTTTTTATTTTATCATCGTTTTCTAATTTTATTCCATTGTGTTCTGGGAGAATGCAGGATAGTATCTTTGCTTTTTTGTATTTACTAAGATTTGCTTTGTGGCATAATATATGGTTTATTTTAGAGAAGGATTCATGTGATACTGAGAAGAAAGTGTTTTCGCTTGTTGATGGATAATATAGTGTATATATGTCAGTTAAGTCTAAGTTATTGATTGTATTATTGAGTTCTATAGTTTCTTTGTTTAGCTTTTGTTTGGAATACCTATCCAGTGGTGAAAGAGGTATGTTAAAGTCACCCAGAACTTTAGATAGGGCAAAGGGGAGGGAGGGGAAGGCAGGGAGCAAGGGGGTAGGAATAATGGTGGAATGAGTTAGACATCATTACCTTAAGTACATGTATGAAGACATGAATGGTGTGAAAATACTTTGTGTATAATCAGTGACTTGAAAAATTGTGCTCTATATGTGTAATATGAAATGAATTGCATTCTGCTATTATGTAAACAAATTAGAATAAAATTTTTAAAAGCTGGCTAAAACATACACTACAAAAACATAAAAACTATTATGTTTCAAACCAAATTATGAAAACCAAATTATTAAAAATTATTTTGTTTCTGTTTCCTGGAGGAAATATGACTTAATTAGCTAGAGAAACTGACTATGTTATTTTAAAGTGTAAGCAATTTGGAGGTATAAATAACAGTATTTCCCTAGTGTAGTCTAGATGGTCTTACCAGGTCTTATCAGCTTCCTATATACTAAGGAAAGTTTAATGAACCAATAGTTCCCTATAGCAGGTTCGCAGTAAATTCAACAAATATTCAGCATCACTCCAAAGCACATGAGAAGAAATCTCCTCCTCTCCTTAGGGTAAAAGTAGGGAATCTTGACTCTAAAGCATCACCTACCCTCTGCAGAACAGTGCTGTTGTAAAAAGACCTTTGAAATTATATATATATATATATATTATACATACACACACATGCACACACACACACACACACACATATATATATATATATATATATATATATATATATATATATATATTTTTTTTTTTTTTTTAAGAGGTCAAAATGGAATTGAGAGCCTTAATGGAACTGAGAGACTTGGGCATTATATTGTTTCCATTTGGGGACAAAAGTTCCCAAGAAGAGTCCTTCCTTACTTACACCACTGGATTATGAAAGGAAATGAAAACCATAGAGTGGTAGGGAGTTAGAGATTGGCAAAGGAAGGATTTGAAACCAGGCAACAAATTATAAACAAGAGGAAAGACAAGAGAGGAGGAGGACGAGGAGGAGCCTTAGTTTATTTAACAGAAATTCATTAAAACTCCGAATCTAATTGTGCTTGGATAAAGAGGAGGAGGAGGAGGAGGAAGAGAAAGAAGAAGGAGGAGGAGGAGAAGAGGAAGAAGAAGAAGGAGAAGAAGAAAGAAGAAGAAGAAGAAAAGGAGAAGGAGGAGGAAGAGGAAGAAAAGGATGGAGAGAGAAAAAGGAAGGAGAGAAACATCTTCTCTTGATTCTCGATGTCTGGTTCATCTCCCTCAGCCAAACCACAGATTCGTTACAAGTATGAAACTTATCAATTATGTCCACTGATTATTCCTTTAAAGCTAACAAACACAAGCCTGTATATTCTACTAGACTCTGCTACTTAAGGATTCAGAATTATATGACTAAGTCTTCTTTACATCAATAATACTTTTTCACTTTTGCTGGCACATGGTGCTTCTCATAATCTTCTAGGTCTATAAAGAAGTGATGTCACACCAAAAGAGCAAACAGCATGTTAGACACTGGATGGAGATCTCTGTTAGTGGGAGGCACTGTTGTCTATGTGAGGCGAGGTTATGTCTAAGGTTGATGAACTGAGCCATAACCATTCTCCATCTTCAGAAGCCATTGTGATGGCTGAATCCAAACAATGGCACAAAGTAACGGCTAGAAACAAAGGCACAAGTAGAGGAGGCTATAGAGGCACCACCTCCTGAAGAAGCCAACAAGCACCAAGTCAGCCAAAAAATGTAAGTCATGACCAAGGAAAATGGTGAGACATCCTACAATGGAAAGGAGTGGGGAGGGAGGGAGGGTGTCAGCTCCCCAGTAACTTCACTTAGTGAGTAACTAGTTGTGAAGGCCCGGGCCAAAATCAATGGTTCCATTAGTTGTCAAAGTAGCCAGGAGAAATGATTTAAGTGTCTATTCAATGACATTCATTGAGCTTCCCAAGAAATTATGTGCTAAACCACTGTGCGTGATGCCCAGTCGAAAACAATGAGAACAACAGACATGGTCTCTGCCCTCCTTGACCTACAGCCTTGGATTTAAACATTCAGAAGGTATTCTTGGTTTTAATTAATCCAAACAAATACTTCAGCACTTTGTAAGACTTCCTAAGTTACAAAAAAGGTAAAGAGAAGAAATTACCATAATGGGCCACAAATTATACCTGAGAGAATGCCCGGAGCCTATATGGCAGGTTTCATCACCAACTTAAAGATGGCTCTATTTTGAGAAAAGGATGACTTAAATTAGATAAAAATGCAATAACTACTAAATAGAAACTGGTTTAAATAGTTATGTCCTTGTATAAACTGAAAACAGAAATTCATTAAAACTCCAAATCTAATTGCACTTGGAAAATACTTGCAGCATCCTAGAGTTGAATGGTCATGACCTAGTGTAAGAGGCAATCTGGTCTCCTGCTTCTCTGTTTATTTATTCAGTCATGCAGCAAACATTGATGAAGTGCCAGGCTGTTGTAAGCACTGGAGATACAGTGACAAATAAGATACACAAATCCCTTATTCTCATGAAATTTAAATTCTGAACACACACCAAAAGAGAAAAAAAAAAGTAAATAAGTAATTTTCCAGTAGAGTTAAGTGCAATGAAGAAAAGAATAAATACAGGGGTTAGGGAAGGGTTAGGAGACAGGGAAATAAGGTAGAGAAGAAAAGATGGAGGAACAGAGGAAGGGAAGGGGTGGTTTAGGGGGTCTTTTATGCAGAGGAGCCCAAGAGACCTTCGCTTTGAGAAGAAACCTTATGTAATGAGGAAGTGAGTCACGCAAAGATCGTGGAGAAGGGGTTTCCAGGAGGAGGGAGAAGGGGTGCAAAGGCCATAGCAAGAGCAGGGTAGCCCAAACAGAGCAAGAAGAAGATGGTGGGAAATGTTGAAGGCCAGGGTGAGGTCTTTGACGGACATACTGAGGCCTTTTCATTCTTCCTCTGTTCTTGTTGTTTGCTTTATCTGGTTGTCTTTTTAAGTGATAAGAAGCTATTGGAGTGTTTTAAGCTCAAGAGTGATGAAACCTCTTCTCAACAGCTAGGGCTTTTGCATTCAAATATCTCCTTAGCACTATTTCTAGGTTGTGTTCTTTATAAATTCTCCAAGTTGCTGAAAGTGATCCTAGAGATCTCCAGCTCAGTTTCCTTCTAGGGCAGCAGATAAGGATCTCTCTCAAAAACTGTCACTTGACCTTCCAAGGAGAGCACTACAGATTGGGGTGGGGAGCACATTGACGATGATGGTGTATTGGAATGGGAACCAGGAAGTCGTCTTATCCCTGTCACTCAGGGCCATGGAGAGTCAAGGTGTGGTGCTAGAGAGTAGGTTTCCTGTGTGTTCATGTTAGCAAGACTTCCTCCATGATTCTCTCAATGAAAAGAGAAATGGGTCTCAAGACTACACAGGGATACATGGTGCTTTTTCTTCCTACATGTAGACGTGTGGCTGGGAGAGTTGCAATGGCCATGTCAGAGGTAGTGATAGTGTCTTAGTCCACTTGGGCTGTTATGACAAAGCACTATGGGCTAGGTGGCTCAAAACAGCAGAAATTTATTGCTTACAGTCATGGAGGCTGAAAGTCCAGGATGCAGCTGCCGGTCTGGTTGTGTTGTGTTGAGGGCTGTCTTTCTTCAGGGTTGCAGGTTGCTGGCTTCTTGCTGTGTGTCATCACTAGCTTTCTGGCCTTTGCTTGTGAAAGCACTAATCACATTCACAATGGCTCCACTGTCATGACCTATCACCTCCTGACCCACCTCCAAATACCATAACATTGGGATTCAGGTTTCAACAAGAATTCTGGGGGGACTCAAACATTCAATCCATTGTAAACAGCTATAATTATTAAGTTCTACCAAGCGCCCTTAAGCATGTTATCTCTAATTTTCACAACCATCTCCTGAAAAATGTTGTTTTTGATTAAAGAGGAAATAGAAGTTTAGATAGATTATGAAATCCACTGAAAGTCACACAAAAAGTGGAATGCCAAGATTTGAGCCCCTTGGGGATGATTGACTCCAGAGCTTTTACTCTTTGCAATGCCAGGCTGTCTCCAAATGCATCATACAACTAGAAAAAGAGACTTAGGTTCATACATGTCATGATAGATTGATCTGACTGTGATGTTAAAATTCCATGTAGGGCAAACCTCCTAAGAGCCAATTTCAAGAAAACATCTGCATCACTTTGTTGGGGCAGCAGGCTTAGAATTTGTATCATTGTTCATTATATTGGATATGTCTTGAAATAAGTAGATCTCAATTAAAAATCAGAAATTTTCTATCATTTTTAAGGTTTAACTAAGCAATCAATTTGGCTTAATGAATTTCCCAGGATCTGAAATTGCTTTCCTCCACATATATCTAGTTTAACACAGACCTACAGCTAAAGTTCAGAAAACCAAGTCTTACTTCAGAGTTATTTGTTGGTACTTTTCTATTGCTGTTTTTCTAACAGTCTCCGGCTTAGGGATACCTCATTTCCACCTCTCTGCCCTTGGTTCTCTCAGTTCCACGTACTTCAATGTTGCACTTTTCTGAGCATAACTCTCTCTCTCTCTCTCTCTCTCTCTCTCTCTCTCTCTCACACACACACACACACACACACACACACACACACACACATACACACACGCATAATGCCAGAGAATTTAACTCTCGAAAATTTTCGGAGGGTGGGAGAACAGAGTAGAAAACTTTTTATTCAGACCAACAAAGTAGAGATGGGGCCAGCTCCAGTCTCTGGATTTAGTGTCTCACTAACTCCTTTATGTAGATCAAAGCTGGAATAATATTCTCCAGGTAAAGATTTTGCCTGAAGCTACTAGTCTAGTCATCACACACCAGTGAGCTCTGGGTAACAATACTGGAACATTAAATGTAGAAGAAACTTTAAGGATATTCCCCTTTGACTTCCACTATAAAGGGATGAAGTCACCCAGTTCTTTTTGAGGGTTGACAAGGTCATGAGAAGGTTAAACAAGACTAGAACCCAGGTCTACTTACCCTGCAGAAATTGCCCTCCTTCGATGCACCATGTTTTCCCCTGAATTCAAGATCACAAAAGCTATGTCCTCTGGCAAAATCTGAATTAGATAAACACATCTGTATGATAATTCTTGTCCTCTGACAGTGATAGTCTGTGATTTCCCTGGATAGAGCTAATGTCTCTTTCCCTGTTTTCTCAGACCAATGATTCTAACTTCTTTCCTCTCAAATGCCTCAATGCCTGTGAACACTCACCTGGAGGGTCTTCAGAACTCAGAACAAATCCTTCCTGAACAGGAAGGGAGACAGAGGTAACATTGCTTCTTCCTGTGCAGAACTTTTATGGCAGCCCCGTGTGTGCAATACGTGTGTGGTTGTCGTCTATGAAACCTTTAAGACAGCACCTCATTTCCACTCTCCTCTATTTTTTATGGTGGGCCCACTCCTATTATTTTTCTTGCAACTGAACTTTTATTTTTAAATATTCAATTGTGATTATCAAAGAGGTTCTTTATTCCCAGCATTGCACTCATGTATATGTAACTTCTTTTGACTCAAATGCAAGCATCTTTCACATCAGAGCTTCAGCCCCAGGCCCATAATTTGCAAGCATCAAATAGAAGCCTCATATTGCAATGCAAATTATAGTACCCAGGGACCAGCTGTATAATTGCCCAGTTGCAAAAAAGAAAGGTAAAGAGGAGAAGGAATTTACATAATGGGCCACAGAAGATACACAAGAGAATGTTCAGACGTGTCTATGGAAGATTCCATCACATTCTAAAGTCTAATGACTCTGCAAAGGTAGAGAAAGTTGTGGTGGGCTCCATCTTGGAGGAACTTGGTCTTCAACTGCTTTTTTGGTAGTGATGGATTGGGCTGATTATTCATACCCTCTTAGCCGAAACATGAAATGCCTAGCCAGGATTTGGAATAGTTTTACAAGGTGAACTTCAATGGATGATGAGTTCAAATAAGAAAACATGGAGAATGAGAGAGAAGAGCATCCAAGGAGAGACAGAACTGAGCAAAGGTGTGGAGACAGGAAGTCCTGTTGGAAAGAGAAGCTCAGTCCAGCTGGGCTGAAGCTGGGGTGAGACATTCCTGGCACAAAGCTATTTCTGCTTATGCTCTCACCTGGTCCAGTAGAGCTTAGAATCTGGGCCCCAGGATCCCAATGAGTCACTCCATCTGAGGGGAAAGCTTCCTTGGAAACACAAAACACCAGGAACAGGCGAGGGTTCCTAAAAGCCCATTTTGAGGGAAATGAAGGGCATGTTAGCTTTTCATCACTGTTATAAAAACCTGAAATAAAGAACTAAAGAGCATTAAAGTTTGTTTTGGCTCATGGTTTTAATCCTTGGTCGTTTGACAGTCCATCATGGCAGAGAGAATTTGGTAGAGAAAGAGCTGCTCATCTCATGGCAAGCAATAAGCAGAGACAGGTCCCTTGTACGCCAAAGCCCCTCCCTCACGAATTGGTGAGGTCAGAGCCCTCAGGATCCAACCACCTCCCAGAAGCCCCTCCTCTGAACACGGCTGTGGGCTGCATGGGGGACCAATCCTTCAACACATGAACTCTTGTGGAACATTTCAGACCAAGACCATAGTAAAGAGAGGAAATCCAGAACTCTTAAATTTTGATTCTTAATTTCTCTCCAGTTGGCAGCAAATCATAATTTGATATGATTATATTATATCATAATATGATAGACTATTGAACATAGGGGACTCTTCTCTAAATTATTTGGAAATAGACAAAAGACAACTAGGACTTCAAGAAATATTTGTTTAAGTAACCTTTTTAAAATGTAATTTTCAATCATTCAACAAACAACCACTGAGCACCCATTAAACTTAGAGATATAAAAGTAGATAATACACAGTCCCTTCACTAAAGTTCTCTTGTACTATTAGAGACGACAATCACACAATCACTAGACAATTTTAATAAAGTGTGGTCAAAGACATGCTAGACAAAGAAACAAATTACAGGACACAGAGGAAAGATACTGACTCTGCCTAAGTAGATGTAGGAACAGGGCACTGATATTTTCCTGTGGTGGCAATACCCAAGCCGAACAAATGGGGGCTGGAGTGAGAAAGGGAGGAAAGTGGGAGATAAAAGGCATTTCAGGCTGCAGAGATGGCAGCAAAATAGCAGAGCTAGGAAACGCAAGATGTGGACAGTGAGCTTCAGATGGACTGGTTGCCAGAATATAAAGCATCAGGGAAGGTTGCCGCAGTCTGGCTGGGCACAAAATCACGAGCCACTCAAGCAGGAACAAACTTTATTTTTGAAACTGCCGCCAATGCCCCATATGCTCCCGGGAAGATTGCCGACGGACCCATGCAGCATTCTCCTGGACCCCAACAGGAAGTCCCTCCTCCGGAATTCCCTCCTACCACACTTCCCCAACCAATGGGAACTCTCCAGGAGTCCAGGCTGAGGTGGACAGCAGGAGTCCAATATCCATATGAATACAGATCTTAACATAATCATATCATCTCAATGGCTTGCTGGTGTCACCTTTCAACCAAAAATGCCATGCATCATATTACTTGGCTGTGGCTCTTAGCAGAAGGTGTCTGTTCTGCACAGTTGCTATGATACAGTAGCATGAATGCAGTGGCTTAAAATAACAGAAATGCATTCCCCTTACAGTTCTGGAGGTCAGAAAGTCCAAGCTTGGTGTCACCAGGATAAAGTCAGGATATTAGCAGGGCAGGTTCCTTCTGGAAGTTCTAAGTTTCCTTCTGGAGCCTCTTGTATTTTTCAGCTTCTGGTGTGTGTCAGCCTGCATTCTTTGGCTAATGGACCCTCCCTTCATCTTCAAAGCAAATGATTACACTCTCTGTTTCTGTCACATGTTGCCTTTTCCTCTGGCTCTGACTTACCTCCCATCTCCCACTTGTTGTTTGACCTGTTTGTCTCCCTCTTATAAAGACCCATGTAATTGTAAGATAATCTCCTGATCTCGAGATCCTTAATTTAATCACATCAATAAGGTAAAATCCACAGGTATCAGGGATTAGGATGTGGATGCATTTGGAGGCTATGGCATAGGGAAAAGCAGGAAATGAGTTTTATAAAACACAAAGGGATCCAGAAAAAGAGATCTTGTTAGCCACAAAAAAAAGAGCTTGGATGTAACCCTGCAGCACTGAGGAACCATTGAAGGGTCATGAGCCAGGAGAAACAACAGAGTATTAACTTGAAGGATGAAAACATTCTGGAAGCAGAGAAACAACTGGTAGTAAAAAACACTAGTTATGCCTAAATATAAGATATGTGACCCACATAATCCCTTAGAAAAAATGGACACCTTATATTTGAATTCTTACACATTCATTTTAGATGACTTTAGGGCTTGGATACTTAATGTCCCACAAAATCTCACATGTCAGACAATGCAGGAATGTCAGAGGTGAAATGATTGGATGACGAGAGCTGTGATCTAATCAGTGGGTTGATCCACTTGCTGGGTTAATGATTAAATGCACTACTGGGTGGCAACTATAGGCAGGTGGGGCATGCTGGAGGAAGACAGTCACTAGGGGCATGCCCTTGGGGTCTATACCTTGTCCCCAGCTCTTCTCTTCCTTTCTCTACTTCCCAGTTGCCCTGAGATGAGCAGCTTTTCTCTGCCGTGCCTTTCCACCATAATGTTCTGCCTCACTTCAGGCCCAGAGTTGTGGAGTCAGTGCACCATGAATTGAGCCTATGAAACCATAAGCCTCAAATCAACTTTTCCTTCTTTAAGTTGTCCTTGTCAGGACAATGCAAAGCTTACTAACATAGGGGAGTTCTCTCAATGACCTTAGTTGTACTAATTAACTGGTATTTGATGATATGATTAATTATCTAAACTGTGACACTTTTGAGATGGTCCTGTGATGACTACACAGGCATACTGTATTGCACCAAGACCATCTTGACCAATTAGGCATGTGGTCACCCTGCTTTTGGAGAAGACACATTCACCTGCAATGACTTGACTCATGTAGGTCTGGGTATTATAGGCACTTCGTGACCAAGGTGCCTAGAATGTATGGCACAGGGGTTTCCAGTACTTGGCTTCAGGGTTCCCAATAGTGACAGTGTTCAGGGACCCACTGAAGACACCAGCTAAGACAGTATAATCAAAGTGTGGCACAACCAGTTCAGGGCACCAGAGGCCCTGTCTGTAGGGATGAGGCCTGCTCAGATGGTAGGTCTCTTGACTCTTGTTCCCGTCCTCCACTGCCACCTTATGTGTCACCAACATAAATAGTCTTTCCTGTTCTGAAGAAAAAAATGGATAGTGTACACACACACACACGCACGCACGCACGCACGCGCACACACACACACACACATACACATACACACACACTTTATAGAGAAATGTGATTATCATTGTGAATTGATTGTCCCTTGCCTGGATTCACATCTTGAAGTTCTGCCCCCATATCTTGGATTAGGAAGTCTTTTGGGAGGCGTTTAGGTTTGGATGAGGCTATGAGGGCAAAGCCTCCATGGTGAGATTTGTGTCCTTATGAAAAGAGGAAGAGACCCCTGAGGCTCCTCTCTCCACAACAGGAGGACCCAGCAGGAAAGTGAAGGCAGGAATCCTTAAGCCAGGAAGAAGGTTCTCACCCAGAGCTGAATCTGCCAGCACCTTGATCTTGGTCTTCCCGGCTTCCAGAACTGTGAGAAATACAATTCTGTTGTTCAAACCAGGCAGCCCATGGCATTTTCCTATGGCAGCTGGAACTGCCTGAGATAATTGTGCTTTAGATTATCTGTTTGGCTAGAGAAATTTCTAGCCTACCTTTCTAGCGTTGTTGAAGAATGAGGCAAGGTGCTTGGTATTAGTAGGATCAAATGCTCCACTATGACCCACAGTCACATCCCTTTACTTCACCATCTGTGAGTTGAATAATGGGACCTGCCCCACTCCACCCCTTCCCTGCCACCAGCGTTGAGGGAAAGCCCGCATCTTGCCCTTGCTGGTTGGTAGAAACCATATGGGCTCCATGACCTGCTTATGGAACTTGCTTTCCTTGGCACTATCCCTGAGGTCACTGACCTTCCAGACAGACACAAGCATCATCTCTTTCCACAAACATCTGTTCTGTTGGGCCTCCAAGTGAGAGGGTGGGCACTTGGTGGCTGCCTGGCTCGGAAACTGCCCATTATAAGCAGCGGATCATCTTGCCTTCCATTAAGTATGTGATTACAGCCAGATGCCGTGGTGATGGGCACATGACTCCCTATAATAACCGTAATTATGAGCCTTGTGTCTCTTCAGCTCAACATACTCTGAACTTCTGAAGTCAAGAAATTTGGAAGAATTGCTTATTAGAGGCTGCAATCAAATGAAGGAGGAGAACTTTTCTAAGGGGGGAAATTCCTGCCTGACATCTTGGCTTCCGTACAGCCGGCACTGACATCCTGTGGCATGGTACTGGAGTCTGGAATGAGCACGACTCTGGCTCCACATTCCTGTTCACATTTTTCTTCTTCCCTGCTCTTGGCTCAGCCCTGCCCCCACTTCTTCTGGTTCTTTCTCAGCTGCTTCCTCTGACGGGGAGAGAAAAACAAGCACCTGTTTGCCCACCAGCTCACATCCCCCTGCTGTGGAGGCTTGCTGAAAGGGGTGCCTCCCCTGCCTACTTGGGTGAAGTTCTTGGAATACCCAGGGAGAGGGGGTCATAGGAAGCTAAAATTGGCTGCTTGCCGCAATGACTAAGAGCCACCTGGGCCTGCCATTCTTGTGGATCCATCTATTTGTGGAATATGGAACTGTGTAGGGTTTATTTGTGCACATGCTGTCTTTACTTACAGAAGCACATTTAAAAGAGTTGGAAACCCAGTCTTTGCAGGAAAAAAAAAATATGTTATGCTAGTTTACTCAATCTGCCTTAATAAAGTCCCATACACTGTATGGCTTAACCATAGAAATCTATTACTTCACAGTCCTGGACAGAGGCTAGAAGTCCATGATCAAGGTGTCAGCAGAGGTAGTTCTTCTGAGAGCTGTGAGGAGAGGCTCTGTTCCAGGCCTTTCTCCTGGGCTTGTGGATGTCTACCTTTTCCTTTTGTTTCTTCATGTAATCTTTCCTCTATTGTGTATATTTCTCTTCACATGGTGACCTTTTTATAAGGACACCAGACACTCTGGATTAGAAGCCCATTCTACTCCAGTATGACCTCAGTTTAACAAATCATATCTGCAACAACTCCAAATAAGATCATATTCTGAGGTACTGAGGGTTAGACCTTCAATAGATGATTTTTGGGGGGACACAATTCATCTCGTCATGTATGTGTTATACGCTGCCATGGGCCAGGCATTGTGCTGGATTCTGTGTGTATCCTGGCCAATACAATTTCTACTCTCCTCAAGGTTATTGGAGGGTGCAGGGAGTAAAGAGAGAAATTATGCAATCGATAAAGTGACCAATGCTGCAATAGGGCCCTGGAAGAGATGGCAAGAGAACAGAGGAGGAGGAGCAATCTGGCCATGCACCCAGGGGAGGCTTCCCTGGGGAAGTGAGGCCGAGTCTGAAGTCTGCAGGATGATAGGCATTTGCCAAGGTAAGTTTGGAGTGGAGCAGGTACATATTCCATATGAGGCAACAACAGGGCAAAGGTCAGAGGGGAGAGAGACTGAGGCATGTGGAGAAGTGTAAAAGAAATTCCTTGGGGTTGAAGTGTGGCAAGTGTGAGCATGTCCTAGATATTGAGAAGGGACAGGAGGAGAGAGACAATGTGGGAAGGAAAACCATGCAGTCCCCGTAAACCTGCTGAGGAGTTTGCATGTAAACCTGAGGGTATTTAGGAGTCACTGAAGGGTCTTAGCTGTCCCTTGGAGAGTTGTCTATGTGGTCATGGTGGGAGATGGTTGTGGCTTGAGTAAGGAATGTATCAGGAGATGAAGCCCATAGGACTCTGATGCCCACTCATCCTTCAGCCCCCTCCCCCAGCTCAAGCTTCCCAGAGCTCTCAGGAATGTGGGTCTCCTGGCAGCAATGCCACCTGTCTGTGTAAAGTCTGGTACCAATATTTTCTCCTCTATTATTTTATTTTTCATATACTTACATGGTTTTTACCATGTGCCAAGCACTGAGTACATTATAAATATTAATTAATTTATGCATTGAAAAGTAACTATGAAGCAGGCACTGTTATTAATCCCAGAGGAAGACAGGAAGACCTTGCTCAAGGTCACAGAGCTAGCTCATTGGTGGCAATGGCAGGATGTGATGCTGGCTGTCTGGCTTCTGAGTTCATTTTAGTGTGTGTTTGTGGTGCTGGGGATTAAAAACTAGGGCCCTACATATGCTGGGCAAGTGCTCTACCACCCTCCCCAAGTTTATATGCTTAACCATGATGCTGGACTGCCCTTAGGAGTAAGCTCACTTTATCATTGTACATGGAGAGAAGCTTGCATGTAATTGCATCTTACATGATGCACTTGTTGGAGGAATGCTGGTAATGATTAGATATGCATGCTGAAGATGGCGAGGGCGGGTGTGGTGGTGGAGAAGGCAGGTGTCAAAGATGACTTCCAGAACTTTCAACATAGGTGGGAGGTGAGGCTATTCTCTGCATTGGAGACTAAGGAGAAGCTGTCAGTAGGAACTGAGTAAAGAACAAACTTTAAAATGTCTTTTATCAGAGACCTCAGCATGGAGGGACAAGCTGAAACAGCCTAATAGGTGCAGCTTGATATGTGGGTCTCTACCCCTCTAGGTTCATGTCACCCGCTGCACTGCTGAGGATAACATCAACCTGAAAGGTTTTAGGCCCCATCCCATAAGAACTGAATAATAGCTATTAGCTTTGGACTCTAGGCATTTTTATGAGATCTTAGTTCCAGGGCTTGAGGTTTGGCAAAAAGAGCATATTATTCACACACAAAACAACTGCGTTAAAATAGCATTAAGCATCTGGCTTACACTGACGAAACCTAGGAAATTCAGAATGATGGGGAAAAGTCTGTCCTGAGTTCACCCCCAATACTAGGCATGGTGCTGTTCCTCCTGCTGAGACAGGGAGGGTGGACTGAAAGACCCCCACTGGGTGGAAAGAGCCATGCAGGCCTGGTGAGAGAGGAGGAGGAGGAGGAGGAGGAGGAGGAGGAGGAGGAGGAGGAGAAGGAGGGAGAGGAGGAGGAGGAGGGTCATCCCAGCAGGATCCAATCTGCTGCCTCAGGTCTATCACATGCTTATGGTGATGCAGGCACAAAGCTCTGACCTAGAGGCTACTCTCTGATCCCAGGGCCATCTTCATTTGAGAAACCCTATTCTCTATTAACCAGCCAAGCAACAGGAAAAAAGCAATTGTTCTCATTTCTAAATTGTTCAAAATGACTCTAAAAATCATGTCTTCTTAGAAGTAAGTGGAAGACCCATTTCATCTGTGCCTTTTCTTAAATAGGAAAACTAAGAGGGTTCCATGCTACCAGGTCAACACTGAGCTGCAGATAATGTGCAGGAAAATTCAGGTTTCAGAACTGACCTGGCAATCACTCTGCCAACGTGATTTAAAATGTTAATAGTTCTCAGAAATCTGGCTGAAAATGCATTAAAGCAGAGAACAGCTAGAAGTTGAGAGAAAGTAATTTGTGTGCCCCTCTGACCTGTCATTTAGCAGAGTAGGGACAACCTTGGCTCTGTTGAGCTGCTATTGAGATGTCACAGTCATGAATCTGTGACACTTCATCAGAGACCACCAATGGCACCCCCCTCTTTTTTTTAAAAAAAAAGAGACACATGAGAGATCATTCAAATAAATTACTGATTAGGAGTGTGGGATGGACAGGCAGTACAAACATGGGCAATAAGAAGCTCAGTCACCCAGGACATGGTGACATCAGCAGAAGAAGGCATCTCAAAGCCAAAGACAGACGGCACCAACAGACTTCTTGTGGAGCTCTGGATAATTCTGTTCTTTTGAGCATCTTTATTTAACTGTATGATGAGCCATTTACTGTGACTTAATTCTAAGTTTGAATGAAAGCACAAGTATCTGACATGTTTCTTGGCAATCTCTTTTGACAAAAGGACATGTTTGTCTCTAGTTTTGTACTCAGATTCCTTAGTAGGAACTGTCTTGAATTAAAACATCCTCTTTGGAGGTTGAATTTTGAGGCTTTTTCACACCCTCCTCTCTGCACACACCCACATTCCCACATACGCACATGCACACGTATGCATAGAGTCCTCCACACGAGGTGAGGGCTGGCTGAGCCTGGGTACCAGCTGCTGGCCTGTGCATGGCAGATGCCCACAGGACTGCGTTGGGGAGACCCCATTGCTGTGTGATGCAGACACAGGAGGTCTGAACCACTCTAACTAACCTTCCAGAAGTTCTTTCTGCTTGATGGAGCCGCGTGGTTTCTTTCCTTGTTCGTTTTCTCCCTGAGCTATGGAAACTCAGCAAGAAGAAAATGGCAGAAGAAATGCCTGAACATCAGACACGGGGGCGGTGGGAAATGAAGATGATTTATAGGGTTTCGCTGGCCTCCGCTCTTTCTCCTTTCCTGCTTTTTGTAGCTCCACATCCCACAGGTGTGAACACTGCAAACCATGTAGCCCTGTTTTATCATGTAATTTAATAACACCCCACACTGAGTCAGGCCGAGTTGTGAAACTTTTGACGTTCAGAACACCAGGTAGAGGAGGTGGGGGAGCAGCCTGCTGCGTGAGGTCACGGGGTGCACTCTCCTGGCACCAACAGGGGTGAGGCAGCTGCCTCATGATGAGCTTCTACTGGAAATGACTGTGCCCACACAAACGTTTGGATGCCATAGAAACAGCAGGTCTCAAAGCCTGGGATTGGGCTGAGCTTCGTGGTTGGCTTAGCCCCATGACTGACTTCCTGTGAGGTCAGCTAACACCCAACACCAAGGTTTTGCCTTTGGCAACACCAAAAAGAGACTGTGGGGATCCTGTGGAAGCTATCTGTTTGCTTAGGACTCTTTAGCTTTGTTCCTGCGGAGGCAGGAGAGGGATGAGATGACTAACCCTAGATGCTATGACTCTGCTTCTGTGTTGAGAGGCTCCACAGGGTCATTCTTGAGTAGGAGTTTGGCAGAGAGGACCAGGAAGTCTTTCCAACTGGAGATGCTCAGTAGTAAATGACTTCACGAAGGACCATGGAACTGCATGTTGTCATTACTGGGGAAGACAAGACCATTGTGAACAGATACACTCTTACTGGGTATTTTAAACTTCAGTCAAACATGGCATTGTTGCTTTTCTCAGGGAACAAATTACCTTTCTGATAATGACAGCAAGCTATTTCATAGAAGACCCAGGTGGTTTCTTATATCAGCTAAGTCATAAAGTTAACAAAATTAAAAAAAAAAAAATTACAAGGGAAAACAATCCCACAAAGTTTTATTCTCAAATACTTGAACATATGATTAAGATGTCCCCTTCTTCCCTGTCAATACATCAAAGAAAAAAGTAGCTTTTGTATAGAAGAATATTAGCAATGCTACTCCATAAACTGGAATGCCACCTGAGAGTGGCCCAGCACAGGTGCAGAGCAAGAGGGTTTTGTAAGGGCATCTTATGAGGGGTGAGTTCTGAGTTGGGTTTTGGAGGAGACCTGTAGGGCCAAGCAGAGGGACAGAGCAAGTTACAATGGAGCATGCGCTCAGCTCATCGTGGGGTCAGAAAACAGAGAGAGAGGGGAAGGGACCACAGGATGTGGCACCTTCTAGGGCACACCTCATGTGACCCAGCTCCTCCAGCCATTCCTTACCTGCCTATGGTTCCCACCCAGTCAGTCCATTCAAACTAGGACTAGGCCACAGCTCTCAGTCTAATCATATCTCCTTTGAATATTCCCACATTAACAGGAGCTTTGGGAGACAACTCATATCCAAACCATTACACACAGATACATGGCTCATAGGGACAGTTGTTCAATAGGACATATTTATAGTTTAGGGGGTTTTGTTTGTTTGTTTGTTTTGTTTTTCAACTCTTAAGACATAAGCTGACTTTGCAGTCAGCACCTGTGTGGCCCAAATATAGACCAGCCACAGCTCTGTGCCATGCCCTCTTTAGGAGCTGACATGGGATCTTGAACAGTACCAGCCATGTCCCTGCTAGCATGGGACTTGCATTCTTTCTTGGAAGATGGACAAACAGCAAGCCAATCAATGGACATCAGGTCTAAGAGAGATAAGTGTTGCAAGGAAAATGAAAAATTCATGTGATGAAGTGATGGGGAGGAAGTAAGAGAGTTAAGAAAGACCTCTGAAGTTGCGACCTGTGAACAGAGACAGACTGACAAGAAACAGCCAGCCTTAGTATTGGACATGCATTCCAGGCAGAGGGAACAGAAAGTGCAAAGGCCCCACGAAGTGAGATTGGCATATTCTAGGAAGAGAAAGTCCACGTGGCTGGGAATTGGAAGGGAGAAGAATAGGAAAGAAGGTAGGATGTGTAAGCATGGGCCAGGTCATAGGGGACCTTGGAATTCATGGTGAGGATTGGACGTCACTATCACATGTAAGAAGAAGGTTGAGTAGATTTAACATTGAACATGTAAAACTGGTGTATGAATTAAACCCTAGTAACCCTTAATCTCAGAGCACCTGTGACATTAGTGAAGGGATATAATTCACAAATAGTGTGTCTGTATATATATATACATATATATACAGACACACTATACACACACACACACACACACACACCCCTGGGATATATTAGGTAGACCCATCTGTATAGGAATTTTTAGACCTTGCCAGAGATTCTAATATCTTTCACAGGTACATTTTCTCAAGTATTCATACTGTATCATGATCATCCAAATAACATATATGGATATTCCATTTCCTAAGCATGTGTATAGTCATGAACGATGTCCACATTTAAAATACAATGTATTGAGCCAGACGCAGTGGTGAAGACTTGTAATCCCAGTGGCTCAAGAGGCTGAGGCAGGAGGATTAAGAATTCAAAGCCAGCCTCAGCAAAAGCGAGGCGCTAAGCAACTCAGGGAGACCCGGTCTCTAGATAAAACACAAAATAGGGCTGGGAATGTGGCTCAGTGGTCAACTGCCCCGAGTTCTATCTCCAGTACCTCCCCTGCAAAAAATACACTGTGTTGTACATACTGTATACAGTTATCAGCTCTCAGCGGCTCTTCTAGGTCACCATGTCTGTTTAGCATGCTGCAAACACAGTCTGAAAATGAGA